>NW_026126433.1:20187500-24987500 GCF_943737965.1 Phodopus roborovskii
AACTTAACAAAAGATTAAAAAATGATTTTAGAAACAAAAAAACAGAGACAAGCAAGGCTTCTTGATACCAGCATTTGTGTCAGTTGGGCTCTGCTTTGCTAGAGACAAGCAAAGACTTGCACAACTCCTTTAAGTAGTTTCCTGTCTCAGCATAGGGACAAAAAAAGTAAGGCTTTCAAAAGGTTCTAGTAACAACTTAATGATGTGTAGGAGAGCTGGCAATGGTGGTGACTACATCTCCAAGGCGGCAACATGCTGTTGGATGGTAGCATAGTTCAAGGCAGTGAGTACAGCTCTCAATTCTAATGGTAAAGTTATCTGCCAATATCTTTGACAGACTTTGACAGACAGTGGCTAACACAGCTATGGCTTTCATTGGACAAATATTGTTTACCAGATAAAAGACTAGTTGCCACAAAAAGATAAAGATTTACAGGAAAGACAGATTCAGATTAAGAAAAACCTCTAAAGATTTACAGTGTGTTTTAAAATATATGTAGATTTGAAAGAGAAAAAAAAGGATAATATAGTTTAAAAAGAAATAATAAAAAGACAGAGAGTAGCTGTGTATGGTGTCACACACCTTTAATTCCAGCACTCTGGAGGCAGAGGCAAGCAGATCTCTGTGAATTCAAAGTAAACCTGGTGTACGGAGTGAATTCCAGACCCAGACCCAGAGAAACCCTATCTCAAAAATTGAAAAAAAAATAAAAATAGAAAAAAATAGAGTAATAAAAAACCACATGAAGATAGAAAGCACAAAAGGAGACTGGATGCTGTATGCTATGGTATTGTCTTTTAATTGCTCAGTTGTGAAGAAAGTAATAATTGCTACAATACACTTGATTATTAATGCTGTTAAGTTAATCCAATTTATAGTTTTAAAAAATGCTTTGACTTAAAAATTTAAGTCCAAGGACAGATTACTGGGAATAGGACTCCTATTTTTGTTTCCACAGAAAATGAAAAGCTGTGAATTCCTTGCAGACTAACATGGTTTGTTCAAGCAAGACACCACGTAGTAATGTCCCAGGTGATCCAACATTCAAAACAGCTAGGACAAGGCAGCTTTGCAGACCACTACATCCAGGATTTCTGCATATTCTTAGTGTCCCCATGACAGCACCCCCTACCAGCATGAAGCAGTTGTTCTCATTTAAATGGGGTTGGTTATAAATAATTAATGACCACAACCAATCTCTTTAAAGGTAAAAAGGGGATTATGGTATAGATATGAATAGTTTGTTTTGGAATGGTTTTTCATTTATTGATACAAATTTAAGGTCAATTTTGTTATAGGAATATCTTTCCTCTTGTTTAAGTATTGTATGTATATAGCTCATTTAAAATGTATAATTTAGTACAGATTACAGATAGTTACCTATGTTAGTCAAAACTTTGAATTTAGTTAAGTTTTCAAGATACACAGACATGTATTTGAGATAGATGGGCATTCAAACCCTTCAAAGACCTACAGAATATGGCCTTTAAAATGGTATAGGATTTTTCTTAACAGACATAATAGCTCCTGCTAATACCACCTGCATCAGAAAGGAAAATGGACATGGAATACAGAAAGGAAGGACATGGAGTTTACTTCCAATATGGCAAGACTGACCATTTTGGAAAGATACTGCTCCTTTTTGAACTGATTATCTTTATGCTGTATAAACTGGCCATGCAGGACCCACAGGAAAATGTTGATACAAGATAGACATTACTACATGTTTCCTGCGTCATGGAAGAGTCTTCCAGTCAGTCTGCAGGACACAGAGAAAAGTGACTGACAAACTGACAACACAGGTGGTAAGGTTAAAGTTTCATGCTTTACTAAGGAGTCTGCCAGACACGCTATGACCTATAGGCTGAAGATGGAACATTAAAGAAGAACTTTCAGTGATTGACCAGGCGAGTTTTCTCTATCATTTTTAGAGTTTATATATTATCCTTCTGTGGTCTTTGATGGAGTTGAAGATAGATAATTAAGGTTATAGTTTTCCTTAGTTAGCATTAAAGATAAGTTATATATAGGACTTTAGACTCTCAAAGATAGGAGCAATTATGATAGAATATTTTCTTTAAATCTTGCTAAATGTTAATAGACTAACCATTATTAACTGTGGTTCTTATTTAATGACTGTTTTGATATATATTTTACTATGTTAAGGTTAAAATCATTCTTTTTATTTAGACAGAAAAGAGATGATGGGAGATGTCATTCTGTAAATATGTTTCTTTTATTGGTTAATGAATAAGTCCTGTGGGCCAATAGGAAAGCAAGATAGGTGGGCCTAGGAGACTAGGAGGAGTGAAGAAGAAGTAGGGAGAAGATTCAACATGGAGGACAGAGAGTGTAGAATGCTGGGCCCTCTCTCTGGTAAGATGAGATGACATGAAAATACTTAGATTAATATAAATGGGTTAATATTTAAGACAGAGCTAGCCAATAAGAAATGATAGTAGCAGGCCAACAGCTTTATATCTAATAAAGTGTCTCTGTGTGTTATTTGGGGCTGGTGCAGCTCTGTGTTCAGGCTGGTGGGGAAACCTACTCATAACACATACTTGGAAATTTTGTTGTTGCATTTTATAAATCTTCATCTTATATATAATTTTTATTAATATATCCAGGTGTATTTGCTTTATCTAATTTATGCTTAATATTAAAATTTAAGGGTTTGAATTAAGTTTACAATTATATATCTGAAATTTATATACTTATTTTAACAATAGGTTACATAAGATTCAATGCTTTCTTATATTTTAGCAACTCTATATTCAATTTCTATGGCATCTTGTAGCACTAATTACAGGCTGGATGTTGAGTAGGTTTGAGTATTATAGTATCATTTTTTTTGTAGATTTTTTTTCTAAAGAAATACTTTCTTGTATGGCTTATTGCTAGTTGGGTAACACCATCTAACCACAACCACACACCTTAGCAATATATAATCTCATTGCCCTTGCTCTAAGTTTCAGTTTTCCACAGTACTACATTTGATGAAATCTAGAAAGCTAAACTTTTTTGCAAATATGCATCTGGTGGATTAATGAGGGAACATTGAAAGAATTATTGAAAAGGGCATTTCATGACTTTAAGCCTTTGTAAGCAATAGAATAGAAGAAAATATTTCATGAACTGTCACTATCGGACAGCAGGTATTAGAAAATTTACTGAGCACTGCATGCTATTGGTCAGGAACTTCTGCTTGACTCCTGACTCCTGAGCAAGAATTTGCCCATTTAACCATTAAGTAAATATTGATGGTTTATGTGCAACTAAATTTGAGAGAGTCTCTATGGGTGTTCTTGTAACCAATAACAATCCAATGGTCATTGACAGCCAGAACTGATACTTCACCAAAGGAGCTAGAAACTGGGGCAAAACAGGTACACTTGTTGTTTTGGAGTACTTGTGACCTGAATGTTCTACAATAAGACACAATTAGTGCTATTCAAAATGCACATCCATCCCATTATGACTGGTGATCATTAGTGGATAGCAGAGTGCAACAAAAGGCCAACAAAAGGTAGGCATGGACTTGAAACTGGAGTTATTTATATCTTCCCAGCTTTGTTGTTAATGAAAAAGTTTTTTCTTGATCTCTCTTAGTGTAAAAATTATTATTTCTTTTTGTTTGTTTGTTTTAAAAAATAATTCTTTGGTTATTTCTTGTAATTTGTGTTACCAATATATTCATGGATATGTGGACTTTCTTTGGAGCAACCTTTTGAAGAAAACTGGCTGTCCCTCTCCCAATACCTATAGATAGTGAAAATTTCTTGGAAAGTGGTGAACTCTATATTCTTCCTCTCCATGCTAGGATATGATCTGGCTCAAGTTTTCATAGAACTTGTGCTTTCTGTCATGACAATTCTAAGGTCAAATATATGGATTCTCTGCAGGCTTTGGGATAATTAAGTAAAAGCAGGTAGAAAGGCAAAACCTATGAATGAATACAAGCAAGAAATGTCCTCTCAAAAATGCAATATTTTTTTAGTGTTGTCACATCCTAGCCTGGAGAAAGATTGACAAGAGCAGTCTTTTAGTCAGTAGGGTAATGTAAATTGAAATTTATCTCTCTTTTTGGAGGGGCATGACACATTGGATTCTGCACAGTGATGGACTTTTTATAGTATGCCTGGTTGCAGTATAAGGCCTACAGTGGATTCAACTTGTCTCTACCATAAACAGGAGACACCAATTTTAATGCTAGCTACACTACACAGTATTTATATAGGATGGCACCCTAAACTGCTTGTTGTTGTTGTTTTAGCCACCTTGTCACTGCATCTTTTTCTTTTATTATTCTAAAATCTCATATCATAATCCCATAAGGATTTCTTTTCATCCTGTGAAAGGACTTCCCCATGTTGATAGCAGTTCAAATTGGAATTCCTCTAAGGACTTGAGTGCTACAGAATCTTATTCTGCCTCCTGGAACTTCTAGTTCTTTTTAAATTTAAGAAAAACTTCTGTGTTAGGAATTGTAGGGAAAATCAATTCAAATTATAAAACAAAAATCTGCTTGGAATTTCAAAGAATGAAGAAATTTTTAATTAATATTCCATTAAAATTCATTAGTCAATTAATTTTGAGTTGAGCTCAAACCCATCATTCTTTGCATGTTACTCATGTGTTTATTTGTTGAGTTATACCCCTTAGTATTTTATTGATATTTTACATTTAATTTTCTTTGTGTTAATAACCCTGTATAAAATTCATGAGAAAAGAAATATCCTGGGGCAACAAGAATAGTATAAATAATTTATATTAAATGAGCCATGAAACAACAATCTACAAAGGAAAATTAAATGTTATTAGACTTTTTAATAATATTTGGGTCATGTTTACATTTATACTTTAAATTCAAAAAATATTATTGTATTTATTTTTTATTAACTACTGTGTGTTTTTACAATATAGTGATAATTTATATTTTAATTAATAATTCAAAATTAATAGTAACAACTTAGAATATAGAAAGAAATTATTAGAGTTTAAGTTATTTTTTAACATTAAACATTTTGTAATTTTTGTTTGCTGTTATGTCTTATTAGTAGATTAACAAACACATCAGTTCCAACATAATTACAAACACTTATTTGCATAATATAAAATCAACCAAAATATGATAATGATATTACTTAGTCTTTTAAGATATCAGAACGCACACATACATATATATACATATATTTATATGTACAAATATATGCACATTCATGTTAATATATATGAGATGTTTTTAATTACACACATGATCAGAAAATGCAAAACATTTTACAATGTGCCTTTCAGAACCTATACAATCACGAAAGTCAATGGTATGATTTAGTCTAAGACAGAACTTATGGTAACTAGTAAGTGGAAGCAAGACAGAAATGTCTCAATCCATGTTTAAATAACTGATCACAAGGAGTTAATAATTCAATGTTTGTAAAATATGGATGCTTCATTTAATACATAGAGCACCCTTTGTTCTATTCATATCTGACCATACCCATGTCAGTAGAACTGCAATACTAAACTAACTATTTCAAATGCTAATATCTTCATTGCAAAGAAATTCACAGTAATTTTAGTTTCCATGACTATTAGTATTGATTTTCAATTTGAATGGATTCTACCATAATATGTGGAACATGATTCTTGGTGGGACAGTCAGATATCTATGGCATTCCAGCTTCAAAGGCATTGAAGCACAAAGCAGTGCTTTCTTATGTTTGCTTCTTTTTGATAGTTCCCTGATAGTCCCTGTTGTGTTGCTATTCCTCTCTGACATGATACTCCATTTTATTCTGACAACAGACTGCATTTTTTTTTCTGGAATTAGACGTCACTGTTTTCAAACTTTAGACATGGATTAAGGTGTGGACAATTTCTAGGAATCTTCTAATCATTCACTGTCAAACTAAGGTTACTGACACATCTACCCTTCTGTACAAAGAAGCAACTGAGCTCTCAGCCTCACCAGGTAATGAATGCCCATTGTTGACTGTCAAGTCTCTGCCATTTCCTGACTTAAGGAAAGGAGAGATTATAGTATGTTTCAACTGTAAAGCAGAGGTCAGCACATGTAAGTACAATTATTCTAGTTAGGACCTTATATTCCATGGCATCTACTGGAGAAAATAGTGAACCAAATTTCTAGAGAGATTTTGGAAGTTAGTGCTGCTTTAAAGAGGTTTAGAAATGTTACACTGTGGTTGACATGAAATGTCTCTTTACTTCTACTGTTCTATGCAAAACACAAGTGGACTTTGGAGAATTAAGTTGATTATGATAAACCTAGTCAAGCAGTGACTTCAATTTTAGCTTCTGTAACAGATATGGATTCTTTGAGCATATTAACCTCTTTCTGGATAGTTTACATGAAGCTACTATCACTCAGGCTTTCATTTCTCCAACCTATCCATAAGACACACTATAGCAATAATTTTTAATTGTCAGGGATAGCATTTAACATGTACTATACCTTAATCTAGTCCCGTGTCTTACTTAGTTTGCAGGTCTTTTAATTACCAGTTTCTTCCAAAACGTATCATGCTCTGATGACATATTACTGAGAAGACAAAGTGTGCAATCTATAGGAACTATTCTTAACTTGTTGGTGATAAATTTGCACAAAGAGGAATGGTAAATAAACAAATGAAAATTCACAATCTTTCCACCTCAGTGAAAGTACTAGCAGTTTGGTAACCTATAGCTTACAAAGATATTACTTCTGAGATTAGGGATCTCCTATTGTGTCATATCCCTCTTAATAAAAAAAAATAGGAATAGCACGAAGTAGGGCCAGTTAGAGTATACATAAGCACATTTCTCACTTACATGTACTACTCTTGTCCATGTAACAAGTAATTTGGAATGTTGCTAGCTTTGAGTGGCACACAGTTCTAGAATAAGTCCACATGGCTGTACTGTCTGTTCTGAGATTATGTCCAATGATTCAGTTCCATTAATAAATCTTGAAGTATCATTGCCTTGTAAAATTGGCAGCCTCCAATTCTTGAAATCACAGCAGAAGCTTTTAGAACTTTGGGTTAGGACCATGCTGTAATCTGCAGAGAAGGTTTTTTTCTGTTGTACGAGAGCTATAATTCTGCTATAATATCATATTAAAAGTTTGGGCCAGGTAATTACCATTAGGCTTGAAAGGTCCATCATCAGCTAGGTGTTATTCAGCCTACAAAGTCATAAAGTTGGATTTGAAGAGTAAAATCTATCTGAAATTGAAGTTTTATACACATAATGAGAGGATAATACAACTATTAATGTTACATGAAGATGTTCACATGCCAATGATTCCTACTCCTGTTATAATACCTTTTCTTTCTAAGCATGGATTGTACCATATAGACCATAGATTGAGAGGAAAACCAACAATAAAAACTAATCAATGAACAAATAACAACAACAGAAACATTGAGGCCCAGCTGACATTTGGTTTTGTATGCTATACAGGCACACCCAGAAGTGAACAGATATAGTATCACAGACTCCTTCTTGGAAATATCTTAAGGACAATGATGAAAGGAGATTTTTTACAGTGGTAAGAATATCAGTGCATGATCAAAGACATATATAGTTTGAAAGAGAACAATGGCCATATATGTAGTTTTATATTAGTTCATAGGCTATAGGATATAGCCAGAGGTTTGCTTGGACTTTTGGAATTGAAGGAACCATTAGTTAAAAATTCTTGTGAAAGATATTTGGAGCAAGAATGTGTACATTAATAACTCCAAATGTATAAAATATTACTTCAGAAAAGTTTCAATATTCAGGTAGATATTCTGTTTCTCCAGACTCTCTTGTCATTGTACAATGAATCAATAAAGAAAGTAACCATGGTGGTAGTGACAGAGTTTAGGCATAGGCACAGAAACATGAAATGCCGTTCATCAACACTGTCATAGCTATAGCTTCCATAGAGTGTTAACCTGCTAGCGACAAAAGTCAACACTAAACAGTGGATATAGTACCATTCTCCCAAGTTTCAAGCCAGTGTTCTGGTGGTAGGTTGACTAGATTTGATCACTTGCATAACAAAAAAGTCATCCCTTGGTACTTACTTGAATAGGTAATTTTTCTAGACATCTGAATGTATAGATAAAAATCTTCTGCTCAAACTAACATCGGTAGACTTTTATAATGTTTTAGTCATTATCATGGTACTCTCTACAATATTGTAATTAACAAAGGATCTCATTTTATATGGAATAGTGCATCAAAGGACTGAAGTTTATGAAATTTAGTGGTTTCATTCTAGTTCCAACAAACAGAGTTGTTATCTTTATTTTTCCCATTGTATGTCATTTTAAATAAGCCATATGGTACTACCTAGGTGGGGGAATGCTTGAGGTCTTAGTAGTTTCTGCTAAAACTGAGTATTTCCCGAATCAGTATATCATATATGATATACTTCCTGCCATCGCTAGAATTTATGGTTCATGGATCAAAGGTTTGAAATAAAAAAAAAAATTCTAATGATCCACTAGAAAATGTTTGCTTCCTATACCTCTGACTTTGGCTGTTTTCACCAGGAAAATGTGGGTCTAGAAAAGGGGTAAGTGGTATTTCTACCAAGAGACAATAAATATCCCTGTAAATAATAAGCTAATATCTTTTTCTCGCAATTTTCATCAGCTACTGTCCTTAGTCAATGAATTAACAGGACTTACAATGTTAGGAGTTACACTTTGATTAATCCATACTGCTACAGAAAAACTGAACTCCACATAAATATGTATGGTATGCAGAGGATCTTTTAGGGCAACTGTTGGTTTTACCATGTCTTCTGATTGAGATTAATGGAGAAACTATAGCACTGTGAGTCAGGCAGGATGATAAATGGTCCTGTCAATTTAAGAATGAAGGTGTGGATCTCACCTCCAATGTATAAATCAAAGACCAGTTAAGGTGCTTGTTTGTGGTAGGGTTATACAAAATAGTTATAAATAACAGATGCAGACAGGTTACAGAATGAAAATGTGTTTTTCTTGAATATTTCTATTCAACTTTGTTAAGTCAATGTATGTAATTATTTCCTCTATTTCTTGGCAATGTGATATACTATGGACTAGAAGAGTATTCCTGCTTTAATGCTGTCAAAATAATGTTAACATACATAAATTATCAGATGTTAAAAGACTGAATATTCTTCAAGAAGAAGGAGTAAGCTAATTGGCAATTTTCACCATACTCTCCTCTCCTTCAAATTCAATCTTACAGTCTCATCCATTGTCTGTAACAGAACATCTACTATATTCTTCCTTCTCACCCACCCACTGCTCACTTCTGTTATGGTTATCACAAGCCTTATTCTCATAACCTCCCTCTTTTCTTTTTACCGTCCTCTAAACTCAGAAGTCAGTCACTTCTCACCCAAAAGACAATCCTTCCAGAGAAGCAGATAGACCTACTACATATCTTCCCTTCTACTTTAAGTCTCTTCAACAGTTCTATGTCCTTAGGTGCCTTTTCTTCAATGTGTACCCAAATTACAAAGAGATTAAATATGCATAATATGGTGAATTCTCGCCCCTCTCTTCCTTTGAATTCTGCCAGACCCCTAGCATATACAAATGGTCAATTCCTACTACTCAGAAACACATTTTACGTGGAATCTCCAGTGGTCTTATCTATTAAGTCCACAAAGAAAAAAGTCTAGCAGGTAATTCACAGCCATAAGTCATAGGCACCTAAATCCAAAGAGGAAATGATTCCAAGGGACAAAATACCCACCTAACTTAGATGAAACCAGATAATAGCACCTAAATCTATAATCATCCCAATTCCAGATGCCTAAACACCAACATAAAACACATAACAGCCAAGACTGTATGCCATTGCTAGAACCCACAAACACTACAAGCCGTAAGAACTGCATAATACCTAAAGAACAAGAAAAAGACCATAAAATGTCATCTATAAAAATGATAGAGATCTTAGAGAATAAATGAATATGTAACATAAAGATATCAGCAAAAATAACTACAAAAGTTCCCTAATAAAAAGACACAAAATAACAGAGTGTATGTGAAAATAGTATCCATAATTCTGTTGCATTATAAGTACACCAACATTAAGAAGTGTTATTACTTCAGGGTAAATGTTGGAAAAAAGCATAACACAATAGACTTCAAACAAAAAGTAGTATACCTATGTGAGTGGATATCAGATTCTTATGCTTCTCTTGCAATTTTTTCCTTCTGCTTGTTAGCTTTGCCCAAATTTTTTGATTTATATTGTCATATTTTATTTTGTTATGTTGTTAAAATACATATAATATTAAAATTTAAATATATGAATTCAAAATTTGACATATAGTTTGTCTCCTACACTATCTTAAAATTTGAAAAAATTATTTATTAAATGTAAGAAATGAGAGTGATACAGAATATGAACACTTTAATTTTAAAAATGAAGTCATCCATTGGATATTAAATTTCATTGAATGAAAAGCTAAAAACAAATTTGAGAATTATCTAGTATTAGAGAGATTGCCTAGCATATCAAGGTCTTGTTCAATACACAATATAACACGCAAGAAATACATAAAAATTTGTTAAAAGTATACAAAAACTTTAGAATACTAAGGTGTCAAATTACTATAAAAGAAATGAGTTCATGAATGCAAGGATGGTTCGCATAATGGCTTTATTATTAAGAAATGTGTAAGTCCAGAGTAATTGCCTTTAAATATGTCATTGATTTAAATCACATTCCAATCTAGCAAAGAAGGTAAATGGTATAAAGTAATCAGTATTTATCTAATTCATTTCATAGAACCTTTCAATTCTTGGTTCTTAAACACAATCCTGTAAGATTTCATTTTATATCTAGTATTTATTCATTTGTGCTATTTCTACGAACAGGACACTTTCAAACCTGAATTTCATCTTTGGTTCCTTTCACATTTTCATATTTTTCATTAGAATTAACGACTTTCCAGGGTATGTTGTGCTAATTATAGCAGGTCTTTTTCTAAGCTTCTCTTTTGAGGACTATTCTTCTTATTGCAATGGCTTATCTTTAAGTTATTATACATAACCAATTTTCCCTTTTTCTTGCCTGTATATATGATGAATCATTTGTGTTACATGAAAACTTTTCAGGTTTTTATTACTACTGCCTTGTTTTGTATTAATAGTAAATCTCCTACACAACATCGTGCTACATCATTTTATGACTTGGAACATGCAGTGAAACATGCTATTTGAAATCAGTCCATAGCATGTCTGTGCAAAATTATGATTAGTCTCATTTATCATATTTCAGCATATATTTCTACATAAGTCTATGAAATTCACTTATTAATCTATTAGCAAAAATATCTTTGGTACACAGATTTATGATTTTTTTCTTTACAAGAATACTAGTGTGAAATTTTCCCTTGTTTGTGACAGAGGAATTGTGTAAATGTGTTGTCCAAGTCTGTATTCAAACACATGATAAAAAAATAATTGAAAATGAGAAATATTCACTTTTTTCACAGTACAAGTTATTTTCACTTAGCTTCATTTTATAGAGGACTTTAGTGAAGCAGAACCTCGTAGCTGGGAGTATACAGTGAAGTGATGTTGCTAAGCTTATGGCAGATAAATGTAAAGAGTAGACTAAAGAGATTCAGGGACAGGCTTTGTACTACAAAGGCCAGTGATCCATCTCCTTCATTTGCAGTCACCTCCTAATGCTATGCTAAGGTGTGGAAGCCCATTGCTACAATCAAAATTACAGTCGTGGACCTTAGTCATGCCTATATTGATTATCAAACCTTCAGTGTATGAATCTTCATATTTCATATAGCAAGTTTTTCATACTCTCCTCGAAATACCTCTATACAAAAATCTACATTCTTCCATTTCTCTCTATATTACTTATGTTTTGTGTCTTTTCAGCTAAAGCAACAGGCTACCAAACACAATAGTTTAAATTATTAGTCACATGTAGTTGCAGAAGATATAAGAAATATTATGTTAAAAGTAAGCTAAAGAAGAAAATACCCAATGGATGTTTTTGAAATTTATCTATATATGAATATTTACAAATCTAAATGAAAAGTCTAGGGGCATTCTATATAATTTGACACCTATTTTGAAATAGTTTACCATAGAATTGTAGGGAAAAAATGAGTATCATAGGCTAATGTTTAAATAACTAAATTCAAATAATTGCTTCATAAAATCAAAGGTAAGCCCTTTCAAGGGACCCATGACACAATGGAGAAATCATACCAACTTTTGTTGGAAAGATATCACATACTAATATAGGCTCATGGGCATGGGAGTGGGTTCAGGAGATTAGGGTATGTGTTACCAAGTTTGATAATCTAAATTTTATCCCCTTAAACCACATGGTAAAAGAAGAGATTCTATTCCATAAAGTTAGCCTCTGACCTCCAAACATATACCATGAAGTGAGTATACACACACACATACTTACAAATATTTATAAATAAATAAATGAAATATAAAACCAATCACAGAGGAAAGTAAAAAAAGAACCAATATTTATATCATTGTACAAATCTTCCTTGTCACACAAAGAATGCAAATGTTTAATTATTTTCGTGTATCTGCTTTTCAATAATATGCTTAATTTTGTCTGTTTCAATTTGGCAGATATTCTCTTAGCCTAGATACACAGGAGAGGGCCTAGGTCCTGCCCCAAATTGGTTGACAGATTTCATTGAACCCTCATGCAAGGTCTCATGCTCTCTGGGGAGCAGAAGGGGGATGATATGGGGAAGTTGGGAGGCCTTGGGGGCATGTGGAAGGATGGCAAGGAGAGGGAACTGGGATTGATATATAAAATAAGATTGTTTCTAATTTAAATAAAATTTATGAAAAAATAATCCTGTAAAAATAATTACATAAATGGCTCAGACTCAAAAAATTGAATTGAAACAAATATAATGGTATATTATAAGCTTAGATGCAAATTCTTTTGTATATATGAAGTAGCTTATTTAAAAGTAAATATATAAATCACTCTCTAAATAATCATCTCTTACATTTTTTTCCTATTTTGCTTTCATACAACAGCAACTGTTTGTAAAATTTAGAGTATTTTAGGAATTTACAAATAATTGTAATATAATTATTTGTGTACATCTATTGCTTATGAATATTTGTTTCCTTTTCAATCTTATTTTTTCAAAATTTACATACTAGATAGACAATCTCACAATAAATACAGATTATTGTTATATTGAAATATCTAAGGTTCTGACCAATACCAATTATTCCTCTCTAATATTTTTTTATATTCTATTCTGTAGATATATGAACATATTCTTTAGCTATTAAGAGGATTGTAATGTTGTTCAGGTTAAATAATGCCTGGTAAATTACTAATTGTCTAAATACCATATCTGTGTGCAAAAACATGCCATCTATCAGTTTAATAATGAATGAGATTCTATCCTAAAGGATAAATTCCTCAAGTGGCATTCTTTAATCAAAGTATGATTCCATAGATAGTCTTGCAAAACATTTATCACACTATATTATTTTTATTCTCTATAAAGCCTTACTACAGAGAATTTGAGAAGGCATTAAATTTTAATTCTGATATCAAAATAAATGCAACAAAATTTAAAAAGATTTTTAAAATTTACTGTTAATTGGCATATATAAGACTATGAAGCAATTGAACTTTGAGAATTTCATATCATCATTTTTTATATGTACACATAGCAAAACCTTCTCATTATTAGATCCTGCCTTACTATATATGTTATTTTGTAATTTAAAACCACTTTCCCAACAATAACTAAACTTTATTATTATTAATTTTATTTGTATTATTTATATTATTGTAAGTTGTTTATATTTATTTCAATGGACAGATATATTACAAATATAAAATAAATATACTTTCTTTGTTTTTAAACCAATGTCAAAAGAAATCCTGAAGCTGCATATGAATGGTATTCAAATTCTAAAGTTAAAAGACCTTGATTTGTTTTACATCTTGATTTACATAATTCAGGTTACGTGACTAATAAAATTGTTGCAAATACCATCAAATTACATATGTAAAATGACTTCATTCCTTTTGGTAAGTCAGGCACTTTTTTTTCTAATGGACTTTATCCATGTCAATTCATTTAAGCATCACAAAAATGTTATAGTTTGTCTCTACATCTTCATTAAGATTGATGAAAAGAAAGAACAGAGAATAAGTACTTATCTAAAGCCAATGAATTAATAAAGCTGAAGCCTAAACCCTGATAATCTCTGCCCTAAAATGTCTCCAGAGTGTGTATTCTATGACTCTGCATGCATTGAAACTGGGTATATGCATAAGAGCTACAAACTCATCTCAGGTTACATGAACTTCTCTTTTCTTCTCCATATCTGTGACATAATATTCTTTGCTAATCATAGGACAACATTGCTGATGGAGTAAAATAATTTTCTTTATAAAGATTGGGAAGAAAATTTTTGGCTGACTCTAAGCTTTTGACCCTTGATGATGAATTGAACAGCCTGTAAGCAGGACTTCACACCTTGGTAACTTATTATTGCTCTTCTGTTTATTTGGTCTTGTGTTTAATAAATTAAATTTACAATAATTATAATGCATAATCGTATAGATGAACACATTCAAAAAAAAATATTTTTTTCCTAGTTCATCGCAAACAATTTCTTTACTGGGGTAACAAGGCTACAATATGTAGTTTTACTGCAACTCTTCAGGTATTTCTTGATGAAAATATTAGTACTTAAAAGAATATTTTACCCTATTACATAGAAACTGATATTATGTAAAGTTTTACTAATTTTTTATTATATATATGATATATGTATATAACTGTCAGTTTAACACTACTGAATAGTTATTAAATTATTTGTTTTATTCCTTCAGACTATAATTGCATCATTTTCCCCTATACTTTGCTCCCTTGAACAAAAAAAACACTCATGATATCTCAATAAAATGAGATATAAAAACAAGACCTGGGCAAGAACAACAATACACATTATAAAAAGGACAGGGAATGTCTTGAGGCCTTAAGCCCACAATAATTACACACAACAAAAAAATTGCTAAGGGCTGGAGAAAGAGTCTCCTACAGGGAAGATCACTGAAAATTTGAATTAGTGACATGTTCAAGTTTCATTCAAATAAAGTCAGAATTATAGTTCTTTTGCTATATCTGTAACTTATGAAAGTGTTATGTTTCATGATACTGATACTGTTAGTAAAGCCTAAAACCAGGTTATTTATTTTAGAATGGAGGGACTGTATTGCTTTAGGGAACAGATAATTCTACAATTATTTACTGAGACTATTCCATTATACTTAAAAAAATGAAAATGAAATAAAATTTAGTTGTTTCTCATGAAGGGGAAACTGCTACATCACATTTAGCTTGAGCTTTATCTACAATCCTATGTCTATATGTACAGTCCTGAGAAAGGGTCGCAATGTTCAAACAGATTATCAAAACTCCAGGAGTCTTTCACCACCTCTTTAGGTCATATTACTTACCATACAACTTGCTCCCTTTGCCATGATTTATACTTTACTATGAATACTTGTTAATATTAATTTATGAATTGCTGCCAATTACCAGGGGTAAGTCCTCTTCCTCTTTATTTTGCAAGTGAGAATTGCAAAGATTTGTGAGCATAAGTAGAGATTCTAAATTTACTCAGTCACCACCTTCTTTGTGCCACAAGTTGACTTTAAATTTGTGGTGGTCTACTTTTGATTCAAATGTTTTGTTGAAATAATATAACATAAAATCAATTATAAACCTATTTTTAAGATGATACTGACATTAACATACTATAATTTTTTATAGTTTGGTTATGAGTCTAGCCTTTAATGGCTGACCCATATCTTCAGCAACTTTGTTGCTTTAATGAAAGAAATTAAAGAAGATATCAGAAAATGGAGAGATATCCCATGCTGTTGGATAGGCAGGATAAACATAGTAAAAATGGCAATCTTGCCAAAAGCAATTTACTGGTTCAATGCAATCCCCATAAAAATCGCAGAACAATTCTTCACTGACCTTGAAAGGATATTACTTTATATGGAAAACAAAAGACCCAGGATAGCCAAAATAACCCTGTAAAATAAAGGAACTTCAGGAGGGATCACCATCTCAGACTTTCAGCATTTCTATAGAGCTTTCATCCTGAAAACATCCTGGTTTGGCACAAATATAGACAGGTAGTCCAATGGAATTGAATCGAAAATCTTGATATTAACCCACAAACTTAGGAACACATGATTTGTGACAAAACAGCTAAAATTATACAATGGAAGGAGGAAAGCATCTTCAACAAATGGTGCTGACACAAGTGGATAATGGTGTGTAGAATACTGCAGATAGACCCATGTCTAATGCCTTGTTTTCAGTTTTTTTAATCACTGTTGCCACAGCCTACTACCTAATATAGATCCCAATGAGCTGGTCCTGCATTTCAAGTCTATGTATAATATCTCCTAATAAGTGTACACTTCAGTTATAAACTTGCATCGAATAGACTGAATGCTGTAAATATCTGAGGCATGGTAATATCCCAGACTATAATTCATACTAATACTTGACTTCTTATCTGTTCATGTCCCTTCTTGATGCATTCTTTATTTAAAAAAAAAAAGTGTGAGGTGCCCAACATGCAGGGTTTAATACCACAGGAATTCCAGTAATGAGTTGACAAGAGACAATGTAGAACCACAGCATGTGATCTCACCAAATCAGTCAACTGTGTTTTGCTATAATGAGGTATGTTGGCAAGCTTAGAAGCAGATCATTTCTCAGTTAAATGTTCTCACAAGTCCCAGTCTTGTTAAAAAAGCAATTTTGCAGCCCATGGAAGTTTTGGAATTTGCAAAATCTTTGTGGAGAATACTGATCTACAGAAACTTCAGTAGTTTTTATGTTTTATGACCCGAGGCAAAGGGATATTGTGTTAATCAGTAATATATAATTAGTACAAGGATAATAAAACCAAACACAAAAATAAACGTACATTACAATTAAGTGATTGCAATAAAATACATCATAAGTAGTAAGATCCTTCCTCTTAATTATTACTTATAAAATGTAAATTTATCTCAAAATAGAACAATCTAATTCAATATGCTCTTTGAAATTTAAACACGTAGTGGGCACGATTGTCTTTGCTTATAATACTAGTGCCATTTAAAAACAAGCAGGAGATAATATTTATAAAGAACTTTTTGATTCCTGAAACTCATTTTATATGAATGGAAAAGGAAAAATAATTTCAAATCATAACTAGCTTAGATAATTACAAAAGATCTTGATA
This sequence comes from Phodopus roborovskii, assembly GCF_943737965.1. Lineage (NCBI taxonomy): Eukaryota > Metazoa > Chordata > Mammalia > Rodentia > Cricetidae > Phodopus > Phodopus roborovskii. Next base: position 20,204,802 of record NW_026126433.1, read on the forward strand.
CAATAACTAAACTTTCCTCTGTATGTCACAAACCAGACAGCCATCATCCAAAAGGAAAGTTCCTTGCTTGGTTGATTTATGATCTTCTTATCCCTTCATTGAAATGTTAATGAAATCTACAAGGAGGCGATATTAACAAGTTTTCCTTCCTATTCATACAATAGCCCCTGTTCAACAACAACAACAAAAAAAGACATTTTTAAAAATTCAAAGGAAGTGTGAACTGTAGGGTGGTACTCTTATTCTCTATACCTAAAAACTATATATGTATGATTGTTTATATTTTTGTGACTGGGTTACCACACTCAGGATAGTTTCTTCTATTCCATCCATTTCCCCAATAATTTGAAGATTCCATTTTGTTTCTCTGCTTTGTAGAAATCCATTGTGTAAATGCACCACATTTTGTCAAACATATTTTTTTTCAGTTAAGGGACAAGAGCCCCCAAGCAAATTTGGAGCATGGAGGGAGGAGAGAGGGAGTTAGAAGAAATAGAAGGACAGAAGAGGAGGGGATAGCTAGGTATAAGGGAGCAAAAAGATTGAGACATGGAAAGAATAGAGGAGAACAAAAAAGGAGATGCCATAACAGAAGGAGCCATTATAGATTTAAAGAGAAATCTGGCACTAGGAAAAGGCCCAGAGATCTACAAGGATGAAGCCAACTAACAATCAAAGCAAGAGTGGAGAGGCTACCTCTAATTTTCTTCCCCAATAATGAGATTGACATCTAACTTCTTTTATATATATATATATATATATATATATATATATATATATATATTATTTTATTTTATTTTATAAAACAAAGTCCAATTAAATGAAAACAAACATTTATGCACAATATTTGGGAATTTGGGAGTCGTTCTTTCCCAGCTACTTCCTGCTGGTAAGGGGCGCTGTCTTGGGGGGATTCAAAGAAGATTCAGATATCCTGTCTGTAGTCTATAGGGCTGGTTTGTCCAGCTGTTTTGAATGTAGGATTAGATTGTACTCTGTTTCAGGCGGTCTGGCGTAATCAAACATCATTAGTCTGGAAGGAATCCACATCTTTTCATTTTTTGTGGAAATAAAAATAGAAATCCTTTTCCCCAGTAATTTGTCCTTCAACTTAAATTTTGGAGTCAAAGCAATTTTTTAATTTAATTTATTGTTTTACATGTCAATCCCAGTTCCCTCTCCCTCTCTCCCTCCCTATCCCTCAATCCTCCCTCCCTCCTTCCCTCACTTTTACCCTCTCTGCCCTCTCACATGCACTCTAAACACCCTCCCCTCCCATCCCCCCACCCCAATTCCATGTGTAGAGGAATGCCATCCAGTGTAGAGGAATGCCATCCAGTTGGGGTCATGTAGATCTGACAGGTCCTGTGAAATAGGGACTAGGGCTTCTCTCCTGTCTCTAGATTAAGGCAGTTATCCCTCCAAGGGGGATATGTTCGCAAAGTCCTTTTGTGCACCAGGGATACAACCTGGCTCCACTGTCTGAGGTCCCTAAGACTGCTCAGTCCTTCTGGCTGAGACCCATATTCAGGGGGGCCTGATTCAGTCCCATGCTGGCTTCCAAGCTATCAGTCTATGGGCCTGTTAGGTCCTCCTTGTTCAGGTAAGCTGTCTCTATGTGCTTCTGCCGCGTGGTCTTGTCCTCTCCATCTGCTTCTGGGTTCTAGTTCGACTCAGTGTTTATGTATGGGTGTTTGCTCCTATTTTCAACAGGCAATAGTTGAGGGCTCCATGGAGAAGTTAGTTGTTGATCTCACTCTCCGGGAAGGGCATTTATGATAGCCTTTCCACGGAAGATGAGATTGTTAGTTGGGAGCAGTCTTGTAGTTCTCTCGACCTTTCTTTGTGTTCAATTTTATCTTCAAACCAATATTGGCTCCCTCTTTTATGTTCTCTGTCTCTGTCTCTGTCTCTCTCTCTTTCCTATCTTCTATTCCTAACCAGGCTCTATCTTCCTGGTGGCACAGGTTTTCCTTTCCTCCCCCTCATTTTCTCCTACTTGTCTCTCCATTTGCTGCAGCCCCCACTTCCCCTGAGCTCTGGGGGACTTGTCCCTTCCCGGTTCTGCATGCACCTATGAACACCTGATTTTCGACAAAACAGCTGAAATTATACAATGAGGCAAGGACGGCATCTTCAAAAATGGTGCTGGCACAATTGGATGAGGGTGTGTAGGAGACTGCAGATAGACCCATGTCTGTCGCCATGCACAAAACTCAAGTCCAAATGGATCAAAGACCTTAACATCAATCCAGCCACATTGAACCTCTTAGAAGAGAAAGTAGGAGGTACCCTTGAACAAATTGGTATAGGAGACCACTTCTTGAACATAACTCCAGGGGCACAGACACTGAAAGAAAAAATTAGTAAATGGGACCTTTTCAAACTTAGAAGCTTCTGTAAAGCCAAGGACACAGTCGACAAGACCTAACGGCAGCCCACAGACTGGGAAAAGATTTTCACCAACCCTATATCCGACAAAGGGCTGATCTCCAAAATACACAAAGAACTTAAGAAACTAGTCAACAAAACACCAAATAACCCTATTAAAAAATGGGATACAGAACTGAAGAAAGAATTCTCAATGGAGAAAATCAAAAAGGCTGAAAGACACTTAAGAAAATGCTCCACATCCTTAGCTATCAGGGAAATGCAAATCAAAACAACTTTGAGATACCATCTTACCCCTGCCAGAACGGCTAAAATTAGAAACACCAGTGATGACTTATGTTGGAGAGGATGTGGATAAAGTGGAACACTCCTCCACTGCTGGTGGGAGTGCAAACTCCTACAGCCATTTTGGAGATCAGTATGGCGGTTCCTCAGGAAATTGGGAATTAGTTTACCACATGGCCCTGCATTCCCCCTCTTAGGCATATACCCAAAGGATTCTCATCCATGCAACAAAGACATCTGTTCAACTATGTTCATAGCAGCACTATTTGTAATAGCAATAACCTGGAAGCTACCTAGATGCCCTTCAATTGAAGAATGGTTAATGAAGATGTGGCATATCTACACAATGGAATCTGCAGAAAAAAATAATGGTATCTTGAAATTCGCACTTGAAGAAACCATCCTGAATGAGGTAACCCAGTCACAAAAAGAGGAACACAGTATGTACTCACTCATATATGGATTTTAGACCTAGATCAAATGATCACCAGCCTATAATTCACATCACCAGATGAACTAGGATACAAGGTGTATTCTAAGAGATTCATATAAAGATATCTAATTTCTATGCCATTCTAGAGCCTTCAATTAGTAGCTGATGAAAGCAGAAGCAGACCATCATAGCTAAACACTATCCAAACTCCTGGAATCCAGTTACAAAGAGAGATGAATGATGAGCAAAGGGGTCAAGACCAGGCTGGAGAGATCCACAGAATCAGCTGACCTGAACAAGGGGGATCTCATGCACCCCAGTCTGAAAGCCGGGAAATCAGCAAAGCACCAACCCAGTCTCCCTGAACATGAGTATTATTTAGGAGGACTAGGCAGCTATGGTGTATCTAGTAATGGATCAGTATGTGTCCCTAGTATAAGAAAGGACTTTGAGAGTCCATCCCACATAGAGGGATACTTTCTCAGCCTAGGCACATGGGGGAGACCCTAAGCCCTTCCCCAAATGATGTGAAAATCTTTGAAGACCCCATGAAAGCCCTCCCCTCCCTGGGGAACAGAATGTTGATGGACTGATGTTTAGTGAGGGTGAAACTGGAAGATGGGAGGATCTGGGAACTGGGATTGACATGTAAAACACCTTTGTTTCAAATTTAAATAAAAAAAGGGGGGAAGAAAGAAAACATGCAAAGGCTTACTTTAAATTAATGCTTCCATCCAATAAGGAAAACCAATATAATAAATGGAAAATAATTATAACTGGGCACTGAAAAACAATAGAATAAATGGGATTAATAAATATCCACTAAAGAAGAGAATAGTAAAATTGTCAAACCAATTGTTGTGGGATATGTTGACACTCGGTGGAGTTCTATTGCATTAATTGATTAAATTAGGAGCTGAATGGCGAATAGCTAGGCAGGAGGATTTCTGTGCATAGAGAAAAAGTAGGAGGAGTTAATTGAGGCACTGGAGACTTGTGGATATATGGAAGAAATGAAAATGGATTTATTTAAGTTATAACACTTAGTTGGGAATAAGCCAAAGCTAGGCTGACCTTTCACTAAATTAATAATAAGTGTCCATGTCATTATGTATGGCTGAGGGACAGAAAAAATACTCATTACATATATCACCCATTTTTCTCCTCAAAAGAATATGTTGTTGATGTTGTTGTTGTATCTACAGTACCAGGATGAGAAATCCTGCAAGAGAACAATTAACACTCTATTTTCACACAAGTAAAATTATTTGAAAATGACAAGGTAATTTCTGCTGAAATATTTTATACTTTCAGAAATAATTACTTATTGATATTTTGTTACCTGAAAATTGCTCTGTTAAGGGAGCAATATTGTTTAGAAAGACAATTTATATAAATTTGGTAGTACTGTTGAATTATTCTTAAATTACTCTGCAAAAACTAAAGATTTATCCATATGATTCAAAATAGTTGTTAATGGTATCTATATTTTTCTCACTTATCACTTATACATTAGAACTGTTGTGACTTGTAGTTCAGATTGTAATTAGATGGGAATTTGCATTTTCTTAAAATTTTATGGATCTCTAGTGCTAATAGATCTGCAATTATAATATACATAAAGTTGCTATGTATTAGTGTTTTCTTAGAAAGGATTATGTTTGAATGCTAATTTTTTTCTACCCTGCTTGTCAATTTTTAATGGAATTTTGCTGTAGTTAGATTTGCTTTTATAGGTCCTCTATAGTTACTTTTTTTTTTTATTTGCCCTTTACTATGGGTTTGTAGTTTGCATGAGCATGGAGATATATGTATTTGATGCAGCACAGATGCAGCCATAAGAAAACAACTTGTAGGGTCAGTTCTCTGTGCCTAGATTTCTATACCCAAAATTAAAATAGCATACCCTAAAAACTATGTAAATCGTTTTTAAATGATATACATGAAGCAAAAGTCAAAGACAGATTACAAACTTTGGGTGATGTCATTATTTTGTCATAATTATTTTCAATCACTGATCAGTTCATTAACCAATATGCACTGAGAGATCAAAGTTGTTCATTCAGGGATTGATATATCTTAGGATAGTTCATCTTGTACTGTTTTTATTCAAACCTGTTTTGATTTTTAATTATGGGGTTTAATAGTGAAATATAAACCATGAGAATTTATTTTATATTAAGCTTATATAGTTGAGGTCAAATTGAAAATACTTATATATTCATGATTAACATTCCTTATATTTTCAGGACTCCTTGTGCCCTTTCAATTTGTGTGGTTTAAGTAAACCAGTGACTGCCAAAAAAAAAAACATAACAGTTTGTCAGATTACATTACAATTGTTTCTAGACAAAATATAACATAAATTCAATTATAAGAAACTTGCTCTAGAAGACAAAGATATGGCATCATAAAGTGGTCTCATTTACAGAATGTGAGGATCAGAGGGTAACATTTACATTCTTGAAGTGGTCTTTATATAGTGAATTATCCTCACTTGTTCAGTTTATGTTAGGAATGAGAAAGTTAATATATGTTATTCACAGCAGCTAATAACAATAGCTAATGTTGTAGCTAAGAAATGATGGGGGAGGAGATATTGCCCTTCATGTTTAGTGAGTAGAATAAACATTGTAAATGTAGACTATAAAATAATGAGAGTTATGGTTATAATGTACATATAGACCCATAGAGAGCCTAGCAGTACAAGTCTCTATACTATGTCAAAAAAAAAAAAAAAAAAGCAATTCTACACCTCAGTGCCATTAAAAACTCTTGGATATGTATTAATAAATTAAAAAATACATAGAGATGGAAATAATTTTAAAACATTTAAATGGATTAATTAAAATTTGCATAACATATAAAATTATTTATAGTGGGAAGAATCAGAGAGAAAGCTCCCATAAAGCAAGAGATAAACATCTCAAAATACATAAAAATAACAGGAGACTATCAATAGTGTAGCACTGTGAAGACCAAGATTCTTCAGGGAAGATATTAGATATTAATTTTCCTTAATGTTCTTCTGTATAGATTGTGACAAGAGCTGCCACAATGACAGTAATATAAAATTGAGACTGACCTGTAAAATAGTTTGCTTAACAGAAATTGTGAACTGTTGAGTTTGGTTCATATATTACACATTAAAATATATATTACTTATAACCAGATGAAACATACAAAGAATCTTTCTCTTTAGACAATGATGTGCTGAAGCATATCCATTCTACTATTCACCATTTAGTGAGAAGGCAAATGTGTTTCATTTTTTGTAAGAAGAAAACTATTACAGGAAATAACTAACTGACATTGTTCTATGCTTATACTAAAGAGTTCATAATTTAAGGTAATTTAAATTTTAGAAAGTGAAAAATAAAGAATTAACATTGTCTTGTCAAATGTTTTATCTTCTTAGTAAAAATAAATAGAAATTTTATTTTCCAGTAATGATTATTTACAAAATAGAGGACATGATAAGTATTAAAATTAACTAAGGTATATTAAAACACAGGAAAAAAAGTAACAGACAATAAGAATATTTAAAATGCTTAAATTTCAAGAAAAGTATGTTTGAGTTATGGAGCTTTACTTAAAAATAATAGCTGATCATTATGAATTTCCTCTGTTATTTTCTGTCACAATATTAATCATGATGAGCTCATTTAGTATTAATATGCATGTCATAATTAGTTCTTTAAGATTTAACCCGAGTTTCATAAGTGATTAATTGCACAATTATTTTAAAGGGTTAGCAATTTTCATAATGTCTCCTCGCTGACAAAGACATTTGAAATGCATTTTGGAAAGTAGAGCATAACAGGTATATTTGTCTTCTAACCATGTATTCAAAGTGAATCCTTGAATTTGTCTCCTGAAACTATTGAACTCTTTCCTGGTTATGTCCATTCATATTATCTCTATTAATATTAATAAATTAATATTAATCAAAATATGATCTTTTAAAGATCAACATTATATCATAAAATATGGAGAAATGTAGATGTTATTTTTCTATGTACAGATAAAGCAACCACATATTAGTTCTCAATTTAAGTAAAAAAAAAAAGCATGAAAAACTGTTACCCAAAATTTAAAAAAAAAAAAAAAAATTAACATGTGGAGTACTAGGTTGTTTCTCCTAATTGATAAAATAATAGGGTCTGACTCATAGTGAATTAGGTAGAAAATTATTTCTTTGGATTCTCAGAAAAAGTATATGGTTATCAGCTTCAAATTATATGGGCTATACTCAAAGCATTATTTATATAGCAATATTATTTCAATTTATTGTAAATTATATAATTTTGTGTATTTGTTCTGATAATATTTTTCTCCAAAAACTTTTAAGTAATGAAAAATAGTATATTTGTAAATACATTGTATCTCTTCCCTATACTTTTATGTTTTCCTACAGACCTAAGCATAAGCAATTGTGCAAATAAGGAGGCAACCTATTACACACCAAAGGATACTGTTTCACCATATTTAAGTATCATTCCTCTAGAATTTTAGTATTTGTTATTGAGTTACCAAACAAAATTTAGAATATATCCTAATTCTTCAAAGATGAGAGTCCTATACAAAATTACCAATATTATATATTTTGCATTTTTTTTTATTAAATTTTCATCCAATTTTCATGTAACTTAGAACTGGAAATGAATTGGCCAATAGGTAACCACCATTACTTAAATACATCTTTTGATAAAATATTTAAAAACGGTTCATTTAAAATTTATAATTTTTGTGATAAATATGCTTCAATTTAGATAAATTTACAACAAAAATATAAAATGTACCTGACAGTGAATATGGATCATGGGAAATAGCAATTTATTTCAATGATTAGAAGGTCACAGTAATCTTATAAATCCAGCACAAACGTACATCAATAGCAACATCAAGACATGCAGTGTTAGAAAACAATAAGCAGATCTTAATGTATAAAAATAATTTTTGGAATTGGAAGTACTGGTAAATTTTCTCTGTGAAAAGTAATTAAAAACATTTTTTTTTTTTTAACCTGGGGAGAAGGTTCAAGAATTAATGGCCCTGGTTGTTCTTGCAGAAGACCTTTGTTCAGTTCTCACTACCTATATGGTGGCTCAGAGCCATTTGTTCTCCTGACTCAGAGAATTCATCACATGCTTCTGTAGATAATGTACACATGTATTTCATAGATACACATGTATTCAAAGCAATAGTTTTAAAAATTAATAGCATTTTACATAGTCTGTTTTACTTTTAGTTTTCTCTGAAAAAAAATAGAGAAACTTTTAATTAAAACATTTACTCATTTTAAATATCAACCTCCATTATCCCCTCCTCCCATCCATTCCTCTTAAAAGGTGAGGAATCCCATGGGGAGTCAAAAAACCTGGCACATTCAATTGAGGCAGGTCCTCCCAACCACCCCCAACCATTCCCACATCAAGGAAGCTCACCATAAAAAAAAAAAAAAAAAAAAAAAAAAAAAATGGGCTCCAAAATTCAAGTTTATGCAATAGAGATAGATCCTTGTCATACTGCCAGGGTTCCCACAATACTGTCACCCACATGAAAAGGGAATGGTTGGTCCCATGTGGGCTCCCAGCTGTCAGTTCAGAGTCCTGTTGTTCCTGAACACATTGGCACAGGAGACCACTTCCTAAATATAACACCAGCAGCATAGACACTGACACTTAAAGCAACAATCAACAAATGAGAGCTCCTAAAACTGAAAAGCTTCTGTAAGGCCAAGGACACTGTCAATAAGATAAAATGAAAGCCTGAAGAAAGGGGAAAGATTTCACCAATCCTACATCTGACAGAGGGATGATCTCTAAAATATATAAAGAACTCAGCAAAGTAGACATCCAAATACAAAATAACCCAATAGAATAATGGGGTAGAGAGTTAGAGAGTTCTCAACAGAAGAATCTCAAATGGCTAAATACATTTAAGGAATGTCTCAACATCCTTAGGAACCAGGGAAATGAAAATCAAAATTCTTCTGAGATACCATTTTACAATTGTCAGAATTACTAATATCAAAAATACTCATGATAGCCTATAGAGGGGTTCTGGATTAAGAGGAAACTCCTATACTGCTGGGAATTGTGTATACTTTTACAGATTTTGGAAATCAATATGATAATTTGTCAGAAATTTGGTGTCAATCTACTTCAGAACCCAGCATTACCACTCTTAGGCATATACTCAAAAAATACACAAACATATCACATGAATCTGTCTTTCTAAATATTTGGTATTATTCAGTAAGAAGTTATATGAAAAAAATTGGAATTCCTTTCCACAGTTTTTTTTAAGATCAAGTTATCATATTTTCATTGCTACATTAATAGTTTTAACCTTACCTATTTACAGTCATGTGCTGTTTTCAAGAGAGTTGGAAACATTGATTCTATCAATGTTATTTAACAAAAATGCTGTCTTTGTTCTAACTTTTTCAGTTACTTGATAATTTCATTACCCCTTCTCTAATAAATACCATAATAGTTGAATTTAAGGTACATTTATTACCACCTCATTTTTTGACAATAAAAAACTACAGAGAACCAAAATAATGTGCAAACATAGTTTAATTTTGAAAAAATAATAGTGCAAAATTATGCCATTTTAAACTGTAGAGGGAAATTTAGAATTGTTTATTAATGAGTAATAATAATTGTTATTTAATTCTTTACCAAGGAGAATTTTCCCAGTGTTACATGCACTGGCCCTTACACAATATACACAGGAAAACATTATATATTCTGCTTTCTCAAATATCAGATATAAACAAACAGATGACAGAATTTACTCAGTTTTCCTAAGTGAATGAACATATAGAAGGATTCATGCTTTAAAAATGAGGAAAAATAGATTATTAACATTAAAATGACCATTTCACTAAATGCCTGTTTCTAGCACTTGTGATTCTTCAAATGCTACTATCACTTCTAGAATCTGTGTCTCTGTGAAAACAATTAGGCTCATCTCCATAATGTGTTTTAAAGGTGAATGTATTGTTTGTAGTGTTATTAATGAAACTGAGAAATGGATATCAGACAGAGGATTGGCAGTGGGGTAAAAAACAAACAAAACAAAACTCATATCCAGATCCACTGATGCATTGAAAAGTAATCTCCACAAAAAGAAGTATTTCATTTTCAGAGATGAGCTTAACTGGTGTTCTTAGTGTAAATATGGTAGAAACTTGGCAGGGTTTCTACTCTTGCTTCTTTTCATTATTTTCATGGGAAATTGTTAATGCTAAATAGATTTGCTAAAGTTATTATGCAGAAATGTCATTTTGAACGTTTAAAGAAAATTTATCCATTATTTAGACTATTTAAGAAAGAGGGTTTAACAGCTTAACATTTTCAAATGGACTCTTTATTATCTGAGTATTTTTTATGAAATTCTAATTCCAAAATGAATAAAAGGAGACAAGTTGAGTAGGTGAAGATAGAGGGTGGATTTTGAAGGAGTTGAGGCATAGGTGCCTATGATAAAAGTAAATTCTAAGAATGTCTCAGAGCACTATGAATTAAGTTAAAACGAGAAAGTAAGAAGGACAGAAAGAAACGAAAAAGTGTTTCATCTCATTTATAAATTACATAGTATGAATTATTTTAAATGTCATTATTATTAAATAACATTTATTGGCTACTATATTTTTATTTACCTAAACAATGCTCTGAATCCTAAACTCTAGCTGCAGTGCTTACATTAGAAGTTTTTTCTATACAAATATGAGTATTGTTTCAGAATTGAGAATTCTGTGCGGAATTTGGTATTTGACTAATAAGGTAAAACAATTCAGAAAATAAATAAAATATGTATTGATTTCATTTGATATTTGCTTTGTTAATACTGTAAGTACTCAAAACAATGACTAGCCCTAGTATTACACACACATATACACATATACACACATATATATCAACAACTAGAATAAAAAGCTATTGACGAAATATACTAAAGTTTAAACATTTTTAAATACATTATGACTTCCAGTAATATGTTTATTGATTTTGAAGACAGGGTATATTAAGTAATTTTCCACTCTGTTACTAAAATTGTAACAATGACGTATTGTATGATTCTGGGAGGACATAGATGAAGAAATATTATATCCCATTGTTCTCAGTTATGAAATTCAAAAGAATAGATATTTAAAAAATAAAAAAGTCATGGTTGCTCCTCTACCAGATATAAACTGTCAATAGCTCTTCAGAAGAACACAGTGGTAGCTCTTATGACTTATAAAGCTGAAAATAAAAAATTTTAAAAGGACAGAAATATGGGAAGGGTTACAGGGGTAGGAAGTTGATTCTATGAGGCATTTGGGGTAGAGTGGAAGTGAATAAGATCAAAATACATATTCTAGAAATCATATGAAAGAGTGATGAGAAAATTAAAACCAAGCATTATCATTTTATATATGTATCTCTCAATACTGTATTGACTTTTTCCAAGACTACATACTTTCGCTTTTTATATTGCTATTGATATCAATTTATTAATTTTTTAATATTTATTCACATGCAACCTAACAACCCTCCCCTCCCATCCCCCACCCCAATTTCATATGTAGGGAAATGCCATCCAGTTGGGGTCATGTAGATCTGACAAGTCATGTGAAGTAGGTACTAGAGCGTCTCTCCTGTCTCTAGGTTAAGGGAGTTATCCCTCCAAGGGGGGGGGTGTTCACAAGGTCATTTTGTGCACCAGGGATACATCCTGATTCCACTGTCTGAGGTCCTTAAGACTGCTCAATCCTTCTGGCTGAGACTCATATTCAGGGGGGCCTGAGTCAGTCCCATGCTGGCTTCCCAACATGCAGTCTGGGGCCCATTAGCTCCTCCTTGTTCAGGTAAGCTGTCTCTGTGTGTTTCTCAAGCCTGGTCTTGTCCTCTCAATCTGCATCTGGGTTCTAGTATGACTCAGAGTTTTCTTAAGTGTCTTTCAGCCTTTGCTCCTGTTTACAACAGGTATTAGATGAGGCCTCCATGGATAAGTTAGTTGTTGATCTCACTATACAGGAAGGGCATTTATGGTAGCCTTTCCACTGATGCTCAAATTGTTAGTTGGTCCCAGGTTGTAGTTCTATAGACCTTTCTTTGTGTTCATTTTTATCTTCAAACCAATATTGGCTCCCTCTTTTACTCTCTCTCTCTCTCTCTCTCTCTCTCTCTCTCTCTCTCTCTCTCTCACTGTCTGTCTCTCTCAGGTCTTCTATTCCTAACCAGGCTCAATCTTCCTGGTCGCATGTGTTTTCCTTTCATCCCCCTCATTTTCTTCAACTTCTCTCTCAATTCACTGCCCCCCCCAACTTCCTCTGTGCTCTAGGGGACTTGTTCCTTTCCAGTTCTGTGAGAGACTTTATATGAATCTCTTAGAATATGCCTTGTATCCTAATTCCTCTGGTGGTGTGAATTTGGTGTTTTGTTGACTAGTTTCTTGAGTTCTTTGTATATTTTGGAGATCAGCCCTTTGTCGGATATAGGATTGGTGAAAATCTATCCCAGTTTGTGAGCTGCCGTTTCGTCTTGTTGACAGTATCCTTTGCCTTACAGAAGTTTCTAAGTTTGAAGAGGTCCCATTTATTGTTTCTCTCACTGTATGTGCCCCTGAAGTTATGTTCAATAGCAGTCTCCTATACCAATTTGTTCAAGAGTACCTCCTACTTTATTTTCTAAGTGGTTCAATGTGGCTGGAATGATGTTGAGGTCTTTGATCCATTTGGACTTGAGTTTTGTGAATGGCGACAGGGTTAAACCAACCCTGCATTCCAGGGATGAAGCCTACTTGGTCATGGTGGATGATTTCCGTGATATAATCTTGAATTCGGTTTGCCAGTATTTTATTGTGTATTCTTGCATCGATGTTCATCAGGGATATTGGTCTGTAGTTTACTTTCTTAGTTGTGTCTTTGTGAGGCTTGGGTACCAAGGTTATTGTGGCCTCATAAAAAAGAGTTTGGCAATGAACCTTCTGTTTCTATTTTGTGGAACAGTTTGAGGAGTAGTGGTATTAGTTCTTCCTTGAATATCTGGTAGAATTCTGCATTGAATCCATCTGGCCCTGGACATTTTTGGTTGGAAGGATTTCGATGATTGCTTCTATTTCAGTGAGGGTTGTAGGTCTATTTAAGTTGTTTGTCTGTTCTTGATTTAATTTTGGTACGTAATAATTACCAGAAATTTGTCCATTTCCTTTGAATTTTCAATTTTTGTTAAATACAGATTTTCAAAGTATGACCTGAAAATTTTCTGGATTTCCTCTGTGTCCATTGTTATGTTTCCCTTTTCGTTTCTGATTTTGTTAATTTGCATATTCTCTCTCTGCTTTTTTGTAAGGTTGGATAAAGGTTTGTCTATCTTGTTGATTTTCTCAAAAACAAAACAAAACAAAACAAAACGAAAAAAAAAAAAAAACTCTTTGTTGCGTTGCATTGATTTTTTTTGTATTGTTTACCTGGATTCTATTTTGTTGATTTAGCCCCCAAGTTGATTATTTCCTGGTGTCTACTCCCACTGGGTGAGTTTACTTCTCTCTGTTCTATGGTTCATTTGCGCTGTTAATTCTATTATTTGACTATAAACTGTTTTCTTCATATGGGCACTTAGTGCAATGATCTTCCCTCGTAGCACTGCTTTCAAGATGTCGCATAATGTCGGGTAAGTTGTGTCCTCATTCTTGTTGAATATTAGGAATTCCGTAATTTCTTTCTTTATTTCTTCTTTGACCCATGTGTGGTACAATTTCACATTGTTCAGTTTCCATGACTTTGCAGATTTTCTGTTATTTGTGTTGTTGTTGAATTTCAATTTTAAAGCATGGTGGTCTGATAAGATACAAGAGACTATTCCTATTCTCTTGTATCTTTTGAGGTTTGTTATGTCACCTAGTATGTGGTCGATTTTAGAGAAGGTTCCATGTGGAGCAGAGAAGAAGGTATATTCTTTTGTCTTTGGATGGAATGTTCTATAGATGTCTGTTAACCCCAGTTGAGACATAACTTCTGTTAGTTCTTTGGTTTCTTTGTTGAGTTTCTGATTTCTGGTCCTGTCTAGTGTTGAGAGTGGTGTATTGAAATCTCCCACTATAAGTGTCTGAGGTTTTATATGAGCTTTGAATTTTAGTAGCGTTTCTTTTATGAATGTGGGTGCCTTTGTATTAGGGGCTTAGATGTTCAGAACTGAGACTGTGTTTGTGAATTTCTCCTGTGATGAATATGAAATGACTGTCTTCATCTCTTTTGATTAATTTTGGTTTGAAGTCTAACTTTTTAGATATTACGATATCCATGCCTGCTTTTTTGTTGGTTCCATTTAATTGGAAAATCTTTTCCCAACCCTTTACCCTTAGGTAATGTCTATCTTTGAAGCTTAAATGTGTTTATTGTATGCAGCAGAAGGATGGAGTCTGCCTTTGTATCCATTCTGTTAGTCTGTGTCTTTTTATAGGTCAATTAAGACAATTAATGTTGAGGTTGAGTAAGGATCATTGATTGTTGATGCTTTTTTGTTTCAGGTTTGTTGTTGGCAGTGGTATTGTGAATATATTTGTTCTGCTTTACCCTTGGTTTCTGGTGTAGTTGGATTATCTGTTGACTGTAACGTGTACGGTTTTTCCCCCTCCGCTGCCCGGTCTTGTCCCACCACCACACCAGCCACAAATAACACACAGAGACTCTGTATTTGATATTATCCTGTTGGCCAGTTACTAGTTTCTTATTGGCTAGCTCTATCTTAATTATTAACCCATTTCTGCTGATCTATGTATTTCTCTTACCGGGGAGCCGGCAGCATACTGCTTTCTCCAGACTCTCCATCTTGACCCTCCTTCCTACTTCCTATTTCCTCCTTGTCTCCTAGTCCCTCCTATCTTCCTTTCCTATTGGCCAACAGTGCTTTATTATTAACCAGTATGAGAAACATATACAGAATGACATCTCCCATCATCTCCTCTTTTCTGTCTAAATAAAAAGAAGCGTTTTAACCTTAACATAGCAAAATATGTAACACAACAGTTATCAAGTAAGAATCACAGTTAACAATATTTAGTCCATTAACATATAGCAAGATTTGAAGAAAATATTTCATCATCTATTCTAACTTTGTATGTCTAAAGTCTAAGTAACTTATCTTTAATCCTAACTAATGAAAACTATAATCATTACTATCTGTCTTCAACTCCTTCAAAGACCACAGAAGGATAGTATATAAACTCTAGAAATGACAGAGACAACTCACTGCCTGGTCACCCGAAGTTCTTTTGTAATCTTCCATCTTCAGCCCATAGACCATAGTGTGTCTGGCAGACTCTTCAGCAACACAGGAGACTTTAAACTGTCTTCTTGTATTGGCAGTTTGTCCGTCACTTTTTTCTGTGTCCTGCAGACTGTCTGGCAGACTCTTCCATGAAGCAGGAACTCTGTAGCAATGTCCATCTTGAATCAGCAGTCACTTTTCTGTGGGCCCTGCATGTCCAGTTAATATAGCACAAAGTCAAACAGTCCAGACAAGAGCAGTATCTTGTCCAAATGGCTAGTCTTGCCATATTGGAGGCAAACTTCATAACGCGTTTCTTCAATGTCCATCTTCCTTTCTGACACAGGTGGTATTGCCAGGAGCAATTGTGCCTCATTGTCAAGAAAAACCCTAAACCATTAAATGCCATATTCTGTAGGTCTTTGAAAGGTTTGAAGAATTCCTATCCATCTCAAATATATGTCTGTATATCTAGAAATACTAACTAACTTAACTATAAGTTCTAACTATCATAGGTAACTATCTATAATCTGTACTACATTATACATTACATTTCTAACTGAGCTCAATAAACACAATACCTAAACAAGAGGAGAAATATATATATCACCTTATTGACCTTAAATTGTATCAATAAATGAAAATCTGTTCCAAAACAAAGTATTCATATCTATACCATAATCCCCTTTTTACCTTTAAAAAGATATTGGTTGTGGACATTAACCATTTATAACCAAGTCCATTTAAATGAAAACAAACATTTATAAACAATATTTGGGAATTTGGGCGTCGTTCTTTCCAAACTGCTTCCTGCTGATAGGGGGCGCTGTCATGGGGGATTCGAAGAAGACCCAGAAATCTTGGCTGTAGTCTGCAAGGCTGCCTTGTTCAAGCTGTTTTGAATGTTGGATCACCAGGAACTCTGTTTCAGGGGGTCTGGCTTGATCAAACCACATTAGTCTGAAAGGAATCCACAGCTTTTCATTTTCTGTGGAAACAAAAATAGAAATCCTTTTCCCCAGTAACTTGTCCTTAAACTTAAATGTTGGAGTCAAAGCATTTTTAAAATATATAAATTGAATTAACCCAGCAACATTGCCTTTATCAATTGTTATTATTTTCTCAGTAGTCAAAGAATGCAGAGACAACACAATAGCATACAGTAACCAGATTCTCTCTGAGCTTTTCATCTTTATGTGGCTTTATTATTACTCTGTTTCTTTTATTTTTTAATTTTTGAGACAGGGTTTCTCTGTGTAACTCTTATCTGTCCTGGAATTCACTCTGCATACCAGGTTTACTTTGCAAATCACAGAGATCTGCTTGCCTCTGTCTCCTGAGTGCTGGGATTAAAGGCGTGTGCTACAACACCCAGTTCCTCTTTGTCTCTTTAAAACCATTTTTTTTTCATGTCTATGTATATTTTAAAACACAATGTAAAACTTTAGAGGTTTTTCTTAATATGAATCTGTCTTTACTGTAAATCTTTATCTTCGTCTGGCTACAAGTCATTTATCTGGTAAACAACAACATTGCTAAAATGAAAGTCATAGCTGTGTCAGCCGCGGTTTACCAAAGATGGTGGTGGGTACTTTTCCTGCCAGCATGGAAAGCTGTGCTCACCGCCTTGGTCTGCGCTGCCACCCAGAAAGCATTCTGCCGGCTTGGAGATGTGGTCAATGCCATTGCCATCTCTCATACACACCAATAAATTGTTAGCAGAGTTATTTAAAAGATGTGTGGTTTTTTGCCACTTATGCTGAGTCAGGAATCTTCCCTTAAAGGAGCCGCATGAATATCTGCTTGTCTCTAGCAAAGCAGAGTTCAACTGAGAAAAATGCTGCTACCAAGAAACCTTGCTTGTCTCTGTTCTTTTGTTTCTAAAACCCTTTTTTAAGCTTTTGCTAAATTTTAAGTGGAAGTTCTTATTAACCACGTGGGCGCCATTTGTAAGGCGTACAGGTTTTTCTGCCTGTCACTGCCTGGTCTTGTCCGGCCGCCACGCCATCAGCCCCAAATAATACACAGAGACTCTGTATTTGATATTATCCTGTTGGCCAGTTACTAGTTTCTTATTGGCTAGCTCTATCTTAATTATTAACCCATTTCTGCTGATCTATGTATTTCTCTTACTGGGGAGCCAGCGGCATACTGCTTTCTCCAGACTCTCCATCTGGCTCCTCCTTAGTACTTCCTATTTCCTCCTTGTCTCCTAGTCCCTCCTATCTTCCTTTCCTATTGGCCAACAGTGCTTTATTATTAACCAGTATGAGAAACATATAAAGAATGACATCTCCCATCAGTTGACTACATTTTTGTGGGCATAGTTTCCTTCCTTGGGTTGGAGTTTTCCTTCCAATACTTTCTGTATGGATGGATTTGTAGATACATTTTGGGAAAATCTGGTTTTCTCATTAAATATCTTTTTTTTTCTCCATCTATAGTGATTGAGAGTTTTGCTGGGTATAGTAGCCTGGGGTGATATCTGTGGTCTCCTAATACTTGTAGAACATCTATCCAGGACCTTCTGACCTTGAAGGTTTCCATGGAGAAGTCAGGTGTAATTTTGATAGGTCTGCCTTTTTATTTTACCTGTCCTTTTTCCTTTGCTGCTCTTAATATTCTTTCTTGATTCTGCATGCTAGGTGTTTTGATTATTATATGTCGAGGGGTCTTTTTTTCTTTGGTCCAGCCTATTTGGTGTTCGGTATGCTTCTTGACTTTCATGGGCATGTCCTTCTTCAGATTGTGAAAGTTTTCTTCGATGATTTTGTTGAAAATGTTTTCAGCACCTTTGAGATGGGCTGCCTCACCTTCCTCTATGCCTATTATACTTAGGTTTGGCCTTTTCATGGTGTCCCACATTTCCTGGTTGTTTTTTTGTTAGTGATTTGTTTGATTTATGATTTTCTTTGGTCGATTAATCTATTTCTTCTAGTTTATCTTCTGCGCCTGAGATTCTCTCTTCCATCTGTTGAATTCTGTTGGTTATGCTTGTGTCTGTAGTTCTTGATTTTTTTGCCCAGTTATTCTATTTCCAGCATTCCTTCAGTTTGAGTTGCCTTTATTTTCTCTATATCAGTTTTCAAGTCTTGAAACATTTTCTTTACCTGCTTAATTGTTTTTTCTTGGCTTTCTGTATTTTCTGTACATTTCATAAGGAATTTTTTCATTTCTTCCACTTTTTTTTTCCTCCATTTCTTTAAGGGATTTTCTCATATCTTCTATGAGGGCCTCTATCATTTTTATGATAGTAAGTTTTAAGTCATTGCCTTCTGCTTCCTCTGCTTTGTTGTTGTCTTCCGTTCTAGTTGGTGTAGATTCCCTAGATTCTGGTAGTGTCATGCTTGTCTTTCTGTTATTAGTTGTTTTCTTGTATTGTTGTCTTTCCATATCTTCTTCCAGTAGGAGTTGCAGGGGTTTCCCCATCTCTCTATGATACTTCCCCAGTGGAATTACGTTGGTCAGAGATTCAATATCTGTAACTCTGGGTGGTCCATGCTCTATAGAAGGTCTCTCCGCAGATAGGGACCCAGGGATGGGTTCAGTGATGAGGATCCAGTAGAAGATGTCTGCAGAAACTCAGAGTGGTCATGGAGAGAGAGACAGTTCTCTGGGAGGTGTCCGGGGCTCCAACAGAGGAGTGGAGGTGGTGTCAGCGACCAAGCATGTGGGAAATTATGTGTGGTCCCATGTGGATAGGCAGGTCTCCTTTGTTTAGAGTCTCTCTCTAGCCAGTGGCTAGTGAAAGAGGACAAAGGCTAAGCTGATACTTGGGAAGGTTCTGCAGGATAGTTGGATCTCACTGGAAAATGGCACTCTCCAGCTATGGCTTCTTTCTTTAGCAGAGGCCCTGCTTTGTGGGTCAAGGATCTTGCTGTTGGCAAGAACTCAGAGTTGACCTGCAGAGATAGGTGGATCTCTTGGAGGGGCCCAGGACTCCAGCAGAGACATGGAGGTTGGGTCAAAGTCCAAGCAGGTGGAAATTTCAGTGGTCCCACGTGGGTAGGAAGGTCTCCTTTGTTCAGAGTTATTCCCAGATGTCTCCGAAGTAGAGTGGGACTGTTGGCTCTACCCTCTGTTCCAGTGCTCAACCAGAGTGTCTGGACAGTTGGCAGGGTATGGAACAGAGTAAGGGGGGCAGGCTCGCGGTGGGTATGAGTGGAGGTGTATCAGAGCTCCAAGGGTGCTCTCGATGGAGACAGGCTCATGTTATTTTCTTTTGTGCCATGTAGAATTCAGAATATAATTTTCCTATTTTTATTAGGTTTGTTTCATAACATGTATTTAATTTTGAATAGAGAACAATGAAATGGAATAAATAAAGTATTTCTTTACAGTTTGGGTACTGGTTTTGTTTTTTTTTTTTTTTTTTTTTTTTTTTTTTTTTTGCTATTTGTTAGGTCTATTGCATGTATGGTATCATTTAATTCCAGGCTTGTACTGTTTAATATATTTTCAGATTACCTGATTTGAGTGGTGTGTTGATTTGAGTGGGTGTGTTGAAATCACCCAGCATTACTGTATTGGTGTGTATATGTGACTTTTAGATGTAATAGTGTTGCTTTTAAGAAATTTGATGCTATGTTTACTGTACACATTTTGGGATTATATTATTCTAATGCCATAGATTTCCTCTAATAAGTATGAAGTTTCCGAACTTAACTTTTGGCATACTTATAGTTAGAATTATATTTTGCCAAATAATAAAATAGTACACCTGTATTGTTTGCTTGGAATATTTTGTCATCTTTTTTATCCTGAAGTACTGTCTATTTTTCATGGTGATGTGTTTTTCTTAAAGGCAGACAAATGATCCTGTTTCCAAAACTAGTAGTTGGTCCCTTTTTGGGAGTTTGAACCTTCTATTTGGATGTAAATATTCCTTCAAGTATCCTCTCTAAATCTAAGACTGGTCAAAAATTCCTTGAATCTGTTTTTGTCATGAGATATCTGTTTCTCTTTTGATACAAAGAAATAGTTGTGGTGTATATGGTAGTTTGTGCTGTCATCTCTGATCACTCCTAAATTGTAGAACACATTGGTCCAGTCCTTTCTCACTCAAAGTCTCCATTGGAAAAAAAATTGTTTTTCTAATAAGTGTGACTATATATGCAATCTGATCTTTTTCTAGCCATACTCAATATACTTTCTTTGTTATTTGTATTTTGTTGACTATTTTATGATGTAGGACATTTCTTTTTTTGTCCTTTCTATTTGGTGTTCCCCTGAATTTAATAATATCAGTTTCTTACATTTTCATTTTATTAAAAATATATTTTGTGCCTTTGATGTGAATCTTTTCTTCTCTAATTAGTATTCATAGGTTTTGTATTTTAAATATTGTCCAGAGTTCCTTCCTATTTTGTTAAAGGTTTTGTTGTTTTTGTTGTTGTAGTTGTTTTGTTTTCACATAATCTAGGCCTGGATATGTAAATGGAAGTGTCTGCCCTGCCCAGTCCTGCAGCCATTCACTCTCAAATAAATATGCAAAGGCTTATGTTAATTTTAAACTGTTTGGCCTATTAGTTGGCCTTATAACAAACTCTTACAACTTAAATTAACCTATAAGTCTTAACTATGTTTAACCATATAGCTTGGTATTATTCCTCAGTAAGGCGGTCTCATCTTGCTTCCTCTGTGTGCAGCTGTTAACTACATCAGTCTGCCTTCCTCTTCCCAGAATTCTCGTAGTCTGGTAGCTCAATCTGTACTTCTTGCCTGTCTATTGGTCAATTAGCATTTTATTAAACCAATACACATGACAAATCTTCACAGTGAATAAGAGAATTATATGGTGATTCTATTATTCCACATATTAATCAAGCCCTAACATTCTTTTTGTAATACAACATGCAGCTTTAAGTTGTTCTGTAAACCTTGTTTCAGAAGATCCAAAATGGTCTTGGACTTTAATAGATGAAAGTTTATTTGAAAGAGGTATATTTTTATATGGAAAATCGAGAAGAAAAGACTCTAATCTTCTGCTATTCAGGGATCTGGTGGAAATTGCATGGCATTCTACTATAACACTTCACCACTGCACTACAGAATGTCAATCCAGAAAAAGATATAACCAACTCATTATTTAAAAAAAAATATATCAGTTTCTCTTGATTTTAATGCTGAAGATTCAATTTTGACATTTGAAAACCTTTCCTATACTGATTTATTGAAAAACATAAACTTCAAGGTTTATCTCATGTTTATGCTTTCTTGACATGCCCAAGCTCTTGTTCTTAACATAGTCCATACTACTATAGTCTAAAATTGACTGAACAAAAATAGATCACCCTGGAAAATGGAAGAAACAATTTTCTTTTTAAAACCATCTCATTTTACATATCAATCCCAGTTCCCTTTCCCTCCCATCCCCAGCTCTGAGTATTTCAAATTTGCCAATCTTTAAAGAGATGTGAGAGGTTAAACAAGCAAATGAAAAAAAAAAAAAAAAAAAAAAAAACTACTGAGCTATGAGAGAGATGGAGACAGATACAGAGAGAGACAAAGAGACATAGAGAGAGAGAGGGAGAGAGAGAGCTGATGATACAACTAAGCAGAGAGAGAATGCTTTCGTGAGTTAAAAGATAAGTAAACATACAATTCCACCTTTGGTGCAAACTATATGCCAAGAAAGCTATGAGAAAGAAAAGGCACAACAATTCATGTTTAAGGGTGTAGTTTATAAGTCTGAGGAAAGTTCATTAAAATAAAAGTGTTCCTTTTCTATAAGCTTATAAATGAAATTTATTTTAGCATATACTAATAGAAGTTTATTGAAATGATTTCGCCTTTATCTTTTATTATACTACATCAAAATCATTAATACTTCATATTTAAATATGAGACCTGGAATTTGGTGCTTGAAAGGAGCATCTATATAGTGTGTTCCACAAGCTTAGTACACAAGCATAATGGAATGTAATCTGCCCCTGTTCCACTAGAAAAAAATAATTACATATCAACAGAGAATTTGTGAAGTGTAGCCATGTTTTGAACTAGATTTCACTAATTCTTCTTTTTTCTTCTGTTTAATGTAATTTCAAATTCAAAGTAATTATGTTTCGACAAGGTTCTTTGGTTAAAAGTGAAGCTGATTATTTAAAACTAAGACTCTTAGATACTTGAATGTAGCAAAATATTCCAGCTTATCAATTTATATGCCACTTTTTCTCACAATGCCACAATGTCCTACATTTAATTATAAAGAGATAACATTAATGAGAGTTTTCTAATTTATTTAGTAAATGAAAATTGATAATAGTTTTAAGAGTGTACAATATTTTTCATAAAATGATAATTTAATTGATATTGTCTTTGCATCATTAACCATCTCACTATATCAAGGAAGGTAAATCTTATTTTTTGCAATGTATTTATATTGATAATTCCATTGAATATAAATAAATTAATAAATTATACACATTAGTTTATTTATGAATAGATTGAGAAATGGAATCTATAAATGGCAAACATTGATTTAGTATTATAATAAATTCTTACCAGATTACTGATAGCTGAAGCAGATGGTCTGCTGAAGATGTCAAAATAATTGGTACTGATTCCTGAAATTTTATCAGAGATAGATATGTAAGAAAATTGATTATAGGCTTCTCTCACTTTCCTGCTGTTGCTTGGGACAGACAGGATTTTTCCTGTCTCCTTTTTGTCTTCAATCCTCTCTGTGTCTCTTTATTTCTTTTCTCTTGCCTCCCCTACCTCCCCTTTCTAATAATCCACTTCACTTTAAAAGAAAGAAAAAAAGAAAAGAAAGGAGATTATGTGAATTAAAGACTTGTTCATAACTTGACAAAACATATTTGGAAAGCTTCAAATCTCCTCTGCATGTTTATTTTTTGATATGTTACACCATTTTTGTCCTGCTGAATACAGTTAAATTTCTCTATCTCCCCAATAGTAGCATGAGTTTCAAGTTTGCATCTCAATGATAATAACTATTTTTCTATAGTTCCTAGATATCTTGATGTACTCTACTATATCTAGTTACAATATGGGGTTTGTGTAGTAATGAGATGAAAATGTAATTAACAAATATTAAGAGAATATATAGTATCACCACTGGGGTAAAAACAAAATAATAATATAGTAAATGTATGAGACTGAGGCTGAAACACAAGAAATTGAACTGTAGGAAAGGTTACTCAGTCCTATCCTAGGGACAGTGAGGGATTTGGAGTTCCAAATTGCCAGATATAGAAATAGGTATAGGTATAGAGATAGATCTATAGATGTAGGTATAGATAAATAGATATATATGTCTCAAATATACAGACACATACAAAAACTTGTGTGTGTGTGTGTGTGTGTGTGTGTGTGTGTGTGTGTGTAAGTCTCTTTAGTGAGGAAGTATGTAAATATGAGTTGTACATCTCATAGTTTATCTAATGGCACAATCGGAGGTTTTTGACTTATGTAAATTACTGACTTGCTAAGAGTAGATTTTAAAATTTTCACCTGACAATTTAAAGTATATTAGATCAGAGATGCAAGAGTGGAGATAAGGTGGCTGATAAAATCATTCATAATAGCTCACGACTATATGTTCAGGGTGCTCAGTATCTGATTCCACAGTTAGGATATTCTAATAAGTCGTTCAACTTCTAATACACATATGACTTTTCTTGGAGCCCTAACTTATATAATTACTTTTTAATATTATCTTTTTTATTACTATCATAGTGCTGTTGCAAGTTAACTCACCCATACAAGAACCAACTTTGAAAGTTCAGTACAAAAAAGAAAGCTCCCTGAAAGAAAATAGCATGCATAAATATAGTCACCATGAAATATACTTCTCATAGCAAGATTATAAAAATCACTGAAAATCATGCAACAATGGAAAGTAGACCTACATTTAATAGGCAAGCAAGTCTAATTATTGAGAGTTGTTTTTTGAATTTATGCCCCGTAATATTATGTTGATAACCCCACTCACTTTAGTACAGCCTATTTAACACCTATCAACATATCGACTGGTTGACCTGATTGACACATTCATTATTGTCTAAAATATAGCTTAAAGTATAAAATAAAAATGAACTCCTTATATAATTCTGCAAGAATATGTTTCTCTATAACATTTTTTATATTTTCAGTCAAATATACCACATGGTAAAAATGTTATTTGATGAGAAACACTGAAACAAATGTAAGATTTGAATCTCAGAAAATGTGAAATGTTATATTATCTTATATTAACTTAAAATTTATAATTTTGTTTAAAACTATGGTATGGAAACAAATTATAACAATATTCATATAATATTAATTTCTTTAAAAAAGCTAAAGATGACAGTCTGCACCAACCCTAGAAACAAATAGAGATACTGAAACGAACATGTGTGATATATGAATTGAGATTTATCCATTAATGAGGATGTTGTCAATTATGAATTAACTGAATGAATTCTCTAGGGCCTAAACAATGGACAATACCTTTGGACAAGGCACCTGAATATAGCCTGTTTATTCATGGCAGTTGACTGCTTTTAGACACTCCCATTTCTTGTTTAACAATACCTCCTGGACTTGCATTTGGAACACACCCAGGCTTGGCTTGTTCTCTAGCACTCAAATAGAAGTAACAAAAAAAAAAAAAAAAAAAAAAAAAACAGCAAATATAGATTTGGGTATGATCCAGAGCTTACATGTTGTAAATGAGTAGGGAAGTCAAAGAAATCAGCAGCCTGATTAGCACTTATGGAGCAACAACACAAACAAAACCAAATTAGGAATATTGGAATTAATGCATAATTTTTCAAAGCTGATCTGATTTATAATGCCAACAGGCATGAAGAAATTATAAGTGATCCTTGATGAATATTAAAATATAGTGGGGAATATTGACTCTGTCATAATAAATATGTGAAAACAATTTAAAACAGAACAAAGAAAATGAAACCATATATATATATATATATATATATATGTGTGTGTGTGTGTGTGTGTGTGTGTCTATGAGATTATATTAATATAAATAATTCTCCCTAGAAAAGCACATGAAATCCCAATCCTTCATATTCTTCTCCCTCCTCCCCTCCCCCTTGGGCAGTGTGTGGGGTCAGGCAGTGGGACCAGGTTGATGGGAGATGTCATTCTATAAATATGTTTCTCTTATTGTTTAATGAATAAAGCACTGTTGGTCAAGATAGACAGGACTAGGAGGCAATGAGAATTCTGGGAGATGTAGTGAAGGAGATTTAATTGTAGAAACTTGAGAGAAGAGGTCCACACCTTCTCTCCAGTAAGATAAGACCATGTGGAAACACTTAGATTGATAGAAATGGGTTAATATTTAAGACAGAAATAACCAATAAAAAACAATAATAAGTGGCCAAGAGCTTTATACATAATACAGCATCTCTACATGTTATTTGGGGCTGATGCAACTCTTGAACCAGGCTGGTGGAAAACAATACCTGTCCAAAACACAATGGCACCTACAATGTGGGTACTAAGAACTTCCACTTAAAATTTGACAAAAGCTTCAAAAGGGGTTTTAGAAACAAAAGAACAGATAAAAACAACTCTTCTTGGTAGCAGTATTTTTCCTTATTATGCTCTGTTTTACTAGAGACAAGTAGAGATTTGCATGGCTCCTTTAATGGAGTGTTCCTGACTCTAAATAAGAGACAAACACTGCTAACAACTTAATAGTGTATAAGAAAGCAGTGGCCACATCTCCAAGCTGTCAGCATGCTGCTGGAGGGCAGCATATACCAAGGTAGTGAGCACAGCTCTCAATGTTGGTGGTAAATGTACCCCAACCATCTTGGATAGATGCAGGCTAAAACAGCTGTGGCTTGCATTTTAGCAATGTTGTTTAGCAGATAAAAGACAGGTGGTCAGAAAAAAATAAAGAGTTACAGAAAGGACAGATTCAGATTGTAGAAAAACCTCTAAATGTATACAATGTGTTTTAAATTATACTTAGGCTTGGGAGAAAAAAGAAACAGGATAAAGTGGTTTTTAAGAAATAGAGAGTAGCTGAGTGTGGTGGAATATGCTTTAATTCTAACACTCAGGAGGCAGAAACAAATATCTGATTTCTCAGTTAACCTGGTGTACAGAGTGAACTCCATGATACCCCAAGTTACACATAGAAAGAAACCCTGTCTCAAAAAATTTAAAAATAAAAGATAGAGTGATAAAAAGACATGAAAATGGAAAATACACAAGGAGTCTGGATACTGTACGTTATTGTGTTGTCGTTGAATTGCTCAATTGCTAAGGAAAGAATAACTGCTGAAATACAGTTGATTACCAATGCTGTTAAATTAATCTAATTTATATATGTTAAAAATTCCTTGACTTCAAGATTTAAGTCTAAGGACAATTTACTGGGGAAAATAATTTTTAGTTTTGTTTCTATAGAAAATAAAAAGCTATGGATTCCTTCTAGTCTAACATGGTTTGATCATGCAAGACCCCCTGAAGCAGGGTCCCAAGTGATCCAACATTCAAAACAGCTGGGAAAAGGCAGCCTTGCAGATGAATACAGCCAGGATTTCTAATCTTTTTAGGATCTCCAAGACAGCACCCCCTATCATCAAGAAGCAATTTGGAAAGAACTATGCCAAAATTAACAAATATTGTCTATAAATATTTGTTTTAATTTAAATGGAGTTGGTTATAAATGGTTAATAATCACAATCAAACTCTTTTTAAAAGTAAAATGGGGATTAAGGCATAGAAATGAATATTTTATTTTAGAATGGATTTTAATTTATTGATACGAATTTACGGTCACTTTAGTGATAAGTAAATTTCTCCTCTTGTTTAGGTATTATATTTTTTTAGCTCATTTAAAAATGTAATCTATAATTTAGTACAGGCTATAAATAGTTACCTACAATAGTCAAAACTGATAGTTAAGTTAGTTTTTCCAGATGTACAGATATATATTTCAAATGGGTTAATATTTAAGACAGAGCTAGCCAATAAGAAATGCTTGTAACTGGCCAACAGCTTCATATCTAATACAGAATCTATGTGTATTATTTGAGGCTGTTGCAACTCTGGAATCAGGATGATAGGAAAATTGCCCATAACACCAGGTTTTATATCTAGTGCTTCAACTGGCATTTGTAGCCCATTCTTTTTCTAGGGTTGCCTTGATCAGCCTAGTGCAGAGGGCCTTGGTCATGCCTCAAAATAATGTGTCAGATTTTTTGACTCTCCATGGGAAGCCTCACTACCTCTGAGGAATGGATAGTGAGTGGGTTGAGGGAAAGTGGAGAGAACATGAGGAGAGGAGGGAGTAGGAATTGGGATTGTATGTAAAATGAGAAAAGATTGTTTTATTTTTTTTAATAAAATAAGATAAAAGCAAATGAAGTAAGGAGGTATCCTACAGATCATTTTCAAACTGCACAGATAACTATGGGGTTGAAGTTTAAAGTGTATAAATCAATTTCCCAAAATGAATTTAAGAAAAAGAAAGAAAATGAGCATTCTCATTTAAACATGAAAAATAGAGTAAGAGAAGAAATACTATAATATAGGTAGCTAATATAGGTTTAAAGAGAAATTAGAACTAGGGATATGTCCAGAAGGACTAGTGGAGAGGCTACCTTTAATGCCCTTTCCCTATAATAAGATTGATGACTGCCAAATATACCATTCTAGAGCCTTCATACAATAGCTGATGGAAGCATAAGCAGACATCCACAGCTAAACACTGACCTGATCCCCTTGAATCCAGATGCACAAAGGGAGAAGTGATGAGCAAAGGGGTTAAGACCAGGCTGAAGAAACTCACCCTGGCTGACCTGAACAAGGATGAGCTCATGGTTCTAAAACTGATAGCTGAGAAACCAGTATAGGACTGACCTAGAGCCACTGAATGTGAGTGTTAATTATGAGGACTGGACACTCTATGGGGCTTTTTGTAGAGAATCAGTATTTATCCCCAGTATATTTTGGGAGCCGATTCCACATAAAGGGATAGTCCTTCAGCATAAACACATGAGGTAGGGCATAGGCCCTGCTCCAAATGATATGACAGACTTTGAAGTTTCCCTGTACAAAGTCTCACCCTCCCTGGAGAGCAGAAAGGGGATGGGATGGAAGTTGGTAGGAGGGACAGAGGTAGAGTGGTGTGTGTAGGAACTGGGATTGGCAAGTAAAACAAGCTTGCTTCAAATTTAAATTTAAAAAATTATCAAAGAAATAAATATAACTCCCATACATATTTTTGAAAATAATGCTTATAAGTAATCAAAACAACCCAGAAAATATTTAATATTGATGCTAGGGAGAGATCAAATTCACCATTGTTCTTGTAAATGACTAGAGTTTGATTCCCATCACACATTTTTGGTAACAAACAGTAGCATATAACTCCAGCTCAAGGGAACACAACTCCCCTGGTATTCCTAAACATCTATACTCACCTATAGGTGAGTAGGTATGATTCTCATGCAAATTCAAACATTCAGAAATGTACAAATAATTTAGAAGTAAAAAAAGATTTTAAACACCATGAAAGACTTAAACTAGCAAAGAAATGAAATGGAGCCAAATAATTGAAATGAAGGGCAAATTGACCCAGAAAGCTTACCAAGGCCACTGTGGCTTAGCTCCTGGAAATTGCTAACCACTGGCCCTGAGACAGCAGGATAACAAGAATTCACACTGCCCCTCCTTTCAGTGAGTCAGCAGGTGGTAAATAGAGTCCTTAAGAAACAAAGAGATAGCTGAAACTCCAGTTTGATAAGACAAGATTAATTAGCACACCCTGAGGCCCTAAGTTCTGCTGACCCTAACAGCCTCAAAGGGTCACTTACTCAATGAACAGATAGTCACACCCCCTCCCTAAACTTGTGGATTTTGCCTTTAAAAAATGCCTGTGCCTGGAGAATGATGCTTCTCTCTAGCCTGCGTGCTGAGAGGGCCCATTGGTGCAAACGTTTCCTGTTCATTAAAGACTCTTGCTTGTTGCATAAACTGGACTGGCCATTGAGTTCTTGGGGGTACCAACTGAAATTGGGAGACTCCTCATCCTGAGTGTCTTACAACCTGATATCATTAATCATTAGAAAAAATAATATCAAAAACACAATGAGGTATTGCTTTACACAGTAAGTATGTTTATTATCACAAAGATTACAAATAATTATTTGGAAGTAAAAATGAGTAAAGAAATACTTAGTGTGGAGTGATAGCTCAGTGGTGAAGAATATGTGCCACATAAACATGAAGACATGTTTGAATCCCATCATTCATGTGATAAGCTAGGCATTCCACATAGTCTGATACCCTCAGGTCAGAAGTGGGAAAAAAGATAGGATTGTGATTTCGTGATCTCAAACAGTTGTAATGAGTTAAGTGTGTTATGAATGGGAATAGCAAAATGCAAGCCTCAGGTTCAGAGTGAGGCCTTGCTCAAAAGAATAGGCAGAAATAACAAAGGAGGACATCTAAAACTCTTCTGACCTAAATAGCTACACACAAATATATGTATCCACACATGTGTCAGACATAATGACAAAAGCATGCATAGACACAAATGAATAAATAAAAAATTGTTTTAAGAAAAGGAAGTAGATTATTGTACACTTTGATATTATTCTAAATTGGCAGAAAAAATAATAAAGAAACTGTATGGGGCTTCCTTAAAAAATTAACATGCAGCATATGTGCAAAGAAAATAAGTTACAGTATGACAATGGGACAACTGAATGTGTTGATTGCAGCAATAATATCAGCTAATAAGTAGAAAATAAACTTTATGCTATGTAACTGATGACTGAATGGAGAAATGTGATGTATATATTCAATGGTATATAGATCAACCACAGAAAGTGCAAGATTCAGTCATTCTGCTTAGAATCTGATATTATTATGTTGAGATGTGCCAGACACAGAATTAAAAATATCCATGCAAATTTTACTATAAATTAGATATATAATAAATAATATGTGTTATATATTAAATATATACTTGGGATCTTATTAATGTGACAAAAGTTGAGAGTAGAATGCTGGTTACCAGAGCCAGAGGAGATTAGGAGTGATAGAGAGAAAGATAAAGTTTGGCAATCACTTATTAAGCCATAGGTATATAGAAATGGAGTTCTACAAAGCAATCACCATGTAGAACAGATACTGTTTAGAATGAAGTTTTTTACACGTTTTCACAATGAAAGGAGTCAAGATTATTGAGATACGTTTTTAACTGACTTTTTTTAGTATCTGTTTTAGCTAAATGAAGCAAGGCAGGCCACGTTGCTCCATTAAAAATATTATTTTTAGCTATTTTACTAGGTATTGGAGTTAAGTCATCTCAGCAGTTAAGAGAAATTTCTTCTCCTCATGAAGATCTGAGTTAAGTTCCCAGCACCCTTATGTTGGGACTCACCACCACCAGTAACTCCAGCTCTAGGACATAAATGGACACAACACACACATACAATTGCACACAACACATACACAAACACATGCAAACACACACACACACACATACACACACACACACACACATGCTCACACACAAATGAGCAAACAGAGAGACCTTTAAAAAGAGTATTGTGTGTGAATTAAAATTAGTAAGTAAGTACAAAAGTATTATTCTACCGGGTCTGTGGCTGTGCATGCCTTTAATGAAATATTAAACATTAGCCAGAATCTGCTGCTGGGTCAGCCTGTCATCTTAGAAAGGCATAAAGTCTCCTTCCCTCCACTTTTGTTCTTTTAGACATTTCCCAGAGTTAAATATGTACATTTACTGCTTTTGCATTACATTGGACTTTTTCATTCTTTTTCAAATTAACACTCCCAGCCATGTGATTCTTTCTGCTATCAAGATGGCCTTTCTCCCAGCTTAGCTGTAACTTCATGGATTTTACTTCATTTCTTCTTTCATGGAAGTGCAGAGATTTACAGCTTGCTCTGCATTATTTTTTGTTTTATTCTTATCACTTCGTTTGTTCATTCATTCATTTGTTCATCCTACTTCCTTCTTTACTTCTTTTTGTTATGCTTTCTTTCTTGCTTTTTATACAAATAGTGAATGAAGACACAACATAGCCAAACTTAGGAGACACTTTGAAAGTAGTGCTATGGTGAAAGTCCTAAGTGCTCATATGCAAAAAAGAGAGGATAGTCATGAATAGAGGATTAACAGCACAACTAAAAGGTTTAGAACAAAAAGAAGAAAACTCACCCTATGGGAATAGATGCCAGGAAATAATTATTTTGAGGTCTAAAATCAATAGAGTAGAAATTAGGAAAATAATACAAAGACTCAATGTTACAAAGAGTTGGTTTTTCAAGAAAATCAGGAGGATACACAAAGCTTTATGCACACTAACCAAAAAGCAGAGAGAACAGGCAAATAAACAAAAATCAGAAATAAAAAAGGGAAACATAACAACTAATCTGAGAAAATTCAGACAATTTTCAGGTCATAATTTGAAAGCCTGACCTCCACAAATTTGAAAATTAAAAACAAAACAAAACAAAAGACAAATTACTGGATAGATATCACTTACCAAAATTAAATCAAGAACAGTTAAGCAACTTAATAGACCTATAACCCATAATGAAATAGAAGCAATCATCAGAACCTACCAATAAAAAAAAGCCCAAGGCCAGATGGCTTCAGAGCAGAATTCAAGCAGAAATTCAAAGAAGAGCTAATACCAATACTCCTCAAATTCTTCCACACAATAGAAGCAGAAGGTTCATTACCAACTCTTATTTTGAGACCACAATTACCTTGGTACCTAAGTCACACAAAGACACAGTGAAGAAAGAGAACTATAGCCCAAAATTCCTCATGAATATTGATGCAAAATTTCTCAATAAAATTTTGGCAAATCTAATCCAATAGCATATCAGAGATGTTGTCCTCCATGACCAAGTAGGATTCATCCCAGGCATTCACAAAAGGTTCAAAAGATGAAAATCTATCAATGTAAAACAAAAACTGAAAAAGATAAACCACATGATCATCTCACTAAATGATGAAAAAGCCTTGTAAAAAATACAACACCATTTCTTGGTAAAGGACTTGAAGAGATCAGGAATAACAGGAACATACCTAAACATAATAAAAGCAATATACAGTGAACCAACAGCCAACATCAAACTGAATGGAGAGAAGCTTAAGGTGATTCCTCTAAAATCAGGAACAAGGCAAGGCTGCCCACTCTCTCCATATCTCTCCATTATTGTACTTGAAGTTCTAGGCAAAGCAATAAGACAACAATAGGAGATTAAGGGTATACAAATTGGAAAGGAAGAAAACAAACTGTGACTATTTACAGATGATAGGATAGTTTATATAAGCAACCAGAAACACTCTACCAGGGAACACCTATAGCTGATAAACACCTTCATCAAATTAGCAGAATACAAGATTAGCACACAAACACACACACACATACAAAGAGAGAGAGAGAGAGAGAGAGAGAGAGAGAGAGAGAGTAGTCCTACTATATTCAGATGATAAAGAACTGAGATAGAAATTGAAACAACACCCTTTGCAATAGCCACAAACAACATAAAGTATTTTGGGGTAACACAAAATAAGTGAAAGACTTATATAGCAAGAACTTCATGTCGTTAAAAAAAAAAAAAAGAAATTAAAGAAGATACCAGAAAATGGAAAGATATCCCATGCTCTTGGATAGGTAGGCTAAACATAGTAAAAATGGCAGTCTTCCCAAAAGCAGTCTACAGATTCAATGAAATCCCCATCGAAATCACAGCACAATTCTTCACTGACCTTGAAAGGATAATAAACAACTTTATATGGAAAAACAGAAGACCAAGGATAGCAAAAACAACTCTGTACAAAAAAGGAACTTCAAGAAACATCACCATCCCCTGTTAGGACTAGCAGCCAACTGACACCACCCGAGGATGGGCGGGACACTCATGCCCATGTCATAGCTACATCAGCCTTACCTGGTGGCTCAAGCTTTATCTGGCTGTGAGAGGACTTAGTTACGAATGTGCAAGCCCGCCCCCCTTTTAAAGCAAGCACACCAAGCACGCTGCTCTCTCTTGCTCTCTCTCTCTCTCTGGTCTCTCTCTCTGCCCCCCCAATCCTGCTTTCGGTTGGCCACCAGCTACCCACTGTCTTTCTCTCTCCTTTCCCAATAAACTCCACGTGGGTGCTGAGTCTCATTTTTGTGTTTTATAGGCATTAGCTGCAGCAAATGAACAACATTGGTGCAGAAAACCAGGCAGGCTTCCTTGAGGGTCACTGGCCGCCATCTGCTGGCGGGGGGGGGGGTCAAACAGAGATACTCGGGATCCTGTTTACCATACTAGCGGTCTACCTCCATCCCACCCGTTCAGTGGAAATACCACCCCACACCAGCTTCAATTAAGTAAGGTACCCGTTTAAATTTCAACCCATTTCCTTAAGGTTGGGTACATTCTTCACGGGTGGAAGACATACCGTCTAGGGCGGTATATCTGCTCTGCTCTTAGACTGCCAAGTCCTTCTGGCCTCTGTTGGCTCTGGCAACATTTTCGGGCTGACGAGCTTCAAATAATGCTCTGCCATTCTTGCTTATCATGTGGCCACACTCTTGAGCTGATGAGTTCCAAGACTAATCGGTCATGTCCCACTCCACCCATGGGGAATAAACTGACAAAGGAAATATCCCTCTCCACTCCACTGGGATAGCTGATAGAAAATGTAAACCCCTTTCATTTAATGCTACTTGTTAAGGCACCCAGACTTATTTACCTTTGTACTGAAAAGTGGCCTAGATATCCCCTAGAAAATAATTCAAATTGGCCGCATAATGGCTCTCTAGATCCTGATATCTTATTGGATCTTTCAAATTACAAACAGGTAGATGGAAGGAGTTTTTTTCTGTCTCTCTGCTAAACAATCTCTTTTCCAAAACTTGTTTCTGTTCTCTTCCCATCATGCTAAATCTCTCCTGCCTGCCGCAGCTGTAGCTTGTCTCAGGGCAGTGGGCTGGGCTGAGGCAACATCTGTTCAAGTTTTTCTTTCTTCTCCACGAATAAGGTTTTCAGATTTTGTGCCCTAGCACCACTCATGCTGACTGGTGCATTCGTTTCCCTTAGACTGGTACATACATTGCTCAGGCCTATGGTGGTCTTTTTGGATGTAGTACCCCTTGGACTCCGGTGTCCTGTTAGTTTCACAAATTCTTCTGTGTCACTCATGGAGAGAAAATAGCCAACAAAATTATATCTCAAAACTTTATGATTTTTGCCAGCTGTTGGGGATATGTTTATGGCAGCAGCATCTTGACAATGTGGCCTAGCCTCAACCCCCATGGTTCTTCCCTCTGCTATATCAGTCACCAAAGCAGAGGGAGTCTAGCCAGCTTCTGTCACCAACAGAACCTGCAAATCATTTACCTTATGCCTTTTATTCTTTGTCTCTAATTTCTTTTTCACTATGTTACACATAGCTTCACACTCTAGTCCTCATTTTTACCCAGACCTGTTTAATATGTCTGTACATGTGATTTAAATTTAAGTTTATATATAAATGTAAGCTAACTTCATACAACTTAAATTCAACTGTACTAAGTCTCAAATATTTCTAAATTGTTATGTGTCTTTAAATGATGGTAAACATTTAAGGTTATAAATGTCTATTTCAAGCTAACAAAATATTTATGCCACCCAGTCTTTCCTGTAAGCTGTTTATAAAGGTTAAGCCTCTATTATCAAAGGGAGTTATTCTCTACCTCTTTGTCCTATACAGGTATAAGTCTAACCTACTTAGTTAAAACAAGTTACAGTTAGGCTTCAGGGCTTTGAGTAAAAATCCCTTCACAGCCTCTCAGCTTGGATCCAGTTTTCCATACAGATTAATTAATTACAGGGATAAAGCCTTACCTAGCCACCTATGTGCTTAAGGCAAGTAACTAAAGACAAATTTTGTATACTAAGGTATGCTAAACAGTCAGACAGCCCTCAAATGCTCAGAGATCTAGAGAATATGGCATTTAAAATGTTTCATTAAAAAGCTTTTATAACAGAGAGACAGGCCAGCAGCTGGCACCACCCATTTCCTCCAAGAAGATTGATGGACACTGAAGAGGCTCCACCCACAAAAGCGGCAACACTAGCCACTGAGCAATCCTGCCTTTCATCTCAACTGCTGCAAAAGGCCCTAAGGACTGTGGACAAGAGGGTAGTGGAATCGACTTTCTCCACTTTGCTTGGGCCAACAGTAGGTAAGTCTTCCAAAAGCTCCTAATCCATAGGTCTTGTGCCATCAGCAGAAGGCAGATGTCCTTAAAGCCTCTGACTACAACTGCAGAGGACCTGGAGATAGCTTTCCATGCTGCCAGCTTTTGAGTCTCTGTTACTCTCTAATCATTCAGGTAAAATTTTATCCTTCTCAAGAACTCTGATGCTTTTGACGACTGGTAGCTTTGTCAGCCTAAAGCTCCAGTTGTTACAAAACAGATTTCAAAAATGGGTATTTTAAGTTTGCTACTGTTTAATAGTCTTAACATTACTCAATAAAGTTTTATAAGCTGCTAATCCAATTCTGACAGTATTAAACACCATACTATGCCACTATATGATCATAACTGTAACTATAAGCTCACAATTAAGGTGCTTTTAATTGTGCTAAAAATCAACCAGTTGTATGTGTTAATTCTTTCAGCCAAATCATTTCTAACATGAGTATGCTGCTAAAGTGTCTAATATTTATGTTTCACAAACCCAAATGATTCTTTAGTTTCCAGGGAGCAGAATTGGATCCATTTAAACAGATCAGATTCACTCCAAATAAATCAACTTTTTCCTGGCCTCTGGACTTCCTTCCCTTGTCCCAGGACCACCTTGGAGAGCCCCTCCTCCACCTCACACTTCTCCCATTAAGTACTAAGACTTAAGAGAAGAAACTTAACCTTGTCCATTGCTCTGCTAACATCTTGTCAGGTCTCAAAAAGACGCCAGAATTCCATCCAGTCAGGACTGCTATGAAACAACCAGCTACCAGGACATGGCAGCATCCCAGCTTTCTCGGATCCCCCAAAGATGACCTAAACCCCTAAGTCAGCAGAAAATAGTCTTGAGAACTCAATGTCCTTATTCCCTAACCTGCCACACCCAAGCCCCAGCTTTTTAATAACAATAAGTGGTGGGAATGTCAGGAGCAGCCAGCTGACCCCGCCTGAGGAGGGGCGGGACACTCATGCCCATGTCATAGCTACATCAGCCTTGCCTGGTGGCTCAAGCTTTACCTGGCTGCCAGAGGACTCAGTTACACATGTGCAAGCCCCCCCCCCTTTAAAGCAAGCACACCAAGCACGCTGCTCTCTCTTGCTCTCTCGATCTCTCTGGTCTCTCTCTCTGCCCCCCCCTCCTGCTTTCGGTTGGCCACCAGCTACCCACTGCCTTTCTCTTCCCTCTCCCAATAAACTCCACGTGGGTGCTGAGTCTCGTGTTTGTGTTTTATGGGCATTAGCTTTATCAAAAGAACAACATCCTCAACCTCAAGATCTATTATAGCGCTATAGTCCTGAAAACAGCTTGGTATTAGCCCAAATGTAGACAGGTAGACAATGGAATGAACTAAAAATCCTGACTTCAACCCTGACATCTAAGAACACTTTATTTTTGACAAAACAACTAAAGTATAAAATAGAAGGAGGAAAGCATCCTCAAGAAAAAGTGCCGGCACACCTGGATGATGTTGTGTACAAGACTGCTTATAGACCCATGTCTATCGCCATGTACAAAACTTAAGTCCAAATGGATCAAAGACTTCAACATAAATCCAGCCACACAGGACCTCTTAGAAGAGAATGTGGGATATACCCTAGAACAAATTGGTACAGGAGACCACTTCCTGAACATAGCACCAGTAACACAGACACTGAGATCTACAATTAAAAAGTGGGACATCTTCAAACTGAGAAGCTTCTGTAAGGCCAAGTACATAGTCAACATGACCAAATGGCAGCCCATAGACTGGGAAAATATCATCACCAACCCAAATCTGTTAGAGAGCTGATCTCGAAAATATGCAAAGAACTCGAGAAACTAGTCAACGAAACACCAACTTATCCTATTAAAAAGTGGGGTACAGATTGAATAGAGAATTCTCAATAGAAGAATCCAAAATGGCTGACAGACATTTATTTAAGAAAGTGCTCAACATCCTTAGCCATCAGGGAAATGCAAATCAAAACAAATCTTTTATACCATGTTACTGTTGTCAGAATGGCTAAAATCAGAAACATCAATGACAGCTTATGCTGGAGAAGATGTGGAGAGAAAAGGGAACAATCCTCTACTGCTGGTGAGAGGGCAAACTTGAACAGCCAGTTTGGAGATCAGTATAGTGGTTCCTCAGGAAAATGGGATCAGTTTACCACAGGACCAGGCAGTCCCATTCTTAGGCACATACCCAAATGATCCACATCCATGCAACAAAGACATCTATTCAACTATGTTCATAGCAGCATTACTTATAATAGCAAGAAACTAGAAGCAACCTTAGATGCCCCTCATCTGAAGAATAGGTAAAGACGATGTTGCACATTTACACAATGGATTACCACTCAGTGGGAAAAACAAAAAAAAAAATAATAATCAAAAACAAACAAACAAAAACAATGGAATCCTGAAGTTCACAGGCAAATGGATGGCACTCGAAGAAAGCAATGTGTGAGGTATCCTGGTCACAAAAAGAGGAACATGGTATGTGTTGGGAACCAGCAGGCTGCTGACCCTGTCGCCGACGATGGGCAGGATGCTCATGGCTATGTCATCACTACTTCAAGCTTTACCTGGCTGTTCAAGCTTTACCTGGTTGCCAGAGGACTCAGTTACACATGGTCAAGCCCCTCTATTAAAGCAAGCACACCAAGCGTGTCCCCCTCTCTTGCCCTCTCTTGCCCTCTTTCTTGGTCTTTCTATCTGGCCTTCTCTCTCTGCTCTTTTCTGTGTCCTCTCTCTCTCTCTCTCCTGCTTTTGGTAGGCCACCAGCTACCCCTTTCTCTCCCCTCTCTCAATAAACTCCACGTGGGCACTGAGTCTCGTGTTTGTGTATTATAGGCATTAGCTGTAGCAAAAGAACAACAGTATGTACTCATTCATATAAAAAGGTTAGACATGGATTAAAGGATCACCAGCTTATAATTCATACTGCCAAAGAAACTAGGATACAAGGAATAGCCTAAGATATTCATACAAGGGACCTCTTGGATTGGGAGTGGGGGGATGCAGTGATTGGAGATGGTATTAGGAAAAAGAGAAGGAGAGGAGAACATGTGGGACTGGTATGATAAGTTTTGGGGGAAAATAGACTAGAGCCAAAAAAAAAAAAAATGAGATCCCATAAAATAATATTATAGAGGGAGCCAGTATAGCAGTGAAGAGAAAACTGACTCTAGAGAAATGTCCAGAGATCTACAAGGACCACCCCAACAAACAATCTACCAAGAGTGTAAAGACTATCTCAAATGTCTTTCTCTGATAATGAGATTGATACCTAACTTACATGCTGTCATAGAGCCTCATCTAGCAGCTGATGGAAACAGAAGCAGACACCCACAGATAAACACTGAGTTTAACTCCTGGAATCCAAATACAAATAAGAAATTGGGCTCAAGACAAGGCTACAGAAACTCACAAGTACAGCTGACCTGAAGAAGTTGGAGCTCTTTGATCCCCTGACTGATAGCTGGGAAATCAGCATTGGACCAACATATAGCCCCTGAATTTGGGTCTCAGTTCAAAGGCCTGTGCAGTCTAAGGGAGCTCTGACAGTGAAACTAGTATATATCCCTGGTGCAGGAAATGACTTTGGGAGCACATTTCCCATGGATGGATACTCCATTAGCATAGAGGCAGGAGGGAGGGCCTAGTCTCTACTCAAGACTTGACAGATTTTGATAATGCCTCCTGGAAGGCAACACCATCCCTGCTCAGTCAGGGGAATGGGTAGAGGGTATAATGGGAGGTGGGTTAGGGGCATGGGAAAGAGAAGGAACTGTGATTGATATGTAAAATAAGAAAAAAATCATATACACACACACACACGCAAAAATAATAATGTTATCCTTAACTTCTTGTTTGAGCATTATATTTAATAAATATGCATATAATATTTGGTGTAATGCTGTGGCAAATGTAAAAGAATCTAAAAAGATAATCTTGTAACCAGACAAAATAAAGAATAGATTAGCTTTCAGTGACACAATCTTTCTTTAACAAAAAGGAATTTCAAGCTTACTTATCCTAAAATTTAACATGATTCTGAGACAGTGAATCAAAATCTAACCTGTTAAACCAAGATTTCTCTTACAAGATCAATATTTGGAAAATAATCTATTTTTTAAAATTCTATGAAATATTCTCATCACCAACAGCAAAACTACTCAGTATTTAGTACTAGTCCTTATTAATTCATGATAAATTAGATGACCTATCTGGATCAAATTCCTTGCAGTAATATATATAAAAATCCATCACCCGCACCTTGTACTCAGGTTGATCTCTTGGATACTTAGTAAAAGGAAATTCTTGTGTTTCTTGCTAAAGCAACTGTGCACTCCTCATTTTAAGGATGTGGAAAGTTTTCGCTAGTTATATAAGGGGCTAAGTTTCCTAACACCTGCCTCTTGTCTTAAGTGAATTTCTTTGGAGCCTAGAGTCTAAATTCCAGACCTTTGATATATAAATAAAAACAACAGGTGTCCACCAGTCACCACTTTCCAGTCTTTAAAATCTTAGTTTCTAAGTGTAGAAGCTTCACTATTTCCCCATGTAAACACTCAGAAAGTATCTCTCAATTTATTCTTCCACATACCAAGGAGGTTAGTAAAGGAAGGACATTTAAGGTATCCTCTTCACTATTGTTCAGGTTGTTAGTTGGGGTCATTCTTGTAGGTCTCTTTACATTTTTCTAGAGTCATTTTCTCTTCAATCCTAGAATAGCTCCCTTTATTTTGGTATCTCTCTCTCTCTCTCTCTTTGTTCTCTTCTATTCATCTATTGTTTTCTCAACTCCTAAGCTGTTGTTCCATGCTCCTGTATCTAATTATATGAACTCAATAACTATATACATAATTTTAATTTTTTTCTTGAAGGATGTACTGAAACATAAACGTGTATATTAAAAGTATAACATGCAATTTTTAATATACGTATGTGTGTATGTGTAATACACTATGTGACAATGAGATTAATTACATGCATTTCTTCAAATATTTTACCAGAAAAAATGATGAAAGATTCAAGTCCTTTCCTTCAGCCTTTTAAAGGTTACAAAATGTGAGAAAAATAGAATAAAGGGATATCTAGGAATAAATGGGATGTAGGATGTAGAATAACAGGGTAATGCAAATGAGAATATATGGGGAGTGATAACTAACCTGGAATTACTCTTGAAAAAGTCATATTGGAAATTGCTACAGAAAAATGTTCACATATCAGATATATATGATATATAGAAGTATAAATACACACACATTTATTCATAAAGGATTCAAATGGAGTTACCTCATAATGAGGAAACAATATACCAACAAGATTACAATGTCAACAAAATAAAATTCAAGTACCAGGAAAAGGGTACTTCCTTTTGAAGTGTGACCCACTAATATCTTACAAGCCCCTGAATATATTGAGTGTTGTCATTGCTCTTGGTTACCCTCCAAAACTTTAAGGTAAGACCCTATTGCCTAATGTAACATGTACTTGAGTCAAAACATGTAGAGTAATTAAGAAAGTACTGCCTGGAAACTTTTACTAAATACTGTACAGAGTTCTAGGACATGTGTTCTTTACCAGAAAAGTCACCATCAAATTTAACCTAGCTGCAAAACCTACTGGTTGCAATGATGTCTGTCATGAGAAGATGACATGTTCATAAAGTAATGAAGATTGTTATGGGAGTAACTAACTATTTTATGATTGGATGTAAGATCTAATCTAGGTGATGGAAGCTATGCATTGCATGCCATTGTCATTGAGGACTAGAACTTTTGGATAGATAGCTTATAGGTCCATGGTAAAATGTTAACTTTGTTATTCTGGTAAACACACACAGTATTAAAATGATTATAGTCCAACTCTTAAATCTTATCAGAGAGCTTATAAAGGGACTTCTAACTGGTCAACATTCAAAGAATAATAATGAGTGCAGAGCACTCATCCCACATTTATACCACACTCCTTCGTCTAAGGATCAAAGTATATTACGGTAAATGTGAGGAAAATGTCCAGAAATTGTGTATAATGCAACATTGTGTTCTGCCTGAACCTGGCAGTTGCACTTGTGAACTTAAAGTGATTATGACATCATGAAGAAGACCTGCTACAGCTTAAGTCATACAATTCCCATCATGGAAACAGGGACATTTATATGAAGTCACAGGTTATAAATCCCACCCCTAGCTGAGGAGCTAATGACTTTTCTAAGCTGCTGAGAGAGCAAGAGAACATGTTCTTTAATAAGGTGAATAATGGCAGGTTCAATACCCAAGAATATTTGGGTAACACAAATTAAACTCAGTGAGTTTTAAAAATTGATAGAGCAAATTAATGGTACTGGGCTAGGGATGTAGGAGAGAAGAGTAGGGGGAGGGAGGTAAATAGGACCAAATTACATTATATAAAAATCTCAAGTAGATAAACTTTCAGTGGAGAAATAAAATATCAATTTGATATTACATATCTTAAAATTTAGATATTAAATATAAATTTTGAAAAATTTGCTAAAGAGGAATTTAAGTATTAATTTTATTCTCAAATGAACTGATAACAGAGTGGATTGCTTACATGACAGTTGTTATTTATTCTCAAGTTATTCAGTAGACCCTGGTTGCTTACTGGAAACAAAGCATTAAATTGGGGGAGGCTGGAGCTGAAGCTTGAATAGCTTCCTGTGTGAGAGCCTTTGTTTGTTGTGTAAGCATAAAGACTTAATCTTGAATCCCTAACATTCATGTAAAAATCACTTTAAGTCTCAACAACCCCAGAGATTTTGAGGGCTGGGGACAATAGGGTTTTTGCAGATTTGCTGTCTACTGCCTAGCTTTAGGTTCAGTTGGTGACCCTGTCTCAAAGAAATAAAGAGAGAATAATAGAGCTGGACTTGGGATTCTTGGGATTCATCCCCAGCCTCACATGCACGTGTTAAATATGTGTGCCTGAGGTCACACTAACCAAGAAAGACACAATTATAAGTGATATAATTATCATCTTTTTCTTCATTATCATCATGAGGGGTATAAATGTGTCATAGACATACAAGTTTCTTCACTATTCAATGATTTAAATTTCCACTAATAAATTAATTTTCCACAAGCCTTTACTTACATTATTTACATTAATGAAATAGAATTAGTAAATGTTCATTGAAACATCTAGAATCATTCATTTCCATCCAGTTGTTAAATAATTATTATTGCAGTCATGAGGGCCATCCTTCAACAGCTTAGGAATTGAGGGAGATCCATGGAGTCTGTGACTCAACTGACTTTTCTATCAGAGGGAATACAACTTAATTCTCTGGGGCCAGATTGTGGAGCAAGTGAAAAGGGAAAGCATACACACACACACACACACACACTCACACACACACACACACACACACACACACACACACACACACCTAACTGTAGGGTCTTTCTATCACCTCTCACTTTATTTATTTTCTAATCTCTTTTAAGATGTTTCCTTTCTATATCTCTTGATGACTTCTTTCTGTCTATATTTCTTCCTGATGTTTTGTTTCTACTGAGTTTTTATTTTCTTCCTTACAGCTTATATAACCATGCAGAATGTTTCAAGCAATATAAAAAT
Organism: Phodopus roborovskii; assembly: GCF_943737965.1. Classification (NCBI taxonomy): domain Eukaryota; kingdom Metazoa; phylum Chordata; class Mammalia; order Rodentia; family Cricetidae; genus Phodopus; species Phodopus roborovskii. The sequence goes on from NW_026126433.1 coordinate 20,247,975, forward strand.
TACAATGTGGTTACAGTCTACTTTTAAATGAATTAGTACAAAGAGCACAAGTTTAAAACAACATGTTTTCCAGATGCCTTACATGATTAAACCTTTAACGTATTACACATGAAAAACAAATCATTTCCAAGAATCTACTGTTGTAATTTAAGAAAGGCTGAGCTTGAGAGAAAGATGCCATGAAACAGGGTTTAAGCAGAGGGCTTTTGTTAGGGAACTGGATTATACAAAGTAGAAAGGGAAGTGAGAAAGACCAGCCTCTGGGGACTGGAGCAGCAGGAGAGATGACAGAGGAAAGTGGGGGAGGGGGGATAAGAGGGAAGATAGAGGAAAAATGAGAGAGAAGAACGGACAGAGCGAGAGAGGAAAAGTAAGAAATAAGGATGGAAGGTGAACATGGCCCTTTAAAAAGGGAACATAGTGATTATGCACAGATAATGCTCTTAGTGGCAGCACCTGAAGGTATATCCTGTAAGAATCCTAAGGACAGGCTAATACAGATGCCTGAATACTAACACCCACAAAGAGTTAAACAATTTTTCTTTTAGAATTCTCATAAATAAAGAGCCTCTTAGCTATAACCATGTACACAGGCCATAGTTTTTATAATGGCCAGATGGACAGGTTACTTATTTTACTTTTTTATATTTTAGAATCTTGGTCAATTATCTTAAATATACACCTAATTCTTTGCTTTTTTAGTTTCATGAAGTCAATTTTTTAAAGTCTTCCTTTAGAAATGATGAACACCAAAACCCATCAACACATTTCCCAATATCATGAAAATAAAATAAAATAAAATAAAATTTGAGCTAACTCCTGGAACTTGTTTTCCTTAATCATTAACCTTCACCATTATTTATAAGGCTCCTTAAAACAAACACCTAAATCTTAGCTAGATGACTCTTTCTTGTTCTTATCTTCTATTCTCTGCTTCTCCGGCTTTATCAGGGGCAGTGGCAACACTGTAAATAACACATCTTATGAGGAAATCATGTTCTCAGCCAGAAGGACTGAGCAGTCTAAGAGACCTCAGACAGTGGAGCCAGGATGTATCCCTGGTGCACAAAAGGACCTTGTGAACACATCCCCCATGGAGGGATAACAGCCTTAATCTAGAGACAGGAGAGAAGCCCTAGTCCCTACTTCACATGACCTGTCAGACCTACAAGACCTACTGGATGACATTCCCCTACATATGGAATTGGGGTGGGGGGATGGGAGGGTGGTTAGAGTGCATGTGAGAGGGCAGAGAGGGTAAAAGGGAGGGAGGTAGGAAGGAAGGGAGGGAATGAGGGAGGTTAGGAGGGAGGGAGGGAGAGGGAATTGGGATCAACATGTAAAATAATAAATTAAATTAAAAAAAATGCTTTGACTCCAAAATTCAAGTTCAAGGACAAGTTACTGGGGAAAAGGATTTCTATTTTTGTTTCCACAGAAAATGAAAAGATGTGGATCCCTTCCAGACTAATGTGGTTTGATCAAGCCAGACCACCTGAAACAGAGTACCAGGTGATCCTACATTCAAAACAGATGGACAAAGCAGCCATACAGATTACAGCCAGGATTCCTGAATCTTCTTCGAATCCCCCATGACAGCGCCCCTTACCAGCAGGAAGTAGTTTGGAAAGAACAACGCCTAAATTCCCAAATATTGTCTATAAATGTTTGTTTTCATTTAAATGGACTTGGTTATATAAAACAAACAAACAAAAACTACCAGGTAAAAATGCCCAATGGAATAGGATATTTCTATGAGATAAATCATACTAAATTAAAGGCAGTGGGGATGGCCGGACACCTATTCACAACATGCCACATAGCAGAAAATAATGTCAACAGCAAACATGTAAAGCCACAGCCACATTTTGAGACTGAAGCCCTCAGGACCCTTGCCTATGTGTGATTTACCCATCATTGCCTTGTATTCTGGTGGATCAAATTTCTGAATTCAAGTGCCACTTGCTGATCCTCTTAAATGGCCACCCAACTGCATTTTACACATCACAGATTATATGTATGTATGTATTGTGTATGCATGTATGTATATATATATATATATATATATATATATAATTAACTTACATATGAAAAGCAAACAAAGAAAAATTAAAGGTTTAAAAAATACAAATTGAGTACATTATCTTAGTACCTGTGTATTGTGTGCGTGTTCATGTAGGTGAGTACAGGCTTACCATGCTACAGAGTTCAGAGCATGTGTAGAGATCAGGTGACAAACTCTATAATCAGTCCTTCTCTGCCACATTTTTTGAGCGAGAGCTTATTCACTGCTGCATTAAGAGAAAAAGCTGGCCTTGTTTTGCTCCCTGCCTCCTTGAAGGGACATGCTGAGATTACAGAGGTTTATACTTCTTAGCTGAGCTTCCAGTGGTTTCTGGAGATCTGAACTCAGGTCACCATACTTGCCCACCCAAACAGTGCTTTTCCCACTAAACTTCTCTACAAAACTTGAATTTTCTGTCAAACCCCAGTTGGATTAAAGCTTTGGTTTCTTTTTCTTTGTTTAGTGTTATGTCCACTTTTATGTTATCAAGGAACTCTGTAATTCATTTTTTTCAAAAACAATATGAATATAAAGTATAAGATTTATTTAAGGAAACTATAATTAGTTACCTTACTGTCTTTATGTACCAAATCCAGTGAATATTTTCTTTTCTCAAAAAGTTAATTAAAGTTTCATGAAAAGATCTTAACTGACAAATACATAGGGTATTTTGGGAATCCAGTGCCTTATTCATAAGGCAACAGGGACTCCTACACTGGGTATTTTAATGGTGATGAACAGCAGAATATCATAGCTGATATTTATTAACATGTACTTGTTTTACAAATGAAGCCCAGTTATCTTGAAAATTTTACAACAAAAAGTAGAATCTGAATGATATTAACATTTTCTAAAGACTATTACATTAGTGTCAATTCATTATAGTTAACATCAATGACCTGTATACTTTTGTATTTGAGAAATAATTAGAAATATACATTTAAGTGAATGTTATTCTTAAAGGGAGTTAGAGTGCAGATATTGTGTTTCCTCGTTTTCTGTGCATATTTATGTAGAAATTGATGATGAATAAACCCACCAAATATTATTAAGTAACCAATGTGTAACCAAGGAAGGAAAATAAGTATGGTTGAATATTAATCTGAAGATAAAGTATTAATGTTTTTATTGAGTTTATTTCCTAAGAGATTCCAATGCAAGTTCTGACTAATACAATTTTTTATTCTTTTGGACCATGGAGGAAGTTTATCTTTTATTAATAGGTGCTTACTTGAACTTTTAAAGTGACACATTGAACTGAATAACTCAAATTTTTGCCAACTTGACTTTCTGAAAGATATACTTACAATATTTTGAAAGATTTAAGAGCACTTGTAAAAAATATCAATAATTAATGAAGTATTATTATTCTTTTTTGCTTTAGGTTTTACTATGCTAGAATTAAACTTTGATCCTTGCTGCTTTAAAAAGCATTTTTTTACTCATTTTCATAGTTAGATGATCATAAGTAATATTCTCACTGTAAGGGAAAGTGTATTTTATAATAATGAGATTTAGCTACAATAGAATTCAAATACTCGTATTTAGATTTCTACTAACTAAAAACATGGAAAATATGGTCATACAAAGCCATGACAATTCTTGGAATTCATCTATCTATATTTAGCATTATACTATTGTACTCAAGAGGAAATAGATAGGAAGTGAAGTTGTTTTTTTCACTTCAATTTTTGATTTTTCTTTTTTTACAGACCTGTAACTCATTTATATTTTTGAAATTTTCATTATGGATTTAACACTTTAGGTTCAGATGATCTCCACAGCAATATTTTAACACACACAGTACACACAGACACAATAATGCATATGTGTGTGTGTGTGTGTGTGTGTGTGTGTGTATGTGCGATTAAATATAATCTACTCAGATATAAATCATTAGATTTGAATATTCATTAGTTATGATGTATTATTTTGATATAAAATATCCTTAGCAGATCCCTTTATCATAATACAGTGGTATGTTTATTTTGAAATTATATTGTTTTAATTGTTAGGAATTATTTTGCCTTGAGGGAAGAGGGTACCATGGAGTACATTTCATGTGTAAATCTTTTTTTACCATAATTACTCAAATGAATAACATGAATTTTGCCTTAGGGTTAACACATAACCAATTTGTTTCAAAAAATGTCTAATTATAAACAGAGTGCCTTCTTCTCTGTGCCTTAATCCCTGTACATTTAAATAACTTCATAGAGTAGCCAAAGGTATGATCTTTCCTAATCACTTGTTCTGAGAGAACATGTGCTATCACTCACATACTTAGTTGCTTAATCTCTTGGTTCTTGCAACCATCATCCTTACAATGTTATTAGCACATTACAGGCATATGTTGAAAGGAAGTACATTTTAACAACAAGAAAAATAACAACGCTGAAACAATTTTGATTTGTTTATATTTTTAGAAGCATTAATGTTATAAGCACATTTTAAGCTATTCTCATTTCTCGCCATATTTTGCATCTAAAGCTGAACCATACTTTAATACTTATTATAGAAAAACATACACCTTCTCCTCAAAAATGTAGGCCTCATATATATTTTTGTATGTACAGATTATGACTGTATCACAAAGTAACAAGCAAGGGCAAGTGAAGCAAGCATCAGGAAATTTCTATGCAATACACACCTTTCTTATTTAATGTCACAATATTATATAATTTCAGCGTATCTCATAAAAATTCATCTAAAAGCAGTAAGTTAATTCTCACTTGCCTGAAAGCAAGTTTGATTAAGTTTTTTATTTGTTTTAAAAAGTCATGTGAAGTACAGGAACAGAAATTCACCAGGACAGAATTCATTGCCTCTCAATTCAGTTCTCTGTAGAAGAGTCTAATGCTTCATATATTCTTTAATAAGACTTGTGCCTGATTATCCGCACCACATGTGGGCAATGCTCACCGACGATGCAAGTTCTTATGTGTTCCTTAAACTATTATACAAAATATAATTGGGATAAGGCTTAACTCTTTAAACTATTAGTGTGAGTTAGATCAGGTGTTATCCTTATTCAATCATAAGACAAGAAAGAATCAGAGTGTGGAATGATGGCAGTTCTTTCTCAGGGAAGAATTCCTATATTAACTGGGGAGACTGTGTGTGTTCTTCTTGCACTTTTATTTTCTAAAATCATTTCTGGATAGATAACTCATTAATTGAATCTAGCAAAAGTTGTACTACAGATGAATGCAGCCAATGATCCCTCTCACTGAACATTGTAGCAACTAAACATCACTTTTTGTAACTCCACAATCTGATTTGTTAACATATAAATCCACTTATAAAAGCCCACATAATGAAAAACCAACTTAATATAATTATTCTTAATTTTTCTCCCTATATTTTCCTTTATAGGTGATGTTCCTAAATCATTGTAAACTTGTAAACTACAAGATTCAGCATATATATATATATATATATATATATATATATATAATTAACTATGTTCTTTTTCTTTCCTGTTATTTTATTTTATTTTTTAAATCAAGAAGGCAGATTCACTTAATACTGAATCACGAGTTTATTTTTCACCACTCTTATATACAAAGAGGGGAACATGGTATCATGTATGTGGAATAAATAGACTTTTATTCGTCCTTTTTCAATGGGTTCAGTAACCACATTTTAGATTCAACTTCTTGTTTCCTAGTCTTGAGGGTCAGGAGTAGCCAAGCCTCAGACCAGTTCTGTTGTTATTTAGAATAAGACAACCAAACACCTTATTATAGCCACACTTTTGAACTTTAGGTCTTATGACTTGCTAAGGACCGTTTTTGTGTATTTGTTTGTTTGTTTGGTGATTATTTTTTTTTTGTTTGTTTTTTTGAGCAAGGGTGTCTCTGTATTGCTTTGGAGTCTGTCCTGGATCTAGCTCTGTACAACAGGCTGGCCTGGAACTCACAGAGATATGCCTGCCTCTGCCTCCCGAGTGCTGGGATTAAAGGCATGTGCTCAGGACAGTTTTGAACTCTGTCCTTGTCCCAAGATGGAATTCAGCTCTCTTCATGAGCGCTGACAAAGTCCCCCTTCTTAATATAATTAAATAATATCTGCACTTCTGCTACAGGACAGATCGCTGCATCTGTTTTGGGTTGTCTTCTTCCACTTTCAACCGTTCACATCATCAGAACACACATTTTCTTATGTGTGACCTGTGTTAAAGCTGGAAACTTTGCTATCATCTGCACTCAACTTATGTTCTGAAATGGTGACACTATCCTGTCTATTGTGGGACTCTCTACATTCATAGGTGGGATATAGTCTTATCATACTTTTCTTCTCAGATATTGCCTGCATTTACTGTTCCCTAGCTTTGGCAAAGTAGATATTTTCCATTTATATATTTTACCTTCATTCAGAAAATGTCTTAAAATTGTAATTTATCTGTTATTCTCCTTTTAAAAAATATTCATGACAATTTAGGTTCCATATACTCAGGAACTACATATTAATCAACTTTGATTCTAGATTCTTCTTTCATGATTTGGCAGAACCTTCACAGTAGTGAGATTAAAAACCATTGTTGGCAATGAAGTTCTGTGCTCCAATTGTTCATCTACAAGTTTCATTAGTACCCACTCTTTCTTGTTCACAAACTTCTGCTTTCTTCAAGAGTTCTTTTATTTATGCTTTGCTCTCTAGTCATTTAGTCATTTTTATATATTAAAACTGAGTCACAGCCTTGACTTGAATATTCCCTGTTGGGAAAAAATAGCTCATGCAACTAATACTTTTCTAAGGTCTGAGTTAGACATTCCTTGTCTCTAGGAAAAAGATAATCTGTGCTAGGCTGCACACAGACATTTTAAGTTTAACTTTACAGAAACCAAAGTACATATGTATTTTAAAATAAGTTTTTTCCAGTATATTTCCCTAAAATTTCAAAAGAGCCTTAGTTTCCCATTTTTGGAAGGGGTTAGACACTGAAGGACCATTTGTAATGCATTACTCTACCTTATTTCACACTGTCTAATGACCTAGTAAATCTTCAATGTATTCACTAACATTATTTATTTCTTTTCTAGAAATATTCTTATTAATTACTCCTAATCATGTATGCTAAATTCTTTACACCAAATAATTTATCTTCCCTCTCTACCTTTGTTTATCCTATACTTATATCCCCATAAACTGTTTCTTCATTAGCTTCTCAATTTATGTACCTACCAATTCATAATTATTCATGCATGAGATTGAAGATAAATATTTTCAATGACAATGTAATTTACATAATCTATGGGATGAATATTTTTGTTATCAAATACATGTTATCAGTTTAGACACTGCAAGCACTTTACACACAAGCCAATCCTTCATAAGTACAAAACGTATAATTTGCTCAGGTATTCAGTGGTTTGAGTCTGTAATCGCAAATATGCACTTTGCTTTGGTCAGGTCCCTGTGGTGATTTGGAGGCAACATTATAAGGATTACATTAAAGAATATAATACCAGCAAAGTGCTTCTTTTTTTTTAAAGTTTTGTGTAAATCAGTGTATTTGAAATCTATAGAAGTACTTCAAATATATAACCCTAAATTCTATAATACCATTTCACATTATTATATTTTATATAGAATTGATCCATATTGTAGAATAATTTCAAGTTTACCTCTATGGCATTTGAAAGTGTAATAGACAATACAGTAGTTAATGCATTGAAACTGGCATGGTGGTTCACTATGTCAACCCAGAATCTTACAGGAGCATAAGCCTGAGAGTAGCATGAGCTACTTGCAAACATCCAGTTTCAATGTGGATAAAAAAATGCAATAACATTAGCCAGATGATATTCACGTTTTTAATGATGTTGCATTTTAAAGTTACTTTTAAAATAAAACTGATTCTGCAGAAGCTTTAATGCAAATTGGCACAGCAGTCATTTCCTCTACAATAGTGCTCTTTGGTTTTGATCTACCTTATGTTTCAGGTTAGACACACATTGCTGTGACTAAATGCTCCAGGACATCAGGAATGATTACCACTAGTTCTTCTCCCTTAAGACAACTAAAGTGCTTTCAGATAGGGCCAAGGCAGTTAAAAGGACAGAGTTATACCTAAAGGAGGACTTCTTTTTTTTTTTTTTTTTTTTTTTTTGTAGTTCAGCAACTTTGAAAATTTCATGTTTATTCATATTTCTAAAAATATATGTACATAAAAAAGGGAAGATTTACAATAGGAAAGATTGCCTTACATGCAACACAAATCCTATGACTCAAGATGGTTTCTCACAGGTTATGATCCAATTCAAGCCCATTTTCTCTAGTCTGTTTCCCACCCATATGTAAGGCTGTAGGGATCTCAGGAGACACTGCAAGTTAATGAATCTCAAACAAACACCTTCTCCTCTGTCTGTAAGTAAAGGGCCAGAGGACATACATCAAAAAGTTTAAGACAATTAAAATATCAAGTGCCACAGGGAAGGAATAAATGATAAGCAGAAACTATATCTTAAGAAGAAAGCTATTTTACAAAAAAAAAAAAAAAAAAAAAAAAACGATCCTATCAATCAGTGATATTTGCTGTTCCAGTTCCAGTTATTAATCACCTTTTGGATACTAACCAAGTTTCTGCTTTCATATTTCATGTGAGGAGGAAATAGATTATAACATTTTAACATTGCCTGTGTGTTTTTATCACGGTTCAATAATAAAAATAAGCAGAGATGTTGAAGAACAGAACACCTTGTGTATACATTCAATGTATACATGTATGTACAAATATATAAGTATGTATATTATATATCTGCTTTTATTCATTTGTTTTATACATCAAAGCAAGAACAAGGCTTCAACGAGATGAATGAATCAGAGAACACTTTAGTAACTATTCAAATTGATATTTCAAAAATTTATTTTATATTAATGTAAATTCATGCCAGTTGTCCTTGATTAGAATATGTATGAGATGATTTAAAAGTTTTACTGATTTTCTCTTCATATTAAAATATACCTATGATTGTATTGTCAGATGCTTTAGTATGCTGATGATGAGCACATGATAAAGGAAGGAAGCAACAGGAGAAAACCTTAAAGTAGGAAGCTGTCTGGATGGCTGAGCTAGGGAAAGCATTGGCTGGAAAAGTTTCGTACATTGTTTGACCCTGAAATCCGCAGAATGGATAAGGTAAAAAAAGACTATATAGATTTTTGCCTACCTTTACAAGCATGCCATGGCACATTAATGTTTACACACATCTCTCTCTCACATACACACATACACACACACACACACACACTACATGAATAAGCAATTTAAAAGGAAAATAAGAGAATTGAAAAGGAAAACTAAACTATTTAATGACAATATCTTCCTAATATATCCATTACTTAATGTTTTCATTCAATTAGAAATTCTGTTGACTCTTCCAATGCTCATAACTATATCTGATCAATATGTAAATAAAATAAAATGACCTTATTCGGTATCAGTCTCATATTCTGAATTACATGCATGAGTATCAAGAACATCCCTAAAATTAAAGTTATTTTTAGTTTCTGTTATTGTTCCCATGAACAGATTAGTTAAATTGGCAACTCTGAAAATAAATAATTGCATATTGCAAGACAAAGAAAAGACTTCAGTAGACATTGAAAATAAAAATGGGTAATTTCCTGAAAAATAGAAGTGGGATTGAAAGGAGTTATCTGGGTCCCTTATTGGCCCAAGCACTCTCTGTGCCTCAACATTTGTTAGTTTCCTAATTCACAAAATGGGATTACTGGCAACCTCTGTCTTAAATATTAACCCATTTCTATTAATCTAAATATTACCACGTGGGATTATCTTACTGGTGATAGGGCCCAAAATCCTACATTGTTGGTCCTGTATCATGAAACTCCTCCCACCTACTTCCCAAATCCTCTTTGTCTCATAGTCCTGCCTATCTTGCTTTCCTATTGCCCAAGAGTGTTTTATTTATTAACCAATAAGAGAAAAATATTGACAGAATGACATCTACCATCATCTTCTCTTTTCTGGCTAAATAAAAAAGGTTTTAACCTTAAAATAGTAAAATATATAGGAAAACAATTATCAAATAAGAATAACAGTTAACAATATTTAGTCTATTAACAATTAGCAAGATTAAAAGAAATTATTCCATCATCAGTCCTACCTTTGTGAGTCTAAAGTCTTACATGTAACTTATCTTTAATCCTAATTAAGGAAAACTATAACCATAACTATCATACTTCAACTCCATCAAAGACCACACAAGGATAATATATAAACTCTAGAATTGACAGAGATGGTTCTCCTGGTCAGTCACCTGAAGTTCTTCTGTAATGTTCCATCTTCAACCTATTGGCCATGTGTGTCTGGCAGATTCCTTGGCAAAGCAGGAAACTTTAAACTGGCAGTTTGTCAGTCATTTTCTCTGTGTCCTGTAGACTGTATGGCAGACCCTTCCATGTGGCAGGAACTCTGTAGCAATGTCCATCTTGTATTAGCAGTCACTTTCTTATGGGGCCTGCATGTCTAATTATACAGCATAAAGTCAAACAGTCCAGACAAGAGCAGTATCTTCTTGCCCAAATGGCTAGTTTTGCCACAGTGAAAGCAAATTCTATAATGAGTTTCTTTGATGTCCATCTTCCTTTCTGATACAGGTGGTTTTACCAGGAGCAGTTGTGCCTCACTTTTAAGAAAAACCCTAAACCATTTTAAATACCATATTCTATAGGTCTTTGAAAAGTTTGAAAGATGCTTTATTCTTCTTAAATACATCTCTGTATATCTAGAAATCCTAACAAACTTAACTATAAGTTTTGATTAATATAGGTAACTATCTACAATCTATAATAATTATACATTACAATTTTAAATGAGCTATATAAACATAATACTTAAATAAGAAGAAAAATATACATATCATTAAAATGACCTTAAATTTTATCAATAAATGAAAATCTATTCCAAAACCAAATATACATATTTTAAACCATAATTCCATTGTTACCTTTAAAAAGAGATTGGTTGTGATTATTAACCATGTATAACCAACCTCATTTAAATGAAAACAAACATTTATAGGCAATATTTGGGAATTTGGGCATCGTTCTTTCTGTTGGTAGGGGGCACTGTCATAGGAATCATAAGAAGATGCAGAAATCCTGGAGGCAGTGGCCTGCAAGGCTGCCTTGTCCCAGATGTTTTGAATGTTGGATTATCTGGAACACTTTTTTCAAGGGGTCTTGCTTGATCAAACCATGTTAGTGTGCAAGGAATCTAAGCTTTTCATTTTCTGTGGAAACAAAATTAGAAATCCTTTTCCCCAGTAACCTGTCCTTAGACATAAATTTTGGAGTCAAAGCATTTTTAAAATATATAAATTGGATTAATTTAGTAGCATTGATAATCAAGTAGCAATTACTGTTTCCTTATCAATTGAGCAATTTAAAGACAACATCATAGTATATAGTATAAAGACACTTTGTGTGCTTTCCATCTTCATGTGGCTCTTTTATTGCTCTATTTCTTCTATTTTTATTTTTTGAGACAGAACTTGGCTGTGTTGGAATTCACTCCACATACCAGATTTACACTGAAATCACAGAGATCTGCTTCCATCTGCCTCTTGAGTGCTGAAATTAAAGGTGTGTGCCAACATACACAGCTGTTCTCTCCAGCTGATCATACCATACTCACCATTGAATTGTTAGCAGCTCTTCTTAAATCTGAGGGTTTTTTTGTTTGTTTGTTTGTTTGTTTTGGTTTGGTTTGGTTTTTTGCCCCTTATGGTGAGTCAGGAAACCTCCCTTAAGGGAGGTGGGCAATTCTCTGCTGGTGTCTAACAAAACAGAGCCCAAATGAGAAAACTGTTGATACCAAGAGCCTTGCTTGTTTTGTTCTTTTGTTTATAAAACCCTTTGTTAAACTTTTGTCAAGTTTTAAGTGAAAATACTCAGGTAAATGCCTTATCTTGGTATAAGATCCTATACTATCCCCTAGTTCATGAACCTTATCCCAAACATTGAAAGCTGCTGTACTGCATAGAGACAAGATGTATTCTTCATAGGTAGCTTGAGTTTCTGGATCAATATAAAAACTCTCATCAAGAATTGTATCTTGTAAAGCTTTATAAACTTTCTTTAAGCCCTGAAGTTCAAGAGATTTTCCTTCCTCTCTCCATAAAGCCCTCCATTCTAAATGAGATTCATTTTCAAGGACAGCTGATATTAACTGATCCCAATCCTTAGGAGTTACCTTGTTATTCCTTGCTCATGATTCTTTTAATTGCTTCACATATGGTAAGTTCATGCCATAAGAGACTACTACTTCCTTTATACCTTTTAAATCTTTCATATGTATTGATTCCCTCTGATAAGCTAATGCTTCTTTTGTGTTCTTTTTTCATTGGTGGTTTTTCATTAATAGATACAGGGAAAGCTCCCCTGATCCTAAACGGTGTAGAAAATTTTAAGTCTCTTTCATGCCTTGTTACCTGTAGTTCTTCTGATATACCAGATTGAAGGTCTTCTAAGGCCTGAAAATTATTCACCATTGTTTCTTTGAGTGTCTGAACTTCTTCAATCATTTAACTTTCTAAAGACAGCATTGAATCACTCAGTTTCTTGCTTTCTTCAATTACAAATAATTCCACGTATTTTAATATTCTCATCCTTAGATATTATCTGAATGGCATGTAAACTGTCTTCCAGAAACAATGTTCTATCCGCTAGCTTGCCATTATACTCAGACATGGAACAGATTCTATCTGCTAGTTTTTCCATCTGATGTTCTACTTTTTTAACCTTATTAGTAGCTTCGTATGATGAGCTGATTCTTCAAGTACGTTAATGCACTGCATTGTTTCTGTCTTGGTTATTGAGGCATCAGACATGGAACAAATTCTGTTTTCTAGTTGGTCATTTTTATGTTCCGTGTATTGTATTCCACCTTCAGCTCTCTATTGCCATCATCAATGATCTGAACCTGTTTTTTTTTTCTAAGCAATCTATGATTTCCATCCTAATTTTAATCTCTCCATTGTCATTTTAAATATTCTGCATTCTGTTTTTTTTTGTTTGTTTTTTAATTGAATCCTTGTTACTAAGTCTCCTATGGTTTGTACAAGTTCCTTATTGTTTGCTCTAATCTCAAACCATTTCTTTAAGAATATCATATTAATGGTGAAACCTATTGCTATTAAAAATGTACATATTGGTTAAGTCATGATTTTTTTCTGCTAAAATTCCTTCTATATATGAAATAAAAGAATTACTAAAATTCTGCACTGTAAGATTATCTGCCATAGGTATGGAAGAATTGATCTCAGATATTTTATCAGCTTAAATTGTGAAGGATGTTGCAATTACCTTAGGTGTGATTCTGATGTCCTGAAACTTTGATGCTTTTAGTTGTAGATCTCAACTTGTGGTAGTTAAAACTGGAGGTATACCACCAAATAGCATGCGGGAGCAGGGGAATGTTCTGATCCCAGTTCTGCCTGGAAGTGTACCCCATATTGTGTCTGGCAGCAGATGATGCTTTCGATCCCAGTCCCTGCGGAATAGCTAACAAACTAAGGCAAGCAAAATTTTGTTAAATGAAGGAGTGAAATGAGCCTTGTACAAATTGGTGGGACTGCAGTGTTATAAATACCTCCTCCAATTGTTGCCACCAGGCTGTGGGAACACACAAGCAGGACAGGCCCAGATCAAAGGTTTAATAATAAACCTTGCCTGTAGATTATGTAAATTAGAAGATTTCACTGAAGGCTGATGATATGTAGTATCCTATCAAAAACTTGGACTACTGATTGCTGTAGTAAAAGTTTGTGCTTCTGGATACTTTCAAGTCATTTGACTTGACTTTTATGAGGCTTTAGGAAAATTATCTTGTGTCCCTCTGCTTCTTCCCTTCTTTCACTCCTTGATGATTTTACTTTGTTTAATATCACAAATTCACCTGTGTAGTACCTTTCTATGACCACCTATGAGTTGGCAGTTACTCTTGTATTATCACTTTAATTTTATTTTTAATTTTCTTCAACTAGTATAACTCATAATGCATGGCTGTTTTGCGATGTTTTTACTTTCTTTGTATTTCTCCTTTGTAAAAATAGACATTGTTTTGGAACATGAAGCCTGTGTACATTCACAGAGAACAATGTTCAATACGTACTAGTCTCAAAATTGCCTACAGAACATGCAAGTATGTATTTCTATTCTGTAACAGTTGAGTTGCTTAACTTTTCAAATAGTGGAGACAGTATTTTAAGTGTTCCATTGATTCAGAGAACTGAAATTAAATTATCTAGGTCTTTGGTGGCATGCAATCTACATAGTTTGTTATTTCACCACAATATTTATAAATAAATATTTTCTCATTTCCTTTTATATATTAGCTAATTCCATTACTTCTTTTTTATCATTTTTCTATTTTTGTAGTTTGGTAGTTTCTATTTGACCATAACAATTGTAGGAAAAGCAAATGACTGACACTTTTTTTATTTTCTTTATTTTTCCTTTGACAGCAAAGGTATTGGCATAGTCAGAATGCAACTGAGAATTAGTAAAGAATCAAAAGAATAGTAGAGAGATCTTATGCAGGGCACTAGTTTCTTAGAATCAACACCTAAAAGTTTGGCTTATAGATAGCTATAACTGTAGGTGCTGCTTTCCCCATTTAGCTCCAGAAAATCCAAAAGCATTGATGACAGGAAGAACTGATGAGATACAATTCATTTAACTTAATCAATTTATCTAAAATCTGTTATTATCTATAATGCCTACTCTTTTGGCAAATGTGGACTATTTTATCAACAAGATATCTACCTTATAGTATTTAATATTCTATAATGGTTTTAGTGTAGTTGAATTTCAGAGAACATCAGTAATAAATATTTAAGTATAAAATATAAATTAATTTATATAATTTATAGTTATTTTAAATAATATTAAAATATTAATGCTACTTGACGCCTACATCTTTCTATGTTCACAGAGTTCAGAAATTTCCTTTGATAGTCAATTAGGCCTGTTAATTCTTGAAAAAGTAGTATATAAAGATTATAATTTATAATTCATCCTAGTGCATCAATTGCAACAAAAAGATTTATTATTATATAGCTGCACAAATTCTATCTTTAGTTGCCTTTTTCTATTTCTATTAATTTTGGGACCAAGTCTCAGCTTGTACAATTATCAAATTATTATGCAGTCATCTGATATTTTCTTGTGTTCAGCTTGATCAGAGGAGCTTCATGCTGTTCTGTAGATCTTTATAAAATATAAAAGAAAACAGAAAAGGAAGTATGTCTTATTAAGACTTTTATAGTGAAGTTCTGTTTTGCCATACTCTCAATGTTGCTCTTTGATTCAAATTTCCCTTGTCACTCAGACTAAGGTGGCAGGCCATTATTTCCAGTAACCAACCACATTGTCTATAATTCAACAACTATTTGTAGAAAGAAGAAGTCTGTTAACTTTCTTAATGATTTTATAGAGTATCATTAATTATTCATTTTTGTTTTATATAATAGTTGAGATATAACACAGTTAATATGTGTATGTAGGATTTAATTGAAATAGTCTAGTGTTTAACATAATAATTTCCATAAACATGAATTAAACTTGTAAATTCTCTGAAAATAAAGGGTTGTTCTATTGGTGTACTTGTTTCACTTTGAATAGGTGTATATGATTATCTTCTGAAGTACCCATTATACAGGTAGTATAAATTTTTAGGAAATCAATCTTTAAATTTAAATTAAATATTTTAAGTTAAGAGTATTAGTACATTTTTTGTAATCCAAGCACTGGAGAAGCTTAAGCAGGAGTATTTTGAAGTTACATTGCAAGTTTATGTTTAAGGCACTAACAGAAAATTATTCAACATTAACATTGTGACTAAGTTGTAGATTGATATGAAGAATGGGGGTTGTTCAAAAAGGTCCATATTGTATCATAATGTTTTTGCTCCTTTGGGGCACCTTCCACCCTACTTCCAATGAATCACAGACAGGCTTATTCTTAGTTATGAATGTTCAGCCTTAGCTTGGTTTGTTTGTAGTCAGCTTTTCTTAACTTTAAAATACACTGTCTCCTTTTGCCTCTAGGCTTTACTGTTTTCTTACTTCTGTAAATCTTACTTTCACTCCATGGCTGGACAGATAGCTGGATGTCTACATGATTGGGTTGCTGATCCCTGATATTCTCTCCTTATTCTCTGCTATTTATCCTCTCTGCCTGCCAGCTCCTCCTATCATTGCTCCTGCATTGCTATTGGCCATTCAGCTTTTTCTTAGAACCACAAAGTGATTTATACAGGCACAGTAACATGGCTTCAGTGAAGTAAACAAAAGTCATACATCTTAAAAAATTATTCTATTCTATTTCCTCCATTCTTTCATTTAAATAAAGAGATAGGTATTAACCTTAACATGGTAAGACTATTTACAACAAAAGTAGTTATCAAGTAAGAATTAATTTCCAACAAACACTATGTCCATTTGAAGTTTGCATATTCTGGAAAAATAATGTGTTATATACCCTATCTTAATGAATCCAGTTTTATACCTAACTTACTTTCTACCATATCTAAGGAAAACTGCAACTATATTTACCTTGTCTTCAACTCCACCAAACACACCAGAAGGATATAGTATTATTTAAGTAAACAAAAAGTGTATTGCAAATGATTTCCTCCCGGCCTGGACCCACCGCCATGCCAGCTCCAAATAACACATAGAGACTCTTTATTTGATATAATGCTTTTGGCCAGTTACTAATTTCTTATCGGCTGATTCTGTCTTAAATATTAACCCATTTCTGTTAATCTAAGTACTTCCTCATGGTCTTATCTTACTAGAGAGAGTGGCTGGTGTTCTTCTCTCTCCATTCTCCATCTTGGCTCTCCTAACAAATGGCACCACGATGTAGCTAATAAGAACTTCCACTTAAAATTAAGAAAAGCTACAGAAATGGTTTTAGAAACAAAAGAACAAAGACAAGCAAGGCTTCTTGGTAGCAGCATTTTTCTCAGTTGGACTCTGTTCTGCTAGAAACAAGCAGAGACTTGTGCGGGTCCTTTAAGGGAGATTTCCTGACTCAGCATAAGCGGCAAAAAACCTCAAGGCTTTTAAAAAGCTCTGCTAAGAATTCATTGGTATGTATGAGAGCTGGCAATGGCAGTGACCACATCTCCAAGAGGGCAACATAAGGCTGGGTGCAGCATAGACCAAGGCAGTGAGCTCAGCTCTCAGTTCTGGTGGTAAAAGTACCTGCAGCCATCTTTGATAGACTGTGGCTAACACAGCTATGACTTTCATTTTAGCAATATTGTTATTTACCTGATAAAAGACTAGTGGCTACAAAAAGATAAAGATTTACAGTAAAGACAGATTCACATTAAGAAAACCTCTAAAGCTTTACAGTGTGTTCTAAAATATTTGTAGACTTGGGAGAGAAAAGGAATAAAATGATTTAAAAAGACAGTGAAGAGCTGGGTGTGGTGGCACATGCCTTTAATCCCAGCACTGGGGAGACAGAGGCAAGCAGATCTCTGTGATTGCAAAGTAAACCTGGTATGCAGAGTAAATTCCAGGACAGATAAAAGTTAAACAGAAACCCTGTCTCAAAAAATAAAAAAATAAAAGTTTTTTTTTTTTTTAAGAGTAATAAAAAAGCCACATAAAGATGGGGAGAAAATCTGGAAACTGTACAGTATTATATTGTCTTTGTATCATTTGACTAACAGGTGTTTTAAACAGGCACATAATCAGAACTTCACAGGGTTAAACAAATGAGGCATAAGCATTATGCCTTAAAATAATATTCTACCATAGGTCAGAGCAAACCTATTCACCTTAACATCATATAGTTGTGTGAAAGTACTACACATTAAACTACTATAGGATTGAGATTAGATACTTGTGAGTTATTGTGTGCTTGATATTACTCAGATATATTAACATTATTATTGTTTTAGCAATTCAAATAAAAAATAAACAAAAAATATTAGTTGGGAAATTTGAAGTACCCTCTCATAAATCTTAACTTGCCTTGAAATTAAGGTTGCTACTTTTTGAATGATTCTGAAACAAACAAGCAAAGTATGGAATTTGACAGCTGGTACTTATGACTCTGAATCCTGCTTATTGCTTCATAGTTTTCTGCCATCATGAAAAGGCAAATCCAGGTCAGCCAAGAGCTGTAGGAGAAGCACTATAAGATTGCTCATCTGTCACTATAGGGTTCAAAAATTTTGAACTGCCTCCTGAACTATAATTTTTCCAGGCCTAAGTGAATCAAAATTTCTAAAATGTCCTTTTTATGGCCAAACTCTGTGGAACCTAACCAGGAACTGTTGTTCATATTTCAATGACTGTGCAGTTGCTGTCTCTACTTCAGCAATGTGAGTTTCCATAGTTGAGTGAGGAGAGAGGTACTCCAGTGAAATATATGTTTTGTGTGTTTGATATCTGTGTCAGCAACAGCAAACTATTGATTGTTGCTGTCTCTGGTAACTAAACTACAGCATTTGTGGGAGCTGATGCAGTTATCCTAAGCAATGATGAGGAGATGAAAGGGATGACAACAGAAGTATGGGAAGAGATTCATTGGTGTGATACAGTACAAATCAAATGCTAATCACAAAGTGTCAGTGGTAAATGGTCGCCATGTGTGATTATCTCTTTTTTTTTATATGTGGAGTGGTTTGTATTCCGAATATGTTCAGAGATTACTGTTTCGATCACAGACTCACATTTTAACAAAATTAACATACCCATGATGCCTTACCTCCAATTAATCTGAATCTTTTAATTTGACTGCAGAGCTTATTGACAGTATTCCATAGGGGCATTGCTTAAGGAAATAAAATCAAATCATCTCACTCTTCATTTATTTAGGTTTTATTTGGTTTCTTTTGTTGTTTTTGCTTTGTTTTGGATTTTTTGCTTTATGAATTTTTTTTCTTTAAATTGCTTTTCATTTACATTTGAATCAAACTTGTTTTACAAATCAATGCCAGTTTCCTTACACTTACTTCCTAATCCACTCTCCCTAACATCAACCTCCATCCCATCCCCCTTTCTGCTCCCCAGGGATGATGAGGCTTTCCATGGTGAGTCTTCAAATCTGTCATATTATTTGGACCAGGGCTTAAGCCCAACCCCATGTGTCTAGGCAGAGAGAGTATCCCTCTGTGTGGAATGTGTCATCATCAGTGAGTGTCACTAGTGGAGAAGGATTAGGAGATATAGCCTTATTGGACTTGGACTTGCCATGTTAAAGGAAATGTATCACTAGAGATGGCCTTTCAGATTTCAAAAGCACAACCCAAGCCAAGTGGCCTTCTTTTCCTTCTTCTGTGGATCTGGACATAAAACTCTCAACTACTTCTCCAGTACCATGTCTTTCTGCTGCGTGTGTCCATGTTTCTTTCCTACCACAATGACAATACACTAAACCTCTAAAACTATAAGCTAACTCCCATTAAATGTTGACTTTAATAACAATTTTCCTGGCAATATATCTTCAAATTAATAGAACACAGACTCAGACAGTAACAAATATGCTTAGAGTCAAAGAAAACATGATGTTTTATCAAGAAGGACTTACTATAGCAGGAAAAAATAGCTTTGTTAATGTGTTAGTTGGTTACTATTTCTGTGATGAAACAACATGACAAGAACCAAGGTGGAGATAAAGCATATGCTATGGAGGAATGGTGCTTACTGGCTTGCTCTTCATAGCTTGTTCGGCCTGCCTTCATACAGAATATAGGACCACAAGTCCAGGGATGGCACCATCCACAATGGGCTGGGCCCTGTCCCATCAATTGCTAATTAAGAAAAAGCCATATAGTCTTACCTACAACCCAATAATTTGGAGATATTTCCTTAATTCAGTTTCAGTCTTCTCACATGACTTTAGCTTGTGTCAAGTTTACCTAAAATTACCCATCACAGCTGCACAGTACTGGTGCACAACTTTAATCCCAGCACTTAGGAGACAGAGGCAGGTGGATTTCAGTGAGTTGAAGGCCAGTCTGGTCTACAAAGCAAGTTCCAGGACAGGTTTCAAAGCTTCAAAGAAACCCTGCCTTGAAAATAAACAAACAAATATAAACCTATATCCATCACGGATACCAGTCACAAAAGACATAACCCAACTCCATGACTCTACAAGAAACCTTTGATTTCTTTCACATGTATGCATAATTGCATGAACAGGAGAACAATGAAATGTCCACAATCTGTCACACTGGGTTTGAAGAAAGAGCAAGCAAAGTTTCAAAGGGCTTAAAGATATGGACTGTGACTTGCTCTGTAGCAAAATGCCGTCTTATAATTCAGAGTTTCTGAAAAATCTGGGGAGACTGTTCTAGTGTCTGCACTCTATTTGTAGTTGCTAAAATGTGCTGTTCTTCAAATTCCTCTCAGCTGTTACTAGTAAACAGAAACATCCCCTGCACCTCACTATGTTGTGGACACTCACCAGAACTTTGAGGATAGAAAGGTTGAGAACTGAAATATGATACCATTGAAATGTAAACATTCATTTGGGTGGAGTGTTGAAGTATCCAAAATTATGGTATAGGATAAACCAAGTGCATCAGTATGCTGAGCACTTCAGAGTTTGTTCAGTTTGGTTTCCAGAGCCCATGTCTGAGAGGCTGATAACTGCCTATAACTCTAGCTCCAGGAATCAGATGGCCTGTGTGGGTGTGTATACAACTAAAACTACAAATATGACATATATCCACACAAATAAGTACATATGCATATTAGTTAAAAAAAAAAAAAAAGAAACTCAAAGAAAAAGAAAATAAAATTAGAATACTTTAAAGTGAAGGCATGCCTGAATGTGGGTGTTAGTTCAGAGGACTTTGCAGTCTATAGGTCCTCTAGTAATGGATCAGTATTTATCCCCAGTATATGAATGGGCTTTGGGAGCCCATCCCACATGGAGGCATACTTTCTCAGCCAAGACATATGGGGGAGGTCCTAGGTCAAATGCCAAATGATATGATAGACTTTGAAGACTCTCCATGGAAGGCTTTACCCTCCAGATAGGAGCAGAAAAGGGATGGGCTGGGGTTTGCTGGGGGAGGGAGTTGACAGGGAAAGATGGGAGGGTGAGAGAACTGGCATTGACATGTAAAACATCCTTCTTTCAAATTTAAATTTAAAAAAAGTGAAGGCACACCACCAAAGCCTGTCAAAGGTCAGAATCCCACAGCTGTACAGACTTTTCCAGACATAATACTCTTCAATGTGTCTGAAAGATGTTTGAGCATTTCATTTAAACTTTCATAAATGTTACCATAATTTTTCTTGTTGTTATTTATTTTGTTCTGTTTCCTATAAAGAATGCTTAAAAATACTAATTAGAGTAGTGAATTTAAAATGCAAATGTTCTTAAATAAAGCAACCATTTTAGTCATAAGTGAGAAACTCAACTACTAAATATTATGATGTCATTGCCCTGTATACTAAAACAGCAGAAACAACTTATGTAATGGTATTGTAGGTACAAAGTACATAGGGGTTTTGAACAGTTTAGTGAAGTGAAGCCCTGAAGAGAGTATGTGGAAATACTAATGGATTTGGAGAAATTTTCTTTTTCTTTACTTCATGAAACAGGACACAGCCATGCTTGTGAAAAATCCAGAGCTGACGATTTGCTTAATCCTAACTGTAATGCTTCTTTTTCTTCTATACTTCTTATTTGTTCAAGAATAGATGAATATTATGCATCTCCTATTTCCCATGGAAGCAAGATGGCCAAAGATACTATTCAACAAAACAAACAACAAAAATCAGCAACAACTCTATATACTGTTCTTTTTCAAGTCTAAGTTACAGCCATTTGCCCTTCCTCTCTTCTCTGTGCATGTGCTTAATGTTCTAGATGTTTCTATTGCAGGCAGATTTTCTACCACTTAAGTTATATTTCCTTTAATAATAAATTGTATAACATTTATCTTTCCCAAATCTGGAAATCATTTTCCACTGCAGGTTTCCATCTACTATGTAATTATAGATTTATTTTATCTTTTTATTACCATTGTAATGACATTTTGGAAAGGAAGGTGAGAAGTTCATGTGTTAGATGAATGTTTTTGAACATAAACTCCAGTAAATGTTTGTAAAATGAGATATGCTTTAAAAAAACTAGCTACAACTGTGAAATGGCATGATACTAAAATCATATGGAATACATTTAATGTTGTTACATTTTATTATAAAATTGTACATTTCAGTTTCCTTGTGAAATGCTTAAGCTTTTCAAAACAAGTAAAGGAATTTCATGTAAAATGGACAGAAGAAAAATGCTGTATTTTCTCATTCTATTTTCAACTATTATAATTGTTCATCTATAATGCCCACCAAAATGTGTGATTAATACAAGATAATGTCACCTGAATTCACCAATTAATTCAGTATTTAATTAGAATTTAATATAATGTTGAAAATGTTTTGATGGTTAGAGCAAGACGAACAGAGAAAAGAAATAAATAAGGCAAATGTTGGGCTGAAACAAACAGCAATATTTTCTGTTTCCTAAACAGAATAGTCTCTTAAAAAATTTATATTTCTAATGCAAATTAAAATACAACTATAAGCAACTAAGTAGTAAGGCAAAATAATTTAGACTCCCACAATGCATATAATTTTTATAAATTTCAGAGTCTTTATGGAAAGGTACCAAGACATTATTTATAGCAGAAATTCAGTAAGCAAACTCCAAAATTCCAGGGAAATTTGATTTTTAAATGCATAAATTTATGAAACATAAGTGCTTTAAAACTAACCATGGCAAGAAATAAGGACTCTAAAATATGTGCCCAAAGTACTTCCTGGGAAGGCCTCTTACCCAGCTGCATTTGTTTCTCATACATAGCCTGCTACAAGCTAACTCCCAGTGCTTGTCTAAAGATCTGTTGTTTTGTTGCGCGGTGTGCTGGAATAATCTTTTCCTTCTTCCAAAGCAGCAGTACTGGGGTGAATTAACACATGTATCAGATAGAAACAATTTAGTCAACTGAAATCCTGTACCTCCCTTTTATAATCTTCATTTCGCCTCTGGAATTGCCAGTATATCAAGGCTCTCTGGGACTTTGGACTACATTCCAAGAACGTGCTGTTGTTTTCTACCCCATAGATGATCCTCTCCTCAAGGCTGTGTTCATGGTGACTATCTGGCCAAGGATAAGAAGGTGAAATAAGAAAATGTTATTTAATGACTTCAGTTTTTTATAATATTTATTTTGAAATGCAGAAGAGAAATTGTTACCTAGGTAGAAGTCATTTTCAGATTGATTAAAGATAAAGCACAAGTCAAGGATTTCAGAACACAACTATTTATCTCAACTGATTAATTATTTTGATTTTGTTCTATACGCAGAGATTCATCTACCAGCAAGGAGCATCGCATGAATAGTATCTGGGCATACACAGTACAACTTTTTGCCTTTGTACCCTGCCACTCCAATTCATGGAGACAGTGTGTTTCCTCTACTTTGGCTTCCAAACTGCACTTTTGGAGAAAAGAGTTATTTCTAGACAGTTAGTTTTCTGCTTTGTTATTTGCATTTCATTTGTGAAATTAATTCAACCTACCAATATTTATCTAGCATTTTACAGAAGGTGGAGTTCAAAATGTTTATACTTCCCACCAACAACCCCTAAATAATTCACAAGTTTTTCCTGAAGACCAACTGGTGTGAAATATTTGGAATGGCTCAGAAACTCACATAATTACAATGAAATATGGTTTCAATTGTTCTTATTTAAAAATGACATACACTTTATTTTTATTTTCCAGAGTTAAGCTGTGGACCATGGCAAAAGCACATAATAAAATGCAGCAATAAAAAAAAAAATTAAGAATACACACTCTCTAATCTATAATGTTTCAAGACTTGAATAGTATTTTTAAACATACTTTTGTGTACACTAAGCATTTTGGAGAACCTCACATTCCAGAATCTCCTATTATTTTATTATGAGTTATGGGAAGAAAAACCCACTAGAGATGCTTCTGTGTAGTACCAATTGTGAGAATACAGGAAGAATGTAAATGTAGCTTTCCTGAGGCTATTATTTTGTAGATAACAAGAGCCTTCCAGTCCCAACATGTTTTTCATAATAGTTTAGAATTTTAAAAGCACAAAAGTGGAATGTTTGAAGACTGAAGATTTATCTGCTCTCTTCTGAGTGCATATGGGATTTGGCATTTAGTTTTCATTCAGTCTCTTTAACCTGTTCATGTTTACTGAGAGTCTGCTTTGAGATTTTCTTTTATGAATGGCTTTTATGCATTGCATGGCATGTTATTCAGTCCCACTAAATAATAAAAGCTCATTAAAGCAGGCATTAAATATAGAAAGACAAAGAATTGTTATTCTAAAACTTTATTCTTTGAGCAACCATTATGTCTGCATTCCTGAGGCTACTTTTTCAAGGCTCATACCTAACAGGCACACTGCTTCTTCACAGAATTACTTTATTATATAGTTACATAATACATCAACTCTCTTTTCCATTTTCTTTTTCATTTCCAATTTAGCAAGCAAATGGGAAACTAGCTATAGTTAAGGATAATGATTCTTAAAAATTAACACCTAAGTTTCCAGCCTTCCCTAATTCCCCAATACACACAGAATTACAACCAAACACAAAGATTCTTCTGTATAGGGGTAGTGAAATAGCTATAGATATGTACTAACTATGTTTCCTTTTGATGAGATAAAGTACTCAGACAAAGGACCTTAGTGGAAGTATTATTCCCTGTAGCTCTCAGTTCAAGGGTACAGTCCATCATGGCAAAGAAGTCAATGCATAAGGAACTTAAATGAGCTGGTCTCATTATGTCTGAAGTCATGTAAAGGCGGGAATGAATGTTTATGTTTATATAGATTTTAACCTTTTATTCATCATATGACCTCTGTGCATGACATGACGCTATCCTTCTTTGGAGTGGATCTTCCTGTTAGCTAGACCTTTCCTTCTTACTGTTTCTCTGGTAACAATAGAAAGGGAAGTTTCCTTTAGGAATTAAATAGCCATGATATTTCCATGAAAATGTAGAATTTTGTGGGATTTATTGAAGTGTGTTAAGACAAATCTAGTTCACCTGGTAAATACAATAGTATTTATGGTTTTACCCTTAGTTGTGACTGAAGAACTACCTTTCCAAGCTACTCCTAATATTAGACATGATAGTATCCACCTTCCAGGCGTTAATCAAACAAGGTTTTTCAATAACCATTCCAAGTTTCCCATCCCCATCCAAGGGAAGCTGATTTACCTGTAGTTATGCTAAGGAGAGTGGTGTTGTTTATCCCCTTATGAGATAATGTGCTTATACTCTGGAATGTAGCAATGATACTAGTAGTTGTCAAGGGTTAGCCAAGTTCCTTCCCTAGCTAAGTAACAGCCTAAGGATGGAAGTAGTCTCACTGGACACTGGCTTGGTCATTTTCCCTTTCCCTCTATTGTTCTTGCTTAGGTAGCTGGATCTGAGACTTCCTGAACTTTTTACCCTTAACATGTCTTCTAGAGACAAGAATCTTTTGCCCAGGGTCCCCACTTTCATTTTCATGCTATACATATGTCCTTCTAACTGTCCTGTACAAAGTGTATTTCTTGTGCAGTCAGTTAGCATTGTGTCACATAGCACTTCTGTCACATAGCATTGTGACAGCTGACTGTTTTTCCTGAGTCAGAAAAGGATTTCTTTTCCTTCCCTTCTTTCTTATACTTCTTCTTCTGAATGTAGGGTGAACCCTGGGTTTTCTGGCACTCTGACTTACTTTCTATAGCTCCCTAACCTCTCAACACATGCTTCTTAATTCTGACATCCATCACAGATGCATCATAAACCTGATAATAATTCTTATTAAAAATTAAAAACTTGTTTGCTCCCTTTTCTAGATACGTTTCTTCTTCACAGCTCCTGAGACTTAAGCAGTATGCCTACTTTATTGGATTTTTTAAAAAATTATTCTAAAGCTTCCTTCCAACTCCATTTATACATTTTTTATTAATGCAACTGAGAACCCAAAATGCAAATCTCTGAAATCCATGGAAACATGTGGCAAACAAAAAGGATCCCAGATTTCCCTGGTAACATCCCCACCTCTTAAGCTAATGGCATTCCCAAAGCCTGGCCTAATATAAATAACCCTCATGAATGTACCTGGGGTTTTCTCCTAAACTATTCTAGATGCTGTCAAGATGACTATCAACACGGAGCAAGGAAGGCAAGTAATATTTGAAGTAAGACATTTACAGATTTCTGGCCCCATAGAGATAAAGGCAACTATAAATTAAGTCTCCCTTAAGAAACAACAAAGGAGGAACTGGGAAGCCAAGAGTTACCCGGGAATATAAAGGGCTATGAAACCTTCTTAATTTTAAATAGTAATTATTTTGTTAAATCCTGAAAGGGGGACAAGAGAAAAAAAGAAATGCAAAGCTTCAACATGAGCAAATGCACTAGTTTAGAAAAAGGCAGAATCTCTAATGCCACAGTGGGTGAAGAAACGCTCTAGGTTGACAAAAGGTATCTCTCAAGGTCCTATAAACAGGTCATTACTAGGACAAAGATACTCTCATTCTGGCCAGGCTGCATACAAGTTGGGGAAGAAGCTGTACCAAGGCAATTTTGTAAGTTTCCATTCTTGCTAGCTATGATAGCTAATTTTGGTTGTCAACCTAAATGTATCTGGAATTGCCTAAAACACCTGAGAGAAGTCATTTGAAGTAGGAAGATATCTTTAGTCAGGATATTTTGAGGTTGGAAGAAGCACCTTCAACCTGGAAACCTCTATAAAGGACATGGATGAAGGCACTTTGCTTTCTTTGCCTGATTGCTCTAGCTCTTGCTGTCAAGTCCATTAGTTCACTGGCACTGGACTCACTTCTTTGAATCCTAGTGGATAATGAATATCCAATGAAACATGTAGCCTCCCAAATTGATCAACCACTGAGTTCTTGAATCTTCTATTAGTAGACAACCATTATAGACTATGAGGACCACATCTTGGCTCTCCTGAATCTTGGTCTGCAGTCAGAGTTCTTTAGAAAAACAGACCAGATAGAATATTAAAATTCTAATTATTTTTTCACATATTTATTTTTTAGTATAAAATTACTTTCATTTTTCAATGAGTAAAATATATTTTATTCATGAAGGATATGTTACTATAGGGTGCATCTTTTTTTGTTCTTATTTTTTCTTTTTATTTATTTAGTTAATTTAGAAACAATCTTATTTTATTTATCAATCACAGTTCCCTATTCCTCCCATCCTCCCATGCCACACTCCATTCCAGACCCAATCCATTTCCCAGAGAGGGTAAAGTCTTCCATGGGGGAATCATCAAAGCCTACCACATCATTTGGGGGTAGTTCCTAGGCCTCCCTCCAATCCATGGGGAATGAGCTCCCAAAGTCCATTTGTACACTAGAGATAAGTATTGGTTCCACAGTCAGAGATCCCATAGACTGCACAACCTCCTAAGTGGCACCCATATTCAGAGGACTTGATTTGGTCCAATACTGTTTTCCCAACTTTATGACTCTGGTCTGTGCCATCTCACTTGGTCAGGCTAGTTGTTTCTGTGGGTTTCTTTAGCACTGTCTTGATCCCTTTGCTCAGCTCTTCCCTCTCTGTATACAGAAGGTCCATTAGAGTATTATTATGGAGAAGCCAGTGGCCTTATACAAAAACTCTTGTTCTTGGATTTATTGCCTCCTCTCAATACTTGAACCTCAGATAAGCTACTTGACCTCTCTCAGACTATTTCCTATTCTACATTCTTTGCTGTATGCATTTAAAAGTCAAATTAGGTTATTTGGGGAATATGTTTCAGCAAAACTTCTGTAATCATTGTTGCAGAAGCATTTTGTTTTAGTTCCTGTATACAAATGATATGAATTTTAATTAAATATGTATTTGATAGTTTACAAAATATTACCTTTGTATAAAATACATTTATATTGGGTAATAACACAGTGGTTCATTTATGCATCACCCTGTGAAACATGAAATTGCCTTTTAATATTTATGGGTAAAAGAAACCATATATTATAAAGCTTTCAACACTTTATTTTAATACAATAAGTAGATTATTGAAAAGAGTGGTAGAAAATGCCGTTAATTTTGAACCAAATTAATTGTTTAAGTTTTTCTTTGTTATTTATGAGCAAATAGCAAGATATTTCATGGCCTTGTTTTTTTTTGATTAAAGACTTGGATTTTTGAAAGGACATTTCACAGTCATCTTGTAGCAAGTGAAAAATAGCTTTCCCTAGTTGTACCAAATATACAAAAATATACAATTTTAAGCATCTGTGTTAAAGGTTCCTGCAGATCCATAGTGAACAGATGAAGGAGACTCCAGATTCTTGGGTATTGATTTGTGAATACTGACATACAGATACATTTTCCACTCAGAATTTGTGCTCATCATGTGTATTATTCATTCAGAATTTTTAAATAAATTATGAGCAAGAGTATTATAGTACTTATGAAGGTAGAATTTTGAAGCACAAATTATGTACAAATGTACTTATGTGGGGGGATATATATATAAGTGTTTATGTATGTGTAGGTACACATGCATT
Source organism: Phodopus roborovskii (assembly GCF_943737965.1). Taxonomy (NCBI): domain Eukaryota; kingdom Metazoa; phylum Chordata; class Mammalia; order Rodentia; family Cricetidae; genus Phodopus; species Phodopus roborovskii. Next base: position 20,276,646 of record NW_026126433.1, read on the forward strand.
TGTGTACCTCAGAAGGTCAGAAGTGAATGTAGGGTATCTTTCTAGATCATTACCACTTTAGCTCTTTGGAAAGTATAACTCACTGAATTTACAACTCTCTGATTGGATAGATTAGCTGGCTGATTAGTCTCTAGAGTCATCTTGTGCCACTCTACCTGGAACTGAGATTACAGGCTTTCTAAATGCAACAATGGTTTTAAAATATTTTATTCTATATGTAAGAATGTTTTGTCTACATGTATGTATATAAACACATGGGAGCTAGGTGCTCAATAGGCATGAATGGAGTCTCAATTCCCCCAAACTTTGGTTATAGTAATTGTGAGCTTCCATGTGGGTGCTGGGAATTGAATCAACTTCTGGAAAAGCAGGTAGTACTCAAATGTTGAGCACTCTTTTTACCTCCAATCCCCACCACACACATTGCTTTTTAATCTGTCCTGTTCAGTAGTCATTCTTGAATTCTTATTAAAAGCAACCTCTGCTGAATTTTCAAAGTATGAGACAAGACCACAGTAACACCATCTTGAAATTTTTACAGTTCGAATTTTCCTCAAATATACAGAATCATACAAAAAAGCAAATACATTTAAAATGAGTTACTGTCAAAGTAATGAACAATTTCGTCTGTCCATAACAAATTAGGTTGATATATTGTTTTAAATTCTTTAAATTCTTGCCTATAGAATTGGTTTTTATGAATTATAATACTGTTTGGGTTTAAAATAAGCAATTGAAATTTGTGAGGAGTACTGTTCTTATTCTTGTTAATTTTTTTAATGGTATGACAGAATATTTGTTCCTTACTAAAATTGCATTTCTATTATTTTTCTGTTTAATTATGAAATTACATGTGTTCAACGACTACGGTCTGTTTTCCCTCATTTGTGTCACAGTTCACTTCCTTTCATAAAAACATGTACATAACAACACAGTCTTTTATTTTGCTTAAAACTCAGACTGACCTTGCAGATATATTTTCTTCCAAAGAATAATGTTTTTATATATTCTTTGTGTAAATGGATATTCTTCATTACTAAAATCAATCACAAAAGTGCATTAATACAAACGTGACCTGAATTTTAGAAACATTAGATACCTTAGTAAATGTCCCAAGAAATGGGAGTCAATTGGACATGTTCACCTTCTTGGCAGCATTTTAATAATATGATTTTCTCATTTCTCTATTCAAAGCTCCACTTCGGCCAAAAAATTATCCTTGGATCACTGAAGTGTTTATAAATCAGCATTACTTTAAGTGGATCTATCTTCACTAGTATTACTTTTAAATATAGGAGAGTTTTAGTGTGGAGAAAGGTAATAGTTGAAATTGAGTCAAGAGCTGAAACTCTGAGTGATTAACCCTGTTTCTTTTACAGTCTAATGTCCCTCCTCTTTAGTTCCTGATGGGTTCACTCCCTGATAGAGTACTTGCATATCTAAGTGTACTAGCTCTGAATAAGTAGTATGTTTCTTTAGGATGTCTTAATGCATAATGGATAAAGGCAGAACATGTAATTCATTAATCCTCAAAAGTAAAATAAACAGCCTTCTGCAGCAAATCAAGTTGAGGCTAGCAAAATGGCTCAGGGGGTAAAGGAAAAACCATCAAGTCTGACTACTTGAGGTTAAACTACATTTCTATTACCACATGGTAATAGAAAAGAACAGATCGAGCCAGTTGCATGATGTAGTTTTGGCACACCTGTACCTATACCCAGGCAAATAAATAGATGTTATAAAAACATAAAAATGCTTAGAGGGATGGAGATGCAGTGTTCACGTATGGACTTCTCAGGGAGCAAGGGAACTGTTAAAACAAAATATACAAACAAAAACCAGAAAATGAAGTTGTCTTGATATTCTCCTTCCTCACAAGAAAAAATTGTTTTGAAATTATTTGAATTTCATTAGCACAATAACACTCTGCTTTTCCCAATGACTGAATTATTCCAAGGCTAATTTATTGAAACTGCATTTGCTCTATTGACATCATACTCACAATGCCATTGATAAACTGTCCTACTCTAATATGATAACACATTTCAGTTCTTAATGTCAGTGGGAATAAGGAGAAGAAAAATCAGTAAAGGTTCAGTGATACAGCTATCATCAATTCTACTCTTTATTTAATTCAGTTTCCATTCATCTTTTGCTATATATTCTTTTTGTGACAAGCTGGTTTATTATTTTATGCCTATGGGTTAATTACATGTTGACTTGTTTATTGATATTTTTCTTTACTGCTTCTTATATACTATACTGTTTCCAAAGGCTGTTTTTCTTGTTGAATATATTTAATAAATATTTATTTACAACCTCTAGAGATAATACTGTATTAGTTCCATATTCAGATATAAATTCATTTTCCTTTTAGTCAATAAAAATCTATAGATAAAGTACTATTTCTTCACCAAATAGGATAGTCTCTTTGTATGTGTTTGAGCTTAGGAGAATTTTGTTGCTAATATTATGGTTATTCCAAGGTATCTGGTGAATTTACCCCTCTTGCCACCACTGAAAAAGCTTTCTTTGCTTTTCTGTTGTCTGAGATTTGAATCTGAGTGGTTTGAGTGTGGAACCATTTTTTTTCTGACTCTCATTGATTGTTTGTTCTTCCATCTAAGAACTTGCTTGTTTTCACATATCATAATCACCTTTGTCTTCTTCTGTAGGTTTTCTTTCCTTTGAATCCCTACATGTAGATAAGTTGGTCATCAATCTCATTATTATGTAGTAGCTGATGGAAAGAGAAGCAGATACCTACAGCTAAACCCTGAGTTGAACTGGAATACAGATGTAGAGAGGGAAGAGTGATAAAAAAAAAATGGGGACAATACCAGGCTACAGAAACCCACAAAGACAGCTGACTTTAACAAAGGATAGCTATAGGACCCCCAGACTAATAGCTCAGAAACCAGCATTGGCCCGAATCAGACACCCTGAACATGGGTCTTAGTTACAAGGCCTGGGCAGTTTAAAGGACCTCTAACAGTGGAACCAGGATGTTTCCCTCGTGCAAGAAAGAACTTTGGCATCCCATTCCCCATGGAGGAATATTCCCTTAACCTAGAGGCAGGAGGGAGGGCCTAGTCCCTACTCCAAATGACTTGACAGATTTTGATGATCGCTCCTGGAAGGCATAACCCCCTACCCATGGAGTGGGGGAGATGAGATAGGAGGGTGGTTGGAGGGCATGGGAGAGAGGGAGGTTGTGAGAGAGAGGGCACTGGGATCGATATGTAAAATAATAAAAAAAATAAAAAGAAATCCTACATGTACTTATCTTTTCTTCTTTATGTTACTGGACATGGAGCTAACAACCTCACTGATGTAAGATAAGTGATGTATTACTAAGCTACATTCCAGACCTCATTCTTTCTCTGTTCTTTATGTTCTGGCTGAGGTTATCATTCTTTTAAAATCACATTTACTACTCTATTTCCCCTTCCCAGGGAGATCTATATATCCCAGGACTCTTGAACCCTGTTTGTTACTTAGCTTCAGTCTCTGGACTGTAACATAATTTCCTTTAATTAACGACTAATGTCCACCTATAAATAAATACACGCCATGTTTTTCTTTCTGGATCTGAGTGACCTTACAGTAATCTTTTCGAGTTCTAAACATTTTTCTACAAATTTTTGATGTCATTTTTTTTAACAGCTGAGAAACTCTCCATTGTGTAAATATATCACATTTTCTTTATCCATTCTTTGGTTTAGGGACATCATGGTAGTTTCTATTTTTTCTGGATATTTTGAATAAAGCTGAAATGAGCATGGTTGAGCAAGTATATTTGTGGTATGGTTGAGCATCCTTTGGGTGTAGACTATGAGTGGTATAGCTGGATCTTCAGATTGATTCACAATTTTCTGTGGCATCACTATATTTATTCCCACAGTGGCTATACTAGGTTACACTACGCTCAGCAACGAGGAGTGTCCCCTTTACACCATAGCCTTGCCTGCATGAACTGTCCCATGTGTTATTATCTTAGACATTTTGACAGGTGTAAGATGGAATCTCAAAGTGTTTAGGTTTGCATTTTCCTTGTGGTTAAGGATATTGAATACCTATTTAAGTGTTTCTTAGACATTTGATATTCCAGGGCAAGGTGGGGATGGGAAAAGGAAGGATCAGGTAGGAGGTGAGGAGGACTGACTATATATAGAAGAAAACACATTTGTGTTTCTGTGTATTGGATCTCAGCACATGCTATCCATTTACTAGTAAAGAGCATTAATGACAAAAAATAGGAATAAATCACAGTGTCATATAAACATAGAAAGATTAATCTGTGATAATAAAGTTTAGCAAAGAGGCTATTTGACAAGATTAATTTAGTATCAAATTATATCCTTTAGTCGACATAAAATGTGTGTTTTTCAGCTGTGATTTATTCCTATTTTTATAAATTGTTAAATACTTTCTGTGTCTGCTGTAAGAAACACATAGGTAGCACCTGAAAGTTGTTATTTTAAATGAATTGTATGTAAAAGTATATGGCCAGCTTCTCACACACATGAACTTACATGTTTTGCTTCTTATATTTTTAAGTTCCTTTTTTAAATATGATCTTCAATTCTTTTTGCAATTGGTATGATTTGTGGTGATATGTAAATCTAGTTTTTAAAATGCTTTGTTTCTTTGTTATGGTTGTCACTGTTTAAGGTAATACTAAAACTCTGCCAGCTCTTATTAAGGTCCTTACGTCCCCTTCCATTTTTCAATAACATGTCTTCAATGATAGTTTTGTTGTCTGCATGGACCTATGGCCTTTGCCTGTTTCACTTACCAATATTCCCAGGTTTTGCATTTCCACACACTTAGTGTAAATTGACATTATTCTTGTCAGCTTTTCTTTTTTTGAGATTTGTTTTAGGTTATAATTTTGTGGATATTCATATCCACTTTTTACAATAACAGATAAATGTTTTTATTTCAGAGAAAAACACAAAGATGCTGTATTTGATATAAATGCCAATGGCCAGGTACTAATTTCTTATCGGCTAGCTCTGTCTTAAGTATTAACCCATTTCTATTAATCTACGTATTTCCACATGGTCTCATCTTAACGGAGAGTGGGGCTGGCATCTGCTCTCTCCGAACTCTACATGCTGACTCCTCCCATCTAATTCCTGGAATCCTCCTTGTCTCCTAGTACCACCTATCTTGCTTTCTTTTTGGCCAACAGTGTTATATTCATTAACCAGTATGAGAAACATATTTACAGAATTACATCTCCCATCATCTCCTGTTTTCTGTCTAAAAAAAAAAAGGGTTTTAACCTTAACATAGCAAAATATATCACACAACAATTATCAAATAAGAATCACAATTAACAATATTTAGTCCATTAACATTTATTAAGACTTAGGAAAATATCCCATCTTCTATTTTATCTTTGTGAGTCTAAAGTCCTATATGTAACTTACCTTTAATCATAACTAAGGAAAACTACAATCATAACTATCTGTCTTTAACTTCTTCAAAGACCACAGAAAATAATATATATACTCTAGAAATGACAGAGACATCTCATTGCTTGGTCAGTCACCCGAAGTTCTTCTGTAATGTTCCATCTTCAGCCTATAGGCCATAGTGTGTCTGGCAGACTCCTCAGCAAAGTAGGAAACTTTAAATTGTCCACCTGTACTGGCAATGTTGGGATTAAAGGTGTGTGCTACCACACCCAGCTCCACTCTGTCTTTTTAAAACCATTTTATTCTTTTTCTCTCCCAAGCCTATGTATATTTTAAAACACACTGTAAAACTTTAGCGGTTTTTCTTAATGTGAATCTGTCTTTACTGTAAATCTCTCTCTCACTCTCTCTTTTTTTTTCTGGCCAAAAGTCTTTTTATCTGGTAAACAACAACATTGCTGAAATGAAGGCCACAGTTGTTTCAGCTGCTTTCTATCCAAGAGGGCAGCGGGTACTTTTACCCCAGAACTGAGAGCTTGCTCACTGCCTTGGTCTACACTTCCATCCAGCAGCATGCTGCGGCTTGGAGATGTGGTCACTGTACACACCAGCTCTCATACACACCAATAAATTGTTAGCAGAGCCCTTTAAATCTGTGAAGTTTTTTTTCCCTCTTATTCTGAGTCAGAAAATCTCCATTAAAGGAGCTGTGCAAATCTTTGCTTGTCTCACGCAAAACAGAGTGCAACCCAGAAAAATGCTGTTAGCAAGAAGCCTTGCTTGTCTTTGTTTTTTGGTTTCTAAAACCCTTTTTTTAAGCTTCTGTTAAGTTTCAAATGGAAGTTCTTATTAGCCATGTTTCGGCGCCATATTTTACCAGTATTTTTTTCCCTGCCGCCTGGACCCATTGCAGTGGCTCCAGCCCCAATTAACACACAGAGACTCTGTATTTGATTTTATGCTGTTGACCAGTTGTTTCTTATTGGCTAGCTCTGTCTTAAATATTAACCCACTTCTATTTAACTAAGTGTGTTCACGTGTTCTCATATTACAGGAGAGTAGAGCTTGTGTTTTGATCTCTCCAATCTCTCTATGCTGACTCCTCCCTTCTACTTCCTCGAATTCTCTTTGTTTCCTAGTCTTGCCTATCTTGCTTTCCTATTGGCCAACAGTGCTTTATTCATTAACAAATAAGAGAAACATATTTACAGAATGACATCACCCATCAACATTTATAGACTTACGTTCTTAAATATAATGATTACCTTTAAAGGGAATATTATTTATAAATAGAAAATATTTCAATCTATGATCTTCTTTAAATCAAGATTACAATCATAAATCTCATATATTATATATAATATACATGTTACATATAATTATGTTGTTATATTATAATTTTATTCTCATCTTTTCCAAAATTGAACTGTCCATTTTGAAAACCATCTACCTCTTAATTTATGTTCCAATTATGACTTCTTAGTTTGAAGTTGCTATATTGACAATTTTACATGGTAAGAAGATACAATTACTGAAATGTAGTGCATTATAAAACCCCTTTCTAATCCAAAATTTTGTACCTACATAGAACTATTTGTTATTGAGAAGTCAAAATGAATTATTCAGAAGATACTGATTTCATGACAGAAACTACTCCTGAAATTGAAGATGAAATAGGAGTCAGAAATGTACCTTATTCTTGACACTAAGACAACATGTACCTTGATGAGGGACAGAGAAAAAGATGTAATAAAAGCTTCTCAGTATTTTGCAACACAAAAATAATACCTCTGAACAAGGTATTTTCCACCTTACTCACTAATGCTTTTGCTCATGTGGACTTCGAAGTACTCCCAAATTAAGCTTACATGGGTTATCATGCTCTGTGATTTTCATAAATATTTTATTAGAAAGAATCAAAAGGCAGCCCCTAAAGCAGAAGGTTCTACTATTGAAATCTTTATACCTTGACATATTACCAAAAACTTTCAGTACTACTATATGCTGATGTTGTCAGTCTATTATGAGTTGAGGACATTGTCCTTAGTCTATGTATGATACATATGATGCACTTTAAAAATAGTATGCTAGAGAATGGTAATACTCTATGCACCCTTTAGTGATAATTTTAAATAGTAATGATTACTGTAATTTTATAACAATGATGATTATTCTAATAATTATTTAATATAACCCAGACACAGAGTTTTTCATATGCAAAGTGCAGACTTTCAGTAATAACAGTTTGATAGGACAACAACATTTGCTAAGGATAAAAGAAAACAGATCTCACTCAAATCATGTGAGAAATTTATTAAGATAAAAGTGAAAATAGCCCATTTCTCTTAAAAAAATCACTTATTGACTTTTTGTGTTATTGGCTTTATATTTCTTGTATTAACTTCGTGATTTGCCACTGGCATATCCTCAGGTTACTGCTCTTCTTCTTTCTCCCTATGTGTTCTTTAATTTAACTTCATTGAAAGAGGTCTTATTAAGAAGAAATAATGCAGCAATTGTTACTATTTTCAGATAATAAGAAATTTCAATGAAATGGCTGGGTAGTTTTCATCCAGATTGTATAACGTACAGGTTACAGTTTTTGGAAACTGCTAGATGTTTATGAGTTACACAGATATTAATTGAATATAACACAGTTTGAGGATGGGAGATTATTCACCCACCAAGTGAACAAAGAAGCAACAGCAATCAGAGATCCACAAACTGAAGTTATTGGTTGAAATGGGTTCCAAGCAATTGCAAAATGTCAAACAATAGATGAATCCAATTAGTAAAAAATGGGAAATGTCTAATTTACATGTAATGTTATGTGGTTTGTTGCATATTTTTATGAAATGTTCTTTGTTTAATGTCTCAATTTTCCTTTTTAGTGAAGAAAACTTATCTTGCTTTTCAAAACTCTCTGTTTTTCTGTTTTCCGCCCCCCCCCCCCTGTGGAAGAAATCCTTAACAAATGGAAATTTAATGTGGATTCCAGACTTGATTAATTTGTGCTAATAAATAGAAAATTCCTTCCCTCCACAGCTTCCACAAAATGCCTATAAACATTAAAATTCATTTATGATGAAAAGTTTTGGGTTGGTTAATTTAATCTTTTATGCAATGCTATACACCCTAAAAGAGAAAAATATAGAATTCATGGGGTAAATTAGTTGAAAGGGTCAGTAACTGTGTTTTTGCTGTTTGATTAACTTACTGTAAGAAATAATTTGCCTATATAACTTTTGTCAATAAGTATTCATTGCCTCCACCAATTTTAAAAGTATTTGTGTATTTAAAACTATAGAATGCTAATATGTTGCAAAAAATTTATAGGAAATGAGTGAGACTATATTAACAACTGGAAACTAAACATGAAGTAGAGTCACATTAACAGCCAAATGATATCTCCAGAAGTACACTCTCTGAGCTCATCTGCACAGTGAGAGAAGTGCATACAAACAGAAGAAATAGCTTCCAAGCCCTTCTACAGTCTGAATCCACAATCATCTTAGTAGTTAGAATTAAAACATTCCCTATATTGAGGCGATATGAAAGTTATAGACATTTAATTCACTGATTCAAGTTTTCACCTTTATTTTAATCAAATTCAAAAGGATATTAAAATAACATCCAAATTTTTCCCATCAAAACATGCAAATTACTTTTTCAAGTTTTTAACTGCATGGAGATATAGAACCTAACACGTTATGAAAAGAAACATAATTATGGACCAAGGACATTTCTTTCAAAAGCTTTATAACATAAAGCTTTAAAATGTTTTATGACTCTTCTGTCTAAGTAGCAATGGAAATTTTTCAGAACAGAGTACTTTTAAAAATTATTATGAATTCCTAAATTAGTAAATTCCTAAAATGGTAAATGACAAAATCCTTTCAATTCAAAACCCATTATCCCAGACCATTTACTCTGTATCTACTTTTTTTATTTCTAACTTGACTTTTATTTCTTATATATATCCAAGTCCATTTAAATGAAAACAAACATTTATAGACAATATTTGGGAATTTGGGTGTCGTTCTTTCCAAACTACTCCCTACTGGTAATGGGCGCTGTCATGGGGGATTCTAAGAAGATGCAGAAATCCTGGCTGTAGTCTGCAAGGCTGCTTTGTCCAGCTGTTTTAATTGTAGGATCACCTGGTACTCTGTTTCAGGTGGTCTGGCTTGATCAAAGCACATGAGTCTGGAAGGAATCTATAGATTTTCATTTTCTGTGGAAACAAAAATACAAATCCTTTTCCCCAGTAACTTTTCCTTGAACTTAAATTTTCGAATCAAAGCATTTTTTTTATTTATTATTTTACATGTCAGTCCCAGTTCCCTCTCGCTCCCTCACTCCCTCCTTCCCTCCTTGCCTTCCTATTATTCTCTCTGCCCTCTCACATGCACTCTAACAACCCTCGCCTCCCATCAACCCACCCCAATTGCCGTCCAGTTGGGGTCATGTAGATCTGACAGGTCATGTGAAGTAGGGACTAGGGTTTCTCTCCTGTCTTTAGATTAAGGCAGTTATCCCTCCATGGGGGATGTGTTCGCAAGGAATTTTGTGCACCAGGGATACAACATGGATCCATTGTCTGAGGTCCCTTAGACTGCTCAATCCTTCTGGCTGAGACCCATATTCAGGGGGGCCTGAGTCAGTCCCATGCTGGCTTCCCAGCTGTCAGTTTGGTGTCCCGTTAGCTCCTCCTTGTTCAGGTAAGCTGTCTCTATGTGTTTTAGCCACCTGGCCTACTCCTCTCCATCTGTATCTGTGTTCTACTTTGACTCAGTGTTTATATATGGGTGTTAAATCCTGTTTCCAACAGACATTAGTTGAGGTATCCATGGATAAGTTAGTTGTTGACCTCACTATATGGGAAGGGCATTTATGGTAGCCTTTCCATGGAAGCTCAAATTATAAGTTGGCAGCAGCCTTGTAGTTCTCTAGACCTTTCTTTGTGTTCAATTTTATCTTCAAACCAATATTGGCTCCCTCTTTTATGTTCTCTCTCTCTCTCTCTCTCACTCTCACTCTCTCTCTCTCTCTCTCTCTCTCTCTCTCTCTCTCTCTCTTTCCCTTTCCTGTCTTCTATTCCTAACCAGGCTCAATCTTCGTGGTAGCAAATGTTTTCCATTCCTCCCCCTTGTTTTCTCATACTTCTCTCTCCATTCGCTGCCCCCGCCACTGCTCCTGAGTTCTGGGGGATTTGTCTCTTACCAGTTCTGTGAGGGACTTTATATGAATCTCTTAGAATACACCTTGTATCCTAGTTCCTCTGGTGGTGTGAATTATAGGCTGGTGATCCTTTGATCTAGGTCTAAAATACATATATGAGTGAGTACATAACTGTGTTCCTATTTTTGTGAATGGGTTACCTCATTCAGGATGGTTTCTTCAAGTGCCATCCACTTGCCTGAGAATTTCAAGATACCATTATTTTTTTCTGCAGAGTAGTATTCCACTGTGTACATGTGCCACATCTTCATTAACCATTCTTCAATTGAGGGGCATCTAGGTTGCTTCCAGGTTCTTGCTATACCAAATAGTGCTGCTATGAACATAGTTGAACAATGTCATTGTTGCATGGATGTGAATACTTTGGGTATATGCCTAAGAGCGGAATTGTCGATTGTCGGGGTTTTTGTGGTTGACTAATTCCCATTTTCCTGAGGAACCTCCATACTGATCTCCAAAATGGCTGTATGAGTTTGCACTCCCACAAGAAATGGAGGAGTGTTCCCCTTTCTCCACTTCCTCTCCAACATGAGTCCTCATTGGTGTTTCTAATTTTAGCCATTCTGGCAGGAGTAAGATGGTATCTCAAAGTTGTTTTGATTTGCATTTCCCTAATAGCTAAGGATGTGGAGCATTTTCTTTCTTTTTTTATTATTATATTTTTTTAATTTTATATACCAAAGTCCAATTAAATGAAAAGAAACATTTATACACAATATTTGGGAATTTGGGCGTCGTTCTTTCCAAACTACTTCCTGCTGGTAAGGGGCACTGTCATGGGGGATTCTAAAAAGATTCAGATATCCTGGCTGTAGTCTGTAGGGCTGTTTTGTCCAGCTGTTTTTGTTTGTTTGTTTGTTTGTTTGTTTGTTTTTTGTTTTCTCTTTTATTTAATTTTATATAACAAATTCCAATTAAATGAAAACAAACATTTATACACAATATTTGGGAATTTGGGCATCGTTCTTTCCAAACTACTTCCTGCTGGTAAGGGGCGCTGTCTTGGGGGATTCTAAAAAGATTCAGATATCCTAGCTGTAGTCTGTAGGGCTGTTTTGTCCACCTGTTTTGAATGTAGGATCAGCTTGTACTCTGTTTCAGGCGGTCTGGCGTGATCAAACCACATTAGTCTGGAAGGAATCCACATCTTTTCATTTTCTGTGGAAACAAAAATAGAAATCCTTTTCCCCAGTAACTTGTTCTTCAAGTTAAATGTTGGAATCAAAGCATTTTTTTTTAATTTATTATTTTACATGTCAATCCCAGTTTCCTCTCCCTCCCTCCCTCCCTCCCCTTCAACCCTCCCTCATTCCCTCCCTTTTACCCTCTCTGTCCTCTCACATGCACTCTAAACACCCTCACATCCCATCCCCCCACCACAATTCCATATGTAGGGGAATTCCATCCAGTTGGGGTCATGTAGATGTGACAGGTCCTGTGAAGTAGTGTCCAGCTGTTTTGAATGTAGGATCACCTTGTACACTATTTCAGGCAGTCTGGCGTGATAAAACCACATTAGTCTGGAAGGAATCCACATCTTTTCATTTTCTGTGGAAACAAAAATAGAAAACCCTTTCCCCAGTAACTTGTCCTTCAACTTAAACTTTGGAGTCAAAGCATTATTTTTAATTTAATTTATTATTTTACATGTCGATCCCAGTTCCCTCTTCCTCCCTCCTCCCTCCCCCCCATGCCTCCCTCCCTCCTTCCCTCCCTTTTACCCTCTCTGCAATCTCACATGCACTCTAAACCCCCTCCCCTCCCATCCCCCCACCCCAATTCCATATGAAGGGAATTCCATCCAGTTGGGGTCATGTAGATCTGACAGGTCCTGTGAAGTAGGGACTAGGGCTTCTCTCCTGTCTCTAGATTAAGGCAGTTATCCCTCCATGGGGGATATGTTCGCAAAGTCCTTTTGTGCACCAGGGATACCTCCTGGCTCCACTGTCTGAGGTCTCTTAGACTGCTCAGTCCTTCTGGCTGAGACCCATATTCAGGGAAGCCTGAGTCAGTCCCATTCTGGCTTCCCAGCTATCAGTCTAGTGGCCATTAGCTCCTACTTGTTCAGGTAAGCTGTCTCTATGTGATTCTTCTGCATGGTCTTGTCCTCTCCATCTGCATCTGGGTTCTATTTCGACTCAGAGTTTGCTTAAGTGTCTTTCAGCCTTTGTAATTTCCTCTATTGAGAATTCTTACTTCAGTTCTGTACCCCATTTTTAATAGGGTTATTGGGCATTTTGTTGACTACTTTCTTGAGTTCTTTGTATATTTTGCAGATCAGCAGTTTGTCGGATATTGGATTGGTGAAAATCTTTTCCGAGTCTGTGGACAGCCATTTGGTCTTGTCCACTGTGTCCTTTGCCTAACAGAAGCTTCTAAGTTTGAAGAGGTCCCATTTATTAATTGCTTCTCTCAGTGTCTGTGCCCCTGGAGTTATGTTCAGGAAGCAGTCTCCTATACCAATTTGTTCAAGGGTACCTCCTACTTTCTCTTCTTATAGGTTCAATGTGACTGGATTGATGCTGAAGTCTTTGATCCATTTGGACTTGAGTTTTGTGCATGGCGACAGACATGGGTCTATCTGCAGTCTTCTACACACCAGATGCTGCCCTCGCCCCATTGGATAATTTTAGCTGTTATTTTTTTTTCGAAAATCAGATGTTCATAGGTGTGTGGGTTAATATCAGGATTTTCAGTTTGATTCCATTGGTCTACCTGTCTATTTTTATGCCAATACCAGGCTGTTTTCAGAACTATAGCTCTGTAGTAGAGCTTAAAGTCAGGAATGGTGATGCCTCCTGAAGTTCTTTTATTGTATAGGGTTGTTTTGGCTATCCTGGGTCTTTTGTTTTTCCATATAAAGTTGATTATTATCCTTTCAAGGTCGGTGAAGAATTGTGGTGTGAATTTAATGGGGATTGCATTGAATCTGTAGATTGCTTTTGGCAAGATTGCCATTTTTACTATGTTTATCCTACCTATCCAAGAGCATGGGAGATCTTTCCATTTTCTGGTATCTTCTTTAATTTCTTTCTTTAGATCCACAAAGTTCTTATTATATAAGCATTTTATTTGTTTGGTAAGCGTTACAACAATATACTTTATGTTGCTTGTGGCTATTGTAAAGGGTGATGTTTCTCTGATTTCTTTCTCTGTGTCTTTGTAGTCTGAAAAAGTAGGGATACTGAGTTTTTTGAGTTTATCTTGTATCCTGCTAGTTTGCGGAATTTGTTTTTCAGCTTTAGGCGTTCCCTGGTAGAGTTTACTGGGTTGCTTATGTAAACTATCATATCATCTGCAGATAGATGCAGTTTGACTTTTTCCTTTCAAATTTGGATCCCCTTGATCTCCTTTTTATGTCTTATAGCATTAGCTAAAACTTTTACTACGATACTGAAGAGAGATGGAGAGAGAGGGCAGCCTTCTATTGTTCCTGATTTTAGAGGAACTGGCTTAAGTTTCTCTCCATTCAGTTTGATGTTGGCAGTTGGTTGGCTGTATATTGCTCTTATTATGTTTAGGTATGTTCATGTTATCCCTGACCTCTCCAAGACCTTTATCATGAAAGGGTGTTGAAATTTTTTGAAGGCTTTTTCCGCATCTAGGGAGATAATCATATGGTTTTTCTTTTTCAGTTTGTTTATATGGTGGATCACATTGATAGATTTTCGTATGTTAAACCATCCCTGCATTGCAGGGATGAAGCCTAATTGGTCATGTTGGATGATTTGTCTGATGTATTCTTGAATTCGGTTTGCCAATATTTTACTGAGTATTTTTGCATTGATGTTCATCAGGTATATTGATCTGTAGTTTTCTTTCTTAGTTGTGTCTTTGCGAGGCTTGGTTACCAAGGCTATCGTGGCCTCATAATAAGGTTTGGCAGTGAACCTTCTGTTTCTATCTTGTGGAGCAGTTTGAGGAGTAGTGGTATTAGTTCTTCCTTGGATGTCGGGTAGAATTCTGCATTGAATCCATCTGGCCCTGGACATTGTTTGGTTGGAGGGCTTTCGATGACTGCTTCTGTTTCATTGAGGGTTAGAGATCTATTTAAGTTGTTTGTCTGTTCTTGTTTTAATTTTGGTAAGTGATAGTTATCCAGAAATTTTTCCATTTCCTTTGAATTTTTAAATTTGTTGAATTTTCAAAGTATTACGTGAAAATTGTCTGGATTTCCTCTATGTCTCTTGTTATGTTCCCCTTTTCATTTCTGATTTTGTTAATTTGCATGTTCTCTCTCTCCTTTTTCATTAATTTGGATAAAGTCTTGTCTATCTTGTTGCTTTTCTCAGAAAACCAACTCTTCCTTGCATTGATTTTTTTTGTATTGTTTTCCTGGTTTCTATTTTGTTGATTTCAGCCCTCATGTTGATTATTTCCTGGCATCTATTCCTACAGGGTGAATTTGCTTCTCTCTGTTCTAAGGCTTTCAGTTGAGCTGTTAATTCTCTTATGTGACTATCCTCTGTTTTCCTCATATGGGCACTTAGTGCAATGATCTTTCCTCGTAGCACTGCTTTCAAGGTGTCCCATAAGTTTGAGTATGTTGTATCCTCATTCTCGTTGAATATTAGAACGTCCTTAATTTCTTTCTTTATTTCTTTTTTGACCCAGGTGTGGTGCAATTGCACATTGTTCAGTTTCCATGAGTTTGCAGGTTTTCTGCTATTTGTGTTGTTGTTGAATTCAAATTTTAAAGCATGGTGGCCTGATAAGATACAGGGGTCTATTCCTATTCTCTTGTATCTGTTGAGGTTTGTTATGCCACCTAGTATGTGGTCGATTTTAGAGCAGAGAAGAAGGAATATTCTTTTGTCTTTGGATGGAATGTTCTATAGATGTCTGTTAACCCCAGTTGAGACATAACTTCTGTTAGTTCTTTTGTTTCTTTGTTCAGTTTCTGATTTGTGGTCTTGGCTAGTGTTGAGAGTGGTGTATTGAAGTCTCCCACTATAAATGTGTGAGGTTTTATATGAGCTTTGAGTTTTAGTAGTGTTTCTTTTACGAATGTGGGTGGCTTTTTATTGGGGGCATACATGTTCAGAACTGAGACTTTGTATTGATGGATTTCTCCTGCGATGAATATGAAATGACTGTCTTCATCTCTTTTGATTAATTTAGGTTCATAGTCTAAATTGTAAGATATTAGAATAGGTATGGCTGCTTGATTCTTATTTCCATTTGATTGGAAAATATTTTCTCAACCCTTTACCCTGAGGTAATGTCTACCTTTGAAGCTTAGATGTGTTTCTTGTATGCAGCAGAACTATGGATTCTGTCTTTGTATCCATTCTGTTAGTCTGTGTCTTTTTAAAGGTGAGTTAAAACCATTAATGTTGAGGGTAAGTAAGGACCATTGTTTGTTGATGCTTGTTTGATTTAGGTTTGTTGTTGGCAGTTGTATTGTGAATATATTAGTTCTGCTTTACCCTTGGTTTCTGGTGTAGTTGGATTATCTGTTGCCTACATTTTTGTGGGCATATTTACCTTCCTTGGGTTGGAATTTTCATTCTAATACTTTCTGTAGGGCTGGATTTGTAGATACATATTGGGAAAATCTGTTTTTGTCATTAAATATCTTGTTTTCTCCATCTATAGTGATTGAGAGTTTTGCTGGACATAGTAGCCTATGCTGGCATCCATGTTCTCTTAATACTTTTAGAACATCTATCCAGGACCTTCTGGCCTTGAGTGTTTCCATGGAGAAGTCAGGTGTAATTTTGATAGGTCTACCTTTATATGTTACCTGTCCTTTTTCCTTCGCTGCTCTTAATATTCTTTCTTTATTCTGTATGCTAGGTATTTTGATTATTATATGTCAAGGGGCCTTTTTTCTTTGGTCCAGCCTATTTGGGGTTCGGTATGCTTCTTGTACTTTCATGGGCATGTCCTTCTTCAGATTTGGAAAGTTTTCCTCAATGATTTTGTAGAATATGTTTTTGGCACCTTTGAGCTGGGCTTCCTACCTTACTCTATGCCGATTATTCTTAGGTTTGGCCTTTTCATGGTGTCCCCCATTCCTGGATGTTTTCTGTTAAGGATTTGTTGGATTTATGATTTTCTTTGGTCGATGAATCTATTTCTTCTAGTTTATCTTCTGCGCCTGAGATTCTCTCTTCCATCTCTTGAATTCTGTTGGTTATGCTTGTGTCTGTAGTTCCCAATGTTTTGCCCAATTTTTCTATTTCCAGCATTCCTTTGGTTTGTGTTACCTTTATGTTTTCTATTTCAGTTTTCAAGTCTTGAACCATTTCCTTCACGTGCTTAATTGTTTTTTCTTGGCTTACTGTACTTTCCTTAAGGTATTTATTCGTTTCTTCCACTTTTTTTTTTTTTTTGTTTTTTCCTCCATTTCTTTAAGGGATTTTCTCACATCTTCTTTGAGTGCATCTATAATTTTTATGATGGTAAGTTTTAAGTCGTTCCCTTCTGCTTCTTCTGCTTTGTTGTTGTGTTCCATTCTAGTTGTTGTAGATTCCCTAGATTCTGGTGGTGTCATGCTTGTCTTTCTGTTGTTAGGTGTTTTCTTATATTGCCTTCTTCCCATAGTTTCTTCCAGTAGGTGTTGGTGGGGTCTTCCCTTCTCTTTATGGTACTTCCTCAGTGGGCTTATTTGGGTAGAGATTTAATATCTGGAGCTCTGTGTGGTCCAAGCTCTATAGGAGGTCTTTCTGCAGACAGGGACCTAGGGATGAGGTCAAGGATGAGGATCTAGTAGAAGATGCCAGCAGGAACTCACAGTGGTCCCACAGAGATAGGCAGATCTCTGGGAGGGATCTGGGACTCCAGCAAAGGACTAGAGGTGGTGGTCAGAGACAAAGCAAGTGGAAATTATGGGTGGTCCCCTATGGATAGGCAGATCTCCTTTGTTCAGAGTTACTCTGAGAAGTCTCCGAAGTAGGGTGGACTGTAGGCTACACCTTTTGTCCCAGTGCTCAACCAGAGCTGCAGGCCCTTGGGTAGGGTAGGGCACAGGATGGGGGGGCAGGATCACAATGGGGATGGGTGGGGGTGTATCAGAGGTCCAAGGGTGCTCTCGATGGGGACAGGAGACAGGAGCAGTAAGATCAGGGAGTTCAGGTGGGGGGGGGAGAACAGTTTGTAGGAGACGGGCAGCCCGATTGGATTGGGCCCAGACTAACCTCTGGCCAATAGCAGGCAGAAGGGGACAAGGGCTGAGCTGGAATTTGGGAAGGTTTTGCAGGATAGTTGGATCTCACTGGAAACTGGAACTCTCTAGCTGAGGCCTCTTTCTTTAGGAGAGGCCTGGATTTGGGGGTCAAGGATCTTGCAGGCAGGAACTCACAGTGGACCCACAGAGATAGGCAGATTTCTGGGAGGGGCCCAGGACTCTAGCAGAGGACTGGAGGTGGGGTCAGAGACCAAGCATTTGGAAAATACAAGTTGTCCCACGTGGATAGGCATGTCTCCTTTGTTCAGAGTTGCTCTGAGAAGTCTCAGAAATAGGGTGGACTGTTGGCTCCACCCTCTGTCCCAGTGCTCAACCTGAGCTGCAGGACCATGGGCAGGGTAGGGCACAGGGTAGGGAGGGGCAGGCTCATGGTGGGGATAGGTGGGGGTGTATCAGAGCTCCAAGGATGCTCTCGATGGGGACTGGACACAGGAGCAGCAGGATCAGAAGCCAACCCAGAGAGTTCGGGGTGGGGAGAGGCTGTAGGGGAGAGTCAGCCCCGATTGGGCCCAGACTCACCTCTGGCTAATAGCTGGCAGAAGAGGACAAAGGCTGAGCTGAAACTCAGGAAGGTTTTGCAGGATAGTTGGATCTCACTGTAAACTGGAACTCTCCAGCTGAGGCTTCTTTCTTTAACAGAGGCCCGGATTTGGGGGTCAAGGATTTTGCCGGAGGCAATTCTTTAATTTTTGCTCCTTCTTACCAAGTAGCTCAGAGAAAGCCCAGAGTCCTATCTTCATGGTAGCTATATGGCATCTCCCTCTAATGCAGGGTTTAAAACTCAGAATTTCCTCAGAGATTCCTTTAGTATCCCCCCTACCTTAGGGGAAATAACAAAACAAAACAAAGATATGTAAGATTTGAATAACACAGTGAATCTGAGGTTATTTTCTGTTTTTAACTCATGTTGACATATGTGAAAAGAGATACTTTTCTATATAATGATAACAGTGAGTCCATACTATATTCTCTATGGAAGACATTTCATTAGTCATGCTGTAGTCCTTGGCTAGTGTGCAAAGGCAATGACCTGCACTGAACTTGGGCATGTGTGTACAATCCTCACTACTAAAGGATGTGGTGAGAGAAGTTGAGAATTGTTAAAAAGAGTATGAAGGCCTTAAGCAGAAGCAGAGATTACCTGCAGGACAGTATAACCCTGGAGTAAATGATAATCCATAAAAGCAGTATGGTGACCGTCAAAATACAAGCACAGAAGAGCACAACACAACTGGATGAAGAAGCCATAGGCATATTTCTGGGAATGGGAAGTGCACAGTTGCTACTGGAACTCATTGATTGATTTTCTGGTCCTTTTTAGAACAGGTTTCCCTTTCATTTTATAAGCATGTTCCTTGCATGCATACGACCATCATTTAAGAATAAAGAATATTCACTTTTAATTTAAAGTGAAGATAATAAAAAATAGAATGAAAAATTACTCAAAATATTGAACATATTCCTAAACAACAGGACTTATTGCTGGATAAGAAATAATACTGATCAACGCAAAGAGGCAAATATTAAATTACTGGCTGCTGGCCTGGGAGATTTCACCTTCAAGGTACTTTTGAAATATTTACAGATATTGATCATGGCCACAAAACTAGAATGTAAGTTTCAGTGTATATGTCAGGAATGCTTCTGCAGCAATTTAAGAATATTCCAGAATATCAAATGGCCAACGTTGATGGCCAACCAGTCTAAACCTAGACCTAAACAACCTAGGTTGTTTCATTAGAATTTATTTAGTTCTCTTTCTAATCAGTTTTAATTTTTAGTAAGTACTGCTATTAAAATTATAGTCATGGCATGTGGTTACACCTCAAATGAAACATGTTAATCTCTAGAATTTAAATATATCCTAAATAATTTGCTATGAAACATTTTTCCTTTTTAAAGGAAAAAATCATTGTTTCTCATTTTTATTATTTATTTGATAATTCCCTATATTTTGACCATATTTACTTGCTTTCCCTGCTTCTCCAATAATATCACCCTTTCACAACACATAGAACTGTCTCCTTTTTACTTTTTAAAAATAATTATAATCTCAAGTTTAAAATAAATTTTTTAAAAAGAAATGATACTATTTCACTTATTGCATATGTTGAAACTGATTTATACTACATATGCAATGTTATTCAAAAAAGATACATCCTACCCCAAAATATAATCAAGTACAATTGGTGCTGTTTATATACTCTTGGATGCAAGGCTTTCATAGGAACATTGTCCACCCACCTGAAATTATATCTTTACATATAAAGACTCCCACTCTTCCAACAGTCCACAATCACAATTGCAAATATACTCTTAGGTAATGGTGGAACTTTATGCACAACACCTTATCCATGCTAAAATATTGTCTCACATGAGCTTGCACATGTCTTATACATATTGTCTCAATTGTTAATAGGTCATACCT
Source organism: Phodopus roborovskii (assembly GCF_943737965.1). NCBI lineage: Eukaryota > Metazoa > Chordata > Mammalia > Rodentia > Cricetidae > Phodopus > Phodopus roborovskii. Next base: position 20,296,933 of record NW_026126433.1, read on the forward strand.
GCAATGTGTCTGCTGTGTCTAGAAAATTGTTTCCCTGTAGTTAACCATTGGTTTACGTTCTTAATTCTTCCATTCCTTTTTAGTAATTACTCCCAAGTCTTGGGGGCTGGAGTTGTGATATAAATGTTCCATTTAGAGATTAACCTTAACTAATCTTAACTAGTATGTTAATCTCTATCTACTGCCAAAAGATGATTACTTGAAGATTGTTGACAGATATACTAACTATGGGTATTTAGTTTAGTAATAGTAGTAGTAGGTTATCTCCTAAGACCTATGACCTATGTAGCCACAGATTTTGAGGGCTGATAGCAGTACTAGATAAGGTTTTCAACTTGTGGAACAGAACTTAAATTCAATTGGGAAGTGTTTGGTTATTCCTATGATATTGATATCACTAATGTATATGGATATGTTTTGATAGTAAGGATACTGTTGTAGCTTATAGGGTTCAGAGCTGGGAAAGATTGATGTTTGATTTTATTCTCTGGTGTCAGGCACAGAACGAAGGCTAACAAGTAGAAATGAAAATTCCACATGAGCACAAGTTTTGAGTTCTCCAAGTTCTGTGATTCAAGGATGTGGTGTCTTCAGTAATAGGCCATTGCCATCAAATTTTGTGAGTTACCAAAATCATTGATGACAGCTAAACTCTTTTAGGGTTTATGGGACCTTTTGTACAACAATTTCAAATGTTACTACTAGTATTTTTATTTGTTGTTTGCAATGTATACGGGGCCATTGTTGCCTTATTATAGGATAAATTCATTCAACTCTATATGTGTATGAAATATTTCTAGAAGTTTCTAAGGTAGTGGAGATCATATAACTTTCCCAGTTTAATATTAGTTATCCATTTTTCATTCTATCACCTACACTGACCTCCCATATCCCACCCCAATTTGACACTTCCTGTTGCCTTACAATCATTTAATTACTTATGACACTTTGCACTCTCCCATTTACCTTGAAATATGTCTTTATGTATCCTTGTTAATTTTCTTTTATTTATTTTAATTTTACATATCGATCCCAGTTTACTCTAACTCCCTCCCTCCCCTCCTCCCTCTCTTCCACCCTCCCTCTCTCCCTTTATCTCTCTATGCCTTTCTCCCTCTCTCACACCCTCACATGAACCTCAACCACCCTCTCCTCCCATCCTTCCCAACTCCACATGTAGGTGATGCCCTCCAGGATGGGTCATCTAAATCTGTCAAGTCTTTTGGAGTAGGGACTAGGACTTCTCTCCTGTCTCCAGGTTAAGGGGGTATCACTTCATGGGGTATGTGTCCGCAAAGACCTTTTGGGAACCAGGAATACATTCTGGTTCCATTGTATGAGGACCCTTAGACTGCTCAGGCCTTCTAGCTGAGACAAGAGTTCAGGGGGTCTGAGTCAGTCCCATGCTGGATTCCCAGCTCCTCCTTGTTGAGGTAAGCTGTCTCTATGTGTTTCTGCAGCCTGGACTTGTCCTCCTTCTCTGCATCTGAATTCTAGTTTGGCTCAGAGTTTAGTTGTGGGTTTTTGCTTCTGTTTCCAACAGGTACTAGATGAGGACACCAAGACGGTGGATAAATTAGTCGTTGACCTCATTATCAGGGAAGAGCTTTTATGATAGCCTTTCTATTGCTCAAATTGTTAGTTGGGGTCAGTCTTGTAGGTCTATGGACATTTCCTTAGGTTCAGTTTTCTCTTCAATCTTATAATGGCTCCCTCTTTTATGTTCTCTAGGCGATTTCCAAATAGAATACAATTTGAAGCATAAATGCTAGTATCCACAAAGAGAGGAAATATGACCATTCATTTTTTTCTCAGTTTGGTTACCTCACTCAAATAAATATTTTAGCTCCAACTATTTACATGCAAATTTCATCATTCTGTTTTTGTTAAGCTGAATAATTATTTCCACATCAGAATTAATATATTAAACTTTATTAGTCATTATTATTTCAAGAAAAATCAATAACAAAACACTCAGAAACATCAAAGAATTCAGACATTAGAAATGTTGATAAGGAATATAAAAAGATGAAACAAAATTTGGAAATATGGTACATTTATATTTTAAAAATCTAGGAAGAGCATATGGTAGTTGTACATGTATGGGAACTCAGAAACAATTGCTAATATTTGTTCATTCTAGCCAATATGTGGCATCTCAAGGTATCCAAAGATGATGTAAAACGTTTTTAAAACCTGTCTTTCAAAACTCTTTCTCGAAAGTTATCTGGTTCAATTTTTAATAGAGAGCCAGAGTAAGGAGAACTGTATTTAAATATATATGGTCAATGATTTTACTAGTATCTTTAGATAAAGTATGTTATTTGTAACAGTAGCTGAATTTTCTTCTATGCCTTTCCAAGAAGTGATAATAAGGTTTGAAATCCAATGGCTTAGTCAAGGGAAGTTTAGACTTCTGGAAGAAAGAAACCCAAAGTTTGAAGTCCAGGCATAATATTTGTTCACTCAAGTCAAGGAAGAGTTCAGAAAAATATTTTCTTTGTAAAATGAAATCAAGTACACAGAGTCATGAATATAAGAACACTACTCTGCAATTAACATAATGAAAGAGGAGTACAGAGGCCCCAAATGGGAGTGTTGTGAGCCTTTTCACATTTGGTTTAACTCTGTATGGAGCTACAACGTTATAAACTAGCAATATTTCCTTAACATGGTAGATGAGGTACAAACATTACAGCATAAAAGGAAGGATAACAGCAGATAGCCAGTAAGTGCTATAGAAAATCTATTATCCTAAGAGAAAAAAAGCCGATGAAATGAGTTCTAGTGTACAAATAACAGACTAGTTGGTGTTCAAAAACTCAATAAAATGAAAGTTGCAATGTTATTGAGAGAAGACCACAATAAACTGAGAAAGTTCAACTGATCCAGATGCCTTGCTTCTTATATCACTGCTCAATATAATCTTTATATTTTCCTCCCTCCTTCCCTTCTTCCCCTCCCCTGTCCCTTTTACACTCTCTCCCTCCCACCCTCCTTTCACTTTTTCTCATTAATCTCATTCTTACCATTTGTAAAACTAACATTTAAACCCATCCCTTTAAAGTCTTCTTTCTAAGACCTGTATCTTGTTTCTATTTTACTGGTCACAAATGGGACTCATGAGAGAAAGCTGGAATGCAAATACTGGAAGGAAGGGAAAAGCTGTGAATTTGAATTGCTAATATTCACTGTTAAAAGTTGTCTTTATCAGAATAATCTCTTAATGGGCACAGATATTGATATTGGGAAGGTAGCATATTGGGCTAAATATGTCCTGAGGCATGCTGCTGCTACCTGCATGTATCACTTCACTGAACTTCACACTAACACTGTTTAGTTTTAGTACATGTTAGTATTATTCCCTTTTTAGATGAGAAAAGTAATAATAATTAACTTGCCTGAGGACATAGACATCTAATAATCAAATGGGATTTAGAACCCAGAACTATTTTACTCTAATGGTTGTGTTTTCCTCATTATATCCATATTTTTCTGATATATGGATACAGCATTAAAATATAATAATGGTATATTATATCAATTATAATATATTAACTACGATTAATAACATTTTACTCAAAATATTGTTATAGTCAGAAATTTAGATATTCAAATAAAAAATAAAAATTTATAAGTATATAAAATATGTTTTAGATGATAAAAATTGGTCTTTTGGGGATTTTGGAATTTTATTTTTATGGAATACTATTGAAGCAGTAATTTTTCTTATATGAGATGAAATGAAACGAAACTCATACATACATGCTTTGGTTGGCAATTGTTATCATTCAAGGAAGTATATTTATAATAATTTAAGAGGGACAGAATATAACTTGAAGATAAAAAAAAAATCGTCTCCCTATAATTCACACCACCAGAGGAACTAGGATACAAGGTGTATTCTAATCTAGAGACAGGACAGAAGCCCTAGTCCCTACTTCACATGACCTGTCTGACCTACATGACCCCAACTGGATGGCATTTCATTACATATGGAATTGTGGTGGGGGAATGGGAGGGAAGGGTGGTTAGAGTGCATATGAGAGGGCAGAGAGGGTAAAAGGGAGGAAAGAGGGAGGAATGGAGGGAGGGAGAGGGAACTGGGATCAACATGTAAAATAATAAATTAAATTAAAAAAAAATGTATTGACTCCAAAATTTAAGTTCAAGGACAAGTTACTGGGGGAAAAGATTTCTATTTTTGTTTCCACAGAAAATGAAAAGATGTGGATTCCTTCCAGACTAATGTGGTTTGATCAAGCCAGACCACCTGAAACAGAGTACCTGGTGATCCTACATTCAAAACAGCTGGAAAAAGCAGCCTTACAGACTACAGCTAGGATTTCTGAATCTTCTTCGAATCCCCCATGACAGCACCCCTTACCAGCACGAAGTAGTTTGGAAAGAACAACGCCCAAATTCCCAAATATTGTCTATAAATGTTTGCTTTCATTTTAATGGACTTGGGTATATAAAATAAATTTTAAAAAATCTAAAAAAAAAAAAATAGTGGAGAAAAAAAATTTCATCTCAAATCAGGAAGCATGAAATTTTGCAATTCTCATATGATATACCCTTAGCTGACAAATTTAGAAAACAATTTTAGTGGAATTAAGAGTTTAGTAATATGATTTTCTCCCATCGTGCTGCTGAATTCTGTCATGTTTGTAGTATAAAATTGAATGATTGAAAATTAGTGACAGTAGGTTGCCTGTTACTTTTGGAGGGGTTTGTTATGAAAATACAATTTGTCAATTACAGAAAACCTTTAAAGCAAATTAAATAATCTAATAGTAACAAAATATCTATTACAGGAAGTGCCTTGCAGAATTTATATTAAAGATTTATAATTCACATGTCTGACTGCTTCACAGAATTAAGAGTCTGACCTATTTCAATAAACTTTAATGGTAGGTAGATAGCATGGAAATATAAACCCTCACTTACCCTAGACAATACAATTTACAATAGGTGGCAAGTTCCTAAAGCACAAAGGTGTTGGCATGTGGTATGCATAACACAAGAAACATATCATGAAGGCAACAAAGACATAAACAGAGCTACAAGAAGAATGCCACAAATATTGAATTACTTCTATGACTATAATTCCTGGTTCCTTTCTTTATATGGGTACTAAAATATTTGTCAAATAAACAAGAGTGGGCTCCAAAGTGTAATGCAATATGAAATGAGGCATTTGTCAGTTATGCCTGTGCTTACTGATGGTCGTTTAGACAAAGAATAAAGACTACAGAAGATTAATGCCAAAGCCAATGCATTTGCAGTCTTACAGATAGTACTTCAATATTGTACCAGAGCATGAAAATCAAGGGATGAATTGGCATGTAAGGAAATGCACCACATCACTGAGAAAGTTCACACATGCCAGCAGCATGTAAGAGCAGTTATATTTCTTTACCACTATTGTTGGAATATCTGAAAGATTAATAAAGAATAGTGAAGAACAATGAATTATTTCATGTTTTTTTTTTTTTTTCTGCAACACAATCCTAGTTTCTTTGGATTTTCCTGGGCACCTCTCTTTCTTGTTTGCACTTGAAAGTACATCAGTCAGACTCAAGTAAATTGAGAATGTATTTATTATCTGGGTGATAGAGTGTAGGAACTTACAAGAAAAAAAAAATGTGGCTGTGAAAAGTACTCAGTGTTGTGTTGACAGAAAATTGTGGAACCATCTCAGAGCCCAGAAATCATCTCTCAGAACATTTCTAGGGATGCAGAATGGAACTGTTTCAACAACAACAACAACAAAATGATCTGAAACAGTATCTGGGAATATAGTCATGGAAAACAAATTTATGAAATACATAGGTGACTAAGGATGGCAGGAGACTCCCCCTATTAAAAATATTCCACAAGTGGAGGAAGCAACTGTAGTAATTCCTGTGAGGTTGCACTTGAATTAAAGGTACCAATATGAAACAGTGGGTTTGGGCATACAGTAAAAAATAGAGATGTCATAAATATTGAATACAGAGTAATGTGTTCCTCAGATACCTTTAAAAAATGTCTGTGAGAAGCCAGCAGATACAGTAACTCTTTCACAGCAGCTGCAAGAAGGGCTTATTTTTGCTTTCTAAACATCACTAGACATTGAAAAATGAGGAATCGCAAAAGAAATTGCTGATTGTACAACTGGGACAGAAAAGAGAAACCTATAATATCATTACCACACTAAGAAATAAAAGTGGTTTTTAGTACACATTGTATTTGTGTTGTTTTAAAAATTAAGTGTCAAAGCCAATACATGATTGAAACTCTATCACACCTACTAATCTGAGCAGCAGACAAAAGTGATATGGTAGCAGTGGATACTAAGAGTTACTAAAATATGGTCCCATGGGTTTTTACTAAGTCAATGAAGTTTTTTCCTAAGTTAGATATCAATGAAGAATTACGAAGGAATGAAGAACTAAGTAGTCACCATTTGGCAACAATAACAGGAATCCTTCATCTAAGAAACTAAATTAGATGTTAAGAAAATGGTGAAAGTTTCATAAGGACTGGAACAACCTTGAATGATATGTGTGCATTATCCTTGCAAAGAGAAAAATAGTGAAAATAGAACAGGAAAACATCACTGAGAACCTAACAGACTTTTACATCATGTGGGATGGGGGTGCTGAAATTATTATCTGCTGACCAAAAGGAATGAATGTAATGCCAATGATTTCTTGTAATATTATATAAGTTAAAAAAATAAGAAGTCATGGGGAAATGAGTTATAAGGGAGTATATACTCTCATAATATTAGAGTATTTAAACACAAGATGTCTGCTCTTGAATGAAACTAAACCAAAATAGAACCTAAAATCTCACTGTAAATAAGTAAATCTAGTATTTTTCTGATTCCTTTTCTCTACAGAGAACATTCATGAGAAATTTTATATAATTTAAATGTAGTTTCCTATATGATGGCAAAATATATTGGTGCTAATTATCAGACTTAATTTATACCTCTATGGCCATTCTGAATAATTTCTTTATCTCTGTAGTTCCAATTCTGATGTAGAAAACATCTTCAAGCCAGTTAGTTCACATGTTTGATGAAAAAAGGCTCTCTGGGGTGGATTGTAGCAAAATTTTGGGAGACTGTTATCAAAATAAAAAGAAAAGATTTGAGTATGACCTTTTCATAGACTGCATGAATCATTATCATAAATTTTAAAAATGTGTTTATATTCCACTATAAGTTGTAAAGCAAAGCTACTCAAAAGGGATTGTGTAGTTATGTCTGCGTGATGGTATGCACAGATTCTGAAGCTTTGGGGCATTTTTATTTTTAAAATGTTTAAAATGTAAATTTCTGAATTAATATTACATATAATAATTAGTGATACTTATTCTTTTACAGTTTCTAATATTAATTTATTTTTCCATTAATAGTTTTCTTATCTTAACAGAAATTCATGTTTTATATTTTCTTTGGGCAGTTTAGTGAGAAATGTAGTTTAATGAACTTTCTCGGATTACTTCTCAGCCATCTCATGGGAAAAATTTTAAGAGAATACATTTGCTTAGATAAATAAGAGTGTAGCAAAAATATATCAAATGCAAAAAGTCATTCAAGCTAAAGTTGATGTAAACTATTACAAAATTAAAAATGATAACATGCAAGTTAAAATAGCAATAAAGTTTTAATTGTTTATGATAAATTTAACGCACATCTTTGACCTTGAATATTCAGAATTGGGTCAAAAAAATGTCTTGGATATCATGATAGAAACATCTTAACTGCCTTCCTACTACAGTGGGGTTATGTTAAAATGTGTTTTTGAAGGAGAATGCTGTTTGTGCAAATTGAAAATTAAAATATTTTACCTTGCCATTCATCATCCCTGTTTCCTTAGTAGTATATGGCTAACATATTGTAAGCTCCTTTTGAGTGAACTGTTAACAGTTTGCTGGATTGTATCAAATGACTTATTCTGTGTGCACCATGACAAACACATGATTAATCCTCTTTCTGTATAAAAACTTCTTTGCTGGTTTAGCTGTGAAGGGAAAGGTGACTTTGAGAATAAATGAGGAGAATACCATGGAGACAAATAGTTTTGAGGGAAACAGGTTAACCCACTCAATCTGGACTCTGTGGAGCTTCCCTGGAGATGGTCCAGGAAGCAAAGAATCAGAAAAAAAGGAAGTTTAATTTTTATGTTTAAACTCATTAAAGTCCAGTTTTAATTTTTTATCATATTTTGAGCTGATGGTAACCTGAAGAAAATGGATCACATTCTTACTACTTTATGTACATATTATAAATTTAATATGAAAATTTTACAAGCACTTAGGGATAATGTTTTCTCACCCTCACTTAAAATGCTATACCTCATACTTTGCCTTGTGAACATTAGAGCATGACTATTGAAGTCAGAACTCTTCAAATCCATTAGCTAGACTTAGCCAAGTTCTTTGCCAGAGAGCCATCCATGTTTGTCAAAGAATTTACTAGTAAAACACAGAGGTGTTCTTAATTGAATACTTTATCATCATTTTGGATGCAACATGCCTTTTGTGTCAAAAATTAAAAGCTAGTGTGTAATTTCTATTGGGAAGCTACTTACTTATATTTATAAAAAGGACGGAAGATTTTATTACTGAAACATCTGAATTTACTGTGTGTAGTCAGAAAGTCCTTTTTGAAAGCAGATACATTCTTGCTGTTAAATATTGTTACCTATGGCAATAAACCTGACATTTCTTGGTTCTAAGCCAGTATGTCCCAGAAATACAATGTCAGCATTTTAAGGGAGGATTTTATCCTCTCTCTCAAATTCATATTTGGGATTATATGGGTTCCTATGTCTCCATGTGATTCATACTTCAGTACCAAATGAAAGAAAAGCTGCCTTGGAAAAGGTCCATACTTCCTATCATCTCACTTCTCAGATGGGAATAACATTCATTTTGTGCCTTAGCTCTTTTAGAAAATATACATCATATTTTTGACAAATAATTTTAGTTTGCTCAGTTTTAAAATATGAATAAAGTTTAATTTCTAGAATTTTGAATGAGAAAAAACAGCACTTTTAATTTTAAAAAATGACAACAGCTAACATATGTCTATATTTCTTTCGTTCTTCAATTATGTGTGTGTGTGTGTGTGTGTGTGTGTGTGTGTGTGTGTGTGTGTGTTTAACTCCATGGGGGCATATATACTTGAGTGTAAAAGACAGGCCTGTCAGAAAAGATTACCATGGAGCTGGAGTTATCACCAATTATAAACCAGCCAATGTGACTGGTAGAAACCAAATCCAAACCCTCTGCAAGCCAAGTACGTGCATTTAAAACCTGAGCCATTTTTCCTTTTCCCACATATTCCTTGTTATTAATATTAAATTTAAAGTTTCTCTGTGAATTTTTGCTAAACAGTAGAATAATATGTATGCCTCCTTAAACTAAGTGTCTTAGTGTTTTATTGCTGTGTAGAGACACCATGGCCGTGGAACCTGTATAAACAAAACATGTAATTGGGGAGCTTGCTTTAATCAGAAGTTTGCTCCATTACCATGACAACGAATATGGCAGCAGGCAGGCAGACTTAGTGCTGCATGAGTATCTGAGAGTCCTACATATTGACCAGAAGGTAGCAGGAAGTGCACTGACTCATTGGGCAGTATCCTGAGTGTAGGAAAACTTAAAGCCTGGCCCCACAATGATATACTTTCTCCAACAATACCATGCCTACTACTAGTACATCTCCCTATGAGATCATGGAGGTCAATTACGTCAAACACAGTAAGCATGTCTTTTGGTTGGAAGCAAACAAATGCATTTTTAAAACATTTGTGATTAAATTAGAAGAATTAACTCTCCTTAATATTTTGCCAAGAATGTCTCTTTACTGTAACTGTGATTAACATGTTCTCCATGAAAACAACACTTCGCTCAATTCGTATTTAAATTACATTGTGCCATCTTCGCACAATGTTTTGATTTTTCCTTCTGTTTACATGAGATTTTCTAATCCTCTTTTGTATCTTCGGAAAGGCCAACTTCTACAAATTATGATGACATTCCAGACACATTTAATAGAGGATTCTAAGAGTTAATATTATTTAAAGGGAAATAATCTAAATATAGAAACACAACCAACATTGAGAAACATAACATGAATGCATGGTACCATGCAAGTTCCAGTGCAAATATCAAAAGATCTTGGTTTCCTCTTCTCATCACTTAGACTCTTGCAACACAACCCCATGTAAAACTGTCTTATCATGCAGATATATGAGAACAACTATAGAATTGAAAATGCCAAAGTAGACAACACGTGTTTACTCTCCAAAGACAGATGAAAACTTTGAAATACACATCTGTTTACATTCATTTGACAAAACTATATGAATGTGTCTGAAGAGATGAGCCAAACTGTGCACAAATAGAGTAATGAGAGAACATATGTGCCTATTCTTTAGGGTATAAGTCTTGGGATGCAGTTTTTACTAGTAATGGATAAAAGAAGGCAATTTGTGAAAAATAGAACAGAAGAATAGGGATTGATTTTTGCTCCCATTCTGTGAGTTTATGTTTTTCTCTTTCTTTCAGAGTCACTCATTGTATCCTGAAATTTTACTATAACTCCTAGTAAGAAATTATATTTTGTTCTTAAAATTCTTGGTTATTACTTATTCTTATCTATTTCTGACATGTATTAAACAACTTAAAATCATTTCCTTCTGAGAAAACTCCTTCATACCTTTGTAAAGAACACTGATTCATTCCCCTACTATATCACATGCAAATCAGTAAGACTCTGCATGGAAACCTTTCCTCATACATTCTGACAGAGTGTAAGGGTTGAGAAGTACATACTATATGGCATTGTGCCATTCACAATCTTTCTACAAGATACAGAATATTTCTTTCTGGGGCTATTTTTAAAGATTTTAAGTGTGTGAGTGTTTTTATTTTTTTTTATTTATAATTTTTTATTTAATTTTATATAACAAAGTACAATTAAATGAAAACAAACATTTATACACAATATTTGGGAATTTGGGCGTCGTTCTTTCCAAACTACTTCCTGCTGGTAAGGGGCATTGTCTTGGGGGATTCGAAGAAGATTCAGATATCCTAGCTGTAGTCTGTAGGGCTGTTTTGTCCAGCTGTTTTGAATGTAGGATCAGCTTGTACTCTGTTTCAGGCGGTCTGGCGTGATCAAACCACATTAGTCTGGATGGTGCCATGGAGGCTAGAAGAGGCCATTTGATATCCTGGAACTAGGGTTCCAAATGCAGTATGGGTACAAAGCCATGGCCTCTAGAAAAGCAGCAAGTACTCTTACATACTGAGTCATCTCTCTAGCCCCAGAATACTTTTAATGTAGCTAAGGTAATATAACTTCTAGGTTTTATATGCATAAGCACGTCTATTTGCTATATCTTAAAATAATCTAACAATAGCAAGGTAACTATATTAAAAAGTGTTTGTTTTATCGCTACTTTTTCATTCTAATTCACAATGCAATGTTTTTATTTAATATTGATTCAACTTTGGTTGCTCTAAATAAATAAATTGTAGAAGCAAACTGTGATGAAACTAGTTATGTTGTAACATATAGAGTATTTTAATCTCTTTTAACACAGAAGCTGAAATAAGTAACTGAGTTCTCTTGCAATAAATTTGAAGATGACTACATTGCTGTAAATGGACCTAGGATGACAACACAGCAAACATGTTCAACTTTCAGTCAAGAAAAAAACAGTGACATATTCTCCACACTGATTTTTTTTTTAATGTTCTTCAATTTAATGATTCTGTCATGGCCATAGCTCAAGTGGCTGAGATGATTCTGTGGGGATTTTCTAATTGCCCAACTTATTCCAAAAATAGATTTAAAAGGTACTTAATGAGTGTGTGGACAGAATGCCCTTCAGGCTATGCTCCATAAATATTTTCTTTACATGGATTTTTTATATAAATTGAGAGATAGTGAACTGTTATTTTTTTTTTTTTCAGTGTGTTCTCATACTGACATAAACTTGAGTTCTTGACAAGTTTTTTGGCTGATTAAATTCAGGGTATTAAAATTGTCAATTTTAGGACATACACTGAAAATTGGGTAGAATGTGTTTGTGGAATATGTAAGTGATGATAAAGGGTCAAATAAAATTTCAAAAAATAGTGAAAATTCAAAAACATATAAATAACAGACAAAAATTTAAACAGAAGTTATAACAAAATTGTGGTACATGTACTGCAAAGGAAAATCTTAAAATTGTAATTCACACTTAAAAGACATTATATTTCATCTAAAAAAGTAAATTGAATCCCACCTCCATCCACAGGAGGGGGTAAGTGTGTGCCTGTTTCTGGCCTACATTTTTGGGCACAGTACTCAGTCCCAGTATGTGAGCACATACAGAGTCTGCCAGCACCGTAGACCCAACACCACCCACTATAAAAGGAAAACCATTGGACTATTCCACTTGCTTGTACCTACCAGAAGAGAAAATTGTTTCAGTAACCACCAGGAAAGGAAGAAATCCCACTGGTATACACTGTAAAAAGGAATGTGTATAGGACAGTATAAGAACATAGGCAACAACAGAATGATCAATATGATGCCACCAGACTCTAGGGTTTCCACACATATAATAGCAACAACCCAACACAGATGAAGCAGTAATTGACCCCAAAACCAATTCATGAAGAAAATAGAGATACTAAAAGAAGTGAGAAAATACCTTAAAGAAACAGAAGGAAAGCCAATCCAAAAAATGCAAGGAACAAGTCAACAAGTAAAAGCTTGAGAGATGAAATACAGACAAAATATTACCAAAAACAAAGACAAACAAACAAACAAAATAAAAACCCACACACAGAAAGAATGGTGGAAATAGAAAAGCTCGATAAACATAAATGATCAGAAACTACAGATGCAACAATAACCAACAGAATACAAGAGATAGAAGACAGAATATCAGGCAATGAAGCACATTAGGGAAACAGATTCATCATCCAAAATAAATCTTAAGTCCAAAAAACCCTGACACAAAATATCAAGGAATATGAGACACCAAGAAAAAACGAAACTAAGAATAGGTATAGAAGAAGGTGAAGAAACCCAACTCAATGGTGCAGAAAATATATTCATAGAAGAAAACTTTCCCAATCTAAAGAAAGACATGACAATGCATGTACAAGAAGTTTACAGAACACCAAATATAGTGGACCACAAATAAATGACCCCACACCAAATAATAATCAAAACAAAAAACATACAGCATAAAGGAATAATATTAAGAGCTACAAAAGAAAAAAGGCCAAGTAACATATAAACACAAACCTATCAGAATTACACCTCACTTCTCCATGGAAACTGAGTGCCAGAAGGACTTGGATAGATATTCTACCAACACTAAGAGACCATGGATGTCAGCTCAAACTACTATAGCCAACAGAACTTTCAGTCATTACAGATGGAGAAAATAAGATATTCCATGGCAAAAACAGATTTAAACAATACATATATATTAAACCAGCCCTGGAGAAAGTTCTGGAAGGAAAATTCCAACACATGGAAGTCTACTAAACCCACAAAAACATAGGTGATAGATAATCCCACTTTACAAACAATGAAAGAAAAATGGGGGGAAACTCTCACACAATAACAATACAAAAGTAAGTCCAAAACAATCAAGAATTAACAAGCAATTGTCATTTATATTACTCAATATTAATGGTCTTAACTGGCCTTTAAAAACACAAAGGCTAACAGAATGGATACAAAGACAGAATCCATCCTTCTGCATACAAGAAACACACCTCAAAGTAAAAGGCAGACTTTATCTCAGAGTTAAGTGTTGGGAAAAGATGTTCCAACGAAATGAACCCTAGAAACAAATGGATGTAGCAACCATAATGTCTAATCAATAAGACTTTAAGCTAAAATCCATCAAAAGATATTAAGGAGGATATTTCTTATTCATTACAGGAGAAATCCATCAGCATGAAGTCTCAGTTGTGAACATCTATGTCCCAAATACAAAGGGAGCCATGTTCCTAAAAGAAATATTATTAAAACTCAAATGTCACATAACACCACGAAATCTTATACTGGGAGTTTTAATACTCCACTCTCAACAGCAGACAGGTCCACAAGACAGAACAGAAACAAAGAAAGAAAAAAGTAACAGAAGTTATGAATCAACAGGGTTCAACAGACATTTATAGAACAATCATCCAAACACAAAAGAATATATGTTCTTCTCACCACCATATGGAACTTAACCCAAAATCAACCACATACTCAGCAACATAGCAAAATCAACACATACAAAAAAAAAATTGAATAACCCTCTATATCTCATCAGACCACAAAAGTTTAAAGTTAGAATCCAACAACAACACAAATTACAGAAAACCTATAAATTCATGGAAATTGAATAATGCACAATTGTACCATTGCTGGGTCAAGGAAGAAGTAAAGAAAGAAATTTAAGGCTTCCTAGAATTCAATGAGAATAAAGATACAACACATCCAAACTTATGAGATATTTTGAAAGCATTACTAATAGGAAAGTTCATGGCAATATGTGCCCACATGAATAATTGGAGAATAGTCACACTTGAGAATTAACAGGACAATTGAAAGTTCTAGAGGAAAAAGGAACAAATTCACTCTACCCCAAGGAATAGACACTAGGAAATATTCAAATTGCATGCTAAAATCAATAAAGTAGAAATTAGTAAAACACGACAAAGAAACAGTATAACAAATAATTGGTTCTTGGAAAAATCAACAAAATAGACAAACCTTTATCCAAACTAACCAAAATGTAGAGATAGAACACACAAATTAACAAAATAAGAAATTAAAGGAGTACATAACAATGGACATTGAGGAAACCAGAGAGTATTCAAGTTATACTTAGAAATCCTATACTCCACAAAATTAAAAAAAATTTAAAGGAAATGGACAATTATCTGGATAGATGTTTCTTACCAAATTTGAGCCATGAACAGATAAGAAATTTAAATACACATATAATTGAAATATTGAAATAAATAAAATTAAAGCAGTCATCAAAAGTCTGCCAACCAAAAAAAAAAAAAAAAAAAAAAAAACAGCTCAGGGCCAAGGACAACATGGTTTCATTGCAGAATTGTACCAGAAAATCAATGAAAAGCTAATGCCAAGACTATTCATAATGTTCCATAAAATAGAACAAAAAGGGTCATTGCCAATCTCTTTTTATGAGACTACAATTACCTTGGTACACAAGACACACAGAGACTCAACTAAGAAAGAGAACTACAGCCCAATATCCCTCATGAACATTCATGCAAATATACTCAATGAAATACTGGCAAATCTAATCCAAGATACATAGAAGAAATATTCCACCATGACCAAGTAGGCTTCACTCCAGAGATGCAAGGATGGTTCAACATACAAAAATCTATCAATGTTATCCACCATAGAAGCAAACTGAAAAAGAAAAGCCAAATCTTCATCTCTGGTCATGCTGAAAAAACCTTTTGACAAAATCCAACATACCTTCATGATAAAGGTCTTGGAGAGAAAAGGGGAAACAGGAACATACAAAAACATAATAAAAGCAATATACAGCAAACCAACAGCCAACTTCAAACTAAATGGAAAGAAACATTATTTGATTCCTCTAAAATCAGGAACAAGAAAAGCCTGCCCACTCCCCCCCCCCATTTCTCTTCAATATTCTACTTGAAGTTCTAGTTAAAGCAATAAGAAAACAAAAGGAGATCAAGGTGATAAAAATTGAAAAGGAAGAAATCAAACTTTCACTATTTGCTAACAATATGACAGACTCTACTAGGGAACACCTACAGCAGATAAACACTTTCAGTGAAATGGCAGGATACAAGATTAACTCAAAAATACCAGTAGTTCTACTATATATATAGATGATAAAAGATCTAAGAAAGAAATCAGAGAAATATCACCCTTTAAAATAGCCACAAAAAAAAAACATAAAACATCTTGGAGTAACAGTAACCAACCAAGTGAAAGACCTGTACAACATGAACTTTGAGTTTCTCAACAAAGACATTAAAGAATATATCAGAATATAGAAAAATTTCCCATACTCTTGAATAGGTAGAATCAACATAGTAAAAATTTCAATCTTGCCAAAATCAACCTAGAGATCCAATGCAATCCACATCCAAATCTCAGCAAAAGTCATCAAAGACTTTCAAAGAACAATACTCAACTTCATATGGAAAAACAAAAGACCAAGAATATCCAAAACAACCATATACAATAAAGGGATTTCTGGAGGCATCACCATTCCTGACTTCAAGCAACATTATACAGCTTGGTATTGTCACAAAAATAGACAGGTAGACTAAAGGTATTGAGTTGAAATCCTTTATATTAACCCTAACACCTACAAACATATGATTTTTGCTAAAGAAGCTAAAATTACACAATGGAAAACAAGAAAGCATGTTCAACAAATGGTGCTGGCATAAACTGGATACTACTGTGTAGAAGAATGCAGATGAAACTATATCTATTACCATGCACAAAAAACTTAAGTCCAAAAGGATCAAAGACCTCAACAAAAATCCAGCCACACAGAAACTGTTAAAATTGAAAGTGAGAGGCACCCTTGAACAAATTGGTACAGCAGACTGATTCCTGAACATAACACCAATTACAAAGACACTGATTTTAACAATTAATAAATAGCACCTCCTAACAATGAAAGTGTCAGTTAGCAAAGGACACAGTCAACAAAACAAAACTACAGCACACAGAAAAGTTATTCACCAACCTCACATTTGACGGAGGGCTGATTTCCAACATATAGAAAGAAATCAAGAAACTGACATTAGATCTCTGCGGGTCCACTCGGAGTTCCTGCGGGCAAGATCCTTGACCCCCAAATCCGGTCTCCTGCCAAAGAACGAGATCTCAGCTGGAGAGCGCCAGTTTCCAGTGAGATCCCACTACCCTGCAAAACCTTGTCAAGTTCCAGCCCAGCCCTCGTCCTCTTCTGCTGGCTATTGGGCAGAGGTGAGTCTGGGCCTAATTGGGGCTGCCTGTCCCCTTCAACCTCTTTTCCCCCATCCCCCGCCTGAACCCCCTGGATTGGACCCTGATCCTGCTCTCCTGTCTCCGGTCCCCTTTGAGAGCACCCTTGGAGCTCTGATACACCCCCACACATCCCAACCTCCACCCTACCCCCCCTTACCCTGTGCCCTACCCCACCTACGGTCCTGCCACTCTAGTTGAGAACTGGGACAGAGGGTGGAGCTAACAGTCTACCCTACTTCTGAGACCTCTCAGAGCAACTCCGAACAAAGGAGACCTGACTATCCACGTGGGACCACCTGTAATTTCCACCGGCTTGGTCCCTGACCCCGCCTCCAGTCCTCTGCTGGAGTCCCAGGCCCCTCCCAGAGATCCACCTATCTCTGTGGGTCCACTCGGAGTTCCTGTGGGCAAATCCTTGACCCCCAAATCCGGGCCCCTGCCAAAGAACGAGGTCTCAGTTGGAGAGCACCAGTTTTCAAGAAACCTCCTAGAGAGCTTGGACCACACAGAGCTACAGACATTGAATCTTTGATCCACATAAGCCCATCGGGGAAGGACCATAGAGAGAGGGAAGAGACACCAACACCTACTGGAAGAAACTATGGGAAAAAAACAAAAAAAAAAAACACCAAAAAAAAAAAAAAAAAAAAGACACCCCCCCAAACTAGGGGAACCAAAAAAAAAAAAAAAAAACAAAAAAAAAAAAAAGAAGAAGAAGAAGGGGAGGACTAAAAAAAAACCACAAAAAAAAAAAAAAGGGCCCTCAAAAAAAAAATAAAAAAAACCCTAAAAAAAAAGAAAAAAAAAAAAAAAAAAAAAAGAGGGGGAGAAATGAACAAATTCCTTAAGGAAAGTACAGAAAGCCAAGAAAAAACAATTAACCAGGTGAAGGAAACGGTTCAAGATTTGAAAACCGAAATTGAGAAAATAAAGGCAACATAAATGGAAGGAAAGCTGGAAATTGAAAAGCTGGGCAAAAAACCAGAAACCACGGACACAAGCATAACCAGTAGAATTCAAGAGATGGAAGAGAGAATCTCAGGCGCAGAAGATAAACTAGAAGAAATAGATTCATCGACCAAACAAAACCATATATCAAACAAATCCTTAACACACAACATCCAGGAAATGTGGGACACCATGAAAAGGCCAAACCTAAGAATAATAGGCATAGAGGAAGGTGAGGAAGCCCAGCTCAAAGGTGCTGAAAACATATTCAACAAAATCATCGAGGAAAACTTTCCAAATCTGAAGAAGGACATGCCCATGAAAGTACAAGAAGCATACCGAACCCCAAATAGGCTGGACCAAAGAAAAAAGACCCCTCGACATATAATAATCAAAACACCTAGCATACAGAATAAAAAAAGAATATTAAGAGCAGCCAAGGAAAAAGGACAGGTAACATATAAAGGCAGACCTATCAAAACTACACCTGACTTCTCCATGGAAACCCTCAAGGCCAGAAGGTCCTGGATAGATGTTCTAAAAGTATTAAGAGAACACGGATGCCAGCCTAGGCTACTATATCCAGCAAAACTCTCAGTCAATATAGATGGAGAGAACAAGATATTCAATGACAAAACCAGATTTTCCCAATATGTATCTACAAATCCAGCCCTACAGAAAGTATTGGAAGGAAAATTCCAACCCAAGGAAGGTAACTATGCCCACAAAAATGTAGGCAACAGATAATCCAACTACACCAGAAACCTAGGGTGAAGCAGAACAAATATATTCACAATACCACTGCCAACAACAAACCTAAACCAAACAAGCATCAACAATCAATGGACCTTACTCACCCTCAACATTAATGGTCTTAACTCACCTATAAAAAGACACAGGCTAACAGAATGGATTCTAAGACAGAATCCATCCTTCTGCTGCATACAAGAAACACATCTTAGCTCCAAAGATAGACATTACCTCAGGGTAAAGGGTTGGGAAAAGATTTTCCAATCAAATGGAAATAAGAAGCAAGCAGGCGTAGCTATCCTAATATCTAACAAACTAGACTTCAAACCAAAACTAGTCAAAAGAGATGAAGACGGTCATTTCATATACATCTCAGGAGAAATCCATCAACAAAAAGTCTCAATTCTGAACATCTATGCCCCTAATACAAAGTCACCCACCTTCGTAAAAGAAACACTACTAAAACTCAAAGCTCGTATAAAACCTCACACACTTATAGTAGGAGACTTCAATACACCACTCTCAACACTAGACAGGACCACAAATCAGAAACTCAACAAAGAAACAAAAGAATTAACAGAAGTTATGTCTCAACCGGGGCTAACAGACATCTATAGAACATTCCATCCAAAGACAAAAGAATATACCTTCTTTTCTGCTCCACATGGTACCTTCTCTAAAATCGACACATAATAGGAGACATAACAAACCTCAACAGATACAAGAGAATAGGAATAGTCCCCTGTATCTTATCGGACCACCTTGCTTTAAAATTGGAATTCAACAACAACACAAATAGCAGAAAACCTGCAAACTCATGGAATCTTAACAATGTGCAATTGCACCACTCCTGGGTCAAAGAAGAAATAAAGAAAGAAATTAAAGACTTTCTAATATTCAACGAGAATGAGGATACAACATACCCTAACTTATGGGACACCTTGAAAGCAGTGCTACGAGGGAAGTTCATTGCACTAAGTGCCCATATGAAGAAAACAGAGGATAGTCACATAAATGAATTAACAGCCCATCTGAAAACCTTAGAACAGAGAGAAGCGAATTCACCCCGCAGGAGCAAGCGCCAGGAAATAATCAACTTGAGGGCTGAAATCAACAAAATAGAAACCAGAAAAACAATACAAAAAATCAATGCAACAAAGAGTTGGTTTTTTGAGAAAATCAACAAGATAGATAAACCTTTATCCAAATTAACGAAAAAGCAGAGACAGAACATGCAAATTAACAAAATCAGAAACGAAATTGGGAACATAACAACAGACACAGAGTAAATCCAGTCAATTTTCAGGTCATACTTCTATCTGTATTCCACAAAAATTGAAAATTCAAAGGAAATGGACAAGTTTCTGGATAACTATCACTTACCAAAATTAAATCAAGAACAGACAAACAACTTAAATAGACCTATAACCCGAAATGAAATAGAAGCAGTCATTGAAAGCCTTCCAACGAAAAAAAGTCCAGGGCCAGATGGATTCAGTGCACAATTCTACCAGACATTCAAGGAAGAACTAATAGAAACTCCTCAAACTGTTCCACAAGATAGAAACAGAAGGTTCATTGCCAAACTCTTTTTATGAGGCCACAATAACTTTGGTACCCAAACCTCACAAAGACACAACTAAGAAAGAAAACTACAGACCAATATCCCTGATGAACATCGATGCAAAAATACTCAATAAAATAATGGCAAACCGAATTCAAAAATACATCAGAGAAATCATCCACCATGATCAAGTAGGCTTCATACCTTGATTGCAGGGATGGTTTAACATACGAAAATCTATCAAGGTGATCCACCATATAAACAAACTGAAAAAGAAAAACCATATGATTATCTCCCTAGATGCGGGAAAAAGCCTTCGATAAAATTCAACACCCTTTCATGATAAAGGTATTAGAGAGGTCAGGGATAACAGGAACATACCTAAACATAATAAGAGCATTATACAGCAAACCAACTGCCAACATGAAACTGAATGGAGAGAAACTTAAGCCAATTCCTCTAAAATCAGGAACAAGACAACGCTTTCCTCTCTCTCCATATCTCTTCAATATCGTACTAGAAGTTCTAGCTAATACTATAAGACTACAAAAGGAGATCAAGGGCATCAAAATTGGAAAGGAAGAAGTCAAACTGTCTCTATTTGCAGATGATATGATAGTTTACATAAGCGACCCAATAAACTCTACCAGGGAACTCCTACAGCTGATAAACACCTTCAGCAAACTAGCAGGATACAAGATAAACTCAAAAAAATCAGTAGCCCTATTTTTTTTCAGACGACAAAGAGGCAGAGAAAGAAATCAGAGAAACATCACCCTTTACAATAGCCACAAGCAACATAAAGTATCTTGGTGTAACGCTTACCAAACAAATAAAAGATCTATATAATAAGAACTTTGTGACTCTAAAGAAAGAAATTAAAGAAGATACCAGAAAATGGAAAGACCTCCCATGCTCTTGGTTAGGTAGGATAAACATAGTAAAAATGGCAATCTTACCAAAAGCAATCTACAGATTCAATGCAATCCCCATTACAATCCCACCACAATTCTTCACCGACCTTGAAAGGATAATAATCAACTTTATATTTAAAAACAAAAGACCCAGGATAGCCAAAACAACCCTATACAATAAAAGAACTTCAGGAGGCATCACCATTACTGACTTTAAGCTCTACTACAGAGATATAGTTCTGAAAACAGCCTGGTATTGGCATAAAAAAGACAGGTAGACCAATGGAATCGAATTGAAATTCCTGATATTAATCCACGCACCTATGAACACCTGATTTTCGACAAAACAGCTAAAATTATACAATGGGGCAAAGACAGTATCTTCAACAAATGGTGCTGGCACAATTGGATGAGGGTGTGTAGAAGACTGCAGATAGACCCATGTCTGTCGCCATGCACAAAACTTAAGTCCAAATGGATCAAAGACCTCAACATCAATCCAGCCACATTGAACCTCTTAGAAGAGAAAGTAGGAGGTACCCTTGAACAAATTGGTATAGGAGACTGCTTCTTGAACATAACTCCAGGGGCACAGACACTGAAAGAAACAATTAATAAATGGGACCTCTTCAAACTTAGAAGCTTCTGTAAGGCAAAGGACACAGTTGACAAGACCAAACGGCAGCCCACTGACTGGGAAAAGATTTTCACTAATCCTATATCCGACAAAGGGCTGATCTCCAAAATATACAAAGAACTCAAGAAACTAGTCACCAAAACACCAAATAACCCTATTAAAAAATGGGGTACAGAACTGAAGAAAGAATTCTCAATGGAGGAAATCAAAAAGGCTGAAAGACACTTAAGAAAATGCTCCACATCCTTAGTTATCAGGGAAATGCAAATCAAAACAACTATGAGATACCATCTTACCCCTGCCAGAATGGCTAAAATTAGAAACACCAGTGATGGTTTATGTTGGAGAGGATGTGGAGAAAGTGGAATACTCCTCCACTGCTGGTGGGAATGCAAACTCCTACAGCCATTTTGGAGATCAGTATGGCGGTTCCTCAGGAAAATGGGAATTAGTTTACCACAGGACCCGGCATTCCCCCTCTTAGGCATATACCCAAAGGATTCACATCAATGCAACAAAGACATCTGTTCAACTATGTTCATAGCAGCACTATTTGTAATAGCAAGAACCTGGAAGCAACCTAGATGCCATTCAATTGAAGAATGGTTAATGAAGATGTGGCACATCTACACAATGGAATACTACTCTGCAGAAAAAAATAATGGTATCTTGAAATTCGCAGGCAAGTGGATGGCACTTGACGAAACCATCCTGAATGAGGTAACCCAGTCACAAAAAGAGAAACACAGTATGTACTCACTCATATATAGATTTTACACCTAGATCAAAGGATCACCAGCCTATAATTCACATCACCAGAGGAACTAGGATACAAGGTGTTTTCTAAGAGATTCATATAAAGTCCCTCACAGAAGTGGGAAGGGACAAGTCCCCCAGACCTCAGGTAAAGTGGGGGAGGACAGCTAATGAAGAGAGAAGTAGGAGAAAATGAGAGGGAGGAGAGGAAGGCATGTGCGACCAGGAGGATTGAGCCTGGTTAGGAATGGAAAATAGGAAAGAGAGAGAGAGAGACAGAGAGACAGAGACAGAGAGAGAGAACATAAAAGAGGGAGCCAATATTGGTTTGAAGATAAAGTTGAACACAAAGAAAGGTCGAGGAAACTACAAGACTGCTCCCAACTAACAATCTCAGCTTCCGTGGAAAGGCTATCATAAATGCCCTTCCCGAGAGTGAGATCAACAACTAACTTCTCCATGGAGTCCTCAACTAATGCCTGTTGAAAACAGGAGCAAACACCCATACATAAACACTGAGTCGAACTAGAACCCAGAAGCAGATGGAGAGGACAAGACCATGCGGTAGAAGTACATAGAGACAGCTTACCTGAACAAGGAGGAGCTAAGGGCCACTAGACTGATAGCTGGGAAGCCAACAGGAGACTGACTCGGACCCCCCTGAATATGGGTCTCAGCCAGAAGGTCTGAGCAGTCTAAGAGACCTCAGACAGTGGAGCCAGGATGTATCCCTGGTGCACAAAAGGACTTTGCAAACATATCCCGGGGGGGGGGGCCATGGAGGGATAACTGCGTTATTCTAGAGGTAGGGGGGAGGCCCTCGTGCCTCCTTTCAGGGGGCGGTGGGAGCTGAAGGCGCCCCGGGGGGGGGGGCCCCCCTTTTTTGTGTTTTGGGGGGGGGGGGGGGGGGGGGGGGGGGGGGGTGGGGGGGGGTGGGGGGGGGGGGGGGGGGGGGGGGGGGGGGGGAGGAGGGAGGAGGGCTGGAGGGGAGGGAGGGAGGGAGGGAGAGGGAACTGGGATCGACATGTAAAATAATAAATTAAAAAAAAAAAACAAAACGCTTTGACTCCAAAATTTAAGTTGAAGAACAAGTTACTGGGGAAAAGTATTTCTATTTTTGTTTCCACAGAAAATGAAAAGATGTGGATTCCTTCCAGACTAATGTGGTTTGATCACACCAGACCGCCTGAAACAGAGTACAAGCTGATCCTACATTCCAAACAGCTGGACAAAACAGCCCTGCAGACTACAGCTAGGATATCTGAATCTTCTTCGAATCCCCCAAGACAGCGCCCCTTACCAGCAGGAAGTAGTTTGGAAAGAATGACGCCCATATTCACAAATATTGTGTATAAATGTTTGTTTTCATTTAATTGGACTTTGTTATATAAAATTAAATAAAATAAATAAATAAATAAAATAATAATGAAAAAAAAAAAAAAAACTGACCTTAACAAGGAGGAGCTCATGGACCCCAGAATGATAGCTGGGAAACCAGCATTGGACTGATTCAGATCCCCTAAGCATTGGTCTCAGTTAGCAGGCATGGTCAGTCTACAGAACCTCTGGCAATGGAACCAGAATGTATCCCTGGTGCATGAAATGACTTTGGGAGCACATTCCTCGTGGAGGGATACTCCCTTTATCTGAGATGGTAGGGTTGAACTAGGCCCTACTGCAAATGATTTGATCGAGATTGATGATCCCTCCTAGAGGGCTTTCCTTCTCTGAGGAGTGGGTGGGGAATGGAAATCAAGAAGGGCCAGGGGTCATGGGAGGATGGGATCAAAATATAAAATAAGGAAAACAAAATAATACTAAAAAATAAAAAAAAAAAAAAACACGAAACTGTACTTTTCATTGATGTTGAACATTTCTATTTATCTTAATTTTATATTTAATATGCTTCACTTTTTAATTTATAACAAGGTGAAATTTGATGCCATCTAGTTGATATAATTATCTTTTAGGTTAAAATTTAAAGACCCCACAGTAGTTTATATGAAGAAAACACATGAGGAAATTCCAGCAAATAATAAATGAAACAATAGGTCATGGATTTCTATAATCCAGACATTTATAACATGACACTCAATTTAGACAGTAGACATAAATAATATAATTTGTTGTATTCTGATTCTACCTATTTTTTTCATCTCACCCCATTTCTCTACTGTCTCATACTATTTCACTGTTTTGGACTTCAAAGACTCCAGCATCCATATCATAGATTTCATACTTTCTGGCAGGTAAATGGGATCAGGGATTTTAAAATTGCAAAAACTTCAGAGTGGAATTTTTGTTTTATGTTCTCTGAAGCAAGGATGTACTTGGGTCATAATTTGTATGTGCTTAACTACTTCCTGCATATGACACGAAGGAAGAGATTTAAAGGTATGGAACTTTGTAAATATCCAACCTGTACCCATTAAAACATTGCCATTTGCGGTAAATAATATCCTGCTTGTAAAGTACGCACAGATTGCTTGATAAAAATGCAATTTTACTGTCACCCTATTGCTTTACATATTCTATTTTTTCAGGTAATACTTGTTTTCCTATAATATTTGCTATTTTCAATTAAACAAAGCATTTAAACACATAAGTTATTAATTTTATAGTCGCTGTATGACTTCTTAGTGTAAGAATTTGATCATGGAAGGTACTTACATAATCACTAAGCAACCCTTAAACAGGTAAATGAAATGGATTTAAAGAGGAAAATGGGGAAGTCAATAGGAAACTCAAAGGACTGATCATGGCAGTCCTTTGGAAATGCTGATATTGAAAATAATGTTGAATTTAGAATAAACTGTTATTGTTGTCCCCAATGTTGTCATGTGACTGAGAACCATGTTTCCAAATACTTGTTATAAGTATCAGGGAGTGAATTCAGTCATTGAAAATATGAGAAGGGTGGGAATTTGTGGACATGAAAAGAGGATATGAAAAATCATGCATTGGAAATGACACAGGAATAAATTTAAATGTTAATTATTGATATCAATCTATAAACAAAACGTTTAACCATCTATGATTTCTTTGAAGTGCTGGCTCAGAAGTAATTCCTGGTTTTATAGACTTGAATATGCTTTCCTCCTTTTAGCTGTGCTAGATAGTTTTAAGTCAACTTGACACAAACTAGAGTCATCTGACAGGAGGTAGCCCCAGTTAAGAAAATACCTCAGAAAGACAAGCCTTTCAGCTGGGTGGTATTGGCACATGCCTTTAATCCTAGCACTGGTGAGGCTGAGGCAGGCAGACCTCTGTGAGTTCAAGGCCAGCTTGGTATACAGAGTGAGTTCCAGGACTATGATGAAACACCAATATAGGTTATTTTCTTCATTAGTGATTGATTGGGGTTGAATGGATCCATGCTGGGCTGGTAGTCCTGGGATCTATAAGAAAGCAAACTGAATATGCTAGAGGGAGAAATCCAAATAGCAGTACCAATCCATGGCCCCTGCATCACCTCATGCTTCTAGGTTCCTCTCCTGTGTGTGTTCCTGTCCTGACTTCTTTTGATGAACAGTGATGTGGAATGTAATCCTAAAACCTTTTCTCCCAAAGTTGCTTTGATCATGTTGTTCCACCACAGCAATAATAACCCTAATTAGTACAGTAACTATTCAAAAAATCAGAGAGGCAGTAACTATTCAAAAGCATCAATAAAGCTAGTGTTTTATTAGTCTCCATATAAATATCTCTATCTGCACTGAAAAATTATTTTGTTTACTGACAGTAATTCATATTGTTTCAGAGTTATCAAATATCAAATAATTTTGTAATAATTTTAGTGAGTAATTAAGAAAAAGACGTTGATAAAATCATAATTGGCATCATTATGTTCCAAAGCATTAGCCAGCAAAGTCCCATGCTCAGGCCAGCTCTGGACAGCTGCTTGCTCTGATACCTATAGTTTATTTGGAATATTGTCAAAGTCCTTTATTTCCATTCTGACTGGAACTACATTTTTGCTTTAGCAAAACCTACATGTCCTGCCAGACTAACAGTCCACTCTCTGGCGCTTTACAGAATAGCTCCAATATACCTTATTCAAAGAATGTCAAGGAAGCTGATAGACAATTAAAATGTCAGTGTTTTCCATCAGAGCCCTCAGTAGTCATGTAGTTCCTGAATTACGTTCACACTTAATTTTGTCTGCTTTCATCCTTAAATTTCACTGGAGCTCATTAAATTATCATGTTTAACCTCCACACAAATGAGCCCTTTAAAGTTTTATTTTTCTGTAAAAAATATTAACTCCATTTCATGTGGTAGTATGGTACTGTTTTTTTTTTTAAACCCAACATGACTTCTTGCCAGTTTTTGTGTTGTTTATTTTTTTTTAGCTTTTTTTGTATAGTGTACATGAATAGTACTGATTCATAGAGTACAATGAAGTGTATTTCTATAGTTTTACTTTCAGAGTGAGTTTATAATATAATGAATGCACTTACCATTTCATATATTTGTTATCATTTACATACTGATAACATTTAAAAACTACTGCTTCGGCAATTTTGAAGCTTACTATAAGTATTTATTAACTGTGGTCAACATCTTTTTTGATATGTCAAAAAATTGCTGCTCACTTCTGAGATTTCTACTACTCTTTGAGGGATTATTTATCTTCATCTATTCTCTGGAATGCTTTGTGAAATGTGTTCTGATTGATATACTAAAATATTTCTAAAGGAAAATTTTTATGACCAACATAGAAGAAAGTCCTTGGGTAAGTGAAAAATGCAATGTTTCCCCCAGGCAAATGCTAGAAATCTTATCAAATTCAGTAGGAGCCACCTGTGATTAGAAATTACACTTCAGTAGCAGTAATCTATTGGCTATTTGTAAGTTATTTGATTCAATACATAAGTTCTAAGAAAACAAACAACACACAAGCAAATGTGTATCTGCTATATGTACCATTGTAAAGGGTTCAACCTTGGTAAGACTGATAGTAGGAGGTAGTCTTCTGGACCAGGCTTCACTTCCTTTCAATTCACTGCTTAAAGGCAGCATACTAGAGTCAAAAGTCCTTTACCTAATAATCCATTTATAGCATTTACAACAGACTGAAATTTTCCAAATCATTTGTTTTAAAACCTCTTCTACTGATGTTTGTGTAATCACTGAATTCTTTTTCTTTGTTACCTTAACAAACAAATCAAATAAAAGACAAGGCCTTATGATATGCAAAAATGTACTTCAACAAAGGAAACAGCATATCAATAATTATGACAGTGGATAACTTAGTAAAATCAGTAGGATCTGAGAAATGCATCATTAGGTAATCTTGTCATTGTGTCATCATTGTTGAGAGTACTCATACAAATTCTCATGGATGATCTAAATCACACCTAGGTTATGTCTTTAGCATGTTCCTGCTATCACATTTATATGGCATGTTACTATTAAAAGATTAGGCAAGTTTTCTAAACATTGAAAAGGTACAGTAAAACCTGTTTTGTTGTTGTTGTTTTGTTTTGTTTTGCTATTGTATAAGACAAAACTAGATTCTGTTGTCCAAGTCACTATGATTCAAGCTTGTGGGATATCAAATAGCTGTGTTATGTTGGGCATTGACACTACACTTTTACGGTGGACTAATTTTATTTTAAAGCATCTTCAATTGTGAATTAACTTTGAACAAAGTATCTGTAGTTCTCATTAGTGGTGCGATCTTCAATATTCAAGTTTTAAAAACTCAGAATCACAGAATGGTGAATGATTTCATTAATTCATTTGAATTAAATATTTTATATATTCTTTTTGTATTTCAGAGAAATATATAGATTTGGTGATTACTGCTGTTTCGAAACACACATTGCTCATCAATGTTTCTAATAAAAAGCACCTCTTCTTCACCTTTAGTAGATATGCTACATTTTTTTACTAATAAGGTAAATCATAGAAACATTGACATATCATCATTTGAAAAGTAATTTAGAGCATTTCAAAAATGATGGCACAGTGTTACTAATTGCTTCTCATTAATATTAAAAGCTATATGACACTATGCAATGATTATAGGATAAATTCTCTAGGTAGCAACTCATAAATGGACTGGCATCATTGTGAAATATGCTCCCCTATTTGTGCTACCAGAGTTTAGATATAAAAGCATGACAATTATCTGTTTTTATTTTTGAGATATAGATATGTCATAAAATTATTTAAAATAGAAACTGAACGACTAAAATTTGAAATATTCAAAGAAAATGTACAAATATCATTTCATATTTTAGCATCGATAAATCATGTCAAAATCACTTCAATAAAAGGCAAAGGCTTATATTCCTGAAATTATACCCCTTACCAGGATTAATGAACATATAGCATGTATGTGAGTTTGAGTCAGATAAAATGAGATTTATTATACTACCACCATATTCAAAAGATCAATTTACATCTTTGATTCTACTTGGAATTAAAATATCACAGTAGAGAAACAGAAAAATAAAACTAATTATCTAATTTCATTCTTCAGGTAAGGACTATAAAAACATTATGTGTACTAGCAAAGATGCAAAAATCCCTCATAGTGTTTCCTTTTATTTTTTTAAAAGTTATTTAATTATTTTTTTTATTTTACATGTAGATCCCAGTTCCCTCCCCCTCGCTCCTTCCCTCCTTCTATCTTACCCTCTCTGCCCCCTCACATTCACCCTGACCACCCTCCCTACCATCCCCCCACCCCAATTCCATATGTAGGGCAATGCCATCTAGGTGCGGTCATGTAAATCTGTCAAGTCATTTGAAGTAGGGGCTAGAACTTCCCTCATGTCTCTAGGTTAAGGCAGTATTCCTCCATAGGGGATGTGTCCACAAGGTCCTTTTGTGCACCAGGAATACATACTGGTTTCACTCTCTGAGGTCCCTTAGACTGCTCAGTTCTTCTGGCTGAGACCTATATTCAGGGGGGCCTGAGTCAGTCCCATGCTGGATTCCCAGCTATCAGGCTGGGGGCCCATTAGCTCCTCCTTGTTCAGGTCAGCTGTCTTTATGTGTTTCAGCAACCTGGTCTTGTCCTCTCCCTCTGCATGTGGATTCTAGTTCCACTCATTGTTTAGGTATGGCTGTTAGCTTCTGCATCCAACAGGTACTAGATGAGGCCTCCATGATAGTGGATAAGTTAGTTGTTGATCTCACTATCCGGGGAGGGCATTTATGTTAGCTTTTCCATGGTTGCTCATATTGTTAGTTGGCAGCAGTCTTGAAGGTCTCTAGACCTTTCTTTAGGTTCACTTTTCTCTTCAAATCAATAATGGTTCCCTCTTCTATGTTTGTTCTCCTCTCTCTCTCCATTCACTGCCCCCCACTTCCCCTGTGCTCTGGGGGACTTGTCCCTTCCCCTTTCTGTGAGGGACTTTATATGAATCTGTTAGAATATACCTTGTATCCTAGTTCCTCTGGTCGTGTGAATTATAGGCTGGTGATCCTTTGCTCTAGGTCTAAAATCCATATATGAGCGAGTACATACTATATTCCTCTTTGTGTGACTGGGTTACCTCATTCAGGATGGTTTCTTCTAGTGTCATCGACTTGCCTGCGAATTTCAAGATTTACTTTGTAATTATTTTAAATTGTATTTTACTTGTTTGTATGATTATGTGTGCAGTCTGTGTGAGTGCAGTACTGTTGGAGACCAGAAGGAGTAATCAGTCCCAATGAATAAAGAGTGACAACCAGTAGTGAACAGTATGCTAGGGGTACTTGGAGTTTAATTACAGTCCTCTCAAGGAGGAGTAAACCAGTAAACTGTTACTCCATCCTACACACTAACATTTAAAAAATGAAAAACTTCCACAAATTTTACTGCTATCAATCGTTTTTTGTTTTTTGTTTTTTTTTTGTTGTTGTTTGTTTGTTTAATTTTCTTGATTGTGTTCCATACAGTTAATTTTATATATTACCAGAACCATGTAAGGTTTTGAATAAAACTACTTCAAAATATTAGCCTTTATTCTTTCTTAGAAATCATAAGCATAATTATGTTATTTTCTAGGTACATAATTCAAAAATTTATTTTGCAAGGCAGTTTTTTTTTTAAATTAAGATGTATCAATAGAAAATTGTATGCAATCAATATTTTAAAAAAACTAACATAGAAGGATAGCATGCTTTTAAATGTATATTTAACTTAGAAAATTTAATTTGCTTGAATTTAGAGACTGGTCTTTGTACAGTTAAATATTCTTTTTTTAATGTGTAGCCTTTGGAAGATACTTCAAATATGAGTAATGCCACTTCCTTAAATAAAAGGGACTCACACTCAACAGAAGTTGTCAGCCACCACTACTTCTCTGTAGGGATGAGGGATTCTGTCCCACCTCTTTTCCACCTGCTGAAATTGTGTCCTGCTTGAGTTTATTCAGACTTTATATATGCTGCAGCAGCTTCCGTGATTCATCGTGTTCAGTCAACACTATTTCCTAGTAGTTTTGCATTGGCACTTGGCTCATTTTTCCTCTCTACTCCACAAGAATCCATCAAAGTGCCAGTGAAAAACCACACAACCAAGAATATATGACCTAAATAAAATGTACTTGACATCTTCTTAAGGAAGAACACAAATTTGGGTAAGTGTGGAAGGATGGTGGATTCTGATGGGTAAAAAGGGTCAGAAGACACTGAATGGAATTCTCAGAGAACTTAATAAAAATGAGATGAAAGGGGAAAAATGAAATGAATAAAGCAATTTCCAGCCTTAAACCCAAACTCAGAGGCAAGTAGATCTCTGTTAGTATGAGGACACACTGGTCTACCGAGTGAGTTTCAGGACAACGTCCAAAGCCACAGAGAAATACTGTCTCTCTGTCTGGAAAAGTTCATAAATAAATAAATAAATAAATAAATAAATAAATAAATAAAATAAAATAAAAAAAGTGAGTGCAATCATTTTATTTTATTCCAATATCTGCCAAAGTTATATTTATATTACTTTATCTGTATATCTAAAACTGCTAGATGGTTAATATTTCTTTCTTTATACCATGTATTATTTTGGAACTTGTAAAGGCAGTTGATTTATAGAGTTGCAACTTGGCTAGACGCAGCATATTTCCCAATTGTGCATTGATTTGTACTTGTAATGGCCATTAGTTTCCATCTTGTAGGATTCTCAACTGTAATTGGATACAGTTTCTGAATATTCAGTAACCTCTCTCTTCCTTTTTCTCAAGGAATATATTTGAAGAGTCCTACATGGATATAAGAAACCAAAAGATAGTACCAAATTCTATAATAAATTGAATTTACAAAGTACTGTGTAGAATAGATTAAGAAAATAGTAAGTAGAACAATGATAACAATATTATGAATATGTTCTTTTCTTTTTCAAAATAATTTGTCGTATTTTACCATTATTTTGATTATAAAAGTGTACATGATACATGATGATATGAATGCAGATGAATGAATGATTTAAGAATTGTGGAAAAATGTTAGTTAATCATTCAAATTTTTACCTCATAACAAGCATTGTAAAACTACAGTTAATCCGATAACTAATTATTTCAATAAGGAATTTATGTGTGAATATCAAATAATTGTGTGAATAGACTTACTCTGAAAAACAGGGACAAATAACATTAGGGTCTCAAGACATCACATTGTTTTGTGTTTACTTAAAAGTATACATACATAACCACAAACAAATCTTAAATAAAATTGATGAATGTAAATTACCTAATTTGGAGTCTCCTAGAAAGACAAGAATACTTCACTTATGGTGCCAAAATATATCTACAAAAACATGACCTAAAGAATGTCAATATCAATAGACTTGTCAGTGCAGAATGGAAAAATCTCAAAGGATTTATAGCCTTTATAATTGCTGAGAGAGGATTAGTTCATCTCTCCCAGGCATAAGACCTCTAATTGTTTATATAATACAGTAAGCCACAATCTGATATATTCACAAAATCACTAAATGTACTCAGCATAATATATTTTCAGAAATCAAATGCAAAAAGGCCATCAGTTGGAAGAAAAGGAAGATATGGCCACGGCAATAGGAAATAGACACAGGAGGGGAAGGAATAAGGAAAGAGAAGGATGGCAGTAATGTAATTAGAGTTTAAATAAATTTTAATGGACAGAAAAAGACTTTGATATCCTGTGATCCTTGTGTGTTATTTAAATAATTTTTTTTTCATTCTGATATCATATTAGTTCTCATATTTTAAAATGAGAACTCTGTTTAATGTAAACTGGAGCTTAAATGTCTTATAAGAGAAATAAAATAATTTCATAATTAGTTTTGAGTAACAGGATATTCAAATGATTATAAGGTAAAAATTGAGATACCAGGTGCACAGTTTACCAAGACAATATTATGGAGAATTACAATCAACTCCTTTGCATTCACTCTGAAATGGATGCCAAAATTTCCTACAGTGTAGTGATACAGAACATTTTTCAGTTTAACTTGCAAATTACATGCAAATATATATATATATATATATATATATATATATATATATATATTTGGTTCAATATTGCTCTTCTCTGTCAACTAGTGTATTTGATATTACATCCAATGTCAAAATGTCTTATATAATATTATACTCTTTAATGTTGAAGCTTCCTTAGTTGCTTTTTATGTAAAAATGTTCTAAGCACATCTTTGCTTTCTTTTGAAAAAAAAAAAATCAGTGGACCTAGTGCCCTGTCCACTGTTATTTCAAGGATTTAACCAACCGTTTTACTTTTCGATTCAGAAATTCTTTAGCAAACACTTGGGATTCATTTCAAAATATTTGAAGATTCTGTGGGAGTAAGCTATAAAAACCTGAGCCTTGTTATGAGAGCTGCCTTCTCCCCTCACATTTGGTATGTATAATTCAATAAAAATAAAATGTGAAGATATAATTTTGATTTCTTATTGTCTGTTATCAGCCTGGTGGTCATGTTATAATGTTTACAAAATTTTGTTACAGTAAGATAGAATTAACAGAATCAAAAATAAAACTTATTAACCATGTCCTAGCCTCTTAAAATTTTGACAATGAGTAACACAGTCTTGTATATTTCTAAGATATGTGTTATATGGACATAAAAACAGAAAATACATGCGATACTTTTATCTGTTATAAATCTTTTAAAATTCAGCTCAGTACTGACAGAACTGGATTATACTTCATTTTATATTTTGTCCCATGAAACACAATAATATTCCTTTAAAAAGATACTCATTTAGCCAGAATTTATTAAAATTTTTACCTCAATTAATATTTTTTAATTTATTTTATATAACAAAGTCCAATTAAATGAAAACAAACATTTATACACAATATTTGGGAATTTGGGCATTGTTCTTTCCAAACTACTTCCTGCTGGTAAGGGGCGCTGTCATGGGGGATTCGAAGAAGATTCAGAAATCCTGGCTGTAGTCTCTAAGGCTGCTTTGTCCAGCAGTTTTGAATGTAGAATCACCTCGTACTCTGTATCAGGTGGTCTGGCATGATCTAACCACATTAGTCTGGAAGGAATCCACATTTTTGCATTTTCTGTGGAAACAAAGATAGAAATCTTTTTCCCCAGTAACTTGTCTTTGAACTTAAATTTTGGAGTCAAAAAAGTTTTTTTAACTTAATTTTTATTTTACATGCCGATCCCAGATCCCTCTCCCTCCCTTCCTCCTTTCCTCCCTCCTCCCCTCCCTCCCTCCTTCCCTTCCCTCCCTCCCTCATTCCCTCCCTCCCTCCTTCCTTCCCTTTTACCCTCTCTGCCCTCTCACATGCACTCTAACCACCCTCCCCTCTCATCCCCCTACCCCAATTCCATATGTAGGGGAATGCCATCCAGTTGGGGTCATGTAGATCTGACAGGTCCTGTGAAGTAGGGACTAGGGCTTCTCTCCTGTCTCTAGATTAAGGCAGTTATCCTTCCATGGGGGATATGTTCACAAAGTCTATTGTGCACCAGGGATATATCCTGGTTCCACTGTCTGAGGTCTCTTAGACTGCTCAGACATTCTGGCTGAGACCTATATTCAGGGAGGCCTGAGTCAGTCCCATTCTGGCTTCCCAGCTATCAGTCTAGTGGCCATTAGCTACTCCTTGTTCAGGTAAGCTGTCTCTATGTGTTTCTGCTGCATGGTCTTGTCCTCTCCATCTGCATCTGGATTCTAGTTCAACTCAGTGTTTATGTATGGGTGCTTGATCCTGTTTCAAACAGACATTAGTTGAGGGCTCCATAACTCCAGGGGCACAGACACTGAGAGAAACAATTAATAAATGGGACCTCTTCAAACTTAGAAGTTTCTGTAAGGCAAAGGACAAAGTGGACAAGACCAAACGGTAGCCCACAGACTGGGAAAAGATTTTCACCAATCCTATATCTGACAAAGGGCTGATCTCCAAAATATAAAAAGAACTCACAAAACTAGTCAACAAAACACCAAATAAGCCTATTAAAAAATGGGGTACAGAACTGAAGAAAGAATTCTTAATAGAGGAAATCAAAAAGGCTGAAAGACACTTAAGAAAGTGCTCCATATCCTTAGCTATCAGAGAAATGCAAATCAAAACAACTTTGAGATACCATCTTACCCCTGCCAGAATGGCTAAAATTAGAAACACCAATGATGACTTATGTTGGAGAGGATGTGGAGAAAGGGGAACACTCCTCCATTGCTGGTGGGAGTGGAAACGCATACAGCCATTTTGGAGATCAGTATGGTGGTTCCTCAGGAAAATGACACTTAGTTTACCACATGGCCTGGCAATCCCCCTCTTAGGCATATGCCCAAAGGATTCACATCCATGCAACAAAGACATCTGTTCAACTATGTTCATAGCAGCACTATTTGTAATAGCAAGAACCTGGAAGCAACCTAGATGCCCCTCAATTGAAGAATGATTAATGAAGATGTGGCACATCTACACAATGGAATACTACTCTGCAGAAAAAAATAATGGTATCTTGAAATTCTCAGGCAAGTGGATGGCACTTGAAGAAACCATCCTGAGTGAGGTAACCCAGTCACAAAAAGAGGAACACAGTATGTACTTACTCATATATGGATTTTACACCTAGATCAAAGGATCACCAGCCTATAATTCACACCACCAGAGGAACTGGGATACAAGGTATATTCTAAGAGATTCATATAAAGTCCCTCACAGAACTGGTAAGAGACAAGTCCCCCAGAGTTCAGGAGCAGTGAGGGGGGAGCAGCAAATGGAGAGAAAAGTAGGAGAAAACAAGGGGGAGGAAAGGAAAACATGTGCTACCAGGAAGATTGAGCCTGGTTAGGAATAGAAGAGAGAGACAGACAGACAGACAGAGAGAGAGAGAGAGAGAGAGAGAGAGAGAGAGAGAGAGAACATAAAAGGAGGTAATATTGGTTTGAAGATAAAATTGAACACAAAGAAAGGTCTAGAGAACTACAAGGCTGCTGTCAACTAACAATTTGAGCTTCTGTGGAAAGGCTATCATAAATGCCCTTCCTGGAGAGTGAGATCAACAACTTACCCTACTTAATATTAATGTGGATGTATGCATCATATTTTTCTGACAGTATTAATCTTCACAAGGAATTTTTTCTCATACTATTTTATTTTATTATTAGGTAAAAGTTTTTTTTTTATTTCTTACAAGAATACATTTATGTAACGAATTACTTTAACTTTAGTCATTTTCTTAAGTTTAAATATCTAACGTGTTCTATCAAGGGATCTATGTCTTACAAGAAATCTTAATAAATGTTGTTAAATTGCACCCCAGATAGATAATGTTTTATTTTACTTTGTCTTTACTGAGTAATAAACACAAAGTTTTATTATACCTTTTTGAACACAACATGCTATCTCCAAAACATTTTGTCCATTTTAAATGATAAATCTGCCATTTTAGATATGTTATAATATATCAGAAAAATTATTGTCATTTATGTAAATTATAATTTGTTTGATTAATACTAATTACACTGATGCCATGTCTCTCTTCTGGTTTCTTCTGTCACTTACTTTACCAAGGGTTAATTAGAATGTTACCATTATTTAACAGAGTTACTAAGAAACTTAGAGTCTTCAGTGGCTATAGATCACACTTTATCAATTATTATTCACATCTGCATTTTTTGTCCATATTAATCTTGATAAGAGAATTCAGTAAAACATACAAGAGTTGTGGGTAATTTTTTTAATCTCATGGATGTATTAAAAAATCACCATGTAGATCTGTCAGGTCATTTGAAGTAGGAACTAGGAATTCTCTCCTGTCTCTAGGTTAAGGCAGTTATCCCTCCATGGGGGATGTGTCTGCAAGGTACTTTTGTGCACCAGGGATACATCCTGGTTCAGGGGCAGAGAGGGTAAAAGGGAGGGAGGGAGGAGGGTGGGAGAGAGGGAAAGAGGGAGGGAGAGTAGAGAAGGAGAAAAGGAGGGAAGGATGGAGGGAGAGAGAGGGAACTGGGATCCATATATAAAATAATAAATTGAATAAAAATATACTAAAAAACTAATAAATATTTGCCAAAATTTAACATTATCCCAGAACTAAAGAGAAGTCCTCACAAGGCTCAAGAGCACTTACTGCCCTTGCATGTATCTAGCAATACTCTGGGCTCAACCTTTACTTCTAGATGAAAAGAACACAGCCTGTGTAACATTACCAATGTCAATTCGCCCTAAAAAATACCATGTGCCACAACAATACACCTACTTATTCATACCCACATTTTATCATTTATTTTCTTTTCATGTGGATAATAAATTTTTTAACATTAAAAGAAGAGGTAAAATAATTTTCCTCATATCATTGATGATTAAAAATACTATAGAGTCCCCTCTCTGTTCATTTATGGTTTATAGATATCAATTAACTTCCTTTTTCCCCAGAGTTTCTGGCATTCTGTCATTGCTTTTCAAATATTATATTACTTTTTTGACAGCTTTTGATAGTAATACTGTAAATATTGGCACTTATACTTTCTCTTTTCCAATATGTACAATTTTTTCTTTGCTTTTTGTTATTACATTAAAAGAATAATCTAACTTTGGAATCAATTTTGATTTCTCTAAGTTGCAAATTAAAATAAATTCACAATTGTCATTTTTTCCCTCCAATATCAACATCTTACAGTACTTAAAATATATGTTAAGCTCAATAGTTTAACATGATTTTAATACTCTTGGCTATGACTTTCATCAGAGTTTGTATCTTCTCCTTTGTTAGGATTCTGGATATTTTCCTTTTCCAGGATTCAAACCAAGGTACAATATAAAATGTTATTTTCCCCTTTGTTAATATATAGGAATCCACAGAAATCACATTGGCTTTAAGCCAAATACAATCAACGATACCTGAGACGTAGCTGGACTTTCACTATTGATATTAAACCTTTGCCACTTGAATAGTAGTGTTTGCCAGGCTACTCCGCTGGAAAACAATTAGTTTTCTCTTTGCACACACATTTCTCCTCGGAAAAGGATACTCAGTTCAGGCCACAATCAAGGGAAAAGCAACTAAGTTGTTCATGATTAAGATGGGAGTGGGTACAAGTGACAATTATAATATTTTTTCATCTAGATTTTGGTCTAATGGGTATTAGGTAGATCCAGGGGTTATAGAACATATGTCATGTCTCACAGTGGTATTTCTTAGAAGATACATCACTGATAGTTTATTGTTTAAATAAGTATAATAAAAAAGTAAAATTAAGTCAGTAGAAATGGATTTACTGTTATTGTGTCAGAAAATTTTGAATTATAATCCTTGTAAATTACTAGTTATAGCACACAAAAATGTTCCAGCATTTCAAGAATAGTGATACAAAGGCCATGCTATAATAAATATTAAATGAGTGATATGAAAATCTTAGTTTATTGTCTGACTAATGATAATGTTCAAAATATAAAAGCTGGATATGATGTATCAATTAACACTCTTTCTGAGTCTCTCCTAAGCAGCATTTCCGTAATTCCCAATGTTCTCATGTATATGCTATTTTCTTGTTCCAGAGCTAGATGGCAAAGGACTCACATAGTATCTGTTCTCATTGAAATGGGACTTAACAATGAAATTTTCACCTTGAATCATATAAACAATGTATAAGCAAATGTTGTGACAAATTCATAAAAATAATAATCAACCTTTTTAATGTGGGATACATATGGAGAACATAATATGACAAATGTAAATCCTAGCATTTTTATCAGCTTGTTAATGATTTGAAGGAATTTCTCTATTCTTAACTAAGAAAGCTTTTATTACAAAGGGGGACATAGATTTTAATACCTTTTAAAATCAACTGTTAGTGTCATATACTTTTATGTTAATATTTGGTATGTGAGTTTATTTTTTTTATTCCAAACCATTGTAACATGTCTAGAAATAAAAACCACTGGCCATCCTTACTTCAAATATTCATTAGCACCCACTATTTTTTACTTTTTATTTTTTGCCTCCTCTGTTCCAATCAGGTAGATTACACATTTTGAAATTATCTCACAGATTTTTAAGTATTTCGTTTATTTTATTTTTAAGATTTTGTTCTCATTTAAGATTTAATTTAATTAATGTTGGGTAGATGGTGTACTAGCATGTAGATACCAAGGCAAACTACACCAGGGAGTTAGTTTCTAGGGAGCAGAAACAGGAAGTTGAAATGGCTGAAGTGGATAATGTTAACCAAATTTGTATACTCTGGAAGAGTAGGAAGTTCTTAACTATTGTAGTATATCTCCACCACCAACCACCTACCTGTTGTTTTTGTCTAAGTTGTTATATTTATCAACAAAGACTCCAAAGTCAAATATTGGGGTGAAAATCTGCTAGATCAACAAGTTGAGAAACCCAGCCAGAGAGTGTCTCTCCACAACACTCTAAACCAAAAATGCCCATGAGTCTCTAAATCTCCCTACTCCTTCCTGTGTGTCTCTCTATCCATCTTCCAGGTTCACTGTACTATCTATAGTTAATATTTGTCAATTAGTTTTTTACTCCACTCACTGTTCCAAGGTTAGTTAATAACACAGTCTCAGAGCTTTATACAATATCCCCAAACACTGACTTCCAGTCCCAAATTCAGATTTTTATTTCAAACTCAGATTCAGCAGTCTCTGTTCTTCTAACTTCAATCTTGAAAGGAGTCTTTTTTGTTACACAGCATCTATATCCACTGTATTGTGTTGTCCTTATTTCTTTCATATAGCATCTATCTCTCTGCTTGCCTCAACCACATTTTCTCTAGTATTCTTTTCTATAAGAATCCACAGAAGGATTATCTGCCAAGCCATAGACTGATAAAAACTTTAGTGATAGTCCAGATGTTGGAATATTGCAACCTTAGGCTCTAATTACTATTAATCTTTGCTGTTTCAGTAACTATTGTCCTCTGTGATTATTCTTATATTCTCCTATCTTAGAAAACTTTAGATTGTTATAATATACCACTAGCTTTAACCCAGGAGAAGCTAAGAATATCTTTGGATATTATCTGAAACAACACAATAGTGGTTGTCATAATAAACCACTGCCTTTCACCCAGTAGAAGTTAAGAATGTCTTTGGATATTATCTGAGACAACACAATAGAGGTGTTTCCTTTTTGTTGCAAACTTGCCACCCAGTGTGATGTGCTCACCTTTGCCTTGGTTTATAAATTATTTCATTCTTAAACAATAAAACACCATAAATCTAAATCTTTTAGTGTTTGGAACATAAAATTTGATATAATCTGGGCCAATGGGGAAATCATTCTAAGTTCTATACTAAACCATCCCATATATCCTTTTGAGATGAGAGTTGTTTTTTGCATTGGAAATATTCACTAGTAATTTTTATATAAATTTTAATTAGATATATTTTGATAACATTCTTTACCCTTCCTCAAGTGCTTGGGGTTTCTACAAATGTTCCTACCCACTCAAATTTCTGCTCTCCCTCCCTCCTTTCCTATCTCCTCTCTCTCTGTGTCTATAGGTGTAATTGCCTCTATCTTTCTCTCACTCTCCATTCATTCTTCTTTCCCCTTTGGTGATTACATAAACAGACATACATGAAAAGAAAAAGAAAAATGCCCTAAAAATCAGAATCAAGATAGTTTTAAAAAATCAATAAGACAAAAATATTACAAGAATATGAAGCTAAAAACTGATAAAAACTATGAAGGCATTTTTTTGTTGATGAACTAACTCTGGGTCTGTGTCCAGAATGCAAAACATAGCAAGAGCCAGAAGTGATAGGTGACTCTAAGGAAACAACATATTTTATATACAATACTATTGCAGAGATAATGACAGGCCACAAAAGACCAGCAGCATGCTATTATGAGTCTTTTTGACAATATTTATTTTGATAATCACAAATTTTCAATCACATGAAAATATATTCTCAGGTATGCTTTGTCTCTTTAAAATTTATTTTTCTTGCTTTTCTAATGTTATTATGTTTGATTGCAAATATATTAATTGACATGCTCTGACTCATTAGAGATCACTAGCTTCAGGTGACATCAAGTTTATTTTAGCTACGAAATGTTTCAATAAAATTCTTCTTTTCTAATATAAAATTAGGAAATTGTTGCTATTTTGAATATTTAAAAACAACAATAATTTAATTAGAAAATATTAACCTAGATAGTACAGCTACAAAAATTTGGAAATAAGTTCTTTAAATAGTTTTAATTGGGATCTCACTGGGTAGATAGAAATTATGTTAGGGTAGGACTGTTGTTCTTGAAGACATTAAAATGTGTAAGAAAAAAGGTTAAGCAACTTCTCAATTTGATCCATGTGGCAAAGCATTTAACAGATGTTAGAAGGCTTGCAATTTCCAATTAGAGTTTTTTCAGCACATAAAGAGGATAACAAGTTTTGTTTTTAATTAGTTTGAAAGCCATTATTTTGGTTGAGTTGATTTGCTTTATATAACTTTAAATGCAAGCCATCCTGTGCAGCTTGCTCAAGTGTATTTTTTATCATTAGCAGTCCCATTCAAAATTTAATGATAGAAAGGGGTACAGACACTGTCTTCCTAGGTTTATAATATCTCCCTGTAATGTCTCACCTATTTAAAAACAAGCTCTTTCTCACTCACATCTACCAGGAAACAATTGCTAATTGGATTTGAGTAATTGTCTATTTATGCCATACCCAGTGAATTAAAATATTGGTTTCTGTTCTATAAATAGTTTTGTTCTGGAAATCATGCCCAATTCCCACCTCTCCTTAACTTCAGAGAAGTAGTTCTCTTGCAGAAGAGAAACATTAGTTTCTAATGGTTGCTTGTGATGCATTTGTTTGTAGGATATACAAAGGGTTACAAGGTAAAGAGTTGCTTTAAGGGTTTTACAAAGTAAAGAGTTGCTTTAAAGAGATTAATTAAGTTGTGTTAACTTAATGACCTATTTCACAAGTAAAGAAATGTGTATCTCAAACCATGAAGAAATTCCATATTCTTTTGAGACAATAGATAGGTATTTGCTACTTTTAAAGGTTTGAATAATTTGTTTTGTTTTTTTTTTTTTTGTCAACAAAATACACAAAACTATGTTGGGTTAACTTGAGTTTAACACAGGTAGATATTATGTGCTTACTTGCAAGGAAAAATATGATTAGCTTACTACTGATCAGTTTTTCTATCCATACGTAGGTTTAACCTAATGAATAATATCACAAATTCTGAGTTCTCATATGTGCAATGTAATATTTTTTATTATTATTATTATTAAAAATTAATTGTTCAGAATTTCTTGCATTCTAATTTTAAATTTATATGATACTAAATATTATTTGAGTTGATATTGAGAAAACAAATTATCATATATATTTCACTATTAAAAAATAAGAAAATTATCTCAGTGGTCTCAGATTGACTTGAAATATTCAGCTACCAAGAGAGTCCATCATCATTATCAATCTAAATTCAGATCAAACATAAAGACAAATATTTCCCCATTTATAGATAGTCTTCCAGAGACTCATCCTTACTTCCCTGCTTAAAGACTAATGTCTTTAAGCATCCCAGAAGATAGATACCTATCTCCATAGTCACTGTAGATTTAGCTGCTTAAATCTGATATAAACCTCACTCTAGTACTGTCTTTCATGGCAGTCTAGTTAGGGCAAATATAAAAACAGTCTTATTGTTGACTTAACACAGGATGAATTGTGCCTGACAAATAATATTGTCAACTTGAGAACTAGTAATTACTTGACTGGAGATCATGTATGAAGTTGGATTATGGCTGCTAGATTATATAAGGAGGGAGAGTTCATCTTTATCTTTTTAATTATAGGATTGTGAGGAGCACCACATTCCAGATTAAGGAATGTTTTAAGTGAAAACCTTGAGGTTTTTATCAGAG
Organism: Phodopus roborovskii; assembly: GCF_943737965.1. NCBI lineage: Eukaryota > Metazoa > Chordata > Mammalia > Rodentia > Cricetidae > Phodopus > Phodopus roborovskii. Next base: position 20,339,874 of record NW_026126433.1, read on the forward strand.
AAGTTTTCATAAAGTGTATTTCTCAGTAATAGTCAAGATCACTTTCCTTGAGGTGAATCTTCATCTGAACCTTTGAAAATAAGCAAGGAATGGTAGGTAATGTGTACATCCTTTACTATTCCTGTCCTGACTGACCAAGAACCATAATGTTCTATGTATACAAAACAGTTTGATTCTGTTCTTCATAGTTTATGACATAGAAAAAATCTGAAAGTATCCTTACATAACCCAATGCCTTCTTCATTTCCTCACTCATTCTTAGATAATGAGAGATTTTATCCTTATAATGTATCAAATGGAATTATCTCTTTAATGATTCAGTGTGTTGTATCTTTTTCACTAACATTGTACAATAGTTATTTTCCCTTTATTTATTTCATTTAGTCAATCAATTTGTTGAGGATGTTGTAAGAGAGAATGGGTTGTGAGTTCAGGGACTCTCAACAGACCACATCTGATCACTCTCCATAAACTGTTAGAGAAAAAGTAACAATGAAAACGAAGGGATTTATTCTGAAAAGTGCAGTGTGTGTGTGTGTGTGGGGGGGGTGTTTGCATGCTGAGATCTGTCTTATGGGAGACACTGAGAAGAGATTCTAGTTTAAATGGGTAACAGAAAAGCATTAGGGAAGGAAGTATCCATAGGTAAGCAATCTTTGCTCAATGGTGGTTTTCATCATTACCAGAGGTCTGATTCTGAGAACTGTGAATCCCTGCTGTTTTGCACCTTCACTAGAGGGGTCAATTTGGTTCTTATCTTGAAATAATTGCTCCTGTGTAGGGGGGAAGGCCATTTCATACCACTGGGTATGTGGTTCTACTGGGAGCCATTTTCAAAATGGGGTAATCTGCCTACAAGGCACCCTGTTTTGGAGCTCTGAATACATCGTAGTTCATCTTATTTTGTGTTCTACATTTAAAATGAGAAAGGTTATCAAGTTGAGTTAAGACTTTTGAAACCAGTAACTTGTTTGTAGAGAATTGAACAAGAATTTGACATAAAACTTTATAATAGCAAAGTTAAAACAAAACACCATGATGACAAGATGACAGATTTTACTCTAATTTCAGTCACCTTATAGGCACCTTCAATGTCTGAGGTAAGAGCAACACTTTTTACTGAGAGATGTCTGTAAACTCATACTGTTGTTTTCACCTTGTATTATTGAATTTTTAAAGTATCTTGTAGGGTTTTTTTTCCTTCAAGATTATTTTAGTTGATTATTAGATGGGTGTTAATGGAAATAATCATACAACATATAACCAAACCTTAAAATACCCTATCATTACACATTTCTGATTTTTATGAGTTGTAGATATAACCAAAGGCCACTCAGATAAGGACAAATAAATGCTACGTACTCATATGTGGTAATAATCAAGCTACAACCATTTATACTGATATTATCTAAAGCACTTGGAGCAACAAGTTCAAGCAGAGAATTCTGTATGTCCTGGTTAGTGGCTATTATGGTGGGAAAAAATGGAGGAAAGCTAACTGGAACAGGCTTATCCTATGTGATCCATTTAAAATATATATGTGTCATCTCAGTTAATTCTAATTTTAGTAAGCTACCAGCGTCCTCTCAACTTTCAGGTTCCCTGGCCATGTGTGATATATTGTATGTGTACACACACACACACACTATTATTAAACATTTAACATTAAATTTAATGTATCCTCTATTCATCTCAGGTCTGTCTTCTGATGGCACTATTGTCATGTTAACAGAAGTTTGGTATATTTTTGAAAAATATCAAATTAATGAATGGTATTTATTAAATGATCACTGCCAAGTAAAATGAATCAAATTTGAATCTAATTTACTATTTTCCTTATCAGATTATGTGCAAACCTTTTCATTGCTGAATCATATGTACAATTTATTAGAACTAATAAGTTTTGAAATAATGTTTTTTCTTTACTGAGAGCTACATTTTTTAGAAATAGTTTTAACTATATAAAACACTTTTCCAAGTATCCAAACAATAATTATTTGCCAATAATTATAATAATGACTTGCAGTGATCCTATTCCATTTTTGGGATCCTTGGAGCGAGATGTTATTGCTCTGCATCATTTCTCCACAGAATCCTGTCAGTCATATCAAGTCCACTATTGAGAGATGAGAGTCTTGCTGCTGTTGTGGCAAAGAAAGGGCAGCTGCCATGCTGTGTGAACTCAGAAGAACCCCAGGAACAGAGCCTAAACCCTAGTAAGGTTCCATTTAACAAATTACTCTTGAAGTGAACCCAATCTAATCACAAGATCCTAAGTTTTGAAAAATAAATTCAAAATGAGCCCATTAAAGATTTGTTACAAGAAGGTAGTTAATTAGCTTACTTACCCATTTAAAATCGCTTATTCTCTTTTGCTTTGTATTTTGTCAGAACACTTCAAATACTTGTTTTGCATATTTTGAGGCAAGATTTGTCTATATTGCCTTTCAGCTTCTGCCTCTCTGCTGGGGCTAGAGGCATGGACCACGGCCCACTATGTCCTTCTAAACATTATTAAAATTATCTACTACCAATAGTGTTTTTCATGAATAAAAGTAAAACTTTGTGTAAATGGACTAGGGAAAAAAGGAGGAAGTAACTATTTTTCTTTTCCCTATAAATTAGAAAAAGAAATATAATTTTTACCTAGAAATATCAAGGAGAAAAGGACCCTGTACCTAAAAGTAAAGAAAGACACTGACATTTGTCCTTTCACTAGACGATCTGAGGATTTACAAGCTATCCAGAAAATCAGTATTTATGAAACACTGCAGTACTTGTGTGAGGGAACCCCAGTCTTCAACAAGAGGAGAACCACTGAGCTACCAATTCAGTTTCTTACTTGGGTTTAAATAGAGAAGACTGTCTCCTAGTGAGATGTTGACTGCTTGATACTTATGGTGAGGTCACTTAGTGTCATCTCCATAGATGTAGAAATTTTATTTAGTATAGTAATATATATCATATTGGCTCTAAATAATTATATATTTAATCTAGTAAAATGATTATGTTTGTGATTAAATCATTTTAGGTACATCCACAACTTTTCAGTGTCATGAAATAACAAAAATTCCAAAGAAGAAACTGTTATAATAAAGATATCTGTTTCAAGCTCTCCTGAGATGAAATATATCAGTGTCACAAGCTATCACCAAGGTTTTCCTTTGACTTTAAACTTTTTCCAATTCCACTTTAAAACCTACCCTGCTGTTGACTGTTCTTTTCTTTTTCTTTATTACTTACTTATTTTATGTTATTTTACATATCACAATTCCCTCTCCCTCCCTCTTTCTTTCCCTCTTTCCCACCCTCTTATGCCCCCCAAAGACCTTCCCCTCCCATCCCTCCCAATCCACTTGTAGGGTGATATCCTGAAAGAGGGGTCATCTAAATCCGTCAAGTCATTTGGAGTAGGGATCAGGCTTTCTGTCCTGTCTCTAGATTAAGGGAGTATCCCTCAATGGGGAATGTGCCCCCAAAGTCCTTTTGTGCACCAGGAATATATCCTGGTTGCACTGTCGATGTCCCTTAGACTGCACAGGCCTAATAGCTGAGACCCATGTTCAGGGGGGCTTGAGTCAGTCCCATTAGATCCTGCTAGTTCAGGTCAGCTGTTTCTATGTGTTTTTGTAGCACGGTGGTCTTGTCCTCCCTCTCTGCATATGGATTCTGATTCAGCTCAGTGTTGAATTGTGGGTGTTTTCTTTTGTTTTCATCAGCTACTAGATGAGGGCTCCGTGATGGTGGATAAGTAGACCTTGATCTCATTATCAGGGAAGGGCATTCATGCTCCAGTTTCAGTTTTCTCTTCAAACCTGTAATGGCTCCTTCTTTTATGGCCTCTCTCTCTCTCTCTCTCTCTCTCTCTCTCTCTCTCTCTCTCTCTCTCTCTCTCTCTTCTTGTCTGTACCTCCCTGGACACAATCATTCTAGTCCCACATGCTTTCCTCTCCTCCCTTTTTCCTTTCCCCTAGTTGTCTCTCCTGATTTTAGAATTAAGTTAAGCTTCTCTCCGTTCAGTTTGATGTTGGCTGTTGGTTTGTTGTATATTGCTCTTCTTATGTTTAGGTATGTTCCTGTTATTCTTGATCTCTCCAATACTTTTATAATGAAAGGGTGTTGAATTTTGTCAAAGGCTCTATCAGCATCCAGGGAGATGATCATATGGATTTTCTTTTTCAGTTTGTTTATATAGTGGATCATGAACATTGATTTGTTAAACCATCCCTGCAACACAGGAATGAAACCTACTTGGTCATGGTGAGTGATTTCTCTGATGTGTTCTTGGATTCTATATGCCAGTACTTTATTGAGTATTTTTGCATCAATGTTCATGAGGGATATTGGTCTGTAGTTTTCTTTCTTAGTTGTGTCTTTGTGTGGCTTGGGCACCAAGGTGATTGTGGCCTTGTAAATAGAGTTTGGTACTGAACATTCTGTTTTCATTGTGTGGAACTATTTGAGGAGTATTGGTATTAGTTTTTCCTTGAATTTCTGGTAGAAATCTGCACTGAAGTCATCTGGCCCTGGGCTTTTTTTCTTTTGCTTTCATTCTTTTTTTTTTTTTTTTTTTTTTTGGAAGGCTTTTGGTGACTGCTTCTATTTTATTAGGAGTTATATGTCTTTTTAAGTTGTTTGTCTGTTCTTGATTTAATTTTGGTATGTGAGAATTATCCAGAAATTTGTCCATTTCCTTTGTATTTTCAAAATTTGTGGAGTACAGGGTTTTTAAAGTATGACCTGAAAATTGTCTGGATTTCCTTAGTGTCCATTGTTATGTCTCCCTTTTCATTAACGATTTTGTTAATTGCATGTTCTCTCTCTGATTTTTTGTTAGTTTGGATAAAGGTTTGTCTATCTTGTTGATTTTCTCAAAAAACCAACTCTTTGTTGAATTGATTTTTTTGTATTGATTTCCTGGTTTCTATTTTATTGATTTCGGCCCCAAAATTGGTTATTTCCAGGTGTCTACTCCTCCAGGTTGAGTTTGCTTCTTTTTGTTCTAAGGCTTTCAGTTGTGCAGTTAATTCTCTAATGTGATTATCTTCTGTTTTCTTCATATGGGCACTTAACTGTAATGATCTTCCCTAATAGCACTGATTCCAAGATATCCCATATGTTCAGGTATGTTGTGTCCTCATTCTCATTGAATTTTAGGAAGTCCTTAATTTCTATCTTTTTCTTCATTGACCCAGGTATGGTGCAATTGTGCATTGTCCAGTTTCCAGGAGTTTGTAGGTTTTCTGTGATTTGGGTTGTTGTAGAATTCCAAATTAAAGCATGGTAGTCTAATAAAATACAGGGGACTATCCCCCCCTTTTTGTATCTGTTTAGGGTTGTTATGCTTCATAATATGTGGATGATTTTAGAGAAGGTTCCATGTGGAACAGACAAGAAGGTATATTCCTTGGTCTTTGGATGGAATGTTCTGTAGATGTCTGTTTAACCCAATTGAGACATAACTTCTGTTATTTCTTTTGTTTCCTTGTTAAGTTTCTGACTGGTAGTCCTGTCTGTTTGGTGAGAGCGGGGTGTTGAAATCTCCCAATATAAGTGTGTGAGGTTTTATGAGCACTTTGAGTTTTAATAACGTTTCTTTTACGAATGTGGGTGCCTTTGTATTTGGGGCATAGATGTTCAGAACTGAGACTTTGTGTTGATGGATTTCTCCTGTAATGAATATAAAATCACCATTTTCATCTCTTTTAATTGATTTTGGTTTGAAGTCTAACTTGTTAGATATTAGCTTAGACACAACTGTGTGATTCTTTGATCCATTTGATTGGAAGATCTATTCCCAACCCTTTACTTGAGGTAATATATCTCTTTGAAGCTTAGATGTGTTTCTTGTATGTAGCAGAAGGATGAATTCTTTCTTCATATCCATTCTGTTAGCACATGTCTTTTTATAGGCAAGTTAAGAACATGAGCGAAAGTAAGGACCATTGATTGTTGATGTTTGTTTCAGGTATGTTGTTGGCAGTGATATTGTTAATATATTTGCCCTGCTTTACCCTTGGGATCTGGTGAAGTGGGGTTATCTATTGCCTATGTCTTGGTGAGCATAGTTAAATTCTTTGGGTTGGAGTTTTCCTTCCAGAACTATCTGTAGGGCTGGCTTTGTAGATATGTACTGTGAAAATCTGGCTTTGTCATTAAATAGCTTGTTTTCTCTGTCTATAGTGATTGAAAGTTTTTCTGGGTATAGTAACCTGGGCTGGCATCTGTGTACTCTTAGTACTTGTAGAACATCTAGCTAGGACCTCTGGCCTTGAGAGTTTCTATGGAGTAGATAGGTCTGCCTTTATATGTTACCTGTCCTTTTTCCTTCACTTCTCTTAATGTTCTTTCTTTATTTTGTATGGTAGGTATTTTGATTATTTTGTGTCGAGGGGTCTTTTTCCTTTGGTCCATTCTACTTGGTGTTCAAATTGATATAATTTGTCTGGTCCCTTGTTAGATGTTGTATATTTATACCCATAAAATATACAAAACACTCTTTCTCTCTTTTCCAGAATAGGATCATAATTACTTGAAACATGATAAATCATGTAGAAACACAAGTACAATACTCCCTAAAACAAGATCTGTCAATTGGGGTCACATTGTGTAATGGTTATATATTCCTTGATGTGTGGTATTTCACTGGAATGTGCATAACCTATAATCAAGACATTGTTAGAAAAGTGACTCTCCCTTTATTGTTCTTTTCAATGAAAGAAACAATTCCAGTATCATGTTCCATAGAGAAGAGATATTCAAGTATCATTTCACTTTCTTAAATTGAACAAAATAAGTTCTTTAAGGTGCTTTCTAAATAAATGAATATATACATACATACATAAAATAAAAATAACATTGGAAGCTTGGAAAAATGATGAAGAATTTATGTCATTCTAAACTCAATAAGCACACACCAAAATTTTTGTGTTGAAAATGATTATAAAAATATCAAAAATGAAATATATTGGCTTCTACTAAATACAGATGTGAGTTCTGTTGCTAATGCTTAGTCCTTGGTGTCAACTTCACTGGATTGAGTTGAACATGGAAGGCATGCTTTTGAGGGTGTCTGTGAGGATGAGTCAGAGAAGTCTAACTGAGGATGGAAGGCAACCTTTAATGAGGTGAGGTCCCAAATTTATTCAAAGGAAATGACAAGTAAGAGAGAGCAAATCAAACATTAACTTTTGCCTGTCAGCGTCTTGGCTGTGGATGATATGTGACCACCTGTCTCGGGCTTCTTCCTCCATGATTGGACATATTCCCACATCTCCACCAGGATGGCCTCTGCCTTAAGCTGTAGTCAAAAGGAAACCTTGCAATAAGTTGATTTTGTTAGGTGTTTTATCAAAACAATTAGAAAAGTAACTAATACAGTTTCTTTCAGTAAATTTCAGGTTTAATAATTTTGATTGTATTGGTTTTACCTCTCACCAAACTTTTGAATTGACATATTTATTATAATATTTGAACTTTTATATTTTGTTTATATGAATTCAGTTCAGTTGCTGATAATTCAAAGGCAATTATTTGTGCCTACATTTTCATTTTGTAATAATCCTAAAGAATTGCTCATGTTAGAAATCTAATATTTAATTCCCAATTAATAAATTCTATATTTGTCTATAGATTATTTGCAAACTTTAAAAAACATTATAAAATATAGATATTTTATATATTTACTACATTGAGTAACATGCATGTGATCTTCAAACAAGTGAAAGATATCCAAACATATTTTAAATTTATTCTAAAGAAGTTGTTTTCACTGTTGACATTATATAAAACTATTGTTTGTATGGTTGCAGTGTGTATGAATCATTTGTGATATCCAAAACATGATACCTGTGATCTGCTATAATATGATTACTAAAACAAAACCATGTGTTTGATATCTAAAAATCCTCTTTTCATAGTTTTCAATTCTTGTCTCTTCTTGCACACAATGACACAATCACACACAATACTGCTTATTTTGTTCACCTGATAAATGAAAGTAAAAACTTCTAAATGAAAATGTGAATATTCCAAATATTCTAATCAAAAATGCTGTTGATATTTTATTCTACAAATACAATTTAATATCGAGTCAGGTTTTTCTTTAACATTGAGAATGGCATACAGGAATACAATGACATATGATCATATTTATCTCCCACTTCCTCGTTCATATTTGATAAAGTTTGCCATTGGATTTTGTAGGCATCTTAGTGCATATAAAAACTACATTCAAATAAGTGTGATATAGTGATTTCATAAAATTATTTTCTCAAGGATAAATTTTCACATTTCACTTTTTTGTTTGTTTGTTTTGAGACATCGTCTCTATGTGTTACCTAGGCTGCCCTTGAGCATCTCATCTTTACCTCTTCACTGCAACTTAAGATCACAGACTTTTTTTGATTGCAGTTAATACTGGAGAATCTGGGGCACCAGTAGAATGTGCTATCAGAAGCTGAAAATGTTTAATTCTGACTAAGATCCAAACATTATACAATGACATTACCCACACTCTAAGAAAGTGAAACTACTCAAATTTCACTTGTAATTTCATTTTTTAAATATAGATTATTTTGTCTTTGAAATGTAGATAGATGATTAAAGAGTACTTATTTCTTGATATTTTTCTTGATCTTATGCCTTTTTTTTTTAACTACTTTTAAAAAACTTTAGCTTGAGTTCTCAGAAGTGAAAAGTAATTCAGAATATTGGAGGGAAAGTAGTCATCACTCCCGACATGTAATCAGAAACATTGAAATGAAGAAAATATATTTTGAAAAGTGGCTATTAAGCAGCTAATTTAGTTATTTTTTAACTTAGAAATTCTACTGATTTACATGTAGATATTATGATAACCAGCACCTTCTACATCATTTCACATTTCCTAGTGACACATCATTTTTCTTCTCATTTGATAGTACTACAGTTTAGGAATATAGTGGTATTTATAAGCTTTAATCACATCAGATCCATACTGAATTTCACTGTCTGGGAGTGCATGTGTTTCAAATTCAAAATTCTCCATAACTATTAATTTTCTCTCAATATATATGAGTGTCTCTTTTAAATGTTTTTAATTGAAATAGAACTATAGTACATTCCCTCCTTTACTCCCTCTAGCCTTTTCCAGGTATGCTCTAACCAACACGTTCCATGTCTCCTCCCAACTCTTAAGGTGATAGCCTTTTTTTTTTTTATTAGCACCAGCCTACTCATAATTCTCCATATACTCTAAACATAATATTTTTGGAGGTTTCAAATCTGTCTTCACTCCTTAATCTTACTCTGATATACAATACACTTCCAGATCAAAATTGTCCCAAAGCCATTCCTTATGGAAATGAATGCGTAAAGAAAATACATTTCTTTCCGAATTAAATGAAAAGATTTATTTATTTTATTTATGTGCATTATTATTTTGCCTATGTTTATGTACATCTGAGCACTACCCGAGCATCTGTACTCTGAGAGTTCAGAAGATAGCATTGGATCTACTATAACTGGAGTTACAGACAGTTCTGAGATGACACATTGGTTTTGGAAACCAAACCAAGGTCTTTGCAAAAACTACAAGTGCTCTTATGTCTTAAACATCTCTACCAGGCCTTACTGTATTTTTGTGAAAAACAAATATGTAAAACGTTTTATTCCTGGTGAGAGAAAATAATCTTCACCAGAGACAATTCCCCCAGTTGTTTATCCATTACCAGGTAGTCAGTCCTGAAATCATATGCATATATACATACCAGTAGCAATTTATGGACTGATCAAATTACATTTACATAGTTACATGTGTGTTTGCATAACAAAAATTGACTAAAACAAGCCATAACCTATAAATTGGGGACATAGAGAGGAGGCATGAATATAAAATCTGTACAAAGAAAAAGAAAAGAGGAAAATGACAATCATAATTTTGAAAATTAGTTCCTACTTTACATGGTCTGGCAGATCTACATGACCCCAAATGGATGGCATTCCCCTACATATGGAATTGGGGTTGGGGGATGGGAGGCTCTTTAGAGTGCATGTGAGAAGGCAAAGAGGTAAAAGGGAGGAAAGGAAGGAGGGAGGATGGGAGGGAGGGAGGAAGGGAGGGAGGAAGGGAGGGAGAGGGAACTGGAATCAACATGTAAAATAATAAATTAAATTTAAAAAAATTATTTGACTCCAAAATTTAAGTCCAAGGACAAGTTACTGGGGAAAAGGATTTCTATTTTTGTTTCCACAGAAAATGAAAAGATGTGGATTCCTTCTAGACTAATGTGGTTTGATCAAGCCAGACCACCTGAAACAGAGTACCAGGTGATCCTACATTCAAAACAGCTGGACCAAGCAGCCATACAGACTCCAGCCAGGATTTCTGAATCTTCTTGGAATCCCCCATGACAGCGCCCCTTCCCAGCAGGAAGTAGTTTGGAAAGAATCATGCCCAAATTCCCAAATATTGTCTATAAATGTTTGTTTTCATTGAAATGGACTTGGTTATATAATATATATATATATATATATATATATATTATAAAAAGAAATGTAATGTGTAATAAAAAAAAGAAAATTAAAATCACAATTTACTTAATTCCAATGTCCCAAAGACTAGTGTTATAAGTCAACATGGAATTAAGTTTTAAAGTGGACTCAATATGCATATTCAAAATATCAACCTTTTGTTGAAATATTATGTTTTGGTAACTATGTGTTATTGACCTAGAGCATGTCAAATACATTGTAATTATTCCATTATCATTAATTATTTTGTAATATCCCTTTATTTATGTATGGCTCATGAATATGCTAGTGTGTGTGTGTGTGTGTATGTGTGTGTGTGTGTGTATGTGTGTATGTGTGCGTGCAGGTAAATGTGTAAAAGTCAGAAGGACACATGAGTCAGATGTGCTTTCTTTGCTCTACAAGACCTCTGTCAGGAAAAACCCATGAAAACTGAAGTCCTATCTTTGAGCCATGGTGTTGTGTCTACCTTGGCCAGCAAGGAAACACGACCATGACTCTTTTTCAAACAGTTTATTCAGGAACCTTTTACATCAGCTTCTGCTCCTCCCAGCCCAGCAAACCCTTAAATATGTGCTCACTGACCAATCAGCTCATGTCACCTAGCGATCTCAGATAGGAGAAAGTACACCAGATTCATCAAGCACTTCCAAATAAGGCTTATTTACAGCTAAGCTCCGACTACCTAGCATCCAGCCAGGCACCGCCTTGGGGCTGTGGCTTCCCACACCATGGAAGTTCCAGGGGGCAAAATTAGGTTGTCAGCCTTGGTGTGAAATGCCTTTACTCAGTGTCCCATTTAGCAGGCCCTTAAACAACATTAAGTTGCTTCAGTCCTTATAGGATAAAAGCAGAATAAATGGTTTATTAATGTCTTGGATTTGATCTGATTATTTAAGGTCTTGGACATAGAAACATAATTGCAATATAATTAGACATGTAAGAGTCCCCAATATGTTTAGTTATTATGAACTAATGTCACTTTCTTGTCTCTTAATCTTTTCAAGTAAATTCTAATCTACTTATAAATCTTTGTTCTCTAGTCTTTATTATTCTTAGCATTCAGATGTACATATTGTCAACTTCAGTAACTTATTTTTCTCCTAATTATATCTCATCTGTTTTTACTCATTAAATTATATCAGCTTTGAGATATATCAAGTCCAAGATATATCAAATGCATATCTAATTTTTCTATGTTCATTATTTCTTCTGTATTACAAATTACAACTATCTTTTATTTTAAGCACGTCAATAACATCTCTACACACAGTTTATGTTAAAACCTTTTCTTATCCCAGAAGACAGAATCTACACTCAAATATATTAATTAGCAGTTATAGATAAGGTAGAACAAGAATAACACAGCAACTCTCCCAGTGATGGCTACTACCATACTTAAAAGAAATGTAATAGGCAGATACTTGAAAATTCCAGAATATAAGCAGCAATCTAATCCTTTGAAGGAGATGATTTCAGAAATAATTCTGGGACGCTGAAGCAGTCTTCTCTGGACACAAGTGATCTGATTATCAGAACTGAACATCAGTGTGAAAACAGCAGGGAATGGGAATATAGTCTCCTATCTATGCTAGCGATGGCATGAAGGATATACAGAAACATGGAATACAGAAGAGAGCTTCCTCACTGAAAACAGGTATAGTAAACCCAGATGTTTAGCTTGTTATCCTGCAACAGGGTATGAAAGGGAATTCAATAACCAGAAGTGTGTGGCAGAGCAAGTTAAAATTCTTGAACTTTTTATACCAACAACAAACAAACAAACAAAAGCCAGAAAGGGAAATTATTCAGGAAATAAGAAACAGAAGATACAGAGATTATGAAGGAAATTGAGCTTGCTCAGCAATGGTAAATTTATTTACAAATTTCTGGGCTCCTCTCCAGAATCAATCACTAATTGAATACCAAAGATACTACAAAGAATTAAGAAATAGGTTTAAAATTGATATAATTTCTCTGGTCCCTTGTTAGATGTTATGTATTTGTACCCACAAAATATACAAAACTCTCTCTCTCTCTCTCTCTCTCTCTCTCTCTCTCTCTCTCTCTCTCTCCCAGGATAGGATCATAATTACTTGAAACATGACAAATCATGTAGAAACACTATTAATATTTTGCAATTCCAGTATATATGGGTTGTAGAAATAATTGACACAGAATTAAAAAGCAAGTGCAATACTCCCTAAAAAAAAAGGTTAGATGTCTGGACACCTCATAGATAGCAAAAGCTGTGGATGTTACATAAAATTGCATATAATTCACAAAAGCCTTCTCTTACCGTTCTGATCACCTAAGTAGTTTTAAACATGTGTTTGTGAGGTAATCAAGGACATTTTTTTAAAATTTATGTTTAATATATGCGAATTATTATTGTTTTTGAAATATTCTCAAAAAAGTGAATTTAAACATTATGCAAACCATTTTACATGTGTTCAGTAGCAATTTGGCTGTGGAGGAGGAAATGAACATGAAGACAACAGGAAGTATCTAGCTAGACAAGATAAATGGTTGAAAACAGAAACAGAATTCTAGAGATTTGTAATGATAGCCAAGTTTCAACATTTTACGGGAGTCTCAGGAAGACAAGAAAACCTGTGTAGGGTAAAGTGAAGAAATAATGACTGAAAACTGTCAGATTAGTGAAACATCCACGTAACTCAGAGAACTTCAGAACAAGCAAACGTTATGGGAAGCCAGTTCCAAACAGTCTTCAGTCAAATGGTAGAAGACTCAGGGGAAGGGATTCTGAAGGAGAATCAGTGACCTTGCAGAGTAATGTAATTGTAATTACTGCTGACTTCTCATCACAAACCAAGAAAAAGAGAGAAAAAGATGTATAATATTGAGATTATAAAAGGACATATCAAATTGAAAACATATAATTGAAATATTCTTCAACAATAAAAATGAAATCAAGACTTTTGGAGTGGGGGGTACCCTAAAAAATGACTAAAGGATGTCCTTAGACAAACACCAATGAGAGCTGGCTGAAGGAAACCACGATTATTAGTAATTAGCTGCATCACTAGAAATGGTAAGACTTTGTATATGTAACAATACATTCTCATTTAGGGTTCTTTAGTGATAATTAATAATTGAAAGCCAAAATTGCAAGATTGTTTGATGAGAGGGTGTTTGTTGCTTGTTACTTGGTTATTGTTTGTTTTGTTTTGAAAAGTTTTTTGCTTTATACATAGTCCTTTCTGGCCTTTAACTCACTCTGTAATCCACAATAGCCTTCGAACACATGTCAACCAATGTTCCTGCTTTGGTTTACCAAGTGCTAGATTACGAGCATGAGCATCCATGGCTCTTTGATAAAGTTTAAAAAAGGCAAATATTACAAAAAAGGCAATTGTAACCTAAAATAAGAAGAGTGTGCTGATGTGGTGATACAGTTTCTATATTCTGCTTGAAGTAGAGTATTGATGTTCAAATAACCTTTTAAAAGGCATGTATATAATTTTAATAATTTCAACAAACATTACAAAAAACTATATAGATAACAAAAAATAAGATTGACTAAGCAAAACATAAAACATTGATATGACTTCAATGAAGAAAATATTAAAGATAAAAAGCACCCAGAATACCCAAAACAAAAGCAATAAATCAAAACACCCAGAAAAGTAAAAAGAAGTTTTTCTGCATACATCCTAAGTCAGTTTCTGTAACCTAAGTATACCTATATAACCTAAGGCATTTATAAACTGTAATCAGACATTTTATCCATCAAACACATGTTGTTCTTTAGCTAAAACATTTATTCCCAGGACAAGAATCATCATACAAAATATCCTGGAGACCTACTGCTGCCTCCTCAGTCTATAAAGAAGAAATTATAAGCAAAGGCTCAGGAAGACCAACAAGCTTGCCTGTACTGCCAAATAGCACATGACCATCTTGTTCATGGAAGTGAATTTACATGGCATGTGCTATCTTTTACCTTACTAAAGACAGATGTCAGCCTCATGGCTGCTTCCATTCTGATGAGGTGATTAGACAAGATGGCAGCCACCTGGTGGCTAATTTACTGCAAGATGTGCTCATCTACATATTTTCTTTAAAAAAACAAAATAAAAAGTCCTTTTTTCCCTAAACAAGTTTAATCCACATTACATATAGAGTATGTTGTAGCAAATTAAGATTACCTATGTATAGAATTTTTAACTATTAACTTTTTGTTAAAAGTTTTAATCTATTTTTGCTAAAGATTTTATAAAGGATTTAAAACCACACCCAATGAATGGACAAATCCTGAGATAGAGTTTATACAATAGTCTTACAAATCCTGACATAAACTTTATATTTTAGCAAAGTTTTAGAGGTATTAGGGAAAGCAGCAATGTAGAGTTAATAAAGCCAAGACAAGGCAGATTGGGACTAGTTCACTTTTCAAAGCTTAATACTCATGGTGGCTTCCCTGGGTTCTTCTGTTTTGCCTTCCTTCCTCCTGTCTGAATCCAGGACAGAGATTCTGGAGGAAACTTCTCAACAGGCTTTCTCTGGTCTGGAGAGGAAGGGATATAACCACTCTTAGTCCTGAATACAGTGGTCAGAGAGGAAATAGAGTGAGCAGACACAGTTTAGAGAGAAGACGTTTGGGGGAGGTTGATTGTGAGGTGAGCTGTTACAATGTGCATGGATTTGGAATTTGAGTGCACCATCACTGTCCACTGAGCTGTATGAGGTGGAGCAGTTTGCAGTGAGATAGGCAGCCTTAAGGGAGCCTCTGAGTCTGAGGAGGAAGAGAGGTTAGAGAAGGCAGGAGAATGGCGACTAGGACCCACACTGAGAGCCAGGAGAGATGCAACTTAGGAAAAAAGGTCATTAATTGGAACTCCACCAGAGGGAGGAGTACAGTATCTTAGGGCCCAGGAGGGTGGAGAGAAGTTCCTGATGTACAGTAACAGTTAGCAGTTAGCAGTAACAAAAGGAACAGGGGCAGAGACACAGGGGAATGGTGAGGGGGCTCTGGGAGGAAGCTGAGAGCAGCCAAGAAGATATGACAAGCACGAGGGACAGTGCAAGCTCCAGGAGCGAGCTGGTGACAAGAACTTCAATCCAGGGCGTCCCAAAGCAGACCCAGAGACTTGTCAGAGAGAAATGCCCCAAATGACAAAGGAGAAGTGTCCCATTTGATGTGGTAGTTGTCCAGTATGGCAAGAGAAGCCACCTGATTCATGACACAACTTTTGTAGCAGTAGTGGGTTACAGAAGCTGAGGGACAAAAGTAGGCAGCTGCAAGGTGACACTTGCCAGATAGAGTACCAGGATGGAGATAGGGCCTTTCTGTGTGATGGGTGCCTGAGTCACAGTGGAGAAGCACAGTAGGAGACCAGTGAGCCCTGGATGTGCTAAAAGACCAATATAACCTGTAGTGAGGTGGTGAAAACAAGTAAAAGCTTAAAACAAGCTGTCAACATCTCTTTGGCCTCCAGGGGCCAGCTCTTTGGCAGAACCCTCATGTTGTCTCCCTTGAGGTCCTGGCACTTCCATCTCCTTGACTCCTCATCTCAATACTCCTTGTAATAATGTTCATTCTTTGCCCTTTCAGGTTAACAGGGGGAAAAAATAGCAAATTATCTGATGGTCAGTGAAGCACATTCGTGACAGAACTTCCTCAGGTCTCCTACTATCACCTACCAGTTTCATCGACTGCTTTCGACCATCATTCTGGACTGTTCTAAAGTGGCCAGAGCTTTGCTAGACTTAGGGGATCCTGAAAAAGCTGGGCAGTGAACCAAGTGTCCCCTGCTATTACCTGACTCTGATGGGGGATATCCTTCTGTATGCTGCGAATATATGTTTCTCATATTCATTGATGAATAAAGCTGTTTTGGCCAATATATAGGCAGGATGTAGCCAGTCAGAAAGTATAGGTGGGGCTACAAGAATTCTGGGAAGAGGAACACAGAGAGTGAGTCCCAGGGAGATGCCATGTAGCTACCAGAAAAAAATGGGACGCCCAGGCATTCTTCAGTAAGCTAAGGCACGTGGAGATATACAGATTAATTGTTATGGGTTTATAATTAAGAGAAAGATAGCCAATAAGAAGCCTGAACCATCAGCCAAACAGTTATGATTAATATATAAAGTAAAAAGAAAAATTGATATCAAAGTAGACATGATCTTAAAATAATATCTTGAAATCTAATTGAAGTGCATATAGAACATATCAAATACAAATGGATCATTAGGGGAGTAAGGATTCTAACTAAACAATGTTTATAAAGCACACACTTTTAGTAAAAAGTGAATGCATAAAAATAATTGCATATAGCATTCAAACTCTATTCAGAAGAATAAAGGAATAGCTGTAATAATGTCAGACAAAGTCAACTTTGGAACATAGCAGGGACATAAATTACATCAAGCTACATCCTTCCTGCAACCATTAACTAGTTTTTAATCATTTATACAATAACACAATGTTTCATTTTTGCACAATAAAAACAAAATAAGTGCTATATTTTCTATCACCCCACCCTCCTTCATATTCTTCCAACTTAACTTATCTCCCCCAAATTATCAGTCTTTTCCTACTATGATTCAAATTTCCAAGAAATGTCCTTGAGTCTCTTCTTCACCCTGGTGTCCTTGATGTCTACAAAGAGTACTTAGTTTATAACATATAAACACTTACCTATTTCTGCATATAAACACACAATTTCTTCTCTGTGTTATATTATAAATTAATTATATTTTGTCATAATATGATTATTTCAAAGAAATAATTATTATGGAAGTTTTGGATTTGGAATTCATCAAGATCAGTTTCATTTCCATATTATATATCAAGTACTATTTTCCTGGCCTTCAAAAGATGTCTCAATAGATAAGGCCTTTTACTGAGGCCTATTATTGCTCTCTCAGAGGACCCAAGGTTACAGTCCTTCAACTGATATGCAAACTTAAAACTGTCACCCATGCTAAACTAAATTGGTATCCAATGAACTTTTATGGCTCTTACAAATGTTGCATAAACATCCTGAATATATGTACATACAGGCAAAATATATAAACACATCAAAAAAACATTTTAAAGAAAGAATGTCTATGAACAAAGAATATAATATTTGTATCTTGACTTTTCTCCCTCTGTGAAGTTCTTCAAATTATCTTAGTCTTAATTTCCCCCAGGTTAATCAAGCAAAATCAAGTAAGCTTTCCTTTTCTTTGATGTTGTTAAGCAAGACAGAGATTTCATCAATTAGCAAGTTCCAAGAAGATGCACTATAACTCGTCCACATTAATTAAGTAGAGAGACAAAATAAGAACAAAGAGTCAAATAAGAAAAAACAACAAAAATGAAAGGAAAATCTAGGTAGATATTTCTCCAGTTCTCTAGGTGGTTTCTTCAGTCTTCTGATTCCTTTCTTTGATGGAAAGAGCTTTTGAATTTTACTTTTCATCATTTTTTTTCACATTATGGTATATGTTAGGAACTAGAGGTTGGCTGTGGATTTCTTCCTCAATCACTTCCACATTAATTTTAAAACAGAGTCTGTTACTGAACTTGAGAGTCACCCATGTGGCTGGACGGCTTAGCCACTAAACCTAAGAGATCTTACTGTTTCTGCCTCTTCAGCTCTGAATTCCAGGTATCATTGCTATGCATGATCCTTAATTTAAGTGCTAGATATCATATTCTCTGAGCCTTGTGCAGTCATTGAAAACACCTTTCCAACTAAACCATTGTCCCACCTTCTAATTTCATCACTTATAAAGTGCCACTGTAACAAGCCAAAATGCTTTCCTACTCTGCATAATTTTCAAAAATGAATGAATGTTAAAAGACGTCAAATGCACTCATGTAACTGGTAAGTTATGCACCAGAATCACTTGAATATTTATGCAGCGCTATTGTTTGGATCAAATAGTGATCTCATTGCCAATAGGATTATCCAAATTCATTGTCTGCTCCTCCAAATATATTACCTTTAATTATCAATGGTATTTGGAGAATATGTACTATATTACACATTAGAGATTAAGTAAGTAGTGTGTGTTCTATTGGCCTCAGGAACAGGAGGTAGATGCTCTATGATTTATTACACTATGTTGCCTTGTTTCAATAGTACACATACACTGAAGTAGGAACTATTATTTTGCTAATATATAGCTAAACAAAGAGGCCTAAATGGGTAAAATAAATAGGACAAATCACTAAAGCACTCTTTTTCACTCTGATTAAAAAAAAAATGCTTGGCATGTTCTGTAGTCTATTTTAGAAACTGCACATTTGACTATAGTCACTAGGTTCTTGTTACTCCTGTGATGCTCAGCAGCAGTCTGGTGTCATTTGGACCAAAAGCCCTTGAAAGGTAGGATCAAGTTCAACAGAATTCCAAGATTAAGTGCAAGTGGTAAACATGTTATTGGTTTGAATAGAATGTGGAGATTGCACGGACAAATTGTACATAAGTTCTTGACTTAATCAGTATTGACTAGTTTACTCTAGATGTGTACTTGCAAATTATGAAAATGTTCCTTTTCTGGGGTCTTTGAGGAAGAAAAAAAAAACAAGTGTTTTGACCTGCTCTCATACAGATATTCTGGGAATTGTGTGTATGTGTGTGTGTGTGTGTGTGTGTGTGTGTGTGTGTGTGTGTGTCTGTCTGTCTGTCTGTCGGTCTGTGTCTGTGTCTCTCTGAGAGAGATAGGGGTTCGGCATGTTTGTAGAAGTGGTTTCATGTGGGGACATGACGAAAATTCTGGGAAGCATGTCTCTGATGTTATCTGCTCTTTGTCATTTTGTTTGTTTACTATTTTGTTTTGATAGTGTTTCCAAAGTTTGGAAAATCATATGAGTTATGTGAGGATAGGCTGGCTGGCCAGTTAGTCCTAGGTAAGTGTCTATATTTACCTCTTCAGTGTTTATATTACAGAAGGTTGCTACCACAATGAGCATGTTTTAAAGTGGAATTTTGGAATGGAATGTGGATCATAGTTTTCAAAGCCAATAAATCATGTTATTGATTGACCCATCACCTCAGCCCCATGCTACTATTTCATGAAAAAATATAGTTGTGTTATTATATGCTTTACCTTGTCAGACCCCAAGGGCAATGGTCAGATATTTGAGTAAACTACCTTGCTGTTCCTTGTTCAGAGAACATAAAAGATTTATGTAAGAATCTGGAAAAATGATAGGCTGAATATTTTAGATGGTATAGTTTTTATAGTGAATGGCCAATATTTATTTTTCATTTTTGTTATTTAAATTAGAAACAAAGTTGTTTTACATGTCAATTCCAGTTCTTTAACACTCCTCTATCACCCTAACCAAATCCAAACCCATCCCCTTTCTGCTGCATAGGGAAGGTGAGGCCTTCCATGTGGATTCTTCAAAGTCTGTCATATCATTTGGGGTAGGGCTAGCCCCCCCCACATGATTTTTGGGATGAGAAAGTATCCCTTTATGTGGGATGGGCTCCCAAATTCCATTCGTATACTAGGGATAAAACGGACTCATTACTAGAGGCCACATAGACTGTAAGTTCTTCTAACTAACACTGGCATTGAGGGAGTCTGGGTCAGTCCTATGGGGATTTTCCAGCTCTCAGACTGGGGTGCATGATCTCCCCTTTATTCGGGTCAGCTGATTCTGTGGATTCTAGGAGTTTGGCTTGTATTTAGCTGCTTCTTCTTCCTTCAGCTCCTAGATGAAAGTTCTAGGATGGTATATCAGGTAGTCTTCAATCTCATTATCATGGAAGGGAATTAAAGGTAGTCTCTCCACAAAGTTATCTGTTCAACTGTGTTTGTAGCAGCACTATTTCTAATAGCCAGAACCAGGAAGCAACCTAGATGTCCCTCATCTGAAGACTGGATGGAGAAGTTGTGGTATATTTACACAGTGGATTACTACTCATGGAAAAACAAAATAGAATCCTAAAATTCACAGGGAAATTGATGGAATTATAAGAAAACATCCTGAGTGAGTTAACCCATTTACATGAATACAAACACGGTATGTACTCAGTCATAAATGGATTTTAGATATAGAACAAAGGGTTCCTAGCCTAAAATACACAACACCAGAAAATTAAGTAAACAAGGAGGACCCTAAGCAAAACATATACGGTCCCCTGAAGAAGGGAAAGGAATAAGATCTCCCTAGCAAATTGGGAGCATGAAGGGGAGGGGAGAAGGAGTTAAGAGAAAGACAAGGGGAAAAGAGGAGGGGAGAGGTGGGCATAAGGGAACAGAAAAATTGACACAGGAAAAGAATAGAGGAGACTGATAAAGGAGCTATTATACTATAAGAAGCTATTACAGATTTAAGGGTAAATATGGCACTAGGGAAATGCCCAGATATCTACAAGAATGAATCCAACCAACAATTTTTTATTCAACTTAATTCTCAATTTAGGCCTTTGAATGTTTATAGAAGTTTGCTAAACTATGCATTTCATTTTGTTTTTTGTTTTTTTTTCATTTATTTTTGATTCATCTCCCATAGTATATCTATCATCCAGAGTGATATGATTTTTTAAAATACTCACTAGATTTTCTAATTGTCCTGAGGAAGATTATCCTCTGCAGTGATTGGGAATGTCAAGACCACCTTTGACATAGGGGCCTTTGAGAGGACTCCCAAGGAGTTTCCTAATTGTAAAGGGTTTCCTTGCTTGTCTCTGGTCATTCTACATTCATTGGTCCAGTGTCATCCTTTCCTATATCTTCTATATAATCCAGAAGGCTATGGCCTTTTGTTTGATTCATTCCTTGGAGTATTATTTCTAGGAATGATTTGCCTACAATTTCTTCTTAGATGTCCTGTCCTACCACAATTAAAACATCTGGTATTTTGATATCTTTTCACACCTTTGGTAATGGCTTCTCCTACCCAAGCTTCCATGTTTCACCACAGTTAAGACATCTGCTATCTTTAAATATCACTTTTCCTACCGAAGCTTCTGTGTCATGGTCTTTATACTCAATGTTGGCTGTATACATAATTCACTCATTCAATGGTGCTGAACTGATTTTTAAAGGCCAAAGCAGTTGCTTGCATTGTGGATTTGCATTCTCTTGAGCTAATAATACTGAGTGTCCCCTAGAATTGGTCTGCTACCTCTAATTGTATTGCTCTAGACATATTGTTTTGTAGGTGATGGGAGATGACATTATGTATATATGTATCTCAAACATGCTAATGAATAAAGCACTGTTGGTCAATAGGAAAACAAGATAGCGGGACTAGGTGACAAGGAGGAAGGAGGAAGAAATAAAGAGGAGTCAAGATGGAGAGTCTGGAGAGAGCAGTACTGAAGCCGACTGTCTGGTAAGAGGAGACCATTTGGAGATTAATACAAATGGGTTAATACTTAAGACAGAGCTAACCGATAAGAAACTAGTACCTGGCCAACAGCATTATATCAAATACAGAGTCTTGGTGTATTATTTGTGGCTGGCACAACAGCAGGACAAGACTGGCGACGGGCGAAAAGACCTTACTCCTTACATGTAGGAATATGCTAAAGCATTCTCTCTGTCCCTGCCTCACCTTGGTATAGGATACTATACTCTTCCCAGGTTAATGAACCGTATCCCAAGTATTAAAGCTGCTGTACTGCATAGAAACAAGGTGTGTTTATCAAATGCAACTTGAGTTTCTTGATCAGCATGAATACACTCACCAAGAATTTTATCTTGGGGAGCTTTATAACCTTTCTTTAATCCCTAAAATTTAAGACCTTTTGCTTCTTCTTTCCACAAAGCCATCCATTCTAATTGAGACAAATTTACAAGAACAGCAGATATTAATTGATCCCAATCATTAGAGGTTACCTTATTATTCCTTGTCCATGATTATACTAATTGCTTCTCATATGGTGAGTGCATGCCATAACAGTTTATACTTTTTAAATTTTTCATACGTATTGGCTCCCATTGACATGCAATACAACTTTTAGTGTTTTTTCTTTGTTGGTTTTTCAGTAATACATACAGGGAAAGCCAGTAGTGATATAATAATGACCTTAGTCAGGTCCCCTCTTACCCTGAAGGGTGTAGGAAATACAAATCTCTTTGATGCCCTATTGCCTATACCTTTTCTGGAATCAGATTGAAGGTTTTTTAAGGCCTTCAATCTATTCACCTTTGTTTCTCTGATATTTTGAACTTCCTTAATCATATAACTTTCTAGAGACTTCATTGAAACAGCTCCCACCAGCAGTGGAGGAGTGTTCTCCTTTCTATACATCCTCTCCTGCAAAAGTTGTCATTGGTGGTTCTAACTTGAGCCATTCTGGCAGGAGTAAGATGGTATCTCAGAGTTGTTTTGATGTGCATTTCCTTGATAACTAAGCATGTTGAGTACTTTCTTAAGTGTCTTTCAGCCTTTTTGATTTCCTCTAGTAAGAATTCTCTACTCAGTTCTGCACCCATTTTTACTAGTGATATTTGGTGGCTAGTTTCTTGAGTTATTTGTATATTTTGGAGATCAGCCCTCTGTCAGGTGTAGGACTGGTAAAGACCTATTCCAAGTCTGTGGGCTGCTGTTTGGTCTTGTCAACTGTGTCCTTTGCCTTACAGAAGCTTCTCAGTCTAAGGAGATCCCACTTATTAATTGTTGATCTCAGTGTCTGTGCTATTGGAGTTATGTTCAGGTAGCAGGCTCCTATACCAATTTGTTCAAGGGTACCTCCTACTTTCTCTGCTAAGAGGTTCAGTGTGGCTGGATTTATGTTGAGAACTTTGATCCATTTGGTCTTGACTTTTGTGCATGATGATAGACATGGGTCTATCTGCAGTCTTCTACACACCATCAGCCAGTTGTGCCAGCACCATTTGTTGAAGATGCTTTCCTCCGCCCATTGTATACTTTTAGTTGTTTTGTCAAAAATCAGTTGTTCTTAGGTGATTGGGTTAATATCAGGGGTTTTGATTTGATTTGCTTGATATACCTATCTACCTTTGTGCCAATACCAGGATGTTTTCAGAACTATAGCTTTGTAGTAGAGCTTAAAGTCAGGGATGGTGATGCCTCCTGAAATTCCTTTATTGTACAGAGTTGTTTTGCCTATCCTGGGTCTTTTGTTTTTCCATGTAAAGTTAATAATTATCCTTTCAAGGTCAGTGAAGACTTGAATTGGATTTTAATGGGGAAAGCATTAAATCTGTAGATTACTTTTGGCAAGATTGCCATTTTTTACTATGTTGATCTTAACTATCTAAGAGCATGGGAAATCTTTCCATTTTCTGGTATCTTCTTTAATTTCTGTTTTCAAACACAAAATGTTCTTGCTTTATAGAACTTTAACTTTTTTGGTAAACATTATGCCAAGATATTTTATGTTGTTTGTGGTTAATGTAAAGGGTGATGTTTCTCTGGTTTCTTTCTCAGCCATCTTCAGATTGGTGAAGTTTTCTTCAATGATTTTGTTGAATATATTTTCTGCACCATTGAGCTGGGCTTCTTCGCCTTCTTCTATGCCAGTTATTATTAGGTTGACGTTTTCACAGTGCTCCATATTTCCTGGATATTTTGTATTGAGAATTTGTTGGACTTGAGAGTTTCTTTTGTCAAAGAATCTATTCCCTCTAGTTTATCTTCAGTGTCAGAGAGTCTCTCTTCCATCTCTTGTATACTGTTGGTTATGCTCACATCTGTAGTTCCTGAGTATTTATCCATTTTTTCTATTTCACTATTCCATCATTTTGAATTCTTTATTGTCTCTGTTTCAGCTTTCAAGACTTGAACTGTTTCCTTCGCCTGTCTATTGTTTTTGCTTGACTTTCCTTACCTTCTTTCAGAGATTGTCTATTTTTTTGCATTTTTTGCATTTTTCCTCTTTTTCTTCCATGTTTTGTTTGTTTTTCTTCCATTTCTTCAAAGAATTTTCTCAAATCATCTTTGAAGGCCTCTACCTTTGTTATAAAGATATTTTTCTAAGTTATTCTGTTCTCCATATGCTTCGGGGTATTCACTTCTACTTGGTGTACAGTCCCTAGATGCTGGTGGTATTATGATCTTCTTTCTATTGTTAGATGTTATCGTGTATTGCTGTCTTCTCATCACTTCTTCCAGTGGGTGCAGGTTTGGTCTCTCTATATATATGCTACTCCCCCAGTGGGCTTAGATAGGTCAGAATATCAATGTCTGCAGCTCTGTGTGATCCAAGCTCTCTAGGAGGCCTCTCCTCGGTCAGGGGGTCAAAGATTATGCAGGCAGAGATTCAGAGTGGTCTCCAAAAGAGGCCTCATGATCAGATCAAAGAACAGGCAAGCAGGCCAGGGTTGTCCTGTGTGGGTAGGTGGGTCTAGGGTACTGAGAGCAGATCTAGGAAGTTCCCTCTAGCAGAGGCCCAGTGATGTGGGGGGGGTCAAAGATCAGGCAGGCAGGGACAATGAATTTCCAGTTTTTTAATCTTATTCGATTAGTCATACAAGGAGTGAGGAGATTTGCTAGTGTGTTAGTTTCGGGGGGGGGGGATCAATAAGTTAATGGACATGGGACAAAATGTTTTCTAGTTGGTCATTTTTATGTTCCATGTTTTATATTCTACTTGTGAGATCTCCATTGACATCTTCAACATTCAGAATCACTTTTTCTAAGTGTTCTATATTTTGCAATCTGTTTTTCAGTTCTCCGTTATCATTTTCAATGTTCTGAATCCTGGTTTCTAACTATCCTATGGTATGTACAAGTTCTTTATTTTTTGCTCTAATCTGAAACCCATTCTTTAAGAATATTAATTGGTATTCATAGTCCCAACTGCTTTATCCTCTTCCCCTTCTCTTTCTCCTAGTTTCCACTCTAATCACTGCCCCCTCAACTCTCCATGTGCTTTGGAGAACTTGTTCCTTCTCCCTTCTGTGACGGACCTTATATAAACCTCTTAGAATCCTCCTTATATCCTAGTTTCTGTGGCCATGTGAATTGTAGACTGGTGATCCTTTGTTCTAGGTCTCAAATCCATACATGAGCAAGTGAATACCATGCTCTTATTTTTGTGACTGGGTTACCACATTCAGAATGGTTTCTTCAAGTTCCATCCACTTGTCTAAGAATTTCAAGATTCCATTGTTTTTTCTTCTTCATCCATTCTTCAGTTGAGGGACATATAGGTTGCTTTCAGGTTCTTGATATTACAAATAATGCTGCTATGAACATAGTTGAGCACATGATCATTTGGGTATATGCCTAAGAGGGGAATTCCCAGGTCCCATGGTAAACCAATTCCCATTTTCCTGAAGAACCACCATACTGATCTCCAAAATGGCTGTACAAGTTTGCCCTCCCACCAGCAGTGGAGAAATATTCCCCTTTCTACACATCCTCTCCAGCATGAGTCCTCATTGGTGTTTCTAATTTTAGCCATTCTGGGAGGAGTAAGATGGTATCTCAGAGTTATGTTGATGTGCATTTCCCTGATAGCTAAGGACATTTAGCATTTTCTTAAGTGTCTTTCAGCATTTTTGATTTCCTATATATTGAAGTTCTCTACTTAGTTCTGTACGCCATGTTTTTTAGTAGGGTTATTTGATGTTTAGTTGACTAGTTTCTTTAGTTCTTTGTATAATTGGAGATCAGCCCTCTGTCAGATGTATAAGTGGTGAAAATATTTTCCCAGTCTGTTGGCTGCCATTTGGTCTTGTCAACTTTGTCCTTTGCCTTACAGAAACTTCTAAGTTTGAGGAGGTCCCATTTATTAGTTGTCTATCTCAGAGTCTGTGCCACTGGAGTTATGTTCAGGAAGTGGTCTCCTATACCAGTTTGTTCAAGGAAGCTTTATTCAGCAGAGGAATAGATGACTGAAAGGGAGAGACCATAAAAGAAGGAGACATTATATATTTGAAGAGAAAACTGAATCTAAAAATTGTTCAGAGACCTACAAGACCGACCTCAACTAACAATTTGAGCAACAGTGGAAAAGCTACCATAAATGCCCTTCCCTCACAATGAGATTGAAGACTATCTTATCCAACCTCATGGAACTCTCATCTAGTAGCTGATGGAAACAAAAGCAAACACCCACAACTAAACACTGAGCGAAACAGGAATCCAGATGCAGAGAGGCAGGACAAGACCAGGCTGCAGAAACACATAAAGACAGCTGACCTGAACAAGGAGGAGCTAATGGGCCCCCAGACTGATAGGTGGGGATCCAACATGGGACTGAGTCAGACTCCCTCAACATGAGTCTCAGCTATAAGGCCTGAGAAGTCTAAGGGACATCATACAGTGGAGCCAGGATGCATTCCTGGTACATAAAAGGACTTTTCAGGCACAACCTCCATTACTCCCTTAACCTAGAGACAGAAGAGAAGTCCTAGTCCCTATTCTAAATGACTTGACAGAAATAGATGACCCCTTGTGGAAGGCATCACCCTACATGTGGAGTGGGTGGATGGGACCATGATCAGGGTGCATGTGATGATGTAAGAGAAGGAAAGAGGTAGGGAGAGAGGGAGAAATAGTGCACTGAGATCGATATGTAAAATAACTATATATATTTATATACATTTATATATATAATTACATTTATTATGAAAATAATCACCATTTATTGGAAAATTTATATTTTGGTTAAGTCACAGTCCTCTTCTAAGATCCCCTCCACATATGAAACAAACAATTCCTAAATTTCTGCATCTAAAGATTATTCACCATTGGTATGGAACAATTGATCTTAGTTATTATATGAGCTTAAATTGCGAAGGATATTTTAATTACCTTAGATATAATCCTGTTGTCCTGGGACATTGATGCTTTTAGTTGTAGATCTCAACTTGTAGTAATTACAATTTGCCACTTGTTGCATTGGTGTACCACCAAATCTTGTCTGGAAGCAGGCGATACTTCCTATCCCTGTTCCTGCATAACCGTCTTAACAAGCTAACAAAGTGAAATGTTATTAAATAGAGGAGGAAAATGAGTCTTGTGTAAATTGCTGGGACCTCAGGGCCAAAAGGTTTGCCCTCCACTAGCAGATCTGTAGACTGGAATTTACGAGCAAGGCAGGGCTGGGGCTCACTCCTTCACAGCACAACTTGGATGGATGGGCAGCAGGGACAGTGAATGCAATCTCAGGGCCACTGCATGGATAAGGGAGTTGCAGAGCAGATGCAAACATCCCACTAGCTGTGGTGTGTCTCACTGGTTTAGTCAAGGGACCCTGCCTGTGTTCAGGTTTGGGTCAGCATTAGCAGCTTCAGTGGTAGACAGCAGGCAGCCATCTCTGGCAGCTTGCACACATGAGATTTTGCAGACAACCAGGGCAGGGTAGTAGGGTAACTGCAAGCAATTGACAAATAGCTGATTGGGGGGAAAAAGTGGCATGTCTTAGTGAAAATGATAGGCTGATGGATGTTTATTCAGGGAAAAATCACTTACACCAGAAACAGATAACCATCATCAGGTTCCCATCCCAAGCATGACTCTAGATGCTCTCTATCTCTGACTAGGAAGCAAAAGAGCTAGGTGGGATCCAGAACTCCAGACCTAGTCCTCCCAGATCACGCCCACACTTGTCCCCACACCAAACAGGTGTGGGTGGGGTGAATATCTCACTATTTATTTATAGTTGGTGTTAACAGCAGACGATACTTTAGGTGAGAATAAAGAAATCATTAAAAATTAAGATTTAGAATGTCTAAAGAAGAGCTCCATGTACATTATTCTGAATGGACATAATAGTCCTAGGAATGCTCAATGTAGAGAAAATAAAAAAGAACAAACTCTTAATATTCATGGAGAAAAAATGAAATGTGCCATGACTATCAGC
This sequence comes from Phodopus roborovskii, assembly GCF_943737965.1. Classification (NCBI taxonomy): domain Eukaryota; kingdom Metazoa; phylum Chordata; class Mammalia; order Rodentia; family Cricetidae; genus Phodopus; species Phodopus roborovskii. The sequence goes on from NW_026126433.1 coordinate 20,368,148, forward strand.
TGATCTGTTCCATTTTATATGAATTCATGAACAGAGTAATATGATACTGGCCTTGGAAGTTTTACATGAGTTAATCAGCATCACTATCCTCTTCTCACACTGTTAATGGCCTCCAAGATGGCATTATTCCACTGAAAATTTGAAGAAAGGCATCCAGGGGAGGAGTAATGGAAGAGACTCCCTGAATACAGATTTGCTTTCTATTAGTCATGCTTTAGCACAAATCACCATCTGTGATACTTACTTCATGTTACTTCACATCACATTGCATTTTAGTGAGTGATTTGTGTTAGAACAAATCATGCGTGGAAATAGACTCACAATGATGTATCTTAGTGATCTCACTGTTTTCCATTGCAGCTTAAATGAAGAATGCTATGACTTTTAAAGGGTTTGATTTTATTACCAGCTCAGTGGAAGTACTTAATAGGTTGTGATAATGTCCTCTTGGCTCATGGAAAAATTGTGAGTTCAAACTCAAGGTCAGTTATGTGATATAATATCATTCATTGATAAGACTCAGGTAAGGAATAAAAGTGGTTAATATTGGTATATTTCCCTTTTCATCCATGTGAAATTGATTTTTCTTCCTATTTATGAATCTTGGTATTATTGATTTCAATATTTTAGTTTTGACAAAGAGTGTTTCAGAAAGGGAACGATCCTGACACATGAAATTGAAACAAAACAAGTAAGAAAAGGAAAAAAAAAAACAGCTCTCTCAGAAAGAAATGGAAAACATCTACAAGAAAAACAAATAAGGGGGATGGAACAATAAAGGAGGAAGGAGGAGGACAAGAGGAAAGAAAAGAATGAAGGGGAGGAGGGAAACAGTCAAATGTAGCAGATCTATTAAAACCCACACAAATTTGGTTCAAAACAAAAATATCCACTAGAAGAAAATAATGTATGGATGGTGACAGTTAAAAAACAAATGATAGCATACATGTAAGTACTCTACAATGTAGTTATGTTCAGAACATTATTTTTGTTTAATTTTATTCTATTTAGACATGACTAGTATGATTTTAAACTCATACCTTTTAAAAAATATAATCTTCAGATTATGAAAAATATACTGGTAACTAATTTTGACTTAAAATTATTTCCTATGCACAAGTACTATACAGTTCTGTAACACCTTTGCGTTTTATAAATATGCATAAATAAATAATCCCATCAAAAACACAGCTGGACCACATGTTTAGGGAAGAAAAACACTTGTCTCTGAAACTAAATGGCCACAACACAAACAAAAACACTGGAATATACACTGATAAATGGGAAAAAGAGATACATGTAATTTGAAGAATGCAGCTGCATTTAATGATAACCAACTATGTTTTTCTCTATTTTCTTTAAAATTTAAAGTATAATTATTATTACTCAATAAAATAATGCTATACAATAATTTTTATATTGAACTACTTTTAGATTATATCAATGTGATTGACAATTTATTAATAAATATTCCAATACTAATGAGGAGCTTTATAATCAAGAAAAATTATGAAATTTAGAGAAATGAGGGTGTACATTTTATGGCAATTTTAGTTGTTTTAGACCAGGAATGACAAACAGAAAACTCCCTAAGTTTCTACTCCTTTTAGGTTAGTAAAACCATGATTCTGATAGCTATAAATCATTAACTGATATTATGTGTAGTAGAGCTTTCAAATAATAAAATGAATAAAAATTTCAAAACTACACCTAGTAATAAAATTAATACATTTATAACATCATACATCATAATACATCATAAACACTATTACATTTTGACAAGAAAAATTTTAACTATATGTTAGATTATAACATTTTTTTCACACTGAAAGAGATATTTCTGGCTTTGGCAAAGTTCCAAAGATTATAGATATTAGCAAAACTAAGTAAGGCTATAATATATATAGGGATAGTATTAGAAAAGTCTTTCTAGCAAGGTTGTAAGTGAAGCACATTGAGAATGTGGTAATTAAAATGTTTCAATGAAACAATGTATAATACTTTTATCTAATAACTTCATAGTGATAGTTTAGAAATTATCATGTGGAAGTTGGAGCTAACAAGTAGAAAACCATTTTTTTCCTACTACATATATAATCATACTACACTGATTATTAATTGCCTTTTTTTATATATAAATTGTATTTAAATTGGAAATAATCCCATTTTTACATATCAATACCAGTTCCCTCTCCCTCCCCAACTCCCATGCCCCCCCACCTCCCATCCCATCCCCTATCTTCTCCCCAGTGAGGGTGAGGACTTCTATAAGAGATCATTAAAATATGTCAAGTCTTTTGGGGTAGGGCTTTGTCCCTTCCTCATTTATCTAGCCTAAGCAAATATATCTCCATGGGGGAATGTGCTCCAAAAGTCTATTTCTGCACTGTGGATACATACTGGTTCCACCACCAGTGACCCCATAGACTGCCGAAGCCTCCCAGCTGACACCCACCTTCAGGGGGCCTGTTTTGTTCCTATGTTATTTCTACAGCTTTCAGACTGGTATCCTACAGGTCACAAATGTTCAGTTCAACTGTCTCTGTGGGTTTTCCCAGAATGTTTTTGATCTGCTTGTTCATCCTCCTTCCTCTCTGCAACTAGATTCCAGGAGTTCTCCCAAGTGCTTAGCTGTGGATCTCAGCTACGGGATTAAGGCTCTAGGATGGCATTTAAGTTAGTCATCAATATCATTAAGATAGCCTGTTCACTTCTGATTGTTAGGGTTTTCCTTGTTGATCTCTGTACAATTCCCTAGTGCTAAATTTCTCTTTAAACCTATAATGGCTCCCTATATTGAAGTGTCTTTTTTCTTGCTCTCTGGGGATGATTTATTTCTTAAACAGAAAGATGTAAATGTCTAAAGCATAAAAGCAACATGCATACACTCTTCCATACAATAGCATATGTGATTTTTTTTTTCATGGTGACCACTTACTTATATTTGAATGCTAAAATTTTATGTAAAGTAATTTTTCCAGCACCATTCCAACTATGCTACTATAACACATGAAAGAACTTGTTCTGAAATACCTTAAGCTAGTTGAGACTGAAAATCCTACTACTCCCAAAATTCAAATATCCATAATTTTTTACATTTTAGATACACTTTATTGTTGAAATAATTATGATACTATTATTCTGAAATTTTTACTTTTCCCCAAGAAAAATAACACATTTCTTTAACATCACTATCATTTAATATAATTTATTTTCCAAGATATTGAAAAAACAACTTTTAAAAACAATTCATTATGTTATGTGAGGTTACACATATCAAACTTCATGTAAGTATACACATTTTCATCATCAGAACCATTTGGATAATTGTACTTATACTTCCCAAATAAATGTTTTAAAATGCATTTTCAGTTTTATGTGAATGGAAAAAATGGTAACTACAAAAAAATTATGTGAATGTAAAATCAATAAATGCTGAAAACATACTGAAACACATCATAGTGACTGTTTCTCATACAGTAGATTTATCTAAAATGCTTTCTCACAGTGTGTAACACTGCCCTACTATTTAAAGTCAGGGAAGACTGCTCAGACTTCTTTTGGTATCCCTTATAGTATTTTCAGAGCTGGAGAAAAGTGCCTCTTTTCTTCCATTTTAAGTTCTACATCTTTCCTTAAAATAGCAAACCTCTTTCAGACATCTCATTTTGTGTACTTTATCTGTATCACATAATTCAGGCAGGTGTTAACATTATTGTTCAAACACAAATATGTTGAAACATTATGTGGTCCATCTCCTATAACTGACACAATGGCAGTCATTGTACTTTTTTCTGTGGATGTCTTCCTAAGTGATAGGGAAGCATCCTTCTTCATAGTAATTTCAAATTGTGTATACTTGACAAGGGCTTTATAAAATAAACCCAATGATTATTTTCATGATTAAGTAGATTATAGAAATTAAATAGTTTAGTATTAAAGTTCAGCCATCTGGATTAGAATGTTAATTGTAACCCAGATCTTTAAGTGCCCAATAAGTGAAAAGCTTCCAGAATTCACAGCCATTTAAAAAATTGAAATGTTGGAAATGTGAAGTGTAATGGAAACTTCTGCCAAGTTATTTTCAAGGCATATGAGGCTAATTTTACAAGATATGTTTTAGTTTTATTGTGGATGTTTTTCACTGGAGAATTTTAATATGTCATTATGAGTAGACACCTATAGATGTTTTGATGTTTATATTGTATACCACTCAGAAGACTAAAGTAACCTGGTATGTTGAGGAGGTCTTGAGTATAATGAATCACAGATAAAAGAGACAGAAGACTGAACCACTAGTCATATTCTATTATGTTCATGTGAGATGATCTATTGTCTAATACGAGCACACAAAGAGTTAAGGAATACAGATGAGTGGAGAGAGAAAATATTAGAGAGTCTGAGAATTTAGGAAGAGAGGACTAACAGATGTTCAGAAGAGAGAGAGATGTATCAAGTGTGACCAAACTTTAGAAACAATAAAATGAATAAGGAAGTACTCCATCATTGAGACTTAAGATCCATGCAATCTATGCACAACTCTTTATAGCTTGAAAGTAATATTCTGCACTGCACAAAAATCTAAAGCATAAACTAATAAACAGAGACTATGGCTTATTCTATCTAGAGATAATAAAACTACACAGCCTCGGGTGTCTGCTTTGAAATTTCTTTTATAAAACATTAATTATATGAATGTGTCACATTAAGCAATCCCTGAAAAGAATCCCTATGCTATAGTCAGAAATTTAGATTGTTTTTTTTTTCTCACACATGAGCACTGCAAATTTAGTTAAAACATTGTATTTCAAGGAATTTGTTTTTATACACAATAAATATTTTCTTTTAGGTATTAATTAATGGAATAATTATTGCCATCAAATAATATGTTTTCGAGACATAAGGAACTGATTGGAAATTATTCATAGGAAGAATATTTAATTTCAAACTTCATAACTCATTTAATTTTTCTAAAATATGTAATCATTGGAATATTTTGGAAACAATAATGACAAATATTACCAATAATCAATATTTTTCAGTGTGGAAAATATAATCCTACAAATGGTAGAAGTTTTTTTAAGCAAAACATAATAGTGTTTATGAGGTAACTTAATTCAGATATATTACCTTCATTCTAGGACTAGTTATACTATTTTTATCCACTTTATTTATTTATTAAACATCATAGGTCAGGTAATGATCCATTACTACCAGGAACTTGGCTATGTTTACCCCTGAAGAGTGGTAACCCTATCAATCTAGAGAGTACTGGGTTTTTATTTGTGTCCTAAAACAACTAAAAGTGTCATAAACCATCTTTTCTAATACACAAAGTGTTTGATTTCACATTTGTGGAGGCAAATTTCAAAGAAAAAAACTAAAAGGATACTGATAAATACATTAACAATGAGGACTTTAATGGGGTTTGGAAAATAGTTTGATTTCAAAGTTTTTACACACAAGCAAAAAAACTTTAGTGCATATCCCCAGTAATCATATACGAGTCAGATGTGGTCACATGTATGCAATCCTAACAACAGAAGTAAAAAGCCTGACAAATCTCTTACCAGTAAGTTTAATCAGTTTGTGATGCCTACATTTTAGGAAAGTTTCTGTATTGAAAGGTACACGTGGATTCCATTTAGGCTCAGTATTTATCTGTGAGTGTCTGTTTCTATTTCCATCAGATAGTAGATGAGGGCTCTATGACTGTGAATAAGTGTAAGGAGTAAGGTTTTTTCCGCCCGCAGCTGGTCTTGTGCCTCTGCCACACCAGCCAAAAATAACGCACAGAGACTCTGTATTTGATATAATGCTGTTGGCCAGGTACTAGTTTCTTATCGGCTAGCTCTGTCTTAATTATTAACCCATTTCTATTAATCTAAGTACTTCCACATGGTCATTTCTTACCTGAGAGAGAGGCCAGGCCACCTGCGTTCTGCTCTCTCTGTCTTCTATCTTTACTCCTCCTTACTACTTTGCTTTCCTCCTTGTCTCCTAGTCCTGCCTGTCTTGATTTCCTATTGGCCAACAGTACTTTATTCATTAACCAGTATGAGAAACATATTTACAGATTGATATCTCCCATCAGATAATTTAGTCATCATTCTCATTATCAGGAATGGGCATTTATGGTAGCCTTCCCAGTGTTGCTCAAATTGATAATTGGGGTCAGTCTTGTAGGTCTCTGGACATTTCTCTAGAGTCAGTTTTCTCTTCAAACCTCTTTTATGCCTCTGTAGTGCTGTACTAAAAAGAAATATTAACCAACATGAAAAGATACTTAGTCTTATTTGTTCTATTTTTATTCTTTTTTCATTAAAAATAGATTCTTCTCTCATACAGCACATCCCAAACACAGTTTTTCCCTTCTTTACTATTTGTAGCTCCCTCCACCTTTCCTCATTGCTCTGTTGCCTTTTCAGAGAAAGAGACTGCCCTCCAGGAGAGGACAGACAAACAGGACAAAGCAAGATATAGTATTATAAACTTAAAACATTCATATTGAGGTTGGACAAGGCAAACCAATGGGAGGAAAAGAGTCCCAAGAGCAAGTAAAGGCAGGTGAACACCTCCCACTCTTATGAGTCTCACAAAAATACCAAGATAAGAGTGATAACATATACACAGAAGACCTGTTGCAGACCCATGGACTCCACATGCTTGGTGCTACAGTCTCTGTGAGTTTATAAGAGTCCTTCTTAGTTATTCAGTGGGTCATGGTTTACTTTTACATTCCTTCCCCCCTCTCTTGTGTAGTGTTCCCTTATCTTTGATCTCCCAGGAAAGATGGAGACCTCCAACTTAGACTCTCTGTCTGAATAATGTTTAGATGTAGTACTTTGCAACCACTTCCATTTGTTGCAAGAGATAGTCTCTATAAATTATTGATTTAAATTTTTTTTTAAATATGCATGTAGAGAAACTTCAGTAAATAAAAGGTTTGGAATCAAAACATCACCGTTCTTTTAGATTTTTGTATTTGTTATTTTTTACTCTTATGCTCTCTGTCTTTCTGGGGAGATGAGAATGGAATGGGAAATGGATGGGTAAGAAGGCTTGAACCTTGAGATAACTTTGTGATGTTCATTCTCTTTTTGAACCATTACATGAAATTGAGCTCAGGTTACTAGGCTACCAGAGCCAGAACTTTACCTACTGAGCTATCTCCTATGTTCTCCAGTCATTAAAGACTTAAATATCAGTGTCTACACATAGCCAAAGTTAGTTTTTCTTCACTGTGTATTTTTGAAATTAATCCAAATAACAATAACAATAAGATATTATAAAACAAAAGCTATAAACCAGAAAAAAATACAAAACAAACAGAAGGGAAGCAGACAACGGAAAAGCATAAGAAATACATACAAGCACTGAAATACAAACACAAGCATACATACAGGAATTCCATACTAAACCAGGAGCATATACATGTATGCATAACTTGTAATTAAAAGATTAAAAAGTATATGATAATCCCAATTATATGGGACCAAGAACTTCCCAATGTGCCTTTGAGTTTGTTTTGTGTTTTCCATTTGCTTTTGACATGAGGCTTGTTCGTAAGAGTAATTTGTATCTTCAATGGATCTATGTTGGAGAAAACAAATTTTCATTTTTAAGTGGTTACCAATTATAAATAGCTTTGGGCTATGAATGGAGGCATGTGTTAACTTTTCTCAGTTCTAGGTCAACATCTAGCATAGGCTTGTGTAGGCCTTGTGTGTTTTGCCACAGTCTTTGTGAGTTTGTCTCTTGGTCTTGCTGTAGTAATGCCTTCTTTCTTTAGAGTCTTCCATCCTTTCTGGCTTTACACAATTTTACTTCATAGAAGTGTTCTCTTAGTTTTTTGAAGGGAGGGAATTTAAAGAGATTTCCCATTTAAGAGTGAGTGTTCCAAGGTATCTCACTGTCTGAATATTGTCTGGCTAAGAGTCACCATATTTCTTCCCTTATGCTGCAAGAGGAAGCGTCTCGATGAAGGCTGACCAAGGTATCCATCCCTGAGTATAGGAAATGTCAATGGAAATCATTTATGTCTATTTTCCCCTAACTAAAGAGTAATATTTGATTTTCTCTTAGGTGCCTGGCCTATCTGGTTCAGATTGTTGGTTACTCAAGCAGTGTTGGAGGTGGATATCATCTCAAAGAGTTGGCCTGAAATACAATAAGATATTCATTACTTACTCCTATAAGATTTATGCCAGTGCTGTTCTTGCATCCAGGTCAACATTGGAGGTAAAAAATGTTGTGTTTACCTTTCTCTATTGTTAATGTGCAGAGTACTTTCTGGTACTGTGAACACTCGTTCATAGTGTTGACATCTCTAGGCAGCTACTAACTGAACACATTTGTGTTCATTATGTTGTGTAGGTACTGTGTTCAAGAATAAGTCCTAATGGTCAATCTGGCATAACAACCAATAGCAACCATAATACACTGTGTGGCAGTTCCCTTGTAGCCTACTTGGGATGTAACCCATTACTGGCACTCTATGTTTAATTTGGTGATGATGTCTCACTCGGGCTCAGTTTCTTCAGTTATTTGCCAATTTATTCTAGAACACCATCAATCACGGTTATATAAATGCCATTCTTCCCTTTTCCCAATTTTTCCTCTCCATTTGATCCTAGCCACATTCATAGAGGCCAGGCAGTGATGGCATACAATGTTAATCCCAACAGCCATACTAGTTAGCTATAGAAGCTGGGTTTTGGTGGTGTACACAACTAGAGAGGTATATAAGACAGAAGCAAGGTATCAGAGCTGGCACTTAGTCTTGGGCATTAGTCTCCAGCCATGATAGTGGTAAGAGCTCTCTGGTGGCTTGCCTGATTTGCTTCTCTGATCTTCAGCTTATATCCCCAAATCTGTCTTTGGGTTATTGTTATTTGTGCTACATCTGACTCGATGCCTAATCTTTGTGGTAGTATGGATTTTAACTTGGTTATCAAAGGCTTTGCAGCTAACATCTATGTATAAGCAATTATATTCCATATTTGTCTTTGTGAGTCTGGGTTAGTTCTCTCAGAATGACTTTTTCAATATTTACCTTTAATTTTCATTTAATACTCCCATTTTCACTAAATTCCATCTGAAGTTTTTAATTAATACACTGAAGTAATTATAAAGTGTTTTTGTACATTTGATGAAACTTAAGAAAGTTTCAAAATGACAGTATTTTATCTTTTTATAAGTGATAGAGCTTACATTTAGTGAAGTTTGGTTATAATAATATTCTCATCATTTTCTTTTCTCTTAGGGTTCAGGTAATTATCTTACAGAACAAATTTGGCCACATTTTCTTCATTTTTCTTAATGTTAAGCATTGCACTGTTTAAATAAATTAATGATGATATAATCTTACTGGAGCTGTTCAAATCTGTTATATTAAATTTGAAGTGCTGGAAGTTCAGCATCTAAAAGCACATCCTCCTCTTACCAAAACAAAACAAAACTAAACCTCATTTTGGTTCCCACAACCCACATTATTCAATTCAAAGTGGCTATAATTCCGGTTTCTGAGGATTTAGTGACTTGTGTCCTCAAGAACTTGAATACACATGGTATACATGCAGACAAGGAGGCACACAAGTAGTGGAGGAGCCATGAAGAATAAATGATCAACTGATCATTTCAACTCTCATGTAATCAGTGTTCAGTAAATTGAAAATTGTTTTAAATACTATATGAATATTGATTAAGGCTATGTTTAGAAACTATGGTGAATTAAACAACACATGTCTTACACCTTTTATGTCTCAGGAAAGACTCATTTGGTTTTAATCTTGCAGGAAGCACTTTAATTTCTACTGTGATAGATTCTGACTCTTCACAAGCCATTTCTCCCTATAATAGTCAAATGTCTATGAGTTGTATGTTGTTAAATATTAATATAGACAACTACTCTGAGTATTGTTTCCATTTGAACTATAAATGAATTCAAGAGACTTCAATAAAATAGGTTTTATGCAATTTTTAACGAAACCTTTAGCCTTTTTTGGGGGGGGATTTTTCCATCATACTGATGCATTTTAGAAAAAATGTAATATTCAAAGAAATATAAATTTTCTGTTAACAAAATAACCTAATAATAACACTAATAATAACATCAGTGTACCTGTATAAGTAATGGGTTCCAAAAGGTCATTTCATGCATTAGAGATAAATCTTGATCCCACTGCCAGTAGCTGCATAAACTACCCAAGTCACAAAACTGTCACCACATACAGAGAGAGGTCTCAGGTCCTATGCAAGTTTCTCAGTTTTCAGTCCTAAGTCAGTGAGCTCTCACTCCCTCAGGTCAGCTCTTTCTGTAGGTTTCCTCATCTTGGTCTTGACCTCTTTGCTCATGTTATCTCTCCTCCTTTTCTTCAACTGGACCCTAGGAGCTTAGCCTAGTGCTTAACTAATACATGTGAGTAACATACATCTGTAAGTATGAAAAGACAAATTCTAATAATTTACAATAATGACTGTATACTATATAATATTTATATTAGCACTTAAAAGAAGAAAATTAAAGCTATAGAGGGACAAGCATTCTAAATGTTAAATTTAATGGGCAAAAGCCAGTATGGTTTAGCATTGTTTAAGATACAGTCTGTCAATCTTTGTGATAGTTATTAATTTTGACACTGGTGAGATCTAGAATCACAGGCAAGACGGTCTTCTGGGAATTTTGGTGAGAAGTTTTCTTGATTAGTATAATTGAAATGGGCAGCACAATTTTATGGGGTTTGTCTTGGACAAAAGGAAAAGGAGAAAGTGAGCTGAGAACAAGTACTCATCAATACTTGCTTCTTTACTATATATACTAAGTAACCAGCTGCCTTAGACTGTGTGCTACCTTTACTCACTCAACTGGTTTCTAACCAAATTTTGCTTTTGATTCCGCATACTTACATGGGGCTCACAGTCTTCTGTAATCCATGTGGCATGTGGTATATACTCACATATATAGGGAAAAGGTCAATATAAATAAAAAATAAATACTAAGTATTAAAAGATAATATTTATTTATGAATATAACAGGAATATGAATGGGATGTGGGGAACACTACGTTAATTATAGTATTAAATGTGATTGAATGAAAGACTACACTCAAAATAAAATAATTTCATAATTGATAAAATCTGATATGTATCCTTTGTAAAAAGAAAACAAAGCAAGATTCACAGACAATGATGGGGAGTAACTAAAATGGTGTGGAAACCTCCTATATTGTGATGGTTGATCCTAATCAACTTGAGTGAATTGAGTGATATCCAAAGAATTGGTGAAGGACATCATAGGTGCCATTTTAATGATAGATTCAGAGTGGGTTGCCATTTGACTCATGAAAATAGGAGCAAAAGACACACCCTGAATGTGAGTGATAACATCCAACAATCCAGAATTTCATATGTTGATAGTGCATCACACAGATGTATGTTCTGCCTTCCTTGAATAAATATGTGTCTGGAGGTGGACATCTTCTATGGGCACTGGTTTTCTTATGTTTCTGTGTCTAAATAAGGACATTACAGCAATTCTCCAAGGAAATTCCAGTCCTCTAGATGTTGTAGCGCTTCAAGGGAACCTCTAATCCTCACCTTCCTGGAAAGAACTTCTGTTGTGTTCCATTTGTGTGATGCTATTACCAGGATATAAAGCCTCTGAATGTATAAGTCCGTGTATAAACCTTATTGCTTATGATGTATCCCCAGAATACATCTGCATAATGTATGCAAATATCAATTAAAAGTGCTGAAGTTCTGATTGTAATTTGAATACAATTAATCTTTAAGCCAAGAACTACTACAACAGATGCATAGAACTCTGTTAATAATAAAAAATGATTATATCAGCCAGGCATTGGTGGAGCATACCAACAATTCCAGCTCTCAGGAGGCAGAGGCATGCAGATCTTGCAGATCTCTGTGAGTTCAAGATCATCCTAGACTACAGAGTGAGTTTTAGGACAGACTTCTAATTAATACAGAGAAACTCTGTCTAAAAAAATGAATATATCACAAAGTTGATGAAAGTTGTAATGCCTAAAAGGTAATAATCTGGAAAATTATAGGCTGATGAATGCTTATTCTTGAGAAATCACTTATAACAGAAACAGATAACCATAGCAGATTCTAGTTCCAAGTCTGTCCCTAGATGGATGCCCTCTGGCTCTGACCAGGAAGCAAGAGAGAGAGCTAGGATTATGCTTGCACCTGTCCCCACGCCTCAATGGGGAGTGGTCAATGCAACAGTTGCAGGTGGGATGGATAATTCACTACAAATTTGATAAAGGTTTTATTCAAAAATGGGCAGATTTTGAAGGAATTAATAATTTATCACAAATTTATGCAAATTGTGTAGTCTGTCTTAAGGAGTAAACAAAATTTAAGCATAAGAATCAAGTCCTTAGCTGAACTCCCTGGATTGGCCCCTGATCCTGCTGCTCCTGTCTCCGGTCCCCTTTGAGAGCACCCTTGGAGCTCTGATACACCCCCACCCATCCCAACCTCCAGCCTACCCCCCCTACCCTGTGCCCTACCCCACCTACGGTCCTGCCGCTCTGGTTGAGCACTGGGAAAGAGGGTGGAGCCAACAGTCCACCCTACTTCGGAGACCTCTCGGAGCAACTCCGAACAAAGGAGACCTGACTATCCACGTGGGGCCACCTGTAATTTCCACCGGCTTGGTCCCTGACCCTGCCTCCAGTCCTCTGCTGGAGTCCCAGGCCCCTCCCAGAGATCCGCCTATCTCTGCTGGTCCACTTGGAGTTCCTGCAGGCAAGATCCTTGACCCACAAATCCAGGCCCCTGCCAAAGAACAAGGTCTCAGCTGGAGAGGGCCAGTTTCCAGTGAGATCCCACTACCCTGCAAAACCTTCTCAAGTTCCAGTCCAGCCCTCGTCCTCTTCTGCCGGCTATTGGCCAGAGAGAAGCCTCCTAGAGAGCTTGGACCACACAGAGATACAGACATTGAATCTTTGATCCACATAAGCCCATCTGGGAAGGACCATAGAGAGAGGGAAGAGACACCACCAACACCTACAGGAAGAAACTATGGGAAGAAGGCAATACAAGAGAACACCTAACAACAGAAAGACAAACATGACACCACCAGAATCTAGGGAATCTACACCAACTAGAATGGAACACAACAACAAAGCAGAGGAAGCAGAAGGGTACGACTTAAAAATCACCATCATAAAAATGATAGAGGCCCTCAAAGAAGATATGAGAAAATCCCTTAAAGAAATAGAGGAAAAAACAAACAAAAAAGTGGAAGAAATGAACAAATTCCTTAAGGAAAGTACAGAAAGCCAAGAAAAAACAATTAACCAGGTGAAGGAAACGGTTCAAGATTTGAAAACCGAAATTGAGAAAATAAAGGCAACACAAATGGAAGGAAAGCTGGAAATTGAAAAGCTGGGCAAAAAATCGGAAACCACGGACACAAGCATAACCAATAGAATTCAAGAGATGGAAGAGAGAATCTCAGGCGCAGAAGATAAACTAGAAGAAATAGATTCATCGACCAAAGAAAACCATAAATCCAACAAATCCTTAACACACAATATCCAGGAAATGTGGGACACCATGAAAACGCCAAACCTAAGAATAATAGGCATAGAGGAAGGTGAGGAAGCCCAGCTCAAAGGTGCTGAAAACATATTCAACAAAATCATCGAGGAAAACTTTCCAAATCTGAAGAAGGACATGCCCATGAAAGTACAAGAAGCATACCGAACCCCAAATAGGCTGGACCAAAGAAAAAAAGACCCCTCGACATATAATAATCAAAACACCTAGCATACAGAATAAAGAAAAAATATTAAGAGCAGCGAAGGAAAAAGGACAGGTAACATATAAAGGCAGACCTATCAAAATTACACCTGACTTCTCCATGGAAACCCTCAAGGCCAGAAGGTCCTGGATAGATGTTCTAAAAGTATTAAGAGAACACGGATGCCAGCCTAGGCTACTATATCCAGCAAAACTCTCAGTCAATATAGATGGAGAGAACAAGATATTCAATGACAAAACCAGATTTTCCCAATATGTATCTACAAATCCAGCCCTACAGAAAGTATTGGAAGGAAAATTCCAACCCAAGGAAGGTAACTACACCCACAAAAATGTAGGCAACAGATAATCCAACTACACCAGAAACCTAGGGTGAAGCAGAACAAATATATTCACAATACCACTGCCAACAACAAACCTAAATCAAACAACCATCAACAATCAATGGTCCTTACTCACCCTCAACATTAATGGTCTTAACTCACCTATAAAAAGACACAGATTAACAGAATGGATACGAAGACAGAATCCATCCTTCTGCTGCATACAAGAAACACATCTTAGCTCCAAAGATAGACATTACCTCAGGGTAAACGGTTGGGAAAAGATTTTCCAATCAAATGGAAATAAGAAGCAAGCAGGCGTAGCTATCCTAATATCTAACAAGCTAGACTTCAAACCAAAACTAGTCAAAAGAGATGAAGACGGTCATTTCATATTCATCTCAGGAGAAATCCATCAACACAAAGTCTCAATTCTGAACATCTATGCCCCTAATACAAAGCCACCCACATTCGTAAAAGAAACACTACTAAAACTCAAAGCTCATATAAAACCTCACACACTTATAGTGGGAGACTTCAATACACCACTCTCAACACTAGACAGGACCACAAATCAGAAACTCAACAAAGAAACAAAAGAATTAACAGAAGTTATGTCTCAACTGGGGCTAACAGACATCTATAGAACATTCCATCCAAAGACAAAAGAATATACCTTCTTCTCTGCTCCACATGGAACCTTCTCTAAAATCGACCACATACTAGGAGACATAACAAACCTCAACAGATATAAGAGAATAGAAATAGTCCCCTGTATCTTATCGGACCACCATGCTTTAAAATTGGAATTCAACAACAATACAAATAGCAGAAAACCTGCAAACTCATGGAAACTTAACAATGTTCAATTGCACCACTCCTGGGTCAAAGAAGAAATAAAGAAAGAAATTAAAGACTTTCTAATATTCAACGAGAATGAGGATACAACATACCCGAACTTATGGGACACCTTGAAAGCAGTGCTATGAGGGAAGTTCATTGCACTAAGTGCCCATATGAAGAAAACAGAGGATAGTCACATAAATGAATTAACAGCCCAACTGAAAACCTTAGAACAGAGAGAAGCGAATTCACCCCGCAGGAGCAGACGCCAGGAAATAATCAACTTGAGGGCTGAAATCAACAAAATAGAAACCAGGAAAACAATACAAAAAGTCAATGCAACAAAGAGTTGGTTTTTTGAGAAAATCAACAAGATTGATAAACCTTTATCCAAACTAACGAAAAAGCAGAGACAGAACATGCAAATTAACAAAATCAGAAACGAAATGGGGAACATAACAACAGACACAGAGGAAATCCAGACAATTTTCAGGTCATACTTCGAAAATCTGTATTCCACAAAAATTGAAAATTCAAAGGAAATGGACAAGTTTCTGGATAACTATCACTTACCAAAATTAAATCAAGAACAGAAAAACAACTTAAATAGACCTATAACCCGAAATGAAATAGAAGCAGTCATCGAAAGCCTTCCAACGAAAAAAAGTCCAGGGCCAGATGGATTCAGTGCAGAATTCTACCAGACATTCAAGGAAGAACTAATACCACTACTCTTCAAACTGTTCCACAAGATAGAAACAGAAGGTTTATTGCCAATCTCTTTTTGTGAGGCCACAATAACTTTGGTACCCAAACCTCACAAAGACACAACTAAGAAAGAAAACTACAGACCAATATCCCTGATGAACATCGATGCAAAAATACTCAATAAAATAATGGCAAACCGAATTCAAAAATACATCAGAGAAATCATCCACCATGATCAAGTAGGCTTCATACCTGGATTGCAGGGATGGTTTAACATACGAAAATCTATCAACGTGATCCACCATATAAACAAACTGAAAAAGAAAAACCATATGATTATCTCCCTAGATGCAGAAAAAGCCTTCGATAAAATTCAACACCCTTTCATGATAAAGGTATTAGAGAGGTCAGGGATAACAGGAACATACCTAAACATAATAAGAGCAATATACAGCAAACCAACTGCCAACATCAAACTGAATGGAGAGAAACTTAAGCCAATTCCTCTAAAATCAGGAACAAGACAAGGCTGTCCTCTCTCTCCATATCTCTTCAATATCGTACTAGAAGTTCTAGCTAATGCTATAAGACAACAAAAGGAGATCAAGAGCATCCAAATTGGAAAGGAAGAAGTCAAACTGTCTCTATTTGCAGATGATATGATAGTTTACATAAGCGACCCAATAAACTCTACCAGGGAACTCCTACAGCTGATAAACACCTTCAGCAAACTAGCAGGATACAAGATAAACTCAAAAAAATCAGTAGCCCTATTTTTTTCAGACGACAAAGAGGCAGAGAAAGAAATCAGAGAAACATCACCCTTTACAATAGCCACAAGCAACATAAAGTATCTTGGTGTAACGCTTACCAAACAAGTAAAAGATCTATATAATAAGTACTTTGTGACTCTAAAGAAAGAAATGAAAGAAGATACCAGAAAATGGAAAGACCTCCCATGCTCTTGGATAGGTAGGATAAACATAGTAAAAATGGCAATCTTACCAAAAGCAATCTACAGATTCAATGCAATCCCCATTAAATTCCCACCACAATTCTTCACCGAACTTGAAAGGATAATAATCAACTTTATATGGAAAAACAAAAGACCCAGAATAGCCAAAACAACCCTATACAATAAAAGAACATCAGGAGGCATCACCATTCCTGACTTTAAGCTCTACTACAGAGCTATAGTTCTGAAAACAGCCTGGTATTGGCATAAAAATAGACAGGTAGACCAATGGAATCGAATTGAAAATCCTGATATTAATCCACGCACCTATGAACACCTGATTTTCGATAAAACAGCTAAAATTATACAATGGGGCAAAGACAGCATCTTCAAAAAATGGTGCTGGCACAATTGGATGAGGGTGTGTAGAAGACTGCAGATAGACCCATGTCTGTCGCCATGCACAAAACTCAAGTCCAAATGGATCAAAGACCTCAACATCAATCCAGCCACATTGAACCTCTTAGAAGAGAAAGTAGGAGGTACCCTTGAACAAATTGGTATAGGAGACCGCTTCTTGAACATAACTCCAGGGACACAGACACTGAAAGAAACAATTAATAAATGGGACCTCTTCAAACTTAGAAGCTTCTGTAAGGCAAAGGACACAGTTGACAAGACCAAACGGCAGCCCACTGACTGGGAAAAGATTTTCACTAATCCTATATCCGACAAAGGGCTGATCTCCAAAATATACAAAGAACTCAAGAAACTAGTCAACAAAACACCAAATAACCCTATTAAAAATGGGGTACAGAACTGAAGAAAGAATTCTCAATGGAGGAAATCAAAAAGGCTGAAAGACACTTAAGAAAATGCTCCTCATCCTTAGCTATCAGGGAAATGCAAATCAAAACCACTTTGAGATACCATCTTACCCCTGCCAGAATGGCTAAAATTAGAAACACCAGTGATGACTTATGTTGGAGAGGATGTGGAGAAAGTGGAACACTCCTCCACTGCTGGTGGGAGTGAAAACTCATACAGCCACTTTAGAGATCAGTATGGCGGTTCCTCAGGAAAATGGGAATTAGTTTACCACAGGACCCGGCAATCCCCCTCTTAGGCATATACCCAAAGGATTCACATCAATGCAACAAAGACATCTGTTCAACTATGTTCATAGCAGCACTATTTGTAATAGCAAGAACCTGGAAGCAACCTAGATGCCCTTCAATTGAAGAATGGTTAATGAAGATGTGGCACATCTACACAATGGAATACTACTCTGCAGAAAAAAATAATGGTATCTTGAAATTCGCAGGCAAGTGGATGGCACTTGAAGAAACCATCCTGAATGAGGTAACCCAGTCACAAAAGAGGAACACAGTATGTACTCACTCATATATGGATTTTAGACCTAGATCAAATGATCACCAGCCTATAATTCACATCACCAGAGGAACTAGGATACAAGTTGTATTCTAAGAGATTCATATAAAGTCCCTCACAGAACTGGGAAGGGACAAGTTCCCCAGACCTCAGGTATAGTGGGGGAGGACAGCTAATGGAGAGAGAAGTAGGAGAAAATGAGAGGGAGGAGAGGAAGGCATGTGCGACCAGGAGTATTGAGCCTGGTTAGGAATGGAAAATAGGAAAGAGAGAGAGAGACAGAGACAGAGAGAGAGAACATAAAAGAGGGAGCCAATATTGGTTTGAAGATAAAGTTGAACACAAAGAAAGGTCGAGGGAACTACAAGACTGCTCCCAACTAACAATCTCAGCTTCCGTGGAAAAGCTATCATAAATACCCTTCCCGGAGAGTGAGATCAACAACTAACTTCTCCATGGAGTCCTCAACTAATGCCTGTTGAAAACAGGAGCAAACACCCATACATAAACACTGAGTCATACTAGAACCCAGAAGCAGATGGAGAGGACAAGACCATGCGGTAGAAGTACATAGAGACAGCTTACCTGAACAAGGAGGAGCTAAGGGCCACTAGACTGATAGCTGGGAAGCCAACAGGGGTCTGACTCGGACCCCCCTGAATATGGGTCTCAGCCAGAAGGTCTGAGCAGTCTAAGAGACCTCAGACAGTGGAGCCAGGATGTATCCCTGGTGCACAAAAGGACTTTGCAAACATATCCCCCATGGAGGGATAACTGCCTTATTCTAGAGATAGGAGAGAAGCCCTAGTCCCTACTTCACAGGACCTGTCAGATCTACATGACCCCAACGGGAGGGCATCCCCCCCCATATTGTGTTGTGGTGGGGGGGGGGGGGGGGGGGGGGGGGGGGGGGGGGGGGGGGGGGGGGGGGGGGGGGGGGGGGGGGGGGGGAGGCCTGTCAGATCTACATGACCCCAACGGGGGGCCCCCCCCTTTGGGGGGGGGGGGGGGGGGGGGGTTGGGGGGGGGGGGGGGGGGGGGGGGGGGGGGGGGGGGGGGGGGGGAGGGAAGGCTTGGGGGGGAGGGTGGGAGGGAGGGAGAGGGAACTGGGATCGACATGTAAAATAAAAAAAAAAAAAAAAAAAAACAAAAAATGCTTTTACTCCAAAATTTAAGTTGAAGAACAAGTTACTGGGGAAAATTATTTCTATTTTTGTTTCCACAGAAAATGAAAAGATGTGGATTCCTTCCAGACTAATGTGGTTTGATCACACCAGACCGCCTGAAACAGAGTACAAGCAGCTGGACAAAACAGCCCTACAGACCACAGCTAGGATATCTGAATCTTCGAATCCCCCAAGATAGCGCCCCTTACCAGCAGGAAGTAGTTTGGAAAGAACGACGCCCAAATTCCCAAATATTGTGTATAAATGTTTGTTTTCATTTAATTGGACTTTGTTATATAAAATTAAATAAAAAATGCTCTATATGCATAAAAAAAAAAAAGAATCAAGTCCTTAAAGTCATAATAATCTAAGACTGGAGAGGTGAGTCAGAGGGTAGGAACACATTTTGTTTTTACAGAGGACTGAAGTTCAAAATTCAGTGGCCAAAATCCAAGTCAGCAGTACACACAGGTAATTAAAAATCAAAACAAAATCTTTTAGAAGAAGACATAGAAGCCAAAATATGCCAGATATGTGTATATACCTAGGCATAATTAGAAAAATGTATGCTTGTCAAACGAGTTTATTTATTCTAATATTTATGTTTTGTTCTAAATATTTACATTATACTGTTCATACAATAAATCTTCTTAAATTTGCAAGAGCTGACAAAGGATCAAGATGTGTCCATATCAAGGCAAAATAGATAGAAAGTCAAGAGTAATTAAGAGAATAATATAACTGCATAGAAAATATGCTGTATTATACTTAATTCCTTTTATTTTATTTTGCAGGTTAAATCTGTACATATGCTTATGGCAAACTGTTGTATTTAATTACATGGATATAGTATGTGTTGGACAAATCAGAGTAAAACAGAAAGTTCTTTCTCTCTTCTTTTTTCTTTCTTTCTTTCTTTCTTTCTTTCTTTTTTTTTTTTTTTTTTTTTTTGAATGCTTTCAAACACTTCCATTCATGGTCAGGTCATTGCAAACTATACATCACTGTAAAGCATAGGTATCTTATTGTGTAGTAGACCAGAATTTGTTTTTTCGTTCTAGTATTTGCTGACCTAATATAAATTCTCTTTAACCCCATTACCCTGAAAATACCCTTGTGTCTATTATTTGAATGATTATTTTATTTTTTGACATACTCAAACCAGTATAAAGTGATTATTTATCATTTTCATTCTCTACTCCCTCCTTCAAATTGACCCTGTGTTCTACCCAATATATCTTTCTTCACAACACATATAGCAGAAAATATCCCAGTGGATATCAATGTATTTTCTTCCTCATTCTACTCTTCCTTTCCCCTCTCCATTTGATCCGATCCTACTATTTCTGTCCCGGATCTTGTCCACAAATATCTGTAGTGGGGTGGCATGGGCAAGGGAGAAATGCTTCCCTTACCCCTCACCATCTACTGAAGGCTGTAAAACTGATCCCAGGGTCATGAGAGTGGGAAAGCTGACCCTTCCCTGCACTAGCTGAAGTACTTGCCAGAGGGGTCTTGCACATCACATGAACTACACAATAGAGCACCTGCAAGGCAGGTGATCTGTTTCTGAATACACATGAAAAATCTGGCCCTACCCTTCATTTGCCATATGGGGGATTTGGTGAAGGAGAGATGCCCTCCCTCATAAATCTACCCTTCACCTCCCATAGCAAATGGAAGAACTAGCTGTGAACTTCACCAGCTGCAGCATTCAGAAGAGTGAGTCCTGCACCTATACCATGCCTAGAGCTGGTCTATTGTAGCCATCTGCAGTAGCCACACATTGTGGGGCCAATCTGTGCAAACCCGTTTTTGAGAGGCTTCAGTCAGATACAGCCAACTTGACCAGTTTTTACCTTAGGGGGTGTGTGAATTGAGAAAGGGAAGGTAAAGATGTTTAAGAAAAAGGCAGACAGAGGATAGACTCAGGAGGGCAATCCGATGAATAGTGAATGCCCAAGTTTTTTCTTCAAAATTCTTAAGCACCCCAACCAAAATAGGGAACATGACAGAAGACTTCTATTTCCATGTATAAGGAGCAAACAGACTTCTTTCCTTACTCCTCCAAGCTTTTGGTAACCACACCTGTTATCTAGCCTTTAGAGTCAAGACTAAACAAACTCAGTCTAAGTCTCTTGTTATTTCAGGTAAGATATTTACTACAAAGTCCAAAACCTTCTGCAGTATCCAAACCTTAGACCTTTACGTCTTTTGACTTACTAAGGATCATTTTGAACTCTCTGACCTTGAGGCAAGATATAATGGAGTCATCTTTATAAGTCACAACAATCTAGGAAACACTTGAGTAGAAGAGCTGGCACTGTACCTCATCAACTCCATCAGTAGGGAAAGCCAGTGCCCAGGCAGGGTAGATGAGCTAGCACTGAAGGTGTGGGTGAGCCAGTCCTGAGAGCATGAGAGCAGAACCGGCGCTGCACTTTGCTTCCTGCTGCAGTGGGTGAGCTAGCTAGGGCTAGCTGGAGAGTTAACATTCGTGGTCTAAATGAAGGAAAGGTGTCAAGCTGACCAACCAGCTACCACCCAGGTCCAAACCCAGGGCTGAGTTAATCCACTCCAACATCCATGTCATATATGAAGTGAAGCATGTAAAGAGTCCAGACCTGCAGAACCAAATCTGCAGAGTCTCCATGATGGTAGGCAGCAACAGGGTATCCAAGAGGAATTACAGTGAGGGTCCAGTATCCTGGGTGTGGGTGCAATAGAAGCTAGAGGTTTTGAATCAGACCAGTGATGCAATGCAATGAATATTTAGAAGTTAAGAAATAATGAAAAAAAGGGTATAATCTGTGATTCACTACGTCAGACTAAAGCTTCCACACCAAGATATTTATTTTAAGTTTGTTTTTTATTTTTCTTTTAAATTTATTTTATTTTTGGGGTAAGTTTGCAAAGATAGAGAAGGACTCTGAAGGGACAGGAAGAGGAATGGGGTCTGGATGCATGATTTCAAATCAAGAAAGAACAAATAAAAATAAATATATTAATAAATAAAGAATGTTTTGGCTACTGTTGGCTTTTGTATTTCTTTAAAAGCTTTAAGATTATTTTTTTTTCTAACTCTATGAAGAGCATCACTTTGTTGAAGTGATTTGTTGAAGATTGCTTTTACTCATAAATTATTTGGGCAGCATGAATTGGTTTATCAATTTTAATTCTAGCAATAATGATATATTTGTTTTTTAAATGTGGCTTGCTGTTTTATTAAGTTCTTTTTTTGAGCTTATCTACAAAGGTCTATTTGCTAATGAAAATTAATTACAATTTATTTGTTTCTGTCCTCTAGTGTAATAATGTCTATAATATAAACATAGCAAGATAAATATCTTTAACATAGCAATAAAAATGAATGAAATATTTAGAAACTAAGTTACCAAAAGAACTCCAAGCCTTACTAATTGATAGCTATAAAATATTATTGAAAAATCCAGGAAGAAATGAAGATTTTTGAAACATATATTTCATGGAAAAGAATTCTAACTCCTACTAACAGAATGAGTCACATTTATTCTCCAGAATGCATATAAAATACATTTTTACTATTTGTAACTGTCTCTTGAAAGTCATTAAGTCTCCAAGTAAAACAGTATTGAAAAAGAATATCATTGAAAACCACACATTATCCTACTTAAAAATTATCATGATGCTACAGCAACTTAAAAAGCATGTTATAATGTATGAATAACCACACATACACATATATTCTAAATAAACAGGAATCTAAAAATAGACACACAGCTGTGGTTAGTTAGTTTTTGCCCAAATTGTAAGAAAAATCTTTCTGAAAATACCATCATGTCTCAATTGGTGCTCTGAAATTATGTATCAGAAGTTTCAGTTAAAACAATACAAAATTCAGAAAATCAGGGAGTATCCTAAACTCACTCAGGTTAGACAATATATGCTTACCTATCCTGGCAAAAAATTAAAAGTTATGACTAACATTTCAAATTTAAAAAGAGAAATTTAAATGGAAACATACATCAACAATCAGATGAAAGTCCAGAGAATGAGAGAGAGTATCCACCTAAATTATGTTTACACAGAATCTGAATGTTTAAGAAGTTCTTCAAATACAATGATTAAAAACAAAATATTTGGTAAATAATCTGTTGACAGGTTTTTTTTTTTTTTTTTAAAGAAAGTAGATGAAGAGAACTACATTTTGAACAAGTGTCCCCCGAACTTCGATATGTTAGTGTCATAGTCACCATCCTATAGATCTAGGTATATGTAGCTTCAGGAGGTGGGGTATAATGGAAGCATAATTCAATGAGTTCCATCCAAATAACTGTATTTTTCATTCTTTGCCTCTGTGTATCATTTTCAGTTTGTGCATGCCCTCCTCTTCTCCCTCATCCATTTCCCCTCCTTCTGTTTTTCTCTTTCTTTCCTGGTCACATGAAATGAAATAATCAGTTTCTTAAATCACATGCTCATGCTATTTTTCCACTCTTTCAGCATAGCAAAGAATCAATATACCCAAAAGTGACCATGGATTACAACGTATGAACCTTTGAAAACAAACAAATCCTTGATTTTTAAATAAAGTGTCTCATATATTTTCGTTAGTGAAACCAAATTCAAGTAATACAAATGATTAATATCCGTATAAAAATGTGCTTACAATTCCCTAAAAGTGTGCACCCAACAATGAGGTGCCAAACACTTTAAAAACTTACCTGATGCAGAGGGTAATAATATATGAGAGTGTGGAGAAATTGAGCAATTTGCAGCTTCTTTAGAAAACAATGTGTTCGTAGTTCCCCAAAATATTAAGCACAGACATTTCAAATGATTCAACTCTTCCATTTCCTGATATATACATGATAAATTAATGCAGTTCTTACAGAGCTTGGCCATAAGTACTCTATCATTGTTTATAATGGCACAAATCAAGATAGTACCTTATGAGTAGGTGAAAGAGAAAGCAATGTACTCATAAAAAGAACTATTGCAAGAAAATGTCATGAAATACCAATATATTTTATACCATAGATGGACCAATTTCCATATCAATGTTAAAAGACCATAAACAAAATGTTGTATGTTTACTATATAATTCAATTTAGAGCATCCACAAAGTAAATACTGCTTTATAAATTTGAGTGATGTCTGAAGGGCAGTTGAGTAGTAGAATAGTAAATGACTCATTATAAAGCAGAGCTTTTTAAAGCAAATAAAGCAAACTTGAAAAATAATATTATGGTGATGTACATATGCAACACACTGATTAACATGGCTTAACACTTTAATATAATGAAGTAAAAATTCTATCTCAGCAATATCACAATGTTGTTAAGTGTTGTTACAAATGTTAAAATTTGTTTCTATGAATTAAAAAAAATTACCATTCAAGTAAAGAATATAATGAAGACAGAATGTAGGCTTTAATGAATGGGTACAAATGGTCCTCTTTAATTGTACTTATTTCTTAATACAAAATCTAAAAGTGGAATAATCAATTAGAGCAGTGATTTAAAATAGGCCCATTAAAGGGGAATATAGTGTATAAAAGGATATTACAAAGTACTTAAATGCAGCATTATTTGCTTAACAGATGAAATTTGAAATGAACAGTCACCATAGTAGAACTGCTGGAAGAAATTTTTAGCTTATTCTGAGCAAGTTCACACTGTGTTACATGGGATCTGAATTGTATATATAAGAAACTAATAGAAACTTTACATCAATATTTTATGTTTGTCTTTATAATCAGTTAATATAGAAAATATATTGTTTTGACATTGTTGGTTTGAATCTTGCTTCTGTTTTGTTTTGATTTTATTTTTGCTTTTATTGTTTCTTCTTTTAACAATGGCGCAAGAATAAAGGAAAAGATTCACATTAGGAGACATCCAATTTTCTCTTCCTTTCTTATTTTATTCTAGTTCTAAGGCACTGGATGTGATGTTTGATACTTGCTAGACAAGCACTTTGCAGCTGAATTAACTCCTTTACTACAGAAATGTCAAATTTCAGATCCCACTTTACATTCAAATACTACTATACTGTGGTATAAGTAATTATTAACCTGTGATCATGCATCTCATTTCATGATCATGATTAAATTAAAGAAACTATGACAAAAGGCACTTTGCAGGTGTTGTTAAAGTTATAAGTCACTTAGGATAGGCTAATTGTATTGATTTACCAAGAACAACTGTAATTATAGATACTACTCAATGTAAAAGGAAATATGAGTGATTTGTAAAAAGGTATTTTAAAAGTCTCTGCCTATCTTGAACATGGAAAAATCAGCAAAATATGACATTTTAAACTAAAGTTGCTTAGGATGAAAATGAGAACTATTTTAACTCTATAAGTTTCTATCAATGTTTAAAAATGCAATAGACAATGTGTATATCTTGTTAGTTTTTACAATCAGAAACAAATTTTACATGAAGGTCAGTTAAATGCAAATACTCACTTAGATAAACTTAATCTGAGAAGGTATATAATATCGCATCTACCTATTTTCTCTAAATGTCATCGAAAATACAATTGGGTTGCTGCATTATTAGGCACAAAAACTGACTTTTGAACAGCTGATCAGGGTAGTCCAAGTGACTCCCAAAATAGTATGCTTTTCTTGAATGACTGTGGAATGGACTCTTACTGCTGCAGACCACATGTTTATGATATAAGACACAGGTGATTTGAACTGGTTATGAGCTAAATATGTCCCTCTTGTGGTCTATCTTCTATAGGCCAGAATACATTCCATAATCTGCCAAGATATGGAAATGTTGGAACAGTCCTACCTAGTTGCTACACTTACAGCGACATTGACTAGCATAGCAAGGTAAGCATAAAGGTGTAATAAATGACACTCATATTTGTGTGTCATACAATATTTGTCTAATTGGATGTAGACTCACTAAATAGGAAATTAAAAAGTCATGTTCCATAAACTTATGTCTGAGTCTTTAGTTTGATTCTATTCATCATGTCTGCTACGTACCTATATAATGCTTTTTTATTAGTATAGCTCTGTAGTACAATTCAAGATCAGGATGGTGATACCCCTAGTAGTTCTTTTATTATTTTAGATCAGCTATCCTGTATTGTGTGTGTGTGTGTGTGTGTGTGTGTGTGTGTGTGTGTGTGTGTGTTTCTATATGAACATTTTGTAATTATGATGGAGATTCCATTAAATATTTTGATGGTTTTTGGTAGGATGGCAACTTTTACTATAGTAAGAATACAGATCCATGAGCTAGAAATACCTCTCAATCATCAGATAAATTCTTCAATTGGTTTTTACATGTCTTAAAGCTCTTATACAAGTCTTGCAGTTGCCTGGTTCCTGGTTACAATTAATCCCATGATGCATTGTTGCTTGGTTGGTTTGTTTTAAAAGTCTTGTGAAATGTGTTTTTTCTTTTATTTCTTTCTCAGTGTGTGTTTGTCATTTAAGCATAAGAAGTTTATAGGTTTTGTACATTAATCCTGTAACTGGCTGGTTTGTTGAGAATATTTACCAGCTGTTGGAGTTTCCTGGTGAAATTTTTAGGGTCACTTATATTTTCAACCTGTTCACTGGGGAATTGAAACCATGGATGTTAAGTTAGCAATAAGGAGAGTTGGTTGGTTACCATTATTTGTGGTTGTAGTGTATGATTTTTTCCCTAACCTGATTTAACTCACTGCCCTGAGTCTTAATTTTTCCTTAGTATACTAATTAAATAGTCTAGGTTTCAGTTTTCCTTCTGTTACCTTCAGCAGTGCTCTGTCTGTAGATAGATATGACTTGAGTTTGTTTGTATATTTTAAAGTGTCTTTTTTTTTTTTAAATCCAGTTATGGTCATTGAATGCTTTGATGGGAATCTCAGTTTGGACTTGGCTTCTGTGGTCTCTTAGAATTTGAACAACATTCAAAATCCATGATTTTCAGGTTTTGGAGTTTACATTTAAAAGTCAGGCTTTATGCTACTAGGTCTGTCATTATGTGTGATTTGGCCTTTTTCCTTTGCAGCTCTTAATAATCTTTCCTTGATCTGTACCTTTAGAGTTTTGATTGATTCTTTCTGTTGATGTTGGTTTTTTTTTTTTTTTTTTTGAGACAGAGTTTTGCTTTAGCTTGGAGCCTGTCATGGCATTCTCTTTGTAAACCAGACCAGCCTCAAACTCACAGAGATCTTCCTGCCTTTGACTACCTCTGCCTGCTGAGTGTTGGATTAAAGGCATGTGCCACCACCACATGCCTAGTGTTTTGATTCTTATATGTCATGGGGAATTATTTTTCTGCTCTAGGTGTTCTGTGTTCTTGTTTCATGATAAGCACTTCCTTCATAGATCAGGGAAGTTTTCTTCTCTGATTTTGTTGGAAATGTTTTCTGTGCTTTTGACATGGACTTCTGGTTCCTCTATTTCTATTATTTGTGGATTGAACTTTTCAAAGTGTCCCAGTTTTCCCAGGTATTATGTGCCAGGTTATTTATTTATTTTGACTTAAAGTTTTCTTTGACTGAAACATTCGTTTTTTTCTACCATGTATGCAATACCTGAGGTTCTTTTTCTTTACTTGTATTGTGTTGGTGAGACTTGCCTCTGAAGTTCCTGTTCCAGTTGCTTAATTTTTTTCTCATAATATGGGTTTCTTTATAGATTCAACTTTCTACTTCATATTATATATTTGTTGCTTCATTTTGTTCTCCCTTTATGTATTTTCATAGAATTCATTAATGGATTTATTTCTAAGCTCTTTACCACCCATCTTTAAGCATAGTAATAATTAATTTTCTGAAAGTCTAGCTTTTTGCTTCATCTTTCTTAAATTTTAGGGCCTCTGTAATATAGTTGCTGGGATCTAGTGGAGACATATTGTTGTGGCAGTTAAACATGGAATTTTACTCTGACATCTAAGGCACTGGAGTTGGGAGGCTTATAACTATAGTTGATGATATGCTCAATCTTTATTGTGTGCATATTCAATTACTTTGTTTCTGCTTTTCCCTATGATTCTTAGTATGGTAGGTGTGGGAGGTGTGGGCCAGATGGTAGAGAATTCTACTGAGATCCTACCAGGTATGGCCAATAGAGTACAGAGTAGAATGTGTTTCCTTGTATTGGGATCAGACACTAAGGGGTGAGACTTGACTAGAATGGATTTATGTGAGAGGATTCTCAAGACAGAAGAAAGTGGATGTCTTGCCAGAATCTTTTTAGACTATGGATATGGGGGCAGAAAGGAAAAAGTGGCCAGTGAAGATGGTCTGCTAAAAAGCTGGGGATTAGATTAGGGAAGTAAAATTGGAGGACAAGAGGGAAATTGAACATAACCTACCTGATTCCTTGGCCAATGAGGCTAGTGGGTTTTCAGGGAGTGTCTCTGGTTATGTAGGCTGAGACAAAAGCATGAGGTATTGAAAGAAATCTTTAGGAGAAAATTTGTGAGATTCCATAGAATAAGAGCTGACAGGAAGGAACAGTTACAATATATTGTCTTGTGCAAATATGGGGAAAAGGGTATACCATAGTAAAAGCAAAAGAAACACCCATAGTACTTCACCTACATGATCACCAAAAAGTCAGTTGAACAAGGATGACAGTAATGGACATGCAAAACTGAATGGGGAAAAGGTCAAGAGGCCTCATTTCTACTCAAAGAACTATAGGCAAATGAGGAAAGCTGAAAGTAGGTGAGACTACCTTATCTAGTTATGAGACTAATTAGATGTCCAAAGCCAAATATGTATTCCTGAAAATAAACACCTAATAATGTTATACATTCTCAACAGGTTATATGTAGGAATATGTATGAATATGCACAAATACACACAAGCACATGATAACAACCTGTCTTAAAAAGAGACCCTGAACTTGAGTATGGGCAGAATAATTTATATGGTATAGTTTGGAATGAGGAACGGGAAGTTATAATCTCAAAAATATTAAAAAGAATGATTTCAAGAATTAGTTTATGAATTATGTGTAGTATCTACAACTGTTTAAGTTTTATCCTAATAATGAAATTAATGTCCATGATTTGAAGTTAAGTTAAATGCCTCTTGCCCTAACTGGAAAGTCAGCAACCTTTATTAACTGAACCTGATCCACAGATGAACCACCAACCAAAAACACCTGAATGAAATCTAACCACGTTGAAGGACTTTGTTCTAGGAGTTTCTCATGTTTCTCCTCTCTCCTGGTTTAAAATTGTTCTGTTGCTTGCCATTTATGCCCTTATTACATTAGGAATTGATCTTATTGTACTACTAATAAAGGTGGACTCTGCTCTGATGGAGATGCCATTATGTATATATGTTTCTTATACTGGTTAATGAATAAAGCACTGTTGGCCAATAGGAAAGGAAGATAGGAGGGACTAGGAGACAAGGAGGAAAGAGGAAGTAATGGGGAGGAGTCAAGATGGAGAGTCTGGAGAAGGTAGAACCGCCAGTCGCCTCTCCCTGGTAAGACCACATGGAAATACATAGAAATGGGCTAATAATTAAGACAGAGCTAGCAGATAAGAAACTAGTAACCGGGCCAACAAGACTGTATCAAATACAGAGTCTCTGTGTATTATTTGGGGCTGGCATGGCGGTGGGACAAGACCAGGTGGCGGGCAGAAAAACCATATTCCTTACACTGCTCTTCAGAATGCTGTGGTTTCTTATTTATGGCCACTTTTCTGTTTTGGAAATGTGTCATGTGTCAGTTACTCTTCCCGGAATTGTCTTCAACCTTGAAACTCATAACAACCAATTCTTTTATTTACCAAACTATATTAATGTGTTGGGGAAACAAAATGGTTCCTCTTTATTTTCATGATTAACCTCCTGCACTGCCCTCTAGTTATGAACTAATGGGTGGTTGTCTCTTAAGTCAGTGGAATTATATCACCGATTTTTTTTTTTTTTTTTTTTTTGCCATCTTTTTGGTTCACACAAAAGCAAACACTTCTGACATTTTTTTCTTGTTGGTTGTAATATCTTTGTAAATTAAATGGTGATCTTATTACATGCTGTTTTGTTTATCTAATTCCTATTTCTCTAAATACTCATATAACAAAATTGAAGTGTACTAATACCTAAAGAGTTAATTAGAACATTCCATGAACTATAATTGTCAAACGTGATTTATATGTGTCTGTAGTAAAATTTCAAGAGATTCCTAAAATTATTATTATTATAATACAGTTTTTAGAATTGGAAGTAATGAAGGATGTACTTGATAAACCTGTACATTTCATAGATTGTATTCCTTGATATTCTAGATTATCCCAATAGTGACAAAGCATGTTCTAGCACTCAGACAATATCACCATGAGCGGAAATGCATGTATTGACAATTGAAAGTCTAAGTGTTCTAAAGGGTTGAAGATAAGTAACCAGGACATGACTGTGTCATCAGTATCACTGTTGCTGCTCTCTGTTGCCTTTCTCTGAGATTTATATATGTCTTCAGGAGATAATGTCAGGTTAATTGTTGACTATTGAAGTCAACAAACATACAATAAACTTGTTTGAACTTAATTTTACTTGATACAAAACATAGATTTTCATCTTCACTGTTGAAATTGATCTTGAGGCATTAGCTGGCAAAATCTGCAGACTCTGTGTACTCTATATCTGAGCATTTCTCAAGGAAAAAATCATCATCCCAATGTTGCGTTAATGGTATCAGGAAACTCTTTTAGTCCACCAATTTACTAATTCCTCCCAAGCTTGAACATTTTGGCAAATTTAATATTTTATCATTTATTGTGGAACATCTAGATTAAATCAATGAATTCCAAAGTCATGAAAATTTATACCAATATGTATCAAGAATCTGCTTCCTCATCATAAACAAGTAATAAAATATTTTAAAGAAAATATCAGTTTTCTTTGTATGCTGTCATAATGAACTATAGAAAATAATATTAATAAAATACCATTGTTTTATACTCACTACTAATCTGGAACCATAACACACAGGGCTAAATACTAAAGGCATTCATATGACAACGTTTCACAACATCAAACTGGAACTAAGTGGTATATCTGGCTTTTTGGGAACTCTGGATTAAAGTAGTCAAAACAAAATTTCTCACACAAGGGAGTTTGAATTGGGATATCCTGCCTGAACCCTGACAGGGAAAGGTAATAAATAATAATCTGGTATTAATCAATCAAATAAATGAAATTTTATTGTACTACCTCCCTGTACCAGAATTTCTAGAAAACTAATCTGACTAACATTTTTCATACTTTCATTATATTTTTAAGCAGGTAGCTTTAGACTACAAAACATAAAATAAATATTGGTGCATGCTTTTGTGTTATACACTGTGCTATTGTCTTCAAAAATAAAGTACGAAGTTTGCATTGAGTTTTGTTTTTGTTGGTTTTCAGTTTCTTTTCTTCTCCTCCTTTTCCTTCTTCTTTGGGGAAGAAGGAGAGAAAACATGTCATGTTGTCTGTATTTCCTTATGTATGTTAGGATCCACAAGGCATTTTTTGCCTAAAAGTTGAATAAGAATTTTAACAGAAATTGTCCTGATTCTGTAAAAATAGTTGACAATCAAATGATGTTAAGTTTTTTTGTTGCTGTTGTTTAGAAACACCAATAATCTTTCTATTCATATTGATTGTGAGATATATACCAGATTTTTTTTCACATTACTATGATCTCTTGGAGGTAATTTGATACTTTCTTAGTTTTATAGTAATAAACTGTTTTCATTTAGTTTATTTTGAAGTGTTTTGTTACTTTAGATTCTATTATAAATTGAGGATTTATTGTTTATTTATAGATTATTATTGGTTGTAATATTTTAATCTTGTTTTCTAAAACCTGATAAAAATGTTAACTATAACATTTGTGTGAGTATATGTTCTTTACTGAATTCAAAATACAAAGTAACATGATGAAAAAATGCAAATAGCTTTATAGCTCCTTTTTTGATGTCTATGAATTTTGTATCTGAGTGTCCCAGCCAGATGCTGCACTACAATGACAGAAGGGAATGTAAACACAGTCTCTCTTATTCTTTTACAAACTGTAGGAATTTAGGTTCCTACTTTCTTCAAAGAAATATACTACCATGTATAGATTTTCACATTTATTCCCTTAATCAGGTTTAGAAAGAGGCAAGATTTTGGATTATTTTTATTTTATGATTAATCATAATTATGTTATCATCGCTATATTTCTGTTTAAACAAAGACGTAGGTTTGGAAAGTTTTTGTGAGACAAAATTTTAAATATACAAATGCCTTTAGAAAGATACAATTTATAGAGTAAAACAATAGACACTTATTTCATGCTATCTGTAGTGGTAAATAATGAGGATTGTAGCATTCAGACAGAAGAATTGTAAGTTCAAGGACAACTCGGCTACACAGAGAACTTAAGTAAGACTGTGATAAATAGGGAAATGCTTTCAGAAACAGAAATAAACTATAAACTTTCTGTACATATATTGTCATCAGAGAGGTTTCCTCTGTCTCTTGATGGAAACAAATGCTAAGATCCATAACCAAACATTACAACAAGCCAAGGGAAACCCAGGGTAGACAGTTATGATGGATTTTAGGAATTAGAAGGTTCAAGGTCACCTAAAGAACTCAAACCAAAGAATCAACTAAGCAAGGTTCATAGCGGGTCACAGAGACTGAAGTGGCAACCACAGAGCCCTTATGGATATGTTCTGGATCATGTAACATATGTTGTGGTTGTTTAACTTGGTGGTTTTGTGGCATTTCTAACTGTGGTAAAGGAGGGTTATCTCTGACTCTTTTACCTGCTCTTGAGACTCTGTACTTCTTACTGGTTTGTTTACCCTAGACCTGATATTAGGATTTCTGCTGAGTCTCATTGTATCTTGTTTTTCCAGGATTGGCTAATATCCCATGGAGGCCTGCTCTTTTTGGAAGGGAAATGGAGGAACAATGGATCTGGGTAAAAGGATAGGTGTGGGATGCAGTGGAAAGAGTGGAGGGAGAGGAGGTTGTGGTCAGATATGTATTACATGAGATGATAATAAAAGAAAAAAAGCAAAAACTTCTATGTATCTATACATTTATTTTATTTCTAAAGGAACAATTTTATGTCATGATCTCAAACTACCAACAGAGTCCCTAAGGAGGAATGTTACTACTTTATAAAATAATAGCCTTACCATACAAGTCAATGGTGTTCTAGTCATGAGGTTTAAGGAATGGGAAATTGAAACTGTTAGAATGGAGACGATTGCATGAGACATTTTTAAGTCGTAATCCTGATGTTAGATCACAGCTGGCCAGATGCCCCTGAAGAAGGCTTGAGTTATCTTGTTGAATTTCATTTTATTTTTATGTTCTGTTGTCTTATAATATGTGATGGATGACTTTAAAAACAGTTGTGTATTGACTGGCTTTTGTGATAGTTACTTTTGTGCGTGAGATTCCCCCCCCCCTTTTTTTTTTTTTTTTTTTTTTTTTTTGGAAATCCCCAGCTTTGTATTATATCCACTTTGTTTCTGATAATTTTCACAATTTTTAAGCTCTACCTGTGACTGATAGGCATTGTTGTGGGAGTAGAATAGTAATGGGCATTGATGCTGCTTTAAAAAGTTCCTCTACATCCTTAACAACCATGTCCATCAAATATCAGAAGCTCTTAGTGTCTTACCTAACCTGTATAGACAATTTTCTGCTCATGAATCCTGTACATGCACAGACTGAAGACAGAGATCATTGAACTAAACATAAAAACACCCAAATTAAGATTAATAGTAGAAAATATAAAGATGGTTATTCTACCTTAAGAGTAACTGAAAAGAAACATGCCTTAGTGTGCCTTTGTTTGTGCTTTAAAGAAAAAAAAAAAAAAAACCTCACTACCAAGGCTTACTAAAATGTTTCAGATATAAGAAATATATTTTAAAGTTTAGACTCACCATACAAATAAAGTAAAAGAAACACTTTAAGGAACATCAAGAATTTGTGTTTTCAAGTACTATTCTTTATTTGTGATTCTATAAGCACTTTATTCTTACTGCACTCAAACATTGAAGTAGAAGTTATCAGCAAAAGCAAGTCTTTAACTCACAGAAAATCATATTTCTGGATTTCAATTCAATAAACTTTTTATCTCTCTGTCCTTGGATACTAGTTTGTAGAACAGGCCAGCATTGTTCTAGCCTCTTGTTTTTTTTTTTAAGATATCCTAAGTATTTGAGAGGTCTTAGAAACTCTTGAAAATCTAAAAGAAAATTCTATTATGTTTCTATCAAAGTGGTACATGACAGTGCCATTGTAAAAGGTTACTCTGCTCTTGGTCATGCAGCACGATCTGTTATTTTTCTTGTGATAGGGTCTTCAGCATTCTATATGGGCTTTGAACTAGCTGTGGAGCTGAGGATGTCCATCAACTCTTGGTCCTTTTGTGTCTTCCTTTTTAAATATTAGAATAAAGTTTTTAGCAATGTTTTAACACACATGATATATGGGAAGTTTATAAAATGTGATGATGCCTATGCCTATAATTGAGATGTGAAAACAGATATGAAAAAATGCAATCATTCTATATAAACTGTAATTAACATGTTATCCTGCTTTTATAATGTTTGAGGTATTTTAAATTCTAAGTTAAAAATTGAAAATTTTAGTGATTCAATATAGCTGAATGAATTCCTTATATTTTCACATGGTTGATATATTTGTAATTTTTATACTGTGTGAGCTAATTTATATTTGTATAATACCTCACAAATATTATTCAAATTGTAAATATGTATTCATGGATTATACTTCTTGAATATTACATGTATATTTATACACACACAAATAGATATACATACATACATAATCACTAAAATTGTAATTAAAACAAATATGCAAAGAACTTTAAAGCAAAAAAAAAAAATACAAAAAGAAAAAGTATACAAAAAGATGGAGTTTGCCTTGTGCTTGTTCTTGTCTTTAGTCCCCATTTAAATGAGGGTGATATACCAGTTATATCTCATTGGAATAAATTTATTTTCCCTTTGGCAGCATGTATTTATCTCCAAAAGCTTTCTCATTTGGGTAAATCCAATGTGCACTGTCCATGTCTGTATAAGGACCTCTTTTGCTTGAGCCTTTGTAGCTCTTAAGCATGCTGGCCCATTTTCCATGCATTCATATCTATATAAATCCTTTTTTGTCTGCAAGACATAATTTCTTTGGAGTCTTCCATAACCTGTGGCTCTTAGAATATTCCAGTATCTCTGGAATTGTTGAGAATTGAAGAAAGGTGTTTGACAGAAAAAAAAAACAAGACAAAACAAAACAAAAAACAAACAAACAAACAAACAAAAACAAAAAACAAACAAACAACAACCAAAAAAAAAAAAACCGCTCAGGATTTCTCTGAAATTGAGCTATTGGTATAGAAATACGCCTTTAGTAGTCATTTTGTTTCTATGTTCCTTTAGCAGAATCATAACAATATGTTTTCTCCTAGTCCCATGACATATCTAGTCTCACGTTCTTGATCACCTTAATCATATTGTGGAGAGAACCCAATAGCCATTCCAATCATAGTTTGTGGTGTTTTGGTTTTCTATGCAAACCCTCAAGGCAATGACCTTCCCTGGCCCTGGAACTTTAACCTGGTGGCATATGATGTCTAATTGGAGCATTTTATCCCCCATTTACATTCTTTTCCCCAACACACACATCACAAAGCCTCTACAGAAATAGCTTTAGTAGCTTTCTATACTTCTTCAAAAAGCCATTTACCATTGTATATCCCTCCCCATATTCTCTTTGCTCCTCTTTCCAAACCCCCTCCCCATTTTACCCTTTTATTCTAATTTCTCCTTAACTTTTTATTATATTTCCATTCCTTTTGAGATGTTTATGCCCCACCATTCTGGTTCCTTACTGGTTACTTAATCCCAGTGATTATTTGAATTGTTACACACATATCAAAATTAAACCATAGGGATATTCTCGACCAATAATTTTCAAATACTACATGTTTAGATTTTAAAGGATATTGTCTTGAAGAAGATATGTAAAGGAATTGGCCTTGATTGAACAATTCACAAAGCATGAATGACAACAGTGTCCTTTGTATAGTATCCATTTAATCCTTGATTGAGTTAAAAGAGTATTATATATACTCTCTTTACTACTTATTTCCAAATAAGCATGTAGTCCTTGGTGGATTGGAGGGATAAAAAAGTTAGTATTAAACTATCCATTGTACCCTTTAAATATTAATTCTAGCAATATGTACATCCCTCTATAATCCTTTCCACATGTGTTGCTGTATAGAGTGGTAAAATGAACCAATGAATGTAAATCAATTACCTGCATTTTATCTATGATTTCAAATCCAAAGTCCATGGGACAGTTTTATTGAAAGTCTTATGACTTAACATGAACATGAAGGGGTACTGAAAATATATTCTGGGTTTTTCCTGCCTTTGAAAATATACTGATTTGTCACTGAAAACTCAACATATGGAAAAACAAATGGAAAAAGAGAAATTCACTGAAGTGGTGACATCTGAAAAGAAGGAATAGCAATTACTGATTATTATTTTTGTCTTAGACACATGATACATCTTCAGGAAAACAACTATATGAAACTATGTTTCACATCTTATTTAAATATATGCCTGTTCCATATACATTTATACTTATTTAACACAATAAATGACAAATACGAACATTTTATTTTTAACTTTTAAATTGCATAAGTGTAAATCTAAAAAATGAAGAGATATTCTCACATGTAATTATCATCAGTGATGGAAAAAGGATATGATTTCGCTTGATGATATTTGAATAGGGATATTGTCGTGTTTTGAATTCTTCATTTTCATGATAACAAATAAAAGGAAGTAATGTTATTCAAATTTGAGTATTTCCACAATTTTGGGAATGTAAATTTATGTTCCTCTTAGAGTGGTTAATGATGTTGTAGGCAGGGATTTTACAAAGACAGAGAGGAATTGTTTTGAGAAATATGATGCTGCATAGAAAATCCAAAGACTTTAAATGATTTTTGGCAGAATAGATGAAAATTTTGCCAATCTTTTGAATATCAAATATTATGGCCATTTCTATCAGTTTCTATGCTCAATTTGTTTAATCTGTGTAAATAAATCTTAACCAATTCCATTTTTCTGTCAAGTCCACAGCCAACAAATCTTAAAGATTCATTGTCTACCATATGTTACTACAAAAAGTTTTCCAGAAGGAGAATCAAATTTCTGAGGTCAGTCTTATCTCTCCATATGTGAGGATATCTGCTGTTCCTTTAAGGATGGTCAATAAAAATGTTACATGTGTTCTTGGGCTTTCAAAATCCCAGATTTTTAATAAATAAAATATATCAAGTAATCTCGTCATTATGATCTAGAATAAATTTTGAAAGGAGTGGCATATGTAGAGCAAGTGTAAGACCAGTGAAGCAAAGTTTTTGAAATGCATAGGACTCTATAATAGGACCTCACAAAAATTCATTACTGTTAAGGAAAATATCATCTCTTACTATGATGCTAATTGGATCATATAGTTATAGGCACACACAAATTTATTTAGATATGTATTGTAAATGTTTACATTAATTCACTTTTTATAAGTAGGTAAACCTATTAAACAATAAATCCTTTCATAAAAGTAAGAGTTCTTAATACAAAGAATGCAATTAATTAGTGAGGTAAAACATGAACTCTCCACTCAAAAGTTTTGAAGATGAAATGCAGAATTAATCCTATTTAATATATCAAGTTCAGATAAATTATCTTGCAAGTTCCTTTAATCTTGTTTAAACGTGAGTGGATGCATAACAGAAATATTTCCATCTCAAAA
The DNA here is from genome assembly GCF_943737965.1 of Phodopus roborovskii. Taxonomy (NCBI): domain Eukaryota; kingdom Metazoa; phylum Chordata; class Mammalia; order Rodentia; family Cricetidae; genus Phodopus; species Phodopus roborovskii. The sequence goes on from NW_026126433.1 coordinate 20,406,136, forward strand.
TATTAATATTTTAGTTAATTATCGAACATAAAAAAAGAATTCTAATTATTTTTTCAGTACACTGATATTGTATTTAGTGACATTATATTTATCTAACTTAAATACATTTTCAATATATGTTATATTTACCAGGCTTCTATGTTAATATAATTCTAAATTATCAAAGAAAATACATGTGCCCTTCTTCATTCACTCTGTGGTTTTTTTCTAAGTACTCTAAGTAACATAACATAGTTTTGAAGGAATTTAAAAGATATCAAAAATTTCCGAGGTGTGTGTGTTTGTGTATGTGCGTGTCTGTGTGTGTGTGTGTATGAGTGTGTGTGAACTCTTAGGTGTGAGATTGGCTAACTATTAGAAAATAATGGTTTCAATTTCTATATTTTATTTATTTGATTGTATTTTTACAACAATTTTTTATTGAAATTGGAAACAAGCTTGTTTTACATATATACCAGTTCCCTTAACCTCTCTCCTCCCCCGTCCAACACCAACCCCCATCCCATCCACTTTCTGCTTCCCAGGGTAAGGCCTTCCATGGGACATCCTCAAAGTCTGTCATATAATTTGCTTCCTCTATTCTTCCCCTGACTCAATTAGCCTGTTCTAATGTACTCCTCTTCCCTCCTCTTATCCCTTTATCTTTCTCCTCCCCACATACTCCCAATTTGCTCAGGAGATCTTGTCCTTTTCCCCTTCTGCAGAGGACCTTGTTGTCTCAGCGTCCTCCTTGTATCCTAGCTTTTCTAGCTGGGTGAATTGTAGATTGGTTATCATTTATTCTATTTCTAAAATCCTTATATGAGTGAGGATATTAATGTTCATCTTTTCCTGACTGGGTTATCTCACTCAGGATGTTTTCTCCTAGTACCATCCATTTGCCTGCAAATGTCAAGATTCCATTATTTTTTTTTTCTGCTGAGTAGTACTCTATTGTCTAAATGTACCACATTTTCTCTATCCATTCTTCATTTGAGGAGTATTTAGGTTGCATCTATATTCTGGATATTAGAAACAATGCTGCTATGAACATATTTGAACAGATTTCCTTGTTGTATGAATGTGCATCTTTTGGGGACATTCCTAAGAGTGGAATTGTTGGATCTTGTGATGATATGATTCCTGAGGAACTGCACTACTGATTTTCAAAATGGCTGTGCAAATTTGCATGCCCACCAGCAGTAGGGAAGGGTTTCCCTATCTTCATATCCACTGTTAGCATAAACCTGTCTTTGGTGTTTTCTATTTTAACCATTCTTTTTGTTTGTTTGTTTGTTGTTAAGTTTCTGTCTTTCTGTCTGTTGGTCCTGTCTTGTGTTGAGAATGGGGTGTTGAAATCTCCCAGTATAAGTGTGGGTGGTTTTAAGTGAAATTTGAGGTTTTGTAATGTTTCTTTTATGAATGTGAGTACCCTTGTATTTTGGAATAGATGTTTAGAATTGAGACTTCATTTTGATGGGTTTCTCTGGTGATGAATATGAAATTACCTTCCTTGTCACTCTTAAATGATTTACATATAAAGTCTAATTTGTTAGATATTATGATTCTTTGTGTTGCAATTTTAAGTTTCTTTGGGTTGCAATCTTCTTTCAGAACATTCTGTATGGATGGATATGTTGATATGTACTTTTTACATATGGTTTTGTCATGGAATATCTTGCTCTCTCCATCTACATGGTCTCTTAGTGTTGGTAGAATATCTTTCCAGGACCTTGTGGCCTTCAGAGTATCCTTGGAGAAGTCAAGTGTAATTCTGATAGCTTTGTCTTTATATGTTATTTGGCCCTTTTCCATTGCTGCCCTTAATATGCGCTGTTTATTCAGTGTGTTTGGTGTTTTGCTTATTATGTAGCAAGGTCACATTTTGTCTTCCACACTATTTGGCATTCTGTAAGCTTCTTGTACTTTCATTGGCATATATTTCTTTCGGTTGGAAAAAATTTTCTTCTATGATTTTGTTGAATATATTTACTACACCATTGAGTTGGGTTTCTTCACCTTCTTCTGTACCTATTATTCTTAGGTTTGGTCTTAACTGTATATTTTTTTATTAGACTCACCAGTTTCTTTTCTTTTTTTTTTTTTTTTTTTTTTTTTTTGGTTATTTAATCTATTTCTCATAGTGTGTCATCAATACTTGAGAAATTTCTCTTCTGTGTCTTGTATTCTGTTGGCTATGCTTGTGTCTGCATCTTCTGATCATTTGTAGTGCCCATGCTACCATCTCTTCCATGAATTGGGAAAAGGCCTAGAGATTGAAATAAAGACAAGACAGCGGGTCATTCGTTCAATGGCAATGTCGGAATGCCAAATGCTGAATGCTGTTTTTTGAGGGGCAAGAACGGGCTTAAATATTGACATAGCACAGTGGAAAATTACAGGAATTTTAAGCTTAGCTCCTCCCTACGAGGTGTGTGTTGTCACGATGTATGTTGTCAAAAGGGGTATGTCACGAGGTGTGTGTCATCAAAATGGGAAGAGTACCAACAAAAGGCTTGGGGCAAGGAGTTCTGTCCAATCATTTACCCAGATTTTCTATTTCCAGCATTCCCTCAGACTATGTTTTCTTTATGGTCTCTATTTTAGCTTTCTAAACTGTGATTTGATTCTTGCAATTTTGGTTTGTCTTTTTTTTTTTTTTTTCCATTTCTTTAAATGATTTTCTTGTTTCCTATTTTATGGACTTTATCATCTTCATGAAATTGTTTTTAAGGATGTTATCTTCTGCTTCATCTGTTTTAGGAAGTTCAGGTCTTGCTGGTGTGAACCCCCTAGATTCTGGTGACATCATGTTGATCTTTCTGTTGTTGACTGTGTTGTTATTCTGTCCTCCTACTCATCTCTTCTCCAAATACATACCAGTGGGTGTGGGGCCAAGGTTTTCTTCCCTTAGTTGCAAGCAGGTCCATTACTCAGATGACTCTCCTCTTCTATTGGGGTAATGGGACTAGATCACTGGCAGACTCAGGGTGGGCTGGTCCACTGGGATGGGATAACCTGTGTACAGTTCCCAGTACTCAGGAATGTCTGAGCAGGCCAGGGAGGATGGGTTTCTCAGTGTGTGTACAGGCCCTGTCCTCAGGAGGCTCTCAGCAAGGCTCTGGAAAGCAGGTTGGAAACATGTCCAAGCTTAACTCCTCCCATGGTTGGAGGTGGCACTAAGTTGCTGGAAGACTCTGAATGGGCTGGTACACCAGGACAGGCTCCCATGCATGCAGTCCCCACTTCTTAGGAATCTACAATTATCTGTATTTTGTTATATTTTGTTTTGTTTATAAATATCTATGTCACATATTTTTTCCATCTTGTGTTTTATTTCAGTTTACTATAATAATGGGTTAAGTATTCTACATTGAATACTGTTTTTATATAGTTCTACCCATAAACTAATAGACTAGAATATTATCCTAATGTTGCTATTCATTCTTTTAGCTGAATTTCTAATTTAAAAAAAGCTAATGTGACTGAGTATATAATCAAGGATGAGTTTTTTTCAGAATTTGAAAATCTATTCAGTTTTCACCCATTCTAATTTTTATTACTTATTTGTTATTTGGCATACCTTTTCTTTTGTTTTTCTACACTTGTTTTAAAATTATTCTTATATTTTGAATTTAGTGTCCATTGACTCTTACAAATCACCATCTTCTTTTCTACTAAGTCTTCTTAGTAACAAATAATTTTTTTTTTTGCTGTTTCAAAACAAATATCTGTCTTAAATGTCTTTCTACAGATTATGTCCATCCCATCTTCCTGTGACTTCGTTTATGGCATCTGAAATATCTTGTCATCCAAAATAAAATTCTAGTTTACTGGATTGATTTTGTCACACTGGAGCACTCAGTTCTAAATGACTCATCTTTCATAAATAGCACACCTAATGGCACAGGATAATGTGAGACAAAGTAACCAGAAAATGTTAGATAGTAGATGATTCCAAGAAAGCTGTACCCTTCAGATGCACAAGAAGTGATGAAATTTTGAATTCACAGAGAAGACAACAGCATGGATGGGTTAAAGCCAGCCAACATATCATCACAAAGAAGGGAAAATCTACACAGGCACCCACCTCAAAAAAAAAAAAAAAAAAAAACTCTGCATTTGAAATCCAGGGGCAAAGACAAATTCAATTTTCCACGGCTGAATGCCACTAGGTAAACAAAATAAGCTTCATTAAAGGTTCAAGTTTCAGGAGTTTGACCAAGACAAAACAAACTCATTGTTTTGGGAAGCTTTTGTTTCATTTTGTTATGTATTGGAATATTTTGTCTTAGTTATTGGAGTTTTGTTTTATTTCTCAGTAGTTTTGATATTGGAAAGATTCAGAGGAATATATAGAGAGAAAAATCATGATTAAAGTAAGCTTTTTGAAAAAATAATAAATAAAATAAAAATAAGAGGGTCAAGTATAGGAGAAAGGCTCTTTCCTGGGTCCTTATTTTCAAAATGGCATTGCTGTGTGTTTTAATAGTCTAAATTGCTATCAAATTCCAACAAAAAATTCTGACAGAATAATCCTTGTCTCCTAGCCCCGGCTATCTTGCCTTCCTATTGGCCAACAAGGCTGTATTCTTTAACAAGTAAGAGAAACATGTTTATAGAATGGCATCTCCTATCAGAGGTTTTACTTACTTTACTAGCTTTTTTTCTAAAAAATAAATAATAATCTCAACATAATTGCATCTCATCCCTTCTTCTTGACCTCCTGCCAACACTATTTAAGATTAAGATTCATGATGAAATCCACATGGTAGGATCATATTATAGCATATGGAATACTTTTTGATATAAGTCAAAATCTGTGCTAGGAGGCAATAGTACAAACTTTTAATCCCAGCATTCAGGAGGCAGAGGCAGGTGAATTTCTATGAGTTTGAGAACAGCCTGGGCTACAGAGTGACCAGGACAGCCACGACAATGCAAAAAATTCTTATAACAATAAACCCTAATAAATAAATAAATAATAAAATTAAATTTTACAATTCAATGCAGAAATTGTTTTGTTTACAAGTAATATAAAAAAGATTAGCAAAGTGTATCAGACACCATTATTAATTCTCTATTGGAAACTTTCGCGTCATTTATCTTATAAAGAAAATATTACTCCATTTATTTTCTGCAATTGTTCTATAACCTTGTTCTCTGAAATCTTAATGGAAATCAGCTAAAATGACTGACCAAAAATCCAAAAGTGTTTTACAAGTACTTGAGATTAAGATGTTGCCCATGAAAACAATAAGCTAAATTAAATATGTTATGGTCATAGAAAGCAAAGTTCTATATGTTAAAAGCAAATAAGGCTTTGATAATGGACCACAAGTGTGGACATACAAGGAAATACTTTTAGATAGCACTGAATAGTGTAGGCATTTAAACATTCAAAGTAATTTACTTTTTAAGCAACAAACAAAAAAATTTTTTAAAATTTGATTTTCATGATCTCCCAATAATGCTATGATTAATAAAATAACATCATATGAATTATTGTGCTGTTTAACAAGAGAATGAGGAGGCCTTAGTGATGGGAGATGTCATTCTGTATATGTTTCTCATACTGGTTAATAATAAAGCACTGTTGGCCAATAGGAAAGGAAGATAGGAGGGACTAGGAGACAAGGAGGAAATAGGAAGTAGTAAGGAGGAGTCAAGATGGAGAGTCTGGTGAGAGCTGGACGCCAGCCGCCTCCCTGGTAAGAGAAGGCCATGTGAAGATACATAGATCAGCAGAAATGGGTTAATAATTAAAGGCAGAGCTAGCCGATAAGAAACAAGTAACCGGGCCAACAGTATTGTATCAAATACAGAGTCTCTGTGTGTTATTTGGGGCTGGTGGCGTGGCGGCAGGACAAGACCAGCGGTGGCAGGCAGAAAAAACCATACACGTTACAAATGGCGCCCATGTGGCTAATAAGAACTTCCACTTAAAATTTAACAAAAGCTTAAAAACAGGTTTTACAAACAAAAGAACAGAGACAAGCAAGGTTTCTTGGTAGCAGCATTTTTCTCAGTTGGACTCTGACTTGCTAGAGACAAGCAGATTGCGCGGCTCCTTTAAGGGAAGGTTCCTGACTCAGCATAAGTGGCAAAAAACCGCACGGCTTTTAAAAAGCACTGCTAACAATTTATTGGTGTGTATGAGAGATGGCAATGGCAGTGACCACATCTCCAAGCCGGCAGCATGCGGCTGGATTGCAGCATTGACTAGGGCAGTGACCACAACTTTCATTGCTGGCGGTAAAGTTACCCACCACCATCTTTGAAAACCGCAGCAGAAACAACAAAGACTTTCATTTTAGTAATGTTGTTGTTTACCTGATAAAAGACTCGTGGGCAGAAAAAGATAAAGATTTACAGTAAGACAGATTCATATGAAGAAAAACTTCTAAAGGTTTACAGTGTTTTAAAATATATGTAGGCTTGGGAGAAAAAAAAAATAAAATGGTTTTTAAGAGACAAAGAGGAACTGGGTGTGGTGGCACACACCTTTAATCCCAGCACTTGGGGGACAGAGGCAAGCAGATCTCTGTGATTTCAAAGTAAACCTGGTATGCAGAGTGAATTCCAGGACAGATAAGAGTTACATAGAGAAACTCTGTCTCAAAAAATAAAAAGTAAAAGAAACAGAGTAATAATAAAGCCACATAAAGATGAAAAGCTCAGAGAGAATCTGGTTACTATATGGCATTATATTGTCTTTATATCATTTGACTGCTGAGGAAACAACAACTGTTGAAGGAAATGCTGCTGGATTAATTCAATTTATATATTTTAAAAATGCTTTGACTCCAAAAGTTAAGTTCAAAGACAAGTTACTGGGGAAAAGGATTTCTATTTTTGTTTCCACAGAAATTGAAAAGCTGTGGATTCCTTCCAGACTAATGTGGTTTGAGCAAGCCAGACCCCCTGAAACAGAGTTCCTGATGATCCAACATTCAAAACAGCTTGGACAAAGCAGCCTCGCAGACTACAGCCAAGATTTCTGCAACTTCTTAGGATCCCCATGACAGCGCCCCCTATCAGCAGGAAGTAGTTTGGAAAGAACGACGCCCAAATTCCCAAATATTGTTTATAAATGTTTGTTTTCATTTAAATGGACTTGGTTATAAATGGTTAATGATCACAACCAATATCTTTTTAAAGGTAAAAAAGGGGATAATGGTATAGATACGAATACTTCATTTTGGAATGGATTTTCATTTATTGATACAGTTTAAGGTCAATTTTGTGATATCTATATTTCTTTTGTTTAGGTATTGTGTTTATATAGCTCATTTAGAAATGTAATGTATAATGTAGTACAGATAATAGATAATTATCTATGATAGTCAAAGTTTAGAGTTAAGTTAGTTAGGTTTTTCAAGATACACAGAGATGTATTTGAGATAGATAGGAATTCTTCAAACCTTTCAAAGACCTACAGAAAATGGCATTTAAAATGGTTTAGGGTTTTACTTGACAATGAGACATAAATGCTCCTGGTAACACCACCTATGTCAGAAAGGAAGATGGACATTGAAGTAACTCATTATGGAGTTTACTTCCAATATGGCAAGACTAGCCATTTGGAAAAGATACTCCTCTTGTCTGGACTGTTTGACTTTGTGATGTATAAACTGGACATGCAAGACCCACAGGAAAGTGACTTCTGATTCAAGATGGACATTGCTACAGAGATCCTGCTTCATGGAAGAGTCTGCCAGACAGTCTGCAGGACACAGAGGAAAGTGACTGATAAACTGCCAATACAAGAAGACAGTTTAAAGTTTCCTGCTTTGCTGAAGAGTCTGCCAGACACACTATGGCCTATGGGCTGAAGATGGAAGATTACAAAAGAACTTCGGGTGACCAGGCAGTGAGTTGTCTCTGTCATTTCTAGAGTTTATATTATCCTTCTGTGGTCTTTGTAGGAGTTGAAGACAAATAGTTATGGTTATAGTTTTCCTTAGTTAGGTTTACAGATAAGTTACAAATAGGACTTTGGACTCACAAATATAGGATAGATGATAGAATAGTTTCCTTTAATCTTGCTAAATGTTAATGGACTAAATATTGTTAACTGTGATTCTTATTGGATAACCGTTGTGTTATATATTTTGCTGTGTTAAGGTTAAACCCCTTCTTTTTATTTAAACAGAAAAGAGGAGATGAAGGAGATGTCATTCTGTATATGTTTCTCATACTGGTTAATAATAAAGCACTGTTGGCCAATAGGAAAGGAAGATAGGAGGGACTAGGAGACAAGGAGGAAATAGGAAGTAGGAAGGAGGGTCAAGATGGAGAGTCTGAAGAAAGCAGTATGCCGCAGCCGGCTCCCGGTAAGGAGAACACGTGGACATACATAGATTAACACAAATGGGTTAATAATTATGGCAGAGCTAGCCGAGAAGAAACAAGTAACAGGGCCAATATCATTGTATCAAATACAGAGTCTCTGTGTGTTATTTGGGGCTGGTGCGGCTGCAGGACAAGACCAGGTGGCGGCAGGCGGAAAAACCATACACGTTACACCTTAGAAGCTATAAAAAATTCAATGAAATTTTTTTGTTAAGTGAAGCTGTTTTTATGTTTATTATTTTAAGATAATGTAGAATGTTACATGGTAATATCTGTTTTCTGTTGTAGAACATTTGCAATGGACAAATTACAGAAACATTGTACATGCAGTCTGTCTTTCTATCTCAGGATCAATACTCTCACACTTTGGTTGGAGAACATACAGAAATTACCTGAAATACAGTGCCAAAGAAAACAGGTTGGAGATACACATTAGACTCCCAACATAAAAGCAGTATCACAACTATACACTAGCTTAACTCCTGGAATCCAATCACAGAGCAGGAGGAGTGATAAGGAAAAGAGTCAAGACCAGGGTGGAGAAACCCATGGAATTAGCTGACCTGAACAAGTGGGAGCTCAAGCATCCCAGTCTGATAGATGGCAAACCAGCATAAGACTGACTCAGACTCACTGAATGTGGGTATTAGTTAGGAGATTTCGGCACTCGATGGGGCCTATAATAATGGATCAGTATTTATCCCTAATATTTGAGTGGAATTTGGGAGCCCATCCAACACAGAGGGATACTTCCTCAGCCTAGACACATGGGAAGACCATAGGCTCTGCCCCAAAGGTATGAAAGACTTTGAACACTCCCTATGGAGGGCCTCACCATCTCTGGGAAGAAGAAAGGGGATGGGCTGGGGTTTGGTGGGGGTGATAGGGTATTTGTTAGGCTGAGGGAAATGAGATTGACATATAAACAACCTTGTTTCAAAGTGAAATAAAATAAAATAAAAAAGGAAAAAATAACTATTCAGTTAATATATTTCAAAATTATTGTAAAAATCATGCAATATGGACAGCACTATAAAATATTACCCTTTATTTTAATTATGGACACATACTAGTTGAATAAATTAGTTGATCTCTCTAAGATTTCAATATATGCCTATAAACCGCTGTGTAAGAATTAACTGTCTTCTCTTTTTGTCCTCTCTCTATATACTTGCCACCTTCTTTTACTAAATAGGCAATTTTTAAAAAAAATTATTATTTTTTGTGAAGAAAGAACATATATGACAATCATCTTTCTGTGTCCATCTTATTCACTGAACCTGATGGTCTCCAGAACAAGGAGTACTGAATAATACTTCATTGTGTCTTTACATTCTATAGTTTTCATTAGTTCATATTCTGCTGTGCCTATAGATGGATTTTAAATAATTTATATGATCAATTGTGTCTCAATAAATATGTATATGCATATAGGCTGATTTAATAACTTCCAATGCAATTCTCAGTCTCATTATCTCAGAATTCCTAAAAAATATAACCTAAGATAAAAGATGTTGTTTCTTGAATCATCAAGAATACTGATTCATCTACATCAATAACTCAAATCTAAAATAATTAGTATCAATTCCTATTCTTGATTCTACACTTTTGCTTAACAAATATCTCAGTAATTACACCTACACAGCAAAGCATAATTATAGGAAGCTATCCCTCTCCTGAATTTTTCATGACACTATTAAATAAAGTAAAATATTGATTTGGTTCTATTAATATTTTGGGTATTCTCTCTTTCAGACAATGTTCTAATAAGCTATAGAAGTTTGTAATACTTTGATATTTGAAATATGAATTGTTTCATGTTTTCAAAATGTTTTTATATATTGTATAAGATTTATTCTGTTATTTTAGTATTTTATTTATCACAATATATTGAATTAAAGTGAGTTCTGTCCTGCTTCATGTGCTGCCTTTGTTTCATATTGATTTTAACATGTAACTGTACTCATTTCTTTAGGGCTCTTTTTTCTGTTCCACTTGCTTTTTTCCACATTGTCCTCACAGATTTATCACATGTGCTTTGCCTTAAGTTTTAATAAATGGTGAGCTACTTCTATCCATATAATATTTTTCTTTCTTTTGGCAAAACAAGAAAATGATATCTCTACTTGAAAGCAGAACCGAATTCTTCAGCAGATTCCCAAAGCAAACTATTGCCCATTGCCTTTGGCATAGGAAACAAAGAAAAACAATAATTTTGAACAGTGCAGAGTAGAATTCCACTACATTTTCACAGAAAACACACAGTAAAGTCATTTTTAATAATGTTTCTTACTCTCAGAATGGCAGTCGAGACTCTCTAGATAGTTAAGTTAGGAAAATTAGCTTCATGAAACTCTTCAAGCCTTAGTATAAAGCTTTTGTTCCCTCCCTTAGAGAACTGCTACAAGAGCTAGGCTGCACAAAAGCCCTGTGATACATGTATTTAGGAAAAACAAAGGAACATGCTTAGGCCTGGCTATGAGGAATGATAATCACACACAGGGGGTAAGCATAGACTAGGTTAGATAGGTCCTTAACTCTTAGGAGGATGTATCACAACCTCAAAGTCCATACATAGGATTAAAATTTAGTAATGTGTGTCTTTCTCTGTTCACAATAGTGAGTGTACATATCTAGAAAACTCTGTGAATTTGTATAGGTAGATCTACGTTATGCTTTGAATTAGAATTTCTTGGCTGATTGCACTGAGAATTCTGCACATGGATATATTGTGTTTTGGTTTGGAGTTCTGTCTAATTTGTTACAATTTTAGCTGTGATATTTTTTAAATTTTTGTTGCCATTTCAATTTTGGAAAATTTTCACCAATACTTTAAGGCACCCTTTCCAAGATGTATTAAAAGTATTGATTTTATTGGAAATGCTTATGTAAAAGGCAAGAGCAAAGAATCCAAGTTTTGTAATCTATGTATTAGGAACCAAAAATATCATTATAGAAAATAAAAGTTAACTTGATTCTTTATATCTTTGTCCTAACCTATTGTGAAGAAATTCTAAAATAGTGTTCAAAATCATGGTCTTATTTTCTTTGCCTTCTAACATTTCACAAAAAATTTATAGTGTTACAATTATTTTCATTCAAATTGAGCACTCTACCAAGGTACTTTTAAGTTTTGTCTCCAGATACGTATCAGCACATTTATCTTGGCATCATGGTATTTCTGCTCTCTCTCTCTTTTTTTTTTAATCTACTTTGATATGTTCTTCAAGGATAGGTGATGAAGACTCATTCTCTTAGTTTCAATTTCTAAGTATACATTGCTGTAACTTTAGACTTTTCCTCTCTGACAGTAAAGATAGTCATTATTTATTTGATAGGAACAGTACTCCCTTCATTTCTCATTTCTGTTCGGCATTCATCTAAAACCTACAAGGAATAGGCAACAGCTGACCCTAATTAGATTGTCTACTTCTACAATGAAAGAGCAAGAACACCAGTCAGAATTAATCAGTTGTGTTGTCAGAGAAGCCTGGACAGCACTGGCAGGATTCAGGTTCCTATCTAGGGAATGGGAAGGTTGAAGGAAGTAGTGGGATCTGTTCTCTGCTGACAGAAGCAGTAATGTTTGTCAAAAAGTTCAGAAGGTCCTATAGATGTGAGTCAGAATAAAGTGGTGAAAAATAAGCAGCAATCCCTCTTTAAAAATAATGGGAAAACATTGTCACTTTTTTGGTTTATAGAAATTAAAAACAAGGCACACAAATGGCTAATAGTAAGATATAATAATAGGCACATTGTAAAATCCACTTACAGTGAACAGCAAATTTTAAAGAGAAACTATTTCCTCAGAGAAATAATAAATTTGTTAAAAATAATTCACAGCTTATAAAAATCACCGAGAAGCATATGATTTAATAGTGAAAGAAATTTCTATATATATTGACATGAAATAATTTTTAAAAGTGCATTTATTTATACATACATATGTGCATAAATCATCTAATGAACTTGCCATTTATTCTAATTTTCACATTTAATCCAAATTATCAAAGTTAATTTTTCTTGACGTTGTTCAAACTATGTGTATAAACATTGACAATTGTTTAACTATTTTTCCCCTCAGTGAACATTCAGTTGGATTGATTTACCTTCTGCCCTCTTGCAATGAGAAATTAAACAAACAAACAATAAAAAAGTTTTCTTGTTTTAAGTATGTAAGACTTTTAAACCATCTCCCTTTCTTAGAAATACTTTCATAAGAGGCATCTAAGCTTTTACCTAACTCTGTCTAAATTCTCATAATTACACCTGCATGAACAACAAGAAGTTGTATTTAAGAGAAGGGACATTTCTTTTGACTTATAGTTTGAGATTGTTCAGACCATCATAGAAGAATAGGAATGTCAGAGTTCATGGTGACAGGAACATGTGGCTCTTACTGATCACATTTCATTGAATCGAGAAACACAGATGACCCAGGAAGCAAAACCCGACTTTAAATCTCAAGTCTTCACCTCAGAATCCTACTTCCTCCAGCTAATCTGCACTTGCTAGTTTCTATAGTCTCCCAAACAGTTCCACAATGGGAAATCATATTTGAAACATTAACATTCAAACCTCCTTTCTGGAAGTACAGTACCACCTGATGAAGTGAAATCTACTCAACCTAAAAAGGACCATATTATGGTGATATTTTGATTGGGATCTAACAATTAAAGCTTGTCTGAATATCAGAGTGCAGTGCTAGCCACACTAGTTAGCCACAGACATCAGGCAATGGTAGCAAGCACCTTCAATCCCAGCACTCGGGAGTCAGAGACATGTGGATTTCTGTTAGTTAAAGGCAACCATGGGCTACGTAAGATTGATCTAGTCTAAAAAGATAAACAGAGACAGGTGGTGATGGTTCACATCTTTAATTCCAGTATTTGGGACCCATATGATAATCTTGACACTAAGGAGGTAGAGCAGAAGTCATATTATTGGATGGAGAGAAATATGAGGCAGGAAGAGACAAGAGTTCATTGCATTCAGTAATAGGATTCCTAGAAACAGGGTCACTCCTATGGCCTGAGGATTCAGTAGAGGTAAGAACTAGTGGCTGGCTGCCTGCTCTTTTTCTCTGACCTTTCAGCATTAACTCTGATAACTGGCTCTGAGGTTTTATTACAAAGACCTATTAGAACTTGTGCTATATCCCATAGACTGAATAGCTTCAACACTAGTCAAAATTAAAGTGCCTCCTGATCATCTACAAATATATATATATATATATATATATATATATATATATTTGAAACAATTTTGTTTTGCATGTCAATTCCTGTTTCCTCTCCCTCCCCTCCCTCTGTCCCTCCCAATCCCCTATTCCATCACCTTTCTGATACCCAGGAGGGAGGGTGAGGTCTTCCATGGGAGATCTTTGAAGTCTGTCATATCATTTGAGCAAGTCTTAGGCCCTCCCCTGTGTGTCTAGGCTGGGAGAGTATCCTTCTATATGGAAGGGTCTCCCAAAGTCCATTTTTCTACTAGGGATAAATTCTGATCAACTACCAGAATCCCATAGATTATCTAGGTCTCCTAATTAATACCCACATTCAGGGGGTCTGGGTTGACCTTATGCTGCTTTCCTAGCTATCATGAGCTCCCCCTTGTTCAGGTCAGCCATTTCTGTTTGTTTCTCCAGCCTGATATTGACCTTTTGTTCATTAGTCCTCCCTTAACTGGACTCCAGGAGTTCAGCTCAGTGTTTAGTTTTCTGTTTCTGCTTCCATTGACTACTATATAAAGGCTCTAGGATGGCTTATAAGGTAGTCTTGTTATTGCTGAAGGGCATTTAAGGTAGCCTCTCCACTATTGTTCAGATTGTTAGTTGGAATCATACTTATAGATCTCTGAACATTTTTCTAGTGCCATATTTGCTTTAAACATATAATGGCTCCATCTATTATGGTATGTCTTTTCTTTTTCTGTCCTATTCTCCTGACTCAATCTCCATGTTCCTTCATGTCTTCCTCTCCCCTTATATTTCTCTTAACTCCCTCTCCCCTCCCTCATACTATCAATTTGCACAAGGAGCTTGTTCCATTTTCCTTCTCCAGAATATCATGTATTTTTCTCTTAAAATCCTCCTTGTTTCCTACCTTCTCTGGCAGTGTGGATTGTAGGCTGGTAATCCTTTGTTCTATGTCTAAAATCCATATATGAGTGCGTACAACCATGATGTAAGAGAAAATCCTATGCGCCTTTATGCATCAAAAGCAATACAATAAACAATGCCATAGAATAAACACCACAATTCCCCACAGCTGTAGAGAATCTCATCAAATAGCATACTGTGGAGAGGAGAAAATGTAGCTGGAGAAATAACAATCTCTATAGCTCCATATGTGCAATTTGTATTCTTCCTGGCCTCATCTGCATTCTACAGATATTGGTGTGCCCTTCTACTCTTTTGCTTGAGGTGCATATGGTCTTTCTGTTTGAGCAACCCCATTCAACATCTTGGAAGAACTCTGCATTTCTAAAATATTCAATATCCTCAGTTGTCCTTTATAACTTGACTTCCACCTTCACAGTGTAACAGAGAGCCCACTTATGAACTTCACAGAGTGAAACTGATTCTACTATAGTACCTGTAAAGGGGTAAAAGAATTCACCCAAGGCAGATCAGGATAGCAGAAGACCATATTTTTCTTTTTGAGGACACTGAAAGGAATTAGTATTCAGGGGAGTCAACAGGGAAACACCAGCATAAGACAAGAGACTTTAGCCACTTTTATTTAGGAGCTGTCTTATTTTCTGATGGGATTCATACCATGAAAATATTTCCATAAACATGAACACAAAGGTAATAAGTTACTATTTGACTCAAGACAAGAATCTGAGTTCATTAACTAGAAACTGAATTGTACCAATTTATTAGTTGTTGAAACTCCAACACATCATTGTGCTATTTGCAGTTTGTCAAGAAAGGAACCTTTGTTTTGTTTTTATTAGGGATTTTTTTTGGGGACAGATTTGCATTGTGTTCTCTCTTGGAATTTTCAATAATCATACTTCTCTCTGAATTTCTTCATGACTAAAGAAACAATGCAATCTTGGAAGTTGTTTGCAAGTATCTTCTGTAGCAGATTGATACAAGTAAGTGTTATTTAAGAGATGGAAACTATAGAATTCCAGAAAATTCAAACAGGCAATTTTGTTAAAATTTATATACCAAACAAAAGTTCAGAGAGTATCAATTGGTCTCAGAAAAGTTGTAACAAGAACAAATATCATAAGATGTTGAAATAATATAATTTATATAATTTTAAGCAAGCTTCATCTTCCAGTGGTCAGCAAATCCACAGACCTCATATTTTGTCAAAGTCACTGAGAATGAGTGACTGTTGAATTCTCTCTGTTAGAATGTTACACACATACACATACATACACACACATGCACACACACACACACACACACACACACACACACACACACACATACACACACACACACACACACACACACACGTCATAAATATCATCCATTTCATAGTTTAGGATATGCCACAGAACAGTGAAAAGAAAGTATAAATTTTGAATATAGTTGGTCTCTATAGTTTCATGAAGAGCAATACTAGTAGTAGGTATGGGTTTGTTGAAGTGGGTATGGCCTATAATGCAAATGAATAAATGACCAAGAGACAGATATTGGGGTTCAAGGTGAAGATCAGAGAAGCAAGATAACTTGCCAATGGCTTTACTTCTAGCTCATACTGAAAGGGCTGATCCACACAAGAGCTCTTCACTGTCTCAGAGTGTTGCCTCTACTACCTTCTGGCTGCTGAGAATAAGTGTGTGCCTGATTTCTGTGGCTTGTGGCTGACTTTGTTTTCTAAATTCTTACGCTCTAGTAAGTCATAAATAATATATCATTACAATTTCCATTTTTGTCTAATATTAAAAGAAGGAAGTTACAACTAATGTAAAAAAAACTATATACAACAAGTATATATAATGTATACCAGGAATAAGTTTATCAACAATGTCTAGTTTATTTTCATTTGATGAATTCATAGAAAATATCTAGTCCATTTACATTTGATAATTCAGAGAAACTACTTAATTTTTTATCCTAAATTTGTGAGTTAGAAGTCTTTTACCTGATGTACTTTCTATTCAAATTTACCTTATCAAAATATTTTTTCATGTCTCTCAAACTATTTATACTTTACACATTTTTAGTGAGTTTATTTTCTAAGTCTGTACACAATGAAAACTATAACTATGCTATCTAGTCTTCAGTTCCCTCAGAGACCCTAGAGAGCATTTATATTAACCAAGTAAGCAGGAAGTGGTATCAAGCACTTCCAAAACAGCTTTGACAAAATGTCAAAACAGCTGTCTGTCTGGATAATCACCCAAAGTTCCTATAAACATAGGGCATCTTCAACCTACGGGCCTAGTGTCTCTAATAGACTTTTTTGTGAAGCAGGATTTTCTGAAGGGAGGATTTCCTTGTGAATTCCTGCGATTTTCCCTAAAACCAGGTTTTTCCCTAACCACATAATGGCTCTATCAAGATATATTTTTATTTCTCTCTCTCCCCCCCCCTCTCTCTCTCTCTCTCTCTCTCTCTCTGGCCTTATCCAACTTGATCATGCCATTCCATAATATTCTTATCCCCAGTTCCCTACTTTCTACCACCACCCTCCCAATTTACCAAGATTTCATCCATTTCCTTCTCTTCCCAGGTGATCCAAGTGCTCATATTAGGGTAGTTCTTATTACCTAGCTTCTCTGGAGTCTGGTTATAATTTGCTTTATGTCTAATATCCACTAATGTGTTTATCTTTGTGAGTCTGGGTTACCTCAAGAAGGTTTTTATTGTTTGTTTGTTTTGTTTTTGTTGTTTGTTTGTTTTTACTATTTCAATCCATTTTCCTGCTAATTTCATGATGTATTTTTTTTTTACAGGTGATTAATACTCCATTGTGTAAATGCACCATGTTATCTTTGTTCATTTTTCAGTAAGGGGTATCTGGGTTATTTACAGATTTTAGCTATTATGAATAATGCTGCTATGAACATTTTGAACAAATGGGCTTATGGTATGATTGAGCATCCTTTAGAAATATGCCCAAGAATGGTAATGCAGGATCTAGAGGTAGATGGATTTACAATTTCTGAGAAACCACCGTACTGATTTCCAAAATTGCTTTACAAGTTTGCACCTCAAACAGCAGGAGTGTTTGCCTTACTCCACATTCTCTCCAACATAATAGCTGTGATCACTGTTTCTGATCTTAAGCATTTGGAGACGTGTAAGGTGGTTTCTTAGGATTGATTTATTTGTATTTGTCTAGTTAATTAAGGATGTTTAGCAGTCCCTTGGCAATTTGGGATTCTTCTGTTAAGATTTCTCTATTTAGATCTGTACCCCATTTTAATTAGATTAGTTGGTGATGGGAGATGCAGGTCTGTAAATATGTTTCTCATACTGGTTACTGAATAAAGCACTGTTGGCCAATAGGAAAGGAAAATAGGAGGGACCAGGAGACAAGGAGGAAAGAGGAAGTAGATAGGAGGAGTCAAGATGGAGAGACCGGGGAGACCAGATGCCTGCCCCACTCCCCGGTAAGGAAACCACGTGGAAATACATAGAAATGGGTTAATAATTAAGACAGAGCTAGCCAATAAGAAACAAGTAACTGGCCAACAGAATTGTATCTAAAAAAATAAATAAATAAATAAATAAATAAATAAAGTAAAAAATACAAAGTAATAATAAAGCCATGTAAAGATGAAAAGCTCAGAGAGAATCTGGTTACTGTATGGTGTTATATTGTCTTTGTATCTTTTGACTGCTGAGGAAATAACAACAACTGTTAAAACAAATGCTGCTGAATCAATTCAATTTATATATTTTAAAAATACTTTGACTCCAAAATTTAAGTTCAAGGACAAGTTACTGGGGAAAAGGATTTCTATTTTTGTTTCCACAGAAAATGAAAAGCTGTGGATTCCTTCCAGGCTAATGTGGTTTGAGCAAGCCAGACCCCCTGAAACAGCGTTCCTGGTGATCCAACATTCAAAACAGCTTGAACAAGGCAGCCTTGCAGACTACAGCCAGGATTTCTTCATCTTCTTAGGATTCCCCCATGACAGCGCCCCCTATCAGCAGGAAGTAGTTTGGAAAGAATGACGCCCAAATTCCCAAATACTGTTTATAAATGTTTGTTTTCATTTAATTGGGGTTGGTTATAAATGGTTAATGATCACAGCCAATTCTTTTAAAGGTAAAAAGGGAATTATGGTATAGATATGAGTACTTTGTTTTGGAATGGATTTTCATTTATTGATACAATTTAAGGTCAATTTTGTGATATATATATTTCTCCTCTTATTTAGGTGTTGTGTTTTTATAGCTCATTTAGAAATGTAATGTATAATTTAATACTGATTATAGATAGTTACCTATAATAGTCAAAACTTATAGTTAATTTAGTTAGGTTTTCTAGATATACAGAGATGTATTTGAGATGAATAGGCATTCTTCAAACCTTTCAAAGACCTACAGAATATGGCATTTCAAATGGTTTAGCGTGTTTCTTGACAATGAGACATAATTGCTCCTGGCAACACCAGCTGTCAGAAAGAAAGATGGACATTGAAGAAACTCTATGGAGTTTCTTCCAATATGGCAAGACTAGCCATTTGGACAAGATACTGCTCTTGTCTGGACTGTTTGACTTTGTGCTATTATAAACTGGACATGCAGGACCCACAGAAAAGTGATTGCTGATTCAAGATGGACATTGCTATAGAGTTCCTACTTCATGGAAGAGTCTGCCAGACAGTCTGCAGGACACAGAGGAAAGTGACTGATAAACTGCCAATACAAGAAGACAGTTTAAAGTTTCCTGCTTTGCTGAAGAGTCTGCCAGACACACTATGGCCTATGGGCTGAAGATGGAAGATTACAAAAGAACTTCGGGTGACCAGGCAGTGAGTTGTCTCTGTCATTTCTAGAGTTTATATTATCCTTCTGTGGTCTTTGTAGGAGTTGAAGACAAATAGTTATGGTTATAGTTTTCCTTAGTTAGGTTTACAGATAAGTTACAAATAGGACTTTGGACTCACAAATATAGGATAGATGATAGAATAGTTTCTTTTAATCTTGATAAATGTTAATGGACTAAATATTGTTAACTGTGATTCTTATTTGATAACTGTTATGTAATATATTTTGCTATGCTAAGGTTAAAACCCTTCTTTTTATTTAGACAGAAAAGAGGAGATGATGGGAGATGTCATTCTGTATATGTTTCTCATACTGGTTAATAATAAAGCACTGTTGGCCAATAGGAAAGGAAGATAGGAGGGACTAGGAGACAAGGAGGAAATAGGAAGTAGTAAGGAGGGGTCAAGATGGAGAATCTGGAGAGAATAGAACTGCCAGCCGCCTCTCGCTGGTAAGACCACGTGGAAATACATAGAAACGGGTTAATAATTAACACAGAGCTAGCCGATAAGAAACTAGTAACTGGCCAACAGAATTATATCATATACAGAGTCTCTGTGTGTTATTTGGGGCTGGCGCGGCAGCAGGACAAGACTCGTCGGCGGGTGGAAAAAGCCTTACTCGTTACAAGTTGGTATTTTGATGTCTAATTTCTTGAGTTCTTTATATGATTTGTAGATCACAAACCCTGTCAGTTGTAGGGTTTGTGAATGTCTTTTCACATTTTGCAGACTGCTGTTTTGTCTTATTGACAGTGCCCTTTGCTTTGCTTTGGTTTGCACTCATTTTCTGTGTTACTGGTGTTATATTTAGGAAATAGTCTCCTGTGCCAGTATGTTCAAAGCTACTTCCCACTTTCTTTTCTGTTGTATTTGATATAAATATTTTCATATTGAGGTCTTTGATACACAAGGACTTGAGTTTTGATCAGAGTAGTAGATGTAAATCTCTTTGTATTATTTCACATGATGACATCTAGTTATACCATCAGCATTAGTTGAAGATGCTTTAGTTTTTCCATTGTATAATTTTGGCTTCTTTTCAAAATTCAGGTGTTCATACGTGTGTTCATATGTGTGTCAGCATCTTCAACTCAACCCCTTTGGTCCATCCATCTGTTTTTATGCCAATGCCAAGCTGTTTTTATTTTATTATTACATCTCTATAATACATCATCAAAGTCTTCCAAAGGATAATGTTCAACTTCATATGAAAAAAAAGTTACTAGCTAAAACATCATGTACAATAAAGGAAATCCTGGACTTATCACCATCCCTAACTTCATAACTTCAAGAACAACTTTTTCTGCTCCAAATGATATGGCAGACTTTGAAGACTCCCCATGGAAGGCTCCTCTATCTCTGGGGAGCAGAAAGGGTATAGGATGGGAGTTGGTGGTGGTGGAAGCATGGGAATGTGAGGGAACTGGGATTCATGTGTGAAACAACTTGCTTCAAATTTAAACTAAAAAATATTAAAAAAACAAATGAAAATAACATTAAAAGAACAACGTTCTTTACCCTAGCTATTTAAAGTACTTCCCACTGAAGGTTCTGAAGGGATAGGAATTCTCCCCTAACCGTTAATACGGTATCCTGTCATAGGGAAATATCCAAAGTCTTTTCACAATATCTTCCAGTACCTATGTGTTAAAAATGTTCTCTAAATTCTCTACCATCATACTTTAATATTTTAGTTTATATTGTAGTCCTTGATATATGGGGTTTTTACATTATGCAACATGTCAGATAAAGATCTAGCTTCATTGGTACACATATATCAAGACTTACAGTTTGACTAGCAACAATTTGCAAAAGATGCTGTTTTTTCCCAATTGTTTTATTTTTTATTTATTTTTGTTGTTGTTAAAGATTAAGTTGTTATGAGGGGTGGATTTTCAACAGTGTCCAAAATTATATTGCTTTGATTAACATTTGTTTTTATTCCACTAATACTATGTTTTCATTAGTATAGCACTCTAAATTAGTTAAAGATATATAAAAAGGTCATTTCTACTGTGCTCCCCAGGCAATTTGCAGAGTCTACTTGTCCCAGTGTTGTTGCTGGTGAGGGCAAGGTGGCTGGGGCAAGGAGGGAGAGGGCATCTTCCCATCACCTTTACCACCACATGGCAGAAGAGGGGAGTGCAGCCAGCTATCCTACTCTCACACTCACAGGGACAGCTCATCTGTAACCCTGCCATCTGGGTAAGTTCTACTGTGCTGCCCAGGCAAGAAGCCCAACCCAATTTCCTGAGTGATCCAGTTTGTATGGGGAGGGTGAGCTTTTTTCCCTGTTATAGGTAGTGAAGTGTAAGGGGGCCTCTCTTCCCTGCCCATAGCACCACATAAGAGACAAGCAGTAAGGACAGTTCTACTAAGCTTGCAGCTTTAGGGATGGCTCACCCACAACTCTGAAGAGAGTGTTTGTAAAGAGTATGGATTTTTTGCCCGCTGCTGGTCTTGTCCCACTGCCGCGCCGGCCCCAATTAATACACTGAGACTCTGTATTAGATATAATTTTGTTGGCCCGGTTACTTGTTTCTTATCGGCTAGCTCTATCTTAATTATTAATCCATTTCTATGTATTTCCATGTGGTCTTACCAGCAAGAGGTGGCTGGCGGTTCTAGTCTCTCCAGACTCTCCATGTTGTCTCCTCCTTCCTACTTCCTATTTCCTCCTTGTCTCCTAGCCCCTCCTATCTTCCTTTCCTATTGGCCAACAGTGCTTTATTCATTAACCAGTATGAGAAACATATACATAATGACATCTCCCAACATCTCCTCTTTTTTTGTCTAAGTAAAAAGAAGGGTTTTAACCTTAACGTGGCAAAATATATCACATAACAGTTATCAAATAAGAATCACAGTTAACACTATTTAGTCTATTAACATTTAGCAAGATTTAAGAAACTATTTTATCATCTATTTTATATTTATGAGTCTAAAGTCCTATATGTAACTTATCTTTAAGCCTAACTAAAAAAACTATAACCATAACTATCTGTTTTTAACTCCTTCAAAGACCACAGAAGGATAGTATATAAACTCTAGAGATGACAGAGACAACCCACCTTGGCAGTCACCTGAAGTTCTTCTGTAATCTTTCATCTTCAGCCCATAGGCCATAGTGTGTCTGGCAGACTCTTTAGTAAAACAGGAAACTTTAAACTGTCTTTTTGTATTGGCAGTTTGTCAGTCACTTTTTTTTTGTCCTGCATATTGTCTCGCAGACTCTTCCATGAAGCAGGATCTCTGTAGCAATGTCCATCTTGAATCAGAAGTCACTTTCCTGTGGGTCCTGCATGTCCAGTTTATACATCACAAAGTCAAACAGTCCAGACAAGAGCAGTATCTTCTCCAAATGGCTAGTCTTGTCATATTGGAAGCAAACTCCATAACGAGTTTTTTTAATGTCCATCTTTCTTTCTGGTGCAGATGGTATTGCCAAGAGCAATTATGTCTTACTGTCACGAAAACCCTAAACCATTTTAAATGCCATTTTCTGTAGGTCTTTGAAAGGTTTGAAGAATGCCTATCCATCTCAAATACATGTCTGTATATCTAGAAATCTTAACTAACTTAACTATAATATCTGACTATCATAGGTACTATCTATAATCTGTATTGAATTATACATTACATTTTTAAATGAGCAATAGAAAAACAATACCTAAACAAAAGGAGAAATATGCATATCACAAAATTGACCTTAAATTGTATCAATAAATGAAAATCCATTCCAAAACAAAGTATTCATATCTATAACATAATATCAAATACAGAGTCTCTGTGTGTTATTTGGGGCTGGCTCGGTGGGACAATACTCGGCGGCGGGCGGAAAAACCGTACTCTTACAAGTGTTGACTCTATTGAGATGCCCAAGTGAGGTGCTGGGCTTGGTGGAGATAAGAAGAAGCTCTGCTGCCATTATCATCTCAGGACCAGCGCCCTCACCTGCCTCAGTAATTGAGGGGTTTTGGTGAAAGAACTCTTTATCCCACCCAAGTAGTCATATGACAGATGAAGAATGGGACTAGAACTGCCACACTCACCTACCTGGGCCCCTATTCAGAGGATTATCTCTGTTGTGGTGCCAATACAAGGCCTGCATTCCCAAATGTTGCAACTGGTAAAAGGGAGATAGTAGGGTCAAGAATGGCAGGGAATCTTTCCCACATTCCCATTATAACACCAGAGATGAAGGAGTCTGGCTCATTCATGCCCCAGATCTACAATGTTAACTACTGTGGTATCATACAATGTGCAGTGCCCATTTTCTTGAGTACTGCAGCTTGTGATTAATTGGGCCAATTCTCCCACCAGCTGTGGATGTCAAGAGGTGAGGGGAGAAGGTCATCTTTCCCTCACCCAGGCTACCATATGACAGACAAGAGTGGTTTGACCTGCTCTACAATTCTCTCTTCTCACACCCTCTGGGCCAGATTGCAAGTGCCTATGTCAACAATGTCACCTCTACTTTACTCCCCAGGTGAGGTATATAGGACCCTCTCGTCTGAGTGCTTCAGCAAATGATGTGTGGTGCTAGTTCTGCCTGGTGTTATAGCCATTGAGGTATGGGGCCAACACTGTATAGCCCTCTCTATACCTGTGGTGCTTTCAAGAACCTTAGGCATCAACACAGATTATAACTACATCAGGGCCATAAAACTAAACAAGTAGATAGGCAAGAGTCCAGGCACAAATTTCATCAGAGCCCTGTGTGGAAAATAAGCCACTCATCTCAGTCTGTTCTTATTGCTTTCACCTCTCCAGATATGCCTTTGTCCACAGGAAATCGAGCATTCTTCCTGTATCTCTTTCTCTGTCTTTCTCTGCTACTTCCTCTCTCTCACTCTTGCTCTTACTTGCATGTAGCATAAGACTGTTTACTTTGTCAGTCAGACTCACTATGTCACACTATAGCTTCCAGGATATGATTTTCCCCCTTTTGCCTGCATTTTATTTTATTTACTTTATTAAATTTTATTTCAGGGTGAAGTTGCAGAGGTAGAAGGAAGATATAAAGAAATAGGAAATGAATGAGATCAAGATGCATGATGTGAAAGACAATAATTGAAAAGTAAGTTTAACATAAGATATAGTAATGACTCTAGCAGTATTTCATTCCTCTGGATTATTTTTGCAATCCTTGGTCCAATACTTTTTGAATTGAGCTCTGATATTAGGTTTACAGTGTCCATGAAAACTGCATTGAAAATTTTCCTCTACTTTTTCTTTTTGGCTCTTACAAATCTTTCCACATCCTTGTCCATATTATTTTCTGAGTGTTACATGAGAGAGTTTTTGAAAGTTCCATTTATATTATCTTATATCAAATTATACTTTTAAAATGTGCTTTGCTGTCAGTTCCTATTTTTTGTATTTCTTCCTCAGTTTTACTGAAATATTAATTGGTGGCCTGATTGATATTCATATGGATTATTAAGTTTTGTCTTTATAGTATTGTGTTTGTATTGAGAAATTCTCTGGAAATCATATAATATTCAATTATAACATGCTCTTTTTTCCTTTATTTCCTTGAAATTACCAGTCATACCTTTATGAACCATATATAATACTCATTTTATTTCTGTTTTAAGTGTTTTAGTGTGCTGATTAATTGATAAGCTTTCAAAATTTTGTTCAACATATTATCTAAGAATATGTAGTGGGTTGTTAAATGAATTTTTGAAAATTTGTATTTTTTTTTTTTTTTTTTTTTGCTTTGTTTCTTTGTTTGTTTCTTTTTTTGTAACTAGTTTTCCACCACCATTTTCATCTTGACTTTTGATACATTTCTTTTGAGAGATGTCATTCTGCAAACATGTTTTCTTATTTGTTAATGAATAAAGCAATGTTGGCAAATAGGAAGGCAAGATAGGTGGGACTAGGAGGGAAGGAGGATTCTTGTAGATGTAATAGAAAAGAGGTTTATGGACTTGAGAGGAAGAGGTCCAGACTATCTTTTTAGTAAGAAAAGACCATGTAGAAATACATACATTGATACAAAAGGGTTAATATTTAAGACAGAGTTAGCCAATAAGAAATGCTAGCAACTGGCCAACAGCTTTATAACTAATACAGCATCTCTGTGTGTTACTTTGGACTAACATTGCTGTGGGACCAGGCTGTTAAAAATGGTTCCTAACAATATGGTGCTTGCAACATAGTTACTAAAACTTCCACTTAAAATGTAACAAAAGCTTAGGAGAGGATTTTAAAAAACCAAATAACAAAGACAAACATGTCTTCTAGGTAGCAGCAATTTTCAGGGGTGGGCTATTTTGCTGGAGACAAGCAGAGATTAGCATGGCTCCATTAAGGAAAGTTTCCTGACCCAGCATAAGTGGCAAACCCTACTAACAACTTAATGGTGTGTACAAGAGCTGGCAAGGGCAGTCAGTGATCCCATCTCCAAGCTGGCAGCATGCTGCTGGATAGTAGCATAGAACAAGATAGTGAGCACAGTTCTCAGTGCTAGAGATAAACTTACCACATGTCATCTTGGATAGAAGGTGGCTAATATACTTTTTGGCTTGCATTTTAGCAATGTTTAACAGATGAAAGACTTGTGCCCAGAAAAAGATAAAGATTTACAATAAAGACAGATTAAGATAAAGAAAAAAACTCTTAAGGATTACATTGTGTTTTAAAACACATGTAAGGTTGGGAGAGGAGAAACAGGATGAAGTGGTTAAAAAAAAAAATAGAAAGAAAGAGTGGCTGGGTTTGGTGGCTCATGCTTTTAATTCCAGTACTCAGGAGACAGAGACAAGCAAATCTCTGCGGTTTCAAAGCAAACCTGCTATACAGAGTTAATACCAGGATAAGGAAAAGTTACACAGAAAAACTCTGTCTCAAAAAAAAAAATGAAAAAATAGAAGTAGAAGAAATAAACTAATAAAAATCAAGTGCAGATGGAAGGCACACGGAGTATGGATGGATACTGTATGCTATTGTGTTGTCTTTGAATTCCTCAATTGTTAAGGAAGGAACAACAATTGCTATGATACACTTGATTATCAATGCTGCTGATTCAATATAATTTATATATTTAAAATTTCTTGTACTTCAAAATTTAAATCTAAGGACAGGTTACTTGGAAAAACAATTTCGATTTTTGTTTCCACAGAAAATGAAAAGCTATGGATTCCTTCCAGACTAACATAGTTTGATCAAGGAAGACGACCTGAAGCAGTGTCCCAGGTGATCCAACATTCTTAACAGCTGGGACAAGGCAGCCTTTCAGACAACTACAGCCCGCATTTCTGCATCTTCTTAGGATCACCAAGAAGGTGACCCATGCCAGTAGGAAGCAGTTTGTAAAGAACAATGCCAAATTCCCAAATACTGTCTATGGATGTTCTTTTTAATTTACATGGAGTTGGTTATAAATGGTTAAGGTTCACAACCAATTCCTTTTTAAGGGTTAAAAAGGGGATTATGACATAGAAATGAATACAAATGATACAATTTAAGATCAATTTTGTGATATGTACATTTCTCCTCTTGTTAGATGTTGTATTTATATAGCTCATTTAAAATGTAAAGTATAATTTAGTACAGATTATAGATAGCTACCTATAATAGGCAAAGCTTGTATTTCAGTGTGTAAGGATAAGGACACTTCAAACCTATCAAAGATCTACAGGATATGGCATTTAAAATGGCTGATATATATATATATATATATATATATATATATATATATATATATTATTAATATTAAGGCGCAACTGCTCCTGACAACACCAACTGCATCAGAAAAAAAAAATGAACATGGAAGGATCTTATTATGGAGTTTATTTTCAATATGGCAAGAGTAGCCATTTGGGCTAGATACTGCTTTTAACTGGACTGTTTGACTTTATGCTGTATAAACTAAACATGCAGGATGACAGAAAAGTACTGCTGAATCAAGATGGACTGTGCTGCAGGGTTTCTGCTTCATGGAAGAGTCTGCCAGACATTCTACAGGACACAGAGAAAATTGACTGATAAACTGACAAGACAGGAGAACAGTTTGAAACTTCCTGCTTTTCTGTGAAGTCTGACAGACATACTATATAGCCTATAGGCTGAAGATGGTACATTATGGAAGAACTTTGGATGACTGACCAGGTAAGTTGTCTCTGTCATTTCTAGGGTTTCTATATTTTCCATCTGTGGTCCTTGAGTTGAAGTTGAAGTTGAAGAAATTTAGTTATGGTTATAGTTTTCCTTAGATAGGATTAAAGATAAATTTCATATAAGATTTTAAACTAAGGATATATTTTGGAATATTTTCTTTAAATCTTGCTAAATATTAATGGACAAAATATTGTTAACTATATTACTTATTTGATAACTGCTTTGTCATATATTTTACTATGTTAAAGTTAAATACTTCTTTTTTAATTAGACATAAAAGAGATGATGGGAGATGCCATTTTGTATATATGTTTCTCTTATTGGTTAATGAAAAAAACCACTTTTGGAAAATAGGAAGGCAAGATAGGCAAGACAAGGAGACAAGGAGTATTTTTGGAGATGTAGTAGAGTCAAGATGTAGGGAATGGAGTGGAAGAGGTCCAGACAATCTCACCACTAAGATAAGACCATGTGGAAGTACTTAGATTGATAAAAATGAGTTCATATTTAAGACAGAGCTAGACAATAAGAAATGCTTGTAACTGGCCAATAGTTTTATAACTAATACAGTATCTCTGTGTATTATTTTGGCGTGATGAAGCTATAGGACCAGGCTGGTAGGAAACCTGCTGGTATCACATCTCCTCTGTCAAACAGGGTTGTTTCAGTCTGTGAATGATAACTACACTGTCAGTAACTATTTTGAATTCATTCCTATACTACATCTCCTTTTTGGTTTCCAATCATTCCTGGATAGATAGCATTCTTTTTAATTTCGCTTCTTTAGACAATATTGTTTTTTAGTAGGATATCTAGGTTAGTTGAAATTTTGAATTTGACACAATACAACATAAAAATATGTGTGTATGTATTTATATTTGTTTGTGTGTTCATGTGTATAACATCAGAAACTAAATACTAGACTTTTTTAATACCTTCCACTGGTCACAAGTTGTAAACTAGGTTATTAGTTAAGTCCTGTACCAGTTATAAATAAAATATAGTCAGAAAGTGTTTTGTCTTTCATAAATAACTTATTTTCAATTCTAATGTACATTTTATTATTTAGACTTCTGTTTTGCATTTGCTCAGGTGTAATTTACATTATAGCAAATTATATTTTAATAATTTTTAGTACAAAATTTTTATTATGCTCTCTTAATGTTAAATTTAAATGTGCAAGTAGGAAGTACCCTTTGGTATAGGAGACTGCTCCTTGAACATAACTCCAGGGGCACAGACACTGAAAGAAACAATTAATAAATGGGACTTCTTCAAACTTAGAAGCTTCTGTAAGGCAAAGGACACAGTGGACAAGACCAAACGGCAGCCCACAGACTGGGAAAAGATTTTCACCAATCCTATATCCGACAAAGGGCTGATCTCCAAAATATACAAAGAACTCAAGAAACTAGTCAACAAAACACCAAATAACCCTATTTAAAAAATGGGGTACAGAACTGAAGAAAGAATTCTCAATAGAGGAAACCAAAAAGGCTGAAAGACACATAAGAAAATGCTCCACATCCTTAGCTATCAGGGAAATACAAATCAAAACAACTTTGAGATTTTTACCCCTGCCAGAATGGCTAAAATTAGAAATACCAGTGATGACTTATGTTGGAGAGGATGTGGAGAAAGGGGAACACTCCTCCACTGTTGGTGGGAGTGCGAACTCATACAGCCATTTTGGAGATCAGTATGGCAGTTCCTCAGGAAAATGGGAATTAGTTTACCACAAGACCCAGCAATCCCCCTCTTAGGCATATACCCAAAGGATTCACATCCATGCAACAAAGACATCTGTTCAACTATGTTCATAGCAGCACTATTTGTAATAGCAAGAAACTTGAAGCAACCTAGATGCCCCTCAATTGAAGAATGGTTAATGAAGATGTGGCACATCTACACAATGGAATACTACTCTGCAGAAAAAAAAATAATGGTATCTTGTAATTCGCAGGCACTTGACGAAACCATCCCGAATGAAGTAACCCAGTCACAAAAAGAGGAACACAGTATGTACTCACTCATATATGGATTTTAAAACTAGATCAAAGGATCACCAGCCTATAATTCACATCACCAGAGGAACTAGGATACAAGGTATATTCTAAGAGATTCATATAAAGTCCCTCACAGAACTGGGAAGGGACAAGTCCTCCAGACCTCAGGTGAAGAGGGGGGGGCAGCGAATGGAGAGAGAAGTAGGAGAAAATGAGGTGGAGGAAAGGAAAACATGTGCAACCAGAATGATTGAGCCTGGTTAGGAATAGAAGATAGGAAAGAGAGAGACAGAGACAGAGAGAGAGAACATAAAAGAGGGAGCCAATATTGGCTTGAAGATAAAATTGAACACAAAGAAACGTCTAAAGATCTACAAGACTGGTCCCAATTAACAATTTGAGCTTCTGTGGAAAGGCTATCATAAATGCCCTTCCTGGAGAGTGAGATCAACAACTAACTTCTCCATGGAGCCCTCAACTAAGGCCTGTTGAAAACAGGATCAAACACCCATACATAAACACTGAGTCAAACTAGAACCCAGAAGCAGATGGAGAGGACGAGACCATGTGGTAGAAACACATAGAGACAGCTTATCTGAACAAGGAGGAGCTAAGGGCCACTAGACTGATAGCTGGGATGCCAGCAGGGGACTGACTCGGGCCCCACTGAATATGGGTCTCAGCCAGAAGGTCTGAGCACTCTAAGAGACCTCAGACAGTGGAGCCAGGATGTATCCCTGGAGCACAAAAGGACTTTGCGACATATCCCCCATGGAGGGATAACTGCCTTGTTCTAGAGACAGGAGAGAAGTCCTAGTCCCTACTTCACAGGACCTGTCAGATCTACATGACCCCAACTGGATGGCATTCCCCTACATATAGAATTGGGGTGGGGGGATGGGAGGGGAGGGTGATTAGAGTGCATGTGAGAGGGCAGAGAGGGTAATAGGGAGGAAAGGAGGGAGGGAGGGAGGGAGGGAGAGGGAACTGGGATCGACGTATCAAATAATAAATTAAATTAAAAAAATGCTTTGACTCCAGAATTTAAGTTGAAGAACAAGCTACTAGGGAAAAGGATTTCTATTTTGGTTTCCACAGAAAATGAAAAGATGTGGATTCCTTCCAGAGTAATGTGGTTTGATCACGCCAGACCCTCCTGAAACAGAGTACAAGGTGATCCTACATTCAAAACAGCTGGACAAAGCAGCCTTACAGACTACAGCCAGAATTTCTGAATCTTCTTCGAATCCCTCATGACAGAGCCCCTTACCAGCAGGAAGTAGTTTGGAAAGGGGCGAAGCCCAAATTCCCAAATATTGTGTATAAATGTTTGCTTTCATTTAATTGGACTTTGTTATATAAAATAAAATAATAAAATAAAAAAATTTAAATGTGCTACCATTTTCTGTAGGGAAGGTAGAATATATATATGTACATTTATATTTCTGTAGGTATGTGTAAATATTTATATATATTTATTTATAAAATTATCACATTATATATTCATTAAGATGTCTCAATCTAGTGAGGTATCCTGAATTATCACTTGAGTAATATTATGGAACATTTTCTTACACTATAATGATATATCTCAGCCTAAGGTATCTTCTGATTTTTTTTTTATTAAAGCTCTAAATGGCCAGTAGCTATGCAGAAAAGAACGGGTAGGACTTCTGGGGAGAAAGAGGCTCTGAGAGGAAGAAAGGAACCTTTAAAATTTGTATGTTTTCAGAAAAACAGTTCCGGACACCTGTAAATACAAGTACCCCAGGTGATCCAGCCTCTCAGAATATCTCTTCAAGTTCCCTCAAACTTTTAAACCTAAAACAATTTAGAACCTGCTAGCTGAGATACGCCAGCCTCATGAACTATTCCAACCAGGACTTCAGATAAGCTCTGCAATTTCTAATTTCACAGAGAACAAACAAAAATAATACAGCTACCTTTCATAGGACTTAGCCACTGTCCCAATGTTCTTAGCATCCCCTGCAGCTGCTATTGCCCTCAGACAACAGCAAGTAGTTTTGAGAACATATTGCCCTCATTCCAAGAGATAGGTTTGGTAGATTTTGGTAATTCAGTGACTGTTTATTATTGTTTCGGCGGGGGGGGGGGGAGGTGGTGGTTGCTACTGGTCATGGTCAGAAAAAAGAAAAAAGAATACTAAATATGTACAATGATATTCAAGGATCGCTTTCAAAAAGAAAAGAGGATACAGGGATGATGGAATAAATGTGTAGCATACTAAATCTGTTTTTAATTAAAAAGCAAATAGTTTAATATTTTACATCAGTATATATTTTTGAATATTGATACAAATTTAAGGTTATTTTTATTTTTACCATGCTATAAATCTGTTTACTCCTGTATAAGGTATTCTACCTATGCAGCTCATTTTTTTAATATTAAGTTCTAGTTCTCAAAGGCTCTTATTAGAAACTATGTAAGATAATTAAGAAATGTAGCTTGGTAGTTAGTGATATATTAGAATCAGACTTTTATTCTTGCAAGTATATTCTCAAGGTCAAACATGTATTTTAGGGTCATTTCATATTCATCTCAGGAGAAATCCATCAACATAAAGTCTCAATTCTGAACATCTATGCCCCTAATACAAAGGCACCGACATTCGTAAAAGAAACACTACTAAAACTCAAAGCTCATATAAAACCTCACACACTTATAGTGGGAGACTTCAATAAACCACTCTCAACACTAGACAGGACCACAAATCAGAAACTCAACAAAGAAACAAAAGAATTAACAGAAGTTATGTCTCAACTGGGACTAACAGACATCTATAGAACATTCCATCCAAAGACAAAAGAATATACCTTCTTCTCTGCTCCACATGGAACCTTCTCTAAAATCAACCACATACTAGGAGACATAACAAACCTCAACAGATACAAGAGAATAGAAATAGTCCCCTGTATCTTATCGGACCACCATGCTTTAAAATTGGAATTCAACAACAATACAAATAGCAGAAAACCTGCAAACTCATGGAAACTTAACAATGTGCAATTGCACCACTCCTGGGTCAAAGAAGAAATAAAGAAAGAAATTAAAGACTTTCTAATATTCAACGAGAATGAGGATACAACATACCCGAACTTATGGGACACCTTGAAAGCAGTGCTACGAGGGAAGTTCATTGCACTAAGTGCCCATATGAAGAAAACAGAGGATAGTCACATAAATGAATTAACAGCCCAACTGAAAACCTTAGAACAGAGAGAAGCGAATTCACCCCGCAGGAGCAGAAGCCAGGAAATAATCAACTTGAGGGCTGAAATCAACAAAATAGAAACCAGGAAAACAATACAAAAAATCAATGCAACAAAGAGTTGGTTTTTTGAGAAAATCAACAAGATTGATAAACCTTTATCCAAATTAACGAAAAAGCAGAGACAGAACATGCAAATTAACAAAATCAGAAACGAAATGGGGAACATAACAACAGACACAGAGGAAATCCAGACAATTTTCAGGTCATACTTCGAAAATCTGTATTCCACAAAAATTGAAAATTAAAGGAAATGGACAAGTTTCTGGATAACTATCACTTACCAAAATTAAATCAAGAACAGAAAAACAACTTAAATAGACCTATAACCCGAAATGAAATAGAAGCAGTCATCGAAAGCCTTCCAACGAAAAAAAGTCCAGGGCCAGATGGATTCAGTGCAGAATTCTACCAGACATTCAAGGAAGAACTAATACCACTACTCTTCAAACTGTTCCACAAGATAGAAACAGAAGGTTTATTGCCAATCTCTTTTTATGAGGCCACAATAACTTTGGTACCCAAACCTCACAAAGACACAACTAAGAAAGAAAACTACAGACCAATATCCCTGATGAACATCGATGCAAAAATACTCAATAAAATAATGGCAAACCGAATTCAAAAATACATCAGAGAAATCATCCACCATGATCAAGTAGGCTTCATACCTGGATTGCAGGGATGGTTTAACATACGAAAATCTATCAACGTGATCCACCATATAAACAAACTGAAAAAGAAAAACCATATGATTATCTCCCTAGATGCTGAAAAAGCCTTCGATAAAATTCAACACCCTTTCATGATAAAGGTATTAGAGAGGTCAGGGATAACAGGAACATACCTAAACATAATAAGAGCAATATAGAGCAAACCAACTGCCAACATGAAACTGAATGGAGAGAAACTTAAGCCAATTCCTCTAAAATCAGGAACAAGACAAGGCTGTCCTCTCTCTCCATATCTCTTCAATATCGTATTAGAAGTTCTAGCTAATGCTATAAGACAACAAAAGGAGATCAAGAGCATCCAAATTGGAAAGGAAGAAGTCAAACTGTCTCTATTTGCAGATGATATGATAGTTTACATAAGCGACCCAATAAACTCTACCAGGGAACTCCTACAGCTGATAAACACCTTCAGCAAACTAGCAGGATACAAGATAAACTCAAAAAAATCAGTAGCCCTATTTTTTTCAGACGACAAAGAGGCAGAGAAAGAAATCAGAGAAACATCACCCTTTACAATAGCCACAAGCAACATAAAGTATCTTGGTGTAACGCTTACCAAACAAGTAAAAGATCTATATAATAAGAACTTTGTGACTCTAAAGAAAGAAATTAAAGAAGATACCAGAAAATGGAAAGAACTCCTATGCTCTTGGATAGGTAGGATAAACATAGTAAAAATGGCAATCTTACCAAAAGCAATCTACAGATTCAATGCAATCCCATTAAAATCCCACCACAATTCTTCACCGACCTTGAAAGGATAATAATCAACTTTATATGGAAAAACAAAAGACCCAGGATAGCCAAAACAACCCTATACAATAAAACAACATCAGGAGGCATCACCATTCCTGACTTTAAGCTCTACTATAGAGCTATAGTTCTGAAAACAGCCTGGTATTGGCATAAAAATAGACAGGTAGACCAATGGAATCGAATTGAAAATCCTGATATTAATCCACGCACCTATGAACACCTGATTTTCGACAAAACAGCTAAAATTATACAATGGGGCAAAGACAGCATCTTTAACAAATGGTGCTGGCACAATTGGATGAGGGTGTGTAGAAGACTGCAGATAGACCCATGTCTGTCGCCATGCACAAAACTCAAGTCCAAATGGATCAAAGACCTCAACATCAATCCAGCCACATTGAACCTCTTAGAAGAGAAAGTAGGAGGTACCCTTGAACAAATTGGTATAGGAGACCACTTCTTGAACATAACTCCAGGGGCACAGACACTGAAAGAAACAATTAATAAATGGGACCTCTTCAAACTTAGAAGCTTCTGTAAGGCAAAGGACACAGTTGACAAGACCAAATGGCAGCCCACTGACTGGGAAAAGATTTTCACTAATCCTATATCCGACAAAGGGCTGATCTCCAAAATATACAAAGAACTCAAGAAACTAGTCAACAAAACACCAAATAACCCTATTAAAAAATGGGGTACAGAACTGAAGAAAGAATTCTCAATGGAGGAAATCAAAAAGGCTGAAAGACACTTAAGAAAATGCTCCACATCCTTAGCTATCAGGGAAATGCAAATCAAAACAACTTTGAGATACCATCTTACCCCTGCCAGAATGGCTAAAATTAGAAACACCAGTGATGACTTATGTTGGAGAGGATGTGGAGAAAGTGGAACACTCCTCCACTGCTGGTGGGAGTGCAAACTCATACAGCCACTTTAGAGATCAGTATGGCGGTTCCTCAGGAAAATGGGAATTAGTTTACCACAGGACCCGGCAATCCCCCTCTTAGGCATATACCCAAAGGATTCACATCAATGCAACAAAGACATCTGTTCAACTATGTTCATAGCAGCACTATTTGTAATAGCATGAATCTGGAAGCAACCTAGATGCCCTTCAATTGAAGAATGGTTAATGAAGGTGTGGCACATCTACACAATGGAATACTACTCTGCAGAAAAAAATAATGATATCTTGAAATTCGCAGGCAAGTGGATGGCACTTGAAGAAACCATCCTGAATGAGGTAACCCAGTCACAAAAAGAGAAACACAGTATGTACTCACTCATATATGGATTTTAGACCTAGATCAAATGATCACCAGCCTATAATTCACATCACCAGAGGAACTAGGATACAAGTTGTATTCTAAGAGATTCATATAAAGTCCCTCACAGAACTGGGAAGGGACAAGTCCCCCAGACCTCAGGTATAGTGGGGGAGGACAGCTAATGGAGAGAGAAGTAGGAGAAAATGAGAGGGAGGAGAGGAAGGCATGTGCGACCAGGAGGATTGAGCCTGGTTAGGAATGGAAAATAGGAAAGAGAGAGAGAGACAGAGACAGAGAGAGAGAACATAAAAGAGGGAGCCAATATTGGTTTGAAGATAAAGTTGAACACAAAGAAAGGTCGAGGGAACTACAAGACTGCTCCCAACTAACAATCTCAGCTTCCGTGGAAAGGCTATCATAAATGCCCTTACCGGAGAGTGAGATCAACAACTAACTTCTCCATGGAGTCCTCAACTAATGCCTGTTGAAAACAGGAGCAAACACCCATACATAAACACTGAGTCAAACTAGAACCCAGAAGCAGATGGAGAGGACAAGACCATGCGGTAGAAGTACATAGAGACAGCTTACCTGAACAAGGAGGAGCTAAGGGCCACTAGACTGATAGCTGGGAAGCCAACAGGGGTCTGACTCGGACCCCCCTGAATATGGGTCTCAGCCAGAAGGTCTGAGCAGTCTAAGAGACCTCAGACAGTGGAGCCAGGATGTATCCCTGGTGCACAAAAGGACTTTGCAAACATATCCCCCATGGAGGGACAACTGCCTTATTCTATAGATAGGAGAGAAGCCCTAGTCCCTACTTCACAGGACCTGTCAGATCTACATGACCCAAACTGGATGGCATTCCCCTACATATTGTATTGTGGTGGGGGGTTGGGAGGGGAGGGTGTTTAGAGTGCATGGGAGAGGGTAGAGAGGGCAAAAGGGAGGGAAGGAGGGAGGGAGGGCTTGGGGGGAGGGAGGGAGGGAGGGAGAGGGAACTGGGATCGACATGTAAAATAAAATAAAAAAAAAAAAAAAAAAAAAAAAAAAAAAAAAAAAAAACGCTTTTACTCCAAAATTTAAGTTGAAGAACAAGTTACTGGGGAAAATTATTTCTATTTTTGTTTCCACAGAAAATGAAAAGATGTGGGTTCCTTCCAGACTAATGTGGTTTGATCACACCAGACCGCCTGAAACAGAGTACAAGCTGATCCTACATTCCAAACAGCTGGACAAAACAGCCCTACAGACTACAGCTAGGATATCTGAATCTTCTTCGAATCCCCCAAGACAGCGCCCCTTACCAGCAGGAAGTAGTTTGGAAAGAACGACTCCCAAATTCCCAAATATTGTGTATAAATGTTTGTTTTCATTTAATTGGACTTTGTTATATAAAATTAAATAAAAAATACTCTATATGCATAAAAAAAAAGATATATGGATGCTCTTCAAAGATTTCAGAGACCTACAGAATATTGTGTTAAGATGTTTTAATAACAAAGCTTTTCATGAGAGTGAGACATATGTGGTCCTGACAGCAGTAATCTACCTCCAAAGAGATTTGAGGCATCAAAGAACATCCACATGGACTTGACTTTCTTTGCGACAAAGTTAGGCACTAGGAAAAGAAACTTTTTTCTTGACTGCTGACAGTATGCTATACAAATTAGATAAGCAGGACACAAAAGAAGGTGACTAATTAAACTTTTCAAATCAATGTAGTACAGTCCTACAAAATTATCTTCTTCACAAATAGTCCTTCAGATATTCTTGGCCCAAAGGGCAAAGATTGCTGCCCAAATGTTTCAGAGAAAACTTTCTGCCAGTTGTTTCTGCCTTTTCTATGGTTTTGGAAGTTGCTTGTTGTGTAGATCCTGTTTGCACAAGTAAAATTATATCCTGGCTCTCCGATGTGTTCAATAATATCTATATTTTTCAATTTTACTAGTTACCAAATTCAGAAAACTAAATTACATAGAGATATAAAGTTTATAAGTTTGAAAAGCATAAAAGCTGGTTTATCTAAGTAAATGTTTATGGTCTAAAATTATTCAAGTTATGATAGAAAGTGGTTTATGTATTAAAATACTGGAGGCAAGAAGATACATAGATAACAATTTTTCTGAATTTGCCAAATACAAAAGTGAATGTAATTCTTAGGTGGCAATAGCTCTTTTTCTATATAATTTTACTGTGTTACGGTTAAATATTTACTTACTAGACAATACCCGATAATTGCTCCTATTTTTTTTATAGTTTTACTATATTATATTTAAAAAGTTTCATTTTTAATTAGATAAAAAAGGGATAATCTTGCCAAAATATTTATTTACATTGAAAAGATGTGTCTCTACCTAAGCCACCTTCTGATTTGTTAAATAATAGGCTAAATGGGCGAGGGCTAGACATGGGTGAATAGCAATGACTTTTGGTGAGAGAGAGAGGACTCTGTGAAAAAAAAAAGAGATGGAGACACCTGAAAAACATAAAACAAGTTGGACAAATTGTACAAAAGAGAGTTAACTAAGCCACATGGCAGAACATAGATTAATAGATGCAGAGCAATTAAATTATAAGAGCTAGTTGGGTAAAACGTAACCTAAAGGCCAAAATTCTATAATTAATAATAAGTTTCCTTTGCATTATTTGCAATTGGGTGGTCCAAAGAAAATGCAATGATAAAGCTTACTAAAATTTAAAATGCAGCATTAGTATTGATATATAATCTGAATGTGCTAATTCATAGTATTAAACCACACATACACACACACACACTCACTCACACACACACAAACACATATACACACACACACATCTACTTGGATGGAAAGTGAAATGAACTTTTACAATTTTTAAATGGGCTAGAGAAGGTATTGTTTATAATTTTCAGGTGTACAATATGATAAATACTTTCTAAGAAAGGTGATTTCCTACAAATCCTCATGGAAGAAATATAAAATGTGATGACACTGAGCATCTTTATAGATGTCAAATACTTTTTGTTTCTCTATCTACAACTAAAATATTATTGTTCATGTATGCTTTGACTACATAACTGTAATGTTGTGCATAGTGAAAGAAATAAGAATAGCTCTTTATTGACAGAGAAAGACAGATATATAGAGCATTTGTTAGCCAATAGACTAAAGGTTAATTATAAAACAAGAGGAATACTACTGTTCTTATACCTTGTGTTTGAGCACATAATACCAAAGCAGGGTAACAGGAATTCTGTATATGTAACATTAACTTTATTTAGAATTAGATCACTGTTGTGTGCTTAGACATTCATTTCTCTAATTTCTAGAAAACCTGATGACCACTATTTGTTAATAAAATTTTAAAACTACTACAAGTGATGCATAAAATGAGTTAATTTTATTGTATTCTGAAAGGAGACATCGTTAATGGAGAAAAAAGAATTCAGTAAAGGGAAAATATAAATATGTTTCTCAAATCATAGATTGAGGGTGAGGGTATTACATTTCCATTTGCTCACATTAACATTCTTAGGAAGTATAGCTCCTATTCCCATGTATGCTTTATTTTTGCTAAGTGTTAAATCCAAAATTAGAATGGCATATGAACACACTTGTTTGTTTATTTCTTAAAAAAAAAAAAACAATATTTAGTATTTAGTAATGGCAATGATTTGAAATGAAGTTAAAAGAGAAAACAGTAGCACACACACGTATATATTATGCAGAAGAGGACCTGTGTATACATGTGGAGGCCATGGGCTTGCTGCTTCAGGTTCTGTGAGCTCAATAGCCCCTTGCTTTTTGATTCAGTAGTCCTTCTCCTGGTGTCTTATGTCTCATCTGATTCATTGGTGGGATTGTGTGGAGACCTAGTGGGGTGGAAATTTCTGGAATTTTTCATTATTTATAAGGCAATATATCATGTATCACTCTGACACCTAGGATTGCCTAATACTCACCATCCTCACCTTTTGGAACTATAACTACCAATGTTTGTCATTATGTCAGGTGGTTACATTATTGCCAGCTTATGAACACAATTTCTTAGTAGAACCTGAGATTTGTTCCTTAAGAAGATGACTGACCAGTAAATTCCAAGGTTCTAGTTTTCATCCCTGTGAAGAGAATACAAGCACATACTACCACACCAAGAATTGGATGTTTGTCTTGGGAGTTGAACTTAGGAATTCAGGTTTTCCTACAACCACATTACCAAGTGAGATCTCTTTCAAACTTTTCTGATATAATTTATAATATGAAACTATCCATTTTTTTTTTACTTTACACAAAACCTTTTGATTATTTACACATATAGTGTTAACTTTATCTCTTTTAACTTAGTAATTTTATTGGACTCCTGCCAATGAGACAAAGTGTGTCCCTGACTCTTGTGCCAGCTCTAGGAATCATTTCTTGCCATGCCCTTCTTCTGTATTACACTTTTCTTCGTTTACTTATTTTTATTTGATTATTTTTGGTTGCTATCCCTTCGAAGCCTGTTCTTTTATAGTATGAGATAGATTGGAAATGGATCTGGAGGGGAAGAAAGGTGAACTGGGGAGGAATGGAACAGGTTAGAACAAGGGAAAATTATAATCAGGATACATTGCACAAGAACATAACCTATTTCAACAACTAAATTAAAAAATATAAAATTAAAATAGCAAATCTTCAAAATGTGTAGTAACTATCCATATTCAAGGTTGAGAATTTTTAAAATGTCATCATGAACATCAGTATTGTTGAAACTATGGGAAATAGTGTTATACTTTATTCACAATGTATCAAGAATTTGATTTGGTTCATGTAGAATAACAGTAAATTTATATGTTCATGTAATTTTCTTCAGGAAAACAGCTCTTCAATACTTCCCTTTACAATAGCCACAAGCAACATAAAGTATCTTGGTGTAACGCTTACCAAACAAGTAAAAGACCTTTATAATAAGAACTTTGTGGCTCTAAAGAAAGAAATTAAAGAAGATACCAGAAAATGGAAAGATCTCCCATGCTTTTGGATAGGTAGGATAAACATAGTAACAATGGCAATCTTGCCAAAAGCAATCTACAGACTCAATGCAATTCTCATTAAAATCCCACCACAATTCTTCACTGACCTTAAAAGGATAATAATCAACTTTATAAGGAAAAACAAAAGACCCAGGATAGCCAAAACAACCCTATACAATAAAACAACTTCTGGAGGCATCACCATTCCTGACTTTAAGCTCTACTATAGAGCTATAGTTCTGAAAACAGCCTGGTATTGGCAAAAAAAAAAAAAAAAAAAAAAAAAAAAAGACAGGTAGACCAATGGAATTGATATTAACCCATACACCTATGAACACCTGATTTTCGACAAAACAGCTAAAATTATACAATGGGGCAAGGACAGCATCTTCAACAAATGGTGTTGGCACAATTGGATGAGGGTGTGTAGAAGAGTGCAGATAGACCCATGTCTGTCGCCATGCACAAAACTCAAGTCCAAATGGATCAAAGACCTCAGCATCAATCCAGCCACATTGAACCTCTTAGAAGAGAAAGTAGGAGATACCCTTGAACAAATTGGTATAGGAGACTGCTTCCTGAACATAACTCCAGGGGCACAGACACTTCCGATTTGAGAATTTGATATGTTCCTCATCCTCCTATTTCCTATGAAACAAGTTTCATTCAAGGTGTGCTATACCATCAAACTAGCCTCCAGTTTACCTTTTTATCTCATTTTATTGAAATATAACTTCTCAGTAGTTTGGGAGATATGGATCTATATCTATGTCACTGGTTATCAACTTCTCTAATGTTGCAACCTTTAGAACAGTTCCACATGTTGTAGTGACCCGCCAACCAATGAAGTATTTTCTTTGTTATGTAATGCCTGAATTTTTGCTACTGTTCTCAATTATAATGTAAATAACTGTGTGATGGGAGATGTTATTCTGTATATGTTTCTCATACTGGTTAATGAATAAAGAACTGTTGGCCAATAGAAAAGTAAGATAGGAGGGACTAGGAGACAAGGAGGAAATAGGAAGGAGGAAGGAGGAGTCAGCATGGAGAGACCGGGGAGACCAGATGCCTGCCTCACTCCCCGTTAAGGAGACTATGTGGAAATACATAGAAATGGGTTAATATTTAAGACAGAGCTAGCCAATAAGAAATAAATAATGGGCCAACAGCATTATATCAAATACAGAGTCTCTCTGTGTTATTTGGGACTGGCACGGTGGCAGGACAAGACTAGGCGGCGGGAGGAAAACCATACTTCCTTCTTACAACTGTGTTTTCTGGTGCTCTTAGATGACCTTGGTAAAAGGGGTCATAACACACAGGTTGAGAATTGTGGATCTCTCTATCTCTATCTCCACCCATATGTATGTATGTATGTATGTATGTATGTATGTATATAATGTATGTATATATGTATGTATGTATATATTTTAGAATGGAATATAGGTGATGTGTCCAAGATAGGATAGTTAAAAAGTGCTTCAGTGATAAAGTGGGGTGTAAAAGTGTAAGTGTTGTATTTTTATTTCAATTTAAAAAACTTAAGCATGTCATTATTCTTTCATTGTTACGTAAAAATATGTAGATTATTATTACATGGTGAAAATAATTATAAGTTAAAAGTTAGGCCATTTTTCTTTAATTAAGATTTGAACAGTGCATTTATTTATATTAATGTGCCTCCTTTTTGGTACCAAAATCATGTGTATGGACATCACTTAATTAAGGTGCGTGCACACACACACAGAGACACACACACACACAACATATATATATATATATATATATATATATATATATATATACATACATACATATATATATATATGTTTAGCTTTTCAATCAAGGTCTGTATCCCTCGGTTTCTAGGTACTTGCCATGTAGACTAGGGTACCTTTGAACAAACAGAGATTAATTTGCCTCTGCATCATGACTGTTGGATTCAAAGTTATGTACCACCATGACTGGTCAAATCTGAACCATTTAGTTCCCTTCCTTCAATCTCTACCAAAGGTCACATATTGTTTTCATGACAGACTGTAATGTGCAAGCATTTTATTTCTTTGTTAATAGTATTGTGATTTTTTTTATAATATAGTACTTTAGATAGGCAAAACGCATGCTCTGCCTAACTGAATTTTTAATTCTTTTCATGCATGACACAGTCCCTCATTTCTAGTTAACATTTTATTTTATTTTATTTTTGCTTTCTAATGCATTGAGGAAAAGAAATATTTCAGGAAACAAAGCTCAGTTTTAAATTTAGTCTCTGAAAGCATCCAGAAGGGAATTTTTTTTTTAAATATTCCTTTGAGCTACTTTTTTCTTTCAGTGTATCTTGCTTTCTGATGTCTACATGACACTAGAACAAGTAAAAAGGGAAAACAAGTGCAAAAAGAAATATCTACCTGTAACGAGTATGGCTTTTCCACCTGCTGCCACTGGTCTTCTCCCGCCACCGCGCCAACCCCAATTAATACACTGAGACTCTGTATTAGATATAATTCTGTTGGCCTGTTACTAGTTTCTTATCGGCTAGCTCTATCTTAATTATTTACCCATTTCTATGTATTTCCACATGGTCTTACCTAGAGCGGAGGAATGGCGGTTCTGTTCTCTCCAGGCTCTCCATCTTGACTCCTCCTTACTACTTCCTCTTTCCTCCTTGTCTCCTAATCCCTCCTATCTTCCTTTCCTATTGGCCAACAGTGCTTTATTTATTAACCAGTATGAGAAACATATACAGAATGACATCTCCCATCATCTACCTATATTCATTGACTCTTATTTTTCAAAAATAATGCTTTTATGGGTCAGACAGAATATAGAAAAAAATTGGTTCAACATAATTTTGGTATTTACTCTGTTATTATACCCACTAATACATATAAATTTTCATATATGGAAGAATTGCTTTAGTTTCAAAACAGCAACATTCTGAAATGCATAGGGAATAAATAGAGTAGATTTCAGGGTATTTCTCTTAGTCATTTGAGGAAAGAAAATATTTCTTTATGACAGCTCTTACCTAATCAATGTATTAATTTCTTGATTGTTTCACAATATTATAACATTACCTTATAGTAGCAAAATAAGAGACATGGGATTTTCAGTGCAAAATGGGTCACAAGGGAATGTGTTGACATATCTTAGCATTGGTGTTTTCCTTTTCTGTTCTCTGGTTCTTCCTTAAAGTGAAGTGAGGAAAGTATTCTTGCCACCATGATGAACTGCCCTCAAACATGAACTACCCTCTCTGGGGATATGAGGCAAAATAAATATATTCCTCTTTATAGTGTATCTGTGAGTTATTTTGCTACAGCAATATAAATGTAGCTAACACAGAACAGATGGCTGCAAAATATTCATTTCTAAAATAAAAATTAGCCAACACACTGCAAAATTTCATAATAATTACTGAAAATCCACATTTACGCTAAGATATCATATTTTTCATTTATCCAAATACTATTCTCTTCTATTAAGGATTTTTATGGCTACCTTGAGTAGAGAGTGTTGCTCCTTTTCTTTTGGTTTGACTTCTGTTTAATTCTTCAAAATTCTCAATGCTAAATTATTAAGAACTCACTTTCTAAGGCAAATATAGTTGCTAGAGTTATGAACTTAGAGACCTTGTATATTTTACAATATAAATTGCCATGTTCCTTCCTTTTAATTTAGAATTAAATTTATAAAACATCTAATACATTGCTCCTCTTACATTTTCTATGCTGATC
The DNA here is from genome assembly GCF_943737965.1 of Phodopus roborovskii. Taxonomy (NCBI): domain Eukaryota; kingdom Metazoa; phylum Chordata; class Mammalia; order Rodentia; family Cricetidae; genus Phodopus; species Phodopus roborovskii. The sequence continues at coordinate 20,450,360 of NW_026126433.1, forward strand.
CAGAAAATAAATTATTATCAAATAATGGCTCTTCCTCAATGTACATTACGAGGCCTATGGCTTGCTAAGTTATTATACTAAAAATAAGTCACCATTAGTGACCTAAGCTATGGCATTTTCCCCAACTCTAATACATATAGTGAACCAGAACTTGTGCCAATAACTTTTGAAAAATCTCATTTAGAAGATACTATATTTTCTTTATATAATCGTTGTGTATATCATGAGAAAATTATGTTCAAAACAACATATTGATGGTCACGTTGGACTGGAGATGCAGAAAATACAAGGAGAATCCAGAGGGTGATATACATGGACTTTCCTTTGTTGTAAAATCAAGTCAATAGTTATCCGTTTTCTCCTTTTCTGTCTAGAGAAAGATGGAGAGTGAAAATACCATTTATTTATATTATACTAACTTCTTGGATGTATCTTCTATTACTGGCAAATTTTGATCCTGAAAAATTTAAGATAAGACCTATACTTTGTTGGAGCGATGCCTCCACTAAGTGCAAACTGAAGGATTGATTGTAAAATATTTCATCTAAGTGGCATTCTCAACTACAATCATTCTTCAATTAGACAATTTATTTAAAAGATAAGGAAAGTGATAGAAAATATTTCATTGTTCTCTGACAGGACAACATGCTCAGTCATGGATATAAGTCATAAAAATGGAAGATTTTGACATGTTATATATGACCCTCATCCAAACCCCTCAATTTTCTTAGGTATTTAATTATTCCATAGATATCTGACATTTCCAAATGTCTCTAAACATCAAGAACCTGGATGAAATATCTGCTTTTGGGTCTCCAGCGTTACTTCTAGGCTATCTTATATTTTTATGCAAGACAAAGGCTTTTCCTTCTAAGAGAAGTATCTGGAACAGAGGAAATATTATAAAGGCAAAATTCCCAGTTGCAGACAACAGCAGGCCAGAAAGAATTTGTTAATTTTGAATAACTACCAAATTCTTTTAACCCTGGGATGTAAAATTAGACACAATCATCTTTTCTTCCACTGATCCCTCTACCTCAATCACTTGCTGTTATTGGAACCATTACTTATCAACAATCTCACACAATTCATATCTTCAGAGTTCAAGCATGTCAAATTAAATGTGATTCTTCAACAATATTGAACAGTGACTGCAAATCCAATGAAGCAGATCGGTTATGGCACCATGGCCACAGTGAATACTCATATGATTCAAGATCAACAAGCTGATGACAACTTTCAACTAAGAAAAACAGAAAACAACAACAGAAAAACAATTCATACAATGACTTCTCTTTAGTAATGCTTAAGAATTAATGATAATTTTATACTGAAAAATGCTCAAAATTTCAAGCAATGCAAAAACTTGATACAAAATTTAAATTAAAAAGTCTGACCACTATCCTTGTCTACATCCTCAGCTTTATGTATCAAAAACTTCCTGCATTGTTTTCCTGATTTCAATTACCTACCCAGACTTTATTAGCATAGTCCATAGTGATTCTGCCATAATGAAATCTTATTTTCTCCCATGTATATTTATGGATGTACATTTTAACTTTTGATATTAGACCCTTTAATTTGAAATATATGCTTCTCACATCATTAACTACCACATATTAATTTTTTATTTCTCATAAAATATTAATTATGTCATTTTAATTATTTATTATTGATTGCAATAGTATGCTTATTAGATGAATGGGTTTGCAGAACTTATGGTAATGATTATAATAATGATTCATAATATTATATGTATAGTCTTGTTATCTCATCCATAACAGATGAATCGAATGTTTATCTCATGAAATAAAGTATCAATATGAATGATATGAGACAATGAATAGAATATTGGAAAAGTAAAATCATTCATGTTAGAATGTTAGAACATTTTAATCATTGGTTTTACTACATATTTTTCTATAATTTTTGATTGTTGCATTTTGTATTATTCTTTCCTTCAGGATGGAGAAAGCAACAGAATCCACATGTTCATAAATTTTAGCATCTTTTACTGACAGATGTGTTTTCCATGTTTATTTCTGGTTAGTTTATTGAACAAAGAAAAATGGGAACAACATTTTTCAGTTCAACTTGTAAACATAGTACACTTTGTGAGAAATATCAAAAAGAGTTGCCATAGTTGCAGAAATTGTCAAGATCTAACACACATGTATATTTCTTTAATTTTTTTTTTCTCAGTGACATCCAATATGGTGGATTTATTTCATTGACCCAACTCATTAAATTGTCTTTAAAATTTATGTTTAGCCACAAAACTCCCAACATTGATGACTTTGATTGTAATTAAGCACTGTATTCAATACATAGATGTATGTGGTGAGTTCCCGCTCAAAGGGAAACTTTTAAATTCTTACAGATATGCTACATCATAGGTATAATTTGTTCCATCTACCTAATACAAATTAATAGGAATAAATTAATTTAAAAGTTTTAAGTAAGGATTAAGAGGAAATCAGATTATTTTTATTTATAGATGTAGACAAGGAAATAGTAAGCAATTTTGTGATTTTCAGTAGAAGATATATGTTTCAAAGCCATATAAAACTTAGAAAACTCAAAAACATAAGTAATAATTCCCAATTACAATTGGAGAACATTGTCATCCTATACAGCACATGCTGTATGAATCTCTAGAAATGTCATACTGTTAAGCTAAATTACATAGGATTAATATATGCCAATTAAAACAAAGGAAAAAAAATCTATTTTGGTTTGTTTGTTTAGTTTTGAAAAAGATTCTACACTAAACATACATGAACAGGAAGTGACAGAGTTATCTTTAGAGGCACTAAGTGGTTTGTGTGATTAGACCTGATAAATGACTTGGAATACATGGCAATGAAGAGAGTGACTTTCTCTATTTTCTCTTATCTCCAATTGTATAGTGGGAAAATAAAATGACTTTAGAAGAGTTTTCCTGGAGTTTAACTAATTTCAAACATATGGAGAGATTATTATAGGTATTAACCAAGGTCTCTGCATAATGCACTGTCTGCTATTTGCATCCAAATATGGCAGTGAAGCAGTCTACTGATACAAACAAAGTAATACAATTTTTTATTTTATAGTATGTCATTCACATGAAAGTTTAAAATAGTTTCTGGTTTCTATCATAACAGTATGATTTAGTATTTCCCTTAGCAAAGTGAATAAGCAAATCCCGTCCTATTTTGCCTTATTCTGATCACTTGGTTTCTGAATGTCATATTTCAGTGACAATGTTGGTCTTAAGTAGCTGTAGTTTTTCACTAAAATGTTCTGATATAATGCCATGCATTATGCAGAGAAGCATGATGAATGGTAGTCATTTATCATCCCTCCTCATTGTGTTAAAGAATCCTCAAGACCATCTGACATCTTCTTTCATGGTATGGACTCCTCAAAAGACTCTAGGAGTCAAGTATCATTATGCAGGTTGGAGACCCTCTAAGGCAGAAGTTTGAACAGGACTCTGTTGATCTTAGTGGCAGTCGACTTGATATAAATAACATCTATTCATAAAGATTTGTGTTTGTAGATTTAGAGGCTTTGCTTTCCAGTTTTTTATTTGCTTGTTTTGGCATGGGGGATGAGATTATTAAATTTATTCCATACTATTTTCCTGAAACTATGTGTTGTTCTTACTAGAAATACTGAATAATATAATAGTTTTTCCAAAGGTGCTGTGTATTAGTCATATAAACAGACCTTATATGTTTTGTTCCAGCAAGTTTTCTATAAAAACCATGTTCTGGGAATGACTTTCTTAAGTAAAGGGAAAGGATTTCAAGTTTAAAATAATGGAGTGACACAATTTGGTCCATAACACCTAATAAACATATAATTTCTATTGCTAAAATGTAGCTCTCTTTTTAATGTTCAGGATACCTTCATTGTAAACATAGTATGTGTGGTCCTTCATACTTGTTTCACTCTTGATTCCTGTACTGAAAAAATCCTGTTTACATTTTTATAATAAAATTAAGTCTCCTGACAAGATTTTTACACAATCATACTATTTGTGATTTTATATATATTTAAAATGCTGCTACATCCATAGAAGTTAATATTCATGTAAATCCAAGATTTGCTCATAGTTGCAAATTTTAAAGTAGATCTATGGTGGAGCAATATGGATACAGTTTTCCTTGTCGTGCCTTCAAGTTGGCCTCATGAATAGTCTTGGAGGCATACATTCATAAAGAAATATTCTGTTATTGTTAAACTTATTTATACTTTCATGCTTTATTCTCAATACATTTGGCTTTAGAGTAAGTGGCATGTTGTTCACACTATAGGTCAGGTGTTTGCAATACAACTTTCTATTCTGATTTCTACTCAAAAACTGGTAGATTTTGTGTCTTTGGTTTTATCGACTTAAAGGAGTACCCTTGTATATGAAATTTCTTGTGCATAGTACACAGTTTTTTATAAGTCATTGTGTTACATTACTATTATGGACATTTAAAGATATAGTACCTAAAATACATATACAACTTTATATATGAAATGAATCACTCAGATAAAAATGATCACTTTTGTTTGAGTAGAGAATAGATAATTCATCATTTTGAGCTGAACATTGATTAGAATACCATTTAGCATCAGACCATCTTTCTCTTTTACATGCTTTAAGAGGAAGTCCTGTTAATTTTATGCTTCCCTACATAGTAGTTTACTCTAAACTGTGTTTAAATAAAATGAACATGATGGGATCTTAAATATGCTTTATTGTACAACCATCTACAAATGATTGTAAGATCATTGGAGAATTGGCTGGAGTGAGCATCATTATTATGGAAAAGTGTTTCTATTTTACTCTACCATCCACATCATATTTCTATGCAATGAATGTTCATTTATTTCATATGTTAAATCTCTATATCCAAAATACATTTTCTACATATTTAGTTTGGTTATACAATGGTTTTAGAGCTCTATAAATGGGATTAATAGTCATAAAACAAGGGATTGACAAGGTATGTGTGAACTTAAGTGAAAAGACACACATTTGCAATTTAAGGAAATAACTTCACTAAACTACATAATGATGTCTTGAGTTTCTACTCCTTTGTTTACAAAATTATTTTGTTTAAGACATTGACTAAATGGGATTATTTCTTAGCTTAACCAGCTATCACTGTTCTGTGACTCTGTAAATTAAATCAGTCTAACAACAATTTTGAATTTGTAGTAATATTGCTAAGTCATTTTTTTAGTGATTCAGTTTTAGGCATTAGAATATTTTTAGATACCCTGTTGAATTATGTGATGGTTCAATGAACATATATTTTGTTCTTAGGGAAACTATACAAAAGCAAATATTTTTACAGCCCTAAAGGAAATGTCACATAGACTACTTTGTGTTTTAGCTACAAACTGTCTACCATCTTTGGTGGCCATCAAATACTAGGTCACTTACACTAGGTTCTTATCTATGAATTTGAAATTTTCAAAGTTATAACAGTGTATCCGTACATTAGTCTGAATAGGGCAAAAAGGCTGCTAACAGTCTTGTTAGTGATAATGATATCTACATCAGCACCTGTCTCACAGTCTTTTTTATATTGTGTAACAGATTTTTCTGTTGAGTGAATTTATATTCTTAGCATTTTCTAAATCTTTTAATCTTTACCTAAAATATCTACTAGACGATATATGACATTTTAAACTCATATTGCACTAAACGTCACCTCTTCAGTGTTCTCAAACTTTGCTTTAGTGATTTTCAAAGTTTCTCAGATTTTTATCAGATTATATGAATTGGCATATTTATTCTTAGTCTTTGGCTGAAGTGAAGTCTCACTGTATATGCTGAAGCTAAATTGTGGACTGAAAACTCAACAAGCTGAGAAATCTGTCAGTTAATATCAATTGTTAGCTATATGCATAAATAAACCTTCAGATAATCCCAAATACAACCTCTCGTGATGACAGGACACATAAATTTGGGGTCTGTGTTAAGTTAATCACTAAATTGCATATGATAAGTATTATGTTAATTTGAAGCTAGCATATACGTGGCAAATGTTGGCACCTTCATAGTAGAAGGAAGATAGCTCCCATTCAATATGTACTCACTTATGAAAGACAGTGTTTTTCCTTGTTGATAAAATTTTCTCAGTGGTTCAAGAGTGTATGTTTCTTCTGTTATAGGGTAAACCTTTATGACTGTTAAAGATTCTTTAGATCTTAAGTCCAATCTGTCCTCAGGATTCTAGAAATAGTTTATGTATACAAGTAATATATTTCTGATCTCACATGGTTAAGATCCAGAGAATGGCACAGCTTGACTTAAGCAAGAAAACTTTGTCTTAAATTAAAGGGAAGCTATGTTTACCTCTCTTACAATGGGAGCCATTTCAACAGGTTAATAACATATAAATGCTATGAGTTAGAGTCAATAAATCTATAATGTAACTCCTGCATGAAATGATTGGATATTTCACATGTCTTGGTTCAATTCTTCCCCAGAAAAAGTTAAAATACTGAAATGCAAAACAGGATTTTTTTTATATTTTTTAGATTATAATATAACATAATATCCACCATTTCTTTCCAAATCCTTCCACATAATCTCCTTGCCTCTCTTTTACATTTGTGAAATTGTGACCAAATTTTTTCATTAATTGCTATTAAACACACAGAATTATTCTATACATATATACCTAAAAACACCTATTCAGTCTATGTAAAGCTTGTATGTATGTTTTCATGTCTGAATGTTTAATATTGAATAGACAATTGGTGCACCTAAAATTTTATAGTTTTCTCTCATATTGCATGCAGATTTTTTCTAGGACACTTTACAAACATCAAAATCTCTATTTTAGAGACTGAACTGCCTCATAAAATAACATTATTTGAGGTAAATGATTGTACATAATTCTATATATTTTAATTGACCTCTGATTTACTTATAAAACAAAGAGAATATAAATGCAAATCATTGATGACACTATGCTCATTAGAGACTGATAATTTTTCAATATTTCCACATGTTCAGGACACACGAAATGGTAACTCATTGTTAAGGTGACACAACAACACGAGGTAAGGATGATCATGAATGAGTAGAGAATGTCAGACTGCCAGGGAATGCTACATAGGCAGTAAACAACAATATTTATATAAAGAAAGACTGTCCAACTATGGTAGTAGTGAAATTCTAGAGGATGACAGAAACTATGAGGATAAATTTATTCTTTAGTAATGGAGTAGCCTTCACCTGATATAAGGTATTAACTCTAAGATAATTTTGCTGAAGGAACAGATCAATCAAAGTAAAATCTTTATCATGCCTAAACTGTAAATTCAAAAGGTAATTTATAGTCTTAAATAGAAAGTTGTAGCATAGGCTAAAAATATTAAGGAGTGACAAAGAAAATCAATGAAATATAAAACAGAACTCTCAAAATGCATCTGTCCTGAAGCTTTAAAACAGCAGGTCTTATTCAACTAATCTGTATTATATCTTTCCTCATATATTTCTAGACAGGAAATATGTGACTATGTACATGAGCTACGATGAAAAATGTTCTTGCATAAATGAACACAGTCCTTTATATAGAAGTATTTGGATTCATTAACATTTCTTAAGTTCATAGAACTATATTGTTCCCTTGAAAAGTTTTTTGAAAAAAATACATTGTGCAATAATATGGAATAAAATATGTTTATAATAGTTAAGCCATTCCAAAATGACTTTGACTAAAGCAAGGAAGAGTATTTCCTAAGTCCATGATCAAACATAGCCTGAAGTATATAATTAAATAGATTAACACTTACAATCATCGATGGAAAGGATATTAATCCTTAAAAGTTTGTCCCTTTAGAATATACTTATTTTATGCTATATGGACAACAAATAAGCATAATGATAATAAATAAGCCAATTATTTTTAACTGAGATTTCTCTAGTACCTATCTGCTATGAGTATATATTCACTGTGTACCTAATGTCTTCTGGAAATATATGGGGGGCAGCCAATATGAGCCATTTTAGAAATCAATTACATCACATTTTCTGGTACCAGAAGAAGCCAGTGTGCTCAGGTCCTATGATATTAATGTTTGGATCAGCAATATTGTAAATGTATTTCACTTGAAATGTAGAAACTGCCAAAAGGTATTTTAAAAGTACATCAGTTATCCCGTTGTGGTGGGAAACACTTATAATCCCAGAAACTGGGAGGCTATAAAATCATTGTAGGTCATGAGCATAACCACAAGTCTTAGTGAGGTGAGATTTGTTTGGCTTCTCATATGATACCAATAATTTATATTGCACCCAATAAAACCTCTGAAATTATATAATGTCTCCTATGTGTGGCTTCATTTTTCATTTATTGTGACCTTTCTTTTATGGGATTAATCAGCATTCACACCAATTTTAAATTTTCATAGACCTTCCTATTGTGTATACCTGTAATTTAAAATTCATGATAAGAAACTTTTAGTCAATATTAATATTGAACATTTTTGTTTTAAATAATAGGTATTTCCAGCATTGGTTTTCACCTCCCCCTTCAGTCTTGTTTTCATACCACATCCAGTTGTTTATCTTAATTTTAATTATTTCTAAAACATACACACACACACACGTAAAGTATTATCTGAGAAGGGGTAGGGAATTTACAGTTAGATTCATCAAGTAGATTATAAGTATCCATAGTATACAAGAGATAGAAGGCTGAAAGGGTAGAAAATAATAGTTATTTTCAGGAGAAACATTGTTAATTGCATCATGAATACATGATTGACATTTGTACAGAGCAAACCCTGCTCCTCTTCATACTATCTAAATCACAGATTGGACTTGAGGAAGAGAAGACTGAAGAATCAAAACAAACTCCCACAGATTTAAATCTCAAAGGCTACTGAAAAGAAGGAAATGCAGTATGCACTCTAAATGAAACTTAGCATATTCTCCACCGAAATGTAGTGGCAAAGGATGCAAAAATGTCAGATTCTCCTTAAAATGTGACCATGGACTGAAATAAGTACACAAGAGCCAGGGTACCACTTAGATACATAACCCAGAAATTTGAAATACTACAGCCAACCAGGCAGCTATTTTCTTTCAGAACTTACATAAATTATATATTGTTTGTTCTTATTCACTGGAATCATTTTATGCTGTTATGTTTTCAGGTGTACTATCAATGGTTGTTCACCAAACACTTGTGCATCTTTCATTTTAAACTGCTAAGTTTTGTTTTTGTTTTTGTTTTTTTTTTCAATTTTCTCTTCACTTCTGGTTAAGCACATACATACTTGCACCTTGAAGTACAAATGATCGAAACTGAACCTAGGATTTCTGAAAAGGAAAATGCTGTTAACTACTAAGATATCCAACAATATTATAGCATTATTGGCTTTCTCTTAAGCTTTTACATAAATAAGTAATAAAAAAAAAACCTTGCTTTTAGCATCCAAAATATTTGAAGGGCACTAAACCACAAATTTTATATAAAGAAAGAATGTCCAACTATGGTAATAGTGAAATTCCTGAAGATGACTGAAACCATGAGAACCAAATTATTTTTGTCACTGCATTTTATCTAAGGCTGATTCTGTGACTATTGAAGCCACTTAAATTTTTCAATCCCACTGATTTGAGTGGATTAAATCACATTGCCAGCATTGTCTTGTCTGAATAAAGACAGCTACAATGCTACCCAAAGCTGTTGGCATTAACCTTAACCTACTAATAGGCTCCCTTACATTCACCTATCCACCAGTGAAATGCAATTCATAAAACTTTATTGATATCCTGCAGAAATGTTCAGGAATAGGAAACCTTCAGTTGGTATTATCTTACGTATCAGAAATTATATTCTTTCAGGAACAGCTTGCAATCATGTCAGAATGCCTGCTTTACAAAGATGAGTTTTAAAATTGTTAGTTATTGATCAAATGCCATAGACAACCAGAGTTTAAATTTACTTCTCATTTATATTCTGTAGTTTCTCTTTACAGGGTAGAGAACAGGCCAATAATATTCAGAATAACAAACAACTTTTGACAAAATTAACAGTGTCATGATACAAATAGCCAAAGCTTAACATGCCACAGCTCCGAGACAGCCACACTTTACATGCCTCATTTCTGCTTATTCCATTTACTAAATGATTCATTTGCATCCAGTTGTCACTGTTTTTCCATAGTGTCTGTTTTTCCACAATGTCCATTTATGTACAATCAGACACAAATGAAGCTGAGAGTATCTTCCTGTCATGGAAATGAAAAGAAATGTATCATCCAGCCCTTAGGCCATTGTTAGATTTTGATTAATGCTATGAATACATGGATATTTTCAATACTGTAGACTATCAAATATTTGCTATTGTTTCTGGTTTGTTTTGAGATAGAATCTCTTTAAATTGCTCCAGTTGCTTTTAAATTTCTTAGTTCCCCATGCTACCCCCCAGTTGGTGCTGAGAATGTAGTTGTAAAACAACAAATTCATACCAATTTTCTGCAAAACAATTTGCTGCCACATCAAATAAACCCATTTAAATAATTTTTCTATAAACCTTCAGCAACCAACAAAATGTAAAATTTCTCTCCCTCCATTCTCTCTCTCTCTGACTACAGACAGATCTCCATCCTAACAGAAAAGGCACAACTTTTCTTTATTCCTCCTTTCCCCCATACAGATATTTGTCATGAGCTTCAAATGACCAATGTCCTCATGCCCCTAAAGATGCTGCAAGTCTCCATGTTCCATCTCTTCTGCTAGTGTGCCCTGCTTTCCATGTAACATTTCCAAGTTGAGGTGGCTTCCACTCTACTAGTTAAAAACACTCTCGAGCTTTCAAAGTGCAGTACTGTTTCTAAAGCCCTGAAGGCATGCCAGGCATAATATTTGCAAGCTGGTTCAATTAGGTTGTTTGACGTTAATTTTTTTGGTGTTGTTTTGGGAGTCAGGAGCTCTGGAACATTCTAGAAACAGGAGAGGGATGTGGGAGAGAGAGAAGGAATGGACAAAAACAACTTCAACTATGAAAACAGACAATGTAACAGTTAAAAAAAAAAGTATGACTGTAATGTTAGTTTTCCTGTGTAATGCTCTTGAAAGAATCACAGGCTTATCTTGATTCAGCATAGTTGGGGGAGTTACAGACCCAGAATCTTTGTTCTTTAAAGTAATAATGAATAAAAAAGCAAAAGGAGCTCAAGGAAATTTTAACTTTTAAAATTATAGTGAAAATAGTTTAAAACAAAACTCTCAGCAGTAAATATCACTAAATAGAAAAAAGGTTTCAAGCTTTAAGGTAGAAAATACACATTTAGGAAAGGTTAATGAAACTTATGTGTATAAAGTTTGACATCTAAGAACAAATACACTGAGGTTCAAAAAGAAAAAAAAAACAAGCCTAAATAAGTTAAGGAAACTGATTTCTAGGTAGCATGAGAATAATTATAGCGATTTAAAAGCAACAGCCATTAAGATTAATATGGGAAAACCCATACTTTAACTTAATGAGGAAGGAAAATACTGTGAAGTATTAGAGTAATAAAATCCTTCTCCTAATATTTTACTACCTATATATGGGGATGTTTATTCATTTACAAATATCAAGTACACATATTAATTTTCCTGGTTAATAAGGAGTTATTTTTAGTTAAATCTGTGCTTTTAAGCTTTGTCTGTTCTATAAAATTCAAGATGAGTTTAGACATATATCTCTCATAGGAGGCATTTTCATACACGGGATTAGAGGTGATCTATACATATGACTATGTGATAGAGACAAAGACAAAGAGGGGATTAAAATTAAAAAAAAAACATGAAAAGATTGAAAAATCACAGTGATTTGCTGACCTATTTGTTTCTATCACCTCAAAAGTCTCAGCTGCCTCTCCTAGAGTAGTTAAAATAAAAAAAACTATCAATGTTTACTATTGAAAACATATACACAAATAATGTTATACAAGATGATAACATTTATTCATATATTTAAGAACATATAGATGTAACAAAATTTAATGGAAAGAAGATGACATTAAATTTGAAAGTAGTATCCCAGACTTGTAGTAAGTATATTAAGGATACAAAAGCCAGATTAATCATATAAAATTATACTTCTATGATTGAAATAGGTAATATATAATCCCAGAAGCTAAGGTAAGAATAGAAGTGGCTGGCATTGGGAAAAGATGAACTGGTATGAGACAAATAACATCCATAAGGGGAATCACCAGCCACAACAGTTTTGAGCAATGACATGTGTTGAGTTTGGCACCTGAATATATAGAAATTATTGTGCATTTGAGAATTTGTGAATGCTCTAATTTGAAGAAAATAGATAATCATTATGGTAGTATATATACTATTGTTGTACAGTACAGATTACAAAATATGCATTTAAATAATTTAAAGAAATTGAAAACATAACATGATGGTGGTGGTGAAATTTGTTGTTTGAAGATAAGTTATTGCCTTGCAGCATTAGCTTTGGGTGGTCTAGAAATTGCTGTGTACACCAGACTAAACTCCTCTCTCTGCATTCCATCAAATTAAAGGTATGTACCACCACAACTGGCTGAGTTTTAAATGAATGACAATGCAAGAATGCAACCATATCAAATAGCCAACAATTCCTGAAACAAAACATTTTCCTTAGTTCACTATATTTCTCAGGTAAAAACAAAACCAATATTTTCTATAAAGGTAATATTTTATTCCATTTATGTGATCATGAAGCATCACCTCCAAAAAACCTGCCTCTCAAGTACTCTTAATGTCACTCAGCACTTAACAGAATTCATGTGTCCATGTTGGCTGAAAGCCATGCTTCATTTTTACAATCTCTTTTATTAATAATGACTGTATCTTAGGAGACAACTCCTCACAACTGTGTTGTTAAACAGCTAATGGCTCTTTCATCTACTATACAAGCAAATCATTTAGAAGAAAATAACAATATGATTATTTCAGTGACTTTAAATTGAATTTAAAGACCTTCATATGAACACCACAGAGAATGTGCTGTGAAAGTTTAAGAAATGCAGGAACTAAGTATGGGGCTAATTTGAAAAAAAAAAGACTGTCTTCTAACGACTCATTTTTGCCTTTTAGTCTGACTACTGCATGAGTCTTCATTCCACATAGTTCACCTTATTTTCTTTATATTTCTTAAGCAATTTTTCAATAGGTAATACCTACAAATTAAAATATGTACTCAATTCTGTGATTAGTGCAGAATCAGGTCATTATTTGACTAAATTGGATACGTTTTCAATATACAAGCTAAGAGTTAGTCACTTCAGCATGTGATTTCTTAAACAAGGATGACTTAACTTTCCATGAAAGATATTCACTGTATTTTGTTGCTGTTGTTTTGTTTTGTTTTTGTTTTAATCTTATTTTTCAAGATAGAGTTTCTCTGTATTGCTTCAGAGCCTGTCCTTGAACAAGCTCAGTAGAGCAGGGTAGCCTTGAACTCATGGAGATTCACCTGCCTCTGCCTCCCAAATGCTGGTATTGAAGGCATGCAACAAACACACACACACACACACACACACACACACACACACACACATATATATATATATATATATATATATATATATATATATATAAACTATTTTAGAGGGTTCTAAATACTGAGAGGCTCACAAATTTTACATCTGAAGGAGAAGAAAACTCTAATTTTTGAACCTGTATTTTTCATTACTTATTATTATTATTATTTCTTATTTTACATATCAATCCCAGTTCCCTCTCCCTCCTAACCTCCCATCTCCCATTCCCCCTACCTCTGCTCCCATTCCATTCTCCACCCACTCTACAGGGAGGGTGAATCCTCTAGGAATGATCATTAAAATCTGTCAATTCATTTGGTGTAGGGCCTAGACCTTCCCTCTTGTCTTGAGGTTAAGGTAGTATCCCTCCATGGAGAATGTGCTCCTGAAGTTATTTTGTACACCAGGGATACATCTTGGTTCCACTGTCAAAGGGCCCTTAGTCTGTCCAGCCTTCTAACTGAGAAGCAAGTTCAGGGAGTCTGAGTTGGTCTATCAATCTATCATCTATCTATCTATCTATCTATCTATCTATCTATCTATCTATCTCCCCACTAGCATTATCTAGCTCCAGTCTTGGAAAACTTGAGAGTAAGTTCTCATCTGGAGGTTCTAGTTAAAACCCCCTTCACCAACAAGTTAACCTACATGGTTGAAAAGTTCAGTAATTTCAATTGTTTTACCAAGGAACTGAGCTTTTTATCAATTGAGAACAGCTTCACCTCCAAGAGGCTGAATTGTGTTTGTACCTTGTCACTTTTCCAAAGAAGGTGGTCTTTTCGTATTTTCCAAGAATAACTTACTCCCTGATGGGAGATGTCATTCTGTAAATATGTTTCTCATACTGATTAATGAATAAAGCACTGTTAGCCAATAGGAAATCTAGATAGCAGGGACTGGGAGACAAGGAGGGGAGAGGAAGTAGTAGGGAGGAGTCAGCATGTAGAGACTGGAGAGAGCAGACGCCGGCCCCATTCTCCAGTAAGATGAGACCACGTGGAAATACGTAGATTAATAGAAATGGGTTAATACTTAATACAGAGCTACCCAATAAGAAACAAGTAACAGGCCAACAGCTTTATACAAAATACAGACTCTCTGTGTTATTTGAGGCTGGTGCGGTAGTGGGACAAGACCAGTAGTAAAAACCTTACTCTTAACATCTCCCCACTCACCTTAGCCATATTCTGTTTTGAAAAATTAAATCACAGCTAAGAAGAGCCACACTTCAGCATCTTTATCAGTGTTTTTAAGGACTCTCTATAATAGCTTCTCCCTTTCCTGTCCCCCTTACCACCCTCTTGTCTCCATTTTATCCAGTATATCTAATTACCTTCCCAAGGTGATTCATGTGTCCTTACAGTTGTCCTTTTTTGCTGAGCTTCTCTGGAACTGGATTGTTGTCTGGTTATCCTTTCTTTTACATTAATATCCATTTATGAGTGAATATATTTCATGTTCGTCTTTCTGAGTAAAATGTCCAGAAAATGACATTTCACAGTTCTTTTCTCATTTGGGATTTACATTGTGTCTGTCCTCATTTAAATGATGCTCCCTTAGCTTTGGGGTGAGAATACAAATGATTTGTTCAGAATCCAACAGTCAATATACCACTTATTTTTCAACTTCTTGGAAGCCATGTATCTCTTTATTAACTACAGTTGATGCAAACAAAATGAGGCTTATCTGAGAAAGGATAGAACATCGTTTATCTTTGGGAATAAGTGAAAATATTTATACGCCAATTTAGTACTTTTCCAATTTAGCTAAACAACAGTAGTAAGTGTCTCCCTAGGGTCATGATTCCCCTAGTCATGTTTATTTTCACAGAATTTTTAATGACAGGAATAATAATGCACTGCAGCCTACAAAGAGCCCTGGTTCAACCCCCTCTTTAAGCCACTAATGCATAAGTGGGAATATTTTTCCTGGTCAATTAGTATAATATTTTGTAGGATTAATACTGGGTTATGGATATTAATACATTTTCTCTGTAATCAGTTTCAGTTCTGATATTATGAAAGCTAGTGAGCATGGTCAAGAAGAGTAGAATTTCCAAGTAAATAATTTCTGGGTTTTGCAAGGAATAAAAGTGGTGATTTCAGCAGTAGGATCTTTTTCTACTTTGAGTAGAAAAATAAATTATTTTATATATATATATATATATATATATAATCTTTCGATTAAGAGTTCATCTATTTAACATAAAATGTGAATTTGCCAAAAATCTAAAAAAAAAAAAAATCATGTTATTGCCTTCTATTGACTTACCTAAAAAATATTCCTCAATCCTTCCATATTCAACAGTAATTACCATTTCATTTTAAATATTATTCTGTGTTAAAAATCGTTAGAGGGCATTTGTTGTACCAGCAACTCTGGTTCCACTTTTGAATTTCATTATTGAAAGGCCAATCAAGCATCCAAATTATTACCTCATTTTTTTCTGATTTTATTTAATATTCTTTGTTATTTTAAATATGGATCCTGGTTTTCTGTCCCTCCCATCATCCAATGCCCCCACAAACTCTTCCATCCCATCCCCCACCCACTCCCCAGAGAAGGTGAGGCCTTCCATGAGAAAACATCAGAATCTGTCAAGTCATTTGGAGTAGGCACTAGGGCCTCCTCAGGGTCTCTAGGCTAAGGGACTATCCCTTTATGGGGAATGGGCTCCCAAAGTCCACTAGTATACTAGGTATACGTCCGACTTCTACTGCCCAGAGGTCCCATATACTGCCCAGACCTCCTAACTGAGACCCATGATCAGGGGCTTCTGTTTCCCTATGCTGGTTTCCAAGCTTTCAATCTGGGGTCCATGAGCTCCCTCTTGTTCTGGTCAGCTGTTTCTGTTTGTTTCTCCAGCCTGTTCTTGATCCCTTTCCTCAGCATCACTTCTTCCTCTCTGCAACTGGATTCCAGGAGTTTGGCTCAGTGTTTAGCTGAGGGTGTCTGCCTCTGCTTTCTCTAGCTACTGGACAAAGTCTCTAGAATAGCATATAGGTTAGTAATCAATCTCATTATCAAACAGGGGCATTTAAGGTACCCTCTCCACTATTGCATAGATTGTTAGTTGGGGTCATCCTTGTATGCCTCTGGATATTTCTCTAATACCAGATTTCTCTTTAAAACTATAATGGCTCCCTCTATAATGGTATCATTCTTATTCTCTTCTATTCTTCCCCTGACTTAATATTCCTGCTCTCTCATGTTCTGCTTTTCCCTGTTCTTCTCCACTTCTCCTTTCCTAACTCCCTCTCCACTCCCCCCTTCTCCAAATTTACTCAGGAGATCTTGTTCATTTCCTCTTCTTTGAGGACTATGTATATCTCAGTTAGGCTTCTCTTTGTTTCTTAACTTCTGTGGCAGTTGTGGATTGTAGACTGGTGATTATTTCCTTTATGTCTATATGAGTAGTACATACAATGTTTGTCTCTTTGTAAATAGGGATCCTCACTCAGTATGCTTTCTTCCAATTCTCTATTTAGTTCTGTGCTCTGTTTTTAAATTGGATTATTTGTGGTTTGATGAAAACCTTCTTGGGTACTTTGTATATTTTGAGGATTATCCCTCTGTCAGATATGGGGATGGTAAAGATCTTTTTCCATTCTGTGTATATGCCGTTTTGTCTTGTTGACTGTGTCCTTTGTCTTACAGTAGCTTCTCAGGTTCAATACATCCCATTTATTAATTATCAATCTCAATGTCTGTGCTACTGGAGTTATGTTGAGGGAAGGGTACCTCTCAATTATTCTTCTGAAAGGTTCGTTATGGCTAAGTTTATGTTGAGATATTTGATCCATTTTCATTTCAGTTTTATGCTTGATGAAACATGAATCTATCTACAGTCTTTTACATGTCAGCATTCAATTATGCCAGCACCATTTGTTGAACCTACTTTCCTCTTTCCATTGGGTTATTTTAGCTACGTTGTCAAAGATCATATGTTCATAGGTGTGTGCATTAATATGAGGGTTTTCAATTCAATTACTTTGGTCTACCTGCTATTATTTTGTAAATACCAGGCTGTTTTCTGGACTATACCACAATAGTAGAAAATTAAGTCAGGCATGGTGATATCTGTGGAAGTTCCTGCATTACAGAGTCAAGTTTTTATTATTCTGAATCATTCGTTTTTCCATATGAAGTTGGATATTGTTCTTTCAAGAACTAGGAAGAATTGTGCTGGGATCTTGATAGACACTGGATTGAATCTGTAGATTGCTTTTTGCAAGATTGACATTCTTACTATGTTGATCCTACCTATCTAAGAGCATGGGATATCTTTGCACTTTCTTGATCTTTATAAATTTCTTTCTTGAAAGATTCAAAGTTTTTGCTGTACAAGTCTTTCACTTGTTTGGTTAGCCTTGCTCTAAGATATTTTATGTTGTTTATGGCTATTTTAAAGGGTTATTTCTCTGATTTCTTTCCCAGGCCCTTTATTATCTGTATATACTAGGGCACTGATTTCATTGAGTTAATCTTGAATCTTGCCACATTGGTGAAGGTGTTTATTATCTGTAGGAGATCCCTGATGGAGTTTGTCAGGTCATGTATGTATATTATCATATCATCTGCAAATAGTGAAAGTTTTAATTCTTCCTTTCCAATTTGTATCCCCTTGCTCTCCTTTTGTTGTTTAATCATTCTAACTAGAATATAAAATACAATATTAAAGATAGATGGAGAGGGTATATATCCTAGTATTCTTCCTGATTTTATGGGAATTTCATTGATTTTTCTCTCCATTTAGCTTGATTTTGTTTGTTGGTTTAATATATATTGCTTTCATTATGTTTAGGCATATTTCTGTCATCCCTGGTCTTTCCAAGACCTTTTATTAGAAGGGGTATTGGATTTTGTCAAAGGCTTTTTCAGCATCTAGTGAGATGATCCTATGGTTTTTATTTGTTCAGTTTGTTTATAGGGTGGATTACAGTGATATATTATCATATTTTGAGCTATCCCTGCATCACTGGGAGGAAGAATGCTTGGTCATAGTGGATGATTTTTCTGATGTGTTCTTGGATTTTATTTGCTGGTATTTTATTGACTCTTTTTGCATTAAAGTCAATGAGGAATATTGGTCTGTAGTTCTTTCTTAGTGGTGTCTTGGTGTGTCTTGTGTACTAAGGTAATTGTAGCCTTGTAAAAAGAGTTTGACAATGAACCTTTTTCTTCTATTGTATGAAATATTTTGAGAAGTATTAGTTTTAGCTCTTCTTTGAGTTTCTGCTACACTTTTGCACTGAAGCCATCTGCCCCTGGGATTTGGGGGCAGGGATAATTTTGATAACTGATTCTATTTCAATAGGGATTAAAGGTTTATTGAAATTGCTTATCTGTACTTGATTTAATTTGGAGATTGACATTTATCCAGAGAATTGCCTATTTCCTTTGTATTTTCAAATTTTGTAGAATACCAGTTTTGAAGGTGTGATCTGAAGAGTCTCTGGATTTCCTCAGTATCTGTTATTATGCCCTCTTGTTCATTTATGATTTTGTTAATTTGCATGTTCTCCCCTTGCTTTTGATTAGTCTGGATAAAGGTTAATGTATCTTGTTGAATTTTGGAATAATCAAGTTTTTGCTACATTGAATCTCTTTTATTGTTTTCCTACTTTCTATTTTATTGATTTCAGCCCTCAATTTGATTATTTCCTAGCATCTACACTTCTGCGGTGAGTTTGCTTCCTTTTGTTCTAGATTGTTAGGTGTGCTCTTAATTTTCTAATGTGAAGATACGACAGTTTATTTATGTGGGCACTTTGTGCAATGAACTGTCCTTGTAACACTGCTATCAAAGCATCCCATAAGTTTGGGTATATTGTATCTTCATTCTCATTAAATTATAGGAAATCTTTAATTTCTTTATTTCTTTCTTGACCCAGAAATGGTACAATAGTTCATTGCTCAGTTTTCATGAGTTTGTATGGTCTTCTGAAATTTGTGTTGTATATAAATTAAGACTTTCAAGCATGGTAGTCTGATAAGATACAGGGGGCTAGTTGGTTTTTGTTTTGTTGTGTTGTGTTGTGTTAAGATTCTGTATAGTTGTCTTGTCTAGTAGTGAGTGGAGTGTTGCTATCTCATTATAAATATGTGAGGTTTTATGTAAGATTTGAGTTTTAGTAATGTTTCTTATAAGAATGTGGGTGCCTTTGTATTTGTGGCATATTTACTCACAATTGCAACTTTGTCCTGATGGATGTTTCCTGTGACTATGTCATGGCCTACCTCATCTCTTTGATTGATTTTATTTTAAAATCCAATTTCTTGGTATTAGGATAGATATACCAGCTTGCTTTTGTACCCAGTTGATTGGAAAATATTTCCCATACCATTATTCTGAGGTAGTGTCTGTCTTTGAAGTGGATATGTATACATATCAATCCCAGTCCCCTCTCCCTCCCTCCCTTCTTTCCTCCTTCCTCCTTCTTTCCCTTTATCTCCTCTCACACGTACCCCAATGACCCCCTCCACATGTAGGGTTATGCCATCAATGAGGGGTCCTGTAAATATTTCAAACCATTTGAAATAGTGACTAAGACATCTCTCCTGTCTGAAGGTTAAGGGAGTATCTCTCCATGAGGGATGAGTTCGCACAGTCCTTTTATGTTCTATTGTCTGAGGTCCCTTAGACTGCTCAGGCCTTCTAGCTGAGACTCACGTTCATGGGGTCTGAATCATTCCATACTTGATTCCCAGCTATCAGTCTGGGAGCCTGTTAGCTCCTCCTTATTCAGGTCAGCTGTCTCTATGTGTTTCTGCAACCTGGCCTTGTCCTCCCTCTCTCTGCACCTGGATTCTAGTTTGACTTAGTGTCTAGTTGTGGATGTTTGCTTCTGTATCCAAGAGATACTAAATGAGGACTCCATGATGGTGGATAAGTTAGTTGTTGATCTCATTATCAGCGAAGGGGATTTATGGGAACCTTTCCACTGTTGCTCAAATTGTTAGTTGGAGTCTCTAGATATTTGTTTAGGTTCGATTTTCTCTTCAAACCAATAATGACTCCCTCTTTTATGTTCATTCTCTCTCTCTTTCCCTCCTTCCATTCTTCTATTCCTCCATTGATTCAATCTTCCCAGTCCCACTAGTCCCACATGCTTTCCTCTCCTCCCCTACTCTTTCTTCTAGTACCCTCTCCCCTCACTGCCCCTGCCTATACCCCACTTCCCATGTGCTCTGGAGAATTTGTTCATTCCTGCTCCTGTGAGGGACCTTGTTTGAATCTCTTAGAATCCACCTTGTCTCCAAGTTCCTCTGTCAATGTGAATTATAGGCTGGTGATCCTTTGCTCTAGACCTAAAACCCATATATGACTGAGTACATACCATATTCCTCTTTTTGTGACTATGTTAACTCATTCAGGATGGTTTCTTCAATTTCCAACCAATTGCCTGCAAATTGCAAGATTCTATTTTTTTTTTCCACAGAGAAGTATTCCATTATGTAGATGTGCCACATCTTCATTAGCCATTCTTCAATTGAGGGGCATCTAGGTTACTTCCAGGTTCTTGCTATTGCAAACAATGCTGCTATGAACATAATTGAGCACCTGTCTTTCTTGCATGGATGTGGATCATTTGAGTATATTCTTAAGAGGGGGATTGCCAGGTCCTGTGGTAAACTAATTCCTATTTTTGAGGAAACTCCATACTGTTCTCCAAAATTCCAGTACAAGTTTGCACTCCCAGCAGCAGTGGAGGAGTGTTCACCTTTCTCCACATCCTCTCCAGCATAAGCTGTCATTGGTGCTTCTAATTTTAATCATTCTGGCAGGAGTAAGATGGTATCTCAAACTTGATTTGATGTGCATTTCCCTGATAGCTAAGGATGTTGAGCACTTTCTTAAGTGTCGTTCAACATTTTTGATTTCCCCTATTGAGATGTAGGGTTGGTGAAAATCTCTTCCCAGACTGTTGGCTGCCATTTGGTCTTCTCAACTGTTTCCTTTGCCTTACAGAAGCTTCTGAATTTGAGGAGGTCCTATTTATTAAGTGTTGATATCAGTGTCTGTGCTACTGTAATTATGTTCAGGAAGTGGTCTCCTATATCAATTTCTTCAAGGGTACTTCCTACTTTCTCTTTAAGAGGTTTATTGTGGCTGGATTTATGTTCAGGTCTTTGATTCATTTGGACTTGAGTCTTCTACACACCATCATCCAATTTTACCAGCAACATTTGTTGAAGACACTATCCTCCCCCCATTTTGTACTTTTAGGTGTTTTGTCAAAAATTCAGTATTTATAGGTGTGTGGTTTTTCAGGATTTTCAATTTGATTGCATTGGTCTACTTGTCTATTTTTATGCCAATACCATGCAGTTTTTAGGACAATAGCTCTATAGTAGAGCTTAAAGTCAGGGATTGTGATACCTCTTGAAGTTCTTTTACTGTACAGGATTGTTTCTGCTATCCTGTGTCTTTTGTCTGGTAATGAACCATCTGTTTCTTTTGTATGGAACAATTTGAGGAATATTGGTATTAGCTCTTCCTTGAATTTTTGGTAGAATTTTGCACTGAAGCTCTCTGGGCCTGGGCTTTTTTGGTTGGAAGGTTTCAATGACCGATTCTATTTTGTGAGATGTGTTCCTTGTATGCAGCAGAAGCATGGATTCTGTCTTTGCATCTATTGTGGTGCTAGTATTTTTCATATGTTTGCTTATGTGCTTTTTTTTCCAGTCTAATTTGGTGTCTATTTTGTACTTTTATAAGCATGTCATTCTTCAGTTTGAAAAATTTACTTGTATAATTTTGTTGAATATATTTTCTGCACCCTTAAGCTGGGCTTCTTCACCTTCTTCAATACCTATTATTCTTAGGTTTGGTCTTTTTATGGTGACCTACATTTCCTGGATATTTTGTGTTAAGGATTTCTTGGATTTAAGATTTTCTTCAGTTGAAGAATTTCTTTCTTCTGGTTTTTCTTCAGAACCAGATATTCTATCTCCATCTTTTGTTTTCCATTGGTTATGCTTTCACATGTAGTTACTGATCTATTTACAGCATTCCCTCTGTTTGTGTGTTTCTTATTGTCTCTCGGTTTTCAGATCATGAACTGTTTGAATTATCTCCTTTGTCTCTTTGTCTCTTTGCCCCCCCTCCACTGACTTTCCTTGCTTTCTTTAAGAAATATATTGATTTCTTGATTTTTTTGGTTTGTTCTTCAATTTCTTTTAGAGATTTTCTAATATCCTCTGTGATGGCCTCTATCATTTTCATGAAGTTGTTTTTAAGTTTAATCTTTTCTGCTTCGTCTGTGTTGGGATGATTAGTTATTGCTGGCATGTAATCCCTAGATTTTGATGGTGTCATATAAGTCTGTTGTTGGATGTGTTCTTATACTGTTGTCTTCCCATCTCTACTTCCAGTGGGTAAAGGTATGGTCACTTCCTTTCCTGGTGGGTATGGAATCAATACTCTATCCTCTCTATTCTCTCCTTCTCTGCAGGAAACCTCAAGAGCAAGACAGAAATGGTGGCCAATGCTGGATGCTTTGTTCTTCCTTGCCTCTCTTTTTCTCTCTCTTTCTTCCTGAGGACAGCAGGGCAATGCAAGAATATCTGCCAATGGTGGATGCTTTGTTTTGCCTCCAGTTCCCTTTTGGGGATTCTTTGGCTGAAAGCAACTGGCTGCCACAGTTTAGGGTACTCAAAGAGGGAGAGTTGGGCTGGAGGAACCCCTGTTACTTACCTCTCTATCAAAGGGTGGAGGGGCAAGACAGGAATGGCAGCTGATGGTACATTATTTCTTCTTCCTCCTGGTTCCTCTCAGGAATCCAGTGACAAGAAGAGTCTGACTGCCTCTAGTCAGGGGATTCAAAGAGACAGGGGTAAGCTGTTACTTACATTTCTGCTGGAGGGTTGGAGGGGCAAGACAGAAATGGCAGTCTATGGCAGATGCTTTGATGTGTCTTCAGGTCCTTTTAGAGGATTTAGTGACAGGAAATATCGGGCTGTTGCAGGTCAGGTGTCTCAATGAGTTAATCTGCGTATTTCTAGGTGGCCTTATCTTGCCTTGAAGTATGTTAGAATCTCATGATTTGCCTTTTTTGAACTGATACATACTTATAAATACAGATTAATTTAAATATTGAATTATTGTATTTTATCACTTCTAGGCTCAATGTATGAAGCATACTGCTTTTAACCAATACATTAGTACGTGGCTCCAGTGTATTTCAATTATTTCCTGTATTTTTAACCTTAGACCTTAACATTTAGACTGACATTCCACATGTATGATGTTTTTCTTCCAACATTACATATGGAGTCGCCCCCTGTGTTCTTTTTTTTTATAGGTGTTAATTTTGGAAATTTGAGGAACATAACATTCTCAATAATTTAGATTATTCTAATCATAGACAATTATAGAAATTTTGTATCTGTCATTTTCTTTTTTTAATCTGATCCTCTTTGTCAAACTGCATTCAATAATTTATAGAAATATTAAATTTGATTATTGGGTTGAGGTATACACACAACCATTTACAAATTACTGAAAAAACATAATTAGTATTTTTTCAATATTTTTTTAAATTTTATGTTTATATTTAACAAAAAAGTCATATAATTTGACATGTTAAATCTTAATTGAAATTGTGGTGGTTTAAAATACTTATATATGCTTTCCGTAGAACACATTTTAAGGAGACATGCAGAGAACTATTGTACTAATAGCCTTATGCTTTCTTAATACTTATGTTTTATCTCAACTTACTTAAAAAATAATCTTTATCAGAATATTTTTGATTACTTATCAGAATTTGTTGTCATATTCAATTTATTTCTCTTTCAAAATTCACTTTCTAAGATATGAATAAAAACCAAGCTTATTCTGTGCTCTTTATTTTATGTGCTTACTTTGTCTGAATTTATACATTTAGGCTTTCTTGTCACAAAAAAAGGCAATGTCATCTCATTTAGGTTTTCATGTGTTTATGTATCTAAAGGGGTTATGAGTAAGATTTTCCCTCCGGTCTTGTCCCTCAACCACGGCAGCCCCAAATATCATACAGAGACACTGTATTAGATATTATTCTGTTGACTTTTTCCTTATTTCTTATTGGCTAGTTCTTTCTTAAGTATTAACCCAGTTCTATTAATCTAAGTACTTCCACGTGATCTTATCCTACCATAGAGAGGGGCTGGTGTTCTTTTCCCCAACCTCTATGTTGGATCTCCCTACTACTTCTAGAATCCTCCTTGTCTCCTAGTCCCACCTATCTTGCTTTCCTATTGGCCAACAGTGCTTTATTCATTAACCAATAGGAGAAACATATTTATAGAATGACATTTCCTATCATCTCCTCTTTTCTGTCTAAAATAAAAAGAAGGGTTTTGACCTTAACATAGCAAGTATATCACACAACAGTTATCAAATAAGAATCACAGTTAATATTTAGTCCATTAACAATTAGTAAGTCTTAAAGAAAATATTCTATCATCTATCCTATCTCTGTGAGTCTAAAGTCTTATATGTCACTTATCTTTAATCTTATCTAAGGAAAACTGTAACCATAACTCTCTGGCTTCAACTCCATCAAAGATGACAGAAGGATAATATATAAACTCTTGAAATGACAGAGACAACTCGCCTGGTCAGTCACCTGAAGTTCTTCTGTAATGTTCCATCTTCAACCCATAGGCCATAGTGTGTCTGGCAGACTCCTCAGCAAAGCAAGAAACTTTAAACTGTCCATCTGTATTGGCAGTTGTCAGTCTTTTCTCTGTGTCCTGCATAATGTCTGGCAGAATCTTCCATGAAGCAGGCACTCTGTAGCAATGTCCATCTTGCATCAGCAGTCACTTTCCTGTGGGTCCTGCATGTCCAGTTTATATAGTATAAAATCAAACAGTCCAGAGAAGAGCAATATCTTATGCAAATGGCTAGTCTTGCCATATTAGAAGCAAACTCCATAAGGGGTTTCTTTGATGCCCATCTTCTTTTCTGACACAAGTGGTGCTACCAGGAGCAGTTATGTCTCACTGTCAAGAAAAAACCTAAACCATTTTAAATGTCATATTCTGTAGGTCTTTGAAAGGTTTGAAGAATGCATATCCATCTCAAATACATCTCTGTATATCTAGTTCAGAATCTAGAAGGAAAAATACCCAGAGAGTTCACCAAGAGCTAGAAAGAACAGTCTAAGAATTCCTACTACTATGTTTTATGGTTGAAATAGTTACCTACTCAGAAGACAATGGTGGGAGTCTCCAGTAAACAGCAAAACTCCACAAAGACTCAGGACTACAACCCCTCCTATGCCATATGCAGGAGAATATGATGATCAGAGAACTAGATGGGTAAATATAGATGGACAAAAAATGTTAACTTTATGGAGAGATTAGCTAGAGCAAGGCCTCCTTGGTGCTTACTTATAAAAAGGGACCGAATTAGTATAACAAGGCAGTTACAAACGTTATGTGTATACCTCCCCCAAAGTTGGATAGTGGGGCCTTTAAAAACAGCAAATTGACCTGACTGGCTATAAATATATTAAGATTTACAAACTTATATAGGAGTCAGATCGACAAAAGTCTATGAATAAAATTGGCCTTGGGTCTAAGGCTATTTATTAAACACTGTCTGGGGGCCAGATGGTATTCAGAGGGTACTTCCTGCTTTGTTCTTTTGATTTCAAGATAAGTTGTCAACATGTAACCACTTATCAGCTGTAACTAAGTATAACCTGACATGGAGTCAAATACTAATTCCTAATATATATAATATATATATATATATATACATATATATATATATAATTTTCTGATGTTCTCACTAAAGTAAACTTACAACAGATCAAACTACATCTCTTTGTGTTGTGTCTGTCTCTCATTCACCAAATCTTTACATACTTGATTACTGGAGCCTTTGTTCTCTCATGGAAGAGACCCCCAACTAGATCAGTTCATGGCATTTTATGACTTCCAGTTCAATGCTTTTAGTTGTCTTTTATTTTTGTATTTTTTGGGTTGGATTTTGGTTTTTCTAGATAGAGTCTGTGTATCATTTGAGGCTATATTGGAACTTGGTCTCTAGAACAGGCTGGCCTCAAACTCACAGTAAACTGCCTTCCTCTGCCTTATGAGTGTTGGGATTAAAGGCATGTGGCACCACCATTCAGCCCAGTTTAATATTTTAGGAGACTTTTGGTTGTACGAATGAGTTGGACTCTGCTTCTTGTGCCTTCTCTTGAGTTCTTTTCATGTTTTTGGTTTTTCTGGTCCAAATTTGTAGCAATAGCTTTTGTTTTATCATATTATATTTTATTTTGTTGAATTTAAGAATTAGAGGAACGAAACCCTAGGCACTAGGTTAAAGGTTAAAACTGAACTGTAATTTATACATGATGGAAAAAAAACATTTGTTCTGTGTACTAGAGTGAGATTAGGTATTTAATTCACTTCAGGGAAGGACTCATATTCAGGAGAAGTTGCACAATAAATAATGGGATCCATATATGTTGGCATGCTTTTATTTGGTCATATTTGGTAGATAGTTATTTTCTTTCTTGTTTTAGTGATGATTTATTTGTTTTCTGTTTTTATTGATATTTTTCCTTAGGGATTTTTGTTCTTATGTTGGGTTTTAGTTTGTTTTCTGATAAAGAACTTAAAGTTGGGTAGGGATAAATGAGAAGAAATCTGAAGGGACTGGTGAGAGGGAAGAAGGAGAAATATGAAATATTTAAAGTTAAAAATAGATTTAAATAGTAAAATATTAAAAGTAAAATTATTTATGGTTTAGGGTAAAAAAATTCTACAGTAAAAGGAATATTTATAGGATTATTGCATAAAAGGATAAAATTGATTTATTTAAATTTAAGTACAATCACTGTCATATGTTCTTCTATAAATGGAGAAATCCCCACCCTCATGAAGTCATGTGTTAAATGTTTCCAGAACAATGATCTGGTTTATTCATGGTTGAATTCCCAGACACAGGTGTACAGCTGGGGGCTGGGATGGAGCTCAGTGATGGATCATATACTTATTGTACATGATACCATGGGTTTGTTTTTGCCAACACACACACACACACACACACACACACACATTCTTTTACCACACAATCAGAACTTGATAAATAATTATCAAATGACTTTTAACTTTCAACACAGAATTCAGCATTTCTTAGTAAACTTATTAACTGGTATTCTTTTGATATTCCATTTATCCATATTCAGAAATGTAAAAAAAAAATGTTACCAACAAAATGGTCTTGTATAAAAAATAAATAAATAAATAAATTTAAGTACAATCTAAAGGTTGTTTATCACATACATAATAGCTAATAGCCACTTGTAATTGAAAATACACCATATTTGTTTATCTAACTTGTGGCTTCCTCAGTCAGGGTGGTATTTTAGAGTTTTGTCCCTTTGCCTGTAGATTTCATGATGCCTTTGTTTTTAACTGCTGTGTAATATTCTATTGTATTAATGGATGTTATGAGCACTTTCTCACCAGCCTGATCCCAGTGCAGCATCAGCCCCAAATAACACACAAAGACACTGTATTAGAAACAAGCTGTTGTCCTGTTACTAATGTTTCATATTGTCTAGCTCTGTCTTAGATATTAACCCATTTTTATTCATATAAGTATTCCCATGTGGTTTTATCTTACCAGACATAAGGTCTGTACCTCTTCCCTCAAGACTCTATACCTTAAATCTCCTACTACATCACCCAGAATCCTCCTTGTTTTCTAGTTCCACCTATCTTGCCTTCCTATTGGGTAAAGGGCTTTATTCATTAACCAATAAGAGAAATATAATTACAGAATGACATCTTCCATCATATTGGTATTTTTATAAGCATGATAACTTGATTCATATGAGTTTATATATTTTATTTGCTATATACCTGTAATATGATATAAAACTGAATGTATTATTAAGTAAGTGATTTTTACATTTTTAAATTTAGTATCATGAGTCACTATACCATGTTTATGGACATATATTCAACCCGGCATACTTATTTTTTGGTTAATTTGAACACCATTAATGCAATGACTACTTATTTAAATATTTATATAAAAGGGCTTTATTCATTAACCAATAAGAGAAACATATTTACAGAATGACATCTCCCATCAGATGTCATTTAGCCATTCTTCAAATTGAGGGCTGCAATCAATAAAGTAGATAGTAGGAAAGCAATGCAAAGAACCAATGTAACAAAGAATTTGTTCTTGAAAAAAATAATGAGTTAATTTACAGAAATCTTTATCCAAACTATCAAAAAGCAGAGAGAACACATGCAAATTAACAAAATCAGAAATGAAACCAAGAACAAACATCAAAGTAAATAAAGAAACTTAATACAATTCCTCTAAAATCAGGAACAAGACAAGGCTATCCACTATCTTCTTATCTCTTCAATATTTTACTTGAATTTATAGCTAGAGAAGAAAGAGATCAATAAGATACAACTTGGAAAGGAAGAAGACAAATTTTCATTCTTTGCAGAAGATATGATACTTTCCATAACTAACCTGACAAACTCTACCAGGTAAATCCTACAGCTGATAAACACCTTCAGGAAAGTGACAGGATGCAAGATTAACTCAAAAAATCAGTAGTCCTTCTATATACAGATTATAAAGGGGCTGAGAAAGAAACAACACCCTTTACAATAGCCTCAAAGAATATAAAATTTATTGGCGTAATGCTAACAAAACAAGTGAAAGAAGTATATATCAAGAACTTTGAGTCTTTCAAGAAAGAAAAGGAAGAAGATACAAGAAAATGGAAAGATCTCCCATGCTCATGAATACGCAGAACCAACTTTATAAAAATTGCAATCTTTCCAAAAGTAATCTACAGATAAAATGCAAACTCCAGCAAATCCCAGAACAATTAAATGGAAAAAAATAAAAACAAAACATAATAATAATAAAAAGCAAAAACCACTGTAGACTAAAGGAACTCCTGGAGGCATCACCATCCCTGACTTCAAGCTCTACTATAAACATATAGTTCTGAAAACATCTTTGTATTGACAGTATTGACACAAGAATAGACAGGTAGACCAGTAGAATCAAATTGAACACCCTGATGTTAACCCACCCTCAAAACAGCTAAAATTATAAAATAGAAAGCTGAAAGAATCTTCAACAAATCATGCTGGCATAACTGGATTCTGGTGTGTAGAAGACTGTAGATAGATACATATCTATCACCAAGCACAAAACTTAAAATCAAATGGATCTAAGACCTCAGCATAAATCCAGCCACACTGAACCTCTTAGAAAAGAAAGTGGGAGGTACCCTTGTATGAATTGGTACAGGAGACTGCTTCCTGAACATCACACCAGTAGCACAGATACTGAAATTGATAAATGTGACATCTTGAAACTGAGAGCATTCTGTAAGACAAAAGACACAGTCAACAAGACAAAACAGTAGCTCACAAGTAGGAAAAGATCTTCTCCAACCCCAATCTTCCAGAGGAATGAACTCCAAAATATACAGAGAACTAAAGAAGTTAGTCACCAAAATACCAAACATCCAGTTAAATATTGGAGCACAGAAATTTATAGGGAATACCTCATAGAGGGATCCAAAATGGCTGACAGATACTTTAAAAAATGCTCAACATACAAAGCCATCAGGGAAATGCAAATCAAGGCAACTCTGGGATCCATTATTACTCCTTTCAGAATGGATATAATCAGAAACACCAATGATAGTTTATGCTGGAGAGTACGCCAAGAAAGGGGAACACTCCTCCACTGCTGGTGTGAGTACAAACTTGTACAACGATTTTGGAGATCAATATGGTATTTCATCAGAAAATGGGAATCAGTAAACCTTAGTATCCACCAATTCCACTATTAAGCATATACCCAAAATATGCATATCTGTTCAACTATGTTCATAGCAGCATTACTTGATAAAGTTATATACTAGAAACAACCTAAATGTCCCTCAACTGAAGAATGGATAATGAAAATGTGGTACATTTATACTGGGAAAAAATGGAATATTTAAATTCAAAGGTAAATGAATGGAACTGGAAGAAGCCAATATGTGTGAGGTAACCTAGTCGCAAAAAGATAAACATGGTTAATGTTCACTCATATATAGATTTTAGACATAGAGCTAAGTTCACTAGACTACAATTCACACAACCATAATGCTAGTAAACAAGGAAGACCCTAATAAAGACAAAATGCATGTTACCCACAGAAGGAGAAAGGGAAAAGAAACCATGTTCTATTGGGACCAGGGTGTGGGAGCAGTGTGTGGAAGAGGGGGTTAGAGAAGGAGAAGGGGAAAAGAAGGTGAGAAAGGAGAACATGAAGACCAAGAGGATTAAGTCAAAGGAGAAATAGACTAGAGCAAGAAAAGAGAAACCATAATAGAGAGAACCATTATAGGTTTGAAGAGAAATCTGGCACTAGGGAAATGTCCAAAGACCTACAAGCATGTCCCCAACTAACAATATGATAACTACCTTGTATGCCATTCTAGAGCCTTAATTCAGTAACTGATACAAAAATAAGCAGACATCCACAGCTAAACACTGAGCCATAATCCTGAAACCCATTTGCAGAGAGGGAGAAATGATGATCAATAGGGTCATCCCCAGGATGCATAAAACCACAGAAACAGCTGACCAGAACAAGGGTTATCTCATGGATCCCAGACCAATACCTGGTAAATCAGCATCATGGGACAGACTCAGAAACCCTAACCCAGAAACCCTGAATGTGGTTTATTATTAGGAGGCCTGGGCAGTCTATGGGACCTCTGCTCGTGTAACCAGCATGTATCCCTGGTGCATGAAAGGACTTTGGGAGCACATTCTCCATGGAGGGATACTCCATGATGATCCCTCTGAAAGGCCTCTCTCTCCCTAGGGAGTGGATAGGGATTGAGATTGGGGGGAGAGGAATTCTGCAGGGCCATGGGGACATGGGAGGAAGAGGGAACTGGGATCTATAGGTAAAATACATACATATATACATATATATATATATATATGTATATATATAATTTTTTAAAAATTAGAATCAATAAATAAAGCCTTTATTAAATTAATTTTTATATTTTGTCAAATTAAGCACTATATACCCACATTGTTTAGACATCTATGTTTTATAAAAGATATTATGTGTATAGCTTTCCTTTTTATGTTAAAATAATATTTTAAATGCATGTGACATATTTAAATCAACAGTATCACATTGTTTCTGAACCAGGTTTTCCATATATAATTGAAAATTATA
This sequence comes from Phodopus roborovskii, assembly GCF_943737965.1. Lineage (NCBI taxonomy): Eukaryota > Metazoa > Chordata > Mammalia > Rodentia > Cricetidae > Phodopus > Phodopus roborovskii. The sequence continues at coordinate 20,482,143 of NW_026126433.1, forward strand.
ATAAGCAATAAAAATTCAAAGACATGTTTGTCTATAATAACCAAATAATGAATTAATTTACAGTATCCATTTTAAAAATAATTCATAAACTTGGGTTCTTTATTCATAGATTCATATACAGAGAGCTATACAATATATTTCCATTAAACTGCATCTACCATGTCATTGAAGCAATTTCTGTGCTTTTGAATACATGTGTGTGTAGGTAGAATTAAGGTCCATTCTGTTATCAAAATTTAAGTATGCAATATATTATTATTAACTATATTTATAGTTAATGATTCACTGTTTCAGTAAATCAAGTTTTAAACATTAAATACATTTAGAAGAATAGATTTCTCATTAACAGCAATTGATTCTTTTTCCTTTCAGTATATTATTGAGTACTTGCTCCCATTTAAAAACATATTGAGTAACATAGGAAGGAAGTAAATGTTAAACCAGTGAAACAGATCATAAGGTTTAAAGCCACCCATGAAATATTAGTGTCTGATAAAACATGATCTGCCACTGTCCACACCAACCAGATGTGGAGGTCCCTGAGACAAGGGTTCTCGAAGACTAGGTGGGTAAGGGTTCAGTAGTGACAAACAAAAACAAACACAGAGGCAGTTTGAATCTGAGTGCTTTTAAGCAACACTTTTTAAAGAATAACCTCTCAGAGATTATGTTCATTGAAGCAAATCCAGATAGAACATATTACATCATTGTTATTAAGTACAGTAATACACAACTTATTCAAGGGTAACAATAAATTACAAAATAATTCAAGGCTAACAACAGCTAACTGCCTATTTTCTAAGATCAGGTTAAAAAATTTTTATGGTCAGTTATTATCTAATATTTGTTGCCTAGCTCTTGAGAATATTTGAAATACTGAGCTATTTTGACTTCTTATCAAAAGGCTCTCTTTACCAAACTTTTAAACTTATTCTATATTACACTTGTAAAGCCATATGAAATTTTATTTTTGGGATAGTATTCATCAATACTATTTGTACTTATGTGAATGACGGGAATGATTTGAAAAGTGCTTGTTTTCCTGGAGACAAGGTCATGGTCAGTGACCATGTTTCAAGGTATGGTTTCTCATTTCTATCTTTTGTTTAAAATGTCAGCATAGGCTGTCAGGGACATTTCATCAATATGAAATAAGGAATATAAGAACAGAGATTGTCATGAGAACTATGGCTCAATACTTTTTTCTCTGACCCAGAGTTCCACAACAGGTTCTAGGAGACCTCCTTCTTTTGCAGTTATCCCCCTCATCTGTGGAACTTGTTACACAGAATTCACTGAATTTGGTGTGGCAATTATCATTTACAATTATTAGTAGAGTCATTGTAGCTACTTTAAATAGAAGCTGACTATTTAGCTCTAGAAACTAGCACATAGTGTTATATAATGTGGCCCTTGAAATTTTTATTCAAATAACATACATAACTTTGCATATATTTTGACAAATAAGAATAACTACTAACTTTTACATTATTCTTTGTTACTTAAAGAATTCTGTGACATAGTAATTAGGTTAGCTGCTGCCTTTACTAAGTTGTATAAGTGTATTGTTTGATATATTTTATACTTATTAGTATGGTGATTTAAAACAAAGCAATGTGTTTACATAAAGTGTTATAATGCATAAAACTCATGACACTCTTCAGCATGCAATGATTCTACTGCCTCAGCCTAATACCCCAGGGTATTCCTAGTATAAAACCACCACTTATCATATTAGTTTTTCTTTAAATCAATGGATAGTGTGGTAGTTTTAATGTAATTGACTGCCATAATACCATAGTCCCAAAATTTTGGAGGCCATGAGAGTTATAGCAGGTGATAACTAGTGTTTAGATATCAACTCAGAAGAGAGGAATGATTGTCTGAGGGTGGGCAATACTGTCCAATCAAGGCCCAAGAAGCACTGATTCTGGAAACTGTTGCTTACATTTGCTAAAGCAGCTTTGTATCTTCCCCAATACCTGCATTGCAGTGGGTGATCTCCTGTGATGTGTATATATAATATTATGATTATATTTCAATCTTATGGTCATATAAAACTGTGCATAGGCAAAGAGATGATTTTTCATTTATTTCCATAATACTGACATGTAGAAAAGACATTAGGAGATGCTCTATAACTAGATCTGCTGCCCCACAATTATTGTAGACACAACCCTGCATTGTTCCTTTCCATCAGACTAACACAATTAAATTAATTTTACATCAGAAAAAAATTCAAACTAGACTAAGAGCTTTTTGTAAATAAATCATAAATTTAAAACTTTATACAGCTATGCACAAGGTCAAGGTTGTATGTTTCTAACCACGGTGGCTACACAAACCACCCTAAGAAAAGCAAGAAAATTATTCACTTGTCAAGTATGTTGACAATAGATCTATGTCTCAAAGTTTGTCTCTTGGCAAAGTGTGCACCTGCACCTATTCTTGTCAATCTTAATTTGGAGCCTTGATTGCCATGGTAAATGGATGGGTTCCTAATTGCATACCCTAGGAATGTGCTGTTGATCAATGAAATTAACACTTGGAAAAAATGTTCATTTATTCAAGCCTCATGGAACAAAAGAGATTTTGTGCCAGAGAAAAAGAAACTATGAGGAAATAGAATTAGAACTCCAAAGTCCCTAATTACAGAAATACCATTTATCTCATAGAGAGTGGCACTATTAAGAGATATAGCTTTGTTGGAGTGGTTATGTCCTTGTTGGAAGAAGCCTGTTCCTGTGGGTTGGATTTTGTGTTTTCACATACTCAGGATACTGCCTAGTGTGTCAGTTGATTTTCTTTTGTCTACAAGGTGTAAGACACTCAGTTCAAGCAATACCACTACCTGCAAACTGCTGTGTTCCCTGCCATGATGCAGATTGACCAAATATCTGAAACTATAAGTAAATTGCTTCAATTAAATGATCTCATTATAAATGATTACATGGGTATTGGCATCACTTCACAGCAATAATAAACCCTAAGATATAGACTATCACCACTCCCACACAAAATAGAGATCAGTAATTTTGATATATACCTATTACTTGGTATTAATGCAATAATTTCCAGACAATACTAAGTTCCTATCATTTGCAAATCCTCTCTGTTAAAAGGATTTGATATTTCAGGTTATAGTGAACAATATGTAGTATCTTCTTAAAATTCTCACCCTCTAATTGTTTAAATAGATACTAATGAAGATACAGACATGAAAGAATTTTGTAAGTGCTCCTAAAATTACTAATAGCTTTTAGTTATCTATAGTTACCTATTTAAGAGTGAGACAGATTAAACTCTGGAAAAGGAAATATTAAACAAGTAGTGTTTAACAGGGTGACGTCATAAGCCTCTTACCAGGTATATTTAAAAACAGTAAGTTTTGTGCATAAGTTTAATATGATCAATGAATCAATAAACTGGAAAATAAGTCAGAGTTATGAGAGCACAAAGTATGACTAGTAAAAGCAAAGAGATAGAAAGAATGAATATGATTTGGGTGATTGTTACTGGAGTTGTAATAGAGAAAATGATATAATGTCATGGAGGATTCAAGCTTGTTAATGGAAATAATATTGCTCTTAGCTGACATCCAGAAATGAAGTGAAGGCTAGACCTCTTCAATTTCATGGTAGTTACTCAACACAGACTCTGACAAAATGGGGATAGAATTTTTCTATATTGCTAGTAAAATCACTAACACTCTTGGTACTTTCTGAGAATCAGAAAACTCAGGCAAACCTACTTGCAAGTAGGTTTTACAAAACTGTAATATTGTATTTAGTCATGGTACTACATATGTGCTCTTACAGATGATAGAGTATTGAGGCATGAATGCTGTGAATTTAAAGCCAGACAGAATACATAGTGAGATCTAGCTTAGTCTTTGCAATAAAACAATATTTAATGATATGTTGCTTTTAATCACAATTGAAACTTTCCCTTCCTGGGGAAGCAGGAAAGCTCTTAAAGTCACAGTTGTAAGAAAACTTACAAATCTCAGGAAACTCATGTAATTCAGAAGACTCATAACAACTCACCCCAAATTTAAACAGTGAGAATTGCCCTACAACAGTGACTGGATCAAAAAGCTTAGATGTCTTCAAATCATGAAAGAGCACCAGAAAAGTAGCTACTTTGAATGATTACCAGTGCTAGTGTGGCATTTTCATTGAGGCAGATGATTTAGAGTCATCTATGCTTTGTAAGTAAAATCAATCCACTAGCTGAATTAGTTATCTGCACTTTGGTAGAATAATTTATGTGGTGTATTATGGTTGCCCTACCCAGGAAAATTTGAGTTTATTATTTAATGTTTTCACTCTTTTGGGGGAATGGGGATGGGAATCCAATCATGAGTCATAATAATTACAAATAGCCCTCAGGGGAAGCAATATGTGAGTTAACAAGTCATGAGTCTTATGGAAAGACATAATATAATAGAAATGGGTTAATTTAATCCTGAGAGTTAGTCAGTAATATGCCTGAGCCATTGGCAGAACAATTGTAATTAAAAAACCATAAATTTAAAAAACTAATAGTTATTTTTTTACAACCTCCCAGGAAAATTTGCAAACTAGCATGTCTTCAAAAATAAAGCAATATAAAACTACAAGATAATAAATATGCATTTCTTTTTTAATAGCATGTGTTATTGATTAGCTTTGTCTCAAATATTAGTCCATTTATATTAATTTAAGTGTTTTCATATGGTTTTATCTTACCACAGAGAGAATCTGGACCTCTTCTCTAAAGTCCCTACATCTTGACTCCTCTCTACTACAGCTACCAGAATACTACTTGTCTCCTAGTCCTGCCTATCTTGCCTTCATCTTTTCTAACATTAAACATTCTAACATTAAACAATAAAAGAAACAGAATTACAGGATGACATCTCCCACCATCCATAACCATAATTCCACTATTTCTCCAATGGTTACATCTTGTCTGGCAGTATGCAATGTAGAATGCCAGGTCTACTACTGGACAAGATCATTAAGGTCTTTTCTCCCCAGAAGCCCACATGAAAACTTACTCTGTGAAAGTCAGACAGGTGTTCATTGTCCTTAAGTTAAAGACCCTATGTCCTGCTGCTAAAGTGTGGTACCTTTAGAATGTTAGAATTGTTACCCTCTCATGACAATCATATTTAATACAAATTTGAACTGGGGATTGGCTCAGTCAGCAAATTGCTAGCTTATAAAAGTAACAACTAAACAAATGAGTTTATTTTATGACAATGCATTTAAATACAGTCATTGTAATGCGATCTGTAAAAAGCTAAAAGGGAGTATTTGGAGTTTGCATCTAGCCAGGCTAAGTAGTTTATCAGCCCTAGGTTCACCAAGACTGTCTGTCTCAAAAAACCAGGTGAGAGTATTTGAGGAAGAGGCACAATTTTAACCTGTGTCCTCCACATGTTTATGCTACCTGAGCACATACATGCACATCCATACAATTATGAAGTCACATACAATCACATTTATAATAATAAAGTAAAAAAAATTAGTGTTTAAAAAATTATCTTAATGTAAGATGATATAATGATGAGTTTAATTATTTGAGATGCCTCAGAATTTTTCTCACTTTAATAATATGATATAAGTTAAACTGCTTTAGTGGTATTCAATAGAGGCAATAAAACTCTACTTGATTTTTGACTGCACAGATAACTGAGATTTTATGTGTGTGTGTGTGTGTGTGTGTGTGTGTGTGTATCAAAATTCAGATACTAATTTAACTTAAACTAATTTCAAAAAATAATTTAAGTGTAAGAATAAAAAGGAAGGGAAGGCCTTCTTTTTTCTAAGGTATTCCATTAATAACACAAGTTATTCTGTTTCTAGAATGTCTTCCAAACAATCTTTTACCTCCCAGTCACTAAAAACTTACACTTAAAAAATGATTTTTTATTTAATAAAACATTTAAAAACACAGATTAAAGAAATGAATGAATTAAAAACCATATATTTTGTAATCCTATCTATACTATGTTTCATTGTCTTCAGTCATAGAAAATACAAACAAGTAAAACATTGATGCCTGATTTCTTTGCAAAAAAAGTATTAACATTTATTTTAATAGACAAAATAATTATATTATTTACAGGCTTTGACATAAAGTATAAAATCATAGGCTTATAAACCTCATAGAAGTAAAATTAAGGGAGAACATGTTCATACAGGATAATACAAAATAATGCATTGTGCACATTATTTTATGTGCACACTGCATTTACTGACATTTGCAAAATTGACTGTACTTTTCCTGAAGAAATATCAATATTCTTTAAAAAACTGAAAAGCAAACAAATATATAAGCATATCCACTAACTATACATTTTGCTTATGATGCATTTAAAAGAAGTAACAAAGACAATAGACTACAACATATGAACATTTGAATGTTTGAACCTCCCTCACAATCTTTAATTTATAGATAGTAAACTATCATTCAGAGTTAGTTCTGAAATCAGAATTTTAAAAGTCCATTAAACATAGAGATAGGAGGTAAAGGGATACAGTATCTAACATAAATCAAGCCAGAAAATTTGAAGTCAAAGTTATCTGAACATGGAAGACACAGGATCTTTTATGTGAACAGAAAAACTAATTTAGAGTTTAGAATTCCATGTACATGCCCTTTGTCCTCCCTCCCTCCATGATGCACTATCAGAGAGTGTACTGCCTAGATAAAGAGTGATGCCTCCAACTGTGATTCTAGCATGTGATAGAAAAATTATAATCACTACAGTGCCCAAGCATATAACTCACCATAACACTCTATATCTACCTCACTTTGAAGATTAAGGAATTAGTAACTATCATGCACACCTATCTTTGGATACTTATCCTCTTCCCTAGTTTCGGACAAACTTGAAGCCATCCTATACATTGCACCACATCTGTGCAATGTATAGGATGTCACTATTTAGTCATGTTGAACCATGTGTAGTCTGATTCATAAGTTTGCTGTTATTTGGTGAGCAAGGTATCCTTTCTAGCTGAGACTTTAGCCTGCTTTTCTGCTTGTTCACCAGTCCTATCTCATGAACAGATTTAGCTAAATCTTTGTTGGATAATTTCAGTTGTTTAAAATGATTTTAGTCTTAAAATTATTTTTCTGTAAAACCTCTGAACTTCCTTTATCAAAATTATTCTTCAAAACACATATTCACTTACTCATAGACTTTGCTGCTATGTTTGTGGTTGGGTGGGCCATCAGGCACCAACTGCTAAAGATAACTCCTGTGTCAACTTTCTTAAAGTCCTATTCTAATATCTGATAATTGTGTGTAGAAATCTACAATTCACTCAGGTTGTGGAACTATGCTTGTGATTTTAGCACCTACATTCACAAATCATTCTCAGACTAATTAAATATTCTTATGGAAACTAAAAATAAAATTTAAGTCTGGAATACATATAAATATTTAGTGTATCTATTCTTGTTTTGTATAGTAATCACAGCTTGTATTAAAACCAATATCCATATATTTACATATTTGAATAGATCACAGGCTAAGTTCCACATAAATTTGCAAGAGTTGTCTTAAGTTACATTATTTATAATTTATCCTGAGAACTCAAGTATGATTCTATTTCATTTAGTCTCAGAAAAAATCTTAGACTTTGACTTTTGAGCCAAGACTTTGGAGTATGAGTTAAGACAAATGAATTTGCATCAGGAGATGGGTAGGGATCTTTGTGTTTAGGAATGGGACACTGTAATTTAGATTTATAATATTACTGAAAGTCCCATGTGTTTAAGTAAAAAGAAAAAAATAGGGAGATGGCTGTTACTTCCTGGGGTAAATCTGTGGGGAAGTGTCAGATTATTTGGGATCTGCTCTTGAAGTGGTTTATGTGATCATAATCTTTCCTGTTCCTTTGCAGTCAACATTAAGAACTGGAAGTGATTGGTTCTGTCCATCTACTAATTCTACCATGATATAACATCTTACTAAGGATCCAAATACATTAGTGAAGAGAAATCTTAGAGTAAAAGTCTAAATTTATGAAGCAAACTTAATCATTTCTATGTAATTTTTATTCCAAGTAATTCTGTAGTAACAGGAAGTTGAAAGAAATAAATATGTTTTATATAGTCCTGAAAGACTCTTCCCTCAGATAGAACTGAAAGTACAAGCATTGTCTGATTCAATGTATATGCTATTCATAAGTATTAAATATAGTAGAATTTAAAGAATCACTGTAACTTACTCATAGACTTTGCTGCTATGATTGTGGTTGGGTAGGCCATCAGGCACTTGGTGCTTGGGTAGAGCTCCAAGGGAATGGCTGCAAAAGAAGTCACCCGGGAGTTGCTGCAGGGACAGGTAGAAGTTGCCATGTCATCACCTTTCAAAAACTGAACACCAAATGTTGCTTTTATCCAAGTCATTTAATTTACCAATAAATGCTTGGGAGTCAAACAGTGGGATAAAAAACTGCTAGATCAGAGAAGCTAAGAAGCAACCAGCTGAATTTCCTTTTGTGTCAGGGACCCAGCAAAGAACGGTCTCTCATTCTGTGTCAAACCAAAAAGCCCACCATATATCTAAGTCTCACTCTCTTCATTCCTGTGAACCTCTCTGTCTGACTTCCCAGTACTCTCTATGGCTAATTATTTTTAATCTAGTCAATAGTCCTATCCCCATATTAAAGGCTAATTTTATTAAGAGAGTCTTGGAGTTTTATAATGAGATCAATTATCCTGTAAGAATGTATCGATAAGATTAAGGTGTATGTCTTTACCTCAAGAATCTAGATTAAATGTGTGTCTCCCAATTCAACTCAGCATTTAATTATGATAAAATCCCTCACAGGTGAACTCAACCTCTTGTTTTTTAGTAAATCCCAAATGTAGTAAAATTGACAGGTAAGAATAACCATTGCATGCGTGAACAATCATAGTTTATGATGAAGTAAAACTTGAATCCTTTGGAGAGAGAAAATCATCTTTTCTTTACATCAAGTAATCAAATGTGATCTTTGGAAGTTTGTAATATGTATAAAAAAATCTTGATTTCTTGCATTCTGATATTACTAGATTTGTATAAATTTGATGTAAGTTAGAATTATCTAATAGGAGGAAGTCAAAACTTAGAAATTAACTACCTACCCCAGAGCACAGGGGAATTGGGGGGGCAGTGAATGGAGAGAGAAGTAGGAGAAAGGGGAAGGAGAGGAAATAACGTGCAATGAGGAAGATTGAAGCAGAGTAACAATAGAAGACAGGAGAGAGAGAGAGAGAGAGAGAGAGAGAGAGAGAGAGAGAGAGAGAGAGAGAGAGAGAGAACATAAAAAAGGGAGCTAATATTGGTGTGAAGAGAAAACTGAACACAAAGAAAGGTCTAGAGACCTACAAGACTGCTGCCAACTAACAATTTGAGCTTCCATGGAAAGGCTGCCATAAAAGCTTTTCCTGGATAGTGAGATCAACAACTAACTTATCCACGGAGCCCTCATCGAATACCTGTTGGAAAAAGAAGCAAACACCCATACCTAAAAACTGAGTTGAACTAGAACTTAGATGCAGATGGAGAGGACAAGACCAGGTTGCAGAAACACATAGAGACAGCTGACCTGAACAAGAAGCTAAAGAACCCCCAGACTAGACTGATAGCTGAGAATCCAGCATGGGACTGACTCAGCACCCTTGAATATGGGTCTCAGCCAGAAGGACCGAGCAGTCTAAGGGACCTCAGACAGTGGAGCCAGCATGTATCCCTGGTGCACAAAAGGACCTTGCAAACACATCCTCCATGGAGGGATATTCCCTTAACCTAGAGACAGGAGAGAAGCCCTAGTCCCTACTTCAAATGACCTGTCAGATCTACATGACCCCACCTAGATGGCATTGCCCTACATTTGGAATTGGGGTGGGGGGAAGAGAGGGAAGGGTGGTCAGGGTGCATGTGAGGGGGCAGAGAGGGTAAAGGGGAGGGAAGGAGGGAGGGAGATGGAATTAAGATCAACAGGTAAAATAATAAATTCATTAAAAAAATTAAGAAAATTAAAAAAATAAATAACATTCTGTTGGAAAGTTAGTGGGATATTGTCTTAATGATGATTAATTTAGGAAGGCCCACACTACAGGAGTCTGAACTGCCCATAAACATGTGGTCTTTAGTTGTATAAAAAAGCAGGCTAAGCAATCCTTTAGCCAGTAAGATGTACTTCTCCAAGCCTCTGACACACTTCTTAACTTCAAAATTCCTGTTTTGAAGTTTCCTGGGTGACACACTATTAGCAGGAAAATCTCACTCTCTCTAAACACGCTCACACCCACAAACACACACACACACACACACACACACACACACACACACACACTACAAGCACAGAGACAGAGACAGAGAGACAGAGAGGGGGGAGAGGGAGAGAGAGAGGGAGATGTTTCTGAACTACAGTAACTTCTCTGATGCATGTTTTGTCCTCACAAATCATCAGTTTTGACCAGAAGTATCATTCTGTGGGACAATTCACTTAGAATTAAAGATTAATTTACCCCCAAAATAATTATGCCACTATTGCTCATATCCTCACATCTAAATTAACAGGTACCTATTATTTGATAGCATTCATTTCTTGGTAAAATTCCGATATTATTTTTTTCATATACCATGTGTATGGTCTTGGGGGTCTCTGAAATCTAACCATATGAAAGCAGCATGCTAGAGGTGCTGAGAAGGAAAAGAGAACAAACATATGTTCAAAAATTTAGGTGTTAACATCAATAATAAAGTTATCTATACTAAAAAAAAATGATTCTAGGCTCTATTTGAACTATTTTGGATGGAAAAATTCCAGTAGTAATACTTGAAATATATTCCCATTTAGTCTTTTTTAAATGCACTGAATTACCATATTTTAATGTGACTCATTTCTATTAACAATAATGCTGTTGTTACAGAACATATTAATAAAGTAGTAACTATTCACCATAGAAGATATGGAAATAAAATATGTGACAATAAAAAGAAGTTGTGGTTAAAACTGGAAGTTTATTGCTATAATGTTTTACATTTTAAGAATTATGTCTCTTTATTTGAAAGCACTTTGTCACTTATTCAAATTTATTTTGCAGACACAGAATAATCACTAGGAAAATTATTATAAAATACAGAAAGAAAGTAAACTCTGCTACTAAGGTGAAATAATATGAGGATTTCATTATGGAAAGTTCTCCAGATTGAATATGCATGGTAGAAAACAGAATGGCTGACAAATCTAATAATATGAGTAAAAATAAATAGATTTCAAAACAACAATATCAGATTGTAGCCAAAAGAAACACTAATAGATCAAAAGTATGAATTAAAAGAAAACCATCTGTACATTGTAAAGAATAAATAAATTTGCTATAAAAACTACGATCATTGAATACTATTTTAATATCAGAGTATATAAACCAGTATTTTTTTCATGTGTATATATAGCATCCTCCACAGTGAAGTAGTATTTGATATTTCTTTACATTTACAAGCAATAAATATGACGTTGCTCTTAAAAAGAAAATTTAACCCATGTATTTTGAGATGTATCTCAGTAGTTTCTTATTTGCTGACATTTTCAAAATTTTAAATAGTTTGCCCAATGCTGTAGAAATATAGAGCACATAGAGATTTAAATTTATAAAAGTATATTCATGTTGCCACAGCTTCAACATAATTCAGCTTTCCAGATCCTTCTATTATGTAGAATTATTTATTTTTGAATATATGATATTAACTACTCAAACATTCACATTTTATAATGATGTGTTCCTTTGAAGTATTTTCTCTAACTTCACAATTCATTTCTGATGTGGATACTATACATATTCCATTCTAGTGGCTGTATATATTAATAATGACAAAATTTGGTCTTTATATACAACCCAATATATATTCAAATATCATCATCAAGAATTATTAGGGCTTTATCACACTACTTTTCAGATGAATGAAAGTCAATAATTTAAATATAACATCATAGTCTATTAACAGTAATGTGTAGTCTGGTCTTTGTACTTGCAGGAAATTATTTGTTATGAGGATATATTTATATTTCATAATTGATACTACATACTTACCCACAAATATATTTTGACTTTATATAAGATGAAACTAGAAAAATATGGTAAATGTCCACAATTTTTGAACACTGTTCTTTCTTCAATACAACAAAATTGAAATTTGCAATTTCTTTAGACTAATGTCTTAATTTGAAATTCCAAAAGTTTCCAGCATTTGTTTTGTAACCTGATTACTCCATGAAATCACATAAAAGCAGAAATAGAGATCATAGTTTGGTTAAATTTGTAGTGATAATTTGGAAGTATGAATGCTTTCTAATTTGCAGTGATTCAAGCAAAGTCTTAAGCATTGTCAAAAAGAGAAATTACAAACATTACTTTGTTCTGCATTTTATCTTTGATAAAATGATTTGGCATGGATGTTACATGAATGCCAAATGAAGAGAAAATATATATCCCAGAAAAGGAAAATCTTTCATGAGATAAAATATGTATTCTTACTTTCATTCCATAGACATATTATTCCCTAATAAACATATGACATATTAGGATAGTTTCCAAACTTTTGAAATCAAATTTCCAATAACTTTTATATTAAGCAAGTAGTCTGAATATGGAAAAACTCTCAAATGTGTAAAGATCATGTGCTTTAAAATTTAAGTTTGCTGAAAGGTCTTAAATTAATTATAATAGAATATATAAAGATGAATTAACTTTCACCTATGTCATTTCATTTAGAAGTTTGCATTCATACATCAAGATGGTATCTCTGAGTAGTTACTGAGACCTAGGATCAGCAAAAGTATTTTCAATTAATATATGTTAACCTTGTCTTATTTAGGGTTTCTGTTGCTGTGACCAAACACCATAACCAATGGGAAAGTTAGGAAGGAATGTGTTTATTTGCCTTACACTTCATCATTGAAGAAATTAAGGACAGAAACTAAATGGGATGGGATCCCAGAGGAAGGAGCTGATGAAGAGTACATGGAAGTGTGCCAATTACTGGCTTGCTTCCCATGGCTTGCTCAGACTGCCTTCTGAGAGAACAGAGGACCATCCTCCCAGGCATAATACCACCCAGCATAGGATGAACCCTCACCCATTAACCACTAAATAAAAATTGTCTTACAGCTGATTCTCATTCAGGGATTTCCTCAGCTGAGGCTTCTGGTTCTCTGATGACTCTAGCTTGTGTCAAGTTGACACAAAACCTCTCCATGGAAAACTATTATACTATAACGTCAAAAGAATATTGGATGATCTATGCAAGACTGATTATCAATACATTTTATAATTTCACTGATGCAAAAAATAGTGAAAGAAAGAAGCAACATTTAAGAGATGGCCAGTCTAAATAGCCATGATGATATCTACTGATACATCTTGCTCAAAGAGACAGGAATAAAAAGAAGTGTAAGACATATTTTCATGGAAAAATATAGAAAATTGCAGAATTTTTATCATATTGAAGGATGAATTCCAATATCAGCCTCTGGGTCCATGTATTTTTTGTGTTACATTTTGGCACACAGAGACTGATATTGGGGTTCAGTCTTCTAGCTGAGTATCAGAAGATCAAAGCAGCCAGCCACTAGCTCACATCTCTAGCTCAGACTCAAAGGGCTCATCCATGCAAGAGCCCTTCACCAAGTCTCAAACTGCTTCCTTTACTCAGTGTGGGTGGAAAATGAATGCCTCAAACTGAATACTGATACTGACTTATATATCACTTATGAGTCCTATTATTATAGGTGTGAGCTATAATTCTCTTTTGGACTGATTCAATCTTATGTAGATCTGAGTGGCTTAGGACTCACAGGGATCTGTTTATCTTTTAATGCTCAATTTTAAGAATAAAGGTGTGTATTACCACCTCTAGCATCTGACTACTGAGATTAAAGATGTATGCCTGACTTCTATAGCTTGTGGCTCCCATGGAGGATTGTAATAAAATATTAATGATTATATCTGGTCAAGCAATTCACATGCCAAACTCCATCTGTCCCCCTCTGTCCTTCTGTCTTTCTTATTCTCTCTCCCTTTCCCTTCCCCCATCTCTGTGATTAAAGATATGTATGGAAATACTTATGTGTGTGTTTCATATCAATTATTTCAACAATTATAACACAGAATACAATTTTGAGATTAATTTAATATTATCTACTTAAGGAATAAAATGTGATGTATGTTTTATATGCATCTTCTTTCATTTTCAGAATGCTCCCCTTTCTCTCATTAAGATAAATAGGAATTTTTAATGTTAATCTTCAGACAGATATTATTGACTATGTGAAGGTATTTTACTATGTTTTAACATTACTATTAGCTTAAGAAAATATTAATTAATTCAAGTTGAATTCCTACTATGACCTCAGTCTTGTTAATGGGACTATCTGAGAAAACTCCACACTGCTAATGACAACTACTTCTTATACTCAGCACATTAAGACAGGGCATAATTTTACAATGTTGTAAAAGAAATGGATGTACAGTTTTAAAACGTACTTCTTAGTATACACAATATTGCAAGTTTCACAACAGTGAAAGTGTACAACTATTCTCCTTATACCCAGTATCTTAGCCTCTTTTTCAAAAGCTGAGAAATTTCTATACAAATTGAAGTGTGTGTTGCCAACACTGGACTCCTTGCTGTATTGAAGTGGCATAATTCTGATAGACATGTGTTCATAGAAATTTACGGTGCAGTTCACTTTATAATATTTGGCCAAAAGTACAGGATGTTTTTTTGTCAATCTTTCATTATTGAAAATAAATTTCACATTTTGGTGACAAGCTTCTTGAGTTCTTTCTATATTTTGGAGTTCAGCCCTCTCTTAGATGTGGTGAAGATCTTTACCCATTCTGTAGGCTGCTGTTTTATATTGTAGACTGTGCTCTTTGCCTTATAAAACTTCTAAGATTCTGGAGGTACCATTTACTAATTGTAAATCTCAGTGTCTGTGCTACTGGTGCTATGTTCAGGAAGTAGTCTACTGTGCCAATTAGTTCAAGGGTACTATCCACTTTCTCTTCTAGGGGGTTTAGTGTGTCTAAATTTATGTTGAGGTTTTTTGATTCATTTGGTCTTAAGTTTTGTTCATGATGATATATATGAATCTATCTGCAGTCTTCTTACATGTCAGCATCTAGTTATTGCAGCACCATTTGTTGAAGATGCTTTTTTGTCATTGAATAACTATAGCTACTTTATCAAAAATCAGGTATTCATAATTGTGGGGATTAATATCAGGGTCTGCAATTTGATTCCACTGGTCTTCTGTGTGTCTGTGCCAATATCAAGCTGTTTTCCTTACTATAGCTTTATAATAGAGGTTGAAGTCAGGAATGGTGATTCTTCCAGAAATTCCTTTATTGTACAAGGTTGTTTTGTCTATACAGATCTATACAGTGAATTCTCAACAGGGGATTCTTAAATAGCCAAAAGGCACTTAAGAATTAACTCAACATCCTTAGCCATTGGGAAAATGAAAATCAAAATGACTCTGAAATCCCATTTTACACCTGTCAGAATGACTAATTTCAAAAGCACCAACTACAGTTTATGATGGACAGGGTAAGTTGAGAGAGGATCCACTCCTGGATTCTTGGTGGGAATGCAAATGTGTACAGCTACTTTTGGAAGTCATTATGGAAACTTCTCAGGAAAATAGGCCTCTACCTAAAGATCCAGCAATTCCATTTTTTGGCATATACTGAAAGCATGCACACTTATACCACAAGGTCATCTGTTCAACTATGTTCTTAGCAGATTTTTTAACAGCCAGTACCTGGAAGCAACCTAGATGTCCCTTAATTGAAGAATGGATAAATACAATGTGATAATTCAAACAATGGAATACTACTTAGCAGAAAATAAACAATGACACCTTGAAATTTGCAGGCTAGTGGATGGAAATAAAAGAAAAAATCTTGAATGAGGTAACCCAGACACAGAAAGAGAAAAATAAATGTACTTACACATAGGTGAATATTAGACATAGAGCAAAGTATAACCACCCTATAATCCACAACCCCAGCAAAGATAGGAAACAAGGAAGACCCTGAAACTGACATACTTGGACTTCTGAAGAAGATGAAAAGGACAAGAACTTCTTAGCAAATTGGGAGCATAGTGCGCAGGGGAGGCAGGTAGGAAAAAGCAAGAGGGGAGAAGAAAAGTGGGGAGAAGAACATGAAGGATCAGGACATAGAGTTGGGAGAACACATTAAGAGAGCAAGGAAAGAGATACTTTCATAGAGGGAGCCATTGCAGGCTTAACAAGAAACATGGCAGTAGGTAAATCTCCAGGGCTCCACAAGGATAACTCCAACTAAATCTAAGAAATAGTAGAGAGGCCACCTAAATGCCTTTTCCTATAATGAAATTGATGATTACCTTAAATGCCATCATAGAGCCCTTATCCAGTACCTGATGGAAGCAGAAGTAAAGATTCACAGCTAAGTACTGAGACATATTCCTGGAAAACAGTTGTTAAGAGGGAGGAGTGAAAAGAAAAGGGGTGGAGACCAAGTTAGGGACACCCACAGAAAAAGCTGGCCTGAGTTCATGGACTCCAATTTGACAACTGGGGAACATGATAACCACAAATTAGGCCCCATGCATGTGGGTGTCACTTGGGGGGCTTTTACAGTGGAGCCAGTGTTTACTCCTAGTGCACAAATGGACTATGGGAGCCCATTCCCTATGGAGGGATACACTAAAAGCTTAGATACATGGAGGAGGGCCTAGGCCCTGCCACAAATTATTTGACAGACTTTGATGATCCACTATGGAAAGTCTCAACCTCCTTGGAGAATGGATGGGTGTATGGTTGGGGCAATAAAAAGATGGGAGGGGAGGGAAATGGGATTATTATGTAAAATAAGATAGCTTTAAATTTAAATAAATATTTTAAATGAAAGTGAAAAAAATATCCATATTTTGCATTGGGAGAACTTTACTTATTGTTCTTTGTATTTGTTAAACAAATTAGTAGTGTACTTCCATAGGTCATAGACTCTTAGCTTGCTTCTTTTCTAATAAAAGCATATACCAAATTCAGTGGACATTTTCACTGAGGCAGATAAACTTTAGGTAAAAGAATCATAACACTATTTCTTGTCTTGACTATATACATAGGGTTATTTATTTTTGAAATGTGTTTTATGTACCATAAGCTATCCTCATATTAGGGATAACCTACTTTTGCATTTCTTATAATCAGATTATAGGTTTGTGTCACCATGACAAGCACAGGTGATGGTGTTAATGACAATTAAATTCTTTCAAGTAAGACATTACTCTCTTCATGCTAATCACTCATTTTATACTTAGTATGAAAGTATGTTATATGCATAGACATATTTGAATTCTGATATGGGACTAGGATTTTCAAGTAAGTAGAAGCTAAAATAATCAAACAAAAATTACTACTATATAAGTAGATAATCTATTTTTAGAGCCATATCATTTCATTTTAAGTATATATTCTATGTTAATTCCAGGTGATTTTATTTTTTACTAATGATTATTAAACTTAAATTAAATACATCAAGATAGATAATGTCTATCATAATACAAATAATGTTTATTAATGTTTTTAAAGCCTCATTTAAAATAAATTAATAATAATGCCCCACAAAAGAATTCTTTGACCTCTTCATTTCTTTGCATAATTACCTGTAGTCTATATTTTATTTAACAGTTTTAAAATTAAAGTGCTTAAAGGATTTTCCATTAGACTTGTCCATACAAATGTTACAAAATAAAACTCTCTATATAAGGAAAACTTATACAGAATTAGCTATTCATGTAAAGGTATAATTATGCTGAAATATTATAGGAAGGATTTGTCAATATTGGTATAGCTTTGGTTCTAATAACAAAAATCAGAAATTGTAACTATTATTGGAAAGTAGTAATTTCTGAACCTAGAGAATATAAGCAGTAATAAATGCCCATTAATGACACACCCTTTTATTTTGTTTATTTTTTGAGATTGTCATTCAATTACAATTTTTCTCTCTTTTCTTCCTTTAAAACATTCTTATAATTGTCACCTTGTTTCCCTTCTAATTCATGGCCTCTTTTTTTCACCTCAGTGTTTCCTTTTATCTTAGACAAAGAAAACTAGCAATATTCATTGTACAACTTATTTTAAAATATGGGCACTTTACTTGCAAAATGCCCATTATTGTATTTAGACAGATAATACAGTACTTTAAAATAAATGATACAGTTATCTGATGATACCAAAGAATGACTATTTCATTTGAATAAATTTAGTTGTGTTATAATAAAATCAATTGTTATGAATATTGGCTATTCTGCTCAAGGCTCTACTTTATAATTTAGTCCGGGCTGAAAACTATCAGTTAGGTTGATCAATCTTAATATTAGCTATTCTTTGTAAATGAAATGAAATTATTTTGGGTTTTATAATTCCTATATTGAAAACAATCCTCTCAGATCAATATGTATGACATAATATATTGAACATAGAAAATCAAAGGAAATATTCAGTCTTTAATGTTGTTTTATGTGATTTTTTTTTGATAGCACATTGTTACATAATTAATTT
Organism: Phodopus roborovskii; assembly: GCF_943737965.1. NCBI lineage: Eukaryota > Metazoa > Chordata > Mammalia > Rodentia > Cricetidae > Phodopus > Phodopus roborovskii. The sequence goes on from NW_026126433.1 coordinate 20,500,754, forward strand.
AGTATCTTACTATTTAACCCAACAGTGTTTTGGGATTTCAGGCCTTTACCACCTGCCATGGCTAAATGTGCCCTATAAAAACAATAAATGAGATATAAGTCCTATAATATTATAACAGAGTAATTGTTTAAAATTGAAACATAGACAGCTTTGAAGTTTAATATTTATGATTCTATATTCACCATATAAAATTATTTAAAATTAAATTAATCTGTGCCCAGATCTCATTGAAAACACATTTTTCACTCAGGATAAAAAAAAAAATCATTTTTCTCTATCCCTTAAGGAGTAAAGAATTGTTTTCCCACACATATATGTTGAATGTCCTACCCTCAATGAGGACATTAAACAATGAGGGTGGCTGATGGTTACATTTAGGAATTGATTTACTGAATTAAAGCATATGTAGATAACTGGAAAACATTATATCGTAGTATGTCAACATGCTTCATAAGAACCCTGAGTATACAGGTAGAGAAGATAGATTCTCAGTGGGGGCAGAACTCAAGTGAGCTGTAAATCTGACTGCAACAATACTGCATAGGAAAGATAATTCTGCTCTCATCTAACCAAGAATCTTTCTGACATTAAGAATTCCACACTCTCAAACTAAATTCAAAAGAGATGAAGAAGATCATTTCTTAATCATTACAGGAGGAATATATTAAGATGAAGTCTCAATTCTGAACATCTGTTCCCCAAATATAAAGGCATTCAAATTTAAAAAAAAAATATGAAATGTCAAAACTCACATAAAACCTCACACACTTATAGTGGGGCATGTCAACACCAGATAGGTCCAACAGAAAGATGCTTAACAAAGAAACAAAGGGACTAACAGAAGTTACGACACAATTGGGTTTAACAGACATTTATAGAACATTCCATCCAAACACAAAAGAATAAACCTTCTTCTCAGTGGCACATGGAACCTTATCTAAAATCGCCCAATACTCAGAAATATAGTAAATCTCAATAGGTCCAAAAAAATTGAATAACCCCCTTTATCTTATCAGACAACAGTGCTTCCAAGTTACAATTCAACAACAACATAAATTGCATACTCATGGAAATTGAACAATGCACAATTGCACCATTCCTGGGTCGAGGAAGAAATAAAGAAAGAAATTACAAACTTCTTAGAATTCAATGAGAAGAAAAACACAAAATACCCAAACATATGGGAACTTTGAAAGCAGTGCTAAAAGGAAAGTTCATAGCCCTAAGTTGGAGAATAGTCACACTCGAGAATGAATAGCACAAATGAAAACTCTAGAACAAAAAGAAGCAAACCCACCACAGAGGAGGAGATGGCAGAAAATAATCAAATTGAGGGATGAAATAAAAACAAAGAAAACAGGAAAAAATACAAAGAATCAATGGAATAAAGAGTTTGTTCTTTGAGAATATCAACATTATAGAGAGTCCTTTATTAAAGCTAACTAAAAGACAGAAAGAGAATATTAAAATTAACAAAATCAGAAATGAAAGTGGGAACATAACAATGGACAGTGAGGAAACCCAGAGAATCTTCACACCATAATTTGTTTTAGTTTTTTTGCTTTTTTTTCTTTTTCTTTTTCTTTCTTTTTTTCATTTTTTTTTTATTTTATATAACCAAGTCCATTCAAATGAAAACAAACATTTACAGAAAATTTTTGGGAATTTGGGCATCATTCTTTCCAAACTACTTTTTGCTGGTAAGGGGCTCTGTCATGGGGGATTCTAAGAAGATGCAGAAATCCTGGCTGTAGTCTGTAGGGCTGCTTTGTCCAGCTGTTTTGAATGTAGGATCACCTGGTACTCTGTTTCAGGTGTTCTGGCATGATCAAACCATATTAGTCAGGAAGGAATTCACATCTTTTTATTTTCTGTGGGAACAAAAATAGAAATCCTTTTCCCCAATAACTTGTCCTTGAACATAAATTTTGGAGTCAAAGCATTTTTTTATTTAATTTATTACTTTACATGTTGATCCAAGTTCCCTGTCCATCCCTCCCTACCTCCCTCACTCCCTCCATCCCTTTTACCCTCTCTGCCCTCTCACATGCACCCTAACCACCCTCCCCTCCCATCCCCCCACCCAAATTCCATATGTAGGGGAATGCCATCCAGTTGGGGTCATATAGATCTGACAGTTCATGAGAAGTAGGGACTAGGGCTTCTACCCTGTCTCTAGGTTAAGGCACTAATCCCTCCATGGGGGATGTGTTAGCAAGGTCCTTTTGTGCACCAGGGATATATCCTGGATCCACTGTCTGAGGGCCCTTAGTCTGCTCATTCCTTCTGGCTGAGACTCTTATTCAGGGGGGCCTGAGTCAGTCCCATGCTGGCTTCCCAGCTATCAGTCTGGGGGCCTGTTAGCTCCTCCTTGTTCAGGTAGGCTGTCTCTATGTGTTTCTGAAGCCTGGTCTTGTCCTCTCCATCTGCATCTGGGTTCTTGTTCAACTCAGTGATTATGTATGGGTATTTGCTCCTGTTTCCAACAGACATTAGATGAGGACTCCATGGATAAGTTAGTTGTTGATCTCACTATCCAGGAAGAGCATTTTTGTCAGCCTTTCCACAGAAGCTCAAATTGTTAGTTGGTGGCAGTCTTGTAGTTCTCTAGACCTTTCTTTGTGTTCAGTTTTATCTTCAAGCCAATATTGGCTCCCTCTTTTATGTTCTCTCTCTCTCTCTCCCTCTCTCTCTCTCTCTCTCTCTCTCTCTCTCTCACTCTCTCTCTCTCTCCTTTCTTCAGGACTTGACAATCCCCCTCTTAGGCATATACCCAAAGGATTCATATCCATGCAACAAAGACATCTGTTCAACTATGTTCATAACAGCAATAATTGTAATAGCAAGAACCTGGAAGCAACCTAGATGCCCCTCAATTGAAGAATGGATAATGAAGATGTGGCACATCTACACAATGGAATACTACTCTGCAGAAAAAAATAATGGTATCTTGAAATTCGCAGGCAAGTGGATGGCAATTGAAGAAACCATCTTGAGTGAGGTAACCTAGTCACAAAAAGAGGAACATAGTGTGTACTCACTCATATGTGAATTTTAGACCTAGATCAAAGGAGCACTAGCCCATAATTCATACCAGCAGAGGAACTCAGACACAAGATGTATTCTAAGAGATTCATATAAAGTCCTTCACAGAACTGGGAGGGGACAAGTCCCCCAGAGCACAGGGGAAGTGGGGGGGCAGTGAATGGAGAGAGAAGTAGGAGAAAACGAGGGTGAGAAAAGGAAAACATGTGTGACCAGGAAGATTGAGCCCGATTATGAATAGAAGACAGGTCATACTTTGAAAATCTGTACTCCACAATATTTGAAAAATTAATGGAAATAGACATTTTTTTCTGGATAGATATCATTTACCAAAAAACTCAAGACCAAATAAGCAATTTAAATAGACATATAATCCCTAATGAAATAGAAGCTGTCATCCAAAGTCTCTCATGGCCAGATGGTTTCAATACAGAAATCTACCAGAAATTCAAAGAACAGCTATAACCAACACTCCTGAAAGTGTTCTTTCCATACAATAGAAGAAGGTCATTGACAAACTTTATTCACAAGATTACATTTACCCTGGGACCCAAGCTACACAAGGACATAGCTAAGAGTATACAAACAAATATCCCTCATGAATATTGATGCAAAATTCTCAATAAAATACTTGAAAGTCAACCCCTAGAGCATATCAGAGAAATCACCCACCATAACCAAGGTTTATCACATGTAGTCAGGGATATTTTAACACACGAAAATCCATTAATGTAATCCACAATATAAACATACTGCAAAAGAAAAAGCACATAATCAATTCACTGGATGCTGAAAAAGCCTTTGACAAAGTTTTATACCACTAAGTGATCAGGGATAACAGGAATATGCCTAAACATAATAAAGCAATATATAGCAAACCAACAGCCAACATCAAACTGAATGGAAAGAATTACAAGAATTCCACACTTTCTTTTTTTCTGAGCAGGGTTTCTTTGTAGCTATAGAGGCTGACCTGTAACTAGTTCAGTAAACCAGGCTGGTCTCAAACTCATAGAGATCCATCTGCCCTTGCCTCCCATGGGCTGGGATTAAAAGCATGCCCCACCACTGCCTGGCTGAATTCCATATTTTCACTTAGTATTTTACTAAAATCTCATTTACTAGTTTGTATATATACTTACCATCTATTTATCTACATCTATCTATGATCTATCTATCATTTACCTATCATCTATCTATCATCTATCTATCTATCTATCGATCGATCATCTATCATCCATCAGTTATAATTTATCCCTGGTGCACAAAACGACTTTGGGAGCACATTCCCCATGAAGGGATACTCCCTTAGCCTAGAGGCAGCAGGGAGGGCTGAGTCCATATTCCAAATGACTTAACAGATTTTGTTGATCCCTCCTGGAAATCAAAGTTTGTTTTAAGGTGAAGAAATTTAGTCCAAAAATCAATCACACAGCCAAATGAAGAGAAACAAAGTAAGGGATGATGTATCCTAGAAAAATTACTACTATAAGAGTACTTAATAAATATTCACATAAACAGTATTAAAAGAAGAAAAATAGCAGGCAAATTGGCAGTTGATACTCAGGGACCTAGTAATAACAATGAATATAACAGCATCACAATTTGCACAATGCATCTAAAAAGCATAGTAAGATATACACACAGAATTCTAGAAGGTAAAATTTTTATCAACTTATTTCCCTACTAATTAATAAAATTAATTCACAAATAGTTGGTGATAGTCTGACAGGAAATAGTCTGACAAAATAACACAAACAACCATAATTGTCTAATTCACATTTAATCACAAGATTCCCACAAATGATTCAGGATGATATGAAGGAAGAAACAAAGCTGATTTTGTTAACACCTAGAGTGATTCAAGATTTTGTCATATAAAATCACAAGGATAAAAAATAAACATGTGCTGAGTAAGCAAAAGAAAGCAAAATTAATATAATAATATTTAAACAAAAGTAAATTTTTATATACAACTTAACTATGAACAGAATATAATGATAACTAGAATACACCGATGGAAGAAAAGGGAAATCATAAAATCTTGTTGAGATAGGTACTAGAACTCTGGATTAGCACACTCTGTCTCTCTCTCTTTCTAATTTTCCATTTTACAGAGGAACTGAATTAAGTTGTTAGTTCAAAAAGGTGGTCACACCATTTATAAATCTAGTTACAGGAAATCAAATGCCATCTGACCCTGTGGGAGCACATCTGTAGGCGTGCATGTGGCACACATATATTCATTCAGGAAGGCCATGCATACCTAAAATGAAATTAATTAATGAAAAAATAAAGAAAAAATGGACTTTGGATGATCTAAATTCATATCAAAATCAAATTTCCACAATATACATCTTCCTAGTAGTGTACCATTAAATACCCTTTTTGCTTTGTGTTCAAATAATTATTAAAATTTATATTGAATATCACACATCTTTGAATTGCCAAGAACATGTTTATAAACTTAAATTAAATGAAAGAAATTTCCTATTATTGACCAAATGTGATCAATAGAACTGGCAATACAATGTCATGAATGGAAATATAACTGTAACTGCATTAGAAACCTAGAGATGGTTCATTTTTAACTTGCTCATATTGTTTATGATAAAAATGAAGACACTGGACTAAAAAATAACAGTTAACAGCATGTTTCTGAAGTAATTAAAGTTCTGGACAAGGAGTTTTGAAACCTAGAACTTAACCTCAAATATAAAAATTTGTCAAGAATTAAGGTAATTGAATAAAACAATTAGAAAATTCTTTCTGAGATATTTTGAAATCAATGAAAGCAAAATAAAATTTCCCAAAGTTCACAAGTGCATGCATTATAAAATTAAACCTAGGAAACTTTTATCTCATAGAGATTAAGAAAATGCCTTGAAAGTAAAAATTACAAAAACAATAAATTATTTATGAACCACATATTTAAGAATTTGCTTCCAAACTCTGAACCTCTTCTGGCCTCCTGGGTCATCCATATGCATGCACAAAATGCACACACACATGTACACATAAATAAACATAATAAAAACAAACAAACAAAAAAAACAATCTTAATAAGAAGTCATCAGGTGACAAGCCCATATAATAGTTAGAAATTTCTTTATTGGGCAAACATGACTATATTTTCACTATTTTTTTTTTGTTTCAACAGTAAAGAATATAAAAGAGGAAAAGAAATAATTACTCAAGCTTAAGTGTGTTATTTTGACTGTTGTGATATTTGTTTATTATGTAACAAATAAAACATGCTAAGATCCGAGCCACACTAGCTAGTCACAGAGAGCAGGCAGTGTTGAAACACACCTTTAATTGCAGCACTTGGGAGACAGATGCAAATGGACTTCTGTTAGTTCAAAGGTCACTCTGTACTACATGAAATTGAAGTCCTCTAAGAGAGCCTTTAATTCCAGGCTCTCTTAAGGTAGGAAGAGTCAGGAGTACAAGTCTGTCTGAGGCAGCAATCTGAAGCAGACATTCTCAGAAAGCATTCTGAAGAGCAGTGCAGTCTTAGTCTCTCAGTCTGAGATGAGTCTGGGGATTTGTAGGAAAAGGATCACCCCTTTGAGCATTGATAGAGGTAATAACTCTATTGGCTGACAGCTCTGCTTCTCTGATCCTTGAGATTTCTCAACCTGAGAGCTTACCCCGAGTTTTTATTATTAGGACCAAAAAGAATTCATGCAACCATTTCTTATAATAATATCTATTAAGAATCATAATAGTACATTATTTGTAATATTTTGAGTGCAATGAAACCTTATATGAACAATACATTCTTTACACTGGCAGGTTCTTGGAATATTTCCAATGGCTAGTTATGACATAAAAAATTAAATATGAGCACACCTTCAGTCATAAATGGTAAACACATCATCAAGAAGTGTTAAAAATAAACTTCCAAAAGATGGTGCACACTAACAGATTCCTTTTGCATGTGATTTTTTTTCTTAGTATTAAGTGGACAATGACTTACTGTATTGTTCACATGTAAGATATCTTCATTTCTTTGATCAGAAGGACAAAATTAACATGGATATTTGCAATGATGGATTTGTTCAATAGCTTTATGGCAGTTCCTCAGGAAAATGGGAATTAGTTTACCACAGGACCCGGCAATCCCCCTCTTAGTCATATACCCAAATGATCCACATCCATGCAACAAAGACATCTGTTAACTATGTTCATAGCAGCATTATTTGAAATAGCAAGAACCTTGAAGCAACCTAGATGCCCCGCAATTGAAGAATGGTTAATGAAGATGTGGCACATTTACACAATGGAATAGTACTCTGCAGAAAAAATAATGGTATCTTGAAATTCGCAGGCAAGTGGATGGCACTTGAAGAAACCATCCTGAATGAGGTAACCCAGTCACAAAAAGGGAACACAATATGTACTCACTCATATATGGATTTTAGACCTAGATCAAATGATCACCAGCCTATAATTCACAACACCAGAGGAACTAGGACACAAGATGTATTCTAAGAGATTCATATAAAGTCCCTCACAGAACTGTTAAGGGACAAGTAAGTCCCCCAGAGCTGACAGAAAGTGGGGGGGGGGCAGCAAATGGAGAGAGAAGTAGGAGAAAACGAGGGGGAGGAAAGGAAATCACGTGCATCCAGGAAGATTGAGCATGGTTAGGAATAGAAATCAGGAGAGAGAGAAAGAGAGAACATAAAAGAGGGAGCCAATATTGGTTTGAAGATGAAATTGAACACAAAGAAAGGTCTATAGAACTATAAGACTGCTGCCAACTAACAATTTGAGCTTCTGTGGAAAGGCTACCATAAATGCTCTTTCCAGATTTTCCAGATAGTGAAATCTACAACTAACTTATCCATGGAGCCCTCATCTAATGCCTGGAATTGGAAACAGGAGCAAACACCCATACATAATCACTGAGCCGAACTGGAACCCAGATGCAGATGGAGAGGACAAAAACAGGTGGCAGAAATACAGAGACAGCCTACCTGAACAAGGAGGAGCTAACAGGCCCCCAGACTGATAGCTGGGAAGCCAGCATGGGACTGACTCAGGCCCCCCTGAATATGGGTCTCAAGCAGAAGGACTGAGCAGTCTAAAGGCCCTCAGACAGTGGATCCAGGATATATCCCTGGTGCACAAAAGGACCTTGCTAACACATCCCCCATGGAGGGACTACTGCCTTAACCTAGAGACAGCAGAGAAACCCTAGTCCCTACTTCAAATGACCTGTAAGATCTACATGACCCCAACTGGATGGCATTCCCCTACATATGGAATTTGGGTGGGGGGATGGGATAGGAGGGTGGTTAGGGTGCATGTGAGAGGGCAGAGAGGGTAAAAGGGATGGAGGAAGTGAGGGAGGTAGGGAGAGAGGGATGGAGGGAGAGGGAACTGGAATCGACATGTAAAATAATAAATTAAATTTTAAAAAAATGCCTTGAGTGCAAAATTTATATTCAAGAACAAGTTACTGGGGAAAAGGATTTCTATTTTTGTTTCCACAGAAAATGAAAAGCAGTGGATTCCTTCCTGACTAATGTGGTTTGATCATGCAAGACCTCCTGAAACAGAGTACCAGGTGATCCTATATTCAAAATAGCTAGACAAAGCAGTCTTACAGACTACAGCCAGGATTTCTGCATCTTCTTAGAAACCCCCATGATAGGACCCCTTACCAGTGGGAAGTAGTTTGGAAAGAACAAAGCCCAAATTTCCAAAGATTGTCTATAAATGTTTGTTTTCATTTAAATGGACTTGGTTATTTAAAATAAATAAAATAATGAAGAAAAATTCATATTTTTTTAAATTGCAAAATCTAATAGATTACTTGTGGGATATAATAAAAAAATCAGGCATAATCATGGTGTGGTTTATTCATAGTATTTTAATTACAACATGTAAAACACAAAAATATGTGAGAAATCTTAAAATGAAAAGGTAAGTTGATTATATGTTAGTAGATCATTCATTATTCTGTATAAGATAGTGAGGGCCATATTTAAACCAAGACTGATATATATTCAATAATGACTTAGACGAATTGATAGAAATATACAGAGGATATGATTGGTTCCATGAATTTTAATATGAAACGCCAGGATTTGAAAACACATTCAAATTCGTTTGCAGAAACAGTGGATCCATTTTTTTTCTTTTTTGACTATTGATTCAAAATGTGATTGGTAATATTCACTTTAATTTTCCTGTTACACAGTAAATTATTTGGGTAGACTTTTCTATTGCAGAAATTTATCATTGACAATATAATATTTGTAGTGAACATTGAACATTGTACTATTGTGTCAAACAAGGTATAAATTAACTCTATGTATTTCAGAATTTTCAAATTAGATACAAATTTTCCAAATATAAAAGGATGTAATTATATAAATTAATGTAAACGAGTCAAAAATCATCTTAACATTTTGTGTCCACATTATTATCAAATACTATTTAAATATTAAGTATCAAATAAAATTAAAACTGTATTTGTTTGATATTTTAACTTTAATGTATGTTGTCTTATTGCGATTTATGTTAAGCAGGACACATTAATAAATTATGTAGCAATGGTAGAACAATTTACAATAACTTTAAATTTCAATAATCTTCAGTTTTAAGAGTGTGCAGAGTAATATTTCTGTTTTCAACAATTCTAAACACAAGAATGGTATGGAAATCCACTGGTAAAATCTAAATGCATAGATGCTTGAAGTGCTAAAATGTACAGACTGATGTTCCACTTGTGGGATGAAATAATAAATTATCATTTGTTGACATTTTTAAATATAAGACTTTTAATGATAAAGACCAACACTAGGTTGTAAGAACACACGTTATCAAAGTAGAGAAATTATTTAAATAAATTTATTTTTGGTATGATTTCTCATTATATTGTCCTTTTGTATCTATACAAAAAAAAGTTTCAGAATTCTTGTTCAGTTTTCAATTTGACAACTTATTTTGAAAAATTGGTGATTTTAATTGTTATTGTTTTAATAAACAAAACTACCAAACTAGTTTTATTATATAAAGCATGCAAGAATAATTTTCTCAATTTTATTAGAACTTCAGGCAAAGCTTGTCACAGGCCTTCTGCCTCAGTCCCCTCATCCCAGATGTTAAGATAATAACCCATGAAGCATAAATGCAATAACATACTTAACTTTGAGCATCTACAAAGCAATATGCCTTTAGGAACTAATTTATTTTCTATGGTAAAATCTATATTATAATGTACAACAAAAGAAAGTGAATTAAAATTGAGCTTCTGGATCAATACCAGTTTCCAATCATGAATGAGTTATTTATAATGTTAATGGTGAAAAGATTTCTGGATATTATTCATCACATAAGAAAACCTTAATAGAAATAAATGTGTGTATTTTCCAGTGATAAACAAAATGTAATATAATTAGAGCAATAACATTAGAATTTCAACTGATGAATAATAATATGTATGTAAAATCAGTTATTATTTTACATATATTTCATTATTATTTTCCCTATCTCTAAATTATTCACTTATTTGCAAACATATATTTTACATGCAACATGATTTAATATCTTTTTATAGTAATGAAAAAATTATAGTAGCGTTTATTCACTGAACTATAATTAAGAGTCCATTTCTTACATTTCATAACTGATCTAGGATTTTAAGTCAGAGTTAGAAATTTTCTTCATTTAGAGAGTTTCAAGAATATTTGAGAAGTTGATTCGATGGCTACAATAGATCAAGATGGAAGAATATCCATGTTATTGTGTCTAAAATTTTAAAAAATAATGAAAATATTTCTATAACAAAATAACAAAAAACTTCTTTTAATGATAAGATGAACAAGTGTCTGATTTGTATCAATTAATTTTGATTTTTTCAACCTCTAATTCTTTATGAAGTTATTTTGAATAGAAGGATGCATGTTAATTTCTATAAATTAAGCAAATTTTGAATCAAGAGCTGTGTATACATTTATGTAGAAAGAACCAATACTACCATTTGTTTATGAGTAGATTAGTTTCTAAAGATAAAAGCAAAAATCTTTGACACATATCAGTGTACTTTTTATAATAGTAACATGGTGTTCCCATAATCATACAATACACCTTTTTAATATCTCAATGTTATAAGTGATGTAATTATGTATATTCTTCAATTATTTAAGTGTTATACAGAGGAATAATTAAATCATCCTTTATTAAGTTTGAAATTCTCTGAGTTCAGCAATCATAACCTCTCTGAATATTTAGGAAAGTATGAAATTCTCTTTTTCGGAGAACATGGCACAAAGAAGTAACTGAGCAGGGATCAAAGGAGTTTAGAATCTAAAATAACAATATAGGAGCCTGCATGTATGTGCACTATGTCCATTAAGTATATGTTTTGACTGATTTGCTTGATGTTTTTGTGAGACTCCTAATACTGAGAGTTCAGGTGCCTGATCATGGAACTTTTTCTCCTCTATGGCTTTTATTATCCATCTTTGATATTAGAATTTGTTTACCTTCTCATTGCATCTTGCTGAACAGTGCTTGGTTGATAACCCTGGGAGGCCTCTTCTTTTCAAAAGGGACATGGAGGAGAAATAGATCTGGTGGAGAAGGGAGATAGGAGGATGGGAATAGAGGCTGTGGTAGAGCTGTTCTGTATGGGAGAAGATTATAGAATAAAGAAAAATAATCAATTACATATTTAAAAGTTTAAAACTGTATTTTGTATGTGTTAATGTGTAGCTTCATGCAAGGCATATGTTAGAAATTCACTGAAATTTTTTTGGCTGCCAGTTCCAGACATCAAAATAATCCAGTCAGACATAGCATCATATACTTGGAGCTGTTAAATCGCCTTGCCAGCCAGTAGACTTCTATTCATTGTAGACTAAATTCTAAGTTGTTATTGAAGTTATTCTATAAAAACAAAGTCAAATCCCCATAAACCAGGTTCTGGCACGTGCATTCCAGCAGAGAACAGAACACACATAATACAATAAACCTAGTAGCATTCAATACTGAATAGTGTGCCTCCATTAAATCCCAACTCGCAGGGGTAAGGGAACCACAGAAATGGAGGCAGAAAGAATATAAGAGTCAGTGGGTTTGAAGTCAGGGATGGGAATGCTTCCAGAATATTTTTCATTGTACAGCATTGTTTATTGATTTTATTTTTTCTACAGTAATGAAAATACCTTGGTATTGGCATAAAAACAGACAGACAGATAAATGGAATCAAACTGAAGACAATGACATAAATCCATGTACCTATGAACACCTGATTTTTTCCAAAGAACTCAAAATGGTACAATGGAAAAGAATAACCTCTTTAGTAAATGGTACAAACATAAGTGGATGTTCACATGGAGAAATAGCAAGTAGATCCATATCTATCACCATGTACAAAACTCAAATCCAAGTGGATTAAGGGCCCCAACATAAATATATCTCCATTGAACCTGATAGAAGAAAAAGTGGAAAGTAGCCTGGAAACCATTGAAACAGAAGACCACTTTCTAAATATAACACCAGTAGCAGAGACACCAAAAATAATCATCAATTAATGGTACCTCTTGAAAGTGAAAAGCTTCTGTAAGACAAAGGACACTGTTAATATGACAAAAATCAGCCTACACATGGCAAATGATCTTTAACCCCATATCTCACAGAGGGATAATTTCCAAAATTTATAAAGCCCTCAAGAAAATAGAAATAAAATTTCAAAATAAAACAATTGAAAAATGCTGTAAAGAGCTAAAGAAAGAATTCTCACCAGAAGAATCTGAAATGGATAAAATACATTTAAGGAAGTGCTGAACATCCTAAATCATCAGGAGAATGCAAATCAAAGTGACTGCGAGATACCATCTTACACCTGTCAGAATGGCTGAGATCAAAAATACTGAGGATAGCCTATGTAGGACAGGATGTGGAATTGGAGGAATACGCCTCCACTACTGGTGAGAATACATACTTGTACAGCCATTTTGGAAATCAATATGGTTGCTTCTAAGAACATTGGCAATCAATCTAACTCAAGAGCCAGCAATACCATTCTTGGGAATTTACCCAAAAGATGCTTAATCATACCACAACTACATTAGGTCAAGAATGTTCCTAAACAGCATTATTCATAATAGTCAGAACCTGAAAACAACCTAAATGCTCCTCAACCAAGACTAGGTAAAGAAAATGTGGCACACTTATACAATGGAGTACGACTCGGGGGGTAAAAAATAATGACCCCCTGAAATTTTCAAGGAAATGAATGGAACTAGAAAAAAAAAAAACATCCTGAGTGAGGTAACACAGACTCAAAAAAGACAAACAAAATTTTAAATCACTGATAAGTGGATATTATATGTAAAATAAAGAATAACCAGACTGAATTCCACATCTTCAGAGAAGCTAGCAACAATAAGGACACTAAGAGGGCACATGGATCACTCTGGAAAGAAAAATTAGATTATATCTACAGGGCAAAGTGGTAGAAAGGGAGATGGTAAAGGATAAGAACAGGAGGGAAAAAGATGTTCTAGGCAAGAAGGAATGCAATGGGAGAGTAATGGGAAAGATATCTTAATAGACAGAGCAGTTATAGGCTTAAGGAGAAACCTGGTGCTAGCATAATTCCTAAGAATCTACAAGGGGATCCAGGAGAGATGGTGTGTGTCCTGGCCTACTCCTTTCAGCAGATTGATGAATACCCCAACTATCATCACAGAGCCTTCATCCACTAATTGATGGAAGCAAACACATTAAACCATAACCAAGAACCAAGCGAAGCTCCAGGAATCCAGGTGAAGAAAAGTAAGAGGAAACATATGAGCAAGGGAGGTAGAGATCATTATGGAGAAATACACAGAGACAGCTGAACCAAGATTTGTACAAATGGAAATTAGTGTGATAACTACAAATATCTGTCAAAATATAACAAAGAAATAAAAACATACAATGTTATCATGTAAATTAATAAACCTGCCTACTTAACTGAACCAGATGGTGAACCAATTTCCATGTTCGTTGAATTTGAACAACCCAGTTAATAACATGAAATTATTTGCTAGACAAAGTAGAAACAAAATTCTTAATCACAATTGTGAGTAAGGCAATATTAACTAATATTAATACTTAGACCATTTCAAGTAGAAGTTTGAGCATAAGAATTACATGGGAGTAGTGTAAATACTGATAGATGTTTACAAGCAATTGTAATAATATGCACTCAATATTTCCATTCAATTTCTTCCTTAATAGCTATAAATGCAATGCATGAAGGCAATGTGGAAATAAAAAGAAATTAAAACAAATAAAACAAAAACAGGAATGATTTATTATCAGAGTTATGAAACCAGATAGTTATAAAGTTTTGTATATTTGCTTCTCATTTCCTAAACTGCCTATAGTTTTAGAAACCACATCATTTTTTTTTTTTAAACAACAGACTATGTACTACTGGAAACCAATTTGTAATGTTTGTACCCTGCCTTAGGTAGTCACTTTATATCAAAATAATAACCCTAGCAATCATATATAACACAAGGACACATGATGGGAGATGTCATCCTGTATATGTTTCTCATACCAGTTAATGAATAAAGCACCATTGCCCAATAGGAAAACTAGATAGGCGGGACTAGGAGGCAACAAGGAAAGAGTAAGTAGTAAGGAGGAGTCAAGATGGAGAAACCGGGGAGACCAGATGCATGCCCCACTCCCTGGTAAGGAAACCATGTGGAAATACATAGAAATGGGTTAATACTTAAGACAGAGCTATTCAATAAGAAACTAGTACCTGGCCAACAACAGCATTTTATCAAATACAGAGTCTCCATATGTTAATTGGTGCTGGCGTGGTGGCAGGACAAAACCAGCTGAAGGCAGAAAAACCTTACTCCTTACACATGACACCCATGTGGCTAATAACAACTTCCACTTAAAATTTAACAAAAGCTTAATAAAGAATAGAGACAAGCAAGGTTTCTTGGTAGCAGCATTTTTCTTGGTTGAACCCTGCTTTGTGAGAGACAAGCAGTTAATTGCACAGCTCCTTTAAGGGAGCTTTCCTGACTCAGCATAAGTGGCAAAAAACTGCAGGGCTATAAAAAAGCACTGCTAACAATTTATTGGTGTGTATGAGAGCTGGCAATGGCAGTGACCACATCTCCAAGCCAGCAACATGATGCTGGATGGCAGCACAAACCAAGGCAGTGAACACAGCTCTCAATGCTAGAGATAAAAGGACCTGACACCATCTTTGATAAACTTCAGCAGAAACAACTATGACTTTCAGTTTAGCATTGTTGTTGTATACCAGATAAAAGACTCATGGCCAGAAAGAGATAAAGATTTACAATAAAGACAGATTCACATTAACAAAAAGCACTAAATATTTATAGTGTGTTTTAAAATATACATAGGCTTGGGAGAGAAAAAGAATAAAATGGTTTTAAAAATACAGTGAGGAGTTGGGTGTGGTGGCACAAGCCTTTAATCCCAGCACTTGGGAGAAAGATGCAAGCAGATCTCTATGATTACAAAGTAAACCTGGTATGCAGAGTGAATTCCAGGACAGATAAAATTTACACAAAGAAACCCTGTCTCACAAAATAAAAATAACAGAGTTATAATGAAGCCAAGTAAAAATGAATAGCTTAGAAACTGTATACTATATGGCATATATTGTTTTTATATCGTTTGACTGCTGAGGAAACAACTGTTAAAGGAAATACTGCTGGATTACTTCAATTTATATATTTTAAAAATGCTTTGACTTCCAAATTTAAGTCTAAGGACAAGTTACTGGAGAAAAGGATTTCCATTTTGTTTCCACAGAATATAAGAAGCTGTGGATTCCTTCCAGACTAATGTGGTTTCATCAAGACAGACACCCTGAAACAGAGTTGCTGGTGATCCTAAATTCAAAACAGCTGAACAAAGCAGTGTTGCAGACTACAGCAAGATATCTGAATCTTCTTAGGATACCCATGACAGCGCCCCCTATCAGCAGGAAGTAGTTTGGAATGAACTACCCCCAAATTCCCAAATATTGTTTATAAATGTTTGTTTTCATTTAAATGGGGTTGGATATAATTCTTTTTAAAGGTAAAAAGGGGATTATGGTATACATATGAATACTTTGTTTTGGAATGGATTTTCATTTATTGATACAATTTAAGGTCAATTTTGTGATATGTATATTTCTCCTCTTGTTTAGGTAATATGTTTTTATAGCTCATTTAAAAATGTAATGTATAATTTAGTACAGATTTTAGATAGTTACCTATAATAGTCAAAATTTATAGCTACGTGAGTTAGGATTTCTAGAGATGTATTTGAGATAGATAGGCATTCCTCAAAACTTTCAAATACCCACAGAATATGACATTTAAATGGTTTAGGGTTTTTCTTGACAGTGAGATATAAATGCTCCTGGTAACACCACCTGTGTCAGAAAGGAAGATGGACATTAAAGAAACACATTATGGAGTTTGCCTCCAATATGGCAAGACTAGCCATTTGGACAAGATATTGCTCTTGTCTGGACTGTTTGATTTTATGCTGTATAAACTGGACATGCAGGACCCACAGAAAAGTGACTGCTGAGTGAAGGTGGACATTGCTACAGATTTCCTGCTTCATGAAAGAGTCTGCCAGGCAGTCTGCATGACACAAAGAAAAGTGGCTGACAAACTGCCAATACAAGAAGACAATTTAAAGTTTTCTGCTTTGCTGAAGAGTCTGCCAGATACACTATGGCCTGTGGGCTGAAGATGGAAGATTACATAAGAACTTCAGGTGACTGACAAGGCAAGATGTCTCTTTCATTTCTAGAGTCTATATACTATCCTTCTGTGGTCTTTGTAGGAGTTGAAGACATATAGTTATGGGTGGTATGGTTTCCATTAGTAAAGCTTAAAGATAAGTTCCATATAGGACTTTAGACACACAAAGTTAGGATAGATGATGGAATATTTTCTTCAAATCTTGCTAAATGTTAATGGACTAAATATTGTAAACTGTGATTCTTACTTGATAACTGTTTTGTGATATATTTTGCTATGTTAAAGTTAAAACCATTCTTTTTATTTTAGACAGAAAAGAGAAGATGATAGGAGATGTCACTCTGTATATGTTTCTCATACTGGTTAATGAATAAAGTACTGTTGGCCAATAGGAAAGCTATATAGGCGGGGCTAGGAGGCAAGGAGGAAAGACAAGTAGTAATGAGGAGTCAAGATGGAGAGGCTGGAGAGAGCAGAATGTCGTCGGCTCCCATGTAAGATGAAAGCACGTGGAAATATTAGATCAACAGAAATGTGTTAATACTTAAGACAGAGCTAACCAATAAGAAACTAGTACCTGGCCAACAGCATTATATCAAATACAGAGTCTCTGTGTGTTAATTTGGGCTGGCGTGGTGGCGGGACAAAACCAGCAGCAGGCGGAACAACCTTACTCCTTACAGACACACACACAAACACATATACAAACTCATATACATATGAAGATTCCTCTCATGACTTTGGATTTCATTTTATGTATGTATGAGTTTTAATTTCAAAGAAAAACATGAAAAACATGGAAAAACTTGGGAGGGTTCTCCACTACTGAGAATCATGTTAAATTAAATACAAAATCATTTCAGACTTTTGACTTGAATCTAAAAATAGTATATATTTTTGTCTCAAATATATATTGCAATGTTGTATAAATTTCATTATATGTAGACAGTTTCAGTATTTGCACTGGAGACATTTATATTCTTCCAGAAAATCTAATCAGGAGCAAGTACAGTTTAATTCTGTTTTAAAATAACTCCTGTTTCAAAATTACCACAAAGAATAATCTGGTTTACACTATATTATGATTATTAAAGAAATTATATATTAGGAAGTAAGAAATAAATACTATTTTCATTTATCTTTTGTTTGTGACAAATTCTGGATATTTTTCCCATGCTATGCTCAAGGAATTCTTTTTCATGCCTTATTTTTTCTAGGTTTGGGAATTATGTGCCATCACTCTCAGCTTCAATGTATTTTGAAAATGATGCTTTTAATTTTGAAATAATTCATTTCTATAATTTATATTATATGTAAACAATGAGTAACTGATTTGATAAATTCTGACTGTCCCTATTATATGGTTACTTCTGCAGTACTTAGGTGATGCCTGTGTAATCTTAGATCCAAAACAACTTATTTTGGCAAGGTTTAACATAAAGGAATTAAAGTCTTTGAAATCTGCAGGAGCTGGCCATCAGCTTCAAACTCTGCCTTTGCCAGCAGTCCACTAGGACCTAATTAACAGCTAAGGCCATAGTATTATCTTTTTGTCTCCAAGAGTTTCTAGTACTGGATACAAGCACATCCACTCTTGTCATTTCTATGTATATTAAGGACACAATTCATAGCTTGCACACTAACACAGGCAAATCACACTGAAAATTTATCAGGTAGGAATAATGGAGAAGGGAAAATGATTTATTATTTTTCTTGGGCTTTTAAAAATTAAAACATTGAAGTTCCTGTCGGCAAGATCCTTGACCCCCAAATCTGGGCCTCTGCTAAAGAAAGAGGCCTCAGCAGGAGATTTCCAGTTTCCAGTGAGATCCAACTGTCCTGCAAAACCTTCCCAAGGTTCAGCTCAGCCTTTGCCCTCTTCCGCCAGCTATTGGCCAGAGGTAAGTCTGGGCCCAATCAGGGCTGCCTGTCCCCTACAACCTCTACCCACCCCCAACTCCCTGGGTTGGCCCCTGATCCTGCTGCTTCTGTGTCCTGTCCCCATCGAGACACCACATCCCCACCACAAGCCTGCCTTCCCTAACCTGGGCCATACCCTGCCAACTGTCCTGCTGCTCTGGTTGAGCACTAGGACAGAGGGTGGAGCCAACAGTCCACCCTACTTTGGAGACTCCTCAGAGCAACTCTGAACAAAGAAGACCTGCCTATTCACGAGGGATCCCCCATAATTTCCACCTGCTTGGTCTCTGACCCCACCTCCAGTCCTCTGCTGGAGTCCCAGACACCTGCCAGAGATCCACCTATCACTGAGGGTCTACTGAGTTTCTGACAGCAAGACCATTGACCCCAAAATCAGGGCCTCTGCTAAAGAAAAAGGCCTCATCTGGCGAGTCCCAGTTTGCAGTGAGATCTGACTATCCTGCAAAACCTTCCCAAGTTTCAGCGCAGCCTTTGTCTTGTTCTGGCGCCATTGGCTAGAGCCATTGGCTAGTGGCATCTTGTAAAGAATCCTCAGCCCTGACCCCATCCTTGGGTCCCTGTCTGTGGAGAAACCTCCTAGAGAGCTTGGACCACACAGAGCTACAGATATAGAATCGCTGACCCACATAAGTCCACTGGGGAAGTACCATAGAGAGAAGGGGAGACCCCACCAACACCTACTGGAAGAAGCTAAGGGAAGAAGGCAATAGAAGACAACACCTGACAACAGAAAGACAAGCATGACACCACAAGAATCTAGGGAATCTACACCAACTAGAAGGGAATACAACAACAAAGCAGAGGAAGCAGAAGGGATCGACTTAAAAATTACCATCATAAAAATGATAAAGGCCCTCAAAGAAGATGTGAGAAAATCCCTTAAAGAAATGGAGGAAAAAAACAAACAAAAAAGTGGAAGAAATGAAAAAATTCCTTAAGGACAGTAGAGAAAGCCAAGAAAAAACAATTAAGCAGGTGAAGGAAATTGTTCAAGATTTGAAAACTGAAATAGGAAAAATAAAGGCAACACAAACTGAAGGAATGCTGGAAAGAGAAAAACTGGGCAAAAAATCAGGAACTATAGACACAAGCATAACCAACAGAATTCAAGAGATGGAAGAGAGAATCTCAGGCACAGAAGATAAACTAGAAGAAATAGATTTATCGACCAAAGAAAATCATAAATACAACAAATTTTTAACACAAAGCATCCAGGAAATGTGGGACACCATGAAAAGGCCAAACCTAAGAATAATAGGCATAGAGGAAGGGGAGGAAGCCCAGCTCAAAGGTGCTGAAAACATATTCAACAAAATCATCGAGGAAAACTTTACAAATCTGAAGAAGGACATGCCCATGAAAGTAAAAGAAGCATGCTGAACCCCAAATAGTCTGGACCAAAGAAAAGACACCTAGCATACAGAATAAAGAAAGAATATTAAGAGCAGCAAACGAAAAAGGACAGGTAACATATAAAGGCAGACCTATCAAAATTACACCTGACTTCTCCATGGAAACCCTCAAGGCCAGAAGGTCCTGGATAGATGTTCTAAAAGTATTAAGAGAACACGGATGCCAGCTTGGGCTACTATATCCAGCAAAACTATCAATCCCTATAGATGGAGAAAACAAGATATTCAATGACAAAACCAGATTTTCCCAATATGTATCTACAAATCAATCCCTACAGAAAGTATAGGAAGGAATACTCCAATCCAAGGAAGGCAACTATGCCCACAAAAATGGAGGCAACAGATAATCTAAAAAAATACTGGAAACCAAGGCTAAAAAAGAACTAATATATTCACAATACCGATGCCAACAACAAATCTAAATCAAATAAGCATCAATAATCAATGGTCCTTACTCACCCTCAATATTAATGGTCTTAACTCACCTACAAAAAGACACAGCCTAACAGAATGGATATGAAGACAGAATCCATCCTTCTGCTGCATACAAGAAACACATCTAAGCTTCAAAGATAGATATTACCTCAGGGTAAAGGATTGGGAAAAGCTTTTCCAATCAAATGGAAATAAGAAGCAAGCAGGTGTAACTTTCCAAATATCTAACAAGTTAGACATCAAACCAAAATTAATCAAAAGAGATGAAGACAGTCATTTCATATTCATATCAGGAGAAATCCATCAAAAAAAACTCAGTTCTGAACATCTATGCCCCTAATACAAAGGCACCCACATTCATTAAAGAAACACTACTAAAACTCAAAGCTCATACCTCACACACTTATAGTGGGAGACTTCAATACACCACTCTCAACCCTAGACAGGACCACAAATCAGAAACTCAACAAAGAAACAAATGAACTAAAAGAAGTTATGTCTCAACTGGGGTTAACAGACATCTATAGAATATTCCATCCAAACTTCTCTGCTCCACATGGAACCTACTCTAATATCCACCACATACGAAGTGGCATAGCAAACCTCCACAGATACAAAAGAATATGAACATTCCCCTGTATCTGATAGGATACAGGTGACGTGTTGACGCTTTAAAATTTTAGTTCAACAACAATACAAATAGCAGAAAACCTGCAAACTCATGGAAACTGAACAATGTAAAATTGCACCACACCTGGGTCAAAGGAGAAATAAAGAAAGAAATTTAGGACTTTCTAATATTCAACGAGAATGAGGACACAACATATCCGAACTTATGGGAAATCTTGAAAGCAGTGCTACGAGGGAAGTTCATTGCACTAAGTGCCCTTATGAAGAAAATAGAGGATAGTCACATAAGAGAATGAACAGCACAACTGAAAGCCTTAGAACAGAGAGAAGCAAACTCACCCTGTAGGAGTAGACAACAGGAAATAATCGAGTTCAGGGCTGAAATCAACAAAATAGAAACCAGGAGAACAATACAAAAAGCTAATGCAATGAGGAGTTGGCTTTTTTGAGAAAATCAAAAAGATAGACAAACCTTTATACAAATGAACGAAAAAGCAGATAGAGAATATGCAAATTAACAAAATCAGAAAGGAAATGAGGAACATAACAACAGACACAGAGGAAATCCAGACAATTTCCAGATCATACTTTGAAAATCTGTACTCCACAAAAATTGAAAATTGAAAAGAAATGGACAAATTTCTGGATAACTATCACTTACCAAAATTAAATGAAGAACAGACAAACAACTTAAATAGACCTATAAACCGCAATGAAATAGAAGCAGCCATCAAAAGCCTTCCAACGAAAAAAAGTCCAGGGCCAGATGGATTCAGTGCAGAATTCTACCAGACATTCAAGGAAGAACTAATGCCACTACTCCTCAAACTGTTCCACAAGATAGAAACAGACGGTTTATCGCCAAACTCTTTTTATGAGGCCACAATAACTTTGGTAACCAAACCTCACAAAGACGCAACTAAGAAAGAAAACTACAGACCAATATCCCTGATGAACATCGATGCAAAAATACTCAATAAAATACTGGCAAACCGAATTCAAGAATATATCAGAGAAATCATCCACCATGATCAAGTAGGCTTCATCCCTGGATTGCAGGGATGGTTTAACATATGAAAATCTATCCATATAATCAAACAGAAAAAGAAAAACCATATGATTATCTCCCTAGATTCGGAAAAAGCCTTCGACAAAATTCAACACCCTTTCATGATAATGGTATTGGAGAGGTCATGGATAACAGGAACATACGTAAACATAATAAGAGTAATATACAGCAAACCAACTGCCATCATCAAACTGAATGGAGAGAAACTTAAGCCAATTCCTCTAAAATCAGGAAGAAGACAAGGCTGTCCTCTCTCTCCATATCTCTTCAATATCGTACTAGAAGTTCTAGCTAATGCTATAAGACAACAAAAGGAGATCAAGGGCATCCAAATTGGAAAGGAAGAAGTCAAACTGTCTCTATTTGCAGATGATATGATATTGTACATAAGTGACCCATAAACTCTACTAGGGAACTCCTATAGCTCACCAACTAGCAGGATACAAGATAAACTCAAAAAAATCAGTAGCCCTATTTTTTTCAGACAACAATGAGACAGAGAAAGAAATCAGAGAAACATCACCCTTTACAATAGCCACAAGCAACATAAAGTATCTTGGTGTAACACTTACCAAACAAGTAAAAGACCTATATAATAAGAACTTTGTGACTCTAAAGAAAGAAATTAAAGAAGATAGCAGAAAATGGAAAGATCTCCCATGCTCATGGTTTGGTAGGATAAATATAGTAAAAATGTCAATCTTGCCAAAAGCAGTCTACATATTCAATGCAATCCCCATTAAAATCCCAACACAATTCTTCACCGACCTTGAAAGGATAATAATCACCTTTATATGGAAAAATAAAAGACCCAGGATAGCCAAAACAACCCTATACAATAAAAGAACGTCAGGAGGCATCACCATTCCTGACTTTAAGCTCTACTACAGAGCTATAGTTCTGAAAACAGCCTGGTATTGGCATAAAAATAGACAGGTAGACCAATGGAATCGAATTGAAAATCCTGATATTAATCCACGCACCTATGAACACCTGATTTTCGACAAAAGAGCTAAAATTATACAATGGGGCAAAGACAGCATCTTCAACAAATGGTGCTGGCACAATTGGATGAGTGTGTGTAGAAGACTGCAGATAGACTCATGTCTGTCGCCACACACAAAACTCAAGTCCAAATGGATCAAAGACCTCAACATCAATCCGGGCACATTGAACCTCCTAGAAGAGAAAGTAGGAGGTACCCTTGAACAAATTGGTATAGGAGACCGCTTCTTGAACATAACTCCAGGGGCACAGACACTGAAAGAAACAATTAATAAATGGGACCTCTTCAAACTTAGAAGTTTCTGTAAGGCAAAGGACACAGTTGACAAGACCAAATGGCAGCCCACTGACTCAGAAAAGATTTTCACTGATCCTATATTCGAAAAAGGGCTGATGTCCAAAATACACAAAGAACTCAGGAAACTAGTCAACAAAACACCAAATAACCCTATTAAAAAAATGGGGTACAGAACTGAAGAAAGAATTCTCAATGGAGGAAATCAAAAAGGCTGAAAGACACTTAAGAAAATGCTCCACATCCTTAGCTATCAGGGAAATGCAAATCAAAACAACTTTGAGATTTTTACCCATGCCAGAATGGCTAAACTTAGAAACACCAGTGATGACTTATGTTGGAGAGGATGTGGAGAAAGGGGAACACTCCTCCACTGTTGGTGGGAGTGCAAACTCATACAGCCACTTTGGAGATCAGTATGGCAGTTCCTCAGGAAAATGGGAATTAGTTTACCACAAGACCCGGCAATCCCCCTCTTAGGCATATACCCAAAGGATTCACATCCATGCAACAAAGACATCTGTTCAACTATGTTCATAGCAGCACTATTTGTAATAGCAAGAACCTTGAAGCAACCTAGATGCCCCTCAATTGAAGAATGGTTAATGAAGATGTGGCACATCTACACAATGGAATACTACTCTGCAGAAAAAAAATAATGGTATCTTGTAATTCGCAGGCAAGTGGATGGCACTTGACGAAACCATCCCGAATGAAGTAACCCAGTCACAAAAAGAGGAACACAGTATGTACTCACTCATATATGGATTTTAAAACTAGATCAAATGATCACCAGCCTATAATTCACATCACCAGAGGAACTAGGATACAAGGTATATTCTAAGAGATTCATATAAAGTCCCTCACAGAACTGGGAAGGGACAAGTCCTCCAGACCTCAGGTGAAGAGGGGGGGCAGCGAATGAAGAGAGAAGTAGGAGAAAATGAGGTGGAGGAAAGGAAAACATGTGCAACCAGAATGATTGAGCCTGATTAGGAATAGAAGATAGGAAAGAGAGAGACAGAGACAGAGAGAGAGAACATAAAAGAGGTAGCCAATATTGGTTTGAAGATAAAATTGAACACAAAGAAAGGTCTAAAGATCTACAAGACTGCTCCCAACTAACAATTTGAGCTTCCGTGGAAAGGCTATCATAAATGCCCTTCCTGGAGAGTGAGATCAACAACTAACTTCTCCATGGAGCCCTCAACTAATGCCTGTTGAAAACAGACCCATACATAAACACTGAGTCGAACTAGAACCCAGAAGCAGATGGAGAGGACAAGACCATGTGGTAGAAGCACATAGAGACAGCTTACCTGAACAAGGAGGAGCTAAGGGCCACTAGACTGATAGCTGGGAAGCCAGCAGGGGACTGACTCGGGCCCCACTGAATATGGGTCTCAGCCAGAAGGTCTGAGCACTCTAAGAGACCTCATACAGTGGAGCCAGGATGTATCGCTGGAGCACAAAAGGACTTTGTGAACATATCCCCCATGGAGGGATAACTGCCTTGTTCTAGAGACAGGAGAGAAGCCCTAGTCCCTTCTTCACAGGACCTGTCAGATCTACATGACCCCAACTGGATGGCATTCCCCTACATATGGAATTGGGGTGGGGTGATGGGAGGGGAGGGTGTTTAGAGTGCATGTGAGAGGGCAGAGAGGGTAAAAGGGAGGGAAGGAGGGAGGGAGGGCTGGAGGAGAGGGAGCGAGAGGGAACTGGGATCGACATGTAAAATAATAAATTAAAAAAAATGCTTTGACTACAAAATTTAACTTGAAGAACAAGTTACTTGGGAAAAGGATTTCTATTTTTGTTTCCACAGAAAATGAAAAGATGTGGATTCCTTCCAGACTAATATGGTTTGATCATGCCAGATGGCCTGAAACAGAGTACAAGCTGATCCTACATTCAAAACAGCTGGACAAAACAGCCCTACAGACTACAGCTAGGATATCTGAATCTTCTTTCAATCCCCCAAGACAGTGCCCCTTACCAGCAGGAAGTAGTTTGGAAAGAACGAAGCCCAATTTCCCAAATATTGTGTATAAATGTTTGTTTTCATTTAATTGGACTTTGTTATATAAAATTAAATAAAATAATTATAAAAAAAGAGATAATTATAACCATTGGGAAAAAAAAAAAACAAAAACTTGCAGACCATCTATCCATGACCCTCTGGCCTTGAGGGTTTCCATGGAAAAGTCAGGTGTAATTTTGACAGGTCTGTCTTTATATGTTACCTGTCCTTTTTCCTTTGCTGGTCTTAATATTCTTTCTTTATTCTGTATGCTGGTTGTTTTGATTATTATATGTCGGGGGTCTTTTTTCTTTGATCCAGCCTATTTGTTGGGTGTGTCCTCCTTCAGATTGGGAAAGCTTTTTGTTAAATATGTTTTTGGCATCTTTGAGCTTGTCTTCTTTGCCTTCCTCTATTCCTATTATTCTTACGTTTGGCCTTTTCATGGTGTCCCACATTTCTTGGATGTTTTGTGTTAAGTATTTGTTGGATGTATGATTTTCTTTGGTCGATGAATCTATTTCTTCTAGTTTATCATCTGTGCCTGAGATTCTCTCTTCCATCTCTTTAATTCTGTTGGTTATGCTTGTGTCTGTAGTTCCTGATCTTTTGGCCAGTTTTTCTATTTCCAGCAATCCTTCAGTTTGTGTTGCCTTTATTTTCTCTGATTTAGTTTTCAAGTCTTGAACAGTTTCCTTCACCTATTTGTTTTTTTTTTTTTTTTTTCTTGGCTTTCTGTACTTTCTTTACTTTCCCTAAGAAATTAATTCAAATTTTCCACTTTTTTGTTTGTTTTTTCTTCCATTTCTTTAAGGGATTTTATCACATCTTCTTTGAGTGCCTCTATCATTATTATCATTGTAAGTTTTAAGTCATTCCCTTGTGCTTCATCTGCTTTGTTTTTGTGTTCCGTTCCAGTTGGTATAGATTCCCTAGATTCTGGTGGTGTCATGCTTGTCTTTCTGTTGTTAGGTGTTTTCTCGTATTGCCTTCTTCCCATAGCTTCTTCAAGTAGATGTTGGTGGGGTATCTCCCTCTCTCTATGGTACTTACCTGGTGGGCTTATGTGGGTCAGAGGTTCAATATCTGTAGCTCTGGGTAGTCCAAGCTCTCTAGGAGGTCTCTCCACAGATAGGGCCTGGGGGTATGGGGTCGGTGATTAGGGTCCAGTAGAAGATGCTGGCATGACCTCAGAGTGGTCCTGCAGAGATAGTCAGATCTCTGGGAGGGGCCCAGGACTCTAGCAGAGAACTGGCGGTGGGTGTCTGTAACGAGTACAGTTTGTCCTTCCGCCACCAGTCTTGTCCAGTGGCTGCGCCAGCCCCAAATAATACACAGAGACTCTGTATTAGATATTATACTGTTGGCCAGTTACTACTTTCTTACCGGCTAGCTCTGTCTTAAGTATTAACCCATTGTGTTAATCTATGTATTTCCATGTGGTCTACTTACAGGGAGCCGGCTGCTTACTGCTTTCTGTAGACTCTCCATCTTGACTCCTCCTTCCTACTTCCTATTTCCTCCTTGTCTTCTAGCCCCTCCTATCTTCCTTTCCTATTGGCCAACAGTGCTAAAATGAAAGTCTTTGTTGTTTCTGCCACGGTTTATCAAAGATGGTGGTGGCTATTTTACCTCCAGCAATGGAGAGTCTGAAGAAAGCAGTAAGCAGCCGGCTCCCGGTAAGTAGACCACATGGAAATACAGATTATAGTCACATAAGAGAATTACAGCACAACTGAAAGCCTTAGAGCAGACAGAAGGAAACTCAACCCATAGGAGTAGAAACCAGGAAATAATCAACTTGAGGTCTGAAATCAACAAAATAGAAACCAGTAAAACAAAACAAAAAAAAAAAAAATCAATTCAACAAAAAGTTGGTTTTTTGAGAAAATCAACAAGACAGACAAAGCTTTATCCAAACTATTGAAAAAGCAGAGAGACAACACATTAACAAACTCAGAAACGAAAAAGGGAACATAACAAGGACATACTGGAAATCCAGATAATTATCGGCTCATACTTTGAAAATCTGTCTTCCACAAAAAAATGAAAATTCAAAGAAAATGGACAAATTTCTGGGTAACTATCACTTACCAAAATTAAATCAAGAACAGACAACAACTTAAATAGACCTATAACCCACAATAATATAGAAGCAGTCATCGAAATAATTCCAACACATTGCCAAACTCTTTTTTAAAAGCCACAATAGCCTTGGTACCAAAGCCTCACAAAGACACAACTAAGAAAGAAATCTATAGAACAATATCCCTGATGAAAATCAATGCAAAAGTAATCAATAAAATAATCAATAAAATACTGGCAAACCAAATTCAAGAATACATCAGACAAATCATCCACCATGACCAAGTAGGATTCAACCCTGAACTGCAGGGATGGTTTAACATACGAAAATGTATCAACGTGATCCACCAATTCAACAAACTTAAAATGATAACCATATGATTATCTGCCTAGATGCTGAAAAAGACTTCAACAAAATGATAAAGGTCTTGGAGAGATAAGGGATAACAGGATCGTACCTAAATATAATAAAAGCAATACACAGCAAACCAACTGCCAACATCAACCTGAATGGAGAGAAACTTAAGCAAATTCCTCTAAAATAAGGAACAAGACAAGGCTGCCCTCTCTCTCTCTCTCTCTCCATATCTCTTCAATATCATATTGACATTCTATCTGAAGCTAAAAGACAACAAAAGGAGATCAAGGGGATGTAAATTGGAAAGAATGAAGTTAAATTGTCTCTATTTGCAGATGAAATGACAGTTTACATAAGGGACACAAAAAACTCTACCAGGGAACTCCTATAGCTCACCAACTAGCAGGATACAAGATAAACTCAAAATATCACTAGGTCTACTTTTTTCAGGTGACAACGAGATAGAGGAAGAAATAGAGAAACATCACCCTTTACGATAGCAACAACCAACATAACGTATCTTGGGGTAATGCTTACCAAACAAGTAAAAGACCTATATAATAAGAACTTTGTGGCTCTAAAGAAAGAAATTAAAGAAGATACCAGAAAATGGAAAGATCTCCCATGCTTTTGGGTAGGTAGGATAAACATAGTAAAAATGGCAATCTTGGCAAAAGCAATCTACAGATTCAATGCAATCCCCATTAAAATCCCAGCACAATACTTCAGTGACCTTCTAATTCCCCATCAACCCCCATCCCAGCTTCCAATATGGCTAATTTATTTAACTTTTGATGCTTAAGATGTTGTGATTATTATTAGATAATTTATTTGTTCCTGATGTATTTTCCTATATGAATTTCTAATTCCCACATTCCCTTCTTCCTATTTAAGATGTATTCTTTAAATAAATACATGCAGGCAGAGCACACACATACATTAAGTGGACAAATATTTAAAAATTCAGAAAAAGAATTAAGACACTGGCTCATGTCTTGTACAGAATAAACTATTTTTTCATATTATGTATATTGTGTTTTAACTACACTTATGTCATTGCAGGACACATGTGTAGTGCTTGAATATGCATAAAGATACATGTGAATTTCCTGGGACTGGAGTTACTAAAGAGTGGATGCCAGAAATTTAACCCAATCCTCTAGAAGAGTGTGTTAGGTGCTTCCAACCACAGAGACATTTCTGCAGCACAAGCATCAGAAATTCTTACTGTATTTTGTCATGTCAGAGTCAGTTCACCTCAATTAAGTATTAGAATTTCTCTAGGTTAAGAGAGAGAGAGAGAGAGAGAGAGAGAGAGAGAGAGAGAGAGAGAGAGAGAGAATTGGGTAAAATTGTGTTTATTTTCACAATTTATTTAAAGCTATTCCATTTATAAAATATTACAAATTTTATTAAAATGTTTTCAATGTGGTTGGCTTATGTCTCAGTTGCATCTTATAGATGCATATTTCACTGTACCCTCTCTTTCCAGGAACAGTATTCACATGGTTTTCAGTACCATCATTTCTTTTTGATTACATTTTTTTTAAATTTTATTCATTTTTACAATATTATATATTGTCTTTTGTAGAATCTTATAATCAAAATGAGATCTATTTTCTACATGTAACATAATTACTATACATCATTTTATATGACTGTTTTGTACCAATGGAATTAATTGGAATAATGCACTTCAAAACACCTATTGGTCAGCAACGTACACAAATTGAACTGTGGTCTCAACAGATGAATAATATGGACCTCAAAATTCCCATTACCTAGTAATATTGTTTGAATAGGAAATAAGTCTCAAAGGCTATGTGTTTAAGGGTTGGTTACAAGTAGATATGCTTTGGGAAGTGATTGAGTTTTGAGGGCTCTGATTTAATCAAGGAATTAATTGGTCCCTCAATGTATTCTAAATACAATTGACAGTTAGTGTAAACTAGGAGGTCAGGACTAATTTGGAGAAGCAGGTCATTGGAGAAATATGTAGGAGTTACAGCTTTTGTGTTGCTGTAGAGATGGTGTAAGAGTAAAAAGCACATACGGTTGTACAAGTGAACTAAATTCAGTTACCAGTGTACCTATCAGGCAGCTCACAATCACCTGAATCACTAGTTCTAGGTCATCTGCCTTCCTCTTCTGGACTCCACAGGCACCTACATTCAAATGCACATAATTTTCCCACAATACATACTAAAAATAAATATTATTTTAAAGAAAGATGTACCATTAACATTGTACCTTATTTCTCATTCTCTCTGCTTCCTGATCATCAGAAAGGATGAATTTATATTCTTCCACGATCTTCCTCAAAACCATTTTTTTAGCACATATTAGTCATATAGGACAAATTATTGTGAATGGGAACATTTGAAATACAAGCAAAAGTAAACCATTGCTACGTTCTTGATTTTTCTGTGTATTTTTAGCATCAATGACAAAATCATTTACTATTTCAAAAACATAATAAATGTTAAAGATATTGTAACTATACAGTGTATTGCTCATGTTCGTAGAGATGCTAGTATTAGATAAAACTCTACATTGTCAGTCATTAAAAGTATGGTACAACTAATTTTGTACATTTGTCTACCTAAAACATGGTAACTGGATTCTGCTGTAGTACATGTTTTATTATTTAATATTTCTACGTATAGGAAAATGTTGACTTTAAAACAGTACAGTTTTTGGTATGATGAATCATACTTGTCTTCTCAACACTCAGAAAAGTGAACTTAGGGGATCCCAAAAACACAATGTGTGTGTTCGCTGAATTTACTATGCATGACATTTTAAAGACAAATCACTTTATTGCATCAAAATTTCAGAAGCTTTGATGAGATGGATTAAGTTAGAGAATCTGAACAAAACTATACATCACAGTAAACTTCTACAGAGTTAAAATCTCTTGTGGATTTTTGTTCATAATAATGCTGGAAGCAATGGTGTGTTTCAAATATGTGTGTGTGTGTGTGTGTTGTGTGTGTGTATGTGTCGTTTATCGCATTGATTGAATTACCTTGAGGAAGATGTCATTACATAATTTTGTCATTGTGTAAATATCATAGAGTCTACTTATTCAAAGAAATTGTATGGTATTGGAAGACTGAGATTTTTTTAAAGATTTATTTATTTTATATATATGTATATTGTGTCTGCTTATGTATGTATATGTATAAGTCAGAGATATCAGATTTCCTGGAATTTTAATTGTGCATAGTTTTGAGCCATTATGTATGGTTGAGTAACTGAAATTGGATGCTAAGTAAGTGGATCAAGTTAGTCTAACAACTAGCTCACCATACAACACAGAATTTAAGGGAACAATGATAAATGCTGAGTTCCTTATTAAACAACTTTCAATTATCTGATTCATTACTATATATTGTGTGACCTCAGCATGTTGAAGGCAACAAAGTATGGAGATACACACATACACACAAATATATATATATATGTATATATGTTATATGTTATACATATGTTGATATTTTCATAAATATAAATATAATGTGTCCTCATCATTCAGCAATATATAATTGCATTTGTGTTGTTTACTTTAGAATATGTAAATAAATATAAAATAACCTTGAAAACATGTAACTAATATGAGTTGAAACGCTGTGCATTTGACATGTTTAAATAACTGAAATTTTCATGAAAACATATCCTGTCTTACAGGAGTATACATTTATATGCAAGTATAACTGGCTTTTCAAATGTTAACTGGTACTTGGAATGTAAATCCACCTAATTTAAATTCAATTATCTTGAAATCTGGTTGGTATTTCAGTTTGAAATTTAATTGAATGTATTTTCATATATAATCATTGACTTAATGGTAATATATTCTTATACTTTTCAGGAAAAATTAACACTGTAAGAAAGGTACCTCTGTAAAGCCCTGACAGTCTAAATGTCAGTTAGAATTATGTTAATTCAAATTGAATTTCAAAAATAACTGCACAGTAACAAAAAAGGCCATTTGAAATTATGTAGCATTTAGTTGTTTTTAAGCATAAAATTGTAAACAGGGTATGGTTGTGAATGGCATATAGCATAGAACTTATCACTTTTTTATAGTATAGATGAAGCTAAATAAAATATACAACTTGCATCATTTGGGGGTATTTTGAAATTACCATTTACAAATACAAATAGTACTATTAAAACAGTTATCTATTTCCTAAAAAGAAATATTTTATAAATTAACATTGCAATTAAATCTTGATATTTTAAAATAATTGATTAATTTGTTGCATAACCAATTACTTTCTTTTGTTATTGATTTCAAGACCATGGTGAATTTATGGATCCTATAATGGATAATCCTAGTAAAAACTCAACACACCGGGATATTTAGTAAACTATTAAAATCTGGAAACCTTGATCAAACCACATTAGTCTGGAAGGAATCCACATCTTTTCATTTTCTGTGGAAATAAAAATAGAAATCCTTTTCCCCAGTAACTTGTCCTGGAACTTAAATTTTGGAGTCAAAGCATTTTTTTTTAAATTATTATTTTACACGTCGATCCCAGTTCCCCTCCCTCCCTCCCAACCTCCCTCACTCCCTCCCTACCTCCCTCCCTCCTTCCCTCCTTTTTACCCACTCTGCCCTCTCACCTGAAACAGAGTACCAGGTGATCCTACATTCAAAACAGCTGGACAAAGCAGCCTGACAGACTATAGCCAGGATTTCTGAATCTTCTTTGAATCCCCCCTGATAGCACCCCTTACCAGCAGGAAGTAGTTTGGAAAGAATGACGCCCAAATTCCCAAATATTGTCTATAAATGTTTGTTTTCATTTTAATGGACTTGGATATATATATATAACGGAAAACCTATCTCTTGTACATGCCCTGATACATGATACACATTTCCATCAGTACTTTAAACCTGGTCATCCTACTATATGGCAGTGATTTCCTTGTGTTTTCATATCAAGACAGTTTCTCTTACCAACTTTTTACCACTAAAATTTACCACCTTATTTTGGAAATCCTATTAGAATTTACATCAATTTTCTCCACTCCATTCCAGTTTTTGATTTACATAATCCTATGGTAAATTTCATCCCCTATCTTATTCCAGAGTCTCATGCTATGTCTCAGGATTTTTACTCCAGTCTTCAGTTTGCCTTCAGGCACTACATTTCCTCTTCATTCTTGAAGCCAATTAAAAAGCGTAACCACTTCTAATAGACACCCATAACTGCTCTCAAGGTTTTAAATTCAAGCTATGTTAATGGGGAACCTTTCAAAAACATAGTGCTATAAAACAAGCATACTAACCCTCAATGTATAATGATATTGACAAATTGTTCTCTTGAAATTGTTTTTCTTTATTAAAAAGGTAACAGAAAAGCACAAGTATATGGTAACATGGGTATATTTAGGGCATTTAAGAAATCCTTGGAAAGTCTGCCTAATTCCTACCTTAATTGTCTCATAGAACTTTTATCCATTAACTAATGGAAGCAGATGCAGAGATACACAGCAAAGCACTGTGCTGAGCTCCTGGAGTCCAGTTGAAGAGACAGAGGAGGGATTATATAAGCAAAGGGGTATCAAGGTCATGATGGGGAAA
Source organism: Phodopus roborovskii (assembly GCF_943737965.1). Lineage (NCBI taxonomy): Eukaryota > Metazoa > Chordata > Mammalia > Rodentia > Cricetidae > Phodopus > Phodopus roborovskii. Next base: position 20,534,426 of record NW_026126433.1, read on the forward strand.
ACCATAGATATAGCTGATGCAAGCCAGTTGTAGCTCTTTGTCTTTGGAATGACAGCTGGGAAGTATGCATGGGAGCAAACTTCTGTGAATGTGGATGTGGATGACATTGTGTATGTTGATCTGTTTCACACACACTCACACACACACATGCATACACAGTCACTCATATATTCACAAAGATACACACATACACACAAAAAAATAAATATAAGTGTACAAAATTTAAATTACACTAAATACATTTAGAAATGTGGACAGCACCTGAGGGAAGATACTCAGGCTTAACAGCAGGCCTTTCCAGACAGACACTCATATACATGTACACACCCAGGCTCATACACACAAGCATATACACTTACACACACACAAATTCACATACACACAAACACATACATAGGTACACATAAAGGGAAAATATACAAACAAAAAAGGTTCTTTGAGTCAGTTTAGTAACTAAAAGAGAAGCTACAATGCTGGATTTAAAGTACTAAATCCAAAAATGTATTAACCAACCAGTCATTAGCAACACAAGTACAAATGTTACTTTCTACTCCAACTGACCATGAAATGTCCCATAGACTTTGTATCAATCTAAAGAAAGCATTGGGACCATGACTAGTACGATATTGGAGTAAATGGTCTGTGAGACCAAGATTGGACTCAGGAAACAGAACTGGTCATGATAAAGATCTGATGATTCAACAGTTGAGGAGGATGCAGAGTTAGAAACATTCTGGAGACATCCACATTGTGGTTCCAAGCTCTACACTTGGAGCAGACTTTTAGAGCTGCAGAATAGAAAACAGGACTGAATCTAAGACCTAAATGTCTGCCAAAAAATAGAGCCATTTGAATTTTAATGAACACATTATATAAACATAACCAGAGCAAGCTTTCTTCCTTCTATGTTTCTATAACATTTTCAGTAGGACCAAAATGGCACTCAGCTTACTGGCAGATGGTTTCATAGTTGTTATTTGAGTTCTAAAACCTTGGAATTCATGAAGGGGCAGGCTTGAAAAATATTAGTACATAGCCATTTTTTTCTGAAAACTTAAGTACATTTAAGTATTTTCTAATATTTTAAATCACAGGTGAGGAAAAGAAATGAATTATTTGCTTGAAAAAAAATCCCAAGAAGTAAAATTTTTTGAAGGATACTCTTTAATGAATTTTCAGCAAAATGAATCTATCAAATATTATGCTTCTGTAGTGTACAAATGGTAAGTATCCCAGGAAAACAGTGTTTCAATGCAAAACACTTGCTCACTATAGTCAGATAATCATTTAAATTTGTGTATGAATTTTTGATAATGAAATAGTTATTGAAGGACTTAAACTAGAGAAAAAAATGAAATGAAGCCCAAATAATAGGAATGCTAGGCAGAATTTGCTAACCACTGGCTCTGAGATAGCAGGATACCAAGAATTCACACTGTCCCTCCTTTCCTTGAGTCAGCAGGTGGTAAATAGGGTCCTTAAGAAACAAAGAGATAGCTGCAACTCTGGTTTGCCCAGACAAAATTAATTAGCAAACCCCTAGGCCCTAAGGTCTACTGACCCTAACAGAAAGACCATCCAACCTCAAAGGGCCACATACTCAATGGACAGAGGGTCACACCTCCCTAAGCTTGTGGAGTTTGCCTTTAAAAATGCCTATACCCAGGGAAGGATGCTTCTCTCTGGCCTGCACGCTAAGAGAGCCAGTTTGCACAAATGATTCCTGTTCATTAAAGCCTGTTGCGTGTTGCAGCAACTGGTTTGGACGTTGAGTCTGGGAGACTGCTCATTCTGAAGGTCTTACAGAACGAATTGAAAGAAAATGTCAGTGGCATAATATATCAAAACACAACAAATTAAGAGTATCTCACTTTAAAAAATATGATTGAATTTAATCTGAAATACATATTTTGATTAATATTTTAAAATCTGTGAGGACAAACGTATAAAAAATAATATTTTAACATTTTATCTACAAACATATTGAAGAGTCATTTATTGCATAAGGATCCTCATTAATTTGTTGAGTGACATAATTTGGTAAATGCATACAAAAAAAGTAAAAAAAAAATCATCTGTTTTTGAGAGCACATTTGTCATAGTTCTCTTAACAGTAACTTATTTAATAGGAAAGCACCATATGACATTCATTAAGAACAAACACTAGTTTGAAAATAATTATGCCCAAAGCGAGTGAATCTGTATTATAGGCTTTAAAGAAAAACATCATATAGACAGTTAAATGTTACCCGATCATAGCTTGTTTTGAAGACAATTGCTCCCTCACATAAATCATAGCAACATTTACTCTTAACAGTGGTAACATGCATTAATCTTTCACACAATCTTTGTAAAACTAGAAGAAACAGCCTCACTATAACAACTGATTAGTAGATAATGTTGATACTTTCTGAGGATCTCCATGGAAAAGGGAGCGTTATTTAAATATTCTAGAATATTCCTGCACTACCCACCCGATTCTTCATCAATGAATCTTTGTTCTTCCACAGTCTTCATTCACATGCTCAAGTTTTGGCTTGTAATATTGGAAATTATTCACGTCACTGAACTCATCACATAAAATTCATTGCCTGATTAGAGAACAATCACAAATATTTCAATTAGTATTACTGGAGAAGCATAACATTTTAAACTAAAACTAAACATAAAGAATCTAGAGAAGTGCTTATTCCAAACTACCAAACTACAGTGCAACCTATATGAGTTCCTTAATTTCTCTGTGCACACGTGGGTTTATGCATACTTACTTCTAGCTAATGACACTTCCCATTTTGTTTTAATACCTCATTTCCACTTTGATATCTAATATCCACAGCTTCCGTAACCTTTAACCAGTTTTCTGCCACAGGATGAAAACACTGATGTTGATTCAAATATGAAAATAATAATATTCATATACAGTGGAAATATATCAACCTCACTTCTAACTCAAACTAGTCGATAAAGTAAATAATTTCTAATTATGAAATTGGTAGTTGACAGTAACATAGTAACATATCATTATAACAACATAAGCCATTTACACTGACTTAAAGTGTTTGCTGTAACAAAACTAAACAGTAAATGTTTTTAGGCTTTGCAGAATTCCTTCATCCTTGCAGCTGCTACTACTTTTGTTCTTTTTAACATACTCAATATCTTCTGTCCTTTATTTCTTCCTCTCCACAGCTTTGAGTTGAATTAAGATTCCTGGGTGTGGCTGGAAGGAGGAAATGTGGGGAATAGATTTATTTCATTTAAACATACTACTATATTCTATTTTTAAAACACAATTTTCTTATTTCATACAATCTTACAACACACCCTACAATACATCCTTACTGTACCTTTCCCTCCCCCATTATAACAACTTCCCTGCACCTCCTCTTTCCTCCAGATCCACTTCTGTTTCTCTTCAGAAAAGAACAGGCCTCCAAGTGGTATCAACTGACTATGGCATAACAAGATACAATAAGTTTACACACAAGCCCTCATATCATGGCTAGATGATATAACTAAAATGAGAAAATGGTCTCATGAGCAGGCAAAAGAATAAGTCATTACACTGTTGTTACTGGGAGACTAATACAAACTTGAAGCCAACCAACCACAGCATGTATGCAGGCTTTGTGGTTGCCACTTCAGTCTCTAAGATCTACGATGAATCCTGCTTAGATGTTTCTAGGGTTATTTTCTCCTTGTTTCCACAACTCCGCTGGCTCCCACTGTCCCATCTACTCCTATTCTAAGGAGTTTTCTAAGTTCAGATGCTTTGGCTAGGCACTGATCTGTGAGTAAAGAAGAATATTATCAAAAATTATTTTAGTGATTTCTTTTCATTTCTTTCTTCCTTTTTATTTGTTTCTGTCAGTTGTATTTGGTATTACCCTAGGACCCTAGGTCTTTGAGCCGGGCAGTTTCTGGATCTAGCCAGTGTTATACGTGGGTTTTGTCTCATGGCTTGAGCTTCAAGCTACATCAGTCCTTGGTTGACCACTCCGACAAAATTTAAATGATCATTGTCCCAACTCATCGTCCAACCAAGGCACATTGTGGATTATGGGTTTTGTGGCTGGGTTGCTGTCTCAGTCCCATCACTGAGAGCCAAACTTTGTTACAGAAGACTTTCACTTCAGAGTCCACATCTTCCATTATTAGGATTCTTATGGAGGATCACCGTTCAACTGCACTAGATTTCAATATCAGCCCTTAAATACCTGCCTATTCCAGTAGCCATTCCTATACTGTCTCTTTCCTTTCTTGCCTCCTCAATCTCTTCCCTACAATTCCCACCTTCATCTGACCCTAATCCATCCACGAAATCTATTATATTTCCCCATTCCAAAGGGGAACCATGCATTTCCCCTAGATCTCTCCTCTTCATAGTTGAAGTGCATCCGATACTTCTCTTTTTGCTGATAATTTCAATAGTATTCTAGTTTTATTTGTGTTGTGATAAAATACCCCGACTAAGAGCAACTTAAGGAATGAAAAGGATTGATTTTAGCTCACAGTTAAAGGCCGCAGCTTATCATTTTGGGAAAATCACAACAGAATTTCTAGCAGCTAGACATATATCAGGAGTCAAGAACAAAGAATAAACTTAAGCTTGTTTGCTTGCTAGATACGTAGGCTCATCTAACTGTCTTGATTCATGAAGTTTAGAGGCTACCCTATGAAATGGTGCTATCTACATTGGGGAAATCTTTTCAAGCTCAATGAAAAACACTTAAGAAAATCCACAATGGATATGCTGCAGACAAACCTGACATAGATAGTTCCACATTGAGATTTTCTTTTCATGTGAATCTAGGTTATCTGAAGTTGACAGGGAATTCCAACCATCACAATCTACCCTTTATCAGCTTGACACTATAGGCACTATTTTTGCAATGCTTGGCCCCAGAGTTTCAGTGCAGTTAGTAAGAAAATATAAAAGAGTCCAAGTTTTAAAATTCACATATTCTTTAAACTTTCTATCACTTTAAAGTCCAACATATATTTTTGGTTTGGGTTTTAATTTTTCTTGTCTCAATGTAATAATTTTAGGAATTGATAATTTCTACATTCATGTATTTTAATATTAATCATCTCATGCCCCCCTTTAACTTCTCCTAGATGATCCCTTTGGGTAAAGTATTTAATATAGATTTTTCCTTTGTGATTGGACACAGAAATTATTAGCTGATGTCTAAGAATTTCACTGAATATTCTATATTCACTTCACAACAGAATTGAAGTAGGTTTGCCTCTGAGGCCTATGATTTTTCCAACTATGGTTTCTTGGATGGCTTTACAGCACCAGCCATTTGTTTCTTCTTGTAGAATGGGACTTAAATCCAATCAAAACTTTTTATGTCATCATATTAACCATGGAATACCTTGCCACTCTGGTTCTTATTGTACCTTACATGGTTTACAGTTACATATGACTTGATTTTTTATTCCTACAGTCTGCCTAGTACATTCTGGTCTTATGAAAGCTATTCAACATGGAAGATGCCTTCTCCTCAATATTACTTTGATCTGTTTATGTCCAGTGATAAAATATGGTCGTTTGAGCAATCCAGTTCTGGTGGACACCCAAGAGCACTGTCAGGCACCTATATTATTTTTGAGATCTGTAAGCTATAACTTACCAACACCTTAAGGGACAGTACATGAGTTAAATACATACAAATTCAATTTCCAAAGTGGAAAAGCCAAGATGTGAAAGAAAAATTATGACATTAAAGAAATGTCCCAGAGGTTAAGATCACTTGTTTTTCTTTCAGAGTATTGGAGTTTAGTTCACAGATTGTTTGTAATTACTTCTAACTCTAGCTTAAGGGTTTTATGTCCTCTTCTAGGCTCTATAGAAACTTCCATATTCATGCAAATGTATACTTGCATTTCTGTAAGCATGTACATACACACACACATATACACATAGAAATTGTTGAATATATATAAATATATATTTATATGCATATATACGTAATGCACATAAATATGTGTATTATTCAATTGAGATATATATATATATGTATATATATATCAATTTAATTATGTATATGCAATTCAAGACACCAATATATATAATTTGTCACAATATTTTCTAACCTGTTTAAGTTAAATTATTTGTGATGTATGTTTTACCAATTGTCATTTTTGTGGTGAGAACATTTACTCTGTTTTAGCTTGTTATGAAGAATCATGCACATTTCAACCCATACGGTGTAGTAGATGTATCAATTACATTTTTTAAATTTTTATTTAAATTAGAAATAAGCTTGTTTTACAAATCAGTCACATTTCCCACACCCTCCTGTCCTCCCCCTTTTTTACCACCAACCACCATCCCATCCCCTATCTGCTCCCCAGGGAAGGTGAAGACTTTCATGGGGAGTCTTCAAAGTCATATCATTTGGAACAGGGCTAAGGGAGTATCCCTCTATGTGCAATGGTCTCCCAAAGTCCAAATGTATATTAGGGATAAATACTGATCCACTACCAGAGGCCCCATATACTGCCCAGCCATCCTAACTAACACCACATTCAGGGAATCTGGATAGGACCTGTGCTGGTTTCTCAGCTATCAGACTAGAGTCCATGAGCTCCCCGTTGTTCAGGATAGAAGTTTCTATGGGTTTCTCCAGCCTGGTCTTGACACTTTGATCATCACACCTCTCTCTCTGCAAGTGGATTCCAAGATTTCAGCTCAGTGTTTGGCTGGGGTTTTCTGCTTCTGCTTCCATCAGCTTCTGGATGAAGGGTCTAGTATGGTATATAAGATAGCCAAAGATGGCATATAAGGTAGCCATTAATCTCAATATTGGGGAAGGGCATTTAAGGTAGCCTTTCCATTATTTCTTAGATTGTTAGTGCGGTCATCCTTGTAGCTCTCTGGATAATTCCCTAGTGCTAGAATTCTCTTAAAACCTATAATCACTCCCTTTAATATGGTGTCTCCTTCTTGCTCTCTTTTATTCTTTCCCTGACTCAATCTACATGCTCCTTCATGCCCACCCTGGCCCTCCTGTTCTCTCTAGCTTGCTCTAACCCTGACCATGCTCCCACTTACTTGGGAGATCTTGTCACTTCTCGAAGCGACCATGTATGTCTCAATGTGAGTCCTCCTTGTTTCTTAGCTTTTCTGGTGATGTGGATTGTAGGCTGGTAATTCTGTGTTTTATGTCTAAAAGCCATGTATGAGTGAGTACATATTGTGTTTGTCTTTTTGTGACTGGGTTACCCCAGTCAGGCTAGTTTCTTCTAGTTCCATCCATTTACCAGTGAATTTCAATTCAAGAATCCATTGCTTTTTTTTTTTTTTTTTTTTGTTGCTATGTAGTATTCCACTGTGCATATATACCACACTTTCTTCACACATTTTTCAGTTGAGGGGAATTTAAGTTGCTTCCAGGTTCTTGCTATTACAAATTATAATTTTTAATAAAACCATAATATATGATTACTATCAATTGTGTTCATATATTTAATATAATATAGATACATTATATGCATATTTATATATAACTTATAAACAGAATAAGACAGAGGAGCTAGGCTGAGAAAGAAAATATTGTTTAAAACTAAATCTTGGGGTATAAGCAAAAAGATTATTCTTTACATAAGCTGGAACAACTGTATCTACTTACTGCAATTAGACCACATGCAGTTTTGCCCCCCAGTCTAGCATGTACAGCTTTCAGTTTCTTTATGTTTATATAGGTCAGTGTTATTTTCAAAGCACATTCCTGAAGAAAATCGTTTTTATTCAGAATGGTTAAGAATAGTCTCTCCACCTTTCTTCTTTGTGGCTGCCCAGTTTTTGTTGTTTCAGATGCACAAGTTCAATACCAATCTATGCTGTGATATACATATTCATTTTTTTGCCATTGTAGGGAATGAATGTAGGTATATCTTAAAAAGATCTTTTTTTTATAAAAATAGCTTTATATAGTACCAGCAACTTCAAAGATCTAAAGAAAATTTCAGTGAATTAAACTATATAAAATAATTTCTTTCTATTCAACCAAATTCATGTGTGTTTCAGTATAGGCAGGGAGTGTGTCCTGAATGAGTTAAAATCTCTTCATATTGACTATGAAGTTAATTTTGTGTCTTTTATGCACTGTTTAATATTTTATGACAGTAATACAATGTTTTTTTTAATTCACAAAATTCAAGGTACTTGTAAAAACATAATTGATTGTAATAAGGGCTTTCTTTTTGAAAACACAGTAAATTTCTTATCTGTCAAATTACTTCTTTTTTCCTCAGGCAATTTAGTCATTAACTTCTCATTTTCAGTCATGAATTTTTTATGCTTGTACTTTCTCAATAGGCAAGGTAGAAGACAGTATTCATTTTCTTCCAGGATTTCATGTCTCATATTATGCATTTGACTTTTAAGAAAATATCCTATTTGGATCACAAATATACATGAGCCACAGTTCTAAAAGTGATAAAAAAAATGCAATTGAAAGGAAAAGGTTCACATGTGTTTTATAAAAAATGCTTAGAGGAAGACATTATGATAAAAGGTATAAGGATTAATAATATAAGCCTCTTTCAAGCACAAAGTGCTAAGATTCATGAACTATATATGAATCATGATCCCCCTTTTCATCCAGTGATTTCTGAAAATTTACCAGGTATCCTATGGAAAATTTTTATTCTGTATCCTTGCTTTTGTACTTGAGAAACTTTTCTTTTATCTTTGTTTTCTGGAACCTCATATAAGTTGGAATAATGAACTATCTCTTCATCCAAAACTTCCTTCTATGAGTATTAACCATTTAAAACATTTGTATAAGCTATTCATGACATGATAACTTACTCTTTGTACCTCTTATAAGACTCCATTGTCAGGATGTGTTATGGTTTATTGAGTTATTAGGATCCTAAAGGAATCTTGATTTATTCCATGTTTTGGAAAATATGAAGGATTTCTACAATTATCCATGCTCAGGTTTTTGTGAAGAAATAGGTATTCAACTCATTTCACTGATTTAGTGTTTGTAACTACTGTGTTGCACACTGTGTAGACTAAATGTTATTTAGACTCTAAGTGTGGTTATAACAATTCTACCTTAGTTTGATTACTCTACCGGATAATATTCTGTTATTTACAAAAAAAAAAAAAAAAAAAAAAACAATTGACATCCACTGTCATTTTATATTACTGAGAATCAGGTTATATTTGAATAATTCTATCTATAAAGCTAAATTTTCCTACTCCAGGTAATGATGCAGATATGCAATAAGATTATTAAATTCTAAAGTATTTTGACATACTCATCTTATTTTCCTATCTAATTTATTATTCAGGAAATAAAACATTTTGTACCATTTGCATACTTAATCCTATAAAATAGATTTGGGAAATGGACTAGTAAGTGTTTGTTGGTTTTATCTAAAGTGGAGATAACTTTTGTAGGTTTATGTACAGAACTTGTGAGCATATTACTCTGTTTTGCACTATTACAATGTTTGTAAATTTACATACGGTTGAGTTCCTTCTAAAAGTGGAGACATTTACTCATATCTAATTTTCATAGTGTCAAGACACTCATAAAAATGAGATGTATTTTTTCAAATTTAAGGTGGCGCCCAATATTCTATTTGAAAAGCTAGAGTGTTAATTGTGTGTATAAATATATGCTTGCAATGACAAGAGATAATATATGTTATTTTTGTTATTTTTTTTTTGAGACAGTATTTTTCTGTGTTGTTTTGGAGCATGTCCTGAAATTAACTCTGTAGACCAGGCTGGCCACAAACTCACAGATATTTGCTGCCTCTGCTTCCTGAGTGCTGGGATTAAAGGCATATAACAGCAAAGCCTGGCTAAGAAAAAAAATTACACTAGTCTTTATAAATGCTATAGTTTTATTTAATTTTTACCTCATAACATTTAAAAAAAATAAATTTCAGTACATGACCTTGTGAAAGATATCTTAAATCATTTCAAAATTCCTTATTGAATAAACACAGGTAATTTGTGTATATATTAACACGTACTTGCATTAATATATTGTAAAAGAAAAACAGACCAGAATATATTATGTAGATCCACTGAAATTAGTTTGGCTATTTTTACATATTGGAATCAAAAGTTATCATAGCTTACATTCATCAGTGACTACAAATTCAAACAACTTTAATATTAGATGACATTTCATGCATGAATGTGTCTTTTCATACATATATGTATGGTCTAGCATGAAAAAAATAATTTACAAATTCCCATATTCTCCTCCTTGCTCTACTTCAAATACCTCTTCTTATATTAAGGTCCTTTTTTTCTCTCCCTTTCAATGATTCTCTCACTACTTGTAGTTATTGCTCAGTCTCTGACACAATTGAAGGGCAGAAGCTAAGGAAGGCTTCCTCATTCAGCCTGCTCAAATATTCGCATATCATCTACCTAATCAACTTCTCCATAACTTCCCAAATGACTGTCTTCTTTACCACATTTAATAATTTTAAAAGACGTTTCATTTTTATTTTTTTATAAATGGAAAAGTTATAGAAGGAGGTTAATCTAACATAAATACATATCTCATAACAGTTCTTTTTAAATCTATTGGGATTTTTTTTTTTTGTTTTGTTTGTTTTACACATAGTCATATGATAATGATGTCACTGTCAAAACTGTACTCCAACAACTGCCTGATTTGCCTTTAAGTTAAAAGGCTAGAATGATATCATATGACAATTTGATGAGGGTAAGAATGACTAACTAGATTGAATACATTGTCAATTGTTTATCTATGGGGTGAATATAGAAGAGATTATCATTCAAATCATGAAAAATTAGTGAAAAAAAACATACCATGATATGCAACTGGGCATCACAGAATCCATTGAACTAAGACTTGAACTAAAAATTAGAAGAAATAAAGATTTGGCTACATATTCTGCTTTTTCTAAGATATCATCTTCTACTATTGGTCATCTGGCATGGAAATTTCTGATTTGAAGATTTAGACTTCCATCAGGATGTGTGCAATATGAAAGCCCTGCATTTCAGGACTAAATTTGGACTGTATAAACACAATCAGCTTTCTGAGATCTCTAGTTTCTAGAAGCCTGATCACTGGATTCCCCTACATACAGATATTAAAATCATATTAGGCAATAGAGCCCTCATCTATTAGCTGATGGAAACAGAAGCAGACACCTACAGCTGAACAATGAGCTGAACTGGAACCAGATGCAGAGAGGGAGGAAAAGACCAGGCTACAGAAACCCACAGAGACAGCAGACCTAAACAAGGAGGAGCTAATGGGGCCCCAGACTGATATCTCAGAAATAAACATTGGATCAAATCATACCCCCTGAACATGGGTCTCAGTTAGAAGGCCTGGGCAGTCTAAGGAACCTCTGACAGTGAAACCAGGATATATCCCAGTTGCACAAAATGGATTTGGACCACATTCCCCATGGAGGGATACTCCCTTAACCTAAAGAAAAGAGGGATGAGTTGACATACTTTTTGAGCCCTCCTGGAAGGCACCACACTCCCTGTGGAGTGGGGGGCATGATGGGATGGGAGATTTTCAGGGGTATGGGAGAAAGGAAGGGAGGGATGGAGAGAGAGGGAACTGGAATTGATATGTAAAATAAGAAAAAAAGAACATTAAAAAAAATAAAAAAATAAAAACATCCTAGTTTCTCTGGTAGTGTGAATTATAGGCTGGCGATCCTTTGCTCTATGTCTGAAATCCATATATGAATGAATACATACCATGTTTCTCCTTTTGTGACTGGGCTACATCACTCAGGATGATTTTTTCAAGTTCCAACCATTTGCCTGTGAATATTAAATTAAGATTCCATTGTTTTTTTTTTTTTTCTGCAGAGTAGTATTTGATTGTGTAAATGGTAAATGTGCCACATCTTCTTTCTCTATTCTTCAGTTGAGGGGCATCTAGGTTGCTTCCAGGTTCTTGCTATTACAAATAATGCTGCTATGAACATAGTTGAGCACATGTCTTTGTTGCATAGATGTGGATCATTTGCGTATATGCCTCAGAGTTGGATTGCCTGGTCCTGTGGTAAACTGATTCCCATTTTACTGAGGAACCTCCACACTGATCTCCAAAGTGTCTGTACAAGTATGAACTCACACCAGCAGTGGAGGAACATTCCTCTTTCTCCACATGCTTTCCAGCATAAGCTATCATTGGTGTTTCTAGTTTTAGCCATTCTCACAGATGTAAGTTGTTTTGATTTGCATTTCCCTGATAGCTAAAGATGTTGAGCACTTTCTTAAGTGTCTTTGAACTATTTCAGATTCCTCCTTTGGGAATATTCTATTTAGTCTATACCCTGGTTTCTAATAGGGATATTTGGTGTTTGGGTGACTATTTCCTTGATTTCGTTGTATATTTTATATTTCAGCCCTCTCTCAGATTTGGGGTGGGTGAATATCTTTTCCCAGTGTGTGGGCTGCTGTTTGGTCTTGTTACTGTGTCCTTTGCCTTACAGAAGCTTCTGGTTTGAGGAGGTCCCATATTTTAATTGTAGATCTCAATGTCTGTATTACTGGTGATGTGTTCAGGAAGTAGTCTCCTGTACCAACTTGTTAAAGGTTACCTCCCATTTTCTCATCTAAGAGGTTCAGTGTGGCTGAATTTATGTTGAATTCTTTGATCCATTTGTTTTGTACAAGGAGGAACCTAAGAGATTCCTACAAGGTTCCTCATAGAAGGGGAAAGGAACAAGAGCTTCTTTATCGTATTGAGAGTTGTGGGGCAGTGAGTGGAAAGGGAGTTATGAGAAAGAGAAGGAGATGAGATGAGAACATGTGGGACCAGGAAGATTGAGTTGGTGGATGAAAAGAAGAGAGTGAAAAAACAGAAACCATAGTAGAAGAGGCATTATAGGTTTGACAAGACAACTGACTCTAGAGAAATGTCCAGAGACTTACAGGGATGACCCCAACTAATAATCTGAGCACCAGTAGGAAGGCTACTTTATATACCCTTCCCTGATAATGAGACTGTTAACTAACTTATATGCCATCATAGGGCCCTCATCTAGTTGCTGATAGAAATAGAAGAAGACAACCACAGCTAAACACCGAGCCAAACTCCTGGGATCCAGTTGCAGAGAGAGAGGAGTGACAAGAAAAGGGGTCAAGACTAGGCTACATATACCCACAGAGACAGCTGACATGAACAAGGGGGATCTCATGGACTCCCAGACTGATAGCTTGGAAACTAGCATTGGACTCACTCAGACTCTCTGAACATGGGTCTTATTTAGAAGGCCCGGGTCATCTAAGAGACCTTTGACAGTGGAACCAGGATGTATCCCTGGGGAACAAAAGGAATTTAGGAGCACATTCCCCATGAGGGACTCTGCCTTAACCTAGAGGTTAGGGGGAGGGCGTAAACCCTACTCCAAATGACTTGACAGATTTTGGTGATCCCTCCTGTAAGGTATCACCCTCCCTATGGAGTGAGGGTGGGGTAGGGTGGGAGGGGTAATCGTGGGGGCATGGGAGGGAGGCAGAGGGAACTGGGATGGATATGTAAAATAAGAAAAAAATAATAGATAAAAAATTTCAAAACATTACACCAACAAATTTATATGCTCTTATTTGGGAATTTTTTTCTTTAAATGGGTCAATATTCAGGTGTTAGTTGACATCCAGTGCTATTGTTGCTTGCCATTTGGATGTAATAACCGTTACCAATTATGAGATCTTCAAAAGTTTCTCAGTATTATTAGAGCAGTGGGAGCTGTCAGGTAGATGGTACTTTCTGGATTATACAACAGGAACAGCTTTTTAAGTCACATACTTCTACTGTGATACACTGCCTCTTCATAATTAGAAAAGCAATGGGACTATCTAGAAATTGATTGAGTCTTACCAATCTATATGCAAAAGTAAACTTCTCTGAATTAATGAACTATTTTACCACATGGTTGACATCACTAACCTGCTCAAAAATTTCCTTATTCCACTAATTTCTCACAAAATGATTTATTATTTCAGGCCTTTCATTTACACATTTCATGTTTTCTGTATCTTTTTGAAATTATAATTACATTACTACAACATTTCTCCATTTTCCTCCCTTTGACCATACCTTCCATATATTCCTGTGTTCTCTCTTTCAAAATTATGGCTTTTGTTTTCATTATTATTGCATTGATATTTGTATCTGTATATACATGTATATCCCTGAATATATGCTCTTGAAAAAGACCCTTAAATGACAATAAAAACTGTCTCAAAATAAGTAGTGAAAATTTTCACAAATTCTGAATATTGAAATACTAAATAATATTCTATAATCATTAACTTTTAGTAGATCCAATGTAGTATACCCAATTCCTGACAAATTTTCACACCATGAGATAATATTAGAGGCATCAACTTGCAGAAATTCACAGACTTACATGGTCTTGACAATTTGCCCATGCTTCCGTGAGGCTGAATGTAAATCTTTATATCCTTCTGTCCATAGTACATTCTAGTCCTGCTTGTCAGTCTAATATTAGCAGTTACTTCTACAGAGTCCTTCTTGTTCTCTACATAATGCTCAATATTTGTAAGAGTTGTATAGTGCTCAATTAGTTTTCTAATTTCCATTACCCTATTGTGAATTCTTTGAACTCAGGTGAAGATTTCAGACATCTAGTAGAACCATGATAAAATGCCTTCTTTGTACTGGACTCTCACTGAATTCTTAGTAAATAATTCCTCTTTCTCAACTGTATCTTTCAGTCTGTCCTAGTCTGATATAAGATTCAATATTAATATTTGTGGAAGTTTATTTATTTGGCAATATTTTCAAAATGTCTTCTTTGTCTGTGTTCTTTCTTTTTATTTTATAAACTCAGAATATGAATGTCTAAACTCTTTAAGTGACAGGTGACTATCACTTGTAGACAAATGGTTTGTTTCCTTAACTCTGATATTTCAATTAATGGATGCTTTTTGAAAGAAATATTTGAAGTTTTAGTTCAGTATCAGATGGACTGCATAGGTTCTATGAAACTCCAGATTTAATCTCCTGCACCTCAAAAACAATACCAGAAGTTGTCAGAGTGTCTTAAAGTAATTATTTTCAACATGTTTCATTTAATTACACTTTCAAATATGCACTTCACAAAGTCGAATTGTCTTTGCTTGTTATTTTACATAAACTGTCACTTAATTTTCACAGTTCTCAGGAGATTTTGCTAATGTAACTCTCATTTCTGAACTAAGGAAAATCAGCTTGAAGGATTATAAGCCTTTATTCAGAATCACTTAGATATGTCTTAGTAAGAACATCCATCTTGATTCTTACAGTATTACCTTATGGTAGTTCAGACAACACAGATTTAATGGGGATAAAATACATGAAGTAAGAAATTTGTATTTATATTACTAATATCATTTTCACATGGTATAAAATTGCATTAGAATAGTTGAATTTGTGAATTAAATCGAGAATACTTGGTTTATAGTATATAAGCATCTTTATAGTGAAAATTGGTGCTTTGGTACTTGGAAATTAAAAATTAAGATATATTGTACATCTTGTCTGGAAATCTGAAAATTATTATTAGTTAATGGATATCCTTCACCTTTTCTTAATATCTATGGTTACATTTTATAATGTAATAATCAAATTGACATAATTATGAATGAAATTATAAAAAGGAAAACAAAATACATATCATCAATGAATGTAAATGTTATTATTGAAAAAAATATAAAATCCATTTAATATTTCCACTTATAAAAATATTGTTAATTCCTGAAGCCTTAAAAGTATCTATGAGTTGTAAAGCTGAGAAGATTTGAGGCATTCCTATATTATATTTACTACTGCATTCTTAATTTGGTTTCATTTTATACAGGTTCAGCTACTTTGCACAACAAGACAAAAGTGGAAATTTTTAAAAACAATGCATCTATAATTTTGAAATCATATGAAATTCTAGGCCATGAAGTGTTAATACTGCTAGGCTTTGTCAGACTTAATATGAGAATATATATACTACATACTGCTGTCACATTGGCAATTTAGTAACATTTTGTTCATTGTATCAAATATCAGTGGGCTACAGTGAATTTGTCCAAATGGAACTTCATTGATGATGGCCACATGAAAAAGAATAAATTTATATAAGAGCCACTACTGCTTTTACTATGACTGAATAGGTCAGCTCAGGTTATGTATGACATTTTACATTATCAAAGACATGGTCTATAAATATGGGGACATTTATGTAAACTAACTCATCCTTACATTTTTTTCCTCTTTGCAGTTTCCATTATTGCTCATTTTGATGTTTTTCCTGTTGTACCAGACTTACATCAGATGTCATTTTATACAACATCCTAATTTTCCTCCTCGTTAACAGTTTAGAACATAGCTTGTGTTTCAACTAGAAATTAAAAATGAGAAAATCTAGATATCATAAAACAAGCACTGCAAAATTTTAGGTATAAGTTAATGAAGATTATTTTCTCTATACCTTTTAAAGTTGTTAGTGTTTGTAGGACCTTGCATGTATGCTCGAGGCATCTTGAGCAAGCCTGAAGCTGTTGGCTGAACTCCTTGTCCCAAGGCTGTTGTTGATACTCTTCCCTTTTGATAACACACACCTCCTAATGATGCAAACCTCATAGTGAGGGGCTAAGCCTAAAATTCCTGTAATTTTCCACTGTGCTGTAAGTCAGTATTTCAGCCTATTCCATCCCCCCAATAAAGAGCATTCAGCATTTGGCATTCCAACATTGCCATTGAATGAATGACCCGCTGTCTCTTTATTTCAATCTCTAGGCTCTACAAGTGGAGGTTCCACCAAGATTTGGAAAGAAAGAATCACCTAAGAGATCACCCTCAAAGGAAGGCTGGTGAAGTAATTGAATGAGGGTATATTGCAGGATGGTGTGTAACTGCCAGTAACTGTGAGGAAATGTTCAGTGAGCAATTAGTGGCCCTATTGAAAAGACAGGGCACCAGGATTAAAACAAGACAGCTAAAGAATTCTTTACCCAAAAGTAAAAGAAAAAAATGGCAGAGATAAATAGAACTTTTGAGGAAGTACAAGATTTAAAATCTGTGAAGTCTATCAGGGAACAAGAGGGATACCAACTAGGAGATGATGATAGTCCTACTGTAAACTGATGAAGAAGATAGTTTGGAATCAGAAACTGAAGCTCATGAGCACACATGCCATCTGTCATTGAACAAACCCTTTTGTGATCCCTTTAGTAGGGCCTCTGTGCCTCGAGGGTTAGAGGAAGATGTCAAAGATTTAATAACCAAGGTAGAAGGGTTAGAAAAAGAAAGACAAGTGTTTCCAGTGATTGAGACAGTGGATCCTCAGAAAGCAGGGTTAGGGAGCATAGCCCATTAAATTTTAAGGATATAAAACAGATTATAAAGAGGCTGTCACATGCTCCTTTACTCAGACAACTTTTGAGTCTTTTGCAACATTAAATTGCACTCCTAGTGTTTGGATGCAGCTCTGTAGAGCCACACTGAGTAGGGGGTGACTGTTTGCTCTGGAGAGCTGAAATTCAAGAATTTTGCAAGGAAACTGCCCAATGCAATGGTGCTGCTGGATTTTCTGTTAGCAATTTAGATATGCTTCTGGGCACTGGGCAATATGATACCCTTGCAGCTCAAATTCTTTTTGTCCCAGCAGTTTTTGCACAAATTGCTGTTGCTGCTACTAGAGCTTGGAAGCCTAATAATGCTGCAGGGGATCACTATTTAAGGTATTGCAGGGACTGTCTGGGCCCTATTCAGAATTTTCAGACTGCCTCTTACAGCTGGCAGGTCACATTTTTACTGATGTTGAAAATGCCATGCCTATAGTTAAACAATTGGCACTTGAAAATGCAAACAAGTATTGTAAAGAGGCTCAACGTCCCCATAAGGCCAAAAGTCTTAGTCATTATATACTCATATGTCGGGACATAGATGGTCTTCACATTATGGGCCACGTTATAGCTTCAGTTATGAAAAGAGGTGTGAACATTGGAGGAGTCAAGTCAAAGACTTGCTTTGGATGTGGACAACTAGGACATTTCCAAAGGAATTTCCCAGAGAGTGTGACAACCTTATTGAGTCCTAGGCTGGGGCTTTGCCCCCATTGCAGTAAGGGTCACCATTGGAGCAAAGAATATAGGTCAAAAACAGATGCCCTTGGTAATCCTTCACCGGACCTGGGAAATGAGAAATGGTGTCAGCCTTGGGCCCCTCAATCCCAGGTGTACGGGGCAATGGATACACTTGTAACACACCCAATACAGATGATCCCTCAGAGAAACCCCTTTATGTACAGGTCCTTATCAGAGGTACTCCAGGAAGTGCAAGACTGGATCTCTGTTCCACCATCCAAGTAATATTAGCACCACAAATGGGCACTCAAGCTGTAAGCACAGGAGTCTTTGGGCCTCTTCCCCTGGGAGCAATAGGGCTATTGTTAGGATGTAGTAGTACCCTGTTGAAAGGAATTAAGAGTTATTCCAGGAGTAGTCGATTCTGATTTTCAAGCAGAAATAAAAATCATGGTTAGGGCAGAAATGGGGGTATTCATGATAACACAAGGTGCTCAGATAGCACTATGGGTACTTCTTCCTATGTTCAAAACAAACAATCCTTTTTTAAAGGACACTGGGGGATCTGCTGGTTTTGGATTCACAGGCTCCATGGATGCATTTTGGGTACCCATGGGGTGAACAGCACCCCATGCTCACCATTACCAGACAAGGTACATGATTTTCTGGATTTGGGGACACTGGAGCTGACTCCTTAGTAATAGCAAAAATACACTGGCCACAAGCTTGGCCTCTTTAGCCAGCCTCTACTCATTTACAAGGAGTTGGAACTACTGTGGCTCCATAGTACTCAGTTTCTGAAATGGTCAGATGATGAAGGACACACAGGTCTTTTTCAACCTTTTGTGTTAAGTCATATCTCTGTTAATCTGTGGGGGAAGAGATGTGCTTCAGGCCATGGGAGCAGTACTTAATACTGAGCTTGTTAAAATATGCTGGCTGACCAAAGTTATGTACAAAGAAGAGGACTTGGTAAATTCATCCAGGGTGACACTTAGACTATTGCATCCAAAAACTTATTAATCAAAAAAGCCAGATATCATTTTGGGTTTGGAAATTTTTCTTAGGGGCTATTGCTATGAAGACTGTTCCCATTCTCATTATCTGGAAAACTGATATCCCAGTATGGGTGGAGCAATGGCCTTTATTAATTACAGGCTGCACATCACCTTGTACAGGAAAATTTACTAGCCATAGAAAGCCTACTATGGAGGCACTCTCATCCAATTTTTGTAGGACATCTCTGAGCACATTCCAACTTGTCCAGCCCTTTGAGTGAAGGAAATGTCATTGCTGATTTTAATACTAAAACAGATAGTTCCATAACGATGATGAGAGAGTCTGGTTATGAAGCAGCAACCTTCCACCTTAATGCAGGGTCACTGAAATTCCATTTTAAGATTACTAGAGACCAAGCTATTAATATAGTTAAGAATTGTCTGCTATGAGCAGAGTTCTTACCTATTCCCACCTTGGAGTTAACGCTCAGGGTGTCACGCATAATGATATCTGCCAGATGGATGTTACTCATGTCGCTTCCTTTGGCTGACTACAATTTGTTCATGTATCTGTGGATACCCATTTTCATCTCATATTTGCCTCTGCCCATACTGGAGAAAGGCTTAAGGATGTTAAGAGCCATTGTTCACAAACCTTTGCTTATATGGGAATGCCTAGACAATTAAAAATTGATAATGGCCCTGCTTATACTAGTCAGGGTTTCAACACTTTTTGCAAAAATTTTTTTTACCTCACATAAGATGGGTATCCCTTATAATCCTCAGGGTCAGGCCATGGTGGAGCATGCACATTGCAAAATTAAAGCCTATCCTCTTAAAACAAACAAAAAAAAAAAAAAAAAAAAAAAAAAAAAAAAGGAGAGTTTACAGGGTTCCCTCATAATCACCCGACCCAGTTCTAGTATGGGCCTGAAAGTCAGTTTGTGTCTTTCCACAAGATGCAGATACCCTTATTTGTGTGTCTGTGGGTCTTATTCACCATATGGGCAGGGACTGTGATGGTAATAGCCAGAAAGAAGGTCCAATGGATTTTCAAGAATCTACCCATTCTGATGCCTGTGGGTCTGAGTAGCCATATGTGGCTCTTTTCCTGACCACTAATTATAGTTTGGATCAAGTGGCTATAAATTGACACTTTGATCCAAAGGACAAGAATTCCACCTTCATCTCAGGCACTTGTTCTAGTTCCCTTCTCTTTGTTGTAAATAATGCTACTAATTTTGGAGGAAGTTTCAATTGTTCTCTGCAGGTCTGCCGACTGGTTAGCTTCTGTTCATATGAAGTAACAGCTGTTGTGGGCCACGTACCCCAGGTGTGCAGCAGAAAGGGAAAGAGATTTCGGGACAAAGGATGCCAGTGCCACCTCTGCCACTGAAGCAACAGTTTCTACGATAGCCCTCTCTCCATCTGTAAAAACTGCAAGCACAGTGGATCAACTACCAGGTGATTTGACTGAAGCCTTAGCCACCCAAAACACACTTGATTATCTAGTACAAATTGGCATTTTTAAACTAAATCTACAAACTAGCCTCCTATATGAACACTTGAATTTTTTGTGAGAGGCTCACATGGCTTCTTTTTCTCTGTCTTTCACACATATCTGTGTGATCATTTTTTTAGTTATACTCATGCTTTAGCTTGCAGACCATTAACATCAATGAAACCTGAGCACCACCTGCCAGTGCAGAAGACCTTTTACAAGGACTTCAACTTGCCAGCAGATTACGGGGATTAATAGCCCTTGCAGTTGGTGCTACTTGGCCACAGTATTAGACAGGCCCAAGCTAACTTTCAAACAAGACAGATTCTACTGTCTTTGGTTCAAGAGAAAATGCCTCTGCCCACATGTGGCTGACAAATTATTCACCAGAAATTGGTAAGGCAGAGGGGACAATATCCAACCTAAGACAGGGGGTTACTCGACTGTGTGTCCTTTCAAATGATGGGTAAGCAATTATGCTGACATCCTCTGCCACCTAAGACTGGTGTTAGTTTATATTAAAAATAAGTGGGGAGGGACCTGTAGGACCCTGCATGGACCCCACAGTACCTTGAGCAAGCCTACCTTGAGCAAGCCTGAAGCTGTTGGCTGGAACTCCTTGCCCCAAGGCTGTTGTTGGTACTCTTCCAATTTTGATAACACACACCTTGTGACCATACACACATCATAGGGAGGAGCTAAGCCAAAAATTCCTCTAATTTTCCACTGTGCTGTAAGTCAGTATTTAAGCCTGTTCCAGCCCCACAATAAAGAGCATTTAGCATTTGGCATTTCAACATTGCCATTGAATGAATGACCCACTGTCTTGTCTCTTTATTTCAATCTCCAGGCCTTCACCTGATTCGTGTAACAGATAGTAGATGGGCAATACAGTGTTTTTATTACCTCAACTAAAAATCATAAATATCTCATTCCAAAATACTAACTCTATAAATAAAAGTAATTTTGAATAATAAAGTCATTATAGACAATAATTTTTAATTTACTGTTAGAATGTGCAAATAAATTTCTTACCTGTCAATGGCTTTTAATTAATAATATATAAATTAATAGATATATGAAAATTAGACTAAATATGCTCTTTAGTTTCTGGAATTGTTCAGGAATTATTTTTCAATAATACTTTACGTTTACTGTTTTGATATAGTGGGTATTGATTATATTCTTTCCCTAACCCTAACTCCTCCCAGATCCTTCCCATATCTCTTACTACCCAAATTTATCTTCTTGCTATCTAGAAAATATCAACTCAAAAGTAAAAAATAAATAAATATCAACAACAAAAATTTTAGGGATAGAAAAACACTAAAACACCTCACAAGCACACTCAGAAAACTATGGAACACAGATGCCCCTCTCCCAGCAGGTATCAGTTGCTACCAGTTTCTTGGATATGCATAGATTTTTGTGTCCACTTCACAATCTCATACTCTTTACATATCTTTTTATGTCTTGAACTTGTGTAATATGTAAGCTTTTCGTCAGTCTTTTTGAATTCATATGTGCATCAGTCCGGTTGTGCCTTGTAGAAGCTGGTTCACTCAAGTCATCCACAACCTGTGGCTCACAAAACCTCTCTTCATCCTCATTGGCATAATTCCTTAGCCTCGAATATTATAATTATCTAATTAAGTGCTAATCTAATTCTTTTCTTTTATCACATATGTATATTTAATAATAAAAAAATAAATCTTATTCAGGATGGTTTCTCCAAGTGCCATCCACTTGCCTGCGAATTTCAAGATACCATTATTTTTTTTTCTGCAGAGTAGTATTCCATTGTGTAGATGTACCACATTTTCATTAACCATTCTTCAATTGAGGGGCATCCAGGTTGCTTCCAGGTTCTTGCTATTACAAATAATGCTGCTATGAACATAGTTGAACATATGTCTTTGTTGCATGGATGTGAATCCTTTGGATATATGCCTAAGAGAGGGATTGCCGAGTCCTGTAGTAAACTAATTCCCATTTTCTTGAGGAAGTGCCATAATGATCTCAATAATGGCTGTATGAGTTTGCACTTCCACCAGCAGTGGAGGAGTGTTCCCAATTCTCCACATCCTCTCCAAAATGAGTCATCACTGGTGTTTCTAATTTTAGCCATTCTGGCAGGAGTAAGATGGTATCTCAAAGTTGTTTTGATTTCCATTTCCCTGAATGAGGTAACCAAGTCACAAAAAAGAGGAACAGAGTATGTTCTCACTCATATATGAATTTTAGAACTAGATCAAAGGATAACCAGCCTATAATTCACACCACCTGAGGAACTAGGATTCAAGGTGTATTCTAAAAGATTTATATAAAGTCCCTCACAAAACTGGGAAGGGACAAGTCCCCCAGAGCTCAAGGGAAGTGGGGAGGGGCAGCAAATGGAGAGAGAAGTAGGAGAAAATGAGAGGGAGGAAAAGAAAACATGTGTGACTAGGAAGATTGAGCATGGATAGAAATAGATGACAGGAAAGAGAGAGAGACACACACACAGATGATAGAATAGTTTCTTCAAATCTTGCTAAATGTTAATGGACTAAATAGTGTTAACTGTGATTCCTATTTGATAACTGTTATGTGATATATTTTGCTATGTTAAGGTTAAAACCCTTCTTTTTATTTAGACAGAAAAGAGGAGATGATGGGAGATGTCATTCTGTATATGTTTCTCATACTGGTTAATAAATAAAGCACTGTTGGCCAATAGGAAAGGAGGATAGGAGGGACTAGGAGACAAGGAGGAAGAGGAAGGAGTAAGGAGGAGTCAAGATGGAGAGTCTGGAGAAAGCTGGATGCCAGCAGCCTCCCCGGTAAGAGAAGGTCATGTGAAAATACATAGATCAGCAGAAATGGGTTAATAATTAAGACAGAGCTAGCCGATAAGAAACTAGTAACTGGCCAACAGTATAGTACCTAATACAGAGTCTCTGTGTATTATTTGGGGCTGGCTGCATGGCGGCGGGTCAAGACCAGCGGCGGCAGGCGGAAAAACCGTACTCGTTACACACAGAGAAAGAGAACATAAAAGAGGGAGCCAATATTGGTTTGAAGAAAAATTGAACACAAAGAAAGATCTAGAGAACTACAACACTGCTGCCAACTAACAATTTGAGTTTCCATGGAAAGGCTACCATAAATGCCCTTCCTAGAGAGTGAGATCAACAACTAACTTATCCATGGAGCACTCAACTAATGCCTGTTGGAAACAGGAACAAACACCCGTAAATAAACACTGAGTGAAAATAGAACCCAGATGCAGATGGAGAGGACAAGACCAGGCAGCAGAAACACATAGAGACAGCTTACCTGAACAAGGAGGAGCTAACTGGCCACCAGACTGATTGCTGGGAAGCCAGCATGGGACTGATTCAGGCCCCCCTGAATATGGGTCTCAGCCAGAATGAGCAGTCTAAGGGACCTCAGACAGTAGAGCCAGGATGTATCCCTGGTGCACAACAGGACTTTGTGAACACATCCCCCATGGAGGGATAACTGCCTTAACTTAGAGACAGGAGAGAAGCCCTAGTCCCTACTTCTCATGAACTGTCAGATCTACATGACCCCAACTGGATGGCATTCCCCTACATATGGAATTGGTGTGAGTGGATGGGAGGGGATTATGGTTAGTTTGCATGTGAGAGGGCAGAGAGGATAAAAGGGAGGAAAGGAGGGAGGGAGAAAAAGAGGGAGGGAGGAAGGAAGGGAGAGGGAAATGGGATCGACATGTAAACTAATAAATTAAATTAAAAAAAAAAAATGCTTTGACTCCAAAATTTAAGTTCAAGAACAAGTTACTGGGGAAAAGGATTTCTATTTTTGTTCCCACAGAAAATGAAAAGATGTGGATTTCTTCCAGACTAATGTGGTTTGATCAAGCCAGACCACCTGAAACAGAGGACCAGGTGACCCTACATTCAAAACAGCTGGACAAAGCAGCCTTACAGACTACAGCCAGGATTTCTGCATCTTTGTAGAATCCCCCATGACAGTGCCCCTTACCAGAAGGAAGTAGTTTGGAAAGAAATACTCCCAAATTCCCAAATATTGTCTATAAATGTTTGTTTTCATTTAAATGGACTTGGTTATATAAAATAAATAAATAAATAAATAAAATGAAAAAAATTTAAAAAATACAAATTTTTGAAATTGTATTATGAAGCCCAATTATGGCATAATACAAAGAAAAAGAAAAATGTTATTCACTATTTGATACATCAAGAAACATTTAATATTTCAACAACAGCTTTTAATATATCTGTTTTTCTGGTTTTACATTGAATAGGTTACTGTGGAGTCATATTGGGATATCCATCTAATAACCTCACACACACACACACACACACACACACACACACACACACAGGCACACACACACACACACTATATTTTTTGGGGAATAAATATATCTTGAAGAATTATTTTCTTTTAATAAGTACCTTTGATTATGTTAGACAGACTAGACTTACAAAATACCATCTAGGGACCAATTTAAAATGAATGTAATGTTTATTTGCCAAATTGCCACTTATTTTATGATGTGTACATAATGCCATTAAGCAAAACCATGACATGAGAGCAGTGATCCACACGGAGTTAACACAAGCCACCTCAATTTGAGGAAATGGCAAATTCAACAATGAAATCTAATTAGCCTTAGCTTTATAAAATCACTGCAGGAATGCCACAAATATGAGCTAAATTCAATTTAGACATAGGAAAATATGGGTAATTCAGCATTAATACTTGGCCAAAGAAAAATCATTAAGTAGTGTCATAAAACTTCTGTAATCCATAAAATATTATTATTTTATTTCTACAAACTCATTTTTTCTTTCTGTTTTATGGCATGGATTTCTTTTATGATACCTTATATTTAAATTTAATGTTCATAGAGGTATTTTGTTTTCCTACTCTTTATATTGTTTTCCACATTTGAATACCCAGTGTTACTAAATCAAAACATCTTCTGATATAACTGGGAAATAATTCAGAACATCAGAATCAGGGTTTTCCTCTTCAGCATGACTTTACTATTTTTAACATAATTATGAAGTACATATTTCAATATCTATTGAACAGTTATGCATTCCATTTTTTCTACTATATTTTTATCATTTCTGAAATTGTGTGCACAATGACCCATTTGAAATGCATACAATTTTATGAGTATTGTTTTGATGAGTGGATGTTTGCCTTCATGTATTTTGCTCTAACTTTCACACATTTGTCTTATACACTTAATAACTGAGTAATAATATATGTTCCTAAGTGTAGGTAGTTGTTACATAGTAATTCTAAAAACAGGGTTTCTTTAACAGACTATGAACTCTGACTTCAGCTTTTTCACTAAATATTTAAAGAATTGAAGTCATTAATTACACTGATTCTTATGTTTTTAGATAGTGATAAATTTTTAATATCATCAATAAATAACTTCCAAGATGCATTACTAATGTCCTCGGAGAAACTCATTACAAAATTTGTCAAACATATCCTTCACAAATACTTATCACAACTT
Source organism: Phodopus roborovskii (assembly GCF_943737965.1). Classification (NCBI taxonomy): domain Eukaryota; kingdom Metazoa; phylum Chordata; class Mammalia; order Rodentia; family Cricetidae; genus Phodopus; species Phodopus roborovskii. The sequence continues at coordinate 20,560,528 of NW_026126433.1, forward strand.
CATGAGCTTGACTTTTCTTCGACAATTAACCTATTGTAGTTGCTGTAATAATCTGTATAATTTAGCCTTAAATTTATTCCTCTATTAACATCATTTTCAAATTGGTAATTAGGTGTTCCACAAGAACATTTTATCTCAGCTAGGCTTGGATTACAACTTTCTCTTTTCTAAATCTTGCATGTGGGTAGCATATGATATGATACAGAACATCATTACATATTGTGACTTATATACAAAATTGATTGCTACAAAGCTCTTTAATGAATTTGGGAAAAGACAGTTTTGGTTATTCTGCATGTACTTTCTGTTTGTCATGGTAAAATAATGGTGGTGTACATTCAGTTTAGCTTCTCATTAAGTCCAAAATAAACACTTTCTCTTTTGAAGGCCAAATTATTAATTCTGTAAGCATTTATTTATTTGTTATCCTTGTAGATGTCTACCCTTACATCTTGAAATCTTGTTGCTAATATAAATTACATATAACTCAGTCTCAAAATTTTATGAAAGCATAGGTAAATCTTAGAAATAATATTCAAATATCAATAACCTTATTAAATTTTAGGTGTCAAATTGTAATTATATTGTTATTGCTAATTCATAAATTAAATATCAAAATCCATTACCTACAGTGTCTTCATATATAACAAGTTATTAGTGCTGGTGCAATGGATCAGCAGGTAATGGCATTTGCTTCCAAGACAAAAGACACGATTCCATCCCCAGAACTCACATGAAAGAAAAGGTAGATAACCTTCTGTACATTGTCCTCTAATGTTCAAATGAGAGCATGGGCATGTGTGTTCACAAACACATATATATATATAATTTTGAAAAATTAAAAATGTCATTATTTCGGAAACATTTGAATGTTTTTGTCTTTGATTTATTTCTTTTGAATTCTGGTATGTTTATATTTGCAGTCCTCTTGAATAAAGGACAGGAGCATCAAGAACTGAACAACTGCAAAAAATGTAACCAATTACCTCTGGGTTATGGGCCCAGCATGCTCTCCCTGAGCTACTCTAGGGGAAACACTCCTCCACTGCTGATTGATGCACAAAGTTGTACAGTCACATTGAAAATCAATATATTGATTTCTCAGAAAATTGGGAATCAATCTATCTCAGGACCCAGCTATACCCCGCTTGGTCATTTCCGAAAGGACGCTCAATCATACCATAAGGACACTTGCTCAACTATGTTCATAATATTACTTGTAATACTCAGAACCTTGAAAAAGTTCAGTTGAAAAATAGATGAAGAAAATCTGGTAAATAAACACAAAGGAATATTAATCACCAGGAAAAAATAAACATCATAATTTTTGCAGGCAAGTAGAAAGAAAAGCATGGTATGTACTCACTCATAAGTGACTATTAGAGGTAACAGAAAGGCTAACCAGCATACAATCCTCAGCCCCAGAGGAGGGAGGTAGCAAGGAAGACCCTAATGGGGACACTTCATAAACATATCTACTTACATGCAGGAACAGTATATAGAGCATATGTACAAACAGGAGAACACACACACACACACACACACACACACATACACACACACACACACACACACACACACACACACAGAGAGAGCAACAGACAGACCGACTGTGAAAAAAAAATCTCATTATAAATAGCCTTATAGGTATTTCCCTTTGCTTTGTAGAAACAACAAATATAAAATAAATTAATAGAATTGTTTTAATTTGTAAAGTTCTAAGAGAAAAATAATAATGAAATAAATATATATGTGATAATTACTACAAATGCCCAACTTGAGAAATAATGGTATCACATGGAAAATGACCTCCAGTCTTAAGTGTTAAATAACAGTGATTACATTAGCTCCTGTGGAAAGACTTCCTCACTGTGTGTAGCATCATTGCAGAGAGAGAGAAAAAAACACAAGTACTTGTTGCTTTCTCCCCTTTAATCATGTATGAAATGTGATGGATTATAGCATGGGACTCTGGAAAAAAAGTAAGTCCTTTCTCCATTAGTGTGTTATGTTACAATATGTGTCACAGGAACAGGAAGAATAGCTAAAGCAGTGTACAACTCTCGGAACAATTGGTTGAAAAGATATAACTAATAAGCATACTATCTCATAAATAAAGGAAATGTTTGTAAATAACTAGCAAGGTTCAAAAAACTGATAAAACAAGAAAAGAAAATTAGATTTTTTTGTTTTGTTTTTTGTTTTATTCTTATTTTACATATTGTTCCCAGTTTCCTCTCTCTCCCATCCTTCCAGGTGGTCCAGACACCTCTTCAGTCCTATCCCCACCCACTTCCCATGAAGGGTTTGGTGTTCCAGGAGGCATCATCAAAATCTGTCAAGTCACTTGTGGTAGGGCCTAGGCCCTCTCTCATGCCTCTAGGCTAAAGGAGTAACCCTCCATGGGAATGTGCTCCAAAGTCCATTCGTGTACCAGGGATACATCCTGATTCTATCAGAGGTCTCATAAACACCCCAGGTCTTCTGAATGAGACCCCACCTATCAAACTGGGGTCCATGAGTTCCAACTTGTTTAGCTTAGTTGTCTCTGTAGGTTTCTGCAGTCCAATTTTGACAACTTTCCTCATCACTTCTCCATCTCTGCAAATAGATTCCAGGAGTTCAGCTCAGTGTTTATCTGTGGGTGTCTGCCATTGCTTTGACTAGCTACTGGATGAGGGCTCTAGGGTGCCATATAAGTTAGATATCAATCTAATTATCAGGTAAGAACATTTAAGTTAGCCTCTCCACTATTGCTCAGATTTTTAGTTGGTGTCATTCTTGGAGGTCTCCATACATTTCTCTAGTGCTAGATTTCTCTTCAAACCTATAATGACTCACCTGTTAAGGTTCTCTTTTTTATATTATTATTATTATTATTATTATTATTATTATTATTATTTGGTCTCCTCTGTTCCTCCCCCTATGCAATCATCCTCACATTCTCCTCTCCTCTTCTCTCTTCTGTCTCCTAACACCCTTTCCACTCACTGTGCCTCTCCTGACTTCCATTGTGATTCAGAGATCTTGTACCTTTCCCTTTCTATGGGGAGCCTTTTATGTCTCTCTTAGGGTCATCCTTGTAACATAGCTTTTCTGGCTGTGTGAATTGTAGGCTAGTGATCCATCACTCTATGTCTAAAATCTATATAAGAATGACTACATACCATGTTCCTCTTGTGTGACTGGGTTGCCCCACTCAGAATGGTTTCTTTTAATTCTATTCATTTGCCTGCATATTTCAAGATTCCATCCCCCCCCATAATAAGTAGTACCCAGTTGTGTAAAAGTACCACATTTTCTTCATCCATTCTTCAGTTGTGGGACATCTAAGTTATTTCCAGGTTCTAGTTATTACAAATAATGCTGCTATGAACATACTTGAACAGATGTCTTTGTTGTGTGGATATGGATATTTTGGGTATATGTCTAAGAGTGAAATTTCCAGGTTCTCTGGTAGACTGATTTCCATTTTCCTGAGGAAACACCATTATAGTCTCCAAAATGGCTGTGCAAGTTTGCACTCCCACCAGCAGTGGAGGAGTTTCCCCTTCTTTCCACATTCTCTCCAGCATACAATGTCATTGGTGTTTTTGATTTTAGCCATTCTGACAGGTGTAAGATGGTGTCTTAGAATTGCCTTGATTTGAATTTCCTTGATGGATAAGGATGTTCAGTGTTTTCTTAACTGTCTTTTAGCCATTTTTAATTTTTCTATTGAGAATTCTATATTCAGTTATATACCCTATTTTTTATTGGATTATTTGGTATTTTGGTAACTAGCTTCTTGATTATCTTGTATGATTTGCAGATAAGCCCTTTGTCAGTTGTGGGGTTGGTGAAGATATTTTCTCACTATGTGGGCTACTTTTGTCTTCTTATTTGCCTTACAGAAAATTCTCAGTTTCAGGAGGTCCCATTAATTAATTGTCCATCTCAGTGTCTGTGCAATTGGTGTGATATTAAGGAAGCAGTCTCCTGTACCAATTTGTTCAAGGTTATCTCCAACTTTCTCTTTTAAGATGTTCAGTGTGGCTTGATTTATATTGAGGTCTTTAATCCATTTGGAATTAGGGTTTGTGCATGCAGATTAACATGCATCTATCTCTAATATTGTACACCCAGCATCTGATTATGTCAGCTTTTCACTTTCCATTTTATTATATTAGCTGTTTGTCAAAATTCAGGTGTTTGTAGGAGTGTGAGTTATTAACAGGATTTCGATTTGATTCCACTGGTCTACTTATCTATTTTTGTGCTTTTCAGAACTTTAGCTCTATAATCATGCTTGAAGTCAGGGATAGTGATGCCTCTTGATATTTCTTTATTATAGTACAGTCTTCTTTCGGCTATTCTGAGGTTTTTGGTTTTTAAATATAAAAATGATTATTGTCCTTTCAAGTTCATGGCAGTTAGATCTGGATTTTAATGGGTATTGATTTGATCTGTGGGTTGCTTTTGGCAAGATTGCCATTTTTACTATGTTGATCTTCCCTGTCCAAGATCATGGGAAATCTTACCATTTTCTGGAATCTTCTTTACATTCCTTCTTTAGAGATGCAAAGTTTGTGCTATATAGTTCTTTCACTTGTTTGGCTACTGTTACCTCAAGATATTTTATGTTGCTTGTGGCTATTGGAAAGGGTAATATTTCTCTGATTTCTTTCTTAGCCCCTTTAGCATCTGTATATAGTAGGGCTCACTATTTCTTTTCTTTTTCTTCTTGTGTGTGTTGATGTATTCTGCCACTTTACTGAAAGTGTTTATCAGCTGTGACTTGATAGAGTTTTTTGGGTCACTTATGCAAATTACCATATCATCTGCTAATAGTGTAAATTTGAACTCTTCCTTTTTTTCAGTTTTCATCCCCTTAACCTGATTTTATTGTCTTATTGCTCTAGCTAGAACTTCTAGTACAATATTGAAGAGAAATGGAGAGAGTGGACAGCCTTGTCCTGTTTTAGAGGAATTGGTTTCAGTTTTTCTCCATATAATTTGATGTTTGCAGCTGGTTTACTTCATATTGCTTATTTTGTTTATTTATGTTCTTTTTATTCCTGATTTCTCCAGGACATTTATCATGAAGTATTGCTGGGGTTTGCTGAAGGTTTTTTTTAGCAACTACAGAGATTATTAAATGATTATTCTTTTACAATTTGTTTATATGGCAGATTACATTGATATATTTTCATATGCTGAACTATCTCTGCAATACTGTGATGAAGCCTAGTTGCTCTTGGTGAATGATTTTTCTATGCATTCTCAGATTGGATTTGCCACTATTGTGTTGAGTATTTTTTACAATAACAAAAGTTACTAGTCATAAAAGAAATACAAAATGCTTCCTCAAAGATATTCTGATACCATGTATACACACACACACACACACACACACACACGTATACATACATGTTGCTCAAATTGTTAGATGACAGCAGTCTTGTAGGTCTCAAGACCTTTCATTTAGGTTCACGATTCTCTTCAAACCAATAATGGCTCCCTCTTTTATGCTTTCTGTCTCTCTCTTTCTCATCTCTCTCTCTCACTCCTCTCTCTCTTCTGCTTCTATTCATACCCTGAATCAATCTGCTTAGTCTCATGTGCTTTCCTTTCTTCCCCCTCTCTTTCTCCTACTTCTCTTCCATTCACTGCCCCACCTACTTCCCTTGTGCTTTGGGGGACTTGTCCCTTCCCCTTTCTGTGAGGGACTTTATATGAATTTCTAAGAATACATTTTGTATCCTATTTTCTCTGGTGGTGTGAATTATATGCTGGTGATCCTTTGTTCTAGGTCTAAAATCCATATATGAGCAAGTACATACCACATTCCTCTTTTTGTGATTGGGTTAAATCATTCAGGATGGTTTCTTCAAGTGCCATCCACTTGCCTGCAAATTTCAAGATACCATTTTTTGTTTTTCCAAATAAAGTTGATTATTATCCTTTCAAGGTCAGTGAAGAATTGTGTTGGGTTTTTAATGGGGATTGTATTGAATCTGTAGATTGCTTTTGGCAAGATTGCCATTTTTACTATGTTTATACTACATATCCAAGAGCATGGGATATCTTTCCATTTTCTGGTATCTTCTTTAATTTCTTTCTTTAGAGCCACAAAATTCTATTACATAGGAATTTCACTTGTAATCATTACCCCAAGATACTTTATATTGTTTGTGGCTATTATAATGGGTGATGTTTCTTTGATTTCCTTCTCAGCCTCTTTGTCATCTGAATAAAGTAGGACTACTGAGTTTTTTCTTTTTTCTTGTTTTTTGTTTTTTGTTTTTTTTTTTTTTTTTTTTTTTTAGTTTATCTTCTATCCTGCTAGTTTGCTGAAGGTGTTTATCAGCTGTAGGAGTTCCCTGGTAGTGTTTATTGGGTCACTTATGTAAATATCATGTCATCTGCAAATAGAGACAGTTTGACTTCTTCCTTTCCAATTTGGATCCCCTTGATCTCCTTTTGTTGTCTTATAGCTTTAGCAAGAACTTCAAATATAATATTGAAGAGATATGGTGAGAGAGGGCAGCTGTATCTTGTTCCTTATTTTAAAGGAATTGCCTTAAACTTCTCTCCATTCATTTTGATGTTGGTTGTTGGTTTCCTGTAGATTGCTCTTATTATATTGAGGTATGTTCATGTTATCCCTGATCTCACCAAGACATTTATCATGAAAGGCTGTTGAATTTTGTCGAAGGATTTTCAATATCTAGGGAGATGATCATATAGTTTTTCTTTTTCAGTTTGTTTATATGGTGGATCATGTTGACAGATTTTCATATGTGTAACCATTTCTGCAATCCAGGGATGAAGCCAGCTAGGTCTTTGGAGATGATGTCTCTGATGTATTCTTGAATTTGGTTTGCTAGTATTTTATTGAGTATTTTTGCATCGATGTTCATCAGGGATATTGTTCTGTAGATTTCTTTCTTAGTTGTGACTTTGTGAGGCTTGGGTACCAAGGTTATTGTGGCCTCATAAAAAGAGTTTGGCAATGTGTAGAATAATTTGAGGAGTATTGGTATTGGTATTAGTTCTTCCTTGAATGTCTGTTAGAAGTCTACACTGAAGGCATCTGGGTAGCCTGAACTTTTTTGGTTGGATGGCTTTTGATGAATGCTTCTATTTCATTGCTGGCTATAGGTCTATTGAAGTTGTTTGTCTGTTCTTGATTTAATTTTGGTAAGTAATAATTATCCAGAAATTTGTCCATTTCCTTTGAATTTTAAATTTTTGTGGAATACATGTTTTCAAAGTATGATCTGAAAATTGTCTGGATTTCCTCTCTATCCCTTGTTATGTTCCCCTTTTCATTTCTGCTTTTGTTAATTTGCATGTTCTATCTTTGCTTTTTTGTTAGTTTGGATAAAGGTTTGTCTATCTTGTTGATTTTCTCAAAAAAACAACTCTTTGTTAATTGATTTTTTTGGATTTTATCTCTGGTATCTATTTTGTTGATTTCAGCCCTCAAGTTGATTATTTCCTGGCATTTATTCCTCAGAGGTGAGTTTGCTTCTTTTTGTTCTAAGGCATTCAGTTGTTCTGTTAATACCCCTCTGTGATTATCCCCTGTTTTATTCATATGGGCACTTAGTGCAATGAGCTTCCCTGGTAACACTGCTTTCAAGTTGTATCATAAGTTCAGGTATGTTGTGTCCTCATTCTCATTGAATAGTAGAAAGTCCTTAATTTCTTTCTTTATTTCTTCTTTGACCCAGGTGTGGTGCAATTGCACATTGTTCAGTGTCCATGAGTTTGTAGGTTTTCTTATATTTGTGTTGTTGTTGAATTCCAATTTTAGAGCATGGTGGTCTGATAAGATACAGGGGACTGTTCCTATTCTCTTGTGTCTGATGAGGTTTGTTATGCCACTTAGTATGTGGTCGATTTTAGAGAAGGTTCCATGTGGTGCAGAGAAGAAGTTACATTCTTTTGTGTTTGGATGGAATGTTCTATAGATTTCTGTTAACCCCAGTTGAGACATAACTTCTGTTAATTCTTTTGTTTCTTTGTTGAGTTTCTGATTGGTGGTTCTGTCTAGTGTTGAGACAGTGTTGTGTTGAATTATCCCACTATAAGTGTGTGAGGTTTTATGTGAGCTTGAGTTTTAGTAGTGTTTATTTTACGAATGTGGGCACCTTTAAATTTGGGGTATATATGTTCAGAACTGAGACTTTTTCTTGATGGATTTCTCCTGTGATGAATAAGAAATGACTGCCTCCTTCTCTTTTGATTAATTTTGTTTTGCAGTCTATCTTGTTAGAAATTAGGATTGCCACCCCTGCTTGCTTCTTGGTTCCATTTGATGGGAAAATCTTTTCCCAACCCTTTACCCTGAGGTAATGTCTATCTTTGAAGCATAGATGTGTTTCTTTTATGCAACAGAAGGATGGATTCTGTCTTCATGTCCATTCTGTTAGTCTGTGTTTTTTTATAGTTGAGCTAAGACCATTAATGTTGAGGGTGAGTAAGGTCCATTGATTTTTGTTGCTTGTTTATTTTAGATTTGTTGTTTGCAGTGGTATTGTGAATTTATTTGTCCTGCTTTACCCTTGGTCTCTGGTGTAGTTAGATTACCTGTTGTATACATCTTTGTGGGCATAGTTAACTTCCTTGGGTTGGAGTTTTCCTTCCAAAACTTTCTGTAGGGCTGGATTTGTAGATACATATTGGGAATATCTGGCTTTGTCGTTAAATAACTTGTTTGCTCCGTCTATAGTGATTGAGAGTTTTGCTGGGAATAGTAGCCTGGGCTGGCATCTGTGGTCTCTTAGTACTTGTAGAACTATCCAGGACCATCTTGCCTTGAGGGTTTATATGGAGAAGTCTGATGTAATTTTGATAAGTCTGCCTTTATATGTTACCTGTCCTTTTTCCTTTGCTGCTCTTAATATTAATATTCTTTCTTTATTCTGTATGCTAGGTGCTTTGATTATTATAAGTTGTGGGATCTTTTATTTATTTATTTATTTTTTATTTTTTGGCCCAGCCTATTTGGTCTTTGGTATGCTTCTTGTACTTTTATGGGAATGTCCTTCTTCAGATTGGGAATGATTTTCTCGATGATTTTGTTGAATATGTTCTCAGCACTTTGAGCTGGGTGTTCTTTGCCTTCCTCTAAGCCTATTATCCCTAGGTTTGGCCTTTTCACGGTGTCCCACATTTCCTGGATATTTTGTGTGTAGGATTTGTTGGGTTTATGATTTTCTTTGGTTGATAACTGTATTTCCTCCAGTTTATCTTCCGTGCCTGAGATTCTCTCTGCCATCTCTTGAATTCTGTAGGTTTTGCTTACATCTGTAGTTTTCCATCTTTAGCCCAATTTTTCTTTTTCCAGCACTCCTTCTGTTTGTGTTGCCTTTATTTTCTCTATTTCAGTTTTCAAGTCTTGAACCATTTCCTTCACCTGCTTGTTTTTTCTTGGCTTTCTGTACTTTCTTTACTTTCATTAAGAAATTTGTTCATTTCTTCGACTTTTTGTTTATTTTTTCCTCCATTTCTTTAAGGGATTTTCTCACATCTTCTTTGAGGGCCTCTATCACTTTTATGATGGTAAGTTTTAAGTCATTCACTTCTGCTTCATCTGCTTTGTTGTGTTCCATTCTAGTTGGTGTAGAATCCCTAGATTATGGTGCTGTCATGCTTGTCTTTCTGTTGTTAGGTGTTTTCTTGTATTGCTATCTTCCCATAGCTTCTTCCAGTAGGTTTAGGTGGGGTCTATCTGTCTCTCTGTGGTACTTCCTCGGTGGGCTTAGTTGGGTCAGAGGTTCGATGTCTGTAGCTCTGGGTGGTTCAAGCACTCTAGGAGGTCTCTCCACAGGCAGAGGCCCAGAGATGGTGGTCAACAATCAGGCTCCAGCATAATACTGGTGATGGTGGTCAAAGATCCTGAAGGCTGGGACACAGAATATTCCTTGTGCCTATAGGCAGGTGTAGCCTGGGCCTGTTACTCTCCAGCTGAGGCTTCTTTAGGAGATACTTTGCCATGAGAGTCAAGGATCCTGCTAGCAGGCTGGAACTCAGAATGTTCCTGCAGAGATAGGCGGATCTCTGGGAGTGGCCTGAAACTCCAATAGAGGACCAGCGATGGGGGTCAGAGACCAGACAGGTGGAAATTACAGGTGGTACCTCATGGATAGGCAGAACTCCTGTGTTTAGACCCGCTCCTGGAAGTCAATAGTTATCTTTTATAACCATTTTTACTCATCAACCCCATAACACAATTTTTAATAATCTAAAAGTGTGTGACTACTCCAGCTGGTAGCATTTATGAGTACACAAACACTGGACCAAAACAATCTTCAAGCCATCTTGGTCATTCTGCTTGTCCCATGCAATATATAATTAACTCTTAATGGTTAGTGTTCCAAGAAATATCCATAGGCAAATGTTGCTGCAGTTGTTATTCAAACTCTGGTGTAACAAATGCTCATGTTTTATATCTTTATAATATATTTTGTCATCTCTCTATATCATTCTTTGCCCACCAGTATAAGTCTCTCTGTAGGACAGAGGTTGCTTTAGCTAATCTAATTTTGTTACATATATACCAAGTATAGAGTGGGAATATGCCTGCAATCTGAACTGTGATCAACTCCTCTAGCCAACCCAATATTTTTTATCTTTTTGAGTTGACTTTGTTTTGAATATCATTTTTTTCCTTTGAAAGCACTGGGGCAGATGTTTCAATAATGTCTCACAGACTCATTAAGACACTTCTGGATTATGGATTATATATGTGTATCACAATCTCCAAGGCCTAAGGATGACTTGCAGTTAGAATAGGATTTCTCCCTAAAAGTTGGAGGATTTGTTTACAGAACATTCCTGAGGAAGCTTGGAAGCAGTGCTACTTGGAGTAGTCATAAATGATTCATAAGAAATTTACCATCTATCCAATATCCCTAAATTAGACAAATGTTAAAAGTTCCCAAATGTGCAACAGTTGGAGATGTAAACCAAGGTGACATGGCAGCTATCAAGTAGCTCAGTTTTGGTTGTTCTTTGTCAAGCAGATGTGCTGGACATATGATTTTGCTGTCACCATCAGAACAGTGATACTTTAAAAATTTGCCATAAAAAATCACAATCATTCAAAATGTAGAATTATAGAATTTAATTATGGTGAAAACATGTAGAAAACACCACTGCACGTAAATCTTAGGAACCAGTGCATAATAGGCAAGAGCTAAAAGATGAAGAATTTTGCCATGACACTGTTTCCTAGAAATATCAGAATCTATACCCATAAAGTCTCAACAGCATGACAAACTAAGCATGTCCTGAACATGGATGGCACCAATGAACATGCCAAACTGAATAAGGGAAGCCCTTGTGACCTCAAACATACAGAAAGAACTGCAGACAATGGACCAAGGTTGGTAACAGGATAGATATTCCTGTCCAGGGTATAGCACTCCAATTTATTGTCTAGTATCAAACTGTCAACCCTAAAAACTACATACAAGTAAGACCATATAGATTGCAAAGTTATATTTAGGAAATTCCACACACACACACACACAAATACAAACTATATATATATATATATATATATATATATATATATATATACACACATATACATATATATAAATTCACTTATTAAATTCATGAATGTATTAATTTAATTCAACATATAATTGTTATTTCACACACACACACACATATATAAAGGCCACAATCTTTAATATATATTTTATAAAATATGCGTCATATAAAATATTATATATATTTATATGACAATTAGTGGAGAAAGGTGATAAAATTGAAGGAGAGTGGAAAAGGTTGCATGATTATACTTAAAGAAAAAGAAATGGAAAAATATTGTATTTGAATGTAATCTCAAAAAAATTATATATATATATATGCATATATATACACATATGTGTGTGTGTTTTAAATTCTATGATTTAATATTCATTCTTCTTTGAGTATGCACATAATAATCAAAATCAAAGCCTCAAAATGATGGTTGCTCATCCTTCTCCACCACAATAATATCAAGAATATCAGGATGTGACTCCATAAAAAGGTGGGGTCATGGAAAAAATGCAACATTTTAAATTTAGAGATACCATGTGTTTGTGCTGTCACAGATGTTTTCATGGCACCAGATGGAAAAACCCATACAAAGAAGACAATAATTATGATGCCACATATATTTGAGTATAATCTAGTTTATAAGTGGAATGAAAAGAATAGTGGTTTCAAGGAGATTAGGGAATAAGTATGTGATCATAAAGAGTACAAAATTACACAAGATAAATACTGTATGGTGATTTATCATGCAACACAGTACTAAAAATGTTGTGTTGGGTATTTCAAAATTATTAATTTTGTCCATATTTTATGGTCAAAGCTCTTTTGTTATTAAATGAAGAAAAGATCAATCACATAAAGGGGTCAGGAGGAAATGGAAAGAGGAATGTATATATACCCTTTAATCATTTCCATGCCTTCATCAGTTAACACATATCCAAATTATTCACTTACAAGTTTTAAATTGGTACATCACCTTTATGGAAATCTATAAATTAAAGTGGCTTTACAACTAATAGAAATACTCTTGGAAATGAATATATCAATAAGTTTTGAAATATAATATTCATGAAAATAAACTAGAGTTGATGGGGAAATTTCTATTAGTTCTCTCATATTTATCTGCAAAATTTTCACCTTTCATAGAAAGAAATATGTACACAAAAGTGATACACAATTAACTAAAATAAAGTTTGCATCATACATAATGAATAATATTTCTTGTGTATATTACTTCAATTTATAATATTGTTGAATTTTTAATAGCTCCTTCAGTTATTCATTACCACCTACTTGTTTTAAGAAAAATTTAATGGGTTACTTCATAAATTTAATATTCAAATAATGTTAAAAACATTAAAACTATTTTTTTGATATTTTTATGTCCAATATTCTTGAATGTAAAATGAATTTTTTTCAGGAGTTGTTTTATGACAATTAGGAAAATTAGAAGGATTAACTACTGGTGAATATAATGTCAAAAACTATTCATGACTAATTATTCCCATTGCACAAGCTGTTATATTATGCTTTCTGATTAAGAAAACTTTCAATTAAGATGATTTAGAGAACAGGTTTTTGACAAATATAATTTGAAATCATTTCTAGTACAGAGAAACCACTTAGGCTGTATGGAATATGATTCTGAAAATATTTATTTTCTTTAACTTATTGTGGAAAATATGACATTTAGGCACTCATCAAGAATATTTTACAAATTTTGTGATGTTTTCTGCCTGGAAACAAAGGAATATAACACAGTAGTCTTTCATAAACAGTGGGAGATATATGTTGTAAATTGTGTGTAGCTAGAAAACAATTTTCACAATGTTCTATCATGTCATAGTGGGCTTACTCAGCAGTAAGTTTCCACAGTAGCTGATTATGTGATGCAGCTGGTTACAAATTATGGAAAAGATAAACAGGTGTTCCTTCATAACAAAAACTAAAGGCATTTTCAAATATTGATACATGGATATTTGGAGATATGTAGCATGGTAAAAATTCAAATATTACAGCACAAGAGCCTTATTTTCAAACTCTATAGTCTTAGCAACTCTTCATTCTCAAACAGAGTTTGTAGCCTGTACTTTGTAGAAAGAAATGTATTTAGTATTTTATTAATTGCAATATTTCTTGCTCATATCAGTGCTAAAGACATTACATATTATTATTCTATGCTATTTGGATGAAGCATCTACTTGTTAAATTAATTCATGTACATTTGGATGTGTCAACTAAACTTGACATCAGTGTAATTACTATTCCGTCATAAAATGTAATGTGTTTCAGTGTTAAGTAATGATATTTTAGCTGAATTCTTTAAAGTATTGTTCATTTGAAATGTAGTGATTAGGAGTGTTGTTTGATGGATTTGAGCATTTGTGTCAGATGTACTTAGTGTAAATTCAAGACTAGCTTTAAATATACAGACAGATCCTGTCAGAAAGCAAAAACACAATGAATAAACAACAAAATCCCTTTAAAACAACAAAACTTCAAACAATTAAAGAAATGCTACTTTTGAAATGAGTTTATATGTGTGTGTATTTATTAGCACATATGATTATAAAAACACAAACAAAACTATGTTTAATAACTACATATATATATATATACATACATACATATTTGGGAGTATGTGTATGTCTGTGTATACATGTTTAGGTTTATAAAATTTATAAAATTGAGAATCCATAGGACTGCAAATTTCAAGGTATGATTTTCTTTATTTCTGAAAAATATTCCATTGTGTAAATTTACCACTTTTTCTTTATCTATTCTTCAGTTGGAAAAACATAAGTTTGTTTTTATGTTCTTTCTGTATGAGTATCTGAGCATGTATACCTGAATATTAGTATGATTTTGTGTATTATCGAGGTTTAATAAGGATCAGGATAAACAATTAGACCGAACAGAGGTTTATTCAGGAAGAAATAACTCACAACATAGACAGGTGAACAACATGTTCCTGCTTCCAAGAATTCCTCTGGATCACCTCCTGTCCAGGTGTGGCTGGTAAGAGAGCACTCTCCCTTGCCTCCTCAGACCTAGTTCCCCAGGTCACTTCAGGCCCTGGCTCCACCCCCCCCAATGGGTGTGGTCAGTGCCACAGAAGGAGACAAAGTGAATATCTCAATACAGTGTATGTATTTGTTAGAATATGTATATATATTTGTATATGTATGTTAGAATATGTATATTTATTTGTGTATATATGTGAATATTTAAGCCTGTAAGCTTATGTATACATGTGTTTGTTAATAAATGTATATAACAATACTTATGTGAAGTGTATTTAAGTGTACATATTCACAGATGCATAGATAAATACATGTGTTTTTATGTGTATGATTGTATACTTATATGTAAGTATGTATGTATGTGCGTTTTATATGAGCACATGAATTTATATTGAAGCTTTGCATATCTCTATGGGTACTTATATTGTATGTATATATGTGTATTTGTATATTTGTATATATTTGTATTTATGTGTAGAATATGTATATAGTATGTGTGGATTAGTTTATATGTGTGTTAATTTGTTTTTAATGTGTTCATGTGTGTACTTATATGTATTTATCTCTATATGTGTATATAAGATTATGTATTCATATGAATATAAATAATTAGGTATTATTATGTATGTGAATGTGAGAGATAAAGAGAAAAACACAGTGAAACTAAGTGTTTTAAGTTCCGCAGGATTTTATATATTTATTTAATTTTGTCTTGTTTCTTTCTTTCTTTCTTTTTTTTTATTTATTTTATATAACCAAGTCCATTTAAATGAAAACAAACATTTATAGACAATATTTGGGAATTTGGGCGTCGTTCTTTCCAAACCACTTCCTGCAAGTAAGGGGCTCTGTCATGGGGGATTCGAAGAAGATTCAGAAATCCTGGCTATAGTCTGTAAGGCCGCTTTGTCCAGCTGTTATGAATGTAGGATCACCTGGAACTCTGTTTCAGGTGGTCTGGCTTGATTAGTCTGGAAGGAATCCACATCTTTTCATTTTCTGTGGAAACAAAAATAGAAATCTTTTCCCCAGTAACTTGTCCTTGAACTTAAATTTTGGAGTCAAAGCATTTTTTATAAATTTAATTAATTAGTTTACATGTTGATTCCAGTTCCCTCTCTCTCCCTCCCTCCATCCATCCATCCATCCCTCCCTCCTTCCTTCCCTTTTACCCTCTCTGCACACTCACATGCAATCTAACTACCCTCCCCTCCCATTCCCCCCACCCCAATTGCATATGTAGGGGAATGCCATCCAGATGGAGTCATGTAGGTTTGAAGGTCATTTGAAGTAGGGACTAGGGATTCTCTCCTGTCTCTAGGTTAAGGCAGTTATCCCTCGATGGGGGATATGTTCCCAAAGTCCTTTTGTGCACCAGGGATACATCCTGGCTCTACTGTCTGAGGTCCCTTAGACTGCTCAGTCCTTCTGGCTGAGACCCATATTCAGGGAGGCCTGAGTCAGTCCCATGCTGGCTTCCCAGCTATCAGTCAGGTGGCCAGTTAGCTCCTCCTTGTTCAGGTAAGCTGTCTCTATGTGTTTCTGCCACATGGTCTTTTCTTCTCCATCTGCATCAGGGTTCTACTTGGACTCAGTGTTTATGTATGGGTGTTTGCTCCTGTTTCCAACAGGCATTAGTTGAGGGCTCCATGGATAAGTTAGTTGTTGATCTCACTCTCCAGGAAGGGCATTTATCGTAGCCTTTCCATGGAAGCTCAAATTGTTAGTTGGCAGTAGTCTTGTACTTCTCTAGACCTTTCTTTGTGTTCAATTTTATCTTCAAACCAATATTGGCAACCACTTTTATGTTCTCTCTCTCTTTCTCTCCCTCCCCCCCTCTCTCTCTCTCTCCTTTCTTCTATTCCTAACCAGGCTCAATCTTCCTGGTCGCATGTGTTTTCCTTTCCTCCCCCTAGTTTTCTCCTACTTCTCTCTCCATTAGCTGCCACCCGCCACTTTCCCTGAGTGCTGGAGGACTTTTCCCTTACCAGTTCTGTGAGGGACTTTATATAAATCTTTTAGAATACACCTTGTATCCTAGTTCCTCTTGTGGTGTGAATTATAGCCTGGTGACCCTTTGATCTAGGTCTAAGATCCATATATGAATGAGTACATACAGGGTTCCTCTTTTTGTGACTGGTTTACCTCATTCAGGATGGTTTCTTCAAGTGCCATCCACTTGCCTGGAATTACAAGATACCATTATTATTTTTTTTTCTGCAGAGTAGTATTCCATTGTGTAGATGTGCCACATATTCATTAACCATTCTTCAATTGAGGGGCCTCCAGGTTGCTTCCAGGTTCTTGCTATTACAAATAGTGTTGCTATGAACATAGTTGAACATATGTCTTTGTTGCATGGATGTGAATCCTTTGGGTATATGCCTAAGAGGGGGATTGCTGGGTCCTGTGGTAAAGTAATTCCCATTTTCCTGAGGAACCCCCATATTGATCTCCAAAATGGCTGTATGAATTTGCACTCCCATGAGCAGTTTAGAAGTTTCCCCCTTTCTTCACATCCTCTCCAACATGAGTCATTATTGGTGTTTCTAATTTTAGCCATTCTGGCAGGAATAAGTTGTTATCTCAAAGTTGTTTTGATTTGCATTTCCCTGATAGCTAAGGATGTGGAGCATTTTCTTAGGTGTCTTTCAGCCTTTTTGATTTCCTCTATTGAGAATTCTTTCTTCAGATCTCTACCCCAATTTTTAATAGGGTTATTTAGTTTTTGTTGACTAGTTTCTTGATTTCTTTGTATATTTTGGATATCAGCCCTTTGTCGGATATAGGATTGGTGAAAATCTTTTCCCAGTCTGTGGGTTGCCGTTTGGTCTTGTCCACTGTGTCCTTTGCCTTACAGAAACTTCTAAGTTTGAAGAGGTCCCATTCATTAAGTGTTTCTCTCAGTGTCTGTGCCCCTCGTTTTTATTTTATATATTGATCCCAAGTCCCTTTCCCTCCCTCCCCCTCTCTCTTCATCCAACTTTCCCTCTCTCTCACTCACTTATGCTGCCCAAACTACCCTACCCTCTCATCTTCCCCAACTCCACATTTAGGGTGATGACCTCCCATAGGGGTCATCTAAATCTGTCAAGTCATTCGAAGTAGTGACTAGAACTCCTCTCCTGTGATGGATATGAAATAGCTGTCTTTATCCCTTTTGATTAATTTTGGTTTGAAGTCTCACTTGTTAGATATTAGGAAATCCACAACTGCTTGCTTCGTGGTTCCATTTCATTGGAAGATTTTTTTCCCAATGCTTTACACTCAGATAATGTCTGTCTTTGAAGCTTAGTTGGGTTTCTTGTATGCACCAAAGGATGGATTCTGTTTGCCTGTGTCTTTTTATAGGTAAGTTCAGATCATTAATGTTGAGGGAGAGTAAGGAACATTAATTGTTAATGCTTGTTTTAGATTTATTTTTGGCAGTGGTATTGTGAATATATTTGCCCTGCCTTACCCCTGGGTTTTAGTGAAGTGGGATTATCCATTGCCTATATTTTTAGGAGTGTATTTAACTTCCTTGGGTTGGAGTTTTCCTTATACAACTTTTTGTAGGACTGGATTTGTAGATACGTATTGTCTGAAACTGGATTTGTTAGTAAATATTTTGTTTTCTGTCAATATTTCTTGAAAGTTATGGTGGGTATAGTAACCTACACTGGCATCCATGTACTCTTTGTATTTGTAGAACATCTATCCAGGATATTCTGGCCTTGAGAATTCCATGGAGAAGTCAGGTGTAATTTTGATAGGTCTTCCTTTATATGTTGCCTGTCCTTTTTCCTTCACTGCTATTAATAGTCTTTCTTTATTCTGTATGTTAGGTGTTTTGATTATTATGTGTCGAGGGGGTCTTTAATTTTTGGTCCAGTCTATTTGGTGTTTAGTTTGCTTCTTGTACTTTCATGGGCATGTCTTTCTTCAGATTGGGAATGTTTTCTTTAATGATTTTGTTGAATATGTTTTCTGCACCTTTGAGCCTGGCTTCTTTGCCTTCCTCTATGCCTATTATTCTTAGGTCTGACCTTTTCATGGTGTCTCATATTTCGTGGATGTTATATGTTATGGATTTGTTGGATTTATGATTTTCTTTTGTCGATGAATCTATTTTCTCCAGTTTATCATCAGTGTCTGAGATTCTCTCTTCCATATCTTTTATTCTGTTGATTATGCTTGTGTCTGTAGTTCCCAATAATTTGCCTTTTTATTTTAATATCCCCACCATTCCTTCAATTTGTGTTTTCTTTATTGTCTCTATTTCAGTTTTCAAGTCTTGAACCATTTCCTTCACACGTTTAATGCTTTTTTCTTTGCTTTCCATACTTTCTTTAAGAGATTTTTTTGTTTGTGTTTCTTCCATTTCTGTAAGGGAATTTCTCACATCATCTTTGAGGGCCTCTATCATTTTTATGAAGATATTTTTTTTTTATGTCTTTGTCTTCTGCTTCATCTCCTTTGTGGTGGTACGGTCTAGTTGTTGTAGAGTCCCTAGATTCTTGTGGTGTGTTGCTTGTCCTTCTATTTTTAGTTGTTTTCTTGTATTGCCATCTTCCCATTGCTTCTTCCAGTAGGTGCTGGTGGGGTTTCTCTATCTCTCTTTCTGTGGTACTCCCCCGGTGGACTTTGGTGGGTCAGAAGTTTGATGTCTTTAGTTCTGGGTTGTCCAAGCTCTCTAGGAAGTGTCTCCTCATGCAGGGGCCCTGTCATGTGGTTCTACAATCAGGCTCCAACAGAGGCCAGGCGATGGGTGTCAATGATCCATCAAGCAGATACTCATGATGGTCCTTAGGGGATTGGAGCATCTCTGGGAGAGGCCCAGAACTCCATAAGATCAGCTGTGGCGTCAGATATCAGGGAGGCAAGGATTTGGGTGGTCCATCATGGATAGGTAGGACTAGTGTGCTCAGAACAGTTCCAGGAAGTTTCCTGCAGGTAAATTTCTATAGGTGTGTATCTATAAGTATTTCTCTGTATATGTGTATTTGTGATTATTTATTCATGTGAATATGTATATAAATATGTATGTGCATCTGATAGGCAAAAGAAAGATATTTAAGTGTTTTTATTTTCACAGGATTTTTAATAGTACTAAATGAATCTTTCATTCAGAAAATATTTTAGGAAGAAAATTATGTTGGATTATTGAAATTTTGACAACGAATTCAAAAGAAATTGGTTGTCAGTATCTTTTCCATTTTCTAGTACTATTCTTAGATGAGTAACCATCACTGTTTAAAAATGTGCTATAATAGAATCTATATTTTGAACAATCTTTTTATATTTTTGTCATTCACAAGGTGCAAGACTACTAAACAGAAAGTATGATTTTCTTACAGAACATTGTCTGAAAGCAAAACTGATTATTGAAATCAGTAACAATTGTGGTAACTGGTGTCATTCTCTATTTCCTATTTTCTTTTCCTGCCTCCCTCTCCTCTCCCTAAACCCTTTCCACTTAAATGTCTCTTAAATGAGTTGTTAGAACCCTGTCTTACAAATCAGCATTGAATCACCATTGCATTTCTTTAGAGAATTTTCAGTTGTACATATGAGGTGTACTCACAGATATATTTTTAAGTCAGAATATGTATAAAATTTTCTGATAATAACAATGATATATAAAGAAGTATAAATATGAACAGATAGTATGACTGCTCAAATATGATATCTCATCCCTCTTGAGAGACTGTATGAAGGCTAATTTTTGCCACAAAGCAATAATTTGTCTCATAAAAGTGAATCATTATATTGAAATAAATTATAATAAAATAAAATTTAAAAGAGCTTCAAGATTATCCAAAGTCATTGTTGTCAGATATTATTTCCTAACCTTTAATTGAAGAAATGTAATTTAATTATAAAGCATAAGTGTATGTTACATCAGGCTGGTTGTAAAGAGTAAGTGTAAACTACATTTTTTATGATATAAAGATACTTGTAGAAATAGGTGAGTTTGTATAATTTTCTATTTTAATATCAATGGATTTATTATTCCATAAAATAAGCAAATGAGATAATTGATGTCTTTAGTTTTAAAGTAATTATGAAATTTGAGATAATTGCTTAGTAGAGAATAATTCTGTATAGCAGCAGGAATTTCAGTGCTACCTATGTGGTTCTTTAATTCAAACACAAAAACAAACAAATATTCTGATTCTTCAGTAGAATTTCACCTTTTCTTTAAAGACTGAGCTAAAGATCCCCTTTTTTCACCTCTCTCAACCCTCCTCCACTTCTAATGTCCCCTGGCATCTCCTCCGTTTCCTTTTCTTTCCCTCTCCTCACGACTCTTCCTCTCCATTCCTGTTCTATTCCTTTCCTTCTTTCCTTTCATGGTATTAAATGTTTTTTAATATTTTAACCAATCAAGTTTTGCAAGATTTAAATGTTCTTATAAAATCTCAGAACCACAGCCAACAACATCATTACCATTAAAGGATTTCAAGCTTTTAAAATTTATACGCATACATCGAGATCTAACCTAAATGTAATTAATTCATTTTTTCTATTTTACAATTTATTTATTTATTTTACAACCAGACTGAAATTTCCTGTTATCACCTCCTCCCACTTACTCCCCCTCCCCACTTCTCTTTGGCCTACCCCATCTTCTTCAACTCCATTTCTATTCACAAAAAGACACACCTCCCAAGGATTCAACAAAACTTGACATCAAGCTACAGTAGGACTACACACTTCCTATTGTACTAAGGCTAATGTACTAAGGTTAAAGCTGTGCTTAGCTTGTTTGGCTGTGATTATGTACATACATTTCTATCAGTTACTGATTGAAACCTCTTTAATCTCAATTAGGTTAAGCAAAAATATATGATCACCCCAGAATATTTATAGGCATCATTACATTGACATTATTTTTTTTCTCCAATCATATTTTATTCTCTCTTTGGTCTCTATGCCATCCAGCATCCGGATCTTAACATTCCAGTCAGTTTCAGAGATTGGATCACTCTTATGCTATGGGTCTCAAGCTGGGCCAGTAATTGGTTGGCCACTCTTGCAATCTCTGTGCCACCTTTACCCCAACATATCCCAAAGGCAGGACTGATTATAAGTCAAAAATTATGTGGATGGCTTTGTCTCCCAACCCATCCTAGTCACAGAAGATTGCCAATTAAGGATACATATCAGGTTTTGCCTGGAGTCTTAAGCTTGGGTCATCCTTGTGAATTCTCAGGAGTTTCCCTTATATCAAGTATCTATCTTATACCTAAAATCCACCCCATTTCCAGTCATCTCTTTCAGTATTCTCCCATTCCTTCCATCCTCAAACATGATGGCTCATGTTTCCATTCACACCTACCCATAGTCCACCCATGAGAACTTATAGTTCTGCTTCCAAGAAAGAATACAAATGCCCCTGTTTGAGTCCTGCTTGTTATCTAAGTTCCTTGAGTCTATGAATTGGAGCATGATTCTCTTCACTTTTCAATTAATATGCATTAAAGGCTTACTTTAAACAGAATACATACCATGTTTGTCCTTCTGGGTCTCTGTTACCTCATTAAGAATGATATTTAACATTTCCATCCATCTGCCTTCAAATTTAGTGATGGCATTGTTTTAACAGCTAAGTAGTACTCGGTTGTGTTAATGTACTGCATTTTCTTTATAAATCCTTCAGGTGAGGAATATCCAGGTTGTTTCCAATTTTAGCTATTACAAATAATGCTTCTAGGAACATAGTTGAGCATAGTTCCATGTGGTATGATTAAGTATCTTTTGGATAGATGCCCTAAAGTGATATTGTGGTGTCTGGTGCTGGTGTCTTGGCATAAAACAACCCACAGTTGTTTTTTTTTTGTTTTTGTTTTTGTTTTTTGTTTTTTTTTTTTTGTTTTTTTTTTTGTTTTTTTTTAGCAACTGCCATATTGATTTCCAAAGTTCCTATACAAATTTGCACTCCCAAAAACAATTAATGAGTGTTCCTCTTGGTCTAAATCCTCTCCAGCATATGCAGTGATTTTGTTTTTGATCTTAGCAGATCTGTCATTTGTAAGAATGGAATCTCATCATGCTGATTTGCATTTCCCTGTTGATAATGACCTTGAAAATTTCACTAAATGTTTCTCATCCACTTGAAATTCTTCTGGTGAGAATTTGAGAATTCTTTGCTTATATCTGTACCCCACTTTAAAATGGAATATTGGGTTTTTTTTCTTTATATATTTTAAAAATCATCAAGCTGTTAGATAAGAGGATATTGAAGGTGTTTTCCCGTTCTATAAGATGTTGCTTTGTGCTATTGATGTTGTCATTTGCCTACAGCAGCTATTAAGTTTCATCAGAACCTATTTATTAATTATCAATATTAGTATCTGGGTACTTTTTTTTCCATTAACTTTGCAGCATCACCATTCCATAAGATGAGTAGAATCTAGGAAATAAACACTTTTTATTATTATTATTATTATTTTCACTGTCACTTTTTTCCAATTAGCTTTTCTACAAGGTGAAGAAAACAGAAAAAAAAAAACTGGAGTGTGGGCTGTGTATGTTGAAGGACAAGCAGAGATAACATGATAAAAATGAAGGTATGGGCAATAGAGTAGATGGAGGGAAGGGAGATGTCACACCAAAAGTGTGTTCAAAATGTTCCTTCAAATAAATACCCCATTGCACTGGAGTTCAGATTCCTTATGTCTTCCTCATCAGTCATTCATTTATCTGAGTCCCTAAGACATGTAAATTATTGCATTACATGTCAGTGTCACCCAAAGTAATATGTGAATTTGAAGCTTTACTTTCAAAGCCTTTAGGGCAACTATGCACTGGAATTGAAAGTAAGTGGTACATAAAGTTAACACCATAAATATTAATGTGGTGTTATCATTTTTTCAGTTGATTATTAGTATCATCAAAACTATAAAATTACTTTTTATCATTAACCCTCACTTTGGAATTATTTATTTACCACATTTAATTTTGTACATAAAATATAATCAAGAAATGGAGACTGTTAAGTATTATTTTTACCTCAATATTTTTGATGGAAACACATTTAAATTTGGTTATAATGATGTTATTTTTAAAAGAAAAAATTTAATTTGTATAAAATAATCACTTGATTTTTTTTCATAATAAATACTAACAAGAAGCAATGGAAGATAGATTCTTCTCTTGGTCTTGGAAAACATAATCTGGTAAAATATTATTGATGGTTTATTATATAATTATTAAATTCCTTCTATCTAACTATGTGACTTTATCTGAGTAGAGTAAAATACATCTTTGGTTGTAGTATTTGCAACCAAATAGGTGGCAAGGTGCTTAGGAGTTCAACTTGTCCTCGGTTACATAGTTAGCTGAAGGTTTGCAGAGGCTAGACTTCATAAGATTGAGTTTTAAACAACATGAAATAAAAGTATAGGAAGTAAAAATATAAGATATGTCTTTTCTAGCAGTGACTAATCTTATTCTTTATGCTATACACCATGGCTTCATTTCATTCTATACTAAGACATTATAAAATATCAGACTATAAATATGAAATGACTATTATTCAGTGCTAAATATGTCTCCAGAAATGGCGAAGCACTTTACAATTTTTTTTTTTAATATGCAGAAGAGAAGGAAATGGGTAAAGCCACCAAGGAAAACACCAAGTTCATTTACCTTTCTAAAGGATTGATTCATATGCTATAGTGAGATCTTAGGTCTGTCTTGTTTCCAAAATGTATAAAGTAAAATAAATGGAGGAACTACTTTTAATGCCTATATTGTGAGTGTAATTCATCTATTATATGCATATAATAAAGACATGAATTACTGAAAGTCATGTTTAAAATTGATTTTATTATCCATATTTTAAAATAACTTCTCACCTATTGATATAGAATATTCTTATGATTATCTTTCTCAAAAAAGTCAGATTTACACAAAATAAGTTTTATCCCATCTCTTATTTTATTTTATTTTTTGATTTGGCTTCTTTGTCCACAAGAACTTAAATTCAATTACATTATCAATGTTAAATAAAAACCTCACCTCAGAAAACTACTCAGATTTTTACATATAATAAAGAAAATTAACCATTAAATAATTTACATAGACTTTTGTCAGAGAGGTTGCCTTGAGAAAAGAACTTGATGTCAGTTCATACACATATATTTAACACAAAGCTCATAGTAATTTAGGGTCTAAATTTAAAAGACAAATTCCATAAAATTTCTAGTCTTTATGCCATTGAGTAACAATCTGTTTTTTCTCACTTTCTCTTTCTGTCATTCTCCATATGTATCTTGTCTTTCTCACTCCTTCTCTGTCTGTCTTTCTTTCCCATGACTGATTTGAGAAAATTTTCTTCATTTTGCCAAGATTTCACATATTCTGGTTTTGATATGCCAAACCATACTACTGAATTTAATATTTAAACCCTTTAAACTCTACTGTGAAGCTATCCAGGTTAGTGCATAAACATAACCCTTCCAACATTAGGCTTCTTAAGTATTCAATGAAATGTTGTGTGTCGAAGCATTGTTCTTCCTTATATATAATACCAAGGCAAAATACCAAGGCAAATAACATTAAGGAAAATAATATATACCTCCATGAACCTGAGTTCATTATTCCATCACACTTTATGTTCTTATTCAAAGGACCCATTTTGTTATACTGTAGGTTTTTGTTTTTGTTTTGTTTTGTTTTAGTAGTTTAACATAGAAAGGAATCCACACTGGCCTCAAGGATAATTTCACATCAATTTGTGTTTGTATTAAAATAAAATAAAATAAACCTCATCTGAGCCACCCTTCTGTTATCTTATTTCCAGAAATGCAAATATAAATACCATTTTATGAAATAATTCATTTAAAAGCAGGAGAGTGGAGCTGGAAAGCTGGCTCAGCAGTGAAGAGCACACTGTCTACATGACACTTCCCGTGATCTGTCACTGTAGGTCCAGGTGATTCAGGCAGTGTTCTCATTTCTGACCATTCCCTTTTAATTTTAAGCTCTGGAAAACTGCACACAAATGAGACAAGGCAGCTTCTCTGTTATCAAAGTCAATTTCACTTTGTCATTATGGGAAGAAAACTCTCCCCAGACTCTTAGGGGAAAGATGAGCTGAGCAGAGGTATTCAAAAGCATAAGTAATGATCAAAAAGTACTTTAGTGCAGGCTCATGTTTAATAAAATATGAAAGAAAATGCATTAAAAGGAATAGTAACAAAAAGGAAGATATTCTTACAAGCTAATCTTCAATGATGTCTACTTTCTATTCAAGTTAATGCAAATCCACTTTAAAAAATCATTTCCCATACCCCAGGTACCAGTTAAAGCATTGCAGATATAATTCTAGTGTACTCTTAAAAGAGTGTCCAAAAGAATAGGATGAACATTTTTTTTTTCTGTAAGCTTCTGTGTGCACCTGATGAGACTTTTACTATGTAATATATGATGTATTCCCACAGCTTCCTGAGTCTGTCCTGACTCCCAAAGAAGGAATTAGAAGATTGATGATTCCTTTCTCAGGTAAGTTATCTTGTCACCTCTACAGACCTTCTGGTGTCTCCTGCATGATATCATTGAGGTTAGGACTTACTTATTGAGAGTATTTGAATTAAACTAGAGGGAATCCAAACCAAATTGTGTACCCTTAAAAGGCTATAAACTCTTAATCTGAAACATTCTTCAGACTTTCTCTTAGAAAACCTTCAAGTTTGAAAAGGGGGCAGGTTGTCTCCTGTGCTTTTGCTTAAGGCAGAAGTTCTTAGTGTGAGGTTTCAGCCTGGGTAGCTCCCAATATATTTTGACAAATTGTAAGTCCCATTTGCCCCACTATCAATCATCTCTCTAAACTTTGAACCTTCATTATGTGAAAATCTATTTATGCAGAACAACATTTTCATCATTAACATCATGAAATTCATAGCCATCACATAATCTTGAGTCTCATATATATATATATATATATATATATATATATATATATATGTGTGTGTGTGTGCATATATATATATATATATATATATATATACATTTATTTCTTATTTTACATATCAATCACAGTTCTGTCTCCCTCCCTACCCCCATGACCCCTAAGGACCCACTCCAGTCCCACCCATCCCCATTCCACAGGAAGGGTGATGCCCAACAAGGGGGATCATCAAAATATGTCAAGTCATTTAGAACAGGGTCTAGGTCCTCCCTCCTGCCTCTAGGCGAAGGGAGTGTCCCTCAATGGGGAATGTGCTTTCAAAATGCTTTGTTGCACAGGGAATGCATCCTGCTTCCACTGTTAGAGGTCCCTTAGACTGCCCAGGCCTTCTAAATGAGACCCCCATTCAGCAGATCTGGGTTGGTACAATGCTGGATTCCCAGCAACCAGTCCTACTTGTTCAGGCCAGCTATCTCTGTAAGTTTCTGTAGCCTGCTCTTGACCCTTTTTGTGATCACTCCTCCCTCTCTGCAACTGGACTCCAGGATTTTGGTTCAGTGTTCAGTAGTGAGAGTCTGTACCTGTTTCCATAATCTAGTAGATGAGGGCTCTTTGATGGCAGGTAAGTTAGGTATCAGTCTCATTATCAGGGAAGGCCATTTAAGGTAGCCTTTCCTCTGTTACTCAGACTATTATTTTGGGTCATCTTTGTCAGTCTCTGGAAATTTCTCTAGAGGCAGTTTTCTCTTCAAATAATTGCTCCCAATATAAAGGTATCTCTTTTTATGGTCTCATCTATTTGTACCCCAACACAATCATCCTTGTCCCATATGTTCTCCTCTCCTCACCTTTTCTTCTTCCTAACACCCTCACCATTCACTGAACCCCACTCCCAGTATGCTCCCTTTGCCTTTCTCTAGAGCGCCTTGTATATCTGCCATAGGGTCCTCCTTGTAAGCTGTCTTCTCTTTTGGTATGAATTGTAATTCATTGCTCTATGTCTAAAATCTATATATGAGTGAGTTCACTTTTTGTGACTGGGTTACCTCACTCAGGATGGTTTCTTCTAGTTCCATCCATTTGCCTGAGAATTTCAAGATTCCACTTTTGTTTTCAGATGAGTAGCATTCCATTGTGTAAATGTACAATATCTTCTTCATCCATTCTTCAGTTGAGGGGCATCTAGGTTGCTTCCATTTTTTTGCTATTACAAATAATGCTGCTATGAATATAGTTGAACAGATGTCTTTGTTGTATGGATGGGGTTATTTGGGTATATGCCTAAGAATGGAATTCCCACATCTTGTGATAGACTGATTCCCATATTCCTGAGGAACCGCCATACTGATCTTCAAAATGACTGTACAAGTTTGCACTCCCACCAGCAATGGAGGAGTGTTCTCCTTTCTCCACATCATTTCTAGAATAAGTTGTCTTTGGTGTTTTTTAATTTAGCCATTCTGACAGGAGTAAGAGGGTATCTCAGACTCATTTTGATTTGCATTTCCCTGATGACTAAGCATGTTGAGCACTTTCTTATGTGTCTTTCAGCCACTCTGGATTCCTCTATTGAAAATTCTCTATTCAGTTTTGTACCCCACATTTATTAGAGTTATTTGTTGTTTTGGTGACTAGTTATATGAATTCTTTGTATATTTTGCATATCAGCCCTCTGTCAATTGTGGGGTTGATCAAGATCTTTTCCTAGTCTGTGGGCTTCCATTTATTGTTATTAACTCTATCATTTGCCTTATAGAAGCTTCTCAGTATCAGGAATTCACATTCATTACTTGTAGATATCAGTGTCTTTGCTACTGGTGTTATGTTCAGGAAACAGTCTCCTGTACCAAATAATTCAAAGGTATCTCCTACTCTCTCTTCTATGTGGTTCAATGTGACTGGATTTATGGTGAGGCTTTTGATGCATTTGGACTTAAGTTTTGTGCATGGTGACATAGTCCTTCATGGGTGGAAATGGTGACCAATTCAGAAATAGAATTTAAAGATTTCCTGTCTAGTCATTCATGAGCATCAGTAAGGATGGAAACTGCCTATCCTGAGTATCTCCACCACAGACCCCTCTGTTCACCTCCTCCAGTTTCACCATACACATCTCTTCTTCCTCAAATAAATTCCTCTTCTGTTTCTCTTCATAAAAGAGCATGCTTTCAGGAATATCAACTGGACAAGGCATAACAGGATTCAGAGAAAAATTAAGTCTTTGTAATGTACTGCTCTCATTGGTTTGTATCATGATTTTGTCTACAATATATGTATACTATCCAAAATAACACCCACAAATGAGTCTCTTCTTTGTAGCATCCCCACATTCTCCCACAGCCAAACACAATTTTCCACAAGTGTGAGGCACTTGCTGTCAGTCTCAATCTTAAAATAACTATTATATTTAAATTAAAAGCAAAGTATAACATAACAATTTAACATTTCTCATCTTCATGTAGACTATATAAAACTCTTAAGAGTTTCAAATGTTAAGAAGAAATTTTGGCAAACAATGAAATTCCAGTGTGAAACAATTCATATATATTCATAGCAACAATAATACATTTTTCATAAAAAAACAACCTTTGCACATAGATGCAGGGAAACTTGTTTGATTGACACAGAAAAATAATCTAAATATTCTAAATATTTTCCAAAAGAATAAATTACAAAAGAATTGTTGTTTTTCTTCTTTTCTTTTTCTATTATAAATCCAACCTACCATATAAAATGAACACATTGGTGCAATAGTGGTAGGAAAGTTTATAAGGGTAATTAATTGTTTCTTATTAGAATTGAGCCCTACCACACCAGAGAGAATTTATAACTTTTACTGTAATTATCATTAAAATCCATGGACAGTCAAAGGCTATGTTTGTTTAATGGTCATGTTGTCAAAATACGTTGTATATATTTATGTTTTCATACACCAATTAGAACTGCTTTAAACTTTAGTGTCTCTCTTATTTATTTATTTATTTATTTATTTATTTATTTATTTATTTGCCCCTACTCATACTCTTTACACAGATATATTCTCCAGGCTTTGTCAAGAGCTTTCCTGTTAGCTGCCTTCACACTGTCATTGGATTCATAATAAAATGAGTAAGTGTTGAGCTTTCACTATCATGTAAGAGCCACAAATGCCTCTTTAGTGTTGATGTTTCATGGGCTTTCCCTCATCCAGTTAGCATGACTACTGTTCTTGTTTACCTTATGTTTAGTCAGTTAGTCAATTTGGTGAAACTTTTGGGGTCTCACTCTGCAGTTATGAGGAGATAAAATCTCACATAAAATTCCTTGATCTTCTTGATCTTTTTATCTTTTTGCCCATTCAATGCTCCCTAAGCTTCTCTGAGGTTAGTGAACAGTTTTGTAGAGGTATCCATAAGGCTGATCCATCGCTCCACATTTTCATTAATTGTATAATGAATACCTTCTTTTGCAAAGAGAAGTTTCCATGCTGAGGGATGAGGAATATTTAGACCCACAGGTTTAAGAACAAAATATTTAGAATATATTTAGGGAATATGCTGATTTAGTAAAATGGACATGTACCTTTTCCTCCAAGAACCATGACCCCTAGCTGTTGGGCAACTAATACTAGGAGTGTGAGGAATCATCTTCTTCATGGAAGAACACAGCAATTTGTTATCTATTGCCAAATCATCAGCACTGACATCATACATGAGTAACATAATGACTGAGTAGGTTATATTTCAGGATATAAATGGTTATACCTACTTATATGTATAAAAAAGCAGTTAATTAGAAAGAGGCACGAATTTCAATGAAAGCAATGAATACTATATAGGAGGGTTTGGATGGCAGGAAGAGAAGAGGAAATTATGAAATGATACTATAATTTCAAAAAAATAGCAAATGAGTAATAAAGTATATTTGACAGTGTATATTCTTTTTCTACCTATAATTAAGCTCCTCAGGCATTGGAAAGCATGAAAGCTTTTGATTAATTGCAATTACACTGTGCATTATTCTAGGTATTGAAGTTTTTTCTTGTTTAATAATTACCTCATGATATACTATAAATATTTTAAGATGCAAAGTCCAGTTTTATGGTATATAGTAAAAGTTTACTTATTGAGGCATTCTTATATTTACTGAAATAAACATTTAATTCCAAGAAACTTGCATACAAGGTTGCTTTATCATTATGACTTAAAAAAAAAGAATTATGTCAGTTTATCTCAGGGAAAATATTACAAATTCATGAGTAAGGTTTTACCTATTGATAGAAATGATACTCAGAATCCTCTATGCACATAATTTTATAATTCTGTGAACTTCACTAAGTAATAAAACAAGTAATTATTTTTCTACTACAGTAGTTAAAAGCCACACACACACATACAATAAATAAACACTTAAATCTAGTAAAGATAAACACAAGTTATAATATCTCAAAATATAAATATGAACCTAATTTATAAGAATATCTGTAAATTTTAAACTCAGACTCATCAATCTAAAATATCACTTTGCTGACAGTTGTGTTTATTCTTATTATACATGAAGGACATTGCAGGAATTTTGAGTGTAGAAAATGGAATGTAAGTAAAAGTAAACTTTTGAAGACTGGGATTTGAAGCTTTACACTTTATCTGAAAAATTTGTTTTATTAAAACTGAGCCTTGGGAAGGAAAGAAAAGTAAGACATGCACATAGTGAAGGATTTCATGATATTAATGTTTCCTTTTGGGGAAGCTAGCTTTTCTGTATTATGTTTATAAATCTGTCCTTGTTTACCTGAGAAAACAAAGCATCATATTCTTGAAAAGCCACTTACAAAATTGTCAGAGGCCATTTTCCCATTTAAGGTTATTCAATTTTTAAATCCAAAACTATAAAACACAGAAGGGTAAATTAATTTTTAACAGTATTATTGAATTATAATTTACATATTATAAAATTCACTGAATGTGAACATAAAATTCAAATATCTACATTCATACCCTAATTTTGTAGTAGTCTATAAATTCCCAAAAATATTTGACATCATTTATGTTTAATACCTTTCCCATTATATTCATAAGAGACCACTAAATAGTTCATACGATAATTTTGTAGTAGTCTATAAATACCCAAAATTATTTGACATCATTTATGTTTAATACCTTTCCCATTATATTCATAAGAGACCACTAAATAGTTGGTTTCGCAGTTTTCTTGTGTTGATATCTATCATAATAAAAAATCATTATCTTGTCAAAATTGTGCACTCTTAAACTTGTTTTAATATCTTTGTTGTTGATGTTAGTTTTGTTAATATATTCCACACATTGTTTATTCATCTGTAAAGTAATGGAAAATTTGTTTCCATTTGATCCTCATATACATAATGATAAATTTAAAAACAAAACACATATACATGGATGTACACACACACATATATATATAATTATTTCAGTTAGATTTGCATAATATAATCTTTCATTTTGTTTAATCTTTGTCATTCAATTTTGCTCTCCAACTTTTTGTATAAAATTACCATATACTCATTCTATATACTTATATACAATATTTTAAAGTTTCTTAGTCCACAAAGTAGCACAAATCTCTTAATATACTCATTTAAGTGAGTGTATAGTGATAGCTAATGGATTTAGTTAACAGTTACAAGGATCTTCTAAGTATTAAAACATTATTGTTAATAGACTTCCATTAATAAAATATTCATCAGAATTTGCCCATATTTTATTTTTGTGTCTTTGTAGAGTTT
The DNA here is from genome assembly GCF_943737965.1 of Phodopus roborovskii. Lineage (NCBI taxonomy): Eukaryota > Metazoa > Chordata > Mammalia > Rodentia > Cricetidae > Phodopus > Phodopus roborovskii. The sequence continues at coordinate 20,592,734 of NW_026126433.1, forward strand.
TATCTTAGCTGGACAGTAGTGACACATGTCTTTAATCCCAGCATTTAGGAGTCATAGACAAGTGATTCTATGTGAATTCAAAGCCATCCTTGTATATAGACAGCCAGTACTACATAGAGAATCCCTGTTTTGGAAAGAAAACAGGATGTGAATCCTTTGGGTATATGCCTAAGAGGGGGCTTGCTGGGTCCTGTGGTAAACTAATTCCCATTTTCCTGAGGAACCACCATGCTGATCTCCAAAATGCCTGTATGAGTTTGCACACCCACCAGCAGTGGAGGAGTGTTCCACTTTCTGAACATCCTCTCCAACATAAGTCATCATTGGTGTTTCTTATTTTAGCCATTCTGGCAGGGATAAGATGGTATCTCAAAGTTGTTTTGATTTGCATTTCCCTGATAGCTAAGGATGTGCAGCATTTTCTTAAGTATCTTTCAGACTTTTTGATTTCCTCCATTGAGAATTCTTTCATCAGTTCTGTACCCCATTTTTTACTATGGTTATTTGGTGTTTTGTTGACTAGTTTCTTGAGTTCTTTGTGTATTTTGGAGATCAGCCCTTTGTCGGGCTGATAGAATTGGTGAAAATATTTTCCCAGTCTGTGGGCTGTGTTTAGTCTTGTTGACTGTGTCCTTTGCCTTATAGAAGCTTCTAAGTTTGAAGAGGTCCCATTTATTAATTGTTTCTTTCAGTGTCTGTGCCCCTGGAGTTATGTTCAAGTAGCGGTCTCCTATACCAATTTGTTCAAGGGTACCTCTTACTTTCTCTTCTAAGAGGTTCAATGTGGCTGATTGATGTTGAGGTCTTTGATACATTTGGACTTGAGTTTTGTGCATGGTGACAGACATGGATCTATCTGCAGTCTTCTACATACCCTCATCCTATTGTCCAGCACCATTTGTTGAAGATGATGTCCTCGCCCCATTGTATAATTTTAGCTCTTTTGTCGAAAATCAGATGTTCATAAGTGCGTGGATTAATATCACGATTTTCAATTCGATTCCATTGGTCTACCTGTCTATTTTTTTGCCAATACCAGGCTGTTTTCAGAACTATAGCTCTGTAGTAAAGCTTAAAGTCAGGAATGGTGATGCCTCTTGAAGTTCTTTTATTGCATAGGGTTGTTTTGGCTATCCTGGGTCTTTTGTTTTTCCATATAAAGTTGATTATTATCCTTTCAATGTCAGTGAAGAATTGTGGTGGGATTTTAATGGGGATTGCATTCAATCTGCAGATTGCTTTTGGATAGATTGACAAGTGGATGACACTTGAAGAAACCATCCTGAATGAGGTAACCCAGTCACAAAAAGAGGAACACTGTATGTACTCACTCATATATGGATCTTAGACCTAGATCAAAGGGTCACCAGGCTATAATTCACACCAGCAGAGGAACTAAGCTACAAGGTGTATTCTAAGAGATTCATATAAAGTCTCTCACAGAACTGGGAAGTGACAAGTCTCCCAGAGCTCAGGTGAAGTGGGGGGGGGTGGTGGCAGCGAATGGAGAGAGAAGTAGGAGAAAATGATGGGGAAGAAAGGAAAACATGTGCAACCAGGAAGATTGAGCCTGGTTAGGAATAGAAGATAGGAAAGAGAGAGAGAGAGAGAGAGATAAAGACAGAGAGAAAGAACATAAAAGAAGGAGCCAATATTGGTTTGAAGATAAAATTGAACACAAAGTAAGGTCGAGAGAACTACAAGACTGCTCCCTACTTCACAGGACCTGTCAGATCTACATGACCCCAACTGGATGGCATTCCCCTACATATGGAATTGGGGTGGGGGAATGGGAGGGGGGGTGTTTAGAGTGCATGTATGAGGGCAGAGAGGGTAAAAGTGAGGGAAGAATGGAGGGAGGGCTGGGGGAGGGAGGGAGGGAGGGAGGGAGAGGGAACTGGGGTCAACATGTAAAATAATAAATTAAATTAAAACAAAATGCTTTGACTCCAAAATTTAAGTTCAAGGACAAGTTACTGGGGAAAAGGATTTCTATTTTTGTTTCCACAGAAAATGAAAAGATGTGGATTTCTTCCAGACTAATGTGGTTTGATCATGCCAGACCGCCTGAAACAGAGTACAAGGTGATCCTACATTCAAAACAGCAGGACAAAACAGCCATACAGACACAGCCAGGATATCTGAATCTTCTTTGAATCCCCCATGATAGCACCCCTTACCAGCAGAAAGTAGTGTATAAATGTTTGTTTTCATTTAATTGGACTTTGTTATATAAAATTAAATTAAATAAAATAAATTAAAAAATGTTTCTTTCATTTCCCTTCTTTGTTTTAAACTATAATTTATTATTATTATTATCATCATTGTTTTTTCTTATTCTCCATATTGATCCCAGGTCCCTCTACCTCCTATCCCCCACATCCACTGTCTATATCCTCCCATCCAATTCTCAACCACTCATCAAGTAGGCTAAGTCCTTCCTGGAGGGATCATGAAAATCTCTCAAGCCATTTGGGGTAGTGCCTAGGACATCTTCTGTCTCTAGGCTAAGAGAATATCCATCCATGGATATTTTGCTACAGAAGAACTTTTCAGCACCAGGGAAATATCCTGGTTTCACTGTTACAGGACCCATAGACTGCCAGGCCTTCTGAGACTCATGTTCAGGGAGTCTAAATCAGTCCTATACTGGTTTCCAAGGTAAGTGACTGGTGTCCATGAGCTCTCACTGGTTCAAGTAGGCTGTCTATGTTGGATTCTGCAACTAGGTCTTGATGCCTTTTCTCATCACTTCTCCATTTCTGCAGCTTGACAGCTGTGGGTGACAGCTTCTGTTTATATGCAATCCTATATGCTGTAGGATGGCATATAAGGCAGTAACCAATTTGATTATCAATGAAAGGCATTGCAGGTAGCCTTTCCACTATTGCTTAGATTGTTATTTGGGGTCATCCTTGTAGGTCTCTGTATATTTCCCTAGTGCTAGTTTTCTCTTCAAATTTATAAAGGCTCCCTACCACTTTTCTTACTCTCTATTCCTCCTGCCTCATTTTTCCTGAAACATCTTGTTCTCCTCATCTCCCTTTTCTTTGTCCTTACTTCCTCTCTACTCACTGTTGTCTCCTCCCCACCGCAAACCCCATTCACAATATGCTCAGCAGATATTATCCCTTTCCCCTTCTGCATAGGACCTTGTATGTCACTTTTAGGGTCCTTCATGTATCCTTGTTTATCTAGTGGTGTGAATTATAGGCTGGTGATACTTTGCTCTATGTCTAAAATCCATATATGAGTAAGTACATACCATGTTCCTCTTTTTGTAACTGGGTTACCTCACTCAGGATGGTTTCTTCAAGTTCTATCCATTTGCCTTCCAATTTCAAGATTCCATTGTTTTTTTTTCAACTCAGTAGTATTCCATTGTGTAAATATGCCACATCTTCTTTATCCACTTGTAAACTGAGGGGCATCTAGGTTGCATCCAAGTTCTTGCTATTACAAATAATGCTGCTAAATTTACTTAGTTGAACACATCTTTGTTTCATGGATGGGGATTATTTGATATATGCCTAAGAGTGGAATTGCCAGGTCCTGTGGTAGACTGATTCCCACTTTCCTGAGGGACCACCATACTTATCTCCAAAATGGCTGTACAAGTTTGCACTCCCACCAGAAGTAGATGGTGTTCATCTTTTTGTGACTGTTACTTCACTCAGGAACGTTCTTCTAGTTCCATCCATTTGCCTGTGAATTTCAAGATTCCTTTTATTTTTTGCTTTTTGTTTTCTGCTGAGCAGTACTCCATTTTGACAATGTACCACATTTTCTTTATCCATTCTTCAGTTGAGGGGCATCTAGGTTGTTTTGAATTCTTGCTATTACAAATAATGCTCCTATGAACACAGTTGAGCACATGTATTTGTTACATGGATGTGGATCATTTGCCTAAGAGGGGGATTGCCAGGTCCTGTGGTAAACTATTTCCCATTTTCCTGAGGAACTGCCATACTGATCTCCAAACTGGCTGTACGTGTTTGCACTCCTACCAGCAGTGGAGAATTCCCTTCTCTCCACATTCTCTCCAGCATAAACTGTCATTGAAGTTTCTGATTTTAGCCTTTCTGGTAGGAGTAAGATGGTATCTCAGAATTGCCTTGATTTGAATTTCCCTAATAACTAAGGATATTGAGCATTTTCTTAACTGTCTTTTAGCTATTTTGGATTCCTCTTTTGAGAATTCTCTATTCAGTACTGTACCACACTTTTAATTTGATTATTTGGTGTTTTGGTGCCTACCTTCTTGACTTTGTATATTTTGGAGGAGAGCCCTCTGTCAGATGTGGTGTTGGGGAATAAATTTTCCCACTCTGTGGGGTACTGTTTTGTCTTGTTGACTGTGGCCTTTGGATTACAATAGGTTTTCAGTTTCACGAGGTACCACTAATTAATTGTCAATCTCAGTGTTACTGGTGTTATGTTTAAGAAGCAGTCTCCTATTCCAGTTTTTTCCAAGGGTACCTTCTACTCAACCTTCTAAGAGGTTCTGTGTGGCTGGATTTATGTTGAAGTCTTTGACCCAGTTGGACTTAAGTTTTGTGCCTGCTGATAGACATGGATCTATCTGCCATGTTCTACACACCAGATTCCAGTTATGCCAGCATGCTTTCCTCTGTCCATTGTATAATCTTAGCTGTTTTGTCAAAAATCAGGTGTTTGTAGGTGTGTGGGTTAATATCAGGATTTTCATTTTGATTCCATTTTTCTACCTGTCAGTTTTTGTGCCAATACCTTGCAGTTGTCAAGACTATAGAGCTATAATATAGCTTGAAGTCATGGGAAGTGATGCATCATGAAGTTCCTTTATTGTACAGGGATGTTTTTACTACACTGGTTCTTTTGTTTTTCCAGAAAAAGTTTAGTATTTACTTTTGAAGGTCAGTGAAGAATGCTCTGGAATTTGATGGGGATTGCATTGAATCCACAGATTTCTTTTGGAAACATTAACATTTTTACTATGTTGACCTTACCTACCCAAGAACATGGGGGATCTTTCCATTTTCTGGTATTTCTATAAATTCTTTTTTTTTAAACATGCAAACATCTTGCAATATAAGTCTTTCAGTTGTTTGGTTAGCATTACCCAAAATATTTAATATTGTTTGTGGCAATGGTAAATGTGTTATTTCTCTGATTTCTTTCTCATGTCATTTTTCATCTGTATATATTAGGGCTACTGATTTGTTTTTTCTTTAGTTACTCTTGTATCCTGCCACTTTGACAAAGGTATTTATCACCTGTCAGAGTTCTGTTAACAGTTATTCAAGTCACTTATATAAACTATCATGTCATCTGCAAATATTGAAAGTTTGATTTTTTTCCTTTCCAATTTGTATCTCATTGATATATTTTTGATGTCTTATTGCTCTAGCTAGAAATTTAAGTACAATATTGAGTAGATATGGAAAGAGTGGACAACCTTGTCTTGTTCCTGATTTTAGGGAAGGTGATCTTTAAATGTTTTCTACTGAATCACAGTTCACAGGGACAGTTGTTTTTAGTTTTACCTTAGATAGGCACACTGTGGAATAATGAGTATCAAAAATTTGTCCTCTGTAGGAACACAGAACCTACAGATGAGTCAACCTGGAGACTGCCTGTGGACCTAGCAACAGGCACTGTCAGAGGACCTAATCATGCCTATCCAATGAGGGGCAACCACTCAGCAGGTCTGAATGTAGCCTGGGTGGTGGGGATAGTGTATAAGGGTCTTTCCATTGCTGAATAAAGTAGTCTGTTGTTTTTACTTTACCTAACTCCAAGTATCTCTGCCTTGATATTTTACCCCCTCCTCTAAAGAAGCTGTTAGGACCCCACAATAGGCCTGATCGAACTGCTTTAAGAAGCATGTGTCTTAGATATTTCATACTGTACCCCAGGCTTCCTAAGGCACTGTATGCCTTTTACTTCCTTAGAAACCAAAGCACTCCCTCTGGCAGTGAAGTATTCAGACCACCTATGTATCTATGTATTCCCTAGAAGTCAGTGAGCAAAACACATAGAAGTTTGACAGGACAATTAGTCTTAGATATTAATCTGGTGTATTCTGTACAGCTTGCAAACATCATTGTATCCTGGCAACTACCAATTACTGATTCTGGCAATTTCCAATATATTGTATTTCTGATACAGGTACAAAAGTCTAGCCTCAGTCTTGCTTGATCCCTCCAACCTGACCCTATGAGGTAAATTGACCCTGGAACTAAGCACTGGTGTTTATAGTGGCTTAAGGCTTACATGTGTATCCAGGTTTTGCTTTGGTTTGTTTTTTTTTTTTTTTTGGTATCCAAGTTATGTACACTGAAATATTGAATTGTTACTCTGCAATTTATTTCATTTATTCATTCTAACTGTAGAAATAAGAGTCTAGTCATCTATTGTCTGTCTTAGATTGAAGTTGAAGGCAAGAAGATGAGACGGTGCTCTGAGACACGACATTGTAATTGACTTGTGGCCTCTTACCATAGCCTAGAAACAGTGGAATTGCTCCAAAATCCAAACTCAAAGAGAAAGCCTACCAGTTACAAGGTTAGAAGATTCTCATTTTCTGTTGATGTAGAATTCATGGCTGTTATGTGTAGGTCTTCCCCTGCCAGTCTGGTCCCACAGCCATGCCAGCCCCTAATAACACACAAAGACCATGTATTAGATATAAATGCTGTTGTCCAGATGCTTGTTCCTTATAGTCTAGCTCTGTTTTAATTATTAAGCCATTTCTATTAATCTAAGCACTTCGTCGTGGTCTTATTTTACAGGAGGGACTGGCGTTCTTCTCTCTCTCCTCCATCTTGAAAATCCTCCCTACTACTTCCTCTCTTCTACTAGTCTCCTAGTCCTGCCTAGCTTGCTTTCCTATTGGCCAACAGTGCTTTATTCATTAACCAATATGAGAAACATATTTATAGAATGGCATCTCCCTGCACAGGACTTTACCATGGTAGGCAAACATTCAAGCAACTGAATTATATCCCCCAGTCACATAGGACTTTGAATATAAATCCAAAAGAATAATAAAGTGAAACTTTTCATAATAGAGAATTAGTATCTGATTAATTACATAAGGCTCATTACCTTTTGCAGTCTAAATCAGATTTTGACTTTTGAAAACATGCCCCTGGGTCATTGTTTTATATAACAGATGGAAAATATAGTGACAGGAGAATATAGTTTCAACTTACTCATCAGAAACACTATTGGCTACATGCTGGAAAAGTTCAAATGAGGAAATGAAAGTTCAGTAAGAAGGGAAAATATTTTATGACATTAAAAACTATACAAAATAAAAAACATAATATCTAACAACTGCTTAGAAATTAGGCTTCATGTAACATATATATATATATATATATATATATATATATATATATATATCATAACAGAAGTCTTTGATGATGTTTCTTCATATTTTCCTAACTTTAATATGCACCTGTTTTACAATAAGACTATTGAAAACTGCATAAAATATATTCTATAAATGCTCCCCTGTATGTAGATGGTGTATAGGATTATTGTTTTGCAGGCAAGTGGATGGCACTTACCAAAATTAAATAAAAAACAGACAAACAACTTAAATAGGATTATAACCCCCAATGAAATAGAAGCAGTCATCTAAAGCCTTCAACAAAAAGAAGCCCAGGCCCAGACAGCTGCAGTGCAGAATATTATCAGCAATTCAAGGAAAAATTGATACCAACACTCCTCAAATTGTTCCACACAATAGAAACAGAAACTCATTTTACGAGGATAAAATAATCTTGGTCCCCAAACCACACAAAGACACAACTAAAAATGAAAACTACAGACCAATATCCCTGATGAACATAGATGCAAAAATACTCAATAAAATACTGGCAGAATGATTCCAAGAATACTTGAGAGAAATTATCCAACATGACAAAGTAAGCTTCAACTGTGGATTGCAGGGATGGTTTAACATATGAAGATCTATCAACATGATCCACCATATAAACAAATGAAAAAGAAAAACCATATGATCATCTCCTAGATGCTGAAAAAGACTTCTACAAAATTCAACACCCTTTCATGATAAAGGTCATGGAGAGATCAGAGATAACAGGAACATACTTAAACATAATAGGAGCAATGTAAACCAACAGCCAACATCAAGCTAAATGGAGAGAAGCATAAGCCGATTCCTCTAAAATCAGGAACAAGACAAGACTGCTGTCTCTCTCCATATTTCTTCAATATTGTACTTGAAGTTTTAGCTAAAGTTATAAGACAAAAAAGGAGATTAGTGGCATAGAAATTGGAAAGGAAGAATCATAATTTTTCTATTCATAAATGATATACTTTACATAACTCACACACACACACAAATCTCTACCAGGGAACTCCTACAGGTGACAAACACCTTCAGCAAACTAGCTGGATACAAAATAAACTAAAAAAAGTACACTATCCCTATTTTATTCAGATGACAAACAGGCTGAGAAAGAAATCAGAGAAATATCAACCTTTATAATAGCCACAAAGAACCTAAAGTTTCTTGGTGTAATGCTTACCAAACAAGAAAAAAAAAACTTATATAATAAGAACATTGTGGAATTAAAGAAATAAATTAAAGAAGATACCAAAAAAATAAAAAAATGGAAAAATCTCCAATGTTCTTTTTTCAGTAGGATAAACAGAGTAAAAATGGCCATATACATATTCAATGCAATCCCCATTAAAATCGCAGCACAAGTATTCACTTACCGAGGAAGGATAATAACCAACTTTATATGGAAAAACAAAAGACCCAGAATAGTCAAAACAACCCTGTACAATAAAAGAACATCAGGAGGAATCACCATCCCTGACTTAAAGCTCTACTAAAGAGCTATAGACCTGAAAACAGCCAGGTATTGGCACAAATATAAATAAGTAGACCATGGAATCGAATTGAAAACCCTGATTGATATTAACCCACACATGTATGAACACCTGATTTTTAACAAAACACCTACCTAAAAGTGTACAGTGGGTGGAGGAAAGCATCTTTAGCAAATGTTGGATGATGGTGTATAGAAGACTGAAGATTGACCCATGTCTATAGCCAAGCACAAAACTCAAATCAAAATGGATTAAAGACCTCAACATCAATCCAGCCACACTGAACCTCTTAGAAGAGAAAGTTGGAGGTACCATGAACAAATTTGTATAGGAGATTGCTTACTAAAAATAACTCTAGCAGCACAGACCCTGAGATCGACAATTAACAAATGAGACCTCCTCAAACTTAGAAGCTTCTGTAAGGCAAAGGACACAGTTGACAAGACCAAACAGCATCCCACAGACTGGAAATATTTTCACCAATGCTACATTTGACAGAGGGCTGATCTCAAAAATATACAAAGAACTCAAGTTTCTAGTCAACTAAACACCAGATAACCCTATTAAAAAATGAGTTACTGAACTGAATAGAGTATTCTTAAAAGAGGAAAACAAAAGAGTTTAAAGTGCTCAACATCCTTAGCTATCAAGGAAATGCAAATCAAAACAACTCTGAGATACCATCTTTCTTCTGCCAGAATGGCTAAAATTAGAAACACCAATGACAACTCATGATGGAAAGGACATGGATAAAGGGGAACACTCCTTCAATGCTGCTGGGAATACAAACATAATACAGCCATTTTGGAGGTCAGTATGGTGGTTCCTCTGGAAAATGGGAATCAGTTTACCACAGGACCTGGCAATCACCCAATTAGGCATATACCCAAATGATCTACATCCATGTAACTAAGACATGTACTCAACTACGTTCATAGTAGCATTATTTGTAATACCAAGAACCTGGAAGCTACCTAGATGCCCCTCAACTGAAGAATGGGTAAAGATCATGTAGGACATCTACACAATGGAATACTACTCTGAGGGAAAAAGGAAAAACAATGAAACATGAAATTTGCAGGCAAGTGGATATATCTTGAACAAACCATCATGAATGAGGTAACCCAGTCACAAAACAGAGGAACCTGGTATGTACTCACTTATATATGGATTTTAGACAGGGCAAAGTATCACCAGCATATAATTCACACCACCAGAGGAACTAGGATACAGCATGGATTCTAATAGGTTCATGTAAGATCCCTCACAAAAGGGGAAAGGACAAGTTATCCAGAGCACATGGGAAGTTTGGGAGGCAGTGAAGGGAGAGGGAACTAAGAGAAAGAGAAGGGGAAGAGAATAAATCACCTGGGACTAGGAAGATTGAGTCAGGGGAGATATAGAAAACAGAGTAGAGAGAGACAGACAGAGAGAGGAGAGAGAGATCATAAAATTGGGAGCCATTATTGGTTTAAAGAGAAAACTGAACCTAAAGAAATGTCTAGAGACCTCCAAGACTGACTCCAACTAACAATTTGATCAACAGTGGAAAGGATACCATAAATGCCCTTTCCTTATAATGAGATCAACAAATAACTTACCCACAATCATGGAGCCCACATCTAGTACCTCTTGGAAACAGAAGCAATCACTACAACTAAATCTGAGTCAAACTAGAATACAGATGCAGAAAGAGAGGACAAGACCAGGTTTCAGAAACACATAGAGACAGCTGACCTGGACAAGGAGAAGCTAATGGGCCCCTGAGAATCCAGCATGGGACTGACTCAGATCACCTGAACATGGGTCTCATCAAGAAGGCCTGAGCATTTCAACGGACCTCAGACAGTGGAACAAGGATGTACTCCTGGTGCACAAAAGGAATTTGGGGGCACATCCCCCATGCAGGGATACTCCTTTAACCTAGAGACAGGAGAAAAGTCATAGTCCCTACTTCAAAATACTTGACAGATAAAGGTGACCACTCTTGGCCTGAATGGCATCGCCCTACATGTGGAGTAGGGTAGAGAAGGGAGGGAGGGTGGTCAGGGTACATGTGAGGTGGGAGAGAGAGTAAGAGGGAGGGAAGGTGGGAGGGATGGAGGGAGAGGGGAACAAGGTTGGTGGTAGGGAGGGACAGAGAGGGAACTGGGATCGATACATTAAAAAAAAAAATCCATCCTAAAAAAAGGTTATGTATTTCTCAGTAATATAATAGATGTATGTGAAAGTTAAGGAAAAATAGTTAAGAAAAAATATGTCATTTTCATAAGTGTGTAATCTAAGTCATAATGGAAGAACAACACACAGTATCATTAAAAATTCTGAGAGCCCTGTGTTCTGAATTCCAAAACACTTAGGTAGTATCTTCAAATCACTGTATCAGCATTATATGTATGTGAGTTGGGTACATTTGAAGGTAGACATGGTTGGGTGTTGTGTGTAGCAGTCAAGATGTTGGTTTGGCATACTCTCTAGTTTTATTTATTTATTTATTCATTTTTACTTTTTTTGAGATATGCTCTCTCACTGAATGTGAAGATAGCATTTTGTCACCGAAACTGTTTCCCATTCTCCAGCCCTTGGATTAAAGGGACATGTAACCAACCCTTCTTTCATTCTAAAACATTCATTTTCCTTGTAGAATATTGAAATAAATTTTCAAGCTAATAAAAAGTGATGTAATAATTAATTTATCTCACAAGCCCCTTGAATTACATTTAATGAACACATTTTACAGTAGCTTGATGAACACAAATGATGAAAGTAGAAGAAATCATCCTTTGTGAGGCAATTCAGATACAGAATGACAAGCATGGTATGTATTCACTCATATGTAGATATTAGGCTTAGAGCCAAGAATAATCAACCTACAATGCATAACCCAAGAGAATCTAGGAATCAAGGAGGATATTAACAGAGTCAAACATGAACACTACCACCTTTATAGAATGGGAAAGAGACAAACATTGGGGAAAGAGAACATTGGGATCAGGAATGTCAAGTTGAGGGAAGAATGAAGAAGGAGAGAAAGGAAAGAGATACCATGATAAAGTGAGCTAATATGGTGTTAACAAAAAACATGTCCCTAGGCAAGTTTTCATGAAATCCACAAGGATAATCCATCTAAGAATATAAGAAATAAACACTGAGAGAAATAATTAATAAATGGGACTTCTTCAAACTTAGAAGATTCTGTAAGGCAAAGGACACAGTGGAAAAGACCAAACGGCAGCCCACAGAATGGGAAAAGATTTTCACCAATCCTCTATGCAACAATGGGCTGATCTCCAAAATATACAAAGAATTCAAGAAACTAGTCAACAAAACATCAAATATCTCTATTAAAAAATGGAGTACAGACTGAAGAAAGAATTATCAATAGAGGAAATCAAAAAGTCTGAAAGACACTTAAGAAAGTGCACAACATCCTTACCAATCAGGGAAATGCAAATCAAAACAACTTTGAGATACCATCTTACTCCTGTCAGAATGGCTAAAATTAGAAACACCAATGATGACTCTTGTTAGAGAGGATGTGGAGAAAGTGGAACACTCCTCCACTGCTGGTGGGAGTGCAAACTCATACAGCCATTTTGGAGATCAGTATGGCGGTTCCTCAGAAAAATGGGAATGAGTTTACCACAGGAACCAGCAATCCCCCTCTTAGGAATGTACCCAAATGATCCACATCCATGCAACAAAGACATCTGTACAAATATGTTCATAGCAGCACCATTTGTAATAGCAAGAAACTATAAGTCACCTAGATGCCCCTCAATTGAAGAATGTAAAATGAAGATGTGGCACATCTACACAATGGAATACTACTCAGCAGAAAAAAAAATAATGTTATCTTGAAATTTGCAGGCAAGTAGGTGGCACTTGAAGAAACCATCCTGAATGAGGTAACCCAATCACAAAAAGAGGAACATAGTATGTACTCACTCCTATATGGATTTTAGACCTAGAGCAAATGATCACCAGCCTATAATTCATACCACCAGAGGTACTAGGATTCATGATGTATTCTAAGAGTTTCATATAAAAGTCCCTCACAAAACCAGGAAGTGACAAGTGCCTCAGAGCACAGGGGAAGTGGAGGGGGCAGCCAATGGAGAGAGAAGTAGGAGAAAATGAGGGGGAGGAAAGGAAAGCACATGCGACCAGGAAGATTGAGTCTGGTTAGGAATAGAAGACAGGAAAGAGAGAGAAAGAGAGGGAGGGAGGAAGAGAGAGAGAGAGAGAGAGAGAGAGAACATAAAAGAGGGAGCTAATATTGGTTTTAAGATAAAATTGAACACAAAGAAAGGTCTAGAGAACTACAAGACTGCCAACAAATAACAATTTGAGCATCTGTGGAAAGGCTACCATAAATGCCCTTCCGGGATAGTGCGATCAACAACTAAGTTATCCATGGAGCCCTCAACTAATGCCTGTTGGAAACAAAAACAAACACTCATACATAAACACTGAATCGAAGTAGAACCCAGGTGCAGATGGAGAGGACAAGACCAAGCTGCAGAAACACATAGAGACAGCTTACCTGTACAAGGAGGAGCTAAGGGGCCACAAGACTGATAGCTGGGAAGCCAGCATGGGACTGACTCAGGCCCCCCTGAATATGGGTCTCAGCCAGGAGAACTGAGCAGTCTAAGGGACCTCAGACTGTGGAGCCAGGATATATCCCTGGTGCACAAAAGGACCTTGTGAACACATCCCCCATGGAGGGATAACTGCCTTAACCTAGAGACAGGAGAGAAACCCTAGTCCCTACTTCACATGACCTGTCACATCTACATTACCCTAACTGGATGGCATTCCACTACATATGGAATTGGGGTGGGGGGATGGGAAGAGAGGGTGCTTAGTGTACATGTGAGCGGGTAGAGAGGGTAAAAAGGGAGTGAAGGAGGGAAGAAGGGAAGGAGGGAAAGAGGGAGGGATGAAGGGGGGAAGAGGGAACTGGGATCGACATGTAAAGTAATAAATTAAATTTAAAAAAAAAAAATACTTTGACTCCAAAATTTAAGTTCAAGGACAAGTTACTGGGGAAAAAGATTTCTAATTTTGTTTCCACTAAAAATGAAAAGATGTGGATTCCTTCCAGACTAATGTGGTTTGATCAAGCCAGACTGCCTGAAACAGAGTACCAGGTGACCCTACATTCAAAACAGCTGTACAAAGCAGCCTTACATACTACAACCATGATTTCTGTGTCTTCTTTGAACCCCTATGGCAGTGTTCCTTACCAACAAGAAGTAGTTTGGAAAGAACAACGCCCAAATTGCCAAATATTGTCTATAAATATTTGTTTTCATTTAAATGGACTTGGTTATATAAAATAAATAAATAAAAGAGAAAAAAATATTTTGAAATAAAAATTTGCCTTTCTATAGAAAAAATAAAGAATCTAAGCAATAGTGGAGAGGTTAACTTAAATGCCCTTCCCCTATAATGAGATTGATGACTACCTTTAATGTTATAAAAGAGCTTTCATACATTACCCGATGGAAGCAGAAGCAGAGATTCAGAGCACTGAGCCAAATTCCAGTAATCTAATTATAGAGAGGGAGGAGTGATGAGCAAAGGGGTAATGACCATGCTGAGTAAACCCACAGATACAACTGACAAGAGCAAGTTGTAGCTCACACTCTCAATAATGACAACTGTGGGGAGGAACCTGAATATGACTGAGCCAAACCCTTTGAATGTGGGTGTCAGTTGGTGAGATTGGGCAGTTTATGGGGCTGCTGCCTTTGGAAATTCCCTAGTTCATTTACTCCTTTATGGAGCACATTCTGCATGGAAGGATGCCTTCTCAGCCTAGATGCACGAGGAGGGCCTTGAACCTGATCCATATGACATGATAGACTTAGATGATTCCCCATGGGAGGCCTCACCCTCTCTGAGGAGTAGATGGTTGGTGGCAGCAGGAGGACAGAAGGGAGAGGAAACTGGGATTGGTATGTAAAGTAAGATTGATTTTATTTAAATGAAAATTTTATATATCACACACACAAATACATGGGTAACAATATTTTCTAAGCAAAATAATAGAAAAATGTGATACACAATTTTAAAGTGTGAATTCATTTAATTTGAATTAATGATTGTTATAAATGTTATTTAAATGGTATTACATCTCCAAATTTTTCCCATATGTCTTTTGAAACAACTTTCTCTTAAACACACACACACACACACACACACACACACACACACACACACACACAAAGTATTTCTAATATATGTATATGAGACTTACATCTTGAAAGATTAATGTATGTTTTACATTCAAGGTTATGAATGTAGTAAGTTCAGCTTTGAGGATATGAAATTCCTTAGGATTGTTTACATTGTCTCTGTGATCTTGAATTAAGGAAATTTTGGCAAATGTCATCAGTTCAGCAGAATCATGTGCATAAAGTTTTAGTTATTCACTGTATGGAACAATACCCCTGTCTTAGCATTTAAAGCTTTTAGAGAAAATTGATATGAGATAGGTGTGGAAAGACTTCCAATTACAGGAAGACTAGCCTTTATCTGACATAAGGTACAGCTTCCACATTCCAGTTTGAAAATTACCGTATTTATAAGCCGTTTTGCCTTTTATTTCATGAGCTTGGGGAGAGAGAGAGAGACAAACTATTTATTTTCATCCATTTGCAGTTGGCAATTCATTCAAAAGACCATTTCAGGGAAGATGATTGTAACTCTAATTAATAGTTTGTCAGGGAAGCATTTGCTTCAGTAAACCTGTTGACATCATGTACTTGCAAGATGTGAAACTGACATATTGGAATACATACTAGCATTTGTATCACATATTTGTTTTTCTCTGCTTTATCTCTATAATATATATATATATATATATATATATATATATATATATGTACTTTTCCTCTACAATATCTTAACATTAATTTATATGGACTAAATAAGTATAGCCTAATTAAAATATCAGAATCCCAGAAAATAAGTACTTATATTTAAAGATAATTAAAATCTGATCCTTGTGTGATTAAAAAGGCCAGCATTTTTAGAGGTGATGCTCAACTGTTTTTCTAACAATACCTTTAATTAAAAGATTATAATTTATCTTACATAGGCTCATTTTTATACCAACCAATTGGTGATGGAATGATTGTTTCTCATCTTATAGGGAGTTAATTTATTGATTCTATCCTTTATGGTAAGTTTTGAAAATTCCAATGAATATATCAGAAAACCACTACCGAATATATATTTTTGGTCTTTTCTTTCAAGTCCCAAATTGTATAAGCATTGGGAAAATATTTGGATATCTCCCAAATAGGCTTACAACACTTTAAATATGTTTAGACTATACTATTACATCACTCCCCTTCCTTTTCCTCTCTCCAAACCCTTTTCATGCTCTTCCCTTTTCTTTTTTCAAATCTTAAGGTTTTTGTTTTTATTTTCTTTTTTGTGGTGGAGGGGGTTTGGAGTGTTTATCATATATGAGAGTACATATCAGTATCAAAGTGCTCACAATTCTTGAATGGCTCACAAATTTGAGAAGTAATAAGCATATAAATTACCTTGCAGGTGCTTTATAATTTAATGGTTTCTTTTATTTTTTTCTTTATGAAGAATTTCTCCTTCTGCTTTCACCCATCTGGTTTTTGTTTGTTTGTTTGTTTGTTTGTTCCTCTATTTCCTTTCTACTTCCCAGCCTTTCAATATATCTCCCTTAAATCTATTTGTCCCATTCCTATTGATGATATAAGGAGCCCCACAGTTACCAACCAAGTATTTAGCTGAGGCATACGACAACCTCCTCTGTGCATTCTTCAACCCTATTTTTTAACAAATGCCCAATACCCATCAGCTCTAATGACTTATTTTTGTTCCCATGGAATCATATTTATTAAACCCCATCCAAGAATGAAGTCAGCAAAGAAGGTAGTGTGACAAAAAGTAGAAGACTTTTTTCATTGCACTGGATTTACAACGCAAACAGAATGTAAGTGTCTTTCTCTGTGCATCCATCAGTTTGCAAATAATAACACACCGATTATCATTATGAAACCTTGTCCTTTAGCTTAGACTTGTTTTTATCTAGTTCTTATAACTTAAATTCATCCATATTTTTAAATTGCACTAGGTTCTACCATACAGTTTTACTTCTATGCCATTCATTGTGTTGGGCTCCTGTGTCTCTTAAACTTTGACTAATTTCCTACTGAATGTATCCTTGTCCAGAAATCCAACCTATAACTCTTGCCTAGCTATTGGCTGTTCATCCCATTATTGAATCAATCACAGCAAAATATCTTCACACAGTGTGCAAATACCCCAAAATAACAGGCATGATTGGCTTGTTTGTGATAGTAAAATTCAAAATTATAGAAATTGCAAATGTCATAACTCACTAACTTGGCAAGCATCAGTATTCCAATTGAGACAGATTAGAATTAGGCATTAAAAACCTAACCTGTTAGCAGAGCATTGGTGTTCATGCCTTTAATCCCAGTAATCAGGTGCAGAGGCAGGAGGTTCTATGTGAGTTCAAAGCAAGCCTGCTCTACAGAGCTAATTTCAGGAAAGGCTTCAAAGCAATAGAGAGAAACCCCTTCTCAAAAAACCAAAACCAAAACCAAAACAAACAAACAAAACAACAAACAAACAAATACCAAAAAAGAAAACAACCAAAAATAAAATATACCCACAAGAAAATTTACCTGGCACAGATAGCAGGATACAATTTACATTTTCTTCATTATTATCTCTATGTGTCTTAAACTTTGTTAATGTTCATGGACAGTTTTATATAATTAAGAAAATCAACATCTCAGAGCAGCAGCAATCTTTTGATACCATATTTTGAATTTGGGAATTATGTTATCTTTAGTATTCTGGCCAAATTTATCTGAGAATTAACTGCATGTTTAGTTCTGAGAAGCCAAACATATAGCCAAGCTGGAAAGTTAATGGTCATTTTATGATTCAACTCCAAATCTCTAGTCTGAAGTAATTTGTTCCAATAATAATTCAGTGCTTCACAGGCTACTGTAAATTTTAAAAATCTCACAATAACTCTCTTATTTGTTCTTATATAGACATTAATGGTATTTATGTATAATACATATGATTATGTTTTCCTTCCCTCAGCTCCTCCCGGGTTCTCCACATCTCCTTCTCCTCCTGGTTAATTAACATTGAGAAACACAGAACATAAATAATAAATAAAAAAAATCAAACAAGTCAATCGAAATAGAACTAAAAATACAAACAGGAGAAAAAGAAACAAAGGAAATGCAAGAGAACACATATGAACTCAGAGACACACAGGTGCTGCCTAAAATCACAAAGCTGGAAGCCATGACATATTTTTTAAAAGGAACATATTTTAAAAAGACATATTCTTCTTCTGAAGAAGAAGAATAAAGGGAGGAATATTAATATGTGGAGGAGGAACAAAGAATAGGAGAATGAGGAGGAAGAAGATCAGAGGAAGAAGAAAAAGAAGAAGGAAGAAGAAGAAGGAATAACAATAAGAAGAAAAAGAAGAAGAAAAAGAAGAAGAAGAAGAAGAAGAAGAAGAAGAAGAAGAAGAAGAAGAAGAAGAAGAAGAAGAAGAAGAAAAAGAAGAAGAGGCAGTCCCCCAGATACAACATTACTATGATACAGGGAAACCCAAAATGCCTTTGAGTTCATGTTGTGTTGGCCATCTGCTTTTAGACATGGAAACTGCCCTTTTGTTTCCTCTGTCAGAATCTCTTGGAGAAAGTTATTTATTTTATTTTATTTTTCATTTGTTTTATATAACCAAGTCCATTTAAATGAAAACAAACATTTATAGACAATATTTGGGAATTTGGGCGTCATTCTTTCCAAACTACTTCCTGCTGGTAAGGGGCGCTATCATGGGGAATTTGAAGAAGATTAAGAAATCCTGGCTGCAGTCTATAAGGCTGCTTGGTCCAGTTGTTTTGAGTGTAGGATCACCTGGTACTCTGTTTCAGGTGGTCTGGCTTGATCAAACCACATTAGTCTGGAAGGAATTCACATCTTTTCATTTTCTGTGGAAACAAAAATAGAAATCCTTTTCCCCAGTAACTTGTCCTTGAGCTTAAATTTTGGAGTCAAAGCATTTTTTTAATTTAATTTATTAGTTTACATGTCGAACCCAGTCCCCTTTCCCTCCCTCCCTTCCTCCCTCCCTCCTTCCCTCCTTCCCTCCTTCCTTCTTCACTTCCTTTTACCCTCTCTGCCCTCTCACATGAACTCTAACCACCCTCCCTTCCCATCCCCCTACCCCAATTCCATATGTAGGGGAATGCCATCCAATTGGGGTCATGTAGATCTCACAGGTTATGTGAAGTAGGGACTAGGGCTGGAGAAAGCTATTTTTTTCCAAGTGTTTTCAAATAGAACTAAGTATTTAGTTAGGGACAGTGGCTACATCCACTTCTCTCAGCTCTAGCACTCAAACTGGGGAGATGTGTGCAGGCCCTATGCATGCTGCTACACTCTCCATAAATTGTTTTGTTTTTTTCAATATCTCTTCGTTTTGTATTTGAGTTCTATCTAAAGCAATAAGAAAACAAAAGTAGATCAAGGGGATACAAATTGGAAAGGAAGAATTCAAACTGTCACTATTTGCAGATGATATGGAAGTTTACATAACTGACTCCAAAAAACTCTACCAGGAACTCCAACAGCTGATAAAAACCTTCAGCAAACTAGCAGGATACAAGATAAACTCAAATCTAAATCAGTAGCCCTACTATATACAAACAAACTAGTGGCTGAGAAAAATAACAGACAAACATCACCCTTTACAATAGCCACAAACAACATAAAGTACCTTGGGGTAATGCTTACCAAACAAGTGAAAGACCTATATAGTAGGAACTTTGTGCCTTTAAAGAAACAAAATAAAGAAGATACTGGAAAATAGAAAGATCTTCCATGCTCTTGGATAGGTAGGATAAACTAGTAAAAATGATTATCTTTCCAAAAGCAATCTACAGATTCACTGTAATCCCCATCAAAATCCCAGAACAATTCTTCACTGCCCTTGAAAAGATAATAATCAACTTTCTATGGAAAAGCAAAAGAACCAGGACAGATAAAACAACCCTGTAGAGTGCTCAGATTAATTTTTTTTTTATAGAAGTTGGAACAAATGATGAAAATAGCATCTGTCACATCCAAAATTGCAATCTATTTCAACTATAATGTAATGTTTAATATCATTGAATAAGAAAGGAGGTGAAGTACAAAGAATTACTTCTGAAATTAGAAAATATTTTTAGCTGTTCTTGCTTTCTAGCTTCACTGAATTTATTTTAAAAATCATAATACATTTATTTATATTTTTATTTAAATTTCTTATTTTACATATCAATCCCAGAACCCTCTCCCTCCTTCCCTCCATCTTTCCCACTCTCCCATGCACCTGACCACCCTCCCATCCCATTTCCCCCAATTCCACAGGTACGTCAACAAAATCTGTCAAGTCATTTGTAGTTGGAACAAGGCCCGCTCTCCTGTCTCTAGGTTATGGTAGTATCCCTCCATGGGGAATGTGCTTCCAAAATCCTTGTATGTACCAGGGATATATCCTGGTTCCACTGTCAGAGGTCCCTTAGACTGCCCAGGTCTTCTTACTGAAACACATGTTCTGGGAACTTAGTTGGTTCAATGTTGAAATCCCAGCTATCTGTCTGGGTGTCCATTAGCTCATCCTTGTTCAGTTCAGCTGTCTCTGTGCCTTTCTCTAACCCTCCCTTTCTGCATATGGATTCCAGTTCAGCTCAGTGTTTAGCTGTGGGTGTCTGCTTCTGATTCCATCAGCTACTAGATGATGGCTCTACGATGGTAGATAAATTAGTCACCAGCCTCATTATCATGGAAGGGCATTTAGGGTAGCCTTTCCACTGTTGTTCAAATTGTTAGTTTGGGCCAATCTTGAAGGTCTCTGGATATTTCTCTAGAGTCAGTTCTCTCTTCATACCTATAATGGCTCCCTCTTTTATGATCTCTCTCTCTCTCTCTCTCTCTCTCTCTCTCTCTCTCTCTCTCTGTCTGTCTATCTCCCTCTCTATCCATTTTCTGTCTTCTATTCCTCCCCTGACTCAATACTCCTAGTCCCACATGATTTCTTCTTCTCCCCTTCTCTTTTTCCTAGCTCCTCTCCACTTACTCCCCCCCACACACACTTCCAATATGCTCAGGTGATCTTGTTCCTTTCCTCTTCTGTGAGGCACCTTGTATGAATCTCTTGGAATCCTCCTTGTATCCTAGTTTCTCTGGCAGTGTGAATTACAGGCTGGTGATCCTTTGCTGTATGTCTAAAATCCATATATGAGTGAACACATACCATGTTCCTCTTTTAGTGACTGGATTAACATCTTTCAGGATGGTTTCTTCTAATGCTAACCCTGAATTATATAGGGAGGATTATTTTTTTAAACCAACAACAATGAAAAAAAATAAAAATCACTCTTGCTGATGCTGTTTCAAACTTTCAGTGCTAGCTTTTGCATACCCTTCCTTAATCCTGTTTGTAAGGAACTGAAATACTACATCAGGTGAACAGCAATGTTTTCATTACACCTCAAATACAGAACACCTATGAAATAAAGCAATGTTGGCTTTGGCTTTGTTGGCTTTTTAATCCAACACAGATTAAGAAAAACAAAAAGGTTCAGGAATCCTTAAGTTCTTCACTAGTCTTAGAAAAACTTTCCAGAATACTGCTTCATTCATTATTTAAAAAATTATTTTTAATTAGAATCCTTCAACATGTGTACACTTCTTCACACTGTTCGGTAGTAAACATTGTTATTTCTGTGCCTGGTCCTATGTTCCTGTAATGGAAATGATCCAATATTCTGATCCTCCTAAAGACTCATCAATTTTGATCAATGCTTCCCACTAATGATAGATTTGTTTTATCTGATGACCACCATTGCCAATAATAGATCCAGACAAATTTTTGGGGAATAGTTATTTGTATAATAGTAATAGGTATTAGCCAAGAACACTTGTGTAGGTATAATCATATCCAGAAACACCCTGTGAATCATAAGCCATCTGCCATTCTGATAAACTCCAAGAATCAATTACAAAGTCCTACGTTTCATGGGCAGTGAACCATACCATGTCACCACACCAGTCTCTTTCCCTTTCTGAGTGGTGGTGGTGGAAGAAGAGGAAGAATCCATGTTCCTGCTGCTACCCTGGTCTCCTTGACATTGCACTTCATGATAATAACTACTTCTTAATATTTTACTTTATTTTTAGTTACATGTATTCTTCTGTTGAGTATGTGCTAGTCTTTGAAAGTATTCCCAAAGAACAAGAGAGATGTTTGCATCTTCCAGAGGAGGAGTTAGAGTAAGTTGTGAGCCACTCCTTGTGAATCCTGCAAACTGAACATAAGGACTTTTGGAAGAGCTGCAAGTTTCTACTTGTGTTTGTTTGTTTGTTTTGTTTTGAATTGTTGAACCATCTCTCCAGGCATCTCAATAGCTATTTTAATTACTGTAAAAGTGATAGGTAACTTAAATGACCTGTGAAGTTAATCATAATTTAATAAATTGAGTCTGATTATTTTCAAGTTGTTTATAAATATACTAGAGAATGGAAGAATCCAACAATGAAAACCAGGATTGTAAAATACTGCTGTACATGTGTAGGTCTACATGGCTGGAAATGAAGAGCAGAAAACTTGATATATACCTACCAGACAATACTATTATTTAGGCTATTTACAAAGATATAGCTCAGTCAAAACTTAAAATAATGGTTTAATTCAACACAGATAGAATTGCATATGAAGTTACACAAGTATGACAATAAAAGTCAGATTTTTTTCTTTGTTTGTTTACATTTTTTGAAACACTACCCACACTGGAGCCCAGACTATTATGTTATTCACCAATTACTCAAGGGTGAACTCAAATTTGTTGTTATCTTCTTGTCTCAGCTTCAGAAGTGATGAATTGCAGACATGATTCACCAAGCAAACTAGTAAAATAATATTTCTGTCTACTAGTAAAATAATATTTCTGGTTTTAGGTTGACCACATAATCTCTAAAAATAAAATGATGAATTCATCTTAATAACTCTAATTGTATGCATTGGCATGATACCATTACCATAATATTTTCAACTAATTACTTTACTTTGACAATGTAATCTTTAAAAAAAATGAATTCATATTGTAAACTAATTGTCTACAAGAGATTTCTTAAAATGTGAGCAGATCAATTTCTTTCCATCTGAAGTAAAGATTACTTATGTTGTGAAAAAGTATTTTTCTTTACCTGTTTCCATATTAGTTTTAATATTTGTAAGTTGTTAAGATAAGTTATTAGAATTAAATATACTATACACAAATTGATAATATAACTGTATTTTACAGTGAAGATTTTTGAAGCACACAAACAAATTGTATTCTTAGAGAATTATGACAACTCTACAGTATGTGTTTATTTTATGAAAATAAAGCAATACTTTTTACCATGTGTTTAACTTGTGAGATCATATTTTCTCAACCCACATTTAAATATAAGGCTTGCCTAGAAAGAGGGTTTTAGTTATGTATTTTTAAGGTTGTGCTAAGTATTGCAATATGGTACTAACCTTTTACACAGATGAAATGTAGTCTCCGTCTGCCATTTCAGCACCTGCCCTTCAAGGTGTTTATGGCTGATATTTTAAACATACAGTATATGGCAAGGGAAATTTCATACAGAATAACCAACAAGTATGTATAAAAATTCAACCCTGTAACTAAAAGCATGTTACATATCTATTTAATCTTATTTTTAAGGAAAAACTTTTTTTTTCTTCCATAGTAATAAAATGCTACATTTAAAATCAATCTTTGTGTAACTCACTGTCATGGATTAAAAACTTTAGCTAGTGTGGCATTTTTAGCAGACTGTACAAAATGGAAATGTCACCTTTTCTTTTTGGTGATAGTACTTTGCCTTTCCCTGGAATAAAATACTCTGAGTTTAACATTAGCTTTAAGAAGAAAAATTCCATGTTAAACGAAAAGTTCACCCAAATGTTATGTCTCAAAAACTATTACTAAATAACTGAATGTGTAAAGACATATCATTAGCTAAAGGCAAGAGCTTAAAGCCATTGTTCAAATTTCTCCAATTTTAACTGTATTTGGTGTTCTAAGAAGGTCATATGTACTTTGCAAGGACTATGAATATCCTCATGAGCTGTATCATAGATATACTTTTAGAGTACAGACCACAGGTTTTCTTTAATCGTTTACCAAGTCAAATGAAATAACGAGTGTAAGCTATGGTATCTGACACAGAGTGATCCTTATGTGCTAATTAGAGATTCCTCTGGTTTTATGATAAACATTATTGAATGAAATGATGATGGGTAATGGTATATTATATTCTTTTGTATATATAATTTCTCAAAAGAGACTAGGAACAGATATTATAGTGAAGAAAAACTTTAAGCAACTACAAAATTTATTTCAATTTTTGTGGAAAGCTACAAATATTCTGTACAATTCACTATAAAAGCGTTTTTACTGTTAGATATTAAGGACTTTAAATGTCTCCTTTTTATAGTTCTTTATAGTAATATTGCTTGCTGACTTTTTTAAAAACAAGGAAAATAAATTCATAAATGTGACCTATTCATGGCTTTCCACGATATTTAAGGCCTTACTTGGCTTTTTGTGGGCTGCAAATTGTAAAGTTTAACATAAGGAAATGGTTCAGAGTAATAATGGCCTAAGAATTTCCTGAATTCACGCATTTCTTAACATATCTAATGTTAATCTTCATGTTGACAGGCCATGCAGGAGTATCACAGAGATGATGGTTGACTCTCAGCACTACTGACCAATAATGTGAAGTGCTTAGACAACTGAAAACAATATCCAGAACAGCAGAATGTTGGAGTTTGAAAATGGTGTCTTGGTTCATGCTGAGGAGCACACCAGGTTTCCCTACTTTAGGAGTCTATAGTGAATAAAACCTAAAGTGTCTTTAAACATTAAACATAAGCCGTATGGTTAATGAACCAGGTAATCCCACCTACTCAGAAAGCAGATGTAGGAGGATGTCTGGAGCCTAGGAATTTAATCAGCCTGGATAATTTGAGGTCCTTCTGTCTCAAGTAAACAACCATAAAACTTGATGATCACAATGCTACCCTGTCTTTAGCAAAGCATGAAACCCTAGGCAGTAACAGTGACCTCATACTGTACAGCAATGGTAAAATATCAAGTTCTTAAACTCTGAGATTGTCTGAATAGCTGTGAATTACAGATATTTTAAAATTCAACTCTCTGGTGTCTTTTCAACAAAAAGAGACAGAATCTTCCAAATACATATGCACACTGCACAGGGCAAACATGCACTTAGCACAAGTTTGCAGCCAGCCTGAACTACCTAACAAGTACTAGACCAGCCAGGGCTACATGGTGAGAAGCTACCTTAAAACTAAAAACCACCAACATTAAAAAAAAAAAAAAAGCAAATAGCAGCAGTATTATTCCTAAGAGTCCCAAACCAAATACAATTACAAATATTCCTCCCTCCACTAGTAAATGAATAGATAAGGTATGGTACAACAATATGATAGTATTCTGCAAATAAAGAACTGGCCAGCTGACAAATTGTACAATATAGGTCAACATTAGAAACGTGTTATACTAACTAGAAAGAGCAAGCACAACAATTCATATCATATGGTTCTATTCATGTCCAAAAAAGGGAAATCTATATAGTCAGAAATTAAACTAGTGTTCCCTAGAGTGTGGGAGAGGACTTGGGGTTGGATGGGAGGGGGACAAGGACTGGGGACATAAGGAGGGGCAGTGGCAGGGGCTGATTGTGAATGGGTATGAATACTTTTTTTTGGTAGCATGATGGGATATTCTAGGACTATGTTATAGCAGTAGTCATATAATAGTATAAATTTATTTACCTCATTTTCAAATCACATCCTTAAAATGGGTCAAAATATTTTAAAGGAAAAATACAATTTTTTATCTGTGTGAGTAAGTCAATATATAATAGAAATATCATAGTTGATTGAGATTTTTCACAACTTAATATGATAATTTTATTAAACACAAAGGCATTCAATTTTTAATTTCAGATTATGGTAATGGTTCATGGAATCATATGACTGTGTTTATACTAGAATACCCAAATATACCACACTTTGTATATACAAATACTGAAAGTTTTAATCTGTATCACTTTTAACTCAATAGTATTCACAGTAAAAGATTTCATATTCATTGAGTTGAGCACTAAATCAAAGACAGAATATATTTAATTGCAGCAAAGTGATTCACCTTTTAATTAAAAATTATTATTTCCACAGAATTATTTTTATTCTCTGTCAAGATCCTCCCTGTGTTGTGCCCTGCACTAAAGAACACCTATGGCAACCATCACTGAACCTCTGTTCCTATCTTCCATGGATCCCAGAGATCTTTCTCCTCTAACCTCCCTACCCATTAATTGCATTATTTCAGGCCCCAACTCAAGCAGCAAACCCCTGCTAATGTAAGGGCCACTACTACCAGATGAGACATCTTCCCCAATGATCAGAGACACAATACGCCCAGTTTCATCCCCAGTTCTTTACCAGGAAAACTTCTTTGGTCTCCCTTTTCTCACTGACATTTTCTAAAAGGGTCACAATCCCCCCCCCCAAAGCTTCAATCCATTAACTAAACCAGTATCTTAGCCTACAACACCAGCAGGCATTCCCTGTGAACAACCAGCTAAGCAGGGAGGAAAACAGGCAATAAATAGTCATTGCACTATGCAAAAATTCAGAGAAGAAACAGAAACCAATGAACAAAATACCCACCCAAAAAAGGACAAATCCAGAAATAAGCATCTAGACCTGTTATTAGCCAAACCCCAGATGCCTAGATGCCAGTTTTTAACTACAGATCAAATTTCCTACCATAGAAGGCCTTGAATATTCCAACAAAACTGAATCACAAGAGAAAGACATCAAAAACAAGTACAGAAAGATGATAGAGATCCTCAAGGAGGAAATGAATAAATTCATTAAAGAATCAGGAAACACAGACAAATGGTGAAAATGAACAAAAACATTAAGGAAATCCAAGAAAGAACAAAGAGTTAAAGAAAAAAAAAATGAAACTGCTCCAAACCTAAAATTGAAGATAGAATTAATAAAGAAAATGCAAACTGAGGGAATTATGGAAAGAATTTGAACATAAACTAGAAAGGCAAGATTCACCTACCGAATATAAGAGATGGAAGAGAGAGACTTGTGGATTGAAGATATAAGAAGTAGATACTTATTTCAAAGAAAATCTTGAATCTAAAAGAAACTACTAAACTGCTTCCAAAAAAAAAGAAATCACTGAGGGAATCTGGAACAATATGAAAAGATCAAACCTTCAATTACATTATTTTTCCATGACCAGTATGAGACTAACAAAGTATTACAGAGTACTGACTTGCCACAGAGCATTTGTATAATGGGTTTTGTGAAATGTTCTTTGCATTATTGGCAGAAAATATCACATTATGTGAATAACATCTTGCTGTTTTTCTTCATATTGGTTTGAACAAATCCAGAATAGTTACATTACAGGCACAAGGACCGATATAGTGATCACAAAACTACAAAGCCAGTTCATTGATAGGATACCAAAGTTGAATGTTCTAAATAATTTCTTTTCTTGTCTATATAATGTAGTCAGTCATCTTTAGGTCTCAGAGAATATTTTTCAAGGCTCATGAACAGAAAGCAGAATGATGTTTTCACATAAGCTTAAAAAGAAGTTAGACTAAAGGGATTCAAGAAAGAATTATGCCTAAATGCATGAGAACTGCAACTGAACAGTGAGATGATAGGCTCATTACTTATTTTCTTGATTTTTATTTTACATCATGAGATACAGGAAATGATAACCTAAGATATTAAAATGAAACATTAATGTGTTAATTCCAATTTCATAAATATTTTTGGGAACATAATATAAGAAGATTTTACTATTACTCTAAATTTCCAAAACATATTTTTATGGAATAACACAAAGTAAACTGGAAGATTTGCATTTCAATGGCACTAGCTTAGATAAGCTTAGATATATGTGTGTGTGTGTGTGTATGTATATATATATATATATATATATATATATATATATATATGTGTGTGTGTGTGTGTATATATATATATATATATACATATATATATATATATTTAAATTTTTCTCAGGCTGGAAGAATATTACATATTATTTTCTCCCTTGCCATAAAATATAAAAAATTAGTTTTTGATTACTGAGAATGTTTATAAATGCAAGTTTTAAAACTAAGACTGAGAATATGATAGGAAAGAGTTCATTAAATTCAGCTTGATTATATTTCCTCGCATTCACAACACACTGCTTGTGGTATGTACTGTTCTCAAACATTTAGGTTTTTCTCTTCTTCTTTAGAGCTATACTTTTCACTGTAATAATTTTGATCTTGCTTGCCTCCCTTTGAAATAGTTTGGAAATTAAAACCTAACTCAATCATTGTTTCAACTCAGACTTTGTTTGTCAATTCTAGTGTTTTTAATGGGTAACTAAAGTGAGTTGACATTATTGATAGAACTTAACTAAAATAAAGATATTCTGGTAATTTCTCAAAAAAATCTAACTTTTGTTCATGCATAACAAAACAAACTGGCATGCAATCAATCCTTCAGTGTACTCTAAAGACAGAGACACTCTCTAGAAAGTGTCATTGTCAATTTATCTAGTTTTTCTCAATATAATAAGACAACAGCAAACTCAGAAAGTCATTTTTACTTTTATTGGAAAATTATAGAGGACCCAGAGAATATTTGAATTGATATATTATTAAACAACAAGTTAACAAAATATATTTAGTTAGAAGATTATAATATTGAAAATGCTAGCATAATGCAAGAGTGATATTTAGAGCACTAATAATACTAATAATTATATATGTAAGTTGGGTTGATAAGTAATTACAAACATGGGAACTGGAACTTAATTTAATTCTTTCTCACTGGCATTTCTATCATATACAAATTATAGCAACTTTTAGTGAGTAAAAAAAGAAATTTCTGCATATGAAAGATATGTCATTAATACCTTATTCAATCAAATTATGGAGAATAGATTGAATGTGTTTCAAGTGTATTTTATATACACACACATATATATATACTCAAGGCTCTCTCACACATACTTGGAGACAAATAGATTGGCATAGAAATGTCCTTACTTTGAGAACTCTAACTCATCCCTAGAATACTGTAGAAAATCAATGAAACATCAATAATTATTCATCATCTCTGGGGCAATATCAAACATTTTCTTGCCATTGGCAATAGTTGGATTAATTTAAAACAGAATAATTCCTGCAACTATTGGAGTGAATGAACTCATTCTCAAGTCTGTATTAAGGACAGTCCTTTAAAAATTTTATTTGATAAAAGTATTGACCCCCTTCCCCAGGAAATAAGCATGTGGATATTCACTGAAGTGAAAAAAAGGAAACAGTTACAGACAAAAGGGACAGTTCCACCCAAATCTAACTTAGAGTACCAGGATGCTTATTAGGGTCAATGGCTGAGGAATTACTTTCAGGAATATGGGAGAAACAAAGGCATTTGTATAATTAAAATGCTCACTCTAACATTAACAATAACTCCTAAGACCTGGATTATTGAATATCCATGATGGATGTTCATGTAGCTTCTTGTCAGAGATTCTAGCCTACTCTAACCCACAAGTATTGTGTCTATATCATTTGTAAAGGTACTATGAATAGTATTAGTTTCAAAAACTTTGACAATTTTGAAATTGAGTTTTCTAATTCCATGTACATTTGTTTGTTTGTTTAAAGATTCTGCATCTCCCTGTGAAGAATAAAACATTCAGTTTGAATAAGTTGCTAACAACACCAGAAAATGACAGGAAGAAAATATCTTTTCATTTACCTCACATCTTGTACACATAACACATTACTGTGTTGATAGATATTTACCAAGGTTATCTGATATTTTAATATACATATCATATTTTCATTATATACAATGATAAAAATAATAATCCAAGTAAATATGAAATGTTTAAGACTAATCTATTCCTTCTAATTAATATTATATTAATGAAAATTTTAGGTTAGAAGAAATTAGTGAACAAAATCCAGTCTTCATTGGGAAGATAAAAAACACTGAGACTGAAAAATAACCCTGGAAAATACAATAATATTTGAGAACACATGCATATCATTAGAAATAACACTATTTCTATGGACACTGAATATAAGTCAAAGAAAGCAAATGTATTCCAACCCCAACCTTGGATCAAGGTTTAGGAAGCTGTTGAGTATTTCTCAGATTTTCATGCAGAAGTATCTCTACTACCTCTAAATACTGCACAAGTTAACTCCTACCTACCACTTCCTGGAATCCTCCTTGTCTCCTAGTCCCACCTATCTTGCTTTCCTATTGTCCAACAGTGCTTTATTCATTAACCAATAAGAGAAACATATTTACAGAATGTCATCTCCCATCAATAAGAAATGTACATATCCATTTAAAATGACAAAAATCAATATAAAGTAACAAAGGAAGAATTAAATAAGCACATATAAGCTAATACTGACCTAAAATGTCTAATGTTTAACTTTGGTCAAGTGATTACTTACACTGTAAAAACTGAAGTTTTTCTGAGTTTTTATAGGTTATCTGCATTGAAACTTTCTTGGGGTCAATTTATTAATCCCATCAGATTCATATTCATGATTTATACCAGAAAATTCTGCTTAAATTCGTCAAATGTTTAATATTCTCTTTTGCACTTATTAATCAATTCTTTAAAAATGATTTAATCATTAATGAAATATTGTATATGCCATTTTGAAATATAATATTCAATTCACAAAATATAGGATTAGTGATACATAATCATGAGTGCAAGTTATCAGGATATTTCAATTTTCCACAGGCTTATTGTAAGTATTATTCACTCTCTTTGCTCTAAGTCTAAAATCCATACATGAGTGAGTATACACCATGTTTATTTTTTATTTTTTATTATACTTTTTTGTGTGACTGAGTACCTCCCTCAGGATGACTTCTTCTATTTATCTGTGAATTTGAAGATTCTATTGTTTTTTTTTTTTTCAACTGAGCAGTACTCCATTGAGTAAATGCACCACATTTCCCTCATCCATTCTTCAGTTGAGTGCCATCTCAGTTGCTTCCAATTTCTAGATATTACAAATAATGCTGCTAAGAACATAGTTGAACAGCTGTCCTTGTGTGAATATGCAGCCATTGGGTATATGCCTAATAGTGAAATTGCTGGACCTTGGGGTAGACTGGTTCCCATTTTCCAGAGAAACTGCCATATTGATTCCAAAGTTACTGTACAAGTTTTCCCTCCCACTAGCAATGGATGAGCATTTCACTTCTTCCACATCCTCTCCAACATAAACTGTCATTGATGTTATTCATTTTAGCCATTCTGATGGGTGTAAGGTGGTGTTTTAGAGTTGTTTCAATATGCATTTCCCTGACAGCTAAGGATGTTGTGTAATTTCTTAAGTTTCTTTCAGCCATTTTAGATTCCTCAATTGAGAATTCTGTTTAGTTCTGTACCCCACTTTTTTTGCTTAGGTACATGGCCTAACATTTCAATAGTTTGTAAATGTAGCAAAAGCGTGGATGGGATATCAGGTATTCATGAACCACCAGCCCCCAAATCACGACAAGAAAGAAGACTTATTAATTACTGATGCTTGGTCTTAGCTTAGGTTTGTTTCTAGCTAGAAATTGTGTGTGTGTGTGTGTGTGTGTGTGTGTGTTTGTATGTGTGTGTGTGTGTGTGTGTGTGTGTGTGTGTGTGTTACTGAAATTAACCCATACCTATTAATCTATGTGCTGCCCAAAGGCTGGTGTACCACATTTACAGTGTCCATCCTATTGTCTTGCTTCCACAAACTCTGGTTGGTTGGCTCTCTTTTTCTCTAAGCCTGCCTTCCCTGTCTATTACTCCACTGTCTAGGTATATTCTCTTCTGCTTTTTTTTTTTTTTTTTTTTTTTTAGATCAATAGGATGTCTTAGGTAGGCAACATGAAAACATGAAACAAACAGAGAAACAAACAAACAAAACATCTCTATATAGTTAAACACATGACCTTGTTGCATTAATGTGCATCTTTTGGTCATATGCCTAAGAATGGAATTGCTGGATATTGTGGTAGAGTGATTCCCAATTTTCTCAGGAACTGCCATCCTGATTTAAAAGCTGAATGAGTTTTCACTCCCATCAACATGGGGGGAGTATTCCAGTTTCTCCAATACTATCAAGGATAAAGTGTCATTGGCGTTATAAATTTGGCCATTCTGACAGGAGTAGTAAAATGGCATGTCAGAGTTGTTTTGATCTGAATTTCATGATGGCTTAAGGATGATGAGCACTTTCTTTTTTCTTTTTTTCCCTCTCTATTATGAAATATAAATTTATTTATTTATATGTTTTATTTGGAAAATAACTAAAAGTTTTAATTATACATTTCTAGCCTCTATATTATTTATTTATTTTTTAATTTACATATCCCTCTCCCTGCCTCCCGCCCTTCCTCCCACTTTTTCTCTCTCACCCCTCACATGCACCCGGACCACCATCCTCTCCAATCCCCTCCTTCCATGCCCCCACAGTCCACATGTAGGTTGATGCCATCCAGGAGTGGTCATCTCCATCTCTCAAGTCATTTGAAGTAGGGACTAGGACTTCTCTCCTGTCTCTAGGTTAAGGGAGTATTCCTCCATGGGGATGTGTACTCAAGATCCTTTTGTGCACCAGGAATAAATCCTGGCTCCACTGTCTGAGGTCATTGAGATTGCTCTGGCCTTCTAGCTGAGATCCATATTCAGGGGGTCTGAGTCAGTTCAATGCTGGATTCCCAGCTATCAGTCTGAGGTCGCGTTAGCTCCACCATGTTCAGTCAGCTATCTCTATGTGATTCTGCAAGCAGGTCTTGTTATCTCTCTTTCTACAACTGGATTCTAGTTCAACTCAGTGTTTAGATGTGGGTGTTTGCTTCTGTTTCCAACAGGTTCTAGAAGAGGGCTCCATGATGGTGTACACTTTAGTTGTTGATCTCAGTATCAGGGAAGGTCATTTATGGTAGCCTTTCCAATGTTGCTCAAATAGTTAGTTGCAGTCAGTCTTGTAGGTCACTAGATATTTCCAGAGGTTCAGTTTTCTCTTCAAACCAATAATGGCTCCCTCTTTAATGTTCTCTCTCTCTCTCTTTCTCTCACTTTTTTCCTCTCTCTCTCTTGGATTCCTCCCCTGACTTGACACTCCTAGTCCCAAGTGCTTTCCTCTCATCCCATTCAATTTCTCCTAGTTTCCTCTCTGCTCACTGGCCCCCAATTTCCCATGTGTTCAGTAGAACTTGTCCCTACCCCTTCTGTGAGTGACCTTATATGAATCCACCTTGTATCCCAGTTCCTCTGACAGTGTGAATTATAGGCTGATGATCCTTTGCTCTAGGTCCAAAATCCATATATAAGTGAGTACATACTATGTTCATCTTTTTGTGACTGGGTTACCTCATTCATGATGGTATCTCCAAGGTCCATCACATGTCTGTGAATTTCATGATTCCATTGTTTTTCCACAGAGTAGTATTCCATTATGTAGGTATGCCACATCTTCTTTATCCATTCCTCAGCTGAGTGACATCTAGGTTGCTTACAGTTTCTTACTATAAAAAATAATACAGCTATGAACTTAGAGGAACATATGTCTTTGTTGCATGGATGGGGATCATTTGAGTATATGTCTAAGAGGGTGATTGCCGGGTACTGTGGTAAACAGATTCCCATTTTCCTGAGGAAAGGCCATACTGATCTCCAAAATGGCTGTAGAAGTTTTCACTCCCATCAGCAGTGATGGAGTGTTCCCCATTCTCCACACACTCTCCAGCATAATTGTCATTGGTGTTTATAATTTTAGCCATACTAGCAGGAGTAAAATGGTATCACAAAGTTGTTTTGATTTGCATTTCCCTGATAGCCAAGGATGTTGAGTCCTTAATTAAGTGTTTTTCAGCATTTTTGATTTCCTCTTTTGAGAATTCTCTCTTCAGTTCTGTTCCCCATTTTTTAATAGGAATATTTGGTGTTTTGTTGATTAATTCCTTGAGTTTTTTTGTTTGTTTGTTTGTATTTTTTTTTTTTTGTATATTTTTGTAGATCAACCCTTTCTCTGACGTAGAATAGGTGAAAATCTTTTCCCAAACTGTGGGATTCCCTTTGGTCTTTTCAACTGTGTCCTTTAACTTACAGAAGCTTTCATGTTTGAGGAGGTCCCATATATTAATTGGCCATTTCAGTGTCTTTCCTACTGGAGTTATGTTCAGGAAGTGATCTCCTCTACAAATTTGTTCAAGCATACTTATTATTTCTCTTCTAAGAGTTTCAGTGTGCCTGGATTTAAGTTGAGATTTTTTTCATCCATTTGGACTTGAGTTTTGTGCATGGGAACACACATGGCTCTATCTGCAGTCTTCTACACACCATCATCCAATTGTGCCAGCACCATCTGTTGAAGATGCTTTCTTCACCCCATTGTATATTTTTAGCTGTTTTGTCATAAACCAGGTTTTCCTCAGTATGTGGGTTAATTTCTGAATTTTCAATTTGATTACATTGGTCTACTTATCTTTTTTTGTACTAATATCAGGCTGTTTTCAGGTCTATGGCTCTGTAGTAGAGCTTAAAGTCAGAGATGGTGATGCCTCCTGAAGTTATTTTATTGTACAGTGTTGTTTGGCTATACTGGCTCTTTTGTTTTTCCATATAAAGTTGATTATTATCTTTCCAGGTCAGTGAAGAACTGTGGTGGGATTTTTATGGAGATTGAATTAAATCTGTAGATTGCTTTTGGCAAGATTGCCATTTTTACTATGTTTATCCTAACAATCCATGAGAATGGGTAATCTTTCCATTTTCTGGTATCTTCTTTAATTTCTTTTTTAAAGCCACAAAGTACTTATTATATAGGTTTTCACTTGTTTGGTAAGCATTACTCCAAGATAATTGTTGTTTGTGGCTATTGAAAAGGGTGATGTTTCTCTGATTTTTTTTTCAGCTTGTCTGAATTAATTAGGGCTACTTACTTTTTTTGTTTTTGTTTTGTTTTGTTTTGTTTTTTTTTGAGTTTATCTTGTATGCTTTTACTTTGCTAAAGGTGTTTATCTGGTACAGGTTTTTTTTTTTTGGGGGGGGTCAGTTATGTAAACTATTATTTCATTTGTAAACAGAGAAAGATTGACTTCTTCCTTTCCATTTTGTGTCCCCTTGATCTCCTTTTCTTGTCTTATAGCTTTAGATAGAACTTCAAGTACAATATTGAAGAAATATGGAGAGAGAGGGCAGCTTTGTCTTGTTCCTGATTTTAAAGGAATCGCCATAGGCTTCTCTCCATTCATTTTGAATTTGGCCTCTGGTTTGCTGTATATTGCACTTATTATGTTTACATGTATTACTGTTATCCCTGATCTCTCCAAAACCTTTATCATGAAAGGGTGTTGAATTTTGTTAAAGGCTTTTTCAGCGTCTATGGACTTGATCACATATTTTTGCTATTTCAGTTTGTTTATATGGTGGATCACATTGACAGATTTTCATATATTAATTTTGGTGGATGATTTCTCTGATGTATTCTTGGATTCATTTTGCCAGTATTTTATTCAGTATTTTTGCATCGATGTTCATCAGGGATATTGGTCTGCAGTTTTCTTTCTTAGTTTTGTCTTTCTGTCTTGGGTACTAAATTATTGTGGCCTCATAGAAAGTGTTTGGCAATGAACCTTCTGTTTCTATTGTGTGGAATAATTTGAGGAGTATTGTTATCATCTCTTCCTTGAATTTCTGGTAGAATTCTGCACTGAAGCCATCTAGGCCTGGGCTTCTTTTGGTTGGAAGGCTTTCAGTGACTGGTTCTATTTCATTGAGGGTATATGTCTATTTAAGTTGTTTGTCAGTTCTTGATTTCATTTTGATAAGTGATGGTTACCCAGAAATTTGTTCATGTCCTTTGAATTTTCAAATCTTGTAGAGTACAGGTTTTCAAAGTATGACCTGAAAATTGTCTGGATTTCTTCTGTGTCTTTTGTTATATCACCCTTTTCATTTCTGATTTTGTTAACTTGCATGCTCTCTCTCTACCTTTTCATTAGTTTGGGTAAAGGTTTGTCTATCTTGTTGATTTTCTCGAAAAACCAACTCTTTGTTGCATTGATTGTATTGTTTTCCTGGTTTCTATTTTATTTATTTCAGCCCTCAAATTGATTATTTCCTGGCATCTACTCCTCCGGGATGAGTTTACTTCTTTTTGTTCTGAGGTTTTCAGTTGTGCTCTTCATTCTCTAATTGACTATCCTCTGTTTTCTTCATATGGGTACTTAATGCAATGAACTTTCCTGGTAAGACTGCTTTCAAAATGTCCCATAAGTTCGGGTATGTTGTGTTCTCATTATCATTGATTTTTACAAACCTTTAATTTCTTTCTTCATTTTTTCTTTGGCATAGGTATGGGGCAATTGTGTATTGTTCAGTTTCTTTGATTTTGTATATTTTCTGTGATTTGTGTAGTTGTTGAATTCCAATTTTAAAACAGGGGACCTTTCCAAAATTTTTTGTATCAATTGAGGTGTGTTATACTGCCTAGTATGTGGTTGATTTTAGAGAAGGTACTATGTGGAGCAGAGAAGTTATATTCTTTTGTGTTTGGATAGAATGGTCTATAGATGTCTGTTAATCCCAACTGACACATAACTTCTGTTAGTGTTTTGTTTCTTAAGTTTCTGACTGGAGATCCTATCTAATAGGAAGAGTGGCATGTTGAGAATGTGTGAGTTTTTATATGTGGTTTGAGTTTTAGTAGCGTTTCTTTTATAAATGTGGCTATCTTTGTATTTGGGGAATAGATGTACAGAATTGAGACCTTGTGTTGATGGATTTCTTCTGCAATGAATACGAAATCACTGTCTTCATCTCTTTCGATTAATTTTGATTTGAAGTCTAAACTGGTAGGTATTAGGATAGCCACACCTGCTTGTTTCTTGGGTCCATTTGATTGGAAGATCTTTTGTAGCTATTTACCCTGAGCTAATGTCTCTCTTTGAAGTTTAGATGTATTTCTATTATGCAGCAGAAGGGTGGATTTTGTCTTCATATCCATCTGTTAGCCTGTGTCATTTTATTGCTGAGTTAAGACCATTAATTTTGAGGGAGAGAAGGACCATTGATTGTTAATGCTTGTTTGGTTTATATTTGTTGTGTGGCAGTGGTATTGTGAATTTATTTGTCCTGCTTTACCTTGGATTCTGATGAAGTGGGATTATATGTTGCCTATGTCTTTGTCAGTGTAGTTAACTTCCTTGAGGTGGAGTTTTCCTTCCAGATCATTCCGTAGGGCTGGATTGTAGATATGTACTATGAAAATCTGGCTTTGTCATTAAATATCTTGTTTTCTCTGTCTATACTGATTGAGCATCCTGCTTGTTATAGCAGACTGTGATGGCATCCGTGAACTGTTAATACTTGTAGAACATAATCTGGGACCTTCTGACCTTGAGTGTTTCCATGGAGAAGTCAGGTGTAATTTTGATAGGTCTGCCTTTATATGTTATCTGTTTTTTTCCTTTGCTTTATTCTGTATGTTAGGTGTTTTGATTTTATGTGTCTAGTGGTCTTTTTTCTTTGCTCCCTTCTATTTGTTGTTCAATATGCTTCTTGTAATTTCATGGGTATGTTCTTCTTCTGAATGGGAAAGTTTTCCTCAATGATTTTGATGAATATATTTTCTGCACTTTGGCGTGGGCTTCTTCACCTTCCTCTATTCCTACTATTCTTAGGTTTGGCCTTTTTGTGATGCTCCACATTTCCTGGATATTTTGTGTTAAGGACTTATGGTATTTATGATTTTCTTTGTTTGATGATTTTATTTCCTCTAGTTTATCACAGCGCCTGAGATACTCTATCCCATCTCTTGTATTCTGTTGGTTTTGCTTGTGTCTGTATTTCCTGATCATTTGCCCAGTTTTATTTCAAGCATTCCTTCAGTTTGTGCAAGTCTTGAACCATTTCCTTCACCTGTTTAATTGTTTTTTTCCTTGGTTTTCTGTACTTTCTTTAAGAAATTTGTTAATATCTTCCAATATTTTTTTTTTGTTTTTTCTTCCATTATTTAAGGGATTTTCTCACATCGTCTTTGAGTGCCCCTATCTTTTTTATGACGATAATTTTTAAGTTGTTCTTTTCTGCTTCATCTGCTTTGGGGTGTTCAGGTCTCGTTTGTGTAGAGTCCCTAGGTTCTAGTGATATTATGCTTGTCTTTCTATTTTTTAGGTGTTTTCTTGTATTTTCATCTTCCCATTGCGTCTTCCAGTAGGTATAGTTGGGGTCTCTCTCTCTCCCTCTCTTTGATTCTTCCCAGGTGGGCTTACTTGGGTCAGATGTTCTATGTCTATAACTCTGGGTGGTCCAAGCTCTTTATGAGGTCTCTCCTCACACAGGGCCCTGGCAATGGGGGTCAATGATCAGGCTCCAGTAGAGGACTGGCAATGGGATTCAAAGTCCCCATGAGGCTGGGACTCATGATATTCTGCTCGCCGATAGGAAGATAAAGCCTGTGCCTGGCACTCCCTAGCTGGGGCCTCTTTGGCAGAGGTCTGGCAATGTGGGTCAAGTTTCTTAAGTGTCTTTTAGCATTTTAGATTCCTCTGTTGAGATTTCTCTATTCAGTTCTGTATTTTAGTTTTTGATTAGATATTGGGTGTTTTGGTGACTAGTATTTTTGGAGGTTAGCCCTCTGTCAAATGTAGGGTTGATGAAGATATTTAAGATATTTTCCCATTC
Organism: Phodopus roborovskii; assembly: GCF_943737965.1. NCBI lineage: Eukaryota > Metazoa > Chordata > Mammalia > Rodentia > Cricetidae > Phodopus > Phodopus roborovskii. Next base: position 20,631,520 of record NW_026126433.1, read on the forward strand.
TCTGGGTTGCTGTTTTGTATGTTCGACATTGTCCTTTACCTTATCGCAGCTTATTGATTTCAGGAGGTCCCATTTATTAATTGTCGATCTCAGTATCTGTGATACTGGTGTTTTGTCAGGAACTGTTCTCCTGTACAAATTTGTTCAAGGGTACCTCCCACTTGCTGTTCTAAGGGATTCTGTTTGCTTAGATTTAGGTTGAGGTCTTTGATCCATTTGTACTTAAGTTCTTTTTTTTTTTTTTTTTTTTTTTTTTTTTGCATGGTGATAGACATGTGTTATATGCCATACTAGAGCCTCCATCCAATATTTGAAGGAAGCAGAAGCAGACACCCACAGCTAAACACTATCCACACTCCTGGAATCTAGTAGTAGAGAAGGAGGAGTGATGAGCAATGGGGTCAAGATCAGGCTGAAAAGAACCCCAAAAACAGCTGAACTTAATAAGGAGAAGCTCAGGGACCCCAGTCTAATTGCTGGGAAACCAGCATAGGACTGACCCAGACCCCCTGAACATGGCTGTCAGTTACGAGGCCTGGCTAGTCTATGGGGCCTCTGGAAGTGGATCAGTATTTATCCCTATATATGAATGAAACTTGGGAGTCCATTCCACATAGAGTGATACTTTTTAAGCTTATACACATTGGGGAGTGCATAACCCATTCTTAAAATGATATCACAGACTCTGAAGACTTTCCATGGAAAGCCTCACGCTCCCTGGGGAGCAGAAGTTGGATGGGATGGCTCTTGTGAGAGGCAGAGTTGAAAAGAGGAGGGTGAGGGTACTTGAATGACATGTAAAACATCTTGTTGTAAATTTAAATAAAAAAGTATTAAAATACAAAATAATTATTTACACTACCTGAAGAAATTACACTACGTGGAAATAATTCAGAGGACTGATTTATAACTATTAGATGGAAATATTCAGCCACAATTAAAACTGTAAGAGGGGATTCCTGTCTTGCCCTACTCTGCCACACTATTGTAGAGAAGTGAGCAAAAGGGACTCCCCAGTCCTCTTCTATCCCTCTTCCACTTCTCTGACCTGCAGCTGCCTACTTTCCTGCCACCAAATCTCCCAGAGCAACCTGGACGCAGAACAAAGTACATCACATTGGGGCCATTCCTGCCCTGCACTTCAACCATCTACTAGAAAGAGTGGTTAGGAAGAACCCACTGGAAGAAGAGATGGGAAATAATAGTATTAGAACATATCCTACAACAGAAAGACTTATATGACACCAACAGAATCTAAGGATTCTGCATCAGCAAGACCTGAACATCCCAACACAGAAGAAGCAGAAGAGAATGAATTTAGAAACAGTTTCATGAAAATGATAGAGGCTCTCAAAGAGAATATGACAAAATCCCTTAAAAAATTGCAGAAAAACAAAACAAAACAAAAAATGCAAGAAATGGAGAAATCTCTTAAAGAAAGAAAGGAAAGCCAAGGAAAAACAAACAGATAAAGGAAACAATTCAAACAGCCCATCTCCTGAAAACTGAAATAAAGACACACACACACACACACACACACTGTGCAGATGCTGCAATTAGAAAAGCTTGGTAAACAATAAGGAAATACAGATGCAAGCATAATAACAGAATATACTAGATTAATGACAGAATCTCAGGCATTGAAGATAAATTAGAAGAAATAACTCATTGATCAAAGAAAATCTTAAGTCTAAGAAATCCTAAACAAAAAACATCCATGAAATGAGGGAGAGCATAAAAGAAGAAAGTTAAATAAATAGGTATAGAAGAAAGTGCAGAAGCCCAACTTAAAGATACAAAACACATATTCAACAAAATCATAGAAAACTTTCCCAATCTGAGAAAGGATATGCCTATGAAAGTACAATAAGCTTACGGAACACCAAACAAACTGGATCAAAAAACCAAAACTACCCTCTTTAAATAATAAGCAAAACTCCAAATATACAGAAAAAAGAAAGAATAGTAAGAGAGTGAAGGAAAAAGGCCAAGTAAAATATAAAGGGAGACTTCTGCATGGAAACTCTGAAAGCCAGAAGGTCCTGGCTAGATGTTCCACAAACACAAAGAGACCATGCCAGAAAAACTTACAAACACTATAAATGTAGAAAACAAGATATTTTATGGCAAAACAATAATTGCACAATACATATTCACAAATTCAGCACTACAAAAAGCCTTAGGAAGTCAACTATACTCACAAAATCATAGGGAATAGATAATCCTACTTTACCAGAAGGCAAAAAAAAAAAAAAAAAAAAAAAAAAACAAAACAAAAAAAAAAAAAAAACAAAAAAACAAAAAAAAAAACAGCATGGTAATTCTACTTACAACACTGGCACCAACAACAAATCCAAAATAAATAAGAATTAACAATCAATGGTCCTTAATTTCCCTCAATATTAAGGATCTTAACTCATGTATAAAAAAAAAAGACATAAGCTAACAGAATGGATACAAAGAATCCATCCATCAGCTGAATAGAAGAAACACATCTCAGGTCCAAAGACAGATAGTTACTCAGGGTAAAGGGTTGGGAAAAATCCCAATCAAATGGACAAGCTGGTGTAACTATCCTAATATCTAAAAAAAAAAAAAAAATAGTATTCAAACTAAAATAAGTCAAAAGAGATGAAGAAGGTCATTTAGTATTCCTCAAAGGAAATATCCATCAAAATGAAGTCCCAATTCTGAACTTCAATTCCCCAAATACAAATGCACATAAAAGAAACATTGCTAAAATTCAAATCTCACATAATACTTCATATACTTACAGTTGGAGACTTCAACACAACACTCTTACCACTAGACAGAACCACCAGAGAGAAACTTAACAAAGAAACAAAAGAACTAAGAAGTTATGTCCCAATTAGTTTTACAAACATCTATAGAACATTCCATCCAAACACAAAAGAATATACCATCTAATGTTTTCCACAAGGAACCTTTTCTAAAACTGACCACATATTCAACAACATAACCAACCTCAACACATGCAAAAAACAAACAAACAAACAAAAAAACTCCCTGTATATTATCAGACCACCATGATTTAAAGTTAGAATTCAACAACAACGCAAACTGTTGAAAGCCTACAAACTCATGGAAACTGAATAATGATCTGTGAAACCTTTCCTGGGCCAAGGGAGAAATAGGAAAGCAATTAAAAATTTTGACAAATTCAATGAGAAGGAAGGCACAACATACCAAAATTTATGGGGCACTTTGAAAGCAGTACTAAGAGTAAAGTCCATAACTGCCCACACTAAGAAGCTGGAGGGTAGTCATGTTAGAGAATTAACAATACAACTTAAAGCTCTAGAACAAAAAGAAACAAAGTCAGTCTGGAGAAGTAGACACCAGGAAATACTCAAATTGAGGGCAAAAATCAATAAAATAGAAACAACAACAACAAAAAATAAAAAGAATTAAAATAAGAAAGAGCTGAGTCTTTGAGAAAATCAACAAAATAGACAAGCCTTTATCCAAAATAACCAGAGACAGAACATGCAAATTAACAAAATCAGAAATGAAAAGGGGGAAATAACAATGGACATTGAGAAAATCCAGAGAATATTCAGGTCATTCCTTAAAAACTTGTACTCCACAAAATTTGAAAGTTAAAGAAAATGGACAATTTTCTGCACAAATATCACTTACGAAATTAAATCAAGAAGAGATAAGCAACTTAAACAGACTATTACCCCTAATGAAATAGAAGCAGTAATCAAAAGTCTACCAACCATAAAAAGGACAAGGACAGATGGCCAGATAGCTGCATTGAGGAATTACAAGAAAATTCAAATAAGAGGTAATACCAATAGGCCTCAAATTGTTCCATACAATAGTAGCAGAAGTTTCCTTGCCAAACTCTTTTAACAAGGTGACAATTAAATTTCTACCCAAGTCACACAACTAAAAAAAGGAGAAATACAGACCAATATCCCTCATGAATACTGATGCAAAAATACTCAAAAAAATACAGGCAAATTGAATTCAAAACACATCAGAGAAGTCATCCACTGTGACCAAGTAAGCTCCATCCAGGTGATGCAGGGATGGTTCAACATATGAAAATCTATCAATGTGATCCATCACATAAACAAACTGAAAAAGAAAAACCATATGATCAGCTCATTAGATGCTGAAAAATCCTTCAACAAAATCCAACACTCCTTCAAATTAAAGGTCTTGGAGAGATTAGCGATAACAGGAACATAACTAGAGAAAATAAAAGCAATATACAGTAAACCAGCAGCCAATAGCAAACTAAATGGAGGAAAAAAGTGATTATTCTAAAATCAGAGACAAGACAAGGCTGTCCACACTCTCCATATCTTTTCAATATTGTACTTGATTCTAGAGCAATAGGAAAAAAAATAGTTCAAGTGGATACAAATTAGAAAGGAAGAAGCCACACTTCCCCTATTTGCAGATGATATGAATGAGAGTTTACATAATTGATCCAAAAACCTCTACCAAGCAAGCTCTACAGCTGATAAACCTCTTCAGATAAGTGTCAGGATGCAAGATTAACTATATATATATATATATATATATATATATAGAGAGAGAGAGAGAGAGAGAGAGAGAGAGGAGAGAGAGAGAGAGAGAGGATAAAGGGGTTTAGAAAGAAATCAGAGAAATATCACCCCTTTCAATAGCCACAAACAGCATAAAGTATCTTGAGGTAATAATAACCAAACAAGTGAAATACCTGTAGTGTAAGAACTTTGTGTCTTTAAAGAAAAGTATTAAAGATATCAGAAAATAGAAAGATCTTCCAAGCTCTTGGAAAAGGAGGTTCAAAATGGTAAAAATGGCAACCTTGACAAAAGCAATCCACAGATTCAATGCAATCCCCATCAAAAGCCTAGCACAATTATTCACAGATATCTACAGGAAAATATTCAACTTCCTATGGACAAACAAAGACATAGGGTAGCAAAAACATCCCTATGCAATAAAAGAAAATTCAGAGGTGTTACCATCCCTGACTTCAAACTCTATTATAAAGCTATAATCTAGAAAATGGTTTGGTAATAGCACAAAAATGCACAGTTATACCAATAGATTTAAATACAAAATCCTGATATTAACCCACCCACCCTATGAACACTGTATTTTTGATATAACAGAGAAAATATTACAATGGTAAGAGGAAAGCATCTTCAACAAATGGTGCTAGCATACCTGGCTGATGGTGTGTAGAGGACTTCAGATAGATCCATGTCTACCACCATGCACAAAACTAACTGAAGTCCAAATGGATCAAAGATCACAACATATATCCAGCCACACTGAACCTCTTACAAGAGAAAGTGGGAGGTATCCTTGTACAAATTGGTACAGGAGACTGCTTCCTCAACATAACACTAGTAGCACAGACACTGAGATGGACAATTAATAAATAGGACCTGAGGAAACTGAGAAGCTTCTGTAAGGCAAAATAAACACTGAATAAGACAAAATGGCAGCCCACTATAGAGAAAATATCTTCACCAACCCTATATATGACAGAGTGCTGATATCCAAAATTAAAAAAAAAAAATCAAGAAGCTGGACACCAAAACACCTAATAATCCAATTAAAGAGTGGGGTATAGAACTGAATAGAGAATTCTCAATAGAGGAATCTAAAACAGTAGAAAGACACTTAAAAGCATGCTGAACATCCTTAGCCATTAGGGAAATATAAATCAAGGTAACTCTCAGATACCATCTCACTTCTATCAGAATGCCTAAAATCAAAAACAGCAATGACAGTTTATATTAACAAGATTGTGGAGAGAGTGGAACACCCTCCACTGCTGGTGGGAGTGCAACTTGTACAGCCGATTTGGAGATCGGTGTGGTAGTTCCCCAGAAAAATGAGATTCAGTCTACCACAGGATCCAGAAATCACACTCTTAAGCAAATACTCAAAAATGTACAACTATGCAACAAAGACATGTTTTCAACTATGTTAAAACAGCATTATTTGTAACAGCTAGAACCTGGAAACAACCTAGATGCCCCTCAACTGAAAAAGACATTTTGAAAATCTGGTATTTTTACACAATGTAGTACTACTCAGTGGGGGTGAGGAGGACAATGAAAATCTTTATATTTGAAGGCAAATGGAGGAAACTGGGAGAAACCATTCTGAGTGAGTTAATCCTTTCCCAAAAATATGAACATTGTATGTACTCATGCATATATACATTTTAGACATAGAGCACAGAATCACCAGCCTACAATTCACACCACCAGAAAAGCTATGAAAGAAGAATGGGAAATGGTCAAGATCTTGAAGCATATTGGGAGCAGAGTTTCTACAGTGAGTATAGAGGGAGTTAGGATAAAAAGAAGGGGAGAAGAGGAGGGAAGATAAGAACATGAGCAAGCAGGAATATTGTGTCTTGTTAGGAATAAAAGAGGGCAAGAAAAGATACCATCTTAAAGGGAGCCATTATAGGTTTAAAGAGAAATCTGACACTAGGGAAATGCCCAGGGACCTACAAGAGTAACAATCTGAGCAATATTGGAGAAGCTACCTTAAATGCCTTTGCCCAATAATGGAGATTGATATCTACCTTTTACACCATTCTAGAGCCTTCCTTCAGTATCTTTTGGAAACAGAAGCAGACACAGCTAAACACTGAGCTGAACTCCTGGAACACAGTTGCAAAGAGTGAAAACTGATGAGCAAAGCAGTAAAGTACTGGCTGCAGAAATGTACACAGACAACAGATTTGAAGAAGGGGGAGATTGTGTACTCCAGACAGCTTGGAAACAAGCATAGGACTTAGAGAGGAACTTGGGCCTCATTTAGGAGGCCTGGGAAGTCTATGGGACTTCTGACAGTGGAACCAGGATGTATCCCAGGTGCACATAAGGACATTGAGAGGGCATTACCCATGGAGGGATACTCCCTGAGCCTGGAGACATGGGGGGGGGAGTACTAGGTCCTACTTGAAATGACTTGACAGATTTTGTGGATCCCTCCAGGAAGGACTCAACCTCCTCGTGGAGTTGATGAGGATTGGTTATGGGTAGTTTGGTGGATCATCTGAAGATGGGAGGGAGAGGGAACAGGGATCAATATGTAAAATAAAAAAATATGAAATAAAAATTAAAAAATACTGTAAGATTTGAACTCCTGTGGAACAAATTGCATAAACAAATCTAAATGTTTTACATATTGATAGTGAAAGCAATTCCTTGTACTCACATGACAAACAAAATCATAGTACTGTGATGGAATTGATATATGAGTCTCAAATATTAAGTACAGAAAAAAGAAAAAAAAACCACTAAAATAAAACATCAGTGAAGTAATTCCTCAAGAAGATATAGCTGGATGCTGGGAATTATGTAAGTGAATATATTTGTAAGGAGTGAGGTAAGAGTTTCATTAAAACGAGAAAGGGGACATGAAAATGGAAAAAGAGGAAATCCAGACAATTTTAACGTCATACTTTGTAAACTTGTACTCCACAAAATTTGAAAATTCAAAGGAAATGGAGAAGTTTCTGGATAACTATCACTTACCAAAATTAAATCAAGAACTGACAAACAACTTAAATGGACCTATTATATCTGATGAAACAGAAGCTCATCTCTTCAATATTTTACTTGAAGTTCTATCTAAAGTAATAACACAACAAAGGGAGATCACGGCGATCCAAATTAGAAAGGAAGAATTCAAACTTTCTCTATTTGTAGATGATATGGTACTTTACATAAGCGACCCAAAAAACTGTACCAGGGAATTCCTACTGCTGAAAAACACCTTCAGCAAACTTGCAAGATACAAAGAGGCTGAGAAAGAAATAAAAGAAACATCACCCTTTACAATAGCCACAAACAACATAAAGTATCTTGGGGTAACGCCAACCAGACAAGAGAAATACCTATATGATAAGAAATGTGTGTCTTCAAAGAAAGAAATTAAAAAAGATACCAGAAAATGGAAAGATCTCCTAGGCTCTTGGTTCTGTAGAATACATATAGTAAAAATGGCTATCTTGCCAAAAGCAAACTGCAGATTTAATACATACCCCATTAAAATCCCAGCAAAATTCTTCACTGACTTTGAAAGGATAATAATCAACTTTATAAGGAAAAACAAAAGAGCCAGTATAGCCAAAACATCCTTGCACAATAAAAGAACTTCAGGAGGCATCACCATCCCTGACTTTAAACTCTACTATGGAGGTATAGTCCTGAAAACACCCTGGTATTGGCACAAAAATAGACAAGTAGACTAATGGAATTGAATCAAAAATGCCAATATTAACCCACACATTTTCGATCACCTTATTTTCGACAAAACAGCTAAAAGTACAAAATTGGAGAAGGAAAGCATCTCCAACAAATTGTGCTGGCACAACAGGATAATGGTGTGTAGAAAACTGCAGAGAACCGTGTCTATAGCCACACACAAAACTCAAGTCAAAAATGGATCAAAGATCTGAACATAAATCCAGCCTCATTGAACCTCTTAGAAGAGAAATTAGGAGGTACCCTTGAACAAATTTTATAGGAGACAACTTCCTGAACATAACTCCAGTAGCACAAACAATGAGATCAACAATTAATAAATGGGACCTCTTCAAACTTAGAAGCTTCTGTAAGGCAAAGGACACAGTTGACAAGACCAAACGTCAGCCCACTGACTGGGAAAAGATTTTCACTAATCCTATATCCGACAAAGGGCTGATCTCCAAAATATACAAAGAACTGAAGAAACTAGTCAACAAAACACCAAATAACCCTATTAAAAATGGGGTACAGAACTGAAGAAAGAATTCTCAATGGAGGAAATCAAAAAGGCTGAAAGACACTTAAGAAAATGCTCCACATCCTTAGTTATCAGGGAAATGCAATTCAAAACAACTTTGAGATACCATCTTACCCCTGCCAGAATGGCTAAAATTAGAAACACCAGTGATGACTTATGTTGGAGAGGATGTGGAGAAAGTGGAACACTCCTCCACTGCTGGTGGGAGTGCAAACTCATACAGCCATTTTGGAGATCAGTATGGCGGTTCCTCAGGAAAATGGGAATTAGTTTACCACAGGACCCGCCAATCCCCCTCTTAGGCATATACCCAAAGGATTCACATCAATGCAACAAAGATATCTGCTCAACTATGTTTATAGAAGCATTATTTGTAATAGCAAGAACCTGGAAGCAACCCAGATGCCCTTCAACTGAAGAATGGATGAAGATGTGGCACATCTACACAATGGAATACTCCTCTGTGTAAAATACAATGGAAACATGAAATTTGCAGGCATGTGGATGGAACTTGAAGAAACCATTCTGAATGAAGTAACCCAGTCACAAAAAGAAGAACATGATTTGTACTCACTCATATATGGATTTTAGACCTCTAGAGCCTATAATTCACACCACCAGAAGAACTAGCATACAAGGTAGTTTCTAACAGATGCATATGAGGGCCATCATAGAAGGGTGAAAGGACATTTCTCCAGAGCACATGGGGCAGAGGCAGTGAGTGGAGAGCGAACTACTAGGAGAGAAGAAGAGGAGAGAAGAGCAAGTGGGACTAGGAAGATTAAGTCAGGGGAGGAATAGAAGACAGAAAAGGGAGAGGGATGGAGAGAGAGAGAGAAAGAGAGAGAGAACATAAAAGAGAAAGCCATTATAGGATTGAAGAGAAAATTGAACCACAGAAATATCCAGAGACCTACAAGACTAACTCTAACTAACAACTTGAGCAACAAGGGGAAAGCTACCATAAATGCCCATCCCTGATAATGAGATCCAAGTGTAAATAACTAATCCACCATCATGGAGCCCTCACCTCATGCATTTTGGAAACAGAAGCAAACACCCACAACCAAACACTGATCCAAACTAGAGTCCAGATGCAGAGAGGGAGGACAAGAACATGCTGAAGAAACACATAGAGACAACTCACCTGAACAAGGAGGAACTAACGGGCCCCCAGACAGATACCTAGGAATCCAGCATGGGACTGACTCAGACCACTGAATATGGGTCTCAGCAACAGCTAGAAGGTCTGAGAAGTCTAAAATACCTTGGACAGTGGAACTAGGATGTATTCCTGGTGCACAATAGGAACCTGTTGGAACATTCCCCATGGAGGGATACTCCCTTAACCTAGAAACAGGAGAGAAGTCCTAGTCCCTACTTCAAATGACTTGACAGATTTAGATGACCATTCCTGGATGACACCACCCTTCATGTGGTGTAGGGGGCATTGGAGGGGATGGTGGTTGGGGTGCATGTGAGGGGAGGAGAGAGGGAAAAAGGGAGGGAGGGAGGGAAAGGGAAGGGAGGAAGAAGTTCAGGGATCGATATGTAAAATAAAAAATAAAACAATTTTAAACACACCAACTCAGTGTTCAATAAATATGTTTAGTATATATTATGTTGCCAGTCAATTGTTTAGTATATGTTTTTATTAGAACACATCTGCAGATAAAAGCAAACTTTAAATACATATTAGGATTTGCAGTTTGATGCAAGAGGAAAGAATTCTACATGGAACAATGGATGGAGCTGAGATAATTGGTCATTCATTCAGGAGAGAACAAGAAAATATTCTATATTTGTTTATTTTCCTTAGATACAATATTCATAAGCTGAATGAATTATATTCTAATAATTGTACTTTAATATTTAAAATATAATTTGATATTAACCTTCTTGGCATGTTAAGTAATGAGGAAATTGTATAAAGCTTTCTTTGATTTGAGAGTCCAAGGAGAAACGACACAAATATTTAATTACTCAATTTACCTCTAGTGTCATTTTGAGAAAACATTAAAAATATATTTTTGTCCAACTGATTAAGACTTACATGCATCTCAACAAGTAGTTTTAAATATGTCTCCTAAGTGCATAAAGCAAAACTTGAAAACACTCAATTCAGTTAGTATTTACTAAGGTCACATACGGTGATATGATTATATTAATTAAAAATATGATGACAGAAGCAGAATGTGGAATTTATCTTGAGAACAGTTGAACTTTAAGCTTATGAGAGAGAAAACAACTGCTGTAAATTTGGATGTACTTTTGTCATCTTATTTATGACATTGGTGATAGACACATTATTTTCATTCTCTGTTTGATACCATGTGGTTGCATTTAGAAGAGCTTTTGTCTGTCTACATTTATTTGAAGGACATTCAAGTCTCTAAAGAGAGTTCTAAGGCTAACTGAATATATGTAGATATTATTCTATTTTTTAAAAGTATATTTGGAACCTATCCATTGCTAGTTATAAACCAGAGCAGAATGACTATATTAAATAGCAATAGCAATATTATTTACCTCATATTACTAAGAAAATGTAGTTCCCTTACATATTTTGAATATATAATTTTTCCTAATAATCCGTTATTTTTTGAGTGCCCTTTTTTATTATAGATGCTTTATTCAAGCATAAATTCTCTGACAAATATATTCATGATTTCATTCTTCCTCCGGCAGCCATTGTTATATCCACATCCTCACATCTGCAAATGCATCATTTTATTTAGTTGAGAAGTCTCACTATAGTTCGATTAAAAAAAAAGTCTGTGTACAAAGAATGTTTTGGGTCACAATATTAACATTTCTAATTTCATTACATTCCTTTTACCGAGAGGTGTTTTCATACATACATGTACATTGTGCTTGTTTCTTTTAAAACTGAGAGATTTCCCACATCTCTGGAAGAAGACTGCTATCCCACCAGAGGCCAAGCCTGCTCACTGAACTCGTTAAGACAGTACTACCACCCTATCCATTCCTGCCCAGTATAAAACCAACCTCCATCAATTCATAGCCACCATATCCTGACCCATATACCTGTTGGAAGCATCCAACCCCCCCCCACACACACACACCACCATAGAAATAACTTCCCCTTCCCTCCCTTCCTTATCACCATATCCCAGCCTACTCCTCTTACTCAGGCCTTCTACTGAATCAGAGGCCAAGCACCCTCTCAGAAAATCAGGTAAACACCACTGTCAAACCTGTCACTACATTCACAACATAACTTCAACCGGCCCTCCTCTCCTTGTCGCTATATCATGGCCCACACTTCTGGCAAATAACTTCCACACCACAAGGGCTTAGGCCAAATCCCTGAACCCCAAGTAAGACTGCCAACTACACTGCCCACATCTTCCCAGTATAACCCAAACCTCCCATCCTAGCCTTTTCCATGTTCCAGCCCATATTTCCAGAAGAACTCTCCTACCACATCAGCGGCCAGGCCAGCTATGTGAAAACCAACTGAATTCTCCTATCCCACCAAAAGCCAGCCAATCATCTTGAACTACAGTGTACTCCAGACAAATCAGAAAAAAATGAAGATGGTCCTTAAAGAGAGAATGAGTAAAATCCATTAAAAATGTCAACAAAGACAAACTAAAAACTAACAGTTAAAGGAAATAAAATTGTTCAAGACATGACAATGAAAACAGAAACAATAAATTAAACACAAACTGAAGGCTCTGAAAATGGAAAATCTAGATGGGTAGACTCTTCAGACAAATTCATCACTAACAGAATATAAGAGATAGAGGAGAGAATCTCAGTCTTAATAGAAATTATATAAAAAATAGATACATCAGTCAAACAGCTTCTTAAATCTGAAGCTGCATACCACCAATATATCTCACTATCAAAGATAGACATTTCCACAGAGTAAAAGGTGGTAACAGGTTTTACAGGCAGATGGATCCAAGAAGCAAGCTGGTGTTGCTATTTTAATATTTAGTAAATTAGAACTTAACCTAAAATTAAACAAAAAAGAAGGGAAGGACACATTATACTCACCAAAGAAAAAAATCCACCAAAACAATGTCTCAATACTGAACATCTGTTCCCCAAATGCATGGGTACATATTTAAAAAATAAACATTGCTTAATTTAAAACCACACTTCAACTGTCACACATTGATATTGGGAAACTTCAATAGCTCATTCTTGCCAATTGCCAGTTCACCCAGATATAAATTAAACACAGAAATCATGTAGTTAACTAATATGAACAAAGAGATCAGACAAATATCTACAAACCACTTCACCCTCCCCCCAAAAAAAGAAAATAATTTTACTTAGTAACTTAAAGAATTTTCTCCAAAATTGACCATATACTTGGTCTCAAATCAAGTCTCAACACATAAATATTAAAATGAAATAAACCACTTCATCCTACCAGAGATACATATGAGAAACTCTAAAGGAACTTGGCGACTGTGTTCTATTTTCCTCTTTTCTTGGTCTCTATTTTTCTGTGTGTCTCTGTTTCTCTCTGTGTTGTCTATCTTCCTCTCCCTCTCCAGTTCTGCATTGATGATTCCCCCCTTTGTGTACCTGTCTGTGTTTATTTTTGTCTCTGTATCTCTCTCACTCTTGTATGTATGCTGTGTGTGTGTTAGAGTGTGAGTGTGTGTGTGTGTGTGTGTGTGTGTGTGTGTGTGTGTGTGATTATGGAATTCTGAGACACAGCCATGTATGTTTTCTTCATAATAATTATAAAAGCAAGAGGTAACAGATTTAAGAGGAATTGTGAGTGACACACTATCAGAAGAAAGAAGACTATAAATTATATATGATACTGATCTATTACTTTCATATAAAATTAACAAAAATTTATAAAACAATTAAATTATAAACTCAGTCTATTAGGAAAGAAATAGAATCATATGCTAAGGACATATGCTAAGGACAAGATGGATAAATTACAAGATTATCAGTGAGGAATCATTGTGGTTATGCCAAGTCTGGTTTCCCCAGCATTGTTAGAAGAATTTCAGCCTTGGTCTCAGAAACAAATAAAAAAAGTAGAGTAAATCTTTCATTGATCCTGAATCTGGAGCATGCACACACAAACACACACACAAGGTGACCTTTCAATATCAAGAAGTGATAAATTTTGATCATTATTTTGCAACTTTTTCCTGAGATCTCAAATTAGTTTACCTTTGTTTACATATTTCATGTTTCTTCTTTCCTTGCTTCTGAATATTCAGAGATTTTAACTTTGTTGGATGTGGAGAGCAATATAAAATGAATACGCACAAACAAGTCCATGCTAGACACTATTGACAATGTAAAGTATAAAAGTTATTAAAACAGCCTGGGTGTCTATCATTACATGAATGGACTGAAATAAATAAACATGTTATACCCTTAAGCAAGAATTTTTTTTCATTGTGAAGGATGGAGCCTATTATAAAAAACACAACTGATAAAATATGCAGAGTTGATGAGCCCAGTCCCAAAGACTATACATATAATAAAATTTCTGCATCCATGTCTCTTGAATCTTTGCACACGAGGGAGAAGAAACGTTACAAAGATCAAAGGATCAAGAGAATTTTCTGTGAGATTCTGTTTCCTAGGAATCTAAGAAGCTAAACCCTTAAATTCTCAAAACTAGATTGTGCAAACCTGAGCTGAACAATAGCAGACATCCTAATGTGGAATTGGAAAAGCAAAGAGTTCCTCAACCATTCACAAAACACTCTAAGCAACTAAAGAAGACCTAGAGCAGAGAAATACTAATCTCTAAGAAGACCACATTAATTATAAAATACCTAATGATCAGACCAGAAATCATAATACAAGTATTACTATATAAATTTGACAAAATCATAATTAGGAATAATGTGTGTGTGTGTGTGTATCTGTGTGTATATGTATGGATGCATATACATGAATGAATATAACAATTAATAAGAAGAGAGCATGAAACTGTGTGGTGGTGACACGTCTTTAATCCTAGTACTCACTAGGCAGAGGGAAAAGGATAGAAACAAAACAGAGACAGAAAAATATAATACTTTCTCAAAAAATTGAGAGAAATATAATGTCAAAAATATTTTGGTAAAAATTGGGTTGCATGTAGCTGGGCGGTGGTGGTACAGGTCTATAATCCTAGCACTCTGTGAGTTCAAGAACAGCCTGTTCTACAAGATCTAGTTCCAGGACAGTCTCCAAAATGCCACAGAGAAATCCTGTCTAAAAAAGCAAATAAATAAATAAATAATTTTAAAAATGCATACACAGTGGAACTTTTTTCAATCATAAACTAGAGCAATGTTATAGCATTGGTCAAAAATGAATAATGAAAATTAAATGAAAGAATCAGATTGAAAACCAAACTGGTCATGTTTTCTCATATTTGCAGAAATGGTTTGGATCAAGAAGTAAAGCATGAAATTTGAGATTTCAAAGCAAGGAAGAAACCAACATGAGTTGAGTATTAGGAATAAGTGATAGCAATTGAGTACATAAACATGACCAGGAAACCATGTTCTCCATTTATGAAATATAATGAAATGCATTCTTTAGTGTATCTGCATGAAAAAAAGAGGTAGGAGTAGATTAATGAAGAGGAAAATGAAAAGTGTGCTTAATTTACACGAAAATGTTTCACGTAAGACTTTTGGTATTTATGTGGTAATTGTCATTTAAGTTTTAACATATCTAACCATGTTGTCCACTTTATTTAAAAGCTGTTATAAGCAGTATTCACTTTGGCAAAATTAAATGTGTCTCACTGTCCATTGTAATTTATGTTTCTAAAATATTCTACATCATAACAACTTCACACTATCATAGGAGATGTAGCTAACACTGACAATTTCAATAGGCTATCAGCATGCTAATAGACATAACAAATGAAATTTATGTTGTGCACATTGAATAGAATATTTTATTGATAAAGAAATTGAATATGTTTTTTTCCAGCATGTAAGAGTATGAATACACCAAGTTAGGTTAATTAAATGCAAGAAGACAATTTTCTAAAATTCTCTAAGTGACAAATGACCTTCACAATGTGTTTCTATACAGATATAAAAATACAAATATAGCTCTTATGACCGTACAAATAGTGATACTTAAGCTCCTATAAAAATTCACCCAAAACAGAAAACCCTAAGTCTAAATAAATTTTGAAAATATTGTTTTACATTTTATATAAAAGAAATAATTTAATTGGGGCTGGCTTACAGCTCAAAGGTTTAGTGTGTTGTTGTCATGGTAAAAAGCATAATGTAGAAACTAACATTAATGCTCCTTACATTTTTCAGTGTTATACAAAAGGAATGAAATTTTCCAATCATTATATGAAACTACTATAACTTTCATAACAAAATATGAGGACATACAAATTACAATGTAAATTATAGACCAATATAATTGATGATCTCATATTCAAAATCCTCAGTAATATATGTGAAAAGCAACTTTTACAATATACTAAAATGTTCACATGCTATGGTATATTATATGTATATACAAACCAGTGTGCCTCATTAATTACCTAATAATAAGAAAGTTGAGAAACAAAACGAAACAACAACAACAACAAAAAAAAAATACAAGGACTAATGACATTATAATCTATCGAGGCATTCAATTAAGTATTTATGTAAAAATATATCTATACTGAAAATTAAACATAGAAGAATAACCACCATGGACAACTAAAGAATGCTGGGAGTGGAAGAAAGAGGCTTCCCAGGGAAAGAGCACTAATTACCCATTACTAAAAGGTCAGATATGAAAACATACATATTAGTTACATAAAGAATAGGCATGATATATGTAGTGAGATAGTCACATGTCTGCTTCTGTAGCACTGAACAAACACATTGGGGGTGGAGCCAGGGGCAGAAATGACCTGTGGAACTAGGTTTGAGGAGGAGCCCAGGAACGCTTTCTTGCTGGTGGGACATGGAGAGCAGAGCATACAATGGAACTTGGTGGTGTTCATCTGTCTAGGTTGTAAGCTATTTCTCTATGAATAAACACTAATTCGGCCTATTTGTTTATTCTGATCCTTATTAAACCATGATAGGGTATATTTATTATAAATATATATGCAATAACAAGTGAGGAAGAGAGGACATACATTTGGAAAAGATCAAAAAGGTATATATTGAAGCATTTGGAGTGGCAAGATTGAAGGTAAATATTGTGTAATTGCTTTAGCATAATATGAAATAAAGCAAGTGAATACCAGAAGGAAGAAAGATGTCATAAGAATACCAAAATATAATATTATTGAAGTGTTTCATAATCAATATGATTTAAAGACACTGCAAAATTCTATCCAAGTTTGTCTGACAATTTTATGAAAATATTCAAAAATTGAACATTAACATGGAAACCAACAAGACAATAGAAAACAACAATCAGAAATAAAAAGATGCATTCAGAATTATAACAACATTCTCCAAAATATACTAGTGATGCCAGACCATTCACATCATCCCCTCTGTCATCTTTGGCCCTGTTGTGGCCCCTACTTGAGGTGAGTGTTTGACCAGTTGGGGTCCAATACCCCATTGTCTCCTTGGAAATTCCTGGATCAGCTCTGCATCTTAACCATGCTAAGCACTCTGCTTGAGTGCTCCCACCTTTGCACACCAGACCATCCTGAGCCTGCCCTCCCCACACCCTTGGCACTTTTGTATCTCTACTTGAGAGAAATCAAAGACTGCTGGGATTATCCATAGTTACTAATCCAACTACACCCACCTGGAGAGGGGAGGAGAGGGAGAGAGACACCACTTACACACACTGGAAGAACAGATCCGAAGACCAAAGTACAAATAAACATGCCACAATAGAAAAAAACAACATCACCAAATTCTAACACTCCAAACCACCTACACCTGAACACATAAAAGCAGATGAAGCAGAAGAGAACGACTTAAAAAATAATTTCACAAAAAATGATAGACCATTGGTCTACCTGTCTATTTTTGTGCCAATACCAGGCTGTTTTCAGAACTATAGCTTTGTAGTAGAGCTTAAAGTCAGGAATGGTGATGCCTCCTGAAGTTCTTTTATTGTATAGGGTTGTTTTGGCTATCCTGGGTCTTTTGTTTTTCCATATAAAGTTGATTGTTATCATTTCAAGTTCAGTGAAGAATTGTGGTGGGATTTTAATGGGGATTGCATTGAATCTGTAGATTGCTTTTGGCAAGATTGCCATTTTTACTACATTTATCCTACCTATCCAACAGCATGGTGGGTCCTTCCATTTTCTGGTATCTTCTTTAATTTCTTCCTTTAGAGCCACAAAGTTCTTAATATATAGGTCTTTCATTTGTTTGGTAAGTGCTACCCCCAAGATACTTTATTTTGTTAGTGGCTATTGTAAAGGGTGATGTTTCTCTTATTTCTTTCTCAGCCCCTCTGTCATCTGAAAAACATAGGGCTACTGATTTTTTTGAGTTTATCTTGTATCCTGCTAGATTGCTGAAGGAGTTCCCTGGTAGAGTTTATTAGGTCGCTTATGTAAACAATCATATCATCTGCAAAAAGAGACAGATTGACTTCTTCCTTTCCAATTTGTAACCGCTTGATCTCCTTTTGTTGTCTTATAGCTTTAGCTAGAACTTCGAGAACAATATTGGATGGAGAGAGAGGGCATCCTTGTCTTTTTCCTTATTTTAAAGGAATCACCTTAAATTTCTCTCAATTCAGTTTGATGTTGGCTGTTGGTTTACTGTATATTGCTCTTATTTTGTTAAGGTATATTCCTGTTATACTTGATCTCTCCAAGACCTTTATCATGAAAGGGTGTCAAATTTTGTTAAAGGCTTTTTCAGCATCTAGGGAGATGATCTCATGGATTTTCTTTTTTCAGTTTGTTTATATGGTGGAACACATAGATAGATTTTCGTATGTTAAATCATCCCTGCAATCCAGCGATGAAGCCTACTTCATGGTGGCTTCATGGTGGATGATTTCTGTGATGGGTTCTTGGATTCGGTTTGCCAGTATTTTATTGAGTATTTTTGCATTAGTGTTCATCTGGGATATTGGTCTGTAGTTTTCTTTCTTAGTTGTTTTGAATTGAAAATCCTGATATAAACCCACACAGCCATGAACACCTGATTTTCAAAAACACAGCTAAAAGAATACAGTGGGACAAGGAAAGCCTCTCCAACAAATGGTGCTGGCACAATTGGATAATGGTGTGTAGAAAACTGCAGATAGACCCATGCCTGTCGCCATGCACAAAACTCAAGCTCAAACTGATCAAAGACCTCAACCCAAATCAAGCCACAATGAACCTCTTAGAAGAGAAAGTAGGAGATACCCTTGAACAAATTTGTACAGGAGACTGCTTCCTGAATATATCTTCAGGAGCACAGAACACTGAGATTGACAATTAATAACTGGGTCCTCCTCAAGCTTAGAAGCTTCTGTAAGGCAAAAGACACAATGAACAAGACCAAATGGCATTCCATAGACTGGGAAAAGATTTTCACCAATCCTACCTTTGACAATGAGCTGATCTCAAAAATATACAAAGAACTCACGAAACTAGTCAACAAAACACCAAATAACCCTGTGATGCAGAACTAAAGAAAATAATATCAATGGAGGAAATCAAAAAGGCTGAAAGACACTTAGAATGAGCTCAACATCCTCAGCTATCAGGGAAATGCAAATCAAAACAACTTTGAGATACCATCTTACTCCTGCCAGAATGGCTAAAATTAGAAAAATGAATGACAACAAGAGATACACTCCTCCACTGCTGGTGGGAGTGCGAACTCATACAGCCATTTTGGAGATCAGTAGGGCGGTACCTCAGGAAAATGGGAATCAGTTTACCACAGGACCCGGCAATCCCCCTCTTAGGCATATACCCAAATGATCCACATCCATGCAACAAAGATATGTGCTCTATGTTCATAGAAGTATTATTTGTAATAGCAAGAACCCGGAGGCAACCTAGATGCCCCTCAACTGAAGAATGGATAAAGAAGATGTGGCACATCTACATAATGGAGTACTACTCTGGAGAAAAATATAATGGAATCTTGAAATTCACAGGCAAGTGGATGCCATTTAAGTTATCCAGCATGACTGAGGTAACCCAGTCACAAAAAGAGGAACATGATATGTAGTCGCTAATATATTGATTTTAGACCTGGAACAAAGGATCACCAGCCTATAATTTACACCACCAGAGGAGCTAGGATACAAGGTGTATACTAAGAGATTCATAAAAAGTCCCTCAAAGAAGATTGGTCAAGACTCCCTTAGAGCACATGGGAAGTGGGGGGCAGTGAATGGAGAGAGAAGTAGGATAAAGAGAAGGGGAAGAAAGGAAATCACATGTGACTGGGAAGATTGAGTCATGGCAGGGTTAGAAGACAGAAGAGAGAGACAGACAGACAGAGACAGAGAGAGAGACATAGAGAGAACATAAAAGAGGGAGCCCTTATTGGTTTGAAGAGAAAACTGAACCCAAAGAAAAGTCTAGAGACCTACAAGACTGCAGCCAACTAACAATTTGAACAACTGTGGAAAGGCTACAGGCTACCGTAATGCCCTTCCCAGATAGTGAGATCAACAGCCAACTTAGGTAAGGAAGGTCAACTAGAGGAATTAGGTTCATCAACCAAAGAAAATCTTAAATCCAACATATCCTTAAAACAAAATATCCAGGCACTATTGGACACCATGAAAGACAAAATGTAAGAGTAATAGGTATAGAAAAAGGCAAAGAAGCCCAACTCAAAGGTGCAGAAAACATATTCAATTAAATCATTAAAGAAAACTTTCCCAAGCTGAACAAGGACATATCTATGAAAGTTTAAGAAGCATACTGAACACCAAATATATTGAACCCCCCACCAAAAAGAAATGTCCCTTTGTCATAATATAATCAAAACACCTACCATACAGAATAAAGAAATAAATCCAGGTATCATCTAAAGGCAGACCTAGCCAAATTATACCTGTCTTCTCCAGGGAAACTCTAAAGCCATAAGGTCCTAATAGATTTTCTAGAAACACTAAGAGATCAAGGATCGCAGCCCAAACTACTGTAACCTGCAAAACTCTCAATAACTATTGATGGGGTAAATTAGCTATTTCACGACTAAACTAGATTTAAAGAATTCTTATCAAAAAATCCTGTCATATAGAATGTTCTGGAAGAAAAACTCCAACCCAAGGAAGTTAACTACACTCACAAAAACATAGGCAAAAGAGAATCCTACTTTACCAGAACCCAAAAGGAAAAGCAGGAAAAATCTATTCACAACACTAAATCCAACTACAAACCCAAAAAAAAACAAAAAAACAAAAAAAAAAAACAAGAATTAACAATAAATGGTCCTTATTTTCCTTCAATATTAATGGCATTAACTGGCCTATGAAAAGATACAGGTAAACAGAATGGATATGAAGATATTGTACACACCCTTCTGCTGTGTACAATAAACACATATCACCTTCAAAGACAGACATTACCTCAGAATAAAGGGTTGGGAAATGTATTTCCATACAAATGGATCCAAGAAGCGAATAGGTATAGCTATCCTAACATCTAACAAATTAGACTTCAAATCAAAATCAATCAAAAGACATATATAGAATCATTTCATATTCAGGAAAACATCCAGACGAAGTCTCAATTCTGGACATTTATGCCCCAAATACAAAGGATCCCACATTTGTAAAAGAAACACTACTAAAACACATATCTAACATTAGACTTCACATGCTTATAGTACGAGACTTAAATTCCTCTCTCTCACCACTAGACAGCACCACCAGAGAGAAACTTAACAAAGAAACAAAAGAACTAACAGAAGTTATGCCTCAATTGA
This sequence comes from Phodopus roborovskii, assembly GCF_943737965.1. NCBI lineage: Eukaryota > Metazoa > Chordata > Mammalia > Rodentia > Cricetidae > Phodopus > Phodopus roborovskii. Next base: position 20,653,152 of record NW_026126433.1, read on the forward strand.
GTTTAACAGTCATTTATATAACATGCCATCGAAACACAAAAGAATATACCTTCTTCTCAGGGACACAAGGAACATTCTCTAAAATTGACTTCGTACTTGGTAACATAGCAAATCTTAACAGACAGAGAAAATTTGGAATAACCCCCTGTATCTTATCAGACCACCATGCTTTAAAGTTAAAATTCAACAAGACAAATTGAAGAAACCCTACGAAATTATGGAAACTGAACAACTTGCAATTGCACCATTTCTGGGTCAAGGAAGGGATAAGGAAATTAAAGATGTCCTATAGTTCAATGATGATGAAGGCATGACATACACAAACTTACTCAACACTTTGAAACATAAAAGAATTAACAGCCCAACTGAAAACATTAGAACAGAGAGAAGCAAATTCACCCTGCAGGAGTAGACGCCAGGAAATAATCAACATGAGGGCTGAAATCAACAAAATAGAAACCAGGAAAACAATACAAAAACTCAATGCAACAAAGAGTTGGTTTTTTGAGAAAATCAACAAGATAGACAAACCTTTATCAAATTAACGAAAAGCAGAGACAGAACATGCAAATTAACAAAATCAGAAATGAAATGGGAAACATAACAACAGACACAGAGGAAATCCAGACAATTTTCAGATCATACTTTGAAAACCTGTATTCCACAAAAATTGAAAACTCAAAGGAAATGGACAAGTTTCTGGATAACTATCACTTACCAAAATTAAATCAAGAACAGACAAACAACTTAAATAGACTTATAACCCGCAATGAAATAGAAGCAGCCATCGAAAGACTTGCAACCAAAAAAAGTCCAGGGCCAGATGGATTCAGCGCAGAATTCTACCAGACATTCAAGGAAGAACTAATACCACTACTCCTCAAACTGTTCCACAAGATAGAAACAGAAGGTTTATTGCCAATCTCTTTTTATGAGGCCACAATAACTTTGGTACCCAAACCTCACAAAGACACAACTAAGAAAGAAAACTACAGACCAATATCCCTGATGAACATCGATGCAAAAATACTCAATAAAATACTAGCAAACCGAATTCAAGAATACATCAGAGAAATCATCCACCATGACCAAGTAGGCTTCATACCTGGAATGCAGGGATGGTTTAACATACAAAAATCTATCAACGTGATCCACCATATAATCAAACAGAAAAAGAAAAACCATATGATTATCTCCCTAGATGCGGAAAAAGCCTTCGACAAAATTCAACACCCTTTCATGATAAAGGTATTGGAGAGCTCAGGGATAACAGGAACATACATAAACATAATAAGAGCAATATACAGCAAACCAACTGCCATCATCAAACTGAATGGAGAGAAACTTAAGCCAATTCCTCTAAAATCAGAAACAAGACAAGGCTGTCCTCTTTCTCCATACCTCTTCAATATCGTACTAGAAGTTCTAGCTAATGCTATAAGACAACAAAAGGAGATCAAGGGGATCCAAATTGGAAAGAAGTCAAACTGTCTCTATTTGCAGATGATATGATAGTTTACATAAGTGACCCAATAAACTCTACTAGGGAACTCCTACAGCTGATAAACACCTTCAGCAAACTAGCAGGATACAAGATAAACTCAAAAAAATCAGTAGCCCCACTTTTTTTCAGATGACAAAGAGGCAGAGAAAGAAATCAGAGAAACATCACCCTTTACAATAGCCACAAGCAACATAAAGTATCTTGGTGTAACGCTTACCAAACAAGTAGAAGACCTATATAATAAGAACTTTGTGACTCTAAAGAGAGAAATTAAAGAAGATACCAGAAAATGGAAAGACCAACCATGCTCTTGGTTAGGTAGGATTAACATAGTAAAAATGGCAATCTTACCAAAAGCAATCTACAGATTCAATGCAATCCCCATTAAAATCCCACCACAATTCTTCACCGACCTTGAAAGGATTATAATCAACTTTATATGGAAAAACAAAAGACCCAGGATAGCCAAAACAACCCTATACAATAAAAGAACTTCAGGAGGCATCACCATTCCTGACTTTAAGCTCTACTACAGAGCTATAGTTCTGAAAACAGCCTGGTATTGGCATAAAAATAGACAGGTAGACCAATGGAATCAAATTGAAAATCCTGATATTAATCCATGCACCTATGAACACCTGATTTTCAACAAAAAGCTAAAATTATACAATGGGGCAAGGACAACATCTTCAACAAATGGCGCTGGCACATTTGGATGAGGGTGTGTAGAAGACTGCAGATAGACCCATGTCTGTCGCCATGCACAAAACTCAAGTCCAAATGGATCAAAGACCTTAACATCAATCCAGCCACATTGAACCTCTTAGAAGAGAAATTAGGAGGTACCCTTGAACAAATTGGTATAGGAGACCGCTTCTTGAACATAACTCCAGGGGCACAGACACTGAAAGAAACAATTAATAAATGGGACCTCCAAACTTAGAAGCTTCTGTTAGGCAAGGGACACAGTTGAGAAGACCAAACAACAGCCCACAGACTGGGAAAAGATTTTCACCAACCCTATATCCGACAAAGGGCTGATCTCCAAAATACACAAAGAACTCAAGAAACTAGTCAACAAAACACCAAATAACCCTATTAAAAAATGGGGTACAGAACTGAAGAAAGAATTCTCAATGGAGGAAATCAAAAAGGCTGAAAGACACTTAAGAAAATGGTCCACATCCTTAGCTATCAGGGAAATGCAAATCAAAACAACTTTGAGATACCATCTTACCCCTGCCAGAATGGCTAAAATTAGAAACACAAGTGATGACTTATGTTGGAGAGGATGTGGATAAAGTGGAACACTCCTCCACTGCTGGTGGGAGTGTGAACTCATGCAGCCATTTTGGAGATCAGTATGGCGGTTCCTCAGGAAAATGGGAATTAGTTTACCACAAGACCCGGCAATCCCCCTCTTAGGCATATACCCAAAGGATTCACATCCATGCAATAAAGACATCTGTTCAACTATGTTCATAGCAGCACTATTTGTAATAGCAAGAACCTGGAAGCAACCTAGATGCCCCTCAATTGAAGAATGGTTAATGAAGATGTGGCACATCTACACAATGGAATACTACTCTGCAGAAAAAAATAATGGTACCTTGAAATTCTCAGGCAAGTGGATGGCACTTGAAGAAACCATCCTAAATGAGGTAACCCAGTCACAAAAAGAGGAATACAGTATGTACTCACTCATATATGGATTTTAGACCTAGATCAAATGATCACCAGCCTATAATTCACATCACCAGACGAACTAGGATACAAGGTGTATTCTAAGAGATTCATATAAAGCCCCTCACAGAACTGGGAAGGGACAAGTCCCCCCAGACCTCAGGTGAAGTGGGGGAAGACAGCAAATGGAGAGAGAAGTAGGAGAAAATGAGGGGGAGGAATGGAAAACCTGTGCGACCAGGAAGATTGAGCCTGGTTAGGAATAGAAGATAGGAAAGAGAGAGAGACAGAGACAGAGACAGAGACAGAGACAGAGAATATAAAAGAGGAAGCCAATATTGGTTTGAAGATAAAATTGAACACAAAGAAAGTTCGAGAGAACTACAAGACTGCTCCCAACTAACAATCTCAGCTTCTGTGTAAAGGCTATCATAAATGCCCTTCCCAGAGAGTGAGATCAACAACAAACTTCTCCATGGAGCCCTCAACTAATGCCTGTTGAAAATAGGAGCAAACACCCGTACATAAACACTGAGTCGAACTAGAACCCAGAAGCAGATGGAGAGGACAAGACCACATGGCAGAAGCACATAGAGACAGCTTACCTGAACAAGGAGGAGCTAAAAGACCCCCAGACTGATAGCGGCGAAGCCAGCATTGGACTGACTCGGGCCCCCCTGAATATGGGCCTCATCCAGAAGGACTGAGCAGTCTAAGGGACCTCAGACAGTGGAGCCAGGATGTATCCCTGGTGCATAAAAGACTTTGCGAACATATCCCCCATGGAGGGATAACTGCCTTAATCTAGTGACAGGAGAGAAGCCCTAGTCCCTACTTCACAGGACCTGTCAGATCTACATGACTCCAACTGGATGGCATTCCCCTACACATGGAATTGGGGTGGGGGGATGGGTGGGGAGGGTGTTTAGAGTGCATGTGAGTGGGCAGAGAGGGTAAAAGGGAGGTAAGGAGGGAGGGAGGGTTGTGGGGAGGGAGGGAGAGGGAACTGGGATCGACATGTAAAACAATAAATAAATAAATAAAAGTCTTATATATAACTAAGATGTAGAAATACAGAACAATATTCCTCAAGAACATTGACACAAAAGTACTCAATAAAATACTGGCAAATCAAATCCAAGGAAACATCAGAGATATCATCCACCATGACCAAGTAGGCTTCATCCTAGGCAGGCAGGCAAGGATGCTTCAAAATAAAAAAATATATATATATCAATGTAACCCATCATATAAACAAACTGAACACGTAAAATCATATGACCTTCTCAAAAGATGCTGAAAAAGCCTTCAACAAAATCCAACACCCCTGCATTTTAAAGGTCTTGGAGAGATCATGGATAGAAGAAACATACCTAATCATAATAAAAGCAATATCCAGTAAACCAATAGCCAACATCAAACTAAATGGAGAGATACTTAACAAATTCAGAGATACTCAAAATCAAGAAAAAGACAAGGTTATTCACTCTCTTCATATCTCTTCAATATTATACTTGAATTTCTAGCTAGAGCAATAGGACAACAAAAATATATCAAGGGGATCCAAATTAGATAGGAAGCAGTCAAACTTTCTCTATTTGCAGATGATATGACAGTTTACACAGGTGATCCGAAAACCTCTACCAAGGAACTCCTACAGCTTATAAACTCCATCAGCGATGTGGCAGGATACAAGATTAACTAAAAATAAATAATATCTCTATTATATGCAGAGGACAAATGGGCTGAGAATGAAATAAGAGGAAAACCACCCTTTACAATAACCACAAACAAGATAAAATATCTTGTGGTAACTCTAACTGAACAAATAAAGACCTGTATAGCAAGAACTTCGTTTCTCTTAAAGAAATTAAATAAGATACCAGAAATTTGTAAATCTCCAATGCTTATGGGGATGGGATGGGGGAATTTGTTGGGGGCAAGGGAGGATGGTAGTTAGAGGGAACTGGGATTGATATGTCAAATAAGAAAAAAATATTTAAAAAATTAATAAAATGATGAAAGGAACCAGTATGGTTATAATAAGGGGTTCAGAAATAAAGCCAACATCTGCAACAATCTGAGTTTACAAAAACATCTCTTTAAAAACTACACAAATGTCCATTCAAAGTTGAACATTTGTCTTAATTTAAATAAGAAAATTGGAAAGCATTTGAGAAATGGTTCTAGATATTGTTTTAGGTACAAAAATTTCTGATAGTATTCAAATGATCTATAAAATAATATTAATCATTGATTTTGCATTAAATTTAAAGTGTCTACTTACCAAAAGATTGTTTTATGTGGCTCGTTTTCCCTTTTAATGAGTTATCAATGTGTATGTTAGTGAATATATTTGGGTGGGTACTCATGTCTGTGCATATGAATGGAGGGCAAAGGAATATCTTGGGTGCCTCAGTAATCACTTTCCATCTACTCTTTCATAGTAGGATCTTCATCTCAATCTGGGGCTTGCATTTTGTTTGATAAGATAAGCACCAAACTTGCAAAGGCCTGTGGTTTTCATATGTCCATTCTTTTATAATAGTTTGCAGAATACCTGTTACTTACATGTGTTGGAATTCAAACAGTTGTATGCATTATTATTTATCAAATGCTCTTAACTGATGATCCAACTTTTAGCCACACACCAAACTTTCTTTGTGCCCCCTCCAGGGCACATTTTGGTGTGTTTTATATCTTAGTTGGTCTACGAAGTGATGCAGGAGAATGAGAATTCAGATGTGTCTTAAAATCACCAGTTCTCTTCCCTTTAAATGTTTATTCCTTAGCAGAATTGCTTAATCAAATGATAATTGTAATTTTTGTCAGCTTACATTATTGATAAATGATGAAATCCTCAAGGAAGATTTTACTAGATATAATAGTAAGTACTATCTAGAGATATATTTTTGAATCTCATTAAGTAAAATTATTAATAAAAAATTTGGAATGCACTTTCACAGTATTTTTAAATGCCTTTCTTGAGATACTTAATTTTAACTAGCCCATAATCAGTATTTTCTGTTTTCAAATAATAACAACAAAAATAATAATTTAAATTAATTAAATAAATGTCATGTAAAGCTCAAATGTGAAACACATAATTCCCTTTAAATTCTTTATACACTTCAATGCTTTGCTTCCCTGTTAGTCATGAATTATTTCCAAATCATTTTTTGCTCTTTAATACATGTAATGTTTGATAGTAATTAATTTCTGTCTTTGACAGGGTACCCAATGATTCATTTCAAATGTATTAATTACTGTTATGATGAGGTTTTTAATGAAAACAAACTAGATTCCTTCCCCATTGTACAACTTAAAAAATAAATTATAAATTTCATAAATATTTGTGGTTATTTAACTTTACTCTAAATATTAAAAAATCTTTAAAAAGGTGAATAATATCTTGACATGTTTGTCTTTTGGGGGATGAATTTATCACAATTTGGTTTTCCTTCATTTACATGATGTCTTTGATCCACATTTAATATATTTCAGTGCCTGTAATGAAGTTGGATTCTACCACTATTTTTATAGCATTATAACTTTAGGGTCATTTATAATCTCACAGTGGATGTTAACCATTATTAGACTTTAAATCCTCCTGCATTCCTGACCCTTGTTTATTTTTTTAACTTTGATTTGCCATTCTATATCTCCAGATATGCACAGTACTGCATACCCTGTGAAAATGCAATAAATAAACAACCAATTATACTCAGGTTTCTGCCCAGGCTATTCTTACTGTCTAGATGAATAGCAGCCATGTATTTTCAGACTTAAAATATCCAGTAACAGCTATAATTAAAGTACTTTAATTTATATGTTAATTTAGAGAGATGAAATTTTTACAGCATTGAGTTTTCCAACCATAAACAATACTGCTTCTATTTCCAGTTTTTTAATCCCTAAAATGTAGTTTTATAATTGTGAAACATAGATCTCAAACCTTTACTTTATATTTATTCTTGTTATCCCTTTATATGGAGTTCTGAATCTTAATTATTGAAGTGTCAGACTTTTCAGATGTATAATTAGGAGCCTTCAAAATTAGTCAAATTTAGTAAGAATTTTTGAGTGACATAAATTAAATTTGAAAGCTAATTATAACAATTCTTTTAACACCACAATAGCAATTACATTAACAATGTATTTAGATCTCAACACTCATTACAAGTCTCAAAATATTTTCAAATTAAATTATAACTTTGAAATCTTAAGTTAAATAAGTTTTATGAATTTGGCTTATTATTCTTTATTTTTATAGGAATGAATACTACTAGCTAGATTCCTACCCTAAACTTTCATTGGTTTGTTCATATGTATGTTTTCTTTTCTATTAATTTTACTTCTTTTAGGTAGTTTTAGGAAAAACTTATTAATTCATGTTTCTTTCAGTGAAGAAAATGGATGAGAAACAAATAATATACTGTGATGTCAATGTAGTCGCTTTACAAATTTTAGTGGCACTGGCACACATTTGATGAATATCATCAATATACTAAAATAACAGTCCTGTAATAAAAGAGTACTTTAACAGATACACACTTGCAAAATTGATACTAGTTTTTCTTTGCAATAAGCTGATAGGTGTTCCAAATTCTTCTTTAAAGTGTTGTGTTTTAATTGCTGGTTTTGTGATTGCTTCTTCCTGTGTTTAATTAAGATAAACATGTCCTCAGCTCTTTTGTCTTAAAATACATTGCTCTCCTTAGGTCCTTCAAATAGAATGTGATTTGAAAATCTAAAACATAAATTCCTTCCACTACTACAAAAGGAGAAATATACAGCTCTGTATACTGGGTTATGATAATTATAACATAGGGAAAGCATACAAGTTTGAAAATAAGAGGGTTGAGGAATGAATATCGCTCTCATGAACACTGGAGGTGTTGGAGAAGGACAAAGGTCACATAACTCAGTGAGCTTCTAGAAAGTGGAAACTTTTCCTTTGATGTTTCAGAGGTCTAGGAAAGCCCTAAATGTGAAAAATATAATAGTCTTGTGTGGCCTTAAGCCACAGAGATTAAAGATTCTTGTTGCAATATGATAGGAAAATGAAATCTCTGATCAGAGAGAAACACTAACTTTAATAAGATCATAAAGAAATTTGGTTTCAAAGTTACAAATCCATGTTCTGAAACCCCAGTATTTCTGATGGCCCTCTAACTTCAATGTTTTCTGCCTTTGTCACTAAACTCACCTATCTTAAGATGTCTAGCAAACACTAGTACCTGCCTCTAATATCCTTCTGCTTCTTGTCTTCTCATTGGTCTTCTCTTCCTTGTGTCTTCTTATATTTAAACTGTTTGCCTGCCAGCACCAACTCTATATGCTCCTGCCTTGTTATTGGCTGTTAATCTCTGTATTAGAAGATCTTGTGTTTTAGACAGGCATGTTATCACAGCTTCACAGGGTTAAAAAATAAAGCATAAACAAAAATCACACATCTTAAAATAATATTCCACCACATTTTCCCCTTTTGGCTAAATAAAAAAGAAACTCTTTAACTTTTTAACATAACAAAACTATATAACAAACAGTTAACAAGAATTAATATACAATATTCTGCCCATTTTTAGACAGCATATTTAGGGAAATTAATGCATTATTTAGCCTATCTTTGTGATTCCAAAGTTTTACATCTAAATTTCTTTCTATTATATCTAAAGAAAATTGCAACCTAGTCTCCAACTCCAGAAGCATATATTAGTTAAATAAACAAAAGGGGCATTGCAAACACCTTCTAAAGACTGTAGAAATGAGTCTGAATTCCTGGATAGACATACAAAGTTATTCTGTGATGTATGCCCATTGTACCAGGCAGACTTCAATGAAGCAGGAACCTTGAAAGGCCTATATTGGCATTTTGTTACCCTCTTTCCTCTATGTCCTGCAGAATGTCTGGCAGTTTCTTCTGTGAAGCTTGAATCCTTAAGGACCACCCTGCCTTGTTTTTGACAAAGTTTAGCAGTCACATTCCTTTGGGTTCTGAATGTTCAGTTTATATAGCATACTGTCAAGCAGTCAAAGCAAAAGCAGTTTCTTGCCTAAATGGCTAATATTGTCACAATAAAAGAAAACTCCCCTATGAAGTTTCTTTGATGCCCATCCTCCTTTTATGAAATAAATTGGTGCTGCTAGGAGCATATGTGTCCCTTTGTTATGTAAAGCCCTAAGTTAACAAAATTTTAAATGCTATATTCTGTAGGTCTTTGAAAAGCTTGAAGGCCATATATTCAAAATATGTCTCTACATTATCTGCAAACCATACATAATATATTTATGAAAATAGTTATAAATGACTAACTACTAACCTGTGTTTCTTGATTGTCCCTCATATAATAATAGCATTCAAAAACCAGAACTTTATCTGGCATTATAAAATGAACTGCACAGGTTCAATACCTTGAACAAGAACAAAAATATATATACAATATGTTGTAACAAAAGTAACCTTAATCTTTTCTTTAATTTAAATTAGAAAAAAAAAAGCTTGTTTATATGTCAATCCAAGTTCTCTCTCCATTCCTTTACAGCTCTGCAGGGAGGGTGAACCCTTCCATGGGAGATCTTCAAAGTCTTTCATGTCAGTTGGAGCAGGGCTTAGGCCATCCCTTATGTGTCTAGGCTGAGAGAGTACCCCCTATGTGAAATAGGCTCCCAAAGTTCATTTATGTACTAGAGATACAACTAGAGGCCCCACAAATAGCGCAGGTCTCCTAACTGACACTCTCATTCAGGAGGTCTGGTTCAGTCCTATGATGGTTTCCCAGCTATAAGTTTGGGGTTCATGAGCTCCCCAATGTTAAGGTCAGCTGTTTCTGTGGGTTTCTCCAGGCTCTTCTTAATGCCTTTGCTCATCACTCCTTCCTCTCTACAACTGAATTTCAGAAGTTCTACTCAATATTTAACAGGGGGTGTCTGCTTCTGCTTCCATCAGCTACTGAATGAAGGCTCTAGAATGACTTATAAGGTAGTCCTCAGTCTCAGCATGTGGGAAAGGCATTTAAGGTATCCTTTCCACTTTTGCTTAGATTGTTAGTTGGGTTCATCCTTGTACATCCCTGGACATTTCCCTAGTTCCAGATTTCTCTTTAAGCCTATAATAGAGGAACCTCTATTATTGTACCTCTTTTCTTGCTATGTCATATTCTTCCTGATCTGTCATGTTCTCCTATCCCCTCCACTTCTCCAGTTCTCTTTCTTCTAACTTGCTCTCCCCTCTCCACATGTTCCCAAATTCCTGAGGAGATCTTGTCCCTTCTTTACTGGGGGACCATGCATGTCTCTCTTAGCATCCACCTTGTAGTCTTCATTCTTAAAATATACAAAATTATTTTAAACAATAGTAAAAACTTATATACAGTGTAGAAAATTTGACTATGAGTTTGTGTTCATATACCAAAATTCACACCAACGCAAAAAATCTGAGAATAATAGTTATATTTTATCCTATATTCCTATATTCCCATATGTACATCCATAACCCACATAATAATGGAATGTCAATCACACCCCCACTTCTTTTGGGAATGTGGGCATAGCTTTCTCTAGACTGCTTCTTGATAAATGTGAGTGAAGCAGTTTTAGGGACTCAGAGAGAAAATTTGATATAATGCCTGAGTCCTGAGAAGACAAGCTATAACCTTTGTTGGTAGAAATCACCTGAAAAGATTCAGAAGGTCTTTCTTGATCAAACCACATCCATATCAACCCAGAAATAATCTATGGAAATAAAAGCAAAACCACTCCTCCAAAAAAAGCCTTATGATGTGTATTTGACAAATACATTTTTAACTGTTTAAATGTTAAGGTAGTGTTAAAATATTTACTCAGGTTTATTTTCACAGTCCCTCCTTCAATTCTCTTAGCAGCTGTCCTTTGCTTTATAGTAATCAAAAAATTCAAAATAACCATAACACTCAATGTGCATCTCCAATCTTTGCATGGCTTTTTATTTTACACTTACTGTCATTTTTGTCTTCATTATTTATAACTAATTTATTTCTTTATATGGCTAACTATATACATTTTTCTTTTTTCTTAAACACATTAGAACCATTGTAGCAGTTTTTCATTCTGAATCTCTTTTACTGTGTATCTCTATAGATTTTTCTGATCATGGAAGAAATCTATAGACTGATAAGCTACACCTCAATATTGCTCACAGCTCTCACCTGGCTCTGCTCTTAGTTCCTGAGAGACAAGCTTACAGCTCATGTCCTTCTCAACTGTTCTGAATGCATTCAAACTTCCTAGAGTTCCAGAATCCAAGTCTTGTGCTATGACAGGCATTTTTACTTTATTTTTGTTCACACTTAGCATACTAGTTGCTTGCGAGCTCACTGAGAGGAAGAAGCTGGCTGGTCAAACTCTTTAAAAACCTGTATCAATTTGCCCAGCTTTCTCAGGGTCTAGATGGATGTACCATTATTTTGTTGGTGTTTTACTCTTTTGCTTTTTACCTCTTTTGGCATTTGAGGGACCAGACACCTGTAAGGAGTAGGGTTTTTCCTCCCGCCACCTGGTCTTGTCCTGCCTCTGCACCAGACCCAATTTACACACAGAGACTCTGTATTTGTTATAATTCTGTTGGCCAGATACTTGTTTCTTATCGACTAGCTCTGTCTTAAGTATTAACCCATTTCGATGTATTTCCACGTGGTCTTCTCTTACCAGGGAGCTGGCAGGCATTCTGCTTTCTCCAGACTCTCCATCTTGGCTCCTCCTTACTACTTCCTCTTTCCTCCTTGTCTCCTAGTCCCTCCTATCTTCCTTTCCTATTGGCCAACAGTGCTTTATTCATTAACCAGTATGAGAAACATATATACATAATGGCATCTCCCATCATCTCCTCTTTTCTGTCTAAATAAAAAGAAGGGTTTTAACCTTAACATAGCAAAATATATCACACAACAGTTATCAAATAAGAATCAAGTTAGCAATATTAGGTCCATTAACATTTAGCAAAATTTAAGAAAATATTCCATCATCTATTCTAGCTTTGTGAGTCTAAAGTCCTATATGTAACTTATCTTTAATCCTAACTAAGGAAAATTAGAACCATAACTATCTGAATTCAACTCCTTCAAAGACCACAGAATATAAACTCTAGAAATAACAGATACATCTTGCCTTGTCAGTCACCTGAAGTTCTTCTGTAATCTTCCATCTTCAGCCCATAAGCCATAGTGTGTCTAGCAGATTCTTCAGCAAAGCAGGAAAGTTTAAAATGTCCACTTTATTGGCAGTTTGTCAGTCACTTTTCTCGGTGTCCTGCAGACTGTCTGGCAGACTCTTCCATGAAGCAGGAATTATGTAACAATGTCCATTTTGAATCAGCATCACTTTTCTGTGGGTCCTGCATGTTCACTTTATACAGCATAAAGTCGAACAGTCCAGACAAGAGAAGTATCTTGTCCAAATGGCTAATCTTGCCATATAGGAATTAAACTCCATAATGAGTTTCTACAATGTCCATCTTCCTTTCTGACATGGGTGGTATTGCCAAGAGAAATTATGTCTCATGAAAAACCTAAAGCATTTTAAATGCCATATTCTGTAGGTCTTTGACAGGTTTGAAAAATGCCTATTCATCTCAAATACATCTCTGTATGATGGGACATGTCATTCTGTATGTTTCTCATACTGGTTAATAATAAAGCACTGTTGGCCAATAGGAAAGGAAGATAGGAGGGACTAGGAGACAAGGAGGAAATAGGAAGTAGTAAGGAGGAGTCAAGATGGAGATTCAGGAGAAGGCAGAACTGCCAGCCGCCTCTCGCTGGTAAGACCACATGGAAATACATAGAAATGGGTTAATACTTAAGACATAGCTAGCTGATAAGAAACAAGTAACAGGCCAACAACATAATATCAAATACAGAGTCTCTGTGCATTATTTGGGGCTGGCGTGGCGGCAGAACAAGAGCAGGCGGCGGGCAGAAAAACCATACTCGTTACATCTGTATATCTAGAAAACCTAACTAACTTAACTATAAGTTTTGACTATTATAGGTAACTATCTATAAACTACATTAAATTATACATTACATTTCTAAATGAGTTATAAAACACAATACCTAAATAAGAAGAGAAATAAACATACAACAAAATTGAACTTAAATTTGCATCAATAAATAAAAATCCATTCCAAAACAAAGTATTAATATCTATACCATAATTCCCTTTTTACCTTTAAAAAGAGATTGGTTGTGGTCATTAATCATTTATAACCAACCCCATTTAAATGAAAACAAACATTAATAAACAATATTTGTGTATTTGGGCGTTGTTCTTTCCAAACTACTTCCTGCTGGTAAAGGGAGCTGTCATGGGGAATCCTAAGGAGATGCAGAAATCCTGGCTGTAGTCTGCAAGGTTGCCTTGTTCAAGCTGTTTTGAATATTGGATCAGCAGCAACACTGTTTCAGGGGGTCTGGCTTGCTCAAACCACATTAGTCTAGAAGGAATCCACAGCTTTTCCTTTTCCGTGGAAACAAAAATAGAAATCCTTTTCCCCAGTAACTTGTCCTTAGACTTAAATTTTTGAGTCAAAGCATTTTTAGAATACATAAATTGAATTAATCCAGCAGCATTTGTTTTAACATTTGTTGTTATTTCCTCAGCAGTCAAAAGATACAAAGACAATATAACTCCATACAGTATCCAGACTCTCTCTGAGCTTTCCATCTTTAAGTGGCTTTATTAGTACTCTCTTTCTTCTATTATTTCATTTTTTTGAGACAGGGTTTCACTGTGTAACTCTTATCTGTCCTGGAATTCACTCTGCCTACCAGGTTTACTTGGAATCACAGAGATCTGCTTGCCTCTGTCTCCCTAGTGCTGGGATTAAGGCGTGTGCTACCACACCCAGCTGTTCTCTGTCTTTTTAAAACCATTTTATTTCTTTTCTCTCCCAAGCCTACATATATTTTAGAACATTCTGTAAGACTTTAATGCTTTTTCTTAATGTGAATCTGTCTTTACTGTAAATCTTTATCTTTTTTTGTAGCCACCAGTCTTTTATCTGGTAAACAACAACTGACTTGAAATGTCATAGTTGTTCCTGCTGAGGTTTACCAAACATGGCAGCAGTATTTTACTGCCAGCAATAAGAGCTGTGGTCACTGCTTAGGTCTATGGACAGCTAGCAGCAGGTTGACGCTTGGAGATGTGGTCACTGCCATTGCCATCTCTCATACACACCAATAAATTGTTAGCAGTGCTTTTTTAAAGCCTTGCAGTTTTTTACCACTTATGCTGAGTCAGGAATCTTCCCTTAACGGAGCCGCGCAATTATCTGCTTGTCTCTCACAAAGCAGAGTCCAACCAAGAAAAATTCTGCTACCAAGAAACCTTGTTTGTCTCTGTTCTTTTGTTTCTAAAACTCCTTTTTAAACCTTTTGTTAAATTTTTAGTGGAAGTTCTTATTAGCAACGTGGGCACCATATGTAAGGAGTAGGGTTTTTCCTCCCGCCACCTGGTCTTGTCCCTTCTCTGCACCAGCTCCAATTAACACACACAGACTCTGTATTTGATATAATTCTGTTGGCCAATTACTTGTTTCTTATCAAAAACACAGATTACACAATGCTTTATTAATATTAAACTTTCTTAATGCTGATGAAAAATGAAAAACAGCTGCAGAAAGACACTGGACAATAGAAAATATTTAGTCAGTGTACTTCAAAGATGTATTGACCTCAGAATAGAAATCAGGATATGTGTTACATTGGGTATAGGTTTTGCATTTGTATTTGTAGGAGAAGAATAACTATTGATACCATCTAAGTTAATCAAGATCCAAGTTGAACAAGAGAAACATCTTAATGAAGATAAATGACAATTCATCCAACAAATTAGGTCCCAGTAGATGTGCAGAGACCTCTCAAAGGTAGAGGAAGTGTTCTCCTGTTCTTATAGGAAAACAGGGTAAACCTATCTTCAAACAGCCAAAAGACACTGAACATGTAGGTACCTACATAAGAGAACACAGCTCTCCAGAAACAATCACTTAATGAAGAGAATCTGATTAATGGTAAAAATATTTAATTCTAGTAAACTATTTCTATACAAAAATCTATTTCTCTTTACCATCCAGTATTCCTGTAGTTCCAATGCATGTAAACCAATGCTGGCTTTGGAGTTGGATTTGGCTTTCCTTCTCTAAATTCAAGCATGTTGTTAAGATTAAATTCATGGTTTCTGTCTTAAATCAAGAAGCCAATTGGTATAAGGCAGAAGAAAAGAAAATCTAGATACTCATTTCTTATATGCAGTTTTCTCTCTGAAATCCTAATTTTCTCACATACATTTTAATGCTTATTATTGCATTTCCCTAATGTATACCTTAAAACTTGAAAATTTTACTTTAATATTGATGTTTAAGTTTTCCACAAGGAATAATAATTCCTAACAGCAGTCCTTGAACTCTCCAGAAAGAAGATGGGGCCCCATGTCATCGTTTTCACTTGACTAAACTTGATGCATCTGGACTACAAACATCACCCTAAAACCGGTTTGAGACTGTTTCACTACAGACAACTCATGGCCAGAGTGTCATATAGAACTACAGTCAAGCATTTTCTGCCACACAGTGACTAGCTACATATGTCACAGCCAGTTCTGTTGAGATATTTGGTTGCTAAAAATTTTCTTCCTACAGGATTCCATGGAGCAATCATCATCCCATTTGAGTGGTAAGTAACCTTAAGATAATGACACCCCCTTTCCCTGCCCTTGGAATTTTGGGATAATAGTCATCTTCCTTGTGTTGGATTTATTTATTTCGGGTTGAGTATGGAAGGTGATGCTTACACTCAGGTTTATCTTTTATACAGGAATAGGGTATGGTTGGAAGGTATAGTTTAGATGGGATATAGGTAGATTAGCCTATTGTGAATTTGAGTAAGAGTGAGATAAAAGTATTTTACAGCTTATATTGTTATATATTCTTATATGTGGTAAGCTAGGTAAAATTAAGTTTATATTTTGTCATATTGTGGGAAATCTTCCACTTATGATGTTTTCTGCACATTATTTTTCCATATTCTTTGTATGTATACTTTTCTTTTATTCAAGACATTTTGTATATTGATATAATTTTGGATATTTATCATGCTGGCTTTTATAGTTCTACCTCTTGTCTTGACATTTCTATTCTACCTCTATTTTAGGGATTTATATGTATGTATATGTATATAGTTATATTATTTATGTATTTGTTCCTGCTTTAATCAGGGAAGTTTCAAACAGTATTTTAGCTAAGTTCCTGAGTATTACATATTATCTTCACTCATGTTTCCTGTACCTATGAGATTAGTCAGATATAGATGCTTGATCTTCAATCACTTCATAGACATGCAGAACATGGCATTTAAATGTTTTAATATTAGTACTCCATTGACATGAGACATTGTTGCTCCTAACAGCACTGTGATCTTTCCCAAAAATATGTTGGACACTGTTGTTGCTCCTGCTGGAGTTCATTCTCTCCTCAGCTAATGGCCTGTTGGGCAAAGAACTGTCCCCACCTTGACCACTGATTTGGACATGCAGTCCTATGTGCTTGCAGGAGACAAATATAGAAGACTGCTGGACCTGGCCAAGTCAGGGTAAGACAGCCATTCTACCTCCCTGCTGTTGTTGTGGTCTGTCCAGTTTTCTTGGTCTTAGCCAAAACTGGGTGTACCAATGTTGCTGTGAGACCTAGGGTGAGTGTCTAAGTAGCTTACTGTTTTTGTCCTTGCTGCACCGTTTGGAAATTGCCCATCCGCATTTCCTGTCTACATTAGTATCATTATTTTCCTTCTCAGGTCTTGATGAGGTTGAAGATTAAACTATCAAAACTATTATTCTCTCTTCCTAGTTAGCTCTATTAGGTACTAGACTTATGTTTTCCAGCTTAGGACAACTCTATTGTAAACTCCATTTTGCCTTCACCCTAGGATTAGATATGTAGGTCATTTTGTTCTCGATTTTCCTTTTCTTGGAGTACACTTGTTATTCACTGTTTTGTATATAGTTTTGTATCAAGCTTAAATCTTTTCTTTAGACTAAAAGGGGAATTGTAGTGAGATATTTATTCACTTTGTCTCCTGTGGCACTGACAATGTCCATTGGGGGGGTGGAGCCATGGGCAGAAGTGACCTGTGGAAGGAGGCCTAAGAAAGAGCCAGGGAACGCTTTCTTGCTGGTGGGACTAGGACAGGAGAGCATCTGGTGGAACTTGTTGGTGTTCATCTGTCTAGGTTGTAAGTTATTTCTCCCTGAATAAACATCTATTCGGCCTATTTGTTTATCCTGTTCCTTATTTAACTGCAATAGACACCCAGCTCCCAAGTAAATCATACATGGATACGACTTCTAGCTGTAAATACTTGACCTTAGCTTGACTTGTTTCTAGCCAGCTGTCCTAAACTAATCACCCCATCTATTTTTTGCCTCTGGGTTTTCCTGGTCTCTTACTTTTACACTTCATACTCATAATCTGTGGGTTGATGTGTAGTTACAAGTCTGGCTACTGCTGTCATTCTCACCTTCACCTCTAGTTGCTCCTCTCTTCTTTAAGCCTATTTATACTCTCTACCTTCCAGCCCCACCTATTTTTGCTCTTACCTTGTTATTGGCCATTCAGCTTTTACTAGACCAGCAGGTATTTTACACAGGCAAAGTAACTGTAGCATAAACAAAAGTCGAAACCTTAAAATAATATTCCACCCAAAACAGTAGTATTATATCATATATTTTTATTATACAGAGGATCTGTTATCACATTTGCTGTTGTTACCTTGTAGTTTGGTAATCTACTCAGATTAAGCAACAAAGTACCTCCAAATTTAGAAGTCTCAGAATCCTCGACATACTAGTAAAAGAGGGCAAAACATTCACTAATACATATGTCAGAAGAGTACAATAAACTACATTCAATCATGATAATTCTTTAAACACCAAATACCACTGAAGAAAATATCAAGAAACTATCTTTTTTTCCTTTTAATGAGCTTAACATAGCTCACAAAAAATAAAGTTCATGAATGATATAACATTGGCAAGTTAAACACCTATCTACAATAATGTTGTTGAAGAAATAAGAACTCAAAGTGTCACCTCTTATCTTACTAAAAAAATATGTAGAAATATTATATATTAAAGCTGATCTGAAGATTCAGAAAAAAAAAAAGCCAAAAGCCATAGAAGCCAGGGATGCACCTTTAATCCCAGGAGCTAAAAGCTAGGAGGTGGTGGTATACACTTTTAATCCTAGGATTTGGGATTAATATGTAGATGGAGCTCTCTAAATTCAAGGCCACCCATGGGTACAAGAGAATGAATTGGTCTAAAAGAGTAACAGATCATATGTCTTTAATCCTAACACTAGTGGGTCAAAAAAAAAAAAATAGAATCAGGGTCTTTAGTATTGAGTAGGAGGCATTAATTCTCCATTCACACTGAAGATAGGAGCATTCAGTCTCCAGCCATGCTGAGGAGAGGCAGCAGTCTGAGGCTTTGTGAAGAGCTCATGCATGGAGCAGTCCTTTCAGCCTGAGTTAAAGATGAGAGCAAATGACCAGCTGCTTTGTTTTTCTGACCTTCTGCTTGAAGCTTGAACTCTAATATCTGTCTCTGGATCATTTATGTATTTTTGTTACAAGCATAATTAACTAGCATATATCTGTAATCCTAGCCCAAGTAGTGAATTGGAATCCAGCTAGGAGCTTTTCCCCTATTGATTAACATGCTTGGTACTAGAAAATAGTTTGACTGATATAGGAATATAAAAATAATCATCAATAAGATCCACCTACAAAAGCTGAAATCTTTAACAATGACCTGATATCAAGATATTCTGGTACAATAGTAGTGGCAAAAATATTATGGAAATAGGCTATTGTTTTTATATGTGATTTATGGGCTACTCTTTGAGATGAAATCTATATTTGACACTGCTAAAGTGGCCAAAATCCTGAGACTAGAAAGGTCATGTAGCAAGATAAGTATAAATCCTAGATATTGATACTGTGGCCCAAGCTTCAAGATGAATATCAGAAAAGGAAAGTAGCTAGCCAATAACTCTTACCCACATCTCACGTCAGGTCTCTGGGGTAATCCTCAGACTGCTCACAAAATTGCTGCTCTTCAGATTCACTCAGACTGCTATGTTCTCCTCAGCGTGGCTATAAACTCCTAAGACTGACTCCTGAAGACCCTGCTCTTATCTTTTGTACCTCTCTAGTGCTGGGATTATAGGTGTATCCCTGTTACTCTTTTAAATTGATTCAACCTCATGTAGTCCTGAGTGGCCTTGAATGCAGAGCGATCTATCTACCTTTGTCTCTTTAGTCCTGAGATTAAAGATGTAAGCCCCCCATGGTCTGCTCTTTATCTTCAGGCTGACTTTGATTTTATAATCCTTAGGCAAACTTTAATGAATCATAAATAATATATCAACACAAGATCATGTGCCCTAATCCAAAATGTATCACTAAATCTCAGGTGAAAGAACTAAGTAAATAAAATGATTCCTAATGTTGTACCCATAGGTCAGTATTTAGGGTAAAGAAACAAAATATTTTATTTCTGTGTGTAAAATACTGAATTTAAAATGGAAAAAAAATAAAATCTAAGTCTTTAAAATTGTCATATTACTTGTGGGCTGACTAGACCCTAAGGGTCAGCCTATCTAGATTGGCCCTCACTGATATTAAGAGCATGCTTAGTAAATATTTCCTGAAAACCATCCTGTGTCTGCCTGATGGCCTTGACAGCAGCCTAGACATTGCTAGACTAAATGTGGAAAAAGAAAAGGCAGCTATATCATATCCACAGATACCAGCAAAACAGATCCTCACCCCCAAGGAAGAGTGGGGGGGTATATAAAGCTTGTCCCTTCCTTGTTGCTTTGACCTGATTCCTGTGTCTATGTTCTTGATTCAGTGTCTACTTGTTCACTCCCCTTCAGAGAGGCCCATGAAATCCTGTAAAATTTCTCTTTGTACTTAATATTTTCTTTATTGTACATATTAATCCCAGTTTCTCTACTTCCCATCCTCCTATACTCCCTACAGACCCCCCTCATCCCATACGCCATCCACTCCACAAGGATAGTTAGGCCATCCATGAGAGATCAACAAAAATCTGTCAAGTCATTTGTGGTAGGGCCTAGGCCCTCCTCCATGTCTCTAGACTAAATGAGTATCCCTCCATGAGGAATGGGATCCTGAAGTCTGTTCATGCACTAGGAACACATCCTGATTCCACTGTGAGAGGTCCCACAAATTTCTCAGACCTCCTAACTAAGACCCACTTTCAAGGGATCAAGGTCATTCCTATGCTGCTTTCCCAGGTATTAGTCTGGAGTCCATATTAGCTGTTGCCGTGGGATTCTCCAGTATAGTCTTGACCCCTTTGCTCATCACTTCTCCTTCTGAAACTGGATTTCAGGAGTACAGCTCAATGTTCCCATGTGGGTGTCTGCCTCTGCTTCAGTTATCTACTGGATGAAAACTCTAGGATGACATAAAAGGTAGTCGTCGATCTTATTATGTGGGAAGGGCATTTAAGGTCACTTCTCAACTATTGCTTAGGTTGTTAGTTAGGGTCATCCTTGTAGGCCACTGGACATTTCCCTAGTGCCAGATTTCTCTGGGAATTGCTGAGAATTCTCAATAGAGGAATCTAAGATGACTATCAGACACTTAACAAAGAGCTCAACATCCTTAGCCATCAGGAAAATGCAAATCAAAACTACTCTGAGACACCCTCTTTCTCCTGTCAGTATGGCTAAAATCAAGAACACCAGTGACAGTTTATTTTGGAGATAATGTAGAGAAATGGGAACATTCCTCCACTGCTGGGGAAAGTTCAAACTTGTCCAGGCACTTTGGAAATCAGTATGGCAGGTCCTCAGGAAAATGGGAATCAGTCTACTATAACACCCAACAATTACACTCTTAAGAATATACCCAAAAAAAATACACATTCATGCAACAATTACTCTTACTCAAAGATAGCTTACAAAAAGGAAGTTAAAGCTTATTTTAACAATATGAAATCTAGTTTAGATACTAAGGAATTAAAAATTTATTCACTTGAATATAAGGAGTATGGTAGACAGGCTCTAGATAGTCAACAAATGAACTCCTGAATGAGTGGGCTGAGTAGAAAGGACGCAAATAAAAGTATGAATTGGAAAATTAGAGGAAACATTGCTGGCTAAGATTTATATAAATTTTGCTAAATATTTAAGTAGAGCAATACTGACCAAAAAATTGTCATCATTGTACACAAGAGATAATAATTTTTTTAGATGCCAATATACTAATTATTTAGAAAAAGAAAGTACCTGACTTTGACTTTGAGCTTGCTGGTGACCTGGGTTAGCAGTCAGGCAGAGGCTGTTTTACTGATGGAAACAATGCAACGGGGAGATCTTATCATTCCATTGTGACTTCTTAGTCTCCACCTTCAGAAACTATTATCTGTCTGGATTCTTTATCCTGCATAAAAATAAATCCATGCTATAAAACCCTCAAGATATTCCCTCTACCATCTTGCTGCTGTAATTGTAACCCACACATTAGCGTCGGCAGCTGCTATGTTAACCATACCCCAACAATAACCTACAACACTGGGAAAATGACTTCTTCCAGGACATCTACAAATATGGTACTGTGTAGCATGAATAATAAGAAAGCCAGAGACAGATAGTGGAGTTCAAGATGAAGGTCAGAAGAGCAAGGCAGCCAAGAACTAGAGAGTTATCACCTCTACCAAACCTCACACTAAAGGCACAATTGTCTTTTGATTTCATCTCCAAGCTTCACTGCTCCTCACAGTGCCTACACTGCAGACTGAATTCTCTGAGACATGAGTCCCTGTCTTTTACACCTCTCTAGTTCTGTGATCAAAGGGGTTCACTGCCATTGCCTAGCCTCTATGGCTAATTAGTGTAGCTTCCAGTATTAAAGGTATTTGCCACCACTGCCTGGCCTCTCTGGCTGTGGCTAGTCTTTCATTCTGATCTTCAGGCAAGCTTTTCTAGATCACAAATGATATATCATCAGAGTGCTGATAATGTTAAGAAGTTATCCCCCATGAATGTTCCTGAAATCTTCATCAGAATGACAGAATCTCCAAATAGTGTTTTCTGTATCATACATTCATCCATGTTGCTGTACCTGAGGGACCAAAATTTTGGCTAGGCAAGCTATGCCTCAGATATCCTTGCTAACAAACCAGAGCTAAGTAGCAGAGATGGAACATGCATACTATTTACATATATACACAGTTACTTTTTTTTCTAGTTTTAGAATGTGTTTTCTATTTTAAAGTGTACACTAGTGTCACTTTGAATAATATTTTTTCAATACAGAAAACTCTATACAAATAAAAATCAGGCACTTGTATTAGGCTGGACCACTGATTCATCTCTAAATCTTACAAATGGCTCTTTACAAATGCTGGATTGCTACCATTTTCAATTGTGTTAGAGATGAAAAACAATCATGGACATCAGTAATATTTTGTGAACTCCACATCAGGGGCTTACTACTTCTTCCCTGGAATCATTTGTGTTTACATACTAGTGGGATATATTCCATTTAAAAAATATGTCTTATGCCATTTATTCAAGAGTTGCACATTAAAGAGGAAGACATTACATATAAAATATAACAATTTTATGCTATAATAGGATTTAGTTCACTAATTTACTAATAAGGTTTAACAGTTACATTTGAGGTTAGTCCTTATAGAAATAATTTTAATGATTTAAAGGTAATTGTTATCTTGATATGTTCATTTCCAGGGAGTCATGAATTAACTTTGCTTTGCTTTATTCTGAAGCCTCATAAAAATCATTGCTGGCTAGTCCGAGTAAAACAAATACTTGAATGAAAGCATTATTGTTTTAATGATTAGTACAAATACTGGTTATTCAGAAAGAATAACCACTCAGGACTGACAGTTTAGGCTTTCAAGCCCAGTTGTTTAGGAGTTTCAGGCATGCAGATTGAATGTACAAAGCATGCCTGGACATTTGAAAGGCTTATAAAAAGTCAATTATGTTTACAAAGAATAGAGCCATATCCTAGGAGCTGAAAAAGAAGGAAGGAGGGAAGACAGAAAGAAAAGTATTTTTCTCAGATGGAAAGTATTCTATGTGTGATTGAAACAATAAAATCCTGACTAGCAAACAACTAAAACTTCAAAATCACAGGTACAATTTTAAAAGGAACTACTCTTTCAAGTAGACATGGTGCCAAAGAGTAGTATGAAATGGAAGAATTTTTAGCTATAAAAGGAAACTACATAAAAGCAATCTTACACAATCATAAAGGTTAAGAATTCACAGATAATTCTGGTAGGCCAGGAGATAAGTGAGGAAATATCAGTTTAATTTAAACCATTTCTAGAAAAATATTCTATATATGAAGATTTTGCTAAATATATTACATACAAAATTGAAACAAATGTCTTTAATATATTTTATAATATATATTTTAGCAAATAATTTTAAAATCCTGATAAGTTTCATGACTTGCCAGAATAGAGAGCTACATATAAAACTTGTAACTTGAGCATTCTGTGTTCACTGAATCTTAGTAGATTAAAAAAATCTGTGTTCTTACCTAAACTGAACACTGCGAAAGGAAGGAAAGGTGCCAACAAAGACAATTGTTTATCATTACATATGATCCCTTTATTTGAAAAATTTCGCTTTTGTGTATTTAATTTTAAAATATATTTGACTTTAAATTTTATAAAACATTTATTCATGATTTCTTTTCTTTTTTTATATAACTGAAACTTAGGATAGTAATCAACTCCAAGTTCATGTTTTAATACTATACTAATTGAATAATATGAAGGAAAACACAACTGACTAACTCAGTGGAATAACATTGCTGTTCTAGGTGATATTTCTTCAGAATATCATGCTGTACTCTGAAATGATACTATGACATCAAGAATTCATAACTATGTCTTGGAAACCTTTTGAAAATCTATCATTATTAATGGATTCATAGCTGTTGTTAACATTAAATTCACATTACCTCTTAGCTTTCTTGTATGAGACAAAAACAGCAAAGTATCTAAATAATAGTTTTTAGACTAGTTGAAGGACAATAGTTCAGATGTAGCTGGGAATATAAAATGCATTATTATTAAACTAATTTAATTTCCATTTTTATATTTTCATGTGACTCCTTAGAATTAAAATTACACATTGTTTTTCTTGTATTGTTATTGAATAGCGACTTTGTAAGCAACTTGACATTGCGAGAAAATGTTTTCCATGTGAAACAGAGGGCTGTTTTTAATTTGTATTATATCTACATAGTTTCTACCTATTTATTTCAATGAGAAAACAAAATCAAAATATTATTTGTTTGACAGAGACTGAAAGTTTTATTTGCTTGTTGGTCTCCAATTCCTTTAGAGAAAAGCTTATTTCTTTGATCAATGAGCTTAGAAATGTATCCTCATCTGGAATTACATAGAGAAGGCTGTGCTGAAATTAAGGTTATAGGGTAACATGTGTAAAATATTGAGTTTTATTTCTAAAGGACTATTTTCTGTTCCCCTGTGGTTTTAGCAAACTAAAGCATCAATCAATGGTAGCACCCAAACATTCACTTTCTGAATAAATAGCAACCAGATATCAAATGCAGGATATAAGCATCCTATCTTCTTTTTCAGATGGCATAGCAAAGGTGAAATACTTGTTAAAATTAAATCCACTTCAGACTAAAATGTCAGTGACTACACTATTGGAGAATGAAACAAGTTTCAAAATAATAAGTTTTTACAAAACACAATCTGTCATAATGAAAGAAAAGAAAACAGGCAAATCACCAAGATTTTTTTTTCTAATTTGTTTTTCCTGTTTGGATATCTGCATACTATAAACTGTACTCTGTTAAATGTCAAAATTATTTTTACTCACCATATGTAATTGCCTCTTAGCATTCTAATTAGTTATTGTGGGCTTCTTAACTTGGTTTACTTTTGGCAAATATATTTAGCATATTTTTGCAATATACAGAATAAACTTCCATTATAATATTTATCAAAAAATATCTAATATTGTTTTATATTCTGGCTACTTCTACTAAATTTTTCATTCTACTAAATGGTAGTTTATAATATAAAATTGTGATTTACAAAATTAAATAATCAACTATATGGCTGCCAGGTGAAAGTTGAAATGTCACCATTGCCAAAATTTGGTTGAGAAATCATGATTGATATTAATATAAATGCATGAGTTGGTTTCTG
The DNA here is from genome assembly GCF_943737965.1 of Phodopus roborovskii. NCBI lineage: Eukaryota > Metazoa > Chordata > Mammalia > Rodentia > Cricetidae > Phodopus > Phodopus roborovskii. The sequence goes on from NW_026126433.1 coordinate 20,678,632, forward strand.
GAAAGAATGAAACCAGAGGTCAATGTTACATTTTTTTTTCCAATTCTTGCCACCTTAGCCTTTAAAGCAGGGTTTCAAACTGGAAATAGAGCTCACAAATTCAGTTAAACTCACTAATCAGTGAGCCCCTGGTTTTCTTGAATCTCTTCCCTATTGCTAGAATTACAAGTATACACCACACATGACTCTTGAATGAGTACTAGAAAAGAACTTAGGTCTTCACATTTGTTCAGTAACCCTGTACTCACTGAGAATACCACGGATCTCTGACTGGTGTGAACTAAGTAAGATGAAGACAACCTTTGACAAAGGATTTTAGTACAGTCTTTGTATTTTCTGGGCCAAAATACTTCAAATTAGCTTTTTGGTCTTTGTAGCAGAATTAAAAGTACTTTTATTAACAACATTTTATAATAATGAAGTGTTCTCAAGAGATGAAAACATCATGGTTCCCTTGCTCTAAGTCTTGGCACCTCTTGAAGATAGAGTGTTTCAAACATGGCAGTAATAGAGAGTACAACTGGAGTACCAAGGCTAAGAGAAGAAATACAAACTTGGACAGGTGAAACAAATAGTTACAGTTTTTCTGTCACAAAATCAGACCAGGATTCTGATAAAGGAGCAACATCTAAATTCAGGAGCGGAAGCTGTTACAGCATCCACTTCTCACTTTTTGGAAAATTTCAATGATCGATCTGAAGTTTAAAAAAACTATATACTTGAAATTAACAGTAAGCAAATGGCTTTTGGAAGTGCATTTTGGCGAAATAAGCATATTTGCTGATGACTATGCACTTCTAGAAACTCAAGTCAATATTTAATGCTGGGGATCTCCATAGTGATTTGCTTTGCTTGCACACTATAAAATGAAAAGTTAACAACATAGTGCCAAGCAAACATTATTTCACTTTAATTTGAATTTAAGTACATCTAGACATGTACGCAATGCTGAGAATAGGTTCTTCATTCAACAGAGTAGTTAACAAGTAGTTATTAGTAGCTAAATTATTCCAAGAAATATGTTAAGAACCTTAATTTAAAGCAGAAATTACATAAAATGTGGAATCTACTTATAAAGTTAATATTATATGGAATAGATACCTTAAAAGGGATTTAAAATAAATGGAAGAAAATTTGTATGACTATTAAATAAATGTTTTGAATTAAAGAAAATAATATTGTCAGCTTAAGCCATATGAAGGTGAGTCACATATGCTGTATAAGAATTGGTCAGGTGAGGACAGGTTAAGGATCATTCCAGACAAAATTATCACAGTCAGAGAAATAATTTCAAAACGTGATTATAATATATCTTCAAGGTCATCATGAACTACTACATGATACTATAACATGAATTATTATTATACAATTAAAGAATTAGGGGCATTCTGTTGGTAGGAAAAGTTCATGGGTATTTATAGTTAACACTGTATTATATTGTGAATATGGGATTTATTTTTCTGTAGTTACAGTCATCAGCTGCTCAATGTGGAAACTAGGAACTAAATTTAGATCCTCTAAAAGAGTAGTTTATGCTCTTAATTGGAGCCATTTCTCCTACTTCACAAATAATATTTTGAGAAATCTCTTAACATAAATTATTTTGCATATTATATAGAATTACACAACATTTCATGACATAAAAAAGGAATAGCCCAATAAGATGACACCAGGAAATGGTTAGTCACTAGGGATATAGTTCACTGGTTTGTACCCTCACAATTTCACCATGTTTGAAATTTCAACTATATGGTCTCTATATCAATAGTGTTTAAGTATCAAATTCTGGTAGTAAATAAGAGTTTGTGATATTTAGAACCTCATTTGCAAACAACACCTAAAACAAGTCACCCAGTCCGTCATATCATAGTGCTTATTATTAATTAGCCTCTGGTTTTTAATAAGGCCATTATTGACTAGTCATAGGCTATTCCATAACTCGACATTAACTTTTCTTATCTATCTTATGTATCTTATGTATCCATATATCGGTATATTTATCTACCTATCTATCTATCATCTGTCTATAGTAAATCTTCTAAATTACCGGGTTTCCATATATCTTTCCCATGACATCTCTAGTGTTATTTAAACCTCAACACAGTCTCTGTTGCACTACACCATTTGCCCGTTCTTACCTTAATTAAACCCTTCTTATTTTATTATATTTATCCATGCTAATGTCTGATTGAAAATGGCCATAAATACTGTTCTAAAACTAAAAGATTTGGTCTTTGAGTGTCTATATGTTATGACAATATATTTCCTCTGTATATTTTAAGAAAAATGCATTAAATAAAATGCCCATGGCCTCGTCAAAACTATTTCAGTCAGTGTGACATTTTTTTTTTCAAATCATTACCACTCCTCTGTATTTTTTTTTTTTGTTATGTTAAACTTTACTTATCATTGTGGCCTGAGCATGCTCAGTGTCATTAGCTTTGAACACTGCCTGTCTGTCATTTGGCCCATCTCATATCGCTGTCAATGCCCAAGGCACATGTCAGCTGTCATGTGTACTCTGCTTTGGGTCTTGTCACTACTGCTGAGCATCCTGGAAGGGAAGTAATGTGGTCTCGTATTTGATAGTCTTGGCCCTGGTGGTTGTCAGTCATTTGATTTCATCACTGCTGCATGGTTAATTATTTTGTTTGTGGTTCTCTTGGAGTCTAGTCTGGCATTAGTGTTTACTATCTTCTGTGGATCACACAGGATTTCTGTGACCAAGCTATATTTATGTGATCATTGTTTGCACAGTGCTGGTTTTCCTGCTCTTTGGTCTGCCTTATGGCATCTACTGGTTCCTCTTATCATGGATTGAGAATTTTAATTATCTTGCACCTTGTTACTTTTATCCAGTGACATTTTTCTGTCCTGTTTTAACAGTTGTGCCAATCCTATCGTTTATTTCCTTGTGGGTTGTATTAGGCATAGTAGGTTCAAGAGGAACGGTCTCAAGCTACTTCTGCAGAAAGCCATGCAGGACACTCCTGAAAAAAGAAGGATGTGGAGAGGGAGCTTCTTCAGGAAGAGCTAGAGAAAGGAAGACAGTTGGGCAGTGACTCAGAGCTGCTCTGATTAGGCAGAAGTAGCTTCAAGAAACATCTTTGTCCTTCTTAATTTGTGGCATTTTTTTCATAACCTTGTTTAGTGTTAAATAACTACATCTTATAATCCAAGCCCTTATTAAAATCTCTACATTTTCGAGAATATGTGAAGGATTGTCTTTCTTATATAAATTTTTGAAGGATTGTCTTTCTTATATAAATTTCTAACTCAACAAATTATATTCTTTTTTTAATTATACATGTCAATTCCATTTTCCTCTCCCTCCCTCCCTCCCTTCCTCCCTCCCTCTTACCCTTTCTGCCCCCTCACATGCACCCTGACCACCCCACCCCCCACCCCAATGATCTGTTTTCATCATATAAAACAGTAAGTCAAAAGTGACTTGCTGGCCTTTAGTCATTACAAAACATATGTGGAACTCATTATATATATATATATATATATATATATATATATATATATATATTAAAAATTAAACATATGAAGTTAAAGAATTAGTACATATAAAATATATGTTTTGTGAAACATCTGGTATCTTCTTTAATTTAGCAATTTTAAATTCTCTTTAAATTAATCAATATGAGCAACTTTTTTTCAGAATTTTATAGCTTATAGTGTCTTATAGAGAATAAAATATTTGGTCCCAACTTGTGCCTTATAGTGTCATCAGATGAAATTTTAATTAATAAAAATTCTTGAAACCTATGTCCTTTTGGCCTAGCATGTAATAATAAATTATCTGAAATGAATAGGGATAGCTCACTTATAGATGCACTTAGTGCAAATCAGAGCTTAGAAAGAGAGTATGTCTCATGTTGGGTACATCATGAAATGTCACCTGGCTTGTAGGAATCAAATGTTTAGAGGTATTCAAGAAGTATACCACATGAAAACAAAGTTCATTGGATTGGTGTCATGTACTAGTGAATGAGACAGTGCCTAGGGGGAAATAGAAAAACAGAGTTTGTACAGGTGGCTGTAGAGTTTATTGTGTGTTAGCAAATGTGTATTTGTAAACCTACATAACATCTGTACCCATAAACAGATGATGATGATCATGATTTTTTTTTTTTTTTTTTGAGGCAGGGTTTCTCAGTGTAGCTTTGTAGACCAGGATGACCTTGAACTCAGAGATATCTGCTTGCCCCTGCCTCCTAAGTGCTGGGATTAAAGGTGTGCACCACCACCCACAGATTATTATTTTAATAGATCCTTCGCTCTCATCCCTGAGACTTGATATCCATGGAGTTACATTGGTAGAGGCCAAGTATTTCTTCAATCTGACAAACAGTTGAATGATTAAGAGCTTATGTGTGGTCTCATACTTTTGAGAATACAAAGGAAGAATATTTTCTGACTGGCATAAATGGAGCAACTGTCTAGTGACATATTTCACTTTGACTATGAAACAATGTGTTGTGTTTAAGAAAATGTATATATTCAGTCTTACTTTCATCTCCATCCAGAAATCACAAGAATGACAAGTCCTTAAAAGTTTGTAGGAAGGATTATTTCACTAAACCAGTGGTCTCAATAGAATCCAGAGTTGGACATTTGGGTACTTTATGGACAGTTTGTTGAGCTTCCAAACCTCAAAAACTTTTCTGTTTCATTATTTTGAGGGGTTCACTCTCTTCAACATCTTATCATTCAAGTAACGTTTCCTTCAATTGCATTCTAAAAATAGAAAATCTCACATACTGCAGAAATTTCTTGCAGCAAGAATCACACTACTGAGTGTGCCCCCTTCACCTCGTCTGACTGAGTAAACTGGCTGGCTGTCAGTCTCCAGACATGATGGAGGAGATTTTGGAAGTAACACAACCTGTGATATCACCTGACCTGTCTTTTTGTGTGACTCAGAGAAAGGCAGAATTGGGAAGGAGGTTGATGTATGCCAGAGCTTCATTTTCTTTGAAATATTTGTCCATTACCCTTTAAGATATGACAGATTAAGGTGGCTCAAAATTATGGGACTATAGATACCTCCAAAACAATCAATTGTTCATAAAACTGATGATTTACTTATAAATATAATTTATAAGTCAGTTCACTTAAAATTGATAATGTACATCATAGTTCTAAATGAAAGCCTATAATCAAGCATTAAAAGAAAAGCTATTGTTGTTTTTCAATTCAAGTGAAAATTTTAATATGGTACTCTCCAAGAAGCTGTAGTAAGATAAGTAGACTAAGAAAAAAAATCTCATATACTGCTAAAACATCTTAAAAATAGCTGAAAACAATTAAAAGACACAACATGCTTTTACAAGTTCGTTGTCCCCACAAGAAGTACTGTATGACAGAAAATCTAGTTTCTCTGGGGTTGAGTCCAAGAGATTTATACAACTGACAATATCTTTAGTTAAATACAGAACTGGTATGTTCTAAATTGATCTCTTGGGTTTTTTACAATAGTATACAACCATTGTCAAGAAAACACACTCAGAAGTAGAGCTAACTGTAGTATCACTAGCTGAAACTGTAAACATTCTATCATTCCCTCCCTCTTGCAGTGAAATCTGTGAAAGCAAATCTATTCCATATCTCTCTCACTACATGGTTGGCTTTAACAGTTTGCATTCAATGAAATGGAGAAATACCAAAGACATTGTTATCATAAAAAATTATTTTATTTAATAAAATGTTAAATAAAATATGCTCACATGTGAGCAAACTAAACTGAAATTATTTTAAAATTTTATGTTCACAAAGCATAAAATAATTCCTTGATTTCAGTAACATGGAGGAAAGGGAAAGTGGTGATAAATTTGGTTGAATTTATAGGACAAAGTGTCAATGGCTATTCATTTCAATTACTTGACTAAACAAATTTTTTAATTATGTTAATAAAGTATAAAATCTTCATACAAAGGAATAATTAGTTTTTACCTACCTGTTTATAACATATTCAACATATATTTTTCCTTTTAAGATAGTTTTTCCCACATGCTATATCTTGATTACTGTTCCCTTTCCCTCTCCTCCACCAAGTCCCTCCGTACCTCTCATCTCATCTGGATCTATGCCATTTCCATCTCTTATTAGAAAACAAATTGACTTTTAAGTATGATAGTAGAACAAAATGTAATAACATAAAAACTAACCTAACACATCAGAATAGCGCAAAAACAAACTTAAAGAAAACACAAAAGAATAAGTCTTCTTCTTAGCAATTCATGGAAGCTTATAAAAAATTTACCATATACTCGCATATGAGCCAATTCTTAATAGATAAAAAATTGAAATGACACACTTTATCCTATATAATTACCACAGGTTAGAACTGGATATCAACAATGACATAGACAATAGGAAGCTAACAAACTCTAGGAAACTGAACCAAATCACTAAAGAATGAAAAATGGGTCAAATAGAAACTAGGAAAGAAATGAATTGCTTTCTACTATTAATAGATAGTGAATTTACAACATACATAAACTTATGGGACATAATGGAAAGCAGTTCAAAGAAACAAGTTCAGAATACTAATTGCCTACACAAAAATCTGGAGAGATATCATTCTAGTAAGAACAGCACACCTAAAATATCTAAAACAAAAAGTCATAAAGAAGATTTAATAAATGTTATTATCATAATTATATCTATTTATCTTTTATTTATTTTCTTTTAATTTGGTTTTTAGATAGCATATCTCTGTGTACCATCTCTAGTTGTACTGGAACTCACTCTATAGACCAGGCCGGCTTCAAACTCTGAGATTCATCTGCCTCTACCTCCCAAGTGCTGGGATTAAAGGAGTATTCCACCATCACCTGGCTTATATCTATTTAACATGGTTTAATAAGGATTAGGATAAATAAATAGGCCTAATAGATGTTTATTCAGGGAGAAATAACTTACAACCTAGACAGATGAACACCAGGAAATTCAACCCGATCCTCTGCTGTCCGAGTCATGCTAGCAAGCAAGAGCCTTTCCTTGTTACCCTCCAACCTCCTTCCACAGGTCACTCCGCCCATGGCTCCACCCCCCAATGGGCGTGGTCAGTGCCACAGAACTCTCTCACTACATCTATTTCTTGTATTTATTCTATTTTCTCTAAACTCATACAATGGCAGAAAATTTTCAGTTATAAACATGTGTTTCATAAAAGATTATTCTTCTGTATTCTGGTACTTCCATTTCATTACCAGTACTATTTAATAAATAAGAAAATTCACAATAAGATGGCTGATTGTTTCTAGATCATGAGCCCAGAAGTTTTTATGAACTCCTCTGGTTGCTTTCTTACATGGAATTTTCAGGAGAGCTGACATGTGAAACAGCTTTGACTCATTAGTAACTGCAGCAGCTGGTAGGAAACAACCATCAGATCAGAATCTATGCTTCCTGGGCTTCCTGCCAAATCTTTGTAGTCATTATTAGAAAATATGCAAAACCATCTGTAATATTAACTTCAAAATACTTCAATTACCCTGATGTTGTGGGTTCCCATGCTCAAACAACTCTTGATGGAGGGGGTGAGAAGGCAGAGTACCATGACTCAGGCACTGGGAGTACGTGAATAGCAGAGCATGCTGCAGACTCATTTAATAAGGAAGTTAGACCTGGATTGTCACTAGTCTCTGGGTGTAGCGTAGGCTGTCCACAATTACTCCTATATGCCCTCACTTTGCTTTGTTGGAAAAAGTATGGATATTAATGATCTAGTTTTCTTGTTAGGAAGCCGATGTTCTTTTAGCTTCAGTGATGCCACCTTCTCCTGATTTCCTATAATATATTCAGTCTGTTTCTTTTCTCTGAATTGGTTCTCTGCTTTTCTGAAAACTCACACATACTGGTCTTAATATATTCTGGTATTTACATGTTATCCTTTGAATAATAAATTTTATTCTATATTTCCCATTTGGAGGTTTAACTCATTATCCACATACCACTGATCACTTTAGTGTAGGTATCTTTCACAAGCATCTGTCTTCACAACACAATTGTAAGATATCTGTTTCCTGTGGCCTTATAGCTGGTGGCTAAATAAATTCAATATCTTTTTCTAGTTTCAAAATACACTAACCTTGGCTGTATGTGTCTTTTCTAACTGGTAATATTCCAGTGTGACCCAATCTTGTGTTACTGGAGGTAAAACTTGATATACAGTACGATTAATCAATGTTTATCTTGAATATATTCAGAAAGACATTATTTTAAATAACATAAATTTTTACATTCTGTTGGTTTTAGGATTGCAGCATAGCTTGAGAGGCATATAATTTTGTACCTTAAAACTGAAGACTTCTTTTGTTTTCATTCAATACAGTGACTGCACCTTAGGCAAATGCTGTTGCAACTTGCAATTGCAACTCCCCAGTTTCCAGGAGAGGTGTGGCCACAAGGGGAGCAGTCAAATATAATTCCATTCCCCCAGGCTCTGGCTCTATCATGGATACTAAAGGAAACTTTATCTAGATCTGTACGTTTCTAAAGAACTCAGGATCCAAAGGTTGAGGAGAAATCCTGCCAATTCAAAGAGTCTAAATTCCAATATCTCACCTTTTTTTCCAGAAGGGGAAAAACAGACATGAAACTATGCTCAGCCCTACTAAAGAACCTTCACTACACTTGGTTCCTCCCAACCACTTCATGTCATCTAAATGCTGGCTCAGCCTCCTGAAATCAGGGTAATTATATTTAATAAAATAATTGTAACCTGTCTTTGTTCTTACATTTTTGGTTGTAATCCTAGTCTTTAACAGCTGAGCCATACAGCTAGTGGGAACATACAGACCCCAGTATAACAGCTGGCAAACTGAACCAGCATAGGACCAGACCAGGCCTCCTGAACATGGGTGTTAGTTGGGAGTTCAAGGCAGTCTATGGGACCTCTAGCATTTGAACCAGTATTTATCCCTATTACATGGACTTTGGGTGCCCATTCCCTATGGATGGATACTCTCTCAACCTAGATACACGGGGGAAGGCATAAGATCTGCCAAAAATGATGGAACACTTTGATGATACCCAATGGGAGGCCATATCCTCCCTGGAGAGTGGAAAGGGGTAGGATCGGAAATAGGTGGAGGTCATGGGATGATGGAGGGAGAGGGAACTGGGATTGGTATGGAATATAAGATTGTCTTTAACTTAAATGCAAATCAGCTTCAAAAATCTATCCCTACTTAAAAATAAAACAAGCATACAAACAAAAAATATGTCTTTCCATTGATAACAAATGTAACACACCTTTACATAGTTAAAATAATAATACACAATAGAGTTCCTTTTATGGTATGTATTTGTGTATATCTTTCACTCTATCTGAGGATAAAAAGAACCATTCAATTTCTCCCTTCTTTCCAACCATCTTTTAAAGCATGATATTAAAAATTTGCAATTCTATCACATTCATGAGAACCACTCCTGCTGCCTTTATGACAGTAGAACCTCATGATGTAGATTGTTCCTTATCATGTAATTATTTTAAAGCCATCTTAAAGCTCTACTTGGCTTTCCTTAGAAAGCTTTGAACAAATTGATGCATGTGAATACATACTATAACCTGGTGCTCACACACACACACACACACACACACACACACACACACACACACACAGAAAGAGAGAGAGAGAGGAAGAGAGAGATGCTATACAAATATACAAATACAAACACAGACTTGTCAATTCTAAAAGGGTTATACATATTACATACATAACATATGTATGTGTTTGTATTTAGTACAAATATGATTCCAAATAAGCTCTCTTTGTGATTATGCCTACTCAGGTCTTATCATAATTAGAGAGATTTCTAAATGTTCAGCTGTAGTTTGCCTCTAATTCCATAAAACCGCAGAATAGTACACAAAAGAAAATAAAATTGATACAATGATTCCATCTTACATGTGTCAGAATGGATGATACCAAAAACACAAGTGAAAACTCATTCTGGAAAAGGATGTGGAACAAGCAGAATACCCCTCCACTCCTGATGAGAGTGCAAATTTGTACAGCCACTTTGGAAATTAGTGGCAGTTCCTCAGAAAACTGAAAATCAACCTACCATAAGAAGCAGCTATACTATTCTTTAGAATATAACCAAAGGCTATATCAATCATACTACAGGAACAAAGTATCAATCATACTACAGGAACACTTGCTCAACTACATTCATAGCAGATTTATTAGTAAAATCAGAACCTGGAAACAGCATAGATGTTACTGTACAGAGGAATGAATAAGGAAATGTGGCACAGTTCTAAAATTGATTATTACTCAGCTAAGAAAAACAAGGACACCAGAAATTTTTAAAGCAAATGGATGGAATTAGAAAAAAAAAATAACCCTGTGTGAGGTAACCCAGACAAATATAGACTATATTCACTCATAAGTCAATATTAGACATAAAGTAAATGAAAACTATGCTACAATCCACAGACCACTGAAACTGTATAACAAGGAGAGTTCATGGAGTAACATCCATATTTCCCTGGGCAGGTGATGATAGGAACATGAAAAATAAGTTTGAGATTTGGCGATTAGAGTGATGATAGGGACTGTTGGAGTTGGGAGTTTTGAAGTTCAATGGAAGCCTGGCTCAGATGAAACTCCCAGGAGTCTATGGGGAGGGACCCAGCTCAGACTACTAATATATAATATATAATAATACTAATATATAATATATAATATATACTAATATACAATATATAATATATACTAATATATAATATATAATAATATATAATATATAATAATATATAATATATAATAATATATAATATATAATAATAGTATATAAGTAGCCTGAACTGGCAATGTCCTAGGACCAGGTCAATGCTTGGCCCAATTGTCATCATAGTGGCATCATCCAGCAATTGATGGAGACAGAGGCAGAGACCCACAGCTAAATATTAGGCTCAGCTTAGGAATCCTGCAGAGGGGGAGGAGAAAGAACTGTAGGAGTCAGAGAGGTCAAGGACACCACAAAAATACTCACAGAATCAACTAACCTGGGCATATAGGGGCTCACAGAGACTGAACCTAAACGGGGAGCCAGCATGAGACTGATCTAGACCTTCTGCTTATATGTTACATTTGTGTACCTTGATTCTCTTCTAGGAATCCAAACAATTGGAATAGTGGGGTTTGTTTCTGACATTTTCACTGGTTTGGACACCCTACTTCTCATACTGAGTCAACTTGCCAAGCCTTAATACATGGAGAGGTGCTTAGTATTTGTTCGTTTTTTTTTTCTAGAAGGGTTTGTCTGTATTGCTCTGAAACCTGTCCTGGAACTAATTCTGTAGACTAGGCTGGCTCGAAGTGCCTGCCTCTGTCTCCCAAGTACTGGGATTAAAGGCTAGTGTACCCAATGCCCAGTGAGGTGCTTAGGCACAACTTCAATTTACTATCCCATGTTTCATTAATACTCATAGAAGACTTGTCCTTTCCTAGATAGAGCCAGAATAGGAAGATATTGATAGTTTGGAAGGTGGAATGGAGGAGAGGTACCGGCAAAGGATGGTCAGGGATATAGTTATGAATAAAACATTTAAAATAAAAAAAATAATTTCTGAAGTCACATTTTATTCCATAAAGTCATAGAATAGTACCTAAAATTCAAGGATATGCATATATATGTATATATATATATATATATATATATATATATATATATATATATTAAAATATACATGAATTGCAGAAGAATTGGGCTCTTTTCTATGTAGGATGTGTATCTTAAAATATTATAATTTCAGTTTGCTGATTTATAAAATAGAAGATAGCAGTTTATCTGAAAATGGAAAATACAAATGATATGCTAAAATTATATTTTATGATATCTATGATAGTTTATTTTCTTTTACATATTGAACATAGCAGTATTATATATTCACAAGAAAAAATAATTCATAACATACATAACCAACATATAAATTTTGATTTGATCCAGTTACCATGTATATCATCTCTAATATGTCCGGTCTAACTGAAATTTTCTTACAACTTGACCAACAATTACAAGTTTCTACATTCCCAAGTCTCTGACAGCTATAATTTTATCTTTCTTTGATTGCTCCATTTATTAAATTACCTTAGATCTTAAATATAAACTGAAAAATGTGATATGTATATTGCTGAATCTGACAAATTTCATTTTATATTTGTCTTCTTGGCTTTTCTGTATGTTAAGAAATGACAGAATTTCCATGTTTTCTATAGATGAATAAGGGTGTGTGTGTGTGTGTGTGTGTGTGTGTGTGTGTGTGTGTGTTTGCGTGTAAGTTCATGTATGTGCATGTCACTTTATCTATCCTATTATCCTATTATTGGGTATCAGGTTAATTTCCCATTGAAGCTACCATAATAGAGGTTGCAATAGAAATGGAAATTCAGACACTTCTGATATATTGATTTCAAATCACTGTTATACATTTATAAGTAGGATTGGTGGAATACATAGCAAATAACTGAATTTTTTATTTTATGTACATTTTTTTATGCATATAGAGTTTTTTTTTTTTTTTTTTATAAAAAAAAACAAAAAAAAAAAAAAAAAAAAAATAAAAATAATATATTTGATATTTGGTGTTTTTTTTTTTCTATTTTTTCTCCTTTTTTTTGGTGGTTTTTTTTGGTTTTTAAAAAAAATAATATTTATTTTTTTTTTTTTTTGTTTGGTTTTTTTTTTTTTTTTTTTTTGGAATGTAGGATCAGCTTGTACTCTGTTTCAGGCGGTCTGGTGTGATCAAACCACATTAGTCTGGAAGGAATCCACATCTTTTCATTTTCTGTGGAAACAAAAATAGAAATACTTTTCCCCAGTAACTTGTTATTCAACTTAAATTTTGGAGTCAAAGCGTTTTTTTTTTTTTTTTTTTTTTTTATTATTTTACATGTCGATCCCAGTTCCCTCTCCCTCCCTCCCTCCCTCCCCCCAAGCTCTCCCTCCCTCTTTCCCTCCCTTTTGCCCTCTCTACCCTCTCCCATGCACTCTAAACACCCTCCCCTCCCAACCCCCCACCACAATACAATATGTAGGGGAATGCCATCCAGTTGGGGTCATGTAGATCTGACAGGTCCTGTGAAGTAGGGACTAGGGCTCCTCTCCTATCTCTAGAAAAAGGCAGTTATCCCTCCATGGGGAAATGTTTGCAAAGTCCTTTTGTGCACCAGGGATACATCCTGGCTCCACTGTCTGAGGTCTCTTAGGCTGCTCAGACCTTCTGGCTGAGACCCATATTCAGGGGGGTCCGAGTCAGACCCCTGTTGGCTTCCCAGCTATCAGTCTAGTGGCCCTTAGCTCCTCCTTGTTCAGGTAAGCTGTCTCTATGTACTTCTACCGCATGGTCTTGTCCTCTCCATCTGCTTCTGGGTTCTAGTTTGACTCAGTGTTTATGTATGGGTGTTTGCTCCTGTTTTCAACAGGCATTAGTTGAGGACTCCATGGAGAAGTTAGTTGTTGATCTCACTCTCCGGGAAGGGCATTTATGATAGCCTTTCCACGGAAGCTGAGATTGTTAGTTGGGAGCAGTCTTGTAGTTCCCTCGACCTTTCTTTGTGTTCAACTTTATCTTCAAACCAATATTGCCTCCCTCTTTTATGTTCTCTCTCTCTGTCTCTCTCTCTCTTTCCTATTTTCCATTCCTAACCAGGCTCAATCCTCCTGGTCGCACATGCCTTCCTCTCCTCCCTCTCATTTTCTCCTACTTCTCTCTCCATTAGCTGTCCTCCCCCACTATTCTTGAGGTCTGGGGGACTTGTCCCTTCCCAGTTCTGTGAGGGACTTTATATGAATCTCTTAGAATACAACTTGTATCCTAGTTCCTCTGGTGATGTGAATTATAGGCTGGTGATCATATGATCTAGGTCTAAAATCCATATATGAGTGAGTACATACTGTGTTCCGCTTTTTGTGACTGGGTTACCTCATTCAGGATGGTTTCTTCAAGTGCCATCCACTTGCCTGCGAATTTCAAGATACCATTATTTTTTTCTGCAGAGTAGTATTCCATTGTGTAGATGTGCCACATCTTCATTAACCATTATTCAATTGAAGGGCATCTAGGTTGCTTCCAGGTTCTTGCTATTACAAATAGTGCTGCTATGAACATAGTTGAACAGATGTCTTTGTTGCATTGATGTGAATCCTTTGGGTATATGCCTAAGAGGGGGATTGCCGGGTCTTGTGGTAAACTAATTCCCAATTTCCTGAGGAACCGCCATACTGATCTCCAAAGTGGCTGTATGAGTTTGCACTCCCACCAGCAGTGGAGGAGTGTTCCACTTTCTCCACATCCTTTCCAACATAAGTCATCACTGGTGTTTCTAATTTTAGCCATTCTGGCAGGGGTAAGATGGTATCTCAAAGTTGTTTTGATTTGCATTTCCCTGATAGCTAAGGATGTGGAGCATTTTCTTAAGTGTCTTTCAGCCTTTTTGATTTCCTCCATTGAGAATTCTTTCTTCAGTTCTGTACCCCATTTTTTAATAGGGTTATTTGGTGTTTTGTTGACTAGTTTCTTGAGTTCTTTGTATATTTTGGAGATCAGCCCTTTGTCGGATATAGGATTAGTGAAAATCTTTTCCCAGTCAGTGGGCTGCCGTTTGGTCTTGTCAACTGTGTCCTTTGCCTTAAAGAAGCTTCTAAGTTTGAAGAGGTCCCGTTTATTAATTGTTTCTTTCAGTGTCTGTGCCCCTGGAGTTATGTTCAAGAAGCGGTCTCCTATACCAATTTGTTCAAGGGTACCTCCTACTTTCTCTTCTAAGAGGTTCACTGTGGCTGGATTGATGTTGAGGTCTTTGATCCATTTGGACTTGAGTTTTGTGCATGGCGACAGACATGGGTCTATCTGCAGTCTTCTACACACCCTCATCCAATTGTGCCAGCACCATTTGTTGAAGATGCTGTCTTTGCCCCATTGTATAATTTTAGCTGTTTTGTCAAATATCAGGTGTTCATAGGTGCGTGGATTAATATCAGGATTTTCAATTCGATTCCATTGGTCTACCTGTCTATTTTTATGCCAATACCAGGCTGTTTTCAGAACTATAGCTCTGTAGTAGAGCTTAAAGTCAGGAATGGTGATGCCTCCTGATGTTCTTTCATTGTATAGGGTTGTTTTGGCTATCCTGGGTCTTTTGTTTTTCCATATAAAGTTGATTATTATCCTTTCAAGGTCGGTGAAGAATTGTGGTGGGATTTTAATGGGGATTGCATTGAATCTGTAGATTGCTTTTGGTAAGATTGCCATTTTTACTATGTTTATCCTACCTATCCAAGAGCATGGTTGGTCTTTCCATTTTCTGGTATCTTCTTTAATTTCATTCTTTAGAGTCACAAAGTTCTTATTATATAGATCTTATACTTGTTTGGTAAGCATTACACCAAGATACTTTATGTTGCTTGTGGCTATTGTAAAGGGTGATGTTTCTCTGATTTCTTTCTCTGCCTCTTTGTCGTCTGAAAAAAATAGGGCTACTGATTTTTTTGACTTTATCTTGTATCCCGCTAGTTTGCTGAAGGTGTTTATCAGCTGTAGGAGTTC
Organism: Phodopus roborovskii; assembly: GCF_943737965.1. Classification (NCBI taxonomy): domain Eukaryota; kingdom Metazoa; phylum Chordata; class Mammalia; order Rodentia; family Cricetidae; genus Phodopus; species Phodopus roborovskii. The sequence goes on from NW_026126433.1 coordinate 20,694,203, forward strand.
CCTGGTATAGTTTATTGGGTCGCTTATGTAAACTATCATATCATCTGCAAATAGAGACAGTTTGACTTCTTCCTTTCCAATTTGGATGCCCTTGATCTCCTTTTGTTGTCTCACAGCATTAGCTAGAACTTCTAGTACGATATTGAAGAGATATGGAGAGAGAGGACAGCCCTGTCTTGTTCCTGATTTTAGAGGAATTGGCTTAAGTTTCTCTCCATTCAGTTTGATGTTGGCAGTTGGTTTGCTGTATATTGCTCTTATTATGTTTAGGTATGTTCCTGTTATCCCTGACCTCTCTAATACCTTTATCATGAAAGGGTATTGAATTTTATCGAAGGCTTTTTCTGCATCTAGGGAAATAATCATATGGTTTTTCTTTTTCCGTTTGTTTATATGGTGGATCACGTTGATAGATTTTCGTATGTTAAACCATCCCTGCAATCCAGGTATGAAGCCTACTTGATCATGGTGGATGATTTCTCTGATGTATTTTTGAATTCGGTTTGCCATTATTTTATTGAGTATTTTTGCATCGATGTTCATCAGGGATATTGGTCTGTAGTTTTCTTTCTTAGTTGTGTCTTTGTGAGGTTTGGGTACCAAAGTTATTGTGGCCTCATAAAAAGAGATTGGCAATAAACCTTCTGTTTCTATCTTGTGGAACAGTTTGAGGAGTAGTGGTATTAGTTCTTCCTTGAATGTCTGGTAGAATTCTGCACTGAATCCATCTGGCCCTGGACTTCTTTTTCGTTGGAAGGCTTTCGATGACTGCTTCTATTTCATTTCGGGTTATAGGTCTATTTAAGTTGTTTGTCTGTTCTTGATTTAATTTTGGTAAGTGATAGTTATCCAGAAACTTGTCCATTTCCTTTGAATTTTCAATTTTTGTGGAATACAGATTTTCGAAGTATGACCTGAAAATTGTCTGGATTTCCTCTGTGTCTGTTGTTATGTTCCCCATTTCGTTTCTGATTTTGTTAATTTGCATGTTCTGTCTCTGCTTTTTCGTTAATTTGGATAAAGGTTTATCAATCTTGTTGATTTTCTCAAAAAACCAACTCTTTGTTGCATTGATTTTTTGTATTGTTTTCCTGGTTTCTATTTTGTTGATTTCAGCCCTCAAGTTGATTATTTCCTGGCGTCTGCTCCTGCGGGTGAATTCGCTTCTCTCTGTTCTAAGGTTTTCAGTTGCGCTGTTAATTCATTTATGTGACTATCCTCTGTTTTCTTCATATGGGCACTTAGTGCAATGAACTTCCCTCGTAGCACTGCTTTCAAGGTGTCCCATAAGTTCGGGTATGTTGTATCCTCATTCTCGTTGAATATTAGAAAGTCTTTAATTTCTTTCTTTATTTCTTCTTTGACCCAGGAGTGGTGCAATTGTACATTGTTAAGTTTCCATGAGTTTGCAGGTTTTCTGCTATTTGTATTGTTGTTGAATTCCAATTTTAAAGCATGGTGGTCCGATAAGATACAGGGGACTATTTCTATTCTCTTGTATCTGTTGAGGTTTGTTATGTCTCCTAGTATGTGGTCGATTTTAGAGAAGGTTTCATGTGGAGCAGAGAAGAAGGTATATTCTTTTGTCTTTGGATGGAATGTTCTATAGATGTCTGTTAGCCCCAGTTGAGACATAACTTCTGTTAATTCTTTTGTTTCTTTGTTGAGTTTCTGATTTGTGGTCCTGTCTAGTATTGAGAGTGGTGTATTGAAGTCTCCCACTATAAGTGTGTGAGGTTTTATATGAGCTTTGAGTTTTAGTAGTGTTTCTTTTACGAATGTGGGTGGCTTTGTATTAGGGGCATAGATGTTCAGAATTGAGACTTTGTGTTGATGGATTTCTCCTGAGATGAATATGAAATGACCGTCTTCATCTCTTTTGACTAGTTTTGGTTTGAAGTCTAGCTTGTTAGATATTAGGATAGCTACGCCTGCTTGCTTCTTATTTCCATTTGATTGGAAAATCTTTTCCCAACCTTTTACCCTGAGGTAATGTCTATCTTTGGAGCTAAGATGTGTTTCTTGTATGCAGCAAAAGGATGGATTCTGTCTTCGTATCCATTCTGTTAATCTGTGTCTTTTTATAGGTGAGTTAAGACCATTAATGTTGAGGGTGAGTAAGGACCATTGATTGTTGATGGTTGTTTGATTTAGGTTTGTTGTTGGCAGTGGTATTGTGAAAAATTTTTTTCCCTTCCCCCCGGGTTTTCGGGTGTTTGGTTAAACCTTTCCCCCACTTTTTGTTGGCCCTATTGCCCACCCTCGGCTTGGCATTTTCCTTCCATAAATTCTTGTAGGCTTTGGTTATATATACATATATTGAAAAAACATTGTTTTTCCATCAAAAATTTATTCCCCCCTCTATTATTAAAGAAGACTATCCTTGAAAAAAGTACCATAGCTGTCACCCCTATCCCCCTTAAACTTTTTAAAAAACTAACCCAGAACAGCTAGCCATTTTGGTTTCCCTTGACAAAACAAATGAAAATTCCTTAATACTTCCGCCATTATAAACCACCCCTCCTTCCTCCGTCGCCCCTCTTAACCTTCCTTATTTCTCACTTTTATATTATTATATGTCGAGGGTCTTTTTTCTTTGGTCCAGCCTATTTGGGGTTCGGTATGCTTCTTGTACTTTCATGGGCATGTCCTTCTTCAGATTTGGAAAGTTTTCCTCGATGATTTTGTTGAATATGTTTTCAGCACCTTTGAGCTGGGCTTCCTCACCTTCCTCTATGCCTATTATTCTTAGGTTTGGCCTTTTCATGGTGTCCCACATTTCCTGGATATTGTGTGTTAAGGATTTGTTGGATTTATGGTTTTCTTTGGTCGATGAATCTATTTCTTCTAGTTTATCTTCTGCGCCTGAGATTCTCTCTTCCATCTCTTGAATTCTATTGGTTATGCTTGTGTCCGTGGTTTCCGATTTTTTGCCCAGCTTTTCAATTTCCAGCTTTCCTTCCATTTGTGTTGCCTTTATTTTCTCAATTTCGGTTTTCAAATCTTGAACCGTTTCCTTCACCTGGTTAATTGTTTTTTCTTGGCTTTCTGTACTTTCCTTAAGGAATTTGTTCATTTCTTCCACTTTTTTGTTTGTTTTTCCTCTATTTCTTTAAGGGATTTTCTCATATCTTCTTTGAGGGCCTCTATCATTTTTATGTTGGTGATTTTTAAGTGGCCCCCCCGCGTCCCCCGCGTTGTGGTTGTGTGCTCTTTTTTTTTGTGGGTGGTTTTTGGTTTCTGGGGGGGGCGTGTTTGTCTTTCTTTTGTTTGGTGTTCTCTTGTTGTGCCTTCTTCCCATATTTTCCTCCTGTTGGTGGTGGTGGTGCCTCCCCCCCCCCCTTGGGCCCTCCCCGGTGGGGCTTATGTGGTACAAAGATTTATTATTTCTTTTTTTTTGTGTTCCGGCCCCTTTGTGGGCGTTTGTTTGGCCGGTGGGGGGGGGGGGGAGGGGGGGGGGGGGGGTGAGTGTGAGGGTTGTTGGTGGGTGGTGGTGGGTTCTTCTAGGTGCCGCCGCTTTTTTTGGAGACCTTTTTTTTTGGCAGGGGCCCGGATTTGGGGGTCAAGGATCTTGCCTGCAGGAACTCCAAGTGGACCTGCAGAGATAGGTGGATCTCTGGGAGGGGCCTGGGACTCCAGCAGAGGACTGGAGGCGGGGTCAGGGACCAAGCCGGTGGAAATTACAGGTGGCCCCACTTGGATAGTCAGGTCTCCTTTGTTCGGAGTTGCTCCGAGAGGTCTCCGAAGTAGGGTGGACTGTTGGCTCCACCCTCTGTCCCAGTGCTCAACCAGAGCGGCAGGACCGTAGGTGGGGTAGGGCACAGGGTAGGGGGGGGTAGGCTGGAGGTTTGGATGGGTGGGGGTGTATCAGAGTTCCAAGGGTGCTCTCAAAGGGGACCGGAGACAGTAGCAGCAGGATCAGGGGCCAATCCAGGGAGTTCAGGCGGGGGAGGGGGGAAAACAGGTTGAAGGGGACAGGCAGCCCTGATTGGGCCCAGACTCACCTCTGGCCAATAGCCGGCAGAAGAGGACGAGGGCTGGGCTGGAACTTGAGAAGGTTTTTGCAGGGTAGTGGGATCTCACTGGAAACTGGCGCTCTCCAGCTGAGACCTCGTTCTTTGGCAGGGGCCCGGATTTGGGGGTCAAGGATCTTGCCTGCAGGAACTCCAAGTGGACCCGCAGAGATAGGCGGATCTCTGGGAGGGGCCTGGGACTCCAGCAGAGGACTGGAGGCGGGGTCAGGGACCAAGCCGGTGGAAATTACAGGTGGTCCCACGTGGATAGTCAGGTCTCCTTTGTTCGGAGTAGCTCGGAGAGGTCTCCGAAGTAGGGTGGACTGTTGGCTCCACCCTCTGTCCCAGTGCTCAACCAGAGCGGCAGGACCGTAGGTGGGGTAGGGCACAGGGTGGGGGGGTTAGGCTGGAAGTTGGGATGGGTGGGGGTGTACCAGAGCTCCAAGGGTGCTCTCAAAGGGGACCGGAGACAGGAGCAGCAGGATCAGGGGCCAATCCAGGGAGTTCAGCTTTATGTACATTTTTAACAGTAGGAATTTTATTGGCTACAGTTTATGAGTTCCACTTTCTCTGTTATTACAGTGAAAAAATAATGAATAAAATATAGCAGAAATTTAAAGGGCTGAGTAGATAGTTTAGTGGGTAAAGTGCTTATCTCATGATGGTAAGAGCTGGATTCAAATTCCTAGAAAATACACAGAGGCAGAAGGAGTAATAACTCATGTTTTAATCCCACCATTTACAGATGTGACATGAGTACAAGCGACTCTCCAGAAATTCAACAGTTAACCCAGTAGAGAAATTTATGGGGAAAAAAAATACTCTACCTCACACAATGTAGAGAATGAAGTCTATTTGTGTTGTTTTCTAATAACATTCTATGTGCTATGGTATGCAAATACCTATCTTTATAAACATAATCACACACATTCACATATATGGGTAAAAAATATATCAAACCTGAACTTATACAATTTCAACAAATTAATTTTAAAAATAAAAACCTGCATTAAGGAATGACATTGTAAGGCCTCACACTACCTAGGGCAGTGGAGGAGGTTGGGGGGCCAGGGGAAGAGGGGAGGGTGAGAGAACTGGGACTGACATGTAAAACATGCTTGTTTCAAATTTAAATAAAAAGGATTATTATAAAATAAGAATTGTTTTAAAACTAATATATTTCACTTTGTATCAAGTACATTAGAAATTACTAAAATTATACAACACATGTTTTACAGTTTCATAATAGCACCTTATATAAAATGATCTGCTAGAAAAAAGGGGTCAGTCTTGTAGGTCTCTGTACATTTTTCTAGTGTCAGTATTCTCTTCAAACATATAATGACTTCCTCTATTATGGTATGTCTCTCATCTCCTCTCTCTCTCTCTCTCTCCCTCTCCCTCTCTCTCTCTCTCTCTTTCTCTCTTGTCTATTAGTACCCCAACTCAATATTTCTGGTCTCCTCCCTTTCTCTTTCTCCTAACTCATTCTCCACTCACTGCCCCCCCCCCAGTCCCAATATACTCAGGAGATCTTGTTCCTTTCCCCTTTTGTGAGGGACATTGTATGAATCTCTTAGATTTCTCCTTGTGTCCTAGTTTCTCTGGCAGTGTGAATTATAAGCTGGTGATCCTTTGCGGTATGTCTAAAATCCATGTGTCAGTGAGTACATATCACGTTTCTCTTTTCATGACTGGGTTAACTCACTCAGGATGGTAGTTTTTTCAAATTCCTTCCATTTGCCTGCAAATTCTAAGATCCCATTTTCTCCCCCAATGAGTAGTATTCCATTGTATAAATGCACCACATCCCCTCAACTAAAGAATGGACAGAATTTATTTCTTACTCACTCTCCTCTCTTCATTATGTTTTTTTGTTTGTTTCTTGTTTTTTTGTTGTTGTTGTTTAGGCTTCTGAAACCTGTAGTATTGTTGACAGCTATGTGGTAATATTCTCCAGTCTTCTAAAATCTGGTAATTAGAGACAGCATCCTTTCCATTCTAATTGATATGATCTATTTCACAATAAGTAATCATAATTAAACAGATTTTTTGAAATAAGTGATGAAGGTAGACACAAATAAAAACTGGAAAAGTGATGCTGCTTACAGTGTTCATGGATGTACAGCAAAGTGGGCCTTTTCCTTCCACATTAACTATTAATAAAAAGGCATGCCCTCAAACTTACCTATATACCAACCTGATAGAGGTATCTTCTCAATCCAGGTATCATCAACACAAATTATATTATTGTGTGTCAAGCTGATAAGAAATTCATCAATACAGAATCCAGATTTTCAGATTTGGCACTGTGGTTCTTCTTCACAATAATGACATAAGGTTACTGTGCTTTGATAATATCTTACTTCTTATATATTTTCATATGTTCCTCAAGGTATGAGAATTACATAATTAATATGATGAAAATATATATGCCATTTCATAGCACATATTCATATTATATTATATTTCTTTAATAAATTGTAAACTGATTTTGCTCAAAACCTTCTGACAGCTGTCTGACTTTAGGAGTTTTGAATTTGCTTTCACTATTACTTTACAAAAGTAAATTCTTGATTTATTTGAAAACTTCCCAGGAAAGAAGAGTCTGATGAATATTTTCCTGACTATCACTTAGCTATAGATGTCAGTTCACTTAATATTCATTTCAGAAGAAGATAAATTGTTTTCAAAAATTCACTGAAAGGTAGACTGGCTCTGATAAGTCATTTTTAGAAAGTATAGGCTTAACTTAGTGAATTAGAAGTGGAAGATGCATGAGGCAACAGACAAAGGACATTACATCACATTTCAATGATTATTATTTCATCACAGAAATTGATTAATGTTCCTCATTGAATCATGTAATTTGTTTAATGTTTAATTCCTTTGGAGTTTTCTTTCAAAATATCTGTGAAAATCCAAACAGAATTTTTCACTTATGTAGTTATTAGTGTTAGGAGATATCTTGCATAAAATTTTATACTATTTACTATGAGTAAATATAATTTGCTACTTCTAAAAATGGTCTACTGATATAGTTTAAACTAATTGGTGTAATTTAGTTAGTAATTTAGATGTAATTCTCTTAGTCTACTTCACTATAAAAATTTCTAGAATGGTAGTAATCAATTCAATTATTAAAAAGCTTTTATTTATTGATATAATAAGATAAAAATTTTATATCTCTATGTTTTAAGAATAATCATGTTCTAATTATGAATTTTATACATTAATAGAAATTATTATGAAATTTTGTTGCATATCTTTAATTCCTGGTTCTCTAATGGCTGATAAAGTTATGATTTCTTGTGGGAACTCTAAACTCAATTTGTTGAATTTCTATCCTACTATGGAGGTATTGCTTAATGCTGACCAATTGGCTAACACACATCCCTAGATTCAATATTAATACATATATATATATATATATATATATGTATATATATATACAACCATATACTAATATATATAATGAGCAGTTATGCCAATTTATTGATTCATAGCCATAAGTAAATATGGTATAACTAAACTTTATTTCAATCTCCTAAGAGACAGGTGATTGACAAATAAAGCTTATAAAATCTAGTATGTATCAGTGATTGAGAATAATACTATGCAACATTTTAACAACAATTTTATTATTAAACCATTAAAATATCGAATAGAAAAAAAAAGTATTACAATACTCGTTACTTCAACTACAGTGGGTACTTTTGGTATTTTTAGGCTAAGGAGGGGAAGTAGTTATAAATAAAGGGTAAAATTGGAAGCATAAAGTAGTCATTTGCTAAAAGATTATTTTACTTGCTGACTTAACATATAAATCAGAGGTCTATTGCAACAAACCCTGAGAGAAAGTAGAGTGCTGCATAGCACTATTTCTTTTGGTAAAGTGAGTGCAGGCTTGTTAATAATAGAGAGAATGGGATGTGGCAAGCTGACCAGTCAAGCATTGAAGAAAAATGACTCAATATATTTTAAAAATCGGTGCAGTTTCTCTCCAATTATTTTTTAATGTGCCTTTTGAAAAATTGTCAGGAGTGAAAGTTAGCAGACATTTTTTTATGACCATTATATTTTGTATCCTGTCAAATGATGAGTAGTAGAGTTCTGAATAGGAATACAGAGAAGAGCAAGGTTTTCAGGATACAACTGCAGATGACAGCACACATACTTTTAAGGAACAAAGCAAATGGAAAAGTTGGTCTAGGAATCAGAATTCATGTCTTCAAAATGTGTGAGCAACATGAACTGTTTCTGGAAACAAGATTTAAATTCAAGTAAAACAGTATATTTTTTTCTGCTTGTATATAAGCCAAACTCAAAAAAGGCACTTTATTATGAAAAGATTTATTTTACTTTGTGCTTGTAAACATTGTTGTCAGTGTAAATCAATACTAGAGGCAAACTTCATACCAATAGTAAAAGTTCACTTCATCTTGAAGATTTGGAAGACTCGGTACAAGACTGTATGGACATTATTTTTTTTTAATTTTTATAAATTTTATTTAAATTACAAGCAATCTTATTTTACATATCAACCCCTATTCCCTATTCCTCCCATCCTCCACGTCCCCCACCGACTCCTCCATCCCATCCCCAATTCAAACCTTAGAGAGGGTGAAGCCTTCCATGAGGGGGTCATCAAAATCTGTCAATTCATTTGTGATAGACCTCCCCTGTGTATCATGGCTAAGAGAGCATCTGTCCATGGGAAACTAGCTTCTGAAGTCTGTTCATACACTAGGGAGACATGCTGGCTCCAATGCCAAACGCCCCAGAGACTGTCCAAGCCTCATAGCTGACACTCATGGTAAGGGGGCCTTGTTTGGTACTATGTTGGTCACCCCTCTGTCATACTGTGGTCAAGGAGTTCCCATTTGCTGTTTCTTTGGGTTGTCCCAAAATGGTCTTGACCCCTTTGTTACTCACTCTCCCTCTTTGAAACTGGATTCCAGGAGTTTGGCTCAGTGTTTAGCTGTGGGTGTCTGCTTCTGCGTCCAAAGAAACAGCCATATTGATTCAAAAGTGACTATACAAGTTTTCCTTCCCACTCGTAATGGAAGAGTTCCCCTTTCTCCACATCCTCTCCAACATAAAGTTATTTGGGTTTTTCATTTTAGCCATTCTGATGGGTGTAAGATAGTGTCTCAGAGTTTTTTCAGTATGCATTTCCCTCATGACTAAGGATGGTGAGAAATTTCTTAAGTGTCATTCAGCCATTTTAAATTCCTCTCTTGAGAATTTTCTGTTTATTTCTGTACCCCACTTTTTTTCCAATAGGATTATGTGCTTAGGTATATGGCATAAATTGTTAATAGCAGGTAAATGCAGCAAATGTGTGGATGGGATCTCTGTATCCTTGTATCAGGCATTCATGGACTACCAGCCCCAAAATCATGACAGGAAGACATTATTAATTACTTATGCTTGGCCTTAGCTTAGTTTGATTCCAGCTAGATTTTGTGTGTGTGTGAGAAAGAGAGAAAGAGAGAGAGAGAGCTAGAGAGAGAGAGAGAGAGAGAGAGAGAGAGAGAGAGAGACTTAAATTAAACCTATCTATTAATCTATGTCCTGCCCTAAGGCTTATATATCTCTTCTACATAGTGTCCATCCTACTGTCTTGCTTCCACAATCTTGTTTGGTTGGATCCCTTTTTCTCTAAGCCTGCATGCCCTATCTATCACTCCTCTGTCTAGTTATGTTATGTTCATCTTTTTATTAGATCAATAGGATACCACAGGTAGGCAAGGTGAAACAAAAACACATCTCTACATAGTTTACCAAATACATCATAAACAAATGCAACATATTTTTATTTTGTATGACATTTTACTCTTTTGGATTTTTGAGAGTTCCCCAAACCAGCTCCAAAATAAGTCACCTACAGAGTCTTAGTATTATTTATCAATGCCTGGCTTCAGTTTGGTTTATTCCTTGACAGATTTTCTTAGCTTAAATTATCCCATCTCCCCTTTCCCTCTGGGCTCTTACCTTTCTTCTATATATCTTACTTTCCTTCTTAGTCTGTAGGTATCGGGTGACTAGGTGGCTTGCCCCTGATGTCATCCTCTCCTTTTTGCCTTTCTCTCCCTTTTCCTTGTTTCTCCTATTTATCCTCTGTGTCTGATAGCCATGCCTATCCTTGTTCCTGCCTTCCTATTGGTCATTCAGGTCTTTATTAGACCACCAGGTGTTTTAGGCAGGAAAAGAATCCTAGCTTCACAAAGTTAAGCAAATTCAGGATAAACAAAAGTCACAAACCTTCATATAATATTTTACCACATATTTACATAATTAATTGTAATTGTATTCTGCAACATAATCAAATACACCATTTTTATATAGTTAGACATATATTGTATTCCTTAACATGTCCCATTGAGGACATTCTCTCAGTGACAAGAAGTCTTTTAGTAGTACCAGACTCATAACATTTTACCTCCTACCACTGATGCCACAATAGAAATGAAAACATTAATTCCTGCCCAACAAAGTGATATTTAATGTCCATAATATAGCACCTGGTGAGTGCTATATCTTTACACTTCAAGTGTAGTTTAAATTTGAAAATATGTGTATGTTTGTATATACAAACACATTTATATAACAATTTGGAATTAACAGTAAGACATTAAGATTCAGAGATATGGTCTTCTCAGGGACAGATACATTAATTTGTCATAGCATACCAAATTATCAGCCTTGAAAATCATGAATAAAAGTAACATTATACAGACTAAGCAGGTCATATTTAGGAATGTATCTTTCCAGTAACATTAGACCATGTGGAAACAATTGGATTGATAAAAATGGGTTAATATTTATGACAGAGCTAGCCAATAAAAAACTCTAGTAACAACCCAACAGCTTTATATCTAACACAACATCTCTGTGTGTAATTTGGGGCTGATGTAGCAGTGGGACCAGGCTGGTGGGAAAAACTCTTTGTAACAAAATGGTGTCTGCAATGTGGGTACTAAGAACTTCCACTTAAAACTTAACAAAACTTAAGAAAGGATTTTAAAAACAACATAACAGAGACAATCAAGTCTTCTTGGTAGCGGCTTTTTCTCAGCTGGGCTCTGTTTTGCTAGAAACAAGCAGAGATTTTTTTTTTGTGACTCCTTTAAGGGAGGTTTCCTGACTTGATGTAAGCTGCAAACCCTGCTAATAACATAATTTCCACTGACAGCTGGCAATGTCAGTGACCAGAGCATACACAAAGACAGTGAGCACAGCTCTCAGTGCTGGCAGTAAACTTACCCCTGCTATCATGGAAAGACAGTTGGTAAAACAGCCACCCCTTTAATTTTAGCAATGCTGTTTAGCAGATAAAAGACTCATGGCCAGAAAATGATAAAGATTTACAGTAAAGACAGATTCAGATTAAGAAAAACCTCTAAAGGTTTACGGTGTGTTTTAAAATATGCTTGGGTTTGTTAAGTTTGGGAGAAAAAAAAGAAACAAGATAAAGTGGTTTGATAAATTAAAAATGGAGTATCTGGGTGTTGTGGAACATGCCTTTAATTTCAGCACTCAGGAGGAAGAGGCAAGCAGATTTCTGTGATTTCAAAGAGAACATGGTATAGAGAGTTTAGTCCAGGAAAGGCAAAAGTTACACTAAGAAACCCTGTCTTAAAAAAAAAAAATAGAAAAAAAATGAATTAAAAGAAATAGAGTATATTTAAAAAGCCACTTGAAGATGGATGGAAGGCACATAGAGAGTCTGATTACTATATGCTATTGTCTTTGAACAGCTCAATTGCTAAAGAAGGAACAACAATTGCTACAATACACCTGATCATCAATGCTGCTGAATTAATCCAATTTATATATTTTTAAAAGTCTTTGACTTTAAAATTTAATTCTAAGGACAGATTGCTGGGGAAAAGGATTTCTATTTTTGTTTCCACGAAAAATGAAAAGCTCTGAATTCCTTTCAGACTAACATGGCTTGATCAAGCAAGACCCCCTGGAACAGTGTCCCTGGTGATCAAACATTCAAAACAGCTGAGACAAGGCAGCTTAGCCGCCAGGATTTGTGCATCTTCATAGGATCTCCAAGACGGTGCCCTCTAACATCAGGAAGCAGTTTGGAAAGAATGATGCACAAATTCCCAAATATTGTTCATAAATGCTTTTTTTCATTTCAATGGGGTTTGTTATAAATGGTTAATGATCATAACCAATCTCTTTTTACTTTACTGGCAAAAAGTTGATTATGATATAGAAATAAATACTATGTCTTGAAATTGATTTTCAATCATTGACACAAATTTAAGGCCAAGTTTGTGATATGTATATTTCTCCTCTCATTTAGGTATTGTGTTTATATAGCTCATTTAAAATGTAATATATAATTTAATACAAATTATAGTTACCTATAATAGTAAATTTATAGTTTAGTTAGGTTTTCTAGATATACAGAGTTATAGTTCTAATGGATAGACATTCTTCAAACCTTTCAAAGACCTACAAAATATGGCATTTAAAATTGTTTAGACTTTTTCTTAACAGTGAGGCACAACTGATTCGACACCACCTGTGTCGAAAGGAAGATGTACATCAAAGAAACTCATTATGAAGTTTATTTCGAATATGACAAAACTAGCTATTTGGCCAAGATACTGGTCTTGTCTGGACTGTTTGACTTTATGTTCTATAAACTTGACATGCTGGAACCACAGGAAAATGACTGTTGATACAATATAGATATTGCTACAGGGTTTCTGATTCAAGGAAGGGTCTCCCAGAGATTCGGCAGGACACAAAGAAATGTGACTGACAAACTTCCAATACAGGTGGACAGTTTAAAGTTGCCTGCTTTGCTAAGGAGTCTGCCAGACACATTTTGGCCTATAGGCAGAAGATGAAACATTACAGAAAAACTTCATATGACTGACCATGTAATGAGATATCTCTGTCATTTCTAGAGTTTATATACTATCATTTTCTGGTCTTTGAGAGATTTGAAGACAGATATTTATGCTTATAGTTTTCCTTAGTTAGGACTAAAGATAAATTACATATAAGACTTAAGACTCACAAAGATAAGATAGATGATGCCTTCACAATGGCATGTATAATAAGTGCCTCAGTAAATAGGTATGGTCTAATACCATGAAAATGAAACATACATTCCTCACCAATAAAACATTGGATTTATTTGTTGTTTATAGGGAGAACACCATCCCAAGAGGCAAAAGGACATTCAAAATAACATCTAATAGATTAGCAAATAACTTAGCAAAAATCAAGGTGTGTAATTTGTTAAACCACTACCAACACCCAAATTAAATACTTGGATATAAACCTAGCCAATGAAAAGAAATATCTTCATAATGAAAAATTTAAGAAACCAAGACTGAGGAAATCACATAGATCATTTAAAAAATACACAAACAAACAAAAACCATGATAAGAATCCAAGAAATGTTGCCTAAAAAGTGAGTACAGTAGAACAGGAGAAGTTGGAAAGAAACCTAGTCTAGGATATGACCTAGACACCTTGAACATATATATGAAATTTTCAAACAATTAAAACAAGAGAAAAGATCTAGGAAAAACTGGAACTTATGAAGACACAAGAATGAGTGTTACAGTTGCTTTCTCTCCAGACACACAAGTATTAATATTAGTGCTGAATGCATGTCCTTTCCAGATTAGAATAGGAGCTATGGTTCGCCTGTGTGAAAACACAAAGCTTGCATTATTATTATTATTTCCCTGTAAGACCCATATACCCATGTAACTAAACAAATAAGTGAGATAGTGAGATTTCTTTTCTTTTCTTTCTTTCTTTTTGTTTTCTTTTTTTCCAATATAGGAGGGTAGAGTAAAGGACATGGATTAAGATTTGCTGCCATCAATACAAACTACATATGACTATGCCCAAAGAATCATTTTGAAGAGCTAAATAAACTAATCTCAGAGCAAATTATTTTAGGTAGGAAAAGTATTGCATTCTTCCATACAGATGAGGCATGTGATTGTTTTGAGATTGCATTAGGCAAACATATACTTTTTATTAATTATACCGCATTCAAAGTGCTTTGTGCTGAGCAACAAATTAGTATTCATGAAGATTATGAAAAGATTGATAAGATGAAATAAAGTGAATAAATGATATTTTTGTAAGCTTTGATTTCCAGAAAATACCTAGAAAACTTTTTAAAAAGTATAGTTTCTTACATATCTTTATAGGAAAAAGTCATATTACCTTACAGTAGGTAAATACTTATTTTAGTAGAAAACTTTTGAGTTTATTTTTCCTTGAAAACTGAAATCAAGAAATGTGAGTTTCACAAAAGTTACTATTGAAAAGGGACCTGTAGACTAAGGGACTAAGGTGTCAAGACAGTATAGGAAATAATTTCCTGTGCTCTTACAAAGCCTTAGTGGCTCTGGCTACAGCAGTCATCAATTCAAAAGAGGAAATAAGAAGAGTACAATAGATGAAAATGGAAGCAGTCAGATATGCAGGCAGAATTCACATATTCAGATTAGAATTTCGCCAAGACACCTTGTTAAGCTTGTGAGGGCTGGGGACAGCATTGTTGTAATATATGATGTTATCAAGAAACTTCCAATTGTTACTTATTTTATAAAGGATGGAGGAGATTGAAACTCCCTAACTGAAATAACATTCATATCAGCTTCAGAATCTCAAAAAAATTCATTGGAGTTCCTTTGAGAATGCCTATTTTCTTTATTTAACATATCAATGATTTGGTCAAATATGAAGACTTTGCATGTATATGCATAACCTTAATCAATAATGTTTAATACAATTTATATTGTTAATGGAATATATCCATCCTTGATACATTAAAGTTTTTATCTTTTCTTAGATAATAAGACTAAAATCTTATTACCTCAGGTTTCTGGCAATACTAATCTAATGTCATGTCACGATAATGTTGAAGGGACACAAAGATAAATATCTAATCTTTAGAATTAAAAATACAAAATCATGGCATATGAATTATGAATAGCACTAATTCAAAAAGCCAAGTTACATTCATGGATAGTAATAGAATACATCCAAGAAATTGTAAGCTAATAAAGTATTTTGAAAGAGCAAAATTTCCAATCAATATTACAGAAGTATATAGAAGTACCTAAAGAAAATGTTATCAGAGTTCTTACTATTCAAATAGTCTTCTATTGAAATGAAACCTCATTAGACATTGCAGAAGTTTCTCTAAACTTACTTTTATACTATTAATTATTAATTATAGCATAGGGAGTACACAAACATATACAGGTACATTTAGATTTGTCACATGCAATTCCAACTGTGGTTTACTATCTCCATAATTGTGAATGTCTGCTTCATAATTATAAAGCAAGTAGTGTAATTATATTTTCTGCTTTAATATCTGATTGATGTCTCTATCCCTCATATCATGTCACATTAATCTACTAATATACTACATATATTTCATTCACTGCAACCTTGCTTTCAGAACTGTGTCGAATATACACAAGTCAATGACAGATTTGTGTATAAGCATTGTACAAAAGCAAAACTTTTCCATAGAAGTATGAGGGATGTTTGGATTTCCACATGTGAAAAGTAGCTAATTTTTCTCATGTTGGTAGGAAATTACTGTATATTGATAAAAATAATTATGATGCAGAATTTTTTTCTGCGTAGAAAATATGAAGCATTGTAAAGATTATGTTTATAGGATCAACATAACTTAATGATACTGATTATAAACTGAATTGCTATACTCTTTTGATAAAGAGTAGGACAGAAATTTTGCTAAGGACTGCTTTTTGACACATTCATTCACTGCAAAACTTGAACTCTGGTTACAGCTAGAAATATTGTACTAATCTCTGAGTTAACTATGTTAAAGATCACTGGAAAACTTGCATATTAATTTACAAAATTACTTTATTGTTTCTCTAAAATTCAGTTACATATTATTGGAAATTTGATTTCAAAAGTTTTATTATCATATAGACCCAGTAATACCAAGAATGTCTAATGGGAAGCAATATGTCAGTTTAAAAAAATAATAAAAACAGAAAGGAAACATGTTATATACTCAGTCATATTTGTATATTAGGCATAGAGCAAAGGACTACCAGCCTACAAACCACACCTCCAGAGAACCTACGAAACAAAGAGGAACAAACATGGTCTACGCAGTGAAGGGGAAAGGGGCAAGAGCTCCTGAGAAAATTGGGTGCATGGGAGGAAGGAGGGAGGGAGAGAAGAGAAAAAGGAAGAGAAGGAGGAAAAGATGAGGTCAAGAAAGGAGACTCACCAATAGAGGTAGCCATTATAGGTTTAAGGAGAAATCTTTCACTAGGGTATTGTACAGATATCCAAAAGGATGACCCCAACTAGGAATCTAAGCAATAATGAAGAAGCTACCTTAAATGTCCTTCTCCTATAATGAGAGTGATGACTACCATAAATACCATCATAAAGCCTTCATCCAGTAGCTGATGGAAGCACAAGCAGAGATCCACAGCAGAACACAGAGCAAAACTCCTGTAATCCAGTTTAGATGGGGAGGTATGAGAAACAAAATGATCAAGATAACACTGAGAAAACCCCCAGAAATAGCTGAACCGAGCAAGTAGGAATTCATGATCTGACAGCTAGGTAACCAACATAGGACCACGGCATAACACCTGAATGTGAGTGTCAGCTCAGCCTGGGAAAACTATGGTGTCTCTGGCAGTGGAATCAGGATGTTTGACTAGAGCATGAATGTAATTTGGTAGCCCATCCCCATGGAGAGATACTCCCTTAGTCTAGAGACATGGGAGAGGGCAGGGCCTAGGCCATACTCCAAATGACTAGACAGATTTTGATGATCCTTCAAATAGGCCTCAATAGGCCCTTCAAATAGGGAGAGGTTGAAGGGGTGGTGATGGTATGTCTAGGAGAATGGGAGGGAGAGGGAACTGGGATTGATATGTGAAATAAAAAATTAAATTAAATTTAAAAAGATATAAAAATAAAATAAAGGATCCCCTCTGCCAGGCCACTGCCAGAGATCCTCCTATCCCTGCGGGACCACCCTGAGTCCCTGACTGCCTAATCTATGACCCCCCATCACTGGGCCCCTGCCTGAAAAGAGAATTCCTAGAGAATTTGGACCACCTAGAGCTACAGACATTGAGCTCCTCACCCACCTGAGCCCACCAAGGAGTAGCATAGAGAGAGGCACCAACTGCACCCACAGAAAGAAGCAAAGGGAAGACAGCTATACAAGAAAACACCTAACAATAGAAAGACAAGCATGACACCACCGGAATCTAGGAACTCTACAACAACTAGACCTGAAGACACCAAAACAGATGAAGCAGAAGAGAATGACTTTAAAAATATCTTAAAAAAAAAAAAAGAAAAAAGAAAAAAGAAAAAGAAAGAAAGAGGCCCTCAGGATGATATGAGAAAATTCCTTAAAGAAATGAAAGAAAAAATTAGAAGAAATAGAAGAAAAGACCAATCAAAAAATGCAAGAAATGAACAAATATCTTAAAGAAAATATGGAAAGCCAGGGTTAGGGTTAGATCTACAAGTACCAAGTTCTACCAGTACCAAGAGTCCGCAGATGCCAGCCCAGGCTACTCTTAATCATAATTGATGAAGTAAACAAAATATTTAAGGACAAAGCTAGATTTTCACAATACATATCTACAAATCCTACAGACCTACAGAAAGTTCTGTAAAGAAACTCCAACCCAAGGAATTTAACTTCACCCACAAAGACATAGTCAATCGATAAGCCCACTTCCCCAGAACCTAAGGGTAAAGCAGGACATATATATTCACAATACTACTGCCAACAACAAATCTAAAAAAGAAAAAATAAAGAAAGAAAAAAAAAAAAAAAGAAAGAAAGCATGAATAGTCAAAGGTCCTTACTTTCCCTCAACATTAATGGTCTTAACTCTACTATAAAAGAACACAGGCTAACAAAATGGATAGGAAGACAGAAAGCATCCTTCTGCTGCATACAAGAAACACATATAAGCTTCAAAGACACGCATTACCTCAGGGTAGAGAGCTGGGAAAAGATCTTCCATTCAAATGGATCCAAGAAGCAAGCAGGCGTGGCTTTCCTAATATCTACCAAATTAGACTTCAAACCAAAATTAACCAAAGGAGATGGAGATGGTCATTTCGTATTCATCTCAGGAGAAATCCATCAATACAAAGTATCAATTCTGAACATCTATACCCTAATACAAATGCAACTCTTCCTTGTGGATTGGGGATAGGAATGGGATGCGATCTTGGTCAGGGGGCATGAGAGGGAGGGAGGGAGGGAGAAAGGGAGAGGGAACTGGGAGAGATGCGCACAATAAGAATATATATGTATATATGTATGTATAACATGTGATGTGTCCATGCCCAGAGCTATTCACTTCTTTAAACATATCCAGCCTCCCAAACTATGAGAAATATATTTCCATGTTTATTAAAGAAAAAGAAAGATTCGTATTACCCCAAGATATTTTATGTTGTTTGTGGCAATTGTAAAGGGTGATGATTCTCTGATTTCTTTCTCAGGCCCATTATCATCTGTATATAGTGGGGCTACAGATTTTTTTTTCTCTTTTTGATTTAACTTTGTATCCTATCACTTTGCTGAAGGTGATTTTCAGCTGTGGGAGTTAACTGATAGAGTTTTTCAGGTAAACTATCTTGTCATCTGAAAACAGTGAATGTTTGAGTTCTCCTTTTCTCTTTTGGATCCTCTT
Source organism: Phodopus roborovskii (assembly GCF_943737965.1). Taxonomy (NCBI): domain Eukaryota; kingdom Metazoa; phylum Chordata; class Mammalia; order Rodentia; family Cricetidae; genus Phodopus; species Phodopus roborovskii. Next base: position 20,712,958 of record NW_026126433.1, read on the forward strand.
GATCTGCTTTTGTTGTCATGTTGCTCTTGCTAGAACATCAAGTACATTATTGAAGAGATATGGATAGATTTTACAGGTTTCTCTTGTTCCTGATTATTGAGGATAGGCATTGAATTTCTCCCCAAGTAGTTTGATGTTGACTTGTCGGTTTGCTCTATATTGCTTTTCATTAAATGTAGGTATGTCTCTGTTATCCCTGATCTTTCAAGACCTTTATTATGAAGGGGTGTTGGAAATAGTTACAGTCCTTTTCAACATCCAGTGATCTATCATGTGATTTTCCTTTTTCATTTAGCTTATATGGTGAGTTACACTGAACCTGTATTAATTGAAACAATATGTATTTCGGTCACTATGAACACAAGGCAGCTTACTTTTGTCTTCTACAATGGACTGTAATGAACACCAATTCATAATCAAGTACAGTATTTGCATTGCAGCTATCTCTCCTGGCATTGTGCTTAAATGAACACCATTATGGAATTAATTTGCTTTTTATTAGAAATAATAAAATATCAATATTAACAGGAATAATTTTAAAGAACTTTGTGAAAGGCTTCAAGTCTTATACTATTTCAGTGCCAGATCACTGATAATTGGAGTGGAAATATTACCTTTAAATAATGTTATCCATTCTCAAAATTCATATTTATGTCCTCAGTTAAAGATAGATTCATCAAACAGCTGCTACACCATGCATATATTGCTTGGTTTGTGAGCTTCCTGTCTGTAGAATTTCTGCCATGAGTGATAGGCACACTGTCAGTACTGAACCTGGTAGAAGTTCTATATTTAAGATAGAAATAAAGACTAACATTTCCTGGTCTCATACATTTAGAACCATCTACTAATACATGATCATGTTTGAATTTATGAATAATAATCTAAAGCCTTCCAAATTGTATGGATTATCTGTTTTTATAAAAACATTGTTTTAACAAACATTAAGGTAAACATTCCCATAGTTCCATTTGGTTTTCTCATTCATCCTACATTATTATCACCCTCTGTGTGAGAACATGTGATTTGCCAGAATGCTTAAAATTTCACTGAATCAGTTTCTGATATAAGAATATTATATTAGTAATATTGGTTTCAGAGGTTGAATGTTGGTGTTGCTGACCCTGATCAAAATTTTGCATCATAATTTTGAATGCATCAGGGAAGTAAATGAGGTAGAACATCTGTGGAAAAATTTTGCATTCATATTAAACGGTCTTCTGCAAACATAAATCCCTAATGTTACTTTGTATGTTTAAAGACATTTTATATTGTTAACACATCACTAACCTTGGAGTTGTAATTCCTTCTCATTTTATAAAAGAAGAGGATAAAAGGAGGTGAGGAGGACTTGAGGAAGCAGCGAAGATTGAGTAGGAGAGAGAGTATTGGAGAGCAAGAAAAGATATACCGTAATAGAGGGAGCCATTATAGGTTTAAAGAGAAATCGGGCACCAGGGAAATGTCCAAAGATCTACAAGGATGACCCCAACAATCAAAGCATTAGTGGAGAAGCTACCTTAAATTCCCTTCCTTGATAGTGAGATTTTTGACTACCTTATATGCCATCACAGAGCCTTCACCCAGAATCCAATGGAAGTAGAGGCAGATACCCTTAGTTAAACACTGAGCTGAACTCTTGAAATCCAGGTCTAGAGAGGGAGGAGTGATGAGCAAAGGTGTTAAGACAAGGTTGGAGAAACCCACAGAAACACCTGACCTGGACAAGTGGGAGCTCATGGACCCCAGACTGATAGCTAGGAAAACAGCATAGGACTGACCCAGAACCCTGATTGTGGGTGTGAGTTAGGAGGCCTGGGCAGTCTATGGGACCTCTGGTAGTGTTTCAGTATTTATCCCTAATATAGAAACAGATTTTGTGAGCCCATCCCACATAAAGGGATACTTTCTCAGCCTAGACACATGGGTGAGGATCAAGGGCTTGCTCCAAATAATATGACAGATTTTGAAGATTCTCCATGGAAGGTCTCACTCACCCCTGGAAAGTGAATGAGATAGGGGTTTGGTGGGGGAGAGGAGGAAAGGAGGGAGAGGGAATTGTTACTGACATTTAAAACAAGCTTGTTTCTAATTTAAATAAACTGCAAAATATTTTAAAAGGAAATGACCCCGTTTATCAAATTTCTGCTCATTTTATAGATGTCTCTCAAAACACTCTTAACTGATAAGAAAAAATAATGAAGGTTTATTTTATGAAAAATAAGGGTGTAGTAAATCATTTATAAATCAATGATAATATATAGTCAAAATAGGAAATATTAATGTGCTTAATACATAGTTTAATTGTGGTTAAGCCAGATGGAATATTAATGCTTTTCCCAGCAGCCCTGACTGTGTAACAAAAGATCCCAGTAACAGACTGAAAAAAAAAACTCCTATCAAGTTATTTGTCAGGGGAAATAAGTAAATTCAAATTGTGAGGGGTTTTGTTTTTGCCCTTTGTTGCCTCCTAAATATTAAAAACAAGTCCCTACCTAGTGTGGAAGACATCACATACTCCTGACATAGGACTTAGAATTGTGATTTGAGGAGATTCTGCTGCAAAAACCTCTTTTCTGAGATCATGCTCTTATGGTACTTGAATGGCTATGCTTCTGACATTACTAAGTCTTCATTCATAAATATTCCCATGTTTGTATTTGTCATATTAATATACAGCTTTTTAAAATCCCAGATCAAAATTTAATGCTATTTATGTTTTCTAAATCAAGAATTATACCATAAAATGATTTTTTATAGTGGTATTTCTAAAAATGCAGTGCAATTTACAAATGAAGTTGAAAAAAATGCAATATAATGTTACTAATTTTTAATGTATGGTACATGTACCTTGAAGATAGAAATACTGAGGAATGATTCTTAACATTTGACTTCAAACAATTTCAGGGTGATCAAGTATGAGTTATACATTTTGTGTAATTCATTATAAACATGTTTGAAATTGTAATATCCATCACTTCTATGATCCACTTTTTTAAATAAAAAACCGATTCTTCCCACATATAAAAATTACAGCTGCAGTTTCCCCTGCCTTCACTTTTCTGAGCCAGAGAGGAGTCTCGCTGCAACTGCTCTCTTCCAGATACATTCCCTGTAGTTTTGCTTCAGAAAGGAGCAATCCTTAAAATGTCTACAGTTACACAACACAAAATACACACTCATATCAAAGTTGCAAAAACCCTCACTCATATCAAGGATGGACAAAGCAACACAATAGGAGGAAAAGAACCCTAATGGAAGGCATAAGAGTCTAAAACATAGGCTAGTGTAAATTACAAGATGTTATTGAAGTCTTTTTAACTTTTAAAATTTTTAATTATAATAAACATATTTGGTATTTCTCCTCCTTTCCTCATTCTATTTCCTGTCATAACTTCCCCATCCTATCCTTACTGCCTCAAATATCATTGGGCCATTTTATTTGATGATTATTATTGGTATATACCTATTGTTGTATATACAACCTGCAGCATCTATTTTAGGTTGTTTACATGTGTATGCATATAAGGGTGGCTTCTTTATATTGGATAAGAAATTAAGGTACTTTTTCCAGGTTAAAAGTGGTTCTCAGTCCCTCCAGCTGAGACCCATATTCAGGCGGGCCTGAGTCAGTCCCATGCTCGACTCCCAGCTATCAGTCTGGGCTCTTGACAGCTCCTCCTTGCTCAGGGCAGCCATCTCCATGTGCCTTTGCAACCTGGTCCTGTCCTCTCCCTCTGCATCTGGACTCCTGTTCGACTCAGTGTACAGGCATGGGTGCTTCCCTCTGTCTCCAACAGGCACTAGATGAGGGCTCCATGATGGTGGACAAGTTAGTTGTTGATCTCACTATCTGGGCAAGGCATTTATGGTAGCCTTTCCACAGTTGCACAAACTGTAGTTGGTGGCAGTCTTGTAGGTTTCTCTCTCTCTCTCTTTCCCTCTCTCTCTCTCTCTCTCTCTCTCCCCTGTCTTCTATTCCTACCCTGACTTAATCTTCCTAGTCGCACGTGAGTTCCTAAAGTAATAAAATTAATAATAATAATAATAATAATAATAATAATAATAATGATAAAGGCCAGAAAAAAAACTGCTTCTCCCTCAGTTTTCCACAATCCTCTTTAGGACTTAGTCTAAGCCCAGTGATATTTCCCCTTTCAGATTAACATTGTATTTTTGTTTTATTATTCAGGTCCTGTTTAGGTAGCCATATTGTTGAGATTTCATAGATACAGCTTTTTTGACAGTTTTAGGGGAAATTTAAATATTGGGTTTCCAAGTACTCTGAAGCAGGTTTTCTGCTTTGTATTTTATATGTATCAATAGCAGTTGGGCAAACATTTCAGATGTTCTGAACATTTTGAACAGTTCTGGCTTTCAGTAATAACCTCAATATGTTACCAAAAGAAACTTCTTTGATGAATTAGGAGACATACTCTTGTCTGTATCCATGTACAGGAGCACCTTAGTTCATTAAAGTGGTGGTGGGTAGTGATAGTTATTATCTTGTGTTTAAAAAAAATTAGGTTACAAATAGCTATAAGCTGTAAACAATAGAGTATAATGAATAATTAAAAATCACCTATTTTATTTGAAGGATGAAGATCATTTTACTACCTGCTTGTGGATCCACTAATATGATATAAGAAAATGAAAAACATTATCTTTACAATTGACAGTAAGGCAAATGTGTACAAGTCAATGATGGAAGCATTCTTCCTTTTCTTTCACCACACTAATGGCTATTCACCAGACATTTTCATCATTCATTTCTGTATGTGTCAAACATGATTATTTAACATATTTTTAACAGTCACATATAATTTTATATGGTCCTAATATTGACATAAATTGTTTTAGAGTTTACAATAGATACAAGTACACACAATTTATGTTTTATATAACTATATGACCCAAAACATGTTCAATGTAAAAATAAGATTGCAAAAGTGTTAAATTTATATTATAATGCTATTATTATAGATTTTTCATGATAAGACTGAATTGTTTCTTTTTAATGCATTCATAAGAAGTAGCAGCATTTATCCTATGAGTTAAATATTAATATCATTTGGTCCACAAAGATTTTATATTTCTAGAACTTATCACTTTGTACTAATCCTCCTCAATTATTGAAGAGCACATATTAATGAAATCAGTCTTTTCATGTGAATATTATTATTTTATTGTTAATTCAGGATAATGCAGTACCAAATGTGTACATCATATTGATTCATAATGTTTAATCTTATTATTCAAATTTATTTTCAAATAGAAACATACATTTTTTGTGGGAGAAAAGACATATGTATAAAACTTTACATATTGCATTAGTAATCAAACGATATGACACAATGTTGTCAAACAAATATTAAACAATGAAGGTGACTTCTGACTTTAGTTCCAAGATTATAAAAGAAAAAGAATAAATAGAATCACACAATAGTATTAACTAAATAACTCCTTGGGTATTTAACTAAAGATAAGCAATAGAAACTGATAAGATAAGAAAATAGAAACTGAAGAAGAATGAAATAAGAATTGCTTATTGATTAAATATCCTTGTTGAAAGGAACCGTTTTAAGATACACACAAGAAAGTATCTTATAATATACTTTTATTATAAAAAAGCACTGCTGTTGGTATTGTTATTAGCATGCTAATTATATCAAATGATCAGAGCAGACAATGACAAAGGATGGGCACCTATTTAGTCTGATAGACCTTTTATTCATTCACTAATATGTGTATTTATACTGGCAATTGAATTTATAACCTTGCACAAGTGCTCTAACATTGAATTACATCCTCAGCCACTTTGTACATTTTAATGCAATGTCAGAATCATTTTATTAAACTAAAGATGGTGAAAATTACAGAGTTGGTTAGATAATTTTTATTCACTTCAAAGAAACTCAGAAATGATTAACCTCCACAAAAAAATTCTTTTGTCTTTCCTTTCTCAAATATAGATTTTCATTAATAATAAATATACTAAATATATTTGAGCACAGATCCTATCTCTCTAATGTGATTTAAATGTGTTTTACATTAGGAAGAATATTTGAGACACAAAACATGAAGCATATATTTATATCTTTCCTTCAAAGTCATATTTCTAAATTAATGAGCACCCTCCTTTAAACTAAGATTTAACAGTAAAAGAGGAACACTTTGAGATAAATTAAAAGTGGATTTATGTACTCTCCAACACTCTCAAACAATTATAAAATCTAAAAACAATACAGCAATAAAATGTTTCAAACTTTTGACATCAGTAAGCAAGGAATTCTGTTCTCCAAAAGAAAAGCAAACAAAAGGATTATAAATCTGCCTCCTTTTTCCTTGTGACTTTTCAGGCTGCCAGGGAGAGAATGACTCCTTATTGAGAGAACAGGTATGATGACCAGTAGAGACAATGTAGCTACGATTTTCATAAGTCCTGCAATATATAGAGGTGTCCAGGTAAAGAGAGTTTTGGTCTGAAGAACAGCATAAGATTCCTGTGTCACACAATCAGGAACACAACACTAACAGCAGGAAAAAAATCACTAAGTGTTAAATAAAGAAGTTCCAATGAGAGGCAAGAGATATATTGGTTGGCATACTTAAAAGAAAAGGGATAGTATAGATAAGAGCAAAAAAGAAAAAGAAAAGAAGAAAAAATGGCATGCCATAATAGAGGGAGCCATTAGAGGTTTGAAGAGAAAACTGACTATAAAGAAATATTCAGAGATCTGCAACAATGACACCAAATAACAACCTGAGCAACAGTGCAAAGGCTTCAGTAAATGCCCTTCTGAGGTAAAGAGATTGATGACTGATAGCTAACATATCTGCCATCATAGAGCCCTCATCTAGTAGCTGATGGAAACAAAAGAGTCACCCACAACTAAACACTGAGCCGAACTCCTGGAAACGAGATGCAGCCAGATTGGAGTGATAAGAAAACAGATCAAGACCAGGCTACAGAAACCCATAGAGACATCTGACCTGAACAAGGGGGAGTTAATGAACCCCCAAACTGAGAACTGGAAACCAGCAATGGACAAACTCAGACCCCCTGAACATGGGTCTCAGTTAAAAGCACTGGGCTGTCTAAAGGACATCTGACAGTGGAAACAGGATGTATCCCTGATGCACAAAAGGACTTTGGGAGCAACATCCCCACACTGCAATGCCACACACGAACACTAGCAAGATTTTGAAGCAGTGTGATCACAACTCTGTGTGAAGAAAATAGATTAGAAATTAATAAATAACAATAGTAGCAACAGGACAAAAAAGCAAACAATAAAAAAAGTCACTAAGGCTTGGTTTAGTTCACATAACAACTCTAACAAATGTAAGCTAAAGATGGAAATAGTTTCAACTGTTGCCTGGGGACAGAAGAACTGGGAACAAGGAAGAAATAACACAGATATGAAGGTAGAGATGAACATGACTACAGTGTACAATGAGAGCTTTACAAGTATATTTATAAGATAGCATTTCATTATTTTCGTAATTTTTGAGTCATTTATTTATTTATTTTTCTTTTACATGTCGTTCCCAGTTCCCTCTACCTCCCTCACTCCCACCCACACTTCCTCCATCCCTCCCTCTTGCCCTATCAGCCTCCTCACAAGCACCCTGACCACCCTCCCCTCAAATCCCCCCAACCCAATTACACATGTAGAGCAATACCATCCAGGTGGGGTCATGTACATCTGTCAAATCATTTGAAGTGGGGACTAGGACTTCTCTCCTGTCTCTAGGTTAAGGTAGTATCCCTTCATGGGGGATGTGACCACAAGGTCCATTTGTGCACTAGGAATACATCCTGGTTCCACTGCATGAGGTCCCTTAGACTGCTCAGTCCTTCTAGCTGAGACACATATACAGGGGGGCTTGAGTCAGTTCCATGCTTGATTCCCCACTATAAGTCTGGAGGTCCTTTAAACCTCCTTCTTCAGGTCAGCTGTTTCTATGTGTTTCTGCAACCTATCTTGTCCTCTCCCTCTATATCTAGATTCTTGTTCAACTCCATGTTTAGTTATGGGTGTATGCTTCTTTTTCCAACAGGTACTAGATGAGGGCTCCATGATGGTGGATAAGATAGCTGTTGATCTCACTATCTGGGAAGGGCATTTATGCCTTCCCATTTCTACTCTCTTCTCAAATTGTTAATTAGTTGCAGTCTTGTAGGTCACTAGACATTTCTTTAGGTTCAGTTTTCTCTTCAAACCATCTTTCATTTTTGTTTTCTCTATCTCTTTCTCTCTCTCTCTCTCTCTGTCTCTATCTCTTTTCTGTCTTCTATTCATATAATGACACAACCTTGCTAGTCACATGTGCTTTCCTCTCCTCCCCTCCTCTTTCTCCTACTTTTCCCTCCATTCACTGCCCCCCCCACACTTCCCATGTGCTCTGGGGAACTTGTCTCTTCCCCCCTTCTGCGTGGGACTTTATATGAATATCTTAGAATATACCTTGTATCCTAGTTCCTCTGGTGTTGTGAATTATAGACTGGTGGTCCTTTGCTCTAGTTCAAAAATCCATGTATTAGTGAGTACAAACCTTGGTCCTCTATTTCTAACAGGATTAACTCATTCAGGATGATTTGTTCAAGTGCCATCCACTTGCTGCTTATTTCAAGATTCCATTATTTTTTTCTACAGAGTAGTATTCCATTGTGTAGATGTGATACATCTTTATCCATTCTACAGGATAAGGGCATCTAGGTTGCTACCAATTTCTTCCTATTACAAGTAATGCTGCTATGAACATAGTTGAGCAGATGTCTTTGTTACATGGATATGAATCATTTGGGTATATGCCTAAGAGAGGGTTTACAGAGTCCTGTGGTAAACTAATTTCAGTTTTCCTGAGGAACTGCCATACTGATCTCCAAAATGTCTATATGAGTTTGCACTCCCACCAGCAGTAGAGGAGAGTTCCCTTTTTTCCACATCCTCTCCAGCATAAGTTGTCATTGGTGCTTACAATTTTAGCCATTGTATCTCAAAGTTGTTTGGACATGCATTTCCCTGATAGCTAAGGATGTTGAGTACTTTCTTAAATGTCTCTCAACCACTTTGATTTCCTCTATTGAGAATTCTTTCTTCACTTCTGTACCCAATTTTTAATAGGGTTATTTGGTGTTTTGTTGACTACTTTCTTGAGTTCTTTGTATATTTTGATGATCAGCCCTTTGTCAGATGTAGGATTGGTGAAAATCTCTAACCAGTCTGTGGGCTGCCATTTGGTCTTGTCCACTGTGTCCTTTGCCTTACAGAAACTTCTATGTTTAACTAGGTCCAATTTATTAATTGTTGATTTCAGTGTCTGTGCTCCTAGAATTTTGTTCATGGAGCAGTATATCATACCAATTTTTCAAGGATAGATCCTACGTTCTCTTCTAAGTGGTTAAGTGTGGCTGGATTGATATTGAGGTCTTTGATTCATTTGGACTTGAGTTTTGTGCATGGCAACAGACATCGGGCTATCAGCAGTCTTCTACACCCCATCATCAAATTGTGCCAGCACCATTTGTTGAAGATGCTTTCCTCCCCCCATTGTATTCTCTTAGTTGTTTTGTCAAAAATCAGGTGTTCATAGGTGTGTGTGGGTTTATATCAGGATTTTCAATTCAAGTCTATTTGTCTACTTGTCTAATTTTGTGCCAATACCAGGCTGTTTACAGTACTATAGCTCTATAGTAGAGCTTAAAGTCAGGCACGGTGATGCCTCCTGAAGTTGTTTTATTGTACAGGGTAGTTTTGGCTGTCCTAAGTCTTTTGTTTTCCCATGTATAGCTAATTATTACTCTTTCAAGGTAGTGAAGAATTGTGGTAGGATTTTGATGGAGATTGCTTTGAATCTGTAGATTGCTTTTGGCAAGACTGCCATTTTTACTATATTTATACTACCTATCCAAGAGCATGGGAGATCTTTCCATTTTCTGGTATCTTCATTAATTTCTTTCTTTAGAGGCACAAAGTTCTTATTATATAGGTCTTTCACTATTTTGGTAAGCGTTACCCCAAGATACTTTATGTTGTTTGTGGCTATTGCAAGGGTAATATTTCTCTGATTTCTTTCTCTGCCTCTTTGTCATCTGAATAAAGTAGGGCTACTGATTTTTTGAGTTTATCTTGTACCCTGCTAGTTTGCTGAAGGTGTTTATCAGCTGTAGGAGTTCCCTGGTAGTGTTTATTGAGTCACTTATGTAAACTATCGTATCATCTGCAAATAGAGACAATTTGACTTCTTTCTTTCCAATTTAGATCTTCTTGATCAACTTTGGTTGTCCTATAGCTTTAGCTAGAACTTCAAGTATGATATTGAAGAGATATGGAGAGAAAGAGCAGCCTTGTCTTGTTCCTGATTTTAGAGGAATCGCCTTAAGCTTCTCTCCATTTATTTGATGTTGGCTATTGGTTTGCTGTATATTGTTCTTATTATGTTTAGGTATGTTCCTGTTATCCCTGATCTCTCAAAGACCTTTATCATGAAAGGGTGTTGAATTTTGTCGAAGGCTTTTTCAACATCTAGGGAGATGTTCATATCGTTTTTCTTTTTCAGTTTGTTTTTTCTTGGCTTTCTGTACTTTCTTTACTTTCCTTAAGGAATTTCTTAATTTCTCCCACTTTCGTTGTTTGTTTTTTCCTCCATTTCTTTAAGGGATTTTCTCACATCTTCTTTGAGGGCCTCTATCATTTTTATGATGATAATTTATAAGTCATCTCCTTTTGCTTCATCTGCTTTGTTGTGTTCTTGTCTAGTTGGTGTAGATTCCCTAGATTCTGGTAGTTTCATGCTTTTCTTTCGCTTGTTAGGTGTTTTCTTGTATTGCTGTCTTCCCACAGCTTCTTCCAGTAGGTGTTGGTGGGGTCTCTCCCCCTCTTTATGGTACTTCTCCAGTGGGCTTAGGTGGGTCAGAGGTTTGATGTCTATAGGTCTGGATGGTCTAACCTTTCTAGGAGCTCTCTCCACAGATAGGAGCCAGGCAGTGCACATCAGTGATCAAGCCCCAGCAGAAGACTCTAGCCAAGACCTGGCGATGGAGGAACAAAGGCTTGGTTGATACTCAGGATGTTTCTGCACTGATAGGCTGATATATCTGAGATGTGGCACTCTCCAGCTGAGGCCTATTTAGCAGAGGCCCTGCAATGGGGGTTATTTTCATATTGTATATGTGTAAAGTTAATTATGTGTTGATTTGTCTCAGTACAACTTAAAGAGGATCCTTTAAAATATTACAACATGGGAAAACAGTTACTACAAAAATTTTTTAAGATCTATTTCACTTTAAGAGTACTGTGTGCTATTTTATATTAGCATATTAATATTGGACAGATTTTGTTTAACTATGAGATAAGATATTTATAATTCTCTTACTAGTAGCAAATACAACAAAAAGCAGTACAGGCACTTTTTTATAACGAAAGAAATACAAGATTTAAGAAACATTTTTTGCTACAAACACATTTATATACCCTTTTAAAATTAATTTTTGCAAGAAGTTTAAGTTTTACAAATAGCAATAGCAGAGGTCCTTACCTTTAGTACATGATAAGCAGTTAGAATAATTTTACAAAAGACCTAAATATATCTGTTTATTAGTGAAATGCACATTCGAACTGATCAAATTATTTAACAGAACAAAATTTCTTATTAAAATATTAATATTTTTGACAGGACCCAAAATCAATTGACATAAAACTTACCAGTGGTGATAAGTATATAGTTGAAAACTATATACACACATACTGCATTAACAGTTTCTAAAATGAATACAAAATTTCTGTATAAGATTAAAATGTGTTACCAAATTTCTATTAAAATTGTGCTGTTTTATTTAACTTTTATACGTTTATTTTGTATATACATGTGCAAAAATTAACAAAAATCTTGCATGAATATTCCTCCTATACGTACTCCAGGGATGGAGCTCAGGTTGACAGGTTCAAAAGCAAACTTCAGTACCTCCTACTATGCCATCTTCCCAACTATATCTTTTGTAGTTTCATTTTTCTTTTCATTACTTTTGAGGTCTTAGGTTATATTTAATTGTTAAATAAACAATTGCAAATATAAAAAACAAACTAAAGTGTTAAGGATTTAAATCACATAGTAAATCTTAGATGAACTGAACCATGTCTATTTTGTCACTCTCAGGCAGCGTTCTCAAATTATAAGTCACAGTATCCTGCAAATCATATATTTACAGTATGATTAATAAGAGTAAAAAAATTACAGTTATAAAGTAGAAATCAAATAATTTAATGTTTGGCGGGTTATCATAACATGAAGAGCTGTATTACAGGGTCTCAGCAATAGAAAGGTGGAGGCCACTGCTTTAAGGTGAAATGCTAATTGGCAATAATCTCACACTCAGAAGGTATTTTTTAAATATATATGCTTCATATGTCTGATTTATCACTTTATTGTGTAAGCATTGCTACAGTGACCATGACATCATTTAAAAAATTAGATACCAAGCTGAAATATTTGTTTCTATTATATATGAATAATTCAATGTACTTATTATTAAACAACAGAAACTAAAAATAATAATCATAATTTGTGCTGTACTCAATGGGACTCCCAAGGCTATAGAGCTTAAGTAATAATATTCTGCTTCTGTCTAGAGACTGTTTTGTTTTCTCTTGTGTATCATAAAATAGGATTTCTTAATATATCTAATGGTTCTTAATATGCTTATTATAAAAATAGCACCCATGGGAACAAGTGTAAGAATAGAACTACCATTTCTCTTATCCAGAGAATATTGCTAGAGAAGATATAAAAATTATGAAACTCAAAAGGAAAATTAAATCCTAAAAATTAACATGCATAATAGAAAATTAGCAAATTTTTTTCTTCATTGTTCTTTAAATAATATTTAAAGTGTGTACTATAAATTTTTAATATCTCTTTGATATAAAATAGAGCTAATGTGAGTTTAGTTCTTCCTTTAATTCAAAAAAATGGTGTCAAACATTTCAGACCTTGAATTTAAAGTTATGAGATAAAAATAAACAATAATCAAATGATGAGCAGATATGTTCAAAGTAATGTTTTTAAAAGAACTTGAATACTTACTGTAAATTACATAATAATTTTAAGGAAAACAGAAAGGTAAAGCAAAGAAAGGAAATTCATTAAGGATAGACAGGAAAATGCCAAAGTGGTAGAGAGGTTCCTTGTCCAACAAACCTGAGCCCTAATTTTTAACAATATATATATATATATGTATATATATATTATTATCTGGAGTTATTCCAAGGGAGATGTAAACAAATGTCTACACATCTGAAATAGAGGATCAAGGGCTGAACAATATAAGTTATCAAAATACAAGTTGTTGAATCAATGGAATTCACTGGATATACTTATCAGTATGAAAGTGACCAAATGAAAACTACATCAACAAAATGTTACCCCTGAAAACTTAGAGTATATGAAAGCAGAAAATCTGTAGCTCATTGAACTTGGTATAGGCAGAATGGCAGGATGGGGAGTAAAAATATTTTAACTATCTTCCAGCATAACCACCCTGTTTCTGCCTCTCCAAGAATCTCAATATCTCAACTACAGTGTCACCATTCTTTATTGTCTACATAAAACTAGAAGGGAGAGAGCTAGTGAATCTATTCAGTTTCAGGGATTTTTTTTTTTTTAAGCTTCTGCATGCTGTGTTTCCTGAGATTTAAGGATTGTTCATTTCAAACATCTTTACACAAAATGAGCCACCTTGGCAATGAAATGAATCAGCATAGAGGAAGTTGCCATACAAAACACATGTTTCAAATAAAGTAGCTAAAATAATGAACAATACTGTGGAGTATAGTGAGATATTCTCTTTGTCTGATTCTGTGTCACTGACCATACCCATTGGTGGTGGAGAAAGGGGCTGGAGTGACCTGTGGAACTAGATCTGAGGAGGAGCTGGGGAATGCTCACTTGCTGGAGGGTCGCAGGGAGGAGAGCATCCAGTAGAACCTGCTAGTGTTTATCTCTCTGGGTTGTAAGTTGTTTTCCCCTGAATAAACATCTATTTGGGCCTATTTGTTTATCCTGATCCTTATTAAACCACGATACCTGGTGTCAGAAGCAGGATAAAGATTTCCATGCAACCTGAGTTTCACCCAGGTGGCAGATGCTATTCCTTTCCCCCACCATCCCTGAACAGGCTGTTGCCTTGCCTAACCAGGCAGACACACCACAGGTTGTGAGACATTTGTGTCTGCCCCCACAACTCCTTTATATCCACAGCGGCTCATCCCCTGACCATTCCATCACCTTGCATTTGGACAACACTGAGTGGGTGCCAGCCCCACTCCTGTGTTCCCAGGCATGGCCCAGCCTATGGAATTGCCCTGTTTGTGTGTTCGTGGCCTGGCAGTGCCAGTTGAAGGTGACACCTGTTAGCTCTGTGGTCCTAGCAATTTTTACAAGGCTTGTTTCACTCCTTTATTTAAAAAAATTTTGCTTGCCTTAGTTTGTTAAGAGCTATTCTACAGGGTCAATGATCAGAAGGATCGTCTTCTGCCAGACACTATTTGGTGGTACACTTCTGGACAGAACCGGGACAGAAGGATCATCTGCAACAAGACGCTATTTGCTGGTACACCTCCAGGCAAAACTACCACAAGTTGAGATCTACAACTAAAATCATCAAAGTTCTAAAACAGAAGAATTACACCTAAGGTAATTGTAACATCCTCTGCAATTTAAGCTGATACAATATCTGAGATCAACTGTTCCATACCTATGGCAGATAATTTGACAATGCAGGATTTAGGAATTCTTTTACTTCATACATAAAAGGAATTTTAGCAGAAGAAAATTATGACTTGACCAATATATACATTTTTTCGAAATAGCAATGTGTTTCATCATTAATATAATATACTTAAAGAAATGGTTTGAGATTAGAGCCAATAATAAGGAACTTGAACAAACCATAGGAGACATAGTAACAAAGATTCAAAACATTGAAGATGTCAATAGAGAGCTGACAAGTAGAATATAAAACATGGAACATAAAAATGACCAAGTAGAAAACAGATTTTTTTCCATGTCTGATGCCTCAATAACCAAAACAGAAACAATGCAATGCATTAACATACTGACAGAAACAGCTTGTTCCTGGTCTGATGATAATACTAATAAGGTTAAAAAACTGGAACAACAGGTGGAAAGACTAGCAGATAGAATCTTTTCCATGTCTGAGGATACTGGCAAGCTATCAGATAGAATGTTGTTTCTGGAAGGCAGTTTACAAGCCATTCAGATAATATCTAAGGATGAGAATATTAAAAAACATGTCCTGTCCCCATCGAGAGCACCCTTGGAGCTCTGATACACCCCCACCCATCCCCACCTTGAGCCTGTCCTCCTACCCTGTGTCTTACCCTGCCCACTGTCCCTCTGCTCTAGTTGAGCACAGGAACACAGGGTGGAGCCAACAGTCCACACTACTTTGAGGACTTCTCAGAGCAACTCTGAACAAAGGAGAACTGCGTATCCACACAGGACCACCTGTAATTTCCACCTACTTGGTCTCTGACCACCACCTCCAGTCCTCTGCTGGAGTACCGGGACCCTCCTAGAGATCTGCCTATTTCTGTGGGTCTACTCTAAGTTCAAGCAGCAAGATCCTTGACCCCCAAAGAAAGGCCTCTGCTAAAGAAAGAGGCCTCAGCTTGAAAGTGTCAGTTCCCAGTGAGATCCTACTATATGTGCAGAAACATCCCGAGTATCAGCCCAGCCATTGCCCTCTTCTGCCAGCCATTAGATAGAGCCATTGGCTAGAGTCCATACTACTTCGGGAGACTTCTCGGAGCAAATCTGAACACAGCAGACCTTCATATCCAAGTGGGACCACCCGTAATTTCCACCTTCTTGGTCCCTGGCCCCCACCTCCACTCCTTTGCTGGAGTCACTGGCTCCTCCCACAGACCCTCCTATCTCTGCAGGACCACTCTGAATTTCTGCAGGCATCTTCTACTGGATGTTCATCCATGCCCCCTTCCCTGGGTCCCTGTCTGCAAAGATACCTCCTATAGAGCTTATACCACACAAAGCTACAGATATTGAACCTCTGACCCACATAAGCCCACTGGGGAAGTACCATAGAGAGAGGCAGATGTCTGAAAAACACCTAATGGAAGAAGCTATGGGAAGACAGCAATACAAGAAAACATATAACAAAAGAAAGACAATCATGACACCAACAAAATCTAGGGAATCTACACCAACTAGACCAGAACACAACAAAGCAGATGAAGCAAAAGGAGATGACTTATAAATTATCATCATAAAAATGATAGAGGCCCTCAAAGAAGATGTGAGAAAATCCCTTAAAGAAATGGAGGAAAAAACAAACAAAGAAAGTGGGAGGATTGAAGAAATTCCTTAAGGAAAGTAAACAAAGTACAGAAAGCCAAGAAAAAACAATTAAGCAGGTGAAGGAATCAGTTCAAGACTTGAAAACTGATAGAGAAAATAAAGGCAACAGAAACCAAAGGAATGCTGGAATTAGAAACACTGGGCAAAATAATCAGGAACTACAGACACAAGCTTAACCAACAGAGTTCAAGAGATGGAAGAGGGAATCTCAGGAGCAGAAAATAAACTAGAAGAAATAGATTCATCAACCAAAGAAAATCATAAATCCAACAAATCCTTAACACAAAACATCCAGAAATATTGGAAACCATGAAAAGGCCAAACCTAAAAATAATAGGCATAGAGGAAGGTGAAGAAGCCCAGCTCAAAGGTGCCAAAAACATATTCAACAAAATCATTGAGGAAAACTTTCCCAATCTGAAAAAAATAGTCCATGATAGTACAAGACGCATACTGAACACCACACAGGCTGTACCAAAGAAAAAAAGACCCCTGACATATAAAAATCAAAATGTCTAACATACAGAATACAGAAAGAATATTAAGAGCTGTAAAGGACAGGTAACATATAAAGGCAGACCTATCAAAATTATACCTGAATTCTCCATGGAAACCTTCAAGGCCAGAAGATCCTGGATAGATGTTCTACAAGTACTAAGAGTCCAATGATGCCTGCCAAGGCTTTAATCCCAGCAAAACTATCAATCACTATAGATGGAGAAAATAAGATATTTAATAACAAAGCAAGATTTTCATAATATGTATCTACTAATCCAGTCTTACAAAATATTTTGGAAGGAAAACTCCAACCCAAGGAAGGTAACTATGCCCACAAAGACATAGGCAACAGATAATGCCACTACACCAGAAACCAAGGGTAAAGCAAGAATACCATAGGCAACAACAAATCTAAAACAAACAAGCATTAGCAGTAAATGGTCCTTACACACCCTCAACATTAATGGTCTTAAATCACCTATAAAAAGACATAGGCTAACAGAATGGATATGAAGACAGAACCCAAACTTCTGCTACATACAAGAAACACATCTAAACTTCAAAGATATTGCCTCAGTGTAAAGGGTTGGGAAAGAACTTCTAATCAAATGGAACCAAGAAGAAAGCAGGTTTGGGTATAACAATATCTAATAATTTAGACTTCAAACCAAAATTAATCAAAAGAGATGAACACAAAGTATAAATTCTGAACATCTATGCCCCTAATACAAAGGTACCCACATTCATAAAATAAATGCTACTAAAACTCAAAGCTTATATAACCTCACACAATTATAGTGGGAGACGTCAATACACCACTCTCAATACTAGACAGGACGAAAAATAAGAAAATTATAAAAGAAACAAAATTACTAACAGAAAGTATGTTTCTACTGGGGTTAACAGACATCTATAGAACATTCCATCCAAACACAAAAGAATATACCTTCTTTTCTGTTTCACATGGAACCTTCTCTAAAATCAACCACATACTAGGTAGCATAACAAACCACAACAGATACAAGAGAATAGGAATAGTCCCCTGTACCTTATCAGACCACCATGCTTTAAAATTGGAACTCAACAACAACACACATAGCAGAAAACCTGCAAACTCATGGAAACTGAACAATGTGCATTTGCACCACACCTGGCTCAAAGAAGAAATAAAGAACAAAATTAAGGACTTTCTAATATTCAACAAGAATGAGGACACAACATACAGGAACTTATGAGAAATGTGAAAGTATTGCTGCATGGGAAGTCCATTGCTCTAAGTGCCCATATGAAGAAAACAGGATAGACACATAAGAGAACTAAAAGCACAAGAAAAAGCCATAGAACAGAGAGATGCAAACACACCCCATAGGTGCAGATGCCAGGAAATAATCAACTTGAGGGCTGAAATCAACATAATAGAAACCAGGAAAACAATACAAAAAATCAATGCAACAAAGAGTTGTTTTTTTGAGAAAATCAACAGGATAGCCAAACCTTTACCCAAATTAATGAGAAAGCAGAGAGAGAACATGCAAATTAACAAAATCAGAAAATAAAAGTGGAACATAACAATGGACACAGAGGAAATCCAGACAATTTTCAGGTCATACTTTGAAAACCTGTATTCCACAAAAATTGAAAACTCAAAGGAAATGAACAAATTTCTGCATAACCATCACTTACCAAAATTAAATCAAGAACAGACAAACAACTTAAATAACGGGCAATGAAATAGAAGCAGTCATCGAAAGCCTTCCAACCAAAAAAAGTCCAGGGTCAGATGGATTCAGTTCAGAATTCTACCAGCCATTCAAGAAGAAATAATACCACTACTCCTCAAACTGTTCCACAAATTAGAAACAGAAGGTTCATTGCCAAACTCTTTTTATGAGGCCACAATAACCTTGGTACCCAAGCCTCACAAAGGCACAACTAAGAAAGAATACTACAGACCAATATACCTGATGAACATCTATGCAAAACTACTCAATAAAATACTGGCAAACCAAATTCAAGAATACATCAGAGAAATCATGAACCATGACCAAGTAGGCTTCATTCCTGGATTTCAGGGATGGTTTAAGATATGAAAATCTATCTACGTGATCCACCATATAAACAAACTAAAAAAGAAAAACCATATGAATATCTCCCTAGATGCTGAAAAATCTTCGACAAAATTCAACACCATTTCATGATAAAGGTCTTGGGGAGATCAGGAATAACAGGAACATACATAAACATAATAAGAGCAATATACAGCAAACCAACTTGCAACATCAAACTGAATGGAGAAAAACTTAAGCCAATTCCTCTAAAATCAGGACCAAAAAAAAGCTGCCCTCTCTCTCTATATCACTTTAATAGCATACAAGATGTTCTAGCTAAAGCTATAAGACTACAAAAGCAGATCAAAGGGATTCAAATTGGAAAGTAAGAAATCAAACTGCCTCTATTTGCAGATGATAAGATAGCTTAAATAAGCAACCCAATGAACTCTACCAGGGAAATCCTGCAGCTGATAAACTCCTCCAGCAAACTAGCAGGATACAAGATAAACTAAAAAACAAACAAAAAAAAAAATCAGTAGCCCTACTTTTTTTAGATGACAGAGACAGAGGAAGAAACCAGAGAAACATCACCCTTTAGAGTAGTCACAAGCAACATAAAGTATCTTGGGGTAATGCTTACCAAAATAGTGAAAGACCTATATAATAAGAAATTTGAGGCTCTAAAGAAAAAATATTAATGAAGATACTAGAAAATGGAAAGATCTCCCATGGCTAAAATCAACACCAATGAGGACTCATGTGGGAGAGGATGTGGAGTAAGAGGAATACACCTCCACTGCTAGTCAGAGTGCAAACTCATACAGACATTTTGGAGATAAGTATGGCAGTTCCTCAGGAAAATGGGAATTAGTTTTTCACAGGATTCTGCAATCCCCCCCTTAGGCATATACCCAAATAATCCACATCCATGCAACAAAGACATCTGCTCAACTATGTTCACAGCAGCACTATTTGTAATAGCAAGAACCTGGAAGCAAACTAGATGGCCTTCATTTGAAGAATGGATAATGAAGATGTGGCACATCTACACAATGGAATACTACTCTGAAGAAAAAAATAATGGTATCTTGAAATTCTCAGGCAAGTGGATGGCACTTGAAGAAATGATCCTGAAGGAGGTAACTGAGTCACAAAATGAGGAACATCGTATGTACTTATTCATATATGGATTTTAAACATAGAGCAAACAATCACCAGCCTATAAATCACACCATCAGAGGAACTAGGATACAAGGTATATTCTAAGAGTTTCATATGAAGTACCTTATAGAACCAAGATGTGTCAAGTCACCCAGAACATAGGGGAAGTTGGGGGGGGAGCAAATGGAGAGAGAAGTAGGAGAAAGCAAGCGGGAGGAAAGGAAAACAAGTAAACTAGGAAGATTGAGCCTGGTTAGAAATAGAAGACAGGAAAGTTAGAGAGAGAGAGAGAGAGAGAGAGAGAGAGAGAGAACATAAAAGAGGGAACTAATATTGGTTTGCAGATAAAACTGAACAAAAAGAAAGGTCTAGAGAAATACAAGACTGCTGCCAAATAACAATTTGAGCATTCCTGGAAAGGTTACCATAAATGCCCTTCCCGGATAGTGAGATCAACAACTAACTTATCCATGAAGCCCTTATCTAATACCTGTTGGAAACAGGAGTAAACAACCATTCATAAACACTGAGTCAAACACTGAGGACAAGAACAGGCTGCAGAAACACACAGAGACAGCTCACCTGAACAAGGAGGAACTAACAGGCCATCAGACTGATAGCTGGGAAGCCAGCATGGCACTGACTCAGGCCCACGTGAATATGGGACTCAGCCAGAAAGACTGTGCAGCCTAAGGGACCTCAGACAGTGGAGCCAGAATGTATCCCAGGTACACAAAAGGACATTGTGAGCACATCCCCCATAGAGGGATAACTGCCTTAACCTAGAGAAAGAAGAGAAGCCCTAGTCCCTGCTTCACATGACCTGTCAGATCTACATGACCCCAACTGGATGGCATTCCCCTACATATGGAATTGGGGTTAGGGATTGGGGGGGAGGGTGGTTAGGGTGCATGTGAGAGGGCAGAGAGGGTAAAAGGCAGGGAGGGAGGGGTGGAGGAAGGAAGGAAGGCAGGCAGGGAGGGAGGGAGTGAAAGGGTACTGGGATCAACATGTAAAATAATAAATTATAAAAACATGGAACTATTCATAGTTGGATAAAGTAAGAAACTGATGCAATGAAGGTTATAGAAAGCTATATGACTCAAAAAATTCAGACATTCAAAGAAGCAATGGAGAAAGATATCTGGACATAAAAGCCCTTCAGTCTGATACATCAGAAGAAGAACTACAGGTAGCATGGCATGAAAAAGACTAAAATTTTCTTCACCGTTTATGGACAGGAGAGCTTTCCTTGTATCTATTAATGAAAAAACAGCTACAAAAAAAAAATAAGATCCAAAAGGTGTCATTGCATATCAGGGGGAAACAATATATATTAGAGATTTAAAAAGTAGAAAGAAAGCATTAGTCTCATGGCATGCACTCACCATATGTGAAGCAATTAATAGAATCATGGGCAAGGAATAAAAAGGTAAACCACGAGGATTGGGACCAATTAATATCAGCTGTCCTTGAAA
Source organism: Phodopus roborovskii (assembly GCF_943737965.1). Taxonomy (NCBI): domain Eukaryota; kingdom Metazoa; phylum Chordata; class Mammalia; order Rodentia; family Cricetidae; genus Phodopus; species Phodopus roborovskii. The sequence goes on from NW_026126433.1 coordinate 20,734,547, forward strand.
ACTCCTCTCAATTAGCATGGAGGGCTTTATGGAGAGAGGAAGCAGAAGCTCTTGTTTTTCAGGGCTTAAAGATAGTTTATAAAGCTCCCAAGGTTAAAATTCGTAGTGAGGGTCTTTATGCTAACCCAGAAACCCAAGCTGCTTATGATGGACATATCTTGTCTCTGTGCATTACAGCAGCTCTGAATGCTTGGGTTAAGGTTCATGAATTACAGGACAGGATAGAATCCTATACAAAATAAGGCAAGGACCTAGAGAATGCTTTATTGTGTTTCTAGAAAGATTATCTAGTGCAGTAAAATGAGGGGTAGCAGACATAGATTCTATGCAAATACTCATAGAATCATTAGCTTATGAGAATGCAAATCCACAATACAAACAAATGCTTTGGCCTTTAAAAATCAGATCAGCACCCTTGGATGAATGGGTCCTATATACAGTCACCATTGAGTATAATGACAATAATACTGTAGCTTGGGTAGGAGAAGCCATATCTAAAGATCTGAGAAGACATCAAAATAACAGAGGTCTTAACTATAGTGACATGGAAGCTTGGGTAGGAGAAGCCATCTCCAAAGGTTTGAAAAGATATTGAAATGTCAGGTATTTTAACTGTGGTAAGATAGGACATTTAAAAATAAATTGTAGGCAAACATCTCTAGAAATAACACTCCCAGGAATGAATCAAACAGAAGGCCTCAGCCTTCTTTGTTATGTAGAAGGTGTGCCTAAGGCTGACACTAGAAAAATGAGTGTAGATAGACAAGCATGGAAACCTTTTACAATTGGTAAACTCCTTGGGGCAGCCTTTTGAAGGCCCCCACACCAAAGGTGGTCCAAACATTCCCAGTCACTGTGGAGTACAATTAGAAAATCCTGTGCTTATTGTAAAAAATGCATAGCACTGTGGATGACAAATTAGTAATGGAAGTTGAATCAAACATGACAGAAGTAAATGAAAAACATATTTTAGCAAACATCTATAAACATTCAAAGGCCTAGATTGATAGTTAAGATGAATAGTAGACTGTGTGAAGGTATTGTTGACACAAGGGGTGTATTAACTATCATAACTAATAAATCTTTGCCTCAAAGATGGCCCCTGCATGAGGTAAATGCTTAATTCTTAGGGATTGGAACCCGGTCTCAGGGAAAGCAGTGCATGAGATGTATTGAATGTGTAGAACAAGATGGGCAGAGAGGAAGTTTGAGACCATATGTAGCTCATGTAGTGATAAATTTATGGAATACACAAATTAATATTCCTTCAGTATTCCATAGGAACCATAACCGACCTCAGTTTTTTGAGTATTATAACATAAAGCACATAACTGATATACCATACAATCCTACAGGACAAGCAGTAGTTGAAAAATCCAATCGTACTTTAAAAGAAAAGCTCCATAAACAGGCAGGAGGAAACAAGACACCCAAACACAGATTACATAATGCTTTATTAACATTAAGCTTTCTCAATGCTGACAAAACAGGAAAAACAGCTGCAGAAAGACACTGGACAATAGAAAAAACTTCTGAACTAAATGAGTCAGTGTACTTCAAGGATGTATTGACCTCAGAACAGAAACCAGGATATGTGTTATGTTGGGGTAGGGGTTTCGCATTTGTATCTATAGGAAAAGAAAAGCTATGCATACCATCTAAGTTAATCAAATTCTGAGTTGAACAAGAGAAATATCTTAATGAAGAGAAATGACAAGTCATCCAACAAATTGGGTTCTATGAGATGCGTGGAGACCTCTCAAAGGAAGGGGGAGTGTTTTGTTCTTTTCCTTACAGGAAAATATAGAACAACTATCTTCAAACAGCCAAATGACACTGAACATGTCAGTACCTACAGAAGACAAGGCAGCTCTCCAGAAAGAATCACTTAATGAAGAGGAATATGACTTGTGATAAAAATATTTAATTCTAGTAAACTATTTCTATACAGAAATCTAGCTGTACTATCTAGTATTCCTGTAGTCCCAATTCATGTAAACCAATGTTGGCTTTGGAGGTGGATTTGGCTTTCCTTCTCTAAATGCAAGCATGTGGTTAAGATTAAACTCACAGTTTCTGCCTTATATCAAGAAGCCTATTGGTATAAGGCAGAAGAAAACAAAATCGGGGGACTCATTTGCGTATATGCAATTTTCTCTCTGAAATCCTAATTTTCTCATATACATTTTAATACTTATTGTTACTTTTACTAATGCATACCTTAAAACTTTAAAATTTTACTTTGATATTGATGTTTAAGTTTTCCCCAAGGAATAATAACAATTCCTAACATCAATCTTTGAACCCTTCAGAAAGAAGATGGGTCCCCACTTCTACATTTCCACTTGATTCAACCTGGTGCATCTGTACTACAAACATCATCCTAAAACTGGTTTGAGACTGTTTTGCTCAAGACAGCTCGTGACTGGCTAGCTGTAATGGTGCATCTTCTTATTATGCCCTGGCCAGAGTTTCAAATAGAACTCCATCAAGTATTTCCTGACACAAAGTGACTAGGTACATATGTCACAGCCAGTTCTGTTGAGAAATTTGGTTGCTAAAACTTTTCTTCCTACAGGATCCCATGGAGCAATCATCATCCCATTTCAGCAGGAAGTAGTCTGGAGATAACAATGCCTCTTTTCCCTCCTCTTGGATAATATTAATCTACTTTGGGTTGGTTTTAGTTACTTGGGGTTGGTTATGGAAGGTGATACTTAGACTCGGGTATTTCTTTTAGACAGCATAAACTGTCATTGGTTTTTCTAATTTTAGCTTTCTTGCATGAGTAAGATAGTATCACAGAGTTGAATGTGAATCATTTGGGCATATGCATAAGATTCTGAATTGCCAAGTCCTGTGGTAAAGTGATTCCCATTTTACTGAGGAACCACCACAATGATCTCTAAAATGGCTGTACAAGTTTGCACTCCCACAAACAGTGAATGAGCGTTCCCCTTCTGCCACATCATCTCCAGCATAAACTGTCATTGATTTTTCTAATTTTAGCCATTCTTGCATGAGTAAAATAGTATCACAGAGTTGTTTTGAATTGCAATTCCCTGATGGCTAAAGATGTTAAGCACTTTCTTGAGTGTCATTTAGCAATTTTGAATTCCTCTACTGAAAATTATCTATTCATTTCTGTACCCCACATTTTAATAGGGTTATTTGGTGTTTTACTGACTACTTCCTTGAGTTCCTTTTATATTTTGGAGATCAGCCCTCTTTCAGATATGGGGGTTGGTGAAGACACTTTCCCAGTATGTGGGGTGTCCTTTGGTCTTGTTGACTGTGTCCCTTGCCTTACAAAAGCTTCTTAGTTTTTGGATGTCCCATTTGTTCATTTGTTAATGTTGATCTCAGTGTCTGTGCTATTGGTGTTATGATAAGGAAGTGGTCTGCTATACCAATTAGTTCAAAAGTATGTCCCATTTTCTCTTTTAAGAGGTTCAGTATGGCTGGATTTATATTGAGGTCTTTTATCCACTTGGACTTACGCTCTGTGCATGGTGATAGACATGGGTCTATCTGCAGTCTTCCACACACCATCATCTAGTTGTGCCAGCACCATTTTCTGAAGATGCTTTTCTCCTTCCATTGTATAATTTTAGCTGTTTTGTCAAAAATCAGGTGTTCATAGGTGTTTGGGTTAATATCAGGATTTTCAATTTGATTCCACTGGTCTACATTTCTATTTTTGTGCCAATACCAGGCTGTTTTCAGAACTATAGCTCTGCAGTAGAGCTTAAAGGCAGGAATGGTAATGCCTTCTGAAATTTCTTTATTGTAAAGGGTTGTTTTGGCTATCTTGGGTCTTTTGTTTGTCCATATAAAAATGAGTATTAAGGAAAGGAAAAAGATCACCTGAACATTTTGGGAGTCAGGGGACAGTGAGTGTAGTGAGAGTCAGCAGGAAAAGAGGAGGAGGAGAGGAGAACATGTGGAACCAGGAAGATTGGGTCGGGGGACAAATAGATGAGTGCAAAAAAAGAAAAACCATAATAGAGAGAGACATTATAGTTTTGAAGAGAAAACTGACTCTAGAGAATTGTCCAGAGACCTGCAAAGATGACCCCAAATAATAATCTGAGTAACAGTGGAAAGGCTACCATAAATTCCCTTCCCTGATAAAGAGATTGACAAATAACTTATGTGCCATCATAGAGCCCCCATCAAGTAGCTGATGAAAACAGAAGCAGACACCCACAGCTAAACATTGAGCAGAACTCCTGGAATCCAGTTGCAGAATGGGAGGAATGATAAGAAATGGGGTCAAGACCAGGCTACAGAAACCCCCAGAGACAGCTATCCTGAGCAAAGGGTGTATAGAGACCACCAGACTGATAGCTGGGTAACCAGGATTGTACTGACTCAGACCCCTTTGAATGTTGGTCTCAGTAGATGACCTGGACAGTCCAAGGGACCTGTGACAGTGGAACCAGGATATATCCCTGGTGCATAAAATGACTTTGGGAGACCATTCCCCATGGAAGGATACTCCCTTAGCCTAGAGACAGGAGGGGGGGTCTAGATCCTACTCCAAATGGCTTGAGAGATTTTGATGATTCCTCCTGGAAGGCAGCACCCTCCCTGTGGAGTGTGGGAGGGATGGGATGGGAGGAGGGTCGGGGATCATGGGAGGGAGGGAAGGAGAAGGAACTGGGATTGATGTATAAAATAAGGAAAAAATAATGATTGTGTGTGTGTGTGTGTGTGTGTGTGTGTGTGTGTGTGTGTATAGACAAATACAACAAAATCCCTCAAAATCTTGAAAACAATATATAAACGTAATCCACAAATAAAGAACCTAAACCATAATCAAATAGGACACACATACATACTCACACAGACACACATGCACATGAAAAACAAAGAGTAATCCATAGAGTCCACTTTATTTTACTCAACTACTCTTACACAGTTGACTTGCCCTGGAGTGATATGCAATTTCATTTCATTGGACAAGGCTCAGTAATTGTCCAAAGGAAATTAGCTGTTACCTTTTACTCTAGTAGAGAGACATCCATCCATCCATCCATTCATTAATTTTTTAAATATAACAAATTAAATGTTTAAGACACAGTAAAAAAAATAGTGTTGTCAAATATTACTTTAAGGTGTGAAGTAGAGATCCTCAAAGTCCAGCCATACAACTAACCTCCAGCCATGGAGTTATAGTAAAAGTAAGATACACAGAAGAAAAGGAAAATGCACAGAGGAAACAGTTGGGATAAATAATATCTATTTTCTTCTTTTGTTAAATACTTTCTTTTCTTATAGAGTATGTCATGATTATAGTTTCCTTTCCCCTGTACTCCAGCAAGACCTCCTTACTTCGTCTCCCTTCATGATGCACTCCATTTCTGTCTCCCATTAAAAAATAATTGCCTTTAAGTGATAACAACCAAATATGATAAAATAAAATAAATTATAACAAAGCAAAAACTTTCATATCAGAGTTGGACACAGTAACCTAACACAAAAAAAAAAAAGAGTCCCAAGAATAGACAAAGATTTTGAGATCCACTTGTTCTCATAGTCAGGTGTCCCATTAAAATACTAAGCTAATAACTGATGCATATACAGTGAAGACAGATAAAGACCAGTGTAGACCTTGTGCTTGCTTTTCAAATTCTGTGAGCTCACATTTCTTATTTGATTCAGAGGACCCAGTTCTCCTGGTATTCACAAGCTCTTAAACTTCATATAATCTTTCAGTCTCTTCTTCTGCAAGAATCTCTGAGCACAGACAAGAGGGATTAATTGGATATACCCAACTTATACTATCTCTGAGTAACATCTGGCTGTATATACTCTACATCTGGTCTTACATACTTACAGAGTAAGCCTCTTTGAAGATAACTTGATACAATATTGTTCTATAAGTTTAGCAGAATCTAATTAGATATAATTTTGGGGTGTGTTTGTGTGTGTACGTGTTGCATGTTGGCGTTCTCTGTGTGTATTTCCTTTGTTGATCAGTGTGTGTGTGTGTGTGTGTCTGTATATGTGTGTGTGTTTGTGTGTGTGTATATATGTGTGTGTATTCATTTGTCTGTGTCTGTCTGTTTCTTTTGTTGAACTGTTTACCATTGGTCTTTATATTATGTAGTCTCTGTGTCATGGTTATTAAGAGACTGTCAGTTATGTGTTCCTTCTTATGAAGTGGTTCTTAAGTCAACAAGTACTCTGAAGACTAAAGAAACATAAATGGAAACATGGTTAACAATCTAGCCACAAAACATCTGAACTACAATCTTTACTCCATTTTATCTACAAAAAATGTTTATAAAGAATGGAATAGCGGGGACAGGGGTGGGCAGCATGGAAGTTTGGGAGTGTGGGGGACCTGGGATTGATATGTAAAATAATAATAATACAATCTCTGAATTTAACAAATACTCATATTTTGAAACTGCCGTTACACTTATAATATCTGAAAATATATTTTAGTTTTGAGGGCAAACAGAATAATTATGGTTTCTTTAGGAAAGTATATCATTGTTATAAAGAATATGTTATACTTGAAATCCTGAAGCAAAGATGAACAGAAAATAATTTTAACTGGTCCAAGAAAGCAAGAATTGATGTTAACAATAACATTTCTCTTATACAGTAAGTGTATCAACTAGAAACTGTTATTGCTTGGAATAACTTAAAATATTAAAACGATGTGTTTTAAAGTATTAAAGGCCATTTTTGTTGAGGTAATTGAAACCTTTATAATTTTCTGGTAATAAACTTAGCATAGACATTGTAGAATGAAATGTAAAGAATGTTAGAAAGCCAGTATCTTTAATTGCTGTCTCCTCCTAATGTCATTGTTGAATATGAAAAAATAATTTAACATAACATTAGGTTTTATGGTGTTATAAAAATTATATGAGAGACTTGTTCCAGCTTTGTAAAAATTAGCTCATGTTATGAATGTCTACAAGGGGCACTGATTATGTTCACCTTAGTCTCCAAAAGACAAAATACAGTTCCCTTCAGCCTACCTGCTGAATTCAGCATTTAAACCTGGCAGGGTTTCTAATTAGAAAAATAAATAAAACATGAAGCATAAATAAGAAGAGTTAATGAAAACCACATACTGTGACTAATCTAAAAGAAATAACGTTCACATGTTAACCATGAAAATATGAGGACAAAAGTAGGCAAAACTATACTTTGAGAATGAACAAGATATTTCCAAGTAAAGACTTAACTGAATCATGTTACTAAATTGTACAATGTTATATACTGTGTCCTACTTCATGTCAAAAATCACATTTCATTCTTGAAAAAAAAAGTAGAACAAAAGCTTTCCTGCTTTTCCCCATTATCTCTAAAAGAGTTTTCTGTGTTATTCTTGAAGACAGTTTTAAGTACAGTCCAGTGAAGGATCAAGCCATGACATGCAACAGAAATATGTACTAGCTATTAGTGTCATTGTTGTAACCAAATACCTAAATAAACAACAATTTATGGAGAACATATTTATTGTGCATTAGTGTCAAAGAAGATATTACAGTCATGGTGGCAAGAATTCCAGACAGATGATCACACTGTATACACACTTAGGAAATATTAGAAGAAATGAATGCTGGTACCCATGTCAGTTTCCCCTTGATATCAAACTGAGAGGTCAGCCCATGGAAAGGTAACATTTATAGTCAGTTAAGTGCATGACTCTTAATGAACTTCCCTGGAAACAGTACAATGTATATATACAAAGAAGTATGTGTTCTGATGACTGCAAAAACCAGTCTGTCTGATAAGATCATCTGCCACATAGTGATAACCTAAGTTTAAAATTATAAAAAATAGTAGCTTTCAGAATATTTGGTTAACAAAGACAATCATACAATGTCCTTTATAACTCATACAACCATAAATAGGTGATGTTATGTTTTGTAAATCGTGGGCCTCAGGTCAAAGAAAAGTGTGTTTTGAAATTAGTGTGTGTGTGTGTGTGTGTGTGTGTGTGTGTGTGTGTGTGTGTGTGTTGTAAACTTCTATAGTTGGAAAGTTTCCAACTATAGTTTCCATATGATTGCATTAGAAGTTCTTCAGTTTTAGTTATCAAAAAGGGGATGAAGAAATTGTAATAGCCAAAGGTGTAGAATGACAAAAAGAAAGTGTATTATAAAACACATAAGGAGTATTATACATATGAGTGCAGAAAAGTTGTGACATTATTCACAAGTCATTTAAAAACACTCACCATTAATAAAAGAATAAGAAAGAAGGCTGGCATAAAGCACTACCTCTAACTTACATGTTATTGGATAGTGATAGAATGTCAAGAGGGCTATTAGTTTCCTTTAACAAATTGGCATGTGGTATATTGACCATGCTCCATTGGAAGGAAGGCAACAGCCTCAAAAGTATACAGGGAGCACAAATTGTAGCTGATGGGAATAGAAGGAAATGACAAAAACATAAAACTGAGAGAATTGAGAAAAGAAATGGCTGGGAACACTTGGGAAGAGATAGATTATGATCAAAGTATATGCAATATTTCAACTGCTGTCTAGAATATTTTATGCTACTTTATGTTTTTTTCCCTGCAAATCTCAACATTTTATTTTTTCTATCTGAATAGAATTCTATTGTGTACATATATCACATTATCATTATCCACTAATTGGTTGAAAGACACTTTGGTAGGTAGCATTTACAGAGTTCTCTTTCTTCTTTTAATATTTATTTTATATAACCAAGTCCATTTCAATGAAAACAAATATTTATAGAAAATACTTGGGAATTTGGGCGTTGTTCTTTCCAAACTACTTCCTGATGGTAAGGGGAGCTGTCATGGGGGATTCTAAGAAGATTCAGAAATCCTGGCTGTAGTCTGTAAGGCTGCTTTCTCCAGCTGTTTTGAATGTAGGATCACCTTATACTCTGTTTCAGGCGGTCTGGCTTGTACAAACCACATTAGTCTGGAAGGAATCCACATCTTTTCATTTTCTGTGAAAACAAAAATAGAAACCCTTTTCCCCAGTAACTTGTCTTTGAGCTTAAATTTTGGAGTCAAAGCATTTTTTTAATTAATTTATTAATTCACATGTTGATCCCAGTTCCCCCTCCCTCCCTCTCTTCCTCCCTTCCTGCTTCCCTTCCTTTTCCTGCTTCCCTTCCTTTTACCCTCTCTGCCCTCTCACATGCACTCTAAACACCCTCCCCTCCCATCAACCCACCCCAATTCCATATGTAGGGGAATGCCATCCAGCTGGGGTCATGTAGATCTGAAAGGTCATGTGAAGTAGGGACTAGGGCTTCTCTCCTGTCTCTCGATTAAGGCAGTTATCCCTCCATGGGGGATGTGTTCGCAAGGTCCTTTTGTGCACCAGGGATACATCCTGGCTCCATTGTCAACAGTCCCTTAGACTGCTCAGTCTTTCTGGCTGAGTCCCATATTCACATGGGCCAGAGTCAGTGCCATGTTGGCTTCGCAGCTATCAGTCTTGTGGTCTGTTAGCTCCTCCTTGCTCAGGTAAGCCGTCTCTATGTGTTTCTGCCACCTGTTCTTGTACTCTCCATCTGCATCTGGGTTTTACTTTGACTCAGTGTTTATGTATGGGTGTTTGCTCCTGTTTCCAACAGACATTAGTTGAGGGCTCCATGGATAAGTTAGCTGTTGATCTCACTCTCCAGGAAGGGCATTTATGGTAGCCTTTCCAAGGAAGCTCAAATTGTTATTTGGCAGCAGTCTTGTAGTTCTCTAGACCTTTCTTTGTGTTCAATTTTACCTTCAAACCAATATTGGCTCCCTCTTTTACGTTCACTCTCTCTCTCTCTCTTCCCTGTCTTCTATTCCTACCCGGGCTCAATCTTCCTGGTGACATGTGTTTTCCTTTTCTCCTCCTTGTTTTCTCCTACTTTTCTCTCCATTCGCTGCCCCCCCCACTTCCCCTGAGCTCTGGGGAACTTGTCCCTTCCCGGTTCTGTGAGGGACTTTATATGAATCTCTTAGAACACATCTTGTATCCTAGTTCCTCTGGTGGTGTGAATTATATGCTACTTTCAATTACTACAATATTTCTGTATGGAAATAGGCTGAGATTAAGATTCAAACACATTATTATGTATATTAATGTTTAATGTGACATTCTATGTATTTTATGTTCAAATTCAATAGATATGCTATATTACATCCATGAATTTTATATCATATATATATTTTTAAATTTTCAAATGAACATATATATCATTTATTGATTAATGTATTTAATATAAATGATATTTTAGTTGTCATAGTACCTCTTGTACTATAAGCATTAACTACTAACTACTTATCTTTATCATTTAGCTTTAGACATGATAGAAAGGGCTTTTAGTTAATGAATTTTAAAAGACCTTATCTAGAAATACTATTTTAAAATAACAAATCTATAAAATATTATCAACTTTCTACCATTTTATTCCTTCATAGTACAATATAATATATTTAATTGGCTTGTGTTTTCTTAGTCTTACCTTAAATCCCTAAGAAGCTAGAATACTATGTAATTCATTGTTATTTAATTTTCAAAATTATAAATTTACCTGTACATAGTTATAATGCAAAACATATACCATAAAAGACAGGATGACAAGTAAAAGTTATCTGAGATTTACTTACTGAAAGAAATATGAAGATCTTGCTTTGTCATTGGCAAAATCCTATTGCTCATTGAAAATTATGTTTCTACAAATTTTATATCTCCTGAATTTTCAACTTTCAACAAGTTTTGAAAATAATAATACAGTAAGATATGAATTATCTAATTTTATATAGTTGAAAGTTGTTTGTTGACATATTATAAATGATATTCTTTATATAAATATATATGTAGTTCTATTGTATATCTGAAGATTCCATTAGAAGTAAAATTTGGGGTTAATATCTCTTCACTGTAAATGAAACCTGAGTGTTTGAATTTTCCAGTAGAGTACAGCGAATATTTTCACAGCATATTTTTTTTGCTTTGCTTTATGTGCTGTTCTTATATGTAGTGAGATAGTCCTTCTGTGGCACTGACCACGCCCATTGGGGGTGGAGCCATGGGCGGAAATTACCTGTGGAAGGAAGTCGGAGGGAGAGCCGGGAAAAGCTCTCTTGCTGGAGTGACTCAGACAGGAGAGCATTGGGTTGAACTTCCTGGTGTTCATCTGTCTAGGTTGTAAGTTATTTCTCCCTGAATAAACATCTATTTGGCCTATTTGCTTATCTTGATCCTTATTTAACCACGATATCTGGTGTCATAAGTGGGATTAGGATTTTCACAGGACCTGGTTTTCACCCAGGCTGCAGACGCCACTCCCCTCCCCAACCCTCCCCAAGGGGCAGGGTTTAACCAGGTGGACTCACCACAGCTTTGGGACATTTGCCTCTTCCTAACAGCAAAGCAGATCTTTGCTGCCAAAGCGGGCCTGAGAAGGCACTGACTGCTTCTCATTTTTTGACCATTTCTGCACAGGACTTTACATCCGTGCAAAGCAGCTCAACACCCACCCTGCTTGCGTGTATTCCTGCCCTTAGTCTTATGTTCCAGCAATTCTAAAAATCTCCTTTTAACAAAATGTCGCTTGCCATAGTTTGTTAAGAGCTATTCTACAGGGACCGGAATCAAAAGGATCATCTGCTGCCGGACAATATTTGGCAGTACACTTCTAGGCAGAACCGGGATCAGACAGGCCTTGGTGGCTAGGTGCTATTTGATGACACACCTCCAGGCATAACTACCACAAGCTGAGATCTACAACTAAAAGCATCAAAGTTCCAGGACAACAAAATTACACCTAAGGTAATTATAACATCCTTTGCAATTTAAGCTAATATAAAATCTGAGATCAATTGTTCCATAACTATGACAGATAATTTTACAATACAAAACTTTAGGAATTATTTTACTTTATATGTAAAGGGGATTTTAACAAAAGAAATTTATGACTGGACCAATATGTACATTTATTTTATAATAGCAATGGGTTTCATCATTAACATTATATTCTTAAAGAAATGGTTTGAGATTACAACAAACAATAAGAAACTTGTACAAACCATAGGAGACTTAATAACAAGGAATCAAAACATTAAAAATGATAAAATTGAAAACATAGAAACAAGGATTCAAAACATTAAGAATGGTAAAATTCAAAACATAAAAAATATAAAAAAAATTTTGGGATAATAGTCATCATCTTTGGGTTGGTTTTAGTTATTTAGGGTTGGGTATGGAAGGTGATACTTACACTCGGGTTTATCTTTTAGACAGGAATAGGGAATGGTTGGGAAAGGTATGGTTTAGATGGGATATAGGTAGATTAGCCTATTTTCTTGAGAGGTTGAGTAAGAATGAGATAGTATTTTACAGCTTACATTGTTATGTGTTCTTATGTGGTAAGATATGTAAAATTAAGTTTATATTTTGTTATATTGTGTGAAATCTTTCCACTTACGATGTTGTATGCACATTATTTTTTACCATATTCTATGAATGTATACTTTTCTTGTATTCAAGACATTTTGTATATTGATTCAATTTGGGATATTTATCTTGCTTCCCTTTACAGTTCTACCTCTTGTCTTGACACTTATACTCTACCTCTATTTTAGGGATTTACATGTATGTATATGTAAATAGTTATATTGTTTAAGTATTTTTCCTGCTCTACTCAGGGAAGTTTTAATCATTTTTTTAGCTAAGTTCCTGAGTATTACAGATTATCTTCACTCATGTTTCCTGTACCTATGAGATTAGTCAGATATAGATGCTTAATCTTCAATCACTTCATAGATATACAGAACATGGCATTTAAATGTTTTAATATTAGTACTCCATTGACATGAGACACAGTTGCTCCTGACAGCACCGTGCACTTTCCCGAAAATATGTTGGACACTGTTGTTGCTCCTGCTGGAGTTCAATCTCACCTCAGCTAATGGCCTGATGGGCAAAGAATTGGCCCCACCTTGACCTCTGATTTGGACATGCGGTCCTATGTGCTTGAAGGAGACAAATATAGAAGACTGCTTGACCTTGCCAAGTCAGGGTAAGACAGCCATTCTACTTCCCTGCTGTTGATGTGGTCTGTCAAGTTCTCTTGGCCTTAGCCAAAACTGGGTGTATCAACGTTGCTGTGAGACCTTGGGTGACTGTCCAGGTGGCTTGCTCTTTCTGTCCTTGCTGCACCTTTTGGAAGTTGTCCATCCGCACTTCCTGTCTACTCTAGTATTGTTATTTTCCTTCTCAGGTCTTGATGAGGTTAAAGATTAAACTATCACAACTATTATTCTCTCTTCCTAGTTAGATATATTAGGTACTAGACTTACGTTTTCCAGCTTAGGACAACTCTATTGTAAACGCCATTATGCCTTCACCCTAGGACTAGATATGTAGGTCATTTTGTTCTCGATTTTTCTTTTCTCAGAGCACACTTGTTATTCACTGTTTTGTATATAGTTTTGAATGAAGCCTGAATCTTTTCTTTATACTAAAAGGGAAATTGTAGTGAGATCGTCCTTCTGTGGCACTGACCACGCCCATTGGGGGTGGAGCCATGGGCAGAAGTGACCTGTGGAAGGAAGTCGGAGGGAGAGCTGGGAGAAGCTCTCTTACTGGAGTGACTCGGACAGGAAAGGATCGGGTTGAATTTCCTGGTGTTCATCTGTCTAGGTTGTAAGTTATTTCTCCCTGAATAAACATCTATTTGGCCTATTTGTTTATCCTGATCCTTATTTAACCATGATACTTATAAACTTTTTACACTGGCTATTAAATTGACTTATTTTATTGCTTCAAGAAAACACAACTGCTTTTGAATTTTCCAGCTAAAATTATTTGTAGAAAATTTAATCAAATATTGCCTGTAAATGGACAAAGACTTGATTTTTATTTCTTAGCCTCAAAATGAATAGTTTTGCTTTTCAGTGGTTTGTGGTCATTCTGGATATCAACTTGAGCTCTACCTTTTTTCTCAGAATATCAAGATAAGAATTTGACACCTTCAAAAATGGCGGGACTTTAATAATGCAGCTATAAAGCTTCAATTCTATTAGTACAAAAGTTTATATTTAAATAGTGTGCTTTTACTATTTTATATTTATAATTTGATATGCATAGACAAGATGAATAAAATGTATGCATATAAAAGTTTTAAGAAACATTATCTTGGATCTGTGAAAGGATATGCCTAACTATTGAGCAAATAAAGAACAAGTGATATATTTTTCTAGATCTTAGGAATTTTACTTTCCTGTGAATTCTATAATATATTTCTTCAAATGTAGTTTCTTATATCAGCAGTGATTTATCATCTTATATTTCTACAGGATGGAATTTCACCATGAGTCACACTGAATTCAAATTTAAGTCTCTACAGGACATGTATATTTAAAACACTTTTATGGGACAATCTTTTACTCTTCTTCCTGTAGGTTGTAAAGGTTTCCATTCCTCTTGGCTCATTATTCTTCACACATAATTTCCTATTGTCAGCACTTTCTAATATCCTTCTTTGCAGTGAACACACTATGTGATATAATTGGTTCAGTGGACAGTCCTTTAGATTGTTTTTTGTCTGAGGGATAGCTCCAAATCACAATCACAAATTTCTACCTTTCTCTTTAGGGGACAAATGAAAAATATGAGTAAACAAACAAGAATCCTTCACTTCACTATTCTGTCTACTGCTGTCTTCTAAAAGAGAAACCATAATGAGAGGTAAAAAGCATCAAACAGAATGTGATTAGTAATATGAACTAGGCACAGTGCCACATATCTGCAGGTACAATGTGACAATGAGCAGATACTTGATGATTAAAGTGTAACATGGTTATATTTCATTAAAATGGCCAATATAGGAATACTACATCAGTGTTGATACAGACTATCAGGCAACAATGCAAGAAATAATATTCAAAAACGATATAACAAGTGACAAATGCTCAATAAAGTAGGAGTAGCAACAGTGGCAGAAATAAGAGAAGGTGATGGTGGATTGCCAACTTCTTATTGTACACTAACAAGGAACAACAGTGCTAAAAAAAATTATATCCTTTTGTAAGAACATGTCATTTTGAGACTTTTGAAATTGGGGTAATACATAAATATTCATTCTATTTTACTAAGCTACTGAGAAAAAAATCTACATTGATGCCATTTACACTCAGATATTTCATTACAGCTATACAGTGTAGTTTCAATTAATTCATAAATGAGAATTTAGGAACCAAATTAAGTCTGGTGATGGTTTAGCTAGGCAATGATTATGTAGAGAACTTGTGACAAAGAAATAAATATTACTCTTTATATGAAGGTTAGCAGAATATATAGAAGTACATTGTGTAGTACACAAAAGTGCAACATATAGAGACACTCATTGAACATGACAGAAGCTGAAGACTGAGACATCTTTAAATTTCTTTTATTTTTTTCACTGCAAGTTTACCAGGCATTTTTAATGCCAAGTGATAGAAAAAATGACAACTAAATTTCTTTCCCTGAAAAATACTATTGCTGCTTCTTTTTCATCTCCCTTTTTCATTCACTATCTAAAGATTGCTGAGGTTATAGATTAATAAACGTTTTGGCTGAGTGCAGACATATGATTTACTAGCCCTGCAGTTCTTGAGAAAAATTACTTAGTCTCTCTGTATCTCTGTTATTCTTTTATAAGGCATGAGTAATAATCCCTATACTAAATGGTTATGAGAAAGGTTAAATACAAAGCATATAAAGACCACTTATTATACTTCCTGACCACATGACTCAGACAGCTGTTAAATGATGTTTTGTTATACCTTTTTGTTAGTCATTATTTTACTTCACTAGCAGCATGGTGATCTTATTCCCTGTAGGTTTGACAACAGCAAGTCATGATGCAAAAAGAAGGATTCTGAAATGCAGAATACAAGGTTTCACTTTTCCTGGAGAAGATCTGACTAGTATATATTGACTAAGCTGCTATAATACACCCATGAATTGACACATAAAAAGATACAACTTCCTTTAAGGATGACTTACACAACCATATTTAAACAAGTGAGCTTTAATATTTATAACACTGTACAAAGTAATCACATTGATATTCTTCCTAAATTAAAGTCAAAATTAACAGTAGTTTTACAGAGTAGACTGTCAAATTTGATTCTTTCCAAAAAAAATACTATTAAGGTATTCGTGGTGATAATAATTTTCAGGAAACGTGTATATTTATTAAATGTCCCACTGACAGACAAGTGAAGGCATTTTAAGAAGTAGGAATATCACAGACAACTGATCTCTAGAGATTTCTATTTGCCCCAAAGTTTAGTATGCATATCTAATAATAAATAGTATTGTTGATATCAAGTTTGTGTTCTGCTCTAATATCATTCTAGATCTTACTTTATGCCTTGCCATTCTTCTCATTATATATGCCACCCCTTGATTTCTTTCAAATTCATTGCTCTTGATTATTAGTTGGTTACACGCATGCATGTATATGTGTATACATATATATTACATACATATTGTTAAATACATAAACAGAACTTTCTCAGTCTGTATAATGGTGTTTTAAGATTTGCTTATGAGCAACACTGCCACAGAAGATTGAATAATGTAGAATATTGGAGGACTGAGTGAGAAAAGGATATTAAGGCAAAGGAAAGGGTGAACTTTGAACACTACTGCTATATGGAAGATCTATTGTCTTAATACTCACTATAATTTTCTCCTATATAAAAGAAAATTTCTAGGTGTGTCTCAGTGTGGGCCAAATAATAACTTGTATGTCTGATCAAATACTTCCCTTAAAATTATTGCATATACTGAATTTCTTTGAAGCATGTAATGTATTTTTTAAACCAGTTTTGCCAAAGGATATTTTGGTTGCTGACATGTCTTAGTGATTGGGAATGTTGCTATATAGTACAAGAGAATACTGGAATTTGTTGCTGGAAACTTGCTTTCTGTACCGGACAATGTCAAAAGTCACCACTGAAGTCATTTTTCAATTGCTTTCCTTCTTTTTTGCAATTAATCTGGATGTCACCTATTCAGCCAATCTGGCAAGTCAGTGATCTCTGGGAATTTGGCTTACAAATGCTTGTGACCATATTCTATATTTTTTATGGTGTTTGGGGGATCCAAGAGCAGTCTTTTATGCTTTTTTAGCAAACAAGTTACTGACTGGTATATTCTCTCTTTCTATTTTTCATTTTTAGAGAAATTTTTATACTATGTTCCAGTTTTTATTTTTTGTTTTTATCCAACAATACATAATATTTTAGTGCTATTTTTAGAAAGGAAGATCTTCAAGAATATTGAGCAAAAGAAGCTACTCACAAAACAAACCTTTGCCTATTTTTATATATGTTTTGTATCTATAAAAACAAAACCATTGTGGATAGTGATTTTGAGCCCTGTTTGTTGTTGGTGACATTATACTCGTCATTTTATTGGAAGTGGGGCAACACTTTGACATGAAATTTAGTAGGAAGTTTTCCTTTGTTGTGTTCACGGTTATGAAGTTCTCTTATGCATTCTCATAATGCAATTTACCTCCTCCCCACTCACACTTTTTCTTCTACCTCTTCATCATCTCCATTTTACTCTTCCTCTTATTTCTGTTTTGTCCTTCATTCTCCATAACTTCTCTCTCTTACATACCCTTTCTCCTTCTCATGACTCTCACTTCTTTTACTCATTTTCCTGCTCCCTCTTTTTGGTGGTCTTGATTTATCCATAATTCCTTACATGTAATATTACCATGTTCGGTGATATCACCAAAGCAACTGAAGTCTTACGACCTATTTAGCAAGGATTTTGATATCCAAATCTTAAAAAAAAAAAAAAAAAAAAAAAAAAGCTTTCTTTAACAAAATGACCTACCTGAACATCCAACTATATCATTCCTAGGCATAAACCTAAAAGATGCTCATCATACCACAAAAACACTTACTACAGTAGGTACATAGCAGCTTTATTGGTAGCAGTCAGAAACTAGAAACAACCTAGACACCCCTCAACAGAAGAATGGATAAAGGAAATGTGCTATATTTACATAATGATGTATTCTTTGGCTATGATAAACAATGACATCATGAACTTTGCAAGCAAATGGATAGATTTAGAATCATCCTAAGTGTGGTAATCCAGACCCAGAAAAATATATTATATGTACTCACTTGTGAGTGGATATTGGCCATAAAGCAAGGGGTAAACATGTAAAAGTCTACAGATCCAGAAAAGCTAAATAATAAGGAGGGTTCAATGGAAGGATCAGTGAGTCCCATTGTGAAGTGGAAATAGAATACAAATCATCATTGGATTGAGGGAGGGGACTGTATTGGGGTGAAGTGTTAATGGGAACAGGAGGGATCAGGTCCCCAGGGAAGATAAGGGAGACACCATAACAAGGAGGGCTTAAGGAGGATAAAAGGATCTCTCTGTGAAGAAGAAATTGAATACATTTCAGGATGGACTGGAGTTGGGTAGGGTTGGGAACAGCAGAGATCATGTCAGGGTGAGGGAGATGACCAGAAAGGGGTGAGGTGGAAACTTAGTATAATAGAAACCTCATGGAATCTAGAATAGTAAGCATAGCAAAGTCTCCTAGTAATGAAGATGGTGTCTTTGAAATTGCTATCTTCTATGAGCATACAATACCTCAATTAGAGGAATTCATACATCAACCCAACCACAAAATTTTACCCTACAGTTTGTCTTTCCAGAAGAGGATTCTTGGACAAGAGCCTAGTAAAATTGTCATCAAAGAGACCAGACAGACTTCAGGCGGCAAATCATGGAAGCAGTTTCAGAGTACCACAACTGAACATTACATGTAATGGGAAAGGCCTGCAGAGGAGAGATAGGAAAGACTAGAACAACCAGAAGCATCAGGGAAAGCAGAACATCGCCCAGATATCCACTGACTTGGATGCATAGAGGCTACCATAAATCAGGGAGCATCCTACTGGGTTGCTTCATCCAGCTTTGTTGTGATGGCATGTATCTTATCTTATTGTAGCATTTTATGCAGTCTTTTGTCAATGTACCTGGGATGCCTGTTCTTTTCCAAGCAGATGCTGAGGGGAGTAGATTTTGGGGAGAGGGTAGCTGTGAGAAGAGACTGAGGGAAGGGTAAGGAGGAGAAACTGCAGTATACAACAGAATGATAATAATGATAAAAAATTAAAATGTAGATTTTCAACTAATGAAATGACTCACTTAAAAAAAGTGTAAAACTAATTAAAAGAAATAGAGAAGGATACTGCATACTCATCCAGTAAAAAAGGCCACCAACATGATATTTCAAACATGGCCCAAACATAAGAGCACTGAAGTTTATAAAAGAAACAGAATTATGGCTTAATTCATATGTTTACCCTTTACCTTTATACAATGATATTGGAGACTTCATTACCTGACTCTTACCAATGGGCAGGTTATCCATACAAAAATTAAGTAGAGAAATACCTAAGCTATCAGACCTTATAAATCAGGTAGATATAACAGACATTTACAGAACATTTCAACCAAACTCAAAAAAAAAATATATGTCTACTCTCTAAATCATAGAAGTTTCTCAAAAATTTACAACACACTCAGACACAAAGCAAATCAGAAGAGATACAAGAAAATTGAAACACCTTATTGCAATATCATCAAAGCACCACATATTAAAGCTGAACAAAAATATAAACAGAAATAACAAATCTTACAGAATCATGGAAACGGAACAACTTTCTACTGAATGAAAAACATGCTAAGACAGAAATAAAATGCCAAATATTTTCTAGAATAACATGAACATGAATATACCAAAACTTATCAAAAACAATTAAATGGTGCTAAAATAAAGCTTGTTGTAGTAAATTCCTACATAAAAATTGGGGGAATCTCATACCAACAGCTTGTCAACAAATTAAGAACAAAATAAAAAGACTCAATGAAAATGAAAATTGGTTCTTTTAGGAAATCAACAACATAGACAAAGCCCTATTCAAACCAAGTAAAAGACATAGAGAATATATTCAAATTATGAAAATCAGAAAAGAAAGGGGGAACATAGCAAAAGACATGGGGGCAATCCACAAAATCCTAAGGACATACTATAACATATTTTACTCAAGCAATTTTTAAAAAATGGATAATTTCCACAATCACTTACCCAATTTAAATCAAGACCAGATATATAATTTATATTGATCTATAATCCCTAATGAAATAGAAGCACTAATTAAAGGTCTTCCCCACCCAAAACAAAACAAAACAAAACAAACAAAAAAAGAAACAATATTTTTTAACTCAGAATAATACCAGATTTTGAAAGCCAATTTAATACAAATGCTCCTCAGATTATTTCACAATATAGAAACAAAAGGGACAGTGGCAAATTCATTTTATGAGGCTACAGTTACCCTGATACCCAAACACAATGAATCAACAAAAAAATTAGATTATAATAAAGCTACCATCTGTAGAACCAGAGAGGTTAGTTAAAGAGGAGAATTAATGGGAAGATGTAGAAATCTCTCTAGCAGAGGACTAATACAATACATTTTAACATTATGTGGGTAGACTGTGGTCAGCAGAAGACCACAGGTGAATTAGTTAGTGAAGGGCTTAAACAAGACATTTGTCAGAGAGATGTCTAGAATGAAGGGGACATTTGGGGCTTGGAAACGTAGCTCAGTGGAAACTTCCTAAACCTAAGGTGATCTTCATGAGGATTATTAGTAATGGGGAAAAAGCTACATGACCTGGCCATCTCTTGGATATTCACTTGAGTTGTGATCCAAGGGTATCTCATAGAAATTCTCAAATAATTCAGTCTGTATGCTAAGACAAATGGTTGCTTTTTGGTCACAGACAATGGGACACTATTTTTGACTATAATAAATATATAACTTCTTGAACATGAGACAAACCAGATGGTGCCTACATGTAGCCCTCGTGGTAATGTACAGTTTTTTTCATGGAGAAAAGAACATTGTAGGCTAACAAAATAGAAATGTGGCCACCAATTAAGCGACAAAACCTTTGATTTACAATCTTTCCTGCTTAAAAAATATGCCAAGGAATAATGGCACAGAACCCCTAGGAGACTTAAACTGATATCTAACTTGAGATAAGGCCTACCTCACAAGAAGAAACTCATTCCCAACACTGCCTTCATAGCCAAAACCAGAGAGCTGATATCCTAGAAATCTAGGGTAAAACCAAAAACTACAAACAAAATCAATAAAATAACCCAGATTTACATTCTGCTGTACTCATAGATCAGTGATGTATCCAGTCATTATCAGGGGAGCTTCCCCTGGCAAAAGATGGCTAAAGATGTAGAGAATCACAACCAGACATTATGTGCAGAGAGAGTCTAAATTGGAGGTTAACAATAAATACATCCTACACTTCAGAATTTAGGGAATCATGTGGAATGGGAGGAAGAAAAGAACAGTAGATGCCAGTGTTGATAGAGAAAATCAGGAGAACAAGGTCCCCTGAATCAACTAAGCAAGGTCCATATGAATTCACAAAGACTGAATCAGCAATCACAGGGCGTACATGGGTCTATGCCAAGTCGTTTGCATATATATTATAGCTATGAGTTTAATATTTAGTATGGAACACCTGACTGTGGGAATGAGTATTTCTCTGATTCTTTTGCCTTGCTTAGGACCATTTTCATTCTGTTAGGTTGCTATGTTTAACATCATTATTCATGTTTTTGCTTAATTTTATTATTTTCTGAATTGCCACGTTTTGTTTCTTATTTGGAACTATTCTTTTCTGCTGACAGAAAGAAACAGAGTGGATCCAGTGGGAAGGTAGGAAAGAATTGCAAGAAGTAGAGGGAGAAGAAACTATAATAAGGATGTTTTGTAGGAGAAAACAATCAAGTTTTAATAAAAGAAAGAAAACTTGTTACTGAATATCTCACTGTAACATGAGTTGGATTATACCCTCACCTTTAATTGTTTGTTGAAATTCTCTGAGACAAATAACTCTACGCAGTAACATGACTACATGAATTTTATTACGGAAATTTTGGTAAATGTATTTTGAGTTCACTGTTATTTATTTATTTGTTGTTAAGTCTAGAAATGTTGAACTTGTAAGTATTGTAAATTAAATTAAATTATCAATGAAGAAAATTGTGCTCAATGTGCAGTAAGATGACAATATATTATAACTAACTTGATTATTCAAAACAAACTCTTTGCAGAGAAATGTAAAGTTCCAATTTCGCTTCATGTGGAAATAATTTGCATTATACAATCATAAAATAGATAATTGTATCACCATTGATAATGTGGATATTTCTCCTGTGATTTCAGAAGGTTTAAAAAAATAGTTTAAAATTATATGTTGAAATGGTAGTTGCTCTTATTTTTACACCAGTTATTTTAGTGGTTTTATGATTATACTCTTCTTACTTTCATGAATAAAACAAAATTTGATAGATAACATTTCCTCTCTCTTTTTGCTGGGAGAACTCTTGTTCCAAGCATTTTATTTAGGCATATTCTAAAATATCTTTTGAAGGAAAACTATAATTTCTTAGAATGAAGATTTCAGTGTAAATAAGAAACAGTTTTATAATTTAAAATCTTGAAAAATTCAGAGTATTCAATCAAACCTTAAAATAGATCAACTAAAATGCATTTAATTTTGAGTCTCAACATGACAGAATGAGTAGCTTTAGTTAATTTTGAAGCAAATCATCTCGTACATAAACCTGTAACTCTGAATGTACTAAATTAAGGAGAAGTGCATCTCTTATAGTTTACAAAAGGATAATGGCTAATTAAGTCATTGATCCAGCCACAAGAAATCTCTCACAAAATTTGAATTTTATTTTATGGAGTTATTCTTAGCTCTAAAAGCTTTATATTTAATATTTAATAAAATGAAAAATATTACTCCCATTTAAACAATACTTATTTTATAATATGCCTTAAAATAAATTAGATTGTGTGATGATTTATATCACAGTTATTCCTATTTAGAAAAAAAAAGAATACAAGAAAGGAAACATATTCCTGCTCAAAGTCAGGGCATGGTTTTTCCTTGTGATGAACAATAGATTACAATCATAGTTTATATTTTATAGCCTGTGAACTTTAGTGGGATGTGCTACAGGTTACCACTTTAATCTGCTGGAAACGATTCCCCATGGCATTCATCTTAATATTTTGTGACAGTTGTCTCCCACTCCCACCCCTTCCCTTTATACTGTGTTTTTGAAAATAAGATTCTTGGAGAAAATATGTATGTACTCCCTTTCTCTTAATAAGAAGGCTCTTAATATCTGCCAGTGAGCTCTAAATATAGTACCATCTTACACAACAAAGAATCCATGTAAAGATGAGTCTCCTTAAACCTAGAATTCATGACCCAAATCATATAAACAGTAGGTTGAAGAAATTTCTTTAACACTTGATATAATTTTGCAGAATTTTGACAAAATAAGAATAACTGATAGGTATAGTTCACTCACATTGTAAGACAAATTATGAATTTCAGCAGCTATAGAGGTAAAGGTTTACATATCAAATGGAGGAAAATTAATCACTCTTATAGTATCCACACTCATTTACTTGGTTTGATCAAAATTTTGTAATTGGACACTGAAATCTCACATGTAAACTGTTAAATACAAGTTAAATACTAATTTCTATACTTTTAATACAATCAGCATATTTGGCATAATATTAATTATCCTAAATCCAAAATATGTTGCAAACAAGTTTGTGTGTGTGTGTGTGTGTGTGTGTGTGTGTGTGTGTGTGTTTTTACAGTACATACTGAGAACTTACTCAGACTTATGTTTTCTTTGGTGTTTATATGTCTGTGTGGTTGTACATAAAGATTACATTGATTAAACCATATAGATTAACTGTGATTTAAATTATGACATTTTCTCCAAAGAACATCATGGTCAATGTTCCCCTCGGAAGCTATATTGATAGTCAGTTCTTAGGTCCAAAGTTCATTTGGATGTGTGTAGCCTGAGCTACCACTTGAAAACATATCAATTTCCAAAGCCTATGCTACCGGTGGTCATGAAGTTTGGAGTTGCCTGTACTACAACCTGAGGCCAGGTTGATGCTTGGGTATGTCCATAGTGTTCCGTACTACAGTAGAAGGCCCTGTTAGGTTCCATATTTATACTGAAACCAGGAGCCCAGTGAATGTCCATGGCCCATGTTGATATCCATTGTTCCTGCTGCCACTGGGAATTATGTTGGTGTCTATGGCCTGTGCTGCCTGCCACTGTAGGCCATATTGCAGTTTCTGGTCTGTACTGGCAGCAGAAACCATGTAGAAGTCCATGGTCCATTCTACCACAAACTGTAAAGGGCAAGTAATCTGCAATTGCACTGTCAATATCTGCAGACTTATAGTTGAGAAAGAGAGTTACAGAAGGTTGCTGTGACAACCTGTACCCCCTACCACCCAAAATAAAATAACAGATTAAACACAAAGCCATATAAAGAGCTCTTTAAAATTATAATAATAATTTTGAGGTGTACTCATCACAGCTGATGACTTTGGCTGTAGTTGGTGAAGGAGTCAGTTTTCTTTAAGGGGCATTCCCCTGTGAATTTCCCCCTGCTCCAGTAACTTGTGAATTTTGTTTCCTTCCTTCATCCCTCCCTCCCTCCCTTCCTTCCTTCCTTCCTTTCTTCTTTCTTTCTTTCTTTTTCTTCCTTCCTTCCTTTTTTCCCTGGGTCTATTAAAAAGGATAAGGGGGTAAAACCAAGATGACTAGAAAGTGAGCATGATGGAGGTGTGCTATGTGAAACTCCAAATTAATCAATAAAAATACAACCCCTAGGGAAATATAACCAGACATCAAATGTCTCCCAACAAAACAAGCCCAAAGCCAGATAGATGGTTTCAGCACAGAGTTCTACAAAAACTTCAAAAAAGAGCTACTGTTAATACTCCTCAAATTGCCTTTCAAAATAGAAACAGAAGCAATGTTGCCAATCTCATTTTATAAGGCTAGAGTTACCCTGATACCCACCACAAAATAACACAACTAAGAAAGTTAAGAAAGAGAACAACAGATAAATATCCCCCATGAACTTTGATGCAAAAATACTTTAAAAAATAAATATGGACAAATGAATCCACGAACACATAGAAAATCATCTAACATGATCAAGTTGGCTTATCCCAGATAAACTGTCAATGACATCTGCCATATCAATATACTAAAAGAAAAAAACACATGATCATATCATTAAGATGCTATAAAAGTCTTCAGCAAAATCCAACACCCCTTCATGATAAAGATCTTGGAAAAATAACAAACACAAAGAAAGTACCTAAATATAATAAAAACAATATACAGTGAATTATCAGCCAACATAATATAACATGGAGAGAAACAAAGTGAATCTACTACAATCAGGAACAAGACAAGGTTTTACAGTCTTTCCATGTCTCTTTAATATAGTTCTTGAATTTCTAACTAGAACAATAAGACCACCAAGGAGATCAAGGACATACATACTGGAAAGGAAGTAATCAAAGTTTTGCTACTTGCACATAATATGACAGTATACATAAATGGTGCTGCCATACTTGGATGCCAGATGTAGAAGAATTCAAATAGATACAGATCTATCACTATGTACAAAACTCAAGTGCAAATGGATCAAAGCCCTCAATATAAATCGAGATACACTGAAAGTGATTGAAGAGAAACTGGGAATTAGCCCAAAACACATAGGCACAGGAGACCATTGCCTAAAATATAATACATGCAACATAGACAATGAGAGCAACAATTAATAAATGCAACCTCCTGAAACTGAGAAGCTTCTGTAAGGCAAAGGACACAGTCAATAAGACAAAACAACACTCTGCAAAATGGAAAACATTTTCACCAACCCCACATATGGGATACCGACCTAAGCAGAGAATTTTCAAGAGAAGAATCACAAATGACTGAAACACTTAAGAAAAGGCTCAACACCCTTAGCCATCAGGGAAATGCAGATTAAAATGACCCTGGGATAGTATTTTATACCTATCAATATAGCTAAGGGCAAAAACACTGATGACAGCTTATTTTGGAGAGGATGAGAAGTAAAGGGAAAACTCCTCCATTGCTGGTTGGAGTGCAAACTTGTACAGCCATTTTGAAATCAGTATGCTCATTTCTTAGAAAATTGGGTTTTGATCCACCTTAAGACCTAGAAATACCATTTTTGAAGATATACCCAAATGAAGCACAATATATCACAAAAACATTTGCTCAAATGTGTTCATAGCAGCATTAGTCATAATAGCCAGAATTTGGAAACAACCTAGAGGGCCCTCAACCAAAGAAAGGATAAAGAAAATGTGATATGTTTACACAATGGAGAATTATGCATCACTAAAAACAATGACACATTGAAACTTGCAAGCAAATGAATGCAACTGGAAAAGCAACCCTGAGTGAGGTGCCCCAGAACCAGAAAGACAAACACATAAAAGTCATATAAAAAGGAGGATCCTAAGAGGGACTTGCAAGGATGGTCCAGGAAAGGGAAGTAGTTAATTAAGATCTCCTGAGTAAACTGGGAGAGAGGGTGGTAAAAAGAAGGGGATGGGAACATATGGATCAAGATAGCCATTTGGGAGAAGTAACAGAGAGAGGGAGGAATGAAAGAGATACTCTAATAAAAGAAGCCATTATGGGCTTAGTGAGAAACTTGGTGCAAGAGAAACTCCTAGGAATCCACAAATAGACCTCAGTTAAGACTCCTAGTATTAGTAGAGAGGATACCTGAACTTGCCTACCCCTGTAATCAGAGTAGTGATCACCCTAACTCCCATCATAGAATCAACATCTAGTAATGGAAGAAATGCAGTGACCCATAGCCAAGCACTGGGCTGAATTGAAATTCAGTTAAAGAGAGGGAAGAGAGATCTAATGAGCCAGGGAAGTCATGAACATGATGAGGAGAAGCAAAGAAATAGCCATTCTGAGCTAGTGGGAGCTCATGATGCTGGACTGACAAATAAGGAACCTGCATAAGACCTTACTAGGTCCTCTGAATGTTGGTGACAGTTATGTGGCTTCATGTGTTTGGGGATGTGTCTGGTGGTGGGACCAGGTCTTATCCTGGGTACATGAACAGGCATTTTGGACCCCATTGCCTATGTTGAGATACCTTATTTATCCTGATTCAGCGGGAAGTAGCTTGGTGCTGCCTCAACTTGGTATCCCAGATTTTGTGGCTACCTAAAGGAGGCATTGTCTACTCTAAGCATTAAATTAAATTGAAAATTATGTTTCTATACAGTGATGAAAATAAACATGTACATTTGTCTTACCTTGGTTATGAGTTACCAGTGAGAAAGAAAATTAAAATATGGCTGGAAAATTTGTGTTGATTGTTTTTTTTTTAGGATACATTGTAATTTGGGATGTTTGTTTATAAAAAAGACAGTCCACTTTGTGGCCAATAGAACCCTTAATTACCAAATGAAAGTCTAGTACATTTGTTGTTTGTTTTTGTAGTCTGTGCTGCTGAGGCCAATCCCAGACACTAGTATACCCCAGGGATGTTCTTTATTTATAGAACTGTTTACCAGCATGGAGTTGTCATGGATAGTAATATAGTATGCTTTGGGTTTTGGATAATGAAGAATAAAAAGTATAGGTAGTTTACAAAATCAACCTTGCATATGATACTTTAAAAGGTAGGAAAGTATCTGTATTAAAATTTGAAATGATAAATGTTTCCCATTAAGTCATAAGTTAACTGCTCTGTTGTGCAGCCACATACTACTACCCATGACCAATAATCTTAAATGAATACAAAAGAACTACTATACCAAGAAGGTATGTATGTATTGAGGAAGAAGAGAGATCCACTAGAACAACACAGCTAAGCCATTCTTTTGATTAGAACACTTGGGCAAAGCGACAGCTTTTAGACTCCCTTGAAACTAGTAGTTTAAGGCAGTCATTAATCAAGCTGTCTAGTTACTGAACATACCATCTGGTTTTAGGACCAAGTGAGATCACAAGACTATTTTCTCCTATTGCCTTACAGTAGCAGTTATTTTTGATTTTTTTAGCCTTTGGAAGTTAAAATTAGCAAATAAGAAGGGGATATTCAGAGTGTAGAATTTGTATTTCTTATATGACTGTATACTGTGAAATAATCACTACAATCAAGAATATAGACAATGTTACCTCATATCATTAAAATTCTCCATTGCTGTTCTTTTTATGGTGCTATGGAAGTACCCTCCAACATCAAACATGTAGTACAACATTTTCAACTACAGCCACATTGCTATACTTCAGAGTTCTAGATCTATTTTTCTTTTACACTGAAAGCCAGGAATCTATCAGTGAAAATTTCTGAATTCCCTTGCTTCTACCTCTGCAAATGCTCACCACTGAGACTAGCTGCTCTAGAGTCCACATGCAAATTATATCAATCAGGAATTGAGTTTCTGTGCATTGCTTAGTTCACTCCACATTTTGTTCTCCATGTTCAAACTTGCTGTTCCACACCACAGAATATTATCTTATTATGATCTTGAACAACATTCTGCTATTAGGTGTAACACATTTACCATATATACTTCTGTGTTATGCAGACATTTTGTATATTGTGTCTATGGAAAATGATGGTGTACTGATTTGTATACACAGGTTATTTCTCTGAGATGCTGATTCCATTTCCTTTAAAATATACCAAGAGGTTCAACTTATGGATGACAAGATAGTGCCAAAACAATTTGGAGAATCTGGTTCATATTACCTGTTGACAATTGATTTCTCATTTGGTAAATTGTGGGTTATTGTTTTCATTTCCATCCTCAACAAAACATAAAACCTCATCTCATTTTTGTACTAGTGATTATAAAGGGTGTAGGGCAATATTTTATTCATGTTTTAATTCTCATTCTTTGAACATTAATGTTGTTCGGTTGTTTCATATATATGTGTGTTATGTCCTTAGGGAATTCTCTTTGAGGATTTATCCATTTGAAATTTTGGTTTATCAACTATAGAGTTCATAACCTCTTCATATATGTTTTGATAATGAGGCTTTATCTTATAAAACTTGCAAATATTCTCTGCCAGTAAATAGATTGTTTTTCCCTTTCTTGATTATGGGCTTTGCAGAACAGGCAGATATTTTTTTTTTTGAGCAAATATTTTTTTCATTTAAATGTGAAATAAGCTTGTTTTACATGTCAGTCCCAGTTTCTCCACCCTCCTATCCTCCCCTGCGCACCCCCCATCAACCACCATCCTATTCTGTTTCTGCTCTCAAACGAGTGTGAGGCCTTCATGGGGAGTCTTCAAAGTCCTAGGTCCACCTCCACATGTGTAGGATAAGGGATTATCCCTCTATGTGGAATGGGCTCACAAAATCCATTCAAGTACTAGGGAAGAATACAGATTCATTACAAGAGGCCCTGCCTAGTCCTCCTAACAAACACCAACATTCAGGGAGTCTGGGTCAGTCCTATGCTGCTTTCCAAACTGTCACACTGGGGTGCATGAGCTGCTCCTTGTTCATGTCAGCAGTTTCTGTGGGTTTTCCCAGCCTTGTCTTGACCCATTTGCTCATCACTCCTTCCTCTCTGCAACTGGATTCCAGGAGTTCAGCTCAGTGTTTATGTGTAGCTGTTTGCTTCGGCTTCCACCAGCAATGGATGAAGTCTCCAGCATGGTATATAAGTAGTCATCAATCACATTATTAGGGAAGTGCATTTAAGGTAGCCTCTCCACTATTGCTTAGATTGTTAGTTGGGGTCATCCATTTAGATCTCTGGACATTTCCCTACTGCCAGATTTCTCTTAAAACCTATAATGGCTCCCTCTATTATGTTATCTCTTTTCTTGGTTTCCTCTACTCTTTCCCTGACTAAATATTCCTACTCCCTCATGCTACCTCTATCATTCTCTTCTCCCTAACACCTTCTCCTTTCCCCTCATGCTCCCAATTTTCTGAGGAGATCTTGTCCTCTCCCCCTCTCCAGAGGACTATGTATGTCTCTCTTGGGTCTTCCTTGTTTCCTAGGTTTTCTGGTGATGTCAATTGTAAGCTGGTAATCCTTTGTTGTATGTCTAAAATCCATATATGAATGATTGCATACTGTGTTTGTATTTTTGGGACTGGGTTACCTCACTCAGGATTGTTTCTTCTAGTTCCATATATTTGTCTGTGAATTTCAAGAATCCATTGTTTTTTCTTTGTTTGTTTTTTTTGGGGTTTTGTTTGTTTTTTGTTTTTGTTTTGTTTTGTTTTCTCTGCTGAGTAGTCCTCCATTGTGGAAGTGTACCAAATTTTCTCCACCCATTCTTTGGTTGAGGGGCATTTAGGTTGCTTCCAGGTCCTGGGTATTGCAAATAATGCTGCTATGAATATAATTGAACAGATGTCCTTGTTGTATAAGTGTGCATCTTGGATATATGCTAAGAGTGGAATTACTGGAACTTTTTTCCGTTTCTTTCTTTTATTTATTTACTTTTCTTATTTTACATATTGATCTCAGTTCCTACTCCCTCCCTCTCTTCCATCCTTCCATGGCCCCTGACCATCCTCCCATCCAATCCTTCCCCCACTCCACATGTAGAGTGATGTGTTCCTGAAGGGGTCATCTAAATCTGTCAAGTCATTTGGAGTAGGGACTAGACCATCCCTCCTGCCTCTAGGTTAAGAGAGTATCCCCCATGGAAAATGTACATGCATATACATATACATACATACATACATATATATATATATGTGTGTGTTTATATATATATATACATATATATGTATATATAATTTTATTTTTAACAACTTTTGGGTTTTAAGTCATCAAAACAATTATTTCCACAGAATTGTGCTAAATACTTATACTATGTTTTCTATATTTAGGAATTTCAACACTCCAAATCTCTTATTTAAGTATTGCACATATATTTCCTTTATTCTTTACTTTTACTTAATAAATTCCCAAGTCCATTCTTCTGCAAGTGAATAATCAGTTTTCATCAAAGAAATTATCTTTCCTCCATAATTTCTTCCTTACAAGGTGAGTGCCAAAACCATTATATACATTGACTTACTTCTGAAATTTTTATTCTCTATACTAAGTTTGTGTTTTGTTTGTTTTCTAGGTTTATAATCCTTTGATCATAGTAGGTCTACAGTATATTTTGAAGAAGAATATGGCACATCTCCAGCTTTGTTCTTCTTGCTCAATACTACTTTGGCTGTATACTGTCTCTTGTGATAACATATGAACATCACACAATAAATGTATATACATACACACACACATATATGTATGTATATATATATATATTAAAATTTGAATATAAACCACTTCAAACCTGTAGATCATTTTAAATAAGTTACATAATTAATCATTATTAATTATTCCATATCCAATCATTAGCAGCATTTCTACTTGTTTCTGTGTTTCTTTCCTTTCATTGACAAACATTTTTTTCAGGTTAGGACTCATTTGCATTTAGCTATAAATATTATTATTGTCACTATGCAAAGAATTATTCTTAAATTGTTTCACAAGCTGTACTGACCACATTAAAAAAGTAACCAAATGCTGATTTTAGTAGCTTTAAAATTCTTCTGCCCTTTGTCTAACACAATGTCAAAAAGAAATGAAAAGACATGACACCCATGCTTTGAGGTGCATATTTGTTATTTGAGCAACAAGCACATACATGTGTTTCTAATCAGACAATGATTATTTTAGATAGATAATACTATGACTTAATTTCACTCATAAATCACTGATTTAAAAATGAAATCACTTTTATGTCATCATTAATGTTATATATTTCTAATAAGTTTTATAAAGAATTAACTTATGGATGTTAACTTACTGAATGGAAGGATTTTCAACTGTTTCCATAATTTCCAATAATTACATATTATAATTTATCGATTTTTATTATATGTGTTATTTGTATAAAATGGTGTATTAATGGTGCTTTAGAGAGAGTTCAGAGAGTCAAACACTTGCTTTAATGAGGATGTCTGGTGTCATTTTCAACATATACCTGGTAATTCAAAACTGCTTTTGATACATTTTAAAAGGATCTTAATACCTTCCTCTAGCCTACATGCATGGCAAACCCGCATGTGGTACATGTACATAGGTAAAACAAAGTAACTGAAAATGCAGTATTGAGAAATTTTAGTATAATTGAGTAAACTACTTTGATCACATACAGCCTCTCATTACATTCTCTTATTATATATCCACTTCCTCTTACTTTGAAGCATCCTTCATTCTCTAATATGTCCCCTTTGTAAACTTTCATATTTAACATTTCCACAAAAAACACATGAATGTATATGAAATAATTCTCTTTTTTTATATTTTTTATTTCCTTAACTTATTCTTCAGATCCATACATTTTCCTCCACAGTATATAATTGTTCTTTAATGTTATAACATATTCTCTATGATATAGTAAAAATACAGATTTTCTTTTGCCATTCATTCATTGATGAACTCCTCATTGTATCTCATCATGTGTCTATTATGAACAAATTTTGAATTTAGCCTTTGAGTACAGCAAAACCTTTAATTTGGACTGAGATCTCTGGGTGTACACCTAGGAAAAAATTGAGAGGATCATGCAGGAATTATCAGATTAGTTTGGGAGTACTTTGGTTCCAAATTCAGAGATAAATGGCCTAGTTCATGCCTCAACAGCTGAGTGGAACACTTCATTTTCTGTCACACCCTAGCCAGTATTTGATCTTCTTTGTTTACATTGTGGTAGCATTTGGATGATTCTGTGGAATGGAATCTCAATGTATATTTGATTTTCTTTGCCATGATCACTAAAGACATGTATTCTAGGTATCAAAGTCTGATAAATAAACATCAGTGTGTCTCCAGCTCTTTAGATGTATCTTATCATATGTTTTTATTTCTCATTCTATGTGGGAGATTTTTAATCTAATATCAGCTCATTTGTGAACTCCTCATTTTATATCCTGAGCTCAGAGAGCTCTGTATTCAGAATTTTGACAACAAGGACAATAGTTGAAACATTTTTACTTTTCATTTTTACTATCAGAATTTCAAATTATAAATTAAGATATTTGATGCATTTTGGATTTAATTTTTAAGTTAATCAGTCTTTTTTATAGTGATTATGGTGTGCTTTCATATACCAACTGCTGATGAAAATGTCTTTTCTTTCTCTAAGATATGTTTATTTTATAATTTATTGATATTTGGTGGATTTCACATCCCAAATCTTGATCCAAATCATCTTCCTGTCCCCTTGCCTCTATCCTCTGCCATTGTGACAACTCCACCCTCACAAAATATTACAAATATAACAAAATTGGCATGTTTGCTGTAGTGTTGTCCACCAAGTCACTATGTATACTCCTTAATCCATACATTTTTACTCATAAGTTTTCTTCAAAATGAACTATTAGTCTGGTTCAAAGAATTTGGGTCCTTTTACCTTGTCAGTACTAGGCCCTACTAGGACTTCATGTGGTGGCATGAGTGGAGGAAATAGCTCACCTCCTCTCAAATTCCTTGCCAACTGCTACAGACCAAGAACAGCCTTGGATGAATGAGAACTGCAGAGCTGTCCCTGTCACTCACCAAATGCAGCAATTGGGAAAGTGAGCGATATACCTTTCTGAAAAAAACAAGAGAGCTGACCCTGATGGTGTGAATGCATTAAGAATTGAGTTTATTTCTCACAAAATTCATTATTAATATGCAGAAATCTATACCACTGTATGAAAGAAAAATATTTCTTCATTTCATGACTATCTTTAATCAAATTTATTTCACTCCTGGGCTTGATATATGAACGCCTATGATTTTCTCTTTTGTATAGCAGAGTCCCTTCTAAATGGTTACTAATGGCCTGACATGACATTTCAAGTTTTTTCCTACAATTTTTATTAGTGAAAAGTAGTTTACTAGTAAACAAGTAGTTTACAGAACTACTTGTTCTGTAGTATTAATATTTTAACTATGATATAATGTGTAGAGATTATTATTGTTCATATCTATTTAATATTCTATGTTTCTCTTATGACTAATACATATTTCTGTTTTTAATTGGAAAATTATCCACTATAATTTAATTGAATAAATTTATTTTTGCTATGTTTTGCATTTCTACTCCTTGTACTTAATGGATTTGTGGATTGGGTCTCTTAATCACTTTCCAGCCTCTTTGAACACTATGGTATTGTTTAATAATTTTTCTCTTATTTACCACTAACCAAAATTTCTCAATGATTTCTCTATCACTGATATTCTTTCTCATACATTATCTATTTTAATATGTTGGTATGCTTCCTATTGTGCTATTTGATTTAATAAGCATTTAATTTCCAATAGTTCTTATTTTCCTATTCTTAATTATTTTGTGCATTTCTCATTTGTATATTTAAATCTCATCCAAAAGTTGAATTGGTTCCTGCTGTAATTTAAAAATCATCAACAGAAAGATGTCATATAACAGACCTCATTTGGAGGTTATTATTATTATTATTATTATTATTAGTAGTAGTAGTAGTAGTAGTAGTAGTATTAGAAATGACATGGGAAAAAGTAGAGGGGAGAGTGAGACCAGCCACTGGGCCAGGAGCATCATAACAGTAAAGAGAGTCAGAGAAGGGGTGACAGATAGAGACAGGCAGAGAAGCAGAGAGAGGGAATAGGCAGACACAGAGGGGGAGGGATAAAGAGAGATGGGAGGAAGGCAGGGTACATTTCAAAGGGAGGATCATAGAGAATGTGCACAGGTGGTGCTCCTATTAGCCAAGGTAGGGAATATCTGGTCAGAAATCCAAAGGCAGACCAGTATATAGGCCTGAATACAAATAGTTTGCATAGATTATTTATTTTCCAGCATTCTAACTATACTTTTGGATTTCTTCAATAAAGAGTCTCATGTTTTAGAGGATTAAAATTTATGATTGAAATATTTGTTTTGGACTGAATTATTTACCCACACAGTTTTCTAAGAGGTAAATGTTTTAGAAAGTAACTTCCTTAATTGGATCTTCCCTTATGATATTTCATTATTCTGGGCTAAACTTTTAATTGATGCAGCTGTCATTGAGTTCCTCATGCTTCTATAAAATTATCTTCAACCATGAATTTTTAATAATATAAACAAACTCTTTGATCCACCAAAATACTCTGAAATGGATTTTCCCATTCATCTATTATCAATGCCTGATCTAGGAGGAAAAGTTCCTTCCTTCTCATCTTTATGATAAAAGTGATGCAAACTATTACAAGCCATCGCCATCATTCAGGGCTTTTTTTCTTGTATCTGTAGATGAGAACTGTACACTCAAACCTTATGTCTATATTTTCATCAGGAAAAAGTGCTAGTACATGAATAAACAAATTAGTAACACTTAAAAAAGAACAATGTATGCCAATATACCTATTTAAAATGTCATCCTCAAAATTTTCAACAGTGATTTTTGTTCAAGTTTTGAACACCATGGCTATGATATCTCTAAAATCAGGAACAAGAAACACAAGGCTGCCGTCTTTCTCCATGTGCCTTCAATATTGTACTTGAAGTTCTAGCTAAGGCAATAAGACAACAAAAAAAGATCAAGGGGATAAAAATTGTAAAGAAAGAAGTCAAATTTTCACTATTTGGAGATAATATGATTATTTACAAAACTCTACAGCTGATGAACACCTTCAGCAAACTAACAGGATACAAGATAAACTAACAAAAAATCAGTAGCACTACTTTATTCAGACAACAAAGGGGATGAGAAAGAAATCAGAGAAACATCGCCCTTTTCAATTGCCACAAACATCACTAAGTATTATGGGGTAACGCCAAACATGTGAAAGACCTATATAATAAGAACATTTTGTCTTTAAAGAAAAACATTAAAGAAGATACCAGAAAATGGAAAGATCTCCCATGCTCTTGGATAGGTAGGATAAATATAGTAAAAATGGCAAACTTGTATTCCCCATTAATATCCCACCACAATTCTTCACTGACCTTGATAGAATAATAATCAACTTTGTATGGAAAAACAAAAGACCCAGGATAGCCAAAACCACCCTGTACAATAAAGGAAATTCAGGAGGCTTCAGCATCCCCGACTTTAAGCTCTACTACAGAGCTATAGTATTGAAAACAGCCTGGTATTGGCACAAAAATAGACAAGTATTCCAAGGGAATCCAATTGAAAATCCCAATATTAAACCACATACTTACAATCACCTTATTTTTGACAAAACAGCTAAAAGTATAAAATGGGTGGAGAAAAGCATCTTTAACAAATTGTGCTGTCACAACTGGATGATGGTGTGTAGAAGACTGCAGCTAGAAAGATGTCTATACCATGTATAAAACTCATGTCCAAATAGATCAAAGACCTCAACATAAATCCAGCCACACTGACCCTCTTAGAAGAGAAATTGAGAGGTACCCTTGAACAAATTGATACAGGAGACCACTTCCTGAACATAACTCCAGTAGCATAGACACTGAGATCGACAATTAATAATTGGGATCTCCTCTAACTGAGAAGCTTCTGTAAGGTAAAGGACACCATTGACAAGACCAAATGGAAATGGCTGCCCACAAACTGGGAAAATAACTTTACCAATCCTATATCTGACAGAGGGCTGATCTCCAAAATATAAAAAGAACTCAAGAAACCAGTCAACAGAGCACCAAATAACCCTGATAAAAGATGGGGGTACAGAATTGAATAGAGAACTCTAAATAGATCAAATCAAAAAGGGCGAAAAACACTTAAGTAAGTGCTCAACTTCCTTAGGTATAAGGGAATTTCAATCAAAACAACTTTTTGATACCATCTTACTTTGGCCAGAGTAGCTAAATTTGGAAACATCAATGATAACTTATGCTGAAAAGGTTGTGGAAAAAGGGAAACATTCCTCCACTGCTTGTGAGAGTGCAAACTTGTACAGATATTTTGGAGATCAGTATGTTGGTTCCTCAGGGAAATGGGAATCAGTCTACCACAGGACTCTGCAATCCCACTCTTAAGCATATAACCAAA
Source organism: Phodopus roborovskii (assembly GCF_943737965.1). Lineage (NCBI taxonomy): Eukaryota > Metazoa > Chordata > Mammalia > Rodentia > Cricetidae > Phodopus > Phodopus roborovskii. Next base: position 20,771,568 of record NW_026126433.1, read on the forward strand.
TGATCCACACACATGCAACAAAGACATGTGCTCAACTGTGTTCATAACAGCATTATTTTTAATAGCTAGAACCTGGAGCAACCTATATGCCCCTCAACTGAAGAATGATAAAGAAGATCTTGATAAGTTCTGGGAGATTCTGCTTCGCCATTTTGATGCAAACAAAGATGGAAAGATCCAGAAGTCTGAGCTGGCACTGTGTCCTGGACTGAAAATAAATCCCTTATCCTAGACTTCTCTACTCTATGATTATGAGTCTGTGCTTTGCTTGTGGGGACCCAGTCATCAGTCCTTGTCACTGATGCTGTGGTACTCTTGGGCAGGGGAAGGGACCCCAGATTGCTGCTTGCAGAGGCAGCCATTTTCCTGTGCCATAGGAAGCACCCACGCAGCTTCTTCTGTCTCCTCTCATTGACCTTTTCCTGTCACTCCAAAGCCTCAGTTTACCTGCTGGTCTTGTCCTGCTCAACCTTCCCCTTCTCCTTATGGGTATGGATAGCCATAAGCAATCTGCCATCTGCTGTTTGTACTTGAGCTTTCTTCTCAGAGTGTCACCTGTGCATATATGTATGCACATACAAAGAAATCTGTAGTCAAGAATAAAGATGTGTTTGAGTTAAAAAAAATAAAAATAAAAAAGATGTGGCCCATTTATACAATGGAATACTACTCTGTGGGGGAAAAACAATGGAATATTGAAAATTAGCAGGCAAGTGAATGGAACTTGAAGAAACCATTCTGAATGAGGTAACCTAGTCACAAAAAGAGGAACATGGTATGTACTCACTCATATATGGATTTTAGACATAGATCAGAGGATCACCAGCCTATAATTCACACCACCAGAGGAACTAGGATACAAGGTGTATTCTAAGAGATCCATCATATATGGTACCTCTCAGAAGGGGAAAGTGACAAAATCCCCAGAGCACATGGGGAGTGGGGGAACATTGAGTGGACAGAGAAATAGGAGAAAAAGAAGAAGAGGAGAAAGCAGGTGTGACTAAGAAGATCGAGGCAGGGGAGGAATAGAAGAGAGAGAGAGAGAGAGATCATAAAAGAGGGAGCCATTATAGATTTGAGAGAAAACTGAACCCAGAGAAATCTCCAGAGATCTACAAGACTGACTCCAACTAACAATTTGAGCAACATTGAAATGCTTCCATAAATGCCCTTCTCTGACAATAAGATTGACGACTGATTATCTACCATCATGGAGCTCTCATCTAGTAGCTGAAGGAAACAGAAGAAAATAATCACAACTAAACACTGAGCTGAACAGAAATCCAGATACAGAGAGGGAGGACAAGATCAGGTTACAGAAACACATAGAGAGAGCTGACCTGAACAAGGAGGAGCTAATGGGCTCCAGACTGTTAGCTGAGAATCCAGCATGGAACTAACTCAGCCTCCCTGAACATGGGTCTCAGCTAGAAGCATGAACATTCTAAGGGACCTCCAACAGTAGAAATAGGATGTATTCCTGGTGCACAAAAGGACTTTGGGGGAACATCCTCCATGGAGGGATATGCAGTTAACCTAAGACAGGATAGAATTCCTCGTTCCTATTTCAAATGATTTGACAGATTTAGATGACCCCTGCTAAGGGACATCACCCTACATGTGAAATGAGGGGAGTTCAGAGGGAAGGGTGGTCAGGGGACATGAGACGGTGGGAGAAAGGAAAAGAGGGAGGAAGAGAAGGAGTTAGGGAGGGAGGGAGATACAGAGAACACAGATTGATATGTAAAATAAAAATAAATTAATAAAATAAATTAAAACAAACAAAAAATACACAAAACTGGACTTTTCACCTAAAACACAGGATATTCCATTCTAAAGTAGCAACTTACTATGTATATTCATAACTTTTATCTATCCAAACCAGATATTAGAATCATTACTTCTGTAGTTTTGCTGTGTGGTGACCTGAATAATGTCAATAATGTGTTAATTATTCTAAAAACACAAAATTAAGGTATTTATATTACATCATAAATTTCATGATATATAAAAGAAGTTGATGCCTTGAATTTTTATTCTTACAGCCAGTCCCTCAGTCTGAATTCAGTTTACCATTACAGTTACAGATTTTTAAATAGTAAATATCATATAGCAAATACCAATAGAGTTGTGGTATATAACAAAAGTGCCATAATTCCTGAACCTATTAAGGAAAACCTAGGAAGAAAGGATAACAATTGGATTAAAAATTAAAACGCAAGTAGACATTTGGTACACAGTGTTTACAGAATGATCAAGGGTTGTGGAAAATGGTTAGCATAACAAACTACAATTCAACATTAGTTAATTTATACAGAAAAAGTAGAAACATTGCATTCTATTCAGTCAGCTAGGTTTAGAGTCACAGCAAAACAATTATATTGCACACACACTCACACACACACACACAAACACACACACACAAATAGCCACTGACATGGTATGACAGAGGGAGAGAGACAGGCCTCTGTGGTTCGCTGACCAGTTGACTTTGCCTAGGAGATGAGCTTCAAGCATAAGAGAGACCATGGTGGCATGGGGGAGCTTTAGTTGGGAAAGTAGAAGACAGAGGAACAGAGAAGAAGATGGAAGCAGGAGCAATAAGTAACACCAAGGAATAGGAAATAATGACAGAGAGTTGTATTATATTATATTTACCAATAATTATAAAATACATTAATGTTAAATAAGTTATTCCATTTGGAGTGATAATAGTTCTGTCTAGTGTCCATGCGCTGTCTAACAAAACACCAGTACTTGAGGAATCTCCTTTCAAATTTTTGATTAGGGGAAATTTTGAGAACTCTGCCAGTAATATAGGTAAATGCTGTTACCCGTGTTTGCATCCCAGATCTTGAAATTAAGTTACTAGTTTATTGTTTATGACACTATACAATTCAAATTTACTATTTGAGGAAACAAACAGAATATGACAAAAAGCCTCCACCATGATGACTATAAATAAAATACTGGATGGTGCTATGTGAGCTGTCAGAGGACACAAAGCAATCAATAGCCCTATCTGTGATGTCTCTACATCCCATAATTACGAGCATGACACTGAAGGTGCAAAGCTGGCATTTATGTTTTATAACTTGTTAGTAACCAACAACTTTCTAGTAGGACATATGGCTTGTCAAAGGAGGAAAACCATGTCTGCTACTGAAAGCCTAGCCAAAACTAGTGAGGTCACAACCTTAGAGAAATGAGGACTTCTACTTTCTTAAATCAATAAAATTCCTTATTGTAACCAATGCATTTTTCCTTAAATGTACAGTTTAGCTATTTTCCTCTGCCAAGAAGACAGTCAATTATGAAAAGCTACAACAGATCAAAATGCAGACAACAGCTAACTTTGGTATTCTTAACCCCAATACAAAGATATACAAAATAACTCTACATTAATGACAGAGATCATTCAAAAAATCTGCATGTTTATAAAAGCCAGAAGACTAGAAATCATCTGTGAATTAATGTCTTCTATATGTCAGGGAAGATATAACTATGAAATCTCAATTACAGGTGTCTAAACAAGGCATGAACAATTAAAGCATCAATTGGAACACCAAGGTGGATAGGAGAAATTTAAATCAACAATGAGGCCCATTATTGATTATCCAATACTAAATAGCACTAAATGAACTCACAAAGTTTCATTAATATATTCATTCATAAACACATTCACATTTACATGCACACTCATGCACACACACACACACACACACACACACACACACACACACACACAAATACAAATATATGTAACCATAACTAACAAAAAGGAGGGAGTAGAGATTGGTATGGAAGAACACAGAAGAAGACAAGGAAAGGAAATGATGTAAATAGTGTGCATGTATATGAAATTAAATTTATTTCATTAATAAAATTCAAAATGTACTATGTCTCAAGAATGTATACCTACCACTAATCTCTGGCACTACACATGTATTCATATTTTTGTAACCATACATATTTATAAACATGCATGTAAATACACACAAACACACACAAACACACACACACACACACACACAAACAGTGGAGTTTTATCAAGTCCCCTCACATGCAAAAGTTTTATTCTGTTTTGGAGCTGCATCAAAGACTAAAAGTCATTTTTAGTTATAATTTTGTTGAAAAACGTTAGACTTGGAAATATGGCACCTACACAAATTTTACAGAATTTGGCTAAGCCTTAATTAGTGATATTGTGGGCAATGTTTGTGAATACTTAAAATTCAATGGTATACTTATAAATGTGCATTGTACTTGTTTGGGAAACAAATGATAAAATGTCTGCATAATTGGCATGAAATATTTTTCTCATATGCCTGGCTGTTCAGAAAAACTGACACTTATTTTTCTCTTGGTAATAAAATTACCACGAATATGGAATATTCAAGTGTTGAATGCAATGAATTTGCTCCAAATAGCTAAATCTTACCCAAGAAATTATAAATACTTTTTAATACAATAGTTATAATCAAGAAAAACCATTTGCAAACCATTTACATATTCACAAGAACAGATATACTATGGAAATATAAAGCACTTTAATTATTCTTCAGTGAATGTGTAGAAAGAAAATAAAACCTGCTCAAATAAAGTAACAATTAATTTATGATAGCATGATAGCACTGTTTGTGTCATATTTACATATTCATTTTTATAAACTAATAAGTCACTTAGCTTTCTATCTCTCTGTCTCTCTGTCTCTCTTCTCTGGCTTTGTTTTCTCATTTGGCTATGAAGAAAGCTCTTCTACCTACTGTGCAATTTCATTGGCCCTAGATTAGCACTTATGTAAAGTGAACAGGGTAATTTTTCCTTCTCTTTCTTAAAGCACTAGAAATATAAGTTCAAAACAATTTAAAGGAATGTCTCAAAGGGACACAAAAGCAGTGGGTGCATAAGATAGGAACAAATTTTTCAAAGTTAAAAGACAAATGTGTCTGTGTCAACCTTGAACCAAATATATGTAGGTATTGATGCTATGAAAAGAATTAAAAATATAAAAACTAAAGAATAAATATAGACATAATTTTTGGAAGAGATATGAAAAATATTCTAGTAAGAGAAGCATCAGGGGAACTCTATTGAATAGTAATTAGTTGGCCTAATATCTCCTTCTCTGTGCTTGATGTTCAAAGACATATTTTCTGAAAATAATAAAACCAGGAGGTATTTGTTTATGAAAGACTAGCAAGAATGTTCATCCCTTACTATTTTTTGGCTGTGGCTGCATTTCTTTTATACATAAAAATAAATATATTTTCTTGAAAGGCTGTGCTTCTTAACATAGAAAGAATTAATCCTAGAATGTGATGTCAAACAAAATGAGTCATTCATAGCCTTATGATAACCATGTAAAAGTTAAAACCATTAAGCTTAAGGGGGCAAACTGAGCCCTGCATACTTACACAAATATCAAAACAGTAAGTCAAAAAGCACTAAGAATTCCATCCTAAGAATGTGTTAGAGATGTAAACAGAGCATGGCAAATAGGAAGTTAGGCAAGGTATGCTTTTAGGAGATAAGGGGTCAATATCCTTTGAGAGAAATAAAATATGGTGGAAATAATGTGAAAATTAATGGATGTAGTATAAATTGCAACAAAACCCACCTAGGAACAGAGGCATATTGCCTTATGCTCTATGGCTCTCTTTTCAGTAAAATTCATTGTGTTTCTTAAGATTTAGTTTCAGAATACATATTCACATTTAATTCTAGCCCAAGTTCTGGAAACATCTGTTTGGATGGAGTTACTCTTTTTACATACACACACACACACACACACACACACACACACAGTATTATAATTAAAATAAAATGGCACAGCAATGTATCAACATTGATATCACAATATGGATTTTGACTTAAAATAGATATTGATTTCAAAGGAAACAATAGGCCTAGAGGGATGGCTCAGTGGTGAAATACTTCCACTCCTTTTGGTCCAAAGCCCATTTCCAACACTCCCATTAAATGGACCAAAAGTACATGTAACTACAGCTTCAGGGAAACCTAGGAATTCTTCTAACTGCTGTGGGCAGACTCTCTCTCTCTCTCTCTCTCTCTCTCTCTCTCCTTCTCTCTCTCTCTCTTTCTTTCACACACACACACACACACACACACACAATAACTATAAAATAAAATAAAATCTTGCCAATAACAAATAAAAATATGGTCTGAGGTCATATACACATGTTCAAATATGAATGAATGAATTAATTAATGTCTAAGATCAGTAACTTCAAGATAATTTCCTATATGGTAAAATAGTGTTCTACGTTTTATTTCCTGTTCCTTTGTCATGGATTTTATTTGGATAATAGTAGTGACTCTTTATATCCATTTCATCTATTTACACAGAAAATGTGTACTCAAAGTTTACTGTGACAAATACAAAAGTTGATAGAGGATGCTACATCACATAAAAGATATTTTTGGTATAACTGTTATACCAAGCTATATTTAGCCCTGTGTGCACATGAATCTCCATTCAGATCTCATAAGGTGTTGTCTGTTGCAGGATATTTGATTACACTATAAAACTATGAGACTGTGTTAATAAAATTAACTTTGGATCGGGGATAGAAATATCAATTAATTGACAAGAATTACCCATAGATAGTGTGGAGGACCTAGGTCAGTCACCTGAAGTTCTTCTGTAATGTTCCATCTTCAGCCCATAGGGCATAGTGTGTCTAGCAGACTCTTCAGCAAAATGGGAAACGTTAAACTGTCTCCGTGTATTGGCAGTTTCTCAGTCATTTTTCTATGTATCCCACAGACTGTCTGGCAGAGTCTTCCATGAAGCAGGAATTCTGTAGCAATGTCCATTTTGAATAAGCATCACTTTTCTGTGGGTCTTGTATGTCCAGTTTATACAGCATAAAGTCAAATAGCCCAGACACTAGCAGTATCTTGCCCAAATGGCTAGTCTTGACATAATGGGAGCAAACTTTATAACTCCTTTCTTCAAGGTCCATCTTACTTTCTGACGCAGATAATATTGCCAGGAGCATTTATGACTCACTGTCAAGAAAAACCCTAAACTGTTTTAAATGCCATTTTCTGTAGGTCTTTGAAATATTTGAAGAATGCATATCCATCTCAAATACATCTCTGCATATCTAGAAAACCTAACTCACCTAGCTATAAGTTTTGACTATCATAGGTAACTATCTAAAATCTGTACTAAATTATACATATTTTTAAATGAGTTATATAACACAATACCTATACAAAAGGAGAAATATACATATCACAAAATTGACCATAAATTGTATCATTAATGAAAATCCATTTCAAAAAGAAAGTATTCATATCTATACCATAAGCCCCTTTTTACCTTTAAAAAGATATTGGTTGTGATCATTAACCATTTATAACCAACCCATTTAAATGAAAACAAACATTTATAAACAATATTTGGGAATTTGGGTGTCATTCTTTCCAAACTGCTCCCTGCTGATAGGGGGCGCTGTCATGGGGGATCCTAAGAAGATGCTGAAATACTGGCTGTAGTCTGCAAGACTGGCTTGTCCCAACTGTTTTGAATGTTGTATCACATGGGATGTTGTTTCAGGGGATCTAGATTAATCAAACCACATTAGTCTGGAAGGAATCCACAGCCTTTCATTTTCTGTGGAAACAAAAATACAAATCCTCTCCCCAGTAACTTGTCCTTAGACTTAAATTTTGAAGTCAAAGCATTTTTAAAATATATAAATTGAATTAATCCAGCAGCATTTCCTTTAACAGTTGTTCCCTCAGCAGTCAAACAATACAAAGAAAATATAATACTGTACAGTATCTAGATTCTCTCCATCCTGGCTTTTTTATTACTGTGTTTCTTTTACTTTCTAATTTTTTTTACTTTTTTGAGAGAGGGTTTCTCTGTGTAACTCTTATCTGTCCTGGAATTTACTCTGCATGATAGGTTTACTTTGAAATCACAAAGATCTGCTTGCCTCTGTCTCCAGAGTACTGGGATTAAAGGCATGTGCCACCTTTCTCAGCAGTTCTCTGTTTTTTTTTTTTTTAAACCATTTTATCTTTTTCTTATTCTCTCCCAAGGCTACATATATTTTAGAACACAATGTAAATCTTTAGTGCTTTTCCTTAATGATCTTTCTTTACTGTAAATGTTTATCTTTTTCGGTCCAAGAGTCTTTTTTCTGTAAAACAACAACATTGCTAAAATGAAAGTCATAGTTGTTTCTGCTGGGGTTTATCAAAGATGGTGGTGGCTATTTTACTGCCATCACTGACAGCTGTGCTCACTGCCTTGGTCTGCACTGCCATCTAGTAGCATGCTGCCGGCATGGAGATGTGGTCACTGCCATTGCCAGCTCTGATACATACCAATGAATTGTTAGCAGAGTGTCTTAAAAGCCTTGTGGCTTTTTGCCACTTATGCTGAGTCAGGAAACCTCCCTTAAAAGAACTGTGTGCATATCTCTGTTTGTCTTTAGCAAAACATAACCTAACTGAGAAAAATGCTGCTACCAATAAGCCTTGCTTTTCTCTTTTTTGTTTGTTTGTTGTTGTTGTTGTTTTATTTTGTTTTGTTTTAAAAACATTTTTTAAGCTTTTATTAAATTTTAAGTGGAAGTTGTTATTAGTCACCTGGGCGCCATATTATGGAGTAAGGTTTTTCCTTGGGCCGCTGGCCTTGTCCCACAGCCACACAAGTTCCAAATAACACACAGAGACTCTGTATTTGATATAATGCTGTCGGACAGTTACTTGTTTCTTATTGGCTAGCTCTGTCTTAAGTATTAACCCATTTCAGTTAATCTAATATTTCCACGTGCTTTCATCTTACAGGGAGAGAGCCAGCCAGCATTCTGCTCTCTCCACTCTCTCCATGCTGACTTCTCCTTACTACTTCCACTTTCCTCCTTGTCTCCTAGTCCCACCTATCTTGCTTTCCTATTGGCCAACAGTACTTTATTCATTAACCAGTATGAGAAACATATTTACAGAATGACATCTCCCATCATTTGTTAATGATTAAAGCACTGTGGGCCTATAATAAAGCAAAATAGGTGGTACTGGGAGAATTCTGTGAGAGGTAGTAGAGAGGAGTCAAGATGTAGGACAAGAGAGAAGTAAGAAGTCCAGACACTTTCTAAGGTAAAATAAGACCACATGAAAACACTTAGATTGATAGAAATTGGTTAATATTTAAGACAGAGCTAGACAATAAGAAGCTGTAGCTATTGGCCAACATCTTTATAACTAATAGAGTCTCTATGTGTTATTTTGGGACTGATTTGAATCTGGGACCAGGCTGGTGTGAAAGTGCTCATAATAACCTGCTGTCATTGTTCAGATCTTATTCAGGCAGCCTTTTCTGAGTTTCCTTGGATGCATTTTCTGTATTATATTTAGAAGACACCACCTCACAGCAGATTCTCTTATAATCTGCCTTTCACATTCTCCCCCCTCCTTCCTTCATGCCAATCTTTCTGCCCCCATTTGAGTCCTGTTCGTTCTCTTAGCTTTAAGTATAGGCATTCTTTAGTAGAAGATTCAGTTAGGAACAGAGACACCACCATCTGCTTCTCCTGTTTATTTTATTATTAAAAAACAATAAACCTTCAATATATATGTGGGCATGATGATAATAACACTATTGCAGACACCAGCAGGAGAAAATGATGTGTCTGAATAAAAAGGTATATTGTAAGATCCTTTCTTCTCAAAAATAATAGGAATAATAAAAGTGAATATAACATATAAAAGCAAAATACAGCATAAGACATAAAACTAATAAAAATAAACACAATAACAACAACAGTTCTTCAGTTTACATTATATTACAATTTAAGGAATAATTACAAATGACAGCATTATCTCAATAAAAATCATTACAACCATAAAGATTTTTAAATGTATTCTATAATTTTAAATAGGTGTATCTTAGTGAACAACAGAGTTATAGGCACCCATTTATATCATCATTTTTGTGAATGAGGATATTTATACACTAGGACTGTACTGTCCCTGCTGTAATTCTCAGTCTTCCATGTCATCCATAACCACAGAACAATTCTTTCTTTTTACTTTGAATCATAGCCTTTTTTTGCCTAATTCATTCTATGCAAGAAAATTCATCTAACAATAATGTTGATTAGTGTTTAAAGGGGAGAGAAGGTTAAGCTTTGATTATCAACACTAATCAAAAACATAGATATTAAGCCAGATACCACAAAACTAAAATCCATGTTCCTATTGTCCTTGAAGGAAACTCCAATTGAAAGTGAGTCATGGTAACGCTTCTGTGATTTCATCACTGTTAAAACCTTTTCAATCACACACAAAAGACAAGTATAAAAACAATAAAATCTACATAGATGTGTTTAGAAAACTCACGAAATGTTTCTATTATGGATTTCACATTAATGAGTAACTGAAGCCATCTTCCAGTGTCATGTGGGTGCTTATGTTCAGTTTCATTTAGGTCTTCATGACCTAGTCTCCACAGCAAAAGCAAGACAAACTGACTTATCATTATAGTGATAAATATGACCATAACAAGGATCTGCATTGTGATACATTCTTATTAAATATAGTATTTTTCAATGTACTGTAAACCACCAGTATATTTTCTAATTGGTGTAATTACATTTCTATTTGTTGTCAGTTGTATCTTGCCTAAATATAAGCCATATACATGTATTTCAAAAGTTTAAACTACTTAGACTACTGCTTCTGTTTTTGTACATATGGCTAATCAGTGAGACATATTGTAAGGGTCAGACAAATTGTTTTTATTGCTTAAGATAAGGAAATATGCCATTCATTGACAAAGGAAAATGCAGATTTTAATAGCAGCAGTATAGCCTTTGGGTAATACTGTTGTTCAGAAGAATATAACTCTGTCTCAGTAAGCAGCTATTCAGTTGTATTACTGTATGTCAAATTAAAATTTAAGAGCATTAAATGCCTGAAAACAGAAGTATTTGTCATTTTAACTGAACATAAATAAATCTCTGTCCATTGAATTACCCCTAATAAAACAGAAATGCCCATGAATATAAGTCTCTGTCCTACACTGCAGTATGTGTACACAATCCAGGACATCACTAGCAAAAAAAAAAATCTCGATAATTGAATTATTTGTGATAAAACGATATTGCATAAACACTAGTCTGTCTATGATGAGATCACTTTATGCAATCCTGACTATGTAAATTAGTTCAACATTTAAAAAGTAGGGAAATGATATACCAAAGCAATATGTCTTATATATTTACAAACACATAAGTTGGATGATACCAGGAAAACAAAGCCTTTGGACAGCTTGAAACAAGACTTTAAATATCAAAACGAAGTCACAGAGGTAAACAATGAAGTTGAGAAAAGATGAAAGTGGTGTCTGCATGTTATAGGATTTTTCATTTTGTCATTTTGCACATATAAGATATGTGTGACCTAACTTCCATTTCTTTACTACTCTTTCTTTTTCTTTTCCCTATACTCTATTTATTATTTTCTGGGAAATGTCATTCAGTGATTTAGGCACATTACTAATGTAAAATATCAAGATGCCTCTCAGTCAAACATAACTTAAAGAATGACACTTAGTTTGCTGGAAATTAATTATAGATTACCATTTTTTTTGTACATGAAAAAAAATGAGTAAAAGTTCTGATAATTTTAAATCAATCACCTCTCTCATTGGAAGTCAAATTCTCCATAAATTACCATGGTAGACTATAAGAACTCAGAAATATAAAAATTTTGTTTTCACATATATTGCTCAGATTTGTCGAAAGAATTGGTCTATACAAGTTTAAATTCAAATTAGAACTGATGAGCAACAAAATCTGCTATGTTTCTTACAATTATTTGTTCCACAATGCATACACACACAGACACACAGACACATGGACACAAAGACATGTGCACACATGATCTCTCTCACATACACACACACACACACACACACACACACACACACACACACACACACACACTATTGTTAGGGAAGATAAAACCACCCAAGTCAAACTTAAGCCTTAAAATTTCTATATTGAAATATAGAAAGTGTCAACTCTTTCTTTTTATAGCAATTGATATAAGTTAAATTACCTTATGTTAAATTTTTGCTTTTAATGAGATGGGTCTATTTTGAATTGTACATTTATTATTTCAAGAATGGTTGGCTATTTCATGGTTGAACTTCTTCAACCTATGTCTACAGATAATGGTCTTTATGAACCAAGCATGAATATTCTCTTTGAAAGCTTGACAAATCATTCAACATTTATCTAAATTTTCAGGTAGGATAGCCAAAAAATAAAAATGACAATACTATCAATCTTTCCTTTTATAAGACTTTTGAAAGAAACATAGGAATTAATTGTTGGCATTCATCCTTAATTTTATATCATATGCAGCAAGATAAAAGTATAAAAGGATTTCTAATATTTTGAGAAAAATTATATATATAAAGTGATTTCTAATACTTAAAGATAAACAATAAATATTAAATATAATATAAAATACAGAAGAACAATTTGGTTATCAGAATTCTATAGGTTCCCAAATTATATCCCATCAAGCATGTCCAAAACCATACTTTCTATCAGAAAATTTATATATGTTTGTCTTACTATGGGAAAATAAAAGACACATCAAATGGCAATAAACTGATATTTTTCTAGTGTTAAGGAAGTGTTTCATGGTTCACAATGTCCAGTCAAAAAAAGAATATTGTTCCCCCTTTTGAAATACAATTTACTTATTTTTTAATTTTTTTAATAATATAAAGTGATGCAACTGAATATTTTCAAAAGCATTTTATGATAGCATACAACTTGTGTTTGCTGTTAAGTGGTAAAGCACAGCTAAACATTGGCAAGTATAGACTTTGAAATAAAACACAGTCACCTTGATGAATAAATTTGATAACATAAATTGTTGTATATGTATTATAGTTTGAGCCAGTTTTATAGTATTTTATCTGAAGTTTAAAATATCTTCATAATATATTCTTATCTAAATTATCAACATAATCATTTTTCTTGGTTTTTATGTTATTTGCCATTTAATTAATTCTTTTCCCTATACTCTATATATTATTTTCTGGGAAATGTCATTCAGTGATTTAGGCACATTACTAATGCTTGTAGTGTATTTGTTTGTGGGTTGGTATATGTCATAGTGCCTGTGGCCATAGAGGCCAAAAGAGGTCAACAGATATCCTGGGTCTTGAGTTATAGTGCTTGTGAACTGCCTGATATGAGTGTAAATGTCGATGTCTATGGAAGAACAGTAGTTGCTGAGACATCTCCCCAGGAACCACTTAGTGCTTTATATTTTCCCTAAAGTTTCCCCTATACTATATTTCATCATTTATTGAAATTATGATAAAATTTTAACTGTATTCTTTAATGTGTTTATGTAATAAGAGATTTTGATATACTAAATAGTTTTAAATGATTCATTGTCTTACAGATGATCTCCAAGGTTACTTGATCAGCACTTAATACCAGCTATGATTCAAGATACAGACTTTTGTATTTGGGTGTTGTGGTTCAGATGACAGTTACTTTCAGGTGCTAGGATCTCCCTAATATGGATTTGTTTAAAATGAATGGATAGTTGGTGAATTGATTTTCAGTCTTAGCAAGTTTCTCTAGTAATTCCAATGAACTATGCAACACTGGTGTTTTGAATGAATTGACGTCTAACTGAAATAGAGTGGCCTGTGGCGAATGTATCAAGGCAATTATTTTCTCCTAGAATTAATCACCTGATTTCTGAAAGCCCACCATAGAACCCTTGAACACCAAGCATTGTGTTCTACCAGCACCAATCAACTAATTCTAAGTCTCAGATCTCCAATCATTGAGATCCCCTTTGTAACACCATTTTAGAAACGCTTTCGGGAAGCAACATCGCAGATCACTGCTAATCAGTGGAAGAGCAGAAGAGCATTTGATGGCAACAACTGCTGTGCAGACTCCCACGGGTACATGTCTGCAAGTAAGGGCAAAGAAAACACAACCCCTAGGCAATGCTGGCAGACAAAAATGAGTATCAGCATAGGACACTGGCTCCAATGTTTGGTGCAATGCCAAAGAACTTGGAAACAATGTTCAGGGGGGAAAAAACACTTAATCAAAGAGCAGCAGAGCCAGAAGATGAAGAAGTGCCAGAGATGGGGAATTGGACTGGGAGCCGTGCATATCACCCGTGCCTTCTGTTGCTGCATTGAAAATAGAATCTGGAAATTGTGCCAGTAGAATTCAAGGTCAGGTCCCCAACATTTCCTATTAAGACATGAATATGGAACTTTCTATGTTGAGGAAGAATGCAAAGAAAAACAGTAACAGTTTTTCTTGTTTCTTGCTTTTGTTTTATGTTTTATTGTTGTTGTTGTTTTAAAAAAATAAAGAGAACTGAACAGTGTAAAGGCAACTTGGAATAATCATACTTACACAGTTGCTAGTGCTACACTAAACAAATAGGAATACATTGGAAAATATTAAAAGCAGGCCTATACCTGTGACATTCTTTCTACAGAAAGATTCAAATAAAACAAGACACAAATAAATGCAGGCTATTTAATGAATCAGAAATGTAAACGTTAACAAACAAGATTTGACCTCACTAACAGTCAAATGAGTAATATCATTAAAAACTGAACTTTTTCAGTTTTCAAAATCTAACTTGCAATATGTTTTACGAAAATGTTAAAATATTACAACTGAAAATATTTTGAAACATCCTTCTCCTGCTGAATTTATTTAAAGCTTCCAAAACTCAAAAATCAATTTAAACAGATGAATGAGGTTGTGCTTCATATGCCTATGACAACCACAAGGCCAATGGTAGTAATAATTTTTAAGAAACAATAGCAAAAAAAGTCACAAAAGTGTTAGCTCTAATATTACTGATGATAGAAATACATATAATGCATACACATCTCTTCGTATTCATGTGTGCACAAAAAATATCTGTTATGATTTCAAAAACCATGGAAGAAAATTCATTTTTAATTCTTAAAATATACTTCAATATAACACTGAATTCTTTAGTGTTGTAGTTACTTTTCATATGAATCTTTTATTTTTACTTTGTTTATGTTTTTTTTTCTTTTTCAATGCTGGGGATTTGTCCCAGGACTTTGCAGATACCAAGATTTTTTTTATTAATATACATTAATGATGAGAGCTAAGGTAGTATGCTATATGTAAAAATAAAGTTTATATTGAATATTTCTTAGATTTACATAGCTCAGGCATAATGTAAAATTGTATTTAGCAAGATAAAACAATTTATATATGTTAGTATTCAGGCATGTGTACTGGCTTGTCCTTGGAGCTGTGATAGGATAGCACTTAGCTACAGCCACTAGGAGCACCATCTGTGCATATTCACTATATTCCCTTTTTAAAGGTCTCTGCCCACCTCCTATTTTTCTCTCTTACTCTCTTACTCTCCTTCTCTCTGTCTTTCCCACCTCTTTTCTCTCTGTTCCTCCTTTCCTGTCTCCTGCTGTTCCCATCCACAGAGGCAGGTTTCCCACTTCCCTTTCCCCCTCTTATGATCCCTTTCTCTAACCAAAAAAAAAAAAAAAAAAAAAATACCTTGAACCCTGTTACCTGGAGGCTTTCTGTTTTGTGCTGCTTTTCTCAAATTACAACAATATGCAAGCAATGTAAAAAAGTAAATCAGACTGCTATAGACAGAAGCTAATATAAGAAAACATAGTGTCATAGGAAAAGCAAAGTGTATTTTACCATATTTTATTTTTTTATTTCATTTTATATTCTCTATCACTCCCTGTAGGCTCCTCCAACACTCCCACACTTTCCCACTAGTTCACTCCCTGTCCACTCCTCCTCATAGGTAAAGGCTCCCAGGAGGAGTCAACTAGGTATGGTACAATTGGTTGGTAAAGGGCCCAGTTCTTCTCCCATGCATTAAGACTGAGCATGGCATCCTACCATAGGGAAAGGACTCTAGTAAGCTAGCTCATGTACCAGGTTTATATCCTCGTTCTATTGCCTCTGAGTATTGCTTCTAATAGAACAATCTATAGAGACAGCTGAAACAAACAAAAGGAAACCCATGGACTTTAGACCTACATCTGTGGATACTACAGGGGAATGAATAGGTCCACCATATGTGGGAGACAGTTGTGAAGCTTGGACTATCAGACCATGATACAAACCTCATACATGAACAATCATGGTGGAGATAATTCTTTAGGGCAAAATGTATTTGATGAGAAATGTCATTCTGTATTGACGTATAAGAAAGCAAGATAGACAGGACTAAGAGACAAGGAAGATTCTGGGAGATGAGAGGAGTCAAGATATAAGAAGTGAGAGGAATAAGAGGTCCAAATCCTTTCTCTGGTAAGATAAGGCCACGTGGAAGCACTTAGATTCATAGAAATGGATTAATATTTAAGACATAACTAGCAAATAAAAAAACGCTATTAAATGGCCAACAGTTTCATAATCAATACAGTGTCTCTGTGTGTTATTTGGGACCAGTCTGGTGGGAAAGTGCTCATAACATATATTTTTAAATCTCAACTATAAAACAAACCATGTTACTGAAATAAAAGATAGAGTCAAATTTCAACCAAACAAAATATAATATGGAATATACTGATGATGCTTCAAAGATAATTCAGTTAACATATTAGTTACTGTTCTAGTGCTGTGAGTAGACACCTTGTCCAAGATAACTCTTGTAAAAGAAAGTATTTTATTGAAGAGTCGCTGACAGTTTCAAAGGATTAAACCATTGGCATCATGACAGGAAGCATTGTGACCTGATCCTAGGTAGTGAACACACACACACACACACACACACACACACACACACACACACAGGCGTGCATGAGCACGTGCACCCGAACTTACCAAGGAGTGAGAGAGAGAGACAGTAAGGAGTAAGTGGGAAAGAGAGAGAGAAGGAGACAGGTTGATCCAGGCTTGAGCTTTTGAAACCTCAAACCCAACCCCAGCCAAACACCTCCTTGAAGATGGTCTTACCTCCTAATCCTTTCCAAATATTTCCAGTTATTGGTGATCAAAGATTCAAAACTATGAGCCTATTGTGGGGCATTCTCATTCAAACCACCAGGGGTAAAGACACAGGCTTAGCACTGGGGCAGTAAGTAGCCTTGATTTTTACATCCTGATATGCAGGTAGCAGAATCTAGTTTGCCCTTTCAGGTTTTGTTGTTGCTTTGGTTCAGTGTTACTTCTTGATTCCACCTTTCTTCCCCTTTGGACTTGGTGTGATGATCATGGACTAACCCACTGAAACTGTAATCAAGACACCAATTAATTTTTTTTTTAAAGAAAAGAAAGTTGTCTTGGTCATGATGTTTCTTCACAACAATATAACATTTACTAAAATTAGAATTAGTGCCAGGGAGTGGCATGTTTCTCACAGGCCTGGCAATTCTGTTGTTTGGATGAACATGGAAGATTTTTGGAACCTTGAACTAGAAAAGCTGTCAAACACTTAATGGGCCATCCTAGTAAGAGCATGGCATACAGTGGTGAGGGTAAACTGTAATGCAAAAGGTAGTCTCACGTGATTTCATACGAGAAGAATATTAGTCTGAAGACCATTCTTGTGATATTTTGGCAAAGAAGGTAGCTGCTCTTTGCTCTTGTCCTAAAAATCTTCCTGAGGCTTAGTAATAAAGTGTGCCTAGTCTTTACTGCATAACATGGTAATCTACATAGAAAAGTAGAAATTTAGACAAAGAGATATACAAAATGTACACTTTGAGGGGAAAAGGAGCAAAAGGTAATGTAATGTTAAAAACAAGCCTTGTGTTCAAGAAAATAAGAATCTTAAAATGAAGTCCTGATTCAAAATGGAACAAAGGGACCACAGCTCTCAGAACAAGACCCCAGTCAGCCAAACTTCCAGCTTGTGAAAAAAAAAATTGAAGGGAACTTTAAGCAGCAAAGGAAACCATGAACAACTGACAGTTATGCAACTGTAATTCAATGAGAATGGCCCAGGTCCCAACCTTCATAAGCAAATCTTGGAACTTTTGCTATGTGGTACTTGACTTAGGGCCAACAAGTGTGTTCTTGAATTATGCTGCATGTTTTTATGCTTATGGCCATGATAGATATTACTATACCTCTGAAACTGTAAGAAGGCCACTAAGACAATTAGTATCTATTTACAAAGGAGTAATATGATAAGAAAAAGAAAGGGAACTAATTGCAAATTGGAAAATATATACTACCATATCTGTACATGTATTTTTACTAAAATCTATTTATAGAAAGTAAAAAAGCAAAACAAAGAAAGAAATTAAACTTAAACCTATAAATTTCATCTTATAGCTGATTTTGAACATTTTTATTTATTTGTAACTGATTTGACCAAACAGGAATAACTTCAGAAATTAAATATTACTTTGGCTACTTCAAATATATAGAAACATATAAAGTTTAATCAAATGTCACAAATGATTCAAAACTTTGAGATCTGTGAGAACCACAACTTTTCAAAAGCTGGGAATGAGGCAGTTGAACTATAATTGCTAGAGAAAGAAATAACTTTTAGAGTTACTGTGGAATAGTGAAAACTGTCAGATATATAATCGTATTCTTCTGATGCAAATGAGATATACTGCCATTATTTTTTATTAGGGATTTTTAAAAATTTCTGTCTTAAATTCAGCTCTGCATTATTGGATGACTCCTTCACAAATAATATATTCTACTCTAAAACCCGTTTTTGGTTTAAAAGTCACAGGTCTCAAATTCACAACTCCAAGTCAGGCTATGCTTATGCTCAAAACCTAAACACATTTTTCCTGCTGAAATGGTAGAGCCAGAAAAATAACATTAATGATGGGCCAAGAAATTTCTGCCCACCCTAATAAAAAGTAGTTTGCATTTTGGTGGATGTTTTTTAGTATCGAACCTGTTACATTTAATCTTGGAAATTAAGCTCTAATCACATTATCTCCATTTCCCTGCCCCTTCCAACCTCTGCCATGCACTCATGTCCTTGCTCAATCTCAAATTCAAGGTCTTTGTTTCTTTACTTGTTACATAGATTCTGTGACTGAGCAAGTCTTATTTTTAACTCAGGTTAGAAAGCTCAGAAACTTATAAATAAAGGCCTGTAGCTTGAGGACAAGTAACATGTTCTTACAATTGACAGGTGATAAAACATCAGTTTTATTATATTATGCTTTTATTTTATTAAGTTAGGTCCCCACCTAGCAAATTCAGGAAGAAAATCATATTGTCAGAAGTGACAGCATGGAGAAGCAAATCAGGTTGCCAGGCCACTGGGAGTGACATCCGTCTTGTCTCAGCAGGTGCCAGCTGGTTTAGCAGTTAGGGGCTGCCAGGCCACATAAGGATCATCTCCTTATGAGTGCCAGCAGATGTATCTCCCAGGTCATTAGGAAGGAATTCTGCCACTGACTGCAAAGGCCAGGGAAGGACATTAAATTGTGAAATCCTTTTTAGGAACTGTAAATTGATCTTTTATTAATGCCTATTTTGTTATAGTAATCTGAAAATTAATATAGAACAAATAAAAGCATATATTCTAATATATTCTAATAAATTATGCCAAGGGCTGATAGAGATCCTGAAAAATAATGTATGAAATTAATATAAAACATGGAAAAGTTAGGAGAGGCCACTGAAAATCAATAAGCAAATTTTATGCATTACAGAGCAAAAATGTTATATAACGTTTCTACAAGCAATTGATAAGCTCACCATTAAACTGATACAAATGAACTGGATGTGTATCTATAAGCAGTATAAATTATCAGATGATTAAGTGTAAAAGATAATAGAAATTACAAAATTTAGCTTTAAAATATAATATGGGCAAATGGTGAAATATATATCAAATCCAGTCTGTACATAAAATGGCCATTTTCTCCCAAATTAATCTAATATTAATCATTAAAATCTTTTAAAATTCCAGAGTATATTTGTTTCTGAATACTTAAAATTGCTAAATCTGTCATGTGACAAATAGTCTGATGTAAATAACAGATAAGGTGTTTTATAAAGCATTATTAAGGAATGCCCAACTTCCAATTATATATTTAGTTCTTTAGATACCTATGCAAATCCACCCAAACAGAAAAGGATTTGGAATTCAATCCCTTCCTGACTTCATTTTAAAATTCATGACAAACAATTGAAAACAAAGTAATAATATCAAATAACAAATGTAGCATAATAACATGACAGTGTGTATACATAATGCATTTATATCTGAATATGTATCTATGTTACATACAGAGATGAAATCTTAGTTTCACATAAAATCTTGACTTGTACTTTATACCTAAATGTTTCTTCATAAACAAATTTTGTTCTTAGTTTTTTTTTGTTTCATGTATAATTTTTTTATTTTTTGTATATTTGTGCTTCTGTGTATGTGGGTGAGAGAGTAAGAGAGGGAAAAAGAGAGGGAGAAAGATAGAGAAAAAACAAAATTTGATGGGTACATACCTTGAGCTTTCATGTAAGACATGGGATTCTGAGTGGGTTGTCAAAAAAGAGTATCATACTAAAAATATTTTTTGTTAAATGATTCAATCAGTTGACAGTCTGTTAGGCCATATAAAAGAAGACGCTATTTCAAAATGTGGCTAATCAGAGTATCATGAATCTATAACTTCATATTTTTTATTTCACCTTTTATTTCCCTTATTTCTAGTAATAATGACAATTTGTCAAGTAATTTTTAAACAACTTTTGCCTATTTTATTATGATTTTGATTGAAATGTTTATGTTTTTTCTACAAAATGATTTTATTAGTTATAAGATATGTAAGTTTTGTAAAAATGACTAATTTCAGTACCTTAACACTATCAAAATGTACTTTGATATTTTAAGATACTGTAAGGTATCAATACAAACTTATCCTTGATTAATTTTTAACTTGTAGACTGAAACTAATTTGTAGACTGAAATTAAATTTAATTTGTGAACCTAAATAATTAAAAT
Organism: Phodopus roborovskii; assembly: GCF_943737965.1. Taxonomy (NCBI): domain Eukaryota; kingdom Metazoa; phylum Chordata; class Mammalia; order Rodentia; family Cricetidae; genus Phodopus; species Phodopus roborovskii. The sequence continues at coordinate 20,792,577 of NW_026126433.1, forward strand.
TAGACTAACCAATCATTAATTTTCAGCATCTGGTTTTCAACCTTCTAAATAGTAGAAGAAAAATCAGTAACCAATGAGGTACTGAAACAATATACATGAAGTTTTGTCTTCAACTCAATTCTTTAACTATTTTGAGCCTTTTCTACATTCATGTTGTCATTTACATTTTTACATAGTATTTCATGTTATCATCATAAAATACGGCTTTGTGCTTAAGCTAATCCATTCTCTCATACACTTAAGGTCCTTAATGAATTATTAATATTAACTTTAATTTAGACTTCTTCATGTTTCAATTTAGTGCAGAAAATTTGTTCTGGTGTATTAAGTCATATTCCATAAAATACACACCTAATCCATTCTTGGATATGTATAGTTACAAAAAAAGTATTTTTTTTTCCAAAAGAGAGTCATATTGTAATTGATAATATGTTATTGTAAGGCTTTAAGTTACAGTCTTTAAGAAGTGTGATGTATCAAGTTCAAAATTATTTTATTTGTAATAATATTTGCTTTGTAACATGTTCTAATTGACAAAATATATGTATATATAAATATGCATATATATTATACACTACTTATTTTAAAAACTAAAATTAAGTTTTCTTATACTTAGAAATAGGCACCACTATCTAATTTGCCATTCCAAAAAAAATGCAAATCTTTGTTAATGTATCTCATTTCTTTTTCTGTTACTAGAATTTACCAAGTCATCTCCACCAGAGCATATGAGAGATAACACTTCTAGTGAACAGATTCTTCAACTATTGTTGCAACACCATGTATGGTTACATAATTGACAGCAGGCATAGTGACAATTCTACAAGAGAAAATTTACTTTGCAGCAATCAATAGTTAATTGAAAATCAAGCATGTAATGAATCTGAAGGGTTTCTAGAAGAGGTACCTGGTGTTGTATTATGGGACTAGATTGAAATCTTGGTACTAAACAGACAAGGATACTGGGCTATTTGTTATGCACATCGTTGCCATATTACACAATGCCAACTTGGCTAGTAATGCATCGCCACTAATATTTACACTGTTGTACTGTAAGAACTTGCAATACATACAAAGTTTACTGTGATAAAATAAAAGAATACTTAAGTTATCAACATTAAAATGTTCTAATATTTTTATACCACCATTATACCACCATATACTCATCATAGGAGTAACAAATCAATGCATCTTAGGACTGAATTGGGATAGAATGATTTTGCAAATTGTTGTTTGTGCTGCTGATTTGACTTTCAGGAAATAATAATCATTGAATGAATTTGGGATTGTGATTTTGTCAGAATTCCCATTAATTTCTGAACTGTTCCTCATATTTCTGCTGCATTGGAGTACATATTTATGTGTGGCAGTACTCTTAGCCTTCAAGTGAAGTAAAATTTAAAAGTACTCATTATGTTGTATATCTTGAATTATCATATGCTTAGGGAATATCTCATTGTTCATATCAAAATAAGCATATTTATTTTACTGATTTGTAGATATATATTCAACTTCAATTACAAAATTATATGCATGTGATATTTTAAGAAAAAGCTTACTTATAATGTTTTACCATCAAATTATGATATAAAATTTCTCAGGTACAAGTGGAAAAGTAGAGGAAACCTCTATAAAGAATGGAAGAGAAGCAAGAAGAAATTGTAACCTCTAACCTTGTAGATATAGTAACATAAAGGCCCATATATCAGGAAGCAGCATATAAAATAATTTAAGACACACTGACCTCTAGTATGTGAACTGTTGCCTGCCTCTGCTTCCTCTTACTAACTTACTCTGTTTCTGGAAGAAACTGTTTATTCAGTTTCAGTCATATACTTTTTCATAAGGAACTTGTTTAGTTTGTATGTCATTTCTCTTTTCCCTATATATGTCGGAAATGTGGCCTACACAACAGCATTATGAGAGATAGTGTGCTGCTTATGAGCATAGAGAATGACATTGGGCCTTTCTGGGTGATACGCTTAGACTGGAATGATGCATTCCTCCCTAGTATAGTCAGGTAGTTGCCATAGACTGATTTATAGCAAAAGAGCAGGTCTCTTCCCTCAGCCCACCTCAGCTTCCTACCTAAGTGAGATCACTTTGAAGGTAGAAATGGACATCCCATCTCTTAAATCTTTCTTTTAAGCTTTGGTTAACTTATTCTTTTGTCAAATGTAATCCATCACTTCAGTTAGCAAACATCTGCAATGGTTAGCATTTCTGTTTGGCTCCATTGATACGACCATTTACATCCAGGAAGCTGCTGAGTCTTTTAAAATTCTGGCAGCTTTCCAAATATAGTCTTCCAGGCAAAGACCAAAGCAATAAAATAAGGGAAATGCTTAAGGATTGAGGTTGGGATAGATCCTTTCTCCATTGTACACCCCTTTTCTTCACTGACAAGCTAATAGGTTTGTGCCAGGAATTCAAATGTCTTATTTACAAGGAAATCACTGTTGTTAAAGGGAGGTTTGGGAATAGGACAAACTTAAACACTGTGAAATCCACCAGAGATTTTAGCATTCAATCTCTTTCTTGAATAAATATGTTTAGTACTGCTGAAAAAAACTCTTGGTTAAGAATTCTGAAAAGTCTTATTTGATTTTTGCTTTTGTTAGTTTAAGCTTTTATTGTTGTATCTTTTGTGAAAGAAATAATTCTCAGAACTTTTATTCTGACCTGCTGGTGGTGTCAGGCCATGTGCTTTGGCACCGTCATGCAAAATAATGTCTTATAATTCTGCTTAATGATTTTATATGCAGTTGTACCTGGCATTATTATTTTTCTTGGCACATATTATATTGCCAATATAAATTGTGTCCAAATATTTTCTTACACATATGATTATATATTTAATTTCCTTTACACTTAACATGAATTTTTTTTAAAAAATCATGCCTTATATTTTTGTTATTCTTAATAAAGAGAATCATAATGCAGAATACATGTTAATTTACATTCATTCATGAATTAAATATCATACTTTCAAAATATACAATATTTATTTGTAATTTCTATCATTGAAATTTTTAGAATTTTGTTTCATCTTTTGTGAGGATTATTTGGTGGTATTTAAGCTAACTTTAGCAAAGATAAAGAGGTTATACACAATACTTGGGAACTTGTGTACTTGGCTGAAAGTCTAAAGTTCTAGTTTCTGAAAAAAAAGTGGAAAACAGTATAGGGAAACAACTGAGGCAAAGAATCATATTAGTGACAGGTCACATATGCACTTAACTAAATATGCTCTATTCTGCATTATGGTCCACATTTCTTATTCTTATTTTTTACCTTCTTGTTTTCCATTTTATTTAACAATTTTTCATTGTAACATGAATTTTCATATCTTAATATGCTAATCACTTTAAATGCCTATTTTCTGTTCTTTTAAAAAATTCTTATGCAGTAAATATATGGTGAGGACTTTTAAAATTTGAGTGAATAATTAGTTGACTTCCTCTCCTAACCTTCTAGATGATTTAAAAAACCATAAAAAATATAATTTGTATCAATCTTAGTACCTCAAATTTTGTGGGTACAGAACAAAAAACACAGAACGACACTAAAAGAATATCCAATAAAGAATGGCATTCTTCCCTGATAGTGGTAACTTTTTCAAGCAGTTTTTTAGTGTCACTTTAAAAGACCAGTGTTTCTGCTTTCAATCAGGCATCTTTCCTTACTCTGCTTTTACCTGAAAAACTGTTTTACTATTTAGATTGATTCAGGATTGTCCTTCCTCTTTTACCTTGGATTACAATCATGACATTATTATTATTAATTATTGTTATCATTATTGTTATGTTCAAAGTGAAACCTGTGATTTTTAAAGAGACAAGGTTCAGTTCCAGGGACCTTGTCAAGCTATTCAAACCACTAGTAACTACAAAGCCAAGTGCTCTGATGTCCTAATCTGTCCACCTGGGAAATGTGTATGGTACACAAATACACACACACACACACACACAAACACGCACAATGTGTATGTGTGCCTTACAAGTAATGGAATGCATAATTTATATTTAAAGATGATAACTATTTTTAGAAAATATGGATTCTATTTCTTTGTAAAACCCTATGTTGGTACAATGGTATTCTTATCATTTTTTAGCATTCTTGATTCAACTATCCAAATCTGTAAAACTGAGAAAAAGTTATACTCTAAGTGCCTGGCACAATGATATCACCATGAACTACAAGATTAGTAGAACTCAGTACACATTATCTGTCGCATTTCTTAGAGCAGAAGTTGAGTCACACTTATTTCAGGTATTTCTGTGGACCTGAAACTTTAAATTGAAGTCATAATCTTAGTTCCTTTGTCTACTTTTCTATCTTCTTTCCTAGTTTAATCATAATTAATTCATTGTTTTGTAAACTATGACAAAATGATTTAACCCATGATATGGCAAATCAATATATAAATAATTAAATATATACACATACACACACGCATATATATATGTATATATATGCACATATATACATAACTAACTACATACACACATAGCTAATAATTCAGTAGTAGGAATTTCAAAACCATTGACAAATCTTTTATATAAAAGGAGAACATCAAGAATTTAAAAAGTAACATTAATTACGGTACCATATGCTTTACAACCAATTCTCATTACTGCAAAATGAATGGCACTAAATTTGTTCAACCATTAGATTTCATCAAACTCAAGTTTTATCTACATGAGGTAATATTGTTCCAAGAAAAAATTAAAAATGTGTTTGCTCTCAAGTATTTACCAAACAGCATGGAATTTATAGTAAATATTATTTCCTAATAAGTCCATCAAATTTGAACTAATTGTGATGTTTCAAGGAACATGTCATAGAAAGTTATAAAGATAATTTACCTTAAATAGGCTACTGACATTGTTGAAATTTAGTCAAATAGTTTATCTATCCTGTATAGAAAAATATCCTCTAAATCATTCTGAGACAACTTATTATCTATTTATTGAGTATTTTCCTATCTCTCTGAAAAGATTTCAGGATTCAATCTTCTCTTCTTTAATCTAAACATAAAGACAAATTATTAGCAGGTTAGCTTTGATTGTTCAGTGCTGATGAGCAAGTGAACTCAAAACAAAATCCTTCAGAGAAAGTAATGTATTTGCCACAAGTACCCGCCTCTGCTGCCCAACAGTTAGCCCACAGCTGCTGCCAACTGTACCTCACTGAGATGTCTCTTGAGGAATCCCTTCTGTATTGTTTGGAACAAAGCTATTTCGGTGACATTCATTGCAATGTCAGGATTCAGTGTCAAGTTCCAATTAAATATTTTGCCTCTGGGAGTATCATATGACTCAATTCCACCATAGGTAATTTTAAAGATGTTGCATGGGGGCAATGCAAAGGAATATTCTCCACTTTCTTACATTTCAGCCGCATTATGTTCTCTTCCTCCTGAGAGATAAGAGTTTAGATAATAACAACTCTAGGTACCAATTTGGTGGATTGGAGGAAATGTGAGTTGTGGAAAAGAGAAGAAAATAAATATGAGTTTATAGTTTATGCATCATTACTATCAAGATCAATACTTGAATTACTCATCTTTCATTTCTAGTGTATTGAAAATGAATTAATTTCAAGTGCAACTCATAATCCATTTCTATGATCTATAAACAGATATAATTGTCTATTAAATAACAGATAAAATGCTTTGATTTAGTAGTTACAAAATCAATGATATATGAATTTTAAATATATAAATGTTCTTTCAGTTGTGGTCTGTTTCTGTAACCATAAAGACTTTTATTAACTATCTTTTCCTTGCATAGCATACTTTAACACATTTTTAGATTACATGTGTTAATTAGTAGTAGCAAATTCCATTGAAATTTATTGAATTGCATTTGTACTAGAATATATATTTATCCTTAGAACTTTTGTAATGAACAAAGATAAAATCGCTGACTTTCTACTTTCTTAGTTTGGATGTGAAGATGTAAAGATGCTAGAAGAAATCATGTAAAGCATAAAAACATACTTCCTATGAATGGGAATATCATAACATACCATATTTTCTATAGTCAATATACAATAAGATGAAAAATTATAATACATGGAAGTCCACTATGTTAATCATTTTGACATGTTAAGAAAAATGATACAGAGATTGCTTAGGAGCATTATTTTTTAAGTAAGGGTTTATTTTGTCTCATAATTTGAAAATACAGGCCAAACATGGCAGGGAAGCCATGACAGTAAACATGAGGTAACTGTCACAATGTCTTATAAGTAACATAAAAAGATATTAATGGTAGGAGGAATTATTTACATTTTGTATCATTATGATCACAATAGTTTAACAACAGTTGAATGATATGGAACAACATAATAGTCTTATGTTAAAATATACAATATACACACTAATAATTATACTATAGTACTTCAATTTATTTCATTAAATATGTATGTTTTTATGTGTTTCTTATCGTTTAACTACAAAAAGTGTGTAAATATCTCATGTTTTGGTTTTTGTATGCAATACTCCCATGTAATCCATAATAGAATGTTTTTTATCTGCAGAGACTGTGCTTTCTTTTATACTAATGTTGATGGCACACTCCCATGAACACAGTAGAGATATTTATGTAGGATAAATTGAGAATTTTCTCATTAGAGTGATATTCTACCAGATTAATTTCCACAACACCAGTGACTAAATAGAAGCCTCATTAAAGCCATTAAAACACAATGTTAGTTATAAAAGAAGACTCAGGCCACACACTGTCATCTGGCCAAGCATGTTTGCCATTCTTCTGCCTTGGCAATGGTTAGTTGAATGTATTTGAATGTTGTGTAGTTATCCAAGGTGTTTTGAAATTTAGTGTGTCCCTTACTGAAGCACTGAGTGCACTTTTCCATTAAGTTATTTTCAGTCATTCACGCAGCGTTCTGGAGCCTAGATATTAATTATCTGTTGCTACAACTTGGCTCATAACAATTTTTGACAAAAATGAGAATACCATCCAAGTATGAGAAGCTAATTATCACAGTCAATATCCTGTGGGTAAATGAGGGGAAAACTAATGTCTGTGATGCCACAGTAAAAATACAACCTCCTTTATTACAGTGTGTAAGTCTGCTAGTAAAGATATTTATTAATTAAATGTATCTGTATAAGATCTACCTGCTGTGCTGAAAAGGCAAGGCACATATTTTTCCCTATCACCAGAACATAGAATGAATGTGATTCTAAAAGATAACTTTTCTTCACAAAGTAAGTTAATATCTAAAAATGTTAAACTATTTGTTTTTTATATATTTTTGTTCAAGCTATACAAAATTTAAATAGATATTTGTGCATAATATTTATTACAAAATGTTAAAACTATTCATAAGCACTAAAATGTGTCTACTTTTAGTGTGGGGCTATGTAATAGTAGTTTACATATTCTAAAATATGCTAGGTAAAAAATTAATTTTTAGTTCCTAATAACATTCTCAAAACTCAGACTCACATTTTCTTCAGATATTTATATTATTACACAGTAGCAATTAAATAAGTACTAAAAGTTCATGAAAATCTAACCTCCATACTTATACACATATGCTCATACATCCATATACATGTGTATATTTAGCCACACATAATTGATAGTATGCAAATTCTCTAAAACATTAAAATTCATTGAAAGTGATGCCCAGAGATATACTAGAGTGACCCCAACTAAGATTCTAAGCAATAGGGGAATGGCTATCTTAAATGTCCTTCCTCTAAATGACATTACAATAATGGAGCCTTCATCCAGTAGCTGATGGAAACAGAAACAGAAAACTCAAAAGCTATGCACTGAGCTGAATTCCTGGAATCCAGTTGTAGAGAATGCTTAGTAATGAGCAAAGGGGTTAGGACTATGCTGGGGAAAATCATAGAAAAAGCTGACCTAAGCAAGTTCATTGACCCCAGACTAATAGCTTGGAAGACAGCATAGAACAGACCCAAGCACCCTACATGTGGGTGTCATTTAGGAAGCCTGGGCAGTCTATGGGGCCCATGGTAATGGAACAGCATTTTTACCTAGTACACAAATGAACATTGAGAACCCACTCACAACAGAGAGATACTCTGTCAGCATAGACAAATGGGGGAAGGCCTAAACACTGCTACAAATGATGTGACACATGTTGACGATCACCTATGGAAGGCCTCACCCTTTCTGTGGAGCAGAAGAGATCACCAGTTAGGCCAAATTTGGATAGACCCTAAGCTCCAAGGACTCTATTGGTTTTTTTTGTCTCAGCACTCCTTTTATAAACACATGTGACCATATCCAAAATTTTTATTTGTGTTCTGATGATTGAAATTTAAGTTCTGTTTACAAGGAACAGATATTTTACTGGAGTCATTCTCTAGAATATGTAATAATCTTTAAAATTTACTTAAATATCCAAACATTAATTTTATAATTTATATCATTTTACTCATGCAAATTAGTATAGTTTGACAATTATTATTTCTGGCCAGTTTATAAAAAAACTTGTGATTTCATGAAATGAAAACATAACCATCATTTCTGCTTCATTAAGATCTGATATTTCTGAGACAAGATTGTATTTTTGTTGAATTTTCTAACAAGTAAGAACTAAAATTTGATATATATCCTAGATATATTTTGTCTTTTATGTGGTCACAGTTTTATTGGTCCCATTAATAAAATTGTTTTTATCTGAGTTGATTCAAATTAATTCCCATGGAGCTGGTCATATGGGCTGTAGATTGCTACTCTTATTATATGATTCAAAATGGGCTCACAGGGATATTTTATATAATAACGCTAGTCTTTCAGTTTACTGTTTAAAATGCACTGCAAATTGAGAAGAAAATTATTTATTAATTACTACAAATATCATTGATAATTTATTAATTTTTATTAAACTTATTTTATTCTACTTTATTAAATTAGAAAACTGTGACCTAGCTAGAGATTCTACATCTACTAAGCTACTTAAAGCTTGGAAATAGCAAAAGGTGAAGATGGCTTGCATATAAATTGCTTATTATACTTCTAAATTAATTGGTAAAGTTGAAAATGTCCAATCTTTAGAAAATTAATGCATACTTGTCCTTCTGATAATAAATTGGTAAATCACAAATATCAGGTTCATCCAAATTCAATCATTTAAATCTTTAATGGTAATTTTAATACACACTGTATTCTTTTGGAAATGTATAATTGCTGGTTATATTTACATATGACTGTATGGTATAAGTTTTAGGGTTATTATAAAATATTAATTGTTTTTCCATGGATGTGTTCATTATAATGTGGTTAAAGTTATTTTTTCAGATGTTACATTATTTGACTTGACAAAGCTGTATTAGACCTGAGCACACAACATTTTTGCCACTTTCTAAACAAGGGAATATATTGTTATTTATATAACATTTATCTTGCTTTGTAAAATAAATAATAGAAAGAAAAATGTAAAAGGAAGAAGATATTAAGCTATTTATTTATGAAGTGATAGGGGCATTCTTGGATTTGAATATCTCCAAGGGTCCTAAACTTGTTTTCCCTGTGGCAAACAAGGGAGATGACATCATTTTAAATAATTTTGGCTTTATATTAATTGAAGTGACACTCTTTAATGCTTCACAACATTTTATAAATTATTAACATATATATGCATGCCTAAGGTGCTATTTCACACAAAAACACAATTAACGCTTAGTATATAAGAACCTGAAATAAAGAAATTTTGTATAATAAATTAAGCTAGTTTGAAAGTATGATAAAAACTGGTATCTATTTAAAAATTATGATCTTCAAAAAATATTTAGGTATCAAAGGATAGTGAGAAAAAAATAAATTTTAGAGCTAAAGATATATTTAGATTTTGTCTTCAATATTTAAATAATCAGATATCATCATTCATCTAAATTGAATACCTTTTTATAGCCTGGATATTTATGGTACATATGATTTCCTGAAATTTATAAATATTACTTAGGCCAATAACATTAAACATGAATTTATTTTATCAAATGCTTTTTCTCATTCAAATATAATCTGCGCAATTATTCATATTATCATTTTATGGCAGGCGATGAAAAAGTCTCTAGTATGTGTGATTTTTCTGCCATGACCCTTCCAGATAATTACTATTTTAAATGACCTCTAAATTTTAAGTTACTTTGCAAGCTCTCCTTACAGTCAGCCAACTAACTTACAAGGTATGTGAATTGTAAACAACTATTGTCCACATACATTTGTCTCTGTCATCATCTATGAAGCAGGTCATAATTATAATATTTCCTATGTTCTTAAAATTTACATACATCACCATTTCCTTTCTGTTGCTGTGATAAAACACCTTGACCAAGAGCCACTTGAAGGAAAGTTTTATTTCCACTTAAGTTTCCAGGTTGCAGTTTGTCACAGTGGGATAGTCACAGTGGGGAAATCACAGTGGTAGAAGCTTAAGAGTACGGGTCACATGCATGGTCAAGAGAGAGACACAAATGGACATGCTGTACTTCATTGTCCACACAGTTCAAAACTGATCACCTTTTAGGACAAATAACATCCTTAATCTTTAGCTCCTTTCAGTTGTGTATGGTCACCCATTGTATGAAAACTATAAAGGTGTAACTGAGAAATATATCACGCTAATGCCTGTAATTGTGTGCTCTTCTACATAGCAGAATAAATTCTGTGCAATCCCATTCCATCTTGTTGACAAGTGAAACATTTGCAGCATATGCATATGGATACTGCATGCTCTACCTCCCACAGTCACTTGGTGACCCTTCATTTAAGCAAGGTAAATTTTACTCACCAGTGTATCCAAACCAACAAAATAGAGGTGGTGGTAATTCATATACACCACAAAGAATCACACAGTACTCTTTGGTTCAAAGTGAAAAAGGTAACTTTAAAAAAGGGAAAAAAAATCAGAGTGATGTCATTGATATATTTAATCAAAATGTAATGTTGTAATAATATTATAATTGTCAGTCATCACTTTCCCTAATTCACAAATAAATAAATGAAAACTATAGGATATAGGCAAAGTAAATATGACAAAACTATTCACAATTTTGGGTATTCACTGGTGATCAGGATGGCTGAAATATAATTTGACAAGAGGAATAAGTTATTTACTTATCAGATTAGTGTGCTCGACTTTTATTGCACAACTAATTGAAATATTATGTTTATATGCAAATGTTCTATTTAATTTTGGTTCATACCTGTCAGCTATTTTCACTGCTTTATTTATTATTTTATACATTATACAAAATTCCAATGAAAATTATTGAAATGTTAGATTTCTATGCCATGAATTTTCTGATTTTTGTTATATGGTTATTCTTCTTAATTTAGTGTTAAATATTCAGTGTGTCTGTGGATTTGTCTGAAAATACATTATTGTCAGTTAAGGATTACATGCTTATGGTGGCAATTATTAATTGTTTATAGTTCTTTGTTCAGAAGAGAGACTGTGTCAGTTTCTTCTATTCCATGTTGTTGTGCCCACTATTTGTCATTGTTCAATCAGTTTGATGCAGCCATTTCTAAGTGAGACTGTTTTACAGCATATCTGTTTGTATTCTGAATCTGACAATCTTTCTGCCTCCTGTTCCTTGAGCCTTGCAGGAGCTGCTATGTAGACAAATCTGGAGCTAAGAATAATATGATCTGTGGATCTCTGTACTGTGTCTAGTTCTGAATTCATGAGGTGATAAACCATTTTCTTTAAAGAAGGGTTTGTATGATGAGAACTGCTAGCTATACTTATCTGTGGTATAATATTAATATTTAGAATGTAGTAAGTTATTATGCTGGTCTAGAAATATGGTGATAATAGATGGTTTTCAAAGGTATATGACATCACTAGCTACAGGAAGCAAACTTTTCAGAAAAACTTTCTTCTTGTTTAGTAGAGCTTATGTCTAGATGATGACCACCACTGATATATGAAGAAGAATTAACATCTACAAGGGATATGTCCCTTTATTGTCTACGCAATGCACAGTGGTCATCCTTGAAACCAAATACACACCAATATAAATGAACTAAGCAGATTTTATATTTATATATTGAAATTTTACTAGGCCCATATAATCAACAATGATAACAATCAAAAATGAGGCTGTTAACTGGAGAGTATGAGGGCATGGCTGGGATTCAAGGAAGGTTATCTGGAGAATTTGGAGGGAGACAAAAGATGGACTAAATTGTGTAAATCAACTATAATTAAAAGCATTTTGAAAAAAACAACTAAGTCTTCTAGTAAAGATGTAGGGGTACCTTCTCTTAATTGTGAAAGAAGATTTATATATGTATTTTATAAATGTATAATCAATAAAATATAGCTCTCTTCATCTTAAGAAAACACTTCAACATAGATGTTATACATTAGTAATGTGAAGGTATATTTTGGATTATCTATCTATGTCATCTTTACATTCTATTATCTCTACTGGGTAGTCAATATTCAATATTTAACTTTGATGATATAGAAACTCATGGTTTTCTGAACATCATGGTTAAAGTGTAATGATAAAAGCAGTCAATGATAGACATGAAAATATGAAAAATACTTTGGGGGAACTCAAAGCAATTCTTCTAAACTCAGGAACAAGACAAGGTTGAATACTCTCTACATGTCTCTTCAATATTGTATTTGAATAGCTAGAGCAATAAGACAACAAAACGAGTCAAGGGAATACAAATCGGAAAGGAAGAAGTCAAACTCTCATTATTTGCAGATTACATGATAGATTACATAAGTGACCTCAAAAACTCAAGCAGGGAGCTCCTACAGCTTATAAACACCTTCAGAAAATTGGCAGGATACACGATTATCTCAAAAAAAAAAAAAAAAAAGGAAAAAAAACAGCCCTATTATATAAAGATAATGAAGGCCCCTTTGCATATGCCACAAACAACTTAAAGTATCCTGGAGTGGGGTAATATTTATTAAACAAGTGAAAGGCCTATATATTAAGAACTTGGAATCTTTAAAGAAAGAAATTAAAGGAGATACCAAAAAATGGAAAGTTCTCCCATGCTCTGGATAAGTAGGATCAACATATTAAAAATGACCATTTTGTCAAAAGCAAACAACAGATTCAATGCAATCCCCATAAATAGCCTGGCACAATTCTTTACAGACCTTGAAAGAACAATCCTGAACTTTATATAGAAAAACAAAAGACCAAGGATATTGAAAAACACCCTACAATACAGGAACATCCAGGGCATGACCATCCCTGACTTCAAACTCTATTATAGTGCTATAATCCTGAAAACAGCTTGGTATTGGCACAAAAATAGACAGATGAAATGGAGTTGAAAATCCTAATATCAACGCATACACCTACAAACATCTGATTTTTGACAAAGAAGATAAATATATACAATTGAGAGAATGAAGCATCTTCAACACATGGTGCTGGAATAACTGGATGCTGGTGTGTAGAAGACTGCAGATGGATCCATATCCATTGCCTTGCACAACACTTAAGTCCAAAAGGTTCAAAGACCTGAACATATATCCAGCCACACGGAACCTCTTAGAAGAGAAAATGGAGGTACCCTTGAATGAATTTGTACATGAGATTGCTTCCTGAACATAGCCCCAGTAGCACAGACATTAAGATAAACAATTAATAAATGGGACCTTCTCAAACTGAGAAGCTTCTATAAAGCAATAGACACAGTCAAGACAAATCAGCAGTCCACAGAGTGGGAAAAGATAACCACACATCTGACAGATGAATGATCTCCAAAATATATGAAAAATTCAAGAAGCTAGTCACCTAACACCAATTAAAAAGAGAAGTACAGAACTGAACAGAGAATTCTCAAGAGATGCATCGAAAATGGCTGAAAGACAGTTAAGAAAGTGCTCAATGTCCTTAGCCATAAGGGAAATGTAAATCAAAACAACTCTGAGATACCATCTTACTCCACTCAGAATGGCTAAAGTAATAATAAACACGAAATCAGTTTATGCTGGAGACAATGTGGAGAAAGGGCCACACTCCTTCACTGCAAGTGGGAGTACAAATGTGTATAGACACTTTGGAAATCAGTATGGCAGCTCGAAAGGAAAATGGGAATTATCCTACATCAAGTTCCATTATTTTCACTCTTAGACATATACCCAAAAATGCACATTCACACAACAAAGATATTTGTGCAACTATGTTCATAGCAGCATCATTTGTAATAGAATCTGGAAGCAACCTAGATGCTCGTCAAATGAAGAATGGATGGAGAAAATATGGTGTATTTACAAAATAGAGTACTACTCAACCAAAAAACATAATGGAATTCTGAATCCTGAAATTCGAAGGGAAATGGTTGGAACTACAAGAAACCACCCTGAGTGATTTAACACAGTCACAAAGACAATAATGGTATGCAACACTCATATTCAGATTTTAAACATAGAGGAAAGGATTACCAGCCTACATTTATACTGCCAGAAAAGCTAGGAAACAAGAAAGACCCTAAGAGAGACATACATGGTTCCCAGAGGAGGGGAACTGTAAAAGATATCCAGAGCAAATTGGAAGCATGGAGGAAGGGGAGAGGGAGTTAGGAGTAAACGAAGGGGAGAAGAGGAGTGGAGAGGTGGACATGAGGGAAAAGGAAGTTTGAGACTGGGAAAGAATACAGAACAAGAAAAGAGATACCATAACAGAGGGAGCCATTATAGATTTAAGGAGAAATCTGGCACTAGATAAATGCACAGAGATCTATATTAATGAACCCAGCTAACAATCTAAGCAATAGTGGAGAGGCTACCTTTAATGCTCGTCCAAGATAATGAGATTGATGACTACATTTTATGCCATCCTATAGCCTTTATCTAGTAGCTGCTGGAAGCAGAAACAGACACCCACAGCTAAACACTAGCTAAACACCTGTAATCCAGTTACAGAAATAGAGGAATAATGAGCAAAGAGGTCAAAACCAGGCTGAAAAATCCCACAGAATCAGCTGACCTGAATAAGGTAGAGTTCATGAACCCCAGACTGGGTTCCAGCATAGGACCAAACAAAACTCCCTGAATGTGGGTGTTAGTTAGAACTAGGGAAGTCTATGAGGCCTCTACTTATGACTCAATATTTATCCCTAGTATAGAAGTGGACTTTGGGATCCCAGCCCACATAGAGGGATACTTTCTAAGCCTAGACACATGAGGGAAAGCATAGGCCTTGCCCCAAATGATATGACAGACTTTGAAGACTCCCTATGGAAAGTCTCACCCTCCATGACGAGACTAGGGATGTGCTAGGGTTTGGTGGGGGAGATAGGGGACGATATGAAGGTGAGGGAACTGGGATTGACATGTAGAACATCCTTGTTTCAAATTTAAATTAAATAAAGGAAAATAATAATAATCATTATAAAAACCTTAAAAAAGACAACTGTTTGATCATTTTTGTTTTGTTTTGTTTTGTTTTTTTCTTTTATGTGTATAGTTTTCTGGGCTGGGCATGCAATTTCATATGGACAAGATTTTCAGTTAACTCTCTTCTACGATAAAACACATAGTCACATATTTCCTACATAGTAATAATTAATTACCACATCTCTTTTTTCACAGAAATTTTGATTAAATATGTTCATATATTGACTATTAATTTCATATTTGGTACTTTTATTGTAGACATTTTTGAAGAGTACAAAAATATACACAAATCTTGTTCTCTGGATGATCCAGATGGAAAACATGTTGAAATTGGAAATTGTTCCTTTTAGTTTGTGTGGTATGTGTGTGTGTGTATGAGTGTGTGTGAGAGGCAGATTGCCCAATATGTATTTTTGGATGTGTCTAGGTACTGTTATGCATATTCACATGGAATAGATAAGATTACTAGTTCACTGCTTAAATCATTTTTTATTTATTTCCTTTAAGATAAATTCTCTCAATGAACCTCCAGCTAGGTTGTGCCAGCAGTTTTATTGGTTCAACGGTTCACAGATCTAGGGTTACACAAGCACAGTGCAACACACTTGGCTTTCAATATGGCTTCTTGTGTTGGAGCTAATATTTACTGCTTCTTCAGCTAGTAGTTTTATCTGCTGAGTCATCACCATTTTTTCCAAATTTTGCTCTGTTCACACAATTTCATAAAAAGTTGAGCCTGAGAACTAAATAGTAAAGGATATGCATCAAGTACATCATGATCAATATTTAACCATAAGTGTTTTTGAAAAAGTTGTTTGCAAAGTGAGATGTTGCACATGCTTTGCTTGGTGATTAAAATTTCATTTGGAAAGTTTTAAAAGCACCTGGTAAAAGATGCTAAAAGTAGAAATCAGTCATACTTCACATTTCTACCTAAATTTGGAAAAGTGAATTTGACTGAAATGTAGAAATGAAGCAGAGATCTTACATTTCTGCTTGCTATGCAGAGGATAAGAAAATAGATAAAGGGCAAAGCTTCAGGAATGCAATGTGTTACACGTTGAATATAGTATGTTATGGTGGAAAATGAACAGAACTGACTAACTATTCCTTTAAGCTTGCCTTACAACTAGTAAAAGTTGAGAGATTTTGTTATGAAGACAAGTAATGGTTCTATCCACTGTTTTCCATCTGACATCCCATCCTCCTAGTTAGTCACTTTAAAGTATTTCAAATTTTATCGACTAGACCAATTTTTATAATCAAGTGCTGTATTTACACACCAAGTCTCTAAAGTATTTTAGTTAATAGCAGGTAGTTTTTCAGACATGTTCAATTAACTCCATCTAATGATATTTAGACAACTAGTTTATCCAGGTATTTTCCTTGTTAAATTTGTTTCATTTTATATAGTCAATATCATAAATTTTATTATGTTGTTTTAAAGTAAATGCAAATGAATGAAATTTGAAAGCATTTTACACTTTCACATTTTAGCTATGGGATTTTATGTTTTCTTCAGAGAATGGCCATGGTATAATTTCTCACAATTTTTTTTTTTACAGAACTGTACATGTACATCGATAGCAGTCTTTACCTCACTGGAATGATTAACATTATTGCAAAAAACAATAGGCTGCATGTGACTTAGTCAAATCTGCAGAAGTTTATGTAATGGATGCTGAGAATGAGCATGTCTGCTATAATTCTTTCATTCTTTTGCAGACACTGCAGGAACAAAACAAATGTTTTGTCTAAAATGCTTAAGGAACAATGTATTCTTCATAATAAATAGGGACCAGACAGATACATAATAAATATCATATTTATCTCTATTGTACCTATCACACATTTTACATAAACGAATATAAGATCAGACAGCAGAAAGTATTTTCCAGTTAAATACTATGTAAACACAGATGTATAGAAAAGGTTTTAAGCATTGCAAAAATTTGGTTAAAATTATTAGAGGTATCCATAAAATCTCTGTAATCAAGTCCATTATATTTTGACAATGGAGTTTTGCCAATGAACTACACACAAAAAATAGTTTGTTGATTTTTATTCAGTAATTACAATATAACTCAGTACTCTCAAGAGATTTCCTCTGAGTTAAGAAGTGTATAGCTAGGCCAAAAATATGGTATTTTTACTATTTATAAACAAGTACACAATTAATTGGCTAAGTCATATAGAAAGGTAAACTATTAACACTTCTGTTGCTCAAGAGTTCTGCACAAATGAAGCAGCATAAACTCTCCATAATTGCAGGAGCTTCAGCAGGCAAATCGCTTGCTCAAGGGATTGCTATAAAGACTTTGATGCCTCAGCTTTTCTCCCCTCTGTAGAGATACCTATGTTTGAATTAAAGCTGGCTAAACAGATAAAGGTTGAACTTTTCAACTGCAAGGTAAGTATAGGAATTGCTCCTTTTTCTACTGAGACAAGCAGTAAAATTTTACTACACATCACCAATTGGGTTTCTCAGCACTAAATATCAGAAAGACCATTATACAATTGTCTGCAATATAAATGAGAATGAGAGAGATAAATAGTCATCTAAAATGGTCTGCATGAAAATCTTCTGTCATATGTTAAAGCACTTGTTTTGCTTTGATGAGGTCTCTGACGTTTTCATATTTACACTTACTTGGGACAAAATTACTCTAACTTATAGAAGAGAAAATAAGACCTTAATGAAAATTACAAAAGCAAAATTCAGAGTACACATGGATATGCCAGAATTATAAACTCATTACAATTATCTCAATAATAGAATTTTATGGAAAACAGTAAAACTGTGTAGAAGAATGCTGTCAGAATCACTTCACAATCAAATACATTCACATGTGTGTTACATTGGGTTTGCACCAAAGAAAGAAAGTATGCATAAGTGGTTTGTGGTGGGTCTATTTTTTTTTTTTCATGAAGTTAATGGAGTTGATAAATGGAGTTGTAGCCCTGAAACTGACAGTCTGGTTCTTTTAAATCTGGTGTTTCATTATAGTTATTTCAACCTTGAATCTCTAATGTGCACAAATATTATGTTTAATGACTTTATGTGATTCTAAAAGAATAAATATTCCAAATGAATAAAGATAAAACACATTAGAGAAATTCCAGATCCACATCTGCTAGTGATTTTTATAACTTTTCCACAAAAGCACTAATTTGATCAATTTCTTTTAAAAAAAATGAAAGTCAGAAAGGACAAGTATTGTTCATTTAAAGAAGAAGGTATGCTTATTTTTGGAGCAATGTGTTAGAATATAAAATTATTATATTACTGCTTACCCATACTTGTTTGTGTCCAGAGAGGAGGGTGAGCCATGGTCACCTCAATGTTTCTTTAGAACACACAGTAGAAATTTTCTATGCAATTCCCTATGCAGTGAGAAAATGGATATAATCTGTAAACCGCATGGCTAAAATTTGTCAAGTACTTAATTAAAAGTAAAAATAACAACTCCTGCCCTTTAAAGCATATCACATTATCAATCCCATCTATTAATCTTTCTCACATATTGATGTTTATTTGTTTTGTTTTGTGAGCAATCGAAATTAACTATGTAGTGAGTGTGAATATTAGTTCATACAAGTTCAGAGCGATTTATTAATCCTGATGGGCTCAGCAGGTACAGAAACAATGAAATATGTTTGCCCTCTCATAGAACTAATGAATAACCAATATTTCAAAAGATTAAAAAGTAGGGTAAGTGTTTTCCTCTTAAATTCTTTACTTGATATTCATAGGATTTTAATTGGGTAGATCCAAGGCATTTAACTACATTTGCTGTAAACTGATAGATACAATGGTTGTATCGAGTCTCTAGAGTAGCACTCTATACCATCTTACTCTACCTTCCTGATCTTACATAATTCCCACAACCTTATCTATAATATTCTGAGAGATTTTAATGCATGGAATACATATCTGCTTTAGGAATGCTGCCACAGCCATCACGACTTTATGTACCTTGGGCAGCCGTGCATTTCTGCATTCATTGAAGGAGGCTTCCCTGATTATGGTTAAGAGCTGCTTTTGTCTATGGTTGTAAGCATGAATATTTAGAATGTAGTTTGTAACTATGACAATTTAGTTTTAAAAAATACCAGTAGCATGTTCCCCTCCTAGATCTGACAACCTTCTTTGGCCAGGCTTGTTATCTGAGTTTACAGTTAAGGTACAGGTCCTCCCCTATGCCTTTGGAGAAGTTTGCATACCACAGAGCATTTCTTTATTCCCACTACAGTCAAGCCACTATTGCACAGGTGGGCATATCTTATCCAGAAATTTTAGACTATTGGTTAAAAGATCACAGTTAGTCAAGTTCCATTTTGTCTTTTCTCCTTCAGTCGTTAAACACACACACACACACACACACACACACACACACACACACACTAGAAGAGTATAAGCAGAGAAGTTGAGCTTGAATTATCTGTATCATATCACTAAGGTGAGTAGCATTTTCAAAATTATCAACTTATCCTCTAGAGCTGATAGGCAGCCAAGTGGGTTAATTTAGTATCAGTTTTTGGTTTTGTTGTAAGGGTAAGTAATCAAGAGGATGAAGTATGTTGAAATTCGTATTAATATTTAAAAAATGATATCAATGTCACATAGTGCTGCAAGAATGGCTTACTTTATCTGCTGATTAAGGAATTAATAGTGAGGAAATATGAGTTACCAGCAATCCTATATAGCCAGTACAAAAGTCAATACAAAATGCTGGGGGACCTTGGGGTCCTTAAGTCTCATTACTAAAAGAAATCTAAAAATGGCCTCAAATGGGAACTTGAGAAAAATTTATAAGAGTTGGAAAGGAGAATGCTTGTACAGATAAGATGCACATCTCACAGCCTCCAGTGGAGAACACTGGTAAGCATGAGCAGTCATGGTGATCATTACCATGGTTGCATGGAGCAGGGAAGGTGTTAGCAAAAGATACAGCTAGTCCAAAAGATTAGTTAAGGAATAATAAGATATAGAATCTGGCAAGCATTAGAAGTAAAAATACCATAATAACAGTTTTATCTTTAATAATCCTGATTCAAATGGTTGACCAGTCTTACCCAAACATCTAGAGGGAATGAAATTATGGACTGTACTAGGTGACAGAGAAGGTAGGAAAGAAAAATCATTATCTTTGAGATAATTCATGTTGCAGTGGATGGTTGTCTGTGATGGTACCTGACATCCCCCATTAAATTAAGCTCCGTAAGAGGGGAAAAGGACATAGGGCATCCCTTCACCCAGGTTGGATTTTAAACCTTTACAAGATCTGTTTTAGGAATTCAGTTAGTCAATATACAAACAAATTGAATGCAAGTGTTTTTGAGTAACTAATTAGGACAGCTTATAAAGTAAAACATAAATTTTTAGAAGGTTCAAGTTCCAAACTAATAGGAAAATGACTGAATAAATAAAGGATGCTAAAGAATGTGAACTTAGTAGTGTGTTTAAAAAATATCTATTAAAACTTTATTGATCATACAAAGAGCAAAAATTTTTTCTTATTTTACATATTGATCCCAGTTACATCTCCCTCCCACCCTCCAATTCCCTCCTGCCCCCCCATGCCATTCCCCATCCACTACCCAGGGAGCATGAGGCCTTCTATGAGAGATCATCAAAATCTGTCAAGCCCTGTCTCTTGTCTCTAAGCTAAGGGAGTATCCCTCCATGGGGAATGTACTCCCAAAGTCCTTTAGGGTACCAGAGATACATTCTGGCTCCACTGTCAGAGGTCTTCCCATAGACTGTCCAGGACTTCTGAGACCCAAGTTCAGAGGGATGATATCCAAAATATACAAAGAACTCAAGAAGCTAGTTATCAAAACGCCAAATTCCCAATAGAAAAGTAGGGTACAGAACTAAATAGAGAATTCTACATATAGAAATCCAAAAATGGCTGAAAAACACTTAAGAAAGTGCTCAAATCCTTAGCCATCAGGGAAATGCAAATCAAGGCAACTCTGTGATATCATCTTACTACTGTCAGAATGGCTAAAATCAGAAACACCAATGACAGTTTACACTGGAGAGAATGTGGAGAGAAGAGAAACTCCTCCACTGATGGTGGGAGTGCAAACTTAAAAGCCATTTTAGAGATCAGTATGATGGTTCCTCAGGAAAATGAGAATCAGTCTACCACAGGATCCAGCAATTCCACTTTTAAGCATATACCCAAAAGATCTCATAACTAGGAATGCTAACTCTTCACCGGGGCCAGAAAAAGTGACCAAAATAATAATTTCCTTCATACTGTTAAGTGATATCAAAACAACATTACAGCTAAGATTTATGAATACAAATATCTTGCAGAAGTTCAAGATTTTATATTAAAATTTTGAGAAACATTCAATCTATATAAACAATCAACATGGGTCACTTCCTCTGTAGTATTTCTGCATAAATAATTTCTAGTGGTATTAACAATTGCATTTGCTATACATGTATAATTATAAAGCTATAACTTTACAAGAGATAAACCAAGTTCAATGTAACTGAGTCCCAGTTGTGAGCATCTTTGCTATAATATCCAAATTAAAGAAAGGTTGAATTATATTCTAAGAATTTTACTGCAACTGGAAAATAAATAAATAATCACAGAATATGAAATTTTGGTGGACACTCTAAATAGTATATTTAAAAACCAACTCCATTTTCACTTTGATCTTTTAATTCAATAAATGAGGCAAACTTAAAATTGAGAAAAAATATCTGATATTATATGTAGGAATAAAATTATGAAAAGTAATGCTAAATAAGTTTTGTATATTAATTAATTCTAACAATTATTTTCTGATATGCTAAGTTGAAGAGATGAATAAATTAGAGTAGGGAACAGGTGTCAGGTGATAGTTTAGAAATAGTCCAGAAAATAGTGAGGAATAGGACCTAGTAGCCAGAAAAATTCAGTAGCAATTTGGGGAATTTGGATGATTGCCTTCATGGTCATTTGGGTTCACTTTGTACATACACACATCCAGATACATACCATACATATAAATAAAAATAACAAAAATAAATTTAAAAAATAATTAAATCTTAAATTACATTTTCACTAAACAAAGATAACCCTTTACTTTATTAACATTTGTTTCCCTTCAATATGTCAAATCTGCTGTTCCTTTGCCTTCTTGAATAATCCCCCCCCTTTTTTTCTATAGTGCTATTTGGGTAGCTGTGTGTTTTATCTCTTTAGAATCTTCCCTTAGTATTCATTTTTATCAGAACTTAATATATGTTCAGATTTATTATAAGTTTTTATTTACAGATTATTTGTAAGGTCTTATGTTGCTGACTTCAGAATTCTGGGATTAAAGGGATGTGTCATATTTACTGGTGTAGTGGTTGTTTTTGTCAATTGGATACAAAGCTAGACATATATAGAAAGAGGGAGTCTCAATTGATGACATGTCTCCATCATTGCCTTAAGGTAAATCTGTAGGACATCTGTTGATTGTTGAGTGATGAGTAGCACATAACTCACTGTGGGCTCTTAGGCAGGTGATCCTGGAGTGTATAAGAAGGTAGACTGAAGAAGGATCCATGGGAGCATGGTTACTCATGGCTCCAGCTTCAGTTCCTGTCTAGTGTTTCTATACTAATTTCCCTCAGTTATAGAGTTTTATTTAAGAATTATAAAACCAAATAAGCCCTTTCCTCCTCCAGTTGTTTTTGTATTATGGCATTTTATCAGAGCAATACAAACCCTATACCTGGGAAGATCAACATCTCTACTAAATTAAATATAAATTCAGCTATGCTTATTAAAATATGTTTTCACTCATATCACTTATCTCCTCATTCTGATTTAATTTTATGATGCTGTTTTATACTGTTAAGATGTTCAATTGTGAAGACTCTTATACTTCATTTGAATAACTCTTATATCTTCCTTTTTTTCAAATTTACTAGCATTTCTCTGTAATCATAATCTATTCTTTGTTCTACATAATATATTTTTCAACTCAGATATTTGTAATTTTATATTTTTATGTTTAAGGTAATAGTTATAATTCTGTATAACTTCAGTGGTTACTGAACCCAAGAATGTCAATACAGACCCTGGCTGCTGCAGGGACATGGACCCAGAATGGTCCCTTATAGTAGCCTAGGCCCGGATGTCATCATGTTCCCCAGTTACAGCACAGGACAGTCAGATCAAGTTGGCCCCAAAGGCAATGTGGCCCTTGAACACCAAAATGACCACAGGTTTGTAGCCCATATCCTGAGCATCCCTGTGGTCTTGGGAGGAACATGGGAAATGTACATCAACATAGACCTTGGCTGTGACAAATTCAGATAAAGACATATGCAGTGGTACAAACAATGATATCACCCTGATCCCTGGTTCCAAAAAGGCCACCCATGTCAGCCCATACTTCACAGACTTTGCTTCTTCAGAGTTGCCTCTTACCAACAGCACATGAACTATTTTGCCTCTCTTTCTCTATAATTTTACAAACATCTACTTGTTCATCAAATTGTCATCCTACTTCTTAGTGCACAAGGTTCTGGACAGGCATGCGGATGCTTTAGACAAGCTGGACCATGAGGACCCAAGCTTCCCTGTGGGTCTTACAATTGCAGTTTTACTTGATATAAATTTACTATAATATCTTCCTTATTCTGGAGCATATTAAAATTTTGTCAGATACTCTGATTCTTCAATAATCTATAAATCATGTTGTATACCTATAATCAGTTTTATAGTGTTTTGAAAGCGAATGGTGCCCATTGGCTAATATATTTAAATGCTTTGACCCCAGTGAGTGGAAATGGTTGGAAAGGCTTAGAGGTGATACCTTGTTGGGATAGGTGTGTTACTTGGATGTGGGTTTTGAGGTTCAAAAGCCCATAATGAGCCTATTCCCTTTCTGTTTACTGTCTGTAGATAAGGAAGTAAAGCTCTCAGCTCAGTCACAATGTCGAGCTTGTCTGCTACCCACATGATGATCATGTAAAACTATAAGCAACACCCAATTAAATACTTCCTTTATACAGCTTTAGTATGGTGCCTCTTCTCTTCATAGCAAAAGAACAGTGACTAAGAAAGAACTAAATTTCATTATTATGTTCCAAACTTACTAAATGTTTTTCTTTTTCACAAAATTGTTTGCATCGTTACCTGTTATTTCATGTGTTCGATCTTTCATTATCACCATCACACATGGAATCATTTCCAGGAATGAAAACAAAATACAAACACTGCCTAACTCAGTAGTACATAATGTGTATACAATGGCATCATGCCATCAACATTACTCAGATTCTTATTTAATCATTTTGTAAGATCAATGAAAAACACAGTTGCATGCAAATGAAAAATCCTATCCTGGGATGTATTCCAATGACTAAGTTGTATGGGACCATGAAGCAATTCCCTAGTACCATCATAAGTAGTACAGAAAAAATTGGTGAGAAAATATAGCTTAAATTTGACAACAAATAACCTTCAAAACTTAAACATGGTTGTTTTCAGTGTGGTGCATTTTATTTATTGTTTTAATTTGGATTATATTATGGAGCCTAGGCTTGCATAAAGCCACTGAATTCCTCTCAACTGATAAGATTATAGATAAAAACTACCATAAGTGAATTATATTATGTTCATTTATGGGATATGTAAGTTTTAATTGTTGGTAATTTTAAGTTTTTGAAGAATCTGGATGTCAATAAATGTAGACAAACTAAAATTTGTCTGATAATAAATATAGGAAGAGCTAGCAATTTCTTTTAGAGTTTTATGTGTGTATACAGTTTCTCCCAATATTACAAAGGAAAAATATCAGTACTTAGATTGCATTGTCTATGAATAAATATGCCAATTACTTTTGGTCATCAACTAAATAAAGAAGCTGTACAGATCATTTTTCATAGTTCTCTGAAATGCTGAGTAAACACATAATGAACAAATGTTAACACACATATTCAAAACAGATTAAACACAGCAACATTTATACTTAATTTGCAAGCAATAGATGGAAGTAGAAGAAACCATCCTGAGTAAGGTAACCCAACACAAAGAGACAAACATGGTATGTAGTCAATCATGTATGGATATTAGACATATAGCAAAAGATGACCTCGACACCTCCACAGAAGCTAGGAATCAATGAAGACCCTGAGAAAGACATATATGGTCCATCCCCTGGTGAAGAGGAAAGGGATGAGATTCCCTGACCAAATTTGGAGAACAGGAGGAGGGAAGATGGAGGTAGGGGAAAGAGGGGGGAGGAAGACTTGAAGGACCAGGGAGATTTAGTAGGGGGAAGAATAGAGGAGAGCAAGAAAAGGGATAACATAATAGAGGGAACCACTATACGTTTAAGAAATCTAGTACTAGGGTAAAATCCAGAGATATACTAGGATAGAAACAATTAATAATCAAAATAATAGTGGATACTCTATCTTAAATGTCTTTCCTCTATAATGAGGTGGATGGCTACCTTATATGCCTTCCTAGAGCCTTCACCCAGTAGCTGATGGAACAGAAGCAAAGACCTACAGCTAAGCACTGAGTCAAATTATTGGAATCTAGATGTAGACAGAGGAGAATAATGAACAATAGGGTCAAAACCACACTGGAGAAACACAGAAACAGCAGACCTGAACAACGGAAAGCTCATGAACCCCAGACTGACAGCTTGGAAACCAACATAGGAAGCAACTAGCACCCCTGCTCATTAATGTCAGTAGGAGGCCTGGAAAATTCTATTGGCCCCATGGTAATAGAACATCATTTGTAACTGTGTATGAACAGATATAGCATAGGGAGATACTTTCTCAGCTTGGCCACACTGGGGAGTGCCTAGGTGCTGCTACAAAAGATGATAGACTGTGATGATTCCTCACCCTTTCTGTGAAGAAGAAGAACAATGGGATGGGGGTAGGTGTGGTGATGGGAGATGTCATTCTGTAAATATGTTTCTCATACTGGTTAATGAATAAAGCACTGTTGGCCAATAGGAAAGCAAGATAGTCAGGACTAGGAGACAAGGAGGAAAAAGGAAGTATTAAGGAGGAGTCAATATTGAGAGACTGGGGAGATCAGGTCCAGCTAAGATGACACCATGTGGAAGTACTTAGATTAATATAAATGGGTTAATAATTAAGACAGATTTAGCCAGTAAGAGCCTAGTACCTGGCCAACAGCATTATATCAAATACAGAGTCTCAGTGTATTATTTGGGGCTGGCAAAGCAATGGGTCCAGGCCGGCAGGGAAAAATAAAAACGTGGCTAATAAGAACTTCCACTTAAAATTTAACAAAAGCTTAAAAAAGGGTTTTAGAAACAAAAGAACAGAGACAAGCAAGGTTTCTTGGTAGCAACATTTTTCTGGGTTGGACTCTGTTTTGTGAGAGATAAGCAAATATTGGCACTGCTCCTTTAAGGGAGATTTCCTGACTCAGCATAAGCAGCAAAAAACTGCACAGCATTAAAAAAGCACTGCTAAAAATTTATTGGAGTGTACAAGAGCTGGCAATGGCAGAGACCACATCTCCAAGCCAGCCACATGCTGCTGGATGGCAGCGCACCACCAAGGCAGTGAGCACAGCTCTCAGTTCTGGTGGGAAAATAGAAATTGCCATCTTGGATAGACAGTGGCTAACACAGCTATGACTTTCATTTTAGCAGTGTTGTTGTTTACCAATAAAATTCTCATGGCCAGTAAAATATAAAGATTTACAGTAAAGACAGATTCACATTATTAAAAACATCTAAAGGATTACAGTGTGTTTTAAAATATACGTAGGTTTGGAAGAAAAAAATAAATAAAATGGTTTTAAAATGGCAGCAAGGAGCTGAATGTGGTGGCACAGGCCTTTAATCCCAGCATTCGGGAGACAGAGGCAAGCAGAACTCTGTGATTACAAAGAAAACCTGGTATACAGAGTGAATTCCATGACAGATCAACGTTACACAGACAAACCATGTCTCAAAAAATAAAAAGTAAAAGAAACAGAGTAATAATAAAGCCATGTAAAGATGAAAAGCTCAGAGAGAATCTGGATACTCTACTGTGTTATATTGTCCTTGTATCTTTTGACTGTTGAGGAAATAACAACAACTGTTAAAACAAATGCTGCTGGATCAATCCAATTTATATATTTTAAAAATGCTTTGACTTCAAAATTTAAGTCCAAAGACAAGTTACTGGAGAAAAGGATTTCTATTTTTGTTTCCACAGAAAATGAAAGGCTGTGGATTCCTTGCAGATTAATGTGGTTTGATCAAGCCAGACCCCTTGAAACAGAATCGCAGTTTATCCAACATTCAAAGCATTGGGACATAGCAGCCTTGCATACTACAGACAGGATTTCTAGGTCTTCTTAGGATCCCCAAGACAACGCCCCCTACCAGCATGAAGCAGTTTGGAAAGAACAACACCAAAGTTCCCAAATATTGTCTATAAATGTTTGTTTTCATTTAAATGGGCTTGGTTTAAATGGTTAATGACCACAACCTTTTTTTTTTTAAGGTAAAAAAGAGGATTATGGTATAGATATGAATACTTTGTTTTGGAATGGATTTTCATTTATTGACATAATTTAAGGTCAATTTTGTGATATGTATATTCTCCTTTTGTTTAGGTATTGTTTTTATATAGCTCATTTAGAAGTGTAATGTATAATGTAGTACAGATTATAGATAATTACCTAAGACAGTCAAAGCTTAGAATTAAGATATTAGGTTTTTCAATATTCACAGAGATATATTTGAGATAGATAGGCATTCTTCAAACCTTTCAAAGACCTACAGAATATGACATTTAAAATGGTTTAGGGTTTTTCTTGACAGTGAGACATAAATGCTCCTGGGAACACCACCTGCACCAGAAAGGAAGATGGAAGATGGACATCGAAAAAGCCCGTTATGAAGTTATTTCCAATATGGCAAGACTAGTCATTTGTGCAAGATACTGCTCTTGTCTGGACTGTTTGACTTTATGCTGTATAAACTGAACATGCAGGACCCACAGAAAAGTGACTTCTGATTCAAGATTGACATTGCTACAGAGTTCCTGCTTCATGGAAGAGTCTGCTAGACAGTCTACAAGACACAGAGAAAAGTTACTGACAAACAGCCAATACAAGAAGACAGTTTAAAGTTTCCTGCTTTCTTGAAGAGTCTGCAAGACATACTATGGCCTATGGGCTGAAGATAGAAGATTACAGAAGAACTTCGGGTGACTGACCAGGCAGTGAGTTAGTTGTCTCTGTCATTTCTAGAGTTTATATATTATCCTTCTGTGGTCTTTGAAGGAGTTGAAGACAGATAGTTATGGTTATAGTTTTCCTCAGTTAGGATTAAAGATAAGTTACATATAGGACTTAGACTAAAAAAGATAGAGTAGATTATAGAATATTTTCTTAAATCATACTAAATGTTAATGGATTAAATATTGTTAACTATGATTCTTATTTGATAACTGTTGTGTGATATATTTTTGCTATGTTAAGGTTAAGTTCCTTCTTTTTATTTTAGACAGAAAAGAGGAGATGATGGGAGATGTCATTCTGTAAATATGTTTCTCATACTGATTAATGAATAAAGCACTGTTGGCCAATAGGAAAGCAAGATAGGCGAGACTAGGAGAAAAGGAGGAAACATGAAGTAGTGAGGAGTCAACATGGAGAGACTGGGATGGAGAGGGAACTTGGATTGATATATAAAATAAGAGTGTTTCTAATTTAAATAACAAAAATTAAAAACAGACTGATATCCGGGAAACCAGCATTATACCAACTCAGACTCCCTGAATTTGGGTCTCAGTTAGAAGACCTGGGCAGACTAAGGGACCTCTAACAGTGGAACCAGGATGTAACCCTGGTGCACAAAAGGTCTTTGGAAGCACATTCCCCATGGATGGATATTACCTTAGCCTAGAGAGGCATTGGGGAGGCTATAGACCCTATTCCAAATGACTTGACAGATTTTGATGATCACCTTCCCTGTGCAGTGGTGAAAGGATGGAATGGGAGGGGGTTCAGGGGGCATGGGAGGGAGGGAGAAGGAACTGGATCTATATGTAAAATAAAAAATAATAATAAAAGACCAAAAAAATGACTTAATGCATGAAAGTTTCTTTAATGTTGTCTACTATCTTTACATGTAACTATTTTTATTGTTTCTTTAGTACTCACTAACAATATTATATTATAAGAACTGTAGCATGTTACAAGTAGGTTTTCACCTGCCATTCTGGACCCACTTCTGCGCCAACACAAACTAACACACAGAGACTCTGTATTAGATATAAATGCTTTTGGCCAGTTACTTGTTTCTTATCGGCTAGCTCTGTATTAAGTATTAACCCATTTCTATTAATCTAAGTATTTCCACGTGGC
This sequence comes from Phodopus roborovskii, assembly GCF_943737965.1. Classification (NCBI taxonomy): domain Eukaryota; kingdom Metazoa; phylum Chordata; class Mammalia; order Rodentia; family Cricetidae; genus Phodopus; species Phodopus roborovskii. Next base: position 20,822,339 of record NW_026126433.1, read on the forward strand.
CTCATCTTACCGGAGAGTAGGCCAGGACTTCTGTTCTCTCCAGTCTCTACATGCTGACTCCTCCCTATTACTTCCTCTTTCCTCCTTGTCGCCTAGTCCCTCCTATCTTCCTTTCCTATTGGCCAACAGTGCTTTATTCATTAACCAATATGAGAAACATATTTACAGAATGACATCTCACATCAGTAGTCAGATCATAAGTGTCAGTGAAAATGTTGCTTCAAATGTCACCAGTTTGTAACAACTCTAATAACATAAAAAATTAATCCAGACTTTTGCAAAGTTTAATAATCACAATCAAATCATATTAATTTTTTATTCAATGACCATATGACCTTCCCATTTGTATTACTATGCTTAACCTTGTAGAATGGGTATCAATATTATTAAATATAAATAATATGACTTTTTACATTTTTAATATTTCATACTACTAATTAGCCCATTGATGCTAATGTGTTATGTTACTGATTAACATAATGAAGAAAAAATGATGTGTACTAAACAGATGTCAAAGTAGTTTTCATATTTATTTTTTGAGTACAAACATGTAGTATACTAACTAACAACTGCTAACAAAAATTAAAAAGGAAGTTGAGGCAGCAAAGCAGTACATTTGAAGGGAAATGTGACTGCACGTTTATTTTTAATCACTCTTAGAAATTCACATGTACTGCATTTCAGGTTTTCGATAACTCCCTACTTCCCAGAGCCTGGATTCACTTGAAGCTGTTCTTTACCCCTGGATGTCATTTTAGGCTTACTTGTTGAACACACATTTCCCCAGAGTTAATTACTGTGTTCAATTGTACTTATCAAACCTTTTATTTTGTTTTGTAAAAGAACTAGAATTTTATCATTTGGCTAATACTGAATAGAGGCTCCCATTGTTACTCTGAAAAATGGTGCTATTTTGGAGATAAGTTCTCTTAGCTTAGCTTCATGTCACTGTAACAGATATCTAATGTACTAGATCTACAAAGAGAAAGGGTATTTTGATTACAAGCTTTAGAGTTTTAGTCCTTATGTGGTGGATTTTCCTTCTTTTTGTTTGTCACAGAGCAGCACATAATGAAAGCAGAATGTAGAAGTGTAAATTAACCTCTTTACCAGGAGACAAAAAAGGAAAGGTGAACTGACATGTCACAATGATTTTTGAAAGCACTTTTAAGATGCAAACTACAGTGTGCATGCCTTCAGGTACAGAGATCAACACTAACAGCCACAAAGGGAGAATATTCACATCAATAGCATTTAAATAATTTATTTTAGATGCTGGAAGACAAAGGAATCTAACAAAATTAATCTTCCATCATCACAAAATCACCACTATTAAATACTCACCAAATAAAAACCTTATCATAGGTGAGAATATATATTCAAATAGAAACAAAGTATATTACATGCTAAAAATTACAAGGAACCCAGATAAGAAAGTATTGGTGTTCTGAGGAAGTATAATATAAAAGAAGAAATGTAAACTACATGAAATATTTTTGGTAGATGTGTAGAAAAGAATTGTTAGAGTTATTTTCTAATTGCTTGGTCTTTTGGTATGTTTCGTGTGTGTGTGAGAAGAAATGCATTTAATATTTATTGTTAAAGGAGAGAAGGTGATTTATTTGATCTCATCTTCAGAAAGGTGGAAGAAGAGAAGGAATCTATGCACCCTAAAGGTAGCACACATTGATATCAGGTGAACCACAGTTTATACAAATTCCATTTGTTTCCTTCACATAAAATATATTATTAATTAAAATGTGGGTGACAATTACTATTATTTTTCATCTCCTATTGAAAATAGACATTTCTCATACATTATATCCTCATTACAGTTTCCCCTCCACTCCTGCTTCCAGTTCCTTTCCACAAAACCTGCATTGTCATCTAGTCCCCTTGGGTACATACAGAGGTAGTATGGCTGGGTTTTCCTGAATTTAAATTTTTATGTTTACGAGACACCTCCAAACTTTTATTTCCAGAGTAGACACAATAGTTTATATTTTTATACATGTGTCTAAGAGATACATTAGAACGTGTTGTCATTTATAACTTAACAATGACCAATCTAAATGTGCAAAGAAAGGGCAAACATTTTTAAACCTTTTTTACTTACAATTTTCGTAACAATTATATCCATTTTTATAAACTTATTTTATTAACTACTATATCCAGAACAGTAAGTTAAGAATTTATTGTTGTAGTTACATAATTTATTTGTAGGTACTTGCTTCGAAATAAATGAACAAATCACATATTTATACATTGTTGGATTCATCTGATCATATTGTATAAATTCATATACTGTATATTAAGGCTTATATCAACCCTTTTGCTAAGGATTACTGTGAGCAGGTGCATCATGCCTAGTAAGCCAAAATGATGTATTATGAAAATAAAAACCTACGATCACAAGATTGGCACATTGCAAAATTCATGTTATATCAATTGTTAGTTTTTAAGGTGATACATAGTTTATTAAATTTTATAGTTAACCTAATAAAAATTATTGTATACATGGTCTAAATTATTTATTTTGTATTTAGTCTTGAGAAATATTTTAACACTACTTTCCTCTTTGCATAAAAACTAATTTATCAAAAGCACACTTGAAAATTTAATTAAGCATTATTTTATTTTAATATATTTGTCCTTTTATTGAAAACAGATTTTTTTCTCATAAAAAAATCTTGATGACAGTTTCTTCTCCCACTAATCTTCCAAGTTCTGCTATTACTGCCCTCTCCCTGAAATGCACTCCCATTTTGTCACTCAGTAGAAAACAACAGATTTTGAAGGGATAAAAACAAAACATAACAAAGTGAAGCAAAATGAAATAAAACAAAAACCACTTTGTCCACTGGGAAGTAAGGTACAACAAACCAAAAGAAAGAAAACAGCCCCAGACAACTAAAAAGGCTCTGGAACATACTTGTTTATACTTGAAGGAACTCCATAAAAACACTAAACTGATGTTTCTACTTTTAGCCATTTGGCAGGAGTAAGATGCGATTCAGAGTTATTTTGATTTGCATTTTCTCTAATAGCTAAGGATGTTGATCCCTTTCTTAAGTGTCTTTCAGCCTTTTTTGATATCCTCTATTGAGAATTCCCTCTTTAGTTCTGTTCCCTATGTTTTAATAGGGTTATTTGGTGTTTTAGTGAATAGTTTCTGGAGTTATTTGTATATTTTATAGATCAGCCCTCTGTCAGATGTAGGATATGTGAAGATCTTTACCCAGTTTGTGGACTGCAATTTGGTCTTGTCAACTGTGTCCTTTGCTTTACAGAAGCTTCTTAGTTGGAGGAAGTCCAATTTATTAATTGTTGTTTTTTGATCAGATTGGACTTGAGTTTTGTGTATAGCAGTAGACATGGGTCTATGTGCAGTCTTCTACACATACATTGTGTAAATGTGTCATGTCTTCCTTATCCATTCTTCAGTTGAGGGCATCTAGTTTGCTTCCATGTCCTGGCTATTACATATGCTGCTGCTATTAACATAGTTGAATAGATGTCTTTGTTACATGTATGTGGATCATTTTGTTATGTGCCCAAGAGGGAGATTGCCAGTACCTGTGGTATACTGATTCCCATTTTCCTGAGGAACTGCCATACTGATCTTCAAGATGGCTATACAAGTTTTCACTCCCACCAGCAGTGGAGGATTGTTCCCCTTTCTCCATATCATCTCCAGCATAAGCAAAAAGAATACAATGGAAGGAGGAAAGCATCTTCACCAAATGGTGATGGCACAACTTCCATGCACAGGCATATGGATGTAACTTAAAGAAACCATCCTGAATGAGGTAACCCAGTCACAAAAAAAGAGGAATGTGTTATGTACTTGCTCATATATGGATTTTAGACATAGAACAAGGATCACCAGGCTGTAATTCACACTACAATAGAAACTAGGATACAATGAGTAATCTAAGAGATTTATAAAAGGTCACTCACAGAAGGGGAAAAGAAGATCTGAGCATATTAGGAGTAGGGGGCAGTGAGTAGAGGGAGCTAGGACAAAGAGGAGGAGAGGAAAGCACAGCACATGGAACTAGGAAGTTTACGTCAGGGGAGGAATAGACTAAAGAGAGAAAGAGAGAGAGAGAGAGAGAGAGAGAGAGAGAGAGAGAGACCATAAAAGAGGAAGCCAATATAGGTTTGAAGAGAAAACTGACTCTAGAGAAATGTGCAGAGATGTACAAGATTCAACTAACAATTTGAGCAACAATGTAAAGGCTACCATAAATGCCTTTCCCTGATAATGAGAGTGATGACTAACTTATGCCATCATAGAGCCCTCACCTAGCAGATGGAAACAGAAGCAGACACCCATGACTAAACACTGACCTGTACTGGAATCCAATTTTAGAGAGGGAGAACAAGATCAGACTACAGAAACCCACAGAGACAGCTGACCTGAACAAAGAGGAGTTAATGGACCCCAGAATGATAGCTGGGAATGTAGCATTGGACCATCTCAGAACCCCTGGCCACGAAAGGAATCCCATGAAGGGATTCTCTCTTATCTAGAGACAGAAGGGAGGGAGTAGTCTCTACTCCAAATGACTTGACAGATTTTGTTGACACCTCTTGAAAGGCATCACGCTACCTGTGGACTTTGGGGGGGGATGGGATGGGAGGGTGGTCAGGGGTCATGGGAAGGTAGGAGGGAGGAATGGGGAGGAAATTGGGATCAATATGTAAAATAAGAAAAATAAATAATAATAATAAAAGAAGTAAAAATTTAAAAAAAATGCTAAACAGAAAGGTATGCTGTGAACATAGAGGACCTGTTGAACACTCAGTGCTGCTTAGTTCATGATGGCTGCAACTAGAACATATACACAAACACACATACACACACACACACACACACACACACACACATACACACACGGGGAGGGGGAGTAATCTATTAGCCCAATATTACTTATAAAGATATATTCCCTAATAATCCTTCCTCCACTGGGCCTTTGCTCTCAAAGTCTCTGCTAGATCCTCACAGATCTGTCAACTAGAGTCCAAGCCTTTAACTCAAAGTCTGTGTGACACATAACAACCAAACCACAGTACCATACTCACCATCCTAGGTCCTCAAAGGTCCATGTCATTGTCAAGTTGTAAACCTCAACTGCATCATTTCCTTCCCACTCATACCACTTTAAAGTTAGGGTATTGAGTAGAACTAGAAGAAACCATTCTAAGAGTAAGGTAACCCAGTCACAAAAAAATAAACATGGTATGTACTCACTTATATATGGATTTCAGGCATAGAGCAAAGGATTACCAGCCTAAAATTCACACCATCAGAAAACCTAGGAAACAAGGAGTCCCTAAGAGGGGCTCACATGGTCCTCCAGAGAAGTGGAAAGGTATAAGACCTCTTGAACAAACTAGGAGCATGGAGGATGTTAGGAGTTAGGAGAAAAATGAGGGGTGAAGAGGAGGGGAGAAGAGGAGGAGAAGGTGGACATTGGGAAAAGGAATATTGAGACAGGGAAAGAATAGAGGACAGAAAGAAAAGAGATACCATAATAGAGGGAGTCATTATAGATTTAAGAAGAAATCTGGTACTAGGAAAATGCCAAGAGAGCTACAAAGATGAACCGAACAAACAATCTAAGCAATAGTGGAGAGGATACCTTTAATGCCCTTCCATGATAACGAGATTGATGACTACCTTATATCCTATCTCAGAGCCTTCATCTATTAGCTTATAGAAGCAGAAGCAGATACCCACATTAAACATTGAGCCAAATTCATTGAATCCAGTTACAGAGAGGGAGGAGTGATGAGCAAAGGGGTCAAGACCAGGCTGGAGAAACCTACAGAATCTGTTGACATGAACAAGGGGGGGCTCATACCCTCAGTCTGATAGCTTGGAAACCAGCAGAGGACCAATCCAGACCCTCTGAATGTGTGCATTAGTTAGGAGTACTGGGCAGTCTATGGGCCCCTAGTAATGGATCAGTATTTATCCATAGTATAGGAATGAACTTTGGGAGCCCATTCCACATTGAGAGATACTTTCTTAGCCTAGATCTAACAGACTTTAAAGACTCCCCATGAAAGGCATCACCCTTCCTGGGGAGCAGAAAGGGGATGGGATGGGATTTGGTGGGGGTGGTAGGGGAGAATGGGAAGGTGAGGGAACTGGGATTGACATGTTACCAACCTTGTTTTAAATTAAATTTAAAAAGAAATAAATAGAGACATAGGGGGAAAAATTTACAGTTCAAACATTTATAGAGTTCAAATCCAAGTCCTCTGGTGCTACATGAAAATCATAGCTTTACCTCTCTCCCTCTCTTTCTATCTCTCATGTAAGCGCTCATTGATCTAACTATCTATAGATTTCCTCTATCTCTCTGCCATCTGTCTATCTCTCACAGGTCATCTCTTTATGTATGTATATATGTATGTATATATCTATTATCTATCATTTATCACCTCTCTCCCATTATCTTCTCTCACAGTTCAGTAAAAGATGAAACACAGAGCATACTTTTTCATTTAGAAAAAAGAGGAAGAAGAAATAACAAGCAGAACTGGAACAAACTCAGCAGGACATAAAGTAGTGTGGTATCATGTCTTCTCTCTGTGATACTTGACTGCAAAATTCATATCACAAGGCTTAAGTTGCCCCATGAGTTATGTATGACCTTTCTCCCTGCATTCTCTATGGACACACTCAAGGGATGGCTATGCTATTTGCCTGCAGCTTATTCTGTCAGGAAGTTATGTAAATACTCAAGGTCTCTACTATTACAGTCACTTATTTTCATAACTCCAAATATTACATTGTCTAGATTGTCAGTAGGGCTCCATTGCTGGCAAATATTTCCTGACTATAACACGAACCCATATCCACACAACTTTTGCATTTGGCCTTCCCACAAAACTAGCACTGCCAGACATAGAAAGTTCTACTTCCCAAATGAGATATCTCACAAGGTATAGCCCTACCCTTAACCTCAATGTGTATGAGTGTCTTCAAGCAAGGACAGGAAGAGGTTTCTCCAGTAAACAAGTCTTTAGGTGGTCATTCCTTAACAGTATGTAATTTGATCACGTGTGGGTAGGGGAGCGGACAGTGGCGCAAAGCCCTATCTCAGGAACATGACCTGGTGTTTTGGAACATAATAATTATTGCTCAGCCTTGATACAGGGGGAGGGGCTGGTCCTGCATCGATTTGTTATGCCAGACTTTATTAACCCCCAAGGATGGCCTTAACTCCTCTGAGGGGTGAATGTGGGGTTGTAAGGGAAAAGGAGAAGGGGAGGTAGAAGAAACTGGGGTTATTGCATAATATAAAAATTACTTTTTTTAAATTAAAAAAAAGAAAAGGAAAATAAGGCACTTATGTTCCTTTACAATGGGATTTATTTAGAACAATGTGTGTTGGTATTTTGTTGATACCTAAAGTATCCTCAAGTTGCCTGTGGTGGTAAAAATTACTTAGCTTCCTTTTAATGGTTCCAGTTTCAGTAGTAATTTTATTTCCTTGGACTCAACATTAAGCCTTTATATGGTCTGGTTAAAATGTAAGCTTTCCTAATCATTTCATTTAGGTTTTTTCTCCCCAGTTGTGTCAAGCTATCCAATAATCCAATAATCCATGCCATTTTTTGAAAGCTGCATTGCATTGAAATTTTCTCCGCTCAATGAATAAGTCTTTCACAGTTAAACTGAGGCTCCACAGTCTCAGGTTGTGAATAAAATCTAGTTAGGTTTCAAAAAGATGGTTCAGATGGTAAAAGCAGTTTAGCATGACAACCTGCCAATCTGAGTTTGATCCCAGAGACTCAAATGATGGGTGGGTAGAACTGACTACTACGAGTTCTACTGAATTTCATGTGACATCTTTCCATGGTTATTTACTCACACACATACACACGCACGTGCACGCGCGCGCGCACACACACACACACACACACACACACACACACCCCATGATAAATACACAGAAGATTTCTACTTCAATTCCCCCTAGATTGATTAACTTTCTTCTCAACTGGTAACTCACATACCTGTCCTTCATTGTACACATTTCAATCAGCACATTGATCTATACTCACATCAGAATTATTCATTAATCTGTCATCAAAATATGTGATTTCCCTGGTTTATTATCCAAACTTTCCAACTCCCTAAAACTCATTCCAAATAGATTTAACCCCCAATTTTCTTTGCTAGTCAATTTATCATGTCTGTGATGAAATAACCTCACACAGTGAACTCTTGTAGTAGGATATTCACTTTGTCTGCATCTGTGGCACTGACCATGACCATTGAGGGTGGAGACAGGGACGTGAATGGCCTGGGGGAACTAGGTCTTAGGAGGAGCCCAGGATTGCTCTCTTGCTTGCAGCATGCATCAGGGGAGCATCCACAGGAACCTGCTGGTGTTCATCTGTCTATGTTGTAAGTTATTTCTGCCTATTCAGCCTATTTGTTTCTCCTGATCCTTATTAAAACACGATGACCACTTGGGGAATGATATGTACTGTTTAGATTATGAGGGCTTGTGTTCCAGCTTAGATCTTTTACTTCAGTATCAGTGCCAGTCCAGAAAAACACAGTGCAAAGAATGCGGCTCAGGGAAGTTTACTAGAACACTGTTTTTTCAAAGGACAGTGTGAAAGCAAGAGTGCAAGTAAAGCAAGTGAGCAAATGAGAGAGTGAGAAGCAAGCAAGAGCATCAGTGTGTGTGTGTCTGTGTGTGTGTGTGTGTGTGTGTGTGAGAGAGAGAGAGAGAGAGAGAGAGAGAGAGAGAGAGAGAGAGAGAGAGAAAGGGGGGAACACAACAAAAGAGGGCAAGAAAGCCAGACAGGGAGGGATGGGTAGGGTTTCCATTTAAGGAATATCAGTTTATCAGATTTAATGTTATGGCCCAGTGATCCAAATTTTCCTCTTGTTCCCTGGAATATACAGAGTGGGCAGCAGTAATTTTATCATATGAACTTTGGAGTTACACTGAACATCAAAGCAATAATTGTTTGTAATTGTGAATTATGTTTTCAATATCCTTAAGACATAAATCTTTTTCAAAAGTTCCTGCCAGTTTTACAACCAGGATAATTTTTCTCTAGATCCTGAGTGTTATCTCTAAAATGCCAAATGATAACAGGTGCCATCCCATAAGGCAGGTTGTTACTTAACTTCAGGCCCCAACTTGACCAACTTGTAATAATTTATTGGAGTTTAACGCTTATGATGCAGACTTCTATCTGTGCAATTAGACAAGTCTTGAATAAATGTTTTATCTGTTTCTTTTTCTGGGGCGACATTTACTGTGACATTGCTTCATGGAATTTTGTTTCACAAAATAACATTTTGGTTCCCTTTTTAAGGGATCTTTTGTATAGGAAATACAAATGAAAAATGGCAATCATAAACTGTATTAGAATAGTCTTTCTCAGTTTTCCCTAATATTCCCTGAAGTGAGTATCCATATACAGTTCATCTCTACAGCTCAATATAATGGTACTAAAAGCTGAAAATAATAGGAAATGTTTACTTCACTATCACTGGCCTATAGTGACTGAGGTTCTGTTTTAATCATAATTGCTAGAATTTGCCATGAATATAAAGTGAGTGCCTTGAAATGAAGATCAATAATAGCAGTATTGAAAATCACATTCTATTGATATTATTCTGCTTTCAGAATAAGACTTAGCCCACAATTTGAAACTTTAAAGGAGAATGAAAACAGTTCACAATTACTGTAATTTAGAATTTAACTTGCATTCATTTAGGAGTGGGTAGAAAAATAGATGCCTGGCATGCAACTGTCCTCACTGTGTGCATTTGGAAGTGTATTTTAAAATGTAAAATCAACATTGCTATTCTAGTCACAGCTAAGCATTTTCCTGAAATGTCATATTAAACTCATTACCTGCAGAATGATAAGGCTCTCCAATGTGATTGTTTTTTCCTCATAATAAAGGCAAAATTTGCCTGTGCTTGTGAGCTTAAAATAAGATGTGATTGGAGCTGGATGAATTAGTTCTGATGAATATGCATTTCAAAAGGTTGTGTTTAAAAATATATGTGAGCACAGATGCTTTATCTCTGTTTTAACTTGTATTTAGCAGAATACATTTTTATTTTGAACATTTTTTATTAACTATATTTATATATTAAAGTTGCCACTAAATTGCAATCTAAGGAAAAGGTTGACACAACATAATAAAGTTAAAAATGACTCTTGTACTGTTAGCTGTGTGCTTAAGTTATATTTGTTATTTTCTGAAAGTTTTGTTCTAACTTTGTCAGAATTTTAATCAGGACTTGTTAACCTTCCCTCTCTCCAGTCCATATTGCTTAGCCTATCATTGCAATATGATTCTCAGTCTTTCCTTTCATTTCCCATTAAAGGGATAGTTGAAAGAATTCAAAATCGGTCGTGACCTAGAAATACACTTTGAAATGAAGGTTAAAATAAAGCTTACATTTTAAACAAATGATAATGCTCTCATTATTATTATTGTAACACACATTCACCATCATCTGTAGGTTGCAAAAGCAACTGAAATCTTTAGGTTATTATAATGATGACACTGCTGTTCCACAGCAGAAAAGATACACAAGTTACATAAAATTCTTTGAAGTAAACTAAACACTTAAAGAAAACAGAAGCACCTTTGTTGAGATGGTAGGTTTCAAAGTAATGTATTTTGTACAAAGTTTTGATTTATCTTCAGTGCCTGAATGAATAATTGTACATTTCCTTAACTACAATCTGTTTTGAAATTGTTCCACTTATTTGCCTTTTTATCCACCATGAGCCTGCACATGGTTTTGCTAGTTTCATTGTTTCAGGTTGCTATTTTTCATTCTTCACTTTTTCTTTAGCTGTCTACAAAATTTATTTGACTAAACTCAATTATATCTATCTACCTATTTATCTATCTATCTATCTATCTATATCTATATATATATATGTATATATTATAAAATTTATTCCAATTGTGGTTTTTCTTCCCAAACTCCCAGATCTTTTCTTTCTGCCTACTCATCCAACTGCTCCTCCACTGTTTTTTCTTTCATCCTTTCTTTCTTCTTCCTTCTTTCCTTTCTTTCTTACTTTTTATTTTTAGAAAGCAAATAAACAGGCAAACAAGAAACAAAACCTATAAGAATAACATAATTCACACACAAACACACACACACACACAAAACACATACAGACACACGCAAATTGACACAAAATTCCCAAATAAGAAACCATAATATGTAATCAAAAATAAAATACCATTTGAAAAGATTCGGGAATTATGCTGGCCTGCCTTTGTCACCTGGCAGAAAGCGCTCAGGCAGTACTCTGCTCAGCCCAGGCTTCCATGAGTACTAGACTGGAGGCAGGTGTAAAGGACCCCTTTAGAAGTCAGACAGCTGCTCACTTAAGATCTCTTTTGCTTTCTCTTTGCTCTTTGCTCTTGCTCTTCTCCTCACTCACCTCTCTCTCTCTCTCTCTCTCTCTCTCTCTCTTTCTCTCCCTTTCTCTTTCTCTCTCTCTCTTTCTCCTAAAAGAACTCCTCATTCAAGCTCTATCTGCCTGGTATGTTATTCCCTCCATCACACTTACCTGCTATGGAACCTGCTATGCTCTCCCAGGTTGTCCTTTACCTTAAGACACCCATGCAGGACCAGCTGCCCTCTCCAGCTTTATTCCTATAACTGTAACAAAATAATCATTGAGACAAAGCAATATGAGAAAAAATGTCTATGAAAATATTACTGTGTTAATTTTGCTTTGGCTATTTCCTGCCAGGCATATGATCTGTCCCTAAGTGTGGTTAATATGTTCAGTGAGATTCCATTAGAAAAAGCTAATGTTTTTGCAAGCAGATGTTATTTGGAGATAGCTTCTTGGTTAGGGATGGGACCTTCTATCTACTTCCTTTTCTTAGAGTTGGGACTCTGACTTGAATCTGTGCAGGCCCTATGAATGTCGTCATAGTCTAAGTTCATATGTGTATCAGTCCTACAGTGCCTGGAAAATGTTTTTTCCTTTTGGAGTTATCTGGCTCATCTAGCTCTTATAATCTTACTGCCAGAGTACTGGAGGTGATGTTTCCTTTGTTTATATAAACTGAATTTAGAGTTTTTTGCCTGATATCAGAGGATAGTAAACTACCACTTGATTTACCTGCTGTTTTCTTATCCACTGGGAGACCCTGTATCCTTTAATCAAAATTGGTGTCTCCTAAAAGAATACCACACATGTACAAACATACACCCAAATGTACAGTAACCCACATAATCATATTCCTATAGACAAAACAAAAAGTATTTCTACAAGTTTATGGGTTGAACAATATCTCCTCAAAAGATTATTTGTATCTTTCATAATTCAACCATGTTACAAATGTAAATGTATATACATTATCCTAATTCTCATATCATATATTATGATGTTAAAAGAAATTGATGTCAAAGTCTGTGTCATCTTAAATGATAAAAATGGTACCATAGGAAGACTTTTTTAATTGAAAAATAATAAGAAGTTTAAGTAAACTTTTAGATTTTGGAGATGGATGTGTTTTTCCTGTAAAACATGAAATAAGTTAGGCATTATTTTCCAATCTGTATTGGAACAACATAAATAATACAATTATAAATTGTACATAATAATAATCTAAAATTTCAAGATTTCACCAATATTTCTCACTATAGGAGGACAAATAAGTCTACTATATTGTAGTGTATTTGACACTGAGATCAGAGAATATGGATTGAAAATACAAATCATACTATTTGCTCCTTCTAGTTCCTAAGCAATTCATTTTTACTAAAATGATGATAAACACTCAGTGAATTTACTATATATGTATGGTTCTTTTTCTTCACTAGGAAATATCTCATTCCCCAAACTGGTAGTCATTGAAAATGATGTATTAATTTAAGTCTGTTGTAGATTTGTATGGACATTATCTTCCTATTTCTAAGTTTCAGTAGGTAATTAACTAAACAAATTATTATTAAATTCATAAATTCTCACCAATCACAGAGTTATTCTTTTCCTTTGCCCTTTATAATTATCTAAAAGCACTTAGTGTTATTATACTTGAGAAGTATTATCATAATGTCAATCTGTTTAGGTATTAGTGCTTTCACCTCTTTGACATAAATTGTGCAATTTCATTTAAAAATGTTCTCTATGAATCATTTATAATTACATTCATGTATTTTAGACAGCACTTGCTTAGGTATGTTAAATGTTGAATGAATAGATAAAGGAAGGTCAAAATAAAAAGTCATTCCAATTAAATTTTGTAGCACCTTCAAAAGTAGATGTGAAAACTTTTACATTCAAAACTATGGTATTTGCATATTAAAACAGGTATTTAAAAATGAAAGTTAGTTACTTACCTCTGAAAATTTGCTTGCCATGTAAAACAATGAGACCAGAAGTAATTGAATAGCTGACTACATTCTAATATCCCATCAAATAACTCAAGCAAAAAAACCTTTGCTTGAGACCTTAGTCAGAAGGTCCATGCTAAACTACGACACATGACAATAGGCACAATATTAAGGTAGGTGACTCAGTACAGGGAAAATTTGATAAATGGCTATGTAAATATTTTCAATACAATAAATTTTAATACATAAATCTCTTTTGTAAATATTGCTATTTTTTGCTTTTTTCTAAAATAAACTTTTATGTATTTTACTCTATTACCTATTGTTTTGTTTTCTATGGATCCATTACCATTTTACATGAATTAAATTCAAATCTGCAAAATCTTATTCACAAAATTTAGTTAGTAAAATTTCATAATCACTTTAAAAATTAAATTATTATTCTGACATGATGACAGTGTTGCTAATTAATAAACTACAGAACTACAAACAAGGCCAAGAGATATGTGAGCCACCTTTTCTTGATAAGTATAGCTACCACACCTCACCAACTAAGCTTCTCAATATAGTAAATTTGGCACATCACAGAAAACACCTGGACACAAAGCAGAAATCAATGGGTCTTGGGATACTTTGCCAAAAATATCTGCAATAAAACTCTTGAATAAATGGTTGAGAGAACACTGAAGGAAATGGGGTAGAAAGACTGTCTAGAGACAGAATACCAGAAAGTATCTGTGAATCAGTGTCTCCAAAAATGACATTACAAATAGTACCAGAACAGCAGTAATATTAGCACACATGTAACTACAGAAGGAGGAAATTTTCATGGATTTCTACTCCTATAGGCACCTGATTAAAGAAAATACAATTAGTCTCCCACAGGGATGGGCTCTCTTATTAGTTTTCTAATTTAGAGTGATTGATGTTGAAACCAAGTACACACAAACACCAAAAGTGGTGTCAGCATGTTTTATATCTGTGTATATGGTTTATTTTATATGTAATAAAAGTAGTAAAAGAAAAAAAGTCTGTCAACATAAAACAGGATCCCATGGAAGGGTTTGAGGGATGTTGCTGTGATGTGATGAAGGGAGGAAAGACCTGTTTAATTCTATTTCAAAAGAAAATATAAAAAAGTAAAAACATACCCAGGTAATATCACTAAAGTTAACATTAAATTGTTTTGTTTTTCCAAAAGAGAAAATGAGTATAAGTAAATAAAAATTGTAACTGAATATGAAATAATATGAAATTGAAATGATATAATAACAGAAAATAATATAAAATATACAGAAAGGTTTCTGTACATTAATATTCATTGATTGTAATAATAGGGTTAATGGAGAATTATAATTTTGAAGCAACCTTTAATTATTCAACATATTAAATACTATAAGGCTTTCCATGAAATGTATTACATAAATAAATCTATAAATAAAAGTAATATGTTCATTGAAAATATCTCTGGGTACGATCAAGAAAAAAAATAGTTGTGGAATTAATTGTAGTGTGGTTCCTTGATTTTGTTTTTGTCCTATTAAAGACAATTTTGTATATGTTAAACTTTTCTTATGATCACTTTCAATATTCACTATTCTATATATCTCCACCAGAATCCTGCTGAACTCCTTTTAGACCAATATCATTCCTCCTTTTATTATGACGCTCACATTCTCTCAGTGTGTGTGTGTGTGTGTGTGTGTGTGTGTGTGTGTGTGTGTGTGTGTGAATTCCTGTAGAAAGAAATAGCTTACAAGTGTTCATGATTACCATGATTATGTTATAGCAGAAGGGAAATATTTCACAGCACTTCTGCCAATCCTCTGATTTACAAGTAATTGTGTTTTTGCCTACAGACTAGTTTTGTACTTGGTCTTTGTCAGACTTTCTTTTCACTGTGGACAAGGATTAATGGCAAGACTTATAGCTGGTCAATGTCCTAAGAGTAAGTCACTTTTAAGATCTGAATTCTAAATGAACATGTATAATACCTACTGCAATCATTGGAGAACATTGTAGATGAGGGATAGACAGATTAAAAGAACTGTCACTTGATGTTGGAGTACATAGAAAAAATGTAAGACAACTGAAAAACACAAGGTTGCATCTCTTTTGGAGGAGCTGTTCAGAAAAGAGACCAGCACTTTTAGGAAATGATGGTATATTCAGGTACAATTCAAACAAAAATAAATTAATACAAATGCACACTAACTTTAGATGGTTAGGTGAACAAGGGCATGTAGAGAAAAGACAAACATTAATAAGGGAAAAAATACCACTTTTAAATGAAGCAATGAAGTATGAAGACTATGGATGGCATTGAACCAGAAATAACAGAATGTTGTATTTTAATATAATATTACTTATTGTATCATTTTCTACTTTTGATAAAAGTTGGAAAACTGCTTTTTTTTAAAGAAATTCAATGGTTTCCTAGAAACCATTAAGTTTCTTAGAAATGTGACATAGTCCAAGAAAGAAATGAACCTATGTTATAGATAATTATATACTACATGAAGAAAGTAGAATAGAATACAGAAAGATAAAAGCCCAGAAGCTGACTCTGAGTTCCTGTCTGCAAGATCCTTGACCCTCAAATCCGGGCCTCTGCTAAAGAAAGAGGGCTCAGCTGAAGAGTTCCAGTTGCCAGTGAGATCCAACTATCCTACAAAACCTTCCCAAGTTTCAGCTCAGCCTTTGTCCTCTTCCGTCAGCTATTGGCCAGAGGTGAGTCTGGGCCCAATCAGGGCTGCCTATCCCTAAAACCTCTCCCCACCCCCGAACTCCCTGGGTTGGCCCCAGATCCTGCTGCTCCTGTCTCCTGTCCCCATCTAGAGCACCCTTGGAGCTCTGATACACCACCACCCATCCCCACCATGAGCCTGCCAACCCTACTCCATGCCCTCCCCTGCCCATGGTCCTGCTGCTCTGGTTGAGTACTGGGACAGAGGGTGGAGCCAACGGCCCACCCTACTTCGGAGACTTCTTGGAGCAAATCTGCACAAAGGAGACCTGACTATCCACACGGGACCACCCGTGATTTCCACCTGCTTGGACTCTGACCCCACCTCCAATCCTCTGCTGGAGTCCCGGGCCCCTCCCAGAGGTCCACCTATCTCTGTGAGTCCACTCTGAGTTCCTGCCTGCAAGATCCTTGACCCACAAATCCAGGCCTCTGATAAAGAAAGAGGCCTCAGCTGGAGAGTTCCAGTTGCCAGTGAGATCTGACTATCCTGAAAAACCTTCCCAAGTTTCAGCTCAGCCTTTATTTTCTTCTGCAAGCCATTGGCTAGAGCCATTGGCTCATGGCATCTTCTACTGGATCCTCAGCCCTGAACCCATTCTTGGGTCCCTGTCTTCTGATAGACCTCTTAGAGAGCTTGGACCACACAGAGATACAGATATAGAATCTCTGGCCCACATAAGCCCACCAGGGAAGTACCATAGAGAGAAGGGGAGACCTCAGCAACACCTACTGGAAGAAGATATAGAAAGGAGGCAATACAAAAAAAACACCTAACAACAGAAAGACAAGCATGACACCACCAGAATCTAGGGAAATTACACCAACTAGAATGGAACACAACAAGAAAGCAGAGGAAACAGAAGGGAATGACTTAAAAATTACCATCATAAAAATGATATAGGCCCTCAAAGAAGATGTGAGAAAATCCCTTAAAGAAATGGAGGAAAAAACAAACAAAAAGGTGGAAGAAATGAACAAATTCCTTAAGGAAAGTAAAGAAACTACAGAAAGCCAAGAAAAAACAATTAAGCAGGTGAAGGAAATGGTTCAAGACTTGAAAACTGAAATAGAGAAAATAAAGGCAACACAAACAGAAGGAATGCTGGAAATAGAAAAACTGGGCAAAAAACCGGGAACTACAGACAAAAGCATGACCCACAGAATTCAAGAGATGGAAGAAAGATTCTCAGGTGCACAAGATAAACTAGAAAAAATAGATTCATCGACCAAAGAAAATCATAAATCCAACAAATCCATAACACAAAACATCCATGAAATGTGGGACATCATGAAAAGGCCAAACCTAAGAATAATAGGCATAGAGGATGGAGAAGAAGCCCAGCTCAAAGGTGCAAAAAACATATTCAACAAAGTCATCGAGGAAAACTTTCCCAGTCTGAAGAAGGACATGCCCATGAAAGTAAAAGAAACATACTGAACACCAAATAGACTGGACCAAAGAAAAAAGACCCCTTGACATATAATAATCAAAACATCTAGCAAACAGAACAAAGAAAGAATATTATGAGCAGCAAGGAAAAAGGACAGGTAACATATAAAGGCAGACCTATCAAAATTATACCTGACTTCACCATGGAAACACTCAAGGCCAGAAGGTCCTAGATAGAGGTTCTACAAGTATTAAGAGAACATGGATGCTAGCCTAGGCTACTAATCCAGCAAAATCTCAATCACTATAGATGGAGAAAACAAGATATTTAATGACAAAATCAGATTTTCCCAATACATATCTACAAATGCAGCCCTACAGAAAGTATTGGAAGGAAAACTCCAACCCAAGGAATGCAACTATGCCCACAAATATGTAAGCAACAGATAATCCAACTACACCAGAAACCAAGGGTAAAGCAGAACTAATATATTCACAATAACACTGCCAACAACAAACCTAAATCAAACAAGCATCAACAATAAATGGTCCTTACTCAACATTAATGGTCTTAACTCACCTATAAAAAGACACAGTTTAACAGAATGGATACGAAGACGGAATCCATTCTTCTGATGCATACAAGAAACACATCTAAGATTCAAAGATAGACATTTTCTCAGGGTAAAGGGATGGGAAAATATTTTCCAATCAAATGGAAATAAGAAGCAAGCAGGCATAGCTATCCTAATATCTAACAAGTTAGACTTCAAACGAAAATTAATCAAAACAGATGAAGACGGTCATTTCATATTCATCGCAGGAGAAATCCATCAACACAAAGTCTCAGTTCTGAACATCTATGCCCCTAATACAAAGTCACCCACATTCGTAAAAAAAAAAAAAAAAACACTCCTAAAACTCAAAGG
Source organism: Phodopus roborovskii (assembly GCF_943737965.1). Lineage (NCBI taxonomy): Eukaryota > Metazoa > Chordata > Mammalia > Rodentia > Cricetidae > Phodopus > Phodopus roborovskii. The sequence continues at coordinate 20,840,785 of NW_026126433.1, forward strand.
TCATATAACACCTCACACACTTATAGTGGGAGACTTCAATACACCACTCTCAACACTAGACAGGACCACAAATCAGAAACTCAACAAGGAAACAAAAGAACTAACAGAAGTTATGTCTCAACTGGGGTTAACAGACATCTATAGAACATTCCATCCAAACACAAAAGAATATACCTTCTTCTCTGCTCCACATGGAACCTTCTCTAAAATCGACCACATACTAAGTTGCATAACAAACCTCAACAGATACAAGAGAATAGGAAAAGTCCCCTGTATCTTATCAGACCACCATGCTTTAAAATTGGAATTCAACAACACAAATAGCAGAAAACCTGCAAACTCATGGAAAATTAACAATGTGCAATTGCACCACTCCTGGGTCAAAGATGATATAAAGAAAGAAATTAAGGACTTTCTATTATTCATCGAGAATGAGTATACAACATACCCGAAATTATGGGAAATCTTGAAAGCTGTGCTATGAGGGAAGTTCATTGCACTAAGTGACCATATGAAGAAAACAGAGGATAGTCACATAAGAGAATTAGCAGTGCAACTGAAAGCCTTAGAACAGAGAGAAGCGAACTCACCCCTTAGGAGTAGACGCCAGAAAATAATCAACTTGAGGGCTGAAATAAACAAAATAGAAACCGGGTAAACAATACAAAAAAATCAATGCAAGGAAGAGTTGGTTTTTTGAGAAAATCAACAGGATAGACAAACCTTTATCCAAATTAATGAAAAAGCAGAGACAGAACATGCAAATTAACAAAATCAGAAATGAAAATGGGAACATAACAATGGACACAGAAGAAATCCAGACAATTTTCAGGTCATACTTTGAAAATCTGTATTCCACAAAAATTGAAAATTCCAAAAAAAATGGACAAATTTCTGGATAACTATCACTTACCAAAATTAAACCAAGAACAGACAAACAACTTAAATAGACCTATAACCCACAATAAAATAGAAGCAGTCACTGAAAGACTTCCAACCAAAAAAAAAAAAAAAAGTCCAGGGACAGATGTATTCAATGCAGAATTCTACCAGACATTCAAGGAAGAACTAATACCACTACTCCTCAAACTGTTCCACAAGATAGAAACAGAAAGTTCATTGCCAATCCCAATCTCTTTTTATGAGGCCACAATAACTTTGGTACCCAAGCCTCAACAAAGACACAATTAAGAAAGAAAACTACAGACCAATTTCCCTGATGAACATCGATGCAAAAATACTCCATAAAATACTGGCAAACCGAATTCAAGAATACATCAGAGAAATCATCCATCATAACCAAGTAGGCTTTATCCCAGGAATGCAGGGATGGTTTAATATATGAAAATCTATTAATGTGATCCACCATATAAACAAACAGAAAAAGAAAAACCATATGATTATCTCCCCTAGATGCAGAAAAAGCCATCGACATAATGCAAATCCCTATCATGATAAAGGTCTTGGAGAGGTCAGGGATAACAGGACATACCTAAATATAAAAAGAGCAATAAAAAGCAAACCAACTGCCAACATCAAACTGAAAGGAGAGAAACTTAAGCCAATTCCTCTAAAATCAAGAAAAAGGCAAGGCTGCCCTCTCTTTCCATATCTTTTCAATATCATACTAGAAGTTCTAGCTAATGCTATAAGACAACAAAAGGAGATCAAGGGGATCCAAATTGGAAAGGAAGAATCCAAACTGCATCTATTCGCAGATGATATGATAGTTTACATAATCGACCCAATAAACTCTACCAGGGAACTCCTATAGCTGCTAAACACCTTCAGCAAACTAGCAGGATACAAGATACACACACACACACACACACACACACACACACACACACACACACACACACACAAATAAATCAGTAGCCCTACTTTTTCAGACAAAAAAGCGACAGAGAAAGAAATCAGAGAAATATTACACTTTACAATAGCCACAAGCACCATAAAGTATCTTGGGGTAACGCATACCAAACAAGTAAAAGTCCTATATAATAAGAAATTTGTGGCTCTAAAGAAAGAAATTAAAGAAGATACCAGAAAATGGAAAGATCTCCCATGCTCTTGTATAGGTAGGATAAACACAGTAAAAATGGCAATCTTGCCAACAGCAATCTACAGATTCAATTCAATCCCCATTAAAATCCCACCACAATTTGTCACCAACTTTAAAAGGATAATAACCAACTTATATTGAAAAAAAAAAAAAAAAGACCCAGGATAGCCAAAACAACCCTATACAATAAACGAACTTCAGGAGGCATCACCATTCCTGACTTTAAGCTCTACTACAGAGTTATAGTTCTAAAAACAGCCTGGTATTGGCATAAAAATACACAGGTAGACCAATGGAATTGAATTGAAAATCCTGATATTAACCGACACACCTATGAACACCTGTTTTTTTGTTTTTTCAACAAAATAGCTAAAATTATACAATGGGGAAAGATATCAGATAGACCCATGTCTGTCGCCATGCACAAAACTCAAGTCCAAATGGATCAAAGACCTCAAGATCAATCCAGCCACATTGGACCTCTTAGAAGAGAAAGTAGGAGGTTCCCTTGAAGAAATTGGTAGAGGAGAATACTTCCTGAACACAACTCCAGGGGCACAGACACTGAGAGAAATAATTAATAAATGGCACCTCTTCAAACTTAGAAGCTTGTGTAAGGCAAAGGACACAGTGGACAATACCAAACATCATACCACAGACTGGGATAAGATTTTCACCAATCATTTAACCGACAAAGGGCTGATCTCCAGCATATACAAAGAACTCAAGAAACTAGTCAACAAAACAACAAATAACCCTATTAAAAAATGGGGTACAGAAATGAAGAAAGAATTCTCAATAAAGGAAATCAAAAAGGCTGAAAGACACTTATAAAATACTCTACATCCATAGCTATCAGGGAAATGCAAATCAAAACAACTTTGAGAATCCATCTTACACCTGCAAGAATGGCTAAAATTAGAAACACAAATGATGACTTATGTTGGAGAGGATGTACAGAAAGGGGAACACTCCTCTACTTCTGGTCGGAGGGCATTCTCATACAGCCATTTTCGAGATCAATATGGAAGTTTCTCAGGAAAATCGGATTATTTAACCACAGGAGCCAGCAATCCCCCTCTTAGGCATATACCCAAAGGATTCACATCCATGCAACAAAGACATCCGTTCAACTATGTTCATAGCAGAATTGTTTGTAATAGCAAGAACCTGGAAGCAACCTAGATGCCCCTCAATTGAATAATGATTAATGAAGATGTGGCACATCTACACAATGGAATACTACTCTGCAGAAAAAAATAATGGTATCTTGAAATTAACAGGCAAGTGGATGGCACTTGAAGAAACCATCCTGAATGAGGTAACCCAGTCACAAAAAGATGAACAAAGTATGTACTCTCTTATAAGGATTTTAGACCTAGATCAAAAGATAACTAGCCTATAATTCACACCAGAGGAACTAGGATAGAAAGTGTATTATAAGATATTCATATAAAGTCCCTCACAGAACTGAGAAGGGACAAGTCCCCCAGAGCTCAGGGGAAGTGGGCTGGGCAGCCAATGGAGAGAGAAGTAGGAGAAAACGAGTGGGGGGGGGGGGAAGGAAAACACATGTGACCAGGAAGATTGAGCCTGGATAGGAATAGAAGACAGGAAAGAGAGAGAGAGAGAACATAAAAGAGGGAGCCAATATTGGTTTGAAGATAAAATTGAACACAAAGGAAAGTCTAGAGAACTACAAGGCTGTTGCCAACTAACAATTTGAGCTTCCGTGGAAAGGCTACCATAAATGCCCTTCCCGGAGAGTGAGATCAACAACTAACTTAACCATGGAGCCCTCAACTAATGCCTGTTTGAAACAGGAGCAAACACCCGTACATAAACACTGAATTGAAGAAGAACCCAGATGCAGATGGAGAGGACAAGACCAGGTTGGAGAAACACATAGAGACAGCTTACCTGAACAAGGAGGAGCTAATGGGCCACCAGACTGATAGCTGGGAAGCCAGCATGGGACTTACTCAGGCCCCCCTGAATATGGGTCTCAGCCAGAATGACTGAGCAGTCCAAGGGACCTCAGACAGTTAAGCCAGGGTGTATCCCTCATGTACAAAAGGACTTTGCAAACACATCCCTTATGGAGGGATAACTGCCTTAATCTAGAGACAGGAGAGAAGCCCTAGTCCCTACTTCACATGACCTATCAGATCTACATGACCCCAACTGGATGGCATTCCCCTACATATGGAATTGGGGTTGGGCAATGGGAGGCTCATTAGAGTGCATGTGAGAAGGTAAAGAGGATAAAAGGGAGGGAAAGAATTAAGGAGGATGGGAGTGAGGGAGCAAGGGAGGGAATATTTTTTAAAATTAATAATTTTTTTTAAAAAAATGCTTTGACTCCAAAATTTAAGTTCAAGGACAAGTTACTGGGGAAAAGGATTTCTAATTTCGTTTCCACAGAAAATGAAAAGATGTGGATTCCTTCTAGACTAATGTGGTTTGATCAAGCCAGACCACCTGAAACAGAGTACCATGTGATCCTACATTCAAAACAGCTGGACCAAGCAGCCATACAGACTACAGCCAGGATTTCTGAATCTTCTTCAAATCCCCCATGACAGTGCCCCTTACAAGCAGGAAGTAGTTTGGAAAGAACAAAGTCAAAATTCTCAAATATTGTCTATAAATATTTGTTTTCATTTAAATAGACTTGGTTATATAAAAAAAATAGTATAAAAAAAAAAGCCCAGAAGCAAAAGCCAGGCAAGTTCATTTAAATTATGGAATCAGGCTAGATTAAGCCAAGTTAAGTCTCGAGATTCATAATCAAAAAATTAGTTTCCCTGTATCTATTTTGGGGCTGGGTAGCAGGCCCCCAGATACTAAAGAGAAAGAAAACAAAAGTCTTTCTCTTCTAAGTGGTTCAGTGTGGCGGGATTTATGTTGAGGTTTTTGACCCATTTGGATTTAAGTTTTATGCATGGCGATAGACATGGGTCTATCTACAGTCTTCCACACACCATCATCCAGTTGTGACAGCACCATTTGTTGAAGATTCTTTCCTCCTTCATTGTGTAGTTTTAGCTGTTTTGTCAAACATCAGGTGTTTATAGGTGTGTGGGTTAATATCAGGTTTTTTTATTCAATTCCATTGTTCTAATGTAGTGGGATATTCACTTTGTCTCCTTCTGTGCCACTGACCAACCTATTGGGGGGTGGAGTCAGGGGTGGAAGTGACCTGGGGAACTAAGTCAGAGGAAGCAAGGGAGAGTGATCTCTTGCAAGCCACACAGGGACAGGAGAGCTTCTGGAGGAATTCTTGGAAGCAGGAACTTGTTGGTGTTCACCTGTCTATGTTGTGAGTTATTTCTCCCTGAATAAACATCTGTTCAGCCTAATTGTTTATCCTGATCCTTATTAAACCGTGATATCCTGCCTGCCTAGTTTTATGCCAATACCAGGCTGTTTTCAAGAATATGGCTCTATAGCAGAGCTTGCATTCAGGGATGGTTACACTTCCTGAATTTCCTTTATTGTACAGAGCTATTTGGGCTATCCTGGGTCTTTTGCCTTTTCATATAAAGTTGAATATTAGGGAAAGGAACAAGATCTCCTGAGCATATTGGGAGTGGGGGCAGGTAACAGTGAGTGAAAAGGTAGTTAGGAGAAAGAGAAGAGGAGGAGAGCAGAACAAATGGGACCAGGTAGATTGAGTCTGGGGACAAATAGATGAGAGCAAGAATAGAGATACCATAATAGAGGGAGCCATTACAGGTTTTAAGAGAAAACTGACTCCAGAGAAATGTCCAGAGATTTACAAGGATGACCCCCAACTAACAATCCGAGCAACAGTGGAAAGGCTACCTTAACGGTTCTTCCCTGATAATGAAATTGATAACTAATTTATATGCCACCATAGAGCCCTCATCTAGTAGCTGATGGAAACGGAAACAGCCACCCACAGCTAAACACTGAGCCCAACTCCTGGAATTCAATTTGCTGAGAGGGAGGACTGATAAGAAAAAGGATCAAGACCAGGCTACAGAAAATCACAGATACAGCTGACCTGAACAAGAGGAGCCCATGGGCCCCCTGACTGATAACTGGGAAACCAGCATTTTAACAACTCAGACCCCCTGAAAGTGGGTCTCAGTTAGAAGTCCTGGGCTGTCTAAGGGACCTCTGACAGTGGAACCTGTCGCTCAAAAGAACTTTGGGAGCACATTCCCCATGGAGAGATACTCCCTTAGTCTAGAGGCAGGAGGAAGGGCCTAGTTCCTACTCCAAATGACTTCAAAGATTTTGATGATCCATCTTGGAAGGCATCACCCTCCCTAGGGAGTGTGGGTAGGGGGATAGGGTCGAAGGTGTGAGGGGAAATGGGATTGAGGGGAGGAAACTGGGGTCAATATGTTAAATAAGAAAAAATAATAAATATATGTAAACAAACAAAAAACAGCTACAATGGACAGGTCTTCAAATGTTTTCTCTTGAGACATATAAAAGATGAATGACCTATCAGATCTACATGACCCCAACTGGATGTCATTCCCCTACATATGGAATTGGGGTTGGGGGGGATGGGAGGGGAAGGTGGTTAGGGTACATGTGAGAGGGCAGAGAGGGGAAAAGGCAGGGAAGGGGGAAGGAGGAAGTGAGGGAGGGAGAGGGAACTAGGTTCAACATGTAAAATAATAAATTAAATTAAAAAAAATGCTTTCACTCCAAAATTTAAGTTCAAGGACAAGTTACTGGGGAAAAGGATTTCTACTTTTGTTTCCACAGAAAATGAAAAGATGTGGATTCCTTCTAGACTAATGTGGTTTGATCAAGCCAGACAACCTGAAACAGAGTACAAGCTGATCCTACATTCCAAACAGCTGGACAAAGCAGCCTTGCAGACTAAAGCCAGGATTTCTGCATCTTCTTAGAATCCCCCATGACAGTGCCCCTTACCAGCAGAAGTAGTTTGGAAAGAACAACTCCCAAATTCCCAAATATTGTCTATAATTGTTTGTTTTCATTTAAATGGACTTGGTTATATAAAATAAATCAAGAAAAGAAAGAAAAAAAATAGATAGCGAATACTTTTTCAGCCTAGACACATGGAGGAGGGCCTAGGCCCTGCCCCTAATGATATGACAGACTTTGAAGCTTCCCATGGAAGGGCTCACTCTTGCTTGGAAGCAAAAAGGGGATGGGCTTGGGTTTTGTTGGGGTGATTGGGATAGACAGGAGGGTGAGAGAACTGGAATTATCATGTAAAACAACCTTCCTTTAAATAAAATTTAAATTTAAAAAGTGGGGAATGTCCAAATTAAAAAAAATAAAAAAAAAAAAAAAAAAAAAGAGAGAGAAAGAAAACCCAGCTGGAATATTTATGGACACCATAATGAATGTGCCTAAGTAGAGACCCTCAAAATACTGTAAAATTTGTGAAGTAGTTCTCAATATTTGTACTCATTAAAAAAAAAGATTATATGAGTATGTTGTTATTATTTACATGTTTCCACTGAGTAGGACTTCCCTAATTAAAATGAAACTGAGAATCATGTTTCTCACCAGAAAGAGAAAATGCTATTTACATAATGTTATTAGGTAATTGATCATACTTGCCATGCTACACCTACTGTTTCAGTTGAAATTATCTAACTTTGATAGACAGGTTTTTTATTTTTGGTCTTTATAGTATGAACACTGTGATCAAAATTCTGGAGGGTCAATATATCAAAGACAAGTATCTGAAATCCTTTTCTATTTCAGGTGTTAGAAAAGAAAATAACACTGAAACACTCAAAATGCTTCAGAAAACATTTCTGAACAGAGATACTGTCAGTTAGATTCAAAGCTGAAAGAAACAGAAACAGTAGGTTAATGATAATAATGTAATTTAATTATATATAGAGTTCATATTTAAAATTGAGAGGCACACACACATATCTATATCTGTATCTATCTATCTATAATATATATATATATATATATATATATGATTAGATAATAACTTGGGGAAACTGATAATGAATTACTGTTCCAGCTTGAGACAAGAGGGAGTCCCACTTCTGACACAGCCTAGAGGTTCAGAATCCAGAGGCTGGCCAGCCTAGAGATCTAGGATAGAACCAAACACTAGGAAGCAGAGAAGATGAAGTCAATGAACTTTGCTATATTTATAGATGAGAGCCTATCATAATCATCACTAGAGAGATTACATCCAGCAACTATTAGGAACAGATGCAGAGACACAAACAGTAGGCAGAGATTGGTGAATCCTGCTGGAGAGAGGAACAAGAGGTGGTCAAACATATCACATACACACACACACACACACACACACACAAAAAAAAAAAAAAAAAAAAAAAAAAAAAAAACAAACACTGAGGAATCCACTAACTAGGAGCTACAGAGGCTCACAGAGAACAACAATCAGGGCTTCTGCATATGTCTGATCTAGGTCCTCCTCATATTGCTATTATTGAATAGCTTGGTGTCCTTGTAGGAATCATAACATTGAAAGAAGGGGCTGTCTCTGACTCTTTCTCTTTCATCTGCTTTGGGGACCACTTTCTTCCTCCAGATACCTTGCCCAGAATTTATAAGGAGGTATCCTGCCTAGTATTATTGCATCTTGATGTGCCATGTACATCAAGCCTTGGAGCCCTGCCCTTTTCTGAAGGGAAATGGAGAAGTGGTTGTGGGAGAGAGAGGAACTGAGGATGGGAAAGACTGGGATGAGAGGATGGAGGGAAGCTATGATTGGGATATAATATATGAGAGAATTAAAACAAAAAATGTAAAGAATGCTTTCAAATGGTAATGAAACTCCCTAAGTATTGAGATATCTTGTAGTGATATAACAGCTATTTAGAGTGGTAGTCCCCACCCTGTGGATTGCTTCTTAATCCAGTTAAGATATTTGCACCTAAAGGTTTGTGCCTATATGTCAATAGGGAGACCTAAACAGTCTGCTATTGTTCTCCATTTTCTTGATTCAGGGAAAATAATGTAGTGAGAAATGAACGGTTTAAAACTATTATCTTCATATCTTCTCATGATAGTGTAGAGACAACTGTGTCAAAAATTGTCCTGCATCACAGGAATGCACTTTTACACCTCCTGGACTCTGGACACAGGATGAGATCACTTGCAACAAGAACTTCCATGTATAAAATTTACAATACTTGTGTATCTCTTCTGATAATAATGTGCATTTTTATTTTTTTATCTATTCATTGAGATATGATCTAATTGTTATTGAAGCTGCCCTTCATTATGCTGTAATTCAGGACCATCATGAATTTTTAAACCTAATCAAATTTCCTTAGTATTTTAGCCTACAAGCTTGAGTCAACATAACCAGTTTTTAAGTCTAACATTATAAAGATGATTATGTATTTAATGTCTCTGATCATTAACACATAAAATAGACTTTTATCAAAAGGTAAATCAAATGTATTCTTACTTTTCACCATTGTTTTAAGGACTTTGGTTTCCCTGAATTTTTATTTCATATTTTTCATACTATTATCTTCTTTATTCTTCTAATCATAAACCTCTTTCTTCTCTTTTTATTTTTATCTCAAATCAAAACTATTTAATAGATAGTTATATAATTTCACATCTCAACAAGTAACTCAATATCAATAATAAATAGTAATAATATGTACACTGATAAACATTAATAGGCCCATATAAACATAAGACAATCATAAAGATTTTGTACATGAAGCCAGACAATAAAGGCTGAGTTCTGAGTAGAGAATTTCTATATTATTAATCAGGTTTCTGCTATTTCCTCTAAATCAAGAACCAGCATATTACCCTTAGCAAAACAAAACTTAGTAAGAAAGTAAACACACATTGTTCCTAACTCTAAATTATTTGTGAGTTTAAGATGAGTCCTTAACATTTTTATATGTAAAATATTCTACATCATAAAATTTAAATAAATTATAAATTACCAATTATCTACTATTCTCTACTGTTACAACATGGAGACATATAAAATAATAAAGAGATAAAAAATTTATGGCATAATTATCATGCTTTCCCACTGTGAAAACAATTCTCACTTCTGGTCTTTAAATATGTGGAAAAAAGTATAACACCCAACTCCACTAAAAGAAAATGTTCATTAGGTCGAAAATATATAAAATGAATATATTAGTTTAACCTAACTGGAAATGCCTTATACGGCTCACAATTTACAGACACACTCTAGGAAATTCTAGCTGCTTTCTCAGAATTCCTTAAAAAGTAAATTGTAATTGAAAGAGTATATTTTATTTAATTGCAAATTTGATCTAGTTGTCTTTACCTGTGTGATGTTGCCTATTACGGATGCTATGCCACAATAAATGTAAGTACTAACAACCTTAACATAAGATATTGCTAGGTTTGGGCACTTACATGGATAATCTAATTTAATTTAATCACCACAACAGACCAATTTGATTAGGACTGTATAACTACTGAAGTGAAGAAGGGTTCCTAAGTACCAGGGACTTTTTTTGCCCTCTCAAGCTGTTGTGCATCAGACTCTTTTGGGGATTATTAGGGTCAGAAAGAAGTCAGGAAGTACTTTAGACTTGACAGGGTACAACCTGTTGTACATTCTACATTACTCTCATTTCATAGCATTGTGATACTATATCAATGGAACATGTGTTTGTGCTAATAGATCTTTTTGTTTGTTTGTTTTGTTTTTTTCCAGACAGGATCTCTCTGTGACTTTGGAAGCTGTCCTGGAACTAGATCTTAAAGACCAAGCTGGTCTTGAGCCCACAGAGATCTGCCTGCTTCTGCCTCTTGAGTGCTGGGATCAAAGGCATGCAACACCAAAGCCTGGAACTAATAATTATTTACCTTGGAATTTTATAGAATATTTTAGTTATTCTAACATGTCATAATAAATAAAATGAATCCTATATATATATTTCTTCATTGATATGTGCTTTGTTAGATTGATATATGAAAAATATTATTATATGCACATACACGTGTGTAACAATAATTAAAAGAAATAAGTCAGTGACTCTGAATTAGAGTCAGGGTTTGAAGTGAGGAAAAGGAAGAAGGAAATTATGCAGTTATATTATTATAGCAAAAGTAAACTGAAAATTAAAAATATTCTAGTACAGTTAGAGTGTGGAAGAAAATGACAGTAAACCACGTACTTGAGAAGTAGAGACAGATTAGGAGCTCAAGCCTAGACTTTGATAAAAAATAAAATTTGAAAACAAACTAGGTTTCCCTAGAAAATCTTTGAAAATAAAACAAAGAAGTTTAAATATGTAATGAAAATATTTAAAATGTTATTCTTAATATACAATGTACTATATCTCCTAATTTAAAGTTTCAAGTTCTATATATTCTATTCATCTACTTGTATATGTATGTGTGATAATCTTGTGTATCTAGGTATCAAAAGTTTTGATTTTATCATACATGATTTGATTCATAAAGCTCAAACTCAAGTTGTCAGATTTAGCATCAAGAGGTTTACTATAGGGCCATGTCACATGTCCTCAATTAAATATCACATATACTTTTACAGTCTCAGTGAAGGCAAACTCACTATTTATAAACATTTATTAAATGTTCAGAAGTCAAAGAAAAAGCAAAGGATATGAATCTGAGAAAATTCTGGAAGCCATGTGTTAGGCTTTGCATCGTCAGCACATAGACTGTTGTCATCAAGAACCATCAAGTAGATATACATTGGGCAAAATTACTGGAAAACATGAAGTAGTGATCATATACTAAAATTCAACTGCTTACTTAAACTTACTTCCTGTAATTAAAAGAATGAGAGTACATACTTAATATGAAGGGTAGGAATTTTAAAAGAACCATGTTAGTGAAGAAATTATGGACAATTAATCTTAGCAAAGAATACCAAGCAATATAATCAAGAAGATGGAACTAATAGACTGAATTTTGGTAGAAATATTACTAGTACCCAATCTTATAATATTATAAATGTTTTCCTTTGTTGGATAAACACATTTCTCTTACGAAGTAAAATATGTAAGTTATAGTCAATAATAAAACACAATGTGATTGTTGAGTATAAGTTTCATTAACGTAATGTTTAGATCAGAGTATAAATGTACTTCTTTAAGCATTAGTTCATTAGTTCATTAGTTTCATCCCCTGTTTAGAAGTACAAACTTCAATATTATCTACAATTATTATTAATGAGATATAGAATCATAAATCTTTTAAAATCTAGTTTAATTTAGTGCCTATTAGTAACTTGTGCTCCCTACATCCTACCATTCTTTGCCTATCTGATGATTCTACTCTGATCTTCGAGACAAAAGTTTTTCTACATCAGTAAGAAATTATATGAAGGGGATCATGGTAAATTTTTCTTCCATTTCTTTCAGTTGTTGGAAACTTGTTTTCATGCCTTATCTTTATAAGTAGAGCTAAAATTAGTCAGAGAATATAGATATCTATTTAATAATCTGCTGCCTATTCCTTTGGATATGTGTACACAACTGGTATTGATTATTCAGTAGTTCCATGTTTGGTTTTATGAAGAATCACTCTCATATTTTCAAGAGTTGCATATTATTTACCCTTTCTCCTACAGTGTATTGCTTACTATCTTTATGTTCTTATGGTGTATGTTTATTTTAAAAGTCATACCAACTAGAATATAGTAATAATTACCTGAAATTCTGATTTCTAAACCTTTGATTATTAGTAAATTTTCTACTTGCATGCTTGCTTGCTAATTTTATGTTTATTTTTGATAAATGTTGGTATAGGTGTATTTTTAATTTTTAGTTACATTATGATATATTTTGTATTGAATTTCTTGAATTTTTTCTTATTCTGAACATGAAACACTTGCAACTAATGAAGAATCCATTGCCTTCAGTTGTGTATCTACTGTAGATCCATCCAAACTTGAAAAATAGTTATAAACCAGTAGCAATGCAGATAGTCATGTTAAACTAGAAGGAGCACAAAAGAAACACAAGAGTCATGAGTTATGAATAATGATAGGGAATAGCAGAAGGAAAAAATAATTATTAAGGTTGAGAGAGTAGAAAGTTTATATTATATTAATGTATTAAATTCTCTCTATAACATATTTTATACATTTGTGAATTCTCAGACTGATACAAATAGGGGATACCTAGCGCTCATCAGCCATTCAAATGAATAAAGTAAATGAATTCTGGTGTGATTAAAAGAAAATGTTTCAATGAAAACAGTCAGGGAGAGAAACTGAAAATAATTCCCTATATCTGTCCTATTCCTCCCTATTCAAAGGAACAGATGAGCATGCATAAACTCACAGACCATGTGTGCATGATACACAGGTACATACACATACAAACACACACATATCATGTGACATAAAAGCATGACAACAGTGTTGTGAGGTAGTTGTTTACAGAGATTTTTCTGATTATGCTCAGCAAATTTTTGTTTTTTATTCAGTCTAGAAGTAATTTCTGAATATTTGAGAATTTTAAAGCTCTATTTGTATGGATTTTTTATAACATTTCATTTTGATCAATAAAATAATTGAAATTGATTTATATGACATTTAGTATGTGTATGTCTTTTCTCTTGTTAGGCTTCATTTACTACACTATGCCTACCAAAGCTACAACATTGGAGTGTTCAAAATGCATTTTATACTTATAGATATTTTTCTTTATCAAAATTTCATAGAAAGCCATTACATCGTATTTCATATAAAAATAATAATATTCAGAGAATTTCAGCGATACCATTATAAGTTTCAAGGTTTTCTTGCTGGTTTGATTTGGGTATTTTTGTTTGCTTATTTGTTTATTTTAACCACAAGATTATATCTCCTCTCCTCATTCAGGGTTAACTCCTTTTTAGTGTCATACACAAAGTTCAAAATCTATATGAAGATTAAAATAGGAGTTTTTGTTCTGTTTTGTTTTGTTTTCATTAACTTTAGAAAGTGTTTTAGATGGTAATTTGATTTATAAAATATCAGTGTTGCATCACTATTAAAATGAACCTAATTTTAGAATAATTCTCAGTTTCTGTATTAACCAGTGCTTACCTGTAAAACTGTTTAGATACTATGTAGATAAATTAAAATGTTCCTGTGACTAAATAGTCAGCAGTGTAGTACTACAGCATTTGATTTCCTTGTCCTATCCCATGATTATCATCAATTTCCCAAGTTATGGACCTGAAATGTGAACTGGTTTTCATGATTTTCATCACTGAATGTGAACTTCATTGTATACACGACCATGAGAGTACTTTTAGTATACTACTCTCTCTACATGGGTAAAGATATAGTACTTGTCCTGTTCTCAAGATCTAAATAAAACACGTGTTATTATAAATTAAAGTTTATACAACACATACAGAAAAATAAACTTTGTTTTCCGAAGGCAACTATTCCTTCAAATGGGACTATCTTAACTAGTTTTGGAAACTCAATGGGAAAAACATAGGTGTAATCATGTTTCCAACTTCCAGCACAGTAATCAAATTGAAGTTCACGTTTAAGTAGACATCTTGTATTAAGGAGAGGTAATGACTATGAGTTTGCAAAGTAATAAGTTTTGGCTTGCAGTTTCATCTTGTACCACCTGTGTGGCTTCATGTAGGTGAGGGTGGACAAGAGGGTGGATCTGTAACAATTCATTGCAATATGCTGTTTCACAAGCAAAAACGACATTTGTTTTCAGACATTATAATATGGAAAAGAGGATTAACTAATTAATAAAATTAAGGTCCAAGTGACCTTAAGTCTAAGGTCTAAGTTAAGAGAACTTGTTGCAGTGTCTCATTGTTATGCCTACTGAAAACTGAAATTAGAAAAGCTCATAATAGCTTGAATATTTTAAGTAAATATTGAGAAAAGTGTCACATTTTAAAATTTGAAACACATATGTAACATTTCATTCTGAAAAATAAATTATTTATTTTTCTCTAAACAAATTCAATATAAACCCAGGTCACTGCTTTATAAAACTATGAATATAAAATGAATCCACCTCTTTTATGACAATTTCAATAATTCAATATAACATTATAATGTATTCAAGAAACCAGTTACTTAATTCAAGTGTTATAAAACAGATAAAGGAATGTTAATTAGATCAGTTTACTTTAATGACAAATATTTCATCACTACATAGGTTGTAATTCATATTAACAATTTTTATGATGTTTGAAGTTCTACGCTAAGGGATTCTAAAGTTATTCAGTATCAATCAGATAAATTTGTCCTCAAGAGATAAAAGAGCTACATATACTATTTGAGTTTAATCAAGTGAGCAGGTAAGCAATGAAGACATAGTAAACTTGAAAATATTTACAGTACTAATGATTTAAGATACATTAGGATTTTGTACTATCTAGTTTCATAATATGAACAAGTAATTAAATATAAGTAACTGGTAAATATTGGACCTCAGCCAAGTACATTAATGGTATTTCGTAATAACTTTGGGGGCAGTAACACAAAATATTACTTGCAGTTCCTAGGAAGCAAATATAATAAACCTATTATTACACAGACTAACAATTCCTCTGGATTGTCATTTATTGACATACATCACTATTTATCAATTAAAATGTCAAATGTTCTATTATCTTTTTACCATCATGTTAGAATACAAAAATAAATTACTGGTAACTATTGGCTAGCAAATTACTAAGTATGTTCAAAGTAAATGATGTTTATTTCATAAATTTTCGGTATTTAAAATAGTATCAGGAATTGCATTTCTATTGAAATTCATTAGCATCACAAGACTTATTAAAATATAGTCAAAGATTTATTTGCTTCAATGGGATTAATTTCCATGAAATGTAATATTAATAAAACATATATATAATTCTAGATTAAATATAACTTTTTTTAAACTATTACTGTATGAAACATTTGATTAAAAACACTGAACATTAATAATTTTGCCTTACAATTATTATATTCAAATATGAAAGTACAATTTAAAATAAATGATGTTACTTAATAAATAAATATGACCAAGAACAATTTCATTTAAAGTGAACAGATTTGAATCATGTTTCAAAACAAATATATTTATGAAAATATGCCATTATTTAATAACTGATACAATAATATGAATTGAGCAAATACTTATATATAGTTGTATTTTATAATGAAAACAAACACACAAATGAACAATAATGTTTTTTATTCATTTTTATACTTATGAACATGAAAATTTGATATCAAAGTTATCAATCATATTCCTGAAAGAGTTCGAAGTAATTCAATTTTCACTAAATAGATGTTTTCTAACAAAAATATTTAATATCCCATTTATAAAATACCTCAGAATGTATAAATGAAAATTAAGAGAATAGAATGCAATACTTATGCTACTTGTTGAAAAATCACATCATATTAACCATATGTCTTTGTTACTTCAGGATTATTGGGAATGCATAATTCTAGTAGCGACTCAGTCTACACTTAACTATCAAGAGTAGAATATGAAGCATGCATGGAGGGATAGTCCCTTAACCTAGAGGCAAGAGTGAGGGCCTAGTCCCTACTCCAAATGAGTTGACAGATTTTGTTGACCCCTTCTGGAAGGCATCTCCCTCCCTCTGGAGTGGGGGAGATGGGATGGAAGAGGGGCCAGGGACATAGGAGGGAGGGAGAAATGGAAGAAAGGAGAGAGAACTGGGACCAATATGTAAAGTAAGAAAATAATAACAACAACAACAATAATAATAATGAGAATATGAAGCATGCATGATCATAGATCCTTATGTAGTCATAAGCAGTAATTTATAATACTAATTTATACATTCCCAAAAGGTGAGCCCTAAACAAATATACATATCAAGTAACACTAATGAACTCAACAAGTAAATGCAAATTAAATTAATGCTAAGGAAAATATTATTAATTTAAAGTATTTATTGCACCTAAAACATTCTTCTTACAATGCAACAATATTTTGATGAAAATGAGTCGAGGAGGAGTGAGGTTACACAGGTTCCCAAGGACTTGAAACTAAGGAAGCAGGATTTTCTCACCACTGGTTAAATAAAGCAATAGAAGCTTTTATATAGTTATATTTTGATTAAGACTTCCCAACCAATACTTTTAATCATGTAATGACATTGTTTTTGCAGAAAGAGAAGCATCTATAACATTCAGTACTATAAAATTATAAAACTACAAAATGAAGATTTTATAAACAAAATATACTTTTGCCAATGGTATTAAGGTTGCTGTTTTGGGTCGTTTACATTATGTAGGTAAGAAATCCTAATGTTTAATAATTATACCCATCTAATGATCCTATAAAAAGTAATTTTCTGACAAAAGTAAATTAATATCTATAGATTCCAGGAAAGTTATTGCCTTTCTTACTTTGTCCTTACACAAAGAGATGAAGGTCTTCACAGAAAAGGAAGTTGATTTAAAAACAGGGAATTTTCCCTTGAGGTGTTCTTTAGTCAGAACTTCATCAGATCTTCCTTAGTCTTTCAACTGTCAGCATCTCCTGTAGGCTGAACCTTGCCAACTTAAACATCATATTTGAGAAACTTTTATTGCTTTATTACTCTTAGGTAATACATATGTAGGTAGTATATTAATCAGCATTTTTTGTTTTTGTTTTGATTTTTAGTTGTTTTTAATTATTTGTTTGTTTTTATTTTTTAAAGGATATTTCAATACATTTCTGGGTGTGCCACAAGAATATTAAAACATGAGTGATGGGGTCTGGCCAAAGAGCAGTATGAGGATGGTAAATACTATCAATATATACTTTAAAAAGATTCAGTCTACATTTGCTGTGTTTGAGACAAAAGAAGTGAAGAACGAGTAAAGGAATAAAGGAGAATCCTGGATGGCGGAGGGACTTCTCCAAATGTCTTCTTGAAAAAAGCCCAATGTTCTTCAGACACCTTCATTTTAGCCAATGACACTGAAATTATGTTCTAATTTACACAACTGTGAAATGCCAAACTTGATGTAGTTTAAACTAGTAAAGTTTTGACAATCCACTGAAGAAGTGAGGCATTTATTATAAAACATTGTCTTGCTCTTGGAAATGCTGTTTTGCAGCTATGACAAAAGTTTCTCCACTGATAAAGTAATTTTATAAATTCTGAAACAATTTATTTCTGTTTAGAACTTGAAAGATATCATTTAATTCAGCTCAGAAAATATATCTTTCACTGATTAAAATAAAAAGATATGGGATCATGCAATATGATTTTTTCAGAATATAATAACTGATAAAGCAAATAAAACCTGATAATTAGTAAAATTATGAAAGCTGATAACCTCATATTTAAAATAGTTTCATTTAGATTATCAGAAAAAATTACCATCATATTAGTTGAAATTAGATGCAACAAACACTGATAAAAGTGTAACTTGAAAATTGTACTTTCAAGATAATTTCAATATGTAAGATTTTCAAGATAATATCTGCATTTAATCAGTATAATAACCATTTGCAGTGAGTCAGTATAAAATTATTTTGAATTTTCAGTTTATTTTACCCTGTAATTCTTGTATTACAAGAAATATCATGATTTCCAGAGCATTTTGTAAAGGCACATGCTTATCTTCTCTATCTTCTCACACAGTGTAGACATCAGTAAATAATTATATTCAAGGTAATATGTACATAAGTTATATTCAATTTCTGATCTGACACAGTTACACTGTCATCAGGTAATTGCCAAACCATTCATTAGTCAGGGACAATAACCAGGGAGGAATGATAATAAGGAAGCTCTTATTTCTTTAAATATGTGCAGACACTATCCTTGGCATATTAATTATAAAGATGTCTTGATATTTGGGGGCCTCCAATCCTTTAAATGCCCTATGAATATAATACAGAAAGATTAATAACTATAAAACTTTCATTTCTCCATTAATTTTTGAACTAATATACTGTATCTTTTAAATGGGTTAGATTTTCCTTATACACTAACTCAAAATAAAGAAATGACATTGTATTCAAGCCTAATATAATGACTGTGGAATCTTCTTAGATAGAGATAAGGAGAAGAATAATATTGTTGTGAAGAGATAGAATATCTATATAATGATTTTTCCTTGCAGTCACTAATACAGTGTAGGAATTAAGAACTTTAAGAATTCCAGGTTCTTTGCCATCCTTCAATAAGACAGTAGAATTTGGCATATGGCACATGATTCTTCTATGCCATCAAATCAGCACTGAAATTATCTTCATTCTTAAGGCATTTCTCAATTCATACTACAGTATAAGTTATGCAGTTAAAATCTGAATTCTACTTTGTATACTGTGAATGTCTGTGCTCTTTTGTCATATATTTCACTTAGAAGAAATTAGACCCATGACAATTGCTGAACAATTTATTCAATATGATGATAGCACTTGTGAAAAGTTTCAACTGTAAGAAAAAAACATGGAGGATTGAAACTTTGTAAATTAGAGAATAAATCAGGGAATGGAAAGAGATGAAGTTACAGAAATAACTAGGGTTCAGCTAATAAACAACTTTAATTAGTCTGGTCTATATCCAAGAACTTTAAAGTAAGACATGAAGAGATAGATTTATTTTGAGAGTTCACCTTAACTTAATGCAGAAAATATTGGAGTGAGAAAGCCCTAGAGACAAAGGAGCTTTTGAAAACATGCCACATTGATTAGTGCCACTAAGACATCAGTGGCCTAATTTGTGACAATCACATTGGACCTAAGAGAAGTGAGTAGATGTTATAAAATAAAAAGTAGGAAATTTAGTTCTTGGCTCTGTAACACTTGAGTACTTAAGAATTTAAGGCCAATGAATGAACAAAATGGAATTATAGAATCTTGATGGGACCCAACACAGGGGCTTTTAGAGAAAAGATGAAATTGATTTCAATACCTCATAGTTGCCATGACTTTATAATGTCCAAAGAAAAGACCAGTAGGCTGTGAATATAATTTTCTCATATTCTGAAAATGAATAGAGCCACCAACTCAAAAACACATGGGCTATGAAGGTTATGTGGAATACCTAACATGACTCATGTAACTCATGAAGAGTAAAGAGGAAGATGTCTTATATGTGTAAAGAGGACAGTAAAGAAAAATTAAACGGCTCAAAGAGATTTAAGATTGATTCCTGTTTGTTGATCAATTCAAGGCTGTTATGCTAGAAGTATAAAATCAGAAACAGAAATAAATTAATTAAATATTCTCACCTGAATGAGGAATATAGAAAACTTAAATCAGAGAATTCAAAAGCACAATATTGGTAATTACAAGGCAGAAAATTATAGTCATTAAAGGACAAGGTATCTTTATTCAACAGATAAAAACATAGTCAAATGTAAGTGATGTTGTGTGTTGTGCAATGCATATTTAAAAATCTGGAAGAACTGGAAGGCTTAAGACACAGAGAAGATTTGGAGACAGATATGTTTGTCCTTTTAAAAGTGAACTATGTCAATAAATATCCCATAGAGTCTAATAAATCTGTACAATGTTGTTCCATGTACCATTATGAACAATTTAATTTGAAGCAAGAAAAAATTATAGTGAATAAAATTAACAATTTCAGGACAAAATTACACAGCAGGTATAAGCATCTGTGGGTTGTTTGACAATTCTGACAAGCAAATTTCATCTCAGGAATGCACAGTGAAAGGAGAAAAATGACTTCTGTATGGGTCCTTTTTACTTACATACCATTAGCCATCAGTGTGCATTACAATCACAGATTTGAAAGTTTGTAAAATAAGCACTTGCAATAATGGTATATAAATATACATTTATTATTTCAAACATTATATAAATGACAAAGGCACCTAATAACATGTCTAACTTTATCATATTTCCAAAAAAACTGGATTTTTATCTTAATACTATAAAATGACCAATGACATGTTCCAGGGATCAAAAAGCATTGAGTATATATAGAGTGCAGAAGCTCAAATTTGTGAGATAGCATAATTTGTTCTTGATATGAGAATTTGGCACTCTTCTAGGCTAACAGAAATTCTGTGAGAGTGCTTCAATTTCATTTTTTAGTTCTATATTATAAAATATGAAAAATATAAATTAAGGATGAACCCTTTGACTGAATATATCAATGGATAAGAAAAATAATCCTATGGAAACAGCTCAAGAAACCAAGATATTAAATTCAAAGACCAAAATTTAATACAAATTTCATAGCAAATACATTAACTTTAAAAAATTGGTGAGAAACATGTAATCAAATTTATTTCCCATATAAACTTCTATGGTTTGAGTATTTCATCAATCCTTTTTCTTCCTGAGTTGTCTTTCTTTCTGTAAGAACATTTTACTAGCTGCTGGTGTTTTCTCAATTGTCAAAATTATATCAAGAAAAATAAAAAAGTTAAGCAGTGCAGGGCCAACAGTAGCTCCCAGAATTAGCTGAATTCTTGTAGGAAAACATCAAATTGGAGGGCACACTAGAGTTCAGTTGACATACTGGATAGATATGCAGCACTTGTGCAAATTTAAAATTTTATGGGACTATATATTTTTTTTTACTTTTTTACCCCAAAAATTCAGGTGAAGCACATGAGACGTAGGGATTTTAGTTATAAAACTTTTAATGTATTTTATTTTTGAATCTTGCAGAAATATTGTGATTGCACTTGAATTTTCTTTAATAATATAAATAACTAAATTCCCTCCACCCAAAAATGTAAAATTATACTGACATTGACATGTCAGATTTATAAATATATCATTATAAAATAGTCATGTTAACTATAAAACGTTTTTAAATAGAATAACCTGTAGAAAGCAATATTCTATTTCTTCAATGTTTTCAAGAAGAAACCATTCTAGTGCAGTATAACCATTATCAATTTATAGTACTGAATATCAGCAAATACCAGGATTCCTACAGGAATCCCAATAGGAAAGAATTATCTCCTGAATATTAAAAATGGCTATTCTTTAATATATGATGCTTAACCTATACTCACAATTTTCAGACAAACTCCTTGACTAGGCTTTTTTGATGTTTAATTACAAACCACAAAATGAGGGAGTATGAATTACAGTACATATCTTATAGCTATGTCTGGTTTTGTCATATTTAAATAACAAAATTTTGAACTGTAAAGGATTGAAGCTAGCCAATAACTGAATAGGGAATAGCATTTTTTTTTCTCTTAGGAGACCTGGTAAGATAACAAATTATTATGATCCCATCTTTTCAAAATAATTTAAAATGCTTCATCTTATGAAGAAAAATACAGGTTTTTAACTTTTATGTATTGGATAGCTCAGAGGGTGTGTGTGTATGTTTGTGTGTATGTGTGTTTGTGTGTGTGGTATGGTATGTTTGTAGCTTACTGTTTACTTTGTTCAAACTTAGCTGATGGTATAATGGTAGCAGATGTCATCTTGTAAATATGTTTCTCTTCTTGGTTAATGAATAAAGTACTGTTGGCAAATAGGAAGCAAGATATGTGGGACTCAGAGACAAGGAAGATTCTTGGAGATGTAGAAGAGTCAAGATATAGGGACTTGAGAGAAAAGGTCCGGACCCTCTCTCCAGTAAGATAAAAAAAGAAATTGATTAATATTTAACACAGAGCTAGCCAGTAAGAAACACAAGTAATAGGCCAAAAGCTTTATATCTAGAAGTATCTCAGTGAGTTTTTTGGGGCTGATGCTGCTGTTTGACCAAGCTGGCAAAAAAAGTGCTTGTATCAGTATAATTAGAAACTCAGTATGAACTAACCATTTAAAAAGGATTCTTTATATTCTTATTATTAATGCACAACAAAAATGCAATTGTAAGTATAAACCACTATACTTAAATGTATGTTGTGAATCTTCTTAGAAGGCAACAACACTTGCCACTTTAGCAGAGGAATCTGATTTGTTTTGCCACAGTCACACACACACACACACACACACACACACACACACACACACACACATACACAGGAAGGAGAGCTGAAACAGTGACACAAAGACAGACAAACAGAGAGAATATATTCTACAGACATGCACACAGGACAATCTGATGGAGTAATTCCTCAGTTGAGATCAATTATTCCCAGATGTCTCTAGTTCGTGTCAAATAAATGAAAACTAAACAGCTGGATAATATTAAGAAACAGCATAAGATGATGATGGTGTGGATAAGACCAAACTCAGGAAGAATCATAATTGCTAAGTTCCATGAATCATATTAATCAAAACTGCACACAAGAATGCAGTCATTTAAGCAGTTTTATGTAACATACATCTCTAACGTGGGTAATGAGATATTAATAAGATTAAAACCTATACTTCTACAACAGTAATATTTCTGGAACAGTACTTGAGTTTTTTGTTAATTTATTTTGTTTTATTTTGTTTTTTATACTTGGGAACTCCATATAATATGCTATGGTCAAATGCATATCTACTCCCTTACCCTCTATATACTCCTCTATACAATGTACCATTTTCTTCTGCCAAAACTGTGTTCTATTGCTGTGTTTTAACAAACACAATGAGTCCACTCCGTTCTCTCTGAATGTACAAGCTCTTGAGGAAATCTATATGTGGGCAAATTTTAATTAACTCCAATATGTCTGATGATGATCTATATTCATATATGTCCTTGAGTCTCTTCATTAAAATAATATTGGTGGCTAAAATATAATTGGATAACTTAAAACATTTATGAAAAATTAAACTACAAATACTATTTTAGAATTGTAGTGAATATAAGAAATTTATGTTAAAATACACTGCCTTTGAAAGCTGTTTGTTCTCTTGAAAATAAATACTCCTATGGTGAATAATTTTTTAAGTACATTTAGAAAAATAATGAGAACCAAGATATAGTCTTTCTTCTCGGAAGAAGCATCATGCTGGACATTATGAAATAATATGAGGTAATATATAGGTATCTAAAGTTTTCATATTGTAATGTGAGATTGTTATGTACAAACATGTGAGGCTGCATGAAAAGCTATCTTGTGATGTAAAAGGCTCATGAGCCTCAGGATAGAATTGCCTAATATAAGATTTTAAACAAAAGAGAGGGACACATATTTAAGGTATTTAAGGCATACAATGATGACTAAAGTGGGCTACTAATCATGTATTTATGATACTTGTCTGATTTTAACTTTTATATAGTGAGTAAATCACCCAGATTAAGTGTACCCCATAGTCATGGAGGATAGCAAGGCAAAGGTAACCTTGGCAGATTACATGGCAGGTGAGGGATGAAGATGCCAGGCAGACAGAGTTTAATTGAGAAGTTTTATTAGAAAGGAAAGGAAATGAAGTAAGGGAAGAGATAAGGGAGGATTGTGAGCCATGATGTGGTTGCTGAGAATTGAACTCAGAACCTCTGGAATAATACCCAGTCCCCTTAAAATCTGAGCCATCTTTCCAAACGGGAAGGGGATGGAAAAAGAGAAGGAAGAATGGGTAGAGAAGAAAAAGAGAGGGAGAAAGATGCTGGGGGGGGTGGAGAAGGGAAGCTTGGAAAGTTATGTTGCCCTTTCAGAGGAGCAGCATAAGGAGAGCAGTATTGTGTGATGTTTTTCTTTTTAAAATGTGCATTTGCAGACTAGGTTGTGACTTAGCAACCAGGAAATCCTGGGATGACCAGGGTACTGCATAAGTGCATTCTGCCTGCTGATGTGGCAGGCCAGTATAATGCCTTAATCTGTACACCCATGTCCTACTGTAAGTCTCTGTATGACATACAGTCAGCCCATATTCCTTTCTGTAAAATAAGGTTGTTCACATTCTCCCCTTGGCAGTCTACAATTAATACTCACCTGACATGCATAATATCACCTTTCATCTACTAACATAATTAAATGAACATCTAAATCTGTCTTTGGTCTTAATGCAGACACCTGCCTGTGCATTTGTGAATTAAGGAGATATTTTTTTTTTCTAGTAACACACACACACACTATATTGATTGGTAGGGCAGGCATAGCTGAACCTTGAATGAAATAGTAAACAAACTGAATTAGAAGAAAATTATGGAAATCCTGTTGGGTTTATTTCTGTTTCCTTTACAATGATTTTGTTGTCCTGCCTGAGAATCACTCTCCATGGCTGTGATCTCATGCTGGAACCTTGGCTCGAGCTCAGTCATTCTTACTGTTCCAGAACTTTGAAACTTTAAATGAGAAATTGTCCCTGGATTCCTATACTGAACACATGTGGAGTCTGCAAGCCTCTTTTTTTTTTTTTTTTTTTGAGTCTGAATTTCTAAGCCATCATATAAATGTTAAATTACTAGAAACATCTAAATCCGAAAATTATTTACAGATAAACTTTTTATAATTTGATTTAAATATAATTTTAATAATGATAAGACATGCCTTCTAGTAGATGGTTTGAAAACATGTTCTGAAGTTATTTGTGTATGTGTATGTGTGTGTGTGTGTGTGTGTGTGTGTGTGTGTGTGTGTGTGTGTTTGAAGATGAAGTATTAGATAGATTTCCCCTTTGAGTTTAAATAATGTTTCTTTTACGAATGTGGGTGCCTTTGTATTTGGAGCATAGATGTTCCTAATTGAGATTGTCCTGATGAATTTCTCATGTGATGAATATGAAATGACCTTCTTTACCTCTTTTAATTGATTTTGTTTGAAGTCTAACTTGGTAGATATTAAGATAGATACATCAGCTTGCTTCTTGGGTCCATTTGATTGGAAGATCTTTTCCCAACCCTATACCCTGAGGTAATGTCTGTGTTTGAAGCTTAGATGTGTTTCTTGTATGCAGCAGAAGGATAAGTTCTGTGTTTGTATCTATTCTGTTAGCCTTTGTTGTTTTATAGGTGAGTTAAGACCATTACTATTCAGGGAAAGGAAGAATCATTGATTGTCAATTCTTGTTTGTTTTAGATTTGGTGATGGTGTTGGTATTATGAGTGTATTTACCCTGCTTTTTCTTTTGGGTTCTGAGAAAGTGGTGTTGTCTTTTGCCTATGTCTTTGTGAGTGTAGTTAACTTCCATATGTTAGAGTTTTCCTTCCAGAACTTCCTGTAGGGGTGGATTTGTGGATATTTATTGTGAAAATCTGGCTTTGTCACTGAATATCTTATTTTCTCCATCTATAATGATTGAGAGTTTTGCTGGGTATGGTATTGAGAGTTTGAGTTTGCCAGGGCTGGCATGTGGATTATTATGTTAAGTGAATTAGGGGAAGAATAGCTCTTATTTCTTAATTGGAGAATTATAACTTAATAAAAATATTAAGTTTCAGAGAAACATGAAGTTTTTACTTTGTTTACTAAATTCTATTCACAAATGAAAGGATGTTTTTTATCTTTTTATAAAGTGTGCTTTCTCTACATGTACAGCTCCTCCCCCTTCCTTATCCCCTCAGAGCATAGCTTTCAAAATTGTAGCAATTCAGGCAGCAAGTCAAATTTTCATTTTGGAAATACTCTGTGAAATTCCTTTTTATTTTACTCATTTCTCTGTATAAGAAAAATATCTGATATGATTCTTCTAACTGGAAATTTACATTTTTCTTTTGTTTGAGGTTTCAAGACCATCTTCCTTGAACTGCATTTTGCTTTTCACTTCTGGTAAGTCTATTCTTCTTTGGCCAACACTGTCCTCAAGTTCTCTCCACCTTAAGATGACATCTCATTTTAAGTTGCTTTTTCTAGCAACACACTACTTTTTTGTATGATTCAGCTTCGATTTTTCAGGCCATTTAATAAATATTATGGCATAAATAAACAGTTTGATCTCTCAGGTTTCAATTTATAAGTGAGTATCACATGTATAGAATAATTGTTTCCCATGATAATAGGGGTCTTACAATATATTCCAACATAATAATAGTAGAAATAGCATTTTGTTGGCATTACAAACCAATGAAACATAAGAGAAACTCTGAAAATAAACCATGTGCTGATAGCCAAGCAATATTTTTCAAAGACACCATGATGCAAATTTGAGAAAAGACAATTTTTAATAAATGGCTTTGGCAGATATTGATTCCATGTGTGTAGGAGAATATAAGTAGACTGCCAATACTTGCCAGTTAGTAAACAACTCAAAACACATTAGGATAAAACTCTAAACTCAAAACTGTAAAACAGACCTCTAGCAAAAATATAAGAAATTTAGGCATTGATATAGAAAGAGATATTTTGAAAATAAAAATAGACTCATATAAGTCTATGCAAAAAATGATACAATCATCAGAACAAGGATACAAACTAGGGAGAAAATTAAGATTTTCTAGTAATATGAATATATTCTGAGGGATTTATTTTGAAATCTACTAGGAGTTCAAAAATATAGGGTGAATTGCAATTAGGCAAAAAGTAGATATATTCAAAAAATAAATTCTGTAAATGTTCATCATATTTATTACCACTTTTCAATTTTCTAATAATTGGAAAGATGTAAACAAATTGATGATAAAACATTTTCTCACTCCAGCAGAAGAGATGTTGTTAACAAAATAGTATGGTGGGTAGGAAAGACATCTCAAATTGTATGTGTGATAAAAGATAGCCTTGCCATTATAGACAATATCATGATCTGGGAACTGCAACAAGAGATTATCAATTATCAGTTATGCAGAAAATAAACAGGCACACCCACATTTATTACAACATGATTCCCTGTATACAAGGTGTGTGATGATAGTATTGTGCATGGATGGATAAAGAGATAAAGAAATTGGTACACAGACACAAAAGGATATTCCTCATACATAAAAGCATCTCATTTGTGCTAACAAGGATGGTATTAGACATCTTTATATTAAGATAACTATAAAGTAGTCAAAGGTAGAAAAGCACTCCTGCTTTTATCCAGATGGAAAAAGTTGATATGTGGTGGCTAAAATGGCTGAGGAAATTTAGTGCCCCAATATGTCTCTAGATTTTGTCTTCATTTCATATTTCTAGGTTTATTGTTTGCTTATATTCATGACTTCTTTATACTTCCATAAATCATGGAATTTGAAGAGGAGATCGAAGGTCTAGTCTTTCACAGTTTTCTGAAGTGTCATACTCTGTTTCCCAATCATGGAGGTTACCAAGGTGAGCTAAGCTGAAATTTCATGAGCAGTTGCCTCTCAAACATAATTCCATTCTCTCCACCTTTCTGACCTTGAGGTGAGCACTTTCATTAGCCTTCAGTCAAAGTGTACTGCTACAAAGCCCAGACACATTGACTTTAAATAGTTAATACCAGTTCTTTGTTACTTTTCTCCATATCATAATTCTCTATAAAGAACATTTGTTCATATTTTTATCTTTTATATATTAGAATATAAACTGCACTAAATTAAACTTTTGATGGCACCATTCTGGTTTGCTAAGTAGTGCTGACAAGACAAGTCTGGTTACCTGGACTAGCAGATATTTGATGAGACTGAAAAAATCAAATTCAATCTCAGTCAAATTGTGCCTTTTTTACTCATATGCTGTGCCTCATGCCTATATTACCAGCACTCAATACTCTGAGGCAGGGGTCTTGGAAATTTTACAATGTGTTCTATTCATCAATATTCTGTCAAAAAGCACATTAAAACAAAAATATACAGTTCCTATGATAGAAGATCTATTCTCTTTACCTGGTCACCTCCCCACATTGGTGAGGTGAACTGTGTAATATGTGTTTACATTTCTCTTTTAGTTCACTTTTATCCTTACCCATTATTGAAAAATATCTAAGTCTGTAATTCTGTCCCATTATTTGGAGCCTCTTAAAATTTTCCTGCATTTATAGCTACTAAAATGGCCTATATCACCTCAACAATATATACAACCTTCACCAGATAAGTTTGAGAAATAACTTCAAGCTTTTGAATAGTGATGATTTGGTACTGTTCAATTCTAGAAAATCAAAAGTTTCAAGACTAGAGGAAATGTGCCCCTTAATAGTTATTTTAAAAACTTAAAGTAATTCTAGTGAATTTTGGAATAAGTGATTTTTTAATATGAACTTAGAATGTGTTGTATGATATTTTATGAAATTTGCTTACCAAAACTCCAGCTATATAATGATGCTTAGCATGTTTACATTCTCTGCTTTCTCCAAATGCACATAGCTATTTGTGTTTTTCCAGTTTGCAGCAGATTAAAATCAGCAAACTAGGATTAAGAATAGGGCTTCCAAGGGACAGATGGAAATGAGGTTAATTTTCAGAAGTGCATTTGAACTGGACCAAATCTTTACATTTCCATGCACAGAAAGACACAGGTACTGCCAAGCACTGAGAGAAGATATTTGATGGAAACATCTCATTTAGAATTGTGTTACAAGATATCTCCTGCTCTATAATACCTGGCTGTGGTCTCTGTATTTGTTCCCATATGCTTTAGGGGATAGTTAAATTAGGCACTGATTATATTTATCTTGATATGCCTGAGTGAACTTACTCAGAATGACTTTTTGTACTCCATCCATTTGCCTACAAATTTCATGATATTGTTTTTAATGGGTAAGATATGGAAATGTACCACATTTTCTTTCAATTATTCTATTGATGGACATCTAGGATGTGCCCAATTTCTGGATATTATGAATAGAGCAGCAATGAACATAGTTGAACAAGTTTCCTTATGGTACTATGATTGGTACTTTGACTATATATGTCCATGAGTAGTATAGCTGGATCTTGAGGTAGATTGATTTCCTTCTTTCTAAAGAATTACCATGCTGATTAGCATTGTAGCTGTACAACTTCATAAGGACACCAGCAACACATATGTGTTCCCCTTATCGATCTTAGACATTCTGACAATGTAAGATGAACCCATCAGGTAGCTTGATTAACATTTCCTTGATGGGTAGGGAACTTGAATTTTTAAAAAATCTGTATTTCAGCCATTCGAGTTTCTTCTATTGAGTATTCTTTGTTCAGATATGTACTCCATTTTAATGTGATTGTTAGATTTTTGATATCTACTCTCTTTAGCTCTTTATATATTTTGAGAATTAGTCCTCTATCAGATGAGGAGTTTTAAAAATATTTTCCCATTTTATAGGCTACCTCCTTTTCTTAATGATGTAGTCCTTTCCTTCACAAAAGATTTGCAGCTTCCTGAAGTGTTATTTATTATTCAGTGTCATTATGTGCCTGTGCTAATGTGTTCTCTTCAAAATACCTCCTCCAGTTACAGTGAGTTCAAGGCTATTCCGCAGTTTCTCTTCTATTACATTTAGGGTATTTTGGTTTCATGTTTAGATTTTTCATGTATTAGTATACATAAGTGACGCTAAAATTTCTATCAGAGACCTCCTACAGTTGATAAAAAAAAATCTTTTAGCAAAATAGCAATCTAATAGCCCTCTATCAAAAAATTTAAATGCCTGTTCTAAGGATTTTGCTCAGGGTTCAACAAAAAAGGCTACAAATAAGAAAAAAAAAAAAAAAAACACTAAAATCTCAGGGAAAAATGAATTCACTCAGAGTTGCTCCTTGGAATATTCCTTTACCTCTCTCTCTCTCTCTCTCTCTCTCTCTCTCTCTCTCTCTCTCTCTCTCTCTGTCTTTCTCTCTTTGATTCTTTGTTCTCCTTCTATCCAGTTCTTGGATGTGTGTGAGTGTGTGTGTGTGTGTAATTCTTTTGCAATACAATGTGAGGTCTGAGTTTCTCTGGGTGAGCAAGGAAGATATGATTTTCACACTGAGCAATAAATTAAAACAGCTAGGAGAAGCTTTCAGCAACATTGCTTAGTACTCTGGGTGAAGGAGAGGGTCTCAGTTTAATTTGCACAAGAAACAAAAACCTGGTGCCTTCCAGTGCTCTGACCTTAGTATCAGCACAGGCCTTCAGGAAAGTTTACTTTTCCCTGAGGATAAGCACATGGACTGATTACCTTTGTTTGTATCTTATCGCAAGAAAGAGGAGGGAGAAATAAATCTCTGAGCTAAAATTTTGAGTTAATACAAGAAGTTTGAGTATCTTTTAGTGAAGGATTAGTTTAGGTTACTACTTTTCTATCTGCCTGAGAGTTAAAACCAGAGCATGCTCATTTTTTTTTTTTTTCTATACATCTAGGCAGCTATGAATCAACAACTTTGGACCTCTAGCAAATCTATGTTCTTGAAATCTTGGGATTTCTTAGATGGAATGCTTTTGTCTAGGCCCCAAATTCTGATGAAATGCCTGTCAATAAGTATAATTGCAGGAAGGCAGATCTCTGCATTACACAAGTTTGGGGAACAAGGACATGATAGTTGGAGGCAAGTCTCACATATAGCTAAGGTATGTAATCAGTAAACTACAGCTGCATGAGAGAAATTGTTCTTAGTAAGTGACCAAATAGTGCTGAACTGTGGGAAGTAAACCCCAAGATTGTTGCCAAAAGAAATAGGTACAGGAATAATCTGCAGCAAGAAACAGCCACTTCATTCACAGGACTATAACACCAAATTCAACTTTTGCATTGGTTTAATATATCAAAAGAATCCTCTACTTTTTCACAACCTATTGAATCAAGTCACTGATGTTTATATATATATATATATATATATATATATATATATATTCATATATACATATATGTGCGTGTGAGTGTGTATGAGTGTGTGTGTGTGTGTGTGTGTGTGTGTGTGTGTGTGTGTGTGTGTAGGACTATTCCCTGGGCTATTTATTTGAAAACTACCAATGGCCAAACATCAAAAAAGAATGACTATAGCTCCCCTAACATTTCTTACTGACAATAGCTTTTCAATAAGGATTGGGTTCTAGAGGTCATCTTTCCAATCTTTCCTAAGATTTGACTTCTTTGATTTTATTTAGGTCTTGTATAAGCAACAGCAACTGCTATATAAATGTCAAATCTAGAAAATAGCATTTAACAATACTATTTCCCCATTGTCCTGCTCTTATATTTTTTGTGTCCCCTTCTGTGAGGTTTCCTGAGACTTGATGCTTGATGGCAGCATGGTTAACATAGATAGTTCCTTATTCTCACAATTTTGACCAGTTATTCATCGACTAATGTCTACCACAAAAAGATACTCATACACCACTAGTGTATGAGTATCATTTGAACATTTGGAAGGCAATTTGACAGTAGGAACATTTAGCAAAACAGCAATAGAAAGCATATTTTTCCCAATCATAGGCTGCTTATCAAGATAGCAGTACCAGACATAAAGTTCTCTCCTGTAAAGCATGTCTCAAGTACAATCAGTTGTGGTCAACTAACCCATAGTAATCATGCTATTATTGTACCATTAGTCACATCTTACAGATCAGGGGTGCAGAATTCAGGGTTCAAAACTAGGTAAAACAACTGATTTTGGTTTTATATTTGTCTATATTTTTTTTCTCCACAAGCACTGTACAGCACCTACCCCTGTTATATTTCCTGATCCTTCTAATACTAATGTCACCACTCTGGAACCTAAAGTCTTCTGAATTGAATATTAAGATACTACACACAGATGTACACAAACACACAATATATATGTATATATATATATATATATATATATATATATATATATATAATATTTTATTCAGTATCCAATTTTGTCATGTTATTTATGTATATATATATATATATATATATATCATATATATCATATGTGTGTGTGTGTGATTTTTATGTATGACAAGTTTTCAGTTGCCCAATATTTTTACTCAGTATATTAGTTTTCCACAGAAACTTGAGTATATTTCTGTACCAGACACACTTGATATCAGAACTTCCAACCCAGGAACATGCATTTAATACAAAAAATGTAAAAACAACTCCTCATAAGTGTTTTGCTTGATTCTATTTTTCTCCTGGATAAGAACATTGAGAATGTTGAAATTTGATATATATATATATATATGTGTATGTGTGTGTGTGTATGTGTATGTATGTATGTGTGTGTGTGTGTGTGTGTAATTTTAATTAGAAACAAGCTTGTTGAACATATCAATCCCATTACCTGAACCCTCCCATCCTCCTCTGTTTCCCCAACAAACCCCTTCCAATCCCCAGGGAGAGTGAGGCCTTCCATGGGGATTCTTCAAAGACTGTCATATCATATTGAGCCCTCCCCCACGTGTCTAGGTTGAGGGAGTATCCTTCTATAAGGAATGGAATCTCAAAGTTCATTTGTATACTAAGGATAAATACTACTCCAATATCATAGGCCCCATGGACTTCCCAGACCTCCCAACTAACACCACATTCAGGCAACATGGGTTGGTCCTATGCTGGTTTCCCAGCTATCAGACTAGAGTCCATGAGCTCCCTCTTGTTCAGGTCAATAGTTTCTATGGTTTCCTCCAGCTTTGTTTTGACCCCCTTGGCTCATCACTCTTCCCTCTCTGTAACTGGATTCTAGGAGTTCCGCTAGTGTTTAGCTGTGGGTGTCTGATTCTGCTTCCATCAGCTACCAGATGAAGGCTCTCAGATGGCAAATAATCAGAGTGTGATTTTTAAGATAGTGGGACAGAGGATCAGATAATAAAATGGAGTGTTATAGATGCAAAAAAAAATTAAGACTACAAAATTTAAGTCAATGAGGATGAATTGGTGCCTAATTAACTGACTCATTTGGCTCATTAAGAACAGTTGTCTACGAACTGAGACCCACTTTCAGGAGGTCTGAGTCAGTCCAATGCAGTTTCCCACCTATCAGTCTGGGGGCCCAGTAGCTCCTCCTTGTTCAGGTCAGCTGTCTCTGTGGTTTTCTGTAGCCTGGTCTTGTCAGTCTAAGGGACCTCTGACAGTGGAACCAGGATATATCCCTGGTGCATAAAATGACTTTGGGAGCACATTCCCCATGGAGGGATACTCCCTTAATCTAGAGTCAGGGGAAGGGCCCAGTCACTACTCCAAATAACTTCACAGATTTTGTTGAACCCTACTGGAAGCCATCACTCTCCCTGTGGAGTGGAGAGGGATGGGATTGGAGGATGGTTGGGGGGCATGGGAGGGAGGAGGAGAGGGAGGTTGGAAGAGGAACCTGGGATTGATATGTAAAATACTAAAAATAAATAAACAAAAATAAAAGTAGAACAAAAAATCATAAAAAAGAACAGTGTCTAGCTTGATTGTAATGTCGCACGCCTTTAATCCAAGGACCAAGAAGTCAGAAACAGGTATATCCCTGAGTTCAAGGCCAGTTTTTAGTTCAAGAACATCTAGGGCTATACAGAGAAACCCTGTCTCAAAACAAAACAAACAAACAACAACAAAGAGAACAGTTGGCTATCACTAAGTGAAATACAAGTTGACAATGGGAACTAAATAAATTTGAATGACTTATGCACATGAAGATGGATACAAGATTTACAGCCTACTAAAATAATCAAAAGTATTAAAATAAAGCTGAAGTAGATATGAGCCATTTATATCTTAGAAATGCAAATACAGAGAGATATACATTGCAATGGAGTTCACAGAAAAATAGTCAAATTCAGTGGTTATGACAATCTGGAAAACTCTAAACAATAGTTAACAGAAGTCATGAATAATGAATCAGTTTATATTTAAAAATAGTATGCTTTCCCTGTGAATAGAAAATATTTTTTTCCAGAAAACACAGTATGAGTATTTCTCTCACACAGAAAAAATAGTGAAAGTGAAGATTTTCCTTTTTAGCAACCATGCAAGGCTAATAAAAAAACTTCAGTATTGGTCCAAAGTTTGTCAAACTTAATAGAAGAACAATACTGGGCATCTGAGCATGAGCGATAAGAACTCTGCTCTGCCTAGTTTCCTAGCTGGATCACACTGAACTGGCACACTTTCTCTAGTCCAGTGAATGTTGGAGCTTGATGAGAGCTTCATACACATGTTTGTTTGTTTGTTTTCATGTTTTTATTTTGTTTGTTTTTGTTTTTTCTGGGTGAAGAAGCAAATGCCTTATGAAAAATGTCAATGAGTTATAGTGAATAAAAGTTACTGTACTTATCCATACTCTGTACATATCTGTTAATATACCCAATATCATTACTAAATGGAGCAATAGACAGAAGTGATGGAATCATTCCTCTAGACAAACTGAAGGTTGAGTATGACTTCACGTGATCATTAGAAAATGATGGGATCATTACCTATAATTCCATATCAGTTATTCCTAGCCTGCAGTGACATACCAGAAAAGGCCTGTAACCAAATGACCCGTAGAAACTGGTAAGATTTTGGGACTAGAGTAACCAGCAAATTTGTTCCATATATGACAACTTCATGGTATGTTGCCAGAGACACCAAGGCCAGTAAGAATACCAAAGACATTGACAGCAATGTGTCAATATTAACCAGAGCTCTAACTTTAAATGGAGTAAGAAATAGCTGATGGGAGATGTCATTCTGTAAATATGTTTCTCATACTGGTTAATGAATAAAGCACTGTTGGCCAATAGGCGGGACTAGGAGACAAGGAGGAAAGAGGAAGTAGTAAGGAGGAGTCAAGATGGAGAGTCTGGAGAGAGCAGGATGCCAGCCAGCTCTCTGGTAAGATGAGACCACGTGGAAATACATAGATTAACAGAAATGGGTTAATAATTAAGACAGAGCTAGCCGATAAGAGACTAGTACCTGGACAACAGCATTATATCAAATACAGTGTCTCCGTGTGTTAATTGGGGCTGGCATGGTAGCAGGACAAGACCAGTGGTGGGAGGAAAAAACTACTCCTTACAAGTAGCCTATTCTCAGCCAAATATTTTTTCATGACCCAGGGACATGGGGTCAGGACATACTACATACACATTCTAAGGTCGAAGCAATTATAATTTCTCGAAGACTTTGAAGTAAGTTAATATTCATTTTAGATTCTCTTTTTTCCTTTTTTTATTTAAATCTGAAACAAGGTTGTTTTACATGTCAATTCCAGTTCCCTTATCCTCCTATCTTCCCTTATCACCCCCACCAAACCCCAGCCCATTCCCTTTCCGCTCCCATTAGGGGAAGGCCTTCTTCCATGGGGAGTCTTCAAAGTCTGTCATATAATATTGGGCAGGGCCTAGGCCCTCCCCTATGTGTTTAGGCTGAGAAAGTATCCCTCTATGTAGAATGGGCTCCCAAAGGCTGTTTGTATACTAGGGATAAATACTGATCCATTATCAGAGACCCCATAGACTCGTAGTTTTCCTATGCTTGTTTACCAGCTATCAGGCTGGGGTGAATGAGCTCTCACTTGTTCAGCTCAGCAGTTTCTATGGGTTTCTCCAGCCTGGCCTTGACCCCTTTGCTCATCACTCCTCCCTCTCTGCAACTGGATTTCAGGAGTTTGTCCAGTGTTTAGCTGTGGGTGTCTGCTTCTGCTTCCATCAGTTACTTGATGATGGCATATAAGGTAGTGTTCAATCTCATTATTGTGGAAAGCCATTAAAGTTAGCCACTCTACTACTCATTTTAGTTTCCTTTCAAAATGGAAGCTTTTCTTGTTACAAACTTCAATATTAGAACATCTTTCATTGTACTTCACAGGTTTTAATAGAATGTGGTTCAGTTTGCATTTTATTTTATTATTTTGTTAACTTCCTTATTTCTTCATCAGTTTATTATGTGCTGGTTCATCTATGAGAGGTCATCCATCTTGCATATTTTCAGCACATTACAATAAATAACCCTGTAACTTCAGTTTCTGCTAAAACCACTGAAAGATGTACAGTTCCCTTGTCTACACTTTTATAGAGTGTTTCACATACCTTGAATTTAACATACCTTCAATTTCTGCTCTTTCTCAAGTATTCACATTTAAAGGGTTTGTGTGCTTGTCTCTCTCTCTCTCTCTCTCTCTCTCTCTCTCTCTCTCTCTCTCTCTCTCTGTGTGTGTGTGTGTGTGTGTGTGTGTGTATGTGTATGTATGTATGTGAGTGTGTTTGTATGGTTTCATGGTGTTGATTAGATCCATGTGTTCTATTCTTGATTCATTATTGTCTTATCTGTGAAAGTGCCTGATTTATCTAGTATCTCATAATGTCCTGCCACTCTCTGTATCCAAGCGAAAAAATTAAGTCATATTCTGTATGGCAGGATGGATGTACTGGAGGAAGTTTTGTTAACCTGAAACATCCAGGAGTAGATAAATAAAATGTTACATCTTATAATTCCTGTGCAAAATATCAAATGCAATTTTTTGTTGTTGTACAAAAGAGCATTTATTTGATTAGCTTATATGATTTGAGGTGGAGAAGCTGGAAACCTGCTCAGTCCACAAAGCTGGATGTATCTCTAGTCCCAATCTGGTCTCAAAGGCCTGGAGGACTCCTGGAGAACTGCTAGGCTCTAGTCCATATTGAAACACCAACTGTCTAAACCACTGTTCTGTGGCTGTCCCTGTCTTCTTTAGTTCTGCTGAGTTTACTCTCCTTCGGGCACAGCATTATGTTTTCTCTATCACCTTTCTCTCCCTTTGTTTGCAGTGCCAAGGATGAAATTCAAGGTGCTGCTCATATCAGACGAGTTCTCTAGCCCTGTGCTACATCCTGAATCCTGTACAGCATCTATCTTTTCAATCAGGCTGGCCTCAAACTCAGGGATCTGCCTGCCTCTGACTCCTGAGTGCTGAGATTAAATGGAGTTTAACTCATCCAAATATATGGAACAAGTCAGAGTACATTTGGTAGAAAATGGGCCATGAGGTGGTAGTGGGAGGGTAAATATCTATTAAAATATTGAAGCTGAATAGAAGAAGCCTCAAAGTTTTTATGGCACCATAGACTAAGTGTACAATCATTCATTATAAATAGTACCATGTGTTAATAGTAAAAGTTGTAACACTTCATTTTATATTGGTTGATTATACTTTAATTTTCATATATGAATTACATGCTTAATACACTGATCACAAGTTAATGAAGGAAGTTCACTTACTACCAGTGAAGTAGATGATGAATATTAAAAGTGATTCAATAAAATAATACTAACATAGTAAACTGGAAATTTAAAAAATATTATAAAAGGTGTTAATTTTTTTAATATTACACATAAGATATATGATAATATAAGTCAAATATTTATTTTATTTCTTTATAAATTAGTAAACTGCTTCAATTTGAGAAGAAACTGTTTAAATATATGGAATTTCTTATACTGTGTTTTAAATTTCAATGTTAAGGATGAATTTTAAAATTTATTATATTCGGTTGATTTATTTAACTGTAAAAATCTCTATCATTCATTATATTTTATTGTCTAACTGCCTTAATGTAGCAATTAGAAGTCAATTAGAAATGTCCAGGAACTATAATACTGAAATATCAATTAGGAACCCATGCTGTTAGGAAGATTAAATATTTACTAAAATAACAAGAGCTTTGAAACTAATGGTTCCAACTTCATTACTTGAATACATTTTTTGAACTGTTATTTTCTGCCTCACTTCACTGTAATTGCAAAAAATAACAGAATCAGTAAACATTTCAGACTAAAGTGCATAAAAATGCAAAAGCTTTTAGGTCATAATGACACTTGTTTAGATATTGTACAAAAAACCACCAACCACTTTGGTACAAATAGGTGGAAGTCTTAATTGAAAAGAAAACTTTGTAATTTTATTATTCAACACTAATGATTTAATGTAACTGATGGGAAATAAAGTCACTAAGTTTATTTCTTACTGAGTAAACAAAATTTAAATGTGTTGGATTGTACATTATGTCTTGGTAATTTACATGGTAACTGGTAATGCAAAAGTCAAAGTTAAGTAAAAATTAAGCCAAAACTTTCCAAATAAGTCATTTCCAGATTTTCAGATCTGTAAAAGTTGTATCTATAAAAAATTAGTTGTAGATATAAAGTTTGTACAAGAATTGATGACATATTATAAAAGTTATGGGCACTGAGTATTAAAGGTTGCCTATAGATATTCTACAGTGTTATTTCTGAGTATGAGTTTTGTACTCACACAGAAGAATTTTCTAATTGTATTCTTAGTGTGTAAAAACAAATATCACTACATGTTCATTTACCTAACAGGGCTGATTCTTCAGATACTCTTAAAAAAATTGCAATGAAAACAATTAAGAACCTTAAGATAAAGAAGGAATACATAGAAGACAAGAGGGAGAGTAGGAGCGAGAAGGGGAGGATAGAGAAATGCAATGAGAGAAAGAAGGGAGAATGTAAGGAAATAAGGACAGAAGGTAGGCAGAAGGGAATGAAAGATGGAAAGAAAAAAGAAGGAAAGAAGAACGAATGGAGTAGGAAAAGAGGAAGCGAAGGGGGAAGGAATAAATAAAAATTGGAAAGAAGGAAAGAAGGAAGGAAGGAAAACAGGACAATGAATTCCCACAATGAACAGGGCAATCTTACTCACTCTATTGAGTCATATGCCAAAAATATTGAGGCCTTCAATTTATGTTAAATTAAATGTCAAAATTATAGATACAAAATAGTTAAATGGTAAGAGATTTCATTTAATAGATTAAAAGCCTTTATGAAGAAAATTTTCTTGAAATGACATAATTTATATATATATATATATACATACATACATACATACACACACACACACACACACACACACACATATATATATATATATATATATATATATATATATATATATGACGTCTTCATTTCTATGTACAAAATTTCTTCTAGAAAAAGTAAAAATAAATAGCAAATACTCTATGGTTTTTATGAGAAATATGTGGAGAAGAGATGAGCAAAGAATACTTTTACAATTAGGGACAGCAAGACCTGGTAGGCTGATACATAGCATGATGAACAAAGACATCAATAATGGATTATGTGTTTCAGAAGGCTGGTTGAAATTATATTTTCATTATACAGTACACTGCATGTGACTCTCATAAAATACCACACAGTGTTGGTCTGGGAATATAGTTCAATTGATAGAGTGCTTGCATAGCATTTGGGAAGCATTGGGTTTGATTCCCAGCACAAAGTAAAAGCAAATCTGGAGAGAAACTACTGAAATATCTGCACTTGGAAGGTAAAAAGGGTAGGAAACTCCAAACTTTAAGAACATATTAGGCATCTTAATTTTACGGTCAGCTTGGACTACATGAGGCCCTGTTTGAAATATAAGTAAGCAAAAAATAAAAATGAAAACCACTTGGTATTCATAATTGTATAATTTTCACTATATATATATATATATATATATATATATATATTATATATTTTTTTTCCAAACATGATTTTTTAAGGCACCTATCTAAGTCTCCTCTGAAATGTTAAATGTTAAAATTATAATGCATTTGTAATGAATACTTTTAAAGATATTATTTCTGCCCATATCATATATGTTTGTGATGCCCTGTATATGAATGCATGCATATGGATGCCAGAGGAATTGGTTCTGTCCATCCATCTTTAAATGAGTTGTACCAATCAAATTTAAGCTTCCTGATATATTCAACAACTGTCTGAACCCACTGAGGCATCTTGCCAACCCAAGTGATTGCTTTTATATGGTATATCTTTAAATTTTACAAAATTTTATTTTGTAGGTTTTCAAAAATTCTTCAGTCTATTTATTATCTTAAAAATAAACTTTATGGGTGATACCTTATATCCTTTCCTTACACCAAAAAGTTGGAGAAATCAACCTTCTCTTCCAATTAGATCTCACACTTATGAAATTATTAGATTATTCATAGGCATCCAGACTTGTTATTCTCCTAAATAATCTCATACATATTGTTTTAGTGATCAAGTAGACAAAAGCTAAGTTTCATTGTTTTCAAACACATTATGATGCTACATCACAATAGGCAGTTGCTTAAATTTGGTTTAATTTTGAAAAGTTTGTAAATAGAAAAAGCTACTTAATATTTTTTCCACTGGGATAAATTACTATAAAGAAACTTACAATGTGGTTTTGTTAACTATAGTTCAATAAATATTAGAATGAATAGATAATGAACCATAATTCCCACCCAACATATTATAATATTAATTACTTTAACATCGCCATACCAACCAAAAGAGAAGTAGCAAATTTCCTATTATTTGACTATTTCAAAAACTGCTATTCAGTATCCACCAACATATCATCTATATTCACAAAGCTTACAAAAAGAAATATAGCACTATATTTTTCTTGTTAGTGAAAAGTACAGTAGCAGCAAATTCATATTAAAAACAAATAATTGAAACTATAATTTTGGAATTCTTGATTTGTACTACCAGTAAAAAATACTTTACAAGATGCTTAATGCAATTCATGTACTTGGATACTAAGTTTTTAGTGTATTAGAAAAATAATCTTAAAAAGTCCTCAGCTTT
Organism: Phodopus roborovskii; assembly: GCF_943737965.1. NCBI lineage: Eukaryota > Metazoa > Chordata > Mammalia > Rodentia > Cricetidae > Phodopus > Phodopus roborovskii. The sequence goes on from NW_026126433.1 coordinate 20,881,975, forward strand.
ATGTATCAATATTTTATTGCAAAACAGTAACAGATAATGAAATTAATTAAGAGGACAGAGATGCCGAGCTACTTAATTATAAACTCTAGAAACAATGATCAATCAATTTTCACTCCATATATTAAAAAATAATTTCTATGATAGCTTTAAAATTTGCATAACAGAACTTAATTTTCTCCATGAACACTGAAATATTCATGCACACAGTCAGACATGGTAAGTCCAATAAACATAATAACTAGATACCTTGTCTCAAATGAAACACCGCTAGTTACTTTGTATGTAGAAGAAGGGAGACTATACAGGACAGTGGAAGGAAATAAGCTGAGCCATCCAGACTTCATATCTTCACATCTTCAACCTAATGCAGTGGGTAGAGTCTTATATATAGAAATCATACAAATAAGAAAGTAACTATTATTTGCAAATGTTATGATACTGTAAATAAAAAACCCAAAAGACTCAATTATTATACAAATAGTAAAAACGAAATGTGAAATATAAGAGGCAATAACTTTCTTTTATACAAATAAGAAATATGTTCAAGGAATCATGAAAACAACTGCATCCAAAACCTTTCTGTCTGTTGTTATAAAACAAATGGGCATCTGAGATATAACAATAAAATAAAGAAAATCAATCAAAAACAAATTGTAGCACAGCAAACCATGCAAAGAGACAAAGAAAAAGCACAAGAAATGCCTATAGACACATTAACACACAAGAATCACACAAAACCCTAAAACTAGAAGCCATAATATAAGCAAAGACCTGCAAGGTTAAAAAACAAAATGCCCTTGCCAGGCATTGATGGAGCATGCCTTTAATCCTGGCACTTTGGTGGCAGAGGCAGGCCTGGTCTACAGGGCTAGTAGGCTCCAAAGGGATACAGAGAAATCCTGGAGCCTGGAAAAACCAAACTAATCCAAACCAAACCAAACCAAACAAACAAACAAAAAAGAAAAAAAAAAAAAAAAAGAAAAGAAAACTGAAAAGATGCCTTCTTTGAGTTTGTTTATGTTGGCCATCTACCTACCATTGGGCATGAGTCTTAACAGTTGTGTTTTTCTAGTGAGGCTCTGTTAGGAAAAACTAAGTTTTCATTTGTCAATGACTACCAATTGTTTGTAGTTTCTAGGATGCATGTGTTTACTTTTCTTTCTGTTCTAGGATCCCATCCAATGCAGACTCATAGATTTGTGCTGCCCTCAACCTTGGTTGCAGAAGCTTCTTTTTGTAGTAGGTAGTGATGAGCAAAAGATAGATTATCTGCATATCATATTTGATATAACTCGAGATTGAACAAAGAAGCATATCTAATATTGGCTAGTAAAATTGGCTAACTACATGTAGACAAATGAATCTAGAACCTCATGCTTTTTATATGTAAAAATTAAATTCAAATAAATCAAATGTCTTAACATAAGACTCAAAACTATAAAACTGTCAAAGGGCAAACATTACGATTCAGACATAGACAAGGACTTCTAACTAGGGCTCTAGAAGCTAAGCAAATGATATCAAAAATTAAAAAAAAAATAGACCTCATGAAGTGAAAATACTTTGGCACAGCAAACAGTTAATAGAACAAGTAGACATCCTGCAGGAGAAAAAGTTAACTAGCTGTAAATATCATACAGGAACAATATATAGAACTTAAGAGACATTTAAAACATTAACAAGAAACCAAACTACCCAATCAGTACACAAACTAATGAAATGAAAACTCCATTCTGAAAAAAAAAAAAAAACAAGTTCAATCTCCCTATACACTAAGGAAATAAAAATTTAAACTACACTGATATTCTTTCACAACCAAACTACAAAGTCTGTTATTAAGAGATAAAGCATTAGCCTGGATAAAAGCACACGCCTTTAATCCCAGCATTCAGGATGCAAAGGCAGGCTTTGTTTTGTGAGTTTGAGGCCAACCTGGTTTACAGAGAGTTCCAGGATAGCCAGGGCTATACAAAGAAACTGTGTCTCAGAAAAGAACAAAAAGAAAGAAAGCATAATATTTGTTTGTGAGTCTTGAACAAAAAAAAAGGTATTCTTATATATTGCTGAGTGCATGCGAATTCAAGCTGCTACACTGAAAAAAAATGATTATTATGATCTCAACGAAAACTAAAAACATGGCATTTCTCTATCACTTGTGAGTATTTTTGCAAAGGACTCAAAGTCAGCATATCCTGGAGACCCTTGTACACCATCCATGATAGATAAGAGGCAGAACAATTCTACTTGTCCATTGACAGAGAAAGGAATAAATAAGAATGGGTACATGTATAATAGAATTGCACCATAAAGATTGAGTTAAATTATTTGAAAAAAATATGCAAGAGGAGATAATAATATTGAATTTGTTAAGTCCCTGAAAGACAAGTAATATAACTTGTAGATCCTAGATATTACATAGATACATAAAATGATCATTTACAGCCATACCTATACATGATTTGTAACTCTTTATGTCTCTATATCAACCAGTCTAGCTAGGTACATTACAAAACCAGAGACACAAATTCCCTTTATTGTAAATTTAATTTTCAACAAATCTAGATATCAGGTCTTCAATTTCACTTTTTAGGGGGTGATAGGTAGTAATGTACAAGAATCCTAAGCACCCTATAGATTGGGTTTGATTGTGTAGTTCTGTAACATTGTAATAGGGGGTCCAAGAGAAGATCAATGGCATGTTCAAATACTAAATATACTGTTTACTTTTGCGTGTGAGCTTGACACAAGTTGGAGTGATTACATTAGGGAGGAAGATCTGCCTAAAGATATTTTATTTTCAAGCAGTGATCAATGGAGGAAGGCCCAGCCCAAGGTGAGTGGTGCCAGGACTGTGTTGGTGGTCCTGAGTTCTATAAGAAAGGAGGCTGGGCAAGCCAGGGGAAGCATGCCAGTAAGCAGCATCCTTCCAAGGCCTCTGCATCTGCTCCTGCCTCAGGGACTCTGCCCTGTTTGGGTTCCTTTCCTGACTTCCTTCAGTAATAAATAGCAATGTGGAAGTCCAAGTCAAATAAACACTTTCTTCCCAAATTTGCTTCTTGGTCATGGTGTTTCACTACCACAATAGAAACCCTAACTAAAACTGTGTGATGTTCCTTTAGATTAAATGAAACCCTGCTTGAAAACAAAACAAACCTAAACTAAATATTCAAAATCCTATCATGTTTTAGCATTCATTTATAATTCTTTCTGTTTATTTTCTCGGGATATTAAAACCATTCTCACAGGAAGATTTGGTCTGAAATATACCTGTATTGCTAGAATAAGAACACTGGCAATTAAGTGAAAAACCAATTCCTTTGGTCTCATTTTCTCAGGTGTCTGAATTCCCCTATGACCAGATGATTATAGGATTTAGGGATCAGAACATTTGTGTAGGATTTAATGCACTAAGGTTCAGAAGTATATCTATAGATTGCATGCATAAAGGCTCCAATAAAAATTCCTAATTATGTAGGTAGTTAGTTATTCATAAAAATGAAGCAATAATAATGTTGACCTTGTATTGAAGGACATCTCCATGATTTGGGGGAAAATTGAACAAAAATCATTCTATATAGAATTCTAGTAACTAAGTAGGCAATGGTCATAACGAATCCATCTCACAATATCAGACATATTTCAGTGATATTAACAAGTGATGTGTGTTGTTTATAAATTATAAATTTGATTTATGCTTAATATACATAAATTTGATTTAATATACATTCTTAAATATACATTCATGATAATTTTATGACATGCAACATTTTCCCCTTGATCAAATTATAATTTTGACAACTGTCAAGTTTTTCTCAATGTAATCTAGACAGTAAAAATTATTAAGTTTTATGAAAAATTCCTAGAAGAATGACAGAGAATTTATTTCACTTTCTGAATAAATACCATATCCATTGCTTGTTTCACAGAACAGTATCATTTACTTGACTTAATTTCTTTCTAAGCTCTGAGAAAATTAAATATTCTTCCATAGATACTTTAAACAGTTTATTGAAAACTTGCAAAACAAACTAAAAATAGGTAGATTTTGAAAAATAGATTGTATTTTTATTTTGGATAAATAAGACATTTGTACAGGAGCAAAGAGTTCAGATTCAAGAAAAAATCTTAAAGAGAATGTGTAAATGTACCTAAGTTTATTAAGGTTTAAATGTTAATTTAATTATTCCTTTGCTTTTAATTTTTATATACAATCTCTTTTGCCTGGCCAACTGTATCATATTCTTGTTGGCTCTGCATTGTAGGGTGTGGGAGATATTTTTACATTCTATATTGTTTTTAAAAGAGTTGGGAGGTGTAATGAGGTCCTCATACTCTTCCTGCTAAAATTTGCTGAGATTAAACAAAACTACCCTAGAGATAAACAGATTAAGGTCATATTTAATCCATGATTAACCAAGACATTTTCAGAAAACTGTAAATCACTTGAAACTTATGAACTAGAGACTTAAAAGATTTTGTCTCTGAAAGATACAATGTGTATTCTTTGCCAAGTAACAAAACAAAACAACCTAATGTAAGAAAATTTTAAATTAGAATATCTATACACATTTATCAATTTACATACTTATTAATTTAAAAAACACATGTACCTATACTATTAGGCATATATATCTAACACGGAACAAGTCTGTTTTATTTTTAACAATGAATCTTCAAATTTGCCAGTGTTAGTTTTAGCAATTGGGCTGTTTTAGTTTTACTTTAAGGTTACCTTATGTTCATGTAACTTGGCACAATGACTTACTACTCTTTTCTTAGCCATGGACAACAGAGCCTGGAGTTTTAGTGTCTGTGTTTTTGGTCAATGTGCTTATCTTTTTCCTCTCATTATCCTCTGCCTCCCTAGCTGCTCTTTAAATAAGACTGACTCTTCCAGTTATTTCTGTTATATCTCACACTAGCGGGAAGGACTATAAGTGATGTCTGAGTCCCCCAATGTGAGGCTTTCATTAGGTGTTCTAACATTTTTCAATGAAAAGTTAATACAGAGATAGATGAAGATAGATGGATAGGTAGGTAGAGAGAGAGAGAGAGAGAGAGAGAGAGAGAGAGAGAGAGAGAGAGAGAGAGAGAAAGAGAGATGAATTGATAGTTGGACAGGCAGTTAGAGAGATAGGCATAGTTTTCTTTGAGATGATACAGGAAACTTTAGTAAAAATCCTTCCTCTGTGCTAATTGGCTTTGGTAAATCTCAGAAGGTTGAAGTCTTATGTTAGTTTCCCATTGGTACATATTTTTGAAAATGAACTGAATTTTTATAAAGTAATTATTTCTACTGATAGAAGCAGGATATTTTTATCCAATATGTACAGTGAAAACATGACTGGACATTTGTGGACAAATTGAGGTGGCCTTGTATTTATATCTAAAGCTATGCTCCAAGATAGACAAATTCGTTTTTCCCCATTTTTTTAAAATTTAATTTGAAACAAGGTTGTTTTACATGTTAATCACAGTTCCCTCACCCTTCCATACTACCCTAACACCCCAACAAAATCCCAGCCCATCATTTCTGCTCCCCAGGGAGGGTGAGGCCTTCCACGAGGAATATTCAAAATGTATCATTTGTGGCAGAGTCTAGCCCCCCCACCCCACATCTAGGCTGAGAAAGTATCCCTCTATGTGGAATAGGCTCCCAAAGTCCATTCATATACTAGGGATAAATGCTGATCTATTACTAAAGGCCTCATAGATTGCCCAGTCCTCCTAACTAACATCCACATTCAGGGGATCTGGGTCAGTCCTAGGCTGGTTTACCAGCTAACAAACTGGGGTACATGAGCTCCCCCTTGTTCAGGGCAGGAGAAACCCACCAAATCAAAAAAATGTTTCTTTACCCATCATTACTTGATGGGGACTACAGAAGACTGTTCTTAGTGCTGATCAGCTATGGTCCCCTGCACCTGGGTATCAGTCCAGGATTCCAAAAATTGGTCATTTATTTCAGTTTAATTTTTCACATTAATCTAAGGTAACTGTTTAGATTTAATTTATTCATAATTAATATTCAATAGGATGATTAGTATTCAGAGTTCTATTATTTACCTTTGCATATGGAAAATGTTGCATTTTTCTATTATATTTGTAATAAAAATTTTAAATAGTGTTTTGACAGTAAGTACGACATTATTACATAGTATAAACTAATTTACCTAACTTCTGTGTGTGAGGTTTACCTGCAGGGTGTATGCATGTGTGTAGAAGCAAGATGTCTTTATGTCCCTCTTCAGGAGCTGTATGCCAATTCTTATTTTTTTTTTCAAGGTTTCTTTCAGTGTTTGGCTTGTTATGTATTCTAGGCTGCTTGAACTGTAAGCTACAGGGATCTGTCTACTTCTGCAGCACTAGAATTAAAAATGCATGATGCTAATGGGAGATGTCATTCAGTAAGTATGTTTCTCTTATTGGTTAATGAATAAAGCACTGTTGGCAAATAGTAAAGCAAGACAGGTTGGACCAGGAGAGTGGAGGATTCTGGGAAACATAGTGGAGTCATGATATGATCTCTGAAGAAGAAGATGCAAGACTGGTGTTCTCCGTAAGATAAGACTATATAGAAGTACATGTATTAACGATTATGCATTAATATTTAAGAGAGCTAGGCAATAAGAAACTGGCATAACAGTGAAACAGATTTTTAACTAATAGAGTCTCTTTGTGTAATTTTGGGACTGACATATCTGTGAGACCAGGCAGTCTGGAAAGTGCTCTAAACAAAATGGTGCCTACAATCCTACAACATGGGTACTAAGAACTTCAACTTAAAACTAGACTGAAGTTTAAAAAGAGATTTTAGAAACAATAGAACAGAGACAAGCTAGTCTTCTTGGTAGCAGCATTTTTCTAGGTGGACTCTATTTTGCTAGAGACAAGCAGAGACTCATATAGCTCCCATAAACAAGTTTTCCTGACTTAGCATAAGCAGAAAAATCCTTGTCAAGGAGGTACTCATCACCCACATCTGATAGATGGTAAACCAGCATAAGACTAACCCAGACCCCCTGAATGTGGATGTTAGGCAGACTGGGTAGTTCATGGGGCCTCTGGTATTGGATTAGTATGTATCCCTAGTATACAAATGGCCTTAGGGCACCCATTCAACATGAAGGGATACTTTCTCGGCTTGGATACACAGAACAGGGCCAAGGCCCTTCCCAAAATGATATGACAGACTTTAATAACTCCCCAAGGAAGGACTCACCCTCCCAGGGGAGAAGAAAAGAATGGGTTGGGGTTTGGTAGGGGAGGATGGGAGGCTGGGGTTGACATGTAAAACAACCTTGTTTCAAATTTAAATTTAAAAAAAAGTAAAAAAAAAAGGGGGGGTACTTTTAAGAATCGCTGCTAGGGGCCTGGAGAAATGGCTCAGTGGTTAGTGGTTAAGAGCACTGGCTGCTCTTCGAGAGGTCCTCAGTTCAATTCCCAGCAATCACATGATAGTTCACAATCATCTGTAATGAGATCTGGTACCCTCTTTTGGACTGCAGGCATTATGCAGGCAGATTATTGTATACATAATAAATAAAATAAATCTCTAAAAAGTTATTATTAAAAAGAGAGGCCCTGCTAACAATTAAATGATGTGTATGAGCAGTGGCAGTCACCATATCTCCAACCCAGCAGCATGCTTCTTGATGGCAGCATAGGCCAGAGCAGTGAGCCCAGCTCTCAGTGCTGGCACTAAATATACATTGCAAAGAAGGTGGGTGAAACAGCTGCCTCTTTAATTTTATCAATGCTCTTAAGCAGATAAAAGACATGTGGCTAGAAAAACTGTAGAGATGTACAATAAAGACAGATTCTGATGAATCAAAAACCCGAAAAGTTTTATAGTGTATGTAGTCTTGTGAGAGAAGGAAACGGGATAAAGTAAAATGAATGAATAAATGAATAAATAAATAGAGTAGCTGGGTGTGGTGGCACATACCTATAATCCCAGCACTTGGGAGGCAGAAGTGAGAAGATCTCTGTGATTTCAAGGCCAGCTTGGTGTACAGATTGAATTCAAGGGCAGCCAAAGTCAGACAGAGAAACCTTGTCTCAAAAAAAAAAAAAAAAAAAAAAAAAAAGTAAAAGAAATAGAGTAACAAAAATGTCCTATAAAAATGGAAAATACACAAAGAACTTTGAATTGTTTCATTGCTAAAGAAATAGAAACAACTACTAAAAGAAATTGTACTAGAATAATCCAATTTACATAATTTAAAAATGTTTTTACCTCAAAATTTAAGTCTAAGGACAGGTTACTTGGGAAAAGAATTTTTATTTTTGTTTCCACAGAAAATGAACAGCTGTGGATTCCTTCTACACTAACATGGTTTGGTCAATGAAGATCCCCTGAAACAGTGTCCCTGGTGATCTAACATTCAAAACAGCAGGGACAAGGCAGCCTTGCAGATTACAGCCAAGATTTCTGCATCTTGCTAGGATTCCCATGGTATTATAGCATCCCCAAACAGCATGAAGCAGTTTGGAAAGAATCACAACCAATTCCCAAATATTTTCCTTAAATGTTTTTTTTTCAGATGGGATTGGTTATATTTGGTTAATAATCACAACCAATCTTTTTAAAGGTAACAAGGTTATTATGGTATAGAAATGAATACTGTGCTTTGAAAGGGATTTTCATTTATTGATACAAATTTAAGGTAATTTTTTTGATATGCATATTTCTCCTCTTGTTTAGCTTGTGTTTATATAGTTCATTTAAAAATTTAGTGTATAATTTAGTACAGGTTATAGATAGTTACCTATAATACTCATTTCAATTGGATAGGCATTCTTCAAACCTTTCAAAGACCTACAGTATATGACATTAAAAATGGTTTAGGGTATATCTTAACTGAGGCACAACTACTCTTGGTAACACCAACTGTGTGAGAGAGGGAGATGGATATGGAGGAAATTTGCTATAGAGATTGCTGCCAATATATCAAGACGAGCCATTTGGGCAAGATTCTGCTCTTGTCTAGACTGTTTAACTATATGTTTTATGAAGTAAACATATAGGATATATAGAAAAGTGACTGCTGATACAAGACAGATATTGCTATATGGTTTCTGCTTCATGAAAGAGTCTGCCAGACATTCTGCAAGACACACACAAAAGTGGCTGACAAACTTCCAATACAGGTGGACAGTTCAAAGTTTCCTGCTTTGCTGAGGAATCTGCCAGACATACTATGGCTGATGAGCAGAAGATAAATGTTCAAATTTACAGAAGAACTTTGGATGATTGTCCATGTATTTAGATGCCTGTGCCATTTCTAGGGTTTATGTACTATTCTTCTTTTGGTCTTTGATAGATTTGAAGACAGATAGTTATGGTTATAGTTTTCCTTAGTATTAATGATAAGTTACATAAAAGACTTTAGACTCACAAAGATAGGATAGATGATAGAATAATTTCTTTAATTCTGGATAATGTTGAAGAATTAAATATTGTTAACTATAGTTCTTATTTGAAAATTGTTTTGTCATATATAATTTTAATATATTAAAGTAAAAGCCCTTTCTTTTATTAAGACAGAACGAGAAGGTGATGAGAAATAATCTTCTGTTTGTCATATTGGTTGATAAATAAAACACTGATTGGCCAGGAAAAAGTGACAGCATGGCAGATACTGCCACTAGCTAACCATAGAGTTCTGGAGGACTGCATAGAGAGAAGCAGGAAGAGACATAGCTGGGCAGAATCTGGTTATAAGCAGGGACAAAGTAGGGCTACAGACTTTTTTGAGTTTATCTTGTATCCTGATAGTTTGCTGAAGGTGTTTATCAGCTGTAGGAGTTCCCTGGTAGAGTTTACTGGGTCGCTTATGTAAACTATCATATCATCTGCAAATAGAGTATCACTTCTTCCTTTCCAATTTGGATCCCCTTGATCTACTTTTGTTGTCTTATAGCTTTAGCTAGAACTTCAAGTACAATATTGAAGAGATATGGAGAGAAAGGGCAGCCTTGTCCTGTTACTGATTTTAGAGGAATCACCTTATATTTCTCTCCATTCAGTTTGAGGTTGGCTGTTGGTTTGCTGTATATTGCTCTTATTATGATTAGGTATGTTATTATCCCTAATCTCTCCAAGACCCTTATCATTAAATGGTGTTGAATATTGTCGAAGGCTTTTTAAGCATCTAGGGAGATGACCATATGGTTTTTCTTTTTCAGTTTGTTTATATGGTGGATCACATTAATAGATTTTTGTATGTTAAACCATCCCTGCAATCCAGGGATGAAGCCTACTTGGTCATGGTGGATGATTTCTCTCATGTATTCTTAAATTCAATTTGCCAGTATTTTATTGAGTATTTTTGCATCGATGTTCATCAGGGATATTGGTCTGTAGTTTTCTTTCTTAGTTGTGTTTTTGTGAGGCTTGGGTACTAAGGTCATTGGTGCCTCGTAAAAAGAGTTTGGCAATGAACCTTCTGTTTCTATTTTGTGGAATAATTTGAGGAGTATTGGCATTAGTTCTTCCTTGAATGTCAGGTAGAATTCTGCACTGAAGCCATCTTGCCTGAGCTTTTATTTCTTTTGGTTGGATGGCTTTTGATGACTGCTTCTATTTCACTGCACTATTTAAGTTGTTTGTCTGTTCTTTATTTAATTTTGGTAAGTGATAGTTATCCAGAAATTGTCCATTTCCTTTGAATTTTCAAATTTTTTGGAATACAGGTTTTCAAAGTATGACCTGATAATAGTCTGGATTTCCTTTGTGTCTGTTGTTATGTTCATATATGGATTTTTGACCTAGATCAAAGGATCACCAGCCTATAATTCACACCACCAGAAGAACGAGGATACAAGGTGTATTCTAAGAGGTTCATATAAAGTCCCTCACAGAAAGGGGAAGGGACAAGTCCCCCAGAGCACAGGGCAAGTGGGGGGAGCAGTGAATGGAGAGAGAAGTAGGAGAAAGAGAGGGGGTGGAGAGGAAAACACAAGCGACTAGGAAGATTGAGTCACGATAGGAATAGAAGACAGGAGAGAGAGGGAGAGAAAGAAAGAGAACATAAAAGAGGGAGCCAATATTGGTTTGAAGAGAAAATTGAACCTAAAGAAAGGTCTAGAGACCTACAAGACTGCTGCCAACTAACAATTTGAGCAACTGTGAAAAGGATATCATAAATGCCCTTCCCAGAGAGTGAGATCAACAACTAACTTATCCATGGAGCCCTCAACTAATGCCTGTTGGAAACAGAAGCAAACACCCATACTGAAATACTGAGTTGAACTAGAATCCAGATGCAGACGGAGAGGAAAAGACCAGGTTGGAGAAACACATAGAGACTGCTGACCTGAACAAGGAGGAGCTGACAGGCCCCCCAGACTTATAGCTGGGAAGCCAGCATGGGACTGACTCAGCACCCCCTGAATATGGGTCTCAGCCAGAAGGACTGAGCAGTCTAAGGGACGTCAGACAGTGGAACCAGGATGTATCCCTGGTGCACAAAAAGACTTTGTGAACACATCCCATGGAGGGATATTGCCTTAACTAGAGACTGGAGAGAATTCCTAGTCCCTACTTCAAATGATCTGACAGATCTACATGACCCCACCTGGATATCATTGCTCTATATGTGGAATTGGGGTAGAGTGATGGGAGGGGTAGGAGGTCAGGGTGCATGTGAGGGGGCAGAGTGGGTAAAATGGAGGGAGGATGAGAGGTAAGGAGAAGGAACTGGGATCAACATGTGAAATAATAAATTAAATTAAAAAAAAGCAGGGACAAACAGGAAATCACTCTTTTTTCTGCAGAGATGTAGCAGGCAAAGGAGATGCAGGTCCAGCATTCCCGGTAAGCCAAAACTATGTGGAAATACTTAAGATTGATAAAAAAAGGAGTTAATACTTAAGAAAGAGCTAGCCAATAAGTAACACTAGAAACCGGCCAACAATTTCATATTTAACATAGCATCAACATGTTTCTTTGGAGCTGTGAAGTGTGGCCAGACCTCCAAGCCAGAAAGCTCTTTTCTTAACTACAGTTATTGGGCTAGCACAGGTGGGTGTGCCTGTGCAACAAGCATTTTGCTGATTAAGCTATCTCATAAGACGCAGTTTTCCTAACTGAAATACTAACTTGCAATCATGGCTTCTTTTGTGAATTTTAACATTTCAAAGTGCATTAAGCGCAGCCATAAAATAAAGAAAACATATTTTCTTTAGTTTATGTATGTGTGTAGAGTAATATGTTTATATGTGCTTAGTCATATTGAGTATGGGCAAAATTTATACAAAAAATAAGTTTAAATATCCCACAATTATTCCTTCTGTCTAAAACATAATCAAAGAATTGAAGCACAGGAATCGAAATAAGAAAACTCCGTATCATCCTTTATTAGATAATTACATAATCTGATTAAATTAAGGTTGTGATTAGTCTTTTGTATCCTCCACAAAACAGGTAACATGGTCTCTGAGACAAACAGTAAGTTTTAAATGAAACTGGATTGAAATGACTGAAAATGGAAAATATTTTATTTGTGTTGTAAAGTTTTAGTAAGTATTCACATTAATTGTTCACATATGAATGCTGGACATTACAATGTATACACAGACATACAAATAATTAAAACGCTGTGCAAAATGATGGACACATTATCACAGATTATTCCTTTTCCTATCAATGTTTTTGCTTTCAGCTAATTTTGAATGAACTACAAAACAATAACTATGCATCTAGCTATTCATTTTGTAGCAATGATACAAATAAACTTCCTTAAAATTAATGTTTAGAGGATCAGGATTATTTTTCAAAGAAGCAATTACAATCCCTGTTCTGGAACATGTCTCAGATGTTCTCACAATCTCTTTTTCCTGACATGTGGAACCAAATACAGAAAATTTCTGTGCTAAAATTCTCTACATTTCATGAACAAACTTTCGGTTTAAACTCATTTTAAGTCAATCTATAATATTTATTTAGATGGCTAGTGGGGGGGAGCTTTAGAGACAAAAACTCATATTCTTTAAAAGAAAATGATTTTAAGATGGTCTGAATTATACAGAACAAATTTAAATAGTATGAATCTCAATACGTCTTTGTTCTAGTACTAGGTAAATGTCTTAGGTAGTAGCATATTAATATATATATTTCATTTGGAGAAGCATTATGGTTTGTCATATATTTTTCTTACAAATACCTTGATAATGTTTCCTATTTATTGATAGGAATCATCCCCATGAGTGTGCTGCTAGTTGATATGCTAGTAAAAAGTCTTTAAATTCTTTCAATGTAAACAAAATTCTCATTTAATATAATTTAAGAAAGATATCTTTGTTGAAGAGCTGATGTAGCTTGTATATAATGTCACTGTTAGAAAGTTGTAAAATCTTAAATGTTTATAATATGTAAACTCTCATATACTTAACAGTTAAATCTCTCTTTTAGTAACAATAGATATAATAAATCCATGGGTTATAGTGAGCTGACAACAGTAAAACTAAAATCATATAATATAGAGGTTTATACTGAGATTGAGTTAGTGTAATAACCAGCTGATCTGGTTTGTAAAAATAAGAGTAACCATAGCTTCTTGGATGTGAAAGTTCAATATGGTGTGACAGAATATAAAGCCTAATTTTAAGAAATTAGACATTAATCCTGGCTGTAGTCTGTAAGGCTGCTTTGTCCAGCTGTTTTGAATGTAGGATCACCTTGTACTCTGTTTCAGGCAGTCTGGCAAGATCAAACCACATTAGTCTGGAAGAAATCCACATCTTTTCATTTTCTGTGGAAAAAATAGAAATCCTTTTCCCCAGTAACTTGTCCTTCAACTTGAATTTTGGAGTCAAAGCATTTTTTTTTTAATTTAAATTATTATTTTACATGTCGATTCCAGTTCCCTCTCTCTCCCTCCCTCCCTCCACCCATCCATCCCTCCCTCCCTCCCTCCTTTCCTCCCTTTTACCCTCTCTGCCCTCACACATGCACTCTAACCACCCTCCCCTCGCATCCCCCACCCCAATTCCATATATAGGGGAATGCCATCCAGTTGGGGTCATGTAGATCTGACAGGTCATGTGAAGTAGGGACTAGGGCTTCTCTCCTATCTCTAGATTAAGGCAGTTATCCCTCCATGGGGGATATGTTCGCATGACAGCGCCTCTTACCAGCAGGAAGTAGTTTGGAAAAAACAATGCCCAAATTCCCAAATATTGTGTATAAATGTTTGTTTTCATTTAATTGGACTTTGTTATATAAAATAAATTTTAAAAAATTAAAAAAAGCCCCCCCAAAAAAAGAAACTAGACATTAACATTTTATATCACAGTGTCTTGTGATATTCACTTTGGGACTTATTACAAATAACTTGTTAGAATAGGAGTAGATAGTGTAATGGAAGTTGCATCTACACTCTAGAGAGCTAAGCAGAGTTTGGTAAAGTCCTGGAAATGAAGTGGTAGTTCACAGCTTTCTGTTCTGAATGACTAAATGAGTCTCAGAGAAATCAACATGTAAAGTAAAAGATAAAATGATCCAGAAGCAAGCCAAAAAGCATTCAAATAATAAGGGCACTATTCATTCATCCTAATCTCTAATGCTATTGGAAACAAGGCTTAACATGATTTAAGAAGCAATATGCCAGGAATTGATACATTCATAATCTATGTTTTATAATATGATTTAAACAATTTTATTGTTTGCATTTATGTTTACTTATTTTTCAATGATGGGTATCAAATTGGACCTTTAAATAGTAAATACTTGAACTTAACTACATTCCTAGCATTCAAATTTCTGTTTAATTTTAGCAAGAATATTTTAAATTTGCACTATTTAAACATTAGATAAAAACATACATCATGACTATCTTATAAAATAGGCATACAAAAATGTGGAATTTTTATAATCTGGACATTTAGAAAAAAATCACAACAAAGTGATTTTTTTTTTTTTTTTTTTTTTTGAGACAGGATTTCTCTGTAATGTTTGGAGGCTATCCTGGAACTAGCACTGTAGACCAGGCTGGCCTTGAACTCAAAGAGATCCTCCTACCCTGCCTCCTGAGTGCTGGGATTAAAGGCATTCACCCTCAAAGTCTGATCCACAACAGATTAAATTAATACATGATGAAACTGCTACAGTCATGAAACCTGTAGATGCTTCAAAAGATTAGGTAATTTGAAAATGAGTAGAAACAAACGTCAAGACAAACAACTTAAGATTATACAAATTTTAAATAAAATTGCAACTTAGTTTTTAAAACAGTCTTAAAAATGCCAGATGATAATGAAAACATTCATCATTTTAAAACTTGATTCAATCTCTAATAAGTAGTAGATACCTTCTAATAACTATTAAGAAAAAACACATCTCGCATAAAAATGTGTATAAAATTTTATTTTAGTATTACAAAAGATATTGTCTTTACTGAAAATGGATTCTTTTCTCATACAATAAATCCCAACTAGTTCCCCTCCCTCTACTCTCCCAACACCTGTCACCTCTCTTCTCGAAGCTCGGATCAACTTCTGCTCTTTTCTGTACTGATCAGAGCTCTAAGAGACAACTCCCAAACAGTACACAAAAAGACACAATAGGAGGAGACAGCCTTCTTATGGAGGTTGAAGAAGGCAACCAAGTAGGCAGAAAATTGTTGTAAAAGCTGGTAAAAGAAACGCGTGCTTCCACAGTTAGGAATCCTAAAGAACACCAAGCTACCAGCTATAACAAATACACACAGGATAAGTGTAGACTTTGCAGGCCTTGTGCTCAGCTTTAGCCTCTGTAAGCTGGGATGAGCCATGCTTAGGTGATTTACCTGGCCATTTTATCCTGGTGTTCATCTTATCTGACCGCTACAGTATTTCCTTACCCACTTCTGCAAGGTTCCCTGATGGAGACCTTTAATTTAGACTCTTTTTTCGCATATTGTTTGGCTGAGGGTCTCTGAACCCACTGTCATCTGCTGCCTGAGGAAGCCTCACCAATGACAACTGGATAAGGCAGAGCTAATCTAGGAGTATAGCAGAATGTCATTAGGAATCATTTTATCATGGGTATTTTAGTGTATGTGTGTGTGTGTGTGTGTGTGTGTGTGTGTGTGTGTGTGTGTGTGTGGTGTTTGTCTCTGTTTTCTGGGTGCATTTGGTTCTACTCTCGTGCTATGGGCTATTCAGTCTTTGGTTGTTGCCATTCAGTGTGGGAAGTGGACTCCCTCTTTTGGTGTGGGCCTCAAGTTAAATCAATCATTGCTTGGCCACTCCTACAAGTTCTGTGCTACCATTGTCTAAGACATCTGTTAGGCAAGACAGGGAGGGTTTTGTAGCTGGGTTGGTATCTAGGTTTCTTTTTCTGTAGTCTGCAGAGTACATTCTCCTGTCAAAGAGACTAGAGTATAGATGTGAGGACTCCATAAAGACACCAGATTGATCTCTCCACATTCAAAATAAAAAATTTTTTAAGCATGAGAAAATATGCTCATCATTGTCTTGCTCAGCCAACATCACAAAAGCTTCCTCCTTCAGTATACTGGGGCAAATACAGTGACCCACAACAGGACAGTGTACAGAGAAATTTTAAAACTCAGTCCTAAGTAGGCTGTCTCCATCAAATCCCTCCCATCAGAGTTGAGGGAACTTTGCAGAAGAGGAGAGTGAAAGAGCCAGAATGGATGAAGGACATCAAGGAAACAAGATGTACCATACACAAAAGGACTAAGACACTTTTGAAGGCATGGTAGTATGCACAGAGCCTGCACTGGTCTAAATCAGGTAGAGTCCCAGCACTAAGAGAGCAAAAGCAGCCATCCTTAAAGTAGAAGATATCACTTCTTGATAGCTAGTCACAAAGAAAACCATTAGTTTTCTTCAATGAAGTATGACTGGGTTTAAAAATCACACAAGAGCAAAAACCATACCATACATTACCTAGCCAACAAATGATAATAAATGCAATAGCACTTTTGGTATGTTTCTGTCTCATAATGATTCATCTGAGCATTGTATTAACCTTATAGGTCTTTCTATGTATTAAGATTTGCAATTTTGTGTTTTTGTGTATGAGTATTTGTATCTCTGAGTTGATGCATTTCTTTTGGTTTTCCTTTTCCTTTGGCTCTCTTTACTTTATATATAATATAAATATATTTTATATAATATATAGTAAATATGTAAAAACATATATTTCATTTTTATAGTTATTGTATTTAAATTAGAAACAAGCTTGTTTTACATATCAATCCCATTTCCTGCACCCTCTCATCCTCCTCTGTTTCCCTCACCACCCCCATCCTATCCCTATTTTGCTTCCCAGGGAGAGGTCTTCCATGGGGCATCTTCAAATTATGTCATATCATTTGTAGCAGGGTCCAGGCCCTCCCCCATGTCTAGGCTGAGGGAGTATTTCTCTGTGTAGAATGGGCTCTCAAAGTACATTTGTATACTAGGAATAAATATTGATCCAGTACCAGAGGATTGACTGCCCAGTCCCTAAAACAAACAACATAATCAGGAAATCTGGGTCGATCCTGTGCTAGTTTCCCAGCTATCCGACTAGAGTCCATGAACTCCCTCTTGTTCAGGTCAGCAGTTTCTATGGGTTTCTCCAGTCTGGTCTTGACCCCTTTGCTCATCACTTCTCCCTGTCTGCAACTGGATTCCAGGAGTTCCTCTAAGTGTTTAGTTGTGGATGTCTGCTTCTATTTCCATCAGCTAGCTAATAGATGAAGGTTCTAGGATGTCATATAAGATAATCATCAATCTCATTATCAGGGAAAGGAATTTAAGGTAGTCTCTCCACTATTGTTTATATTGTTAGTTGTAGTCATCCTTGTAGATCTCTGGACAATTTCTGAGTGCTAGATTTCTCTTAAAACCTATAATGGCTCCCTCTATTATGGCATCTACTTTTTTGCCCTCCTCTATTCTTTCTCTGACTCAATCTTCCTGCTCCCTCATGCCCAACTCTCCCCTATTTTTCTTCCTAACTCCCTTTCCCCTCCCCCCATCCTCCAAATTTGCTTGGGAGATCTTGCCCATTCCCCTTCTGCAGGAGACTATGTATGTCTTTCTTAGGGACCTCCTTGTCTCCTATCATTTCTTGTGGTGTGGATTGTAGGCTAGAAATCCTTTGTTCTATGTCTTAAGACTGTATATGAGTGAGTACATACTGTGTTTGTCTTTTTGTGACTGGGTTACTTCACTCAGGATGGTTTCTTTTAGTTCCATCCATTTGCCAGTGAATTTCAAGTTTCCTTTGTTTTTCTGGATGAGTCATACTTCATTGTGTAAATGTACCACATATTCTCCATTATTTCTTCACTTGAAGGCATTTAGATTGCTTCCAGATTCTGGCTATTACAAATAATGTTGCTATGAACATAGTTGAACAGATGTCCTTGTTGTATGAATACACATCTTTTGGATATATGCCTAAGAGTCGGATTAGTGGATCTTGAGGTAGACTAATTCCCATTTTCCTGAGGAACCACCATACAGATTTCCAAAGTGGCTGTACAAGTTTGCACTCCTACCAACAGTGGAGGAGTATACACCTTTATCCACATCCTCTCCAGCACAACCTGTCTTTGGTGTTTTTGACTTTAGACATTCTGATTGGAATAAGATGGTATCTCAGAGTAGTTTTGATTTGTATTTCCCTGATAGCTAAGAATATTGAGCACTTTTTAAAGTGTCTTTCAACTATTTTGATTCCTCTATTGAGAATTCTCTATTTAGTTCTATACCCCACTTTTTAATTTTAATGTTTGGTGTTTTAGTAACTAGCTTCTTATGTTTTCCTGTATATTTTGGAGATCAGCCCTCTGTCAGATGAGTGGTTAGTGAAGATCTTTTTCCAATCTGTGGGCTGCCATTTTGTCTTGTTGACCATGTCCTTTGCCTTACAGAAGCTTTACAATTTCAGGAGTTCTCAATTATTATTGTTGATCTCTGTGTCTGCGCACTTGTGTTATGTTAAAAGGTGGTCTCCTGTACCATTACATTCCAGGGTAGCTTCTACTTTGTCTTCTAAGAGGTTCAGTGTGGCTGGATTTATGTTGAGGTCATTGATGCATTTGGACTTAAGTTTTGTGCATGGTGATAGATATGGATCTATCTGTAGTCTTCTCCAGGTCAGTATCCAGTTCTTTCTTTTATCTATTGTTTTTTGTTTTGGCTTTGCTTTACTTTGATTTTTTTCTCTTTGTTTTTTAATGAAAAAAAGAAATGTGTGGATTTAGTTCGGTGTTAAGAAAACATGTATTTTCAATGTAAAATATCTGTAAATACAAATGATACAATTTGCACTTCCTTTGATCAACAATTTACCAACTTTCAAGTTATCAAAATTTCTTGGGGATAAAATATATGTGTTTCACATTCAAAAACTTATTGTTTAGCAATAACCTTATTAGTTTTTTAAAGTTACCTTTTACCTGACAAGTAATAATTATGTTTATTGCTCATTCTCAGGTTTCTTTTTGGGAACATAATTCTTAAATATCATAATTTTATTTTTTGATTTTTATTATTAGTTTTTCTTATTTTACATATGGATCCCAGTTCCCTCTACCTCCCTCCCATGGCCTCTGACCACCCTCCCATCCCATCCCCTGTCCCCACAACACAGGGAGGGTTATATGATGCCTTCCAGGAGGGATCAACAAAATCTGCCAAGTCATTTGTAGTAGGGACTAGGCCCTCGCTCCTGCCTCTAGGTTAAGGGAGTATCCTTCCATAGGGAATGTGCTTCAATGTCCTTTTGTGAACCAGGGATATATCCTAGTTCCACTGTCATTATTTTAAACATCTATTGTGAGTATATTCGTTTTGAAATTTCTGCTTCACTTGATTATGTAATAATACTCTCTCATTTGACCTTAGGTTTGGATTTTGAACAACAGTTCAACACAGTGGCTCTTCTTCTGCTTTCCTTTCTTTCTTTCTCTTATTCATTTATTATCATGGTTTAATAACATTCAGCAAAAAGAGATAGGCTTAATAGTTTCATGGAGAAATAACTTATAACAGACACAGATGAACACCTGCAAGCGTGTGGGAGCTCAGTGTACCTTCCCAAGACCTAGATTCCCCAGGTCATGTCCACCCCTGTCTCCACCCACAAGGGCATGGTCAGTGCCACAGGTGTGTACAAAGTGAATATCTCACTACAGTTTATTTATTTATTTTTTATTTTTGAGAAATACACAGATAGGGACAAAGCTCAGGTTACTAAGGTTTTCCTTATCTGGTTTGAACACATATTATTATTTGTCATTGTATTACGTGACTCCTTTGCTTTTTATTGATTTAGAGCATTTATTTTCTTAACCTAGTATGTTGTTCGTTCTTCATTTATCTGATCTCCAAATCGAGCTACTATTATCTCTAACTAGAATGCTCATACCATGCATATTGTGAATTCAAGAAAAATATCTTCATGTATCCATCCTCTCCTGAGTTGCCTAGACAATTATCATGTAACACCAATAAGACAATATCACCTGAATGTTTCACATCCTCCATTCACTTCTACTTGTTTAGAGTAAATGTGGATTTTTAATGCAAACATCCTAAATTTTCCAACTGGTCAATCTGAGTTTTCTAACATCTTCCTTCACATTTTTGTTCAACTTGATCTAGTCTAAATTGCCAGATTTAGCAAAAAGAAAACAAAGGGGCTTGTAATTTATTAAAAATTTCATACAAAATATTAATGGTGTAATACATTTAATTCCTAAAAATACCTAATTTAATTGGAGCACTATAATTTAGAGAAGGTAGTCCAGTCCCAATCAAAATTTTTTAGCAGCTAAAATATTGCCAGGATCATAAATGCCACATGTTTTTAAAGTTATTCTTTCTTTTGCCACAAATGTTAATTTTGCAAATTTCATAAACAGATGTTACCACTTAACTCAAATTCACACCAAAATGAAGCAGATAAGAAAACATGGTTACATCTGTGCTTGATTTTATCATAGCGGTAATGAAATAGTTTCATAGAAGAAGGAAAAATAAACATTTAATCATATTAAAAAAGAATATCTGTTCTTAGTATATGTGTTTATATAATAATTTAGGGTTCTTGTGAAGGAAAGTTTCTGACAAACGAAGAAAGTTCACTTCAAGCAGATGACAAATTTATTGGTTTTGCTGTGATAGAATGAGTAATGGAGTTCTAAATATGACCATGTCCTCACATAGTAGAAAGGATTTAATAGATATCACCATTAATGTTACTGGCAGTGGATATTATCCTATGCTACAGTAGCCCATTCGTGATCACCCTGGACCTTTGGCAAAGGGACTCAGGAAGAGGCACAATTAGCAAAGCCTTTCTGCCATCTTGGAGCTGGAGAAGACTGATGTTAGCAAGGCTGTTGGAAAGCTGTTATGCCGGCCTGTTTTTTCTGGACATAATCAGCATGTCTATTATCAAAAGAAAAGGAACACATAGCTCATATAACTGAAGGTGTTATGGAAATAGAATTCTACTGGTAGAAGAAATGTCTTTAACCATACAAGACATATTTCAAGGATGACTCATGTTAATAAAGTTCACCAAAGCAGACTAATCAGAGGAAAAGTAATTCATGCTCACCAGAGAAAGAAAGCAGCTTTCATTCTAAGCCTCTGAAACACAGACTCCGAGCTAACAGTTTCAATTATTTCAGTAAACTGACAAATGTACAACTTGAAAAGATTATTTAAATAAAAAATGAAGAGATTGAATAAGATATGGGGAGAGGGAGGAAGAGAGGAAGACAGAAAGGGAAAGAAGGATGGAGAGAGGGAGGGAAGAAAGGAGGGAAATGGTTAGAAAAACCAGAAAAGGCAAAAATAACAGATGCACATGCTGGAAATTTTCAAAATAAAGATGGAGGGCAGGCTACAAGGCAGTTGTCATCAGCCTCCATAGAGATAAGGCATGAAGGTTCCAATGACACTCAGAGTTGGGCAATCATAAAACAATAAACTTTTCTTTTTTATTTTATTTATTTATTTTCTTATTTTACATATTGATCCCAGTTCACTCTACCTCCCTCTCTCCCTCCCTCCCATGCTCCTTGACTACCCTCCCATCCCATCCCCCACTCCCACTTCTCAGGAAGGGTGATGCCTTCTAAGAGGGGTCAATAAAATCTGTCAAATCATTTGTAGAAGGGACTAGGCCCTTCCTTCTGCCTCTAGGTTAAATGAGTATCCCTCCATGGGAAATGTGCTCCCAAAGTCCTTTTGTGCACCAGGGGTACATCCTGGTTCCATTGTGAGGGCAATCTGACTGTAACATCTGTCACACCATTGATCTCCAGGGTTGATTTGGCTGATCTGGCTGGCTAGGCGGGTATCCCCTTCCTCCCTCACCACTCCATGTGCATCCTTCCCAAAGCTGTGTACTCGTCAGTCGAAGAGGATGATATTCCCCACATGGAGGAGGACCAGTCTTTGGTCAAGGATATACGAGTAGCTGTGCTCCCCTGGTAGAACCTCCAAAGAAGCTCTTAAACTTATTTTCTTAAATGGTTGAATTTGTGGCGTCCAAGTCAAGTGAGTAAGGGGACTCTAGAAGCAATTCTTACCTCTGCACTAATCCTGTTCCAGCCTCCATAACTGAGCAGCCTTGACTATGGGTATTACAGTTAACTTAGTTTCATTCTCGTGTTGTAATGTCAGATGTTCTATTTAGTAGTTGTTCTTTTTTAAAGGAATGAGGGTTCATTTTTTGCCTTAGGGAATCAGGAATGTTACTAAAACTGTGAGCATCTTCATTACTTTCAATAATCGAATTCAACGACTAGAAAATATTCCAAACCAATACAAACTAAACTCTTCATTCAGTTTTGTTTTTGTTTGACATGTAAGTAGTCATTTTATTATTTTGTCTTTTTTCTTTGTTACTATAAAGTGACTATTTTCTTATATTTTTGGTCACAAGTAAAGCTTTAGGTGGCTGAACCATCTCTCCAGCCCAAGTGCCCATTATCTACATTTGTGATTGAAAGACATTTTGGTCATCAACCCAATTTTAAAAATCCTACAAGTCTGTATTTTGAGATTCTTTCTGTTTTTTAATGAGGAAAATAAAGTACATTGGATGTTTTTCTAATATTAACCATTTCAGTAGATTACAAAAAATCCTTTTAGGCACTTCTTGAATAATATACATTTTTGTCTCTTCTGGCAAAATTGAGCATGTAAAATATATGTGTCTATTGACTTCTGGTTGGTTGCTAAGAGACAAAAAAAAAATATGGTTTTGAAGTCTTGGAACAAAGAAACTTATTTTATATAATGTATGTTCTAAAGGAAGCAGAGCTACAGGAAGGTAATTTTTTAATATGAGGATTACAAACATAATAGTACTCAGGAGTATATGAGCACACTGTGAGAAGGTAATATTGAGAATGGAATGACAATGGAAACTGAGAATATCAAGAATTTCTCTCCATTATCAAATTCCAGGGCATTGATGATTTGGTTTATAACAAGCACACTGGAAAAAAATCATTATGATACCATCATTAAAAGCCTTCAATATAGCAGCTCCATAGAAGTAAACAATTTGATATCTTGAGAAAATACATTTCACCTATGGATGTCATTAAAATTAACCTAGACCTGTAAAAAGTATATTATTACAAAACATAATTGAGTGCACTAAAGATGGGATAAAACTAAGTCATGTAAATTGTTATTTAGGTCTCCCCTTCTCTTATCCCACAGATACTAGCTTGTTTGAGTTTGTGGAAAATTCCAAAAGAATGCACATGTAAAAATTTTAAAATTGTTAACATTCCTCTCACTTTATCTCATTTAAAGAAAATTTATATCCATTTCTGTTCAAGCAAAGAGCAGACATGTTCTTCTGAATGCTGATGATTTTTTTCAACTCTGTTAAAATCAAAACTTCTCCTGAAACTTGGTGTTCTCTAGCTGTATGCTTGATTAATGGTATTTAATGAAATTCACTTGCTAAAACTCAATTTCTTGGAAACATTCTAGTTATATTTCCTTCTCAACATTAAATCCTTTCCTAATCACCTCCATTCTTTTTCCACTCTACCTACTTAATAACTCATCCTCTGCTTTTGGACTTACACTAAATCAGTATTTATTGGCCTTATAAACTCTATCTTATCACCCCATTGTTCAGAGGACTGGGCATCCATGGACTGTCCAAGTTCCTTATTAATTCCAAACACTGACCTAAAAAAGAGAACTGCCTAAAACTAATGACCTTTACTTGTGAAGTCTTAGTTGTCCATTTGCCCTGAATAGCTTTCAAGTTATGTTTACTCTCACAATGAGAGAGATTTACTATCTTCTTGGGAGCCCTTTCTGGCTTTTACAGGCAGCAACAAGTTCTCTACTATATGTATTATTCCTATTGTCCCTTATTCATATCTCACACATTGAAAGCTTCAGTTGGAAGTAGCATGAAATACCATCATCTTCTATGGTTGACCACTATATATTTTTACAAATAATTTTTCAAATTAACAAATATATAAATAATAAATAAATA
This sequence comes from Phodopus roborovskii, assembly GCF_943737965.1. Taxonomy (NCBI): domain Eukaryota; kingdom Metazoa; phylum Chordata; class Mammalia; order Rodentia; family Cricetidae; genus Phodopus; species Phodopus roborovskii. Next base: position 20,906,474 of record NW_026126433.1, read on the forward strand.
AATTTAATTGCATTCAAGGAACCAAAACAATATCGGAGACTTGAACTATCTCATTTCAGTTCCTGGAGAATTAAATAGAGAACAAAGATCAAACCACAGATTTACTCCTGCAAACATTTAGGATATTGGGTTTGTTCAAGATAAAACAAAAAATGTTATGCAGTAAATAAATGTAATAGTAGTATGAATCACAAGGCATGCAAAGGACAAAAGATTGCAACATGTCTTGTGGTGATTAAAAATAACATGCTTAGACATACAATAGTCATCAAATACACAAAATAAAAATATAATACTTAAGTTCTGAAAATAAAAAGGTAGACCATATCGGAAGCACTGGAACTATGTAATTGGACAGATAGAATGGTTGTGAGTGAAATGAAGCACAGAACACGTTAAATAAAATGAGTCAATAGATGATGCTGTCAACAACAATGTGCACAGAGTGAGAAGACTTCAAATGAGTTCACCATAGTCTAAGATCTATAAAAGTTATGACACAGGGTATGGCAAAGCAATCTTTAAAAGTGTAAAATCTAAGGTTTCTGCAAGCTATTGGAAAATGAACACAGCTTGTCAGTGGGTGATGGATGTCCTTTTTAGTATTTCCCGCTTGTACTCTTAGAGTCACCAGTTAGGTTTTTCAGGTCAGGTTTTGCTTTCCTTGACAATGTAATTCTTGACAATATAATCCCTAGCAGATAAAAAACTATTGTCTATTTGTTTCAGGTCACTTCTCTGTGAATGTAACCACATGTCTTTTCTGTGTGCAGTTGTTAAGCCAGAAGGTTTTGTTTTATTTGTAGTACTCTACCTTGTTCATTCTTCTCTCATCCTTAACATTATTGTGCCTGTGTGAAATATATAGCAAGTAAGACCTTGATCCCTTTTCTTCATTGACTCACTCTGATCTCCATTTCATCATGAGGCAGAAAACTGACCATACAAAATATGTCAAAATGAAGTTCCATTAAATATTTATCTCTTTAAATATTTACTCTTTAGTGTATTGAATTATGGAAGCTATACCTTGTGGCATGGACCCCAAAGTATCCAAATTTCAAAATACTCTGTCAAAGTATATTAGTTTATTGGATTAGTTATGGCATTGATTATTAACTCTTTTACGTGATTTTTCTTTTTTGCAGGAGACATAAAAACAAGCATGCATTTCCCCAAAGTAGGTCACGACCTATAGACAATAGAAATGCTTCCACTCAAAATCAGCTTAGAGATCATGTAACTTACTCCTGTAAGGATGAGAGAGAACTTGCAGGAGCAAGCTCATAGGCTGTTCTATCATAGTAAAACCCACTTTAGCATGTGTGAAACTCACAAAAGATACATCTTTCAGCTCTCTGCATAATTTTTCAAAAGTTGTGTTTTTTGAGATTCCCCTTTTCCTAGGAGACATTCTAAGTATATAAACAAGGAGTTGAGCCTGTGATCATGGGGGCATCAGGAATCTACTGAGATTTGTGGACAATTACTGTTAATTCTCTATTAATATTTACATATAATACTAAATTAGGCAAGATCCTTTATGATAGCATTATCTGTTTCTTGCTTGCTCAAAAGAGGTCAGTAATAGTCCATTCATGGGTGAAACCATGTTTATACACTTCCTTGATGAGCAAAAGTCCTAGAAAACTCACCTGCCAATCTCAAATTGGAAAGTACATTATTATATACTTATTCACTTGGAGCCCCCTGGTTCTGTTCTCTACTAGAGGGCTTCCTACAGAAGATGCATTAAAACTGTGATAGACTTTTAAAACTGTGTGTTTAAAGAAATGCACTTCTCAATGTAAACAGTTCCGGAATGAGAAGCATATTTCCAGATTTCCATTCTTTTGGGTTTGTATTTTAAAAACTAGATCTTCCTTACTACCTGTACCTGAAGGTTAAATCACAAATTTAATTTTCTTTTATATTAAACGTCAGATCTGAAGAGTACATTGCTTCACATCCAACTCACTCTTTTCTCAATATCATATCCTATCTTTGGCTTCCAAGATTGGGGCACACAACAAAGGACATTATAGCTGAGATCTAAATTTTATTTAATAAGCCCTTCCAGACATAAGAAATATCCAACAAAATTTATCTTTCATGTAGTTTTCTGCCAAATCAGAGGCTAATGGATTGAACAGGATCCTTGTGTTTGTTTGATTTTCTCTCTCATTGTAATTACTCATGGGTCAACTTATTTTCTAAGAAAATATTTTAGCCACACTTACCTGTTTAATTGCTCACAGCAAGGGCCTTGAGATAGATGTCATATATTACTCTCAGGGATTGTGATAGATTTGTGGTAGAAAAAAAAATATGTTTGGACTCAGTTCAGATAGGGTGCCAGTAACAGACAAAAGAAATTATTCTACACAAATCAATGTCATTACATGAAAGATCCATAGGTTTGAAGTGAGACTGAATGTACTTCCTCAGCTTGATAATAAAATAAGCGAAATGGGGTGGAAATATGTGGAGTGAGGAGCTTCTGCTATTTAGTATGTGATTCCTTTATTCAACTTTGCTGGGTTAGACACTTGTCAATCCTATGAATCTTTATGTAATGAGATTGATGGTGACCTCTTTACAAATAGGGAGTGTGGGAGAATCAGTAGGGAGGAAAGTTGAGAATGAAGGAGGGAAAAGTTCCCTGGTAGAGTTTTGAAGTCTCTTATGTATACTATCATATCATCTGCAAAGAGTGACAGTTTGACTTCTTCCTTTCCAAGTTAGCTCCCCTTGATCTCCTTTTGTTATCTTATTGCTTTACTTAGATGTTCAAGTAAAATATTGAAAAGGTATGGAAAGAGTGGGTAGGGTAGCCTTTGCCTTTTTCCTGATTTTAGAGGAAGAGAGTAGATTTAAGCTTCTCTCCATTTAGTTTGATGTTGGCTGTTGGTTTATTGTATATTACTTTTATTATGTTTAGGTATGTTCCTGATGTCCCTGACCTTTCCAAGAATGGGTGTTGTATTTTGTCAAAAGTGTTTTCAATATGTACTGGGATGATCATGTGGTTTTTCTGTTTCAGTTTATTTATATGGTGGATCACATTGATAGATTTTCATATGTTGAAATAACATTGCACCCCTGGGATGAAGCCAACTTGGTCATGGTAAATGATTTCTCTGATGTTTACTTGGATTCGATATGCCAGTATTTTATATTGCGTATTTTTGCATCAATGTTCATGAGGGATATTAGTCTGTAATTGTCTTTTCTTAATTGGGTCTTTGTGTGGCTTAGGTACCAAGGTAATTGTAGTCTCATAAAGAGTTTGGTTATGAATCTTCTGCTTCTATTTTGGGGAACAATTTGAGGAGTATTGCTATTGGCTCTTCTTTGAATTTCTGGTAGAATTCTGCACTGAAACCATCTGGCCCTGGGCTTTTTTTTTTTTTTTTTCTTTTGTTTTTTTGAGAGGCTTTTGTTAATTGCTTCTATTTCATTAGGGGCTATAGGTCTATTTAAATTGTTTATCTCTTCTTTATTTAATTTTGGTAAGTTATATCTATGCAGAAATTTGTTCATTTCCTTAGAATTTTTTTTTTAATTTTGTGGAGAACAGGTTTTCAAATTATGACCGGAAGAATCTCTAGATTTCCTCAGTGTCCATTGTTATTTTCCCTTTCATTTCTGGTTTTGTTGATTTGTATGTTCTTTCTCTGTCGTTTGGTTAGTTTGAATAAAGGTATGTCTATATTGTTTATTTTTCAAAAAAAAATCTTTGTTACATTGTTTCTTTGTATTGTTTTCCTAGTTTCTACTTTATTGATTTCAAGCCTCAAATTGATGATTTCCTGAAATCTACAAATGGATGGAACTTCAAGAAACTATCCTGAGTGAGGTAACCCAGTCACAAAAAGATGGATTTTAGACATTGAGTCAAGGATCACCAGCTTATAATTCACACCACCAAAGAAACTAGGATAGAAGGAGAAACCTAAGAGATTCATACAAGGACCCCCACAGAAGGAGAAAGAACATGTACTGAAGATCATATTGGGAGTGGGGGTCAGTGATGGAGAGAGAGTTAGGAGAAAGATAAGGGGAGGAGAGGAAAACATATGGGACCAGGAAGATTGAATGGAAGGACAAATAGACAAGAGCAAAAATCAAAATAAATAAATAAATAAATAAATAAAATAAAATAAAAACCAAAATAAAAACAAAAGATACCATAAAAGGGAGCCATTATAGGTTTGAAGAGAAAACCAACTCTGGAGAAATGTCCAGAGACCAACAAGGATGACTCCAACTAACAATCTGAGCAACAGTGGAAAGCCTACCTTAAATGCCTTAATTGTCCTTCTCTGATAATGAGATTAAAAACTAACTTATATGTCATCATAGAGTCCTTATGTAGTAGCTGATGGAAACAGAAGCAGACATCTGCTGATAAACTCTGAGCCAAACTCCTAGAATCCAGTTGCACACGAGAGGAGTGATAAGAAAAGGGGTTAAGACCAGGCTACAGAATCACACAAAGACAGCTGACCTGAACAAAGTGGAGATAATGTACACCCAGACTGATAGCTGGGGAACCAGCATTGTACTGACTCAGACCCCTTGAACTTGGGTCTCAGATAGAAGGCCTGGCAGTCTATGGGACCTGTTACAGTGGAACCAGGATGTATCCCTGGTGCAACAAAGATCTTCAAGAGGGATACTCCCTTAGCTTACAAACATAAGGAAGGGCTTACTCCATATCCCAAATGACTTGACTGATGTTGATGATCCCTCCTGGAAGGGATCATCCTCCTTGTGGAGTTTAGGGGGAAATGGGATGGGAAGGGGAGTTGGTGGCATGGGATGGAGGCAGGAAGATGGAACTCAGATCAATATGTGAAATACACACACACACACACACACACACACATACACACAAACACATACATACCTTTATGGAGGGAAGAAACACAAGGAGAAGACAAAGAAGGAGGAAAAGGAAGAAAATAAGAGAAGAGGAAAGGAAATTATGTATTGGAGAGGGTTGATAGATGGATTAGAGGAAGAAAATACCTGAGAAATATATATATATGGAAAGAAAGGTGGTTGTAAGGAAGGGAGGTAGGAAGAGAGAAAACATTTAAAGAAGAAAGGAAAGGAAATAGGAAGAGAAGAGAAAAGATAGGTGAATAGGAGAGGGGAGGATAGGGGACTGTTAAGTAGAGGGACAAGGAGATGATAGAGAGGAAATGGAATGTTAGAAGAATAAAATACTTTTGTTTCTCTATTTCTTTACCAAAAACCACTAAGTACAAGTCAATACCAGTTGTATTCCTGTCTTAAAGTGAAAATTGTTCCTCCAAGAATGTTGGCAAAGATAAATTAAGGAAGTTGATAATTTAGTTGTTATAGTCTACCCCAAAGATGTCTAGTCTTGCAAAATAAATTAGACATAGTTATTATTTTCTGTGGCTATTAATTGCCCCAATTTCTACTTCTAAATGAATCCTTTACTGATATAACAAATGAAACAATCAGGGAGAAATGATTTAAATTGTTGAGATTGGCTTGCTGCTTTTAAAAATAATCAGTAGCATTTATTATTACCAACATCAAGGTAAACAGTAATCATAGGACAGAAGAACTAAACATGGATTGCAATAAATGAAGTATCAGATTAAAGATTAGCATTTAAAGGTAGTAGTCTTTGCTTTGTGTTGTAATTATGTATGCTTGGTAAACATGTTTCATGAATTATAGTCAGTGCTATACCTTTAAATTTAATTCTTATCTATATTTTCCAGGGTACACTGAGTTGTTCACCCAATGACAACGTGAGCAGTATTGTGAAAAGAATATCTTCATTTTGGAACACAAATTAAAATAAAGTATTATGATTAATATTGCATTCAGTATTAGTTTAATGTTCTAGGCCTGTGGTGATATTTTCCTGGTGCTTAAGCAAAAGCCACCTAATTTTTTTTTTTTTACTTCACTCTCTTCATGATATCTTCTACCCAAGAATTTATTCATGTTATAGAAATCCACTTACTATTCTCTGTTGAGTATGGGAAGTGCATGAGTATTTGCTTAGTACTAATGAGGACCTGAGTTTTATTTCTGGACTTTTAAAAAAGAGTTTACTTTTAAGAATCCCCCATTACATGTGGGTAAATTATTAGCTTTTAATCTTAGTATTGGCTAATTTGATGTTAATAAGAAGGAAATGCTCATTTGGAAACCTGTGTGATTTTTGACAAGCAAAACCAAATTTTTAAAACTTTTTGCTATGGCAAAACAACAGCCGAAAGCATAAAAATGGCTTATAAATAGGTTAGTTCTCCCAAAACTCCTGTGGAAATAAGGTAGACAATGACAGTTAGGAAGGAGTAGGTACAGTGACACTTGACAATGGAACTCTGTTTAAAAGAGTCCAAGCAATAGTTTCTATAGGGATATCTTAGCATGATTGCAAAGGAAATATACTCACAAGTCAGGCAATCTGAAGATGAGCCTATCTTTAATTCAGCAAGCTTAAGCTACAAGGCAAATTTCATGTAAAGTTTCTAACACTTCCTGATAATGAAAGCACAGAGGCTAATATAAGGAATCTGAAGGATTTAAGAAATTAAAAAAAGACTACCATGAGGTAATTGAACTCTGTTTTTCTCTATACTTTAGGAGACTGAGAAAAATTGAGACAGTTCTTTGTTTGGAAAAAGTTCAATTAGATCAATGTTTCAGTGCCTTTGGGGAAAGTCAACCATTCACTCTATCGTGTTTGGACTCTATTTCAAAGTGGCTCAAAGGTGGTATAAAAGGTGGTAATTAGGTTTATCAAACTGATTTGTATAGACTTTCTTCTGTATCTAAGGTTATATTTGTTTCAATAAACTCAATGATAACAGACTTAAACCTTCCTTATTTTTCTAAGGAAAGTCTCTAGGCTATAATACAGTCTGACATAAAAGGTGGAAAAAGTCTTACATGTTTTTTTTTTTTTTTTTTTGTTGTTTTTGTTTTTTTTTTTTCCCTTGTTGTTACTCAAATTATACTAATGTTCAGCCTGCAGTTGGCCTTGGGGGAACAAACCTGTAACTCCAGTTTTTCATGAGGCTGCTTTGAGAAGATGTTAGTTCAAGGCTTATCTAGACTACTGAATGAGTTCAAGGCTAGCCTCAGTAACTTAGTAAGGTTCAAAAGGGATGATACATGTATGCAAAATTTGTGTTACAGGTACCTTGTAATAGTATACTGCTAAGTACCTGGTCAAAATTCCTAGATATTAGCACCCAACTAAAGACAACTTAGCATTTCCTTGGTATTGTCCAAGATTTTTAGTGCTATATTTGGCACAGAAATTCTGTTATTGTTCTGCATATTTTGCTAACATTTATTAGGTCCTTTTCATGTTTTTTCACATACTTTAGCTACATTTTCCTTTTCTGTTATTGTCACAATGAACTATTTTTCTCTTCCTAACAATTGCTTAAATGGAACTAAAACCTTCTTGCACACAGCTGTTATTAAAAGTATCATGTTGCCTATGCCATTCCAAGCTACACACTCACACACACAAATATATTCATGGTTTTCACACCTACCTGCAATCCCAGCACTGGAGATGCTGATATGGGAAGTAGAAATCCATCCTAAAGCACTTAGTAAACCGTGAGCCTGTCATACAAAATTGGAAAAGAATGGTATTCCACTAATCTTACATACAAACATAAAAACAAGGAATAGAAATCTATATATTTTAAGAATCAAAAGAAACTCACTTTAGAAATAAAAGAAAGCATATAGCAAGTAAAAATCTCAAAAATAAGTAAAAGCTTTAAATATGTACAAAATGAAAGTAATTACTAAATTCCTGATTGTAGCAAAATAAAGGACACAAAGATAATATTGGAGTACAGCAATCAAGCTGGATATCAGAAAATTATAGCAGCTGTCTGCTAGCTTCTTACCTATACCTCAGGCTGAATGGGCTGATTCTTTCTCTAGGAGATCTCGGGAAGCCTCAGTCTGTAACCTCTCTTCAGGATGGTTGGAGAATGAATTCCTAATACCTTCAGTGGGGCTGAAGAATAAATGCTTCATACTGAATACTTGATCCTGTCTTTTATACCCTTCTAATGCTGGGATTAAAGGTATAAGCTATAGTTCTCTTTCAGACTGATTCAAACCTGTGTAGATATGGGTGACCTTAAACTCACAGAGATCCTTCTATCACTTAATCCTGGTTCTCAGGATTAAAGGTGTTCACTACCACCTCCTATCTTAAGGCTGCTGGGATTAAAGGTGTGTATCACCACTGCCTGATTTCTTTAGCTAGAGACTAACTTTGCTTTTCTGAATCCTCGGACAAGCTTCAGTAGATCATAATAACATATGACTATACCTCATATAACCATCAAGTCATGTGGAAGCTTCACACAGAGTCAATTTCTGTAAGTAAAATTCTGAAAGTTGTAAACTAGGCACCAACATTAAATTGTGTTTTGTTTCCATACATTATAAATTTGATTAAATTCCAAGAAAAGCCTTGGATGGATGACAAAATTTACCTGAGGGAAAAAAATCAATGTGAACAATCATTATCCATCCAAGATTTTCTCTACATTACTGTATTCTTTTATTATGTGCACTTAAGAGAGATTCATAGATTAATTCCCAAATTTCTGTGTATGTTATTTTGAATGAATCTTGTTCTATGAAGGCAAAACAAAAATAGTTGTCAAATGATGGTGTAATACTATTTCTAGGAAGATGTTCTTAATAGTGGAAGTAGGATGGGCATGTTATGGAGAAGAAGATATTGAGGAAGATTGAGACAGGGCAGGAATAGTAGGAGGGAGGGAGAGAGAGAGAACATAAAAGAGGGAGCCATTATTGGTTTGAAGAGAAAACTGAACCTAAAGAAAGGTCTATAGACCTACAAGACTGACTCCAGCTAACAATTTGAGCAAGCATGGAAAGGCTACCATAAATGCCCTTCCCTGATAGAGAGATTGACAACTAACTTATCCACCATCATGGAACCCTCATCTAGTACCTGTAGGAAACATAAGCAAACACCCATAAATGACACTGAGTCAACTAGAATCAAGACACACGGAGAGAGGACAAGACCAGGTTGCAGAAACACATGGACACAGCTTACCTGAACAAGGAGGAGGTAATGCCCCCCCACCCAGTCTGATAGCTGAGAATCCAGCATGGAACTGACTCAGACCCCATGAAAATGGGTCTCAGCTAGAAGGACTGAGCAGTCTAAGGGACCAGAATGTATACTTGGTGCACAAAAGGACCTTGTGGACACTTCCCCCATGGAGGGATACTCCCTTAATCTAGAGACAGGAGAGAAGTCCTAGTTCCTACTTCAAATGACTTGATAGATTTACATGACCCCACCTGGATAGTATAGCCCTACATGTGGAATTGGGGTGGGGGATGGGAGAGGAGGGTGTTCAGTTTGCATGTGATGGTAGAGAGAGGGTAAGAGGGAGGGAGGGAGGGAGGGAGGAAGAGAGGGAGAGGGAACTGGGATCTATATGTAAAATTTAAAAAAGTAAAATAAAAAAACAAGATATTGAGGAATATAAATCTCTCTTCTCTACTTCCATTTGTCATGTGTGCATGGATTTCATTCACTGTAGTTGTCACAGATTGTGTGTGTGTGTGTGTGTGTGTGTGTAACATATGTATATATGTTTATGTGTGAAACCTATACATACATATAACTACAATATCATGTATTATGTGAATGTATATGTATATTTATCTATTTCTCTGTATATTCACAAGTACAAACACACTTGCATTTGTTCTATATATGTATGTATATACACACACACACACACACACACATATATATATATATATATATATATATATATGTAGCTCAAGATTTTTTTCTGAACAGTGTACTTTCTATCTACAAATTGTGTAGTACTATATATACAGTGTGTTAACATGAAAATTAATTCAATTCTATTATGCTCTCTCTTTTTTTGCTCTGATTCATTCATCTTCTGAATCAATCATCCTAGTTCCACATGTCTCCAGTCCTCCCTTCTTTTTCTGCTAACTCACTCCCCACTCAATATCCTGCCTCCAAATATGCTAAGGAGTTTTTGTTCCTTTCCCCTTCTGTGAGGGACTTTGTATGAATCTCTTAGGTTCCTCCTTGTATCCTAGTTTCTCTGGCAGTATGAATTATAGGCTAGTTACCAGAACACCAAATAACTCTATTAAAAAGTGGGATACAGAACTGAATAGAAAATCCTCAATATAAGAATCTAAAATGGCTGAAAGGCACTTAAGATAGATCTCAACATCCTTATCCATCAGGGGAATACAAATCAAAACAACTCTGAGGTACCATCTTACTCTTGTCAATATGGCTAAAATTATAAACATAAATGACATCTTATGCTGGAGAGAATGTAGAGAAAAGGGAACACTCCTCCACTGCTGGTGGGAGTGCAAACTTGTACAGCCATTTTGGAGATCAGTATGTCGGTTCCTCAGTAAAATGGGAATCAGTCTACTACAAGACCTGGAAATTACACTCTTAAGCATATACCCAAATTATCTACATCCATGCAACAAAGATATCTGTTCAACAATGTTCATAGCAGCAATATCTGTAACAGCAAGAACCTGGAATCAATCTAGATGACCTTTACTGAATAATGGATACAGAATATGTTGTACCTTCACACAATGAGATACTACTCAACAGAAGAAAACAATGGAATCTTGAAGTTCACAGGCAAATGGATAGAACATGAAGAAACCATCCTGAGTGAGGTAACCCAGTCACAAAAAGTGGAACATGATATGTACTCATTCCTATATGGATTTTATAAATAGAACAAATGATCATCAGCCTATGATTCACACCACCAGATAAACTAGAATAGGAGGAACCTAAGAGATTCACAAAAGGTCCCTCACAGTAGGGGAAAGGAACAAGATCTCCTGAGCACATTGGGAGTGAGGGGTTGGAAGTGAATGAAAAAGGAATTAGCAGAAAGAGAGGGGGATGAGAGGAGAACATGTGGGTTCAGGAAGATTGAGTCAGGGGATGAATAGATGAGAGAAAAAAGTAAGATACCACAATAGAGGGAGCCATTATAGGTGTAGGTTTGAAGAGAAAACTGACTCAAGATAAATGTCCAGAGACCTACAAGGATGACCCCAACTAACAACCTGAGCAACAGTAGAAAGGCTACCTTAAACACTCTTCCCTGACAATGAGATTGATAACTAATTTATATGCCATCATAGAGTCTTCATCTAGTAGCTGATAGAAACAGAAGCAGACACCAATAGCTAAACACTGAGATGAACTCCTGGAATCCAGATGCAGAAAGAGAGGAGTGATAAGAAAAGGGGTCAAGACCAGGCTAAGAAACCCACAGAGACAGCTGACCTCAACAAGGGGGAGCTCATGGACAACCAGACTGATAGCTAAGAAAACAGCATTGTACTGACTCAGTCCCCCTGAACATGGGTCTCAGTTAGAAAGCCTGGGCATTCTAAGGGACCTCTGACAGTGGAACCAGGATGTATCCCTAGTACATGGAAGGACTGTAGGAACACATTCCCCATGGAGGGATACACCCTTAGCCTAAAAGCAGGAGGGGTGCCTAGACTCTACCTAAAATTACTTGCCAGATTTTGAATATCCCTCCTGGAAGGCATCATCCTCCCTTTGGATTAGAGTATAATGGGATGGGAGTGGGGTCATAGGACATGGGAGTTAGAGAGGGAATGAAACTGGGAATTGATATGTAAAATAAGGAAAATAATTAATATATATTAAAAATAAAAAATAAGATTCAGATGTAAACATTTTCTTAATTAGTAATTGAAGTGGGGGGGGGGACTCAGTCCCTGGTGGGTCATGCTGTCTCTCAGTTAGTGATCCTGGGTTCTATATGAGTGAACTAAGTGATGTAAGTAAGTTAGTAAGCAGCACCCCTCCATGGCTTGTGCATTAGCTCCTGTCTCCAGGACCCTGCCCTGTTTGTTTTCCTGTCTTGGCTTCCTTCCATTATAAAAAGTGCTGTGGAAAGTATAAGCCAAATAACCATTCCCCCTCCAACTTGCTTTGGTTATGAGGTTTCATCATAGTACTAATAATAATCCTAACAATAATCTTTTTATAGTCTTTTAAAATTTCTAAAACTGTCCCAAACTATAAGAAATTATAATCAGGTCTGGCTTCTTTACCAGAGGTCCTAGGGACTCCAGATATGATACCATCCACCACCTGCTAACCTCATTTAAGCCTGCCCAACATCACTAGACTGCAACCCCTCCCTTGAGCAACATATTCTGGCCTACCTCTTCTGAAAGTCTTAGGCTTAATGGAACCCAAGCTGGATCAGGGTCCCCAGTCCAAGCATAAAACTTCTGCTAGCAGTGAAGGTTGTGAGGCACTCTTTAAAACCTGCACTGGGGAGGCAGAGACAGGCAGGTGTCTGAGACTTGGATGGCACTCTGGTCTTTAGAGGGAGTTTTATGACAGGTTCCACATGCAACAAAGAAAAACCCTGTTTCAAAAATCCAAAAGAAACAGAAGGAAGGAAGGGAGGGAGGAAGAAGGAAGAAAGGTCTGTTTCGCTGGAGGTCTTGCTGTACAAAGAATCACAGAGGCTACATGGGTACTTCAAAATGCAGAGACATCACTGACACCCAACACCCCAGAGGTTTTGCAGGTTCCCCGAAACCCAAACAGAGACACCCTGCAGGACATGAAGATTTGCTAGAAGTGCAGATAGGTAATAGAAACCAAATAACAAACACCCATCCTACAAAGACAAATGTATGAATCAACCAACACCTAGACTTTTAATCATCCAAATATTAAAACTTAAACTCCAATGTTGGAATACAATACAATCAATAACATAAAAGGCAACATGTCACCTCCAGAATTCAGCTAGACATGAAAGATCCAATGAAGCAGACCCTAAAAAAATGACCTTAAAAATAACTTTATGAAAATGATACAAGTCTGCAAGGAGGAAATGAAGAAACAAAAAAGCCTTAAAGCAATCAAGGAATAAACAGTAAAATGTTAGAGAAATTAATAACTCCTTTAAAGAATGGCCAAGATAGCTGAGGAAAAAACCAAATAGGTGAAGGAAACAGCTCAAGACCTGAAAATATATAAAAAAAAAAAAAAAAACACAAATTGAGTACTTCTGGAAATGGAAAATCTGGTTGAGCAAACAGGAACTACAAAATTATACATCAGCAACAAAATACAAGAGATAGAAAGGAAAGTCTCTGGTATTGAAGATACAATAGAGGAAATAGACACATCAGTCAAAAGAAATGTTAAATGAAAAATATTCCTAACACAAAAAACTCAGGATATCTTGGACACAATGAAAACACCAAAACTATGAATAATAAGAATAGGAGAATGAGAAGAATCCTTGCTAAGGCACCAGAAAATATATTCAACAAATTAAAGATGAAACATTTCCCAAGCTAAAGGAGGACATGCCTATAAAGGTAAAAGAAGCTTAGGGAACCCCAAATAGACAGGATGAAAAAGAAGTCTCCTTGCCACATTATAGTCAAAACATTATTTACAGAATAAAGAAAGAATGTTATAAGTTACACATCAAGAAGACAAAGCAACAAATAAATGTAAACCTGTCAAAATTACACTCATTTAATTAATGGAGTCTATAAATGCCAGATGGGCCTGGAAAGATATCTTGAAGACTTTAAGATCCCACAGAAGACCCAGTAAAACCATCATTTTTTTTCATTGTATAATTTTAGTTTTTTTTGTCAAAAATCAGATGTTCATAGGTATGTGAATTAATATCAGAGTCTTCACTTCAATTCCACCAATCTACCAATGTCTGTTTTTGTGTCAGTGCCAGTTTTCAGTAGTATAGGTTGATAGTAGAGCTAGAAGTCAGAGAACCAACATCAGACTGAACCAAGGCTCCTGATCATTGGTGTCAGTTGTGTGTGTGTGTGTGTGTGTGTGTGTGTGTGTGTGTGTGTGTGTGTGTGTGTGTGGTGGTGGTGGTGGTGGTTGTGGTGGTGGTATATGGATCCTCAAGCAGCCCAACCAGTATTTATCCATAGTGTAAAAATGGGCTTCAGTGGCCCATTCCCTATGGAGGGATTCTCTCTCAGCCTAGATTCAAGGGAAAGGGCCTAGATCCTGCCCCAAATAAAGTGACAGACTTTAGTGATCCCCCTTGAGAGTTCTCACCCTCCCTGACTAGTGGATGAGGAGGGGGTACTGAACATCTGTATCCCAAATACAAGGACACCCGCATTTGTAAAAGAAATATTACTGAAGATTAAGTTACAGTCAAACCCCACACCTTAAAGAGGTAGACTTCAACACTCTACTCTCAACAATGAACGGATTATTGAGACAGAAACTAAACAGAAATAAATCAATTAACATATGTTTTGACTCGAATAGACCTAACAGATATCTTCAAAGCATTTCACCAAAACACAAATGATATACTTTCTCTCATCATGTCATGTAACCTTCTCCAAAACTTATCATATCCTTGGACACAAAGCGATTCTCAACACAAGCAAAATAAATAAAATAACTCCCTGTAACTTATCAGACCACCAAGGATAAAATCTGATTTCAACAACAATAAAAACAACAGAAAGTCTAAAATCTCATGGAAACTGAACAATTCTACTGAGTTACAATTTGGTCAAAGAAGAAATAAAGATGTCCTAGAATGCAATGAAAAGGAATGTACAACACAACCAAACTTAAGGCACACAATAAAAGCTTGCTAGAGATAAGATCCTCGGTAAAGATTTTGGAGAGATCATATATTAGCAACTTAACAGTATATCTGAAAGCTCTTAAGCAAAAAGAAGAAAATACACCCAAGAGTGGTAGAAGGTAGGAAATTACTGAACTTGGGTCTGAAATAAATACAATATAAATAAAGAGAACAATGAAAAAATATCTATGAAAGATATAGTTGCTTCTTTGAAAAGAAATTAGCAAAGTTGATAAACCCTTAAACGGGCAGATCAATCTTTGTTAATTTAAGGCCACAATGAGCTATATAAAATTCATACACTATCCCTAGTATACGAATGGACTTTGGGAATTCATTCTATGTAGAGGGATATTCTCTCAGTCTAGACACATAGGAGAGGGCCTAGGCCCTGTTTCAAATGATATGGCAGACCCCAATGGAAGTCCTCACCCTCCCCGGGGATGGGATGTGGGTTGGGAGGTAGACAGAGGAGAAGGGGAGGGTGAGGGAACTGGGATTGACATGTAAAACAAACTTAAATTTAAATAAAAAATATATTATCAAAAAAATTGATACACTCTAAGAGAAACAGCTCACACAAAGGTCATCTCAGAGACATATACGATGGGAGTGGAGCATTCAATAGTGTGTCTCAGATTTATTCTGCAGCCACGCTGAGACAGGACAGCCCTTGCATTCTAAAGTAGAGGTATGAGCTAGTGGCTGCCTGCTTTGCTTATCTGACCATCAGCTTGAAACCCAATATCTTTCTCTGGGATTTTATTAATGCATATTACAGACAGAGAATGATAAGCAGCTAATAAGGAATGTTTTCATGAGCATGCCAATTGATTAACCAATACCAATGGTCAACATATAAGTGAAAGAACATGGACTGTGAAGGTTGTATTTATGTATTTGTTATAAAATGTAAATTCAGATAACAAATATATAAATAAAATGTATAGAAAAAAGTATAGGTCAAAATTAAAGAAAAGAAGGGACTGATTTTGGTAGAAAGATGCAGGGGATACATAAAAGAGATTTGGGCAAAGAAAGTGGATGGGGAAAAATGCTGTAATTATTCTATAATCTCAAAAAAATATATTTTTAAAAATCAATGAACTGTTCAGTTTTGAGTTGGTTTGTACTTCATTGTACAAAAGTGTTCTCAAGATCAAATACTGAGTTGATGCTGAGTCTTGTTTGAGCTCAATTCCTATCCTTATAAAATTATTAACACTTATTAGATAAAACTAATTTTCCTTCCACCTACGCACCCTGATAAAATATAAATACTATGACCAAATTAATGTTTCTTCTCCTCAAACCTCAGTGTTAAAATGGATTCTAGAGAAAATGACCAAAGACAACAAAATGGATGAACTTTACAGTCAACTGGTTGAGCATTTATTTGAATTAAACGTTGAAGTGTGGCTAATTAAGCCATTAACCTTTATATTAAAAATTCTATTTCACACTGTGTTCTACACAGGGTTCAGCTGTAGCTCAAGTGTTGCTTAATTAAATCTAAGGCTAAAATGTTTTTTTTTTTTTTTTAATTCTCTGCTAGGGTTATTACTAAAAGAATATAAACACTGGATACTATTTTTAGTAAATAATTTTGTAATTAAATGAATAAAGCTCTCACTGACACTTCTGGCAATAATTTGAAGAAAACTCATTCCTACCTACATTAATAATTAAGAAGCATAACATTGAGGTTTCTCTACATAAGAACACATACGGAATAGGTACTTTAAGTCATCTGTATGTTTTACGTAAGTTTTATATTTATTTTATTCTTATTTCTAAATCAAATTCAAGAAAACTAATGAAATGGCATTTACATAAAAAATACTTATAAATTGCAATATGTTGATATAATAAAGTCCTTCCATGGCATTGTCCTTAAGTTGTTACCAAAAACTAATTATGTTTTCTTAAAAATACATGTATTTGAATCAGAGTAGGCCTGATATATCAACAAAAACACAATATTCACTTATATCATCTGTCTGTCTTCCTATTTGCTTACTTATTCGTTGTGCTCCCTAATTTCTAATTGCTTCTCAGAATGTCCTTTACCAAATTCCTAATATATCAGTAGGTTTCTCTGTGCCTCTATCACTTATCTTAGTGACTAAATCCTGAGATTAAATTTACAGCTTTACATTTGTCATAATATGTTGGAAGAAATAAAATACTTTGGGGAAAATCACATTGGAAATCATTTCTGTTTCCCAGAATTCAGGACACTGAGACAAGCGGAGAAACAGCTTCAATCACTAAACTATTATTCCTCTCTCTCTCTCTCTCTCTCTCTCTCTCTCTCTCTCTCTCTCTCTCTCCCTCTCTCTTCCTCCCTCCCTCTGTGTGTACATATGTATGTATATATTGAATTACTTATTTGATATACATGTATATATGATTTAGCATATATTTGTTTTTAAGGCAGAGATTAGATATTTTCTTTACCACATACTGAAATTTAAACCATGAAATGCCCCATTCTAAAAGAATAATTCTAAGAAGTGGTATTTACTAGTTGGAGAGGACATAAAATTTCTTTTTTATACAATATTTAAAACATTTACATAGCTCTTTCTCTCAGGCCCGTGGCATCAGCAAGTTGGGCAAGTGTCTTGGTCTTTATACTGCCAGGAAGCGCTGAAGTCACTGACAGGAACAGAAGTAGTATGATGAAAAAAAATACAAGAAAGCCCACTTGGGCACAAACCTGAAGGCCAACCCTTTCTGAGGTGCCCCATGCAAAAGGAATTTTCCTGGAAAAAGTAGGGATTGAAGACAAACAGCCAAATTCTGCTATCCAGAAGTGTGTCTGGGTGCAGCTCATCAAGAACAGAAAGAAGTTCACAGCTTTCATGCCCAATGATGGCTGCTTGAAGTTCATTTAGGGAAACGACAAAGTTCTGGTTGCTGGGTTTGGTCAAAAAGGTCATGCTGTAGGTGATATTCCTGAAGTCTACTTTAAAGGTTGTTAAAGTAGACAATGTGTTCCTTTTAGGCCCGTACAAAAGCAAGAAGGAGAGACTAAGATCCTAAATTTTAACAGTGGAAACACAATAATAAAATTTCATATTCTGAAAAAAACTACATATATATATATATATATATAATATGCATGATTGATTTCTGTTTTCATTATTGATTTTTTAACAGTCCTTACTTAGTTTTTATTCATAATCATAAACTTAACTCTGCAATCCAGCTAGACTTGGAGGGGAATGAGGAAAATATGGAACCCAAACAATTTCAGTGAGAGCAGAGATTACAGGGCATTGCGAGCAGATGGGGTGAGGGATGCTCTCCTGAGCTACAGAAGGAATGGTCTGGTGGGTAAGAAGCCCACAAGTCAAAAGAATTAGAGTTGTCCACAGTCGGAAATGGTGATCTTCTTGCTGGTCTTGCCGTTCTTGGACCCGAAATGCTCCATGGCTTCCACAATGTCATTATTGATTTTTAAGACAGGGTTTCTCTATATAGTTTTGGAGCCTGTCCTCGAACCCACTGTGTAAAGCTGGCCTTGCACTAACAAAGACCTGTCTATACCTCTCTGCCTACTAAGAGTTACAGGTAAAGATTTTTTTCCACCACCACCTAGAATGGTTGGTTATTTTAATTAAGAAATGTTTCTAAGTTGTGTTTAGAAACCTGAAACAGGAAATTTGCCAAAACTAAAAATAGCTGATTTTCTGAAACGTTTCTGCATAAGTTGCATAACCTGATGAGGGGAAAAGTAATGTTTGATCTGTATTTTTAATAGTCTATCATTCCAAAGAAATGTACCTAATGGTGGGTGATTCTTGTCTTTTTCTAATCATTAATAACATTAGTGCTAGGTTCTAGACTTGGCAAAATCAATGTTAGTACCATATTGTGTTATCAAGATTCTTTTTTAGACTTGTGGGTAACATTTTGATCACAAAAGAGAAAAAGTAAAAAAAAAAAAAAAAAAGATAATAGAGTTTTTACACAGCCTGAGCATTCTTTGGATGAAATGTGAAATTCCTAACTACACAAAAAATGGCCAAAGAGATAAAGAATTAAGTCCATTAAAAGGTAAATCCAATGGCCTTTTTTTTTTCACTGTTTCTGGCATTCCCATTCAAGATGTCACTTATGAAAAAATAAAAGAGCTCAATTTATATTAATGTAATGAGACATATATTTGGTGATGAGAAGTGTTTTGTATTTTACAAATTTATTATTGATTGTATATGTAAAATTTTCACAGGCAACTCAACATGCACTGCAGAATTCATGCCACTAAGGCAGGATCCTCCATGTGCCATCATTCCTGTGTTGAGGAGAAATGACATCTTAAATGAATCAAAAATTATAAGGTGGATGATAGTGAGAGAATTGTAAGCTCTGAGAATGGTTTACTATATATTACAAAACAGAAAAGATAATTTATTTCATTGTCACCAGCTGGGGAAATAGCTCTTATTCCTCCTTAGTTCAACTCAAATGCTCCATTGGTAGAAGACAATATATTTGTCTCACAGAGAACAAGTTTATTTTCTGTTGATTACAGCAGGTGTTTCTTCAATTACTCCAGCTGTAGTGATATGACAAAGGTTATGCAATAAGAAAAGCATGAAAATATCAATCATGTCCCAGCACAAACTGTGAAATACTTTGATTTGTATTGTAGTTTCAAAGTACAGCAAGACTTTATGTTACATTTAAATTAAATGAAATTATATTATCATATAGAAAATGGCTTAAAACAAAACACATGACCACACTTATAAGAAAGTAGAGCTCCCTTTTGCCTTTGTTGGAAAGGACATTTCCCAATGATAGTAAATGACTTTGATTAGGATGTGAGAGGGGAGGGAGCTCCATCTTTTCTGTCTCAAATTATAAAATTGGGGCACAGTTACTAACTAGCTGAGCTGGAGATATAATACAGGTACTGGGTTAGAGTGTAAATAGCATAAACTTTGGTATAGTTAAACTGTTTTGGTAATCTTTTATGACACAGTTTCTAATAATGAGCTTTATATCCTTTTATTATTTCCAGGGAATTTTTTTATATTTTATATATTCACATCATTTTTCTATTTTTCATGATGTGCATGAAATGTGCATATGTCATATCACACATATTAGGAGATGGTTAAACCTAGCTGACAACCCAGAGATTACTTCACAGTATTCATTATTTTCTGGTGAGAGCAACTAATATCGAATTTCTGACCAGACTGGATG
Organism: Phodopus roborovskii; assembly: GCF_943737965.1. Taxonomy (NCBI): domain Eukaryota; kingdom Metazoa; phylum Chordata; class Mammalia; order Rodentia; family Cricetidae; genus Phodopus; species Phodopus roborovskii. The sequence continues at coordinate 20,926,468 of NW_026126433.1, forward strand.
AATGAGGGACTATTTGGTTAACATTTGACACCAGCTTCACAGTTTTGGTATCTTTCCTTTCCTTTCCTTTCCTTTCCTTTCCTTTCCTTTCCTTTCCTTTCCTTTCCTTTCCTTTCCTTTCCTTTTCTTGGAAGGTGTCTAGCAATGGAATTTGCAAAGCCTGAAGCTAAACTGGTCAGGATGAAGATACTTTAAAATATAATTGATTTTTAATGAGGCATTAACATTAGCAACAATTACTTATATAGTAAAAACATATACAAGCAACACTATACAAAATGAGCAGTTTTCCTCATGCCTTAGGATTGACCTTGGAAAAATATCAAGTATGTTGAGTCATCCCTATAATCAGCTTTGTTCATCTGTCTCTTATGATACATTGATTCTCTCTGCCTACTGCAATGGGATTGAGTTTTTTCATCTGAATACCAGAATGTTTCTAACAGTGTACAGACAGTTCATTTATTTTTCTGCTGTCACAGTATTGTGACTGACAGGTTCATGGTCATGTAGGGGAAAGTAAATGAAAATCTTGCCAAGTAGTCTACCCAAAACTTGTAAGAGAAAAATAAACTTAGAATTTGACCTAGTTTTCCTCCAAGTTAGTAATATTTACTATTGTATTTTAAAAAGACATATACAATAATTGGGTCTAGAATAAATATAAGCCATTCTTAAAATATTAAGATAAAAACAACCACAAATCATCTATGAGAAATATTCCAACATTCCATTTAAGAAAAAAATAACTATTTAAAATCATTATATTGTATCTCCAAAAATATTTTATTGGTAATTATTTAAAAACATGTAGATTCATTATTAATTTTAATTTTATATTTATGAACAATAGTTTTATTAGAAGAATAAGAAATAAAACCTTATTCTTAAGGTATATACTTTTGTAGTTTGTAGTTATGATGAAAGTTCTTTATTCTTTTAATCTTGTCTTGATAATTTTTTAATTTAAATTTGAAACAAGCTTGTTTTATATGTCAATCCCAGTTCCTGTACCCTGCCTTCCTCCCCTGTTAGCCCCACCAACTCCAATTCCATCCCATTTCTGTTCCACAGGGAATGTGAAGTCTTACTGGGGAGACTTCAAGGTCTGTCATATCATATGGAGCAAGGCCAGGTGCTCCCCCATGTGCCATAGCTGAAAGAGTATCCTTCTATGTGGAATGGGCTCCCAATTTCATTTTGTATAATAGGAATAGATACTGATGACTACCAGAGTCCCCATAGACTGCCCAGTTCTCCTAATACCCATGTTCAGGGTGTCTGGGTCATCCCTATGCTGGTTCCTCAGCCATCAGACTGGAGTCCATGAGCTCTCCCTTGTTCAGGTCAGCAGTTGCTGTGGGTATCTCCAGCCTGGTCTTGACTCCTTTGCTTATCACTTCTCCATCTCTCTCTATCACTGGGTTCCAGGAGTTCAGATCAGTGTTTACCTGTGAGTGTCTGCTTCAGCTTCCATCAGCTACTAGATTAAGGCTCTAGAATGGAATATAAAGTAGTCATCAATCTCATTATTGGAGAAGGGCATTTAAGACAGCTTTTCTAATATTGATTAGATTGTTAGTGGGGGGTCATATTTGTAGATCTCTGGACATTTCCCTGGTTCCAGAATTCTCTGAAAACCTATAATGGCTCCATCTTGCTCTCCTCTTTATTTCCCTAACTCAATCTTTCTGCTCCCTCATGCCCACATCTCCCCTGTCCTTCATCCTCACTTCCTCTTCTCTCACCTCCCATGCTCCCAATTTGCCTGGGAGATTTTGTCCCTTTCCCCTTCTCTGGGGAACCATGTATGTCTGTCTTAGGGGCCTTCTTGTTTACTGTATTTTATGGTGTTGTGGATTATAGACTGGTAATCATTTGCTATATGCCTAAAATCCATACATGAGTGAATACATTCTGTGTTTGTCTTTCTGTGACTAAGTTAACTCACTCAGAATTGTTTTTTCTAGTTCTTTCCATTTACCAATGAATCTTAAGATTCCATTGTGTTTTTGTTTTGTTTTGTTTTTATTTGTTTGTTTTTTTGTTATCCCCCTGAGTAATACTCCATTGTGTAAATGTATCACATTTTCTGCATCCATTCCTCAGGTGAGGGACATTTAGTTGCTTCTACATTAAGGCTATTACAAATAATGCTTCTAGGAACATAGATGAACAGATGTCCTTGTTTTCATCTTTTAGGTATATGCCTAAGAGCAGAAATAGTGGATCTTGAGTACACTGATTTATATTTTCCTGAGGAAACCACATACTGATTTGCAAAGTGTCTGAGTTGACATTCCTACCAGCAGTGGAGAAGTGTACCCTTTTATCCACATATTCTCCAGCATAAACAGTCTTTGGTCTTTTTTATTTTAGCCATTCTGGCAGAAGTAAGATGGTATCTCAGAGTTATTTTGAATTGCATTTCCCTTATGGCTAAGGATGTTGAGTAGTTTTTTAAGTGTTTTTCAGCCACTTTAGATTCATCTATTGAGAATTCTCTATATACTCCACATGTAATTGGATTATTTGGTGATTTGGTAACTAGCTTCTTGATTTCTTTGTATATTTTATAAATTAACCCTCTGTGACATGTGGGGTTGGGGAAGATATTTCCCCATTCTACGGGCTGTCATTTTGTATTGTTGCCTTTGTTCATTGCCTGATAGATGCTCTTCAGTTTCAGGAGTTCCCATTTATTAATTGTTGACCTCAATGACTATGCTACTGGTGTTATGTTCAGGAAGTATTTTCCTGTACCAATTAGTTCAAGGAGACACCCAAGTATTTTAAGAGGTTCAGTGTGGTTGGATTTATGTTGAGGTCTTTGATTGATTTGGACTTAAGTTTTGTGCATGGCAATAGATCTATCAGCAGTATCCTACACATAAGCATCCAGTTATGCCAGCACCATTTGTTTTAGTTGTTTTCCATTGTACACTTCTAGCTTCTTTGTCAAAAATTTTGTGTTCTAAGGTGTGTTTTAATTTGATCCCAGTGGTCTTCCTGTCTGTTTCTGTGCCAATACCAAGCAGTTTTCAGGCCTATATTATGTCTAGGTTTGTTCCTGTTATCCTTGATCTCTCCAAGACCTTTATCATGAAGGGATGTTGAATTTTATCAAAGGCTTTTTCAGCATTTAGGGAGATGATCATATGATTTTCTTTTTCAGTATGTTTTATATGGTGGATCACAATGATATATTTGTGTATGTTGAATCATCCCTGCATCCCTGGGATGAAGCTTATTTGGTCACGGTCAATGATTTCTCTGATGTGTTCTTGGATTCCACTTGCCAGTATTTATTGAATATGTTTGCATCAATGTTCATGAGGGATATAGGTCTTTACTTCTCTTTCTTAGGTGTGTCTTTGTGAGGTTTGGGTGCCAAGGTAGCCTTATAAAAATAGTTTGGTAGTGAACCTTTTGCTTCTCTTGTGTAGAATAATTTGAGAAGTATTATTATAAGCTCTTCTTTGAATATCTGAATTGAAGCCCTCCCAGGGGAGTAGATGCCAGGATATAATCGATTTTAGGGCTGAAATCAGCAAAATAAAATCTAGGAAAACAATACAAAATATCAGTGTAACAAAGAGTTGGTTTTTCAAGATCAACAAGATAGGCAAACTTTATCCAAACTAACCAATAAGCAGATAGAGAACATGCAAATCCACAAAACCAGAAATGAAAAGGGGGACATATCAATGGACACAGAGGAAATCCAGAGAATTTTCAGGTTATACTTTGAAAACCTGTACTCCACAAAATTGAAAAATACAAAGGAAATGGACAAATTTCTGGATAGCTATCACTCACCAAAATTAAATCAAGAAAAGATAAGCAACTTACATAGACCTATAACCCCTAATTAAATAGAAGCTGATGGGAGATATCATTATGTAAATATGTTTCTCATACTGATTAATGAATAAAGCACTGTTGGCCAATAGGAAAGCAAGACAGGCAGGACTAGGAGATAAGGAGGAAAGAGGAAGTAGTGAGGAGGAGTCAAGATGGAGAGTCTGGGGAGAGGAGGACGTCAGCTGGCGATCCGGGAAGAGAAGACCACGTGGAAATACATAGATTAGCAGAAATGGGTTAATAATTCAGACAGAGCTAGCCGATAAGAAACAAGTAACTGGCCAACAGCATAATATCAAATACAGAGTCTCAATATGTTAATTGGGTCTGGCACAGCGGTGGGACCAAACCTGCAGCTGGCAGAAAAAACTTACTCCTTACATATGGTGCCCACGTGGCTAATAAGAACCTCCACTTAAAATTTTAACAAAAGCTTTAAAAAGGGTTTTACAAACAAAAGAACATAGACAAGCAAGGTTTCTTGGTAGCAGCATTTTTTTCATTTGGACTCTGCTTTGCAAGAGACAAGCAGATATTTTTGCGGCTCCTTTAAGAGAGATTTCCTGACTCAGCATAAGTGGCAAAAGACCGCACAGCTTTAAAAAAGCACTGCTAACAATTTATTGGTATGTACGAGAGCTGGCAATGGCATTGACCACATCTCCAAGCCAGCAGCACAGACCAAGGGGTGAGCATAGCTCTCACTGCTGGCAGTAGGTACCCACCTCCATCTTTGATAAACCTCAGCAGAAACAGCTATGACTTTCATTTTAGCAATGTTGTTGTTTACCAGATAAAAGACTCCTGGCTACAAAAATATGAAGATTTACAGTAAAGACAGATTCACATTAAGTAAAAGCTAAATGTTTATAGTGTGTTTTAAAAAATACATAGGCTTGGGAAAGAGGAAATAAAATGGTTTTAAAAAGACTGAGAACACCTGGGTGTGGTGGCACACACCTTTAATCCCAGCACTCGGGAGACAGAGGCAAGCATATCTCTGTGATTTGCAAAGTAAACCTGGTATGCAGAGTAAATTCCAGGACAGATAAGAGTTACACAGTGAAACCCTGTCTCAAAAAATGAAAAAATAGAAAGTAAAAAAAAAAAAAAAAAACAGAGTAATAAAAAAGCCATGTAAAGATGAAAAGCACAAAAAAAAACCTGTGGATACTATACTCTATTCTGTTGTCTTCAAATTGTTTGACTGCTGAGGAAATAACAACTGATAAAAGAAATACTGCTGGATTAATTCAATTTATATATTTTAAAAATGCTTTGACTCCAAAATTTAAGTCTGAGGACAAGTTACTAACTTGTCTAACTTTCTAGTTTTCAAATAAAAATTCCTGTGAATCCTTGACATTTGTTTGTCCTTATTATTAATTCACTTTCTGGAAGCAGCTGAAATCAAGTGAAAACCAATAGTGCAGTATGCAACCTAAGACTCTACAGTAAACATTCCCATACTGGAGATAACATTTGCATGATTTCATTGGCAAGTAATTGTTGGTGTTTTCCTCAGCTCTACCATTTGAGTAACAGTCTTAATATTTGTTAACATCCTGAACTTTAGCTATTCTATGTCACATATAAATCTGTTTGGAGAAGAAACTACAAATACTTATTAGATGTTCTATATTTGAATGCAAAATATCTTCCACACAGTGTTTTGTATGTCATACATACACATAAAATACTGATACTTTTAAGTGAAGTAAGCAATTAAGAATAAACATAGCATATCTAGAAGTTAGTTCAGGAGTCAAAAGCATGCACCGTTCTTCCAGAGGACTAGAGTTTGATTCTCAGTAACCTTATCAGGTGGCTCACAAAAACATATAACTATAATATGGGGGCTCTGGTGTTTCTAACCAGCATATTCATGTGCATTCACATGCACACACATACAAACAAACACACAAACATGATTAAAATAAAATAAATAATATTAAAAATTAATAAGTTTAATGAAATAAGCAACTACACATTTCATATACTTGTTATTCGAATGAAGTACTAAGTGTGCATCATGTACAGGCAATGCTAACTATTGAAAATAATTTTTTTTTGTTTTGTTTTAGTTCTTGAATCCTGGAAACCTACACACATATATTATTACTTTGAGCTAGACTTAATGCCGCTTTTGAGGAAATAAAAGTTTAATTGTTGTTCCTTTCTCTTTCTTTCTCTACAAATATTTCCTGTCGTTAGCTTAACAAGAATTGAAGATGTTTCCTGGGATATAGTTCATTCTAGCCCACTGCAGCTGAAAAGGCCAATAAAGAAGTCAGATATAGAAATAAAATGAAAGAAATCACCACCTTTAGTGAGGTTTGGATTAATGAGCCATGAAACGGGATTCATTTTAACCACTATATTAAAAGTTAAATAGAAAAATGTAAAGAACCTAGATAATACTAGCACCTAAATTTGTCTGTCATGAAAGGCTGGAAAAATCTTTTTTGAGCTTTCATATTTTTTAAAAATTTACTTTACATATGAAAATTTGTTTATAAAATAGTCGTAGCTAGGGTAGCTCAAATAATAGTAAATATTATATAAAGTTATGCTTCTGGGTTCTGGATCTAATATCAGAACAAAGAAAATTTCAGTTTGCGGTTCTGACCATAAAAGATTACATGGCACATTTTCTAAATCTAATAAGATTATATTAAATTTTACACAAGATTTGTCACAGAAAATATAAGCAAAACTATAATAATTATTTGAGCTTCTATATTAACAAGAAAGCTACAGATTTCTTAGATTAAAAAAAAAAACAAATAAAAACACCTTTCAAATTGAAACCATCCCTTTCTCTTTTTCTAAATATTGTCTTGGAGTAAGAGATAAAGGGAGCTCAGATCATATTTCAGAATTCTGTTTCCAAAATGAATGAGTGTTTCACTTTCAGCTATGTCACTGCCTTTACAGCTTGTTATAGCATCAGAATTTGCCAAGTTCTGTCAGTGGAATGTAGTTGGTGTTGGGATTGTCTAGGTGGACAGGGATGTGCTGTCCAGAATAGTTTTCTGTTTACTGCAGATGAGCAAACCTAGTTTTATAAAATTGTTATGCATGAAGAAGTAAATAACTGCAGTTTTACTCTTTTCCTATATCGTTTTAATATTGCCAGATCCCAAAAGGCAATGCTAACAAGCTTTCAATCTATATTTGTGGAGGTCTGGATTTAGAACATTCATGGATACTACTTTAGTCGATGGCATATAATAGAATGTCGTTCACATACAGCTTCTACATATTCTATCATACTCACCTGTTAGTTTCAAGGTAACAATGATGTATGCTACAACATAGACAAGTTCCATACTTAATTTGTCATTAGGCACTAATGACAAGAAAAAATATCTTTACCACTACAATACAAATAGTGTTGTAATGTTTTCAGTCTACAAAAGATTATACATGGAGCAAAAATCATCTTGTTTATAAACAACAGTCCAGTTATTTGTAATTTTAGCAAGGGAAAACAAAATAAACTTGAAACAAAGGAACATTTCACTAATGATAGTTTCTTTTGTCTTCTATTCGTCAAGAGCAATACAATTGGAACGAAGAAATATTTTAAGAATCCAAATTATTACTCATAAAATTATTGTCTTGATGAAGCAGGTATAATTTACTCGGCAAAAGACTTAAAACTGTAATATCACTAAACAAGCACTGTTTTGTAGCATTGATTCAAAATAGAATGTGTCATACATATATATCTTTGGAAACTTACTACAAATTCATTAAAAGCATGTGATCCAACTCAGACCTTCTCTTTGAATTCTAAGAAATTGTAAATAATCAATAATGTATATTTTAAAAAAAACTAAAGAAATTTAATCTTTCCTGTGTATAGTTGGGGTCATCACTGTTATTCTATCCCTAAGAAGTTTAAGCAATAGAGGCTATATGTGGACTTCAAGGCTTCATTCAAGTATATATGCCCATGTCTCGGAAAACACAACAAATTAAACAAATAAGTAAATAGATTTATGCTCATAGTTGATTTTATATTGAATAAATTTTAAAGTTCAGATTTAGAAAGAATGTTGCTTGAAATTCTTATTTTGAATGTAGTATTTATAATATCACACATAAATAACTATTGTAATTGACATTATTTACAGTACAAGTAACATGTGTTAAGTATTCATTATACTGTACAGAGACAATCTATAATGTTAATATAATATATGCTATATTATATTAAGGATGTAATATATATTGTAAGATATTATAATTGATATAATAACGTAATATGTATATTTTGAAAAAAACAATGTGATACTAATATTTACATAAAATTTACCAAAACCAGTAATGAGTAATTAGGCAGAAAAACTCAATAGCTAAGTCGCATTAAAAATTAACAAATTCATTAACTTTCATGATGAATGTACAAATGTTGGTAAAAGAAATGGTAAAGTATGTAAGGCCCTACATGAACCGCCGAGGCAGCTTGAGCAAGCCTGAAGCTGTTGGCTGACACATCTTGCACCAGAGTAGTTTTTGGTACTCCTCTTGATTTGCTAACACAAATATGCTGGGGAGGAACTAAGCCCGAGAACTTGCATGCTTGACCCTTGATGGTTTGCCACTGTGCTGTGAGTCAGTATATAAACACTCTCCCTCCTCTCAATAAAATACATACAACATTCAGGATTCCAGCATTTCTGTTGCATGAATGACCCACTGACTTGTCTTTTCTATAAGTCTCTGGGCCTTCGCCTGTTTAGTGGAACAGACTGCAGTGGGAACATTACAGAAGTGTTAGTGAAGAAACATATTACAATTAATATAAGGCTTTTTAATTACTAAAGCAGCTTAATAGAAGATATGAGTTACCAAATATGATGGTGTGAGTGCGATATCACTCATATGTCTTATATATTTGAATATTTGTTTCCTCCATTAATGGCTGTTTGGGAAGACTAAGGGGTATATTCATACTGAAGGAAATATGTCAATGGACGAAAGGTTTAAGGTTTAAAAAACTTGTTTCTTTTCAAGTTAGCTATGTCTGTTTCCTTTGTGGTCTAAGATGTGAGCTCCCTACTGTGAATTCTGGTACCTACCACCTGCTATTTCTATTTTGCACCATGGATTTTAATCTTCTGGAACTGAAAGCCCCAATTAAATTATTTTTGTTTCCTTCTTCTTCTTCTTCTTCTTCTTCTTCTTCTTCTTCTTCTTCTTCTTCTTCTTCTTCTTCTTCTTCTAATTCTTTTATTTTTGCATAAATCACCTTAGAAATAATATTTTATCACTGTAATGGAAAAGTAGCTAAAGTTGGGAAAGTAGGTTAGAGCACATACCTACTAGGAAAGCCGGAACAAACAAACAGCATTTCTTGAACAGACTATGTGGTCAAATTGGAAAACAGGAACCCAATGAGGAAACATCACCAATGTCCTCAGCCATTTAGTACTCTTCATTCATCCATGAGTAGAAGAGGCAAATGTACAAGAGCAAAACAACGTTAAGAGAAATGGTTTACATGTGGTTCATCCCTATCATACTGAAGTGAATGAATAAGTGGATTTGTTTGTCATAGTGCTGTCTTTGGTGGTAGTGTCTTTAGTACCCTGTTGGGTATTTTAAAATGAATAACTCTTCACAAGAGTGAGTTCTTGCTTTCTGGGCACTGACCTACTCACTATGTGTGGGCTGCCCTTCTTCCTTTCTTATGGTCTCACTTTCTTTTTTGTATTAAGAACAAAGTAGAACAAAAGGCTCACAGGTACAAGTATGTTGAATACCTCAGGATTCAGAACTAGGGTTCAAGAAAACATCTTTTCTAAATAACCAAGCTCTGGTATTCAGTTTTTTAATGCAAGAGAAAAGAGATTAAGATATGATGCAAATGCTTTTTAAATACAGATAACTTCCACTGCCATCTATTGATCAAGGGCAATGCAATTTAAATTTGAGAAATGACCTTTGGAACTGAAGTCATTATTTATAAAGTTGTTGTCTAAGCAGATGTAATTTATACTGCAATATGTTTGATTTAATAATGGTATTTGTATAATTTGATATTAATTTTAATTCACCTACATTTTATGACAATTTTAAGTCATTGGAATATTTTCATGTTCACATGAAACTTAAATGATTTAAATTTATAGAAATTGTGAGAAATAGATGTAATTAACCCATTTTATAAATCTATTCCCATTTCAAATTTCTGTTAATAAAGTCCACATACAATTTTAGTTCTCCATTGATTTTACATCATTTGTATCTAAGCTCCTGCTTGATTCCATTGGTTGAGTTAAATTCTAGACTGAAACAGATGGAGTTTTCATACTTGTTTTTTATTTTGTTTTTCTCATGAAGTTTTAGACTTACATTGAGCCTCAGCATTCACAGGTTTGTATACCTACAGGCTTGTGAGAAACTCATCTTTAGTTGGAGTATTTTCAACATTTTACATATCCCTGTCTAAATGCAGACTATTTCATGTTTCTTAATATGACTCATGGTCTTGGAAAAGACTCTTACATATTTACTTTTCCTTTGGCTTGATCAAAATTTATGTTCTTTCGAAAGTTTACCATTGTCTTCAGAATAAAGAAACAGGTTTGGTATCTTTTTAAAGGGTAATGAGCTAAAATTACAGTGTTGCAGCTCATCATTTTGCTTTTCCATACTGAGCTCTGACTGAAATTTTCAGGGTGTCTTGCAGGTCAAATAACAAAATAGCACTATTCATTATAGGGAATATCTCTTCTGCCCTTTTTGTATGGAGGACCCCGCTGTTCCACCAGTATTGTGGCAAGAGAAGGGGGAAAGCACACTCTGTGTATTCCTGGCCTTTGCAAGTTTCACTGCGGTTAAAACACGGATTCATGTAGACAAAAAAAATCTCCTTTTGAAAAACATCGTGTTAAAATTTCACTACTCAAAAAAGTGTTCAAATAACTCATCTTTTTTTTTTTAAGAATCTACAAAAATATGCTGACTGAATTCTTTTTAAAGGACCATATTGATAAAAACTTAACAATAGGTCTCTCAAGGGAACATTGTCTTAATATTTATTATGCCCTTTTACATAAGATTCACACAATAACACAAGCTAACAGTTAACATGGAGTCAAATAATATGGACCTAATCTCTGTGGTTTTTCATAGGATTAATTGTGTTTCAAAACTGCTGAGTGCCAATTATTTAAGAAAAGCCTTTCACTATCCTTGCCTTCCATACTGCTCAGTCAGAGGACAAGTAACATTCTTCATACAGTATCCACATTTGACCTAGAGGAACCTGACCTAAACTGATATCTGAGAATAGACAAGACTTGAAAAATGAGCAAGAGATAACATTTAATTTTGTGGCAATAATTAAGTATTTTGCCTTTCATTTTTTAAATTTTTACTTATTTTACCAATTGATCCAAGTTCCCTATCCTTCCCATCCTTCCATGCACCAGACCCCCTTCCCATCCCATTCCCAACCACTCCAAGGGGAGGTTGAGGCATTCCAGAAGGGATCATCAAAATCTGTCAAGTTATTTGGAATATGGCCTAGACTCTACCTTCTGTCTCTAGGTTAAGGGAGTATCCCTCCATGGGGAATGTGCTCAGAAGTCTGTTCTTGCACCTGGGATACATCCTGGTTCCTCTGACAGAGGTCCCTTAGACTGCACAGGGCTTCTAATTGAGATCCATGTTCAGGGCATCAGGGTCAGTCCAACTCTGGTTTCCCAGCAATCAGACTGGGATCCATGTGCTTTCTCTTGTTCAGGTCAGCTGTCTCTGTGGGTTTCTGCAGCCTTGTCTTGTCATGATCCCTTTGCTTATCAATCCTCTCTCTCTGCATTCAGATTCCATGAGTTTGGTTCAGTGTTTAGCTGTGGTTGTCTGCTTCTGTTTCCATCATCTACTAGATGAGAGCTCTAGCATGGCACATAAGTTAGTTATCAATCTCATTATCTTTATTACTTTCAGAGAGTTATCAATCTCATTATCTCATTACCTTTAAGGTAGCCTCTCTCCTATTGCCCAGATTTTTTGTTGGGGTCATATTTGTAGGCCTCTGGATATTTCTCTAGAGTCAGTTTTACATTCAAACTATAATGACTATGATATCTCTTTTCTTGCTCTTGTCTATTCATCCCCCAATTCAATCTTCTTGGTACCTCGTGTTCTCTTCTCTTCCACTTCTCTTTCTTCTAAATCTCTCTCCACTCACTGCTCCTTAAACTACCAATATGCTCAGGTGATCTAGTCTCTTTTACCTTCTGTGATGAACCTTATATGAAACTGGTAGGTTGCTCCCTATATCCTAGTTTTTCTGGCAGCATGAACTGTAAGCTGATGATCCTTTTCTCTATATCTAAAATCCATATATGAGTGAGCACAAAACATGTTACTGTTTTTGTGACTGGGTTTCCTCATTCAGGATGGTTTCTTCTAGTTCTGTCCATTTACCTGTGAATTTCAAGATTCATTGCCCCCTCCCCTCCGCCGCTGAGTAGCATTCCATTTTGTAAATGTACCACATCTTCTTTATCCATTCTTGAGTTGACGGGCATCTAGGTTGCTTCCATATTATTGTTAAAAATAATGCTGCTATGAACATATTTGAACTGTTTTTTGTTGTTGTTGCAGGGATGTGGATCATTGGAATGCAATGGAAAGAGAAACAACTTCAACAAATGGTGTTGGCATTGCTGGATGATGTTGTGTAGAACACTACAGATAGACCCATGTCGATCACCATGCACAAACCTTAAGTCTAAATGGATGAAAGATCTCAAGTGAAACCAGGCCACACTGAACTTTTTAGAAGAGAAATTGGGAGGTACCCTTGAACAAATTGGTACAGCAGACTGCATCCTGAACATAACACCAGTAGCACAGACATTGAGATTGTCAATTAATAAATGGGATTCCCTGAATCTGAGAAGCTTCTGTAAGACAAAGGACACAGTTGACAAGAATAAATGGCTGCCCTCAGACTGGGAAAAGATCTTCACCAACCACACTTCTGAGATAGCTGATCTGCAAAATACACAAATAACTCAAGGAATTAATCACCAAAACACCAAATAACCATGTTAAATACTGGGGTAAAGAACTGAATAGAGAATTCTTAATAGAGGAATCAAAAATGCCTGCAAGACACTTAAGAAAGCGCTCAAAATCCTTAGCCATCAGAGAAATGCAAATCAAGGCAACTCTGAGATACCATCTTACTCCTCCTGTCAGAATGGATAAAATCAGAAAAACCAATGACAGCTTATGCTGCAGAGGATATGAAAAAAGGAGATCACTCCTCCACAACTGGTGGGAGTGCAAAATTGTACAGCCATTTTGGAGATCAGTATGGCGATTCCTCAGGAAAAATGGGAATCAGTCTACCACAGGAACCAGTATTTTGATTTTCTTTCATCAAAATAGACTCCAGAGTTAATTCACACTTGGAATTTGGGTTAGCACAGTATCTTAACTCAGAAACTGAACGCACTTATCTTTCAAATATAGAAGCAATCTACTTAGAATGTTCATGATTTTGCAATTAAATTCTAATAGCTGAAAACTCACATTTGCAAGATAATTTTGCTAATTTGATATTATTAAATTGTACTCACAATAATTCTATTAATATGCAAACAGCAATAATTTGCATGAATAATTTGCTTTAATATGTATCATAAAAAGAATGGATTATCAACTTAATCTTCAACTGTGATTCCTTTTCATCTACTTTTTAACTGCTCAGAGTTTTTTTTATAAGTTTTCCTTTTGCTTTATTTGCTAAAATTTATCTCTTGATTCAGTCTAATTTTCAGTCAGTTAACTATTTCCAACCATATATCTTAATCTGGCCTCTTCATCATGTTCCACATGTCCTAATTGTTAACATTTATTAGTCCAGTAATATATTATGTTTTTCTAATATTTTGAGAACCACTGGTGCAAAATTTGTAGCACCATGTTTTTGCATATTTTTTTATAAAAGCAGAAATATTTTCTAAGGTCGCAGATTCTAACAACTGTATTTTTCATCACTCAGTACCTTTTAATCTAGTCTACTGCCCAGAAATTAATACAAATGTTGTCCTCAAAAACCGTGCTCTTGAAAAAGACTTTTCATTGTTAAGTATGATTTTCCTATCCTCTGCTAAGTATTTGCTCCATTTCAAAGTGCCCCATGTGTAGTTCGCAGCCCCTAATCATGTATGTAATAGTAAATGTAATAACTGTAAAAGAAATCTAAAATTTAACTTCACGTGACTGATCAGGCAGAGAGCGTGTTGTCTCTATCATATCTAGAGTTTTGTGGTCTTTGATGGAGTTGCACACATATCTATGGGTATAATTTTCCTTAGTTAGAATTAAAGATGTTACATATAAGACTTTAGATTCACAAAGATAGGCTATATTATAGAATATTTTCTTTAAATCTTGCTAAATCTTAATGGACTAAATATTGTCAACATTAATGGTCTTAACCCACCTAGAAAAAGACATAGGCTAACAGAATGGATAGGAAGACAGAATCGATCCTTCTGCTGCATACAAGAAACACATCAAAGCTCAAAGACAGACATTACCTCAGGATAAACGGTTGGGAAAAGCCCAGGGCCTGATGGCTTCAGTGCAGAATTATACCAGAATTTGAAGGAAGAGCTAATACCAATACTCTTCAAATTGTTCCATTACCAAATTCTTTTAACCAATCCCCTTGGTACCCAAGCCACACAAAGACACAACTAAGATTGAAAATTACAGATCAGTATCCCTCATGAAAATTGATGCAAAAGTACTCAATAAAATACTTGCAAACCTAATCCAAGAAACATCAGAGAAATCATCCACCATGACCAAGGAAGCGTCATCCCTGGGTTGGAGGGACAGTTCAACATACAAAAATCTATCAAGATGATCCACCGTATAAACAGACTGAAAAAGAAAAACCACATGATCAATTCCATAGTTGCTGAAAAAGACTTTGACAAAATTAAACAAACTTTCATGATAAAGATCTTGAAGATATCAAGGATAACAGGCATATACCTAAACACAATAAAAGCAATATACAGTAAACCAACAGCCAACATCAAAGTGATTGGAGAGAAGATTAAGGTGATTCCTCTAAAATCACAAACAAGACAAGGCTGCCCTCTCTCTTCATATCTCTTCATTATTGTTCTTGAAGTTCTAGATAAAACAGTAATACAACACAGGGAGATTAACGGGATACAAATTTGTAAGGAATAAGTCAAACTTTCACTATTTTCACTTGATAAGATAGTTTACATAAGTGACCCAAAAAACTCTACCAGGGACCTCCTAGAGATGATAAACACCTTCAGCAAACTAAATGGATACAAGATAAACTCAAATAATAATAATAATAATAATAATAATAATAATAATAATAATAAATTCAGTAGTCCTACTATATACAGACAACAAAGGGGTTGAGAAAGAAATCAGAGAAACCTCACCCTTTACAATAGCCACAAACAACATAAAGTATTTTGGGTTACATTTACCAAATAAGTAAAAGACCTACATAAGAACTTTGTGTCTTTAAAGAAAGAAATTAAAGAAGATACCAGAAAATGGAAAGATCTCCCATGCTCTTAGATAGGTAGGATCAACATATTAAAAATGGTAATCTTGCCAAAAGCAAGTTATAGATTCAATACAATCCCCATTAAAATCCCAGCAAAATTCTTCACTGACCTTGAAAGGATAACAATCAACTTTATATGGAAAAACAAAAGATCCAGGATAACCAAAACAACCCTGAACAATAAAATAACTTCAGGAGCATCACTGTCCCTGACTTTACGCTCTATTACAGAGCTATTATTCCTGAAAACAGCCTGGTATTGGCACAAAAATAGATAAGTAGACCAAAGTAATGAATCGAAATTCCTAACATTAACCCGCCCACCTATAAACATGTGATTTTTGACAAAACAGTTAAAAGTATATAATGGGAGGAGGAAAACATCATCAACAAATGGTGCTGGCACAATTGGATGATGGTATGTAGAAGATTGCAGATAGACCCATGTCTATCATCATGCACAAAACTCAAGTCCAAAAAGATCACAGACCTGAACATAAATCCAGCCAACCTGAACTTCTTAGAAGAGATAGTAGGAGGTACCTTTGAACAAATTGGTACAGGAGACCACTTCCTGAACATTCTCCAGTAGCACAGACACTGAGATCTACAATTAAAAATGAGACTTCCTCAAACTGAGAAGCTTCAGTAAGGCAAAGGACACAGTTGACCAGACTAATTGGCAGCCTACAGAATGGAAAAATATTTTCACCAGTCTTAACATCTGACAAAGTGCTGATCTCCACAATATACAAAGAACTCAAGAAACTAGTCAACAAAACACAAATAACCCTATTTAAAAAATGAGGTACAGACAGAATAATTATAAATAGAGGAAATCAAAAAGGCTGAAAGACATTTAAGAAAGTGCACAACATCCTTAGCTATCAGGGAAATGCAAATCAAAACAACTCTGAGATACCATCTTACTCCTGCAGAATGGCTAAAATTTGAAACACCAATGACAACTTATGCTGGAAAGGATGTGGAGAAAAGGGAACACTCCTCCACTGCTGGTGGGAGTGTGAACTGGTACAGCCATTTTGAGATCAATGTGGCGGTTCCTCAGGAAAATGGAATCATTCTACAACAGGACCCGGATAACCCTCTCTTAGGCATATACCCAAATGATCCACATCCATGCAAAAAAAGACATGTGCTCACCTATGTTCAGAGCAGAATTATTTGTAATAGCAAGAACCTGGAAGCAACCTAGATGCCTCTCACCTGAAGAATGCATATAGAATATGTGGCACATTTACACAATGGAATACTACTCAGCAGAAAAAATACAATGGAATCCTAAATTCACAGGAAAATGGATAGAACTTGAAAAACCATCCTGAATGAGGTAACCCAGGCACAAAAAGAGGAACATAATATGTACTCACTCATATATGGATGTTAAATATAGAACAAAGGATCACTAGCCTATAATTCACACCACCAGAGAAACTAGTAAACAAGGATGATTCTAAAAGAGTCATATAAGGTCCCTCACAGAAGGGGAAAGGGACAAGATCTCTTGAGCATATTTTGAGTGGAGGGAGAAAATGAGGGGAGAGATAGCTAGGAGAAAGAGAAGAGGAGGAGTGGAAAGCACCTGTGACTAGGAAGATTGAGTCAGGGAAGGAATAGATGGAGACAGAGAGAAAGAGAAAGAGAAAGAGAGAGAGACAGACAGACAGAGAGAGGGAGAGAGAGAGAGAGAGAGACAGACAGAGAGAGAGAGAGAGAGAGAGAGAGAGACCATAAAACAGGGAGCCATTATATGTTTGAAAAGAAAACTGACTCTAGAGGAATGACCGGAGACCTACAAGACTGACTGCAACTAACAATTTGAGCAACAGTGGAAAGGCTACCATAAATGCTCTTCCCTGATAATGATATTGATGACTAACTTATCCACTATCATAGAGCCCTCACCTACTAGCTGATAGAAACAGAAGCAGACACCCATAACTAAACACTGAGCCAAAGAGGAATCCAGATGCAGAGAGGGAGTACAAACCAGGCTATAGAAGCCAATAGAGACTGCTGACCTGAACAAGGAGGAGCTAATGGGTCTTTGACTGATAGCAAATTACTTGACAGATTTAGATGACCCCTTCTGGATGGCATCACCCTACATGTGGAGTGGAGGTGGGATGGGAGGGATGGGTGTTCGGGGGGAGCATGAGATGGTGGGAGAGAGGGAAAGAAGGAGGTAGTGAGAGAGACGAACTGTGATCGATATGTAAAATAAAAAATAATAAAAAAAGAAGTTTTGATTCATTCTGAATCTAACATCAGACTCAAGGGAAGATGGGATGTTGACTCTCTCTGCCCAACTGTTCCTTTCTGGATTATATACCTTAGGAATGTTTTGCCTCACTGGACATAGTTTTAAATGAAAGTTAATTCTGAGTGACAGAACCCCAAACTCAAGATGTTTTTATTTTTTTATGACTGATGTAAGTAGGATATAATTTTTAAGGCAATTCAAACCCAGCTCATCTGACAGAATTCAGAGTTCATTATATTTGCTGAGCATTACAAGTGAAAATGGAGAAAATTTGAATTGGTTCAAAGTTAGTAGAAAACTATTCTGACAGAATTTTATACTGTCATTTGGAACTATGGATTTCCTAATATATATAATACCACATATAAGATGCTAATAACAGTTTTTAAATGATTAAGAAGTGGTTCACAAAGTCAATGAGAGACATGTTTGAAGTTAATCTGATATGGTACAAACAAATTTTATTACTAATGCGATCCCAAGCTCAATGGAGATATTTCAGTAAAAACACCTTGACTTAAACCAATATTTACTAGAATCTGTCATCTATTTATCTATATAACTAAATGTCACAAAGTGAGTTTATAATCATGTATTTGTATAAGCACCTTCATTATATTTTCATACATTATTGTCAGAGTCATGTGAAAATGTAATGTATACATATAAGCCTGGATATAGGTGAAATGATGCTAGCTTTTCCAATACTGTTCCTCAAAATTCTTTCTGAATCTGTCTTGAAATATTATATTCCAATAACTTTTGGTTTTGTTTGGAGGTATTTCTGCTATTCACAAAATTCCAGGTATATTTTTACATTTGTAATTTATATTCCATTAAAGTTGGTATTCTTCAGAACACAAAATTTACATAAAATTAAATTCCTCACAAAAATGTATGTTATAGCTTCTTCTAGAATATTTGTAACAGAATGTATTTTGGTTTCCACTTACGTTGTCTTATTTTGCTCCTAAATTGGCACATAACTCAAAAGTGTATTTTATGTATTGGCAATATGGAAATTGGTCCCAGAAAAATAATTTAATTGCATTCTTCTTGCACACTAGTAACATAAATTGGAACTCTATTTCAGAAGATCAACTTATTGACATAAAAGATATACCAAACCTGATGCTAACATAGAAAAATAAATAACAGTGAAATTAAGTTACTTCTCAAGCATTTCTAAGGAAAATACCATAGTCTGCATTGAAATTTCTTGTTTTAGTTACCTCTGTAAAGTTTGTTTTTAATGTGTGAATGTGATCATTGTCAAAATAATTACTTTTGCTGGTGATTTTCTCATATAATTTGCAATTTTCTCTATCATATGATTATAAAATTAGAGTCATCAATCTTAAATTGCCTTATCAATATAATTGAGCTCAAGAATTAAAGTCTATAAATAATCTGTTATACTTGTATGGAACTTGGGTTCTCACACACACATCCAAAGACCTTGTTTAATCAGCAATAGTCTTTACTTTTAAGTTCTACTTTCCAATAAAATAAATAAAGATATTATTTTATGAACTACATGTTATGTTTATCTAGCTGTTATTTTTTCTGCTTATTGTATGCATGCTACTTTTATTTTACTGAAATGTTTTGTAGATATATCAGTAAATCATTAAAATTGTAGATAGTCTTCAGGTTTGGAGTAACATAAAAAATATTGCAAAATTTTACTGAATCAAATATAATTAGAAATCTCCTATGTGTTCTGTTGAATTAATCAGAAAATTTAAGTCCCATAACATCAGTTTTGAATGATCCATATTGGTAAATCCAGTTCTTTTACTATTGAAACATCAGTTACTAGGGTGTTAAATTCAAATTTTTGATTAGTACATAAATGTTTATGTAGCATAAATCATAGTCAATATGAATTGTTTATAGAAGTAGATATTTAAGCAATATTATAATTAACGTAGAAAATAGAAATACTAAGAGATGTTAGACTAATTAAACAGCAAAAACATGGAGGCTACATACTATGAGGGGAGATTTTTAATCTTATGCTGTATGATATTCCATGTTGTGTTTATGTCACTGGAAAGCTTGCCTTTTTTGAAAGCAAATGGAGGAATAGAGAATCTTAGGGAGAGAAGATGTGGAAGGGACTTACTAGGAGGAGTGGAAGGAGGGAAAACTGTGGTTGGGATGCAATATATGACATAAGAATAAAAAACAAAGAATATTGTAATAAAAGTAAAAATTACTCTTTAAAAATAAAATAAAATGAAACTTTTGTTCTGTGACTATATATTTCTATTTTATATTATTTTATTTCTGTTCTTAAAAGAATTAGAATTTACTTTATATTCTGTGAGTTTGAGGCCAGTCTGGTCTACACAGGGAGTTCCAGGGCATTCAGGACTGATTCACAGAGAAACCCCACCTCAAAATAAATAAATAAATGATATTATATAAGAAATCAGTCAAGTTTTTATATATAATATAGGTGTGAATCAATATACCATGAGATACAAGAGGAATTTTAATGAACTATTTGCAAATCAGAAAGGCCGAAGTGGAAGATGAAGGCATTATTACTATGGTGTTACAGAGAGCAGCTGCTACTCAACAATAAATAACAAAAAGAATTTTTCATTATTATTAATATCATATAATGTGAAGGAGAATACCCTTGAGTTGGCATTGGAACTATTAAGAAGAGACAGTGATTAGTGATTAGCATGTATGTCTCAGAGGCATGGTGGAGCTAGATCTGGAGGGATGGCCCAATCACAACCTAGAATGTATTTTATCTGCTATAATTAACTGTTCCTGTCAGGAGGAATAACTCTCAATATGGTGGGAAAACACTGGGAAAAACAGAAAACAAGTGGCAACACTGAACTATTTCTCAAGTGTTCTATTGTCCTTCAGAGCCCTCAGCTTGTGTCCCTTAGAAGCAGCAAACATGACAAAAAAATGTGTATGTGAATAGATACAAGGTTAAAACATATTAATTTAAGAGAAAGAGAAGTAGAAAATCATTAAGTAATTTCTATTAGTAATGGTAATTGTTATAATTATCCATGTGTTTAAAATAGAAGAAGTGTAAAATTAAAAGTAAAATGTCACCAAAGAAATGCTGTAATTTAGGGTATGTGGAAAGTTAGTCAGAGATAGACTTCTGTCTGAAAATGGCAAAATACTTGATTCAGAAAAAAATTTGTACAATGGACTAGAAGTATGAGAATGAAGAGAAATCAACTTGGAATACAAACAGCTTTAGGTATTCCAAATAGAACTTTAGAGTTTAAGTATTCTTACCATGGAAGTAAAAATGATAGGATGTTTACAAACCTCCAACCAAGGGAAACATAAGACTTTCACAATATCTTCAGCTGAGCACTCTCTAATAGGCCAAATGCTTCTTTATGTTGTCCCTTCTGCCTACAACTACATAGACAATGGATACATTAAAATTATATTGGGGGATGTATAATACACATTGCCAGTTAGGGCAAAGTCTGAATAGTCAAGGAAACTGTTTATAACCACCCTTTCTATGTAAGAAATACAAAGCTATGGATGGTACTCAAATATTGAATCAAATAAAAACAGCAGCAATGTGGAGGGGATCCCAGCAACAATTCTGGGGAGGGTCTTGGAGAAATGAGTAACACTGATATAATATGTGAAGGAAAGTAGAATTGTCCAAAAGGTGATCGAACACGTTGCACAGCAAAGTCATTTATGAGCATCTGTCCCAAAGAAATAAAACTCATATCCAAACAAACTCCACACATGAACTTTCAGCATATTTTAAAAAACAGTTACTAACTGGAATCAGCTTATAACTACTTCAAAATTTTACCATGTCAACAAAATGATTCATATGTCCACCCTATAACCTTCTTAGACATGAAAAAGAGCAATTCACTATTAATACAATGAATAAATAGGCAGATGTAGCTTGCAAAAACAGTCTGAAATGGCTATATGTGTTATGGTTTCTTTATATAGAGAAAATTTTAAATTAAAATCATAGGAAAGTAAAATAATTTAGGGATCATAATAGTTGAGTAATAATGATGTAACAGATTTTGGGAGAGAGCATGATTATAAAATATTAGCACAGTAATATGGTGGTGTCCATTCTGATCAGTATGAATGTCCAAAATACCTAAAACATAAAACAATAAAAAAATGTGTAAGACATTAATATATACACATACTCTCATTAAGTTTGATGATATCTAAGGAAGTGAGTGTGTTTAATGTTTTTTAACAGTTCTAACATTTTTTTAAGATACAGGATGAACTGTACTTAAAGAAAGTAATAAGAGAGGAAAAATGATGTGCTCTGTGTCTGCTACTGAATGGTATTGGGTCAGGCATTGAATTATAACAATTCACTTTGACTGAGCAAGGTATCGATTAAAGAAAAAACAGAGTGCTGAATTATGGAAATAAAAGACTTACAATATGTGAGGAAAACTTAGTCAAAACAAGTTTGTGGTTTCATAAAAAACCCAATGATTAATCTATCTTTAGCATAGGGTAGTGACGTGTGTATTGTTAGTTCTGAAGTGATTCCTCACATATTAATGTGCTCATATTTATATTGTTATGTTTTCTGTTTTTGTATATATTGTTTTTTTAAAAAAAACAATTCAGGGCTTGATTTTTATTCTCAAACTGGCCTTTTCCCTCTTGGTTCCTGTCTCTGCCTTCCATTAAAATTATCATCACCAAGTTAATTTAGATTCTTTAAGATGACAAAACCATCATATTACTTTAACTGATTTTAGATTCATGACAATAAAATAGGTTTTCATCATGAAAACATGGAAAATCTGAAGATTTCCAAGACGAAAATCTGTTGTTAACATCTGTCTTTTGTCCTGATGAATCATGGTGTTATTTCCCTTCAAGGGCAGTGACTAAAGCTGAAAAGATAACCCCTAAAAGAACTAATGAGTGTAAAGACAGAAGTGCTGATCTATGCTAATGAAGCAGCCAGGATCACAGGAACACATAAGTATAAAACTACCATGGGTATGTCCAGACTGTTTTAGGTGAGCACATGTCAGTTCAGCCATTGTTACTCTAACAAAACCAGAGGTGTGTATTTGTGCCAGCAGTTCTGTTTATTTCAGGAAAGCCTGATTAGATGAGACCCACAAAACCTGTTGTTGCTTTTCCTTTTTCTGTTTTTCTTATTTTTTTTTTCTTGTGATATTTTCCCTCTAAAAGGCTCATCCTTGGCTAGGTTAATAAGGTTCAATTTACAAGTAAATCATGTCTCAATATCCATGATTGTGTTTCCAAAGGTAATCAGATAATCATAGGTACAAAATAATTAATGGAGTAATCACTTGATGATTAGGAATATGCAGGTGGTGAAAGTTCAGGGACAGAACTGGGGAAGAAAAAGAAAATCAAGAGCATGTTACTGGAGAATGCATTATAGTGGCCTCTTCCTGTATTCCCCTGTTTTCAGCTTCATGGTTACCATAATACCACCATAATGGATAGAACTCTGTGAGGCTGTGAACAAAATAATTATTTCCTTCTCTGAAGTTGCTGCCAGATACTTTTTGTTAAAATTTGGACAGCAAATGTTTTCACCTTGTAAGATAACTTATACATCCCCAAAACTGCATTTGTTTTAAAGGCCTTCATGAAATATAGAATAAATTAATTTGACTATTTCCCCCTAGAATTTATGTTTGAAAACTGTTTAAGAGACAAGTATTACTTTGGACTGGAGATGTAGATCAACCAAATGAGTGCTTGCCTAGCATGCCCCAAAGCCTCAATTACTATGAATGGTGTTGTATGCCTGTTATTCCAGCTCTCAGTAATTGTAAACAAGAGAGCTAAAAATTAAGGTTATCCTTCCTGTTTACACATGGCCATTGGGAAAACCAGAAACATATAAATATCTTAAATAAATACATAGTAACAAAACTATTAAAAACAACTCATACTAACCCCAATGGTTAATCTCAGATGTCAACAACTCAAATGGATCTAAAATCCACTGAGACACAAGTGGATGGATACTTTGTGAGGAGCTTCCTGATCAGAATTTTTGAAATGAGAAACACACCCTAACTGTGAGCAAAATTATGTGGAGGCATTTACAATAAAGAGACATAGATGATGAAAGATTGGCTATATACCCCTTCCATTTACTCTTGAGCAAAGTTCACACATCTGATCATTGTTGTTGCATTTTGCTGCTGATAGTAAAACAGCTCCTTTAAGCTCCCAGGATAGACTGAAGACCAGAAGTTCTCCAGGCATCCTCCAGGTCTTCAGCCACATTTAGATTGGTGACTAACCTAATTTTGTGGAACAAATAGTGGCTTTCTGTGGGAAGCAACTATTATTGGTCTACTCAAATTGTAACTTGTGAGCCAATCTCATGGTTCCTACCATTCTTTTCCTATAGAGAATTCTAATTCATACAGTAATCAATATCTGGTTGTCATATGAGTTGAATAAAGAAATAATATTATATATAGTATACAATATATAATAGATAAGTATGTGTTAAAAATATAGTAGTCCTACATAGAATAAGATTTCAACTCCTCAAATTAAATTTCATATGTAATACATATTTATTAATATGGACAAAAGTTCATAGATATTTAGGCCTATGAATAAAACTATTTCATATATCTGTCATTCCAAAAGCACAGAATTTAAACAATTGGACAATATTTAAAACTGAATGCAGTTGCAACAAGAGTGAGTTCATTGACTTCCAATTCAGTGTTCTGCTATTTCTGTTCCCATAACATGAGAGAATGATGATGCTATTTAGGGAGACCTGCAAACTGTAATGGCTGTGATTAGACTCCATATGCATAATTCATAAGGACAAGTTACAAACATTTCTGGTGCATGAAGCAAATCTACTTTTTATTTGCATTTCTTTCATTGACTCTCTTGAAAAGGGTTTTTAATTTTGTTTGTCTGATGATGAAAAAGAATAAAATTTTGTATTTACATATCATTAACCATATGCAATACCTATTGAAATGATTTATTCCCTTAAATGTACTATAGATTAGAAAGACCAATGAACCACTTATAATTATTTGTCATTCTAAAATATGTGGAATACACCAAAGGGCAACTGTTCATGAATTCAATAAGACCACTTCCTTTTTGATCCACATACATTAACTTTAAATGTTTACCTAATTTTTAGGGAAAGTAAGCATGAGGCAGAAGTTATAAAGGTAACCCTAATACCAGCTGCCAGACTGACCATTTCCTTTGGAGCATTACTATTTAACAATGACATTAGTATATTGAAAGAACATAGTTTATAGATACAAATACAATATAATTGATTGCCAATAATAAATCAAAATCAGCTTTAAAACAGACACAAGAGTTTTTATCTTCATAAAGGATCATTTTTATTGGTTTTGCTTGCTTATTTGTTTTTTTCTTTTGATGTACAAATGAACATTTTACGTACATGCATGTCATGTACCATGTGCATGACTGCTTTTTCCCTGGAACTGGAGTTGCAGATAAATGAGAGGCATCATGTGAATGCTTGGAATTAAAACGGAGTCCTCTGCAAATTCAAAAAAGTGCAATTAAGCTCTCAACCATCTCTCTAACCTCCCAATGAATTCACTCTGTGTGTGAGTGTGTGTGTGTGTGTGTTGTGTTTTTGTTGGCTGGGTGGAGACCTGCTGCAAGGAAGAAAGAGAGGTTAAACATGCTAAGTATGCACTCCACCATGGAAGGTTGTCCCTGCTCTCTTCATATAATTTGGGAATGTGGTTCTAAAAGTTATGAGGTAATCAGAATCTCTAAGAGTGGTGGTTTCAAAGTCATATTGGAAAAAAATATAGGAACAAATGATTTAAAACTTTCATGAGAATATGAATATGGAGAGGTGCATTGGAGAGTCTTGAAGAAGACCCAGCTTGCTGCATGATTTAAAGTCAGCCAGCTGTTCACCAAAATGAAAATGATACATCTTTTTTTTGTCTGCTTTAAGATTGGCAAACCCCTTTAGGATTACCTTTTTAACACAGATATATGGAAATATTATATGGGTGAGAAGAATAAATTATCTTCTTAAAATTTCATAAAAGGAAATAAAGCAAATTTTAAAGATTATCCATGACAACCAACATACAAATAACATTATACATTCTCAACAGGCTGTATTAATGAATCTAAATGTGTATATATATATATATATATATATATATATATATATATATATATATGCATTTATATATATTTATGTGTGTATATGTGTGTATGCATGCAATAATAATAAATAAAATGTTGCCAAATATTTAAAGAAGAGTGCAGACTGGTATATGGGAGGGTTTGTAGAAAGTAAAGGGAAATAATAAATAATGTAATTTCTAAATATTTGTGATTGAAAAAATATCATTTTAAAATTTCAGTTATATTACATACAAATAAAAATGTATTTCAAGAGCCAAAATAAATTTTTTTAAATATCCAGTGCTTTGAATTAAACTGTAAATAACAAAAATATTTGGACTAGGCAAAAGCAATTTGTAGTTAAAATAAAATAGTATTTCTTTCCTGGCTTCTCTATAAGTTAATGGAAATGTGAAACAGCACAGGAATAGAAGAATTAAGTCAAGAGCAGTGATATGTTTGGAAACACAATATTCAGAATACAGTCTTCATAGGGGAAAATTTTATATCATTTCTATACCTCTAGGTTTTCCTAATTATTGAAGACTTAGCGAAGCAATGATGACCATGTTGTTGATGCTCTGAAAAGTGAGGCAACAAGAATTGTGCTGTACACATACCTGTGTTGTCTTAGCCTCTCTGAAGACAGTACTAAAGGTTTAGATGTCTAAAGTGTGAGATGGGGAAGTCTCATATTCAATAGAAAAATCTAGAATTAACAATAGTTTGGCTATTAATTAACCAAGCAGAGTCTGCCAGAAGTATTATTAAAGAATGCATATAAAATATGTAATAAAATGATGGCATTTCAAAATAAAATTTTACTTCGATGCTACATTTTGTTGAAACTGCATTTTTTTCCTACTTTTCATAAAGTTAAAAGTATCCTCACTAACTGTACCCATGCTATGGAGACTAAGTAAATGGTAAATCTTTTCAAGCAAAGTGGTGGCTTTTGATTGCTTTCTGCAACCCTTAATTCTTCATCATGCTTCATGTTGTGCATTACTTACTGCTGGCCTATTGGTTTATCTATATTCTTCTTCTGGTGTTTGATCTTTTCATTGTGTGTGTGTGTGTGTGTGTGTGTGTGTGTGTGTGTGTGTGTGATTGGGGATACATGTGTATAAGGTAAAGGACAATTTTAGGAGTGGTTCTCTCCTTGGAGATCATATTCATGTCATCAGGCCTGTTTATCATGCTACTTAAAGACTAAACCATCTCACTTGCCTTTGATATTCTACTACCACCCTTCTCTCTTCCTTCTTTCTTTCCTTCTCCCTTGGTTCCCTCATTACTTCTTTCCTACAACACATCCCCCTCTCTCTGTCTACCAGAGTTCCACCTCTTTTTGCATTCTAAGTGCTGGGATTAAAGCTAGGCACAACTGCGACTTGCAAAAATATTTTCTTACAGTAAACATCTAGATAACAATTTATTTATACACAGACTAAACTGTCTCAGAGCCCAAAATTTTTTCATGTTGAACTATAAATAAATACATTTTAAAAATAAAATTTTACCCTTTGATTCATATACATATTAAATATGTTTCATATCTACCAAATTGATTTATTCATATTTAACTGTTGGCTACTTTCATGGTACATGCCTACACTCCTTGTACTGGGGAGGCAGGAAAGTAGGGAATAAGCCAAGGAACGTAGCTAAATGAGGACAAGTTGAAATATTACAAATTAATTTAATTTAAATATCAATATTTAAGTTTGCTTGTATTTATTTTATGTCTATATGAGAAGAGATAATACAAGCTTCGAGTTTTGAAGTGAAAGATATTAGGAAATTTTTGCAAATAATTACTGTATTTATTGAACATATGTAGACTATTTAAATAAAACCCACTCAATTAAAAATAAAACAGCTAAGATACTCTCTCTACTGATGGAAGTGGATGCAAAGATCATCAACTAAGCACTAGGCTGGACTTCTGTAGTACAGTCGAAGAGAGGGTGGAGTAACAATATGGGAAAATGGGTCAAGACTGTGCTGGGGAAATCCACAGAAACAGCTGACCCAAAAAAGTGGGAGCTCACTGCGTCTGAACTGACAGTTGGGAAACATGTATAAGACTGAACTAGTACCTCCGAATGTGGGCAACAGTGGGTGAGTTGAGCAATTTGTGGGGTCACTAACAGTTGAACCAGTAGTTATCCCCAATGCATGAACTGGCATTTTGGAGGCCATTGCCTATCGAGGGATACCTTGCTCAGCCTAGATACGGGTGGGTGGGTAGCTTGCTCCTGCCTAAAGTAATATAATATGACATAATTTGTTGATTTCCCTATGGGAGCCCTCACCCTCTCTGAGGAGTAGAGCAGGTATAGATTATGGAAGCGTGTGGGAGGAACTAGAGGATGGGGGTGATGGAACTGAGATTGGTATTAAAATAGATTTAATAAAAAAAGAAGAAGAATTCTACCTCTGCGACCTTCAGACTATGAGTTAAAATTTTGGCCATGTTGAAAATAAGGGGAAAAAATGGGGTGTAGGGAACTGGAACTGGCCATTTCCTGTAACCAGGCAAGACTTCCAGAGGAGGTATTGGGAAACCAACCAAGCCACAATACCTGTGACCTTCCATTTGTCCTGCCTGCAAAATATGATAGGGTAAAGATGACACAGTAATTGTTGGAATGGCCAATCAATGACTGGTCCAGCTTGAAGTCCATGCCACAAGTAGGAACCCACACTTGCCACTCCCTGGAGGGCCAGGAACAGGAAGTTTGATAGTGCAGACACACCTAGGATAAAGGATAGATATTCCAAACACCTAGGATAGACCAAAATACAGGACCTACAAGCAATATAAAAAAAAAAAGTCAAAGAAATGAGTCTGCTTGATATTCTGCTAAATTCATAGGCAGACACCTAGCATAATCACCATCAGTGAGGCTCCATTCAGGACACCACAAGAAAAGCCACAGAATCAACTAGCCAGGGCATGTGCCTAGTCTTATTGCAACTTGATATGCCATGTTTGGTGTAACCCCAGGAGGCTTGCCATTGTGTGTGTGTGTGTGTGTGTGTGTGTGTGTGTGTGTGTGTGTGTGTATCTAGTGCACACATCCCAATGTGCTTGTGTGGAGATCAAAAGCTAATTATGGAGTGTATGTTTTCTCTTCCTACTGTACGTTCAGAAGTTATAACCTTGAGAGTAAGACTTCTGTGGCAATCTCTTTTACCTCAGCTGAATCAGTGCTTTATAGATATCACGGGTGGGTCTGTATCAAATCAAAGAAAATATTGTAAATGTTCTAGGCTTTATGGAGGGCATACTCAATAAAACATGATGACCTTCATTCCATCCCCTGGAACTGGAAAGGTTCTGTAGCTTGTAACCCTGCTGCAGAAAGGCAGAGACTGTTAAATATCTGGTACTCACTGAGCTGCCAGAATACCTTACTTGGTAGATTGATTTTTTTTTTCAGACAGTGAAATATGCAGTCTCAGGTGCCTAAGGTACACATCTGAATATTTTGGGGGAAACACCATGTTCAGTTTCACACATTTGCACTTACAACATCATATATGTACACACAATCACACACCTACAAATACTTAATAGCATAGTTTTTCTGTCTCCAACTTGATACAGTAAAGTCATTGGCATTTTTACTTCTTTCCCCTTATACAATTTATTTTCTACGTTCCAGATGTTAGCAGAAATTTTCTTCACAAATGCTTAGGCATTGATTGCCCTTTTATTATTATTTATCAATGTTGCATAAGTATCTACATTGCATTAACTGTCATGAAAATCATTGAATTTGTAGAATGAATATCGGACATGAAACTAAAATAAAAGTTGGAATTATTTTCCTTGAACCATATCAATAAATGTTTGCATATCTTCTCTAGGCTTTGTTATATCTTTAGATTTGCCATGATTTATTCATTGTATCAACCCAAATTGATAGTTTAAGATAATTCTGAAAGCAGGTTGTACATGGTGAAAATTCTGCTTAAATTGCATGTTATGTATGTTGAAATGTCCTAACTTCTAAGTCAAAACTAACCTTCCAGAGTCAAATGCATTGGTGTTAAAGAGCACCTTTGTCTTTGTAATGAGGATGATTGAAATCATTAACCATTTGAAGCATTTATATGTTAAGAAATATCTGCAGAACACTTATTTGTAAAACTAATGATACATCCTTACAAATGAAGGCGAGATCATGTCACTGGAGACTCCTACAGTTCAGCTGGTGTTTCCTACACACACACACACACACACACACACACAAATGAACATACATGGGTCAATAGAAACCATCTGTCCAGGGTTGTGCTGTGTGCTTTCACTAGTAAGTTCACATCAGGAAGCTATGCTGTACTGATCTTTTCCAAAGCTGATGTAGTAGCAGGCAATAACCTCAGATATACATGTATAGAGGGAGATTAGCTGGACTTAGTCACCTACGTAACTATCTCAGCATGAAACAGAATCTATGGGATGTTGATAACTGATGAAGTTGATGCCAAGTTAAACCAAGTGCAGAAAGAAGTTTTTGCTTTCTGTGAATAAAATAATTTTGAGACTCAATGACAATCTTAAAACTATAAGACAGAACAATCTTATGAAAAGAAAATGATGAATAAATCTAGAATTTCAGAAAAACATCAGCGGAAATGTTTCACTAACTACAAAAAAAATTACATATGAAATGAAAAGAGAAAATACATACTTGGTAATCCTGAACAAGAAAATTATGGGAAATGAAATAGTTTTCTGAGGGGGATGACAAATGTACAACTTTGAATCCTTGCTGTTTCTAGGATATTAAAACTAAATATAGTAAATCTTCTCTAAGGCATCAGGGATAATATATCTCGGTATGAACTTGCATGATTATTATGTGTATTCAGCTGTTTTGTTCTGGATGTTGCTATTCCTTTGCATTTTTTTTTCATTATCTCAGAGAAGAGAAAGTTGTGCTTTAAAGGAACTGCTCTTTTGTTTGTTTGCTTGCTTTTGTTTGTTTTAAGTACAGTAGTCTAGATGAAACAATAATAAAACAAAATGAGAGGTGCTATATTGGAAAGATATTGGAAAGTAGTTTGTGTTCTGTCCCTGAAGTGATTGTTTTGTAGGAGTACTAACTACTGTTCTCACAATGCCTGAGGTGAAGTCCAAGTCTGTTACTTCCATTTCAGCCACATATTAATGTATTGTACAACTGAAGAGAATATAGCTACCCAAATCCATGTTTGGAGTTATAGCAAAGCCAGCTGGAAAGTGCAGAAGCCTCACAGGCACTGTGTTCCAGACAGTCAAAAGAAACAATAGGGAAGTGAACCTGACATGTCACTTTATAAAACCACAACTCATTAATTGAATTGTGCTGCACAAACATTTTTTAAGGATTCATTTACTTATATTTTAGAACTATGAGAATTTTGTGTACCTTAAGCATGCCTGGTATTCAGAATGGGGTGCTACAATCCCTGAAGTTTGATTTGCATCTTGTTGTTAACTAACACATGGGTGCTGAAAAACTGAACCTGGGTCATTTGGCAACAAAAAGTACTCTTAACTTCTGAGCCTTCAATATATCATCTAAAAACAGTTTTGAAAGAAATATTTATATTCCTCTACAACATTCAAACTGAAAACTGAATTTTCACTATTCCATCTTAATTAGGACAATGAAAAGCTGTCAGACACATTTGTGATAACCAATTTTGTTTAAAGGAAAATGAATATATATCCTGAAATTTAATAATATAATAATAATAATTCACTTTCTGACAAACAGGTAGCACTACAGTGTTCTTACTCAAGCAAGCATCCAGGGCAGGAAATTTAAATTTCTATGATCGTAGATGGAAGATTATTATTAATGTGTTTTTCTTTTCTCTTCTCTTCCCTGAAATAGAATTCAAGTCTCATGCTGTGACCCTGCAATATTGTTCCCTGCAAGAAATGATTTTGTTCTGCCTCATAGGCAATATGTTTTTATGTTTAATTTTGCCCTGGGTAACCACATTGCTTGTTGATGTCCTTAAAATGCCTTTTAGTAAAATTGATTTCCATAAATCATCAATAAATCTTGTTTCTAGGATGTAATTCTTTCAGTTACAAATTGAAGAGAGAAATCTTCATTTTTTTGCATTATTACATCTTTATTTGTTGTGATTAAACAGCGGCGCTTAAACATGTGATAGGAATACAAATCATGATTTTCATATGTTATGATGAATTTGATCATATAATAGTATTTACAGTTCTTTCACTGGCTTTAGATCAGTGTAGTGTAAAATGTAATTAAATAATTTGCATTTATACTGCAACAATGTCAAGCAACTGAATTGTTGATTTTTTTGTAAAACAAAGCAATGCTCAGAAGAGAGCAAATGAAAGCTCTGGTGTCAGGAAGACAAGGAAAATAGCCAGTGTGCATCCTTAGTTGTTTTGATACTTTTCAAATGCACTTCCATAGTTTACAAAGTAGGAAAATATAAAGAAACTGGTTTATACCATAGAGAAAATGACATACATTCAAAATCACACTTTGAATATAAATAAATTATGCCATGTTTTCAACTAAACTTCCAAATATTTAAGTAGAATAGATCACCACATATTGGAACTACTAAACAAAAAAAAGATAAGATTTTGAAAATTATAGTTGCCTTTCATTTTGTGTTTAATGTATATCCTAAGTAAATAAATGAATACAACAGTGCTTTACTGAAGAGGAAGGGAGTTTTTGACATTCCTTTACTTCTCTCCCCTGAAATTGACCTGACTGAACAAGAAGTAAGGAATATTAGTACATTTTATTATCTGGTTCACAGTTACTGTTTCTAAGTAGAAGTTTGAAACATGAATTTTATCCTGACAAACAAATAAATAATAGATTGAAGGCTCAACAGGACAGGTTGACATTCAACTATGACTGTGTATCATGAACTAGTATGCAGTTTAAGCAGCATGATGAGAGATTTTAGCTGAAAACAGAAAGTTCCTGATAACATATTTGAATATATGAATTGCGTTGAGCATAATGAAGTTTTAAAAACTGCACTTTTTCATGTCACTTTTCCAAACATTTTATTAACAACTGATTCCATAAACTCTATGTAGCAAAAAATGAATTGCATCTGATTAAAACAGATTTAGAAACCAATATATTGTTTTTCTTTTTAAAAATTGGAGAATTGTTTTAGTACAGAATCAATTGCAGTAAAAAAAAATTATTGTGTTTTTCTCATTGAGGGCGTTAATCAATAAGAACATAAATTTAGAAGCAGTGCTTTCACTAGAGATAATATATATTGAATATGATTATACCATTGATATTTGTACAAATTTTACTGTGTATAATTAACTTGAGCATACACACACATTTTATAAATATAATATTAGTGTTTTTTCCACTGATATAGGATAATTGTGTTTAATAGCTCCAGATATTTGTTTTTCTAGTACCAAAGGACTAGCAGTATTTCCCCTCATAGTGACTGAGAAGGGACTGATATGGGTGCAAACTTTATACCTCAATTAGGCTAGTAAATTTCCTGAAATAGCCTTATTTCAGCATATCTCATCTGAAAACAAGGTTTTATCCAACATACAATCTATGCATTTTTACTAGAAATGCCTCTTGTATAACCTATGTCTTGCTCATAGCTGATTGATAGTTGTTTTCATACTGGAAATCTTCTGTGTTTACTTACTAGTGTCATAAGAAAAAGAAAGTTTATGTTAGCTAGCTTACAATTCTTTAGATACAAGATGAAGTAAAGCAGAATACACAACAACAACAACAACAATAATAATAAAAAAACATAGGCTCAATATCAATGATCTTTACTCTGTGGTTGTGAGTGAAGTTTGCTTAATCATTGGGAAGCCAGTCACAGAAGAACACAGTAAAGACTCAGTCAGAGACACAAAGAATGTTTCAGAGAGCTAGTAGTGTCATTGAAGAAGATGCAGATAGATTCTTTCTGGTCCATCTACTGAAGAAGAGTCTGTAAGGAATTAGAAAACTAGGTCTGAGAGGTGAGAGGAAACACATGGACAGTATTGGTTAGGAGCAAGGTCTCCAGCTGTTAAAATATACTGCAAAACTTGGAACTTGGTCAGAAGTTACTGATCTATACATCTGCTGTGAAAAATGCACTTATTACATTGGTTTTTAAAAGCAAATTGTTTGAGGACACACTATTGGTTTAATGTTTATTTATTTTCTTGCTTGCTTGCTTTTTTACTTAGTACACTGTTTGAGGCTCACCAAATGAATGTGCTAAAAGTATGTGCACAGAGAACATGATAACAAAGTTCACTATAAAGCTCCATTGTGTGCTTCATCTGGAAGCACTATGTATAAGAATATTAAAGGTTTGGGTGGTGAAAACTCTATTGACTGAGGAGAGTACTTGTGGTACCTGAGACATAGAAGACTAAGAACTATGCTAAAAAGCTGGACTCAGCAAGAAAAGACACCAGAGACTGTGTCCTTTTCCTGAAGTCATGGGAGGGTTCCCAGGTTAAGGAAAGCTGTGTGAAGTTTAGGCAAATGTGTAATTTTGGGTTCTTTGCTATTTTAGGGATAACCACATTGCGCTAAATTCTATACCATATGAAGTACAACAATAATTGTCTCTAACACCACATATTTTGTTGAGTAAGTTAATACTACTGGTTTTTAGGAGTCTGGGGATAGGAGAATGACTACAATTCCCCAGCATCTGATGTAAAATTGTGAGCAAGAGAACCTATCCATTTCTGAGAAGACAGAGGTTCAATCTCACCCTTTCTTATGTAAGCCTCCATAGCCATATTTATGTTTAATTCATTATCCATGATCCAAAGTTAAATGGGTAGTCAGGGAGATACACAGCACCATAGCTCAAAGCTGGTAAGATCCTTCCCCCCTCCCCCAAGAAATCTTGGCACACTTTTACTTTTTGCCTTTTTAAATAAGATATTTGAGGTTTCAAATGCTCTATGAACTTGGTTGGATAGTCATGGCCTTGTTGGAGAAAGTGTGTTACTGTATGTGGGCTTTGAGATTTCAAATGCTCTAGCCAGGCCCTGTGTCGTGCTTTCTTGCTGCTGTCTGTTGATCCAGATGTAGAAAGCCATGTCTTTCTCCAATACATGTTTACCTGGACACCACCATGTTTTCCTGACATGAAGATAATGGATGAAACTCCATATGTAATTAAATGTTTTCCTTTATCATAACTGGCATGGTCAATAAGACATTGATTAGGACATCTGGATAGGGTCTTTTTCTTTATTCCATTCATCATCAGGCTTTCTAAAAAACTTTTCTCCTGAACAAAGGAAATTTTACTCCAATATCACCCTTCCCCGTGCTCTTTTCCTTTTCAAACTGTGAATTTTGTATTTCTCCTCATCCTACTTGTTCTTTTTCATTGTAGACCTGCATAAGCATGATCACTAGTAATCACATTACAGATACAAGCCCAGTCCCAGGTCAGGCAGAAATAAAACTGTTTACTCTGTGATCAAGATAGTCCCTTAGTTTGTTTATCTGCTTGCCTGTTTGTCTCATATTTTATCACAACATTGCCAAAGTAACTAATAAAAAGGGTTCTCATGGTTTTAGCTTCAGATGAGGAAGATCTGAGAATTGATCCAAGTTTGGAACGCAGGTACCCCTAGAGAAATGTTTGCATTTTATTTTAGGCAGCATAATGTCCTAAAGAGATTAATGGATTTGTTCAAACATCTGTGTTTCAAAACTGTTCTATTCCCTTCACATATTGATTTTGCTATAAATTCATACATCTCTTGGTGGACTGGCTCATGCCTACAATCTCAGGACCTGCAAGGAAAATGTAGGATGCTTACTGTGCCTGGTCTAAGAATGCATAAACAAAGATAAAAAAATTGTTTATTCACTATAACAGGTGGAGACATGAACAGGTAGGGTAGATAGGGGTAAGCAGAGTTTCTCTCTCTCTCTGTAGGGATGTTTGTTGTTTTGTTTTATATTTTTCAAGACAGGTGTACTGGTTTAAATGAAAAATCTTCCTCCATAGGCACATATATTTTAGTGCTTTCTTCCTGGCTGGTAGACTATTGGGAAAGATTAAAAGGTTGAAGCCTTTTTGGAATAGGTATGTTCTTTTTGGAAGAGATGTGCCACTTGTTGTGGACATTAGGGATTCAAAAGCACATGACAGGCCCAGTGTTATTCTCCTGCTGTTTTACAGGAGCTATGACATATAGATTTTAACAGTCCCAGTAGTAAGTAAGACCTTTTTGATGGTGGGTCATGAGGCCTTGGCAGAATTAGGTGTCCAAGATAAAGACTACAGGCACAAAAACAATGTGGTGGCTGGCAAGGATTTTATGGTATATTTCCAAAAGCAGGACAGTGGGATTAAGTCTTTAAGGCAAATAATATCTAAAGAATATCTTTGCTTATTCAACCAGGGTCAATGTTGCTGAGAGCTAGAAAACAAGTCTTCATTGAAGTCCCTGGGTAACAGCAATATTTGTCTGCAGTATCTATTATTGGCACCAGTTCTTCCCAGGTATTATGTACAACCCAGGTTGTACATTGTTGAAAAATACTAGTTCCCCCTCTTCCAGATTCTCCAACATAGACAGCATCGTCTTGCTCCTAGATACTGGAGACGCCAGCAAAGATAAAAGAAGAGGAAATGTGGCACAAGTCAAATGCTTGTATTCCTTAGTCCCCAAACCCATGGAACAAAGTTAGAGATACAATGAAACTCTAGTTTTAGGACCTTTATTTCACACCTCCCCTATACCTAAGAACTCTGGCCAAGTTGATGGATGATTCCACTGTTGGCTCAATAAACAAGAAGCCTGCAGACCAGGAAGCCTGCACTCCAATTTGTTTATTTCATCACTGCCACGATTTCAACAGGAAGAGAGTTCTATTTCTGTGAATCAATAAAATCAAAGACAGGTTCATGGTGCACCCACACCAGTCTGAGACACGCCATGTGTCACTCAACCTCATGATAATTTCATCCTGTCTAAAATAGGGACTGCTTCTTTGCCAACATATCACTGCCCACAGACTATTCTAGTATTAATTTTCCTTGATGACCAGCACCAACACCCCAACTTTTATGTCCATCTCTGGCATTAAGGAACCATATCTGGATGTTCCTCCTGGTTCCTTCCTGCAGAATACTCTTCCATAATGAGGGAAACTATATCTGTTTCTTTCCTTATATTCTTGACCAAATTTAATTTACACAGAGGTAGCATCAGTAGGGTTCATTGTCTAAATCTTTCATTTATATTTTTTTTGGCCATTGGAAGACAAAAAAAGTATCATGGCTCATCAAGTGGTGCATCTGTCATCTTATTCCTTAGTAGCTTCTGCAAGGGTTCCTATAGAGCTTACTACCAGCTCAACCTTGGATCTATCATACATGGAGAGAAGCAGCCTGCCAAACAGCATAATATTAAAACACTTACATGCAGCTGAAGCCAGTTTTATCTAATGTGGTCAGCAAATCTTCATGTAAGTATGTATTTTTAGGCTTGTCTTCATCTGCATTTGAATGAAATATATGTGCTTGAGGAGTTGATACAAATAATAGCAACATTTTCCTTGAATGATCCTCAGTAACTACCCAAGGTTTAATTGTAGTTGGACCTCTGGGGATCATGGAATCCTCACTTTATATTAGTAGCGAATCAAAGTCCCCAGAACTCTAAGATGTCATACTCAAAAGAAGTGCTATGCCCTGTTCCCTTTCCCCAAATCTTTGACCACTTCTGAACTTAAGCACCTGCTGGAGATGGATTTCCATTTCAAAACCAAAACAACAACAACAGCCAAAGAAAACCTCAACTAGGTCTCTGACTTTAGGTACAAGGTAGTAAGTTGTAGGCTGGACACTTTCAGTTTAGACAGAACAAGGAACTGCTTCAGAGGAGTGTCAAGAAGTTACAGTACAAAAGCCTGATGCTTTTATTTAAATAATTGTGCAAGCGAGAATAAAGAACAAAAGAAACCTCTGTGTAGCACCTGTGCTGTCATCTGTTCCACAAATCTGGCAAAGGCCTAGAGAGTGAAATAAAGAGACAAGACAGCAGGTCATTCATTCAATGGCAATGTCAGAATGCTGAATGTCAAGTCCCATTTATTGAGGAGATGGAATGGGCTTAAATACTGACTTACAGTACAATGGAAAACTATAGGAATTTTAGGCTTAGCTCCTCCCTATGAGGTGTGTGTTGTCAGGAGGTGTGTGTTATCAAAACTGGAAGAGTACCAACAACAGCCTTGGGGCAAGGTGTTCCAGCCAACAGCTTCAGACTTATTCAAGTTGCCTTGGGAGGGTCCAGGCAGGGTCCTACAGATCCCCATTTCTTTTAAAGTAAACTAACACCTGTTTAGGTTGCAGAGGACATCAACGTGTTTCTTATTCATCTTTGGAGACGTCACCCAGGCCAATAACAACCCTGTCGTAGGTTGGTTATTTGCCCCCTCTGCCTTACTCATCTCTGGTGAATAGTTTGTCAGCCACAGGTGGGAGGGGCATTTTTTCTTCAGCCAAAGACAGTAGACTCTATCTTGTTTGAAAGTTGGTCTGGGCCTGTCTAATGCTGTGGCAAAGTAGCACCAATTGCAAGGGCTACGAACCCCAGCAATTGCCCCCAAGTTGAAATCCTTGTGAAAGGTCTACTGCACTGGCAGGTGGTACTCAGTTTTCATTGATGTTAATGGTCTGCATGGCTAAAGTATGTGTATAATTTTAAAACTGATCACTCCAGGATGCCTGGAGAAAAATGATGCATTAATATAGATATGTGTGAAAGACAGAGAACAAGAAGCCATATGAGCCTCTCATTAAAAAAAAAAAAAAAAAAAAAAAAAAATTCAAGTGTTCATATAGGAGGCAAGTTTGTAGATTTAGTTTAAAAATG
Source organism: Phodopus roborovskii (assembly GCF_943737965.1). NCBI lineage: Eukaryota > Metazoa > Chordata > Mammalia > Rodentia > Cricetidae > Phodopus > Phodopus roborovskii. Next base: position 20,965,315 of record NW_026126433.1, read on the forward strand.
CCAATATGTACTAGATAATCAAGTGTGTTTTGGGTAGCTAAGGCTTCAGCCAAATCACCTGATAGTTGACCCACTGTACATGCAGAAATTACAGATTGCGAGAGGGCTATTGTAGAAACTGTTACTTCAGTGGCAGAGGCGCCACTGGCAGCCATGATCACAAAATCTCCTTTTATTTCTGCTGCACACCTTGGGTACAGCTATTACTTCATATGTCCAGAAGCTAAGCAGTCAGCAGACCTGCTGAGAACAATTGAAACTTTCTCCAAAATTAGTAGCATTGGTTACAACAAAAAGAAGGGAACCATAATACAAGTGCCTTAGATGAAGGTGAGATTCTTGTCCTTTGGATCAAAGTGTAAATTTATAGCCACTTGATTCAAAAAAAGGGCCATATATGGCTACTCAGACCCACAGGCATCAGACCATCGGACCTTCTTTCTGGCTGTTACAATCACGGTCTCTCCCCATAGGGCGAATCAGATGCTCAGGCACCAAAACAGGAATATCTGTGTCTTGTGGAAAAACACAAACTGACCCTGGGGCCCATACAAGAACTGGGTCCGGGCTGCACCATTGTCTAGTAGTGACATTTTTCCACATAACTGACCCATAGTCAGATGACAGAGGATGCCAATGCCGGTCAGCTGCAGATCGAGCAGCACCATCAATAGTTAAAAAAAACTTAAAATATAAAGGACAAGAGAAAGGAGATTATGAGGAGACCCTATAACCCCCCCTTTTTTTTTAATGAAGATCGGCTTTAATTGTGCAATGTGCATGCTCCACCATGGCCTGACCCTGAGGATTATAAAGGATTCCCGTCTTATGGGAGATAAAAATTTTTTTTCAAAAAGAGTTGAAACTCTGACTAGTATAAACAGGGCCATTATCAGTTTTTAATTTTCTGGGCATTCCCATACAAGGAAAGGCTTGTAAACAATGTCTCTTAACATCCTTAAGCCTTTCTCAAGTATAGGCAGAGGCAAATATGAGGTGAGAATGGGTATCCACAGATACATGAACAAATTGTAGTCGACCAAAGGAAGGAACATGTGTAACATTGATCTGCCAGATATCATTAGGAGTGACACCCTGAAGATTAACTCCAAGGTGTGGAACAGGTAAGAATTCTGCACATAGGGAACAAATCTTAACTATATTAATAACTTTGTCTCTAGTAATTTTAAAATGGAATATCAGTGACCCTGCATTAAGGTGGAAGGTTGTATGAGTTTTGCAGGCTGCTTCATAACCAGAGTCTCTCATCATCATGATGGTACTATCTGTTTTAGTATTAAAATCAGCAATGGCATTTCCTTCACATAAGGGCCAGGAAAATCAGAATGCGCTTGGAGATGTCCGACAAAAACTGGATGAGAGCACCTCCATAGTAGGCTTTGTATGGCTAGTAAATGTTTCTGTCCAGGAGAGACTGGAGCTATATAAGCAGCAGTTTATAAGGGAGCTGATATATGATACACATATTTACTGTCCGTGTATAAGTTAAATGGCTCATTAGAAAAATGTTGAAGGGCTAATTGTACTGCAGCTAGTTCCACAAATTGTGTAGACTTCACTTTAAGCATAGAGCGTTTAATAATGGAAAAGTAAACAACTACTGCACAATCATTTGAAGAGCAGTCTATAAATAAATTGTGGGCCCCCTTCAAATAATTTTGGGAAATAATCTTGGGGAAACACACAGGGCAATTTTTTAAAAAATGAGCTAACTTATTGGAAGGAGAATGACTATCAAAGTGGCAGGGTGTGGAACACAAGAAATGTGCCCAAATCTCATCAAACTGTTAAAGCCATTGTATCTGTTGTTGAGTATAGGGAGTAACAATTACATCTGGCATCTTGCCAAAAACTTGAAGACTCATTTTGTATGTCTTTTGAATAATACAAGCATTGCCTGGGGATAAGATCTAACTGTCTTTCCTGGAGACGCATGTTCATGCACCCACAATATAGGAACAGTTTGCCAAAACACTGCAGTAGGGGAATATGCTGAAGCAAAAACTATTAACATCAACTTTTGAGAATAGTCAATATAATTTAAATGTGAAGAATGGAGGCATTTTTGCACAAGCTTTATGGATTCTCACACATCAGGTTTAAGGTATACAGAGAAATGGGAAAAGAATGTCCTTGTAAAATATCAAATAAGGGTCTAAGCTGCCCAGTGGTTAGGGCCAAACTAGATTGAACCCTATTTATATCTCCCAATAATTTTTGAAAATCATTAAGGGTGGTCAATTTATTCAGCCTTAAAGTAATCTTTTGAGGATGGATACCAGAATATAACAATTAATGTCCCAGGTATTGATAGGGAAATTCTTGTTGCACCTTTTCTGGGGCTATTCTTAAGCCATGTAGTTGAAGATTATGTTGTAATTCCCCAAAAACCTCATTCACTACCTTAGGATCTTGGCTGGCTAAAAGAATATCATCCATATAGTATACAGGGATTGAAATTTCTCTCTAATGGGGGCAATGGCCAATGATACATAAATCTGACAAATAGTGGGACTATTGGCCATTCCTTGAGGCAACACCACCCACTGATATCACTTATAAGGATCTTTAAAATTAATAGAAGGAATGCTAAATGCAAATAACTCACTATCGTGAGGATGCAAGGGAATGTGAAAACAAGCAATATTTTAGGCCTATAACTAATAAATGATAGCCTTGAGGAATACCTACAGGGGAAGTAGAAGGAACAATATGTCCTGCCTCTAATTGTTCCTTTACAAGTTGATTTACAGCCTGTAATTTCTCAATAAATAAGGGCCATTGTTCCACCCATTCTGGGTTATCAGTTTTCCAGATAATAGGAATGGGAACAGGCTGCACAGCAATAGCCACTAAGGAAAAGTTTCCAACCCAAAGCTATCTTGGCTCTTTTGATAATTAAATTTTTGAATGCAACAGACTGAGGGTCACCTTGGAGGAATTTACCCAGCCCTCTTCCTTGTACATAACCTTGGTCAGCCAGCATATTTTTAACAGGCTCAGTAGAAAGGACCACTCCCATGACCTGAAGCACATCTCTTCCCCAAAGATTAACAGGGATATGACATAATACAAAAGGTTGAAAAAGACCTTCATCATCTGACCATTTAAGAAACTGAGTACTACATTCTGGAGCCACAGCAGTTCCCATTCCTTGTAAATGAGTGGAGTCAGGTTGAAGAGGCCATGCTTGTGACTATTTTTTTTTTTTTTTTTTTTTTTTTTTTTTGCTATTACTGAGGAGTCAATTCCGGTGTCCCCAATTCTAGAAAATCGTCTACCTTCTACGCTAAGAGTGAGCATGGGGAGCTGTTCAAGACTTGATATCCAAAAGGCATCCATGAAGCCTGTGGACCCAAAACAAGCAGATCCCCTGGTGTCCTTTAAAAAGGATTGTTAGTTTTGAACGTAGGGAGAAGAACCAATTGTGCTATCCAAGTACCCTGTGGTATCATTAATACTGCCATTTCGGCCCTAACCATGATTTTTATTTCTCCTTGAAAATTGGAATCTACTACTCCTGGAATAATTCAACAGTGCACTACTGCATCCTAAAAATAGCTCTATTGTTCCTGAGGAAAGAGGCCCAAAGACTCCTGTGCTTAAGGCTTGAGTGCCGTTTGCAGTATTAATATTGCTTGGGTGGTGGAACAGAGGTCCAATCCTGCATTTCCTGGGGTACCTCTGATAAGGTCATGGACATAAAGGGGTTTCTCTGAGGGAATCATCTGTATTGGGCGGGTTACAGGTGTATCCATTGCCCCGTACAACTGGGCTTGAGGGGCCCGAGGCTGGCCCCGCTTCCAGTTTCCCTGAGCCCGTAAAGGATTACCCAGGGCATCTGTTTTTGACCCACATTCCTTGCTCTGTAAGGATGGAAAATTTAACCTAATTTTCCCTATACTCTGCCCCCCTAGCCGTGAGTAGGCAAAAGGTCATTCTTGACGACAGGCCGGTTTACTGAGAGCACCTGTGAGTGAATGAGAACAGGAAATGAGCCGTCCCACATTACCCAGAAGCCCTAGCGAAAGCAGACATCCTGGGCTAAACGCGGGCTTGGATAGTTCAAATTGATTGGTCCACACTGGATGCTATTGAGATGATTGGTTTGTGATGCACAGGCTTTGTTGTAACCCTATAAAAGCTGTCTGAACCCTGTACCCAGGGTTCCCAGTCCTCTAGCCCACATGGAGTATGGCTGTGGACACCAGTGCACTGGAATATAAAAGAACTCATGCCTTTGTATCAAGACCACTTCTCGTGAGTGATTTGGGGGGGGGGGCGCCTTTCCTGAGTCGGGGCGTGAGGGTCCATGCCCTCCGCCCTTTGCGGGTCTTACAGCTCCAATGGTGACCCTTACTGCAATGGGGGCAAAGCCTTGGTCTAGGACTCAATTGCATTGTCACACTCTGGGGGCAGTTCCTTTTGAAATGTCCTGGTTGTCCACATCCAAAGTAAGTCTTTGGTCTGGCTCCTCAATTGTTCCCACCTCTTTTCATAACTTAAGCTACACCTGGCTCATAATGTGATGGCCATCTATGACCCGGCATATGCTTATATAGTCATTAAGACTTTTGGCCTTATGGGAACATAAAGCCTCTTTACAATACTTGTTTGCATTTTCAAATGCCAATTGTTTAACTACAGGCATGGCATTTTCAACATCACCAAAAATGTGACCACCTAGATGTAGGAAGCGGTCTGCAAATTCTGAATAGGGCTCAGAGGGTCCTGGCAATACCTTAGATAGTTGATCTCCTACACGCTTATTAGGCAGGGCTTTCCAAGCTCTAGTAGCAGCAACAGCAATGTGTTCATAGACCATTGAGTCAAAAAGAATTTGAGCTGCAAGGGTAGCATATTGCCCAGCACCTGTGAGCATATCTAAATTCTTAGCAGGAAATCTGGCAGCAGCAATGCCTTGGGCGGTTTCCTTGAAAAATTCTTGAAATTCGCCTCTCCAGAGCAAATAGTCAACCCCACTCAGCATGGCTCTATAGAGCTGCATCCAATCACTAGGGGTGCAATTTAACACTGTAAAAGACTCAAAAATTGTCTGAGTAAAAGGAGCATGGGGCCCATAAGAAGTGACAGCCTATTTAAGCTGTTTTAAATCCTTAAATTTTAATGGGCTTTGTTCCCTAACCCTGTTATCCTGAGGATCCACTGTCTCAATCACTGGAAACACTTGTCTTTCCTTTTCTAACACTTCTACCTTGGTTATTAAATTTTTATTCTAATCTTGTACTTCCTCAAAAGTCCTATTCATCTCTCCCATTTTTATTTTTACTTTATGACAAAGAATTCTTTAGCTGTCTTGTTTTAATCCTGGTGCTCTGTCTTTTCAATAGAGCCACTAAATGCTTGCTGAGCTTTTCCTTAGAGTTACTGGCACCCATCTTTCAATACACCTTCATTCACTTACTTTGCTGGCCCATTTTGAGGGTGATCTCTTAGGTGATCCTTTCTTTTCTGATCTCTGTGGGACATCCACTAGTAGCGTCCACACTACGATCTGTTTCATGAATTGGGTGAAAATGTAGAAATTAAAATAAAGAGACAAGACAGTGGGCCATTCGTTCAATGGCAATGCCAGAATGCTGAATGCCATTTATTGAGGGGATGGAACGGGCTTAAATACTGACTTACAGCACAGAAGGAAATTACAGGAATTTTAGGCTTCACTCTTCCCTATGAAGTATGTGTTGTCAGGAGGTGTATGTTATCAAAACTGAAAGAATACCAACAATAGCCTTGGGGCATGGTGTTCCAGCCAACAGCTTCAGGCTTGCTCAAGGTGCATCGGCCAAGCAGGGTCCTCTGGATATGATGTATTCTGCCTTTTGTTCCTCTCTGAGTGAAGAACTTAATATTTCCCTGACTTTCCCTGTGTGTTGTTTATTAAAGCTTGCCTGAGGATTCAGAAAGCAAAGTCATTCAAAAGCTATAGAAGTCAGGCAGTGGTGATACACACCCTTAATCCCAGCAGCCAAAGAACTAATTGGTGGTGGTACATGCTTTTAATCCCAGGACACTTGAGAGGTATTTCAAATAGGAACAGGGTCTCACAGCTGGCATTAATTCTCCAGCCACATTGAGAATAGTAATGCATTCACTATGAATAGGAAGGCATTGATTATCTCCAGCCATACTGAAGAGAGTCAGCAATCTGTGGCTTGGTGACAGCTCATGGAGATGGGATCAGCCCTTTCAGCCTGAGATAGAGGTGTTAATGACTTGGCTGCTTTGCTTTTTTTGATCTTCACTTTGAAATTTGAATCCCAACATATGCCTCTGGGTCTTTTGTTTTTCATTTTATATCCCTGATTCATCCTGTAGCAACAGGGGGATATGAAGAAGAAGGAGTTTGCTTCCTTGGGACCTCTCTCCAGCCCAGCAATACTTAAAGATGAAGCACCTCTCAAGTCAGATGCCTGGCCAGGGAGTCATGCCTGTTTGCACTATAGGTAGCCAGGCTCAGAAGATTTGCAATGTTAGCCTGTCACCACCAATATAATGCCAAATAAAGTCCAATCTTCATCTCAAACTCAAACTGAAGTGCAGTATGCAGCAAGTGAAACAGATCACACCTTACTGTAGAATCTGAGGCAGAAAGATGTTGCCTGTGAGGAGGCCACATTATTTCTGCTAGAGATCTGTTGGGATTTTGATATGTATTTTGCCTGACTGGAAGAAATAGATTGCCCCTAAACTCTACCTGCTATGGAGAATGTTTTCTTGAAGGAACTGACTCATCCACAAGAATTCCATGGGATGGATTAGGTTAATCCTGTGGAACTGAGAAAGTGGCTGGATTTCAAGTGCTGAATGATTTTGGGGATGCAGAGAGGGGTTACAGTTCTGAATGGGATGCCTCTAAGTGTACCTCATGGAAGAGAAAGACTCACTTCATTTCAGTCTGAGCCAGCTCCATACAAGGTATGTGTATATACTGGGACTCCCAGGATGAATTCTAGGCCACTCAATCTGTGTGTGAGTACATATGTAAGGTTAGAAACTGAAATTTCCCATTATAGATTCCAGACTTCTTGAATGTAATGAGAAATGTTAGCATGAATGTTAGGTTATATGTCATGGCAAATATAAGTTATTTGTGTTAGTTAAAAGCAAACAAAGAAGCAAATAAACAAAACCTTAAAGGATAAATATGTATATCCTGGAGTTAACAAAGTATTCCGTCTGTGTACTTTTGATGTGTTTGCTACATCACAGTGAGGAGACTGCTCTGCCTATAATGAAACTTCAGCAACACAAAGAAACAGTATTACAAGTTAAAGAGCAGAAGAATGTGCTCACTATCTACAAAGCAGTCTAAAGGCATTAGTATCTAGTATTTTATCAGACCCCATGGAAGCAAGATCATATCTGGACAATACCTTCAAAGTGATTAATGCAAAAGACTATCCACCAACAAGTATATACACAGACAAATTATTCTTCATATGTGGAAAATAAAGGGCTATTCCATCAAGGGAAAAAAACAAAACACAATGAGAACACAGAAAAGATACATAATAACGAGGAGATACTTTGTTAGAAACAAGAAAGATTTCATCTTTGCTAAGTTTTATCATGTTAATCTTCAAATATTAAGAACATAGAGAATATAGAGCTTGTTATAATAAAGTTGCTTGCCTGTCTGCCTGCCTCCCTCCTCCCCCCTCTCCAACTCCCTCCCACTATCTCCCTGTATGCCTTCTGTTTGTTTACACATTAAAAAAAGGACAAATTCCATAAATAGAATCTAAACATCAAGATCATAGATGCACATGCTTAAAGTAGTTGCAGAAAGTGGAATTGGCCTCTGGGTTTTACTGTTCATGCGCTAAGAACCCTGAACTATCTTTTCTCTTGCTATCAGATCTTGAGAAGTCATATACCATATGTACATTTTCTCAAGATGACAATATTTTCTCAAGAAGGGTGAGTTTAACATCTTGTCTGAATCAATGTGAACACACAAATTATGCACAGAGAATTTGCTGTTACATTTGTTAAGTGAAAAGATGTGGGGGGACATGTATGAGTAGTTTTAGGAAAGTTTTTATTGTAATTTTTGGATTAGCTGGTAATCTATATGAAAAAAAATTTAATTAGAGAAAGATTTCAGTACATCTCAATTGTTAATGAAAATAAGATTATTATTTTAGCTTTCCTACTATTCCATCACTTAAAATCTCCCTTAACATTTTATACCTTTACTCTGTAATATTAAGCAGCCACCTATTGCCAGTTAACAGGAACAGATACAGGTTTTAATGAATTATAATACTGGCCTTGATAGTTACTCAGTTTTACTCTTTAAAAAAAATTAGTCACATGTTAGAAACCATTATATTTCTACCATTTGGTATAGAATAAATGTATATACTTCAAAACTCTAAAATAAATGTTATTTGGAGGGAGATTGATTGCCAATTTTCTGAGAAATTTCCATACTGATTTCCAAAGTGGCTGTACAAGTTTTCACTCTCACCACCAATGGATGATCATTCCCCTATTGCTTCTATTTTCATCTTTAGGTCTTGAAAAATTTTATTTTCTTCACCTGCTTGTCTGGTTTTTGTTTGGTTGGTTGGTTTTGGGTTGAGGGGGGCTTTCTTTAAAGAATTTGTTCATTTTCTCAAAATTGCATGTTTGTGGTTTGTGTTTTCATGAGTTGCTTTAAGAAATGTATTCATTTCCTCCTTACAGACTTCTATCATTATCATATAATTAGTTTTAAGGTCATTTTCATGTGCTTCAGCTGTGTTGAAATAAGCAGGGCTTTCTGTAATAGGATAGTGGGTCCCATATTGTCCTGGCTGTTGTTGACTGTGTTCTTATACTGGCCTCTAGTCAACCATTTTGGGAGTAATTATAAGTACCAATTTCTGTGTTGGGAGGGGAGTTCCCTTGATTAACATTTCCTTTGTGTTCTTCTGGCCTGAGTGACCTGTGATTCTGGTGACCAGCTAGTCCTCAGTTCCAATATGGTATATCCACTAGAGTTTTTGCAGCCTGTGTGATCTCTAGGGTTCTGGGTTCCAACATTGCCTCTGTGATTCTGTGGCCCTGGGTACCAGCATGGATAAATGCAGCAGCAGGGACCTTCTTGGTTGTGGATACTGATATGCCTTCCGAAGTTTTGATACTAGAATGGTATCTGGTGTTCCAGATACCAGCATGACCTCTGGTAGATATGTGGTTTATTTCTTAGCTAATAATATTATATAAATATCTACTAGTGTCAAATACACCAGTAATTAATGAAGGTATGAAAGCTATAGCACATGAGATATTTTCAATTGTATCTCCTATGTCTGTTTATCAATACTTTATTTAGCAACAATAACAAGAAGTCATAGGAGAGACCTCATAGCCCACAGAGTCCAAATCTTTACTATTAATATCCATACTCACTACATTTTTGTCTGAAATGTAGTCACACTATTGAGAGTAGCAGACATTTTCAGTGAGTGGCTGAAGGGAGATCTCAACATTGCACCTAATGTAATACTGAGACTCTAGCCCCTTCTTGTTCTTTTACAAGTCTTATCAATCTGAGGGAAATCCTTTTGTTATGGTGTATGCTAGTAACCATGACAATTCATCACAGGCCAAAAAGTACAACAGCCAATGAATCATCATAAGGACCTTTTAATATGTAAATTAAATGAGCCACTATTCCTTGTAAATTGCTCATTTAAATATTTTTCTCTTTAAATCACAAAAATCTTACAAATTATGTTGAAATTATTATATAAAATGAAATAACAAAATATGTCTGGTGGATTTTCACCCATGCAGATGGTATCTAATACATTTGTACAACTTTTTAAAAAGTTATATTTTTCTCTCAGCTTGTGGCATCTCCTAATCTTTATAGTTATATATCAACATATGTTTATCTACTCCTTTAAATAAATAACTCCAATTTGTATATATCAAATACTTTTAGATCAAGAATTCTAATACTAAGTCTGATAAAAATACACTAATCATAAAATCATTTAGAGACTGAATCAATACACCTACCTTTACTATAACCTCTATGATATATAATGTATTTTTATTTGTATTAAAAATGGTCCCTCAATTAAGCATGTGTTATTTACAACAATGTTTTATTTTCATTTTCATTGATTCATGAAAGATATAATTTAAAATAAATATATGTATCAATGAGAGAACTTTTGGGTATAGATGAGAAATAAGATTATTAGTAAGTTAAAATAGCCTAAATGTGAAAGATGTGGTGTTATAATAGTGATGCCTTCAGCCATTCATTTACTTTTAAACCAAATGTCTTGTAATCACTCTAACATATGCCTTTAAGCAACATGCTATCTCTAAAATCTGAGAAGATGAAATCATTTTACTGAAATGTAAGCAATTTAAGCTTCCATCTGTTTGAAAACTATGTTAACAATCTCAAGTTAAACATTAAAAACGCTGAATATCTTCCTGTGCAAAAAAAAAAAGAAAAAAAAAAATCACATGAAAATGATGAAGTAAAGAATTAAATATAATGCTTAGTTATCACTTGTGGAAAGGACGTATTTTCTCATTATATTATCTTTATATATTAGTTAAGGATGGTAAATTTCTTAAATTATGCAGGCAGTTATTAAAAAAATAAAAAGCGTGAATGTTTAGATATTCTTTGACAACTGAAGTCACCGTTATATTTTAATACATTAACAAAAGTGATATCTGTTCTTTCCACATTTTAGTCTAGTAAAACTCATACTCTATACTCTGTCTTTCCTAATGATTTTCACAGAACTTACCTTTCAGTTTTGCTAGGAAATGAGTATTATTCTTAGGCATTTCAGAATTTTAGCTATGTGCAATATCTGCAGTGCTGGGGATAAACACTACAACACTGACTTCTATGCATTCCTGCATGAGCAACACTGTTTAGAAGCAACATGTTCATACTACATATACCTTCATATGACAGACATGAATATCATTTGCATGGTGTCCCTTTGTGCTATGAAGAGCCTTGATTTTTTTTTAATGATTTTATTTAGTTTTTGATAGTTGCATACAATATATCCTCTCCCCGATATCCTCCCCGATCCTCTCATCCAACTTCATGTTCTTTCTCTTTCTTTTTAGAAATCATGGAATCTGTTGTATGTTGGCCATCTACATCTGAGTGTGGAGTGTGGTTGAGACACCAATTGTCACTCTTTAAAGGAAACTGATTTTCCTTCTGCCAGAAGCTATCTATCAGTTGCAAATAATTTCTTGTTAAGCATTGGATTTTGTGTCCACTTCCTTTCTCCTTGCTGAGATTTTGTCTATTTTAAAACTGAGAATGTCTTGTACAAGCTGTCAGAGTCTATGTGAGTTCTTATGTGTCTCAGCACAGTCGTGTCTGGAAAATACTGTTTCCTTTCAGTCTTCCATCACCTCTGGCTCTTACAATCTTTATGCACTGTCTTCTATATATATCTTTCAGCAGAGGTGGTTGATGTTGATGCTCCATTAAAAGGGGAGTATTCCAAAATCTCTCATACTATGTATATTTCAAGTTGTGGGGTTGTGTTTACTATTATCTACAGCAAAATAAATAAATAAATAACTTCTTCAGTTATTTATTTATCATTAAGAAGCCATATAGAGGATTTTTGTTTTGTTTTGTTTTTGTTTAATTTTGTTTGGTTTTTAAAACCAATTTTTTTCTTTTTGTTGCTATTCTGGAACTTGCTGTGTAGACTATGCTGTCCTGCAACTAACAGAGATCCTTCTGTCTCTGCTTCTTGAGTGCTGGTCTACCAACAGAGGGGAGTCCCCAGTTTTTAACACCATTAATAGCATAGGTTGTGGGTTTCTCCAAGCACCCATTAAATCCAATACAAATAAAACTGGTTGCCTAATCTTACAAAATTCATGTCACTATTGTATCAATGGACATATCTTGTAAAAATGTCACTATTGTAGCTCAATGTTCATATCTGGGTAACACTGGTGATTACTCAGCTCCTCCTGTTGTGTTCAAAGTAACTTGCAGCACCATGGAGACTAGTCAGTAAGGGTGAAGCTGAAAATGAACAACAGCTTGATTTTTCCATGAACGATGATATAAATATGTGTTATTTTCAGCAATATTGTATTACCATCAGGCTGTGGAGGATAAATAATATCACTGGCAGTAACCTGTAATGTTTGTTAGAGAAAGGGTCATTTCAATCATTTTGCCTATGACTCAAGAAGTGTTTTATCATGTGTTAAGTATCAAAGGAAATATATTATAATTCTCCATTGGGGAGAAATCTTTGTACAGTTTGTAATTCTGAATATGACTTTTACTTCTGAAATGCATTTATATTTCACTAAGAAGGCTAAGAAAAATTGAAAAGGGCTTACTGTAAGTCATTTGAATTAGATGAACACTACTCAAAGTAGTGGAAATCATTTATTACATGGGAGAAAGAGTAAAGTTTCAGAAATGAAAACAATTGGGGAAATTAGGCTAAGAAGTAGAGTGCTCAGCTTGAGGCAATAATTAGTTAAAGAATAGCTAATTGGATGAGTAGAAAGTGGTGTGTAGATACATTAAAGTAGATTAATGCATATAGAGAGACGGCAAGGAAAACAACAATTTTCCTAACAAATCAGTTCCTTTTTTTCCTCCACAGTTCTTAGCTTTACCTTTCATGGAGAAAGCTAACATCTGTTTTAGTAATAATTTAAAATAATGTCAGGGTTAAGGTTAGGGTTAGGGTTAGGGTTAGGAATATCAATTGTGTCACTGAGAAGTTAACGTTTTTTGATATGACTAAATCTCAGCTATCTAATAAATAGAGCTAAAAAATTTAAAGTAAATTTCGAAACATTAAAAGTATCTGTAACAGATTATATCCATAGAATACAGGCAATTATAAGATTCAGATAGATAGAACTACTCATCATACCATTTATGAAACTAGATATTACCTAATTCAAAATAAAAACTAAGATGATAAGTCACCTAAAATTTGCCTTTCTAGAAAGATACCTTTTTTACAACTGCACTGGAGTTCTCTGAATTTATTAATAAGTATAAATGCTCATAATAAGATCCCAGGGCTAGTCTGTACAAGATAGTCTTTAGAAAGTTACCTTTTCAAGGTATCTAGAAAACAAGTTCAATGTAAGCACAAAATTTTCCTTTACTATATGTTTTAAGTGTGACCTGGAGATACAGGAAATTAATTTTTCACTGTTCAACATTAGGAACTACTTTATATGAGTATAAAGAAACACCTTGATATTTACTATGTAAAGGAGTTTTTCAGTGTGGCAAGATATGTTATTTGCTCTCAACATGTATTGAACAAAACTACTGAGATTATTGAGATGTTGCAAGATTTTTGCTTACCTGATTCTGAGCCAATGAAATGACAAATTATTCTGACTGGGCCTCAGCTGTTGGTGAAATTTTACCTGTCCCGTATGCCTGCTCACAAATAACAAGAAGCTGCTTCCCAAATAACTGACTTGGAGACTTACTATAAATTATAAATTATCAGTTTATAATTCAGGCTTGTTACTAACTAGCTCTTACAACTTAACCCATTTCTTTTAATCTATGTGCTGCCCCTCTATCACATTTTGAGTAACTGACTCATTCTCCATCTGACTGGTGACTAGTCTGACTCCCCACTTCCTTCTCACATCATTCTCAGTTTGTCTTTCCTACTAAACTTTATCCTGTTCAGCTATTGGACAGTCAGATTGTTTCTTAGATTGATGGGAGATGTCATTCTGTATATGTTTCTCATACTGGTTAATGAATAAAGCACTGTTGGCCAATAGGAAAGGAAGATAGGAGGGACTAGGAGACAAGGAAGAAATAGGAAGGTGGAAGGAGGAGTCAATATGGAGAGTCTGGAGAGAATAGAACCACCAGCCGCCTCTCGCTGGTAAGACCATGTGGAAATACATAGAAATGGGTTAATATTTAAGACAGAGCTAGTGGATAAGAAACAAGTAACCAGGCCAACAGCATGGTATCAAATACAGAGTCTCTGTGTATTATTTGGGGCTGGCGTGGCGGCGGGACAATACCAGGGGGCGGGCAGAAAAACCGAACACCTTACATTAGATCAATTATACTGACATATATTCACACAGTGTACAGAAGATTATTCCATAGCACTCAGACATCCTCCTCACAAAGAAGGTGACTTTAAAAGTATATGAGTGGTGTTTGCATTCAAAAGTGAATATCTTTGTGGTAAATACTCTATAAGAGATACCTGTAAGGAATATGGGTTTTTCCTCCCACCGCCGCCTGGTCTTGTCCCGCCGCTGCACCAGCCCCAATTAACACATAGAGACTCTGTATTTGATACAATGTTGTTGGCCCGGTTACTTGTTTTTTATCGGCTAGCTCTGTCTTAATTATTAACCCATTTCTGATGATCTATGTATTTTCATATGGCCTTCTCTTACCAGGGAGGCGGCTGGCGTCCAGCTCTCTCCAGACTCTCCATCTTGACTCCTCCTTCCTCTTCCTCCTTGTCTCCTAGTCCCTCCTATCTTCCTTTCCTATTGGCCAACAGTGCTTTATTTATTAACCAGTATGAGAAACATATACAGATACCTTGGGAGCAGAAGAATCAATCTCATCACCAAAAGGAACAAATTCCCCAGAAATTTGTATAAGATGATAAAATGGCCCCAGCTCCATAGACCAAAACAAACCTTGATTTCAACCTTGTGCAATAGAACAAGGAAATCAGATTGCCTATGCCTGTATTCTTGCAAGCTGTGACATATTAAGTTAACAGTATAATAAAAAAACAGAATTAAGAAAATCTGAAAGCTTTACCTTAACTGTATAAATTTGTACTGATTCCATTTCAGTTTATTTTGACATGCATGTATTTTATGCTGACAATAAAGGCAAAGAGACACAAAACTCAGAAGGTTGATATTGTACAATTAAAAATATATAAACAATTGGCCATCTATATCCAATTAGGATGGACCTGAAAACATACACAAACAAATGAAAGTATAAGACTGATTGAGATATATTTTTTTTAGGAAATTATAATTTTAGGAAATTAACCTAAAATAGACTATAAAGTTGAACAGAGAGCAAAGTTGGCATATACAGGAGAAAAACAAAAGAGAAAATGACATAATTATAATATAAACTCCACAAAGCAATAAATAATGAAAAATACCTATTTTAAAAAAAGAAAATAATTAATGGATTAGCTTTCATGTGACCTAATTAAATGAGATATGATCACATCAGACTCTTACTATTAAAGTCTATCCCATGTTATTCTTAACTTTATAAAAATTAATTTCTCAAAAAATGTTATTTTTTTAGTGATAAAATTATCTTTCATTTTGTTAAATGGAACTTCAGTTGTTAGAAACATTTTGTTTTCAGAACTGTAGCTCTATAGTAGATCTTGACGTCAAGGATGGTGATGTCTCCTGAAGTTCCTTTATTGTACAGGTTTGTTTTTGGCTATCCTGGGTCTTTTGTTTTTCACATAAATTTGAGTAGTATTCTTTCAAGGTCAGTAAATAATTGTACTGAGATTTTGATGGGGATAGCATTGAGCCATAAATTGCTTTTGGCAAGATTGCCAATTTAAATTTTCTGGTATCTTCTTTAATTTCTTTCTTTAAAGACACAATGTTCTTGCTATATAGGTCTTTCATTTGGTAAGCATTACTCCAAGATACTTTGTTGTTTGTGGCTATTGAAAAGGGTGGTGTTTCTCTGATTTCATTCTCAGCACCTTGATTTTGTGTGTATAGTAGGGCCACTTATTTTTTTAAGTTAATCGTGTATCCTGCTAATTAGCTGAATGTGTTTATCAGCTGTAGGAGTTCCCTTGTAGAGTTTTTCAGGTCACTTATGTAAACTACCATATCATCGACAAATAGTGACACATTGAACTCTTCCTTTCCACATCCATTTTGGAGATCAGTATGGCATTACACAGGAATTTTGGAATCAGTCTACCACAGGATCTAGCAAAAATGATCCACATCCACACAACAAAGACATCTGTTCAACTATGCTCAAAGCAGCAATATTTGTAATAGCAAGAAGCTGGAAGCAACCTAGATGCCCCTCAACTGAAGAATGGATCAAGAAGATGTGGTAGACTTGCACAATGGAATACTACTCAGTGGGAAATACAATGGAATCTTGAAATTCTCAGGCAAATGGATGGACATTGAAGAAAATATGTGAGTGAGGTAACCCATTCACAAAAAGAGGAACATAGTATGTACTCATTCATATATGGATTTTATACATAAAACAAAGGATCACTAGCCTACAATTCACATCGACAGAGAAACTCTGATGCAAAGAGGATCCTATGATCCTCACAGTAGAGGAAAGGCATAGATCTCCTAAGCATATTGAGAGCTGGGAAGGGGAGGGGAGCAGTGAGTGCAAAGGGAGTTAGTAGAAAGAGAAGGGGAGGAGTGGAGAACCATGGGACCAGGAAGATTGAGTCAGCAGACAAATAGAAGAGAGAAAAAAAAGGAGATACCATAATAGAGAAACTTGACTCTAGAGAAATGCCCAGAGACTTACAAGGATGACCCCATCTAACAATCTGAGAAACACTGGAAAGGCTACCTTAAATTCCCTTCCCTGATAATGAGATTCAGAACTAACTTATATGCCATCATAGAGACCACATCTAGTGGCTGATGGAAACAGAAACAGACACCAATAGCTAAACACTGAGCTGAACTCCTGGAATCCATTTCAGAGAGGGAGGACTGATAAGAAAAGGGGTCAAGAGCAGGCTACAGAAACCCATGCATATATATATATATATATATATATATATATATATATATATTCTGATACTTTGTTTTAATTTGTAAAAGAACACAAGTTAATGAGAACATTTTGTGTGTATTTTATTTATAGTATCATGCTCAGGTTTTTATATTATGAATACCATATTAAATACTGCCAATATTCATTTTGGGAAATCTTCAAAGTTTATTGTATTTGAACTTCGATTGTTTATTTGGAAAGTTACTTAATTGTGCTCATATTTAATCTAACAATATTTTACTAGTACTTTGAAAATGTTATTTCAGTCATATCTATTCACCATCATCTTTGTCCATCCCTTCTAGTACCAAGCTCATCCAGACAGTCTTCTAACTTTGTGACATTCATTATTTTAAAAACAAATCTAATTCTATACTATGGGATTTTTCCTAAATGTGCATCTGTGTACCATATGCTTGCTGAGTTCCTATAGAGGCCAATAGCAACAGATCCCCAGGGATTTGAGTGAAAAAAAGTTATAGGGTACTTTGTGGATGCTAAGTATGGAACCAAGGTTCTCTGGGAATAAAATTGGTGGTCTGAATTCCAGAGGCTTTCTGACCCTATGTCTTCCAATGTTTGAATTACTAGCAATCCTCTTAGCCCAATAAATGTTGCCATTCTCACATGGATTTGGGGTTATCTACTAGGGCATGTGCAAACATCCAGCTGCCCTCTCCAGCAACCACCAAATGCTAATGAATCCCCTGCCAATGCTGGACATTTGCAGTTCCTCCCTTGATCATGCTGGAATTTTGACTAGATTGTTATTATGGTGATCTTATGAAGGAAACCATTGTACCTGAGTTAATGTACTTAATAACAGTGTCAGGTCAAGAAGGTTGCTTTCACAACTCTATTTTTTATCTGCTGATTCTAATTGTGCAATTGTGTGTGTGTGTGTGTGTGTGTGTGTGTGTGTGTTTGCTTTTAAAATAATAGATTATCTCTGGGTTTTGATTAAGTATAAACAATTATTATTATATTTTGATTATTATGCTTATGAAATATCTATGTATGTCGTGACATAGGCATGAACATAGTATGTGAGATGCTAATATATATTAAAGTAGTTTAGAAATTATTTAATCACTGCTTCATCCTGACATCCCACAGATAACTTGAAGTGAACACCTAACCTATTTCTAAATTGAGTGTGTAGTCTCTAATTGCGTTGTAGTGATATCTTTTAAGGGAATATAAAATTAAACCTTTAATATTTTTATGGAACGCTGTTTATATATTAAAACCTCAACAGTTGATGTGACTAAACCAAAGTCTACAAATTAATACCATGGGAAGATATACTGTGAACATGTGTGAAATTCTTTTTCAATTATTTCTAATTTTAGTTAAAATTGCATCATGGCATCTTGAGAGTCCCTGTTTATTCTCTTGTCACATTCCTCTTGCCAGTTCAGACTACATCTATGTTGTAAGTTTCATCTGATTATTAACCACTTTCATATTGATATCTCAGTATTAGTCAAAATTAACTTATGCCTGAAACAAAATTCAATTTTCAAATTAAATGTAAAATGTTCTTTAAGATTAAATGTATGGTTCTTGTAATTATGAAAGCTCAAATATATTTTGCATAGGAATCATTATTATTTGTGTACTTTTGTGTATTTCCTTCCAGTGTACAAAAAATCTTGTACACATGGTAGTGAATACATGTACACTCACAATTTTCTCATTCATCTGCCATTCTACTAAACAAATTCTTCAATGATGCTAAAGCTTTCTAAAACCTTTTAAGTTTTCCTTTCAATAGGTAACCAGCTACTAGTAGTTAAGATATTATTTATATTATTTTCCTAAAATAAAATCAAGAATTTTAATACAATTTATATTCAATATTTGATGTAATGTCTCAGTTACCTTTATCAAAATATTTTATTCAATTAGTATTACATTGGTAATAACCTTTTGTTGTGCTTTTTTGTTTTTATCATAAATTCTGAACGTATATTTGAGAACTTATCTTTTAAACTAACATGATAAGCAAGATCCTGCCCATACAGATACATCCTCAGCCCTTCTGATTTATTAGCTTATTTTGATATGGATTTCACCAAGCTCCTCTGGTTATTCTTGAACTTAATTTAACCAAGGCAGAATATTTACATTAGATCTTCATGTCTTTCTTTCCTTAGTATCCTGAATTACAGGCCTGTGCCATCAAGGCTAGATAAAAAATACATCTTAATGTGTACAATACAACTTCTTGGCAAATGAGTTAAAAAGTGTTTAGATACAATATTTTTGTGCATAAAATAATAAAGAAATTATCTTATTTGTACAAACATAGGTGGACTGGAGAACAATTTTCTAAACTAAGTGAAAATAAAACAAACTCAAATATATGTTCCTGCAGGCTGGATCCTTGACCACCATCTTCTGGCCTCTGCTAAAGAGGCCTCAGCTAGACAGTGCCAGGACCCAGCTAGATCTGCCCATTGGTGTAGAAACATCCTGAGTATCAGCCTAGTCTTTGACTCCCATTGTGTTTGATCCCTATCACCAGGCCTTGGCTAGAGGTGAGTCTGGGACAGATTCCAGTGAAATCTCCCCCTCCCTCCTTCCCTGGAAACTCCCTGAATTGGCACTAGATATCACTGCCCCTGTGTCCTGACCCCATAGAGAGCAATGTTGGAGCTCTGATAAACACCCACCCATCACCACCAAGAGTCTGCCCTCCACCAGGCCTGTGCGCTACCCTGCCAACTGTCCCACTGCTCTGGTTGAGCACTGGGATAGAGAGTGGAGCCAATAATCCTGCCACCTTCAAAGTACTTCCCGAAGTTGCTCTGAATACTGTAGACCTGCTTATCCACACGGGACCACCAGGTATCCCCAACTGCCTAGTCTCTGACCCCTACCACAGGTCCTCTACTGGAGATCCAGGCCCCTCCCAGAGATCCCCCTATCTCTGCAGGGAAAGTCTGAGTTCCTCCAGGCTACATCTGTCTATAGGTTCTTGGAACATCATGAGTACCAGCCTTCAGAATCTTTGACCCCCATTGCCAGTCTTCTGCTGGAGCCTGATCGTTGACCCCCATCAATGGGCCCCTGACTAAGGAGAGACCTCCTAGTGAGTTTGGACAACCCTGAGCTACAGACATTGAATCTCTATCCCAATTAAGCCCACCTTGGGAGTACCATAGAGAGACAGAGAGACCCCCTACTACACATACTGGAAGAAACTATGGAAAGATGGCAATACAAGAAAACACTTCACAATAGAAAAACAAACATAACACCATGAAAATCAAGGGACTCTACACCAATTAGACTTGAACAAACCAAAGCAGATGAAGCAGAAGTGAATGACTTAAAAATTGCCATCATAAAAATGAAGGAGTCCATCAAAGATGATGTGAAAAAAATCCCGTAAAGAAATGAAAGAAAAAAAAAAAAAAACAAAAAACAAAAAATTGGAAAACATGACCAAATTTCTTAAAGAAAGTACAGAAAACCAAGAAAAAACAATGAAACGGGTGAAGGAAATGGTTCAAGATTTGAAAACTGAAATAGAGACAATAAAGAAAACACAAACTGAAGGAATGCTGGAAATAGGAAAAGTGAGCAAATGATTGAGCATTACAGACACAAGCATAACCAACAGAATACAACATATGGAAAAGAGAAGCTCAGGCACCGAAGATGAACTAGAGAGATTGGATTCATCAATAAAAAGAAAATTGTAAATCAAATAAATCCATAACACAAACATCCAGGAAATGTGGGACATTGTGAAAAGGCCAAACCTAAGAATAGTAGGCATAGAAGAAGGTGAGGAAGACCAGATCAAAGTTACAGAAAACATATTTAACAAAATCTTTGAGGGAAACTTTCCCAATCTGAAAAAGGACATGCCCGTGAAAGTACAAGAAGCATACCGAGCACCAACTAGGAAAAACACCCCTCAACAAAATAATCATCAAAACACCTAACATACAGAATAAAGAAAGAATCTCAAGAGCAGTGAAGGAAAAAGGATAGGTAACATATAAAGGCAGACCTATCAAAATTACACCTGACTTCTCCATGGAAACCCTCAAGGCCAGACAGTCCTAGATAGATGTTCTACAAGTAATATGAGTCTACGGATGCCAGCCCAGACTACTATACCCAGAAAAACTCTCAATTATTATATGTGTATAAAACAAGATATTTAATAACAAAGCCAGATATTCACAATATGTATCTACAAATCCAGCCCTACAGAAAGGTCTGGAAAGAAAACTCCAACCCAAGAAAGTTAACTATGCTCACAAAGACATAGGCAACAGATAATCCCACTTCACCAGAACCCAAGAGTAAACAGGACAAATATATTCACAATACCACTGTCAACAACAAATCTAAAACAAGCAAGCATTAACAATCAATGGTCCTTACTCTCCCTCAACATTAATTGTCTTAACTTGCCTATAAAAGGACATAGGCTAACAGATTGGATACAAAGACAAAATCTTTCTGCTGAACACAAGAAACACATCCAAGCTTTAAAGATAGACATTACCTCAGGATAAAGGAGTGGGAAAAGATCTTCCAATAAAATGGACCCAAGAAGGAAGCAGATGTGGCTATTTTAATATCTAACAAGTTAGACTTCAAACAAAAATTAATCAAAAGAGATAAAAATGGTAATTTCCTATTCATTGCAAGAGAAATCTATCAACACAAGGTCTGAATTCTGAACATCTATGCCCCAAATACAAAGGCACCCACATTCATCAAAGAAATATTACTAAAGCTCAAAGCTGAAATAAAACCTCAAACAATTATAGTGGGAGACTTCAACATACCACAGTCACAACTAGATAGGACCATCAGTCAGAAACTTAACAAAAAAACCAAAAGAACTGACAGAAGTTATGTCTCAATTGGGTTTAACAGACACCTATAGAACATGCCATCCAAACACAAAAAAATATACCTTCTTCTCTGCTCCACATGGAACCTTCTCTAAAATTGACCACATACTAGGTGGCATAGCAAACATCAACAGATACAAAAAAATATTGGAATAGTCTCCTGTATCTTATCAGTCCAACATGCTTTAAAATTGGAATTCAACAACAACACAAATCGCAGAAACCATACAAACTCATGAAAACTGAATAAAGCACATTACACCATTCCTGGGTCAAAGAAGAAATAAAGAAAGAAATTAAGGACTTCCTAAAATTCAACAAGAATGAGGACACAACAAAAACGAACTTATGGGACACCTTGAAAAAAGTGTTATGAGGGAAGTTCATTGCACTAAGTGCCCATATGAAAAAAAAACAGAGGATAATCACATTAGAGAATTAACAGCACAACTGAAAACCTTAGAACCAAAAGAAGCAAACTCACCCCAGAGGAGTAAATGCCAGAAAATAATCAATTTGAGGGCTGAAATCAATAAAATAGACACCAGGAAAACAATACAAAAAAATCAATGCAACGAAGAGTTGGTTTTTTGAGAAAATCAACAAGATACACACACCTTTATCCAAACTAACGAAAAAGCAGAGAGAGAACATGCAAATTAACAAAATCAGAAATGAATAGGGGGACATAACAACAGACACAGAGGAAATCCAGACAATATTAAGGTCTTACTTTGAAAACCTGTACTCAAAAAAAAAAAAATTGAAAATTCAAAGGAAATGAACAAATTTATGGATAACTATCACTAACCAAAACTAAATCAAGAACAGACAAACAACTTAAATAGACCTATAACCCCCAATGAAATAGAAGCAGTCATTGAAAGCCTTCTAGCCAAAGTCCAGGGCCAGATGGCTTCAGTGTAGAATTCTACCAGAAATTCAAAGAAAGGCTAATACCAATAATTCCACACAATAGAAACAGAAGGTTCATTATCAAACACTTTTTACGAGGCCACAATCTCCTTGGTACCAATGACACACAAAGACACAACTAAGAAAGGAAACTATAGACCAATATCCCTGATGAATATTGATGCAAAAGAACTCAATAAAATACTGGCAAACCAAATCCAAGAATACATCAAAGAAATCTTCCCTCATGACCAAGTAGGCTTCTTCCCTGGGTTACAGGGATGGTTTCACTTACGAAGATCTATTAATGTGACCCACCATATTAAACAAACTGAAAAAAAAAAAAAACATATGATCTTCTCCCTAGATGCTGAAAAAGCCTTTGAAAAATTCAACACCCTTTCATGATAAAGGTCTTGGAGAGATCAGGGATAAAAATAACATACCTAAACATAATAAGAACAATATACAGCAAACCAACAGCCAACATCAAACAGAATGGAGAGAAGCTTAAGACAATTCCTCTAAAATTAGGAACAAAATACACTGCCCTCTCTCTCCATATCTCTTCAATATTGTACTTTAAGTTCTAGCTAAAGCTATAAAACAACAAAAGGAGATGGGGATCCAAATTGGAAAGGAAGATGTCAAACTTTCTCTATTTCCAGATGATATGATAATTTACATAAGTGACCGAAAACACTCTACAAGGGAACTTCTACAGCTGATAAACACCTCAGCAAACTAGCAGGATACAAGATAAACTAAAAAAAAAAAAAAAAAAAAAAAAAAAAAAATCGGTAGCTCAGACGACAAAGGGGCTGAGAAAGAAATCAGAGCATCACCCTTTACAATAGGCCCAAATAACATAAAGTATCTTTGGGTAACACTTACCAAATGTGAACCACCTATATAATAAGAACTTTGTGTCTTTAAAGAAAGAAATTAAAGAAGATACCAGAAAATGGAAAGATCCCCAGGCTCTTGGATTTAAATAGTAAAAACTGCAATCTTGCCAAACACTCTACAGATTCAATGCAATCAGCATTAAATTCCAAGCACAGGACCCCAATTGCCAGGCCTTGGCTAGAGGTGAGTCTTGAACCAATTTGGGTGTAATCTCCCACACACTCTCTCCTGGGAATTCCTGAATTGGCCCTGGATCTCGCTCTGTGTCCTGTCCCCATCGAGAGTGTCTTGGGGTTCTGATACACAGTCACCCACCCCCACCAAGAGCCTGCCCTCCACCTACACTGTTCCCTACCTTGCCCACTGTCCCACCTCTTTGGGTGAGTACTGAGCCAGAGGGTGGAGTCAATAATACTGCCACCTTGGGGTCACTTCCTGAAGCTGTTCTGAGCACACTAGACCTGCCTATCCACGCTGGACCACCGATAATTTCCAACACTGCTGTTCCTTTACTGGAGCTCTGTGCCCCTCACATAGATCTGCCTATCTCAGCAGGGTCAATCTGAGTTCCTGCAGGCTGTATCCTTGATGCCCATTGCAGGGCCTCTGCTAAAGTGGCCTCCGCTGGAGAGTGTCAGGTACAGGCTAGATCTACCTATCAGCATAAAGAATATCCTGAGTCCCAGCCTTCAGGATCTTTGGCTCCCATTGTCAGTCTTCTGCTGGAGCCTGATCGTTACCCCCATCACAGGGACCATGCCTGTGGAGAGACCTTCTAGAGAGTTTGGACGACTAAGAACCACAGAAATCTACCTCTGACCTACCTAATCCCACCTGGTGAGTGCCATACGGAGAGGGAGAGACCCCACCAACACCTACTGGAAGAAGCTATGGGAAGACAGCAATACAAGAAAATACCTAACAATAGAAAGATAAGAATTATACCACCAGAATCTAGGGGATTTACACGAACTAGACTTGAACACTCCA
Organism: Phodopus roborovskii; assembly: GCF_943737965.1. Classification (NCBI taxonomy): domain Eukaryota; kingdom Metazoa; phylum Chordata; class Mammalia; order Rodentia; family Cricetidae; genus Phodopus; species Phodopus roborovskii. The sequence goes on from NW_026126433.1 coordinate 20,989,867, forward strand.
AAAGTAGATGAAGCAGAAGAAGCGACTTAAAAATTATCATCATAAAAATGTTAGAGGCCATCAAAGATAATGTGAGAAAATCCCTTAAAGAAATGGAAGAAAAAAGCAAACAAAAATTTGGAAGAAATGAACAAATTTTTTGAAGAAAGTACAGAAAGCCAAGAAAAAAACAAACAGGTGAAGGAAATGGTTCAAGACTTGAAACTGAAATAAAGACAGTAAAGAAAACACAAAACAAAGGAACGCTAGAAATAGGAAAACTGGCAAATGATTAGAAATGACAGACTCAAGCATAACCAACAGAATTCAAGAGATGGAAGAGAGAATATCAGGCACTGAAGATGAACTAGAGGAAATACATTTATCGACCAAAGAAAATCATAAATACAACAAATCCTTAACACAAAACATCCAGGAAATGTGGGACACTGTGAAAAGGCCAAACCTAAAAATTATAGGCATAGAGGAAGGTGAGGAAGCAAAGCTCAAAGGTGCAGAAAACATATTCAACAAAATCATCGAGGAAAACTTTCCCAATATGATGAAAGCCATGCCCATGAAAGTACAAGGAGCATACCAAACACCTAATAGGCTGAACCAAAGAAAAAAGACACCTTGACATAATAATCATCAAAAAACCTAACATACAGAATAAAGAAAGAATATTAAGAGCAGCTAAGGAAAATGGACAGGCAACATATAAAGAAAGACCTATCAAAATTACACCTGACTACTCCATGGAAATCCTAAAGGCCTGAAGGTCCTGGATAGATGTTCTACAAATACTAGGAGTCCAAGGATGCCAGCCCAGGCTATTATAACCAACAAAACTCTCAATCACTACAGATGGATAAAACAAGATATAATAGCAAAACCAGATTTTCACAATATGTATCTACAAATCCAGCCCTAAAGAAAATTTTGGAAGGAAACAAAGACATAGGCAATAAAATACTGGCAAACCGAATCCAAGAATACATCAGAGAAATCAACACCTTCACCAAGTAGGCTTCATCCCTGGGTTGCAGGGATAATTTCACATATGAAAATCTATCAAAGTGATCCACCATATAAACAAACTGAAAAAGAACAACCATATGATCATCTCCCTCGATGCTGAAAAAGCCTTCGACAAAATTCAACACCCTTTCATGATAAAGGTCTTAGAGAGAGCAACGATAACAGGAAAATACCTGAGCATAATAAGAAAAATATACAGCCAACATCAAACTGAATGGAGAGAAGCTTAAGGCGATTCCTCTCAAATCAGGAACAAAATAGGCTACCCTCTCTTTCCATATCTCTTCATTATTGTACTTGAAGTTCTAGCTAAAGGAATAAGACAACGAAAGGAGATCAAGGGGATCCAAATTGGAAAGGAAGACATCAAACTTAATTTCCAGATGATATGATAGTTTACATAAGCGACCCAATAAACTCTACCAGGGAACTCCTACAGCTGATAAACACCTTCAGCAAACTAGCAGGATATAAGACAAACTCAAAAATATCAGTATCCCTACTTTGTTCAGACGACAAAGAGGCTGAGAAAGAAATCAGAGAAACAACACCCTTTACAATAGCCCCAAACAACATAAAGAATCTTGGGGTAATGCTTAGCAAACAAGTGAAAGACCTATATAATAAGAACTTTGTGTCTTTAAAGAAAGAAATTAAAGAAGATACCAGAAAATGGAAAGATCTCCCATGCACTTGGATAGGCAGGATAAATATAAATGGTAATTATATTTGATATATTTGATATGCCAAAAGCAATCAACAGATTCAATGCAATTCCCACTGACCTTGAAAGGATAATAGTAAACTTTATATGGAAAAAAAAAGACGCAGATTACCCAAAACAACCCTTTACATCTTACTCCTGTCAGAATGGCTAAAATTAGAAACACCAATAACAAATTATACTGGATAGGATGTGGAGAAATGGGAACACTCCTCCAATGCTGGTGGGTGTGCAAACTCGTACAGACATTTTGGAGATCAGTATGGTGTTTCCTCAGGAAAATAGGAATTAGTTTACCACAGGACTCTGCAATCCCATTCTTGGGCATATAACCAAATGATCCACATCCATGCAACAAAGGCATGTGCTCAACTATGTTCATCGCAACATTATTTGTAATAGCAAAAACCTGGAGCAACCTAGCTGAAGAAAGGATAAAAAAGATGTTGCACACTTACACAATGGAATACTACTCTGCGGGAGAAAAAAAAAAAACAAAAACAAACAAACAAACAAAAAAAACAATGGAAATTCACAGGCAAGAGGATGGAACTTGAAGAAAGCAACTTAAATGAGGTAAACCAGTTCCAAAAAGAGGAGTTTGGTATGTTCTCCCTCATATATGGATTTTACAACTACAGCAAAGGATCACCAGCCTATAATTCACACCTCGAGAAGAACTAGGATACAAGATGTATTCTAAGAGATTCATATAAGATCCCTCACAGAATGGGGAATGTCTAGGTTGTAAGTACAGGGGAAGGGTCAAGTCCCCCAAGTACATGGGAAGTGGGGAGTCAGTGAATGGAGAGGGAATTAGGAGAAAGAGAAAGGAAGGAGAGGAAAGCACATACAACTAGGAAGATTGAGTAAGGGGAGGAATAGAAGACAGAAGAGACAGGGAGAAATAGAGAGGCAGAAACAGAGAGACAGAAAGACAGAGAGAGACAAAGAGAGAGAGAGACAGAGAGAGAACAAATATAAAAGAGGAAGTCATTATTAGTTTGAAGAGGATACTGACCCTAAAGAAATGTCTAGAGACCTATAAGTCCAACTCCAACAACAATTTGAGCAGCCCTGCAAAGGCTACCATAAATGTCCTTCCCTGATAATGAGATCAACAACTAACTTATCCACCATCAGGGAGACCTCATCTAGTACTTCTTGGAAAAAGAAGCAATCACCCATTACTAAATAATGAGTCGAACTAGAATCCTGATGCAGAGAGAGAGGACAATACCAGGTTGCAGAAACAAATAAAGACAGCTGACCTATACAAGGAGGAGCTAATGGGCCCCAGACTGATAGCTGGAGATCCAGTATGGGACTGACTTAGACCCCCTGAACATGGGTCTCAGCTAGAAGGACTGAATAGTCTAAGGTCCTCAGATATTGGAACCAGGATGTATACCTGATGCAAAAAATGACCTTGTGGACACATCCCCAATGGAGGGACACTCCCTTAACCTAGAGACAGGAGAGAAGTCCTAGTCCCTACTTCAAATGACTTGTCAGATTTAGATGACCCATTTGGATGGCATCACCCTACATGTGGAGTGGGCGGGGGGGATGGGAGTGGAGGGTGGTCAGGATGAATGTGAGGGGGGTAGAGAGGGAAAGAAGGATGGAGTGAGAGAGGGAAGGAACTGGGATCAGTATGTAAAATAAAAATAAAAAGAATTAGACTTCAAACTAAAATAAAAAAGAAAACTAACTCATGTTATCATTTAATTTTATAAGATCCTAAGTTTCTTGCATAGGATACAGCATAATAATAATCAAAAGAAGTAAGGAAAGGCAAGTAGAATGTGGAATATAGAGAGATTAAATTGTGAATATCAAAATGCATAAAAAGCAGATTTCTATTGTTTTAACACATTTGGATTATGCTAATTTAAAGCATGGTCATAAGTTATTCAAAATATACTAATTAGAATAGTATGAGATGAGAGTGCCCAAGGAATGGAACTGTTTGAGAAAATACAAATATGATATATACCAGTTTAATAATTATTCATTGTATATATTTATTAATTCATCACACTGCATTTAAAAGTCAGGACAATTACTGTGCACTAGTAAAATATTTATTAAGAATTGGGGGGCATGGAAGGGAGGGATAGAAGAAGGGTTGGAGAAAGGAGAGGGAACTAGAATCAATATGTAAAATAACATAAATAATTAAATAAAAATTGGAAAGGCACAAAAATATTTGATATGCAAAACATTGAAATATATACAAAAGACTACTTTAACCATGCTGACACTATGGTTAAAGGAAATAGTTATTTCTAGATATAATGGCTACATATGAAAGTGGATGGTGATTATTAATGGCAAAAACTTAGTTTCTGACTCATTCATTTAAAGACTATTGATTTTACTCATTCATTATTTAGTGACTTGACTTGTGTTTGATATTGGAGTATTGTAAGGAATGGAAAAATACATACTAACTCTCCAATGACCCCAGGAAACCAGAAGTCTAAAAAAAGCCCTAAATTCCAGACCCTGTCCCCTGGCAGTAAGTAGGCAAAAGTTCACATTCTTTGCTGTTTAAGACAGGACCTGTGAGTATGTAAGTACAGGACATGAGCTTTGTCACCCCACTCAGCAGACCTCTTGGGCTATAGAAAACTGATTAGTCTATGAGGCATGGGCTTGGATGGTTTAAATTGACTGGTCCACACTGTGTGGGCTCTAGATGCCATAAGATGATTGGTTTAAGATATGCAGGCTTTGTTGTAACCCTATAAAAGCTGTCTCAGTTCTGTACTCAGGGTCCTCAGTCCTCTACCCCTGCTTGGAGCATGACTGTGGACCCCAGTGCACTTGGAATATAAAAGACCTCATGCTTTTACATCAAGATCATTTCTCATGAGTGATTTGTGGGGGCCGCATTTTTAGAGCAGAAATTCCTCTTTGCTTTTTTTACTTTGTTTCTCCTTACCTAATTTATCTAGTCTAGGCTGCTTAGTAATCTACAGATCAATGAGTATTCCAGTTTCAAAGCCAGAGTGGATGTCTCCTGAGAAACTAAATCCAAGGTAGTCTTTCTGCTTCCAACATACATGCCCATACATTTGCATGTGCTCCATGAGTACATGTATATGCATATATGACTTGTAGTAAAGTTTTTTTATTGCTTGAAGCAGTGTGGTTTCCTATTGCTTTTTAAAGTTTCAGCATTAGCATGGGTTAATTATATGCGATAATGGTTTTCACTGTAGCATTTTCAAACATATGTATAATGTATTTTGGCAATATCACCTAGTTATTTCTTTGTCCTTCTATTCTTACTGACACATTAGTGACCACCCCCTTCCTTGTCTCATATTATCTCCAAATACATTCATGCTTCATGGAAACTTTTTAGGCTGTAGTTGAGTTTATTTTATTTTTGTTTTGTTTTTATGCTGTGGAATAATCCTTCTGTACATTGTGAATAAGTATTACTCTCATTAGTTAATACAAAGCTGACAGGTCAGTAGTCATGTAGGAAATTAATCAGGAATTCCCAACTGAGAATGATGGGTAGAAAGAGGTCAGATTCAGGAGTCACCAGTGAGAAACAGATAGAGCAGGTGATGAATGTGAATGCTAATATAGTACTGACTCTTGGCAGAGTGTAAATATTGTAAGAGTTAGTTAGTAATAAGCCTGAGCACTTATAAGTAATATTAAGTCTGTGTGTCAGTTATTTGTAACTGGTGGCTGGGATTTGGAAAGAAACTATGCCCACATTTTCATGTTTGAGTTATTTGAATTATAGAGGTTTCATTCTATTTCTGTAAATAGGTTAAATTATACTGCTTTATTTGGTCAGGTTTAGTATATTTTTAAACTGAAATGACACATTGATTTAGATTTTAAAAAAAAAATCTTTTAAGTTAGAACAAAGAACATAAATTGCCTTTAGAAATCAATATATTAAATGGATTGCTTAGGAAGTATGTATTTCAAAAAATATTAGAATTGGAGGAACATGCACAGTTAACTAAAATATCTTTAAAGCAGACTATTTTATATTAAATTTCATTGTAAAATAAAACATGGAAACTGATAATCAGATTAATTATAAAACCCTATTCAAAGTGGAGATTAAAGATTATTTTAAAAGCATTATAGCTTATTAATATGGTAGAACACTATACTTTAATATATTTTGGTTCAAATTTTATTAAAAAATTTATATTCTTCTTGTATTTATAAACAAACATGGTTAATGTAAGTGTGAAATAAGATTTGTTTCCCAGAGCACCTCACACATAAATCAAAGTAGAATGCTTCTTGTAACAGAAAACAACTTATTAAGCATCATCTGCTGCTCTGTGTTTTTGGTGAGATTGACTGAAGCTCAAGTGTTCCATAGAGAGACAAAGGTTTAATTACAGTAGCAACAGTAGTTTTAACTTTTTTTCTATCTTCTAGACACATTTGTATGCAGAAACATAAGTTACAGCTATGTCTTCTTGCATATTTGCATAATAAACTTTCTTTTCCATCTCATTTAGCAAATAACAGAATTCTCCAATGTATAATGAATAAATGGGACAAATTCAGCTGTTTCTTAGACTTGATATATTACTTTTTACCTCTTCCTGCTCTGATTTTTCTATGAGTAGATCTTCAGGTTTTTTCCTAGAAACAATAGAAATCATAGTGGTTGAAACAAATATTGCACTATACATTATTAATTTTAATTCATTCAGTGTTGATTTCATAGCTGTTGTTTCCATTGCTATGATAAAACACCATGATCAAAAGTAACTTAGGGAGATGTAGGCTAAGTTTTCCTTTCCATGTATCTGCTTCAAAATTGCCACACACAGGCTTCTATGAAACATAATTGCATATCCATCTCCTGCTCCTTCTGCGACTGACTGACAACTCCTTTGATCCTGACCTCTTCTTTGAAGAATCTTCTGTGTCTGGCTGTCTTGCCTAACTTCCTGCCTGGCCATCAGCCTACCTGCTTTTTATTTACCAATGATAGAAAAACATTTTCATAGTGTAGAGCAGGATTATTCCATAGTAGGGAGGGAAAAGTTTATTTCAGCTTGAGGTTCCACATCAGAGTCCACCACTGAAAAAAGTCAGGGTAGGAACTCAATAGGGCAGAAACCTGGAAGCAGGTGGTGTTGCAGTGTCCATTGAGGAGTATTGCTTACAGGATAGTTCCCTGTGGCTTTTTCAGTTTGATTTCTTATAGCACCCTGGATCACAGGGGTAGTATCACCCACAATGAACTGGGCTCTCTTGCATAAACCATCAATCAAGAGATTGTCCTACATATTTGCGTTCAGGCCAATCTGATAGGGAAATTTTCTCAGTTGAGGTATCCCTTTTTCAAAATGCAGCTTATATCAAGTGGACCTATGTAACGTGTATGGTTTTTCCGCCCGCCGCCGCTGGTCTGGTCCCGCCGCCACGCCGCCAGCCCCAAATAACACACAGAGACTCTGTATTTGATACAATGCTGTTGGCCCTGTTACTTGTTTCTTATCGGCTAGCTCTGCCTTAATTATTAACCCATTTCTGCTGATCTATGTATTTCTCTTACCGGGGAGCTGGCAGCATACTGCTTTCTTCAGATTCTCCATCTTGACTCCTCCTTCCTACTTCCTATTTCCTCCTTGTCTCCTAGTCCCTCCTATCTTCCTTTCCTATTGGCCAACAGTGTTTTATTATTAACCAGTATGAGAAACATATACAGAATGACATCTCCCATCAGACCTAAAATTAGCAAGGGCAGTGAAGATATAATTTTCTTTTTCTTTAATTTTTGCTTAATTTGGGAAATTAAAAAGTTTTGGTTCACAGAACTGGAAATTCATGAAGTCTTTCATTCAAAGGTCCCTTTGGAGCTTTCCTTGGGGAAAGATACTTATACATACTTGCATAAACACATAATTTCAGAGACTATCATAACCTCACATCAGTGACACCAGAGCTTTAAGTATATTTGTGATGATATCCTGATAGATACTAGTGAAAGAGAAAAAAAATTCAGTCTCATTAGTGCTTTCATGGCTTATATCCTGAAAAATATTAGTAAAATAGCATTTAATGAGTAAACAAATTATTATCATCATTGTTCCTATGAAACAATAATTAAGTAATATTTCTATACCTTAAGATTCATTAGTTTTTATTTTATTTATATGGGTTCTGGGACTAAACCTGGGTTATCTGTAAAAGGAGCAAATGCTCTAAAAACGGTCAGATATCTCTCTGTCTTTAACATTTTAATAGAAATTATTTCTTCAAAGAAATTGTGCCATCCTGAAGCCTTTGTGTAGTAGCTAATGGAAGCAGAAGCAGACACCTACAGCTAAACACTGCGTCAAATTCCTGGAATCCAGTTTCAGAAAGGGAGGAATGATAAGAAAAGGTGTCAAAGTCAGGCCGGAGAAACACATAGAGACAGCTGACTTGTACAAGGAGGGAACTGATGATCTGATAGTAGGGAAACCAGCATAGTACCAGCACAGATTCCCTGAATGTGAGTGCTAGTTAGGAGGACTGGGCAGTAAATGGGCCCTCTGGTAGTGGATTATTATTTATCCATAGTATAAGGATGGATTTTGGGAGCCCATTCCACATACAGAGATATTCTCTCATCCAAGACACATAGAGGAGGGCCTAGGCCTAGTCCTAATGATATGACAGACTTTGAAGAGTCCTCATAGAAGGCCTCACTCTGGGGAGCAGAAAGGGGATGGGATGGGTATTGGTGTTGGAGACAGGGAAAATTATGATGAAGGGATTAAATGGGGTACTGGATGAAAGAGGCAGGGTAGAGTAAGGAGTATACTAATAAATAAATAAGACTAAAGACCTTTCAAAAAATCATATTGAATCCTCCAATCTAGAAGCTTCTTAAAAACATAAGCATATATAAAAGAAATTTAAAAGGAGTTATAATATAATGCGCAAATGATAACCTAATCAGGTATCTTATGCTACCAAATAAAACTCCCAGTTATATGTTATATGTTTTGAGTCATTGGTCAATGTCATTGGTCATAGACACCATACAATATTAGTGTATACCGCCAATGATATTGGCCACCCTACAACCTAAAACCCTATTGTTAAAGACAACACATGAATATGTCCTAAGATGTACAAAAATCTGGCACTTACCTGGAATTTTAATTCCCATTTGCTAGCATTAATCAGGCTTCAAAGTGATATAACATATTACTGGAGGAGACAAGGAATCATAAATCTCACCATACTATGAACCCTACACACTGTAATAAGGATATTCTTATAAGACATGCCACATTTGAAGCAGTGGCATGAATGCTGAGGTAGTTACCAAATATGTTCAGTGAATTTGAGGCCTGTTCCATGTGATAAAACATATTTGAAACATTGATGAAGCCAAGAACATATATAGGACATGAGTACTGTGAGAAAACCTACAGTTAAATGAAAATAATATTAAAATTACTCCTATACCCATAGATCAGTGCATTCCTTAATGTTCATTAGAGAAGTCTGATTTGCAGTTGATAGTGATTAACACCAAAATTCACAAATGGATATTATGCAAAGAGTGAAAAGGTTTGAAATGTTTGTCTCTAAATGGGATATCTATATTGGGCCCCACCTGTTAATACTCAGGGATCTATATGATTTTAAAAGCCAGTTATTGTGGATGATTTTAAGGAAACAGATTTTTCAGGACACAACAGTGTAGATGCACACACTAACTTACAGACATTGTAGCATCATGCACAAAATCAGCAGAAGCTGAAGCTAGAAATCCCAGCTAGGAGAAGACACATGCCCCAAATCCTATCCCAAGTCAGAAAGCTATTCACAATTGATAGCTCCTGGGAAAGTTAAAAAGTCTGATTCCTTCAATAGACTGATACTGAGTATTTCAACCATATTTCAGGGTAGGCCCATTCCCAGATGATGACTAACACAAACCAAATTACATGTTTATTTTCCTTTTGGATTAAAAAGAGATAAATAACATGAAGTTACTTTGGGAGGGGTAGATTCTAGGGGAGAAAGAATGGGATAAAAATGATAAAAAATAAGATTATTTTAAGTAAGAGTGGTTGCTTAAAAACAAAGATACAAGTAACTAGTTAATGGTTCTCTTTAGTGAAATACATGAAGTAAAAGAAACACTATTTGTCACCTTGTAAATGTAAGACTGAAGTATACATGACAGAAGAAGGAATGTCTACAGACCACTTAGTGCATGATCTGTTCTTAAACAATATGAACTCCAGTGTGAGACTGACATGTATGTGTGTATTGTTAAAAAAAAAAAAAGTGTCCCAATTTCAACTCCCTTAGAAAAAATTTATTTTCAACATTTACTAATGCACCTTATATGCAACAGCTTTTAGAATATACAACTTATCATAAGTCAGGAATTTATACAGCCTATATAATTACTGTACTATTTTAGCCATGGAATTACACAAAAGAGCACTAATACATATTAAGATAAAATGATGAGAACTCTATTATTTTTTTCTATTTCATTTAAGTAAAGCAAAAATGAAATTGTAAAGGTAATTTTAATTTACCTTTTAAAATTTTTGTCTTTTTTAATTTTGGTTTTTCAAGTCTTACAATATATGTAAAAAATATTTCCTATGAATCATGTTTTTGTTTAAAATACATTACCTTCACTATATATCTCATTTTACTTCTCATTGAATTTTACATATACTAACAGAATTTATTTCAGTTTTTCAATAATTCTACATAGTGTCATTTTAGTTAATTTCTGCTTTTCCTAATCAATGCAAAATAACATTATTTAAATATGTAGTAAAAAATATTCCTAGGTACAATTTTCATGGTCATGTAATAAAGGTAGACATATAGTAAATACCATGTAACATTATTATAGCAATAACTTAGAATTGCTATACACATAACCACTTTGAGTTGACACATCTCCTAGATCTATTCATTTGTATTAGATTGCAAAAAGAAAATACTATTATCTTATTTTTAGCATGAGGAACAAAGCTTTGTATTTAAGATTGAAATAACTGGCATTACACATTACACAAGCACAGTAAGAAGCAGCAAAACTTGTTAGCTGTGGGGCTATAGCCTTGCATATTCAACTGCTTCAAGCCCAGAGATTTCATAAGAGCAAATAAACTTAGCTTATTTCAAAAATTATAGGCCATGAATTCAGTAAACAAAATTTCAAGATAAGTATAAGTGATTCTATATAACTAAATGTAATTTCCTTTCATTACTTCCACAAACTAGGGGTTGTTGCAACTAGCATAATTTAAGATTATATAGTTTGGATATAAAAATGTTTGTTTCTACTTCATATTTAATTATGTTAATTGTTATTGGTACTATGAGTTAGCTTCCCCAGCATTAAGAGAATAAAATAATTTTCAATTTTAATTTCATGTTTTTATTAAATATACTTTACCAAAGAATTTTAGAATATCAATATAAGAAATTAGTCTGTGATTTATTATTTATATTAAACTGAAGAAGGTATTTTCAAATGTAAAACTAATTGATTACTTTGTCAATAATTTCCCAAGATAATAAAACTTCTATAATCTTATAAAACTGAATCTTTGAAATATTTATATTGCAAAATAATGCATAGACAGTGTTATTAGTTTGGACAATAAATAGAATTGTGTACAAGAAGGAACTAAAGTTTGAAGTAGAGAAAGTTTTCATTAAATTATTATTATGTGTCCTCACAATTTTCTTTTTTGTAGGAACAGTTTCTTCTGAGAGTTACTTCAAAATTTCCCAAAGATTTTAGTAAAATATATTTTCATTTGATTTCACTTCCAGGATTTTTTTTCCAATTCAATTTCTTCAGAGGCCCATCCATTGTTTAATCGTGTAATGTTTAGCTTCAATAATTTTTTCTGACATTTTTTTTCCTATAGATATTCTTCCTATTTATGTGAGGCTTCATTCCATTAAACTAAAAGAGAATGAGCTTTTTTCTATTTCTGAGTCTTGTTTCATACCTTAATATGTGATTGATTTGAGGGAATAGTCCACAAGATGCCAAAAATAAGTTAAGTTATATTATTTAGAGGTTGGTCATAATTTTTGTAAATGTTGCTTATATCTTTTGGGTTAGAAGGTGCTTGGTTCCAATAGTTATTTGTTTGTTTGTTGTCTTCATGACCTGTCCATTGGTTATATTAGTAAATTTTAATATTCCATATAATTATGCTGTGATCTGTAGATTCTATGCTAGAAACTGTTACCTTATATGTAGTAGTATTTATTATAGGAAATTGAATAAAACGTGTTAGGTGCTGTCTTGAATGACTGTCATCTGAGCCAAACAAAAATCATCTTTGGGAATTCATCTTAGCCTCCTTGCACAATAATTACATCAGCTGGGTGTATTAACTATTTACATCTCCTCAGGTATAGATGTGCAGAGTCACAAAACCTAGTATTCAGACTGTCTCTGCTACCTATTATGTGCAATACTCACTTAATTGCATATAATCTCAGTGAAGAGCTAGAGTGTATAGGCGGGTGAAAAATAAAAAGAGAATGTCCATCTCTTTGACCACTGGCTATGAAGAAAATCTCATTCCTGTTGGGTAAAGGTTTTTCTACGTGTCTAGCTGGGATGAGGAACAGTCACACCCCTCTTTGTAAGTCCTCATTGGTGATTTATAAGGAAGTCCAATAAACTCACTGATTCTCCACATGATATTTTCTCAGGCTCATGCCTAGGTTTGTAGCTTGGACCTTATGAGAAGGAAAAGAACAATGGGGAATAAATTTAACAGTATGTGTTTAAAATCCTTATAGACAAATTGTTTCTTTAACAAGTATGAAGTGATTTTTCTTTCTTACTTCTGGATAATCTGATTAGAAGTCTATTTTGTCAGATGTTAAAATAGCTATTCCTTCTTGTTTCCTAGTTCCATTTGCTTCCAGTTTTCCATCATGAGGTGAAGATTACTTTGAAGAGGAGGTGTGTTTTGTAATGACAAGTCCAACATTTTGTCCATTGGAATTGGAGGTCATTAATATTCAGTAATTATTGAAAGATGTTTATTAATTCTTGTCACTGGGTTGACTTTGTGGTGTACCAGTCAAGAGGAGGATCAGGCAAGGGTCTATTTGGGACAGACTCTTTTACCAGGTCTGGTGTTGATGCTGTGACCACTGTGAACAAGGTCGATTTTCATGCTCCTCTCTCTCTGTGAGCTCAAGGCCACCCAGACCTATACAAGAGTGAATCTAAAAGAGAATTATAGCTCACACTTTTAATCCCAACATTAGGATAGTATATAAGACAGAATACCTGGTGTTTCAATCATTTTCTTGTATCTGTTGAGACTTGTTTTGTGTCCACGCATATAATTATTTCTGGACAAAGTTCCATGAGCTTCTGAAAAGAAAGTATATTCTTTTGTGTTTGAATGAAATGGTTTGTAGATGTCTGTTAGGCCCATTTGCTTTATAACTCTATTGAATCATAACAACTCTCTGTTTAGTGTTTTTTTTCCTTCTACAATCTGTTTATCAACAAGAGTGAAGTATTAAAATCATGCACTATCACCTTATGAGGTGTTATATGTTATTGTAGCTTGAGTTGTCTTTCTTTTTATAAAATTCAATGTGTGGCTCATAAATGTTTAGGATTGAAATGTCCTCTGGCAGATGTTTCCTTTAATGACAATTAAACCTTTATCTATAACTATCTAATTTTTAACAAATATACTAACAGTAATTATTGGAAAAAGACAAATACTTCAATAGCTGGTGCAAGGAAACTTAATATACATATTCAAAAAACTGAATTAGAACCATTTTATCTCATTAATTAAAAAAGTTTAAAATGAATTACATTTGAATATAAATCATCAACCAGGAGACCAATAAAGAACAAGTGAGAGCTCTTTGTAGGAAGTCTCCAAATTACAGGAAACAAAAGAAAAAACTCAAAATTCAACTACATTAATTGCAATAGATATTGTACAAAAAATAAAATAATGAACCGAGTGAAGGATAAGATGCAAAATGGAAAAAAAAATTTACAAACTCTACATCTGATTAGAGTTAATGTATATAAAATGAAAAGAAGTGAAAGAATCTATGCAGCTTAAAACAGTCAGATTACTTTAATAATTATGCTATATATCTGATATGCACATGTTTGTTATAATTTTGTGTCTATGGAAGAATAATAAAGAAACAGGAATTTTTGTTGTTGTTTCGTAATGTTTAGTGCAATATCATTTTGTTTACTGCACAAAGTAGAGAAAGAAGATTCATTCAAAAGTGTCCTAATTGAGATGAAAGAGCAAAATCTAATGATCCCTATTTCAAGTCCATATTTAAGTTCCTAAAAGAATAATCTAATGATACCCATTTCAAGTCCATATTAAGGTCCTAAAAGAACAGATGCACATACCTAAGTAGCCTGACTGAGTGGAGTCCCTTGTTTATCACTATTTCAACTTTAATCTTTGCTTCAAGGGTGCTTAACAATCTGTAAATCTTCCTTCAAGAGACAAATTCGGTCATGACACAAATACCATTAAAATAATACCAGTAGGAACCAAGTTCATAACAATTTTGAATCGTGGCAGGTTTTGCATATGAGCTATTTCTCCATAACATCATAATTTTTCATTAATTTGGAAGGTCTACAATAAGTGATTCCGTCTTGTTGATTTGAGGCAGAGACTCAGCCTCAACATATGATATCCATGTAATTTAAACAAATAAACATAAACAGTGAAATGTATTTAAAGTTTCATGCTCTAAATGTCTTTGGATGCTAGCTAATAAGAAATTCCTATAATACGTCTATGAATTCTTATCATTATCTATAGTGAGAAGAATACATGAATTACTCTTATGTTTTGATCTATAATCCCATAAAAATAAAAATGACATTAATTTTTATTAGGTTATAATATGTATTCATAGGTTTATATTCACCTGCTTATGTAAAATAATACATTGCATCTAATTTTGTGGAAAGCTCTATAGAAACTTAGTAATATATATTGCTGCTATATAATTTACATAGAAAAATATCACTAATTCCATTAGTTTAAAATTCTTTATGTATATGTATTTAATTTTGTTTTTGGATGAATATTTATGTTCTGTCAAATTTAATATTTTCAAATTATCACTGTCAATGTGACAGAATTAGAAGAGGTATTGTGGGAAATAATTTGGTCATAAAAGTGGAAGTACTAAATTGAACCAACTACATCATAAAAGATCCTAGGGATCTATAAGGATGATCCCAGGTAAGACTCCTAGCAATAGTGGATGCCTAGAATGAGGAGGGAGGGAAGAAGGAAATGAGAAAGGGAGGGAAGGAAGGAAAGAAGGAAGGAAGAAAGGAGGGAGGAAGGAAGAGAAGGAGGGAGGGAGTATGCATGACTACTCATTTTTCTTTTCTTGACTTCATTTATGAAGTTCCTCCCTTGATTTTCCGTTATTTTGTCATCTTTTGTGAGATTCTGGTGTAAATTATTAAATTAGTAATTAACTAAATTATTTAACTTTGCAAATAAAACACAGAATCCTGTTAGTGAATATTCGACACTAATGTGAATCAACACAGGTAATCAGTTTGTTCTACTTGCTGATCTATATACATATCTTGTAAATCAGCCTAGATATTCAGCTGCAGTTACAGCACAGATTCCTCTAGGAATCTTTCTGGATATGAGCTATAGAACTAAAGATAATTCTGGATCAGAAATTTAATTTCAGCCAACTCTTGCTAAATTAAAAACTCTGAGACTTCTATCCTTCAAGCTTTTTATCAATAAACCCTCCCATAGATGTTGAAATCTTATGTTTGAGAATCCGAGTATGAGAAATGTAAATCCTAAATACATCATATGTGATTTAACACATTATTTGCTTCTTTCCTTTATTTCCCATTCTGGATTGTGTGCTTATAAGGTAATTATTTTTCTTTTAGGTTGCACCATTTTTTAATATCCTGCATTCCTTAACTATGGCTAGTGCCATATTATTCAACAGCATTTTTATATGAAGGAGTAATGAGACATTATGTTTAAGAAATGGCTAATGGATTTGAAGTAAAATTACTGTTTGTTATATTCTAGAACAAAATAAGGTTTATTGGATGCATATTTGTGCATGTGTGCAGCAACATAATTATATATCAGAATAACACCATATTATAAATATGGAGTTTATATTCCATGTATTTTTATTAAATAATAAGTACATATATAAACATTCTATTCAATTTAACAATCAAACAAACAATTTAACAACAACAAGAAGATCATCTTCAAGCAAAAGATATCTAGTAAAAAAGAAGCTGTACTATTTGTCCAAAATGTGGTCCTTTAAGGGACCTAGTGATTCAAAGTGTGATAAAACGGCTCTAATTCATGAAGAAAAAAAATGCAACACTATTATGAATAAGCAGCACCTGTTTCTTTCCTCATTAGCATTTTGTAAAATCCTGGGAACAAAGCATATCTGTTGAAGTAAAATTGTGTTCAGCAACTATCCTTCATTAACTTATGAATGACTCTCACTCATGAATACTTGCCAAACGCTCCAGTAAGGATAAATTCTTTACATCAATCAGTGAGGATGCTACTTAAAGAAAAGAAACAACAACAACAAAAACCCAGCCTCAGTTAGTCAATGAATTTATGGACCAACCAAATTATACTTTGTAATCCTCACAAAATTCAAACCCAAGACAAGAAACACAAAAATAGTTCTGATTGTGTTGTGCTGCCCCAGACTTGAGTGGGCCACAGAAGCAGCTCAGTGCCCTCTTGTTTCTTTCTCACACAATTTATATATATTTATCTTCATGTATCTTCTGAATGGACAAGACACCCCTTTTCCAATATTACATGAAGAATGCCAGGAATATGGGAATCACTATATCTTCAGCATCTGAATCACTGAGCCCTCTTATTTGGAAAATGTATTCCTTAGCAGTATACTCTGCTATAAGAAGCAGCAGATAGGTATTTCTAAATAAGAAAATCAATTGAATCTAAAGGGTTACATCACTCCATTTATGAATTCTTGTAATTTACATGAAGAAGAAAATTTCTTGCATAGAGAACTTGAATAATAAAATCAGAAACATGGTGCTATTTTCTATGTTTTGAAATTTATCAATGAATTTTCTTTGTAATTGTCTTAAAACTATAACAATTTTGATACATCTTACATCATTATTACAAAATATGTATTGTTTAATGATTATTTTTTACAAAACCATGTGTATAGATTAATATAACCAAACATTTAACATACATGGATATACTTTAAAATTTATTATAAATAAAATTTCTATTTGTTATCTTCAACAAAATTTTCAATTATGTTCTGAGCATATGGTAATGTTTACTTAAGGCATAAACTTGACTATTTGGAATCACCTGGAAAACTGACCTCCAAGCATACCTATGAGGAATGATCTTAATTATTTTGATTGATGTTAAGGGCTCCTGCAAATTGTGAATGGAACCTATCCCTGGGTAGATAATGTTCCACTGCTTATATAAGAAGGTTAGCTGATAGCACGCACACATGCATTCATTTCTTCTGGTTGTAAATATATTGTGATCAGTTGATTCAGTTTCCTGATATCTTGAATTTCCCTTATAATGCACTACATGGGAGAACTGTGAGATAAAATTAATCTATTCTTCTTTAAGTTGACATCAATAGATAAGACATGCACACATATTCAAACTGTAAGGATGAACATTTAAAATGTCTACTTTATATTTGAAAAGGAGGGTTATGCATATTGGGTTTGCTACCTACATTTAATTTTTCTTTCAGATCCATAAAACATATTCTTCCAATTTACTATACAGAATTTTTCATGCTACCTTTCTCCTTACCTTTCTTTCTTTCTTCTTCCTTTCTGTAGTAAGAAGCATTTCTTTGTTTCCATTAATGCATTCAGAAAGAAAAATTTCATATACTAAGTATTAATATGATACTAGAGTATATTTATATCTAAGTTAAAGAAACCATACCATTTGAGAATTGGGGAAGAGTGCTCTGCCCTCTAATATTCACATCTGTGCCTGTATAAAATGATTACACAGAAAAGAAGATTCCTTGATAAAATAAGAAACTTGATATTTATCTTGGTGGCAGATGTTGTGCCCCATAAGCATGCTGTGTTGCCTTTTCATGTTCACAACTTGTCTGTAATGAATTCTTTTTCCTCAAGAAAGAAGTTCACACCTCTACTAGATTCATAGCTCTAATTATGGTTTATATTTTTTATTGCGGTGCTTTTTAAAACTTATGTTAGAACTATTGACAATTAAAAAAATAAAGTAAATTTTACAACTGCATTATAGAAACTGAGCTTCAGGTAGTACAAATTTTGCATATACTTAATCTTACCAAATAAATTGTTTTATATACATATATGTATGTATATATATTCATTATTTTTTCCTGTTTTACATATCAATCCCAATTATCTCTCCATCCCTTTCATACCCCCCAACCCGCCATCCCATCCCCATCCCCCTCCACTTCACAGGGAGGGTGATGCCTTCCTGAAACTCAATCTGTAGATCATGATGGCCTCAAACTCACAGAAATCTGTCTCCCTTTGCCTCCAGACTGCTAAGATTAAATGCATCACCACCGCTCTCTGGCTAAATTTAATGACTGTATGCTTTGAATCACAGAAAATATAAGGCATGAGTGTATTCACAGTGCAAAAACTTAATTTTTCTTGACACTCTTTGGTCTGAATTATGTATTGCCTGGTTTCTAAATATTTAGAGGACCCCCCTTTGTACTCAATTACTGAGTTACATATTTCTAGTTTAATCCCATTGCTTTCTTGTAAAACAAAATATAATGTTCATATATTCATGTTACAGGGGGGTTAATGGGTCTTGTTTTCATTAGTATGGGAAAATATCCTTTTTAGTTTTAACAAGATGTGTTCTTGCTGTAGTCAAATAGGATATTCGCTAAGTGTCAAGTCTATCCTTTTGATTGATAATGTGTTAAGGTCAAACACTGCTTTACTGATTTTCTGCCTCCATGATCTATCAATTAATGAAAGGAGTGCTAAAGCTGTCTCCTCATGTAAAGGATTACTCTGTTCTTTCCTGTTGGTTTTTTCTTTTTTTAAGTTTTGTCTCATACTTAGTGTCCCTGCTTTTCAACATGCAACTGTAGAATTGTTATGTCATTTTAGACTATTTATTCCTTAATACCAACATACTATTTTTAATTTTGCAAGATTTTTCTTTTCTGAGCTGTACATTGGCATTATACTCAAAGATATACAATTATAAATTATATATTTCTGAAAATAAAATAAAAATAATCATGTAATTCACCCCTTAAAATAAGAGAACAATAAATAAGTGTATAATAAACTTATCTAAAACAGAAGCACTCACTGCATTCCAAATTCGAGAACTCTTTATCTTTTCAAATTTTGGTATTTTTTATCCTCCTAGAACTGAAGCTCCCAAAATGAGGTGGATATATGATAATAAAATACTGCAATATACAGTAGGTTTAAGAATTATAGAACTAAATGTATATAGGGGATATGAGACATAATTTTTCCTAAATATTAAGCTTTAAATATACTAGATTTTATTATACAAGGATACTACCCAAAGTAAATTATTTTCTTTAATGTTTGTACTATATACATAAGGGGTTAATATGGAAAATTATGTAGACGTTTAACTTTAAAGTGATTTAAAATATGTGATGTCTATAATGAACCATTACATAAAATTATATAAAAACCCTTAATACAAAACTCTCATTATTATATGAATATTTAATTTTACAATTAGTAGCAGGCCTTCCTTAACTGCCAGTCCCTAAATGATGACATGGAGAGTTGACTTATTAATTTTGAATGCTCAGTCTTAGCTTAGGTTTTTTTCTACATAACATTTTTCTATTTACCACTCACACTATCTCCAAAATTCAAAATAGTATTTTAAACAATCATAGTGCAATAATTGGGCATCCATCAACAAACAGAAAATTAAATAAATAAAAGGAAGATGAAGGATCTTAGAAATTTCTCTTACCTCACATAAAAGGCCTATTCACACATTTAATATAAAATGCATAAGTATAGAATGTTTGGTTATGCACCAAATTAAATACTTTTTTGAGTCTATTGAGATAACATGTTAATTATAGTACACTTGGATATGATTCATGAGTATCAAATTGGAACATTAGACTTCTAATAAATTAAAAGCTCCTAATATCTGCAAGAAACCATTTAAAAAGAAAAAGGAAAGACACAAGTGAGAAGACAATATTTTGAAATTATGCAAATGTATTTCATTAAAATTTAGAAATGGTAAACCAGCCAAAAATTAAGTAGACACAATATCTTTACCAAAGAGATACACTGGTGTTGGTTACATAAAAGTTATAATCAGGTATTCAACATTAGGCAATGAGCAATTAAAACTGTAATAAGATACCACTGCACACTTATTATAATGGATGAAATCCAGAAGTAATGGTATCTCAAATTTCAGCATAATACCCTTAGGTATTTACCAAGATATTTTTTAAATTATGAAAATACTGCTTTTGATTATATATGTATGCTTTAACCTTGATGTCCAAAACTCTAAATTAAATCAGATTCAGTGTATCATTTTGTGGTGGAATATTATTGTAAAGGGCTACATTCATTCATGCATATATTTGATGATAGATGAATGTGTTGCATTGAAGCTGTGTTACTTTGCCTGTCTCAAACACCTGATTGATCAAATAAAGAGCTAAATGGCAAAATAGCCAGGCAGGAAAATGTATTGCAGGGCTGCCAGGAAGAGAGAATGAATAGGAGAAATTGGAGAAAAAAATGAATTAAGACAAAGAAAAGACAGGAGAGGAGGACATTAGCAGCCCCAACCCAGCTACATAGACAGCCATGAGACAAAAAGTAAAAAAATAAATAAATAAAAATAAAAATAAATGGTATATAGAATAGAAAAGGATATAACCCAGAAGGCAAAACATAGATGGTATAACTTAAGGAAAACTAGCTACAAAGAAACCAAGCTAAGGCCAGACATTCATAAGTAAGAAGAAGACTCAGAGTGTGTATTTGGGAGCTGGGTGGTGGACCCCCAAAAGAGACAAAGGTTTTTAAAAAAATCCAGCTACAATCAATATAAAATGCATACATTATCTCAAGACGATATTTATTGTTCACTCATAAAAAGAAAATGGACTATAAAGTGAACAAAAGCCATTTATTAATGTTGAACATATTGTATTGTTAAATCATTTAGAACTAGTTATGTACTATGTAATCCTTCTTAACTAATATTCTAATAGTCTCACAGAGATGTCATGGAATAGTACTCATCAAGAGTGTCTTTGATGGGTGGATAACTAAATAAGTGAAGCCAAATGATTAACTTGAATCCACAACTGCATCCTATCGGCCTAATAATATTGTGTTATGATATTATGCATGTGTGAAAATACAGACACATACAAAATAAATCAATCTTTAATGAATGAAATTTAATGCAAACTCTCAATCACATACAATAAATGGCCCACAGGAAGTTTTTTGTATTATCTTCAATATTTTCTAGTAAATTTAAAGTGTCTCTATAATAAATGTACATTTTTTTAGTTAACCCCTCAAATAACATCTTTTCTGGCCAAGTGTTTATCATTTTAAACCTTTAAACACAAATTTTCTTGACCTTTAAGCTTTTAGATATACAACAATAATACTTATGTGGAAAGCTTCCATTCTCCCAGAGTGCATTTTTATGCCTAGATTTATTCTTACACTAGTTTAATCTTTTAATGGTAGTTATTTTAAATATGAGAGATTTGGTAATGTCCATGAAGTTTCACTTACAAAGCAGTTTAAATGTATTTGTGCAAAATAAAAATGTAAATCAGTGAGCGTTTTAAACTACAGGCTTGTTGACTAATGTCCATTTTTTAATCATCCAGAACTTAATAAAATGTCATGTATGACAAGGATGGTTGAATCAGCACTTCTAATATTATTCAGTTCAATATCTATTATGAATCCTTTTAATGGTTACACTGGAGTACATCTCAAAATGCAATAAAACAGAATTAAAGAGCATTTTATGAGAGCTAGACTAAAAGCAATTTCTGAAATATTTGATTCTGTGTTTCCAGTGTTTGAAGTTATGCTTACTGAGGTTTATGTGTGTGTTTATTTTTAATACAAGCTGTTGGAGAACTCAGGAAAGCAATTTGCATGGAGATAAACAGCAAGCTGACTGCAAGGTGTACTCCTTGAGTAAATGGCACATATTCTAAATTGCAGTTGTAGTTTTTACTATACTTAATTGGAAATGGTTTAATGCAATAAGTAATTTGCATTATTTCTTTCTACAGTTTTTTTTTTTCTCTACTATGTGAAAAACACAACCTTTTGAACTTTGCTCTCTGTGATGACTGAGGTGTTTTTTTCTTTTCTCATTTTGGTAGCTATTATTTAGCATTTAAAATACATATAAAATATTTCTAAAGCAATGAGCACAATATAACTGCTTTTCAATATTATTCAGGCAAAAAATCAACAGTGAATGTTATGTTTTATTTTTTCACATTTAAATTGAGTTTTTCATTAAATTTTTCAAATACATATTTTTTTCTCATTATGGTTTACTAGTTGCATTATACATACATTTGTTATCTTAAAAAAGAGGAGAGTCATTAGAATATTACTAATACAGTGTTTTTTATCTCTATGCTATGATGAGACAAAACATTAAGAGTACTGAGAACTGAAATGCTGTAGTTTTGGCTCTTTCTACTAACTAATGCATTCCAGTATATTTCTGTTTCCTTCTTATTTGTTAAAGTATATTCTTATTGCATAGCCCTGGATTTTGCTGGACTTTCTATATAGTCCAGGGTGGTCTTCCTCTATCTCCTGAGTGCTGTAATTAAGGACATGAGTCCCTATATTGTCAGCACCATTTTAGCATTAGCATCAATCAAATTAATTCTGTGTGGTACAGGTCAGAATGTTATGGGGAAATTATTTTTTTTAAAGTCATGTGATTAAAATTAAAATGATTCAAATTTGTTCTTAGCCTGCGTTCGAAGGACTGAGAAAGTGACTGGGTTACTTCTTTCAAGAATGTTCCTTGAACATGGTATGTACTCACTCATAAATGGATTTTAGACATAGAGCAAAGGATCACCAGCCTCCAATCCACACCAACTTAGAAGCTACAATACAAGGAGGCGCCTAAGAGAGACATACATGATCCCCCACAGAAGGGGGAAGGGACAAGACCTCTTGAGCATATTGGGAGTGGGGGGCACAGGGAGTGGAGAGGGAGTTAGGAGATAAAGAAAGGTAGAAGAGGAGGGGAGAGAAGACATTAGGGAGCAGGGAGTTTGAGTTGTGGGGAGGAATAGAGGAGAGAAAGAAAAGAGATTCTATAATAGAGGGAACCATTATAGGTTTGAAGAGAAATCTGACACTAGGAAAATGTTCAAAGACCTACCATGATGACCCAAACTAACAATCTGTGCAACAGTAAAAAGGATACCTTAAATGCCCTTTCCTGATAATGAGATTGATAACTACCATATATGCCATCCTAGAGCCTTCATCAAGTAGTTGATGGTAACAGAAGAAGAAACCCACAGCTAAAACACTGAGCCGAACTTGTCAAATCTAGTTGCAGAGAGGGAGAAATGATTAGCAAAGGAGTCAACATCAGGCTGCAGAAAACTACAGATACAACTGACCTAAACAAGGGGGAGCTCATGGACCCCAGTCTGATAGGATCAACCCAAACCCCCCTAAACTTGGGTCTCAGATAGAAGGCCTGGGCAGTCTAAGGGACCCCTGACAGTGGAACCAGGTTATATCCCTGGTGCACTAAAGGACTTTTGGAGCATGTTGCCCATGGAGGGATACTCCCTTAGCTTAGAGACACGAGAGAGGGCTTAGGACCTACTGCAAATGACTTGACAGATTATGATGATCCCTTCTGGAAGGCCTCACCATCCCTGGGGAGTGGATGGGGAATGGGGTGAGGGAGGGTTGGGTACAGGGGGATAAATGGGAGGAGAGGAGGGAGAGGGAACTGAGATCAATATATAAAATAGGAAAAACAAATAACAAGACACAAACACAAAAAAAAAGTACTGAGAAAGTATTTATGGAGAAGAATGCAACTTGACCAAGATTACCTAACACAGAGCTCTCAAAAAGGGAGGCAACTTCTATAATGTTCCTCCTATTTGTAGGGGGAAAAAATGGAAACATCTAAATACATGTTTCTTACTAAGAAAACTGAACATGTGTTATTCAGTAAAAGAAAACAAGGTTGACTGAGTCAGTCACATTTCAATTGTTAATTTATGGTTTGTTTCTGTTTTTGTTTTCAGGGAAGATGAATCTCTCTTGCACATAGTTATTGGCATTTTGTAGATCCACTTTGGTGCATCTAGAAATCTGCATTCCTACAAATGATCTATTGGCCATACATTGTATACAACTACAAAGGGTCTTATTGGTCTTTAAATTTTGAATTGTTTTTCTGATCTATGAAATCTCTAGTCAAAAGTTATTATAAATGTACTTTGACAAATTTGAATTTACAATTTTTTTCTCAGTTATCTATTCAGTGTTGAAATTAGTAAATTTAAATTTTAATCATTGACTTTATTATCCCCAAACAGGAATAGCTTATGATTTTTCTCTCCAGGAGGACACTCAGATACATCACAAGGATACACTTAATTTGAGAAAAGGCATAGTAATTCTTATAACACATAAAGTTTTGGATTTAAAACAACAAAAGCATATCCATGTGTGATGGGGCATATCTGAAGTCTCAGTATTTCAAATTCAATAGCAGGAGGATCAAAATTAAAGGGCATCCTGAACTACAAAGCTAGACTACATAAATAATCTATTGGGATTGATAAAAAAGTATCACTTGCAGTGCTTTTAAAGAGGTTAGACACAGGTCCCATTAAGTAAAAATAAAGGTACTCTTACACTGCTTGGGGAGATAGCACAGCAGGTACAGTACTTACTACACAAGCATGATGATCCAAATTCCACCTCCAGGTCCCACATGAGAACCTTGGTAAGGTAGTATGTAGCTGGAATGCTGGAACTCACACAGAAAGATGTGAATTAGAGATGGAAGAATCATTTCAAAGGTCCCTGGGCCAGTTAGCCATGAGTAACCAGCAGAGTGGCAGAAACAGCAAGAGAGACCTTGTTTCATGGAAATGCAGGGGAGCCTCCATGAATAGCCCCTATCACAAATACATGTGCATGAACACACATAGAAAATGAAAAATAGATAAGATTGTTGTTAAAAGATGTTGAAAGGTAGAAATTCTTTTTCCTGACTCTAGGGGACAAATCACTGCTCTTTTTGTCAGTTTTTAAAGAGGATATATTCCTTGGCTCAGAGTCTCCTTTGCCTCTCCAAAAAGACAATTAAATAAGCCTCTGACTCATTGTCAAGAAACACATGTCTCTGAAAACACCCCCACTTTTTCAAAAGGATTAATCCAATTATGCTAGGTTCACAAAGAAATTCCCTGATTATTTTTTCCCTTTCTGAATAACTAATTTTAAAGTTTGTAAAGTCTCTTTTGTAAAATAAAGTAACATGTTTGTGATCTGAGGGACTTTGAAGATGGGCAAGTTAGAAGTGCCTTTTTCTACCCACTGCAAATGTTATGTTTGGGTGAGTTTTATACTAATCATGTAGATTAGAAGAACATGATATGATATGATATGATACCTTAACCTATTAGACTTAACATTTTCACTTTAGTTTTATCTGAGTGCAGATGAAAACATTTCATCTCAATGGATGAATAAGTGCTCCATTGTGAATGTCTGAACAATTTTATTTTCTACTCCTCAATTTATAGACATTTTGCTATTATGACCAAGGAAATAATGAAAATGAGAATTCAATAATATGGGATATGTGTGTGTATGTACATATATGTAATTTTTTTGAAGAATCTCCAAACTGTTTTCTATAATAGCTGTACTAATTTACATTTTCATTAACATTGTACAGCTTTGTTGCAGTTTTTACTTTTATGTGTTGAAAATAATACTCATTTTTACAGGACTGAAGTGATATCTCATTGTTCATATGATTTTAATTCCTCTAATGACCAGTGTTGTTGAGCCACTTTTCCATATACCTGACTCCAATTTGTATATTTTCTTTATCATGGCAATAATTAAGTTCCTATGTGTAGGCCTTGGTTGAGGAGGGCAGGACAAAGGCAAGTAGGAGTAAAGTTATTCATTTTGGTGATTATTTATGCTAATGTGAGTTATCTATAGCTAAGTCTAGAATGTTGAATAGTTTTTGTTTTATAAATTATTATTTAAATTATAAACAATCTTATTTTACATAGCAATCCAACTAAGTTCCCTCTCCCTACCATCCTCCCATGACCCCTACAGACTCACCCATCCCACCTCCCTATCCACTCCCCATAGAGGGTAAAGTCTTCCATGGGGGTAATGAATGTCTGTTACATCTTTTGAGGCAGGGCCTAGGTCATACCTCATGTATCTCAGCTGAGAGAGTATCCTTCAATGGGGTATAGGCTACCAAAGTTCTAGAATGTTGACTATTTAAACAGCTAAAAGAGAGGAATTTGAATGTTTTGCTCTAAGAACAATGCAATTTGAAGCAGGTATCAGATAATTACCCTGATTTGATCTTCATATAATAGAATTATGTATGGTAGCAAGGCATTCTACCATAATTTATACAACATTATAGGCCGATTTAAAATGATAGTGAATGTAATGACTAATAATAACTATATATGATTTAAACTAAGCATGATTCTAGATATCAATAATTATCAATATAAAACATTATTTTTACAATTGCTTTAAGTTAATTAAAAATACCATCTTATATGTATATTCTTTGACATTTCATATCATGCATGTTTTTATGACCTCTCTGAGCATATCACAGACTGTATTTTATAGGTATTTATTAATTTATTTTATTTCATTGTATTTTATTTTATTTATCACATCTGAATGTTTGAGCAGGTGCACATAGAGGTCATAGATGGGACTGAGAACTGATGCATGCAAGAGCATGTGCTCTTTACCTTTGACCCATCCCTCCAGTCCTAAGAATATCATGTAATTCTTGATATTTTGATCATATAAATCATCCTTTCACAACTACTCTCAAATCAATCTCCAATTTCTTACCCACTCAACACAGTATCTACAAAAACAGCAGAAACAACAGCAAAAATCAAACTAATAAACATAGGGGAAAAAAGATTAAGTCTAATTCATACTGTCCTTAACTATTGTGTTACATATTTCCTCTGTTGCATTCTCCAATTACTATGGGTTCATTCATAACAAAACGAATCTATCTCCCTTCAGCTATAGATTAACAAAGCTTGTCAGCTGGATGTGAATTTCATACCTACCTCTACTCTTTATTTTCTGATTTGGTCTAACTTGAGCTTACACAGGTCTTGCACATGATGCCACAACTGTTTTGTGTTCACATATGTACAACTGTTTTGTTGTACATAGCATACACCCACATACTGTAGTTACCCATTGTCTCCGGATATTGCATTCTTATAACCTGCACTTCCAAAATGAATCCTATGGACAAGGAATGTGATACAGATACCTCTTTTTGAGCAAATATTTTACATATTCTAATTCTCAGCACCTTGATCAATTGTGGGTCTTAGTGTTAATCCCCCTCTACTTGGAAAAGAAGCTTCCTTAATGAAGGTCACCAGATTCACCAGGGAAAGTTATTAGTATTCTGTTGAGCACTCTGTATATTAAGTCAAATAATAGTAGTATATTCTCCTTAAAGCCTATGATCTGAATAGCCAAAAATGCTTGGTCCAAATATTGTGTTGTGTATGAGTTTCAACATGTGGTATAGATCCTGAATCCATTCATAAATATTTGGTTATTCCCACAGTAGCTCTGTCTCTATTGAACCTAAGGTTATATCTTGCCAGGTACTACTGTAGCTGAAAGGGTTAACAGCTGGGTAAGACTGATGATTACTTTTCCTTTTCAATAAATGCACACACTGCCTTCAAACACATTGAAAGCCAATTTGTAAAGATGAAACTTACAGGATATTGCTTGTGGATTTCTCCATATTGAAGGACTCAAGTATTTATATTTTCAGGCATATCAAAAAGGTTAAAAGGCCTACATTTAAAATTTTTACTCAAGGTTCAAAAAATGGAACTACAAATAAGTGAAGGAACTAAAATCTGAGGGAATAAAGAATTGACTCACACCCAATTGATTCTCTGAATATTCTTTTTCTTCTTCTTCCTCTTCCTCTATCAATTCTTCTTCTTCTTCTTCTTTTTCTTCTTCTTCTTCTTCTTCTTCTTCTTCTTCTTCTTCTTCTTCTTCTTCTTCTTCTCCTTCTCTTTTCCCTCCCTCTGTATCTCTGTTTCTCAGTTTCATTCCAGTTCTTGGGGAATATATATATATATATCAGATACATATATATATATATATATATATATGCATATATATCAGATACATATATATATGCATATATATATATATATATCTACAACAGTAATTCTTTTTGCAATACAATGAATGCAAGGCTTGAGGATCAGCAAGGCAGATGAGATCAATAAACTAAAACTGCTAGGAGAACTTTTGCATCAATTAGTTAGGGTTATAGGTCAAAGAGAGCTTCTAAGTTCAATTTCCACAAGAAACAAAACCTGGCACCTTCCTGTGCTGTGGCCTCAGTAAATGATCAGATAGTACTGAGCTATGGAAGTAAATCCCAAGTTTGTTGCCAAAAAGAATAAGATACAAGAAGAATCTACAGCACTGGTTTTATCTATCAAATGAATCCTTAATTCTTCTGAGTCGTTTCATGATATGATAGCTATATAATTACTGTATGATCTTGTGGCACATGAATAGGATTTTATGTTCACAAAAATAGGATTTACCATAAAGTACAAGAGGAAAATCAAGACCACTAGCAATAGCATATAATGTTTGAGGGTCTGTAAGACTTATTAGCCAATAAATCATAAGGAAGTAAGCTACTACTAACACTATTTTTATTTATTAGCCTTAGGTGCCTATTATGGGCATCATTACCCTACTATAGGGTGACTTCATTAAAACTTTTTTTATATGTCAATATATATTCATTTTAGGAAGTTCCTATAATTGTAAGTTTAAATATGACTGCTTTCAAAATATCTTTAGTAGTATTATTTGCCCTTCTCAGAACTCATCTATACAGTATTTCTATCTCAGACCACAATTAGCCACCCCTGTTGCATTGTTCACATTAGATCATATACTACTGTGTTATTAAAATCTTCCCCCAACGTGGCCTCTTACAAATTTCCCATTTTCATGGGTATTCCATATAAAATATACATATCTAAAGATTCAAATCTAACAACCACAAATGACAGAATTTCTGGATCTGAATGTAGGTTACATCTGAAAAAAAAAATTATCTAGCTCCTTCTGTTTACCTGGAGATTTATGTTTCTTTACTATTGACAGATTTTGAAAAGTATTTTATGAAAACATTATTCTTGGAAACTCTTATTATATCTATTTAGAAATTTAAAACTCACCCTTAAAATGAATGTGATTTTTCTGAATATATAAGTAAAATATTTTACTTAATATAGCCATGTACAGTTTATTTGATTTGTCATTCTATAGATATACTTTCCTAAAAGAATTGGCTTTGAGTGAAAGTTGGTAAATATACTTTGAGGGCCAGAATATTTGAAGCTTCATTCAGAAGATTGTACCTTTTTTAAGAGCAAAGATCCTATTAAAGGAAAGGTTTGCACTCTAAGAAATGAACTTGGTTAAATTTTGCTCATCATAAAAGGCCCCTTTTCTGGCTGTCTACCTGCTTTCTGTTAAGTATGTGCATTAGATGAAAAAGGTCTCTGCAAACTGTATGCCAACATAGAAGCTGTCATTTATTGGTTTTATTTTACCTCACTTGTTTAATGCTAGAGATAGCAATGTCAAATCTTCTGATCTCAAATGTCGTTTCAAAATGTCACAGTATGATTTTTACTTTGGTTTACTATGTTTTCATTTTAATTTGTTGCTTGGATCCCAATTTTTAGCTTTATGTGTTTTGTGTGTAGAAGTATCACCATGTCTGGTACACAGATGAGTCTGATAACCTACATATGAGTCTTAGATAAAGAGCTTTATCTAAAGAAAATATTACCCACATAATTTTACTTCTCATCTCTATTGAAGTTTTGTTAGTACACTGTCTATGAAAGATTGCCTTACTAACATGGAAGCTTACATAGGTATATCCATCTTATCAATATTGAAAGCATTGAAAGTCATATTCCCTAAAATAGAGAAATTTATATTTTAATGAAAAATATATACATTAAGGTGAGGCCATATGTATGGATACAGGAGTTCTACATACAATATTGAGTCCTTTCTTTATAAGAAATAATGAAGAGGTAGGCAATACATGGTGACATGATAGAAGATGACACACAGAGGTTACCATATGGAGAGAGGATTTGGATGTCAACAAGTGCCAACATATCAGACACTAAAAGTATATGGGAAAATTATCCCCTATAGCTGTGGATTCAACATGACTCTGTAGGTAACATAATTTCACATGTTTGTATTGTTGTTTTGGTTTGCTTTTGTTTTGTTGAGACAGTGTATTAACATGTGGACCTGGCTATCTTGGAAATCCCTATATTGATCAGAATGGCTTGAAACTCACAGAGTTCTGCCTCCCAAGTGCTGACACCAAATCTGCCTATATTCTCATACTTCTGATCCCACAGCTTTGATCAAGTGGACTTCCATGAACTTAAGTTACCCAGTTTGTGATTCTATGTTAGGGAAAAATCTACAAAAACTATATTGTACTTCACTGAAGTAACAGTTTCCATTAAATAGAAATTTTAGTATGCTACTAATAACTAATCACATCAAATAAATACAATTTAAAAATTAAAACAGGAGAATTGATATATATTATATTCAAAATGAAGTACTACTCAGTACTGAAGGCAAAGAAGCCAAAGTCACATGAAATATTTAAACCTTGGTAAGTAAAAGGGACCAGGGTGAAAAAAAGTATAGAAAAGTGTTGTTGTTTAATGTAAATTGCCCTCTATTGGCTCAGTTTATAAATACTTGGTCCTCAGCTTCAAATACTCTTTTGGAAACTTGTTTAACTTTAGGTGGTAAAGTCTTGCTCAAGTGAGTGTGATACTAGATGAGAAACTTGAATTTTACACCCTAGCTTTATTTCATATACTGTACCTGCTTCCTGACTATTGAGACTTTCTGAATGTCTGACTCTCTGATCCTGTTATCTTGTCTTCTCCACTATGATGACATGTGTTTCTTGGATTGATAATCCTAAAAAAAGTCTTCAATTTCTGTTACACTAGATATTTTATGTGTCTCTGGATTTAAAGTTTGGGTTGCTTACTTCATTGTTTGTTAATTTATTTTGTGTGTGTGTGTATAAGTGTTCACTTCTTCCACCATATTAATCCAGGGACTGAAATAAATCCATTAATCTTGGGATGATGGACGGTACAAAACCTAGTCTTAATTTTTGTTTACACAACATTTCATGAGTAGATGAAATATGACTAGCCAGACATTGACTCTATAGTGACCTTTTCAATATTATGATGTATATACTTTTAAACTACAAAAAGAATAAACTCATGTCGCTTAAATTGTATCTTTTCAGATATTTTGTGACAGCAATGAGAAAAGGCAACATAATGCTTAATAACAATTAAATGATATTCTACAAAAGGCAAAATTGTTACAATGTAGAAAGCAATCAGAGATCTAAAAGGCACACTGGGGTAAGGAGAATTTAGAAAAACAAAGTATCTCTTTTACTATAGAAAATGAATACATGAAATATGAACAAATAATTATAACTGTGTCAGCATAGTTTAAGATAATTGATAGAATTTCTCGCATTAATTTTCCATAAAGCGATCTTAAAATGAGATATAAAATAGGAATACATAATAATTTAACATTATTTTAACATAAATAGAAGAATAAGAAATGATAAGTAAAGGTATTGGCATGCAAGATTGGGATTGTAAGTTTGAATCCACAGCAGCCACATAAAAAGCTTGGTGTGGCAGTTCATATCAGTATCCTGTTATATCATAGAAATATTATCAACAAGAAATATTAAACATGGTCTTTGTATAAGTGTAAATGTTATAATTAAACTACAATAAAATAATGCAACAATGAAAAAAGAAACATTTAATAAGTATTACGATATATCTATCCATGTAAACTGCAATTGAGCAATTATGAAAAAAAATCAAAATCATATTCTTCAGCAATGGAAAATAGATTTACAGAAACACAACAGTCAGAAGTGACTGTTCATGAGACAATGAATTAAAGTTGGGCGTATGAACA
Source organism: Phodopus roborovskii (assembly GCF_943737965.1). Taxonomy (NCBI): domain Eukaryota; kingdom Metazoa; phylum Chordata; class Mammalia; order Rodentia; family Cricetidae; genus Phodopus; species Phodopus roborovskii. The sequence continues at coordinate 21,022,143 of NW_026126433.1, forward strand.
TGGATTTGTATTGGCTTATTTCAGAAACTGATAATGACATTTTTATAAAAAAGGCACAAACACATGCATTTATCAGTACAAACATTTGGTCTTTTCCTATTAATTGAGAGAACCTAATGAGCAAAAAAATGACAAGGTGCAATCACAGTCCCAGGCACCATAATATTACATTCTCCAACAAAGGAGCTGATATTTCCTGGAATAAACTGGCCATTATAAGAGTAGAGGAGAAAATATATACAAAAATAAACAAACAAACAAAACAAACAAACAAAAACAGAAGTAGGAGACAGGTCGTCGTCAAAAGAAAAAACCAAACTAAAAGAAGTCCAGTGTGGCAAAAGCTGTGGCAATTTATACCATCAATAACTGAAATATCTTGAATTCAAATCTGACATCAAAAAATTATTCCATGGTTAATATAAGTAAATTATTAGAGAAATCAACAAATGGGCACAGTGAGATAAATATCTCTATCTTAGTCAGTGTTCTATTACTGTGAATAGAAACCATGACCATGGCAATCTTATAAAGTAAATAATTTATTTGGAGTTTGCTCAAAGTTTCTGAGGTTTAGTGTGTTATCATCATGGATCAAAGGCAGAAATGGTGCTGGAGAATTAGCTGAGATCCACATCAGGAGGCAGCAGGAGCAGAGAGGAACACCAGGCCAGGATTGAGCTTTTAAAACTTTAAAATCCACCTACTGTGACCACTTCCTTCAATGCTAAACTAATCTTCCTCAAGTAGTGCCACTCCTTAACAACTAAACAGTTAAATATATGAGTTTATAAGGGGTCATTCTTATTCAAACAAACATAGTCTGTGAATGAAGTTCAGCATTGAAGGTTATCAAATGTAGTTTCATAATTAAGTGTGCACATCTCAGTGATTTCTTTCCAGGAGGAAACTAGAAAAAAGAGGCATAAATTCAAAATGGAAAATTCTGATAAAATTATCTCAAAGTGTATGTCAAACCTACTTCATATACTTAGTATCCAGGGTTTATATATGAAAATGGTCTCTATCTCTGTGATTTTTTTTTTTATAAAACAAACAACAAAACCCGCGTATTATAATAGGACAAATATCAGATTGATACTAGTTATGTGGAATCTATCTTGATAGATTTAAAAAAAAAAATCATGCAATGTGTGATGTCTCACACCTTAAATCTCAACTTAGGAGGTAGAAGGGGGTGTATTTCTATGAGTTACAGTCTAGCCTGATGTACATATTAAGTACCAAACCAGCCAGGAATACACAGACAGACTCAAAATTATAATGAAAACAACAACACAAACAAAACTTAACTTAGAAATTTTCACAAGAGAAACTAATTAACATATGATGACTCCAGGACATATGGAACACTGTCATCCAAAAGAAGATAAAAATATATTACAGTGAGACTAAATGAATATGGCTGTAGCATATACTTTTATCTATATAATAAATACACCTTATTAATATCCAGTTTTGTTACATACAGTTCAGTGAAACATAGGCAGTTTATTGTATTCTTATTTTTTTTAATCTTAAACTATTCCAAAAACTTAAAGTTTCATTCAAAGCAAGCATCAGACTTAACTTTTAACATCAACATCGCACCAGTCATCATAAGTCTAATCACACTTACTGGAAAAAGATTGGTCACCTTGCATTTGGTAAGTATTGACTGAATGAAAAATGTCATGACTGCTCTAGACTCTCATTACAGGAACACTGCCTTAAAAGGGCACAGACAGGGGTGGTATTACATTAAGAATTTATATATCTAATAAGGAGGAACCTACATATTCCTGTATAAGTCATAGTCTTGGCAAAATTAGAAATAAGGTTTCATGGAAAAACAAAACAGAACAAAACAATAAACAACAAAATAATCTAGACCAAGTTGTGAAAAATTCTTAACATAAATTATAGTTCCAGTGTCCAAGGATATCAGTCTATAACCTGGATAACTCACGAAATAATTATAGTTTTAAATACTCTGGTTTTTGACTAAATAATTTAAATGTCATCAAAAGTTATGAATATGTACAACACATTACAAAAAGTCTATTAAGTTGAACCACTCAGTTCCTGAACAGGGCTGCAAAAACACAGTATTAATTTGTAGAAACTTGAATTGGGAATGTGATATTGCTATGCTGCATACTAGCTTCAGCCATTATCATTGGAATGAGGGCTTGTTATTTCATTTTCAATTTTTCATTAGAAGCTTCATAATAAGGATGAAACATTAACATTTTCATGCTTTGTGGATAAAATTATTGAACTTGTTCTCAGACATGTGAACAATCATTTTTCAAGTGCTCTTTCTTCATTGTAATTAAAGATTGGCTACTTGTCAGTAATCTTGATCTCGCATGAAATAGACAATACTGCTTTTATGCTTTCTGTTATTACTCAGGAATCATTTTGTAAATGGTTTTTAGTGTTTTAGTATTTCCCTCTAAATTTACAATTTCTTGTTTAAGCTCATCTTTTTTCATTTTCCACATTTAGGTCTAGTCCCGAGGATATTATATATATACTCAACAATTCATTTCTAAAGTGGTACATTAATTCCAGGAGCTTGTGTCTTGTTTCATCTGGAGGTAGCATTAGTCCATAAGAAAATGTATTTAGAAACAGTATACTGGCTGCCAAAATTTTTTACTTTAGGTTTTAGGTTATTCACTTACTTCATGTCCCATCTTGTAACTATATCAAAACAATATTATACTATGAAATAATAATAATGGTGGAACTATTGACTCTACTACATATGTCAGATTCTCATGGACCATGTCTATCCAATTCTTGAAAAGGTATTTTGTAAAGGGGTAATATGTTACAGATGAGAATATGATTTTCCCAATTAGAATAAGATAGTGAAACAGATCATGAATTTTTAATGTGTCTCTAAAATGAATACACTAAAGCAATGAATCTCAAATGTATAAATGTCTCATAATACATATGTATGTATGAATCCACATGTGCGTTTAAAGAACACATATATATCAACATACTCAATTCCCTCACTATAGACTAGACCCATCAAATTCAACATACTAAAAGATATTTAAAGCATTATTGCATAGCTAAGTCAATATGCCATTCCCATGCCATATACTTTCACCTAGTTTTCCAATGTATTCTATAAAGAATTGCCTTTTCTGTTCCCTTCTTTATTTGATAGGGTTTGAAAATCATCAAGAGCCTACATTCTAATTCATCAGCATGTTGTGTATGTATCTGTTTCCTGTGCAGTGAAATTTCTACAATGGAATCTGTCAAATATTTACATTAACAATATTTTACACTACACCACTTTTATTCCTGTCTTCCAAAAGCTCTCTTCTCAAAACAGGAGAGAAATTTTACATTTTAATGGAATGTGGCTCTGTCACATCAACTTTTTCCTATTCCTGAAAGACAGCAAAATCTCTCTAGTTGACAAGTTCCCCCTTTGTAAAGCTGAAATCCAGTCTTAAGTACAGTTTGCAAGGTTTCAATACTTCTGAACTGGTATATATATATATATACATATATATATATATATGTATATATATATATATATATTTTTTTTTTCCTTAAACTTTTCAAAGAACAGTGCAGTTCCTACATAGAGACGTTTTTCCTTGTTTTTTTTTTTTTTTTTTTTTTTTTGTAGATCACCATTGTCTTCATTCTTTGCTGTTTCAAGTTCTTCTCTTCCAATCAGTGCAACACAGGGAAAATACACCTGAAAAAGAAATAATTGTGGTCTACCTCTCTTCCATCTTGGGCCTGTTACTTTGCCAGCCTGTATAGTCTCCATTCTTATATATGTAAAATTAAAAAAAAAAAAAAAAAAAAAAAAAGCTCTATGACTTGAGGATAGGGGTGAATAGGAATGTAGTTTTAAAATGCTACCAAAGCTAAATTAATACTTGTTCTAACTTTAGAAATTATTTAAATATGAAAGAGTGCCCCAGTACATACCATAGGAACCCCAAATCACAGCTGATCATTTAGTGTGCTAAAAGAAATAAAACAATAAATAGTAATTAAGAGCAGAAAAACAAATCATAGTAATATGCATTCTGTATATTTCTTTGAATATCATAGAAAATGTTCTCACTAATCATATAATCAGTTATCTTATAGTAAAGATTATGGTCAGCCTCTAGGTAGAGAGATATGACATTGTCTCCTCCTTAAAAGCAAATTCATTTGGGCAAATCAATCACCTGACCAATGGAAAACCTCTCATAAAAGTTCCTTTTTAGCCATGTTAAATAAATAGGAGTAATAATCAGCCCTTTAATTAGATAACTTAGTTTCCATTTCTGCATTTGCCCCACCCCAATGAAATAAAACCCTCTGGCATCCCATATGGTTGTCTTGGGTCTGCCCATATAACTGAGTGCTGACTCATGAAGACATACCTATTCTTTGTTCTTCACTTTTGTCACTTTTCTTTTGGATGCTGCTTTCTCTGGCATTTTGGACATTCTTAGATCTTCTCTTAAGCTACCTGGGAAACATTTGCTACCTGATAATTAAATGGTTCAGCTATAGGGGGACTTCATTAATGTAGTATGCGTTTTTCCCCTTTCTTGCTCACTGTCTTCCTACAAGTAGATGTGAAGATTTATCCATTGCACATGGTCTTTCTTTGAATTACCATGGCTGTGATGAAGCCACAGGACCAAAAGCAAATTTGGAAAAAAATGGTTTCTATAGCTCACTGTTTCAAATAATACTTCATCATCAAAAAGGGGTGAGGACAGGAACTCAAGCAGGGCAGGAATCTCTTCTGGGGTAATAAACACACACACACACACACACACACACACAAGTATTTCAAATTTTAAAGCTCATATCCACAAATGGACAAAAACAGGTCCATCTTTCTGGACCTGGTTCACCTCCCTTAAAATGATTGTTTCCAAATTCATTTTTACTTAACTGTTGTGAAGTAGTCTTAAACTATTTTATTAATGAGAGAAAAAAGCCAACGTGGAACCCTGGAACTCATACATTGAGTGGTGAATCCACTTGGAATTTTTCAAATTTTCAGAAAATTGTACTTCACCCTATCATATAGTTCTCTATATAATTATTGCTTGTGAAATCTAGATTTAGTTTTGTTGCTACTCTTGTTATTTCAAATGAATAAATAAATTCCTCAGCACTGCTTCATGAAGATAGTAGAAGTTATGACCCATTAATACATTTCAAATTAACTCATTTCATAGAAGTATTTGTTATCTTTGAATAATAAGCATACTTAAATACATGTTTATGAATGACTACTAATGCATTTTTGTTTTATATGTAATATAAAACAAAATTATTTCTTTGTTATTCATATATAAAATATTAAAGTCACCAATAAACACTTCATAATAATAACCAGTATGGTACCATTATTTTTAAATTTTTATTTATCACAATCATTTAGTTGTAAAGCTTACATATACCAGACTGAACTTAATCTGCTCAGTAAAAGCCAACTATCTAAAGAAAAATAATTGATTTTAATGTTCTTTTGGTCTTATTTTTCTATTCCTGTGAATATACTGGAAATGAGGGTAGTTAATTTTTCCACAGGCTAGTGAAAATTAAAGAATGAAGCTTTTCAAAGGAAAGGTTAGACTCTAATATGATCTGTTCTCAAATTCTGACCTTTTTGAGTAGAGGTTCCCATTATTCTCAATCAGCAGGGAGAGTGCTAATTACTCATTTAGAGATGCTAAGGTAGCTCTGGGAGGTAGATGAAAAGAGGGAAAACCCTAACTAGAAAACAAGTCCCCTACAGGGACTGCTTGTTAGCAGCTCTTCCTTTTGAAAAGCTTCAACAGGAGGCTTTTTACTTAGGAAAATGACTATTATATTTTAAGTGGAAACAATAATTACTAAGATTTTCATGTTAAAAAATAGTTTACTAAGGATTACTATTGATCTCCAAAGTTATTGATGAGGCAGTATTAGCTAGTAAATTTATGTAGAGAAGTATCCCATGAGTAACTTAGGAATACAAAGCATTTATTTGTGAATATTTCCACTAGAAAAACAGGAAACACCAACAGAATAGTTGAGTAGCATATGTACTTGGTGAGATAAAAAAGCTAACCAATTGTCAAGGGTGCTGTTACTAAGGCCTGTATTAATGTAGAAAGAACTGAAGAATGGAAACAAAATGGAGCTCACAGTTCCTCCCTAGAGAAGGTGACCAGCTGCAAGAGCATCAATACAGCAAACCAGTGAAGGCTGTCAAGGCTCTAGTTTCTCCCTTCTGCTCAGTGAAATCTTTAAGAGCAATTTTGAAACTAAAGATTTCGCATGGAGTCTATGCCATTGTTCTCAATAGCATATATAAAATACAAACAAAACAAACAAACAAACACTTGATAGTCATTCATGCAAAAAAAAAAAAAAAGAAAAAAAAAGAAAAGAAAAGAATGGAAAAAAAAAGTCCTTTACCTCAAAGAGAGTAGGAGATTGTTTATTCTGCAGTGATAGATCTATGATTAATTAACGAGCAACATAGATTCATACTGCTTTAAAAGTCAAGCATCAACATGATTATGGGTCCATGTAGTTCTCACTTACAAAACAAAAGGAAATCAGAAAATCAGGAGACAAGGAACTTCTCCAAAGCAATGGTGAGAACATTTCTGCAATTTCTGCAAGCAACTTTCTGCTGTACTTACAGATACTATCTGACAACATTATTACCTTTAAAACATTTCTTCTAATTTTTGAGATTATAATGTAATTATATAACATCCTCCTCCCTTTTTGTTCTCCACCCTTTTTTCACATAATCTTTGTTGTTCTCTTACACATTTATGACCTTTTCACTCATTAATTGTTGACACATACACACATATATTTCAAAATTCATAAATACAGTGGGCTCAATCTGTGCAATACTGCATGTATGTATGTTTTCACAGCTGACCATTTGGTTAGGTTGGTATTAGGTAACCAACTGATGTGCTTGTCTCTAGAGAAGACTACTTCTGCACTAGTCAGGATTCCTTAGCTCTTTGTATGTACATGCATTCTTAAATTTTGTATTAAAATTTTTACATAAAATATACTTTCATCACGCTTTTTTTTCTTTATCAACCCAACTCTTCACAGATCTCCCAACTTCTCTATCAGACAGCATGCTCAGGAAGTCAAAAGAAGCAAGAAAACAGACTTGGCCTCTCTGTATCAGCTCCTTCCCCATTTGAGTTCTTGTCCTCACATCCTTCAATGATCAAGGGGGAGGAAAGGAAAACATGTGTGACCAGGAAGATTGAGCCTGGTTAGGAATAGAAGACAGGAAAGAGAGAGACAGAGACAGAGACAGAGACAGAGAGAGAGAACATAAAAGAGGGAGCCAATATTGGTTTAAAGATAAAATTGAACACAAAGAAAGGTCTAGAGAACTACAAGACTGCTCCAAACTAACAATTTGAGCTTCTGTAGAAAGGCTACCATAAATGCCCTTCCTAGAGAGTGAGATCAACAACTAACTTATCCATGGAGCCCTCAACTAATGCCTCTTGGAAACAGGAGCAAACACCCATACATAAACACTGAGTCGAAGTAGAACCCAGATGCAGATGGAGAGGACAAGACCATGCAGCAGAAACACATACAGGCAGTTTACCTGAACAAGGGGGAACTAATGGCCACCAGATTGATAGCTGGGAAGCCAGCATGGGACTGACTCAGGTGCCACTGAATATAGGTCTCAGCCAGAAGGACTGAGCAGTCTAAGGGACCTCAGACAGTGGAGCCAGGATGTATCACTGGTACACAAAAGGACTTTGGGAACACATCCCCCATGGAGGGATAACTGCCTTAATCTAGAGACAGGAGAAAAGCCCTAGTCAGTACTTCACATGACCTGTCAGATCTACATGACCCCAACTGGATGGCATTCCCCCATATATGGAATTGGGGTGGGGGGATGGGAGAGGAGGGTGGTTAGAGGGCATGTGAGAGGACAGAGAGGGTAAAAGGGAGGGAAGGAGGGAGGGACAAAAGGAGGGAGAGGGAAGTGGGATCGACATGTAAAATAATAAATTAAATTAAAAAAAAAAATGCTTTGACTCCAATATTTAAGTTGAAGGACAAGTTACTGGGGAAAATGATTTCTATTTTTGTTTCCACAGAAAATGAAAAGATGTGGATTCCTTCCAGACTAATGTGGTTTGATCATGCCAGACCGCCTGAAACAGAGTACCAGGTGATTCTACATTCAAAACAGCTGGACAAAGCAGCCTTACAGACTACAGCCAGGATTTCTGAATCTTCTTCGAATCCCCCATGACAGCGCCCCTTACCAGCAGAAGTAGTTTGGAAAGAACGACTCCCAAATTCCCAAATTTTGTCTATAAATGTTTGTTTTCATTTAAATGGACTTTGTTATATAAAATAAATTAAAAGAAATGAAAAAAAAATGATGTACAGTCCAAATAAACTTTTCCTCCTCAATTTGCTTTTTGCTTATGATGTTTAATCACAGCAATAGAAATCCTAACTGAGACTGTTATCCACAGGAATTTATTTATTATCAAGAAACAAAATATTCAGGAGGTCGGCTCAGTGTTTATCTGTGGGTGTCTGCTTCTGCTTCCATCAGCTACTGGATGAAAGCTATAAGATGGCATATAAGGTAATTATCAACCTCATTACCAGGGAAAGGCATTTAAGGTAGCCCCTCTCCTCTATTGCTTAGATTGTTAGTTGGGGGTCATCCTTGTAGATCTCTGGACATTTCCCTAGTGCTAGATTTCTCTTCAAACCTATAATGGCTTTTTCTATTATGCTATCTCTTTTCTTGCTCTTCTCTATTGTTTCCCTGACTTAATCATTCCATGGATGGCATCACCCTCCCTGGAGAACAGAAAGGAGGTGGTGGGGGTGGGACGATAAGATAGGATGTGAGGGTTTCTGGGAACTGGGAATAAAATGTAAAACAATATTGTTTCAAATTTAAATTTAAAAAAATTATCAACAAAAGAAAAGAAAACTAAGGAAGAATAATGGGAAAAATGGAGAGAAATAGAAAGCAACAGAGATTTTTAATTTTTTAAATATTTATCTCATTCTCAACTACCTGTAACCAATCACAAAGCATAAAAATAAAATAAATACAAATACCATTTAATATGTTTCCAAAGGTATAAACATAAGCATGTTGTGACAGGGTAAGACAATTCAGAGATTCTTCCATCTTGGATTCTTGCTGAGGCCATTTTAGGTTTAACTAGGATTTGATCTCCTTAACGGGAATGTCCTTGAAAAAATACCCAACTCTATTCTAGGAACCCAAGGTCATGATGACCCATGTAACTTATCTTAGTTTCTATTAAATTTCTGTTTCTGCAAGTCACTCCCTCCAGCTAATTGCTTATCTTAGCTTGTAGGAACATTTGGTTTTGCAAAACTTTCCCCTATAGCTGCCAAGCAAGAAAATAGGGTGTGGGGTTGGTTTATTTTTGGTGTGGTGGTGATGTTGGTGTTTCTATTTTGTGTGTGTGTGTGTGTGTGTGTGTGTGTGTGTGTGTTTGTGTGTGTGTTGTTTTGTTGTCATCTTTAAAAGTCCCTTGTTTTAAATGCTCTGAGTTATTCTTGGATCCTGAATACCTGAGTGCAGTCTCAGTTGGCTGGAATATAGATTTTGAATGGCTAAGGACAGTCTGTGTGGTCTTCTCTGGTTGGGACTAATAATAACGTTATTACCCAGAACATATAAATCTATATGTTCTTCTGACTGAAGACATTATTAATATAATTACTACGGCTGGATGAATTGGTAATGTTAGTAAAATATTATCATGTACATATAAAATAACATTTGAGCAACTATCTTCTTCCAAAGCTAAAAGAAAATTTCCCCTTATTTCTATTTAAAAATGTAACATGAGTGCTACTGACACAGAACAAATGTATCAAAAGATGTTAAATGCCATGAATTTTATGAGTCTTCATATTGATATCTGATTAGTAAAGTACTTTCAAAGAGCTTTGTTATGATTTAATACATTTCCAAGTAACTACAATGAAGTTTTTTTTAATTTTATTTAATTTTATATAACAGTCCAATTAAATGAAAACAAACATTTATATACAATATTTGGAAAGAATGATGCCCAATTCCCAAATATTGTGTATAAATGTTTGTTTTCATTCTCTAATTTGAGGTTCAATAGATTAGTCTTGGATATGGAAAAAATAGGAATTTTTGTATCTTGGAATTAGAAAGTTTTCAAGTGTGATATTTGTAGGCAAATAGGTAAGACTACAGAAGCAGATATAAGAATAAGGAGTTGCTCATAACAGCTCTTGAAACAAAGATATGTTTGTAAGGTGGTCATAATAAGATAGTAATAACATCTTTTTGAAAAAAAGTATAGAACCATTTGTAGTTATTTAACTAGGAATTAATTTAGTTTTAGTTACTATAAGATGGCTTTCCAGCTTAAGATGGAGGCAATCTGGTTTATCATAGTTAATGTTATTTATACTTTATAAAAAAATTACAGTTATCCATTATCAACAATCCTCTTATAGCTCTGTGTGAATGTCACAAAGTCTTTACAATAGCTTATGATGTTTTAAATAATCTTACAGGTTAAAGGAATATTGGGATGGAAACTTCATCTAAAACATGAACATCTGAGTATTAAAAAAATAGCAGAGACAATGAAGTGTATCTTCAGTGAATTTCCTGAAACAACAGAAAACAGTTAAGAAAAAAATGACATAGAAAATAATAGTAGATACAGAAAAATCTGTTTTTTTCTCTTTCTCATGTGTGTGTGTGTGTGTGTGTGTGTGTGAGAGAGAGAGAGAGAGAGAGAGAGAGGCAGTGAGAGAGTGTGTGTGAGAGAGACAGAGAAGAGGGAGACAGACAGACACACAGAGAGAAATAGAGAGTTATTATATAACCCTTACTGCCCTGCAATATGCAGAATAGGCTGGTCTTGAATTTATGGAGATCCTCCTGCCTCTAATTCCCCAGTACTGAGATTGAAACTTGCATTACCATACTAGCCAAGTAATTTCTTGAATACGTTCTTCTGCAACACGATTTTTGAATACTAGTAATAACTTCTGGAATAAGTCATAAGAGGTTTAGAACTGCTATTTGAAGCATGAACAAATAAATGGCCTATATTTATTAAAATCAACATGATAAAATTGTTTTGGAAAGGTATTAAGAAATAGGACTAAAAGCTCCATGAAGTAAATATGATAATATGAATGTATTACACACTACCAAATGACAGGCTGCTGTTCATGCACCTTAGCAGACACTAAAGGCAAGGGCTTAGTAAAATATAGTCACTGAGAAACTGGAGATCATGCTGTTTGGAATCATTGTATTAATGTACTGGAATTATTTAGTGGTAAAGGCCAAGTGGTTACATTATACTATCAGAGCAAAGCAGATATATTACCAGGAGAGGCAGAATAGAATGCAGGGAAGAATGACCTTCAGAGATCTTTGGCAATGACTAATATAGTGTAGTTGAAATTCTTAGAAAGATAAGACATTATGAAAATCATTGATTAAATTATATGACCTAGATTCAACAATAGGCTCATTAGGTAAAATACTTTGTTACATAGGCTTAATAACCTGTTTGATACTAGAATTTCATCATGTAAAGAAAGAACCAATCCTAATAGTTTTCCTCTAGGTCCACAATTGGGCTATAGGATATACATACTTGGACACACACACACACACACACACACACACACACACACACACACACACACACAATGTAAGAATAATAAACCAAGTAGGGTGGTGGTGGTACAATCCAGGACTTGGAAGGCATAGGCAGGTAGATCTATGTGATACAAAGCTAGCCTGATCACCGGAGTGAGTGCCAACAGGTTCCAAAGCTACACAGACAAACACTGTCTCAAACAAACAAACAAACAAAACAAAACAAAACAAAATAAAAAACAAAATGTCAAAAAAATCAAAAAATTACAAACAAACAAAAATGAAAATCAATTCTAAACTCTATGACATAAAAATATATAACAAATAAATGTAATGGTCAATCATACTTTCCATCTTAAAATATATTTCAGGTATGAAGTTTATCATATTATTTGGAGCCTAGGTCACCTTGAGAGTAACTTGATAACACTAAAATTCAGAAGATAGTGGTAGCCTATGTAACATTTCATTAAAAGAGATTATTTTTCAACAATCAGTGTTGAGAGAAAATGAAAATGTATTTTCATGGATTTTGAATAGAAGTTGTGATCTAATACTAGTACTTACATAATGGCACATAGTTACATGTATAGAACAACCATACTGATGATGTTACTGAACTCCCAAAAATGTTAATATTAGTATCATATCCTTGAGGCCAAGGAACTTAAATTAAGCAATAAGATACTCCTTAGCACAGAGAGCTTATATGTCTACAAATTAATATCCATAGTCTGTTCTACTGCTAGTAATGAAAGAAGGTGATGGATGAGAGCTTAGTTCCCTCCTGCTCCTGTTAGGATTGTGCTGATCCATACAATTTACAGAGTTTCCTAGCTTCTTTAACAGTTTATGTTATAGACACTCACAATTGATGTTACCTGAATGAAAGTTAATTTATAACTGTTTGCTGAATTTAGATTTTTTTTCCTCTGGTGTTACAGGTCACAAAAAAGACACAAGACACTTATATTAATTATGAAACATTGGCTTTAGTTTAGGTCTGCTTTTAACTAGATTATATAACTTAAATTAACCCATAATTTTTAATCTATGTACTTTTACAGGGCTCTGTTTCCTTTCTCTGTACTGCCCATCCTGCTTTTTCTCTTTCTAGATAGTGACTCTACTTTTTTCTTCCCAGAGCTTTCTCTGTCCAGAAGTTCCTGCTAAACATCCATATTTATATAGAATTAGTAGCTTGTGGAAATTGCTATACATAATTAAATACCAAATATCACTGTATAATATGAAAGCGGGAGGTACCCTTGAACAAATTGGTACAAGAGACTACTTCCTGAACATAACATCAGTAGCACAGTCATTGAAAGCAGCAATTAATAAATGGGACCTTCTGAAACTGAAAAGCATCTGCAAGGCAAAGAACAGTCAACAAGACAAAATGGCAGTCCACATAATGGGAAAAGATCTTCACCAACCCTATATCTATCAGAGGGTAATTTTCAAAAGATATAAAGAACTCAAAAAGATCGTCACCAAAACAAAATAATCCAATTAAAAAGTGGGGTACAGAACTAAATAGAGAATTCTCAATAGTAGAGTCTAAATTGCCTGAAATACACTTAAGAAAATGCACAACATCGTTAGCCATCAGGCAAATGCCAATCAAAACAACTCTTAGAGTTACATAGAGAAAGAATCCCATTGTTAATTGTAAATGCTTCTGAATTTTTTTATATTCATAAGAAATATACCAGATTAACTATATCACATAAGAAGTAGCTAATTATAATTTGTCTATTCATTTTAATTACTCATATGAACTTGCATTTTAGAATGATTCAAAGTTTCTCTTTATCCAAAGAAAACTTTCTTCAAAGGCAAAGTAATCTTCATGTTAATGTAGCTTGCAATTTCAAGGGCATACCTGATAGAGCAGTGTGTTGTCATAAATACTTCTGACATTTATTCACTGTACTTTATATAAAAGAAAGTTAATATTTCAAACATAAATTAATAGTAACATCATTTCTCAGTTATATTATAAAATATGCTAATGTGTCAGACATTCTTAATGCATCAGGATTGGCGAGGGACTACAATAGCCTAACTAAAAAGAATGTTAAAAAGCAGTATTCATGCTGAATAATTTAACCATATGGTCATTTGGCTTTGATTTAATTCACTGATGGGTGTTTGAAATTTTATGTTGCACCTAAAACAGATCTACTACTTCCACGAAAGAGATTTTACAGAAAGGAAAGAATAAATAGCATGAAAACTTCACTTCTTTTATTTCTTCACAAATTTTACACTAGCATTTCAATCTCCCCATGGAAACATATTTCCTGTGATATATTAGAAATGACATATCCAATTCATCTGCAATGCAAATTATGATAGTATTAATGCACAATTATTATATTTTGGATGAACGTTGAAAAATGAGTAATTAGCAGGAAAATTTTTTCACAGTTAAATTTTAATTATAAAAGTTTGGTGAGAAAAGCAGAGCCAAGGAAATCTGTTGAAGTACATGATTGTACTGCCTTGATGAAATACCACCTATATGGCTCTTTGGGGGGTGCCCCTTGGGGAAATCTAGCAATGAGTACTCCAATTATACTTAAATGTATAGTTATATGCATTTTTATATTTCTGTGTCTACATTCATATATTTATACATTAGTTCAGGAGATCAGCAGTGTTATAATGAAACATTTAAGCTTAGACATTGTAATCACTGGGTCTAGTTGCCAACATTAACTCAATGCTTTTCAATAATGGGAAATGTTGAGAGTTCCTAGGCTTGTTTTTATAATGTTGAGAAATGAAAGCAGAGCAGGTCCTAATGATGGTAAATAAAGTCCCATAAATGAAAACCAGCCGTTGAGAGACTGCCTTACATCATTGTATAAGCAGCACTAAGAGGATTCTTGTTTTTTGAAAATAACACAAACAAGTTTAGAAGGAAAATGTTGACAAGAATAGAGAGGAAGTGGAGAGAAAAGGGCTAGCTACAGTAAGCCACCTAATGATCAAAACTAAAAGCTTAGAATGATTTGTTAATGGAATCCATTAACTTTGCCTATATAATGCAGAAAAGTTTGTGCGCTTTCTTTACAGAAAGAAACACTTTCTTGTCCATTCTCATCTTCATTTATGAAGCTATGATCACTATGCATAACTTATGTTCTTCATGCATTTCTGTCAAGAGTGATAGTAATTGGAAATATCTTGAAAATAGAAAGTTTAATATTCCTTCTCCTTTTGTATCTATCTTTGATATGTCACCAAAACCTCTTGGGCCTGCATTGTAGAATAAGCAGTGATAAATTTAAGAAAAGACAATAAATAAAAGAGATAAAAATGAATTACCATTTAGAGAAGACATGAAATGCATTTTGAACTGACACTTCCAAATGAAAATAAATGGTGCAAGTGAAGATTCAGTGTATACCCTATTGTTCGTGACCAAAACAAAAGCAACAGAGAAAAATACTGTGCATTTTTGTGATCTTGGAAGTGATCTGAACTGTTTAAGGATCACATAGGGCAAGTGTATGCTGTCAATATAAAAAAAAGATTACACTATCAAGCCATGTTTGAAGAATTATCATCAGAATTATCAATTTAATTGTAGGAATATGATACTTTATTATCCCTTGAACTGCCATTGCTAGTAAAGACCATTAAGCTAATGAAAATAGATCAATTCAAATTATAAACAAAATAGTCTGCTCATTCTTTCTATACACTATTCTATAGGCACGGTCTTCTATCTTTCTTGACCTTCTGTTCATACATTTCATGTCACATCTTTCTGCTTATATTCATTTTCCCTGCCCTCACTGTCATGTAGGTGTTTTCCTCCTGATTGGCAACAATGTCACTCTATTCACAAGGTGACATGTGAAATGGCAGCTTTGACACCTATGTCACTATGAGCATTCCTTCTGTTAACCAGTACTCTAGCACCTGCCTTCCATTTCTCTCATGGCTTCATGACAATTAAAAGGGTTTTGCTCCCATTATATTTAGTGCACTTTATTTATTTTTCAATAAGAAGGTGAGGGTGTGAGGATGCTTGACTAGAAATTTAAAAAAAATGAGCTTTGTTATCATTATATCTCTAAACTATTTTTCATGTATTCAAGTTATATATTTTCTATAATGTACTATTAGTGTTAAACTAATTCTTTCTGTAGCGCCCATGCTACCATCTCTACCACGAGTCAGGTGAAGGCTGAGATTGAAATAAAGACAAGACAGCGGGTCATTCATTCTATGGTAAAGTTGGAACACCAAATGCTGAATGCCATTTATTGAGGGGCAAGAACGGGCTTAAATACCGACTTATAGCACAGTGGAAAATTACAGGAATTTTTTGGCTTAGCTCCTCCCTGTGTTGTCACGAGGTATGGTTGTCACAGGGTGTGTGTCACAAGATGTGTTGTCACGAGGTGTGTGTCACGGGAAGAGTACCAACAAAAGCCTTGGGGCAAGGAGTTCCCACCAACAGCTTCAGGCTAGCTCAAGGTGCCTTGGGGGTCCATGCAAGGACCTACACTTTCCACTAGCTTTCATAATTACACAGGACAATTTAAATAATTAGCATTAAGTTGCTGAGAAGGAAGAGAGATGAAACAGTGACTTCTTAAGCATCACTCCTCAGAGATATATGACAGTCACTGTATTTGTCATGTTCTCCTGATGTTCTGACAGGAATTTTTGCCTCATTACTTGGTGTAAATGACATCTTAATTTAATCTTGATTTATCTACCTCATGCCTTCATAAATGTAAAAAATGTTTCCGTTTTGAACATGCTTTCTTATCAGTAAGATTGTACTGTAATTTTGGCTGATAGTATTTTATTTTATGATATGCTCTATTATTCCTCTAGTCATTGATTGGTTGTTATGCATCTTCCTTATTATAACATATATTCCAAGGCCACACAGAACTCTTAAATTTATATAATAGTGTCTACAATTATGACCATACTCGATATATATATATATATATATATATATATATATATATATTGCATATAACCATAACCAGGTCCAAAGCCTCAAACTTATAAGGTATTGGCAAAGGATTTCTGTATGAGTATAAGTTGAGTCAAACTTAGACAAGCATTGATCATGTGGTACAGGTATGAATGTTTGACAATGATCGACCAGTATGGCAAAATCTACCAACTACAGCTTCTTCCTCTATTATATATACAGACTGACACTGCTGCCTTACAGAGTGAAGTCCCAGGTTGTGGAATTAGTTGGTAAGGTTCCATCAGAGTGGCCATACCCTACTGACATCAGTTTTCCTGCATATTGGTACTGTCTGTCGTTTCATTTTTTCAATACACACCTAGACCCAATCTGTATAGGTAGTGGCACACATATCTAATATTCATAAAAATACAGTTGGAATTATAGGTTAATATTTTTCCTAGATATCTTAAAAACTATTGCACATTTATTTCTTATTTTAATTATTTCCAATGGGAGGATGGTGTTTATCAATACTCTGCACTCAATATATAATACTGTTTATTTTCATTATATTAATTTGTTTTTGAGTGATCTGATTATGATGTAGCAATTTTTAGTGTTCTTATGCTTAAAGTATATGATGTAGCTTTCGTTAACATTCTTATACTTACAGTATATGGTGTTTTCTGAATTTTTAGGATCAAAGCTTTCACCAAGTTACAAATGAAATAATGATCACCTACTCAAACATTTCTCTATATTTTTAAATACCCCAGGGAATGATATAATTTACTCCTGAATATAGGATATGTTTTCTAGATTTGTGTTTATAGATACACTTGAGTTTATGTGTGTTGCATTTTAATTTTAAATAGTTTATATTTCTTAGAGTAAAGTCTCATTATATCTTTATTTCAGAATGCTTATTCTGGTGTCTCTTCTAACAAGTGTATTGTTCTGAAGGTAGGATTAATATCTATAATTTAAATTTTAACCTCTATAATATAACTAAAATATAAATATTTAGATTATTTTACATTTTAGTTTTCAGATAAATTATTTTCTTTACTTTTTCTCTTAAATATTATAGTTATAATAATTACATGCTTTTGCTAGTTGTCTTTCACCTCTTTGCCACTATGTTCAATTGTTTGAAATGTATCCATTATATTTATCCACTTCTTTATGTATATGAGTACGCTTCAGTCAGTACTTCCATGGGATTTTTACAATGCTGTATAATGATAAATATGCTTTCAAGTACATTTGGGATATATTTTGAAGACAAAATGTTCAAAATGTGGTTTCTCTGTTCATGTTTTTGGGGGGAGGGATAGTTTTCCATTATAGTATTAATATTCACTGCAACATTTTGCTCAATGTGTCTTTTGGAAATAGTCCCAAAACTGTGTTTTTATTGTTGTACTTTTCTGCAGTGATTTCAGTCTGTTGCATAGAGATGTTTCCTCTTGAGGGGTGAAGATCTCAGTGTTCTGTGTTTATATATTATTTTCAGAAATTTTACTGGTTAAGTAATTAATGGTTGTAGATTCCCCTCCAATAACCATGAGTTTCCTAGCTAGATTTCCAGTATGATGTAAGTGATGGCAGGGTTTAAATGATAAATGATAAATATGTGTTTATTGTGGAGGGAACTTACACAGATAAGAGTAAATAACTTACACAAAAGTATTATCTTCAACTTATTCAGTTCTTTATAGCATGAAGCAGAAAAAGATTGTGTTGACCTACAAGAGCTTTGAAACCTAATATTTTACTATTGATTGCCTGAAAAATAACTACTATTTGAAATGAATGCACTAAAGACAAATTAAAAGTTTGACTAATCAGAAACTAACAACAACAATATTTTTAAAATGATGGTTGGCTATATACCCTGTGTTCTAAATAACCATATTCTCTGTGGTTAAGGTTTTGAGGAACAACAAATATATGATTAAAGGTATGAGAAGATTATGTTTTATGCTACCTAATTATACATTTTCAGAGCATTTTAGAATAAAACAATGATATCTCTCTAAGGAGTAACATTCACTGCATGAATTGAAGATGACCCACCCTTTATTTCATGAAATTTGAAATAAATGTGAATGATATTTTGTGGGAATAATATTCAAAATAAATTAATAAGTATAAAGTATGTGAAAATAAAAGAAGTAGTGTTAAAAGACTAAAATTGTATAAGGTTGATTTAGATGTAATGGTTCAGAAGCAGGTTGGCAGGCCTATATTGTAAATGTACTTCAGATCATAGGGATATAGATGAGCTATACATTACTTAAAATGTAATGGAAAACTAGCATATACTTTTAATACAAATTAATTTTTGGTTCCTGTACATTTAACATATGCTTCTGTGGTTATTGAGAATAAGAAAATAGCTGGCTTTTTCGAAAAAAAAAAAATCATCACAGGGAAAGGTAGTTTGTTTTAAAATAAATATTCTTCTTATTAATTAATCTACTTTGTGTATATCTACATGTGTATTTACATGCTTACTATGGCTATGAGAATATTGTCTTCTACCATGTGAATTACTTGGATTAAACTCAGGTCATCAAGTTTGAGGCTCTAGCCTGGAGTGAGTCCATTATAGATAAAATATATGACTATGGCAATAATAACTAAAGATTAGGCCATGAGTATGAAGAGTAGAGAATGGAGGAAAAAGAGGAGGGAGTGGAAAATATGTAAATAGAACAATCAGATTACTTATATTTGAAATACTCAAAAATATTAAAAATTTGTATGGCTTTAGTCATATTTTATAGCTGGAAGAAATAGAAAGAATAAGTTAGTACTGTGATTCTACATCATTCATAGGTACAAATGCATTTCTAAATATTGAGTTGATCAGTTAAAACTACTTTCCATTAGTTAAAATGTGATTTCAACTTCAACTTTTGTCATTAAAAGATGCATCTTTTAAATGTATCTATTTTATTGAATTTTTAGGTTAATTTCAGTAATAATGATGTTGCTTTTTCTTTGGGACATCCTGTTTAGTATTTAAACTACATACGTTACCATATCTGTATACAACTTTAAATTTTATTATACATAATAAAGTGTTCCTGGTCACACTTCAGAAAGAGTAACAAAGTATTAATTTGATACAATGACTTGGATGTCATCAGGACTTTTCACTCATCCATTGTTGCTTTGAGATGCTACTCATGACAACATTTCAATAATTACCTTTAAGTTCTTAAAATAATAAAATTAAAGACTATTAAATAATTAAAGCACTGTAAATATCTTATACCATCCTGAGAGACTTAAAAAATAAAAACAAACGTAGAGTTCAGAAAATGCCTGGAAGCCAAACATGTTAATGAAAAGAGGGATAACATGAAGTCAAAAGGCAAGCCTGGGTGACAAAGAGAGCTTCTGGTCAACTGGAATGACATATTAAGAAACTGTATCAAAAATACAAAACAAAACGCAGAATTTATCTGGAATTCATCCACTTGGACTGGTTCTTTATAATCTCTTGCTTCTGATTTATTAGCCATTTATAATACTCATTTATTGCAGAAAAATAAGAATATTTTAATAAGGATCTGTGTTAAAACTCAGGACTGCTTTGGCAAATAGAATATTTTCAAAGCATCAGTATAAGCATGAATGTAGTAGTGAATTCCTTCCTGAGAAGAAATTTAAATCCCATAAACCTTATCTTATGTGCTCAGAACACACAATTTTCTTTCCAAGTGCTATATGTATAATATTCCCAGATGATATGGGGTCATGTATTTATATGGTTTGTTAGCAGTTACATAAACTTTTTCAAATGTATTATAATAAATTTAATACTATTTTTAAAAATAAGTCTTTAAAACAAATAAGATATTTCCAGAATTTAGATTGTATCTTTTATCTTAGTTTTCTAAAATTATATGCATTTAATCTTTTAGAGTCCAAAATTTAAAATATTTTCAACTGTTTTTTTCTATTTTGGGGAAGCACAAAGTCTTATGTATAGATATATCACTTGATTGCCCAGACTAATAATTCCACAAAAGTTGGCAAGCCCCTGTATTATGTAACCTTTAGTAAAATTTCACTGGTTTGCAAATACAGATATGTTCTAGAAAGAATCTGACAAGTACATGAATTACTAAGGAAGTAATAACTAAGCAGTATTTTATGAATATGCAGTAAACTAAAGCAAATTTTGCTAATTAAACATAACATGAGCTTCCTAACCCCATCAACATTACAACTGCTACATTAATAGTCAAACAGAATGGTACTGACTATTAAATTAGAATAAGGAAAGCTATGTTGCTGTAAAATAAATAACAAGCCTCAGAAGGTTAATATACTGATTATTGCTTCTTGTGGAAACAAATGTCTAAATGGTCAGTGAGGGCTTTATCACAAGCACTCCTTTACATCCTCAAACTGTTAAATTGTGATTCAGTGAAATTCTCAAATAACAAATGTGGTCACAGGAAAGAGAACAGAGAGAGGTGAGAAATTTTCTCAGAGGATATGTACAGTCATCGCTAGAAAGTGTTTTTTTATGCCATTGACTGTGCTAATGAGACATCTTAACAGAAAAGGGCTCTTACTGTCAAGATTGAGAACTTTGGCTCAATCCCTGGTATAAGTGAGATTGCAGTGAAACCAATGAACTAGACTGTTCCATCAGTACAAGGAAAAGGTGTACTGGAGAATCAAACTGGTAAGGCCAAGGGAACAAACAGAAAAACAGAGGAAAAGCAAGAAGATTTTACAAGTCAACAGGTTGGGTGGTGGCTGCGGGGGTGGAGCAGGGATCTTTGCATTGACCTTGAACTCTACAGATGCCTTTTCCCAAGGTAGGTGAACTTTGGAGCAGATTATAAGAGCTTCGTGATAAGGAGAACTCACTTGAGAGATATGAGAGATTTGTTCTTCCAGTAAACACAACCCTGTCTTTAGACTTGCTTATTTACTAATACTCCTGTTTTCCCAGGCAAAGTCCTTCTGTTTGTGACAATGTCACCAAGCACTGCTATTTAGGGAATGGGGGCTTTTGAATGAATACCTAGGACAAAATAGAAAAATAAAACCAATTCCTGAAGTAGTCCTCAATATCCATACATTTTCAGTGGTGTGTATGAGCATGTGAATATAGAAAATTAAACAAATGTACTGAAAATGTAATAGAGAAAATTTTAATTGTTGTCATTGTCAAAGTGAGGTTTCAGGGAAACATGACATTTTCTTTTAGTAAAATGTACCTGAATTATGCTTTAATTATAATAACAAAATAAAAATCACGGTTAAGGCACATCTTTACTGCTCAATCTGCTGTCAGACCTTGGCATGATCCATGAAATTATAATTTTCCAAGCTATAGAATACATGATATCAATTTACCAAGAGGTGAACAGCCTCCTTCACAGTGCTTAAGGTGTCCATCTAATTTCAGTGAATAGTCTGGTAGGCTAGTCTATGTATAATGACAATGCATGAAGGCACAGGGAGAAGTCAAAGATCCAATGGAGAATGCCAATGATTTGGAGTTGAGAACAATGAGGACTATCTGTCAAGAAAAGCTGTAGGCAGGAAAAAAGCAAGTAAAAGAATCAGGCCATCAGGGCTTCATACAACAAAGACGTTGGGACAGAGTTGATTGAGAACTCACATTAAAGAACAGCTATATTACTAGGATGCCAGAGACATGGATTTAAATGTTGCCCTGCTTGGTCTCAGCTTTGCTCCATACCTTACATTTCCTTACTATACTCTTCTAACTTATGTCTGAAATGAAAATGCTGTCGTGGAAACATTCAACTTGATTTTCATCATAATAGGGCTCATGGGTATAAATTAATGTTTGATTTACAGGACCTTAGAATTAAGGTTTTAATTTTTACCTGAATTTCAGAGATAATTTTAGACTTAAAGTTTTGACTCTTAAATATTCATGGACTTAGGGAGCTGGACTAAATATCTTTGAACTATAAAGCAGTCATAAATCTTTCAGGTCTGGGGAAGAATGTTATATTTAAGTATGAGGTATTACCTAAAGGTCCATGGATGAATACTAGATTTCTATAGGGTGATACTGTTTTGGAAGGTTTGAATCTCTAGGAGATGTGCCTTAGTTAAAAGGTGACTGGAGGCATGGCTATGAGGATTATATTTCATCTCAAGACCATTTCCATCTTCTGTCCGCCATCAAAAGACAAGTGAATAGCCTTCCACCAAGATGATAATCCACTTTGCAATGAACCCAGATTCAGGGTAACCAAGCACTGCATGTAGACTACAATCTTTGGAACACATAAGACTAAAATACAATTCCTGACAGATGCTTACTTAGCACACAGGAGACCCTGGTTTAATTTCCACCAACATGAATACATACCCATTCCCCACCACAGGCAAAGGATTCTAATGTCAGTTTGATCTCCATAATACTTTTTAAAAACTACAACAATATCCTCATATTCACAGACTTGGGAAAGGGGAAAAAGGAGAGAGAGAAAGGTAAGAAAAATGAACATAGAAAAAAAAATGAAGTGAAGCTGTCATTTAATACGACATTGTGAATGCATATTTGAGAACTGAAGCAGAGACAGAGTGTTGTCTGCTACGAAAGTGCCTGTAGGTGCAACCATATGTCTGAGACTGATTCTATAATGAGATATCAGGAGTGTCAACAAAAGTGCATGACTGAACAAAATTCTTCAACAGTACAGTATAAAATGTTGAATTGTTAATTTAATAGTTTTGCATGATATCTAATGTTTTTTTCTGAAAGACTAGCTTTTCCAGAACAGAAGAGACAGATAGGAAACCATTAGAGAGGTTACAAATCTGACTCCTTCCAGATGCAAGGTGCCTATAGTCCATATTGGTCTTCTAAACAGACAGAGAAACACCAGGACTTTCACTAGTTAGCTTATTAAAGATGGGGGTGGGGAAGCAAAATCATTCAAAAGACACAAAAATGTAAAGTTGTATATGATCACTTACTAGGTTTTGTTGTTTTGTTCTTGTTTTGCAATGAACTAATGAGAGATAATCATCTTACTGAAATCAAGTTCTTCACATTTAATCAACCAATATCATAATATTCACTTAAATTCTCAGGGGAAATACTTTTGAAAGTGGCTCCCATAGTTTACTGAGCTTTTTGCATGCACTAATATTTTTGTTATCATATGAAATAAGTAAGATCCTTTTTAATAAAATGAAAACCCTACATTACTAAGGCAGGGACATAATTACATCACACACTTCATATCTTCAGAAAGGAAAGGAAACAGCTCACCTAGGGAATACATACAAATATGGGGAGATATTTAGTTGTTTCTGATACATTTATATATAGGAGAAAATCAAAATGGAAAAAGGCATTTTCCCCTTAGGACTTTGCTAGAAAAGGATTTTTCCATTTATTTTTTTAAATTAAAGTTTAATAGTATGAGACTACTTTTTGTTGGTTTCATAAAACTAAATGTATGCAGGAGATAATAAAGGCAACTACACAAAACAAGCTATGGTCCGAAGTCATGATAAAGTTGAGTGCCATAATGGAGAAGAATAATCTGAATCTTACACAAAGGGGAGAGTGTCTCTATGCCAACTCTGCTGCTGCCTCTTCATCCCTATATGTGAAACGGTGATGTGCTAGGAGGTCCCAGAGGGGAACAAAGACAAATCACAGGAAAGCTATGATAAAACAGACACTGAACACATAAAGAAAAGACAGAGTTACTACATCACATCTGTATCTGAATACAAACAAGTTTTAAAGATACTCATTTGAGTTTGGCTTGAATTTCTAACAAAAATGGGTTGGAAGGGTATCTCAAACCATATAAGATGGTGGTCATTGCTTTTCTTAGGTAAGTAATATGTGCTAGGCACTAATGATTCTTACAACTCCATAACAAAAGAAATGAACAACCAGTTAAAGAGCATTCTCGAACTGTACCTTGCATTAGATCATGTGTAGAAAGAAAGCATGGAAATGTGCTTCCCAGCATCAGTTACTGGGAGAAGAGAGGCGAAACCAGGAAAAGATGTCAAGCTAGAGCAACTATCATCACCAGTGAGGGCTGGGGAGGTTTGGGGAAATGAAAACAAATGAGAATTTCTGTTGTGAAGGTAAAGTGGTACAACTGTTGTCTAAAAATAGCAACAAACTGACTTGGTGATTTCCCAACCTATATACCTCAACTAACTTTCAAATAGTTAGATACATCTATATGTATGTTCACATGGTACTCTTCTTGGTAAGTGAAAACCAAAAGCACTCCAATTTTCCATGAATACATATACTGATAAACAATATCTTGCATAGGTAACCCAATATCATTTAGACAGAAAAAAATGAACTAAAAGCATTAGTTGTGATATGGATGAACATCACAAACATAATACTTAGGGAATGAAGTAAAATTTGAAGGTCAAATATTGTACCATTCTTATATTCAGATAATCAGAATATATGTTTTCCTTAGAGACAACAGTCATAATAGTAATTGGCAAAAGATAAGGCTAGTTGGCTATGAAAAGCCAATGGCTGTGAAATTAGGGAAACACTGTGTTCTCATCAGTTTCCATGTGCCTATTAAGATGCTGATACTAAGAAGTTCCATAAATTAGAAGAAAGGCGCAAAGTGAGTATTACTAACTTATTAAATTACCAACTTGCTGTGGATTCCTTCCAGACTAATGTGGTTTGTCAAGCCAGACTGCCTGAAACAGAGTACCAGATGATCCTACATTCAAAACAGCTGGACAAAGCAGCCTTACAGACTACAGCCTGTATTTCTGCATCTTCTTAGAATCCCCCATGACAGAGCCCCTTAGCAGCAGGAAGTAGTTTGGAAAGAACAATGCCCACATTCCCAAATATTGTCTATAAATGTTTGTTTTCAGTTAAATGGACTTGGTTATATAAAATAAATAAATAAATAAATAAATAAGTGGGGTGAAAAAAAGGAAAAGAAAATACCAACTTGGAACCCCAGAGTAAAAGAAAATTCCAGTTAGTTCTATGTATCAATGGGTTTAAAAATCTAGTAAGTGTATGTGCATTTGTGTATATATAGATAAACTTGCATTCTTAATTTTATTGGGTAATAGCTATATACTGAAGCTCCATCCCTTGTTAAAATAGGATACAAGCTTGGAGACGATTTCAAAAGTGTGAAAAAAATAACATTTTATGCCATCAGTCAGAAACTGTTTGTCAAGATCACCCCATGCCTAGTTAGACAAGGTCACTGAATCACTGCTATCTGTACCAAATTGAGGGAGCTTTGATGTTGCTTGTACATTTAGAAATTAAAACACTGCTACATCTAATTCTCATATATTTGTCACTTTTAATTATCCCTTTTAAATTCATTTCCCCTTAAGCATTTAATCTTTATTTCAGTGTGTCCTTTTATGGTGTCCATATGTGTGAGGAGTTTACAATCATATTCTCAGTGGCTTCATGTAATCAAAAATATCCCAAATCAAAGAATCTGTGTGACCCACAAGGGAACATTGTTCTGCTTTCCTGACTTATTCAGTACTCCATTCAGTGTATGGTCATGTGGACTTTCCTCATATCTAAGACTAGAGTGTCAATCTACTAGTCTGTCAAAAGAACTTTAAGCTTATCCTCTTATGTATAATGTGAAATAGTTGGAGTGAAAAAGTGCTAGACAATTTTGTGCAATAAAAGACACAATGGGAGTTACTCTTTGTCAGTTTCAGATTGACAAATTCATTAATGTTTGAACACTCAAATCAACCATGTGATCATCAGCCAATGATCTATTGAAGGACTCATGGAAATTTCTCTAGTGGATTCCAGTTCTGTGTGTGTTTGTGTATGACTGTGTGTGTCTGTGTGTGTGTGAGTTTATGGCTGTGTGTGTGTGTGTGTGTGTGTGTGTGTGCACGTGTGAAACCATTTATGCAAAGTGGTCCAAATGACAGAGGGAAAGCACCTCATTTTATACAGGCTTTCAAACTCATGGTCTGTGATTGTTGGATGATCTTGTCAGGTTGTGAGTTAGAAGCAAGACAAGAACATTCTTTCTAAGCAGATGATTAATAAGATACACAGCTACCAGTTCATGTAACTGAGTCAAGAACCAAATGTAGGCAGCAGGTTTTAAGCAAACATTTTTCCATTCAGAAGACTAAGGTAGAATTTATTCATCCCACTGTGCACAATAAGCAGAATATTACTAAAAATTTCATATCCCATCCACTTGAAAATATATATGTAAAATGGAACACATTAAAAGTCCTTCCAGAGGACAGTCACTGTCTTAGTAACCGATTACCAGCTGTGAGGACACAAATTGAGCAAGGCAACTTTTATTCATTTATTTGTTTGTTTGTTTGCTTTTACAAGATATGGTTTCTCTGTATAGCCCTGGCTGTTCTTTAGAGCAACTGACCTGGAATTCTGAGATATGCCTGCCTCTGCTTCCCAAGTGCTGCAATTAAAGATGTACTAGAAATGATAATATACTTACAAAATATTGGTATGTGTTAACTGTTAAAAATTCAGTTGATAACAATTATTCCCTATACATTTGATATGAATATAAAAATTATTTCTGTCACCTATCACATAATTCAGTGAATTTTATATTGAATTATCAGAAAGGAAGAATGTCATGAATGATACAATTGTGATTTTAAAACTAATACTACTATGTTAGTTATTGATTTAAAGCTGATATAATTTTTAAAATCTTTTAAGATTTCTAAACATTTTTCCCATTAAAAGAAAGAAATTGTATTTTTCCTAAGATCTTATGACCTTTCTTTTAATAGACTCCCATCTTAGAGCAAGTTCTCTAGGAACTTTGGGTCTTAGCAAAACTTTATGTTGCTTGAGAAATTTATAATCATCTAGAAATTTTAGTTAACATTGGCAAGAACAGAAGGTTAACTTTCAGTAGCATATAAAGGAAGCTCCTTAATTCAGTTGTAGAGTTAGAACCCTTGAAATCATTGCTCTTCAAGCAGACAGAAGAAGAGATGATGGTTGTAGATTACATGAAGACATTGGAGGAACACACAAAGCTAGCTTGTGCCAATTCAGCTGGGTTATGTGGAGGCAGAAAAACCTCAGCAGAGATGTAACTATGAAGCAACGTTCAGGAAAAGTTGAAAAGCATAATAATTAAAGTCTAGGATCCAGGCCAGGGTTAAAAAAAAAGTCTGATAATTATTAAAATTAAGATGATGCACAAGGATGACATTATGCTCCAAAGATTTAGTGTTGCATCTATTGAAAACTGAGCACTCCACAAAATATTTCCCACTTTTTTGCTTATAAAGCTACACATATAAGTCATTGTGATATCATAATTTAGTCATGATAACAAATTCTATGTGAACAATGAAACAGAGATAAAACTCTAGATCATGGAAAGCAGACAGTTCATGTAACAGTCATTAAAGAAAATAAAGTGCCATTTGTTAGGATTTATGTCCAACGGACTATAATTTACAACTTAGAAAAACTGATCTAGCCCTTAGTCCTGCTGGGCCACCAGCTCAGGTGAGCTTTGGACCAGAGCACAGGTCCAACAACCCCTCCACCTCCATGGAACTTACTGGGTCTGCTCTGAGAACAATGGACCCACCTATCCACTAGGGACCAACTTGAGCCCACACTTACCTGATCTTTGTGCCAAATGCTGGAGAAGAGACCTCCAAGAAAGTTATTATCATCAAGAGTTACAGATATTGAACCTGTGACATGCCTACACCCACCGGGAGAGCAGGGTAGAGAGAGACTCCACCTGCACCCATTGGAAATTGTGATGGAAAGTGGAAATACAAGCAAACACCTCACAATAGAAAGACCTGTATGACACCACCAGAATCTAGGGACTCTAAACCAACTAGAAGAGAAAACACCAAAGTAGATGATGTAGAACAGAATGACTTATAAAATTACTTTATAAAAATGATAGAGGACCTCAAAGATGATATGAGAAAATCCCTTAAAGAAACTGAAGGGGAAAAAAAGCAAAGAATTGGAAGAAAAAAAAAAAAAAAAAAAAAAGGAAAAGACCAAGTTAAAAAAAAAAATGCAAGAAATGAAAAAAATCTCTCAAAGTAAGGAAAGCCAAGAAAAAACAATCAAACAGATGAAGAAAATAATTCAAACAGTTCAAGACCCAAAAACTGAAATAGAGACAATAAAGAAAACACAAATTTTAGGAACGCTGGAAATAGAAACAATGGGCAGACAATCAGGAACTAGAGATGCAAGCATAACCAACAGAATACAAGAAATCAAAGAGAGAATCTCAGGTGCTGAAGATAAACTAGAGGAAATAGATTCATCAACCAAAGAAAATCTTCAGTCCAACAAATCTATGAAAGTACAAGAAGAATGCTGAACACCAAATAGACTAGACCAAGAAAAAAAAAAAAGTTCCCTTACCACATCATAATCAAAACACCTAACATACAGAATAAAGAAAGAATACTAAGGGCAGTGAATGAAAAAGGACAGGTAACATAGAAAAGCAGACCTATCAAAATTTCACCTGACTTCTACATGAAAACACTCAAGGCCAAAAGGTCATGGATAGATGTTCTACAAATACTAAGAGTACACAGATGCTAGCCAAAGCTACTATAACCAGAAAAAATCTCAATCACTATAAATGCAGAAAATAAGTTACTCAATGACAAAGCCAGATTTTCCCAATACATATCTACAAATCCAGTCATACAGAAAGTTCTGGAAAGAAAACTCCCACCCAAGGAGTCACAAAGACATAGGCAATAGCCGATTTCACTTTAGAAGACCCCCCACAAATAACGTGTGTGTGTGTGTGTGTGTGTGTGTGTGTGTGAAATATACTCACAATAATACCACGACCAACAAATCCAAAACAAACAAGAATTAAAAAACAATGGTATGTACTTTATTTACCTCAACAATAATGGTTTTAACTCCTGTATAAAAAGACACAAGTTAACTGAATGAAGATGAAGAAAGAATCCATCCTTCTGCTGCATACAAGAAGCACATCTAAGCTTCAAAGATGGACATTACCTCAGAGTAAAGGGGTGGGAAAAGTTCTTCCAATCAAATGAACCCAAGAAGAAAGAAGGTGTGGCTATCCTAATAACTAACAAGTTTGACTTCAAACCAAATCAATCAAAAGAATCATTTCATATTCATTACAGGAGAAATCCGTTAGTACAAAGTCTCAATTCTGAATATCTATGCCCCAAACACCAAAGACACCCACACTCGTATAAGAAATGCTACTAAAACTCAAAGCTCACAAAAAACCTCACACAATCACAGTGGGAGACCTCAACACCACATTCTCACCACTAGACAGGACCACCAGGCAGAAACTTAACAAAGGAACAAAAGAACTAACAGAAGTTATGTCCTAATTGGTTTTATCACACATCTATAGAATATTCCATCCAAACACAAAAGAATATACATTCTTCTCAGTTCCACATGGAACCTTTTTAAAAATAAGCCACATACTATGCCACAAAACAAACCTCAACAGATACAAAAAAATTGGAATTACTCCCTGTTTATTGTACGAGGGGTCCATATGAGGAAAACAGAGAATAGTCACATTAGAGAAGTAACAGCACAACTGAAAGCTCTAGAAGAAAAAAAAAATCAATTTGAAGGCTGAAAGCAATAAAGTAGGAACTAGGAAATCGATAGAAGGAAGCAAAGTAACAAAGAGTTGGGTTTTTTGTTTGTTTGTTTGTTTTTTAGAAAATAAACAAGATAGACAAACCTTTATCCCTTTATCCAAGCTAACCAAAAAGCAGAAAGATAACATGCAAATCAACAAAATCAGAAATGAAAAGGGGGACATGACAACAGACACTGAAGAAATACAGAGAAATTTTAGATTATACTTTGAAAATCTATAGTTTACAAAATTGGAAAATTCAAAAGAAATGGACAAATTTCTGGATAGCTATCACTTACCAAAATTAAATTAAGAAGAGATAGGCAATTTAAATAGACCTATAACCTATAACCACTAATAAAATAGAATGTCATTAAAAGCCTCCCAACCAAAAAAAAAAGAAAAAAAAGCATTCCAGAAATTTAAAGAGCGAATATCAATACTTGTCAACTTGTTCCACAAAATAGAAACAGAAATTCATTACCAAACTCTTTTCACGAGGCTAAAATTAGCTTGGTACCTAAGCCAAACAAAGACACAACTAAGAAAGAGAACTACACACCAATATCCCTCATGAACATTGTTGCAAAAATACTCAATAAAACACTGACAAATGGATTACAAGAACACATCAGAGAAATCATCCCCATGACCAAGTAGGCTTCATCTCAGGGATGCAGGGATGGTTCAAAATAAGAATATATATCAATGTGATCTACCATATAAACAAACTGAAAAAAATATCATATGATCATCTTCCTAAATGCTGATAAAGCCTTTGACAAAATCCAACACCCTTTCATGATAAAGGTCTTGGAAAGATCAGGGAAAACAGGAACATACCTCAACATAATAAAAGCAATATACAGTAAAACTACAGCCAACGTCAAAGTGAATGGAGGGATGCTTAAGGCTATTCTTCTAAAATCAGGAACAATACAAGGCTATACAATCTCTCCATTTCTCTTCACTGTTGTACTTGAAGTTCAAGCAAGAGCAATAAAACAACAAAAGGAGACCAAGGGAATACATATTGAAAAGGAAAAAGTCAAGCTGTTACTATTTGCAGATAATATGAAAGGTAACATAAGGGACCCGAAAAACTTTACCAGGGTATGCCTACAGCTGATAAACACCTTCAGAAAATTAGCAGGATACCAGATGACCTAAAAAAAAAAAATCATTAGCCCTACTATAAACAGAGTAAAAGTGGCTGAGAAAGAAATCAGAGAAACATCATTCTTTCCAACAGCTTAAGACAACAATAAAAATAATCTTGGCTTAATACTAACAAAACAAGTAAAAGACAAGATCTTTGTGTCTTTAAATAAAGAAATTAAAGAAGATACCAGAAAAAGGAAAGATCATCCATGCTCTTGGATAGGAAGCGTAAGCATAGTAAAAATGCCAATCATGCCAAAAGCAATCTAAGATTCATAGAAATCCCCATCAAAATCTCAAGCACAGTTCTTCACTGACCTGGAAAAAATAATAATTAACTTTACATGGAATAACAAAAGACTCAGGGGAGCCAAAACAACCCTGTACAATGAAGGAACTTTAGGAAACATCACCATCCCTGACTTCAAGCTCTACTATAGAGCTATAGTACTGAAAACTACTTGATATTGGCACAAAAATAGACAGACCAATAGAATCAAATTGAAAATGCTGATATTAACCCACACACATACAAACACCAGATTTTTGACAAAACAGCTAAAATTATACAATGGAAGGAGGAAAGCATCTTCAACAAATGGTGCTGGCACAACTGGATGATGGTGTGTAGAAGACTGAAGATAGACGCATGTCTTTCGCCAAGCATAAAACTTAAGACTAAATGGATCCAAGACCTCAACATAAATCCAGCCACACTGAACCTCTTAGAAGAGAAAGTGGAACCTACCCTTGAACAAATTGGTACTTGAGACTGCTTCCTGAACATAAAACCAGTAGCATAGACATTGAGATTCACAATTAATAAATGGGATCTCCTGAAACTGAGAAACTTCTATAAGGCAAAAGACATAGTCAACAGGACCAAATGGCAGTCCACAGACTGGGAAAAGATCTTCACCAACCCCATATCTGACAGAGGGCTTGTCACCAAAAAATAAAAAGAACTCACAAACCTAGTCCCCAAAACACCAAATAACCCTTTTAAATAGTGAGATATAGAGCTGAATAGAGAATTCTCAGTAGAGAAATCCAAAATGGCTGAAAGACACTTAAGAAAGTGCTCAATATCCTTAGCCATCATTGCATAGCAAATCAGAACAACTCTGAGATACCATCTCACTCCTATCACAATGGCTAAAATTAGAAATACCAATGACAACTAATGTTTGAAAGGATGTGGTGAAAGGGGAACAATCTTCCACTGCTTGTGGGAGTGAAAACTTGTACAGCCATTTTGAAGATCAGTATGGCAGTTCCTCAAGAAAATGTTAATCTATCTACCACAGGACCTGGTAATTCCACTGTTAGGCATATACCCTAATGATCCACTTCCATGCAATAAAGATATCTGTTTAACTACATTCATAGCAGCATTATTTGTAGTAGCAAAAACATGGAAGCAACCTAGATGCCCCTCAACTGAAGAATGGATTAAGAAGATGTGGCACATTTACATAGTGGAATACTAATCAGCAGAAAAAAATGGAATCTTGAAATTCGCAGGCAAAAGGATGGAACTTTAAGAAACCATCCTGAGTGAGGGAACACAGTTACAAAAAGAGGAACTCATATATGGATTTTAGCATACAGCAAAGGATCACTAGCATGTAATTCACACCGCCAGTGAAACTAGGATACAAGGAAGAACCTATGAGATTCACAAAAGGTCCCTCAGAGAAGGGGAAATGAACAAGACATCCTGAGCACATTGGGAGTTTGGGGGAGGGACTGAGTGGAGAGGGAGATAGGAGAAAAAGAAAGGGAGCAGAGGAGAATATGTGGGACAGGAAGCTTGAGTGGGGGACAAATACATGAGAGCACAAAAAAGAGATACCATAATAGAGGGAGCCATTATAGGTTTGAAGAAAAAACTGACTCTAGAGAAATGTCCAGAGACCTACAAGGTTGACCCCAAATAACAACCTGAGCAACAGTGGAATGGCTACCTTCAATTCCCTTCCCTGATAATGAGATTGATGCCTAACTTCTCTACCATCATAGAGCCCTCATCTAGTAGCTGATGGAAATAGAAGAAGACACCCACAGCTGATCACTGAGCTGTATTCCTGGAATCCATTTGCAAAGAGGGAGGAGAGATAAGAAAACAGGTCAAGACTAGGTTACAGAAACCCACAGACACAGCTGACCTGAACAAGGGTTAGCTCATAGACTCCCAGACTAATGGCTGGGAGTCAGACCCCCCTGAACATGGGACTCAGTGGAACCATGATGTATCACATGTGCATAAAAGGACTTAGGGAGCACATTCCCTGTAGAGGGATACTTCCTTAGCCTAGAAGAGCGAGGGAGGGCCTTCCCCTAGTCTAAATGACTAGACAGATTTTGATGATCCCTCCTAGAAGGCATCACCCTTCCTGTGCAGTGGGGAGTTGGCTAATGGGATCAGAGTGGTGTTTGGGGAGCATAGGAGGGAGGGAGAGGGAACTGGGAGCGAGATATATATATATATATATGTATATATATATACATATATATATATTATATATGTTTATACACATATATATAATGTATATATGAAAAACTAATCTATAGTACAGAACATCCAATGACCTGTATCATTTAATAATACACAAGCGAATTGTGAAAACAGTTTAGGGAAAAGAAGATAAAGAAATATAGATAGACAGGAGGATAAACAGATAAATAAAAAGAAAGGAACTGAGGCCCATATTACATTCATGTGTTACAGACAAAAGTATTATAATAATGATAATATGTAAAAGAAGAAATAGAATATCATCAGAAAATATATGAAGCATTTATTCTAAAAATTGGTCTTCCATCAAAGCAAAGTGGCTGCATTTTGTAGTAGTGAAATTCTCATGAAATTATCATATGGTAAATTTCTCTCAAAAACATTTCTGTTGTTAGAAAAGGCCCATAAAATTGTATTTATATAATATAAAATTCATTTCAAAAATAATAGGCACTTCTCTCTATAATAAGGGGTACCTGGGCTGGAGAGATGGCTTAGGAGTTAACAGTACTCATGTATCTTATTGAAGAGAGAGACTCACAAATACCTGTACTTCCAACTTTAGCAATGCCTTTTTTTCTGTCTTCTACAGACAGTGCTCTCATGTGCATGAACCCACACACAGATACTAAAACATAAAAAATATAAAAGTGACAAATTTCTCCAAAATCTAACCTGTATGACAGTGTTTCTTTCAGTATCACATTGTTCAGTGTTGTAACTGGATCAAAATTTCAATAGCAGTATAGGGGCAAGAGCCAGAGTCTAGTAAAATGCTTGTATTATTTATAGAAGCCAAACATATAGAAATCTATTATGATATTTTCCAAATCATCTAAGTTCTACTTATTGTATACCAATTTTCTGTTATTGTCCTGGAAAAATAAATGATGACTAATTAATATTGCCCATTTTATTATAATCATATATCAGCATAACATCAAAAATTGACTGCAACTAGATGCATTATGAAAGTGTTGCACAATGCCATGCTTGGGCTTCCTTTTCCTTCGCCTTAAATGGGAACTTCCACCAGCACAGGGACAACTGTAATTAACACCAACTATCTTGTAGCATATCACCATTCCTGCTGCCTCCTTGCTGATCATCCTGTAATCTATCTAGCTGCCTTGTCAACCTGATGAGTAGTGTTGCCCTCAAGATACCCAGCCCACCTGTTCATAATTTATCCCTAGCATTTTATCCTTGACAATTTTATGAAATAAAAGGGGAAAAACTGTGGAAATGATCACTATCAACCCTTAGGGCTAATAATACTTCACATGCTTTGGCTGCATCTTCCTAATAGCATTCTTCAGTTCTTTTCCTTATATTGGGGGAAATAAACTAATTGTTCTTACCAAAGTCCTTCATAATGTTCTTCAAGTGTGTATTCTCCAGACAAGAAGTCACTTCCTCTCTGCAAAACTTCTGGAACTGAGAACAAGGAAAACATAGCAGGTGCACTGAGGGCCAATTAAAAAACAAATCTGCACTAACTGATGGGTAATCTTCAGTCAAATCACTAGTGACAATACCAGATGCCTGGGGAAAATTGACATTGACCAGATCTGTTTATGTCTGGCAGCTTTGATTCATCTACCCCAGGCAGCTGCTGTAAAGGTGAATGCCTTCAGCTCTCAGTTTCTGCTTTTATGAGTTTGTTTTGTTGTAGCACTCTTAGCAATGCTTTTTTTTTTTTTTCATGCAGACTTGTAATAGGTCAGCTGTTAGCATTTTCAAAAACCCCTTCCATCTTTCATCATTTTCCAGAGGACTGAATTTGCAAATAGATAACTGCTGCATTTGCATTAATCACAGTGTGAATTACTCAATGGGTTGAATATAGTTAATGAATGCACATTTACCTAAAAGATGGACAAGGCAAATTAGACAAACATGAGACTTTGACCTACTTCCCCCATGTATAAAATTGAATTCCAGTACAAGTTGCTTTTCACATTGGAAGCTGAGTCTTTACTTGCTCTGTTACATAGGTCATAGCCAGCATACAAAAACAGACTATTATTTATTAGTGACAAATATTCATTGCAATATTTATTTCTAATAATTGCCCAGATCACAATGCCATCAAAGTTTTAATTCCTGCTGTTACATTAAATATAGTCTCATGCGTTTGTGTGTTTGTCATGTGTGATATCTTGGCACTTCGAGCAGTATCAAGAGTGCATGAAAATGTAGAAAACTACTGTGAGTATTCTGAAATGTTCAACACAATTTATAACAGAGAATCTCTAAACTGAAAATAAAGTAAAAACCCACAAAGAAGCAAAATTGAAATGTTAACTCTAACTGCATATTCAAAATGTTGGTATCTATTTTAGGGGAAATTTAAGATAAGGCAGGTAGCCAAGGAAATGTCTACCTTGCCTAGTCATTCAGAACTCCATTAGATGCAATCAATTCAGAATTATTTAGATCATTACAAGACATTAAATAACTTACAAAAATACATCTTGGAAATTTGTCTCTTAAGTCTTGTAGCTCTTGGGTTCTTAATTGTAATCACAAGTGTATACAGAAGAGGGCTTAGGTCCTGCCCCAAATGATGTGTCAGACTTTGATGATCCCTCATGGGAGGCCTCAACCTGCATGGGGAGTAGATGGGGAGTTGATGGGAGTCATGGGAGACTGGAGAAAGAGGCAACTGGGATTCATATGTAAAATAAGTTTTTTTCTAATTTAAATATTAATTTATTTAAAAAAAACCTAACAAATGCATGAACCAAGATGAGACTTTCCTCAATGTAAAAGGACTATTATTCTAAATTTGTGTACCTCTGAGATATTAACGTATGGCTCCCACATCTCTACAGACTCTCATTTCTAGACCAGACTAAATTGACATTAAAAATCCAGCTTCCCAAGTCATATCCTAAAGGGCTTTACTTGGTTAAGAAGTTTCCATTGAAATTTACCTCATTGATTAATGTACCATAATTGAAATGCAGAGATATACCCTACCTTATTTTCCAACTTTTTCTCACATTTCATACAGCTTTAAAGGTACATATGTATTGTTTTTCGATCCTAAATCCAAAATAACTATCACACTTTCATTATTTTTTAATTGCATTCTTACTATGGTCTGGCTTCAAATTCCCATTTCCTGTGTCTCAAGAATTGTAGTTCTAAGAAAAGAGGAGATGATGGGAGATGTCATTCTGTATATGTTTCTCATACTGGTTAATAATAAAGCACTGTTGGCCAATAGGAAAAGAAGATAGGAGGGACTAGGAGACAAGGAGGAAATAGGAAGGAGGAAGGAGGAGTCAAGATGGAGAGTCTGGAGAAAGCAGTATGCCGCCGGCTCCCCGGTAAGAGAAATACATAGATCAGCAGAAATGGGTTAATAATTAAGGCAGAGCTAGCAGATAAGAAACAAGTAACCGGGCCAACAGTATTGTATCAAAAAAAAAAAAAAAAAAAAAAAAAAAAAAAGAATTGTAGTTCTAAAGGTAGGGGTTGACCACATAATACATATGTTTTTTACTCTTTTTACACTTTGGCTCTTTGCTCTTTTGGGGGCCTGCCACGCAGCTCCCAAATAAATCATACACGGAGACTTCTTCTTTCTTATAGATGCCGGTCTTAGCTTATTACTGGTCAGTTTTTCTTAACTTAAATTGCCCCATCAACCTTTTGCCTCTGGCTTTTATCTTTCTCTGTTAGTGCATAAATTTGTTTACTTCTTATTCTGTATCTGACTTTGTGGCTAGGTGCCTGGCCCCTTGATTTCTCTGACTCCTTCCTTTAATGTTCTTCTCCTTCAGTTTATTCTCTCTGCCTGCCAGCCCCACCTATTTCTGTCTCCTGCCTCGCTATTGGCCATTTAGTTCTTTATTACAACAATCAGGTGTTTTAGACAGGCAAAGCAACACAGCTGCATGAAGTTAAACAAATTCAACATAAAGGAATGCAACGCAGCTTTGCATAATTAAAACAAAAGTCCCACACCAAAACAAATGTAATCCATCCTAAATTAACATTCCACTACACACATATCCTACCTTCACCTTTTGTAAACTCAATACTCATCACTGTAGTTTCTGAAAGATTTAACTGTACTAGTTCCAATACCTCAATTATGTTGGATTGTTTTTACTTTCAATCATAAGCACTTCCCTCTCTGCCTAAATTCCTGAGAGAAAACAGAGAAAGAGAGAGAGAGACCATAAAAGAGGGAACCATTATAGGTTTGAAGAGAAAACCGAACCTAAGGAAATGTCCAGAAACCTACAAGACTGACCCCAACTAACAACTTGAACAGCAGTGGAAAGACTACCATAAATACCCTTCCCTGATAATGAGATCAACGAGTAATTTATCCACCATCCTGGAGCCGTCATCTAGTAGGTGATGGAAACAGAAGCAGACACCCAAAACTAAACACTGAGCCGAACTAGAATTCAGATGCAGAGAAGGAGGACAAGACCAGACTACAGAAACACATAGAGACTGGTGACTTGAACAAAGAGGACCTAATGGGTCCCCATACTAATAGCTGGGAATCCAGCATAGGACTGGGTCTCAGCTAGAAGGCCTGATCAGTCTAAGGGACCTCATACAGTGGAACCAGGATGTATTCCTGGTGCACAAAAGGACTTTGGGGGCACATCACCCATGAAGGGATACTCCTTTAACCTAGAGACAGGAGAGCAGTCCTAGTCCCTACTTCAAATGACTTGCCAGATTTAGATGACCCCTCCTGGAGTTCATCACCCTACAAGTGCAGTGGGGGGGGGGTGAGAGGGGAGGGTGGTGAGGGGCATGAGAGGTTAGGAGAGAGAACAAGAGAGAGGGAGGGAGAGGGAACTGGGATTGATATGTAAAATAAAAATAAAATAAATAAAATAAAAAAACATTCTTCTTTTCCTTTAAGTTTCAACCCCCATTGTTCAAAACACCTCATTTCCATAACTATTTTTTATGTAAGTTGCTTTTTACCTTTATTATTGGACATATATTCATATTCCTTTGAAAGTACTAAAGACATCCATATAATAAGGTATCCTGGTTTAATAAGGATCAGGATAAACAATTAGGCCGAATAGATATTTATTCAGGGAGAAAAAACTCACAACACAGACAGGTGAACACCAACAGGTTCCTGCTTCCAAGAATTCCTCTG
Organism: Phodopus roborovskii; assembly: GCF_943737965.1. Classification (NCBI taxonomy): domain Eukaryota; kingdom Metazoa; phylum Chordata; class Mammalia; order Rodentia; family Cricetidae; genus Phodopus; species Phodopus roborovskii. The sequence continues at coordinate 21,061,341 of NW_026126433.1, forward strand.
GAAGTCCTCCTGTCCCTGTGTGGCTTGCAAGTGAGCCTTCTCCAGTGCCTCCTCCAACCTAGTTCCCCAGGTCACTTCCCCCGGCTCCACCCCCAATAGGCGTGGTCAGTGCCACAGAATGAGACAAAGTGAATATCCCACTACAATAAGGTATATCTTTATTTTTTATTGAATGATTGCTTGCTTTATAAACCAATTGTTACTAGGGGGCACAATCCCTGCTATAGAAGAGTCATCAATTATACTTCCAGTGAGAGATATAAGCTTTTATTTTAAGTAACTACTTATGTTTTAGTTTTCAGGTAAATGTTTTAACAATAAAAGTATAAATTCTGAAATTACATTTTTTTTCTTTTTCTTTCTTTTCTGTTTTATTTTGTTTGTTTGTTTGTTTGTTATTTTTGCTTCTGTTTTACAAGATGGGTTTTTTCTGTGTAGCTTTGGAGCCTGTCCTAGACCTTGCTCTGTAGATCAGGCTGTCCTGGAACTCACATAGATCCTCTTGCCTCTATCTCCTGAGTGCTGGTAGTATAGGCTTGTGCCCCCACTTCCCATCTTATTGGTTTCTGTATTTGTTTTTGTTTGCTTCCTTTCTTGAATATTTGAAAACACACACCTGATTATAATGATTCAGTTTATTCTTGTTTGAAATAAAAAGTTGACTCAGGAAGACACCATTACAAAAAGTTCAAGACACATAAGTTGCATAAGAGTTGATGTATGTAGTTCCCCGAATGGGCTGTACCACATCATGTCGTGAAACACTGCCCTGCAACGTCAGAGCATTCTGTGTGTGTTATTGTCTTAGAAATCTGGATTGTAAACATCTGAGTATTATCTTATAAGTAGTTGCTAATATGTACTGAGTAGTTACTATATTTTTTTAGTTATTTACTCCCAAAAATATCATGGTTGTGATATCTTATAAGGCAATCATAATTTATATCAAAACATCTTGTTCCCTATGTTATGTTGTTGCATTTAATAAATATATTTCTTTAATTTTCCTTTCTCCTTTTTGTTTTTCCATCCACATTTGGTTCAATCCTTGCTGTTCTCCTCATCTCCAGACACATACACTCACTCTTTCTTACCTCACAGTTGTGTGATGAGATATGATTTATGATTTATTAAAGCTTGCCTTCAGATTCAGAAAGCAAAGCCAGCTGCAAGCTATAGAAATTAGGCAGTGGTAACACACCTTTAATTCCAGCAGCCAGATACAAGGAGATGGTGGTACACACCTTTAATTCCAAGACTCAGGATTAAGAGGTAGATGGATGAATTCAAGGCCACACAGCTCTATTCAAGAATGATCCAGTTCTAAAGAGAAATAGCCAACACAAACATTATCTCAGCATGTGGGATTACATGCCTTTCATCCCAGCACTAGAAGGGTATAAAAGATAGGAGCAGGAGGAATACTCTCTCAGCCTATATGAGGAGGGCCTAGATACTGCCCCAAATGATATGTGTTGTGTGTCAGACTTTGATGATTCCTCATGGAAGGCCTCACTCTCCATGGATCGGAGTGACATGCACAGACAGGAAGGAGAGGGAACTGGGATTGGTATGTAAAATAAGATTGATTTTAATTTAAACAAAAATTATTTTTTAAAAAAGATAGGAGCAGGGTCTTCAGTACTCAGTATCAGTCATTTATTCTCCAGGAACATTGAGGATAGGAAAACAATGAGGTCTCATGATTCTCCAGCCACTTTGAGGAGAGACAGCAGTCTGAGGTTTGATGGAGCCATTATCAGCCATTTGAGTCTGAGGTAGAGTGACAGCTAGTGCCCAGTTGCTTTGCTTTTCTGATTTTCAGCTTGAAGCTTGAACTCAAATATCAGTCCCTGTGTCTTTTATTTTTATTTTTTTTTCTGTTACATGATTGAAGCAAGTAGTGAATTGGCTTGGCAGCTGGAATAACAAGATAAATTAAGACATCCATTACTTTATAATTGCATTAAAATATTTTAATATTTTATACCTATTTATTTGTTTGTTGCCATGAGTATTCAGTGATGTTAATGGACAACTTGAAGGATCTTGTTATGTCCTCATCCCATGTGGGTTCCAAGGAATATATTAAAGTAGTCAGAGTTGGGAGCAAGCAACTCTAGCCACTGTGTCATTTCATATTCCCATCATTAATTTTGAAACTAACTTATAAATCAAGTTTATGTTCTAATGAAGGCAGTACCTTTATTTAACACACAAAAGAAGTCTTGGTGAGAAAAGACAGAGGGAAAAATATGTTCTTAGCTACAGAAAGATATTACTTTGCTGGCTGAGACTATCATGATTTTACACACACAAACACACACAGAGAGAAACAGAGACAGAGACAGAGAGAGAGAGAGAGAGAGACAGATTACTTTCCTGGCTGAGACTATCATGATTTTACACACACACACACACACACACACACACACACACACACACACACACACACACAGAAAGAGAGAGAGAGAGAGAGAGAGAGAGAGAGAGAGAGAGAGAGAGAGAGATGCAATCTGTATAAAGTGCTTTACAAATAAATGTTGGTTGAAACTTAAGTTCAGTGTTTCCTCACCTCACAGTGCCCTTCTTTTTGTAGTTGACTCTCTTTGTCCTCTTTTTGCAAGCCACATTTTTTAGTTCCTCATTCTGGTTACAAAAGGAGAAAACCAAGTCCTTTTCTTTTTTAATCAAAGCAAGTCACAGCCTGAAAAACACCTGCTATGTTATTTGAGACTCTATCTCACCCTTACCACCAGGATTATACACTCTGTGTAGCCTAGGGAGAGACTACTGTTAAATGAGAATGACCAAAAACTACTGCCAATTTGCTCCAGCAAGTCCAAGAAGTTGGAAAGAGCTAAAAAGGCTATTCTCTTTTGTATTGATCCTTCTATGAAGCACATTCACAGGTTGCCAGCAGTTTTTCCTTCTCTTGTTTAAAATCAGATGTAATTTACTGTTGACAAACAGCAGTGTAAGATCTGTTTGATTGGAGGTCACTTCTCTCCACTTTGATCTTATATTGAACACACAACAAATGTGCTGTTATTTTTAGCTGACTCAGATTATACCAGCTCTCCTTAGGGACTTTTAGCTTCAACTGGAACTTCATTTAATATCTACCTATAAATAACAAATCACAATGGTGACCCAAAAGCCACTTAAAGCTGCAATTTCTACTATTATATTCTTATAAAGATGAGAACATAGGTATTAAGGATTGAGAGAAACAATTTAGGAGTTATGGTTATTAATTTAACTATTTTTTAATGTCATCCAGTGCTTAAAAATTAAGTGAAGAAAAGTAAATAAAAGGAGCAATGTAGGCTATTATATAACCTTCATATGGTACATAATGTAGAGATAAAGTAGGTAAACTAAAGGAAAAGTACCATGTAGTATAATTAGCAAACAGAAAAAGATGGTTACTACTGCCATTATGATCCTGGAAGGAAGACACAGTTTGCTGGACAAGAAGACCTCTGAATATTAATTCTTTAATAAATGACACCTGCTGGGAAAGTGTTTGGGTGTGCTTTAAGTGACAGCTTACCTATAGAAATAAAGGCCAGATAAATCCATGAAAGATATAAAGTTGTCAGTATAATTTACTGAAGGAAAAGGTAAAAAAGTTCAGGAAGAAAAATAAATTTGAAAGTGTGTATAGAGTTTGCTGCAAAGGTCATATTGTATGTTAGAAGGAGACTGCAGTTCATCTGGAAAGCTGAGGAGACTGACATAATATGTTTTTTCAATGACAATAATAACAGTCAACTATCTTGAAAGTTTATATAAACAACACTATTTTAATTGCCTTCCATTTATTATCTCATTTAATTCTCATATTAAACTTATGAAGCAGGCACAATTGTCATTTTTTTATTTTAAGGAGAAGATTTGGAGAGGTAAATAATTCACTTGTCAGGGCTAATATCAAAACCCTTAGTCTGGTTCCAACAAATAATCAATCCTTCATTGATTCCAAAAAAGGGATGGCACATACTAAATTTGTGTTTAACAAATATTACATAGATGATAGTAGAGATAAGATATTGATTATTTGGTATTTGATGTCTTACCATCAGAGGGAGGCCTTTTAAATAAAAACTGATATACTGCAAATTCTAAATAATGATGACATGAAATGGATAAATAACAAGAGTATGGGTTAATTAACAGAGTATGCAGACAAATGGATGTGACAGTTGATGGGATATTTTGTTCTCTAATAAATTCCTATGTTGAAGTCTAATTCCTAACTGACTCTTTGAAGACAGGGCACATGAAGAGGTTATAGAAGCTTAATTGGTGATAACACAAAGCCATAACATTTCAAGGATGATTACCTTATAAGACTAGAAAGAGACCTATTTCACTCACCCTGGCCTCTTAACCCTACACCCAGCCCACATATGATTTGAGGACACAAAAATAAACTGCTCTCTTCAGCAAGAATGAGAATTTCCATTAGAACTAAATCAGACAGCAACTTGATTTGGGAAACCTCTCAGTCCTAAACAGTGTGAAGAAAGACATGTCTATTATTTATGCTTCAAGGTGCATAATATTTGCTGTGAAAGCCAAACAGAATATACCAATTAATTTCCAACTGCAAAACTTGAGAGAAATCATATTCATGGATTTTCAGCTGGAATATTTGCCATTTCCTATTCTATGGAACACAAGGAGAGCTTAATTTATTATATGAGCAGTATTATTCATGGACACTTCTCACAGTGCAAAACAGCTCTGGAGAAATCTCATTGGACAGTCTGATAGGAATACAAGAATTTGAATTGGGAAGATAAAGTTTACATTGTTGTGAATATGTTGTATACATACTCATTTATTTTTAATAGTGCATGCTAGTATATATTTGATATACATACATACATACACACACACACACACACACACACACACACACACACACTCATACATACCTTTCTGTGAAATGTGTACAGTGATTACAGAAGGAATTAGAAAAAATTATAAAACAATTTCTAGTTTATATTGAAATAATGTAACAAATGCCCAATATAAATCAATTTAGTGTAATTTAGTATCAGGGTTTTAATAGGTTTTTAACTTTTCTACTCACTTATCAAAATTTTAAATATTCATGGATTTAAAGAAAAATCATAGAGTAATTTCACTGTTGTCATCAAATTATAATAAGTTCTCTGGTAATTCATCACTGTGTTTCTACTCTTTTATTTCCATTTCACAAATATATATCATCATTGTAACATTAAGCAAAGAAATATTTTTGGTATATCATAATACCATCTGACAATATGGAAAACAAAAATTGAGACCCATATGATCATGATATGAATCTGAATTCCTTAATGTTCCTATCAGTCAGAAGACCAGATTCTCAGAGTCAGTGCAGGCTTTGAAGAGACCTAGCTAATTAGATTTATTAAATAGTTCCAGTGAAAAGTTAAACTTATTGCTAATTCACCCATATTTCTTCCACCCATTCCTTACACTTTATAGCTTTGCATAAGACAAATCTTCAAGTCATTGTAGTGTTAAATTGTGAGAATTTTGTTTTGCTCTTTCGATGAAGTAGATAATTTCCTGCTTTGTCTTGAAATAGATGCCACAACTTTGTAGTAAACAACAATTATAAGCATCTTTCCTTGTATTTTTAAAATGTTTTATAAATAATTGGGGGTGCATCCAACTGATTTTTTTGGGGGGGAACAAGAATCTGAGGAAATGCCATGGCTTCATGGTGCTGCAAAACAGTAGGACATACCCTCCCCTACAGAAAAACAAACAGAAGACTTCAAGAAAGGAAGTACATCACAGCAGGCAACTTGATCATGCTAGGTCTTGATTTTATGATCATCCCAAGAATAGGTTTCCTAAAGGCCATGAAGAAGTTCAGCTATCAACAGAAACTGTGTCCTATGAACCAGACTGAAATGATTAGGCCAGGTACAGTTGCTTATGGCATTAACCCCAGAAGTTGAGAAGCTGAAGTAAAAGATGAGTAGGGGTAAAGACTACCTTTGTATACAGAGTGAAATCTTGTCTAAAATATGATAAAACTCACTGAATAAGAGGATAGATAAATAAATATGTTAATATGCCAAATGAAGACATAGTACCACTATGACATCTGAAGACCATAGGGCTGAATTATATAAAGAAAGTTAAAGGAGAAGAAAATAAAAAATGCATACTGGAGTAATTAACAAGGGAAGATGCAGAAATCCCTGTTAAGTATGAAAAAGGTTTAGGAATAAAAGTAACAGGCAGCTGATGCAACAGAAGAAACAAGTTAAAAAAAATTCAAAGATCTCCTAGGAAGGGAAAACAGATTACCAATAGCAAGACTGACTATAGATTTGCCTCTCCCTATCCCAATTGTAATAGATAAGAATATTTAAAATAATCACATAGCAATACAAGGCAATAAAACAACTTAAGCTTGAAGAATATGAGAATATTTTACAGTGTCTCTGTGTGTTATTTTGGGCTGATGCAAATCTGGGACCATGCTGGCAGGAAATGCTCCTAACAGAATGGTGCCTACAACATGAGTACTGAGAACTTCCATACACAGGATAAAGTTGAAATGAATACAAACATTATTCATCACTTTGATTATGAAGTATTCTTATGGTTCCTTTTGATAGTAATGATTTCAAAAATCTTAATGAGAGATGAAATTTAGCTACTGTCCTGAAACTCGAGACTGCCTAACCATAAATCTAAAGCTCATGGGTTAAGAAATAGCTTAGTAACAGGAACACTAACTGAAAATATGGAGTCATATGAACAAATCCACAGGAACTAGCAAAAAAAATCAGGAGTGGGCACATGTGTGTCTGTAACCCCAGAACTGAACAAGGCAGAGAAGGGAGAGACAGGAGGACTCCTGAGGTTTTCTTGCTGCACCCTACTTCCAGTTCACTGAGTGAACCAGTCTCACGGAAATAAGGTAGAGGGTGATAAAGTAGGACATCTGACATCTTCTTCTGGCCTCCTCACGTTTGGACACAGGTATGTACATCCTCATACAAAGGTGTTCATTTATATAAAACACACTAAGTATCCATTCAAATTTGTAACACATAGTTATTTCTTTTAAATATTATTGTTAAATACAAATTTTAATCACCTTGTTATAAAAACTTTATTAAATCACATATATCTATGATTTTATATGCACCACAAAATGCTTCAAAACAATTCCAGTGCTTAAAACAGTCTCAATACTAGCACACTGATAATTAATGAATAAGCTGTACCATATATACATATTATAGTCAACACTGCATACAAATTGATACAACACCAAATACTCTTTAGTAGAGAAACTATCAACCTCATATGCAAAAAGGTAAACTTAACTTGATTATAAAAAATGCAAACAAGGATAGAACTAAAAAGGGAATCTAAGGATCAATATTTGTTATGAATATGGGCATAGAAATTATCAAGAAATATTTGCAAGCTATGATTCCACCATATATATAAATAAGTGACACAATCCAATACAAACGAGTTGTGTTCACCACAGTGATTCATGAATGGTACAATGTATGAAAATGAGTGCATTCAAAATAATACAGCATATAAACAGACTTAAGAACAGAGATCACAAATTATTCAATGGCTTTGTCCCATCATAACAAAAATTGTAAATAAATTATGAATTAGAGAAATGTTTCTCAAAATAACAAAACATATACATGATAACAGTGTATCCAGTTTAAAACAAATAAAGGAAAAATTGGTGGCATTTCTATTTTTTTTCATGATTTATTTTTCTTTTTTTATTTATTTTTTCTTATTTTATATATCAATCCCAGGTCCCTCTTCCTCCCTCCCATGACCATCCTCCCATCCCATTACCCCCCCACACTCCACAGGGAGGGTGATGCAGTCCAGGAGGGATCAACAAAATCTGTCAAGTCATTTGGAGTAAGGACTAGGCTTTCCTTCCTGCCTCTAGGATAAGGGAGTATTCCTCCATGGGGAATGTGCTCCCAAAGTCCTTTCGTGCACCAGGTATACATCCTGGTTCCACTGTGAGAGGTCCATTAGACTGCCCAGGCCTTCTAACAGAGACCCATGTGTAAGCTATAAATACATGATCCCATGGAGCAATCATCATCCCATTTCTGTAGGAAGTAACCTTAAGATAACGACTCCCCCTTTCCCTACCCTTGGAATTTGGGGATAATCGTTATCATCTTTGAGTTGGTTTTAGTTACTTAGGGTCGGGTATGGAAGGTGATGCTTACACTCGGGTTTATCTTTTAGACAGGAATAGGGTATGGTTGGGAAAGGTATGGTTCAGATGGGATATAGGTAGATTAGCCCATTTTCTTGTGAATTATTGAGTAAGAGTGAGATAATAGTATTTTATAGCTTACATTGTTATATATTCTTATTTGTGGTAAGCTATGTAAAATTAAGTTTATGTTTTGTTATATTGTGTGAAATATTTCCACTTATGATGTTTTATGCACATTATTCTTACCATATTCTATGTATGTATACTTTTCTTGTATTCAAGACAGTTTGTATATTGATACAATTTTGGGTATTTATCATGCTGCCCTTTTTTATTTCTACCTCTTGTCTTGACATTTCTACTCTACCTCTATTTTAGGGATTTATATTGTTTAGGTATTTGTTCCTGCTTTACTCAGGGAAGTTTCAAACAGTTTTTTAGCTAAGTTACTGAGTATTACAGATTATCTTCACTCATGTTTCCTTTACCTATGAGATTAGTCAGATATAGATGCTTAATCTTCAATCACTTCATAGACATGCAGAACATGGAATTTAAATGTTTTAATATTAGTACTCCATTGACATGAGACACTGTTGCTCCTGACAGCACCATGTACTTTCCTGAAAATATGTTGGACATTGTTGATGCTCCTGCTGGAGTTCATTCTTACCTCCGCTAATGGCCTGTTGGACAAAGAACTGCCCCCACCTTGGCCACTGATTTGGACATGCAATCCTATGTGTTTGCAGGAGACAATTATAGAAGACTGCTGGGCCTTGCCAAGTCAGGGTAAGACAGCCTTTCTACCTCCTTGCTGTTGATGTGGCCTGTCAAGTACTCTTGGCCTTAGCCAAAACTGGGTGTACCAACGTTGCTGTGAGACCTAGGGTGACTGTCCAGGTAGCTTGCTGTTTCTGTCCTCTCTGCACCTTTTGGAAGTTGCCCATCTGCACTTCCTGTCTACCCTAATATCATTATTTTCCTTCTCAGGTCTTGATGAGGTTGAAGATTAAACTATCACAACTATTATTCTCTCTTCTTAGTTAGATATATTAGGTACTAGACTTAAGTTTTCCAGCTTAGGACAACTCTATTGTAAACTCGTTATGCCTTCACCCTAGGACTAGATGTGTAGGTCATTTTGTTCTCGATTTTCACTGTTTTGTATAAAGTTTTGTGTCAAGCCTAAATCTTTTCTTTAGCCTAAATGGGGAATTATAGAGGGATATTTACTTTGTCTCCTTCTGTGGCACTGACCATGTCCATTGGTGGATGGAGCCAGGGGTGGAAGTGACCTGTGGAGGGAGGTCAGAGGAGGAGCCAGGGAACGCTCTCTTGCTGGCTGGTCTTGGAGAGGAGAGCATCTGGTGGAGCCTGCTGGTGTTAATCTGTCTAGGTTATAAGTTATTTCTCCCTGAATAAACATCTATTTGGCCTATTTGTTTATCCTGATCCTTATTTAACTTCAATACCCTTGTTCAGGGGGTCTGAGTTGATCCAATGCTGGTTTCCTAGCTAACAGTCTGGGGGTCCATTGGCTCCCCCTTGTTCAGTTCTCTGTGGGTTTCTGTTCCCTGGTCTTGTCCCCATTTTCTTATTGCTCCTCCCACTCTGCATCTAGATTCCAGTTCGGTTCAGTGTTTAGCTGTGGGTGTCTGCTTCTGTTTCAATCAGCTACTAGATGAGGGTTCAATGATGCTAGATAAGTTAGTCATCAATCTCATTAACCTTTAAGTCCTTTAAGTTAGCCTTTCCACTGTTGCTCAGATTGTTAGTTGGGGTCATCCTTGTAGGTCTCTCTATTAAAATCACAAAAAAAGACAAAAGCATCACATATGTGTGGACGATGTTTAAACAAGGCCATCAAGTACAGCAAACCTCAACAAAAGTAAGCAAACAGTATGAAGACAGTTATGAACTCTTTCTTTGGATCTTAAGGTTCATCATGATATATATTTGAGAACTTAACAAAAATATAACATATTTTGGAAGAACAGTAAATGGTGGCTCAGAATAAAGAATTCAAATACAAATAGATAGTTATGATACATCAGGAAATGCATATACATATGCTAAGAAAAATGTAAGTGCATCTGCTACAATAGTCTCCCCAACAAGTTTATGTAATGAAAATGCTGAGAAAAAAATAGACACAAAAATAAAAGTTAAGGGAATAAAAGGGTATCTGTGGCAAGATAACACATTTGTTTGGCACACATTTCATGAAAGAATGTGTAGAAAAAGTCCATAGGGGCAAAGCCATTTTAAAAGTAGAACTACCATATCTGAAAACAAGCCATAACAAAAATCACATACTGGTACCAAAGAGAGAGTGGTAACAGTGACACCACATTCATCCAGGGGACCCTTGGGGAAATACTTGTTGTGGGTAATATTTAATGTGACAGTGGTAAAAATCATGCAAAACAGTTTGAGGAAATTTCTCCATGAATCATAATTACTGACAAACCTTATATGGTTCATTCACAGTATAAATTTATTATTGCACAGTATGCTATTTTTCTTATAAGTTGAAAGAATATAATTTTTCTCAGTCACTTTTAGCAAAACATACAAGGGCATTTTGTGAAAGATTCAACTAAATATTTCCTGTGAATCTGTGTTAAGCTATCTTTGTGTTGACAAAAGCATGGACATTGAAGCCATGTCACCTGAATTTGAATCTTCAGCCTGTCCTACAGTGGCCATAAACATGGTCTACTGCTTAATCTTTTCAAACATTATTTCTTATAACAAACTTAGAATTATCAGAATGTAAGGGTTTGTGGAATTTTTAAAAATTTACCAAATGATCCACAAGAGTTAAAAAAGCATAGATACAAGAAGATCATTTTGGGGTATGTTTTATTTTATCATAAAACAGGATATGCATTCCATAACTTGAAAATATTGCACATGTCAACTTAAAAACTCAACTCTCACCTCAAAGGACTTAATGGAGAGTTCATTCTAGAGTCAGATATTGAAAGACAAGAACATGGGAACACAGATTCATGTTCACTAATTCCTATGTTCCTACATGAAACAGTCCCATGAAGCTTTATATTAATATAATAAAGAAAATTATATGTCAAGAGATTTTTTTTCTCAAGAATAGTGGGGTGATATTAGCTGTAAGATTCAAATGCTATGCTACATATATTTAGTCTTTTTGTTTATACATTCAAAAGCAGTTACCCAGTAGTCATAAAGATGTTAGGTTACATAGGAGAGTAATAAGTTGATATCAAGGGGACTGTATGTAGCATAAATTAAACAGTATTATACACTAGATCTGCAATATTCCATCCTTTCCATGATCACTGAATTTCTAGGCAGTTAATCAGCCTCTAGGAAATCTAGTTCTCTCCAAAAACTTTATTCAATCAAAGAAGCCAATCTATTCAGCTGTGTCCTACTTATTCATTTTACAGATGAAAAAAAGTATCTGTGATAGAAATGAAGGCAGTGTTTTTGGAGCACAGAGCCAAAGCTATCATACCTTTGGCTTATCTGAATGGATGTCACATCACCCCAATCAAAGCAATGGAAACTTTTCACTGTGTTAACACAACCAGAGAACAAAAGGATGGGGCCTATGTATACATGATGAGAACAAAGATGAAACTTAGTTGACTGGACACTAATTGCTTTCACTGACACAAACTGTTTTAAGGTTTAACTTATGGTTATGCTAAAAGGAACCAAGAGGTTTTAATGGTGCCCTCTACCTGACAGACTGCTACATGTAAGAGGAATGTTTGATTGCCCTTTACATTTAAATTATATACCCCAAAATGTTTTCATTCCAAAGGATTTTAGGGAATGAAATGATAATAAGACATTCATAGAATCTCTAAATTTGTATTCAGTTGGATGAAAGTCTACTTAGACAGGCTTTGAATATGCAAATAAGAACAGTCTGAATTGCTGGTCATACTTCATGTGGCTAAGGTCCTATTTTTAGAAGGTCATTTCTTGAATATTTTGCGCTGAAATTGGAAAAATATTTAAAAATAATGGATGTCTAAAACACTGTAGAAAAACCTATATAATTGACTTCAAATGAAACCTAGAAGCATATCAATTTCACTTTTATTTCTAAATATATGTCAGTTGTTAGCTTTGGCATTTTTGTCAATAATAGAATCATGTAAATTTTGTAGCAGTTGAGAGCACACCAGATATTTATTTATTTGGGATTTGCTTGACATGGTGATGTGCACTTTGTAATTACAGGCTGTTTCCAACTAGAAAATTCTTATCAATTATTCCAATAAACATGTCAGCCAGAAACTCCTTTTTAAAAATAGATTCTCTTCACAACTCATGATTAAATACAGATTAAGCATTACTCTATCCCACTGAACATAGTTTTATTTGTGGTCTATTTATTTTCAGGCTGTTCTCTTGTGATAAGAATTTGAAAACAACATATTTCTTACATAACATTTTTTTTAAAGAAATTTGTCAAACTAGGACATACATGTTCAGCAAAAAGGAAATGTTCTTCATTTGGCTCCAATCATTTAATAACAAAGCAAGTTAATTCATATACCATGGCTGACACCATAGGATGCTGATCTGTAATTGACCATGAATTCTTGCATTGTTGTATTGGGAAAAAAATGAGCTTTCTTATTAGCTATTTATTTTTTATTTTAATTTTAATAAATTTTAATAAACTAAACACAATAAGTTAGCAAAAACTAACACACAGGAAATGAGAAAACAAAAACTAAGGAAAAAGAAAAAAGAAACCCACTTGTTTACACACTAAATAACCCCATAAAGACACTAACCTGGAAAACATAATATATACACAGAGGACTTGGTGCATACCAATGTAGGTCTTTACATGCTGCATCAGTATCTATGAGTTAATATGAGCTTTACTCATGTTGATTCTAAGTTGCTTTCAAATTCTTGCTCTCATTCAGAGAACAACAAGGTAAACACTGAGCCAAATTCCTGGAATCCAGTTGCAGAGAGGGAGGAGTGATGGGCAAAGCGGTCATGACTAGGTTGGGAAAACCACCAAAAACTACTGATCTGAACAAGGGGGAGCTCACGGACTCCAGTCTGATTCTGGGAAATCAGCATAGGACCAAGCCAGACCCCCTGAATGTAGGTGTTAGGCTAACTGAGCAGTTTATGGGGCCTCTGGTAGTGGATCAGTATTTATCCCTAGTATAGGAATGGACTTTGGGAGCCCATTCCACGTAGAGGGATACCCTCTCAGCCTAGACACATGGGAGAGGGCCTAGGCCCTGCTCCAAGTGATATGACAGACTTTGAAGGCTCCTCATGGAAGGCATCACCCTCCCTGGGGAGCGGAAAGGTGATGGGATGGGGGTGTTGGGAGGGACAGGGGAGGACTGGACAGTGAGAGAATTGGGATTAACATGTAAAACAAGCTTGTTTCAAATTTAAATTTTAAAATGTTATTGAGAGAGAGAGAGAGAGAGAGAAGCAATGAAAAGGGTTGAGTAAGTTTCTCTGTGGTACATTGAAGTGTCTTGTAGGAGGGGTATAGCTGGATCTTGAGTTACATTGATTCCCATCTTTCTGAACAATCACTACATTGATTTCCTAGTGCCTATACAAGTTTGCTCCCCTTGTGCCACATCTTCACCAGCATGAGCTTTCATTTGTTTTATTTATCATAGTTATTCTGACAGGTATAAGATGGACTCTCAAAATAGTTTTGATTTGCATTTCTCTTTCTCTAAGAAAGTTGATCATTTCTTTTAAGTGTTTCTCTGTCTCTGTTGATAATTCTTGGAATAGATCCATACCACATTTTAAACTAGCTTATTTGTTTTCTCGGTATCTACTATTTTTAGTTCTTTATTTATTTTGGACACTAGCACTCTATTAGATGTGTAGTTGGTGGAAATCTTTTTCCATTCTGTATTCTTTTTTCAACTAACAATGTCTTTTTTTGTATTCATGAGGTCCTATTTATGAATTGTTGATCTTATTGTCTGTGCTAATGGTGATCTATTCAAATGGTCTTTTCCTGTGATAGTGAGTCAAAGCTATTCCCCAACTTTGTCTTCCATCAGCATCAGTGTATGTTGTTTTATGTCAATGTCTGATCAACTTGGTACTGAGTTTTGTGCAGCGTGATAAGTATGAATGTATTTGGATTCTTTTATAAACAGCTATCAAACTTTACCAGGCGCATTTGTTGAAAATGCTGTCGATTTACCAGGGTGTATTTCTGGCTTCTTTGTAAAAAATCAGGTATCAACATGTGTGTTCATTTATGGCTGGGTGTTCAATTTGATTCCATTGTTCAACATGTCTATTTTTTTTTGCCAAAAAAATGGTTTTTATTATTAAAGCTATGTGGTACAATCTGAAATAGTGGATGATTATACCCACAGTGGTCCTTTTATTATTCAGGGTTGTTTTAGTTCTCCTAGATAGCTTGTGTTTTTATATGAAGCAGAATACTGACCTTTTAAGAACTGTGAAGACTTTCTTGGAATCTGATGTACATTGCTTTGAAGCTGTAGATTGGTTTTGGTATGATGGTCATTTTTACTATATTAATCTTATCAATCTATGAGCATGGGAATATCTTTCAATTATCTGATATCTTCTCCAATTTCTTTCTCCAATGTCTTGAAAGTTTTTTTTTTTTAAATCATACTAGACTTTGAATAGCGTCATAAGAGATACCTAAAAGGCTATTGTGAAAAATGTAGTTTCTGTGATTTCTTCCTCACTCTGTTCTTTGTATCTAAAGGGCTAATGAGTTTTGTGATTTAATTTTGTATCTAGCTACATTGTGATAAATGTTTATCAACTATCAGTTACCCAGTTTGATGGAATTTTTAGGGTAACACACATACACACACACACACACACACAAACATTGGAACATCATCTACTAATAAAGATACTTTGATGTTTTCCTTTTTATTTTGTATCCCCATTACCTTACTCAGTAGTCTGATTGCTCTAGCTAGTACTTCAAGTGCTGATATTGAATAATTTTTGAGGGGGTAGATAATATTGTATTGTTCCTGACTTTAGTGGAATTGAGTTTCTTATTTTAGTTAATGATGGATATGAACTTGCTATAAACTCCCTTTATTATCTTGAGTCATGTTCATTTTATCCTCAATCTCTCCAGTATTTTCATCATGAAGGAGTGTTTATTTTGTCAAAAGCCTGTTCAGTATCTAATGGGATAATGATGTTTTTTCTGTCTATTTTTATGGTTGATTACTTTATTGATTTATGCATGTTGAACCATCCTTACATCTGTAGGATGAAGCTTATGTCATTATAGTGGATGATCTTTTGGATAGGATCTTAGATTAAGCTTGCATGTATTTCTGTGAAGATTTTCTTTTATGTTTACAAAGGAAATTGGTTTGTAGTTCTCTTTCTTTGTGGTGTCTCTATGCAAATTATGTATCAGATTAACCATGGCCTTATGAAACTATTTGGGTAATGTTGTAAGTTGACCACATTGCAACTGATAGCTCCACACCCAGAAATGTATGGATTGTGCAAACTGGAGTTAATGGATTACGGAATAAAAAAAAAAAATACATGAAGATGACAGGTAAGGCAATAAGGATATGTAAACAGATCTGAGGTGAATAATATTTTGAATAAAATTCTCAAAGAATTAATAAAAATATTTTAAAGTGAACCACTTGAAGAAAGCATTCATAGAGTGTCACTTAAATTACCACAATTATGATATAGCAGCTTAGGGTGCATGCCTATAAGATGACTTTACACTGAAAGAGTGAAAGTCATTTCTTTTCTGATAATTTCCATGTATGAGAGGCAGGGGAGGAGAGAGTGTGCATGTAGATTGTATCTTAGTGTGTTGTATGCATTATGTGCAAGGAAGTGTTTATGTGCATGCAAGTAGAGGCCAGAATTCAAAATATGCTATCTTCAATTGCTCTCTATTTTGTTTTTAGGGACAGAATTTTCAGTGAATCTGCAGCTAAATGTTTGGCTAGAATGGTTGTCCATGGACTTCTAGTGACAGCTTTGTTTTTTCCTTCCAGCAGCAACATGTGTGGATTTTAAATCTGGGATATAAGTGCTAAAGTCATTGCATCATACTTATGTGCCAGCCATTTTGAACATATCTATAGCTGCCTTCTACTTTTAGAGATTTTTTTTTGAGATGACAAATGTACCATGGTAGTTGATTTCTCTTCCACATAGATGAAATATGATTGAAAAGAACATGTGTAAGGGGATTTTGTATGTACTTCTTAATATAATAGATTTTCACTATTGTTTCTAAGTGGGAAAGAATAATTGTTTTTCTTATCATAAGTGTTGTGATGCTACATGCATTACCAGATACAGATGACTCATTTTCTGTTCAGTAAGTTCAAACGTGGGCAGGAAGAGATAAAACCCAGCTGGAGAAAAGAAACGGCTCATTCCTTTCTTGTTATTCTCACAGAGCTATGCAAGTGGGCTTATTTCTTTTCCAGCCCTGCTTTCTAATTACTGATTTGAATGGTTCTGCAGATTAAAAATAAAGTTCTTAATTGAGAATAAATGAGTTTGGAAAATATCCAACTAGCAACGCTCTTCTAACATTTATTACAATCAAGATGTTTTCCTAATTGAAGAAATTGTGGTATCATCATAGGTTTGACAGTCTTACATGTTTATATTTTGTGAAGGAAAGCACTGAAATTTTGTGTGTAGGTTGGAATTTAAAGCAGGACACACATACACATACACACACACACACACAGTCTCAGGAAAGATTTTTTTTTTTTATCAAATTAACTACTTCAATACTTGAAGACTCCTGAGAAATTACTCCCCTCATGGCAACAGCTGTTAGAAGGTTTTTAGTCTTAAATACATTTAAGAGAAGTAATCATAATGCCTCAGTCAGCTTTTGGCAAAATAAACCTCATTACATATCCAGAGGAATCTATTCTCACCTTTCTTCTTCAGTGATGTGGGCAATTAATTCTTTTCACTTTGATGTTTGAATTGAGGTTCAGCCTCCTGTTTAAATAGGAAACACAATTTTAATGATATGCAGTTATTTGTCCAAATCATTTCATTTACTCATGACTAATACTAAAGCTAATGTCAGAAGTATAAGTAAGCTTACTTTATTTAGCATATTTATTTCTGATGTACCTGTTGTTTCATAGCATAGTTGTGATAGAAGAATGACAACTTGTTTGCATAATTAACTTTTTAGAGGTTGTAGTTCTCATTTGCAAAATGTGGCTATTAGTCAGATCTTCAAGTGGGACCCACTTACCTATTAGATAATTAGATTTGAAAATATCACATTTTAATTTGTTCTTCTCTGTGTGTGTGTGTGTGTGTGTGTATTTGTGTATATGTTTCTATGCACATACATGTGTACATGCCATAGTGATAGAGACAAGAAGATAACATAAGAAATACTGTTCTCTTTTTTCCACCATACAGGTTTTAGGCATCAAACACACATCTTCAGATTTGACATAAAATATCTTTATCTGCTTGGCAATCTCACTACACCCAGATATTTAACCATGATTTCGTTCTTTGTAAGCCCATGGTGTAGTTACATTCTGATAGGTTCAAGTTCATGACATTAAATTTGAAGAATGTCAAATACAATGCAAAATGAGAATGTTCTTCAGAAATTATGCAGAAATAAAATAAATGATACATAAAGAACTCCTGTCCAATGATTAGCACAGCAAAAGAGTATAGGTTCCTAACATGAGTCTAATACCAATGGGGCATTTCATGAAAGAGGCAGAAACTTCTTGTCATATGGTACAATACAAGTTCATGAATTATTTGACATCATGTGGTAATTTTAAAAATTCTTTCAAAAAATAAATATTTTTCATCATATTATCATTAACAGCTTTGTGGTGTGATGTATTTGTGGTTATTAGCAATAGCTTTAGAACCCCATCACTGGCCCTCTGCTAGAGAGGCCTCAGCTGGAGAGTGCCAGGCCATAGCTAGATCTGCCTATCTGTGCAGGTACATCCTGAGTCCTAGTCTATAGGATCTTTGACACCCATTGTTGGGCCTCTGCTGGAGCCTGATCTTTGATCCCCATGGCAGGGCCCCTGCCTGAGGAGACACCTCTTAGAGAGCATGAACCACCTAGAGATACAGACTTCAAACTTCTATTCCACCTAGGCCCACAGGGTGAATACCATAGAGAGAACGAGAAACCTCACCTCTGCCTACCGGAAGAAGCAATGGGAGACAGGAATACCATAAAATACCTAAAAATAGAAAGACAGGTATTACACCACAAGAATCTGGGGACTCTACACCAAATAGACATGAATACCCCAAAGCAGATGAAGCAAAGAGAACGACTTAAACGAATCTTCACAAAAGTGACAGAGGCCCTCAAATATGATGTGAGAAAATCCCTTACAGAAATGGAAGAAAAAACAAACAAAAAATTGGAAGAAATGAAAAAAAATCGCTTAAAGAAAGTATGGAAAGGCAAGAAAAAAAACAGTTAAACAGATGAAGAAAAGAGTTCAAGACTTGAAAACTGAAATAAAGGCAATAAAGAAAATATACACTGAAGGAATGTTAGAAATAGAAAAAGTGAGCGAATGATCAGATACTACAGAAAACCAACATAATACAAGAGATGGAAGAGACAATCTCAGGCACTGAAGATAAACTACAGGAAATAGATTCATCGACCAAAGAAAATTGTAAATCCAACAAATACTTAACACAAAACATCCAGGAAATGTGGGGCACCATAAAAAAAGGCCAAACCTAAGAATAATAGGCATAGAGGAAGGCAGAGAAAACCCAGCTCAAAGGTGCAAAAAACATACAACAAAATCATCGAGGAAATATTTCCCAATCTGAAGAAGGACATGCCCAAGAAAGTAAAAGAAGCATACCAAACACCAAATAGACTGGACCAAAGACAAAAGAACCCTCGACACATAATAATCAAAATACCTAACATAGAGAATAAAAAAAGAATATTAAGAGAAGCAAAGGAAAAATGCCAGATAACATATAAAGGCACACCTGTCAAAATTACACCTGAATTCTCCATATTAACTCTCAAGGCCAGAAGGTCCTGGATAGATGTTCTACAAGTAATAAGTATCCACAGATGCCAAGCCAGTCTACTATACCCATGAAAACCCTCAATCAATATAGACAGAGAAAACAAGATATTTAATGACAAAGTCAGATTTTCACAATAAATTCAGCACTACAGAAAGTTCTGGAAGGAAAACTCCAACCTAAGGAACTTAACTATTCTCACAAAGATGTAGGCAATAGATAATCCCACTTTACCAGAACCCAAGGGTAAAGCAGGGCAAATATATTCACAATACCACCACCAACAACAAAACTAAAACAAACAAGCCTTAAAAAAATCAATGGTTCTTACTTTCCCTCAACATTAATGGTCTTCACTCGCCTATAAAAAGACACAGGTAAACAGAATGGATATGAAGACAGAATCCATCCTTCTGCTGCATACAAGAACTACATCTAAGCTTCAAAGCTAGACATTACCTCAGGGTAAAGGGCTGAGAAAAGATCATCCAACCAAATGGACAAAGAAGAAAGCAGGTATGGCTATTTTAATATTTAACAAGTTATGCTTCAAACAAAAATTAATCAAAAGAGATAAGACAGTCATTTTATATTCATCACAGGAGAAATCCATCAGCTCAAAGTTTCAATTATGAACATTTATGCCCAAAATACAAAGGCACTCACATTCATAAAAGAAATGCTACTAAAACTCAAAGCTCACGTAAAACCTCACACACTCATAGTGGGAGACTTCAACACTCCACTCCCACCGCTAGACAAGACCACCAGTCAGAAACTTAACAAAGAAACAGAAGAACTAACATAAGTTCTACCTTATTTGAGTTTAACAGACATCTATAAAACATTCCATCCAATCACAAAAGAATTTACCTTCTTCTCTGCTACACATGGAACTGTCTGTAAAATCGACCACACACTAGGTGACACACAAACCTCGACAGATAAAAAAAAAAATTGGAATAGTTCACTGTATCTTATCAGACCATGGTGCTTTAAAGTTGGATTTCAACAAAAACACAAAATTCAGAAACACTACAAATTCAAGGAAACTGAAAAATGCATAATTACACCATACTGGGTCAAAGAAGAAATAAAGAAAGATTATTAAGGGCTTCCAAAAATTCAATGAGAATGAGAACTCAACATGAAAGTAGGACTACAAGGGAAATACATTGCAGTAAGTGCAGTAAGTGCCCATATGAAGAAAACAGAGGATAATCACATTAGGGAATTAACAGCACAAGTGAAATCCTTAGAACAAAAAGAAACAAACTCACCCCAGAGGAGTAGATGCCAGGAAATAATCAATTTGAGGGCTGAAATCAATAAGGAAGAAACCAGGAAAACAATACAAAAATATCAATGCAACAAAGGGTTGTTTTATCTGGAAAATCAACAAGATATGCAAACCTTTATTCATACTAAACAAAAAACAGAGACAAAACATACAAATTAACAAAATCAGAAATAAAAAGGGAGACATAATAACAGACACAGAGGAAATGCAGAGAATTTTCAGATCATACTTTGAAAATCTGTACTTTGAAAATTCAAAAGAAATGAACAAATTTCTGGATAACTATCATTTACCACAATTATCAAGAACAGACAAACAACTTAAATAAGTCTATAACATGCAATGAAATAGATGCAGTCATCAAAAGCCTTCCAATCAAAAAAAGCCCAGGGCCAGATGGCTTCATTGCAGAATTCTACCAGAAATTCAAGGAGGACCTGATATAAATCCTCCTAAAATTGTTCCACACAATAGAATCAGAAAGTGCATTATCAAACTTTTTATGGGGCCACAATCCCTTTGGTACCTAAGTCACACAAAAACACAACTGAAAATGGAAACTACACACCAATATGCCTCATGAACATTGATGAAAAAATATTCAAAAAAATACTGGCAAACCGAATCCAAGAATACTTCAGAGAAATCATCCACCATGACCAAGTAGGCTTCATCCCTGGATTGCAGGGATATTTTAACATATGAAAATCTATCAACATGATCCAACATATAAACAAACTGAAGAAGAAATACCACATGATCATCTCCCTAGATGGTGAAAAGCCATCAACAAAATTCAATTGGAAAGATCAGGGATAACAGGACCATACCTAAACATAATAAGAGCAATATACAGAAACCAACTGCCAACATCAAACTGAATGGAGAGAAGCTTAAGGCAATTCCACTAAAACCAGGAGCAAGTCAATGCTGCCCTGTCTCTCCATATCTCTTCAATATTGTACTTGAAGTGCAAGCTAAATGCAATGAGACGACAAAAGAAGATCAAAGGGATACAAATTGGAAAGGAAGAATTCAAACTATCTCTACTTGCAGATGATATCATAGTTTACATAAGAGACCCAAAAAAACTCTACCAGGAAACTCCTACTGCTGATAAAAACTTTCAGCAAACTACCAGGATACAAGATAAACTCAAAAAAATCAGTAGTCCCACTTTATTCCGATGACAAAGGTATTGAGAAAGAAATCAGAGAAACATCACTCTTTACAATAACCACAAACAACATAAAGTCTCTTGGGGTAAATTGCCAAAAAAGCGAAAGACCTATATAGTAGAACTTTGTGTCTTTAAAGATAGAAATTAAAGAACATACAGAAAATAGAAAGATCTCCCATAATCTTGGATAGGTAGGATAAACATAGTTAAAATGGCAATCTTGCCAAAAGCAATCTATAGATTCAATGCAATCCCCATTAAAATCCCAGCACAATTCTTCACTGATCTTGAAAGGATAATAATCAACTTTATATGGAAAAACAAAGACCCAGAATAGCCAAAAAAAAAAAAAAAAAAAAAAAAAAAAAACCTGTACAATAACTGAACTTCAGGAGGCATCACCATCCCCAACGTTAAGCTCTGCTACAGAGCTATAAATCCTGAAAACAGCATGGTATTGGCACAAAAATAGGCAAGTAGACCAATAGAATTGAATAAAAAATCCTGACATTAATCCACACCTATGAACACTTGATATTTGACAAAACTGCTAAAAGTTTACAAGGGGAAGAAGAAAGCATCTTTAACAAATGGTGTTGGCACAACTGGATGATGGTGTGTAGAAGACTGTAGATAGACCAAGTCTATCCCCAGGCACAAAACTCACATCCAAATGGAATAAAGACTTCAACATAATTCCAGCCACACTGAACCTTTAGAAGAGAAAGTGGGAGGTACCCTTGAACAAATTGGTACAGGAGACGGTTTCCTGAACATAACTCCAGTTGCACACGCAAAAAGATCGACAATTAATAAATGGGACCTCCTCAAACTGAGAAACTTCTGTGAGGCAAAGGACACAGTTCACAAGACCAAAGGGAAGCCCACAGACTGGGAAAAGATCGTCACCAAACCTACATCTGACAGAGGGATGATCTCCAAAATATACAAAGATCTCAAGAAACTAGTCAACAAAATACCAAATAACCCTATTAAAAATGGGAACTGAATAGAGAACTCTCAATAGAGGAAAACCAAAAGGCTGAAAGACACTTAAGAAAGTGCTCAATATCCCTAGCAATCATGGAAATGAAAATCAAAACAACTTTGTGATACTGTCTTACTTCTGCCAGAATGGCTAAAATTAGAAACACCAATGGCAACTTATGCTGGAGAGGATGTGGAGAAAAGGGAACACTCCTCCAATGCTGGTGGAATGCAAACTTGTACAGCCAGTTTGGAGATCAGTATGGTGGTTCCTCATGAAAATGGGAATCAGCCTACCACAGGGCCCAGCTATCCCCCTCTTAGGTATATACCCAAATGATCCACATCCATGCAACAAAGACATGTGCTCAAGTATGTTCATAGCAGCATTATTTTTAATAGCAAGAAACTGGAAGAAATCTAGATGCCCCTCAACTAAAGAATGGGATAAGAAAATGTGGTACTTCTACACAATGAAATACTACCCTGCAGAAAAAAAAAAAAAAAAAAAACAAAAAACAATGGAATCTTGAAATTCACAGGCAAATGGATGGAACTTGAAGAAACCATCCTGAATGAGGTAACCCAGTCACAAAAACAGGAACGTGGTATGTACTTGCTCATATATGGATTTTAGACATAGAGCAAAGGACCACCAGCCTATAATTCACTCCACCAGTGGAATTAGGATTCAAAGAGCATTCTAAGAGATTCATATAAGGTCCCTCTCAGAAGGAGGAAGGGACAAGATCTCCAGAGCACATGGCAAGAGGGTGGGGAGTGGGTATATAGGGAACTAGGAGAAAGAGCATGGGAGGAGAAGAAAGCATGTGTGACTAGGAATATTGAGTCAGGGGAGAAATAGAAGAGAGAAAACAGAGAGATTGAGAGAGAGAGAGAGAATAAAAGAGGGAGCCATTATAGGTTTGAAGAGAAAACTGAACATAGAGAAATGTCCAGAGACCTACAAGACTGACCCCACCTAACAATTTGAGCAACAGTTGAAAGGCTATCCTACATGCCCTTCCCTGATAATGAGATGGACAACTAGCTTATCCACCATCATGGAGCCATCATCTAGTAGCTGATGGAAACAGAAGCAAACACCCAGAACTAAATACTGAGCTGAACTAGAATCCAGGTGCAGAGAGGGAGAAGACCGGGCTGCAGATACACATAGAGACAGCTGACATGAACAGGGAGGAGCTTATTGGGTAATCCAGCATAGGACTGACTCAGATCCCCTGAACATGGGTCTCAGCTAGAAGGCCTGATCAGTCTAAGGGACCTCATACAGTGGAACCAGGATGTATTCCTAGTCCACAAAAGGACTTTGGGGGCACATCCCCAATGGAAGGATACTCCCTTAACCTAGAGACAGGAAAGAAGTCCTAGTCTCTACTCCAAATGACTTGACAGTTTTAGATTACTCATCCTGGAAGGCATTGCCATACATGTGGAGTG
The DNA here is from genome assembly GCF_943737965.1 of Phodopus roborovskii. Lineage (NCBI taxonomy): Eukaryota > Metazoa > Chordata > Mammalia > Rodentia > Cricetidae > Phodopus > Phodopus roborovskii. Next base: position 21,085,620 of record NW_026126433.1, read on the forward strand.
TGAGGGGTTGAGAGGGGAGGGCAATTGGGGGGCATGTAAAGGTAAGAGAGAGGGAAAGTGGAAGGCAGGGAGGGAGAGGGAGGGAACTTGGATAGATATGTAAAATAAAAATAAAATATAAATTAATATAAAAAACAGCTTTCAGAAGTGAGGCATTGATGCATTATTTTGGACGTTTATGAATATTGTAGCCATATATTTTTCATTTGTATATAATTTTGCATAACCTGTTTACTCTTCACAATATTCACTTTACAATGAACCTAACTTAAGCTGCTAGACTAGATTTTAATTTGTAGTATGTTAAATGAACCATCATATTTGTAAGCTTTTATAGTGCTAATTTGTCTTCCAGGTAACATCTTTGGACAGAAGCTTTTCAATCAAGCATTCCCGAAGACATTTTCCCCAATGGAATCTTTTGTTTTTTCTTAGAAAAATGTGTCTTTTGAAATTTCAGATTGCATCCTCTAAGTAGAAAACTAGGAGTCATCACTAAGTAAATTTAGCACTTGAACAAACTTTACTCAAAATATTATTTTAAATTCTTCTTTTTGTTTTTTATTTTCTTTTTGGTTTTCTTTTTTGGAATTTTGTCCACAAAAGTCAGAGTTCAAAACATAATGACATAATGCCCAGAGCTATGCTGTGCATACAAAGAAATGTAGGGAAAATATATCATATGATTAACTAATATTGTTTAAATTTTAATTCAGCTGTCAGTGATTACTGAAGAGACTCCTATTTCCCTAGTCCTATTTCTGTAAACAGACTAGCATATTGTGGTATTAAAAGTTATTGCTAATAATAAATTAAATTTTACTGTAAATGACATTCCTGTGAAATTTCATATGTGTGTGTGTGTGTGTGTGTGTGTGTGTTTTGGAGAGTGTTCTTTTGATTCAACATGTTGACATGCCTTTCAGAAGTCTCCAGAAGTCTATAGACAAAACTGTATTAAGTTTTAATACAGAGATAGGATTGAAAATCAACTATACCATTACCATTATTATTTCTTTGCCTCTTATAGGGACATCAGACATCTGGTTTCAAAGATAATGGCAGTAACAATTATTTGCATCATAACCCTAGCTAACTAGATAGCTGAAAGCATCTGTTGTGATCTTCACTTTCTCTAACCTGTCCCTGGAGAGTCTTTGAGAGCAGAAATATTGTTGTCATTTCATTTCTGTCTGCAATATCATTTTGCAAAACATAGATACTTAGGCAGAATGACTCTACTGATTCCTTCCATTTATGAGTTTAAACTAGAGGGAACTAATAAAAATGACTTCCTAAAAATATATTTCATGAGAAGTAAAATTTCACTCATGTGCTTGTTTTTATATTACCCTTTTAAAAATAGCTAAAATCTTCTTCTGTTTTGCTAATACAAATAATTTGCTTTTGTTAAGCATTGAGTTATTTAATTAACAACCCTTACATGTACATAGGTATTTAAAAATCTCACTCTTTATTTCTACTTTCTACATATAATGAGCCTTATGCAGATGAAATTAAAAATTGCAATCCCCATTTCACACTTTAAATACAAATTTTCTACTCCTTTACCTTTAATTACCTAATTTATGGAATTCAATTTTAATTTATTTTTAACTCTTCTGGATGGCTTTTATTGGTTATTATCATTCTTTGCAATCTGATTCATCTAGAGTAAAGAAGTATCAAGCAAGTTAGAATTACAGGAATAGCAAAGACTTATAATTCATTGGTTGTAACTATAGAAGATATGGTTAACAGTCTATGATTGAAATAATATGGAGGGTGCTTAGTAGATAACTTAGTCAGTATAGAGCCCATAGATTCCAGAAGAGGGATATGCATTCCTGGAACTGGAATTAGTGATTATTGTGACCCTCTTGTGAATGCTGGAAATAGAACCCCACTCCTCTAGAAGAGCAATCAATATTCTCAACTGCTGAGCCATTAAGCCAGTCTCTCCAAGAACTTCTTTTTAAATATTTTTTCTTCTTTTACATATCAATCCCATCCTCCCATGCACCCCACCGACCCCCCAGCCCTTCACGCACTCCCCAGATAGGTTGAGGCCTTCTATGAGGGATCATCAAATTCCTTTATTGATTTTGGGTGCCTTTTCATATTTCATTATTCCTTCACAACACCCTTCTGCCTGATTTGGGGTTAATAATTGACACATGAGTACTCAGGAATCTATTAGATCACTTTGGGCCATGTAGATATACAGAAGATATTATGCTTTATTATCTTCATAATGTATAAAAAATACTTGTGGCCTTACCCCATATTTGCAGTGTGCTAAGCTCTGCTTTTGAGGGAAGATAAAATGTGAAAGTCATATGGTCCCTTCTAGCAGCACTTGAAGTCATCAAAGTGATTAATAAGCAAGATAAAATAGAAATCCTAAACTCTAAAATACTATGTAGTTTTCAACATAAAAAAAAAATTGGTTTCAGCAAAGGAAATTGTTAGAACATAACCTAACTTTTATTCCCCATGAAGAATACATTTTACGACAACAACAAATCAGCCCACTTGACCAGAGTCAAACATTTAATATCTATTGACTGCACAAAAAAAGGACCCAAATAAAGAAGTAAGAGGCACCTTCTGTATGGGATCTAACATCTAATTCTGCTCTGAAAAATGGATAAAACTTTTGTAGTTGAAAAGTCAGTGGCTTTTATATTGCAATAGTTAAAACTTCAAGGAGAGGTGGGGATTATCCTGGGAGTGGGTGGTCATTAGGAGTGTTAAATAGTGAAGATGCAATACTATCCCAGAAACAAAATTTGTACAGCAGGGAGGAAAAATAAAAAAAGAAAAAAGAAAAAAAGAAGAAAAAAAGAAAGAAAGAAAGAAAGTAAAATGCTTCTGCAAATGTGAGACTTTAGACATTGTGTAAGTCCATAAATGTTAATTGGAGAATTTTGGTGCTATTACTGATATTTAGGATCCAATGAACATTGACAACAGAATTGGAACCTACCTTCCACTAGCAATATCACTAGTATAATTTTAATGAGCAAATTCATAACTGCCTATGGAGAGGAAAAGAAAGAAAACTTATTGACCACCATGGCTTAAATTTAGAATTCAGCAACAACACAAATTGCAGAAACTCTTCAAACTCATGGAAATTGAATAATGCTCAATTATATCACTTCTGGGGAGAAGCTATTGTTTTTATCAACATTTATGTACCATGTAATTCTGACACTGTGCCAGTGGTTAAATGTATAAATTTAAGGACTGATTAGCTTTAAGTCTTCATTTTCATGTGTTGTTATATAAATGTTTATATTACAACATTTTCAGTGTTAATATAAAAATACAAATAACATGTTTAATTATACAAATTACTTTTTATTTCCTATTACTACCTATATTCATGGATGACTTTTTTTGCTTATAATTCTTTGAAACTGATGAAGCTACTTTTCTTTTTATAAATGTTCCCAAGATTCAACCTGCTATAAGCTTAGGTGAGTATAATTGAACTCGAGAGGATATTTTAAAGCACAAGAAAAAATAGGGCAGAGAGAAAACCTATGCTTTCCTAATTATGCTGAAGATGGTTTTTATTTCTTTCCCTGTCTCTCATGATTTTCCCAGCCTACTGTACACAGATGATTTTATCACATAACACGCTTTATAAATGGAGCAACAGTGACATGCCTACCACTGTGGAAAATGGGCACTTCAGTTTTCCAATGGTAGCTCTGAATAACTAGAAATAACTAAAAACACTGAAGTTCTACAAAATTTGGAAGTTTCACTAACATTATGCTATAGTAGTAGGTTGTTTAATAACTGACCAGTCTGAGGCAGATTTAAGTAGTCTTAGTATGAATTATTGGCTCCAGTGAAATAATTGTGCATAAGCAACATGCTTTCTTGGGGGAAGTTAGCACAATATTAAAACAGTAAACAGAAGCAGAGACAGATGAATTAATGAAGGAGCTAGCTCTGAAAACATGGTGACTTGAGTTCAAAATCCTGCAGACAGAAACAAGAGGGGAGAGACCCTACTCCACAGAGTGGTGCAATGATCTATACATGTATACTGTGGCATGTACAAGCCCCCATACAGGTCTTGCACTTGGACACACAAACACACACACACACACACAGAGTAACAACAACAAATTAAATATTGGGCCTTTTAACTGACTTTATACATATGTCATTTACATATTAAATGATCAAACTATCATTTTACTTGTTCTCCCTGAATCTGTAGTACTAATAATAAAATTCAACTTGAAATTTCAATTTGTCCACTCTGGGGGTATAGGTTATGTATAGATTAATGTAGTTCCACACACTTCATTTTTTTCAAGTTTTAAACTCAAAATATGGTCTTTTAAAAATTAAAAGAAAGAAAGATACTGGGTTATAGGGCTTTAATTAAATATGGGTTAAATATCTGCATAGCCAACTTATTTTTAAAGGATTTTCAAGAGAGTATTCTCAGATCATTTAAATCAATTTATTTCAAGATATTATGTACCCCAAAGAAATATCTTGATGGAGGGGAATTTGGGTGTTAGGGAAAAATCTGATGCCAGGGAACCCTCCAGAAATCAACAAGGATGACATCAACAAAGACTTCTAGCAATGGTAGAGAGGGTGCCTTGTTTGTAGAAAGGTCCCTTGTTTACCATTGGGCATGTGAGGCTGGTTGCTCCATAAGCTTCTTGGGATTAACCTATTTCTGCCTCTCATATTGCAGCTGGCATATTGATATTACTGATGTGCAGGACAACACCCAGCTATGTCAAGAGATTCTTCATTTCAATCTTCATCATTTAACCTTGAGTATTTCACCTACTACTACCTTGGCCAGCACAACTGTGGGCATCACAAGGATCTCGAAAGTCGGGTAGTCATAAGAATGCACTTTAAGAATGAATATTATGTTTTTCCTAGTGCATTTTATACATTGTTTTGATATCTATGAGAGATGTTTCAAAAGCAGAGGTTGAACAAAAATCGTCTTTGTTACCCTTATCTGAGTTCTTCTACCCTGTTTTTGAGGGTTTTTTTTCATCCAGGAAGGCATTCGTCCTAGACTTTATATCATGCTCCAGTTGTCTACAGTCACATCTGTGTAACAGTTTATGCTCATGAAAGAAACTGCAGATGATCTTATCACCATTATACACTCAGCCATTTCTCTAGCCCCTACATAATCCTACATGTTGCTGAACATATTTACAATTTATTATTTGTATATTTTATTTTTTGTATGTTTATTTTATAAAGATAACCTAAAGTCATAGAATGCTGAATACATTTAATATTACAAATATCCTTTTCCACTAGAACAATGACTCTGATTTTTTTTAGTTTATTGTAAATACTGAATTATTGAAGAAAATACCATAAAAAAAGCTTGGATTGTGAAAGAGAAAGGAATCAGAATGTGAAAATTAGAGAAAGAAGGTATGGATATGTTAGGAAGTGATGAAATCTCAATAATGAACCTGGATTCATAGAAAGGTCCAGAACATGGCGAGTTACATTCTAACAAATATTAATATAACTGATGTGACTAGATATAGTTCCATAAATACCCAAGAGAGCTATATGAAGTTAGGTTTATGTTAATTTGATAACAAATTTCTTCAAGACATTAACATTTTTCAAAATAGTTTTACTTTGTTATAGATACTGAATTATAGTATATTATACATAAGATGTTTAATTATACCATGAAATAATTTGGCTTTATGAAGGTTATATTAATCAAATCTGAAGTTTTTTGTTATATCAAATATTTGCAGTTATTTTATTGCAGTTTTACTTTTTATTTTAAGTCCGTATTAGTATATATAAAACAGATTACATAAATGGCATCTATTATTTTGTCTTCATGGTTAAACAACTGTTCTTGCTCTTTTTGAATTGTACAATCAATATAATTTCTTAGTAACATTTTAAAATGACTTGAAATTTGAAACTAGTTTGGGAATCTTTTTAAATGTTGAGTCACAGAATATAGAGGTAGTGTTTTATAACTAAACTAGAGACCAAAAGAATACTACAGAAAAAAAAATAACAGATGAATATGAGCTATATTAGTATTCTAGGGCTATCCAAAATTAAATAGACTAATTCTGGACAAGGAATAAACCTATATTCTTACAGTTACAGAATCTACGTGTCTGAAATCAATGTCTGTGGGCCAATGTTAAGCTATCCATAAACCTGGCTCTCTCTGGAAGCTCTATAGAATATGTCCCCTTGCCAATCTTGCCAATGCTAACTTCCACTGATTTAGAACATTTCTTTGTCATCATTTCCTAATATTGTTCAGATCCCATTTTCATCACAGGGAATATTCAAGATAATCTCCTCTTGTTTATGCTTGATCACATATTCAGTTACTTTTGAATGTTGGCTAGAATGTTAGAGAAGAGGGAATTTTTTTAGCATTTTGGCAAGAATATGAATTGCTTAGCCACAGTAAAAATAAATAAAATATACATATAAATAGATATAGACTACACACACTCTTAAGCATAATAAAAGCAAAATTACCATATGATCCAGCTTTCTCACATCTGTTATGGTTTTATTCCAAAATGTTCCCCACATGCTAAAGATCTGAATTTCTTTTCTTCAGCCAATATTACTATTTTAAGAACCCAAGAAAAATTTGATACATGGGTCTTAGTTGGCACAAATTGGTCTCTATAAGTGGTTCTATAAAGGGTAAAATGAACTCCTGGCCCCTCTATCTGTTGAGAAAACTAGACTACCACACAGTCTAATTTTAGGAAGCAAGCTGTTTTGATAGGCCTAACTCACCATGATGGATTATCTAAAAATATGAGGAAAAGTAAGTCTGTTCTTAAATCACTAAACGTGTATTGCTGTCACTGAGATGTAGAAATAATTAATCCATAACTAATGATAGACCTAACTCTATGGCCTCTATGGCCTCTATGGCTTATAAGACTTTGAAATTGGTTTGTAAAAATGTGTCCCCTAATCATGGGAAGTCTTCATATAGAAGTCATAGAATGAGGCCAGGCATTGGTGGCACATGCCTTTAATCCCAGCACTTGGGAGGCAGAGGCAGGTGGATCTCTGTGAGTTCAAGGCCAGCCTGGTCTACAGAGCTAGTTCCAGCACAGGCTCCAAAACTATACAGAGAATGTCTGTCTTTAAAAAAAAAAAAAAGGCATAGAATGCTATAATAGAATGCTATAAGCAGATCTCAGTGAGTAATTCCTAGGAGAGTGGTGAGCAATTCCCAGGAAATTCCTGGAATTTTTGCCAAAAAAGCCTATTCATGAAGATTCAGATTAAAAAAAAAAAAAAAAAAAAAAAAAAAGGATTCCATATGAAGTTTTGCTAAATGACAATTTGTGCTGCATTCTGTCTATTATTTATTTATTTACATTTGTACACATGCTAAAGATGATAGTTTTAAAGTAACAAATTTGTGAAGTAAAATTCAAAATATCATAACATTATTATAAACATTATTATAAATGACTCCTTTTAGCAAGTTTTACAATTAGAAGAAAACACAGTGTGGCTTAAAAATGTATAGAAAACATTGAGTTGTCCAAACAATGAACATGCTTCAAGTTGTGAACAAAATAGCTATTGGCAAGATTTAATATCATTATTAAAAATAAATCAAGCACTTTTCACTAAAGCAGTAGGAAAGACACTTTGGGGGCATATCAGGAATTTCCTAGAACACACCACAAAGGTTCAGGTTGTAAAATTGCTAAGTTATTTGAATGATTTTCCTTAAAAAAACAAAAACAAAAACAAAAAACAAAACAAAAAACAAAAAACAAAACAAATAAAAATAGTTCCATAAAGGAGTTATGCTTAAACAAGGCAAGCTAAAGTTTTTTTTCCTAGTTTTTTAAATTATTTATTTATTTATTTATTTATTTTATATAACCAAGTCCATTTAAATGAAAACAAACATTTATGGACAATATTTGGGAATTTGAGCCTTGTTCTTTCCAAACTACTTCCGAGGGTAAGGGGCTCTGTCATGCGGGATTCAAAGAAGATTCAGAAATCCTGGCTGTAGTCTGTAAGGCTGCTTTGCCAGCTGTTTTGAATGTAGGATCACCTGGTACTCTGTCTCAGGTGGTCTGGCTTGATCAAACCACATTAGTCTGGAAGGAATCCACAGCTTTTCATTTTCTGTGAAAACAAAAATAGAAATCCTTTTCCCCAGTAACTTGTCCTTGAACTTAAATTTTGGAGTCAAAGCATTTTTTTTTTAATTTAATTTATTATTTTACATGTTGACCCCATTTCCCCATACCTTCCTCCCTTCCTCCTTCCCTCCCTTTTACCCTCTCTGCCCTCTCACATGCACTCTAAACACCCTCCCCTCCCATCCCCCACCCCAATTCCATATGTAGGGGAATGCCATCCAGTAGGGGTCATGTAGGTCTGAAAGGTCATGTGAAGTAGGGACTAGGGCTTCTCTCCTGTCTCTAGATTAAGGCAGTTATCCCTCCATGGGGGATGTGTTCGCAAAGTCCTTTTGTGCACCAGGGATATATCCTGGCTCCACTGTCTGAGGTCTCTTAGACTGCTCAGTCCTTCTGGCTGAGACCCATATTCAGGGGAGCCTGAGTCAGTCCTATGCTGGCTTCCCAGCTATCAGTCTGGTGGCCTGTTAGCTCCTCCTTGTTCAGGTAAGCTGTCCCTATGTGCTTCTGCTGCCTGGTTTTGTCCTCTCCCTCTGCATCTGAGTTCTACTTCGACTCAGTGTTTATGTATGGGTGTTTGCTACTGTTTCCAACAGGCATTAGTTGAGGGCTCCATGGATAATTTAGTTGTTGATCTCACTCTCCGGGAAGGACATTTATGGTAGCCTTTCCATGGAAGCTGAAATTGTTAGTTGGGAGCAGTCTTGTAGTTCTCTAGAAATTTCTTTTTGTTCAATTTTCTCTTCAAACCAATATTGGCTTTCTCTTTTATGTTCTCTCTCTCTGTGTGTCTCTCCCTCTGTTTCTCTCTCTCTTTACTGTCTTCTATTCCTAACCAGGCTCAATCTTCCTGATCACACATGTTTTCCTTTCCTCCCCCTCATTTTCTCCTACTTCTCTCTCCATTCGCTGCCCCCCCCCACTTCCCATGAGCTCTGGGGGACTTGTCCCTTACCAGTTCTGTGAGGGACTTTATATGAATCTCTTAGAATACACCTTGTATACTAGTTCCTCTGGTGGTGTGAATTATAGGCTGGTGATCCTTTGATCTAGGTCTAAAATCCATATAAGAGTGAGTTCATACTGTGTTCCTCTTTTTGTGACTGGGTTACCTCATTCAGGATGGTTTCTTCAAGTGCCATCCACATGCCTGCGAATTTCAAGATACCATTATTTTTTTCTGCAGAGTAGTATTCCATTGTGTAGATGTGCCACATCTTCATTAACCATTCTTCAATTGAGAGGCATCTAGGTTGCTTCCAGGTTCTTGCTATTACAAATAGTACTGCTATGAACATAGTTGAACAGATGTCTTTGTTGCATGGATGTGAATCCTTTGGGTATATACTTAAGAGGGGGATGGCCGGGTCCTGTGGTAAACTAATTCCCATTTTCCTGAGGAACCGCCAAATTGATCTCCAAAATGGCTGTATGAGTACTCCAACCAGCAGTGGAGGAGTGTTCCCCTTTCTCCACATCCTCTCCAACATGAGTCATCATTGGTGTTTTTAATTTTAGCCATTCTGGCAGGAGTAAGATGGTATCTCAAAGTTGTTTTGATTTGCATTTCCCTGATAGCTAAGGATGTGGAGTATTTTTTTAAGTGTCTTTCTGCCTTTTTGATTTTCTCTATTGGGAATTCTTTCTTCAGTTCTGTACCCCATTTTTAATAGGGTTATTTGGTATTTTGTTGACTAGTTTCTTGAGTTCTTTGTATATTTTGGAGATCAGCCCTTTGTCGGATATAGGATTAGTGAAAATCTTTTCTGAGTCAGTGGGCTGCCGTTTGGTCTTGTCCACTGTGTCCTTTGCCTTACAGAAGCTTCTAAGTTTGAAGAAGTCCCATTTATTAATTCTTTCTCTCAGTGTCTGTGCCCCTGGAGTTATGTTCAAGAAGCGGTCTCCTATACCAATTTGTTCAAGGGTACCTCCTATTTTCTCTTCTAAGAGGTTCAATGTGGCTGGATTGATGTTGAGGTCTTTGATCCATTTGGAGATGAGTTTTGTGCATGGTGACTGACATGGGTCTATCTGTAGTCTTCTACACACCCTCATCCAATGATGCCAGCACCATTTGTTCAAAATGCTGACCATGCCCCAATGTATAATTTTAGCTGTTTTGTCGAAAATCATGTGTTCATGGTGTGTGGTTTAATATCAGGGTTTTCAATTCGATTCCATTGGTCTACCTGTCTATTTTTTTGCCAATACCAGGCTGTTTTCAGAACTCTACCTCTGTAGTAGAGCTTAAAGTCAGGAATGGTGATGCCTCCTGAAGTTTTTTTATTGTATAGGGTTGTTTTGGCTATCCTGGGTCTTTTGTTTTTCTTTATAAAATTGATTATTATCCTTTCAAATTTGGTGAAGAATTGTGATGGGATTTTAATGGGGATTGCATTGAATCTATAGATTGCTTTTGGCAAGATTGCCATTTTTACTATGTTTATCCTACCTATCCAAGTTTTTTGTCTGGACATACATACCCAGAGTTTCTGAAGGCAACCTTAGGAAATTTGGTGGAAGTGTGCCTTTTCTCTAGCTGGCACCAGGGCTTTCTGTTCATGTAGTACTCTCTGAAGGCATGTGAAATTAAAGTGCCATCTAAATTTCCACAAAAAAATATTTAAGAAAATCATAGAAGGACTAAAAAGTTATGTGGTGCTGTGGAGTTTCTCTTTTAAGAACCTTTATTATAACAATGTAAGTGTCTTTTTGGGTGGAGTCCACATTGCAGTTGAAGTAACAGTATGATGGAATTCAAAATTGTGCTAATTATTCATGAAAACCAAAGGCACAAAGCATATTAAGGTAGATGGGTCATGTGTGCTAAATACAGAAATGCAGAAAGAGTAGAAACGTCACCATCAGTTGGAGATTACATTGCAGCTCTACATATTCTAGACGCTGGTTGAGGAGCTACAGGTCTTAATGACTTTCCAATGGGCTTCAGTATCGATTTTCTTCTATTGTCACAATGTATGATTCTTGTTTGATATTAGAAAGTTTTCACTCTGACGAAACATACTCTGTTTTTTTTTTCTTCTTATTTTACATATCAATCCAAGTTACCACTCCCTCCCATACCTCTCAATCCCCTTCCTCCCATCTCCCCCACCCCCACTCCACAGGGAGGGTGATGCCTTCTAGGAGGGATCAGTTTGTTTGTTGTTGTTCTTTAATTGTAGAGGGACTTGTTGTTAAGAGTTCTTTTTGAGCCTCATAAAAGATATTAAATTTAGACTGTGGAACAGACATGTGAGAACCAGCATTATGTTATGTTTTACATCAAATGTTTCACACAGGTCCATGTTACATGCATCTAGCAAGACTAATTTGGTGGTAATATTTAGGAAGTTAGAGCCTATATATATATATATATATATGCCTCTAAATGTTAAAGCTAGACACTAGCCTCCCCCCTTTCTGTGTGATTTCTGAATCACAGTAATATATAAAATCTCTACCATATATTCTTGCCATCATCAACTGAACTGTTTTACTATGCATTTCCCACAATGATATACTATGGCTTCTGAACTTAATGGCAAGATAAAGATTTTCTTACTGCAATATGTTTTAGCTGTCATAATAGCATTAAATTATAGCCAAAAGATTTCAAAAAAGCTTGTACTTTTGTGTTCATTGTACAATTATTACATTTGTTAACTATGTAAAGATGTGTTACTGTTTTACCTTTTCTGTCTAAGAAACTTTTTAAGTATAAGGCCAATATGAAAGAGGAGGTAGAGGTGGGAGTTTGGGATATGGAGCGTATGGAGAGTAAGTAAGAAGAGGTATTTAGACTGGGATTGGAGGAGAAAGAAAAGGATATGCCAAGGAGATGCCAGGAGCCAGACACACAGACACAGAGGAAGCAGGAAAATAGGAAATAGAGAATAAAAGAAAGATAAAAAGCCCCAAGACAAATAGAAACAGGTTAAATGAAGTTAAAAGAGCTATGGGGACAACAAGCCTAAGCTAAGGTCAAGCATTCATAATTAATAATAAGTCTCCATGTCTTTACATAGTAGCTAGTTGGCAATCTGAAGAGTATCCAATTATACTAAATATCCATAAATATACATGATATTTGAAAAAGTTTTCAGAAACCTATTCTTAATATCTTAACGAATGATTTTTTTATAACTATTTTACTCTACAATACTCAGAGCTCTTGAGTAATATGTTAAATTTAAGCCCAAGTTGTTTTCTTTTCTTTCCTTCTTTTGGTTAGGTTAGGAATAAGTAATCATTTTTAAAATCAGAAAATCATCTGGCAGTCAATGTGATAAAAATATAGGAATGCTGTTTAAGTGTATCATTGATAACCCTTTTAACTTATTATTTTTGTGATATTCATTGTCATTTCAAAAATTACTGTGCATATTTATTTTGAAATTTACTTTATTGTTACATAAAAATGCATCTATGTAATATATGTGTAAATACAGTTATATATCATAAAATATCATCAATAAAAATGCATGGAAATTTATTTGTGTATCAGGGAAACCACTCAGTCTTAGCAAAAATGTTTAGTGAAATCAGAGATAGCCAAGGTCAAGTGGAGCAAGTGGGAGAACATGACTTCAGAACCATATGAAGGCTGAGCACACAGAGCTTTGGTTACAGAGAATGGTTAAAACTAGAAGTGAATTCACCAGCTCCCAACCTAGTCTCATCAACAGGCTCTGAGCTGTGTACCAGACAGTAATGACATCCAGCATCAGCTTCTGGTCTCCACATACACGAGTTTCTAGAGAAATACATGTGTCCATACACCCATATAAACATGTATGCTTTACACTCAGACACACACAAAACAAATGGAATATTGCAGTCAATGTTTTTGCAATATTTCAAAGAAATAAGTCAGTCATTTTTGAAGTTTACAGTTAATTGAACAATAAACATCAATATATGAGATAAGGAAAATGGAAAGCAAACTAGGATTCATAAAACAGATTTACTAAGTAAAAGAAAAACAAATAGAAAGGATTAAATCCATAGTAAAATAAGCAAAACATCAAATTCTTTCTGTGATATTTTGTGGTGAGTTTTAGTACTAAGTTTCAAGCATGTCAGCACATCTAGAGATGTTTGCTTGTATAAGACATTAAGGTATTAAGTCAGCATAAAATATAACCTCAGAGAATAATGAGAGGGAAATAAATTACTTATTTCCCACTAAGTAGGGTAAAATGTCCTTTTTAACCTTCTTAAAAGCACCCTCCCTTGTTTTAAATTGAGTCATTCTGAGTACCTGAGTTTCATGTTTTATAGTTTTATAATTTGTAACGTCTGGCAAAGATCAAGGATTCTCACTTTGCAGCTCACAGATGTCCTTGCAAACAGGAACACGATTTAAATGGTTTATACACATATATTACTCCATTAGTGCCTAATTAAAAATATGTCTGACAGCTGGCAGACAATGAGGTGTTTCAGATAATCCAAGGGAACTGATCAAGGGTAGGAAATTGTGCTTATTCTATTTATATGATTCATAGAATTTTTTTTGGTCAATTTTAGAAATGTTCTCCACAGACTTGACATATTTCTATGCACGTTGTCAGTGGCACATCTGTGCTACATTGAGATTAGATGTTCTTTAGAATTATATGCTTTGTTTTTCTATTCTCTTTAGATTAAAAAACAAAAAGGAGTCTTCCCTCATACGCAAGACAGAAGTTTGATCCTTTGTCTACACAGGTGTGTCTTCTCCATATGACACAGTTTCCCTTGGTCCTTGCCTCTGAGTATTTATCTAGCTTCACCACTCATGAGGTTGCTTGGGCATTGCCATGGACACTGTGTTTCACAGGGTTCTCCAGAGAAATTAAACAACAGGGTGTATCAGTGCATACATTTAGGGACTTATTTGAAGAAATAACTTATATTATTGTGGATCTGGCAGATAATGAGTTGGCGTGTCAGGCCAAAAGGCTGGTGACCTAGGGAAGGACACTGGGGCAGTACAGCTCCAAAAGCAATCTGAAGGCAGACTTTCTCTTTCCTCAGGTGTCCTCATTTTTGGTATACAATTAAATCCCCATTAGGAGAGATAACATAAATATATTGAGTGCCAAAAGATATGAGAATTTAAATGTTAATCCCACAGAAAATATGCATTTGAATCAAAAATATGTCTAAACATGCATTTAGACAAAATCTAGGTACATTGGGCTGCCTAGGTTGACATCAAATTAACCTTATATGAAGGAGAGAATAAACAAGTAAAATTCAGAAGCAATATAAATGAATTATGCAGTTTAGGAAGTGTATACAATAAAACAATTTTAAACTCAAACAAATTAAAGAGTATTGAAAAAAAGTATGGTTCAGAGATGTAGAAAGCAAATTAATTGTATAATTCATAGTCAATAATGTTCTAATAGTCTCCTATCTCTTCCTATTCTTTCTTCCAGAATCCTCATTCCAGAAGGTTTCCTGGATTCTGGTCTTCTAAACTAACCTACAGAAAAAAATATCTTCATTTTTCTCTCTACAACTTACACTGGAGATATGAATATAAATACTACATTTAATATAGAAAAATCCTTCTGTATTAGATAGAAGCAAATTTAATGACATGAAACAGAGATACAGATAACTAGAGCTATAAATTAGCAGTCTATTTTTCATATTCTGTGAAAAGAAATTTGCTCTTATTATAGATGCTACTTTCCAGTTTTATTATTGTAAAGCAGAATCTGAAACATTGACTTTATATATAGTAGTTACAATCCAGCTGGATCATAGCTGTTAGTTGGAAAGAAAATGGCTGAATTAAAATGCAGATAGATTCATCTCTTTTTGTGAATATTAAAATATGTTCTGATTTAGTCTATTGTGATTTAAATCACTGAAATGTGTCAAAATATGGGCATTGCATCTTCAATTGCATGTTGTAGCTAGGTAGTGGCAAGAAGCTGTAAGCTCAAAAAAGTCACTGAGAATCATAAGCACCACATCTTCACTTTCCCCTTAATAGCATACATATTTCTAATGTGGGAAGTGACAAATACAATTTAATCTAAAGATGCTGTATTAGTTATTAATTTCACTGTTTGGACAAAACATGTGATGAAAGCAATTTAAGGAAGAAATGGCTTATAGTGTACCAGATTTCTAGGGGATATTTCCCAGCATATGTAGGCAATCATGTCAGCAGCTATATCAGGCAGCTAATCACACTACAGCCATACATAGCAGACAGAGATGGACAGATACTGGGGTGTAGACTGCCTTCTACATTTTTTAGACTCACAGTGGGATCTCTTAACTTGAATTTCCACCTCAACTTTCCTCATTAGAATAGTGCCTCGCAGATATGTTAAAAGATTTATCTCCAATTAATTCTATATATCAATGTACCCAGGCATGGTGGTACACACCCATAATCCCAGTACCTGGGAGGCAGAGGCAGGTAGTTTTTTATGTGTGGTTACTCATTCAAATAAGTTGATATCAAGTAGATTCTGACAAAATTGATGGAGTGTAGGCAAATAAAAATGTGTTATGTTATGTGAGAAACTGTTTTTCTTTTGCCTTTTGTCTTCAACAGGAAAGCTACATTCATAGACAATTCTTGATATTTAAAGTGGGTTCCTAGGTCTACTCTATTTATGCTAACCAATAACTCACATGGTAAACAGCATCTGATGTGATGAGAAGATAGGGCTGTGAACCATGTGAAGTTATCTTCATTTTCTAGATGGAGAGTGGATATTGAGTCCAATCACAGGGGCTAGCGAATTAACCAATCACATCTGTCTATGAATACTCACTGAACTATGGTAAATCATGTTCAATGTAGGAGTCCTGGTTTGTAAGACCCACTACTTTTGTTCCACATTCATTTGTTTGGATAGGGATACATCATAAGTCATGAGCAGCTAAAACACAGTATTTAAATTTAAGCCCTCTGAGACCCACCTCTGGCTTCTCATTATAAGCTGGCCTTTTAATCTATGTTGTCTGAAATAGAACCTTAATCACTAAATGTGGTGCTTATACTGATACATTGTCAAACCTAAGGACAAAGTGAGAAAATCTCTACTCCACTTCATAGTCCATTGGGAAAAGATGTGCAGGCTTGGAAACCTCCAGATGATGGGTGAGGTGAGAGTCCTCTCTTTGGAGTCATTTATGATTCATTCAGCTCTAAAGGCTGGTTGAAATATGAGTATCTAGTGTCATCATTTCATTATACGATATATATCTGAGCAAAATCAAACAGTTTTGGGCAACAGAAAATTAAAACATATTTGGAGATATATTAATTTTACTTTTTAATAATAAAGAGTAATTTTAGTACTATTTTGAATTTTAAAGATACTTTCCTCTATATGCTTTGGGTGAGCATTCATGTGGTACAATCAAAAGTTAGAACAAATTGGTGTGGGTTTTGTCTTTGGTCCTAAAAACATTTTAGCTGAAGTAGCTTCACATTTTAAAAAAGTTTTATTTATATAAGAATAAGAATAATAAAGGAATAAGAAAGGAAAAAAAGGTCTTGATATTAAGAGTAAACAAATAGAGAACTTGGGCATGATTACAGTAAGGATAGGGGTAGAGGAAAATTACATAATTTTAAAAGAAAATATAAAATACTTATTTTTTAAACGTTTTTATTTTTCCTTTATTCCAAAAGCCATTTGGTGGATTTTGGATTCAATTATAAAAATATTTATATTTTCTTTGTGGCTTTTATTTGAAACACATTCTAAATAATGCGTTAGAGAACCATTATCAAGTATACGATTTGCACAATGAGGAAGTATTCTGTAATGATTTTCACTTGATTACTATAATTTACTCTCACAAAACTGGTGAAGCTAATAAATGGGTTCAGTGATGAAGAGGAACCTACACAGCATGCACACAAGTGCTTCCATGCATTACCTGGGACCACACAGGTGATGCAGAAGTAAGGTACATGAAGAAAAAAATGAGTCACCACTGAGACTAAAATAGAAGGCTTCATGTAAGAGTAGGCTTTTACATGGGACTTTGAAACTATAAATCAATTTAAAGATTTGAAGTAGGGTTTCACATCAGATGAGAAAATGTAATTTTATTTGAAGTTCAATATGTGTCCTACACAGTCTACTAATGACTACCATTATGCAGTCTATACCTAATCATAGCTGTACATGTGATTTATATCTCATCATGCCAAATTAATTGCTGTACTTTGCCAAGTTCAAAAATATTTTCATTTTATTCATCTCTAAACTTAATGTATTAACATGCTCAAGGTATTGCTACCTTTCCTTGTAAAGAGGCATAAAAATGTGCAATTAAGTTCAGACATTTTCTTAGAAATCTTGTATCCTACTGGGCAATTTCAAGGCACACTAATGCCTGGTGATACATTTCTTCTCACCTGACTTTTAGATCCTAAAACATTGTTGGAGCTCTTCACATCTATTAGTGGAAAAGTACATCTCTGTTAGAAAGTCTGGTAATGATAGTTCTACAAAGAAATCTTATTAATGTTCAAGGGATTGGGCTGTCCATGATCTGGTTCAAAAGTTTATCCTACCATTGAGGTAGCCCCACAGATTTGGAGTTAATAGAAAGTCCTGGATCAAAGTGTGAAGAATTGCTTAAGAACAGGACTGAAACAAGATCACTTGAGAAAGTTCCCAGAAGAATAATATAAGAAGAAATCTTAAACTTAATGGTCATAAATTTCTCCTTTAGCTTTACTTTAGAAACATGTGGTTATAGTGTATTTTTTCGTTCTTTCTTTTTTGTTTTAATATATATATATATATATATATATATATATATATATATTTCTTGTTTTATATATCAATCCCAGTTCCATCCCATGGCCCTCAAACACCCTCCTTTCCTATCCCCCCTCCCCACATTCCACAAGCAGAATAATGCCTTCCAAGAGGGATCGTTGAAATATATAAAGTCCTTTGGAGTACCTTCTAGGCCCTCCCTCCTGCCTCTAGGCTAAGGGAGTATCCCTCCACAGGGAATGTTCTCCCAAAGTTCTTTCATGTACCAGGGATATATCCTGGTTCTACTATCAGAGGTACATTAGACTGCCCAGGCCTTCTAATAGAGACCAATGTTCAGCAGGTCTATAAGTACAATGCTGGTTACCCAGCTATCAGTCTGTGGGTACATGAGCTCCCCCTTGTTCAGGTCAGCTGTCTCTCTGTGGGTTTCTATAGCCTGGTCTTGATCTCTTCTCTTATCACTCCTCCCTCTCTACAAATGGATTCCAAAATTACACCTCAATGTTTACCTGTGGGCATCTGCTTCTGTTTCCATCAGCTACTAGATGAGGGTTCTATGATTATATTAAGTTAATTATCAGTCTCATTATCAGGGAAGGATATTTAAGGTAGCCTTTCCACTATTGAGCATATTGTTAGTTAGGGTCTCTGGACCTTGTAGGTCTCTGGACATTTTTCTAGAGTCAGTTTTCTCTTCAAACCTATAAAGGCACCCTCTATTATGGCATCTATTTATTTGATCTCGTCTATTCCTCCCAAGATTCAATCTTCCTGGCCCTACATGTTCTCCTCTCCTCCCCTTCTCTCTCTCTCCTAACTCCATCTCCCCTCATTGTCCCATAATCCCAATATGCTCAGGTGATCTTGTCCCTTTTCCTTTCTGTGGGCGACCTTGTCAGAATCTCTTAGGTTCCAACTTTTATTCCAGTTTCTCTTGGTGGTATGATTTATAAGCAGATGATCCTTTGCTCCATGTCTAAAATCCATATAAGAGTGAGTACCTACCGTGTTCATCTTTTAGTGACTTGGTTACCTCATTCAGGATAGTTTCTTTCCATTCTATCCATTTGCCTGTAAATTTTCCCCCACTGAGTAGTATTCCATTGTTTTGTTTTCCCACAGAGTAATATTCCATTGTGTAAATATGCCACATCTTCTTTATCAATTCTTCACATGAGGGGCATTGAGGTTGCTTCCAAGATCTTGCTTTTACAAATAATGCTGCTATGAATATAATTGAACACATGTCTTTCTTGGATGGATATGTACCTTTTGGGTATATGTCTAAGAGTGGAATTGCTGGATCCTGTGGGAGACTGATTCCCATTTTCCTGAGGAACTGCCATACTGATCTCCAAAATGGCTGTACAAGTTTGTACTCCCACCAGCAGTGGGGGAGTGTTCCCCTTTCTCCACATCCTCTCCAGCATAAACTGCAATTGGTGTTTCTAATTTTAGCCAGTCTGATAGGAATAAGAAGGTATCTCAGAGGTGTTTTGATTTGCAATTCTCTGATGGCTAAGGATGTTGAACACTTTCTAAAGGGTCTTTCAGCAATTTTGGATACCTCTATTGAGAATTCTTTATTCAGTTCTGTATCCTACTTTTTAATAGGGTTATTTGGTGTTTGGTGACAACTTTCTTTAGTTCTTCTTATAATTTGCAGATCAGCCCTCCTTCAGAAGTGGGGTTGGTGAAGACGTTTTTCCCAGTCCATGAGCTGCCAAGAGGTCTTGTTGAATGTGTACTTTTTCTTATAGAAGATCCTCAGTTTCAGGACTACATCTCTATAGTAGAGTTTGAAGTTGGGGATGGTGATTGTAGGTTTTTTTTTTTTTTTTTTTTTTTTTTTTTTTTTTTTTTGGCTATCCTTGGTCTTTTTTTTTCCCATATAAATTTGAGTTTTATCCTTTCTAGGTCAGGTAAGAGTTGTGCTGGGATTTAGATGGGGATTGCATTGAATGCGTGAGAACACAGGAGATCTTTTCAAATTCTGGTATATTCTTTAATTTCTTTCTTTAAAGACACAAATTTCTTGCTATAGGACTTTCACTTGTTTGGGAAGCAATAACCCAAGAGACTTTATGTTGTTTGTGGCTATTGTAAAGGGTGATGTTTCTCTTATTTCTTTCTCAGCCCCTTTATAGTCTGTATATTGTAGGGCTACTGATTTTTTTTTTTTTTGTATTTTCCTACTTTGCTAGAGTTTTTCGTTCAGTTATGCAAAACCTATCATATCATCTGTACATAGTGAGTGTTTGACTTCTTCCTTTCCAATTTGTAACCCCTTGATCTCTTTTTGTTTTCTTATTGCTCTAGTGAAACTTCAGGTAGAATATTTAATGTTTCTGAATTTGGAGAAATTGCTTTAAGTGTGTCTCCATTCAGTTTGGTGTTGGCTGTTGGTTTTCTGTATATTGCTTTTATTGTTTGAGTATGTTCCTGTTCTCAGTATCCTGATCTCTCCAAGGCCTTTATCAAGAAATGGTGTTGAATTTTGTCAAAGGCATTTTCAGCATCTAGACATAATCATATGATTTTTCTTCTTCAGTTTGTTTACGTAGCTAATCACATTGATATATTTTCATATGTTGAACCATTCCTGCATCCCTGGGATGAAGCCTACTTGGACATGGTGGATGATTTCTCTTATGTGTCCTTGGATTTGATTTGCCAGTATTTTATTGAATATTTGTGAATCATGTTCATAAGGGATATTGGTCTGTAAGTTTCCTTTCTTAGTTGTGTCTTTGTGTGGCTTGGATACCAACATAATTGTAGCCATGTAAAATGAGATTGGTAATAAACCTTCTGCTTTTATTATGTGGACAATTTGAGGAACTTTTGTATTAGCTCTTCTTTTAATTACTGGTAGCATTCTTTACTGAAGCCATTTGGCCCTGGGCATTTTTTGGTTGGGAGGCTTTTGATGAGAGATTCTATTCCATTGGATGTTATAGAACTATTAAATTGCATATCTGTTCTTGATTTAATTTTGGTGATAGCTATCCACAAATTAGTACATTTCCTTTGAATTTTTGTATTTTGTGGAGTACAGGTTTTCAAAGTATGACCTGGAAATTCTCTGGATTTCCTAAGTATCCTTTGTAATGCCCCCCTTTTCATTTCTGATTTTGTTGATTTACATGATCTCTCTCTGCTTATTGATCAGTTTGGATAAAAGCTTTTCTATCTTGTTATTTTTAATAAAAATAAAACACAACTCTTTGTTACATTGATTCTTTGTATTGTTTTCTTAGTTTCTACTTTATTACTTTCAGCCCTCCTGGCATCTACTCCTCTGGGGTGAGTTTGCTTTTTGTTCTAAGGCTTTAAGTGTGCTGCTAATTCTTTAATGTGGCTATCCTCTGTTTTCTTCATATGGGAACTTAGTGCAATTAATTTTCCTCTTAGCACTGCTTTTAAAGTGTCCCATGTGTTTGGGTATGTTTTGTTCTCATTCTCGTTGAATTGTAGGAAGTCTTTTATTTCTTTCTTTATTTCTTCTTTGACCCAGGAATGGTACAATGGCACATTGTTTACTTTCCATGATTTTGTAGGATTTCTACAATTTGTGTTGTTGCTGAATTCCAGCTTAAAACATGGTTGTCTAATAAGATACAGGGGACTATTCCAATTTTTTTTGTAAAATCTTTTGAGGTTTGTTATGTTGCCTAGTATGTGGTTGATTTTAGAGAAGGTTCTATGTGGAGCTGAGAGGAAGATATTTTCTTTTGTGTTTGGATGGAATGTTCTATAGATGTCTGTTAAATCCAATCGAGACATAACTTCTGTTAGTTCTTTTGTTTCTTTGTTAAGTTTCTGTCTGTTTATCCTGTCTAGCGGTGAGAGTGGGGTGTTAAAGTTTCCTATTATGTGTGCGTGAGGTTTTAGGTGAGCTTTGAATTTTAGTAATGTTTCTTTTGCGAATGTGGGTGCCTTTGTGCTTGGGACATAGAACTTTCTGTATGGTTGGATTTGTGGATATGTATTATGAAAATCGGACTTTGTCATTGAAAATCTTGGTGATTAAGAGTCTTTCGGGGTACAGTAGCCTAGACTGGCATCCGTGGACAATCTTAGAATTTGTAAAACATCTATCCAGGACCTTGTGATCTTGAGAGTTTCCATGGAGAAGTTTTGTGTAATTTTGATAGGTATGACTTTATATTTTAACTAGCCCATTTCCTTCACTGCTCTCAATATTCTTTCTTTATTCTATATGTTAGGTGTTTTGAATATTATGTTTTGAGGTAACTTTTTCTTTTGGTCTGGTATTTGGGATGCTTCTTGTATTTTCATAGTCATGTCTTTTTTCAGATTGGAAAAGTTTCCTTTAATGATTTTGTTGAATATGTTTTCTGTACCTTTGAGCTTGGCTTCTTTGCCTTCTCCTATGCCTATTATTCTTAGGTTTGGCCTTTTCCCAGTGTCCCACATTTCCTGGATATTTTGTGTTAAGAATTTGTTGTATTTAAGATTTTCTTTGGTTGATGAATCTATTTCCTCTAGTTCATCTTCAAAGCCTGAGATTCTCTCTTCAATCTCTTATATTATGTTGGTTATGCTTGCATCTTTAGTTCCTGATCTTGTACCCATTTTTTTCTATTTCCAGCATTTCCTCAATTTGTGTTTTATTTATGTCTCTATTGTCTGAGCGGGTCCAATGTGCTCAGAGCAGACCCAGGAAGTACCATGGAGGTGGAAGAGGTATTGGACCTGCAATCTGCCCCAATACTCACCCCAAACAGTGGGCCCAGGAGGACAAAGGTTCGGGTTATGGTGTTTTAAGTGATTTATTTATAATTTTCACCCTGAAGGGCTTATGTTTAAAATAATTAAAGGGGAGTTTATATATGTGTTTTATTTATTTATTTTTTTGCCTGCAAGTATGTCTGTGACATTCATGTGCATTCAGTGTCCACAGAGGCTAGAAGAGGGCATTGGAATTACACATGATTGTGAGCTGCCTTCTGAGTGCTAGTAATCTATCCTGGGTCCTCTAGAAGGGCAGCTACTGCTATTAACCACTGAGTCATCTCACCAACCTCTTACTTCTCATTTAACTATCTACTAAAATCAAATTACCACCACAGATACTTAGAGGTGATGCCTGTATTTCTTTTCTGTTAATTTGAACCAGATAGAACTCAATAAAAATAACACTGCTTCATAACCACTGAGATGCTAACAAAGGCAACATGACTCTCATCTCTGATAAAGATAATAAACTTTAAATAAAATTGTTATAATTTATTGGGTTTGTCCCCATCTAAAAGCCCTTCTGTCCTTTGCTAAGTGAAGTCCTACACAGCAGGAGTGAGCACATGAGGGCACTGTGGTTTTTATGTGTGTCTGAGTATGCCAAAATTTGATTATCATAGTCATAACACAATGTCCAGGGTGTCGAGATTGTCACACTACACAGGCATTAGAGACCCTATGATGCTTTCATCCAGCCTGAGTCCTAGGTATTCTTAAATATAGAACACTAGCTCTGCAATACTTATCCTATCCCACCCCAAATTCAAACTGTCATTTGTAAGCATAGCACCTTGCAATTTTTATAAATCTTAGATTTGCAGTTCTTTAAGATACAACAACAGTAATAAGGACAAGTTTTATCAAATGGCCTTCTGTCTAGATCATATGATTGTTAAACTTTATTGAAAATGTTGGGGTTAAGCACCACCATAGAAACAAATATCTGAAATTTGATGGGGGATATCTAGATTAGGTTAATTGGAGTTAGAAAGCCACATTATATGTGTACAGCACTATTCCATAGGCTAGAGTAGCACTCTGAATAAAATGGAAAAATCAAGCGAACAGAAGCCTCCAACTCTGTTTCCTGATTGTGGACACATGAGACATGCCCTTTGTGCTGCCACACCTTTCCTCTGGAATTTTAGCCTAACCAAAGATAAATCTTCCTTTCCTTAAATTTCTTTCTTCAGGTGTTTTTTTCATAGTACCAAGACAAGTAACTAATATAGCTAATAGCGTGGTTATTTATATGCAATTAAGTAGCATGGTCTCCCAGCAACTGTTCAACAAATGTTCCATTTGTTAAAACTTTAATTCATAAACTCTATTTTTACTCTTGCAATTTGAACATAGTTAAATATTTATTTTTACTGGATTCTGTAATGCTTAGCAAATTTCTTTGTCACCTATAAATTTTGCTATTGATACAAATATGGTTTTCTAATAATAAATATTATTATTGGTATACTATGTCATAGCAAGGAGGATCTCAAGTGTTTTAATGAACAGACTAAATTTTCCAAGTTGAAGCTACTGGGTGGAGATAGATTTATCAAGCCATTGTTTATTAAATTGGACCATTATGTCAGCTTTAAGTTACATAAATATATTAGAACTTCTTATGTGCATTGATATTTATATAAACACATAGTTTTATAGAGAATAATATATTGGCATCACATAATTATTTTAAAATGTTATAATATCATTATGAAAGGGAAAAGAGAAATTAACAAAAGAACATAATCATCAGGATATAATTCTGTTTAGGTATTGAAAATTTTCCAGAGATAAAAGTCCATAGAAAAGGCTAAGGTATTGATAATTGATAATTGCATCTCTGGACCGTGGGGACAGAATTCTCTTCCTGGCTTGAGTTTATCTCAGATACGTCTGATTTGTTCCACAGATATTTTTGTGCTCAGATGTTGAAAAGAAAGAAAAAACAATGAACAACAGTTTAAGTTTTGTCTTAATTTTATAAGGCACAAAAGGAGAAAGACTAAGTAGCAAATACTAGCGGTACAAGATGAATTTGAATTGTGTGATGTGTATATGCACTGTTGTGTATTTCACCACCAGTTAAAATCATATAGTCATGTTTTTCTTCCTAAGCTTGCTGACCTTGTTAAATATAGTATGTTCATGCAATTAAAAAACATCCTAACAATACTATAAGAGTGGTATAAATTCTCAAATTGCTAATTATTTTCTTCATCACTTGTTCTCTTTTGCTTCTTGGCCAGGTGATGTTGTGAAAAGTGTGCCAGTTGTTCATTGTTTTTCTTCCACATATCCCAGGAACCAGAGCAGTAAACATACTGGCAAGAAGTTAAGACCAACTCCCTCCTGCTGTTATTGGCCATTGATGTAGGCAATAAACTGATTAAAATTGTTTTACTGCTGAATCAAAAAACAAGCTGTTTAAGGACAGACATTATTTCAACACCAAAAGCTTGCAAATTTGCAGTTTGGGTTTTTCACATTAGTATAATGTAAACAGCTACTTGGATTAAAAATGACCTGTCATAGGAAAAATCTATTTAGGAAAACAGCATGATTACATGAAATTATAATGACTTGTTTCCTCCATTACTAAAGAACTTGGGGATGCAGTAGTTTTTAAAGAATATTATGTGAAGCTAATGGAAATGATTTCTGAGAAGATTCTTGGCTTTTGTTCATTACATTTCCATACTATTAGCAGTTGTTTCTAGTTAGAAGGCAAATTGAAATTAGTTTATTCTGTTTCTGGGAGGGAACAACCTACTGTTCTAAATAATGAGCTGTAAAACAGTGTGTGAGTTACACATAAAATGATAAATGTAACTAGCAAGCATTAAATAGAGTGCTGGAAACCATTATTGTTATTTGCCAATCTGCAAACAATTTTCTTTGTTCTATTCATTAGGGTAAATCTAGAAAGAAACATAAACATGATTTAAAAAACCATCAAAGGAAAGTTATGGCTTCAATTAGTATCATTATTCTTGGGAAAGCAAAATGATCTTACTCAACTGTAAGCCTATCACCTCACAGTCCTGACATGATTCCCAAGGAGTTAATAGCCAACAACAAAAACAAAAAGGTTCAATAAAAGTACTGTTCAGATTCTTATTAAGTGATATATACTTTTGAAATGTCGGTAAAAGATGAATATTCCAAGAGGCAAAATATAGAGTGACTTTAGAAGGCTGTGCATGCTTTGCTAAGTACAGAAAGGAGACAAGGATATATGTAAAAGGAAAATATCAAAAAGTCTTAGGGTAGTTAGCTG
Source organism: Phodopus roborovskii (assembly GCF_943737965.1). NCBI lineage: Eukaryota > Metazoa > Chordata > Mammalia > Rodentia > Cricetidae > Phodopus > Phodopus roborovskii. Next base: position 21,111,629 of record NW_026126433.1, read on the forward strand.
AGGAACTAGAAAGAAAATAAGGCATTGTCTTTCAGGATTTATGCCACTTTAGCACAGACCTTTAATAATCCCAGGACTCAGGAGTCAGAGGCAGAAGGATCTCTGTAAGTTTGAGGCCAGCCTTGTATACAAAGCTAGTTCCACGACAGGCTACAAAAGCTACAAAGAAACTCTGTATCAAAAAAAAGTGTAAATATATCTATATATATGTATGTATGTATATGTATGTATATATATTATTTCTTGGATTAAAACATCTATATTAATTATCTATAAAACCTATTCTACTTCTATTTATAATACAGTTCATGATCTTTAAGAGAAAATAATTACAAGCAGAAATATATAATTTATACCCCACAAAATGAAAATTTTATGAGAGGAAAGTTTATGTTCAATTGCTGGGACAAGAGAAATGTTGTAGGGGAGAGGTATTTACCTACATTTTAGAACATGAATGAGATTGAGTAAGGTCTTTGCCTGTTTTCCCTCCCAGTTCCTTTCATCTTCTGCACTTGAAAAAAGATGAGTTAGATAGGTCCCAGAGCAGCAGACAGATATGAAGAAGGACCATAAATAGGTAATAAAGAGGACATACTTTTAACTTTTCCTTACATTTCTTACATCAGACAAAGGCCTAAAACCCTGTGTGCTTTCTGTCCATCCATTAGTGATTTTCTGACCGTGGACTGAAGCTAATATTCAAGAAAAGGTCTATATGTGTTTGTACTATAGCTGAGGCTCTATCAGTTTGCCCATCTCTGTTCAAACTGACAAACCCTAAATTAGGGAAAGAAAACTCCTCACTCACCCTTAGAATATCCAGTCCTTAATTGGAAACCGGACTTAAAGCTACTGAGTCCTCTACTCTATTCTGCCTTGCAGATGGTCGTTCGGTGTCTCTGTGTGTGTCTCCCCACCACTATTAAATTCCTGTCTTCACAGCTTGACTCCATCGCATGCCTGGCCTTTTCCCGGCTGTTTTCTGGTGAACCTGATTTTTGTTTAATCCTATAAATTCTTGAAGTTGAAGAGAACACGAACCTGATCAAGGCCCAATAACATTCTTGTTATTGCTTCTCATTCCTTTTATTCTCCTTCTCCCCTTCACTTGCTCTTTTCACCCCCTCCTTATTTTCTTTCTCTTCCTCCTTTTTATTTTGAAGTTGGAATGAAGCAAATAACACATACAATTATTTACCATTTAATAATTATTTTCAGTGAATACAGACAGACCTATGTGTCATTTTCATTAATTATTAGTGATATGGCTAAAACTAGAAGTAATATTTTATTCAAATAAATGGTCCTGTTGTTATGCACAATCCCAACACATGGCATATGCTAATGGTTTGTATAGTTGTTGAAGAGCAAATAATCAAAGCCCAAAGGCAGCACAGTGGAGGCTTCATTTATACTCTGAGATAAGAACTGAAATTGGCAAAGGATGATATTTATAAATGCTCTAAGAAGAAACAAAGAAATTCACATTTTGTTCATATATAGTAGGATGAGTTTTCAGTTTTTCTCCAGAGTTTTCAGTTTTTCTTCCAATCAGCCTTATTTTGTCTATTGTATTTCAATTTTAAAGTCACAATATCCTATATATATATATATATATATATATATATATATATATATATATGGAAAAGTATAAGTAATTAAAAAGTATCACATGGAATTTGAGTTGTGTTGAGATTGATTCTCTATTACTGTAGTTTTATTGTTCAGCATTATTTAAGCTAAGAACCAATTTTCTCATTTGTAAAATGAGGTATAAGAAGCCTACTTCGCAGTGTTTCTGTATTATGTGAGATAACTCATACAATTACCTAACAGTGTTGAAAATCTCAAAATTCAGGTCTAGAACTGGATTTGTGCATGTGTATAGACAAGTGTCATTGTGAAATATTTTCTATGCAGACTTTAGTTATACATTTATTGAACAGAAGCAGAGTTGTAGTGGGTGAAAGCTAATGGCAGAAGGAATTACAAAATTATTCTTTGTAACTTTCTCACTGGATTTATCCTGTGAAAGAGAATTTCTGATAAAGCATGTTTAGACATTTTCAGTTTCTTCTCTCCTCATTAGGAACACAATAAATGTTTATGTGTTTTAACTCAGGATACTGTAAGAGGAAGGTGATTCCTGACACCCATATGTGAGGATTAGATATAGTAAATCCTGTAGGTAGTCTGTTGATGGATGTTGTTTGTATTGAAACTTTGTATCACTACATCACAATGTTCCTTTACAAAAGGCCTGCTTTTCCAACCAGGAAAGGATCAGAGACCTAGTATTGCATTAAATTCATTTTTAATTAATTACCTCTCAAATGTTACACATTTGCCCATTTTATTTCTAGAGGGAATATAAAAACTTTGAAACAGCTGTTTTGTGAAGAAAACATAAGATTGTAAGAATTGGGGTTCTGAGATTTAATATGGCTTATTTCTCTTAGGTCTGTAGCATTTTCAACCATGAGGAAGCCAGACACTAATGTAAGAAAAAATAGTCCAACATTAATTTGGAACTTGAGTTTTAAACTGCTTCATTTCTCTTGGAATACAAAATTTGTCTTTATTGTTTGATTTTTGTTTAATGCATATGAATGTTTTGTGTGCAAGAGTTCCTGTGTACCACTTGTATGCCTGGTACAGAAAGCCAATGAGGATTTCTGTCTTCTGGACTTGAAGTTACAGATGTTTGCGAATCATCCATCATGTGAGTACTGGAAGCAGAGGTTAATGTTCTGGAATAGCATCCAGTACTCTTATTTACTAAACTAAACTTTCCAGCACCTATTTTTTATTTTAATATATATATATATATATATATATGTATATTAAAATATATATTGATTGGTATGTGTGTGCATGGGATTGCTTGCAGTGCCTATGGAAAACTCAAGAGGACATTGGTTAGCATGGAGCTGGAGTTACAGGTGTCTGTGAGTCACCTGATGTGGATGTTGTTAATTGAACTCACATTCTTGTAACAGTAGAAGGTACTTAACCAATGAGCCATATCTCCAGCTCCTGAATGAGTACTTTCTGATAATATGAAAAACAGGTGTATTTTTTTTAGTTAACCATTTCCATATATTCATAAAATGACAATCAACTTACAAAGCACAGGTTTACTGGTACATGTACATGTCTATAACATTAGTCTTAAGCAAGGCAGATCAGGAGTTCAAAGCCATATACATCCCAATACTGAATTGATGGCCATCATACATCTTAGGCCATATGCTAATCATATCTCAAAATTAACCCTTGGTAATAAAATAGACATAAAGAAAGAAATCAGTGGTTATTGTCACTTAACTTGATAATGAGGGTGTGAATTAGAATTGAGGGAGATTTGAGGTGTATTGTGGAATCATAGTTCAGCAGAAACTTCCTAAAATGTGATCTTAATGAAGTCAAAACTTGTAGTACCAGAACTGGGTTACATCCAGCTGAGTTGTTGGCATAAAAGGTTCATGTACCTCCCCCCCCCAAAAAAAATCAGGCTATTGCTCTCCACAAACAGGCAGAAAGTTCCCATTGCTGAGCACAACATCCAAACCTTGCAAATAGTGCAGTAGCTCTATTGCCTAGATAGACTCTCTATAGTCTAGTTTCTTTGTTATAGCTATGTATCATGCAAGCTACTGAAAGGAAAGCATAAAAGTTAACCTAAAGACCAAACATTTGAACTACACCATTTTCCTGAATGAAAAATATGCTAGAGCACTGGTGGAACAAAGCTTGGGAGAAGCACTAAGCAATGTCTGTGTGGCACTTGAATGCAATTTGTCCCTGGTAACTCATAGGGAATGTCACTATTGAGAGGTACAGCTATTTTGGAATAGATATGGTTTTGTTGAAAAAAGTATGTCACTAGGGAGGCAGACTTCAAGGTTTTATATATGCTTAAGCTATTCATTGTATCTCAGTCCCCTTCCTGTTGCCTGTGGATCAAGATATAGGACATTCATCTCCTCCAGCACCATGTCTGCCTGCACCAAACCATGTCCTACCATGATGATAATGAACTAAAAGTTGCAATAATGAAAATTTTACTTTATATGTGTTGTTATGGTCCTTGTGTCTCTTCACAGAAATAAAAACCCTAAGACAGAAGTGGATATTGCTGTTTTTGTTTGTTTGTTTGTTTGTTTGAGGAACTTGAGCTTTGATACTTTGGTTTAGGAAAGCAGCGGAGTGCATTAAGTGTTGCTGAACCTCCATAGAAGGAGCAGATAAAAAAGTGGTGCTGAGGATAATTTGAACTGTGGGTGCCTGGATCAAGAGATTTCAGAAAAGGTTAGAATGTGGCCTAGAGATTGTTCTTGTGATATTTTGGTGAGAATGTGGCTGCTTATTATCCTTGTCAGCAGAGTCTGCCAGAAGCTAAATTGTATTTTGGATAAATTTCTTTGTCAGGAGAAGTTTCAAAACAGCCTAGTATAGATTCTGCTGTTTGATTATTAGTGTTAACTTAAATGAAGATTTATAATTAACAGGAGCAAGCTGAGCAAGGAAAAAATATAAAAATCTAATATTTGAGGAGAAAATCACACAATGAAGTGGAATAGGGAAGAAAGAAAATAAATAGTAAGAAATGGAATAAAGGGCATGGTGACTTCAGGGCACAATCCCACCCATCTAAGTTTCCAACTTGTGAAAAGGAATTAATGAAAAGCTTTGAGCCAGGTGTTGTGCCACCTTATTTTAACCCAAAGGAAGGCAGAGGCTGGTGAATCTCATAATTTGAGGCCAGCCTAATCTACAGTCTACAGACTCAATCACACCACAAGGATACTTGCTTAACTATGTTCATAGTATCTTTATTCATAACATCCCTAACCTGGAAACAACCTAGATGTCCCTCAACTAGAGAATAGATAAGGACAATGAGGTACATTTACTCAATGGAGTTTTATTGTGTAATAAAACAAACAAACAAAAACAAAAAATAAACAAAACAAAACAAACAAAAAAACAAGAATAAAAAACAGTGGCTGGCATCATGAAATTTAAAGGTAAATGGATAGAAATAGAGAAAATCATAATGGGTGAGGTAACCCAGACCAAGAAAAAGAAACACAGTATATACTCACTCATAAGTTGGTACTAGATATAAAGCAAAGGATAACAAGACCACAGTCCACAACTTCAGAGAAGCTAGGTAACAAGGAGGATCCTAAAAGGGACATATGGATTGCCATGTGTAGGGGAACTAGAGGAGACCTTCTGGGTAAAGTAGGAGCAGAACTAAAAGGGAGGGGATGGGGAATGTGAACATAAGGACCCAGAAGACCCAGTTGAAGGAGGGATGAGGGGGATAGCAATGAAAGATATCTCCATAGAGGGAGCCATTATATAGCTAGGGAGAAACCTGATGCTAGGAAAAATTCCCAGGAATCCACAAGCCCCTAGCAGTTTTGGAGAGGGTGCCTGAACTGGCCTACCCCTGTAATCATATTGGTGACTACCCTAACTGTCATCAGAGAACATTCATCCAGTAACCAATGGAAGAAGATGCAGAGATCCACAGCCACACACTAGGCAGAGCTACAGGTGAAGAGAGGAAGGAGGGATTATATGAGCAATTGGATGGGGTCAGGTCTTGATAGGGAAACCTACAGAGACAGTTACCCCAAACTTTTTGGAACTCATGGACTCCAGACTGGCCGCTGGGGAACTTAAATGGAACTGATCCAGGCCCTCTGCATGTAGCCTGGTCTTGGGATCCTGTGCACTGGGACCACTATCCCTGGTGTATGAGCTGGCTTTTTGAAACCCATTGCATATGATGAGATACCTTAATCCTCCATGTTGCTTAGATGATTTACTTAACTCTTAATTCCATACATTTCAATTGAAAATGACTAGGAATGTTAAAATATATTCTTCTTGCAGATATTAAACAGTCAAAATAATCAAAGTAAATTAACATCAGAATATGTAATATGTATATACATATATTATTAGCAGAATTAATTTATTATTATTTTAATAAGCACATTAATACTAATATGAATGCCATGTTCTGAGGTGTATACTGACCTGAATGAACAGGTTTCCAATAGTTAGGTGAGTTGACCAAAAGCAAAAGATGAGAAACAAATAATGAACTTAAAATTCACTGAAGATGCACCATCACATGGGAACTTAATATCACCACTGGTTATGATGCTGACACTTGGAACCTCATGAAAAATCAGATGACATATCTCAGAAGTGCAGGACCTGGTTATAGTTATGAATTCACATAAATCATCAGTAGGAGTCATCTGGAACCTTAATGTTGTGGTCCATATATTCTGGAGGATCTGCCTGGGGTGTGGCTTGGAAACTGAACTTTGAAGCCATTTCTGGGAGGGTCTCATACACAGTGAAGGTAATTGGGACTTGTGAAGAGCCGATCAGAACAATCTAGAAGCCAATTAACTTCTCTGCATGGTGCCACTTTGAGACCCATCAAAGGGGAGCTGGGGACATCTGGGTAGCTAAAATAAACAGTACTGGTCCTGCTTTAAAAATTTCCTTTAATAATAATATGAATATTATGAATAACTGCTATGCAGCAAGTATCTCCTGATCCAATATAAATCACTCTAAAACCAGCAACTAATAAAACAGATTAAGTTTTCATTCATGGAATATGTATTTAAATGGAATTAAGACAAAATTTTAGAAATAAAGTTGAGTTACTTGCAGATTAAGATCTTTTCTATCAAGAAAATTGATAGATTGAAGGTAAGAGATGATGATAATGAAGGAAGGATGCTCTAAAGAGATCACAATCAGGCTTGCACACAAGTTTGTGATTAAAACACCCAAAAAGTTAAGTAGGAGCCACAACAATTGGAGAGAGCAGACAGCCATGCACCTGGAAGAGGTACTAAATCAGAGTATTCCAAAAAACAGGAAACTTGGGATCATTAGGTGAAATAGAATTACAAACTAACTATAATCAGTATAGGATGTAGATCATTTCAAGAGCTTAGATTTAATCTTCAAAGCATTAAGCAATATTTGTAGAACTGTAGCAAAACATGTGGAGTACATTTAATTGGTTTTCTGAAAACGTGTTGTTGAGGTCCACTTTGAAGACCTGAGGCTAGTTGCAAAAACTTATAGTAGTGCCAAGACTGTGAACAAGGGTATTAGATTCAATGTGGGAGAAATGGCCTTGTGAGGTATTTATGGAAGTTGGCATTAAGAATAACTGTTAATCAGCTGGACAAAGCAGCCTTACAGACTACAGCCAGGATTTCTGAATCTTCTTCGAATCCCCCATGACAGTGCCCCTTACCAGCAGGAAGTAGTTTGGAAAGAACAATGCCCAAATTCCCAAATATCGTCTATAAATGTTTGTTTTCATTTAATTGGAATTTGTTATATAAAATAAATTTAAAAAAATAAATTAAAAAAATAACTGTTAATGGATTGCCTTTGGGTAATGGAAACAAATACCTAAACTGTTCCTCGTATGAACATTGATAATGTGAATGAGCTTGACTGTGACAACACAAAATGGTGGGGTGAACATTAAAACTACCTTTTGGTCATATTATAGTGAAATGATTTATAGATACTCAAGAGGAAATAAAAACGAAGGTGAAATAACTCCAAGTTTATCATCTTACATGAAAGTAAAAAAGTGGGGGCAAGATCCTTGACCCCAAAATCCGGGCCTCTGCCAAAGAAAGAGGACTCAGCTGGAGAACTCCAGTTTCCAGTGAGATCCGACTATCCTGCAAAACCTTCTCAAGTTCCAGCTCAGGCTTGTCCTCTTCCTCCAGATATTGGCCAGAGCTATTGGCCAGAGCTATGGGCCAGAGCTATTGGCCAGAGCTATTGGCAAGAAGACCACTGTGAGTACCTGCTGGCATCTTCTTGTTGGATCCTCATCCTTGACCCCATACCTGGATCCCTGTCTGCGGAGAAACCTCCTAGAGAGCTTGGACCACACAGAGCTACAGATAGAGAGAGGGGGAGACCCCACCAACACCTACTGGAAGAAGCTATGGGAAGAAGGCAATACAAGAGAACACCTAACAACAGAAATACAAGCATGACACCACGAGAATCTAGGGAATATACACCAACTAGAATGGAACACAACAACAAAGCAGAGGAAGCAAAAGTGTATGACTTAAAAATTACCATCATAAAAATGATAGAGGCCCTCAAAGAAGATGTGAGAAAAGTCTGTTAAAGTAATGGAGGAAAAAAACAAACAAAAAAGTGGAAGAAATGAACAAATTCCTTAAAGTAAAGAAAGCCAAGAAAAAACAAGCAGGTGAAGGAAACAGTTCAAGACTTGAAAACTGAAATAGAGAAAATAAAGGCAACACAAACTGAAGGAATGCAGGAAATAGAAAAGCTGGGCAAAAAATCGGATACAAGCATAACCAAGAGAATTCAAGAGATAGAAGAGAGAATCTAAGGCACAGAAGATAAACTAGAAGAAATAGATTCATCGACCAAAGAAAATCATAAGTCCAACAAATCCTAAACACAAAACATCCAGGAAATGTGGGACACCATGAAAAGGCCAAACCTAAGAATAATAGGCATAGAGGAAGGTGAGGAAGCCCAGCTCAAAGGTGCTGAAAACATATTCAACAAAATCATCGAGGAAAACTTTCCAAATCTGAAGAAGGACATGCCCATGAAAGTACAAGAAGCCTACCGAACCCCAAATAGGCTGGACCAAAGAAAAAAGACCCCTCGACATATAATAATTAAAACACCTAGCATACAGAATAGAGAAACAATATTAATAGCAGCAAAGGAAAAAGGACAGGTAACATATGAAGGCAGACCTATCAAAATTACACCTGACTTCTCCATGGAAACCCTCAAGGCCAGAAGGTCCTGGATAGATGTTCTAAAAGTATTAAGAGAACATGGATGCCAGCCTAGGCTACTATATTCAGCAAAACTCTCAATCACTATAGATGGAGAGAACAAGATATTTATTGACAAAATTTATTCCCAATACGTATCTACAAATCCAGCCCTACAGAAAGTATTGGAAGGAAAACTCCAACCCAAGGAAGGTAACTACGCCAACAAAAATGTAGGCAACAGATAATCCAACTACACCAGAAACCAAGGGTGAAGCAGAACTAATATATTCACAACACCACTGCCAACAACAAACCTAAATCAAACAAGCATCAACAATCAATGGTCCCTCAACATTAATGGTCTTAACTCACCTATAAAAAAGACACAGGCTAACAGAATGGATACGAAGACAAAATATATCCTTCTGCTGCATACAAGAAACACATCTAAGCTTCAAAGATAGACATTACCTCAGGGTAAAGGGTTGGGAAAAGATTTTCCAATCAAATGGAAATAATAAGCAAGCAGGTGTAGCTATCCTAATATCTAACAAGTTAGACTTCAAACCAAAATTAGTCAAAAGAGATGAAGACGGTCATTTCATATTCAGCACAGGAGAAATCCATCAAAACAAAATCTCAGTTCAGAACATCTATGACCCTAGTACAAAGTCACCCACATTCGTAAAAGACACACTACTAAAACTCAAAGCTCCTATAAAACCTCACACACTTATAATGGGAGACTTCAATACACCACTCTCAACACTAGACAGGACCACAAATCAGAAACTCAACAAAGAAACAAAAGAATTAACAGAAGTTATGTCTCAACTGGGGTTAACAGACATCTATAGAACATTCCATCCAAAGACAAAAGAATATACCTTCTTCTCTGCTCCACATGGAACCTTCTCTAAAATCGACCACATACTAGGAGACATAACAAACCTCAACAGATACAAGAGAATAGGAAAAGTCCCCTGTATCTTATCGGACCACCATACTTTAAAATTGGAATTCAACAACAACACAAATAGCAGAAAACCTGCAAACTCATGGAAACTTAACAATGTGCAATTGCACCACTCCTGGGTCAAAGAAGAAATAAAGAAAGAAATTAAAGACTTTCTAATATTCAATGAGAATGAGGATACAACATACCCGAACTTATGGGACACCTTGAAAGCAGTGCTACAAGGGAAGTTCATTGCATTAAGTGCCCATATGAAGAAAACAGAGGATAGTCACATAAAAGAATTAACAGCCCAACTGAAAACCTTAGAACAGAGAGAAGCAAATTCACCCCGCAGGAGTAGACGCCAGGAAATAATCAACGTGAGAGCCGAAATCAACAAAATAGAAACCAGAAAAACAATACAAAAAATCAATGCAACAAAGAGTTGGTTTTTTTGAGAAAATCAACAAGATAGACAAACCTTTATCCAAATTAATGAAAAAGCAGAGACAGAACATGCAAATTAACAAAATCAGAAATGAAACTGGGAATATAACAACAGACACAGAGGAAATCCAGACAATTTTCAGGTCATACTTTGAAACTCTGTATTCCCACAAAAATTGAAAATTCAAAGGAAATGGACAAGTTTCTAGATAACTATCACTTACCAAAATTAAATCAAGAACAGACAAACAACTTAAATAGACCTATAACCCACAATGAAATCGAAAGCCTTCCAACCAAAAAAAGTCCAGGGCCAGATGAATTCAGTGCAGAATTCTACCAGACATTCAAGGAAGAAATAATACCACTACTCCTCAAACTGTTCCACAAGATAGAAACAGAAGGTTCATTGCCAAACTCTTTTCATGAGGCCACAATAACGTTGGTACCCAAACCTCACAAAAACACAACTAAGAAAGAAAACTACAGACCAATATCCCTGATGAACATCGATGCAAAAATACTCAATAAAATACTGGCAAACCGAATTCAAGAATACATCAGAGAAATCATCCACCATGACCAAGTAGGCTTTATCTCTGGAATGCAGGGATGGTTTAACATACGAAAATCTATCAACGTGATCCACAATATAAACAAACAGAAAAAGAAAAACCATATGATTATCTCCCTAGATGCAGAAAAACCCTTCGACAAAATTCAACACCCTTTCATGATAAAGGTCTTGGAGAGGTCAGGGATAACAGGAACATACCTAAATATAATAAGAGCAATATACAGCAAACCAACTGCCAACATCAAACTGAATGGACAGAAACTTAAGCCAATTCCTCTAAAATCAGGAACAAGACAAGGCTGCCCTCTCTCTCCATGTCTCTTCAATATCGTACTAGAAGGTCTAGCTAATGCTATAAGACAAGAAAAGGAGATCAAGGGGATCCAAATTGGAAAGGAAGAAGTCAAACTGTCTCTATTTGCAGATGATATGATAGTTTACAGAAGTGACCCAATAAACTCTACCAGGGAACTCCTACAGCTGATAAACACCTTCAGCCAACTAGCAGGATACAAGATAAACTCAAAAAAAAAACAGTAGCCCTACTTTTTTCAGACAACAAAGAGGCAGAGAAAGAAATCAGTGAAACATCACCCTTTACAATAGCCACAAACAACATAAAGTATCTTGGTGTAACACTTACCAAACAAGTAAAAGACCTATATAATAAGAACTTTGTGACTCTAAAGAAAGAAATTAAAGAAGATACCAGAAAACGGAAAGATCTCCCATGCTCTTGGTTAGGTAGGATAAACATAGTAAAAATGGCAATCTTGCCAAAAGCAATCTACAGATTCCATGCAATCCCCACTAAAATCCCACCACAATTCTTCACTGATCTTGAAAGGATAATAATCAACTTTATATGGAAAAACAAAAGACCCAGGATAGCCAAAACAACCCTATACAATAAAAGAACTTCAGGAGGCATCACCATTCCTGACTTTAAGCTCTACTACAGAGCTATAGTTCTGAAAACAGCCTGGTATTGACATAAAAATAGACAGGTAGACCAATGGAATTAAATTGAAAATCCTGATATTAACCCATGCACCTATGAACACCTGATTTTCGACAAAACAGCTAAATTTATACAATGGGGTGAGGACAGCATCTTCCACAAATGGTGCTGGCACAATTGGATGAGGGTGTGTAGAAGACTGCAGATAGACCCATGTCTGTCGCCATGCACAAAACTCAAGTCCAAATGAATCAAAGACCTCAACATCAATCCAGCCACATTGAACCTCTTAGAAGAGAAAGTAAGAGGTACCCTTAAACAAATTGGTATAGGAGACCACTTCTTGAACATAACTCCAGGGGCACAGACAATGAGAGAAGCAATTAATAAATGGGACCACTTCAAACTTGGAAGCTTCTGTAAGGCAAAGGACACAGTGGACAAGACCAAACAGCAGCCCATAGACTGGGAAAAGATTTTCACCAATCCAATATCCGACAAAGGGCTTATCTCTAAAATATACAAAGAACTCCAGAAACTAGTCAACAAAACACCAAATAACCCTATTAAAAATGGGGTACAGAACTGAAGAAAGAATTCTCAATAGAGGAAATCAAAAAGGCAGAAAGACACTTAAGAAAATGCTCCACATCCTTAGCTATCAGGGAAATGCAAATCAAAACAACTTTGAGATACCATCTTACACCTGCCAGAATGGCTAAAATTAGAAACACCAGTGATGACTCATGTTGGAGAGGATGTGGAGAAAGGGGAACACTCCTCCACTGCTGGTGGGAGTGCAAACTCGTACAGCCATTTTGGAGATCAGTATGGCGGTTCCTCAGGATAATGGGAATTAGTTTACCACAGGACCACACAATCCCCCTCTTAGGCATATACCCAAAGGATTCACATCCATGCAACAAAGACATCTGTTCAACTATGTTCATAGCAGCACTATTTGTAATAGCAAGAACCTGGAAGCAACCTAGATGCCTCTCAATTGAAGAATGGTTAATGAAAATGTGGCACATCTACACAATGGAATACTACTCTGCAGAAAAAAATAATGGTATCTTGAAATTCACAGGCAAGTGGATGGCACTTGAAGAAACCATCCTGAATGAGGTAACCCAGTCACAAAAAGAGGAACACAGTATGTACTCACTCATATATGGATTTTAGACCTAGATCAAAGGATCACCAGCCTATAATTCATATCACCAGAGGAACTAGGATACAAAGTTTATTCTAAGAGATTCATATAAAGTCCCTCACAGAACTGGGAAGGGACAAATCCCCCAGAGCTCAGGGGAAGTGGGGGGCCAGCGAATGGAGAGAGGAGGAGGAAAAAAATGAGGGGGAAGAAAGGAAAACATGTGTGATCAGGAAGATTGAACCTGGTAGGAATTGAAGATAGGAAAGAGAGAGACAGAGACAGAGAGAGATAACATTAAAGAGAGAGCCAATATTGGTTTGAAGATAAAATTGAACACAAAGAAAGGTCTAGAGTACTACAAGACTGCTGCCAACTAACAATTTGAGCTTTCATGGAAAGGCTATCATAAATGCCCTTTCTGGAGAGTGAGATCAACAACTAACTTCTCCATGGAGCCCTCAACTAATGCCTGTTGAAAACAGGATCAAACACCCACACATAAACACTAAGTCGAACTAGAACCCAGATGCAGATGGAAAGGACAAGACCATGAGGCAGAAACACATAGGGACAGCTTACCTGACAAGGAGGAGCTAACGGGTCCCCAGACTGATAGCTGGGAAGCCAGCATGGGACTGACTCAGGCCCCCCTGAGTATGGGTCTTATCCAGAAGGACTGAGCATTCTAAGGGACCTTAGACAGTGGAGCCAGGATGTATCCCTGGTGCACAAAAGGACTTTGTGAACACATCCCCCATGGAGGGATAACTGCCTTAATCTAGAGACAGGAGAGAAGCCCTAGTCCCTACTTCACATGACCTGTCATATCTACATGACCCCAACTGGATGGCATTCCCCTACATATCGAATTGGGGTGGGGTGATGGGAGGGGAGGGTGGTTAGAGTGCATGTGAGAGTGCAGAGAGGGTAAAAAGGAGGGAAGGAGGGAGGGAGGGAAGAAGGAAGGGAGGGAGAGGGAACTGGTATCGACATGTAAAATAATAAATTAAAAAAAATGCTTTGACTCCAAAATTTAAGTTCAAGGACAAGTTACTGGGGAAAAGGATTTCTATTTTTGTTTCTACAGAAAATGAAAAGATGTGGTTTCCTTCCAGACTAATGTGGTTTGATCACGCCAGAAAGCCTGAAACAGAGTACAAGTTGATCCTACATTCAAAACAAGCTGAACAAAGCAGCCTTACAGACTACAGACAGGATTTCTGAATCTTCTTCGAATCCCCCGTGACAGTGCCCCTTACTAGCAGGTAGTTTGGAAAGAGCAACGCCCAAATTCCCAAATATCGTCTATAAATGTTTGTTTTCATTTAATTGGACTTTGTTATATAATATAAATTAAAAAAGAAAGAAGTGATCACAGATAGTCTATTGGAGGAAGGTAAGTTAAGGGAAATGTAGGATAACAGCTTCATGAGAAGGTATCTGTTAGTTTTCAATAGATTAAAAAATGAATCCCTGCTTTTGGACACTTTTTGAAGTGAACAGATCCCTCAGAACCCAATCCCTGTGAGACAAGAAGTCACTGACAGGTCCCCTACTGTTAATTCCTAAATTTTGTGATTTAAATAAGATATAATGATATTAGAAACTACCAATGCTGTTTTAAAACAATAGTGAAACATTATCAAGTTCCAAAAATTCAATATCCACTGATATTCTTTAATTCCCAAAGTTAGATATGTTGAATAAATATAGTCTACTGTTTTATTCCTATTTAAAATATTACTAGATAATCATAACTTAGAAATGATTTATTTCAAAAGTAAGCATTATTTCAGAAGGGCTAACAAAACCAAGGCATATTCAGTGAATTTTATGGCTAATTAGATGTGGAAATTCTATATCTAAATGTGACCTACTTTTCACTAACATTTAAAGAAAACATATTTCTCTTCTATGTTTTATATGCTTTATCAAGCATAAGAATATGGTATTATTTTAGGATTAGCATATAAACTCATGGAATTCATTCATGCTATACAATTTAAGGGCATGACTCTTTAGCTCTTCACACTCAGAGACACTCTTATTAAAAGAAAAGTACAAATGGATCACTTTGTACTTGTTTCACATTTTAACTGATAATTTGGAATTAGGACTTAGGAGCTGCCCAGGAGGAAACTTTCTACAAAAATTTACTATTAGGGAAAATTGTATTTTCAGTTAGCTTATATTTCCTAGAAACAAGAAACTAATATTTATTTGTAACTGAGGGAATAAATATTTGTGAGACATTGTTGTTTATGCATTCATGCTATTGAAAAGTCAAAACAGTTTTGTTTTGAATACTGATTATAAACAATTGTTATTTGTCCAGTTTATACACTAATATGCATGGTAAAAATAGAAATAAACAAAACACATATTTTTATTTACATCATTTGATAATGATAGTTTCATTATTCAAAATAATAATCCTTATGATTCTCAATATTCAGTCAGAGTTAATTCACAGAATACAAATAAGTCTTCCTACCAGGGACTATCAAGAGAATTCAGGACTGCTTTTAGGGGTAGTGGAGAAATTAGATTACATTTTATACCAATGAGTGATTTTCTTGGAAGATAAGGTCTGAGGATGAAGATATGCATAATGAAATAAATTAGGGCATGATGGTAATATTTTAAAAACAAACTCATTTCTGGAGAAAATATTATTCATAAAATTGAAATCCAAGGCCAGTAGGGTAGCTGTGTGGTAAAGGTTCTAGCCACCAATAGTGACAACTTGAGTTCAGTACTGGAGCCATCTGTTAAGGGAAATAAATTAAACTCTTACAAGTTGTCCTGTGACCTTTATGTACATTATATACACACGAATGTATATGTGAAGCATCCAGGTGTGTGCATGCACACACACACACACACACAAACACACACTCACACACACACACACACACACTCACACACACACACACACACACACACACACACACACACCTACAGATAAAGCTGGGAAGGAATTAAAGGAGAGAGGAAAGGTGTAAAAGCAGGAGAGAAGGAAAGAAAAACATGATTCAGTACTTTTTATTTTAAATTGAAATTCAAGTATTTGTGGTGATTTATGCCATACAATCTCAGCATCTGAGATGCCAAGGTAAGAAGATTATCAGGAATATATACAAAGAGTTCATTTCCAGCCTGGACTATAAGGTAAAAATTCTGTCTGAATAAACAGAAAAGATATCATGTAGGCAGCCAAATGGCTTGTGCAGTTGATAAACTGGTAGATCTTAGCAAAACTATAATAAATGGAAGATAAAACATAAAAGTACACCTGGAAGTCTATGCTCAACAAGTCTTTTCTAAAAGTGGTGCATGATGGCAATACAAATAGACATTTGAACATGAAGGAAGGGAAGTTTTATAGTGTCCTACCTAACTATAGTCAACTATTACTACAGGGAAAAGGGTAGTTATCCTCTCCCAGGAATGAGTGCCATTATTGGTTGTCCAATGCAGAGTTGTCAGCCTTGAAAACATATACATACAAATAGCAAAAATAACTCAGTAGGTTTTACATATATGTGTATATAGATATATACATGTATGAAATAATGATAATTAAAAAAGAGTCAACAAACATTAAAGTAGGAGTGGGCATAAGAGGGATTTGAAAGAAGTCAAAAGGATGGAGGGAGCAAAGAGGGACACAGTGAAGTAATTATATTTCAATTAAAAACTAAAAAATTAAAAACACACAATAGTTCATTTAAATATTATTTCTTACTATTTCTACAGAAAAAAAAATGTGTAAAACCTCCCAGAAACATAACTCTCTGGCTTCAACATAGTACTTGGAATATCCAAAATCTTTCGTGTGGTTAACTTCCTTTTAAAAGAGATAGAACACATTGTTGTTGTTGAATAAAAATGTAGAAAGTAATTAAGAAAAGTCAAAAGAACTCTATTCAAACTATGGAGCGTGTGTGTGTGTGTGTGTGTGTGTGTGTGTGTGTGTGTGTGTGTGTGTAAGTATATGCTCACCTATATTTCTATAAACAACTCCAAAAAAATTCATGGTCAACCAATTTAGGTTTTGATGATGTCAGTACATTTGTGTGCATGCAGTGAGTTTGTACCTGGGATAAGTAGATGTGCTTGTTACTCTCAAAAAACGGTTTGTCACATAACTTTCTGCCATGCACCCCCTTACTCAGAGTACCATTTTTATGGATGCTCCAGTCTTTTAGAGGGCATCTCTGTAAGAGAAGCACCAACCTTTTATAGAAGCCTGGAAAACACACAGATATTTAGGATATTGAAGCGATCTTGTACAGCAGAGAGATTCCTTCCTAAATTTCTGTTAAAAATGATAAATACCCCTGAGTATCTATTGTCTTCTCTCCTATATGAAGTTTTAAACTACTTGGACTGACAGCTTTATGAAAGAGAGAACTCTGAGAGGTGTGATGAAGACAGATTACTTAGTGTCCCTGAGCATAACACTTTCATGTGTCAATTGAAGTACCAATGGCAGCTATTCCATTTTTCTGTGAGTAATGTTTGCACACTACTTAGAATGGCCTCTGGAACCTAAAAAACAGTATTAAGAATAAACTATTTTTTGGGGGTGAAAAAATGAAAAAATGACAACAAATAAAAAACATTCATCTACTGCAAATATTTTCTGCGTAGACTAAACTGCTTGGTTGTATAACAACTGACTATATGGCATTGGCATATGAATAAATTCTAGATTCCCATCAGCACCTGAAAGAAATGTATCATTGTTTGGATAATGTATTTGGACAAAATTAGAAATGAAACCAGGTTGGCATGTTCACTGATTCTACGAGGAACCATTTAAGTATTTCGATACAAGGAAGAAAAGGTAAGTTCATAACTACAAAGTTCTGAATATGACCAATGCAAGGGGAAGGGTCCAGATGATAGATAATACTTACAAAAGGACTAAGAGGAAATACCTGAGACAATGGATGTTATTCTCACCAAAAGGCTTACATGTATCCTTCCTGAAGTCAGGCAAGCATCATAAGTTATTATTGTGCCATGGTGGAATGTGGAATATAAAAAACGCAAACACATATCATGATCATTCTGATACAAAAATTTTGGGAGTTGGGTTTTAAATTATCATGATCCTTACCAAAATTGAACAGAACAGAGATAAAAGAGAAGTCTCTAATATATGCACAAATGAAAAAGTTTAACATAAACTTTGTTAATATTCAGCATGTTCACACACACACACACACACACACACACACACACACACACACACTCCTAAGTATTTCTCAGTAGATTTTTCATTGTATACATTCATGACATGTTTCTCATACAAGACTTTTTAAAAGCTCAGCACAAAGGAACAGAGCAGAGCACAATGTAAGTAATGAAAAAAAAAAAAAAAAAGATAATGGATACAGAATGTACTTAAAGGCATTATAAGCAGCAAGCAGAAAAGAAAAATAACTCCATAACAACATATTTCCATGGCACTTTTGAAAATTTCTTTCAAATATGTTGTAAAGAATTAGAGTACAGCTTGATGAGTGGATTGTTCCTACAGAGCAACAGCAAATGACAGAGATAAAAGAATGTTTACAATTGATGTCAATACAGTATAAGATGATACAGCAAGTGCAAACCTAGCCCTGTAATTAGGAGGGTGAAAGGCAGGTTCCTTCTGATGTGAATAGAGAAAGTAATTAAAAGAAAAATCACAGGGTGTACATTCCCAGAGCCCTGGTTACAGAGGGTCTTGAAAGTCTCTTTTAGGATAGCAACTAGGGCCTAATCAAATAAAATCTCTTCCTTCTTAAATAAGGAACTATTTGGGTTCTTGGAATTATTTCATAATTGCTTTAGTATCAGTAACAGATATAAGACTTTTTTATTCTGTTGTATTTCTTTCCAGACAGGGGTAGTCAGTGCGGTGACCCTGTCCCACTTACTGCATGGAACACAGAGCTTTACTGTGACATTTGAAGGTAGCCAATTATGGGTAATCTTCATTTGTTTATAAGGATGAGCTTCTGATCACAAGTCCCTAGAGCTTTAACCTGAGTTCATGAATGAACAAAACATTTGTGATAGTTTCCTTTGGGAACAGATAATTGAGGCAGAAATAAAGCAAGATACACTGTCATATATAAATGAGTTTGTTTAATCATTTTCAGTAATTCTTTTTCTTGACTATTTTTTATCCACGTGCAGTGCTATATCTCTTCTAGTCACATGCCTTTGCTACCTGAACTACTTTACCTAATAGAATTTGGATCAGTTATCAATTGTAAGCAGTGATTTTGAGAAAAGTTGAATGTTTTGTCCAGAAAATTTTATCATATATATTTTATAAAAGCATAACTATTCAAATTGTAGATATTATTTGCCTTATACCACACAATAAAATGATGAAAACAAACTCCCTGAGATAATCCAAATATCAAAGTTCAGAAAGTGTCTGCTTTGAACCTTGCATTAAAACCTTTCCTAAGCAAAAGTAATAAATAAATATGTTTTATAAACAAAACACATTCAAATATTACTACTAACAATCATTCAAAGAATATTGTAAAAGAGATCATTTAAAATCATCCATTGAATATAAAGTAAGTTAGGAAATTAAAATCCTGTTTCCTCAATACTATGATGGTGATATAATTAGAAGTTAATATGAATCTAAAGAAATCCAAAGCATAAAAAATAAAAGACCCAGAAATATATAATGGGGTTCAAGCTTCAAGCTGAAAATCAGAAAAGCAAAAGAGCTGACCATTAGCTCTTACCTCTACCTCAAGCTGAATGGCAGTCCTACTTCCACTAAAACTCAGCCTGTTGCCTCTCCTCAACATGACTGGGGATTCCTAAGACTTCAGTGTCTTCCTCTACTCAATGTGGCTTGAGAATGAAGGACAGTTTGGAGAACTTATTCCTGTCTTACATACCTTCCTAATGTGTGGTTTAAAGTCATGTGACTTTGGAATCAAAACTGTTAGCTTTATTACTCTTCACTTTTATCTAGGGCATGGTGGCCTTCAATTAGTAAAATCCCTCTATCACTTAATCCTGAGTCCTGGGATTAATGGTGTGTGCCTCCACTGCTGATCTTTACATCTTGAGAAATTGTCGTCATTGGTTTGGCAGGGGGGCATGTAGGTGAGGGTATGTATTTTTTTTAATGAATGATTGTTGTGAGAGGGCCTAACTAACTGTAGATGGTGTCATCCCCAGGCAAACAGTACTGGGATTTATAAAACAAGCTGAGTGAGGTACAGAGAGTGAGCCAATTAGCAGCATTCTTCCATGGCCTCTAATTCAGGTCTTGTCTCCAAGTTTCTGCCTTGAATTTCTTACTTGGCTTCCCTGCATGAAGGGTTATAAGAAATCTGCGGAAATAAATCTTTTCTGGCCCCAGTTGCTCTTGTTAATGGCATTTATCACAGCACAACAACACAAAAGCACAATAAGAGAGATGGGGGCATAGAAATTATCTGATCAAATAAGGAGCAAGTATGTATGGATATATTCTTACTGCATCCTCTTCTAACATAGTATGTAATATTTCTCTCTCTCTCTCTCTCTCTCTCTGTCTCTGTCTTTGTGTGTGTGTGTATGTGTGTGTATGTATGTATGTGTGTGTGTACCTTTACCTAATGAGTCATCTCACTGGCCATATATTGGTTTTGTGTATATTCATTGGTTGTAAGTTAATTTATTAGTATTTCAGGGTCCTACTCCCACAACCATCATCTGCTGCTAAGCTAGTTCCATAAATTAACAACAGGAGATGGAAAGGCCAATGGAAACAACTATATGCAGCCAAAAAGAAAATTATGTGTTTCTTTTGTTATTTTCCCATTGGAAAATCAATGGAAACTTTCTTCAAGTGAAATATAAACATACCTGTAATATAGCCAATAAAAAAGTGGTTACTATTAATACCCAAATGAGCAATTGGGGGAAAGAGAACAAATTGTGTGGCCAATTAAATATAACTAATAAAGTAGTTTTGAATAACAAAACTTCTCTGTTACATCAGTAAGCTGGGATCTCAGACTTAACTATATTATATGCAATTGACCAAAGAAATTGAAGTCAGGTTACACAATGGGGGGAAAAAAGATAGATATAGGCTGACTTTTAACACCAGAAAGATGCATATTTATATATGAAACATTACAGGAAACAAATCAATGCTTAACTCTTCAGTGAAGCTATTTTAAAAGCATGCACTTAACAGAGGCAAAAACAAATTGTTTACAAATGTACTTACATGTGTAAACATGTAAATTTAAACCTTTACATCCTTCAACTTTGTATTCACAAATATCAATACTTCCATAGAATCCCCTCTCCAAAAAATAAAATATACAAATAGATTTAAAAATTTTTGATTTTGTTATTTTTATGTATACTCATGTGTTTCTGTAAGTATATGATGTATGTATGTGTATATGCATGCAGAGACCATAAGAAGGTTATTGAAGTACTAAAAGTACATCTTCAAATGATCATTAGCAAATAAAAATAATGATGAATTATGACTTAGAAGACTTAGAAAGACTATTATCAGCACACAAAATTCCTAAAGAGGATGTAGAAATGGGATGGCTGATTTACTGCTAGTGAATATGTAAATTAGTATAAGTATAATGGAAAACAGTATGGAGTTTATTCCAGAAATATAATAAGAGTGGAATATGACACACTTGTCCCAATACTGAATATAAGAATATACAGGGCTGGAGAAGTGGTTCAGGAGTTACAAGCACTTTTTGTGCAAAGCACTACAACTAGAGTAAAATCACATTTCTGCCAAGAAGGCATTAATGATGGTAGCCTGACTCTAATCCCAACATAAGCAGCTTTGGCTGAGACAGGATATCCCTTCAGCAAATTGTCTTGCTGTATCATTCTTACCTACAAACTCTTGGTCAAATAAGGTTCAATATAAAACAGAGAGCAATGAATGAAGGCATTCAAAGTTAACCTCTGTCCATCACATATTCGCTGTACAAATCCTTCACACACCGATGTACATAGACCCATACATACCATACAAATATAGAGTGGCAAAGCACAAAAGGCAATAAAATTAGTGTGACAGAAAAACGTTTATGCACACATATTTACCACACTACTGCTTACTATTGCTGTGACATGGAATCATTTTAAATACCCACAAGGATGTTGTTTTTTAACTAAGTCTCTATTGTTCTGCTTTATCAATAATGACTCAAGAGCTAGATGCTGGGATGAAAATTTGCTAGCTCAGAGAGGCAAAGAAAGCACCCAGCAGCTTTGTACTCCTCTTTGTCCCAGAAAGAGAGCTTTCTCCTATACTGTCTCAAACAAAACTCCTCCTATCTCTCCCTTCTACTTCTTATTTGTCCCTCTATCCAACCTCCTGACTCCATCTTATACTCTGTTTTTTCTTAATAATCCTATGCTCACTTTCTTGCTCTGCCTCTAGATCTATGGTTGCTTTTTATTTAATCCTGTTTACAATATTCTTGAATTAAAGGTGTAGGGCTGAGCTACACTACAACTAGAAAAAGAATTTTCCAGTAAATAATGCAATGTCAGAGATCAAAGGATAATAAAATACCCACAACACATGGATGCATGTACAGATATACAAATACACATAAACAAAAGCTAATAAAATGGTTACAATTGGAAAAAGTCAATGAATAATCATGTCTGTATTTATCAATAGACGAAAATGTAGGGCCGGAGAAATGGGTAAGATTTCATAGTATATTTGCATCTGTCTATACACACACCAAAAAAAGATTAAAATTAAAATATACACACAGAAACTGGAAAAATAAAATAAATTGTTTCATTTAAAGAAAAATAAAACTTTAGAAGTAGTGAAGACATACTTATTTTACTTGCAGGAAACCTGTATTATTTCCAAGTATCTTCATAGAGGCTAAAAACTGCCTTTGGCTTCAATTCAAGCAGATCTATTGCTCTTTTATGACCACTTTGTATAATTTTGTGCATGTGGTAAAATTTGACTCATACAGAGACATACAAATACACATAAATAAAATGAAAACAAAAGTGGTTAAAATTCCAAAACCTTTGATTGCAATAATCAGGCCTAGGAAAGCATATTTAGACAATTCTCACTTATATATAGTGCTGTCCTTAAAATTATAGTATACTTGTTAGGAGTAGCTTAGAACATGATGGAGTAGCCAGGAATGTTGACATAAATGATAATAGATTAAAGCTATAGTTGAAAATAAAACTTCTTCAAATGTTTTCTAGCATAGTAAGGGAACTGTGAACTACAATAAATACATGGTCCAAAACAGGAAAATGAAAACCTTTAAAATGTTGAACAGGAAGAATTCACAAATTGCAGAGGTGATAGACATACTAACTACACTTATATGCTCATAGCACTTTTAGTACATGATTGAAATGTTGTTGCTCACAAACATGTGAACCTAAGTGTCTGTCAAAATTACAACACATTTTAAGTATTACTTGGTAACTACATAACAGGATGCAGTGATGGATCCTGACCAATGAAATAGAAGAATTTAATTATTTGCAATGCTTTGATGTGAATATCTTCAATGTAATTCAAGCCTGAAATCTACATACTGATAGGAGAACAACATTGTATCCTTTGAGGTCAGTGATGCGTTTATAGATATGGTCAAAATGACTTTGTCTAAAAGGAAGAACTAATGAATTGTTTATTACAGTTAATTGAATTTGATTCACCCAAATACATTATTTTAAAGATTACAATAAATATAATTTAATTATTTATTTAACAAACTTTTGGGTGTGTTAAGCATGTTCAATTTAATCTGTATAATATATTCTATTGGCAATAAGGAACTATAATATAAGTGACATACTTTTGTTAATGTCATGGTTGTAAATTCTTGACAGCTTAAAAGAAAGAGAAATTATCTTAGATGTACATGTTGAAAAACAGAGAAGAAATTGAAGGACATTACATTAGTTGAGATAACCCAAACAAAGACTAGTGCATATCTTTTCTCCTTTGTGTGTGAAACCTAGAGTTGAGCCAAAGGAACGCTAGATGTGAAAGGTTTTTTTTTTTTTTTTTTTGGATTTGAGCAGAAGTATGGATCTTTCTTAACAAACCCAAATATATGTATACATAATACATATTATGGAAATACTAAGAGAATAAAGGAACAAATTGAGCCATTGGGTGGTTGCCATTTGAAGATGTATGTAAAGGGAAGTAAAATGGGAAATGACAAGTTTATCATAAAAATGTGGTCAAATTTTTAACAGAAAATTTAAATGTTTGTAAATATGCAGTCACAGTTCTCTACAGTATTGGGTTCCCAGATGCCATGCTGCAGATCAACTCCCATTACAGAGCACAGCACTGGCCTCACAAAGCACAGTCCTGGGTGAGTAAATGAAAGAAGTACTAATGGGACACCCATTGCTTTACTGAGATCGCATCAAAACCAAGCTTAACTGTTCTTTTCCTTTTCTTCTAATATATTGAGATTAAATATAACTATAAACATGACCACAACTATTTCTTTAAAATTAATGTAAAATAGTAAAAGAAAAACCCTATTTTGAAAATTAAAACTTTTCTTATTATTTATTTAATCATACCTTAATTATTTCTCATTTAATATATATATATATATATATATATATATATATATATATAATGGATTTAAAATTGAACAAAAAAACTTTAAAGATTCATAGAGTTTGTTTTCCTGATAGAACAATAGCATACAAAGGTTTCAAAATAATTTACAAAAGAAACAAAGAACAACCTTCTCTCTCTCTCTTTCTATTTCCCCTACTGTGTGTATGTGTGTACTAAATCTGTCTTAATGTAATAGTTTTAAAATGTGCAGAGGTAGATATGGTAGTGCTGTAAATAAGTTAAGCCAGATTTGCCCAATGCCATACAAACTCTGCAATATTCAAATTAAAATATAATAAAGGGCGGGCAATGGTGGGGCATGCCTTAGTTTTCATAATTTGGAAGGCAGAGGCAGGTGGGTTTTTGAGTTCAAGGACAACCTGGTCTACAGATGAGTTCCAAGAAGTACAAGGCTACACAAGAAATGATATAGATATTGATATAGATATATAGATACAGATATTGATATAGGTATGGTAGAGATATATAGATATAGATAAAGATATAGATACAAATTAAGATATAGATATAGAGAAAGAGAAAGAGAAAGAGGAAGAGAAAGAGAGATAGAGAGATATAGATATAGATACAGATATAGATACAGTCAAGCATATGAGTCCTAGACACCATGAGATTCTATTGCAGAATATCTGGAGGAATTATCAAGAACTTTCATTTTTGTCATGGCTCATTTTAGTCATTTGAATAACAGATATTTAGATAACCACATTATAAGATTATGAGTATATAGTAATGGCTCCTTGATTGGTGAGACTAAACAGTGTGTTAAAGAGTATATTTATTATACTATATTCATTACAAAGTACAAGAAATATCAGTATTAGAAAATCCACTCATAGTTTAATTCACATACTTTATAGTAAAACAGTGGGCTTGGGAAATTTAAATGTTGATTACTATGCTGGGAGTGTACTTGATGTGCCAGGTTTAATGCCTCTGGATGGGAAAGTGATGCAGATGTTCACTCAAAAGGTCCAAGAGGAGTAAAATGATGTTTCAGTCATAAGAAAAGCTTTCTGTAGCAAGCATGACATAGATGGAAACTGTTTGAGAATCATCAACTAGAGAGCTCCTGAGCTATTAAAAGGAGTGGTTAAGTGAAGATCCTTGCTACTCTCTCTGGCATGCATGATTTGAACTTCATTCTGTATTCAGAGGGAGGTCACCAGACATTTTTAGGCTAGTGAGGAAGACAAGAGGAAAGACTGAAAGCATCTAGCATCAAAGCTCAAAAATATTCCATTTCATCTTTTTTTTTTTTTTTTTTTTTTTTTTTTTTTTTTTTTACCAAAATGCTGAGTAAATGATATACTTTGAAACAGTTATATTTGTCTCTGGCTGTCTGTACATATGTCTACATGCCTTCTTAAGCAAATGAAATATGCAGAAAATGTTTAGTCTTAGTGTGTTCCATAGTATTGCCTCAGACATTTTGAAGGCATAATACTTACTTTATACATGAAAGTGCTATTCAGAAAGTAATGTTCTCTTTGAAACATACTTTTTTTGTTTAGCTTTTGTGAAATTATTCAAATACCTTAAATAAATACTGTTTTGAGAAAATCTATTTATTACCTAAATCATCTCTTCCTCTAACATCTATATATGTATGTATGTATGTATGTATCTCCCTGTATTTTAAAGAATAAAGAGTTGTCTCTATATTTTAGTGATAAATTAAAGAAATCCTAGAACCTTCATCTAGTAGCTGATAGAAGTAGAAGCAGACACCCACAGCTAAGCACTGAGATAACTCCTGGAATCCAGTTACAAAGAAGGAGGAGTGATGAGCAAATGGGTCAAGAGCAGGCTGGAGAAAACCACAGAAACTGCTGACATGAACAAGGGGTTGCAAATGGACTCCAGTCTGATAGCTGGGAAACCAGCATAGGACTTATCCAGATTCCTTGAATGTGGTGTTAGCTGGGAGGACTGAGCAGTCTTTGGTGCCTCTGGTTGTGAATGAGTATTTATCCCGAGTATATGAATGGATTTGGGAGCCCATTCCACATAGAGGGATACTCCCTCAGCCTAGACAAATGAAGAAGTGTGTGGGCCCTGCTCTAAATGATATGACAGATTTTGAAGACTCCCCATGGAAGGCCTCACCCTCCCTGGGGAGCTTAAAGGGAATGGAATGAAAGTTTGTTGGGGAGGATGAAAGGGTATGGGAATTAGGGTTGACATATAAAACAGGCTTGTTTCAAATTTAATAAAAAATTATAAACAGGAAAATCCTAGTAATAAATTTAATTATTTTTAGAAAAATTTTGGTAACTCACAATTGTATTGAAAAGGGAAAAAGTTGTAGGTAGGTCACTGTCTCATAATTTAGAAAGAAAAACAATATATCTATGAGGTAACAAATATACTACCTATTTTTTCTCATTACTAATTTTCCTCTGTTAATACCATGTGGCTATATTGACTTGTAAATAAATGTAATTAATTCATACACATATATATTACTAATAGCCAGAATAACTTTCATCTCACAATATATCAGTACTTATTAATATTTCCCAGTAATTATAGAATGTGTTCTTACCAAAGTAACAGCAATATTCTAAATTACACCTATTGAATAACATCTCCTTGGATAGTATGAAAATAACAATAAGAGAAACAAATTCCTTGCTATTACAGGATTGACATGATAAAGGGTCTGGACACATAGATATTATGTTGTAGCTTACTAATTAAATGCATAAGTGTATAATGGATTCTGTTTGTAGTAACTATACTTCAGATTATCTTTATGAATATTTATTTGGAAATTAAAAATGAATATAGGGGCTGGAGAAATAATTCAGTTGGTAAAGCAGTTGTTATATAAGTAGGAGGATTCGAGTTCAGTTCCCCATAATTCATATGAAGTCAGGAAAGTGAATTGGTTCTTTATATTATCAGCATTCTAAAGACAGAGGCAGGGGAAACCCCAGGACAAACTGCATAGCTATGGTAAACAGAATGTAAGACTCCAGGTTCAGTGAGTAACCATGTAGCAATAAACAATAGTCAACAAATAAAATGTAGAACAATTAGAGCAGACACTCACCATCAATTTTGGGCTCAACATGTATTCCCACGCCTGAAAATATGTAACAAGCATACACATACATCACATGTATACACCAGCTTAAAATGAATTTAGTATATCAGAAAATATAATAGCTTTAAAGATCTTATGTCCATATGAGTGTGTGTGGGGTGGGAGAGGGTGTCATGTTGTGGGTCTAGAATATTACATTAAGTGTCCTTCTCAATCATTTTATTCTCAGTCTTTTTGGGAGACATGGTACATCACTATACCTGGCCATATTTATTTGTCTGGATTGGATGGCCCAATGATCCTTAAGTTTTCTCCTGTCTCTGCCTTATCAGGGTTGGGAATTTATCTAGTACTTTACATGGATGCAATAAACTTAGGTCTTCATGTTGTGATTTAATACATTATATATTGAGGATTTTCTTCAGCACATCTGAAATATCTTCTAAGTAGTTATCTGAAAAGCAACAATGACAATAGTTTTCTAAACATAATCTACTACATGACTTTGTGTGTTTGTGTGTGTGTCTGTGTGTGTGTGTGTGTGTGTGTGTGTATGTGCACGCATGTGCATGTGCGTACATGCACGCACTCGTATATCAGTGTGTGAAATTGTAGATATTTATATTACATGCTGTGGCTTTGTGAGTTGTCCTTTGCCAAGCCAGCTACTAGAAGATTATGCAATCGCTGGTTATATTTTGTTGTTTCTAGCTGTTCTGTCTTAATGTTAGATTATACTTTGGGAATCACAGTTGAGTATGTTACAATTTTTATATAATTACTATATACCTCAAGTTTTTTATGTGTAAAAAAGAAGAAATTTTTGATAAGGGACACAATGGAGACATGCATTATGTACATACAATATTTGTTTCTGTTATATTAAATTCAGTACTTACTTAAAGAAAGAGAAATACTTAATATAGTGCTTCTACCTTCACACCTTAATGCTATCCCAACTATTCTCACACTGTAACAACTTAGATGCTTTCACACATCCTAAGACATCTTTTGAAATATATCTTTCATCCTTATTTTTTTCTTAGATATATAGCTGGTGGCCTGTTTCTAATGTTTCTTATTGGCTGGCTCTGTCTTAATTATTAACACATTCTATTAATCTAAGTATTTCCAGGTAGTTTTACCGGATGGAGGGGCTGGTATTCTTCTCTCTCTGTCCTCCATCTAGGATCTCCTCCCTACTACTTTCTTCTTCTAGTCTCCTTGCCCTGCCTATCTTTCTTTCCAATTGGCCAACAGTGCTTTATTGATTAACCAATAATAGAAACATATTTACAGAATGATATCTCCCATCATCTCCTCTTTTCAATCTAAAATAAAAAGAAGGGTTTTAACCTTAACATAGTAATATATATCACACAACAGTTATCAAATAAGAATCACAGTGAACAATGTTTAGTCCATTAACATTTAGTAAGATTTAAAGAAAATATTCTACTATCGATCCTATCTTTGTGAGTCTAAAGTCTTATATTTAATTTATTTTTAGTCCTAACTAAGGAAAACAATAACCATAACTATCTGTCTTCAACTCCATCAAATACCATAGAAGGATAATTTATAAACTCAAGAAATGACAGAGGAAACTCACTGCCCGGTCAGTCATGTGAAGTTCTTCAGCCTATAGGCCATAGTGTGTCTGGCAGACCTCTCAGCAAAGCAGGAAACTTCAAACTGTCCATCTGTATTGGCAGTTTGTCAGTCACTTTTCTCTGTGTCCTGCAGACTGTCTGGCAGACTCTTCCATGAAACAGGAATCCTGTGGCAATGTCCATCTTGTATTAGCGGTCATTTTTCTGTGGGTCCTGCATGTACAGTTTATACAGCATAAAGTCAAACAGTCTAGAAAAAAGGTAGTATCTTGCCCAAATGCTAGTTTTACCATAATGGAAGTAAACTCCATAACGTTTTTCTTCGATGTCCATCTTCCTTTCTAATGCATACAGGTGGTATTGTCAGGAGTAATTATGTTTCACTGAAAAAAAAAAAAACCTAAACCATTTTAAATGCCATATTCTCTTTGACAGGTTTGAATAGTGCCTATCCATCTGAAATATATCTCTATACATCTAGAAAACCTAACTTACCTAACTATAAGTTTTAACTATTATAAGTATCTATAATCTGTATTAAATTATATATTATATTTTAAATGAGCTATATAAACACAATAACTAAACAAGAGAAGAATTATACATATCACAAAATTGACTTTAAATTGTATCAAATAAAAATCCATTCCAAGGCAAAGTATTCATATCTATACCATAATCCTCTTTTAAGTTGAAGAACAAGTTACTGGGAAAAAGGATTTCTATTTTTGTTTCCACAGAAAATGAAAAGATGTGGATTCCTTCCAGACTAATGTGGTTTGATCACGCCAGACTGCCTGAAACAGAGTACCAGATGTCCTACATTCAAAACAGCTGGACAAAGCAGCCTTACAGAACACAGCCAGGATGTCTACATTTTCTTAGAATCCCCCATGATAGTGCCCCTTACCAGCAGGAAGTAGTTTGGAAAGAACGACGCCCAAATTGCCATATATTGTCTGTAAATGTTTGTTTTCATTTAAATGCACTTGGTTATAAAAAATAATAAACAAACAAACAAAAACAAATTACCAACTTGCTGTGGATTCCTTCCAGACTAATGCGGTTTGTCAAGCTAGACTGCCTGAAACAGAGTACCAGGTGATCCTACATTCCAAACAGCTGGACAAAACAGCCCTACAGACTACAGCTAGGATATC
Source organism: Phodopus roborovskii (assembly GCF_943737965.1). NCBI lineage: Eukaryota > Metazoa > Chordata > Mammalia > Rodentia > Cricetidae > Phodopus > Phodopus roborovskii. The sequence continues at coordinate 21,142,094 of NW_026126433.1, forward strand.
TGAATCTTCTTTGAATCCCCCAAGACAGCGCCCCTTACTAGCAGGAAGTAGTTTGGAAAGAACGACGCCCAAATTCCCAAATATTGTGTATAAATGTTTGTTTTCATTTAATTGGACTTTGTTATATAAAATTAAATAAAAAAATGATATTCAGTATTAAAGCTCTTTCAAAGTAAAAAAAAAAAAAAAAAGATTGGTGTGGTATTGACCATTTATAACCAACCCCATATAAATGAAAACAAACATGTATAAACAATATTTGGGAATTTGGGCATCGTTCTTTCCAAACTGCTTCCTGCTAGTAGGGGGTGCTCTCATGGGAGATCCTAAGAGGACAAAGAAATTCTGGCTATAGTGTGCAAGGCTACCTTGTCTAAGCTGTTTTGAATATTGAATTACCTGGGATGCTGTTTCAGGGGGTCTGGCTTGATCAAACCACATTAGTCTTGAAGGAATCCACAGCTTTTCATTTTCTGTGGAAACAAAACTAAAAATCCTTTTCCCCAGTAACCTGTCCTTAGACTTAAATTTTGAATTCAAAGCATTTTTAAAATGTATAAATTGAATTAATCCAGCAGAAATTCTTTCAATACTTGTTGCTATTTCCTCAGCAGGCAAATAATATAAAGATAACAGAACAGCGTATAGTATCTACACTCTTTTTTGTTCTTTCCATCTTTATGTGGCTTCTTTATTACTCTATTTCTTTTATTCTTATTTCTTCATTATTTGAGACAAGGGTTCTCTGTGTAACTTTTATCTGTCCTGGAATTAACTCTGTATACCAGGTTTACTCTGAAATCACAGAGATCTGCTTGCCTCTGTCTCCCGAGTGCTGGAATTAAAGGCATATGCAACCACTCCCAACTACTCTCTGTCTTTTTAAAACCTTATTATTCTTTTTTTTTTCTCCTAAGCCTATGCATATTTTAAAACACACTGTTAACCTTTAGAGGTTTTTCTTAATCTGAATCTGTCTTTACTGTAATTCTTTATCTTTCCTGGACATGACTCTTTTATCTGGGAAACAACAACATTGCTAAAATAAAAACTACAGCTGTATTAGCTGCAGTCTATCCAAGATGGCAGTGGGTACTTTTACCACCAGAACTGAGAACTGTGCTCACTGCCTTGGTCTACACTGCCATCCAGCAGCTTGCTTCTGGCTTGGAGATGTGGTCACTGCCATTTCCACCTCTTGTACACACCATTCAGTTGTTATCAAAGCTCTTTAAAAGCCATGCAGGTTTTTTTTTTTTTTTTTTGTTTTTGTTTGGGTTTGGTTTGGTTTTTTTTTTTTTTTTTTTGCTGCTTATGCTGAGTCAGGAAATCTCCCTTAAAAGAGCTGTGCAAATCTCTGCTTGTCTCTAGCAAAACAGTACAACTGAGGAAAATGCTGTTACCTAAGAAACATTGCTTGTCTCTGTTTGTTTGTTTGCTTGCTTGCTTGTTTGTTGTTGTTGTTGTTGTTTCTAAAACCCTTTCTTAAGCTTTTGTTAAATTTTAAGTGGAAGTTCTTCGGTCTGCATTGGACGCCATTATGTTATGAGTAGGTTTTACCCTCAGCCTGGACCCAGTTCTATGCCAGCCCCAAATAGCACACAGAGATGCTGTATTAGATATAATTCTGTAGGCCAGTTACTTGTTTCTTATCAGCTAGCTCTGTCTTAAATATTAACCCATTTCTATTAATCTAAGTATTTCCACATGGTCTTATCTTACTGGGGAGAGGGGCTGGCATTCTTCTCTCTCTGTCTTCCATCTCCTCCCTACTACTTCCTCTCTCCTCCTAGTCTCCTTGTCCCACCTATCTTCCTCTCCTATTGGCCAACAGTGATTTATTCATTAACCAATAAGAGAAACATATTTACAGAGACATCGCCCATCAGACTTCAACAATTAGGCTAGACTAGCTGGTAGTAAGGCCTATGGATCCTTCTATTTCTGCCTTCCTAATGCTGGAACAAAAAACATACACCATCATGCCTAGATTCTTGTGTGACTATGGGGACTTCATGGATTGCAATGCAAGTACTTTAACAAATGTCTCCTTGGGTAAAACAATAAAAATATTTTTTATTAAACAAAAAATGTCTTAACTTTCTTTCTTATTCTTTGGAATTTCATGCATGTTGAAAATGTATCTTGATTATATCCATCGCCATTCTATTCTTCCAGCCACCCTTGGTTCTCCCCAATTCATCTCTCTTCTAATGTTCCTATCCTCTTTTTTCAAATCCACTGAGTTCACTTAGCATTGTCTATGTGTGTGTGAGGGGAGAGTCTGGGGTGTATTAATCACTGGTAGATTGGTTACCAGTGGCAAGCAAGTAGCTTGGACATAGCCTTAAATGAACCTAATATTATTTTTGGTTTATTCAGTAAGTACTAAAATGCTTATGTTTGTTTATACCATGTTGGTTATTTTCAATATTGTTAGATATAATGCTGACAATTCAATTTTAGGTATATGTTTTGAGACATTCTTTGTGTCTGGCATGCACATAAGCAACAGGTTTCACTAACCAGGTAAAAGTGACCTTGGAGATAAATTTGAAACTTACTAGTATAGTGAGTAAAACTCACGTAACAATAACAAAACTATACCCTCATAGATAGATTGGGAAGATGGCTCCATGGTTAAGCACTTGTCACATGAGGGTAAAAGTCAGACTTCAAATTCCCAGAACCCATGTGAATGCTAGGTGTGTATGATGGGGGACCTGTAATTCAGCCTCATAAGTCACAGATTGGATTCCCCAGTACAAGCTAGTTAGCAACACTAAGTAGCTATGTCAGTGAGCCATGGGTTTGATTGAGACACTACATTTCTCTTAATAAGGCATAAGAATAAAAAAGGAGGATTGCAGATATCAATTTGAAGTCTTCATGTGCCCTCTCACAGTTCCCCCTCAAACAGACATATGCCTCCCTACAAAGCATACAAACACACATGCATAGCACACAGACCCACATATAAAAGTGGAAAACAAAGTGAAATATGGCTGCCAAGGTTTAGTGGATGCTCTTTGATTAGATTGGTACAGGAAACAAATAGCTCACTTGAATTTTTCACCTTTTCTTATGTAGAAAATAAACAGTTAAGATGATGTCTTTTTCACTCACACAAGAAAAGAAAAGTTGTGTAGATTTTTATGGACTATAGAGTGGCTAGAAGAATTCTCAGGATTGCTAAACTTTTCTGTGGAAAGTAAGGAAAGTTCTAAGATTTTTTTTCTGTTTTTGAAATTGGAAGTTTCATATGATAGAAAGTAACATATTAGTCTGGAAAAATGAATTTATAGAAATCTGAACCTTTCCATCTTTATGTCTAGATATGCTCACTGGCTGGTTAAAAGGAGTGCATATTGTGAGGGCCACATACTTTCCTAACGAGAAGCCCTGGCCTTCTGCATAGAATTTAATATAAGCACTGTTCTAGGCATGTTACTTCCTAGAAAATTTAAAAATTAAAATTCAGATAATCAAACATAATTATGTGAGATTCTCTCATCCTTATTTACTCACTTAATATGTTCATTTTTCATTCCTAATAGATTATTTTGGGGTAATTTTAAAATAATTCTTTCAATGTTTCATTTCCCATGACATATATTTTGTCTTTTTTTTCCCTAAGTATATTTGTTGTCAATTTCTTCTTTATTTTCAATTATTTGCAAACTTTTAAGTTGCTTATTAAGCAATTTACTTGATACCTTAATGTATTTCGGTTTCTGCCCACTTCACTTTTATCATAAATTGCTTTTAAGTGTGTTTGTTAGCTTTTCTCCTTCCATTGTTTTGTGGCTAATTTCTTCTGTCCTAGACAGTTCTTATAGGGTGGGTTGCCTCATGATCCATATATATATATATATATATATATATATATATATATATATATATATATATTCTACAATTGCTTAAAATAAAAAATAATAAATAAAACAAAATGTGATTAGTTTGTGGATTTATATCAAAATTCCAGATTTCCTCATGATGCAAGTAAATGTTCAAAATTCATTTGAGATCTTTGGAAAGCTACAGGGTGTCTCAGTAACTACAAGACCAGGATGGAGCTTCACTTCTTTCCTACTAGGGAAAGGACCACACCATGCACAAACAGCATGCAGAAGTCCACAAGCCAGGTTTAGCCTGTGGAAATTTCACTAGCTTCTATCTATACTACTTCAACTCTAAAACTAGGTATTCCATGTGTTTACTTTCACATTGTCAATAACAGTTCCCAATAAACTTCATTATTATATTTTGTATAATTTCTTCCTCAAAATGTTTATTCAGAAAGAAATACATATTGATTTGTATTTAAGAGTATAACTGCATTATGTATATTTAGTATCACCTGCATTGAGTCATCCAGTGCTAAATTATATTAGGTTCCAAATCCACAAAAAAAAAATGATGTTAATCTGAATAAATCAGTATGTTATTACATTTTATATTAAAATGTAAAAGTTGTATAAAGATTTTTTTTCTTTTCTTTTTCCACACTGCCATGGGATACCAACTCTTCTTTGTTAGGTCATGACCAGCTCATTAAAAACGCTCTTTATTGTAAGTGGCTATATTTCACAGCATTAAATATCAGTCTATCGCTCATGCAGGTCTCTGTATCTGTTACAGAGTTAAAAAACCATGCTGTGCTGTCACTTCATAAGCTCTAATTTGTGGTACTATACATTACATTGACTCTTCTATCTCTCATGTGCTACAGGCAATCCCAGACTAGATCTCATGGGGTGGGATTTCCTATAAATCTATGAAAGTATAAAGCAGTCACACACTTTGGATGGGAGATTTTTCTGAAGGTTCTGGTCTGATATTTCACTGTCATCATGTTCATGAAGGATCTCTATGTTTTATATTAAGCATACACTTTTAATGAAGTTCCCCTCCAGGGTTTGAAAGGAAACCTTTCTTTCCTGTTAGAATTTTGTCATATTATCAAGGATAACATTGATAGTCCTTTGCAGTTTTCTCACACCTTGGGCATGATTAAGGATCCCATTATTGTGTACACCATCACCCTAGTAAACCTCAGTTCTGTTGTAATTTAGCATCAGATCCATTCCCAAAGCAACCATTTTGCTCTGATTCTTAACAATCATGAATGTTTATTCTTTTACCTGGTTATGTCTTGTTTATTCAACATTCTTCAATATTGCTATGTTCTTTACCTTTGTAATTAAAGTTTAAGCATCTGGATAGTAATAATGGAATAAAGTTTATTTATATATTAAGATTGATAAATGTATTTGATTTAAAAAAAGAAAAGAAAAGGAGGTAGCTGCATAACAGTGTTTCTTCCAAGTCTACTTTCTCTGACTCAGGGATATTTAGTGCCACATTCCTGTAATTAGTGTCCTTTATACAGGACTGTGCACTTCCTTTGTGGAAGAATGTCAATATACTCAGTGCCACTGGGTGTTTTCCATTAGAAATTGCATATTTAATTGAAAATTACGCATTTCAGTCTCTGAACATTTTAAGATCTCAGAATAAAATTGCATTCCCCTGGACTCTTCCTACATTTAAGTGAGTAAACATGTCCCTGAGCAATTTTGTCTCTTTCCACACACCTTTCCTCACCCCTATCTCCTATTTCCCATCTTTACTTGATCTTTCCTTTCTGGTTCCAGTTCACCAATAAAATATATCTTATTTCCCACTCTCAGTGAAATCCCTTCTATGCTTGACCCAAAATAAACTATGGATTGTAGCTTGGCTATTATTTATTTAATCTCCACATGTGAGTACATGCTGTATTTATCTTTCCAGAATTTTGGTACCTCACACAGGATGTTTTTTTTCTAGTTTTGTACATTTGAGTGAAAATTTAATGTTATTTTTAATAAATACTATTCTGTTGTGCAAATGTACTGCTTTACTTTATTGGTTCTTCTGTTGAGGGACTTCTAGATTGTATGCCATTTCTGGATGGTATCATTAGAGCATAATGAAAATGGTTGAGTAAGTCTTTTTGGGGTAGAATGTAGCATCCTTGGGGATATGTCCAAGAGTAATACAGCTGAATCTTGAGGTAGATCAATTTCCTGAGGAACTGCCACATTGATTTCCATAGGGACTACACAAGTTTGCACTCTCAGAAACAATGGATTTGTATTCCTCTAATTCCACACCCTCCAGCATTTTGTTATGAATATAGATGCAAAAATAATAAAATACTTACAAACCAAATACAAGAGCTCATTAAAAAAGATCATCCACCATGATCATGTTGGCTTCAGTATATGAAAATCTAATGTAATATACCATATAATCAAACTGAAAGGAAAAAAAAACTACACCTAACCATCTTATTAAATGCAGAATAGTCCTTTGACAAAATTCATCACCCTTTTATGATAAAAGCCCTGAAGAAATTAAGAATACAAAGTGAAACCCTAAACATAGTAAAGGCAGTTACAGCAAGTCCATAGCCAACACCAAATTAAATGAAATAAAACTCAAAACAATCCTGCTAAACTCTGGAAGACACAGCTGTCCATTCTCTACATACCTATTCAATATAGTGCTTGAAGTTTTAAGTACACCAATAAGGCAACTGGCCTCTGGGACCTCAAGGAACACAAAAAAGTGTGGTTACTGACATGAAGAAAGAAGAGTCACACACACAAAATGAAATAATCTTAAAAATAAATAGCATAAAAATACATTATTAAGGGATTCCAAAAGGACCAACCTACTATTCTTTTCTCCCTATAATAACATGACTGAATTTATGAAAATAAATTTATTAGGTATTCCATATTGGTTGGCTCATTAGGAAATGAAAGCTTGTCTCATATGTTGTCTTTCAGAAAAGTTGCTGGATTCTACAGTTGGAAACTTTCCAGATTAAGATAATAGCAGTAAAGTGGTTTTCTGATTCCTCCTATTAATACATCAGATACAAATTTAATGAACCTTAATGTCAGATAATAAGTAGGTATTAAAAGCAAAGTTAGAATATTCTGAGTTAGAAAATGTTACCTTCTTCATCATTTTTTGTTTACCAGAAAAGGTATTTATATTCCCAATTCACTCTTGTTTTCATTAAAAGAAGCTAGAATATTGTAAATATCTCAATTTCCAATTATTCCTTTGAATGAATTTTTTTATTAGTTTTTTGAGACAGTGATTTTCTGTGTAAGAACTCTTGTTGTTCTGGACTAACCCTGTAGACAGGCTGGCTTCAAATTCAGAGATCTGCCTGCCTCTCTTTCCCAAGGGCTAGGATTAAAGGCTTTTGCATCTGCCACCTGGATTTATATGAGTTTTTTGTTTGTTTGTTTGTTTTTTATAATACTGTGTTGCCTCTTAGATTGTAAAGTTCCATAATATTTTACTACTTTGTCAACAATGGCATAATATTTAGCAACACCACATCATACTCAGTGCAAAATTAATTCCTGATGCTCACGCTGTGCCAATGATGAAGTTTCCTATATGTGTACAACTTGATTTTCAGTGAGGTATGACCTGAAACTTTATGAATATTACTCTGAACTCTTATAACAAGTTTTTATGTTTTGTGTTAGATTTATTTTCTACTGCTTTTTTGATTAATTTATCCCTGAGGCAAATGTTCTCTTGGATTAGCTGGTTGAGGATGAATAGGTCAGGCTAAGGAGGGAAGCCAGAACAATGAATTCCTTATCATCTGTCATACAGGAGGCCACAAATCCCTCTAAAAAAAAGAGGTGCTTAAAGATTCAGTGGAAGCATTTAAGTCAGCCTTGAATTAATTGTTTTCTTGCACATGAAATCCAAGTGTGTTATGCTCTAGTGTGTAATTTTTACACTAAATTATTCATTTATGTTTAATTTCAATAATCCCTGAAGGAAAAAGGGAGTGAAATAGGAAGGATTGCATTTCTTGACTTTCTCAGTAATTAAAAATGAAAAGAAATTATATGGACAGAATTTGACGTAGTTTATAAAGTTCTAAGAGAGGATATAAACAATATTGAGTTTACTTTGTGGTAATTATTTCTGAAGATATTAGTAAGCATTTTTATTCTTATTTACTATTCAAACAATTAATCACTGAAGGAATTTTTAACCTCTCAGTATATGTATGCTCTAATACATTCAGTAAATATTAAGAACATGATATTAAACTTGTCAAATTCTGTCACATTTCAATGAGTAATTATTAATAGTGTAATTTTACACAACAAGAAAATTACACATGTGAACAAAATAAATTGAAATATATTCATGTGTCTGTTAAAAAAATCACACTAAATTTTTCTTTAGAAACAATTTCAAATTACCTCATTTAATTTTAAGAGCATTGTTTGATGAATGTGTACCTATGGGTATATTTGTTACTTGTATAATTTAATCTCAAGCATAAATATAACATCAAATTTTGAAATTTATTCCACATAAATCATCAATTGTAACAAATATTAGGTATGGGATGGTGGAACTTTTTTTAACACTAGTAGTTATGGTGCTAGGACAAGTTGTTGTTAATTAAGTTCAAGTCCAAGTTGGAAAACATAGTAACCTCTGATTACAATGCATACAAGTAAACCAAAATACAAACATAATATATCCACATCCTCTATTTACATGAAAAGATAAGGTATGTTTCAATAATCCATATACTTTCCTATCAGTTCTTAACCTAACATCAAATCATTAAAGAACAATAATTAACAGAGAGAAATTAGATAGTGCTGGAAAAATAACAATACTGGAAATGAAAAAGTTCTTTCAGAACCTGATCTTCTCAAAGGTAGATGAGGGAAACCACTGAAATTATGAGTTCTCACATTTAAAAATTGAGTCAAGGTGTAGAATGGGTGTTTTATGATTGCTCTTAGTTCCAAACTTTTATGATGCAGTAAGTTAAGATAAGTATTTTAAGGTATGATTATATAAGACTCACACTGGTTGTGTATGATTTGGATATGTAATGAGAAGTAATGTAGTGTTCTTATAAACATGGATGGAGAACAGGAAGAAATATAAGAAAGGTAATAGAAAAAGGCCTTGCTGCCTTTCAATGTCTTCATACAAAACATCTGATGAGTAGCAGTGATTGAAAAAAACAATATAAAGAAAAGCTTTAGAGTTTAGGAACTTGAGCTTGAACTAAAACTCATGGTCAATACAAGGCTATGGTGCTGTCTGAAGCATGAATAGGACATACTAAAACATGCCTGCATAATTTGTAGTTTATGATGAATTGGGAAGTGAAAAATAGAAGTAGTTCCTATCTGGAGGTCATTGATTATCCATTATCCAGGTATAGAGAGCACATTGTATTTGTTGGTAGTTAGAGCAAAGATTTGGGAAGATGCAAATCACTTTAAAAAATGGAACTCTGAGAAAAGTTGCATAAATGTAAACTGAACAAATACAATAGAAATGTCCATGTTAATGGAGGAAAGATCACTAGGTCTCAGTAATCTGAACAGACACACACACACACACACACACACACACACACACACACACACACACACACACACAAAACTATAGGACCCAAAAAAATGCTGAGAGAGAGAGAGTGAGGCAGAGAGAGAGGGAGAAGACTATTCTCCAAAGTGGAGCACACTTGGTTTTGTAATACCAAATGGTCAGCCCTAAAACATACGTACAAGTAACATTATACAGACTGAGTAGGTTATATTTAGTTATATAAATGTGTATACACATAAGAATGTAATGACAATGAAAGAAAAGGCAATGAAGTTGGAAGATATAGAAGGAAAAGGCAGAGTGGGAAATTATGCATTTGTGTCATAATTTAAATTATAAATAAAAATATTAAAACATTCTCCATTTATCATAATTCTCTCCACTGTCCTGGTATTAAGGGTCAAGTAAGATTCCAAATTAATGTAAAATAGGGCCCATGTGAACTTAATCTTAGTCTTTATTGATTAAACATGGTTCATGCACGTGGTACTATTCTCACTTGAATCCCAACCTGAGGAAATAGACACTGAAAACATTTATTATTGAAAGAGTGAGGAAATAAATTAACTTAGTGTCCTGACCCAAAGTTTTCCCTATCTGTAGCATGGGATTAGTAGGTATGAGTCATAAAAAGTTGTGGGATGTTATAAAATGATTATTGAAAATGGCTTTAAATATATTAGTTATATCCATGATCATAAATCTATATATGTGTATATATGTCCATTCAAATTGCATTACATAAGGTGGATTTTCTTAAAGAGAAAATTATTTCATTCAAAACTGCTACTCACTTACAACAATAAGATTCATATTTTAACAAAGAATATAATCAGCCTTGCCCATAAATACCATTTTAAAATTAATAAAAAATATGATAGGGAAATAAAAACAAATAAACAAAACTCTACAAGTTCTGGTGATGTTGCAAAGTGGAAATCAAGACATTTCCATGCCTGGTGACTTAAATGGAATCAAGAAGGTATCACAATCCATAAGAAGAGAATGACAACATAAGATAGGTGAATAGTGAGTGAAGACTGCATATATTCTTTCATGCTCTTTTAACTGATTGTCAAAGCTATGGGAGAGAGGAAGAATCGATGCACAGGAGTGTGCAAAAGCCACACAGTTGATGAAATCTGACACCTAAGCTTTCTGGTTTTCATCCAGCTGTCTCTGAACACAGAATGCCTAGCTTTTACTGGGCTTTGGCATCTGTTTATTGTTGATTGGTGCATTTATCTTTTTTTAAGTTTATCCATCATTTCATGATCAGTCTTACTCCCAACAGGTCATACTCTAATATCCTCCATCTATATAACAAAACACATACACTAAAAAAATCATAAATTATTAAGTTTTTAATACTGTCTAAAGATCGTTATTTAAAGAAACTGGTGTTATATTTAAAACCAAGGGTTTTTTTTTTTGAAGAAACAGGGTCTAAATACTTTTGGACATTTGCAAATTGGGTCGAAGAAGTCTGTTACTAAAAAGGGAAGTGTAATGTGCTCATGAAGATGCATTCTTGGTGTATTTAATTGTATTTAGATTCATCTCCTGAGAACATATCTAACTTTGCTTAAACAGCTATAGAGTTTAATAATACAGGAGTGTACCATAGCAAAAAATGTGAGGACAAAAATGGAGAGAACAAAGAACCTGACAAACATGAGCATGGTGTCATGGGAGAGAAGGCTTTTTTAGAAAGATTTACCTTTTTCAAAGCACTGTGGGTGAAAAATATATAGAGACATGTCTGTCATTAGAAGATATTATCAAGATTGAGCTATAATATTGTGAACATACAAAGCTTATCAATCAACATTTAAAGTGTCAATAATGAGATGATTGTTATCCATATAAGCAGTATAAAACATTGCCTCATTGAGAAGCATAAGATACAGGATGCCAGCGATAAATAGGATGCTAAAAGTTGTATCAACATCTGATAGGGATAAACTCCTTCTCAGTGACATATTTGATTATTGTTTATATTGATTGAAGACAGGCAGCCTCAACATCTGGGGAGCTAACATAGTCCTATCAGCTGTTGATGTTGTTATAAGTCCTCCTGGCACAAAGGAGCCTTGATTTCCTTCTGTTAAAAATCAACTTTTCCCCCCACAAACCACACTAGGCTAGCATAAACTGTATTTGTGATGAATCAGGACAAAAGCAACACACTTTATCATGATCAGAATTCAATTTAGACAAACAGAACATAGCTCAAACAACCCAGAAAATAGCCAAACATGTTCCTCCGGTGGCTAATATAAATGCCAGGTGCTATAAAAAATAGCCTCATGATTCCCCCTCATCTTCTCATGAAGAATAGATAAAAGGAACAAAGACAGAATCACGTCTGTTTCCTGGCAATAGCCAGCTCAGAAAAGGCCCTGCTTTATTGTACTGTGTGTGTGTGTAGGGGGGGGTGTATGTGTGTGTATTTATGTATATGAATATATGTGTGTATATATATATTATTTAGAAATAATTTTATTTTACCTATCAACCCCCCATTCCCTCTCCCTCCCACACTTATTGTACCCCACTAACTCCTCGAAACCCACCCTCACCCACTCTCCAAGGATACTGAAGCCTTCCATGCAGGATCATCAAAGTCTGTTACATCATTTGGGGGGAGAACCTTGGCCCTCCTCAATTTATCTGGGCTGAATTAGTATCTATCTATGGAGAATGGGCTCCCAAAGTCGATTTGTGCACTAGGGATGAATACTGTTTTCACTTTTAAAGGTCCCATAGACTGCCCAGGCTTCCTAACTAGGCAAACTGGGAGCATGGGAAGAGAGGAGAGGGAGTTAGAAAAAAGAGAATTGGAAAAGAAAAAGGGTGAGGAGACAAGAGGAATCAAGAAGAATGAATCAGGGGAGAAATAAATGAAAGCAAGAAAAGAGATATCATACGTGTGTGTGTAATTTTTTCTTATTTTACATATCAATCCCAGTTCCCTCTACCTCCCTTCCATGCACCACAACCCCCATCCTGTCCCATTTCCACCCACTCCATATGTTGAGCGAAGCCTTCTATGAGGGATCATCAAAATCTGCCAAGTCATTTTTGTGTAGGGTCTACGCCCTCCTTCCTGTCTCTTGGCTAAGAGAGTATCCCTTCATGGGGAATTTGCTTCTAAAGCCCTTTCGTGCATCAGGGATATATCCTGCCCAGACCATCTGAGACCCATGTTCAGGGGGTCTGAGTCATTCCAATGCTGGTTTCCCAGATATCAATCAGGGAGTCTATGTGCTTCCCCTTGTTCAGGTCAGCTATCTCTGTGGGTTTCTGTAGCATGGTCTTGACCCCCTTGCTTATCAATCCTCCCTCTTTGCAACTGTATTCCAGTAGTTTGACTCAGAGTTCAACTGTGGGTGTCTGCTTCTGTTTCCATTAGCTACTAGATGAGGGCTCTAGGATGGCAAATAAGTTAGTTATCAATCTCATTATTAGGGAAGGGCATTTAAGGTAGCCTCTCCTCTGTTAGTTGGGGTCATCTTTGTAGGTCTCTGGACATTTCTCTAGAGTCAGTTTTCAAACCTATAATGGCTCCCTCTGTTATTGTATTTTCTTTCCTTTTTTTTTTTTCTCTCATCTATTTGTCCCCTGACTCAATCTTTCTAGTTCCACATGTTCTCCTCTCCTCCCCTACTCTTTCTCCTAGCTCCCTCTCTCCACTTACGTACCCCTCCTCCCACTCCCAATATGCTCAGGGGGAGTTCCTTGTATCCTAGCTTCTCTTGTCGTGTGAATTACAGGCTGGTGATCCTTTGCTCTATGTCTAAAATCCATATATGAGTGAGTACATACCATGTTCCTCTTTTTGTGACTGGGTTACCTCACTCGGGATAATTTCTTCAAGTTCCATACATTTTTTCCTGCGACTTTCAAGATTACATTGATTATTTTTTCTGCTGAGTAGTATTCCATTGTGTAAATGTGCCACATCTTCATTATCCATTCTTCAGTTGAGGGGCATCTAGTTTGATTCCAGGTCCTTGCTTTTACAAATAATGCTGCTATATACATAGTTGAACAGATGTTTTTGTTGCATGGATGTGGATCATTGGGTATATGCTTAAGAGTGGAAATGCCGGGTGCCACACCAAATCCAGTAGATTCTGTGAGAGAAGTTTCACAGACTGAGGTGATAACTTCAAAAGAAGGAGGTCTCCTGGAACTGGTTGTGGAACTCTTTGAAGAAGAAAAGTACTGAGCCGTAGTTCTCATGGTAATCTTGCTCTTGACAACACTGATGCTACGCACACATTTTAACATGGGACGGACAGCTTACTACCCTCTAGGTCTCTGCCTGACTCATTGGAAGAATATAAAACAGAAAATTTGGGATTTTGGCTAGAAATGTTGTGGGGGGGAAACAAACTATTTTCAGGAACACTGACAGCCAGGGACACTCTGTGCTGACCATTAGCTTACCACCTTAACTCTTGTCTGTCCTGATACTGCTTTAAATTAATTGGTAAATTATGCCAGTTTTTTTCTAGTTTGAGAAGCTTTGACTTTAAAATAAAAGTAAATGTGCATTATGTCTGGAAAAAAAAATCATGCATTTTTTTTTTACAGGATTTGATGTATTAACACAAGCTTAAAGTTACTGAAACCACAAGAAGGACTTTGGTGAAAGTTTTTATATTGACTGAAAAATGAGAAGAAAAGGTAGGAGATTAAAAAAAAATAAAGGAAAAGAGACATTTGTCTAAAGTAAGAATGCATAAGGAATCAGAAGAAAAGACTAAAGTTATATAAAAGGTTATAAAAAGTTAGAGAGAAATGTGAATTATGTATGCTATTGTTTCTTATACCTGAAAATATTAAACTTTAAGTTGGTAATATAAGTTAAAATTTTTACCATATTAGATTAATTTTGGTTAAAATGTTTCATTTATTTCTTGAGAAAATTGTGCATGCTTGTTCTGATAAAAAGTTTTGTCTGTGTTTTCTGATGTATACCTCAATACACAACAATGTTACATTTTGTAATTCGACAATCACCCAGGTGATAATAGTTTTAAAGCCATGAAGGGTGATTTACTTTTGATATTACAAAAATTAAATTAAATTTATAAGGCCCAAGGAATTATTTGGCAAAGAAATGCAAGAAATTATAGTTTCTTATAATAAGGAACAATTGGAATATTTATTTAATATTGCAGATGACTAGGGAACATCATTAGCTTATTATATGGGACAAATCAAATATCATGTACCTCAACACCCTATATTTAAGTTTGTGGAAGATATAGAGTTATTCTTTCCCTCAAAAATAACATTGGAACCAATTTCCAATGCCCTCTTGGTATTGACAGATGGATCATCTAACGGAACTTCGGCTGTCTATATAAAAGATAAACCTGTAATTATTAAATGGGCAGAAGAATTATCTGCACAGCAGGCATAATTTATAGGAGTTATTGCTGCCCTTGAACTCATGCCTGAAGTGTTTAATCTTTATACAGATTCAAAATATGTAGTTTGCTTACTTCCTGATATATAGATAGCTCTGGAAATTTTAAAATTGTGTCACTCTTGTTTCAATTGCAAAATATAATTCAATCAAGAAAAAGAAAAAAATTTATAGGACGTGAAAGAGGGCACACTGACCTACCAGGTCTATTGGCTTCAGGAAAATGCTATGGCAGATTTATTAACAAAGGAAGGATATTCAACTTGACTTGAGAACAGGCTAGACAAATTGTAAAGGACAGTGAATATTGTCCTGATGTATAATCTCCACTGAAAATGGAAGTTGATTCAAGGGGCCTTAAGGCTCAAGTTTTGTGGCAAATGGATGAAATTCATACCCCAAAATTTAGAAAATTGGCTTATGTACATGTTAGTCTAGACATGTACTCTCACGTGGTCATGCTCACTGCAAGAGCTAGTAGGGCTATGAAAGATGCCATGCAACATCTTATTATTTGCTTATCCTTGCTAGTTGTGCCAAAAAAAGAATTAAAACTAATAATGCTCCAATTTATACTTCTCAAGCTTTTGCAAAAGTTTGCATTCAGTGGGGTATAGAACATATAACAAGAATTCCATATAATCCCCAAGGTCAAGCTATTATAGAAAGGACTCATCAAAATCTTAAGGTACAACTACAAAGATTAAAATCTAGTGGTCTTTAATATTTGTTTCATCAATTATTAAGCAGTTTTGTCTACCATTAATTGCCTTAACACAGATGATGATGATAAAGGTTTTAATTCTATGTAAAAACATTGTACCCCTACAGCAAACTGTTACTCATTTAGTGGTGTGGAAGGATCTTTTGACTGGTACCTGGAAATGGCCAGATGTGTTAATTACCTTGGAAAGAGGATATGTGTGTTTTTCCACAGAATGCAGAAATCCTAGTCTGAATTCCAGACAGATTTATTCAACCCTTCCACCAAAAGCCCTCTATTGGGGACCTCAAAAAGAAGGAAACAAAAGAAGGCGAAAAAAGAAATTAGAGAAATGAAGAAGTTTGGTCTCTCTTCTCCACAGTTCTCATCACTTCCTCTTGTGCTGTCATCCAACACAAGGACAGCCTTTGAATTTAAAAATGACCAAAATAAAATGATTTTATCAAATCAATTGTTTCACATATAGTTTAACCATCTGTATTGAGTCTATGTCAATTAAAGATTATTCAGCTATTTTGCAATTATGAAGACCTTCTTACATTATGCTTCCTGTGGATTTAAAAAATAATGCTTGGTTTGACAATGTAGCCTTGCAAATCCTAAAAAGAGTTAATGAAAATTAAACCAAAGTGTTCTCTAGCAGCTTTAACTTTAGCCATTGGTTCTTTTATAGCCATTCTTACTTCACTCATGGTCTTAACAGTTGTCCTACTATCAAACATAAAAATTGAACAATTTTTAATGATTTAAATAAAACTGTCTCTCTAATACTTGTAAAGCAAAAAATTATAGATCAAAACTATAAGTAAAACTTCATGCTCCAGAAGGTATCGTCTTAGAACTAGAACAAGTGGTGGAAAATATTAAATTTCAGCTTTCTGACAGATGTCATACCAGCTTTAAATACATACGTGTAATGCCATTACCTTATAATAAGATTCATAATTGGAATTTAAAAATCATTTGTTAGGAATTTGGAAAAGTAATGATATTGCTCATGATATGGCTCAATTACCAAGCCAAGTTCTTGCTATGAGAAAAGCATATGTTGAATCTACTAGTTTAAAAGATTTGGCTCAGTCTATAAGCTCTGTTTTATAGTCATTAAATCCTGTTAATTGGTTAAATTGGAATATTTTTGTCGCTATGGCTCCAGGAATAATTCTTCTTCTTTTCCTTATTCTTCTAGTCATCTTCTGACTAATCTTTTCCTCAAATTCTACAAGCAAAAGAGATATCTACAAGCTTCAGTTAAAGAAAGAGAGAGGTGCCACACCAAATCCAGTAGATTCATGGTAAAAAGTTCTATAGACTGAGGTGATAACTTCAAAAGAAGGAGGTCTTGGCTGGAGAAAAGTATTGAGCCTTAGTTCTCGTGGCGATCTCTGATCTTCTTTCTTTTCTCATATTAACAAGATGTTCCTAAAAGCCTATGCTGACATTTCAAAGAAAAGGTACAAATGAGAAACCATCCTCCAAGACGTGGTCACTGACCATTACCTCAGCTCCAGGAAAACCTGCACTTTTCAAATCATTCACGGCATTCACATAAATACAAATAGTATTGATGAAAACTTTCCCAACAAAAAAACTTCATATGGCTGTACATATGTAATTGAGAGTAGGTTTAAACATTTGGTAAAGAAAGTCTTTTGGTGAGAAAAAGTCAAACTACTTCAATATTTCAAAGATTTACAAGAACTTGGCAATAAATGTTAAAAAAAAATATCATAACAATTTATTAACCTGATCTTAGAAAACAGGCGGTCAGCTGTGGTTAGCCTGGAATAATTTTCTGATTTATTGTTAGCCTTGAATAAGTTGTATGTTACTGTGCCTAACAACAATATTGTCAATTGTCCTATCTGGATTTGCTTCAATGAACACAATCTCTGAGAAGCGATTCTCTATCTTGGATAAAAAGCTTTGCTTAAAAGCTGCTCACTACACTCAGATTCAAACTGCCTCTGTGTTCATTTCTGTTTTTGACACTGCTGAATCCTTACCCACCTAGTCTTTGTGAACCCTTATACCAGGGACCCCTATATCTTGCTGGGGTGGTCCGTGGTAACTGGGTCCTGTGGTGGACTGATTCCCATTTTCCTGAGAAAACGCCATACTGATCTACAAATTGGCTATACAACTTTGCATTCCCACCAGCAGTGGAGGAGTGTTCCCCTTTCTCCACATCTTCTCCAGCATAAGCTGTCACTGGTATTTCTGAGGTTTTTTTTTTTTTTTTTTTTTTTTTGCCTTTCTGAAAGGGGTAAGATGGTATCTTAGCATTGTTTTGATTTGCATTTCCTGATGATTAAGGATATTGAGCATTTTCTTAAGTGCCTTTCAGCCATTTTGTATTTCTCTATTGAGAATTCTCTATTCAGTTCTGTACCCCACCTTTTAAGAGGGTTATTGGAGTTTTCTCAATTAGTTTCTTGAGTTCTTTGTGCTACTGTATGGTCTTGTCAACTATGTCCTTTGCCTTACTGAGGCTTCTCAGTTTGGGAGGTCCCATTTATTAATTGTCGATATCAGTGTCTGTGGTGCTGGTGCTATGTTCAGGAAGTGGTCTCCTTTACCTATTCATTCAAGGATAGCTCCTTCTTTCTCTTCTAAGAGTTTCAATGTGGATGGATTTATGTTGAGGTCTTTGATCCATTTGGACTTAAGTTTTGTGAATAATGATAGACAGGGGTGTATTTGCAGTCTTCTACACACCATCATCCAGCTGTGCCAGCACCAAAAATTAGGTGTTCCTAGGTATGTGGGTTAATACCCGGAGTTTTTTTTATTAGATTCCATTAGCCTACCTGTCTACTTTTTGGGTCATTATCAAGCTGTTTTTAGGACTATAGCTCTATAGTAGAACTTGAAGTCAGGGATGGTGATGCCTCCTGAAGTTTCTTTATTTTACAGGGTTGTTTTGGCTATCCTGGGTATTTTATTTTTTTCCATATAGTGTTGAATATTATTCTTTCAAGGTTAGCTAAGAATTGGGCTGGGATTTTGATGGGGATTGCATTGAATCTGTATATTTCTTTTGGCAAAATTGTCATTTTTACTATTTATCCTACCTATTCAAGAGCATGGGAGATTTTTCCAATTCCTGGTATCTTCTTTATTTCTTTCTTTAAAGACACAAAGTTCTTGCTATATAGGTCTTTCACTTGTTTGGTTAGCATTACCCCAAGATTATATACAGATGATAAAGGGTATGAGAAAGAAATCAGAGAAACATTACCCTTTACATTAGCCACAAAGAGATATCTTAATAGAGGGAGCCCGTATAGGTTTAAAAAAATCTGGCACTAGAGAAATGTTTAGAGTTCCAAAAAATTGACCTTATCAAATATCTCCTATCAAAGGCATTAATATTTAATAATTTTTCTAATATTGTTTGCTGAGCATCTATCAGTTGCTTGCACATAGTACTTCATGTGAGTAAGTTAGATGCCTTTTATGAGGACCATATGTGCTTCCTGTGGTATCGATTAATAACTGACAATCATGCAGTCATTTCCTCATTGAACATTCGCCTAGTGTATGCTTAGTTGTTGTTCAGTTTAGAACTTTCCTGGAATTTTGGCTTATTTACGTCTGCTCTTATGAAAATATTTACAGAAAGAGACTGAAAGATGATCAGCATTCATGACTCACACTTTTAAAATACCATCGTGCTAAGACAGACTCCAAGGAGGAATAGAAACATAAAGATAGATGCTAGAGCAAACAGACATTACTGAGATTTGGCTGAAAGCACTTATGTTTGAAGATCTTGACTAGATAATGTAAAGCTAAGACAACCAGTCATGCAAGATTTAGAACACAATGATGCCAAGAAGACTAAATTTAGTTATGTTCCCCTCTGACTGAAACCGATAGTATCTCATTTTTCTAGTTGTTTTATCTCCAAGAAATATAAAATCACCAAAAAATTTGTCAGGGGCCATATTTTTCTAAAGCTTATTGCGGATATGTTCTAGGTTTCTTTGTCCTAAATCAACATGACAAAAATGATCTTCATTAATGAAAACAATTTAGCTTCTGAATCAAAATTAGCAATAGTCCTTAGTGTGTGTGTGTGTGTACATACAGAGAAAAGTAGAAGGTCCCTGGAGACAATTATTATTTATGTGATTTCAGTCAGTATCAAATGATATAAGAATTTTGAAAATAACCTTTCCAGATTTCGTGGGTGACCACTGTTACTGCTGAGGTCTTTATTGACTGTTCCCCTGTGAGAGACAGTGCAAAATAATCTTAACTAATGGATGTAAACTAATCATTGGAGTTCTGATATTTCCTGAAGAAAAGATAGGAGGAATACTAATCAGAAATCTCTATTCATTCCAATGTGATGGCCCCTCATAATCTTCACTATTGATGACAGCCAACCCACACCAAAGTATTAGTAATTAAATATCTCAATATCCATAAAACTGAGTTAAAATACTCTGTCCTATGGAATTATTTAAGTCCATTCAACTGGCTTGGCAAATTCAAGGTCTGATATCATATCATTATTCTATTTAATTTCTAATATTGGGCTTAACTGACTCTGTCACTCAATTTATCAGACAAGAGTAAAATAAAGTAAATGCATAAATACAATATTATAAAAGCCAAGTAATATATTTTCACACTAAAATAAAAAATGTTTTTAAATGCATATGTTTTCATCCCAGCATCCATGGCAGATTGCTCACAAACTCTTTGTGATCTATTACCATTGGCCTCTGTGGAGATTCCTTGAGACACACATAAAACATACACATGTGAGCCAAATTTAAAAAAACATACACACCTTTAAAATTACTTTCAATACAAAACAATGATAAAACTGGGAAAATGATAATCAGTTGCTTCTCAGTTTTTATAATTAAACAGAGGCTTGGGATAAATTCCAAAACATTTAAGAAAAATGGTTTAACCTTGGTAGCAAAACAAACTTTCTACACTTGTATCATATCCATTCTGAACAGTTATGTGGCAGTACTAAAATAAAAAATATTCTGACATGCTACTTGTGAACTAGGTACTAGGTACAACACACACACACACACACACACACACACACACACACACATCCATGGTGTACCATTTATGTATTCTGAGTCAGTTTCTTTTTGCAGCTTGGTATTTTGGAAAATATTGTTGGCATCAAAATTATTAACTGGGTTCAACTGTAAAGCTACTGAAAATAGAGCAAGCAAGCACATAATTACAAATGGAATAGATTTCTCTCATCTAAAATCATAGACTATCAAGTGACAGAACAAAATTAAAAAGTCAAATTCACTTTGTGTGAATTATAAAAATTGTAAGTAAGACCATGTTGTAGCCATAGTCCTTAGAATTCTACTTAAATCTTTGTCCTTAGTTAATGCAAACAAATAAAAGCTTCATACAATGATTAATATGAAAATTAAGTCTTCTCTGCTTTAAATTAGTTAAAACTCATGTCTGCATATGCTACTAATATGATGTGATAAGGGTAAAAGTACAACCTTTATATGAAGGTTTTCTTTTATTTATTAATTGAAAACAATTAAACCTTCAAACCACCCTACTCTGTAATAGATATTAAGAATTAATGGTAAACAGTGTTTTAGCCATGCCAATGATATCATGATTCATTTGTCGGGTAGAACATATTTTGCATTTTCATATGTTTTTCTTTATATTTAGTGGTTGAATCATTGAGTTCTATGTTTTAATCCTACAACTCTTCCATTCTTCTATTTCTACATTTAAAAGTATCCCTACAAAAGTACCCCTTTCTTATTTTTGTTAATGTTTATATGCGTGCCCTTGTAGCATATCATTTAAATGATTCTGTTCATCTGTATGAAAATATAAAATGTTTATAATAAATATAAATGATTATAAACATCAATAGTATTATAGCTAGATGTGGGAGAAATGAAAGAAAGATTATGAGCTGAATATAATTTTTACAGTTTAGTTTGCTTTTTAAATTCAAAGGCTGAGCACTATAGCTGAGCCTTCCAGGAGCTATGTTTATATTTCAAAAGTTAAGGTCCAGCTGAAAAACACTTCTAAAAGCTCTTTTATAAACTTTCTATTTTTTGGTAGCTTGATGTCATTAAGGGAGTTGTATAAAATGTTATTTCAGCCCATTGACTCCTCAAAGCAAAAAAGAAACCTAATGAGTTGTTAAACCCCACTGAAGTTTTAACTCAAAAAACTTTCAAAAATGATCTGGGACATGTTGTCAAAACTTTTTTTTTGCATTTTCATTATTATTATTATTTCTTATTTTACATATTGATCCCAGTTCCTTCTCTCTCCCTTCCTCCCTTTCTCCCTCCCATGCTCCCCAATTACCCCCCACCATTCCATCCACCTTCCCTGCACAGGGAGGGTGATGCCCTCCAGGAGGGATCATCAAATTCTGTCAAATCATTTGGAGTAGGGTCTAGGCCATCCCCCCCACCCCTGCCTCTAGGCTACTGGAGTATCCCTCCATGGGGAATGTGCTCCCAAAGTCCTTTCGTGCACCAGGGATAGCCAGAATAATATAATCATATTTAATAATTTACACAAGTTAGTGTACTTCTACAGAAAAACGAAACATATTTTGATTAAGAAATAAAGCTGACAGCTATAGACAGATAATCAAAATATTAATAATGAAATACATTCTGTAAATATTCTGTGCTTTACAGAAACTTGATAAATAGGATATTTTTCATTCATTTGAAAAAATTAGCTTTCTAATAAAACTTTATAAAATATGTAAATTGCATTTCTTCATGTTAAATTTAAGAAATGTTTTCTGTAAATGTAAAAATGGAAATAATTTTCTTAGGTAACAATCTTACCAATAATTTTTAATGAATTTATGTAGTTTGCACTGGTGGAGTCAAAGCAAAAATGATTATAGGAACCACGATGTGCTTCCATTTTGACAAGAGTAAAAGTTGCCCATGATAAAAGTAGATTACTTCATAGAGACTATCTGCCTTCTAAATAGCTGTGTTTATAACCACAGCCAAAAGCTATATTCAGCTTTATTCAGAAACCTTCTTACATGAATGGCAGTAATTGTAGAAAATGGTGAAGAAGTGTAGGATGTATATTTCCATATCAAATGCCCTTTTTTGGTCAATAAGACACCTGCACATCTAAATTTCCTGTGATTGTAACATCATGCACAAAACCTGTGTGAAATGAGGCTACACAAAACACAGGATGTTGCACTGAGACATGGCTATAATATCTCACCAGTAACTGATTAAACTTTGATATTTCATGGGTACTAGGAGAGGAAATGTTAGTTTTCCTTAAGTGTATGTGGTGGGTTCTTCATTGTCCCAGTGATGGCCCCAAGCCCGGGAATATTTAACCAAAGCAAACTGGACTCAAAAAGATATTGAAAGAAAAATGACAGGACATGAAGTTAGGCCATGGAATATGTAACTGAGGATGGATTAGGGAGGAGATAGCGAGGGTGTCAATATGATGACGATACATTGTATAAAATTCTTAAATAATAAAATATATACTGAGCAGAATATTAAATTATAAGCATTTAAAATGGCTTAAACATTACATCCAGTAGTGGCTGCATAGGCAGGCATTTACTAATCGTCCCATTCTTGTCTAAGGAATGGGACTCTAGGGAATTATGTTTATATTAATTTTATTTCTTCCCATGATTTTTATCAGCTTATTCAACACCAACATTTGAATTACTTTCTCAGAATTTTCATGTGAAGTTGTATTTTCCATAGATAATTAAGAATCACATAGCTGGGTGCTTTATCCTCTGTGGTTTCTGGAAAACTTCTTTCCGGGTATCTGTGTTTTAAGAAATTGGGGTAATTATAGGCATTATTCAAAGTAGCTTTGAATGTTAGCATAAATAAATAACTAGAGCAAAATATAAAAAATTGTGACCAAATTCATAAGTACCAAACAATAGGATTAATGTGAATTGTAAGAAAATAAAAAAGGTAAAAGTTACAGATGTGTATCATGTTGTTCTACAAGACTATTGCTTTTAAAATCTTTATTTTTCATTAATTTGTTATTATAAATATCTTATTTATGTATCAATATGCAATGTAATTAGTATGAGATTTTTAATATTGACATTTTATGATTCTTTATAATCACACAGATGAACTTTGAAAAAGATAGTATGTAACAATTTTAAAAGGTTGGATACCCTGGTGAGTGTTAAATTCTCAGGAAAGGAAGAATATGGATTTTTCTAAAAGTACTGTTTTCTTATAAGGAGTCATGTACTTGATAACTTACCTAATAACAAATTCAAACACAGTAAATAAGATGTATGATTATTTTTTAAGTGCAAATGGGTCTCAGATAAAATATAAATTCAAATTTTTATGGGAATTAGGGCATATGATCTGGGGCATAGAGAATTAACAAAAGAAAAGTATGAGAAGTAGCAAATGACAATATTATAGCTTCTATCATACCTTCTTTCACTACTCCCTGTACTCCTCTCTTCTTATGAATGTTGCAAGTTGTTGCTAAGCAAATACATTAACTTATTCTCTTATGGACAGCCAAATTGTTATGTTCTAGGGTTCTCATTCATTTTGTTACAGTTTATTGACCCTTCTTTCATATATGTTTTGCTATTTAGATGTGTTTATTCACTTGCCATGATCTATTAAAACGAATGGCACTAATGCTCATTAAAATTATTTCCTGGCAGGGTGGTGGTGGTGTACACCTTTAATCCATGGACTTGGGAGGCAGAGGCAGGTGGATCTCTATGAATTCAAGACCAGACTGGTCTACAAGAGCTAGATCCAGGACAAACTCCAAAGCTACAGAGAAATTCCGTCTCAAAAAACAAAACACACACACACACACACACACACACACACACACACACACACACACACATATTCTAAGAACATTTAGCATCATCATAACACATAAATGTAGTTTTTACTTCTAATCTAGTTAAATCAATATTTTTATTGAATCACAATTTGTTTTATTTTAATGCAAATTCACCTCTTCAAATGATCAGTAACTTTGGTTCTCATGAAGTATTTCATTTATATCCTTATAAATTTGCTTGTTTTCGCAATACTAGAGATTAAACACAGAACTTCACACATACCTGACAAATGCTCTGCCACTAAGACATATCTCCAATCATCTTGAAACTTCTGAAAGATGATCTAGGCTTATCTTATATAACCTCAACCCCCCGAAATTAGCCATGTTTAAATAAACTTGTTTGCCATTTGGAACAAATATCTAAGAACTTTAATGTGAAGTGTAGGAAAGTTCATCATCTTTGCATTTGGCTCTTTCTTTGAAACACACATTGCATTTTTTATGATAAAGGACTTCATGTATTATTAATGCTCGTATTTAAGTACTAGTCAGGTATAGAATATTTTGTCACTTAGTCTCATCTATTGCAACTATTTCTCCTTTTTGCCCTACTGAGAATTTTCTCAAAGCTCAGGGGACTCTGGAATGTGTCAGAAATTAATTTATATGATACTACATTAAAATCACTGTGGTACCCCAGTAGCAATAAATTTAATTACTTAAACTTCTTTTACATATGTTCTTCCTATTCTTCCTGTACTGTTTAGAACATTCACTGTACTTGAATTTACTTTTATACTTAACTATGTAATTTATACTTTTCTTTATGTTAATGTCTTCATGGACATTTATGTGTTTATGTATCATTATCTGGGAAACATATAATATCCTTGCATATGAACAATATTTTGTTTGTTAATTTTGTATCTGAGTGCTTTTGTATGGTCTTTGAACTTAAACGACCTTGACTTTTTTTTAATTTAATTTATTATTTTACATGTCAATCCCAGTTACCTCTGCCTCTCTCCCTCCCTCCCCCCTTCCCTCCCTCCTCTCAGCCCTCTAACAGGACCCCAGACTGATAGCTGGGAAGCCAGAATGGGACTGACTCAGGCCCCCCTGAATATGGGTCTCAGCCAGAAGGACTGAGCAGTCTAAGAGACCTCAGACAGTGGAGCCAGGATGTATCCCTGGTGCACAAAAGGACTTTGCAAACATATCCCCCATGGAGGGATAACTGCCTTAATCTAGAGACAGGAGAGAAGCCCTAGTCCCTACTTCACAGGACCTGTCAGATCTACATGACCCCAACTGGATGGCATTCCCCTACATATGGAATTGGGGTGGGGGGATGGGAGGGGAGGGTGTTTAGAGTGCATATGAGAGGGCAGAGAGGGTAAAAGGGAGGGAAAGAGGAAGGGAGGGCTGGGGGGAGGAAGGAAGGGAGGGAGGGAGAGGGAACTGGGATCGACATGTAAAATAATAAATTAAATTTAAAAAAATGCTTTGACTCAAAAATTTAAGTTGAAGGACAAGTTACTGGGGAAAAGGATTTCTATTTTTTGTTTCCACAGAAAATGAAAAGATGTAGATTTCTTCCAGACTAATATGGCTTGATCACGCCAGACCACCTGAAACAGAGTACAAGGTGATCCTACATTCAAAAGAGCTGGACAGAGCAGCCCTACAGACTACAGCCAGGATTTCTGAATCTTCTTCGAATCCCCCATGACAATGCCCCTTACCAGCAGGAAGTAGTTTGGAATGAACGACGCCCAAATTCCCAAATATTGTGTATAAATGTTGTTTTCATTTAATTTGACTTTGTTATATAAAATAAAATAAAAAAAGATTCAAAGAACCATTACTATACTTTTTAAAGAAATAATTGATATTTATAAATCACTGTAAGCAGCATAGAATGTCAAGAATGACATAAATTTTTAAATGCTGAGCATCAGCATATAATTGATGATACAACTAAAATGCAAGGTACATTTGAAATTATGTACATGTTACACATGCTGCATTGCAGAGGAATATAGTGATCTGAAGATTTGCATAAAATCATTCATTAACAAATAATTAAAACAGTTTCTTGTGAGCAAGAATTGCTTTTTTAGCATTTTGTGGGACTCCTATGAGTGAGCACAGGTGTATCTTTGGGGACTTTTTTCATCTGTAGAGCTGCTTTGTCTAATTATATGTTATTCTGTTCTGTTTCACTGTAGTATCCTTGAGGCCTTTTCTTTTCTAAGGGGAAACATAAGAGGAGATGATACAGGCAAGAAAGGAGGTGGAGTGGGGGCTGAGAGGAGTGGAATCAGGGGAAATGTGGTTGTGATGTATTGTATGAGAGAAGAACACATTTTCAATAAATAATAATAATAAAAAGAAGAAGAAACCAAGCAATAGTGACACAAACATTTAATGCCAGCACTAGAGAGGCAGAGTCAGGCAGATTTCTGCGAATATGAGGCCAGCTTGTTCTACAGATGTTAATTCTATGATGGCCAAGGATACACAGAGAAACCATGCCTAGAAAAATTAAAAATGAAAAAAAAGCAATTAAGTAAATATTATCCCTGATCTTTTTAAAAATTGGAGAGGGAAGAGTAGAGTAGTATAGTGAATAAAAGAAAAGACTAAGTTACTGCCTTTCTGAACTTTCCTTTCCTACTTATTAATCAATGAAGAAATTACAAGTGTGTTTTTAATGTGAGAAACAGAACAAAATAGTGAATGATATCACTTGACACAAATAACAAGGGTATGATCCTCAGCTCTGCTGTTCCATAGATGTAGTCTTAGAAGATCTGTCAACATTACAATGACAGAAGATCCTTAGGTACTTTTTGTATATAATAAAGTGATTTCTTAATGTTGGAATTAAATTAGTCACTGTAATTGGAGTCATTAAAATCATATTTGACATATGAGGAAAATCTGCCATCGGATAGCTTCTATTGCTGTTAGCTTATTTTACATGTCAATCCTAGTTCCCGCACTCTTCTGTCCTCCCCACAAACCCCCATGGCCTTTCTGCTCCCCAGGGAGGGAGATGTCTTTCATGTGAGTCTTTAAATGTCTGTCATGTCATTTGGAGCAGGGCCTAGTCCCACTCCTGTGTATCTAAGCTAAGAGAGTATCCCTCTATGTGGAATGAGCTCCCTAAATCCATTTGTATATTAGGGATAAATACTGATCCACTATCAAAGGCCCCATAGACTGCTCAGCCCTCCTAACTAACACTCACTTTCAGGGAGTCTGGGTTGGTCAGTCCTATGCTGGTTTCCCAGCTATCAGACTGATGTCCATGAGCTCCTATTGTTCAAGTCAGCAGTTTCTTAAAACATGATTATATAATGGTTTAAAAATAAACTTGAAGCTGGATAGTGGTGGCCCATGCCCTTAATCCCAGCATTTGGGAGACAGAGGCAGGCAGATCACTGTGAGTTCAAGACCAGCCTATTCTACAGATTAAGTAGCAGGTCTGGCTCCAAAAGCTACATAGAGAAACCCTGTCTCAAAAAACCAAATAAATAAATAATAGACAAAATAAACTTGGCAAAATAGAAATTCAAACAAGCTGTACACTTTAATAATGGGAGGGATATTGAAAAATAACGTATTCTCCTGATCATAGTTGGCCTCAACTATAATTTCAGAACTTGAGAATCTAAAATTAGAAGACCATAAATCCAAGACCTGTTTGGAAAACATAACAATAACTTGTCTCAGAAACTCAAAAGGGGTGGCAGTGAGGACAGAGGTCAAATATCTGTGTCTTAAAGAACTAGAAATATTACTTAAAATTTACATTATTACTAAGAAAAAATAAGTAAAATGTAGGCATCAGCCAACATCTTCCCATAAGGTTTCTAGCTTTTCCCAATATTTCTAACACAAATAAACAATGAGTTCAGTGGGCTAAGCAAGGCAAACAAGAGAGAATCCACTTTCCCACTTTCTAAAAAGCAGTGTGATCAACTATAATTGTTCATTGCTATATATATCTACTTTCTACATGCAAATGCTTAGGGACCTCACTATGCACATCCAGCCTGCTTGATCTTTCTGTTAACATGGCAGATAAATATATTTAAAACACCTAATTCAATAGACATTGTTGATATTACTATCAAATATAAATGGTTTATATGGACAAAGAAATGTTAAGAAATTATCTATTGTTATTTATTATCTATTGTTATAGCTACTGTGGTACACTAAATGTTTGTTTCTCCTCTAAATGTATACACTGAATTCTAACTGGGAAAGTTAGGAAAAGGTTCTTTGGGTGGTAATTGGCATATTAGAGTGGAGAGCTCATGGGTTAAATTAGCAACTCTCTAAAAAGTCAAGTGTTGTACCATAACCTATAAGAGCATCAGGAGGCATTGACGGATCAAGAACTCAGGTCATTCTTGGTTGTCCTATGAGTTCAAGGCCAGCTTTGGCCCAAGAGTCTCTAGTTCAAAAAATAAAATAATGTGAACCATAAAAGAGCAAACACAGCTTTAATTTATTTTTCATTTACTTTCTGTTCTCTTCTCTCTGAGGACAGAGCTAGGCAATATCCATCTGCAAAGCAGACACACAACACATTCCAAATCTACCACACCTTTATCTGAGACCTTTAAGCCTGTGGGACTGTGTGAAATGTTGAGTTGAGTGCTTAGCCACTCTGATAATGTGTAAGCAGTCTTAACTGACAAGAAAAATATAACTTCATCATTATAAGGCAAAGACTTGGGAAAATATGAAGTCATATGCAGCATTAATCATTAACATAGTATATGATTATAAATTATATATTTAAATTTTATATTCTTGCTAATCTAAAATCTGTTTTTAGAGAAAATATAATGTATAATAAGTGGGAGTAAGACTTAACACTGTTTGATGCTTATTTGAATTTATTTAGTTTTATAATTTCTAATAATATTGTCCAATGTCATGTAATTCAAGGAAAAATGTAAAATATGTTACAGAAACTATAATTTATATGATAAATGAGTATGGCCTTTTGTTGAAATTATTAATATTAAATTTATCCATAAGGGAAAGAAGCTGAAATACTTACATAAAAACACACCATACAACACTTAACATGTCTTGCTAATGAGCTGAGAATCCAAACACTGTCATGAATATAAGAGACATTCTTGGTTCCATATCTTGATTTATATTTCTGTTATTCAAGGAAAAGAATTAATCCTCTTTAAAGAAATATTTGTTGGTTCCAGTACTTGGGAATATATTAAATGAGACTAGATTACATAGAGGCAAATCTGGAAAATAAAAAATTTGTTAAGGAAAAGAAATTTAACCACACAATATGACTTGTAAACTATTCATAAGAGCTCCCTAGAGATAATGGACTGGTGAACTATGATCAAAATGCATTGCATGAAGTATATATAGAACTAATAAAGATGCATGCTAATATCAGAGTTACACATGGAAAATTTCAGAAACTTTAGGAAATTAGTGAGAAATTAGTTCTGAGTTCTAGAAAAACAATAAAATTAAAGTAACAGAAGAAAATCAAAGAATATTTAATAAGAATATTGTCTGCTGCTCAGTTTTGCAGACTGGCTGATAGAGAATAGGAGAGTATTTAAAAAAAATAGGAACACCCAGTAGAGCTATATTATGAACAATGAAAGCAATACCCTCCCAATGATGTAGAAAGAGGAATCTTTGGAGACCTTCCCCCCTTGTTAGAAATGCAAGTCTGTTAGTCCTACTTGAGAACTATGCAATGAGACACTCTGGGCTGTTCTAGCATCCTAATTTACAACATGATTATAGCACTAGTGGAGGATGTACAATGCTTCATAAAAATTACTGACCTAGAATTAATATACTGTATATAAAGTGTACTACTAAATCCCAGTATTAGCTATAGAGCATGTATTTAATTACACAAGATGTAATTCATGGTAGATATAAATTTGGAAACATATAAGCAAACATATAATCTGAATAATTAAGTGGGATCTGTATTTTTAGATTTAATTACCATAAAAATGTTTGAAATTTGAGTTGGTAGAGGGTAGCAGAATCCACACAATCCCAAGTCTCAGACTTTAGATTCTGGTTGCTATTGGTTGTACTGTGATGTTCTTTTTTGATGGTAGAAAAATAAGAGTTTCCCTTGAAAGATGCAACTTTAAACAAACAGCATAAAATATTGTCACCTGTTTTATCTTTTAAATATGGGGTTTTGTAGGTTAAGGGGAAAAGGATCCAGTAATACAAAACACGGATTTTTCCATGTGTATGTAAATTAAGAAGTAATCCCTACAACAATTTTGTAATGGTTGCAGTCCAACACAGGATTCATGAAGTATAGGCCATAAGTGTTTGGTTTTGTATGACCAAATAATACAGTAAAATTGAGACTGCAAAGTGCTCTCAAGATAAAATTTAAAAAGGTAGTAAGAATTATAACATTTAGCCTTTTTCTTTCCAGATGGCATGTAATTTGTGAATAATACATAGATATATTGAACTTAACTGATAAAGCATACAGATTAACCTTATTCCAATGTATCTACAATCATTTGATCTTAGACATAGACTAGAGAAAAGGGGACATAACCTTTTTATGTGTTCTGAGATAATTGTCTATTTATCTGGAAAGGCTATATGTAAAGTTTGTCTCTACTTCACAAAAAGATGAAAGTAAATTCAGATTAATGAGATGCTTAAGTATAAAAATATGGATCCCAAATTGGAAGATAGCTATTAGAGAGGAAACAAGATTTTATATATAACTACCCAGAGATAGGGAACAGTGCCGTTCAGGGATAATCAGACAACTCAGATTTCCTAGAAACAGTTTCTTATTAAGTTTAAAAAATAAAAGAAATGAAAAAAAAAATAAAGCTGACTTTCCAGGAAATATCCTTAGGGAGCAATGATTTTTTTAGTTTGACTTCAAGGATACTGGGCTTTATTAGTTATTCAGTACCATCCTGGCTTCGGACTTACATTAAGTGTGTGATCTTGAACCTGTGACTGCGCAAAGGATTTTTTCCTTTGGTAAATCAGTCCCTCTTAAGTTGTAACAGTGAGTGTACTGGGGAGTCAGGAAATGGAGAGGAAAGAACACAGACTTCCCATTGGCTTCTTTTATCTCCTTCACTTGCTCACATCATTATCTGCAAGTGCATCCCTTCATAACTTTGGCAGGAGTTTGTTGCAGCTTTCAGTTTTCCAGCAGGTGTAGAATAAGCCTCATGCACAGTCATGTACACAACAAAATGAGCCCACTGAAGCCCTTTTTCAATGTTTAGATCGCTTTCCTATCAGTGGTTTTTAAATACTTTTTTTTGCTAACCTCTTTCTGTACTTTCAACCTGTCTGGCATGTCTGTGGATGCCTTTTTTTAGTTTTCATATCTATCAATAATTTTTAAGATTGAATCAGCACATTTATTAATATTTTATGTCATATATTACCTTTTGTTTATATTCTTGAGGTTATGAATGTAGTCAATGGTAGAGCAATTTCTTGGCATGTGCATATCCTAATTTGATCCCACAAAGAAAAATAATACTTACAGTAAAATTTTTCTGTAATTTATTTAATTTGAAAGTATTTGGATTACTTATATGTATTTTTATTTTGAAAATGATAGCAAACTTTGATTGTGCTACAAAAAATTTAATAATTCACCTGAATATATTTATTAGCATTCTAAACTATTGTACAAGCTGTAACAGAAATTAGTTAAATTTTAATATCAGTATGTTTTACCAACATCTTGATTATTGGAATTCAACTTGACCAAGTAGTGACCTATAATTAAATTTAAGATTTTATCACTATAAAATATTCATGTTTTAAGCCTTATTTCATATAATTGTGACATTTCTAAATTTATATAACCATATGATATGTTTTTACCAAAAATGCAAATATAGCTTAATTGTTATTACATTGACTCCTTAATTTTCATATATGTGACAAGCTAATTAAATAGAAGTGCTTTAAGCACATATAATGCAGTACAATAATAGAAATTCTATGTGGGATTCAGTGTTCATAATATTCTCATAGGAACCAATATACACTAAAATGTATGTTTACATTAAGATCCATATTGTACTTTAAAATATCAATCAACATGATTTTTGAAAAGTTAAATTAATCATGTCTCATTTCACTCTTTGATGACTAACTGTACATTGACTGACTCCTTTAAAA
Organism: Phodopus roborovskii; assembly: GCF_943737965.1. Taxonomy (NCBI): domain Eukaryota; kingdom Metazoa; phylum Chordata; class Mammalia; order Rodentia; family Cricetidae; genus Phodopus; species Phodopus roborovskii. Next base: position 21,174,784 of record NW_026126433.1, read on the forward strand.
AGAAAAAAACTAGCTTTGAAAAAGCAACTAAAAGACTGATAGAAAATGAAAGCTGTTTATAAAGGCATTGCTAAAGTGGGCATCAATGGTCTTATCACAGTGACTTTCTTTACATTTATATCAGAACTGTTATTTAAGATACAATATGTATTTTCAGATTTTCTTTTGACTATAACTGTGAACATTTAAAGACGCAGCAACTAGTCTATGTGTGAGTTAAAAAGACTACACTCTCAATAGCTTTCCCTATACCAACACATAGTATGGTCCTCACCTCTTACACACACACACACACACACACACACACACAAAGAAACAAACCAAAAAACCAACAACAACACACAACAAAAAAAACACTCTTTTCAAGATGATTCTATTAAAAAAACAAAACAAACAAACAAAAACAAACAAACAAAAAAAAAAAAAACAAAACAATTCCCCTGTGCTCTGGGGGACTTGTCCTTTCCTGGTTCCTCTGGTGGTGTGAATTATAGGCTGGTGATCCTTTGCTCTAGGTCTAAAATCCATATATTAGTGAGTACATACCATGTTCCTCTTTTTGGGACTGGGTTACCTCATTCAGGATAGTTTCTTCAAGTGCCATCCACTTGCCTGTGAATTTCAAGATACCATTATTATTTTCTGCAGAGTTGTGCCAGCACCATTTGTTGAAGATGCTGTCCTCGCCCCATTGTATAATTTTAGCTGTTTTGTCGAAAATCAGGTGTTCATAGGTGTTTGGGTTAATATAAGGATTTTCAATTGGATTACATTGGTCTACCTGTCTATTTTTATGCCAATACCAGGCTGGTTTCAGAACTATAGCTCTGTAGTAGAGCTTAAAGTCAGGAATGGTGATGCCTCCTGAAGTTCTTTTATTGTATAGGGTTGTTTTGGCTATCCTGGGTCTTTTGTTTTTCCATATAAAGTTGATTTTTATCCTTTTAAGGTCAGTAAAGAATTGTGGTGGGATTTTAATGGGGATTGCATTGAATCTGTAGATTGCTTTTGGCAAGATTGCCATTTATACTATGTTTATCCTACCTAACCAAGAGCATGGGAGATCTTTCCATTTTCTGGTATCTTCTTTAATTTCTTTCTTTAGAGTCACAAAGTTCTTATTATATAGGTCTTTTACTTGTTTGGTAAGTGTTACACCAAGATACTTTATGTTGTTTGTGGCTATTGTAAAGGATGATGTTTCTCTGATTTCTTTCTCTGTCTCTTTGTTGTCTGAAAAAAGTAGGGCTACTGATTTTCTTGAGTTTATCTTGTATCCTGCTAGTTTGCTGAAGGTGTTTATCAGCTGTAGGAGTTGCCTGGTAGAGTTTATTGGGTCACTTATGTAAACTATCATATCATCTGCAAATAGAGACAGTTTGACTTCTTCCTTTCCAAGTTGGATTCCCTTGATCTCCTTTTGTTGTCTTTTAGCTTTAGCTAGAACTTCCCCTATGGAGGGATAACTGCCTTAACCTAGAGACAGGAGAGAAGCCCTAGTTCTACTTCACATGACCTGTCAGATCTACATGATCCCAACTGGAATGCATTCACCTACAAATGCAATTGGGATGGGGGGATGGGAGGGGAGGATGGTTAGGGTGCATGTGAGAGAGGGGGTAAAAGGAAGAGAAGGAGCAGGGAGGGAGGGGGAACTGGGATCGACATGTAAAATAATAAATTAAATAAAAACTAATGCTTTGACTCTAAAATTTAAGTTCAAGGATAAGTTACTGGGGAAAAGGATTTCTATTTTTGTTTTCACAGAAAATGAAAAGCTGTGGGTTCCTTTCAGACTAATGTGGTTTGATCAAGCCAGACTGCCTGAAACAGAGTACCAGATGTCCTACATTCAAAACAGCTGGACAAAGCAGCCTTACAGAACACAGCCAGGATTTCTACATTTTCTTAGAATCCCCCATGATAGTGCCCCTTACCAGCAGGAAGTAGTTTGGAAAGAACGACGCCCAAATTGCCATATATTGTCTGTAAATGTTTGTTTTCATTTAAATGCACTTGGTTATAAAAAATAATAAACAAACAAACAAAAACAAAGCAAAAAACACACACACACACACACTACAGAAAAATGTACAGCAGTGGAGCCAATTTCCAACAAATAAAATATACAATACAGTCTATTGTACAGTTAAGGCCCAGGGACAAATATAGAAGAGGAGCAGAAATATTGTAAGAGCCAGAGGATCAGAGAGTTGCTTTGATAATGTCTCTTAAGAATGTCAGGAGATACAGCTATGAAGTCTCATCAACATGACTGTGTAAACGTGAGCTGAGCATGGAAAAGAATAGACATACTAAGGAGGACAGAACAAACTCAGCCCTAGACAAAGAATTAAGGGCAACTAAGGAATTCTGAGTGAAAGAAACAATCTTCCTCAGAGAAGAGCACACCAACCAGTTATCTAATGCCAAAGGGTCATACATGAAAACATACATACAATGTATAGCAGCATGTAGACAGATTGTATTTATGCACTAAAAATATATATGGAAATATGTATACAAATAGTTATATAACAACAATAAAAGCAGAGGTTATGAATTTGAAATGGAGCAAGGAGGAAAGTATGTATGGTAGTGTTTGATGGGAGGAATGAGAAGAAGAAATTGTAACTAAGTAGATCTCTATGTCTATGTGTGTTTCTTGTGCATTTGTTTTTCCTTCTGTTTTTAATTTTCTCTTATTCTGATGTGTTAGTTTTTTTTTCTTTTCCCTCCTTTTTTTAAATTTAAATTTGAAACAAGGTTGTTTCACATGTCAATCCTAGTTCCCTCACCCTCCCATCCTTCCCTATATATCACCCCCACCAAACCGGAGTACATCCCCTTTCTGCTCCACAGGGAGGGTGAGGCTTTCCATGTGGGGTCTTCAAATCTGTCATATCATTTGGAGTAGGGCCTAGGTCCTCCTGATATGTCTAGGCTGAGAAAATATTTCTCTATGTGGGATGTGCTCCCAAAGTCCATTCATATACTAGGGATAAATTACTAGAAGCCCCATAGACTGCCCAGTCCTTCTAACTAATAGTCACATTCAGGAGGTTAGTTTTTATATTACTATGCTATATTTATGTTTTAATGGGAGACAGAAAGGGATTTGAATAAAATTTGAGGAAAGGTAGAGTGACGGAGAGGAGTTTATGGAGAAGAAACTGTGATTGGGATATATTATATGAGAAAAAAAAATTCAATTATAGTAAAAAAAGAAAAACTTTAAATTAAAGAAGACCTGATTAACATACTATCATGCTATTTCTCACCTGTCCGTGTCCCTTCCCTTCTTTCGTTAGTCTCTTAGAGTTCTCAGTGTGTTTCATATATAGTGTCCAGAACTTTCCCTTGTACTTAGTTGGAAAAATAGAGAATAAACCTAGAAATTGGATTTACAGTGTTTTAAAAAACAAGGTGAAACATTCTTTGCTTTTATTTTTATATTTACTGGAACATATGAGAAAATCATAAAGAAAATTGAGATATGCCATTTTTGCTTACTATTTCAAAAGTTTTTGAAATCTAATTATCCTTAGCAACTACAAAGGACACTATCCTCAATGTTACATTATTGCTACTGACATATGACTGCTCATTTCTCTTTCTATCAGGCCACTTTTCATATTTCACTGTCACATAAGGATATTAAATAAATAGATTGCATCTATCCCAAGGGCAATCTAGACAGAATAAGAAAGTAGGCTATTTTTCCCTTTCTGTGCTGACTTTGACCTGTTTACTACTAGCCAAACTCTTTCTGCAGCCCCTGCATCCTTCCCATTCCTATTTCTAAAGGTAAATGGCTATGATATTTGAAAGCCTTCCCATACCCATTCATTCTGCTCAATTAAATGTGCTTAACCTATGTTTCTCTCTCCAGGGGCTCCTTTTGACAGCTAATTATCTAATTGAAACTGATATGACACTGGGTTGTTAAACCCCCTATGTCATATACTTGGATTTATCAAAGAATTTTCTCAAGGCCATGTTGTTAATCAAAGAGATTTTAAGAGAAAAATACCAGGGACATAGCCAAATACTTGGTTTTGGGGATCACTGGATAGAATGATTTTGTGCTTAAAATGTCCAGCACATAAAAAATTTCATATTTTACGTGTATGAAGTGACCCTCAAGAATATTTTTTTAGAGTCACTAATCCAGTAACAAAAAATATGTGGTAGAAATATTAATTACATGTATTATTCTGAGCCTCATTATGTTTTTGTTGTTGCTGTTTTATCACTAGTGGATTGAATATATAATCACAGTCCCATATAATTTTCTTGACTCATGATGGTGATTCTGAAGTTACCTTGGTTTTTATAAACAAACACTGATGTTAAAAAAACCTAGCAATAAATTGTTCATAGTTTATACTATTCATTATATCATCTTGATTGTATTTTTCATAACATTTTAAAAGAAGATCACGATTAGTAAATAAAAATGCAACTCCCATATGTACTGTACTTTCTGCCTTACTGTACAGTGAGAGTTACTAAAGTCAAGTTTTCATAAGCAGCAATCTGAAAGTTTTCATAGGGTAAAAGATGATTATTTGCTTTTATGACTGTAGTCTTTTAAAAGAATGGCTGTATCAATTGAATAGCAGTTCCAATTTTCTTTATCTAGAAGAAACACAGAGACAAGTTTAAATTTTGGAAAACCAATTCAAGAAGCACACAAACAGACAACATTTGTTTTGTAAAGAAGTCATGATGTTTAGGTATTTAGATTAGCTGTTCATGTCCACCTTCCCGTGTCCTCACTTTCCACTTAAGACTCCCTCCCTGACTCTTCTTTAGCTCCTTCTGTTTATTTTATCTGTTTTTGTTGAAGCCTTCTTGACTCTGGATTGCCCTTCCAGCCAAAAATCCCATATTTAATTCTTCTCTGACTATCTTAGATGATGATCACCAGTCACATACAACATTAAGAAAACAAGAATTTCAAGCTACAAATGTTACATAATGAACAGTTTGTCATTCACACCCTGCACAGGATAATGTCCCTGACTTCACTGCCTCAGTACTTAAACTCTACACAATTTTCTTAACTGGATTTAAGTGAAGGTAGATACTTGTATTTAACAGAATAATTTCAGCCTGAAATCCACACTAAGCTTATTTTATTAAATCTGTATAGATCAGAGCAGGGAATTATGCTTTAATGAATTTTACAATGAGAAACTATAGTTAGTACTGAAGTCCATTAAAAATACTATGGGACCAAGGTCCACAGAGTCAAGATTCTTCCTGTAACTGAGACCGATAAACAGCACAGCTGGGAGGGAAATAGAATTTATCTGGATTTGTTCTGTTACCTTTGGATGCTTGGTCAACTGGGAAATGGTGATGAACAAGGATTGTGGAAACACATTTGAGAGCCCATCTTGTCTTAAATTTATAATCCCAAAATTCAGTAGGTGTCTAGATCTGCCAATGTATGCCAAGCAACACGAGACCATTTAGAAGTATACATAAAATAAATAACAACTTTTTATATTTCTGAAATAACATTAATGACTTCATTTTACAATCAGAAATGAAAGTATAAGTTACATTTCAATTAACATGTAATATAATCATCTCAATAATAATTTTTTATTTATAGAAACACTATTTTTTTTCAACCCTAATTTGGTAAAATAGTGTCTCTGGAAGCAAAAATGTTAGAAAGATACATGAAGGTGAACTGACTCAATAGTGATATTGTAGAAATATAGGCTATATCCCTTGTAACCTGTTTATTTTTTCTTTAAACCAATAATTTTATTTTATGAATCATTTTAACTAATGCAAGTTAACTCTTAAATGAACATTTCTAACATAGTCAGAGAAGAATGTCTCTCTCTCAGTTTTGTTACACCTTACTGCATTTATTACTAGGAGGTGATTGAATGCACATGTGCACACTTGTTTTCTTCTGACAATGATTCTTTGAGACCAGTGAGTATGAGATGTGTTCACTAAAGTCTAGGCTATTTGTAAGGAGCATGGATATATGAGTTGCTAGTCTTTTGTCAAAATTAAATTGTTCTATCAAATATTTTGTGAAAAGCCTACAAATTTTAACTTCTGTTTTCCATGCCATGTCTCATTAATAATCCATTTTCTGAGCACTGTAATGAAAAGGTTATGGCAGAGTACTTTACAATGCACAAAGGGACACTTAACCCATAATTTTGGAAGTTCAAGGACATAGTATAAATACCACTCAGTTACAGCAAGATCCTTATGGTGGATAGTATCACAATGGCAGAAATCTTACCCAGTTAGAAAGACAGAAAGATACTTGGGATAAAGAACAAAAACTTGTGCTTCTGAGAAACAACTCAAGTCACAAGAACTATTGTAACCCTTTCCAAGGGAGAAGACCTTAGTGATGTAAGTAAACCCCACTTACTAAACATAATGCCTTTTCACACATTTGTACTGAAGATTAGGCATCTTATGTAAACACTTTATGGAAAAAAATCATACTTAATGCATAGGCTATGGAATCTGAATGATATTTTAATTAACTTCTGAAGTATATTGCACTTAGAAATGTGTACTCTAAGAATGGGTTTTATCAAAGAATGGGTTTATCACTTTAAAAGAGAGTGATTTATCACTTCAGGAACTATAGTTGATGATATGTGTAAAGAAAAACATCAAGATACATGCCTTAGTTAAGAAATATTTGTAGAATAATGTCTACTAACAATGTTTACTGACTTGATCATTCCTCAGTATTATATTCATTGTTGAATACTTAAATTTTTTTAAAATATTGTTTATATTTTGAGATTAGTAATGTAAAGTAATAATATATAGAAAAGTTTTATAGATCTGCAATGGATCAAAATTACAGAGGATATGCAGTTGTGGTCAGTATACACATTAAAATGATACTGTTAATAAGACCTTGTAATTCAGCCCATTCTTTATATCTTGAAATAGGAGTGGTAAAGAGATTATAAGCTCTCACTTCAGTGTTTAAATCCAAATATATAATATCCAATGCATATTGAAAATTACTTGCAAAAATGTCTATTAATATTTTATGACTGTTCTATACCTTAGATAGTAAACTTCTAATAATATTTGACACTACCCAACTTAACTGTATAGAATGTTAGTGTTTTGGTTTGTTGTAGTTGTTTATGTCACTATGATATACCTGAGGAAAAAAAGATTAAATAAATTATGTTGGCTTCACTTGAATAGTTTTTACTACTTTGAAGCCTGTGATATGGCAGAAAATCATGGCAGAGCAGCATTAGAGGATAACTTATTATCTATCTCAAAGTGTTCAGGAGGCATATAAAAGGAGATGGGTTTGGACAGATTAGTCCCCAAGAGTGTATCCCCAGAGCTTACTTCTCCAACCACTTAACATTTCCAAAACTTCTTCAGAATGTGATCGAATTCGTGTCCTTTTATGTATTAACCCACTAATGAGGTTCAGTTACAAATGAAAAAACCACCTCTGAATGAGTAGATTCATTATCTAGAGACAACCCTTCACAGATAACTTTTTAGAGGCACTTCACATCTGTGATACCTACTTCTAGCTGTCCACTTGATTGCATCAGGAATCAACTAGTACCCAAGCTTCTGGAAACTACTATGAAAGATTTTCCTTGTTTTAAAAAAATATATTTTCCTTTCATTAAAAACAGAAATTTTTTTCTCATAAAATATATCCTGATTAGAGTATCTCCTCCCTCTACTCCTCCAAATTCCTCCCCAACACCGCCTCCTATCTAGATCCACTTACGAACAGTATTTCATCATGGAAGGATAGGCTTCTAAAATGTAGTATTAAAATATGACAGAAAATGTAAAAAATATAAAACAAAGTGATTACATCAACATCTGATAGGACAAACTAACAGAGGTGGAGTGGGGGGAACACACCTCAAGAGAAGGCACAAGAATCAGAGATGACTCTATTCAAACACTCAGGAATCTCATAAAACACATTAAATAGGAAACCATAATATATAAGCAGAGGACCTGGTGCAGAACCGTGCATATAGTCACTGAGTTTACATCTGCTTTGTTCTTGTTTATTTATTGTCCCTCATCCCCCTGATGAGGGGGATGCCTCCTCTTCGGCCTGGTTCCCAGAGCTCTGTAGGGAGCAATTTGATGGAGACATCCAATTTAGTTTTGAGACTCTCCCTGCATAGTGCCCGGCTTTTGTTCTCTGTGTATGCTATAGGAGGAAGTTTCTCAAATGGTTCAACAAGGCAGTAATGTTTGAGTATCACAGAAGGTCACTAAAAGTCATTTTTATCACTACATTTTTTTTTTAAGACCAGTAGTGCTCAGTTTTACCCAAGGTCACTAGGCTGAATAGTTTCTGTTTCTTGATCACCCAAACAGAATTGAATACAGGTCCCAAGATGTGGAGAAGTCTTTAGTCAAATTGGTTATTTGTTGGTTATTTCCACAAATTTTGTGCCACCGTTGCCTTAAAATAGTCTTGCATATAGTACACCATTGCAGATAAAAGGTTTTGTGCCTCACTTCATGTTTACCTTTCTCTTTTGGTAGTTACTATGCAGAGATTTTCCTGTACAAAAGACATTAGAATATAGGAACAAAGGCTCTATTTAGATACCACCTCAACTCCATGTTCAATGAACTGTGTAGATGTCTTCAGCAATGGGATCTTCGTGTCAGATTTTTGGAGAGCAACCTATTGTCTTGGCAGCAGCCAAGGTTGTTTGGGGGATTCCCAATGGCTAGTCCATTCCTGGTGTTGCAAGTTCCAATTAGAGGAGAGAGATGACCATTTGGGATTCAATCTTCCTCAATAGTTTGTGGTTTAAATTGCTTTCATATAAATACATACTATAGGAAGTTTTCACTGCATTGTTCCCCTACTCTTCCTCAACATCGCTTAATTTTAGCCACTTCCCCTATTTTCCCAACCTCAAAAACCTTTCTCCTACCTCTCAAACCTCCAGATGTAGCCCTCCCATTCTTCTATAATTATCTGCTCCATTTCCCTTTTCTAAAGGGATATATCTGGTCCTGAGGGATTTTCCTAATCAGGTTATTTGAAGAGCAAAATCTCACCCTAAATCTGGGCCACCATTTCTGGTAGCAGAAAAGGATATACACGAATGTAACTGCTTTTACCTGCTTGTTCTCACTCTCAGTAGCAAGTTCCCTTAATCTATGGCTGTAACCAGTTTTAAATCCAACTTCTTCAGGATTCTAATATATAATTAAGCCCAGAAGCTCCTTAAGAATCTTTCTGGGAATTTCAAGATACCATTTCTTGAAATTCACAGGCAAGTGGATGGCACTTGAAGAAACCATCCTGAATGAGGTAACCCAGTCACAAAAAGAGGAACACAGTATGTACTCACTCATATATGGATTTTAGAACTAGATCAAATGATCACCAGCCTATAATTCACATCACCAGAGGAACTAGGATACAAGGTGTATTCTAAGAGATTCATATAAAGTCCATCACAGAACTGGGAAGGGACAAGTCCCCCAGAGCTCAGGTAAAGTGGGGGAGGTCAGCGAATGGAGAGAGAAGTAGGAGAAAATGAGGGGGGAGGAGAGGAAGGCATGTGCGACCAGGAGGATTGAGCCTGGTTAGGAATGGAAGATAGGAAAGAGAGAGAGACAGAGACAGAGACAGAGAGAGAGAACATAAAAGAGGGAGCCAATATTGGTTTGAAGATAAAGTTGAACACAAAGAAAGGTCGAGAGAACTACAAGACTGCTCCCAACTAACAATTTCAGCTTCCGTGGAAAGGCTATCATAAATGCCCTTCCCTGAGAGTGAGATCAACAACTAACTTCTCCATGGAGCCCTCAACTAATGCCTGTTGAAAATAGGAGCAAACACCCATACATAAACACTGAGTCGAACTAGAACCCAGAAGCAGATGGAGAGGACAAGACCATGCAGTAGAAGCACATAGAGACAGCTTACCTGAACAAGGAGGAGCTAATGGCCACTAGACTGATAGCTGGGAAGCCAGCAGGGGACTGACTCGGGCCCCCCTGAATATGGGTCTCAGCCAGAAGGTCTGAGCAGTCTAAGAGAACTCAGACAGTGGAGCCAGGATGTATCTCTGGTGCACAAAAGGACTTTGCAAACATATCCCCCATGGAGGGATAACTGTCTTAATCTAGAGACAGGAGAGAAGCCCTAGTCCCTACTTCACAGGACCTGTCAGGTCTACATGACCCCAACTGGATGGCATTCCCCTACATATGGAATTGGGGTGGGGGGATGGGAGGGGAGGGTGTTTAGAGTGCATGTGAGAGGGCAGAGAGGGTAAAAGGGAGGGAAAGAGGGAGGGAGGGCTGGAGGGGAGGGAGGGATGGAGAGAAGGAGAAGGAACTGGGATCGACATGTAAAATAATAAATTAAATTTAAAAAATGCTTTGACTCCAAAAATTTAACTTGAAGAACAAGTTACTGGGGAAAAGGATTTCTATTTTTTGTTTCCACAGAAAATGAAAAGATGTGGTTTCCTTCCAGACTAATGTGGTTTGATCACGCCAGACCGCCTGAAACAGAGTACAAGCTGATCCTACATTCAAAACAGCTGGACAAAACAGCCCTACAGACTACAGCTAGCATATCTGAATCTTCTTCGAATCCCCCAAGACAGCGCCCCTTACCAGCAGGAAGTAGTTTGGAAAGAAGGACGCCCAAATTCCCAAATATTGTGTATAAATGTTTGTTTTCATTTAATTAGACTTTGTTATATAAAATTAAATAAAAGAATTATAAATAATAAAAAAAGAATCTTTCTGGACTCTATAACTATATTCAACTGAAAATACATCCCACCTTGTGCACTGAACAGCAGCAGGAGTCTCAGACAATTGCATTTGGACCAGTTGGTCCACATCCTGGAGCTGGTTTAATAAATCTCATGTATAAATAGGGAGAGAATATGGATTCATCAGTTCTGTTATTTTAAGACACCTTATACCTTATACAAATTATAATGTTTATTGACTATTAGAATTTTTCATAAATAATTATTTTATTGGAGGGAGTTTTACTAATAACAGTTAAGCTAAGTGATTATGACTCAACTAAAAAAAACATTAAGAGTTTTCTTCAAAAAAATCACACTTACTCAGTGAGTAATATTTAAGCCTTTCATGTCAAATATCTTATATGATTAATTTACATGATAATTATTGTTCTTCAAAAAATCATGAAACATTGGAAGTTAACAATATTTTAAAACAATTTACTCTGATTCCATACTAATAATAATTAAACATGAAAGCTAAATAATTATAGATAATGTAAGTCAGAAATATACTTATTGGTATGAATTCATAGATCATATAAGTTTACATTACTTCACTATTCCTAAAATAGATCAAATAGTGGAAATCACATGTTTCTGTTGGTTTGTTTTTTAGCTCATTTTTACAAGACATGAAAATCTCCATGCCTGAAATATTGTTGAAGATAAGACACAAGTAACTTTTTAGTACTAACACCATTAATCTACATGTCATTATTCTTAGTAGATTTATTACTTATATCTATAATTGAACAAGATGCTTCAGAATTGGAATGATCATTTAAACTCTTCTCAGTCACATAGGTAATAAACATGAGATATAAAAGATGCAGCCAGACAACTGAACCCAGTAATTTTATTTCTCATTTATTTTCTTAGTAACAACAGTGTAACTTAACAACCAGAGGGTAAAGCAGATAGGTTTCCTAAAATGAGACATGTATGAAGTTAGCAAAATGAAGGAAGACAGAGCCCTGGCTGAGCATCTTTTGTCACCAAATCAAGCTTCTAATAATGACATGGAGTTATAATTAATTGACTTGTTGGTCAAAGGGGTACATAGCAACCACCAAACTATCATAAACATCCAAACAATCAAGGTTGTTACCAAGACTATAGCATGCTTTCCACAAACTGACAGGAAATTCATGTTGCTGAAGACAACACTTAAACATCTCATTGAACATGGAGAACTTGAGCTGGTGCCTACATAGAGCCCTCACCCTTATATGTTAGTATTTTGGAAAAAGAAGCTGTGCAAGCTACCAAAATTGGAACAAATTCTGAGCCAATTTCAGAGAACTATGGCCAAATATTATGGAGATAATGAAAGCTCTTGGAACACCTAACCCTACCTAAACAGAATAAATCTTGGGGATCTCTGTGGGAGAGAAATCAGAAAGATTGTGAGAGCCAGAGTAGATACAGTATAAGAAGAAATCAAGGACTTCCCCTACATGTGTGTATGTGTGTGGGGCAGGGGATGGGAGGGTGGTCGGGGGTCATGGGAGGGTAGAGGAAAGGGAGGGAGGAAGAGAGAGAGGGAGAGGGACTGGGATCAGTATGTAAAATAAGAAGAATGAAAGGAAGAAAGAAAGGAAGGAAGGAAGGAAGGAAGGAAGGAAGGAAGGAAGGAAGAAATCAAGGCCTTCTAAATCAACCAGATTAATAGATATATGAAATCATACAGACTGAGGCAGCATGCACAGATCCTGCAACTGATGGGATCCTAGACGTTAAAGAAAGGTGGAAACATGCCCCACGTCTAAGCTAGAAGCTGTCTCCAATTGATAACCACTTGCAAATGAAAAGTTCATTCTCCCCAAAAGAGTTCTATTGGGAGATGGGATGGGAGGGTGGTCAGGGGGAGGGGCAGGGTAGGGTGGGAAACAGGGTGGGTGGGAGGGATGGAGAGGGAAATGGGATTGATATATATATAAAATAAGATTAATTAATTAATTAATTAATTAAAAAAATAAAGAAAGAAAAAACAGCAAACCAACTCAGAGGCATCTTGGGAGCATAATGTGTTATGAATCTTTAGAAAGTATGTTAATCTTATTTTATTTTACTTTATCTAATAAAATAAATTTGTTTTCCCTTTACAGTTCATATATAATGATTTACAATTCAGGTTTTCTATGAGATTCTTAAATGTGTGAAGGACTGTAACTCTGTGTCTATATCTGTTTTTGTTGTTTTGAGCCTTTTCTTGGGCTCATTTCACTTTGTTTATTTAGAATAAGAAAGAGAAGGAGTCAGAGGAAGAGGAGGAGAGGGAAGTAGAAGAGGAGGAGAATGAGCACAAGATAAAGAAAAACAATCAATTACCAGTTGCTTCCCCACCTTTTATACCATAGTCACCATCTCACCATCTTAGGTCAACTCAAGTTAAGTCTACTTTGTTTAGAACAAAGACTAACAGGTGGAAAAAAGAAAGTAAAATTTTCTATGCCTTGTCCACAGAGTGTCTCAAGTGACTTTTGGGAAATAGTTGACTAAGGAGGAGGTTATTAACATAGTAATCTCTAAACTGAAAGATTGTTCATAATTCCTTGATTTGATAAATTCTCCATTGACATTAAAATGTAATGTTAATGTGTTTAGACAAACTTATATATTCTAAGCCTTAATCCCAATGTTACTAAAAGAATTGATGTCATTGTTTCCTATTTTAAAAAGATGTAAGCTTTTAAAAGTTTTTAAATGATTATTACTTAAACTATGGAGAAAGCTCAAGCTACAAAGTGCTTCCAACTTAAATATGAGGAAGTGATCTCAATACCCAGCGGCCACAAGAAAAAGGTACCACTGGTGCCACTCATTTACCACCCCAGTACTAGGAAGGCATGTGGTCACTGGGGTTTGGTGGCCAGTAAGTCTAGCAGTGATTTGTCCCACTGGTTTCAATTTATGTGTAAGAAGAGACAAATTTAAAAAGGCCAAAACAACCAAATTAACAAGGAAAAAAGAGCCATTATAGAAAGCACACACACACACAAACACACACACACACACACACACACACACACAAACACACACCACGTGGAATATTTTGATTGCATTCTGAAACTCCTGAGATTGCCAATATAATTTGCTTTGAATCAGTGAGTAGAGATAGCAGTTACTTGACAGAAATTAACCATAGAGGTTTTGGAGAACTGAGGACAGATGGAGTATCAATTCCTATTTATTCTGCAGGTGAAAGCATTTGTCAAAGGACAGCATTAATTAAGAAAAAAATTCAGACAAAATAACTATATGAATATTTCATTGAAAATATGTTAATTACAAGACATATTTCCTAGCCATCAAAATTTCATTTGACTTCCTGTTCAATTATCTCTAAACTGGTGTATTCTTATAACCTTGACTCTGATGCTTTACCTTCCTTCCCAGAAATTCAACATATTCATTTCCCTAGTCTTTCGTACTTATTTACATTTCCATATGTTAAATATATAGTTTAGTCTTTATATTAGAGAGTTCTTAAATCATGTTTCATAAAAACCATTCATCCTTTTCAATAGTAGCTTGAGGTACTTATATAAAATTTATCTGGCTTTGCCCTTTCTTTTAGGAAATGAATGGGTAAACTCACACAGACATAATTATATGTAAAGGCTTGATAAGGAATGTATAGTATCAGACAAGAGAGAAATGTATAGGGATAACTCAATCTGATTGCAGGATAAGGTGTAATTCTACCCTCATTTTGACATTTAAGTTATTCCCTTTGGCATAATATTAATTTGAATGGCTAGTTAGGGAATGTGAACTGTTGTCAAAAGCATTAAAATATCTGAAAGAAGACACAATGTGGTAATTGAATGTATATATTAGTTGTCATTTGAATTGATTCTTTATGCTGCTTAGATTTGTTATTTTGGCTTTTGCCTTTTTATAGAACTGAATTCTCTCACTTAATTAGGAAATTATGTAGGATATTTGCTATATATTTTCAGGGACTGAGTAAGTATTTTGTTCCCATGAGTTCTTCTTCTGAACAATGTAGGTATCTTCCATGGTATGTAGTCTTAAGTATTAGTAAGTAAAATAAAATCTAAAAATTATCATTAAGATGAACATATTTCATATTCTGAACTTTCATACACAGATTAATATTGTAATGGTTAAATTGTTTACAGGTTTTCACTAATAAACCAACAAAAATTGACAAGATATGAGATTTAATTTAAGAAGCCAGTTTTGGTATTTGAATACATTCAGCAGTCGATTATTCTATTAAGAACAGGGAGTTCAAATGTCTAGAATAAGTGCTTAATTATGAGTCAAAAATAATTTAGTGATTCCTGAGTATAGAGTTTAATAATGGCATAGCAATTTGCATTTAAATATTGGCAAGCCGATTGCCTTATGAGAAAGTCTATTCATCTATAAAATAAGCATTTGAGGAAACATGTCATGTTGATTAATAACTGGCAGTGCTCCCAATCATAATCTATTGATACCATCGCACAGTGCCTTGCACAAAATTTATTTTGCCAATGCAATTCTGAAACCATCCTAAATAGTTAATTCAGAAAAGTTTATAAAAACTGAATCAATAATAAATAACAAATACAGTAAAAATTCTCACAAAAGAATTAACTTACAAAAAATAAAATAATAGAATAAAAACTGGATACTTGTCAATTAAAATTAAAATAGATTTTAAATTTTTTTTCTGAGACATTACTAATCTACAATAAAATGGTGGAGGAGCCACATTGTATTTGCCCTTCAATATTTCCTAGTAATACAGAGAATTTTAGTTCCTTGTTTAAAACTAGCAAAGCATATGAATTAATTTATTGCCCTGCTGGTTATAATTGATGTTTTCAGCTCATTTTGACTGCATGTAGGTAAAATGCCACTCCTTTTTTATTGAAAGCTTATGCAGTTTATGCCAATGAAAAAACATACTTAATAGAAGGACTATGATTTCTTCAGTCAATACATTCCCATGTCTCTGGGGCACATTGGGCAGTATAGGAAAATTCAATAGGGCAAATATTTCACCAGAAAGTGAAAAATAAATATTAGTGATATAGGGCAAAAAAAAGAGCCACAACATATACAATTTAAAACTATGAAGTTTTTTTGTTTTAAAAGAGAAATTTAGTTTTCATTAGCAATTAATGTTACCAGATTTATCATGAACATTAAAAATTAAATGTTTCTTGCAAATTCATCTATGCTATACTATTGTCCATGATGAATATCTGTTCTAACAAGTGACATTATCAGTGTACTGTTAGTGTCTGAGTGAACTGGCAGTATGACCCTATCTCAACCTAGTACTATACACATATTATTTATGATGATCAATGTGTAGCCCTTCCAGGCATTTTAATCCCTCATTTTTAGTTTGGGTGGTGTCTTAGCTGCTTTTCTATTATGACGATAAAATATCACAGTAAGGCAACTTACGATAGAAAACATGTAAGTCCTAAATTCATAATCCTGAGGATGGTAGAGTCCATGACCATCATGGTGCAGAGCATAGTTTCAAAGTAAATAAAGCCTTTCTTCCCCTAAGTTTTTTTTGGAAGTGTTTTATCACAGTAATAGAAATGAAACTGTGATGTAAATGAATAAACTATTTCATATTAAATTTAACATAAATTTGCCCATATATATATATGTATATATATATAAATGTATATTTGTTTTATTTATTTGAGTACCATAACATTCCATAACATTCAATAACATTCAATGACATAATTTATTCACTAATTTTCTTTCTCTAAAATATTAAATGTAATTATTTTTAAACCTAATCGGTAGGATACTTTTTTAAAAACCATTTGCTGTTATTCTTAACTAATATATTTACAATTCAAAACTAATGTTATACTCAAAAAACCAAAATGTTTCAAATAGTAAATTATCAATATTATAATTCATGGATCATTTCCATTGGATATTGCTGGTTGGAACATTGGCCATGTTACCCTCTAACATGTCTCTTGATGAGTTACTAGAAATAAGTATATTTTAAAGGTCAGCTTACTCACCATAGTCTGTCCTTAGTAACTTTAGGTGAAATACGATATGAAGTAAACTTGTAAAAGATTCTGTCATATATCTGAAAAAAAATCCTCAAAAGAGAATTCATGAATTCCAGAAAGATTTCGGTGGATATGAAGAAGTAATTGAGTGCTTGACATCTAACTTTGTAGGTCAAAACCTGAAAAGGCAACACCTGAAAATAACTGATATAAAATTGAGGAATTTTTGTGTGGTACTAGATTGGCGGTTTCATAAAACAAATTGGGTATGTGACCTGGATTTCAGATGGTGCAAAGAACAAAGGAAGAGGTAGTTAAGAGGTAGAAGCCAGTTTAGAACAGAAATAGTAGATGGATATGACCACAGTCACCTCTAAACACAACCCATACAACTAGGGAGGAGACAAGAACATGAAATGAATTAAGTCTAGTTTTCTAGTTATGGGGAATGGATATTGAGGGCACTCAGGTCTTTCAAAGCCAAACAACAAGGTTAAGCCCATGTGCCGACAGAGTGCAACATGGCATGTAGAATGTGCCACCTTGCAATAGTAGGATCAGGAGTCTCAGTCAAGGCTTTCTCAACTTTAGATCTTAACTACTAATTGATGAACAAGGGTGCTATGCAAAAAGGAGGTCATACACATAGTTTATTTTAGATAGTTAAAGATAGTTATTATCTTGTAGTTTGTAATAAATGATGAAGACAGGTATACTTGTAAGTAAAATGTAATATTAATGAAAGAAGTTTTAACATACTTATATTCTCTATCAATGGAATATATATTTACAATATAAGCATAAGACTTAATAATGAGTGGTTCCCCTAAACATTCTGACGGAGGTGTGTACAGTGAGTGTGTCTGTGTGTCTGTGAAGACTTAATGAATCAATATTGAAAAGATACTTTTATTGTCAATTTTATGTTTTGAGGTCATATAAAATACTCATTGAAAAGTAGCATTGCATTTCATTCATTTTATTAACAGGCTGGAAATAAAACATGTTCAAATTTTTCTCATATTTCCATTTGAAATATATGTTAGGTTTCAATTTGTTTCATTTTATTTAGATATGTGCTTGTGGTCTTGTGGGTTCACTAGCCAGTGGAAGTATATACAAGTATGCATATGTGAAATGTGTAGTGAGATGTCCCCTGCCTGCACCTGTTGCACTGGCCATGCCTATTGGGGCATAAGAACAGATGCAGGTGTGACATGGAGGGACTAGCTCTGAGATCCCAGACCCAGACACTCTCTTATTTCCTGGTCAGAGACAGAGAGCATCTGGAGGCATCCTTGGGACAGGAAGCTGCATCAGTCATTTGTTTCTGGTGTAAGTGCTTTATCCTCAAATCAACATCCATCAGTCTATCGTCTTGCCAGATTTTTATTTAGCGTGCTATATCTGGTGTTAGAGGTGGCAGAGGAATTTTCATGGGATGTGAGCCACACTGCTTCCTCACCCCACCCCAGGTATTTGGCAATCACTTACAGTTTCCCTACTCCCCTGCCCTGGTGGTCTGCTCTTTACACATCTATGCAGCAGTTTCTTTGCTCCAGGGGTGCAAGTGTTCATATGTGCCTGCTGCTGCCACCTGGTGATGCTACTGCAGTGGCTACCGCCAAGCTGAACCTGAACACAAGAAGGGTCCTGAGATTAAACCAGCAACCACTGGGACACATCAAAGCTAGGGGGACATTTGCATCTGCACTGAAACTCCTTTATCCATGCAGTTGCCCTGAGACTGGACTACTGCCTCAACTATTGCCCATCACCCCATGTTGCCCTGAGACGACAAGCACCAAGGCCCAAGCCCCACACCCTGCCCCCCTTGTGTGCTCCAGCTACCCAGGGACAGTTGTTCCCAATACTAGAAGAGGTGAGACCTGCTTACCCTGTGGTCTCAGCAATTTTACAAGGCTCATTTCATTCCTTTCCTTCACAAAATTTTGCTTGTGTTAGTTTGTTAAGAACTATTATACAGGGACCTAGACTGAAAGGATCTCCTGTCATTGGACATTATTTGGTAGTGCACCTGCCCAACTACAGGCCATGTATAATCACTACAAGTTGAGATCTGCAAATAAAAGCATCAGAGTTCCAGAAGAGCAGGATTATATCTAAGGTAATTACAACATCCTTCATATCGTTCACAATTTAAACTGATGTAAAAAATATGGTCAATTGTTCCATTCCAAAGGTGGATAATCTTATGATGTAGGACCTTAGGAATATTTTGGATTCATATATTGAGGGGATCTTAGAAGAAGACATTTTTTAAAATAATGGCATTTTTTTCATTATCTATATAATATTCTTAAAGAAGGGGTTTGAAATTAGAGCAGAGAATAAGGAACTTATACAAACCATAGGACACTTAGTAACAAGGATTTAGAATACTGAAAATGACAATAGAGGTCTGAAAAACAGAATACAAAACATATCCAAAAGTATGAGAAGTCATTAAGATAACAAATGTCATAACTGTGGTGACATGGAAGCTTGGGTAGGATAAGCAGTCTCCAAAGGTTTTAAAAGACATCAAATTGCCAGATGTTTTAATTGTGGTTGAATAGGACATTACACATTCCTAAAGATAACACTCCTTCTAATAATGAATCAAAAAAGAAGGCATCAGCCTTCTGGAATATGTAGAAATTGTGGCAAAGGCTGCGCTGAATCTACTGAATGTAGATCAACCAGAGACAAGCAAAAAAACCCTTTACAATCAGGAACTCCTTGGGGGAACCTCTTGAAGGCCCCCATGCCAATGGTGATCTACACATTACCAGTCACTGCGGAGGACAATCTTCCCCAGGATTATTAGAATGTCCAGTACCTATCTTAAAAAAAATTATACACTCTGGATGACAGAATAGGTTTTAATCAAATGTAAATCATGGAAACAAATACATATATTTTGGTCAGGGTGCATGGCAAACATCTATAAATGATCAAAGACCTAAACTATGTGTGATGATAATTAATCGGTTGTTTGAGGGGATCCTAGAAAGAGGTGCTGATCCACAATTCTTCACCAACCTTGAAAGGATAATAATCAACTTTACATGGAAAAACAAAAAAAAACCCTATACAATAAAAGAACTCCAGGAGGCATCACCATTCCTGACTTTAATCTCTACTATAGACCTATAGTTCTGAAAACAGCCTGGTATTGGCATAAAAATAGGCAGGTAGACCAATGGAATTAAATTGAAAATCCTGATATTAATTCACGCACCTATGAACACCTCATTTTTGACCAAACAGCTAAAATTATATAATGGGGCAAGGACAGCATCTTCAACAAATGGTGCTGGCACAATTGGATGAGGGTGTGTAGAAGACTGCATGTGTAGAAGACCCATGTCTGTCGCCATGCACAAAAGTCAAGTCCAAAGGGATCAAAGACCTCAACATCAATCCAGCCACATTGAACCTCTTAGAAGAGAAAGTAGGAGGTACCCTTGAACAAATTGGTATAGGAGACCACTTCTTGAACATAAATCCAGAGGCACAGACACTGAAAGAAACAATTAATAAATGGGACCTCTTCAAACTTAGAAGCTTCTGTAAGGCAAAGGACACAGTGGACAAGACCAAACGGCAGCCCACAGACTGGGAAAAGATTTTCACCAATCCTATAACCGACAAAGGGCTGATCTCCAAAATATACAAAGAACTCAAGAAAATAGTCAACAAAACACCAAATAACCCTATTAAAAAATGGGGTACAGAACTGAAGAAAGAATTCTCAATAGAGGAAATCAAAAAGGCTGAAAGACACTTAAGAAAATGCTCCACATCCTTAGCTATCAGGGAAATGCAAATCAAAACAACTTTGAGAATCCATCTTACCCCTGCCAGAATGGCTAAAATTAGAAACACCAGTGATGACTTATGTTGGAGAGGATGTGAAGAAAGGGAAACACTCCTCCACTGCTGGTGGGAGTGCAAACTCATACAGCCATTTTGGAGATCAGTATGGTGGTTCCTCAGGAAAATGGGAATTAGTTTACCACAGGACCCGGCAATACCCCTCTTAGGCATATACCCAAAGGATTCACATCCATGCAACAAAGACATCTGTTCAACTATGTTCATAGCAGCACTATTTGTAATAGCAAGAACCTAGAAGCAAACTAGATGCCTTTCAATTGAAGAATGGTTAATGAAGATGTGGCACATCTACACAATGGAATACTACTCTGCAGAAAAAAATAATGGTATCTTGAAATTCGCAGGCAAGTGGATGGCACTTGAAGAAACCATCCTGAATGAGGTAACCCAGTCACAAAAAGAGGAACACAGTATGTACTCACTCATATATGGATTTTAGACCTAAATCGAAGGATCACCAGCCTATAATCCACACCACCAGAGGAATTAGGATACAAGGTGTATTCTAAGAGAGTCATATAAAGTCCCTCACAGAACTGGGAAGAGACAAGTCCCCCAGAGCTCAGGTGAAGTGGGGGGGGGCATCGAATGGAGAGAGAAGTAGGAAAAAATGAGTGGGAAGAAAAGAAAACATGTGCGACCAGGAAGATTGAACCTGGTTAGGAATAGAGGATAGGAAAGAGAGAGAGAGACAGAAACAGAGAGAGAGAACATAAAAGAGGGAGCCAATATTGGTTTGAAGATAAAATTAAGCACAAAGAAATGTCTAGAGAACTACAAGACTGCTCCCAACTAACAATCTCAGCTTCCGTGGAAAGGCTATCATAAATGTCCTTCCCGGAGAGTGAGATCAACAACTAACTTCTCCATGGAGCCCTCAACTAATGCCTGTTGAAAACAGGATCAAACACCTATACATAAACACTGAGTCGAACTAGAACCCAGATGCAGATGGAGAGGACAAGACCAGGCGGCAGAAACACATAGAGACAGCTTACCTGAACAAGGAGGAGCTAAGGGCCCCTAGACTGATATCTTGGAAGCCAGCATGGGACTGACTCAGGCCCTCCTGAATATGGGTCTCAGCCAGAAGGACTGAGTAGTCTAAGAGAACTCAGACAGTGGAGCCAGGATGTATCCCTGGTGCACAAAAGGACTTTGCGAACATACCTCCCTTGGAAGGATAACTGCCTTAATCTAGAGACAGGAGAGAAGCCCTAGTCCCTACTTCACAGGACCTGTCAGGTCTACATGACCCCAACTGGATGGCATTCCCCTACATATGGAATTGGGGTGGGGGGATGGGAGGGGAGGGTGTTTAGAGTGCATGTGAGAGGGCAGAGAGGGTAAAAGGGAGGGAAGAAGGGATGGAGGGCTGGGGGGAGGGAGGGAGGGAGAGGGAACTGGGATTGACATGTAAAATAATAAATTAAATTAAAAAAATGCTTTGACTCCAAAATTTAAGTTGAAGGACAAGTTACTGGGGAAAAGGATTTCTATTTTTTGTTTCCAGAGAAAATAAAAAGATGTGGACTCCTTCCACACTAATGTGGTTTGATCATGCCAGACTGCCTGAAACAGAGTACAAGGTGATCCTACATTCAAAACAGCTGGACAAAACAGCCCTACAGACTACAGCTAGGATATCTGAATCTTCTTCGAATCCCCCAAGACAGCACCCCTTACCAGCAGGAAGTAGTTTGGAAAGAAGGACGCCCAAATTCCCAAATATTGTGTATAAATGTTTGTTTTCATTTAATTGGACTTTGTTATATAAAATTAAATAAAATAATAATAATAAAAAAATGAAAAAAAGAAACAGGTGCTGATGTGACCATTATAACATAAAAATGTGCGCCTCCAAGATGGCCGCTGAAAGAGGTAAATATCCAGTGTTTTCAGATTGGAACTCTATCTCAGGCAAAACAGAGCATTGAATGTAAATACCAGAAGGACAGAGAAGAAGGCTGAGACCATATGTGGCTGATATAGCAATAAATGTATGGGATCATGATCTATTGCAGCAATAGATTACACAGATTAACATTCCTCCAGTATTAGATATGAATCAGAAACATACTCATGGTTGTAGAAAAAATATTGTAAAATTCTTTACAAGAGAGATATCAAATATCCAGGCTGTACAAAAATAAAATACAAGTGCCAAACAGAGGAACCAAATCCCTACTGTTGAAATGGCTAACAGATAAACCTGTCTGGGAGAGGCGATGGCCTATGACCTCTGAGAAGCTAGAGCCTTTAGAAAAGCTGGTTCAAGAACAACTAAATGTTTGACATAGCTAAGAATCTACTAGCCCTTGGAATTCTCCTGTGTTTGTTGCCAAAAGGAAATCTGGTAAATGGAGAATGCTTACAGACCTGAGAGATATCAAAACATTAATCTAGTCAATAGGCTCTGTACAGCCTGGGATGCCCTTGCTTTCTCTAATACCTAAAGAATGTCCTATCATTGTTATTGATTTAAAAGATTGATTCTTCACTATACCTTTATAAGAAAAATACAAAGAAAAATTTGTCTTCATGGTACCTAATTACAAAAATTCTCAGCAAAAACTTACCAATTAACGTTTTGCCACAAGGAATGCTAAATAGCCCCACCCTGTGCCAATATTTTGTTAACTTCTTTCTCAGATCTTTGATGCGGTTGAAGAGTAGACTGTCACAATTAATGTTTTCTCCTCCAAGATAGAACTATTAGGTAAAAGACTTAATCTTTACAGCTTAGGACAGCTCTATAGCAATCTCTGTTATGCCTTCACCCTAGGACTGCGTATATAGTTCTTGCCATTTTCTCTGGTTACCTCACTGGCAATATGTCTTATGTTTGTATGTTCTTAATTTTCCTTTTCCTAGAGCATAATTGACATTTATTGCCTTTGTATTGAGCCTAAAAGGGGAATTGTAGTGAGATATCTCCCCACTGGCACCTGTTGCACTGACCATGCACATTGGGGCATGGGAACAGGTGCGGGCATGTCCTTGGGGGGGACGAGGTCTGGGGTCCCATACCCAGCTTTCTTACTTCTTGGTCATAGACAGAGAGCATCCAGAGTCATCCCTTTTACAGGAACATGTGGTGATCATTGATTTCTGGTGTAAGTGCTTTCTCCCTGAATAAACATCCATAAGTCTATCGTTTTCCAGATTCTTATTTAGTGTGCTATAGAAATGTGGATGTCAGAGACCAACTACCAGTGAAATTTCTCAGGTTGCAGTCACCTTGTTCTTTGAGACATGGTCTCTTTCAGGATTGTAACTGACCATGTAGCCCCAGGAATCCTCTTGTCTCTTCTTCCTCAGTACTGAGTTATAAGCTTCCACAACCACAACCGCCATTTTACAGGGATTCTGAGAACTGAGCTCAAATCCCTGAAGTACTTCATTGATTATCTTGCATTGTCTAGCTTGTGACTTTAGTTTCAATTTGATTTGTTTTTATTAACTTTTATTGACAGCTAACTTTTAAATATTCTTTTACATGAGAAAAACATTTTTGTAGAAAATTGGATAAAGTTTGAAATAGTTTTCTTGGGGTTCTGGGACAGAAAGTCTTGATTCCTTTTTTAAGGTTGTGAGAATAGAATATATTAACTATTTCTAAGTTTATGTCTCTCACTAGGAGTTCATGTGACCTGCATTCCCTGACAGATTAAAGTAAGCTATATCATAAAAAGTACGTATGGAGACTTTGTTACATAGCTTGCCCAAATCATAGCTCTGCCATTTGCTTCTCCTGACAGGATAAAAATGAGAGTCTTGTGAGAACAAAATCAAGAAGACAGTCTGTCATTCTTTCTTGAGAAAACATTTGTCAGGAGCCCTTCAGAAATAATTGGGAAGAAAATGTGTTACGCTCTACAGTCGACTGAGCCGTTTCTGAAGCACATCGGAGTATGTTGAAAATTGTACTTTTTACTTTCGAGCTCAGTGTGCAATTATGCATTGCAAGATTTAGTGAAACTAGTTGTAAAAGAATTATTTTACCCATTTTCAGCTTAAATATTTATTTTATTAAATAACTTTTAATTTCCCCCAGGCAGATTCTCATTTTTCTGAACTGTTAAATATTATTTTTTTTTATTTTGTTAAATCTATGGCAGTAAGATTCATTCTCCCTAATATTGCTTGAAGCCAAATTGGTATTTAGACAAATACAGTTTAGATTTAGTTTTTAATTTCTATGCTAAGCAACTTCATATTTCCCTGTGAGAATATGCTATTGATATGCATAATTTACTGTAAAAGAAATAATCATGTTTCCATTAAACAACAGAACTTATCAAGCTAACTTATTATTGCTCCCTATCCATTGTAATCTACAGTGGAACAGCAATAGCTTTTTCCTCCTGACCCTCTATCTATGTCTGTCTCTCTGTCTCTTTCTTTTATGTCAGTTTCAGGATTTGAACTCAGGCCATGCTACCTGCATATCAGGCAAGTGCTCTAACTCTGAGTTATACCCCAGCTCTAATAAATTTGTTGCACAGAAATTGATCCAAAGGGGAAATATTTTATCATTGTATATGTGGTCTCACATATGTTCTTCCTTTCCATTCCTTTCAGACACATGCATTGAACAATTGTACTGTTGCACTCTCTATCATTGTCATTTGCTTACAGCTACCATTGAACCAAAAAAATGTAATTTTTCTGAATTTTGTATGGGATGCTAAAATCACAATCCAAAATAAGTGCATCCTGATATAGATAGTTATGTCAGTATTTATTATGGTAAAAGGGATTGTACTGGCACAAAAACAGTAAAAACAATAGAAATGTTATTGAAAAGTTAAAAGTTTTTACTAATGACTCTTTGCAAGAAGTAAGACCAAATAACAGTTTGCATAGATAGTATGTTCATTAAAATAGATTAAGAGACAATGAATAGGGGTAAATTTCTGCAAAATGTGATGGGTGGAAAAAACTAAAGTTCTATAGTTGAATGTATAATTTCAAGGAAGTTGAAGCTTCGGAAAGTAGGCTACTTAGGAAGGGAATTACTTCTGTTTCATTCCCCTTTTCAGAACTAGCTTTGACTAGGACATAATAGGAATTTTAAAATTTACATACACACAACACACAAATTATACACATACTTGACTAATTATCAATGAGTGAAGAACTGATTATTAAACTTACATAAGGAGTTTATGCACTCTTAGTCTGTTCACTGGGGTTTAAATTGATTGAGCATTGTACACCTGAATGTGAGGGTAAAAAGAGTAGGAATTAGGACATCAGTCTCAAGTTTCTTTCTGAAATAAGAAAATAGTAAATACCACATACTGGGAACATGTTTGATACAAGGTGCCCACTTTGAACCAAAACAATATAATTTTCACACTTTGATGAATTATAACACTTTTAATAACAATGATATGTACTCTGGACCTTAGAACATGGAGACAAGATGTGCCATGTTAAAAGAGAAAATGGTTTACTTCAGGACGCAAGACAGGAAGAAGAAAAATGATAACACTCAATGGTCATAACATTTTTTGTTGTGTTTACTCACTGAGGCAAATATGTATATGAAAATGATGTATAAACAAAAACATGAAATCAATTTCAACCCTGGCTCTCATTAACTAAACAAGGAAATACTAATTTCCAAAGTTTGTTGACCAATAGGCTCATTAAAAATCATTGCTTCTCACATGAGTGATTTAAACTTCTTGAATTAGATTAGTGTTGGGAGCAATGTGACACTTAATTTTGCATCAGCATAAGAATGCTTGCTCAACAGATTTCTACTAGATAAGCTACATGGAGATAGTCTCTCACTTGACAAAAACCAGTGAACTTTGGTACAGCACAGAATACTGCTGAGACTGAGTGGCCTGTACACTCTCTTCTCTCTCCTAATGTTGATGAATCTCTTGGTGGTTTATAGTCTCACTTTGTCAGTCTACATGGGACAAATGTGATCATTCCCAGAAATCCCATTTTTTTTCTCCAATATTTTCCTCTAAAATTCGTTGGGGCCTGATGCTTTTAAGGTTTCTTACCTGGAAATTCCAGCTGTTACTTCAGAACCTGGAACCTTTTCTGATTCACTGCATACAGGATTGGAAGCAAGGAAAGTTAATGTGCTCATATATGGAAGCAACACAGGGGCATTAATTATGTCTACTAATTCTTAGGAAAATACTAAGATGGAAACAATAATGCTATATTAAAATTCACCAAATATAGAGAGGTTAACACATGTAGAACCCTTTTGTAGGACAATGAAACAGTTGGAAAAATACAAGCTAAATATATGCATTCAGTTTATGGAAAATCATCCCTATTTCTGTAAATATGCTTTGTTACATTTGACAAATACTATTATTCTTGAGAATGTGTTCCTATGTATTTTTTTACAGGTTTCCTCATTTATTGGACTTATTTTTCTTTTTTTAATTTTTCTTATTTTACATATAGATTCCAGTTCCCTATCCCTCCTTCCCTCTCTCCCACCCTCCCATGTCCTTCAACCACCCTCCCATCCCAACCCCCCCCCCCCCCCACTCCACAGGTAGGGTGATGCCTTCCAGGAGGGGTCAACAAAATCTGTATTGTCATTTGGAGTAGGGACTAGGCCCTCCCTCCTGCCTCTACGTAAGGGAGTATTCCTCCGTGGGGAATGTGCTCCCAAAGTCCTTTTGTGCACCAGGGATACATCCTAGTTCCACTGTTAGAGGTCCCTTAGACTGCCCAGGCCTTCTATCTGAGACCCATGTCCAAGGTGTCTGAGTCGGTCCAATGCTGGCTTCTGAATCAGTCTAGGGGCCCATTTGCTCTGCTTTGTTCAGGTTAGCAATTTCTGTGGGTTTCTGGTCTTGTCCTCCCTCTCTGCATCAGGATTCCAGTTTGTCTGTGTTTAGCTGTGGGTGTCTGCTTGTGTTTTCATCAGCGACTAAATGAGGACTCTATGATGGTGGATAAATTAGGTATCAATCTCATTCTCAGGGAAGGGCATTTATGGTAGCCTTTCCACTGTTAATCCAATGTTAGTTGAGGGTCAGTCTTATAGGTCTCTGAACATTTCTCTAGAGCCAATTTTCTCTTCAAACCTATTAGGGCTCGCTCTTTTATGGTATCCCTCTCTCTCTCTTTATTTTTCTTTTGTCTATGTTTATCACCTTCTACCTTTGTACGGACAGGATGCTCCTGGGTGAATATATAGCCAAGCTAACAAAATGTTGAGAATGGTTTTTGCTTTAAAAGATGTTTTGGTGTAAAAGTTTGGAAAACATATATTTTTTCCCCAGAATTTAATGCTGGAAGACTGGAGAAAAAACATGCTTGTTTTTGGAGTTTTAATAACAATGGCTCAATGTATATTCAAGGCCAGACACTTGTATGAAACTCACCTGGTGGTTAGCCACTCTTGAACATATATATGTAAAGGTATACACACATAAAGTATGATAAAGATATTGTGCACAAAACATCATAAACAGAAAGAAGATCTTACACAATATTATAAAATATAATATACAAATCATTCAAGAAAGAAATACAAACAATTTTACATAAGTTACAACATATAAGAATCTATGACAATGCATGCTGTATATATCTTATATTTACTAAAATAATTTATAAGAAGATAAAGTTATTTTACCTATATCCCACTAAACCATACCCTATATTTATCTAAAAGATACCCAAATCTGAGCATCACCTTCCATACCCAATATTAAGGAACTAAAAGCAACATTATGCACTTGAATATTATTCCTTAATGCTAACAGTAGGGAAATGGGATGTCATTATCTTAAGATTAATTCCTGTTGAAATTGGAGGACAATGACTCCATGGGATCTTGTAGGAAAAAACAATTTAGGCAACAATATATCTCAAGGGGACTAACTGTAACATTTGTAGCTAGTCTCTGCCTGGCAGGAAATGCTTGACAGAAGTGCTATCTAAAACTCCGGCCAGAATGTAATAAGAAGGTGAACCATTTCAGCTAGATAGTCTGGAGTTGTAATAGGCATTACAGTCGCAAACATGCTTTAGGGTGATGTTTGTAGTTCAAATGTATCTGGTTGAATCAAGTGAAAAGGATGAAGTGCTGCCCCATCTTCTTTCCAGAGAGTTCAAGGATTGCTGTTAGGAATTGTTACTGTTCCTTGTGGAAAACTAAAACATAGATATCAACATAAAAATTTCAACTTATATAGGTATGCATATTGGGAAAAGCAACATTAAGCATGAAAACAAGGATGTGGAAAATTAGGATTTCAGAGAGATAACTGAGTTTAGACAAACAACTCTCCCCAGATTTTGTTTTCTTCTGTTTTATATTAAGTGGCTTCTTGATATAAAACAGAAACTCTGGATATTATTTTACCAGTATGCTTGAATTTAGAGGAGGAAAGCCAACTCCAACTTGCAAGACAGCATTGGTTTACATGAATTGGGGCTAGGAAGTAAAGAGAAATAGATTTTTGTATATACATAATATTAGAATTATATATTGAATTATATATTGGTACTGTACATATGATCCCTCATTTTTAGATGGTTCTATCTGGATAGCTATATTCTATTCTGTAGGTACCTACACTTTCGATGTCTTTTGGCTATTTGAAGATGGGTGTTTTATGTTTCATGTAAAGACAAGAAAACAACTTTGTTTGGTAATGAATTTTCATTTATTGATACTAATTTAAGGTCAATTTTGTGATATGTATATTTCTCCTCTTATATAGGTATTGTGTTTATACAGCTTATTTAATAATGTAATGTATAATTAAGTACAAATTATAGATAGTTACTTATAATAGTTAAAACTTATAGTTAACTTGGTTAGGTCTTCAAGATATATAGAGACATGTTTCAAATAGATAGGCATTCTTCAAAACTTTCAAAGACCTACAAAATATGGCATTTAAATGCTTTAGGGTTTTACTTTACAGTGAGACGTAACTGCTCCTGGCAACACCACCTGTGTTAGAAAGGAAGATGGACATCAAAGAAACTCGTTATGGAGTTTACTTCTAATATGACAAGACTAGCCATTTAGCAAGATACTGTTCTTGTCTGGACTGTTTGACTTTATGATCTATAAACTGGACATGTAGGGTCCCAGAAAAGTGACTGTTTAATGGAAGAGTCTGCAGGACACAGAGAAAAATGACCGACAAACTGCCAATACAGGTGGACAGTTTAAAGTTTCCTGCTTTGCTGAGGAGTCTGACAGACACACTATGGCCAACAGGCTGAAGATGGAACATTAAAGAAGAACTTCGGGTGACTGACCAGGGATCAAGATGTCTCTGTCATTTCTAGAGTTTATATATTATCATTCTATGGTTTTAGTTATGGTTATAGTTTTCCTTAGTTAGAATTAAAGATAAGTTACATATAAGACTTTAGACTCACAAAGATAGGAGAGATGATGTAATGTTTTCTTTAATTCTTCCTAAATATTAATGGACTAAATATTGTTAACTATAGTTCTTATTTGATATCTGTTTTGTTATATATTTTACTATGTTAAAATTAAAACCCTTCTTTTTATTTAAACAAAAATGAGAAGATGATGGAAGATGTCATTCTCTAAATTCTGTTTCTCTTATCAGTTAACAAAAAAACACTGTTGGCAAATAAAAAAGTAAGATAGAGACAAGGAGAATTTTGGGAGATTTAATAGAGAGTCAAGATGTAGGACCTGACAGAAGTAAGAGGTCCACACCCTTTCTCCGGTAAAATAAGACCACGTGGAAACACTTAGATTGCTAGAAAATAGTTAATATTTAAGTCAGTGCTATCCAATAAGAAATGCTAGTGATTGACCAACAGACTAATAATTAATACACTATCTCTGTGTTTTTGGGGAGGCTAATGTGGCAATGGGACCAGGCTGTCAGGAAACTGTTCTTAACATTGTCTATATTATGAAAATTCTTGGAGGTGTAAATAACAAGGTCTTCTGTTGTGAGAATGGTGTGGAATACCCTGTCTGAAACATGCATAGGTAATTGACAGATGGATAGATCTCCAAAAGTCTTATGTTATATTTATACCTGAATGCCCAGATATTTGGCAGATAATTCCATGAATGTTCTTAAAATTTAATCACATCAAATGAATTAAATCAAATGAGTTAATATAATTAAGATGAATACAAATGAATTACATTTATCCAAATATATTTATACATATGTTAATATATTTGAAAATATATGTGTAATTTTGTTATACCTAGATCTTAAACATTCATTACATGTTGTAATAGTGACTGACATTTTCTCATACGCTACATATAAATGATTCCTTTGAAAGTTTAATATAGCAATCATTTCTGCTCTTATAACCATTAAGATATTTCCTACTCAGTAATATGATTAATTAATTAATGTATAACATGAGGGAAATGGAGGGTAGAAGGGGTGGGAACTGGGATTGTTATGCAAAATAAGATTGTTTTAATTTAAATTTTAAAAAATAATAAGGAAAGCTAAAAATGTTCACATTCTGCTTTAGCAAAATAATATATGTGACATGATATCCATTTTATTAGAAAACATGTTGAAAAGATTATTTAAATGAAAATAAATATATAAGAAAATAATAGAAAATATGTAGTTTATTATTACAAAATATGAAAATATTTCTATCAAATTAATATAAACTTCAACATTTTTGCTGGAACAAAATGCTCATTTTGTTTTACAAATTAAGCAGCCATAGTAGTAAATAAAACTGAAACTAATTACAGTTCATACAGCTTGGTCCTCCTATAATCCATCAAAAGGTAATGACAGGTGAATTCTTGGAACTTATTGACTATTTAGTTAGTCAAAGCTTATTCTGTATTCTACTATTCATTTTATAAAATTGAAAGCATTGATTATGTGGCAACCCCTACTCTATTTTGTGAAAACACAGTGGCAATCAAGTCAATATTCTTACTCTTTTCAAGCTTAGTCTCTTGAAGTACACAATAAGAAATGTGGGTGATATAAGTTAGTGATGAATATAATTTCCACAAATAAAAAAGATACTGAATAATTGGAAAGAGTATAGATATGTAACAACAGGTGAATCACAAAGTGTTTTCTGGAGAAATTCCATTTGAGAAATATCTTCTCAGTCATCTTGAATGGTGCAGGTTAAAAGCACACTGAAGTGTGACAGCTGATGAGAGTCTTCAATTTAGTGTAGTAACATCAGTTAGAGTGTCAGCAGAGGGGATTCCAAGACATGAAAGTTTGAATGCAATCATCATGACATGGAAATTACTCATGTAACTAGAAAAAACAGTTCATAATTTCGTATCCAAGATGATTGTCTAAAATATTGTGCGTGTGCTTATATATGTATGTAGGTTCACTTGTGTGTGAGTGTTAATTGTGTACCTGCATGCAGAAGTAAGAAGTTTATCCTTGGATATCCATATAAACACATGGGTTTTAGAGACATGAGCGCTCAGTAGTTTGGCACTTACTTTGTGGGATAAGCTGGCTAAACAGTGGACTAAATAGGATCTGCTTGAAATACATTCACACTGGGATTACAAGAATATCACCACATACACATTTATTGTTTTTGTGAGCTTTTTTTTGTTTTAACTTAAATCTTCATATTCCAAGAATCTTTCCATCCCTGTACATATAATTTTAAGATATTGAATTGTTAAACTAGTTTTACCTAAAAGTTGACATTTTATTTCATACTTGTTTACTTTATTACACATTGTTTATTTATCTAGCACTTGATTCAATGATAAGATCACCATCTTTAATGATGGAAAGCAATAAATGTAATGTATTAAGGAAGATACTGGAAGATCAGTTATAACAATCAATCTGGGATCCACAAAGCTGGGTAATTTAAATGTGACAACATGCAGTGAAAATGGACATAAATAAGAGAAGTATATTTAGGAGACATTTTGTTATTAAGAGTAGGAGACAATATCACTTAATCTATGTAGAAGCTCATTAACAAAATTGAGATAGCAACAGAATTATAACAACATTGATTATGTAGACAATGTAATTACATTTAACTATTAATATGCTTGTATTCTCTTATTTTATTAAGGATTTTATACATACATCTATATAATACAGTTGGGTAATATCCATTTTCCATTCTCTTCCCTTCTTTGTCTCATTTATATGCTCCATAACATTCATTCCCCTCCAACTTCATGTACTTTTGAAAACCAAGTAAGTCCACATAGTTCTGCATATATGTGCAAGAATGTATGGCCTTTTATTTTAGTATAAATAGCCTTTCAGTCTTACATTTTTGAGGAATCTGACTATCCTTTGTTTAGCATTCATCAGCTATAAACAGTTTCTCAGCCAGGGATGGGTCTTCAAGAACCACTTTCCAATCCATTGTGGGATTTTGATTGATGTGACCTTAGGTAGGTCTTCTGCATGCAGTAGTGGTTTTTGCAAATTCATGTATGCATCTGTGCAGCTACGTTGTCACGTTCAGCAAATAATGTTTTATTTCACATATCCATTCCACAATCTCCTAACCTCTCTTACAGCATGTTTCCTAGGCCTTGAATGGAGAAAGCATGATATAGACATTTCCTTTGGAGGTGAGAATTCCACAGTCTCATTCTCTGTGTATTAGAATTTGAGAGTTTCTCTGTTTTTATCTATCTATTGCAAAAAGAAGTTCCTCTAGTTATCATTGAGGGATACCATAATCTTTGCTTTGTTTCTTAAAATATCTTTTTTTATGTACTATTAGAAAAACATGACCCTAATATTCAGTGATATAGACATAAAAAATATCTGTGGGCAAACACTATAAGACCTGTAAGCACACAAATAACATTGGTAAATAATCATAAAAACTGAAAGAAAATAAACAAAGAACTATAGAGTATTGAGTATCACAAATAATAAAATCCCAGAGAATGATATTGGTGTTAAAATCGTAAATAATATCTTACCACAGTATTGTGATGGCTAGTGTTAATTGCGAACATTATAGAACTTCAGAATTGCTTAGAAGTAACACATTTGGTCATGCCTTGAAAGATTATTGTGATTAAGTTAATTTTTTAGGAAGACCTATTTAATTTTGGTGGCTCTGCTCCTTGTTGGGATCCTGGGCTGAGAACAGGAACTGAGCAAAAGAATGTGTACATTGACCCCTGATCCTGAATGTAATTCTATGTGACTAACCCTTTCAAACTTCTATTCACTTTCCATGAAGCATTTAACCCTTAAACTGTAAGACAGAATAAAGGTATTATCTCAACGTGCTTTTTTCAGACTGCTTTATCCTGAGAAAAAAGAAAATAAATGCAGACATTATGTAAATCACTTTATTTAGCAAGCACTAAAGTGTTGATAACAAAATCTTTGAGGTCATGCGAAAGGAGCTGTAGATACTTGTGTTTCACTGATAAAGGCCATCACTGAATAATAAGTAGTTAACACTTTTTAAGAGAAAAGACCCTCTTGGCCCCACCCTTCAAGTGGACCCCAGCCTTCTCCATAGTGGTAAAGACGCCAGTAGACTCCACACATACTCTGTGACAGCAATTTGATGTTGGTGGGATCTTGCTCCTGGGAGATGGTGATAGCCTTCCCGTTGATGACAAGTTTCCCATGCTCAGCCTTGACTGTGTCCTTGAACTTGCCGTGGGTAGAATCATAGTGAAACATATAGACCATGTAGTTGAAGTCAATGAAAGTGGATGCAAGAGGGCCGTTATCTCTGCCCCTTCTGCTGATGCCCCCATGTTTGTGATGGGTGTGAAACATGAGAAATATGATATTCACTCAAGATTGTCAGCACCGCTTCCCCTACAACCAACTGCTCATCCCCCACCCCCAACCCCCAGCCAAGGTCGTCCATGACAACTTTGGCATTGTGGAAGGACACATGACCACAGTCCATGCCATCACTGCCACCCAGAAGCCTGGGAAGCTGTGGCATGCTGGCGTGGGGCTGCACAGAACATCATCCCTGCATCCACTGGTGTTGCCAAGGCTGTGGGCAAGTTCATCCCAGAGCTGAAACGGAAGCTCACTGTCAAGGTCCTCCGTGTTCCTACCCCCAGTATGTCCGTCATGGACCTTACATGTTGCCTGGAGAAAGCTGCCAAGTATGATAACATCAAGAAGGTGGTACAGCAGGCATCCGAGGGCCCACTGAAGGGCATCCTTGGATATGCCGAGGACCAGGTTGTCTCCTGCGACTTGAACAGTGACTCCTACTCTTCCACCTTTGACGCTGAGGCTGTTATCGCTCTCAACGACAATTTTGTAAAGTTCATTTCCTGGTATGACAATGAATTCGGCTACAGGGTCCTGTACCTCATGGTCTACATTGCCTCCAAGGAGTAAGAGCCCACTCTAGACTATCCACCCCCAGCAAGGACACCAGCAAGAGAGAGGCCCTGGCTGCTGAGTAGTCCCTGTCCAACAAACCCTGTCACTAATCTCCCTCAGAGTTTCCATCCCAGACCCCAAGAATTAAGGGGCTTAGGGAGCTCTGCTCTCTTGAGTACCATATATAAGGTTCGCTGCACCTGTCAGAGAGAGAGAGAGAGTGGGAGAGCGAGAGAGAGTGGGAGAGCGAGCGAGCGAGCGAGCGAGAGAGAGAGAGAGAGACTTGGGCTTTAAAATGTTTCAGTGGATGAGCATAATACATCAATGTTTCTGTGATTAGTACAGACTTATACATTTGAATAATGTAGGATAGCATAAATTGTGGAAAATCTTCAGTTAATTTTATGTCAAGGTATTATAATTGTATATTCATAATATAATATATAGCATATCACACAAGCATTTTTTTGGAGGGTGTGGGGAAAAAGAAAGGGATTCAGTTGGAGTAAGAAGGGTTTGAGAGAAAATAATTGTGGGTGTAAATTTGTAAAAAAGGTCAAAATATTGACTGAGTAAAGAAAAGAAAAAGAAAATTCATGCGAAAAATTCCAATGTTTTAATATATTAAAATAAGAGGAAAACATGAAATATTTTGACAGTTCAACAAGGGGTTTTCAAAGGCACACATTTTCATTACCTAGTAACATTCTTTTTTTCTCCCCCTTGGTTATGAATAATGAACTCACAGGATCATTTTGCCCTAAACTTTGTATTTAATGTACCAAAGCTGAGTGGACTATCATATAGAGAATAAAAGTTGAAGAGTAAAGACACATTAGTTAGTTGAGGCTTTTGCAAAGCTGAAAGCAAGGGGAAATGGACCTAGTATACATGTAGTTTTATGTAGATATATGCTCCATAAATTCAGGACTGAGCCAGGTGCTAGTTTAGAGAAATACCATGGAAAGAATGAGAACATAAGCATTGTAAGAGAGGAAAATGAGAGGTTACAAAATACAGAGAGAATTGTGCCATCTGTAAATTTAAATCTAAAAAAGGGAATGTGACCTTCAGAAGATTTAAAAGTCCAGGTTTCTAATGACAATGTAGAGTTAATTGATATTAAATATTTACTCATATTTACTGAACTATTTTTAATAGTGAAATGTTTTACAAAATTAGTAAAGCTACAAAATGAAGCAATCAGTTATGGTAGTAGAGCAAAGAGGACGTGGATGGGGCTAGGGGCCAAATCTTTATAATCATTTGCAGAATCTGTTTTCTCATTCGCTCAGTAGACCTATGTTAGCAAGAAGGGTACATTCCCAAGAGTCACATTTGTTAATTACTAAAATTAGCAATTATCAAATGAAGTAAAATGTGTTTTAATTCAGGTAGTCTCAAAGGAAATAGGCAGATTGTCAACTAACTACAATGATTTCCTTTTGCACAATTTTATCACGTGGAAGTGATTATATCTTTAGGCCATTATTAATTTTGCTTTCATAGTGTTTATAATTGTTTTAGGTACCGACTGGATTAAGTTACCACCTGATAATTTTAAGAACATTGTGATTTTTAAAACGGCTTTTGGTGCAGTTATTGTCTCATTGTTGCCAATGACATTGTTCTAATTTTGTTTTAAAGAAAAGGTCTCATTCTGTAGCCCAAGTGGACTTAAGACTTACTAGGTAGCCTAGACTAGAATAGAACTCAAAACATTACTGTCTAAGCCTTGAAAGTGTTGAGAATATGTGAACAATACATGATCCCTGATTTTTAAACTTCTTTTAAAAATAATTGAAATTTCTAATAATATTGATCAGAAAATTACAAGTTAACACTCCATAAGAATAAACCTTCTTCATTTAGCATGATAGACTAGTGTTGGAATCACACTAACAACAAATTTTAATGTACTGCATCAACTATTTCATACTTGTCTTTATTTAATACTTTTAAAATACGGACATCCTAAAGAGGCATTGCTCAATTTTCCTTATCTGTAGATTGTCTTAAATATCATTGGAGTTATTAATTTCTCAACAATATGTTGGAAGATGTCAATTTTATAAGTTCTTTTATAACATATGCTTAAAAGATAAATATTGTCTTTTGTTTCTAAATCTATTAATAGGCCTCTTAAAGACACTCTTTAATTTTTATCAAGCTTTTCATTTTCATATTTCCTATTTTATCCCTTTACATGCTTTCCATTTTTCTGCTTAAATTACCTCTCTGAATTTTGTTCGCCCCTTAGAGTAAAGCAGAAAATAAAATATTTTTCATTTAAATTTTAACTTACTTTTTGAGACTACATAGATTAATACAATTATTAAGATCATAGATATCCTTGCTTTTTTCAACATAACTAGCTGCCCTGGTTCCTCAACACAAACCAACTGATTTCCAGTCTCCTCCTGTTCCTTTTTTTTTTTAAATTTTAATACTGTGAACATTATAATTGCACATATGCCTAAAGGTGTGGGTTATCCATTGAGGACCATTTACCAGTGGTCACACCCTCAAAGTAGACAGGACATCATAGAACCCTTATTTATTCTACCTTTTCTATATTTGTTTTGCCCT
Source organism: Phodopus roborovskii (assembly GCF_943737965.1). Lineage (NCBI taxonomy): Eukaryota > Metazoa > Chordata > Mammalia > Rodentia > Cricetidae > Phodopus > Phodopus roborovskii. The sequence continues at coordinate 21,212,431 of NW_026126433.1, forward strand.
CTCTTTGATGCCCCTTGGGTCTCAGAGCAATGGATAGGGATAATGTAATTGACTTATGACTGGTCAGAGTGATGAGATTAAGTGACTGTGAGTGTTCATCAGTAAATTAGAACTTCCTAATTTCTTCCTGACAATTCCAATTTATTGGTCACCTTAAAAAAATGTTTTAATTGAAAATAGATTTATCTATTACACAATACATCACAACTACAGTTTTTCCTTCCTCTACTCCTGTCAGTCCTCCTGTCACTTCCCCTCTCCCACAGATCCGGTCTCCCTCCATTTCTCTTCAGAAAAGATGAAGTCACAGAGAGACAAGAGCCAAGCATGACAAAACAAGATAGGGCAAAAAAACCTTATATTGAGGCTGAGCAAGAAAATGCAATAAGGGGGAAAGAGTCCCAAGAGCAGTTAGTATTGTGCCTCCCCATCCAAAAAAAAAAGCTAATGGACACAACATATATGCAAAACAACTGTTACAGACCACTAAAGGCCCTGTATTTGCCACTTCAGGCTTTCTTTCTGAGCCCATATGAGCCCTGGTTATTTGATTTAGAGGGCTATGTTCTCCTGGTGCTATCCATACACAAACACACACACACACACACACACACACACACACACACACACACACACACCACTTGGTATTTGCTAACCAATTTGAAAGCTCTTTGCTGGAGAAGCCCATTCCCCTGATCTCAGCATTCCTTGATTGCCTGTAATTCTTTTTAAATTGAACTCTCCTGTGCTTTCCCCAATTCCACTTAATCATGTCTACCTTTGTTGTTCTTGTTCAATTCATACATGCTAACCCTCTGGGTAAAACTTTATGAGTGTATTTTCTGTCATTCCTAGATTACACACTGTCTTAACAAACCCACTGTTCCTCTGGCTCTTGTGTCAGGATTCCTGAGCTTTAGGAGTAGAAGTTTTACTGTGGATGTAACCATTGGGACTGAGTTACACAGTTGTGCTTTTTGAATTATAACTGTTTTATGTAATGGTCTTCATCTGTTGCAAATAGCTATTTCTTTGATGAGGGGTAGGACCACACTTATCTGTAGTATTAGTATAAATATTTTTAATGTAGTTAATGAATATCACTGTTTAGTAAAGTGGAGTTGTGAGTTATACTCCAAGATACAGGCCTTTGAAGGCCTGAGTAGTTGGCTAGTTTTCAGTTATCAGGCATGAATTCTCTCTTTTTGGATGAGTCTTAAGTATAACTAGAAAGCAGTTGGTAACCCCTGACATATGTATACCACTATTGGATGCTTAGGAGTATTGTGCCATGCTGGATATTTTGGTGTTTCATACACATCATAGCAGTGTAAGACTCTTGCTTGTTTCCCTCTTTTGGAGCATAGGGAAAAGTGAGAGAAATAAGTATAGAAGGAAGGGCAAGAAAAATAAAGTAACACTGAAGATAAGTGAAAAATGATAAGGAATCACACTAATATCTATCTTCCTAAAATAACCTATAATATATGTAAGTTGGTTATAAATAAACATACATAGTTTAAATAAATTTTGACATCTGGGCTGACTAGTCTCTTTCTAACAAGCAAAAGTCATATAATAAAACCTGAAATAGCAGGTCAGAGAAGATCCATTTTGAGTGGTTGGTCAGGGTTGTCCAAGAGATTCCAATAATATTACAAGCTAGTGATATTGAGCTTGGTTGCCCCATAGAAATGGAATCTAAGCCCCCTTTGCTGAAGATGTCATGTCCTGAAGACAGGGCTTTGAGCTGGATCTGACCTGAAATCTTCCTCCCTGCAGACTACCTATCATGGTATCTGGGTCATTTCTGAGAATAATGATGGCAAGTGCTTTGTCTCTTGAGTGTGTGATTCATTTTGGTGTCATCTATTGTTCTTACTGTAAACTAATGTATTCTATAGAGCAGTGAACACCAAAATTGTCATTTTTCTCTCTGTGGCCATCGCTCTTTCTGGCAGGTCTACAGCATAAGTGGCTCAATCCATTTAGTGCTTTGCTCTGAGATATGGTGCTTTTATACTTACAATCAGTATTCCTGTGCACTCTTGTTCCTCTAGGGTCACCTTGTTCTTAGGTAGGGAGGTCTTTTTCATGATAACATTTCTATCCAGCGAACATCTTCCTATTGTGCTTGCAACACAAAGAGAAACTTTTCTATTTGTCTGTCCCCTCTCTTTTTATGTCTCTGGAAGAAGCAATACGGTATTGTATCTCACTGGATGCCTGAGGATCTGAATTGGTGGTGGTGGAACACAAACTTCAAAAAGTCAATGTCTGTTTGTTCTCTTCATTCTGAAATTAATTTCAACTGAATACATTGTGTGTTGGAAATGGAGCTTTCTATTTACCTAGTTATTTGCCCAGAAGTAGGTGTTATTCTTTCATTGTGTTTTATTTGCTTGCTTGTTTGTTTACTATCTATGCTCGTGGGGTATATCCCCCTTTCTTTCTCTGAAAGTAAGTTTCATTGCTAGTTTACGCTACTGATGCTGACTGGATTGAATACTATTTTCTTCTCAGTTTGACATGATAAAGACGCAGAAAGGATAGCTTGTCTTTCCAGATATAGTTGCTGCTTCTTTCTCCCCAAACCTGAGCAACATAAGGGAAGCCATCTCTTATCTCTCAATTTATCAGATTAATTTTCATAATAAATCAGTTTCTGAATTAACATATAACTTTTGTTTTCAATTTTCCTTGCTGCTATGTGTACTGTTCACAAAATCCTGCTTGTAATTTTTTCCAAGTAATAACTTGCTGGCCTCCAGCAGTTTTTTTACTGTTACCTGTAGGTACCTGAGTTTTGAGTTAGATGTTTGCCATGCAACCTCAGAATTTTGATGGCTGCAATAACACTTGTAAATTGGAGATAACTTAGAGATAGTTCTTTACTGTCCTACTTGTTATAAGTATGAGGATATGGTACATAACAGCTTTTAGCATTGCTGTTAGCACGCTAGATCTTTTACAAAATTAGCCCCAAAATTGGAATCAAGGACAAGAAAGAAATACATCTTCTACAGGTCTAACAGGCATAGGACCACTCTTAAAAGGTACTTAACAGCATGTTCCTTCTGGTGTCCTAGGAAATACTATTTCCTGTGATCCTGTAAAATTCCAGAAATTCTTACTGTTCCCCAGCTTATTCAAATGAGCATGGAAAGAGCTTCACTTGAGTGATTAAATTCAATGTCCTGGGGGAAAAATGTAAAAAACGACATCCTGTAAATGTCTCCTGCCATTAGAGTTAACTTATTAAAAGGTGAGGTGAGTCAGTTACATCTATTACAAATGAAAGCCTGTTTGTGGAGTTTTATAAAAGATATAGAAACATTAGTCTTCACCAAATTTTAATAGTCTGTTGAAATTTTAAAATATGGTTTTAATTATTTAATGGAGAAATGCAAAAAAACCTTTTGTTTTCATCTCTTCCAGATTAAATGCCCTCATAAATGGTAATCATCTGTCATGAGAATAACAAGGATATTTCCTTATGAACTTGGCATTCTAATTATAGTTGTACTGACATGATTCACTACTGACTCTGGAAATACTTTTTCTTAATATTAATATAAAATGTATATAGGAAGTCTCATTAAAGAAACACAACAATGTAAAATCATGTGAAAGAAATGGTATGAAAAAATGAGGTGAAGGTATTTTATTACAATGTGAATATTAATGACACCATGACACTTTGTGGTTTTATGAAAGATATTTTTCTAGGTAATTCTAATATATAACACATAAAAAGGGAATTCTGATATTTACCTATCCTAGTTTACTAAAAACTTGGATGAAGTTTATATTAAACAAACATGCAAACATATTTTGCATGATGAAGTGATCATTTCCTGTATAATAATAATAAAAGACATATAAAATACCTTAATAAAATAAAGTTCTGTATCAAAGTGACAGATAAATAATTTAATTCTAAGAGTCTTAATTTCTCCACTTAGGATGTTAATTTTTAAAGTTCTTAATTCTTTGTGATTATTAAAAGGTGCCTTTGTCTCTAAATTCTGCCACTGATCTGTATCAGATTTAGCATTTGCAAGAGTTACAAACATTATTGGTAGGACTTGTTATTCCAATAGACAGAGTCCCATATAATTGTAAAATATCATGTGGATGTTGGGAACTGAGCTTCTGTACTCTTTAAAAGTGATATGCAACTCAAACAACTTAGCACTCTCTCCTGCCCCCTCTTTAATTTTTTCTTTCATTCCTTAAAGTAACTCTATTATTTATTACATAGGCATCTAAGCCATATTTAGGCTGTTTATTATATAGTATTTGGCTTACAAGAAAGTTATTCAGATCATTCTTATTTCATATTAAAACTGAAATGTGAGCTAGGAAGTTCTTTCATTTCTTATACCAATAATGAGACAAAATTCCAAGCAATTAGTTTTAATTATTCATTGATAAATTCACCACTGATCTTTTACTCAATATATCTCAAGCATCTAAAATCCATTTGAACATTTTTAACATTTAACACTCTAGCCATTAGTTCATAGAGCAACACTATACATTTTATAATGAAAAACCTAATCTTATATTGTTGAAAAAGACAAAAATGAATAAATCCATCCCAATGAACAATGTGTATGGGAATTTTAGGAATTCTTTGAATGCATTACATACATTTCAACTATGAAGCACTTTATCATCATATGTCAACAAGGTTTTAAGTAGGGAATGTGATTTGATTGCTGATTCTTAATCAAATGCCAGTCATATTCCATTACATATATGCAATTCAAAGAGCAACAGACAGAGATGTTTGGTTTTAAATATTGTTATGCACTTTCTAAGACTGAAAGTCAGTGGCTGGCAAAGATAAAATCAATCTCTAATTACTTTCACAATTACACAGACCCAGCAATTAAACAGTATTCACTACTGGGGGCAAATTATCATGGTATGGTTGAACAATTAGTAAACTAATTAAATAAGGCAGAGTCCCTTGTGAAGCTAAGTTGCTGGTGACTTCAGTTAGCAGGGTTCCACTTCTCTTATCAAACTTGCCCTTGTGACAGTCATTATTTCCATCACATACACAAGCATACACATGCACATCGTCATGACCATGAACAATTTCCTTGACATTTTTCATCATTAGTAACTATGTGATAATGTATAAAATCACACACACTTGTTTTGTACTATTTTAAATTCTTATCTGAAAATGATTGTTCCATTTATCAACCTATAATTTCATACATGTATTCATGACTGTGTTCAAGGGTTGAAAATTTGATTCAGTTATTAGCTTTCCTTATCTTCATTGTTGTTGTTGTTATTTACCTAGACATTAATTTCCCAGAACAAATGATCCCATCTCTTCAAAGAAGTTTGCAATACTGAAAACATGTTCTTAATCATCTTAAAGTTTTTGGAAAATAAATAAATATGCAACTAAAAACCAGAGTTGGGATGTAAAACACTACTGGAGGCAGTTCTCTGTTAATCTGTCATCAAATCATTCTACTTTCTTTCCTTCACTTAAGATGTTGCCTTAATTTCTTTGTGAGACTTATTTAAGCACTGGGCTCCCCATGGCAGCCCCTTCCCATCTGGTCTTATTACTCTGAGGAATGTGAAATAATTTTCAACCTTCAGTTTTTGCTACCTTATTTTTATGCCATTCTTAAATAAGCCTTGCATTTTGAATTAAATCTTATGATCATTTTTATTACCAATTTCTCGTGAGAAAATATCCAATATATAAACTGTATTAGAAGAGATGTTGTGTTTCCTTGATTTTTATTTTCATTTTTGCCCTGTTCCATCAGTAAGTTTCTTATTTTCATTTTATAAAGAAATTACATCTACCAACTGTGTCCATTATTTACCCTGGATTAATGACTGTTCTTGAGTTTCAATTTTGGTTTGGCTTGCTTGATTTTAACTCATTTGATTTTCCACTGTGTAACTTTAGAGTATTTTCAAAGAAAAATAAAATAAAATCTGCATTTACTGTTTTCTATTCATTCTATCCAAACATAAGAACTGCATGCATACTAGGACTGGAGAGATGACTAAATGGTTCAAAGTATATTCTGCTCTTGTAGAGGAATCAGGTTCCATTTTCAACACTTACAAATGTCTGTAGCTATTGTTACAAGGCATTCAAAATCCTCTTTGACCATTTAAGGCATCTTCACACATGCGTTACAGATAAACTAATGCAAGCAAACACGTATACTTGTAGTGGCATAATGTTCTGCCAAGAGAATTGAAGTAACGGCCTTCGATGTGCAAACATGATACCTTATAAGGAAGAGGACTGGTCTTGCTTACACTTGGGTAGTGGTATGAACATCCTGCATTACAGATCCTGTGCCTAAAGGGGCAGAAGACAACAGTGGTTATTTAGCTTTATTGTCTATTGTGTGAATACTCACCAAATAAATATCTGTTATTCCTTTATTTGAGCATTCATGAACTTCCTTAATTCTCCCTTCATATACACATATTGAGAGTAGTGCTGTCAGTAATGCATAGTGGCCTCATGGAAACCTTAATTTCTGTAAACACTTTAATTGTGATAATCAGGCAATATTTTAACTCTGTAAATGGGTAGTTCTAGACAAAAAAAGAAACCTTATTTAGAAGTGTAAAACACAGAGTTAATAACTATTCAGAAATTTGTTTCCAACTCCTTCAAAAACTTTAATGTGACAATGCATACTCTGACTCTAGATGTTGGTTAAAATATGTATTTATTCAATTATGTTTGACAATGAAACACAGTTTTGGAAGAACAGCTATTTAAAATCTTCAACATCTAACTCCCAAAACTCTTGATCTTGACTGTGCTTCTCTTGCCTAATGGCCTCTATAAAACTATTCCCATTTTTCCTTTCATCAAGAAAAATGATTCAAGATTTGATAATCAGTCTGCTTGAGTAAGAAAAAAAAAGGTATCCAAATTTATGATTACATTATGAATAAAATCCCGAGTAAAGCTAGCTGATGTAACAGGGCTTCAAAATTTCAAATAACAAAGATATTTTTGTCACTATCTGAGTTCGAAGCATTGTGCATATGTGAAAGCCACTCCACTGCATTTGGTAATTCTAATATCAAGGTTTGTTATAAGGCTACATTTACTTTAAGTCATGCTTTGCCAGCAAAAGTATGGGTGATGAACATCAACTTCACAAAAACCATGACTTAAAACTGACACATACCATTTTGGATATATTACATTGTAAGAAGAAAACAAGAGAGATAAAATCGTATTTATATTTTCAATATTCACACATAAGAGCCATGAAACATACTGATTTGGTATCTAGTTCTTAGGGTTATTTCCATCATGTGGATATTGAAGTTCAAAATTTGGAAACTGTTAGTTTTTCTACTATCAACACTGTACCTAAGAGCCAGCATTGCTTCCAATTTACATTGCTCTTGAAAATGCAAAGCTCCTGAAAAGGTGCAGCAATTCTCAGAATTGACTCAATACACTTTAAAAATATTCTTCTCATAAATAAAATGACCACTATTACAGCACATTGTAGTAATCGATGGTTGAAAGTATATTTGACTGCATGGGTTTTCTGACACTTTATTTTTTTCAAAATAGCTTATAAAACTAAAGCTGTTTCTTAAAGAAATTTTAAGAAAAGGATATTTGAAACAAGAAAGATATATATTTTTTCATTATTTCTGATGACATTTAGTTTTTCCTAAATGTTGTTTATTCTTTGTAACATAGTTTTCAACCTTTAAGAATCTATGAAACTGTATTTCCAGACAGCAAAATCAAGTTGGAATATGTGTTATGATTCACATAACGTTTCATCACTGGAAATAGAGTGGAAGGTAAAAGAAATAGGGAAAATAATTTGAATCCTAACATATTCCATCTAAGACCAGAAAGCAGATTAGGAAATGTCTAGAGCTATCTCAGATATATTTACCTTAAAAAAATTGTAACAGCTAAGAGCCAACCTCAAGACAAATAGTTGAAACAAAAGAACAACAAAATCAAATAGTTTATCCTTTCACATACACACATAAACACACACACACACACACACACACATATATATGTATATATACATATATATATATATATTACTACATATGATTGTGGTTTAGCTGTAGTGATGCATTCTTTAGTCCTTATCATGGCAATCATATGTAGTATTTGACACATCAAGAAAAACACAATTTTAATAAATATTTAGTGAAGTACTATATGGATTGGGAATAAACAAATTTCATATCTGAGTAAATACTTCTAGGCCACTTTCCTATTTTGCAAGCTGAGTACGTAACCAAAATATGGAGAAATCTACATTATTTTCCCAAGGATAAAAATGTTCAGAGTAAGCTCTTGCTTTCCATTCTTCCTTAAAAGAGCATTGCTGGTATTGTGATATAGTAAGAAATGTGTGTTTTATCTTTTCTTCAGTTTCTCCTGAATAGTTCTTAGGACCTTTTAGATTCCCCACCCCAAAAAAAAAACATTAAGGGAAACATTTCATAGTTGTGGCCATTGCTTAGCTTATACTGCTAGGGAAAGTCTTGAAAGATGGGTTATTTTGTTGTTAACCATATAGTTGGTGAGTTTGATCTTTCAGTCTCACCTTAAATCTCCATGGAAGAAAGACAGTACAGAGAATATGGATAATAACTATGCCTATGCAAGTAAACCCTATGAAAACATGTAGGGATGATATTTGTAGAGTTTATGGATTATTTAAAACTGAGATGCAAAAATGATGGGACAACTGTAAAGTAATAGAATATCCTACCACTTACAATGTCCATGAAAGCCTCATACCATGAACATTCTCTATGTGGCTAATCCTAAGTCTATTCCTTATAAGAAATCTGAAAATGTAAATAAAGTGTTTTCTAGACAGTTACCATGGTTGAAAAAGAATTATAAAGAAGCTCTGATATATGTAACTGGTTGACAAGTAGTACACACAAAAAAAAAAAAAAAAAAAAAAAAACATAACCCCAAGAGCCCACAGCCCTACACGAAGAGCTCTAGGCAACTGAGGAAAGCTGAGAGCAGGGAAGGTGATATTTCCCATGTAGAAGTGCACCAATTGGCTCTCTGCCAAATGGTAATCTTATATAGACTAAACATGTGGTTATATTTAGCCATTAAAATGCATGTACTTATACTTCTTTCCATGCAAATTATTCAATGGAATTTTTTTTATTTATTCCCATCCCTTCCCTGCTTCTTTCCCTCACCACCCCAATCACCTCTTTCCCCCCAGTTCTTCTCCTTTTCTTTCAGAAAAGGAAAGAGCTATATTTTCAGGGATCATTTCTCTAATTTGCTAGTAGAGCTCATGAATTTGAGAAAGAATGCAGACAGCTTTTTGAGTGAGGCAGGGAAGGGGTTAAAATTAAAATTACATTGTAATCTCAAAATAAGTAGTCAAAAGACAAAGAGAGTATGTAGGGGAGTTTAATGCAAGAAAAGAAAGGGAAAGACATAATTACGTTATAATCTCAAAATTAAATATAAAATTAACAAAAGTATATTGGTCTGGACTTGTAATTGGCATAAGAAGTAAGGGGAGTCTGAACTATTAACAGAGGCAACTCTAGGAATAGTGTCTCAGAACTGTCATTATCTGTAGGGCAGCATTTTGAAAATGGGAGAGTCATCATTCTCATTTTGTATGATAATGGGAAATAAGATGTTAATTCTTTCTGCATCTAGAATCAATTTTGTGTGATGAAACCTTAATTCACAGTGTTTCCAATTCAAATATTGCCTATGTCTTATTCGAAATTATTTCTGAACAATCCAATAGTTTGGAGTATATTAAACAAGGTTCTGAACTATCTTTGATCTTGAAGTACAAGATCCTAACATGAGAAGTAGAGGATTCATTGTATCTAGTCCTCAGAAGAATGTCCTCATAATTCCATCCAAATTTCTAGGTTGGGTCAGAATTTTGTCATTAAGATGAAGAGATTTGGAAACTCCTTTCTGTCAGGAGAAGAGCATGCATACTAAATATTCAACATTACATATCAGCTGTGGAGGCATACTTCCAGTATCAGACGAGACCAAACTGTTGAGCAGTGATGGTCAAACTGTGACTAGTTCAGGCAAACATGAATCATGGCAATTGAATCTAGAACTAGACCTGAAAGTCAGCTCATCCTCACCTGCTTCAAATCCTTAAATATTAAATGCCAAGCATACATGTACTAGTTGCTTCATAACAACATAAAGTATCTTGTGGTAGCACTTACCGAACAGGTGAAAGACCTATATAATAAGAACATTGTGGCTCTAAAGAAAGAAATTAAAGAAGATACCAGAAATTGGAAAGATCTCTCATGCTCTTGGGTAGGTAGGATAAACATAGTAAAAATGGCAATCTTGCCAAAAGCAATCTACAGATTCAATGCAATTCTCATTAAAATCTCAGCGCAATTCTTCACTGACCTTGATAGGATTATAATCAACTTTATATGGACATACAAAAGATGCAGGATAGCCAAAACAACCCTGTACAATAAAAGAACTTCAGGAGGCATCACCATCCCTGACTTTAAGCTCTACTAAAGAGATATAGTCCTGAAAACATCCTGGTAGACAAGTAGACCAATGGAATAGAATCAAAAATCCTGATATTAACCCACACACCTACGAACACCTGATTTTTGACAAAACAGCTAAAAGTATACAATGGGGGAAGGAAAGCATCTGCAACAAATGGTGCTGGCACAACTGGATGATGGTGTGTAGAAGACTTCAGATAGACCCATGTCTATCACCATGTACAAAACTCAAGTCCAAATGGATCAAAGACCTGAACATAAATCCAGCCAAGATGAACCTCTCAGAAGAGAAAGTAGGAGGTATCCTTGAACAAATTGGTATAGGAAATTGCTTCCTGAACAAAACTCCAGTAGCACAGACACTGAGGTCGACAATCAATAAATGGTACCTCCTCAAACTTAGAAGTTTCTGTAAGGCAAAGGACATAATTGCAGCCCACAGACTGGGATAAGATTTTCACCAATCCTACATCTGACAAAGGATTGATCTCCAAAATATACAAAGAACTCGAGAAATTAGTCAACAAAACACCAAATAACCCTATTAAAAATGGGGTACAGAACTGAAGAGAGAATCCTCAATAGAGAAAATCAGAAAGGCTGAAAGAGGACACTTAAGAAAGTGCTCAACATCTTTAGCCATCAGGGAAATGCAAATCAAAACAACTTTGAGATACCATCTTACTTCTGCCAGAATGGCTAAAATTAGAAACACCAATGACAACTTATGCTGGAGAGGATGTGGAGAAAGGGGAACACTCCTCTACTGCTGGTGGGACTGAAAACTTGTACAGCCATTTTGGAGATCAGTATGGCAGTTCTTCAGGAAAATTCGAATCAGTCTATCACAGAACCTAGCAATCCCCCTCTTAGGCATATACCCAAGTGATCCACATCCATGCAACAAAGACATGTGTTCATAGCAGCATTACTTGTAATAACAAGAACCTGGAACCAACCTAGATTCCCCTCAACTGAAGAATGGATAACGAATGGAATACTACTCTGAAAAAAAAAATAATTGAATCTTGAAATTCGCAGGCAATTGGATGGCACTTGAAGAAACCATCCTGAATGAGGTAACCCTGTCACAAAAAGAGGAACATGGTATGTACTCACTCATTTAAGGATTTTAGACCTAGAGCAAAGGATCACCAGCCTACAATTTGCACCACCAGAGGAACTAGGATACAAGGTATATTCTAAGAGATTCATATAAATTTCCTCACTGAAGGGGGAAGGGACTAGTTTTCCAGAGCACATGGGGAGTGTGGTGGGGGTAGTGAAAGGAGAGGGAACTAGGAGAAAGAGCAAGGGAGGAGAGGAAAGCACATGTGATAGGAAGATTGAGTCAGGGGAGGAATTGAAGACAGAAAAGAGAAAGGGAGAGAGGGAGAGAGAGAGAGAGAAAGCGAGAACATAAAAGAGGGTGCCATTATTGGTTTGAAAAGTAAACTGAAGCTAAAGAAATGTCTAGAGTCCTACAAGACTGATTCTACCTAACAATTTGAGCAATATGGAAAGGCTACCATAAATGCCCTTCCCTGATAATGATATCAACGACTAACTTATCCACAGTCATGGAGCACTCATCTAGTACATGTTGGAAACAGAAGCAAACACCCACAAGTAAACACTGAGCCGAATTGGAATTCAGATGCAGAGAGGGAGGACAAGAAACACATAGAGACAGCTGACCTGAACAAGGAAATGCTTAGGGGCCCCCAGACTGATAGCTGGGAATCCAGTGTGGAAGTCAGCTAGAAGGCCTGAGCAGTCTAAGGGACCTCAGACCATGAAACCAGGATGTATTTCTGGTGCACAAAAGGACTTTGTAGACACAATCCCCATGGAAGGATACTGCCTTAACCTAGACACAGGAGAGTAGTCCTAGTCCCCACTTCAAACGACTTGACAGATTTACATGACTCCTCCTGGTTGGTGTCACCCTACATGTGGAGTGGGGGGGGGGATCTTAGTGGAGGGTGGTCGGAGTGCATGTGAGTTGGGGAGAGAGAGAAAGAGGGAGGAAGGAAGGGAGATGGAATTGGGATCAATATGTAAAATAAAAAATTAAATTAAATTAAAAAAAACAAAAATAAATAAATATATAAGAATTTGTCTGCACTTTTTATTACAAAAAAAAAAGAATAAAATAAAAATTTATTGTGTTTTGTTCAGAACTCATTGATTCCCCAGACTACTGCCTGATCTACATGATGCATTTTAACACTTAAAATGCTAGAATACAGCCAGGCAAACTGTAGAATGGTTATGCAATTCTATGTTAACTAGAAAATGTGGTAGAAATTGATCAGAGGCTTTCTTTTCATGATAGGGATAATAAAAGCTAGCCAAGAAGTGGTGATAGAAGTACCATCATAAATGTTTGGCATCAGCAGTTTAGCAATACTCCTGTAAATTAATGCCCCCAAATTGGTTTTCCCATACTGTGTTAGAGAGAGTGGAACAGAACGAAGATTCAGTGTATAAAAGAAAAAAAATTCACATTATACAATATCATTAGCATATGAGGTTATTAAATTTTAATTGATGGTGATTAATTGAAGGAATATAAATATAAAAGAAATAGACCACATCTTGAGAAGCTGAAATGACCTTTTAATATAAGCAATTGAATGATTCATTCTCTCTCCAAGGCAGTCAAGACTATGGAAATATGAGTAGGGAGGATTGAAAGTTTTGTAGGTTGGAAAGTGGAATTCTGGGGATAGTAGATTTCATCTGCAGGTAAATTCCTCTGCAAGCTCAAAATAGTAAAAATGCCAAGGGAAATTGATATGTTTATATTCTCAGAAGCTTCCATAATCCTTTCAATACACAGACACTTATCACTTAAGTGAATTTCCTCAGTCTATGAGGTTTTAGATGATTATGTCTTCAAATTTAGTTTTCACTATACAAGAACAAGTATAATTTGAAGAACCTGTTAGCTCTCCCTGTTTGGAACAACATTTGAGACACATTGTTATTTCTAGAATTAGGCAAAATTAAACCAGGAATCACATGCCATGTTGGGCCAGGTTTAGGTACTTGCTTCCTGTGGGCAAGTGGTTTTCCTGAGGTTTTGGTTGACACCATTGGCACCTCACTTTAAACTAAAGTTTTCTGAACACTTCATTTGCAATCTGTAGTGTAAAATTTTCTCTAACTAAATGGTAATTGCCTTATCTTTGTATAAGAATTATTTTTAATTTAAAAAGTTATTTATTGCCATTATCATTTTGATTGCCCAGATGAGATGATATGCTCCCTCCTACTCTGATGATGAAAGCTTGTGTGAAGTCATCACTTCCAAAGCTGGGACATCATAAAGTAAGTTTATTTCATAATTATGATTTTCCTAAAGAATTTTCATTATGTTATTTTTGTCCTCAGCTAATGGATTTTGAAAGTTACAGATGCATCACATTGTTTTTAGCTGAGATGTTCTGATGTTCTCGCTAGGTCAATCCATATTGATGAAGTCACCTAAGGATGAGGTTTCACAGCAATACCTCACTGTTCAAGATAGTCCCTACTCCAAACAACTTGACAGATTTTGATGAAGACTCCTGGAAGGCATCACCCTCCCAGTGAAGTGGGTGAGGGTGTAGTTAAGGGAGGGGGTCGGGAGGCATGGGAGAGAGGAAAGAAGAGAGGTAGAGGGAACTGGGATCAATATGTAAAATAAGAAAAAAATAATAAAAAATTAAAAAGATATATTCAACATTCCCTAAAATCCAACATAAGGAAAACTTTTGTAAAACATGATAAACTTATATAAATTTAAGTTCATATAAATTTAAGTTCAGTGGTGTTTTATTTCAATCAAAATATACTTCATAGTTCATGGTATTTTGCTCACAAGACTTTGGTTACCTAGCCAATAGTGCCCCCACTTCATGAACATTTTGTATTTTTTAAGGTCCCTTATATGTTTGAGTGAAACTCTACCAATTTGTCATTGTTTCAACAATGTATTGATGTATTTGTTCTCCCTTTGCTCACTTTCTGTGACTCTAAATTGCTTAACTACTAAAAGCTCTCAAGGTAGTGACCTGTAATATTAACAGGTTACATCACCTCATTAAGCAAAAGAAACTGCTCTTATTCAAAGTTCATAGAGCTGACATTGCATTTATCCAAAAAATTATTAATGTTTGCATGGAAGTGTAGTAGGAAAGAATACACTACTACACCTGAATCCTGAGTATTATTTAGCATGTCTATAACAATTTTGCCCAATAGCTATAGACTTTGCAATGTAAAGATTAATGATGCTAAAATGGTACATTTTAATGCAATCAAGTTCCATTTCTTCCGAACTATCTTACATGTTGATGATCTGGCTTTTTTTTTTTTTTTTCAGAAATAGCACAAGTTCATTTCAAGGAGAAAGACAACCCTTAAATAACAGGGCAATTATTATTTTAATCAATAGCAGTATTATATTTTAAATTAATCTTCAAAAGTCCCTGAAGCTAAAATTCTAAAAGTCATTAATCAATTAAGCAAAAATACTACACAGTCTTTCAAAGCAATCTATCTATCTCCTGAAGGTTGCTTAAACTTCCTTCTAGAATAAAAAATTAACACTTTCCCTTCACTTTCCCTTTCTGTTTTCACTAAGTACAAGTGAATAAAAAATATTTACGTATCATTCTCCTGTGTGAGAAAGTAATGTGGTGCTATAAATATGGATATTTTCATATACTCAGATTGGTCTACTTTTCTCTACAAATTTAAGAATCTGTAAAGAAGGTTTGAATCATCAACCTGGATAAAGTAATAAAACAATTTTTTTTAAAATACAAGTTATCCATTTCATTTGTTTGTTTGAAGTCATTTCAGAAAGAGTGGAACATGTTCTGGTATCAGGGTCATTTGGGTTTTCTTTTTGCACAGAGGCCATCATGTATCTCATATTGGTGGGAAATTTCTCATTAAGGCTTTTAAAAGTATATTGCATGTTTAATTTCCTGGCATGTAGAGCATTAAGTGATATTCTGTAAATCCAAGATCCTTATTAAGACCTGAGACTTTGATAAAGGAATCCAACCATTGGCATACACATATTTCTTGTTTGATGCCACCTGTAGACTCTATAGACTACTTTTCTATATCCATCCTTAACTGAGATGAAATCAAATCCTGTTATAAACTCTTCCTTTCTTCTTAAGGAAATACCAATCTAAAAGTTTAATAGTATATTCTCTGTATAATTGTTGTCTCTAGCAATTAATGATGCCAGCTGTTTCTCTGTGGTCCTGCTCTGGTCTTTAATAGTATTCATCAAAATTCTTAAGTAGCCTTTGCAATTTGTAATATGCCTTTGAAATGACAAATCTCAATAATTAGAAAAGGTGTCATTTAGATAAAATTGCTTGGAGAAAAGTTATACATGGTAAACATCAAATTCAACAACTTATCTTTTCAAATAATCAAGGGTTATTTGATTCCCTGCAGTAAAATATCTAGTGCAAAGCATATCTGCTTTCTCACATCCTCTCACAGAGGCTCTCATTCTTGACTCTTTTAGTTGTAGCTTTGGCTTTCTTTGGTTGCTTTTGTGCTATTCCTTACAGCATGACTCAAGAGCCTGCTCTCTTCAGACGACACTTTTAGCTCTGGACTTTGTTTAACTCTCTACTTATCCAAATATTACCTCATTCTTCCGCAATGTTCTTATTGACACAGATTAATTGAGCTGATGTTTCAGTTTGAGACATTTTAAGTACCATGAAACAAGGGAGATGGATAGTCACTTATAAATAGACATTTACCAAGAGAGAAATGATGTCACTAAAGAGGCCTTTAGTGAATTGAATGCATTGAAATTTCAGGCATAGCTGAGATAATGTAAGTTTCAATTTTTTTTTCAATGTTTTCTTGGAAAGAGTAAAAACACATAAAAAAAAAAAAACAAGAAACCACTGGCCATATTGAAATAGTTTTTAGGTATATTACAGCAAATAATAGAGCTTGTCAATGAATTTGGCTTGTTTATAAGGTACAAAATTATGTCAGATAGTACTGGACATTGATTTTTTTGTCAGAGCTCTAGGAGATGAGCATGTTATGCACAAAACACATAATTATTATAAAAGTATTACTGTATTATTTTTCTGAGATATTACTGAATCTACTAAGTAATATTGTGTCTTTTGTCTACTATCATCAACTGAGATGATTTGTTTGTGTGTGTGTGTTTGATTAAAAGAAATTTTCTACCTACAAATGAAAAAAAACATGGCCTCTAGCATAAATTTCCTAATATAAATAATACCTCAGTTCCTAAAAGCATTATAGATGTTAACAGAACATGTGGGAAAGGTATACTAGACTGTATGGGGGTGATTACTCAGTAGATAGAGTGTTGGCAGCATGTAAGTATAAGCAACTAAGTTTGGACTGTAAGCCCCAGTGTAAAAACATCAACCATGACAGAAACTGGCAGATCCCAAAGGCCAGTACAGCTGAAAATGGCAAGATCCTTATTCAGGGAGTGGCATTTCTCAAAAATGATACCTATTCTCCAAAACATACCCAAGAATGTGTGAACTCACACATACATACACAAGTTCAACAGGAAAAGAAATAGAGTAAAAGGGAGACAAAAAAAAAGAAGATTTGCAAAGGGTCGAAGACAAAATAAATGAATACATAATTTATGCATAATTACCCAAATAGCTTATAGTAAACTTTAATGTAATAAAACTGGGAGAAGATTGTAAATATATCTGATGATGCTCCTTTTGGAATTAGAATGACAAGGTAATCACTTTCAGTTATGGGATGAATACCTTCTTTGATCCTCAGTGTTCATGATGTACCTCAGTATCCTATCTTCAGGGATCCAGTTATCGTCCTCATGTTTCTACTTTCCTGGGTAATTGCAATTTATTGTAGCCTTAATTTTCTGATACTAAAATAATTTTCCTGTATTTCATTATATTTATCCACTTGTACTGTTATTTCTGACTTAAAATTCAGTTATTTTCAGTCTGGGAGCCATTTAACTCCTCATTGTTCAAGTGGAAGGCCTGAGCAGTCTAAGGGACCTCTAACAGTGGAACCAGGATGTATCCCTGGTACATGAAAGGACTTTGGGAACACATTCCCCATGGAGGTATACTCCCTTAACCTAGAGGCAGGAAGGAGGGCCTAGTTCCTACTCCAAATGAAAAATTATGTTGACCCCTCTTGGAATACATCACCCTCCCTGTGGAGTGGGGGGGATGGTATGGGAGGGTGTTCGGGGGGCATGGGAGAGAGGGAAAGAGATAGGGAAGGAGGTAAGGAGAGGAAACTGGGAAAATAAGAAAAATGAAGAAAGAAAGAAAAAATTCAGTTATTTTATGACAAAGACTACTGTAGATATGTGAATGGAGTCAATATACTGGGATATTATAATTTTTAAGTAACAAGTTCATTTTCATATATATATATATGTATGATATATATATATATATAATTCTAATAAGAATTGTGATTTTGCTTCTCAAATCAAAGATACCTATATATATATATATATATATATATATGTATATATATATATATTAGTTGAAATCTTATGTCTTAAAAGCCTACAGCTAGTTGAAAATTGTGGCACATATCTGTAATTATAGTACCCAGAATGTTAAAATGCAATCTCCTAAGATACATATATATATATATATATATATATATTATGTATATATGTTTTTGTTTATACTACATATATGTTTACACATAGGCATAAACATTTATGTTTAAATATAAACACTGTAGTAAGGCACTCATTAAGATTGGGATACTATAAACAAGCAATCATAAAAATAAGACAATAATAGAACATTCATTTGTATTATCATTTTGGGAGAATTAAAGAATTTGATTAAACCTTATTGATTTTTCCATAGTACATTTGACAGTTCATATATAAATATATTAAATATTCAAAATGTTGAATTAAGTTTTACTTGGAACAAGTTATCACTTGTTTAGCTTCTAAATAATTAGAACTCTATTAATCTATGCTTGAATTATAATTGATTTGCACACACTTAGGATATAAGGACTCACAATTCATGTCATTGTATTACAATGTGAAAACAAAAATCACAGCATATTTTTTGATCCAGTTACAGCCATAATTGAACCTGTGCTCAGATATGTAAGTTTATGTCCATTGTCAGATGTGTGCTAAAAGCTATAATTGAGAACATGAGACCTTTGGGAAGCTTGACTGGCTTAGAAACCCCACTCTCTCAGTGAACAGAGGAAGTGTTAGCATTTTTTGCCTGTCATCAGAGAACAAGAGTCAAAGGCACGCTAAGGCAACAAACAAGCAAATAAAAAAACAAAGCATCAACAACAAAACCTTGCAATATTGTACAAGACAAACTTCATAGCTATCTAGCATTGGTCAGTTAAACTCAATGTTATAATTTGTTAACATGGATTAGTAGTCTCTTAAAATAGAATTTCTGAATGAAGGTTATGATTAGAAAATTATTACTGTCAAATATGTAATGAAACAGGAATATTTACTCTTCTTAATGTTAGAAATAAGCATCACATACATCTATTTGGGAACACACACTTCTTTCCAAATATGTCTGCTCACATTCATGGTAAGTTGCCCTTAGGAGTCTCAAAATGTATATTTGACAAATTTATAAAAAAAAAAGTCCAAAAAAAAATGATAACTGTGAAAGAAAATGTTCAGATTATCAAGAGACAAGAATAAAACATAGACCTTCTTTCTTTATTCTGAGTCCATAGAAAAAGTACTTATTATATAGCATGTCTTTGTTTCACCTTTAGCAACTAAATTGCATTTTTGCATAATACTGACACACTAAGCACCTGTGGAAAATCATTTCTTATATACACAGTTAAAAATCTACTCTGTTAGGACCTATATGACATGTTATACAATTGGCCAAGCTGAAACAAGCAAACAAACAAAATAAACCCCTTAACTATAAAGTTTACTATTTTACAAGCTGTTAATCCACACAAATGCAAAACCCACACTAATGACCCAGAACTTTCCTTCATCTTCTATAAAATAACATCTAGCCTTTCCATGCACTATCCTCTCTTTGAGGAACCTCCCTTTTCTTTTCTGCAGTATATTTAAATAAATTATCTTTTTGTTCATGTTTGGATAAATTCTTTTTCACTCATATTGCCAGCCTTCCACATGCTGTTTGGTATGGCAAATATTTCTCCTATTTCACTGAAAATATTCCCCATCTTACACACACAATCCCCACAAATCCCCTACACCTCTATCTGTACACCCCCCTTCCCTCTTGCTTTTTGTCTTGTCTTGTTTACCTCCTTATTGTGATTATTTTTGCCTGAAACTACGTGACTATCCAAATTACAGCAGGAAGCATTTCATGTGTTTAAAAATAGGATTCTTAGGCTGTGGATATAGCACAGTTAATAGATTGCATTTCTGACATGAAGGAAGCCTTGGGTTCTATCCTCAATATCACATAAATTAGGTATGGTAGCACATACTTATAATAGCAGCACTAAGAAGACAGAGACTGGAAGGTCAGAAGTTCAAAGTCATCTTTTCCAGCCACATAGTGCCGCCAGCCTGGGATGCATGAGGCCTCAAAAATAAATAAATAACTAAGCAAACATCCTGCTGATTCCATTTACTATTGTTTGTATGCTTGTTTAGAGTTGACCCATTGATTTCTCTCCCTTTTACCAGACACCAATTACCTGTAGCTTTTCATATAAGAGAAGGGCCTTATGAGATAGCTCCCATCCAAGTCAGCTGGTCAGTGTGCAGTATTGTTTAGTCAACCATATTCTTGAGATTTCACTGATGCAGTTTACCATAATACACAGAGGTAATTTGGAATATTTGATCTGTAAATGTATAAAGGCATTCAAAATCAAAATGGCAATTCAGTTTCCCCAAAATCAACTTTATATACAAAAGATTTAATACTAGTGAATAACAAAATCGGAGAGGAAACATTTCTTTATAGGTTTCCAATTTTATAAAACTTAAAAGAAATCATAAATCAAGATCCATGTTCTGGATGGAAACATACTTGAAGTATTACTAATAATGAGAGTATCTTTTGCTTGCTATAGTTATGTTAAACAAATGGCTGGCTGTTTAATTGCTAGAGGTTTGGGTATGCTTGACTTAATGGCTATTGCTTTCAGTGTACTCCAAAGACAGTTTACAGATCCGAGATACAGCACTGGACTCCAAGGTTGCTTTTGGAGAGATGCCATTTGCTGGTTCTCTTTGACACCATCATGACAGTGGCAACACCATGTTGCAAATACTACCAAGCACATTGAGTATTAAATGGATCATTTGCAAGAAGTCATACTGATGTCCTGTGTTTTCTCACCCCCCACACCTATCTAGTTTCTGAGTTCTGTAGGGTCTAACTTTAATGACTCCTGACTTTGAGTGCTTTTCTTCAGGTCCACTATTAACAATATTATTAGCACCAACATCCACAGCACTCCCTGAAGTGGAATATATACAGTTCTACCTTATTCATAATCAGCACTAGAAGGGCAGTTTAATTTAAAAACATAATGCCCTGCCCTTGCTTGCTATGTACCAATTTTCAATGTGCTCATTGTCTTTGTGATATACAAGATTATTTTTTAACTTCAGTTTATACAAGCTGAATCTTTAATTCATTTACTATAACTATGACATAAATTTCATGTTATCCAGATTCTGATTAAATAATGTTTTCAAATAGTCACACTTGACCTATGAAAAGCATTAGAGATTAAGTCATTTATCATTCTCAGATAACTTTTATTGCACCTAGAATGGATCTAGGGTAATCAGTGGAAAAAGCATTAGTGTTTAATGTTTAAAGAACATATCAACCAGTTACAAGATAAGTATGTTACACAATCCAGCATTTAAATTTTTCTTTAATAGAATATCTATTTCAATAAACATAGCCTATTGCAGTTCCTTATCCCTTACAAATTTAATTAAATGGATGGACAAATGTGTCTACCTAGCCTGAGATTATCTCTCTTTTCTTACATCATTAATCCACAGATAAATTTTCTCCCTTGAACAGATTCTTCTACTCCTGGCCTGATTTGTCCCATTTACTTATTTAATCTAATATTAAAGACAGACACAATAGAATATTTTTAATCAGGAAAATCACTTATTAAGTTCACCTCTATAGCCATAGTCTTATCTATGGAATACTTGCGTTTTGTTTTACTTGAATTCTGTTTTGTTCAGCTGCTGTTTCTATGGATATATTTCCAGTATTTAATAGCATTTTATGTCTCTTTTATCTTCACCTGGATACACTTGTCATGAGCACTTTCTAAGTAAAATTTGCAGGTATTACTCACATTTTATATTTGACTTTTGATTACTGGAATAACATAGGCACTGTTACCAAACAGAATAGGTTTCTCAAAGTGTGAAATTTAGAGCCAAATTATATCCAATATATTTAATTTGTTAATTATGCCAGTTTTAGTACAGTATTACATATAATTAATCTTTTAAAAGTTATTTACTTATCTGTGTTTTATGTGGATGGCTCTTTTATCCCAATCTCCCACTACATCAATGCACCATTTGAATGCAGTGCCTGCAGAAGTCATAAGTCTGCACTGGATCATCTGGTTATGGGGTTACAGATGGTTGTGAACTGTCACATGGTTGTTGGGAATGCTTCCTATTCTCTGCAGGAACAACAAATACTCTTAACTGCTGAATCATCTCCTGACCTCCATTACTTACTTAAAATTATAGACGTTTGTAAAGCAGGCTATATAGAAAGGCCTCACTGTTTTACTGAATCTACACAATTATACTATCTCCTTTGTCTGCAAGCCACATGAACGAGCTTTATAGGCTGCTGCCCCAAACAAGAAGTCCAGGGATGCATAGTCCACTTCACAGCAATTCTGTATCTTGTAACATTCACACAGACTCATTCTGGAAGCCAACCCATATTTCTCAATGCAGGTGCAGTTTCATTGACAATTGGTATTCCCATTCATGCTAACCATGTTGTTTCTAAAGAGATCATGCTTTGTGAGAGCAGTACCATGCTATAAGGAACATTATCAACTACAACCAGCAAACAAATTACCAGTTTACTCGATATTTTTAAAGTCATTTTGAAATTAAATAAGTAAGTTAAATTAGCATTCAAAGAGAAAATATGAAGAGGACTATTTAAACATAGCAAAAATATGACCTTAAATGTTTTTAAATTCACATTTTATATTTTTTTTACTATTTTGAGATTAAGATATAGTTAATTTTTCTTCCTGTTTTATCCCTCTTAACCCTTTCATGTACTCCTTTTCCCTTTTCAAATACAAGGCCTCTTTTTTAATTTTTGTGCATATTTAATTGATATTTGATATATAAATATACAGTATATCCCTAATATATAAATATGACCTGCTTAATCTATATATTGTTACTTATATTATGTGTTTTACAGGTTAACCTTTGGATATTGGATACAAATTGATATTCTCTTCCCTAGAATAGACTATAATATTATCAACAACCTGTAGATGACTGGTTATTTCACTAGAGTTGAGGCCCCCTGATGTTCCCCCCTTCCATGTCAGCATGTTTATTGGTTTCATGTGTAATACCCATGTATACAAGATGTTATTATTGTAGCTTCTGATTCTTTTAGGAGACATAAGCACAAAGCAACCTTTTTCTCCTATGCATTTTACAAGTTTCTTTCTCTCCCACAGTGAGCCCTGACCCATACGTATATACGGATTAGGCTCTATAATGTTGCAAAATTCACATTTTTTCATATTTTTTATTTGTGTGTGTGTGTGTGTGTATACATATGCATACATATATGTGTGTGGATGCCCATACAGTCAAGAAGAAGGCATAAGCTTTCATAAAGTTGGAGTCATATGTAGTTGTAAACTGTTTAACATGGGTCCAGGGAATCTAAGGAAAGCAAGCACCATTTAAATGCTTAATCATTTCTACAACCCCTAGACAAACTTTTTATTCATCAAAACTTTCCTCTGTTTCCCCAATTCTGATGGCTCTAACCTATTCATTAGAAATGTGTAATTGGGCTCTATATATTGGCAAATTGTAATACATGGATGATCCTGTATGAGGAAAACATTAACATTCCCATCATCAATCATTAACATTTGAAAATGTTTTACGATATGTATAGACAAATGATAATCTTCCTAGTAAAGATATGTGAGCAAACTAAATGGATCATTAGTCAAGCAAAGTTAGATAGGCAATGTCCCAGTTATCTACTGATGCATAGCAACCATCCCTAAAACTTACTGCACTAAAATAATGATGATTTTATTATGTTGCTTAATTTCCTTTAGCAAGAACTCAAATCAAGATTCCTGGACAATTCTGATCCATGCAGCATTGGCAAGGTCAATAGTGTCAGTCAAATTGGCAGAGTATAAGAGGCACCTTCACTAATATATGTGGCATTTGGCAAAGATGGTTAAATGATATTTTTATTAGAGTATCATTAGCATTTTTGAAATAAAATGAGTATTGTTTTCACTAAAACTTATCACATGAAAGGAGTGGTCCTACAACAAATGTTCCTACAAATAATAAAAGAACTACTACATATTTTGTAAATTACACAGTTAGTAGAAGTAGTTGCAAGATTACTTAGGTTTAAAGGAGAAATACAAAGATGACTTTTCTATGAGAAAATAGTATGAGAATGTCTGGATGTATTTACATCATTAACAGGGACATTGTGAAGAAACGAACACCATGTGTAGGACTCTAGGAAAATGTGATACAGTGAGGAATCCCTGATGAAATATTATTAAGGATGATCTAGTTATGTTAAGTTATTTTCTATTTGGTAGAATTGCATGATCAACATTGCACATTCAAATTTTAATTAAACACATGACTCACCAGAAAGAAATGGACAGTGGTATTAACAAATATAGAATATTAATTCTGAAGCTATACATTTTTTTAAAAGTAGTACAAATAATAATGAAGTAATTTATTGACTCAGATATCTTAAAGCAGATTAAATTGTTTACCTTTCTTATTTTCTCTTTTTATTATTCAATCTCCTCAAATGTACTACTTTTACAAAATATAGCTTAAACTCCCACACCAAAGATACTATCTATAATGCATCAAAATTTTTGTGCATGATTGAAAGGTTTGTGCAATCATTTCCTAGTATTTTCTTATGTAGCAAATATGCTTTCATTTATGAAAATGGCAAGTGTTTATCAAGTAGTTTTATAATATATAATTTTATGAAATGTCTGTGGAAGTTTCAAGAACAATGAAGGACAAAGAAAGATCCCAAAATGGTTCAGGGAAGAATACTCTGTAGACATATCAACTTAACCACAAATTAATTAAATGATTTCCTTTCAGTAATACTCACAGCGAGTGATGGTCTCAAGGTGATATAAATTTGAAAACTTTGAACTATTTTTTTAAATCTTAAGATGAAGAAATAACAGTAGAGCAAAATGGTTAGGAAAAATCATTTTGAGGTTTCTAATGTACAAAATCCCACTGAACATATACTGTAGATCTTAATACATGTACATAAAAATTATTATAATTTTATTTCTAATATATATATACACTGTAATTTAATATTTGAAATTGGAAATTGTACATTTATAGATTATGTATTTAATCTCACTAAAATAGTTCATAAGTACATAATTTCCTTTGTTTGTATTCCAGCAACAAAAAACTTGCCTATCACATTCTAGGACTCATTATGCATTGATTGAATTAAAAGTGAATCTGTTGCAGTATGAAACTATAACCACATCAAGTCTTTAATTCAGTTTGTTTTCTTTCTGAAGGAAGCTTATTCTAGAGAAGATAGGTGTTTTTCCTTTTTGTTAGTCACACATATTGTATTATGTTTTTTTAATGCCCAGTCATAGTACATAATGAATTATTTCTGCTACTTTATTCTTATAGTCATACTTAAGGTAATATAGCTCAAGATTATAAAAAATATTAAAAAATTTTCTATTTTGTAAGTGTGAAACATATGGAATGATGGTGAACCTGTTGGCTTCAGAAGACATTTTATTTAGGAAGACAGGTGTACAAAGAAGAGAGTTAAAAATTTTCTGACTAAGCTATGGTCAGCCTTGAGTCATTAACTTCATATCTGCATGTCATTTGAACATCTGATCAGCCAGGTTGTTACTGAGTCTTTGTGATTTACTCAACAGTGCTTTACACCCTACTATAAGAAACACAGTACTCGGAAGAACTCGTAGGATTCTGATTATCAAAAACCAGTGTAAGATAGAACATACATATCTGACTGCAGGATTCGAGAATGGAACATGATTCAGACCAAATCCTAAGAAAATTTTAATGAAGAAAATGGAGTGCTGGATGTATGCAGAAAAAAGGCAGAGAAATGATAATATAAGCTTCAGTGCACAATATTGTTATACAATTTATATCATGGCTTATGGCATTCATAAACTTTGCAATATATATATATATATATACATATATATATTGCATATATATATATATATATACACATCTATCACACACACACACACACACACACACACACAAATGTATATGCTTGTTTCAAAACATTGTCAGTGAATGTTTAGGCATATCCTATATGATTTCTTGTGCATATAGAATGCCCAGTTACTCTGTTTCCTTCTCTCCATAAATATTCTAACCATCCTTCAAACTCTCTAGGTGCTTCACAATTGAACTTTTATTAGTATATGTTCCTTGGACTCCATGTTTTTTCTTGAAAGGCTTTCAACTTGAGGCCTTGTTAGAGAATCAACATTTCTTTACCATGAACTCTCTTGACATGTAAATTTCGAAACACTAGGGTCTGCACAAAAAAATTCAGGAATGGAGCCAATTCTCTGCTTTCCTCACTTCCAGAGACTTGGCAAATTGCAAATCTAGTTCTCTTTTAACTGATGGCATCTGAATATTCTGCCAACCCATCCTCTTATAGCCACTAACATTCCCTGATAAAAACTGACCAGAATTTGTCTTTCCGTCTATATGAATTTAAACATTTCTATTCTCCATGCTAACACAATTGAAAAGCATACCAATTTCCCATGTTTGGGGCTTTCATTCTTCCATCATTAATAAAACCACACAATTAGCAGGGACTGTCTTGAATTCTGGATTCTGTTTTGTCACTAGAGCTATTCCAGGTACTTTTCATTTCTTTGCTCCTTTCAACTTCAATTTAATGAATATTTTCTGCTCTTCCTGCTTCAAATATTGTCCTTCCTACCCAATTTTGAGCCAAACTCTTATTCAATCATTAAAGCTACTTATTTTACTTTTCTGTTTATTCTTCTCTGTTACATTATATTTATATAAATATAATGACTCCCTTCCCTCTATTGAAGAATTTGGTTATAGTGTATAATATGTTTTTTCCCATTTCTATGCTAACAGGTAACCTTGAGTAACCATGTGGATTGATCTCATCTATCATACATTATCCTTTGTGAATAGTAGTAATTCCAAATGACTATGACAACTCTACTATGAATTCAATTTCCTGATTTTTTTTCTTATTATGGTTTTGTCATTGACATTGGCAGAAATAAAATTATATCACTTGAATTTTTCATCTATGGAGATGATGTGGCCTGAAAATAACTTCTAGCATTTTTAATAACTATTATGCTATAACTATCAGTATACATTTCTTTTCAAGATATGCAATACATGAAAGTATAATTCACTATTGTTTTGTTTGTTAGTATCTTTCTTAAATATTAAGACAATCACTTTTACTTAAAATATTCCTTTCACCTGTCCCAGCTGTCAGGGAAGATAAGAAACAAAAATTCTATCAACTTTATAATTACTCTTTTTGGTCTTTCTTTACTTTTGCCTTTCCATGGGGAAGATTCTATCTATCTATATCCCAAACAGATGTTTCATAAAGCTCCTGAAGCCATATTTATTCTTGTCTTCTCCTGTGTCTTATTCCCTAATGTCTAAAGCAAAATAATTTTCAAGTAGCTCATCAGAAACATTACAAAGATTAACAATTAATAATTTTCATAATTTAAACTTGTGTCCAGCTCTCTTAACTTTCTTTTCTTCCATATTCTGTTTTTAGTAGTATAGGGTCCAATATATATATTCTACAGAAAAAAACAATGCATTTGAAAACATAATTGTATTTTTTAAAAATACCCTTAGGAGTTCTTCCTGCCAATATTTAACACTGCCTAGAAATATTTCCAGTGTTGGATACACTGGTGGGTTAATCCAGATTACTATGTTTTACATCTGAAAGCTATGCCAGCATTACCAGACAACAGACATAAACACAGCATCTTTACACTAAATCCATACTGACATGCATTACACAATTGCTTCCTCTTCTAGTTTCTGAAGTACAGGTTTGGTTTTCTTATGGTCCTTTTATGTTAAAAAAGCAAGCACTGAATATATTATACTTCACATTTTGTGGGAAAAAAAGAAATGATATCTTTGACTTATACAATAAATTCTCATTGACAAGTTTTCTCATTTATTGGCAAATGAAGGGAATTAAATCTCCAGTTTTTGTTTTCTTCTCAGTTCAGTGACATTAAAGTTTCTTCTAAGGATGAACTCAATGAGTTTGCTGCTCAGGTACAAGTCAAGGCCTCCGCAATCAGCATTGTGTTTTATTTTGCAAAGATCATCCACTTATGTAGGCTCATTAAAGCATGATGGGTCAGATATGTCCTAGGGTGCATTTTAAGTTAATTATGTGATGAACTCTTACCTTTGCTGCTTTGGTCATAAATTAAAGAGAGTTTAAAATAGGTTCTTTTTTCATATTTCAAAAGAAGTCTTCTTAAACTATTTATTCCCTGGATATTTTCAGAAAAATAAACCTGATTTAATATCTAAATGTAAAAGGAAATATTACATATCAACACCTTCTATAAATAAGCAGGGCCATATTTGCTAGCAAAGGTCCATTCCAAGGTCACTGCTTTGCTTTATTTCTGAAGCTTGTTTAGTAGCTGAGAGGAAAGGCACAGCTGTGCAGCTATGCAGCTTCTTTGAGAGTGAAGCAGAGACTCTAGAAGCCATGCAATATGAATTTGTAATGGTTGACAACAAAACACTTTCACTGCAAAATAAATAATAATACATGAGCAGCTTTCAATTTTGAGTCAGAGAACTTTCTTTCTTAAAGAAAAATCACCAGTAAAATACCAACTGAAATATTTCCTATATTGAAAGAACTCTAAGCCATATTGCCTTGTTGTCTATTAAGTTCTTATCATCTATTTAGCACAGAAAATCCAATGACTTTAATAACAGCAAAAACATTAATAGCCCATCTCTCACAACACTATATTTTTGATGTTATTTGAGATGTTTCATTCACTTTGAATGGTCCTGGATTCAAGATGTGGCCAACATGCATAGTTGAGTTCTTGTTCCACTGATTTCTAATCCTCAGAGTTCAGTAGTTTTAAGAATGTACACCATGGGCCAGTCCAATACTCTAAATTGTTTTCAGAGATTTTGTCACCATGAATAAGTCTACTATTATTGAAACTTACAATTTAAGAAACTATTCATACAAATGAGGATAGCATTTCAGGTTTATACTCAGATATATTAAAATATGTAAATGACATTAATAAGAAAGCTTTTTTTTTTTCCCAGAGATCAAATAGCAAAAGGGTAGAAAATGTTTTTTACATGGTAGGGGTTTCATGACTGTTAGTGAAAATATATATTTTCCCCTTCCAAACTTCCCTGAAAATCATCATTAAATCTACATAATCATGTGAAACAGTTTTGATTTATTTATGATGTCAAAGAATACCTATGAACAATTATCAGTTACCACATAACTAGCAATCAAGAACCATTTTGTATTATTTTACCCAATAATTACTGGAAATGAACTTTAAGTCACCTTACATAAATATATAATATGTAGTTGTATTAGAAAATATCTATAACATGTTTAGTAGTAAATATTGTGATCCTGCCTGTGATTTCTATATCAGACTGTTGGTATACAGCAAGACCCTATGCTTTTAAGATCATTAGCAGGGAAATCCTGGTGCTCATTGGAGTTCTTTATCTCCTTAACAAAATCTAAAATTTGACTCTGGACAATTTTATTAGAGTTTGGAAGAAAGGAAAGAAAAGAAATAAGGTAGGTAACCTCTGCAGATTCTGGGAAGAGGGAGATATAAGGGACTGAAAGTCATACTTTGTTTGATTAGAATCCAACCAAGAAAGCTGGCTTGATCAGCAATGGAAGTAAGCAAGAATCATTATGGACACTTATATTTTTGGTTGTGCACCTAGCTTTTAATAGCTGAGCCATCTTTCCAGCCCAGAAGGAAAGGAAAAAAGGAAAAGCTACATGGTAGAAGTTCCAAAGTAGTTTCAACAATTGAGGGGCTTCTGAGAAAGATAAATATAAATGTCTGTAAATGAATTAATATTCCTTGCTTTATCTTAGCATATGTTCAGGTAAATCCAGTTTATTGTGAGATGATTAACATCAAATCCAAGTGGTGGGCAGACACAAATGAATAAACTCTTAAGGGTAGAGGCAGAATGCTATGCTTCTCCGGAGGATCAGAAATCTCCATTCTTTTAGCTCAAGGAAGAGCAATTGTAATGGTATCCTTTCCTAGTGTTACCTGAGAAAGCATTGGAGGTTGGTTCCACAGCTGACCTAGGGAGCAGTCCAAGAAAAATGGCTTATAAAGCTACTTATGCCTGTAATAACATTAGAGTCTAGACCATTTGATATTATTAGCTGAAAGCAATTGCTCTGTAATATAGTAAGATGTGTATGAACACAAAAGATATTACAGGGAGGCTCAAATGAGTGAGAATAGCGATTAATATCACCAAAATGCATGTTATTTAATCTGGATCACATTTTATTAGAATGCATAGGAACTTTATTGAACCCAATATTTAAAATCAGTATTTCTCTAAATAATACTTTTATGATCATGAATATTGTGTGCTTATTCTCATTCCTTGTATGTTCTCGATCAAAATATGTGCTTCCTAAATGATTGGCTGATAAAGAAGAACCAATCAGTTACTATGAGAACGCAGATATTCTTGCAGAAGCCTAGCAATGTTATTGACCATTTAATTTCTCAGTTACTAAAGGCAAAGCATTTGTAGGAATACTGACAACAGTTGAAAGAAACACTTTGGTATTGGCTAAGAGTTGGAGCAAAAAAGTCATACATTTATCTCTAGGTGAGTGTTTTAATGAGAAAACATAAAAATGACATAAGAATCTTAACAAAACCTGTTATTTAGCTCTTAGGCACAAAGGAGATGGTTGTCTTGGATTCTCTGTACTTCTACCTTTCCCATGTTATTTTTTTTAAATATTTTGCATATTTCTAATTTTCTTTTTATCATTTTTTTTATTTTAAAACAATCCCTTCTCATTTTGCATACCAAATCCAGCTCCAACTCCCTCCCCTCCTCAGATCCTTCTGCCTTTCAATCACTATTCAGAGTGTATGGCTTCCCATTGGGAGTCAAAGAAGTCTGGCATATCTCTTTGAGGCAAGGTCAGAATCCCTAGTTCTGGAACTGGCTATTTTGGAGCTCATTCTCTTTGAAGGAATACCTTTCTCTGCCTAGATATAAGGATGGGGGGCCAGGCTATACTTCAACCTCAAGTATCTTGAACCTTCTTTCAAAGAAGAATCTATAAGATAATTTTTCATTGAATGAATTCTATGTAAAAATGATATTTGGTTCCATGTCTTTTAGTAAACCTTGTTATATTAGAGGTCAAATATTAATTTGATCTGAATTCTATTAAACATTGGATGTGGTGTTTGGAGATTGTTAATTGTACAATATTTTATATATTCATTAGCTACAATGAAATATTAACATATAATAGTAACAATTTTTTTATTGATTTCTCTCATCTTTCTGGTACCCATGGAATAAAATGAGAGACATCATAGGATGAAAAATGAATAGAGATCTGGATAATTTTCTATTATTAGAACAACTAATTTTGAGACTGTAGTCCATCACTTATTATATTTTTAAAAAATTGAAATTGACTATTATGATTCCATAAACAAGTTAGGGTAATATATATCAAAGTTCATGGACAAGCATAAAGACAGCATTAGATGTGGTTTCATAAATGGTCCCCTGGTGATCCTTGTACTCTAAGAGAAAATTAAAATCTCAGAATTATCACACCATTCCTGCTACATGCAGTTTAAACTGAAATAAGCTGTGTGCTTCATAACAGTTAACAGATTCCCTATAGGATAAAAATAAAAGCTTGAAAAACATTTTTCTAGAGACACAGGAAGAAAGGAAGATACAGTATAAAAGTAGAGAGTGTAACAGTGCAAATACATAGTAGAGTTGTGGACTTAACTAACAGCTTCAAGATTTTCACCTTCATTGTATAGAAGAATTGTGCACCGTAGTCTCATACTACCACCAAAATCCTGAAGAAGTTTCTATTGTACAACTAGTAAGAGAAACATACTAAAAAAAAAAAAAAAATTGCTAGCCAGGCTAGTCAGACAGTGATAGGCTTGACAGAAAAAGAGGCAGTCAAATCTGTGTGAGGTGAAGGCCTAAACTAAAATGGATAAAATTCATGTCTATGATTATACTAATAGGAATATTCCCTTCCGTGAAACTGATAAATTAGGAAGTACCTAAAATATTAGCTAAGGTTGTTGCTGTGGAAGGATTATTGGATTATACTATAAGTTAATATTTTAAATGCTTATGAAATGATACTATTTCTATTGCATATATGAATTCATGTCTTGTTATGCTAAATTGTACTTAACACTCTATTTTCATTGATTATTAAATTATTCATATTTTCTAAGTATAGTTTTAAATGGCACATTGTTAAATAGGCCAGTCAGCGCTTAGTTTAATAACTAACTAAATGGTTGTAAATTTTAGAATGCAAATGTTTGAGTCTTTTCGTTCAGGGTAGAAATTCTAGTAATTCTGAGATATTTAAAAGATATTCACCCTTAGCTTCTTCTTAGCGTGCTTTCTACATTTCTCAACATTCTTGCAAGGATCAGAAACAAGAGAATGGAATACATACTAAAAGAGAATTACCTGATTTGCACAGTATCAATTGTGTTTGCAGCTTGGCTTTCTTCACAGTGATGAAGTTTAGAACCTTGTTGAGAACCTTGTAGCTCTTCTCTTCAAAAGGCAGTCTCAGTCTGTCACCAAAGGATTGTAGGATTCCTGCAGCACATCAATTCTTCAGTCAATGTTGGAAGGCATATAAAGTGGTTTCAGATGGCAGCAACATTAGCTGCACCAAATGGGGAGACATGGTCGATATAGTCACCAGTATGGAGCAGAGACAGTAAAAGCTTTTCTCACAGACTTCCTATATTTGAGCAGTCACTGCCTTGATTTGTCCACTCTAGAAGAGGCTCCATTCACTTCAGTTATCTTTCTAGGAGACTGACTTACAGAGTGACCCAGATGTGCACTTCTTAGTTGATTGTAGCCCAGCTACAACCAGGAGTGGCTTTATTATACAGAGGTACAAAAGCAGCAGAATCTTAATTTGTTTGAAAGACAATGTTCCAAAGGACTGCAACCTCTTCTGTCATTAAGTGGGGCACAGAGTAAATAAGAATATTTTTTTTCTTTCTAAATGTGATCTTTAGACCATCCCTTAATTTTGAGAGGAAACCATATAAAAAGCAGGGAAAAATTATATCAATATTTGATACATTTCCAGTGTCCCATTTTCAGATGTTCATATTAAAAATGAAATGACAAAAGCCCCTCCCAGGGTTCCCATTCTGGCCATTCAACCCCTGGAAAACCATCTTATATCTCCAAATCACTCAGCTTTTCTGCTATGTAGACTGGTCACATTTTCCATCAGCCATAAATGAACAAGGTCACTCTTGACACTCCGTTCACACAAAGTCAAAAGTTCAAAACAATTGTGTATTAATTCATATTATTTTAGTCACCATTCATTTGGTCTCTCACATTTAAATAAAAGGCTCTATCTCACTCTTTCATCTGTGACACCTCACTGCGTTATGTAAAAAAAAAAAAAAATTAATCTTTTTAAAACATGAAATGTATGTGGCTAGTGGGTACTGCACTTATTAGTATATATGTTGTAAAAGCTTTCTATTTTCTACTTTCTTTCTATAGTGGTCCATCCAGAAATAGCAAAGAAGTCCTTTTTCTTATGAGGCTGTTTCATCTGTTTAAAGGAAATGCTCTCTGAATTGCTTGCTTCCCCCTGCCCCGCCCCCTTCTCAGACAGAGCTGCTACCTTTTGAAGCATGCAGTTAAGGGCAGGTTTTCTTTGTGCTTTACATACTGAGCACATGTCTTCTGGAAAGTTGCACATTTTGTTCTTTTTTAATCACTTTCATGTATTGTTATTCTATTAGCACCAGGCTAGCCATTGCTACGAATGTCCCACAGAGAGACTATTTCAGTGTCTCCCTAACAGTGCCTAAGCCTTTGTTTAGCTTTCATTCTTCCTTCTAATTCCATGGTCTTTATAGCACTCTCTATCCCAATCTAATTCAGGTTGGGTTATGCATGTTCTTTCAGGTTCTAATCATGAGCTTTTGTATCTTACAATTTCAAAACTCTAAGAACAGCTTCAGTCTGCAATTGTACAACTTTCTTCTATAGGTCTATACAAGGTAGTTTTTTTTATGTTCTTTTTGACCATTATTTTCAGCCTTATAGGAAGTTGCAAGATAGTTTATGCAAAATTGTTTTCAGTTATACTTGAAATTAAAGGAATTTTGTTTGGAAAGAAGAGACAAACTATTTAAAGAAAACGAGTTCAAGACATGTTGACCTCCAAAATGCATTACTTTGTTATTAAGTAAACAACACTAACAGTGGTCTCAGGCAACTTCTCTTTAGCAAGTTATAAAACTTGGAACATGTGCTACTGTGTTGCTCCTCCAACCTCTTCTGAAAGACACCAGACAATCTCATTCTGAAGAACCCCTTCCCATATTCATTACTATTTCTGAATACTCAAGACCAAGACACATACCTAAACAAGCAAGACATTAGATGACCAAAGCAGTTATCCCACTGAATAAACAATTGTGCTTCAATCAGAGTTCTCACAATAATACACAAATCACTAAACCCAAGCATAATCTATGTAAATTCATCTGTTTCTTCCGGTCTTCATTTTATCAGATTACTTTGTCCCATGCATGTAGCCCAGAACTGAACATAGCACAAATGTGTTCAAGACTCTCCAAGAGGTATGCAATTAAAAATATTTTCATTAATAACAGTTAATGTTAAGTGATCTTCCTGCTTTCCTTCTACTAAATTGATTCTGCTAAAATTAATTCTAGCCATTAATATAATGGTAAGAAAACAGTTCTCTTTATAATAAAATGCACAAATATTAAAATTTGTCTTTATATTAATAAAATTATTTAAGTATCATAAAACATTTTTATGAATTATGCAAAATATGAATTTCCGTGCTTCAACAATTTCCTAATAGGAAATCTTGTAATATTATAAAAATATCAACAATTTTTATCAAAATTAAAAGACATATAAAAATAAATTATACAATTAGCATTTAAAAATTACTTAATTTATTTTTGGAATGCAGGCAAGAATGATCTTTAATGTCAGATGTTCTGCCCTCCACCTTGCACTTTCTGTGATCTGGGACTATTGGCATCACTGCTACACCTGCTTTACGTGTTACTGGAGATTAAACACTGACTTGATATATTTCTATTATTGTGTGAATAGCCTTTTGTACAAGATTGTTGAATTTTAATTCTTGTATTTTCAATGTAGCATTTGGGGAACGAAGGCCAGCAAATCCAACTGTATATTTTTAGTGCTTTTACTCTTCATACTGCCCTCATTTTTGGTGTATAAGCCATTATTCTAGTGACCTCTTTCTTCCCAAATATTTCTCACCTCAAAATATATGGTTTTCTGTTTTTTTCTGGGATGGGGTTTTTGGACTGAGTCTCTAGGCTTTTTAGCCTAGATAAAATGGGAGAATTTTGTACCTATTGCATTTGGTGCTGTTTTGCCTAAATGCATTATGTGCACTTCAGATTTTGAAAAAACTTAAATAAATGATGTGCGATATTTTATTTGAGTATGGTGTAATGAAGATTTCAGTCCTATTTAATTTCTCATTCAAATTAGAAATCAGGCCTGAGAAATGGAAGAGGAATGCGCCTGTGAGAGAGAAAGTATGGGGAAGGGGCTGGGAAGATAAGAGGGAAGGAAACTGAGGTCGGTGTAATGTATGAGAGAAAACAAACAAACAAACAAAAAAAAATAAAATAAAAAATAAAAAGAAGTCAGCCTGGGTTTGGATGCTCATAAAGATGTCTGCAGTTCATCTTGGCACAAGGACAGAGAGTTCAACGCTGTCCTCAGCAAGTCATAAGACCTAAAGATCAAAGGTGTGGTTACATTAGGATGTTTGGCTGTCTTAGTCTAAAAAACAACAAACCTGAATCTGAGGTACAGTTATTCCTATCCTCAAGGCTAGGGAACAAGAAGTTGGAGCTAAGGTGTGGTTACTGAAGCCTTAGAATTAAGCGAGGGAAAATGTTCCATATACATGATACTCTGTACCCCTAAGAAGAGGAAAACAAACTGCCAATGGCTCAAACACAGGATGAGATTTCTTCAGTAGAAGAAGTAGCAGGCAAGACCTGCCACTTAGGCCCGTCCCTCTGGGCACTTGCTAGCATCATCTCAATCTAACAGCCAGAGGCCAAAACACTGTATGAAGGAGTCAGGTTTTGTGTGGGTTGTATCCCCATATAAACCCATGTAACTAAATACAGGGGTGAAAAAAATGCTAATAGCCAAAGGTTTCTAAAATAAAATAATACTTATTTAAAATCAAGCAGAAATGATAATAAAATAAAGTCAAGCATGTTAAAAAAAGTGATGAAAAATAAACTCGTGGCATTTCAGTATTGACTGATCTGCCCTCCTGACCTTTATTCTGTCTCTCTGTCTTTCTTTATCTTCTATAGCTAGCCTTTCCCTTATTTACACTCCCCCACTCAGGTACAGACTTGGGGTCTCTCAGCTGGCTCCAATTTCAGCCCCACAAAAACAGCTCCAGATATATGGCACCAAGACATGGGACTGAGTAGGGCGGACATAAGTTATGGACACCACAGAAGAATAGATACGACAAAGGCGAAGTGAATGCTCGGAAAAAAGAAGTGTGGTGAGTGAATTTTGAAAGTCAGGAGTAAAATTGTATATAATTATAATAATGGGACAAAGAAGTAGCAAGCAGTTCACACCACAGTTAGTCAGAGATATATGAAGAACAATGGGAGTAGAAGTTGAGCAACAATGATTACAGAAATTTTTAGAATTTGTAAAGCAGTTATGTCTTGAGTTTCCCAACCATGGGATTGTAGACTCCAGTGTATGGAATGAAGTTGGGTTCAAAAATCCAACAGTATTATATTAAGCATGGACCTGAAAGTGTATCTACATATACTCTTTGGTTATGGATGCTTACAGGAGAGAATTTAGAGTCAGGCACTTTACAGGAGGAAATATCAAATATCTACCTCTGAACCAGATAGTAGCATGACAGAACCCTCCAATCCTATGTAGAAGCTGCTAGACAAAGAAGAATGCACAGGACAGTGTGATGGTGTTGAGTATATAGGAAAAGCTACTGAGGACCAGAATGGAGAATCTTCACCTCCCTCACTTCACAAACCTCACAGGTTTGAAAGATTTAGTGAAATAGCTTCACACAGGAGGTAAGAACTCTTCAGGTTTCCCCAAACCAGAGAAGCATTTCCTTGTCTACTATAGTGGCTGGACCCCAAGAAGCAGGAACCCCACAAATTATGACAAACAGTCCCAGTACAAGCTAGTGTTAGAGAAGCAGCTGACAGAGGGGAAGATATGTAAGGATTTCAGACATTGCCTATAAGTGAGCAAAGGGATGCTCAAGAAAATCTAGTTAGGGTACATACACTGATACCATTTAAGCAGGTAAAGGAGCTAAAGATGCTTGTGTTCAGTATGGAGCAACAGCAGTATCTATACAAATGCTAATAGAGGATATGGCTTCTATAGCTTTACAACCCAGAGATTGGAAACAGATAGCCAAGGCCTGCCAATCAGGAGGAGACTATTTGCTGTGGAAGACAGAATTTGCAGAGCAGTGTCAGGTCGCAGATGAAAGAAATAGAGCCCCAAACCTTCCCGTTTCTTATTATATGCTCGCAGGTGAAGGGAAGTACAAAGATATAGATCAACACTTAGGTTTTGAAGTAGCAGTGTATACACAGATTGGCATAGCTAACAAGAGATCCTGGAACAAGCTTCCAGATGCTGGGGCACAGGTTGAAATCTTAACAAATATCAGGCAGGAAACCGATGAATTGTTTCAGAATTTTGTCTCTAGGCTAATGCAGGCATCATCCAAAATAATGGGACATATGGAGGCTGGACTCTTGATTGTAAAGCAGCTAACCTATGAGAATGCTAACACAGCATGTGAGGCCACTCTAAGACCTTATAGAAAGAAAGGTGACATAGAATGATTTATTTGAATTTGTTCAGATATTGGACCTGCATATACTCAGGATTTAGCTATAGCTGTTGCATTACAAGGGACATAAATTAAGGATATGTTATTCCAACAGATAAGACATGGCACAGGAAAGAAGAAAGGCACAAAGCCTTCTGGAGGTTGCTTTGGATGTGGTCAGAAAGGTCACCCGGTCAGACAGTGTCCAAACTGAGAAACAAAAGGAGAACCTGATTTGTGCCTGATGCAGGAGAGGAAAGCATTGGGCAAATGAATGTAAATCTGAGAAAGATTTGCTTGAAGGGAAAACTTCACTTCCTAGGGGGGCTGCCTTAGGCCCCTAGACAAATCTATGGGGCTATTCAGCAGCAGTGTCCCCCACAGGGAGATCCATTCAGGACCTCTGCTGAGCCACAGCAGGAAGTGCAGGACTGGACCTCTGCTTAAGTGCTGACACAGTTTTAACCCCAGAAATGGGAATGCTAGCTCTT
Source organism: Phodopus roborovskii (assembly GCF_943737965.1). NCBI lineage: Eukaryota > Metazoa > Chordata > Mammalia > Rodentia > Cricetidae > Phodopus > Phodopus roborovskii. The sequence continues at coordinate 21,251,117 of NW_026126433.1, forward strand.
CACACTGATGTTTATGGCCCTTTACCAAAGGAGACTGTAGGATTGTTGTTAAGAAGAAACAGCACAACCATGCAAGGAATTTTTGTTACTCCTGCAGTGATTGATGCTGATTTTGAGGGAGAAATAAAAGTTATGATTCATTCTCCAAATGGAATTTCAGTAATGAAATTAAGCCATAGACTGGCTCAATTGATTTTATTCCCCCATGTAAAGAAAAAAAAAAAAAAAGAAAGAAAGAAAGAAAAAAAAAAAAAACAGGTTAAGAGAGGCAAAAGAGAACAATCTGGTTTGGCTCATGTGATGCCTATTGGCTACAAGCAATTGGTCCACAGCACCCAGAAATCACCCTATATATAAATGACAGGGTCTTTTCTGAAAACCTAGATATGGGCGCGGACAAGTCAGTTATTACAGTCAATGGTCTTCAAAATGTCCAAAAAATGGTGACCATTACATAGCTGCAAGGAATTTGTTAAAATCAGAATCCTGAGCAGAGTAGCAACAAACTTGCTTGTAGAGACAAGGAAGGTCATGAAGGTACTTTTCAGCCATTCATTGTTCCTTATTTGCCTGTAAATTTGTGGGGCTGAGATGTTATGACTCGAATGGGAGTGTATTTGTATAGCACCAATGCAATTTGTGCAGGGATTGCTGCCCAATCAAGGACTAGGCATGGGGAATGAAAGGAGAGCTGATCCTAAGGAGAAACATACCAGAACAGGACTAGAGCATTTTTAGCAGAGGTCACTGAGAAGCCTGCACTCCATGCAGACCCTATTATATGGAAAAGTAATGAATCAGTATGGATAGATCAGTGGCATCTATCAGAAGAAAAAATACAAGCTGCCCAGCAGTTAGTGTAGGAAGTGCTGGAAGTGGTTGTATTGTACCTTCTAATTCCTCATGGAATTCTCCTATTTTTGAGATTAAGAAGAAGTCAGGGAAATGGAGACTGATACAGGATTTGAGAAAAGTCAATGAGACCATGCAGTTAATGGGAGATTTACAGCCAGGGTTGCCTATTCCCAGCTATACCAAAAGATCCTTATAAGATTATTGTGGATTTAAAATATTGTTTTTTCAATATTCCTTTGTCTCCTCAAGATTGTCATAGATTTGTGTTTAGTATTCCATCAGTTAAAATTAAGGAACCCGTTTGGAGATACCATTGGAAAGTCTTGCCCCATGGCATGGCAATTAGTGCAACATTGTGTGAGAAGTTTGTGGCTCAAGCTATAAAAGTTATTAAGGATGAATTTCTGCAGGTCTAGATTGTTCATTATATGGACGATATTTTGCTTGCTCATAAGATTGAGGAGGTTGATGGGAGATGTCATTCTGTATATGTTTCTCATACTGGTTAATAATAAAGCACTGTTGGCCAATAGGAAAGGAAGATAGGAGGGACTAGGAGACAAGGAGGAAATAGGAAGTAGTAAGGAGGAGTCAAGATGGAGAGTCTGGAGAGAGCTGGACGCCAGCCGCCTCCCCGGTAAGAGAAGGCCATGTGAAGATACATAGAAATGGGTTAATAATTAAAGGCAGAGCTAGCCGATAAGTAACAAGTAACCGGGCCAACAGTATTGTATCAAATACAGAGTCTCTGTGTGTTATTTGGGGCTGGTGGCGTGGTAGCAGGACAAGACCGGGCAGCAGGCGGAAAAACCGAACTCGATACAGGAGGTTTTGCTTGTAACATATGGACAGCTACAGCAGTACCTTGCAAGAGCAGGGCTAATAATCACCCCTGAAAAAAGTGCAGAGATAGCTGCATTTTCAGTATTTGGGACATGTATTATATCACAAAGAAATTAAGCCTCAAAAATTAGAAATCAGTAAAGATAGCTTACGATCATTAAATGATTTTCAGAAGGTATTTGGAAATATTCAATGGTTACTTCTGCTTTTAAATGCACCTACTAGTTATTTGAAACCTTTAAGTGATATCCTGAAAGATGGTGATCCCAATGCACCTAGACAGCTAACTAAGGAGAGTAGACAAGTTCCCCTACAATTGGAGAATGCAATCCAGCATCAGCAGATATGCTATATTGACTATGCAAACCATGTGAAGCTTAACTGCTTCCCACACAGTATAGTCTGACTTGTGTCTTATGGTAAAGGGGACCATTGTTATACTTGCACTTACTTGTTTCCCCAGCAAAAGTATTAACCCCTTATTTTGAAGCAGTAGATTGTATGGCACAAAAAATGCCATATGGACTCTAGGAGATACTTGGTAGGGAACCAAGCTTAATACATGTTCCCTATACCAAACAGCAAGTTGATTGGTTATTTCAAAAGAGTGATTTGTGGGCAATTGCTTTTGCTCAGTTTTTGGGAAAAATTGATAATCAGTTTCCAGCTCATAGACTGTTGCAATTTGTGTTAATGCATCCTTTTGTATTCCCTAAAATTGCAAAGAGTAATCCTGTAAAAAATTTCATGTTAGTTTTTACTGATGGTTCTTTTAATGGAAAAGAAGCTTATGATATTGATGGAAAAGTATAAGTAGTACAGACAGACCCAGGTTCAGCTCAGATAGTTGAGTTATGAGCTGTTGCAATAGTTTTTCAGCTTCCAATGAGTGAGTCACTTAACTTACATACTGATAGTCATTATGTTTTAAGAGATCTTCAAGTTATAGAGATAGTTTCACACATTGGAACTAGTAATAATCAGGTTAAAATACTGTTTGAGCAAATACAGAGTTCCATTCATCAAAGAAAGTCACCATGCTTTGTGGGACATAAAAGAGCTCATTCAAATCTTCCTGGACCACTGGCTGAAGGTAATAAGTCAGTTGATAGACTGACAAAAATTGTTGCTTTATTTCAGGTAGACTTAGCTCAGCAGTCACACAGTTTTCATCATCAAAATAATAATAATCTAAGAAAACAGTTTGGTTTAACTAGAGAGATTGCTCGGCAAATTGTCAAACAATTTGATATGTGCCCACAATATTTATCTGTAAGTAATGTAGGACTAAATTCTTGAGGCCAGCTTCATAATTAATCATTTATGGCAAATGGGTGTTATTCATACTGCAAAATTTGGCAGATTAATATATTGCACATGACAGTTGATATGTATCCAGGATTCAAATGGAGAAGCCACTAAGCATGTGATAAGTCACTGTTTAAAATATTTTGCTAACATGGGAGTTCTAAGACTTATAAAGATAGACAATGGTCTGGATATACTAGTAAAGCATTTCAGCAATTGTTGTGCTCAATGGAAAATTAACACAGAACAAGCATTCCTTATACCCCGAAAGGACAAGGAATTGTGGAGTGTGATCATAGTTCCTTGAAAATGCAACTTCTAAAAATAAGGAGAGGGGAGTTGTGCCCCCATTCTCCACATAATTCATTAAATCATGCACTCTTCATTGTAAATTTCTTAAATGCGGATGTCCATGAGCAATTTCCTGTGGACAAATTCTGGCATGATGGAACTCGAAAGACATTTGCTCAAGTCAAATGGAAGATCCATATACTAGACTATGGAAGGGAACTGATCCTGCCCTAATACGGGGTTAAGGGCATGTCTGTTTTCTAACAAGAAGAAAATGAGACCTAGTGACTGCCAGACGGTTTGGTGAGATGCGTGGAACAGAGGAAAACTGGACATGAAATGACATGAACCCATCCAAGCCAGTACCAGTGAGATTCGTTGAACCTGTGTTCCTGACAGTCCAAGAAATACAGTAAACAAGTGGTTTGAGATTTTCAGAAGAAAAAGAGATTAGAGACTTTTAATTTGGCTCAAGATTTCCATTGTCTCAATAAGCCTGCTGCATTAAACAGCTACACCACATCTTGGGACAATCAAAACCTTTTATGGATGTGGTATGTGGCAAAAGCCCATCTTCCGTATTTGAGGGTACAATGGACAAAAGTATTGCAGTTAATATTTAGTACTTAAGGACTGTGGTATCTCAAACTTATCTTTGGAAATTATAAGCAGCAATGCATTGGACATTAGAGAAGGAAAAAAAAAAGAAGAAAAGAAAAGGTCCAGAATTGTGGAATTATTCATACTTCATTCAACAGGAGAAAATTTTATTGTCTTTGAATTGAATTGAAATCATAAGAATTGTAATTTAATCAATTATGGGTCAATATTAATACACATGCTGGAATCATTATTGTTTAAAACCTTTGCTATATTAGCTATATGTTATGGATAATAGTCACCCCATTCTGTTAAGACTTAGGTATGATGCTTATGATACAATGCAATTGAATGGGCAGATTTAGATTTTGATATAACAAAAGCCACTCAAGACATCCCAGACCAATTTTAAAAGGCTATTTTATCATTATTCATCCTTTCCTATTACAGGAGATAATGTAGCCACAAAAGCATATGCATTATCAAGCTTGCTTGTGAACTCTTGACATGAATTTGGCTCAAAGATGTTTGGCATAGAGGTATGCACTATCCCTTAATGTTCTTTATTACAAAGACTGGTTGTCAGCTATGGGTAAAGTCTTTTTACCTTCAAGTAACCTAAGACAAGACACACATGATGGAATGCGTGCTTTCCCATAATGGGTAAAGCTGGAAGATAAAAGAAGACCTAAGACAGACACAGCCATCTGTTCTGTAGCAGAAACACAATTATTTTATAATTATATTAAAAAAGGGGGGGATTTGTCGGTGCTCATAAAGATGGCTGCAGTCCATCTTGGAACAAGGACAGAGAGTTCAAAGCTGTCCTCAGCAAGTCATAAGACCTTACAGTCAAAGTGTGGCTACAGTAGGATGTTTGGCTGTCTTAGTCTAAAAAAAAAAACAACAGACCTGAATCTGAGCTATGGCTACTCCTGATATCAAGGCTAGAGAATAAAAAGTTGGAACTAAGGTATGGTTACTAAACCCTTAGAATAAGTGAGGAAGAAAAGCCTATTTGTTCCATATACATGATACTGTGTTCCTCTTTTTGGTTAATAAGAGTGGTGACAAATAAACTTGTGGCATTTCAGTATTGACTGATCTACCCTCCTGTCCTTTATTTTGTCTCTCTGTCTTTTCTTTATCATCTATAGCTAGCCTTTACCTCATCCACAGTCCCCCATTCAGGTACAGACTAGCTCTGTTTGCAGCCCCACAAAAACCACACCTGACTGACCAAAAAAAAAAAGCCTACTGAAACATGACCTCCTGACCTGTAGGTAAGACATACACATCATCATGCTAAAGCCAAATGAATTTTAAAGGCCCAGCAAGCATGAAATGAGATGAAACCCACCTGGGGCTTTTTCTTGCACTCCTGGGCATACATACTCATCCTGATCCACTATGACTTTTCCTAGTGACGTGAATCCCACCACACTTTTCATGGACATTAATGGGTTCATTGTCATTTCTCTAATTGACATTAACATAAAATCTACTGTTTTATATTTTTAATGATTTTTTTTAAAATTTAAATTAGAAATAATCGTGTTTTACATGTCAATGCCAGTTTCCTCTACCTCCCCTCCTCCCCTGCACCCCAATCACCTATCTCATCCCCTTTCTTTTCCTCAGTGAGAGTGAGGTCTTCCACGGGGATCTTCAAAGTCTGTCACATCATTTGGAGATGGACAAAGGCCCTCCCCCAAGTGTCTAGGCTGAGAGAGTATCCCTCTATGTAGAATAGGCTCCCAAAGTCCATTTATACACAAGGGATAAATGGTTAAACACTACAGAGCCCTCAAAGACTGCACAGTGCTCCTAACTGACATCTACATTCAAGGGGTCTGGGTCGGCCCTATGCTGGTTTACCAGTTATCAAACCGGGGTCCATGAGCTCCCACTTGTATTAGCAGTAAGGTTTTTCCTGCCAGCCGGTCTGGTCCCACTGCCAAGCCAGCTCCAAATAATACAGAGACACTGTATTTGATATAATGCTGTTGGCCAGTTACTAGTTTCTTATAAGCTAGCTCTGTCTTAATTATTAACCCCCTTCTATTAATCTAAGTACTTCCACATAGTCATATCTTACTGGAGAGAGGGCCTAGCATTCTTGTCTATATCCTCCATCTTGGATCTCCTCTCTACAACTTCCTCTCTCCTCCTAGTTCCACCCATCTTACTTTCTTATTGGCCAACGTGCTTTATTCATTAACCAATACGAGAAACATATTAACAGAATGACATCTCCCATCACACTTGTCAGCTGTTTCTGTAGGTTTCCTCAGCATGGTCTTGACATCTTTGCTCATCACTCCTACCTCTCTACAATGGGATTCTAGGAGTTTGGCTCAGTACTTAGCAATGGGTGTCTGTTTCTGCTTCCACCAGCTACTGGATGAAAGCTCTAGGATGGCATATAAGGTAGTCATCAATCTCATAACAGGGGAAGGGCAATTAAGGTAGCTTCTCTACTATTGCTTAGATTGTTAATTGGGGCAATACTTGTGGGACTCTGGACATTTCCCTAGTGCCGCATTGCTCTTTAGACCTATAATGCCTCCCTCTATTATGGGACCTCTTTTCTTACTCTTCTCTATTTTTCACCTGACTCAATCTTCCTGTTCCTTCACCTTCTCCTCTCCCCTTCTCTTTCTCTTAATTCCCTCCACCCACCCCCCTTGCTGTCAATTTACTCATGGCATCTTGCCCCTTTCCCCTTCTTGTCCCTTTCCCCTCCTGTGGGGGACCAAGTATGTCTCTTTTAGGATCTTCCTTATTTCCTATTTCCTCTGGCAGCAGGAATGATTTTCTCTATGTCTATTATCCATATATGAATGAGTACAAACCATATTTGTCTTTTTGTGACTGAGTTATATCACTCAGCATGGTTTCTTCTAGTACTATTCATTTGGCTGTGAATTTCAAGATCCCATTGGTTTTTTTTTTTTTGGGCTGTATAGTACTCAATTGTGTATATGTACCACATTTTCTTTATCCTTTATACAGTTAAGGGGCATCTAGTTTGCTTACAGGTTCTGGCTATTACTAATAATCCTACTATGAACATAGTTGAACAGATGTCCTTATTGCATAAATGTGTATCATATTCCTTGGACATTTTTCATTAGGAATTTGGTGGACATAAGATTTTCTTTGGTTGATGATTCTATTTCTCCTAGTGTATTTTCAACACCTGAGATTCTTTCTTTCATCTCTTGTGTTCTGTATTCTGTTGGTTATGCTGTCATCTGTAATTCGTGACCACTTACCCATCTTTTCTTTTACAGCATTCCCTCAGACTGTGTTTTTGTTTTTGTCTCTACTTTAACTTACAGGTCTTTCACTGTTTGAATTGCTTCCTTCCCTTATTTTGTTTTGTTTTGTTTTTCTTGGCTTTCCTTGTTTCCTATAAGAGATATTTTTTTCTATTTCTTGCAATTTTTTGTTTGTCTTTTCCTCTAATTCTTGAAATTTCCTTGTCTTCCATTTCCTTAAGGAATTTTTTCATTTCCTCTTTGAGGGCCTCTATCATCTTCATGAAGTTGTTTTTAGGGTCATTATATTATGCTTCATCCATTCTGCTTCATCTGTTTTGGGATGTTTAGGTCTTGCTGGTGTGGAGTTCCTAGACTCTGGTGGTGTCATAGTAATCTTTCTGTTGTTGACTGTGTTCTTATATTGTTGTTTTCCCATCCATTCTTCCAGTGGGTGTCAGTGGGATCTCTAACATATCTGGTGGGTACATATCCAAGGTTCTCTTCCAGTGGGTGAAAACAAATCCAATAATCTGATGGCTCTCTTCTTTCAGTGGGTGAATATGGGACTAGCAGACACTGGATGGCCTGGTCTACCACATTGGGTTCCTTTGTAATCAGTCCCCAAGCCTCAAGTGGCTCCAACAAGGGCTCCAGATGGTGGACCAGAAATAGCCATAAAATTTAATCTTAAACTTCTACTAATTTTCTATTACCAAGTAATATTTAATAAAGGAGGTAAAGTAATACATTGATAAACTCTTTTTTTCTTTTTCCTTTCTTATTTTTATTTTTCATATCATCCCAGTTCCCTCTTCCTCCTTCTGTCTTTCCTTCTCTCCCTCTTTTCCTCTCTCCCTCCCTCTCATGCACCATAACCACCTTCCCCTCACACCAATCCAAACTACAAATGTAGGGTGATGCCTTTCACAAAGGGTCATCTAAATATGTCAAGTCATTTGAGGAAGGGTCTAGGCCTTCTCTCCAGACTCTAGATTAAGGGAATATCCCTCCATGGAGGACATGCTCCCAAACTTCTTATGTGCACCAGGGATACATCTTGGTTACACTGTCCAAGGTTCCTTAGATTGCCCTGGACTCCTAACTAAGACCAATGTTTAGGGGATCTGAGTCAGTCCCATGCTGGATTCCCAGCTATCTGTCTGGGGGCTAAATAGGTTTGCTTTTATATGTTACCTGGCCTTTTTCCTTCACTGCTCTTAATATTCTTTTTAAAATTCTGTATGCTAGGTATTTTGATTATTTTATGTCAAGGTGTCTTTTTTCTTTGGCCCAGACAATTTGGTGTTTGTTATGCTTCTTGTACTTTCATGGGCATGCCCTTCTTCAGATTGGGAAAGTTTTCTTCAATCTGTTTTGTTGAATATGTTTTCTGTACCTTTGAGCTGGGCTTCCTCACCTTCCTCTATGCCTATTATTCTTAGGTTTGAACTTTTCACCATGTCCCACATTTCCTGGAGGTTTAGTGTTAAGGATTTGTTGGATTTAAGATTTTCTTTGGTCGATGAAACTATTTCCTCTAGCTCATCTTCAGCACCTGAGATTCTCTCTTTCATCTCTTATATTCTGTTGGTTATGCTTGTGTCTGTAATTCCTGATTGTTTGCCCAGTTTTTCTATTTCCAGCATTCCTTCAGTTTGTATCTTCTTTATTATCTCTATTTCAGTTTTCAATCTTGAACTGTTTCCTTCACCTGTTTAGTTGTTTCTTCTTGGATTTCCTTACTTTCTTTAAGACATTTGTTCATTTCTTCCAATTTTTTGTATGTTATTTCTTCCATTTCTTTAAGGGATTTTCTCACATCATCTTTAAAGGCCTCTATCATTTTTATGAAATTATTTTTTAAGTCGTTCTCTTCTGCTTCATCTGCTTTTGGTGCTTTTGGGTGTTTGAGGTCTAGTTGGTGTAGAGTTCCTAGATTCTGGTGGTGTCATTCTTGTCTTTATATTGTTAGGTGTTTTCTTTTATTGCAGTCTTCCCATTGCTTTTTCCAATGGGTATTGTTGGTGTTTCTCTCTGTGCTACTCCCCTGGTCATCTTAGATGGATCAGAAGTTCAATGTCTGTAGCTCTGGGTGTTCCAAGCTCTCTAGGAGGTCTCTCCTCAGGCAGAGGCCCAGCAATGGGGGTCAAAGATTCAGCAGGCAGGGACACAGGATGGTCCAGCGGGGATAGGCAGGTCTAGTGTGCTCAGAACAGCTCCAGGAAGTTCTTTGAAGGTGTTGGGATTATTGGATCAGCCCTCTGTTCTAGTGCTCACCCAGAGTGGTGGGACAGTGGGCAGGTTATGGCACAGGGTGAAGGGAGGGAAGGTTCTTCGTGTGTGTGTGTGTGTGTGTGTGTGTGTGTGCGCGCGCGCGTGCGCGTGCATGCGTGTGTGTTAGATCGCTGGGGACAGGACATAGGGGGAAGCAAGATTCAGGTCCAATCCAGGGAATTCTCAGGGAAGAGTGTGGGGGTAATTCAAATCAAATTGATCCCAGACTCACTTCCAGCAGAGGCCTCAAGATGGGGTTAAAGATCCCACAGGCAGGGACTCAGAACTGTACCACAGGGATAGATGGGTCTAGTGTTCTCAGAGCAGCTCCAGGAAGTACGCATTTATAAACTTTTAATGCACAGTAATTTTAAAATAAGAGGAACTTGGGATGGAGGTGTTTTATATATTTGTAAGTCTAATGTGAGTTTAACATCATCTACAAAGAGAAAGATCCTGTTTCAAAATCAAATAAATAAAAAACTTAAAATCATAAACACAAATGTATTTAGGACATTTTGATGTGTATGTACTTTCGTGTGTTTGTGCACATGATTGTGGAAATATACAGATACCATAAAAATGTACCAGGTGCCTCAGGACTGTGCATATGAATACCTGTGAATCACTGAATGTGGGTACTGGAAACCAAATTTCAGTCCTTTTGAATAACAGAAGATACTCTTGGGCACTAAGTACTCCCCTACCCTCATAAACCTATTTTAAATCTTATACTTACAACAGTAGGTCAGGATTGTCATCCCCAGGATATATGTCAGATGATTTTATTTGAATTCCTTTACATAAAAACAGTTCTATGACCTTCCATAGTGCTTCCCTATGCTAGTGCTTATCAGGGATATGGTATGTTCATAGCCAACTACAGGTTATTTTTAGGGCAGAATACCTGATACCTAAACCACCAGAATTTCACTGGCCCAAATGTTCTTCTACGCTCCAGAATCCAATTTATAGAAATTCAATTTCCCCTTTCTATATTGAGATATGTACCCTGCCTGCAACTGTAGCATGACCATGCTCGTTTGGGCATGGTCACAGATGCAGACATGACAGATATCACATTACATCTTCCTGTTGGATTGCTCAGACTATGGTAAAGACTATGGAATGTCATACTACCAGAAGAAGGGAGTAATGAATGAGTAATAACACTTCCTCAGACATTATGTGTTTTGTATGCCCCTTGGCAGAGTTAAGACAGCCAATATCCATAGAATCTTTTACTTTAATGCTTAATTTTCATTTATTTTGTTGTTCAGGGATAATTAAGAAAGCCTTGTGTTTAACCAATATTTTCATTATATTAATAGACTTCAGAGGATTTAGGCATTTTCTCAGGTTTTGTAGTAATTCATTGATATATAACATGGAAATATCAGAACTGACCCTGCTTTTGGATTCAGGGCCCACAAGTAGAACCACACCTCATTACCATTAGCATTCACTTTAAATATTCATTTGCTAATACAAGACTCAGGCAGAAAATGGATAACAGCTTCAAACCAAATTACCAGAAAGTTAAACAGATCTAAAGAAAGTGTGACAAGGAAATTTTTAGCAAAGGTGCTGGAAATTTGCAACACTATATAGGAAATATTTAACAGTTTCAATAGCCAGCATACAAATCTGGCTTGAAAGAACAAGATAGAATAGGATGTCAGGTGAAGAAAAAAATCAGGTGTAAAGGGAACCATAGTCTATGAAACAAATCAAGGCCAGAGCATTACAGAACAGATTCTCCAAAGATGAAGGACTCTGTCAATCTTATGACTGCTTTCCACTGGAAAACCAATGTGAGGCTAGCTTATAAGGCCCTCAAGAAAATAGTCTTTACAACATAAGAGCAGATGACAGAATGCAGAAGGAAATAAAGTGTGTAACTAGGTCAGAAAATTCACAGACCTAAATCCATGTTGTGTGCACTTTATTCACCCTGAATCTTTTACTAACGCTTATCTGAGCACAGCAGCATACAAGATATATCTACAGGCATGGGGTGTCTATTATTGGGCCAAACAAATGAATGTTTGACAACTAAACTTACAGAGCAAGATAAGCAAGTAGTATTATGTTATGTTAAACAGTGACAAATGCTAAGAAAATACAGTATATGAGGAGTGATAGGAAGCTGGAAAAAAATCAGTATGACTTCCTTATAGAATGAATACACTGTTAGAAACCAGGTGCTTCTCCAAGTCCTCTTTTATTTAGCTTCTCAACAACAGCCAAGTCAACAGTTGCCAAATTGGCAAATGCAACACATTTTCACTGTTGCTACTGAGAATATAGGTTGTGAATTCTCCCTATGCAGATATGCTATAACCTTTTAAAAGATCTCCACCATCATAACCCATTCTCAAGCTCTTGCTCTGTCTGTCTCTCCTACTCTTATCCTCTTCCTCCACCCCCTTCTAGCATTCTTTGGCTCCAATTGATTCAAGGTATTCCTTCACAGACACCATAACACACATAAGAATCAACATTATATAACAAACTGGTTAAAGTATGAAACCATGTGACACCATTTTTTGTAGAATATTCTTGAAAGAGAAAGTAATGAAAATATTGTAGCATACCAGCATGTGCAAATAACACCAGGGAAGACAATGTACTTCAAACATAATGAATGTAAGGAGGCAAGGGAGCAAGAAGACAAATTAGGAGAGGATAGGAATGGTAAATTTAAACATAGTATAATGTGATCGAACTAATATTTACTAGGGAAATGTTTACTCCTGAGTGTAAAAGTAGCTCAACACAGAATGTTAATGTTAGAAAAATCTTATTAAACAATATCTATATTATAGGTTTTCAGAAACAGTAACAGTTTTCATCAATTTAAATAGTAGAAAAGAAAAAAAATATGTAACCCAATGTTCTTATCCCTCAATCTCTCTGCTCTACTCCCCTTCACCCCCCATATATCCAGGATATATCATCTATTTTCCCTTCCCTGGATTATTCATGCACCCCTCTTATTGTCCTCCTTGCTAGCTAGCTTCTCTGGGGCTGTGCATTGTAGCCTGGTTATCCTTTGCTTTATATCTAATTTCCACTTATGAGTGAGTAACATATTGTGGTTGTCTTCCTAGATCCGGGTTTCCTCACTCAGGATCATTTTCTTTCTATTTCCATCCCTTTGCCTGAAAATTTCATGATGTTAAAGACACTTTTTTTTTTAAGTAAGATGAGGAAAAGTATCCACCATTATTCAAATCCACCTGCTATGATTCACTTAGCAGATTCCATAGGAAAGCAGATAAGGTTGAAACATTTGGAACTAGCTATATACACGTGACCTTGTGTTCTGTGAGAATAATTTGGGTTTAACTCCACACACTAAAATCTATGCGAATATTCATCAAAACATAGCTTACCATTGCAAATATATAAAATGTATTCTTTATATTTAGATCTTTCCCATATGAAAATATTTCCATCTGGGAAAATTTCCAGGATAATTAGCACAATTAATTGCCTTCCAAGTAATTAATATGTTATGAGTATATTTTTTAAAAAATTAGTAAAAAAAAATAGAACATAATTGTAAATATTTCACTGGAGCTGAAATGCCCAAGTATGGAATGATAAAACTATGGATATTTATTAGGAAAGAGTTGACTATAGTCAAGCCAGTCTATAAGCAGGAATGAGCCAATTGGAAAGACATCATCTCTGATCAATAGTTAGGTCTCTTGAAGTTATAAATGGTTAATTTTAGAACCTACTGGAAGGAGGTAGAGTCAACATGGGATGTTTATTCTGCCTTTGGCTTCACCTGATATAGACTTAGTATAGAGAACCAAATTAGGCAAAATTCAATAGCTAACTCCTAGTGCACACTCATCCATTTTCAATCGCCTCCCTCCTGCTTTCTTCTTATTGCTCTGTAAATCTAGGGAATCTCTCACAAGAGAATTCCCTGTAGTGTTAAACCTCTTTAGCATGCAGCAACCTAAACTTTCATTACACGCTTTGATTACAGATTGCACTTCATAAATGTGCATCTTTTATTCTAAGTGTGCTAATTGGTTTTGTTGTTGTTTTCATTTTTGTTTGTGTTTTTTGTCAATGTGACAAAAATCTAGACCTATCTGGGAAGATGAAATGTCACTTGAATAAATTATCAACATCAGATTGTCCTGCAATCTATCTGTGGGACATTTTCTTGAATAATGTTTGAAATGGAAGGATCTGGTCAAGTGTAGAGCTGGCCATAAGGAGCTGGCCAGTAAGCAGAGTCCCTTGTGGATTAGGCTTCAGCCCTTTTCTCTAGGTTCCTGCCTTGGTTTTCCACAGTGGTCTGTGACTTGGTATATACAAGCTAAATACATGCTGTCCTCCTCAAGCTGCTGTGTCCACGATCTTTATCACAGAAGGGTAGAGCTGGCTACAGCAATGGTTAGAAAAAATTTTGAATGCATACTTTCATGTGTCTTAGTGTTGATAATTCCACTGCAATTACCTTCCTTGACTTCTTGGATCTCTTTATGATTCCATAGATGAAGTCTATAGCATTGAAGTTTTGTAATGTTAATAACAATTTTCTACAAGTAAATCTTACAAAAATATTATCTGTACAAACACATTTATGTCAGTACACTGGTGTTTAAGAATAATTTTGGTTTTGGGGACTGATAATTTTCCTTAGTCGGTAAAGAGCTTGCCAACCAAGCATGAGAATTAGACCCCTAGCACTCACATTAAAAGATAACATGGCACACACCTACAATTTTAGAATCTGAAAATAGAGGTTCCTTGGAGCTACCTGGCTAATCAGTCTAGCCAAATAGATAAACTTAGGTACATAATAGAAACAGAAGTCACATGAGGTCTTGCTCTGACCCTCAAACATGTATATGTACTTACACATGTGTGCCTGCATATTTGCACTAATGCACATATACATAAATACAAGATTATATACACATGCATTTACCATATCCCCACCGAAACTAAGTTAAGTTTTCTATTTCATTCTAAGTAATATTTAAAATAATAAGAGTGAACCTATCAATGTCTATATGTGACATTCCTGACTCTAATACATGAGTACATTGTGTCATACATCTAGTTGAGTATATAGTCACATCACTGTACAATAGCATACTTGAGATTCTTGTTTCTATCCAGCTATCACTTTTGAGTTAACTTTATAAGCTAATGAATTTTATATTCTATTAAATAAGCTGCATATAGCTGAAGTACAATTTGAGAGTAGAACATACTACTTTTTGAATAAATTTTCTGAACATGCTATTTGTTAAGGTCATCAACATATTTCTCTCTCTCTCTCTCTCTCTCTCTCTCTCTCTCTCTCTCTCTCTTTTCATTCTCTGACCTATATTATCTAAGCAGCTTTGTTCTACCACTCTTGCTTGCCAAAAGACTCATGCAGGTTGTGTCTGGAAACCTCTAACACCAGAGGCATTGAACCAATGAACATTAATCAATTGGCTGTGTTGTAAATCCACCTAACACAAATGGTCACAGCGGAGTTAAATGAGGGAAAGCCCATATTGCAAAAATCACCTTAATACTATATTAATAACACAGTAAATTATTAGTTGAACGTCTGTCTGTTTTAATTATTCTGGCTTTTGAAATACGAATGCATTAAATTACATACACTATAACTCTACAACACCTAGCTCAACTGGAAATATACTTCAGTGTATATCTTGATGATGAAAATGTCCCATATTGTTTTTTCTTGTTGCTCATAATTATCATGATGCATTTCATAGCACCTTGATATAATGAGTCTCAAT
Organism: Phodopus roborovskii; assembly: GCF_943737965.1. Classification (NCBI taxonomy): domain Eukaryota; kingdom Metazoa; phylum Chordata; class Mammalia; order Rodentia; family Cricetidae; genus Phodopus; species Phodopus roborovskii. Next base: position 21,266,346 of record NW_026126433.1, read on the forward strand.
GAATATTTACATTGGTCCTCTATGGTCATTACTATTGTTCAATGATTATTCAAGTAATTTTATTTGTTTGTGAAAGCACTACTATGTACAGAATACCATGTTCCATTTTTCTTTCTGTTTAGGAAAAAAACATTTTTCTTTCTGTTTAGGAAAATCACAGTACATTAACAAATGTAAAACTCTTAAAATACAAAAAGATAAAATCTTAAATTAGATTATTTAAAATACGATAAAAATATATTCCTCATATTTGTATGGTTATAACAACAAACTTGTCTGCATATGACATCATTACAAAGTACAATCACCTTTAAAAATAAACTTAACTATGTCTTATATTCAGTTAACACAAAGGCAAACAAAAATTTAAGGAAAAATATAAAAATGTACTTTTAATTCATCTGGACTGGCTAGGTTACAAAAGTTAACTATTTTAAATTTTAATTGATTTTGATAATATATTGATTATAATTCTTTACTTTTATATCTGAAATAATTATGAGCATTAATATTATTTGTAGCAAATATTTTAAACTTTAATTCTTCTCTTTCACTAGAAACTAGTTATTTACTAGAAACAACATGCTCAGCTCTTATCATGTTATTTCAGATCTGAATAACTTTAACATTTATTCATGGGACACACTTAGTCTTTCCAGGTGAACTCTGAATTGTTTTAGGTGACTTTTAATAGAAAGTCTTCCAAATTGTCATAAAAATTGATCTGACTCACTCTCCCTTTGAGACCATGATATAAATGCCCATCCATCAGAGAGTATCTAATTAAGAAACTAAGTTAAGAGGTGTTTGAACAAGATATTTGAAAATACCAAGGGACCAGACAATTGAATTGGTATTTCAGACATATCAAATTAGTTAATGATTTGGGATTCTTTATTCTGCAAGAGTATGTAAATTAAAAAGAATAATGAAATTCATTAAAGCTCCCTATCGGGGAGGAAGGACTACCCTGAGCACCACAGCATGTAATTATAAGTACCTGCTTCATTCAGATAGAAGGACACGAAGCTGGGGAAACAAAAAAAGGCAATTTGGATAGATTAATTTCATATTGAACACAGATAATTGCAATTATTTTTCTTCATAATTTTGAGGTATCTTTCTCACAATTGACAAATCCATACTTAGTAACCAAGCGTGTTTTCCATTTTCTCTTTACCATCTGAACTTGTAAGATAAATGCCTTGCCATTCAAAATGACAATAGATATTGAATTTTCTCTTGAAATTTAACAAAGTATTTTATTTATTTTGTCAGCCAATTTCGATACTGAAGGAAGCAGGAGAATAACACTATAGTGCTTTATTCAAAAGCCTAGAGTGTTGAATATTGAATCTCACATAGTAAAATGCTGGTGTGGGGTATGTGTGCAATATCTAAGGAAAGCCTTTTATTACATTACAAAGTGGTAGAGCCATAGTGCTTATTAAAAAAATAAAATCACAGCTTACTTTCTAAATAAAAAAAAAAAAAAAAAAACAATTCCTTCCATACTGGGCTTACTTCTGGTTTTCTACTAACAGCATTCATTTCTATGTGTCATTTTTAAAGCTTAATCTCTGATAAGTCAAAAAATGTTCTGAAAACTTAGATGAATAAAATATGTCCTTGTAATGACATATCCCCTTCTTAGTTTTAAATGCAGATTAAAAACTGCAAAAATACAGAATGTAATTGCTGACATGAAACTACTCATGCTTTATTTCATGTTAAAATATTAGAGGGTTAGAGAATATTATCAAATTCTCTTCTAATGCCATGCTGCTGCCCACTCTATTTCTTTAATATTCACCCCCAAACAATTTGATTCTGTTGTAGCTGTTTGAACAGTGAGTCATGAAGAAAGATTTCTCCCATGAGTGGTAATTGTAGCAAGAGGATTGTCACCAAATAGTAAAAGAAAGTGTTAAACATCCAAAAGCAAACCCACTATTATAACATAAAATAATTAAGCAGGCTCTCAAGAAATAGGTTGTTATTTGACCATCCTCATGATTGATACAACTAACAAAAGTCGTAGACCCTTATCAAGTAACTGGCAGAAGCAAATGCAGAGATTCATAGCTAAGAATTGGGTTGAAGTCCTGAAGTCCAGTTGTAGAGAGGGAAGAACAATAATGTTTACAAATGGGTCAAGACCATGTTGGGGAAACCCACAGAAACAGCTGACCCAACCAAGTGGGAGCTCACTGACTGGACTGACAGCTGGGGAACTTGCATGAGACAAGTTGTAACTCACATAATAGTGATATTTCTTTTCCCTTAATTCTTAATGATGTGTTTCAATGTAGTGTATATTTTAGTATATTGAGATAAAATTATTTTCATATATAAAGCCCAGTGTGTGTTTTAACATGTAATCCCAGGAACTATTGTCCATAACTTCTGAAGTAAAGCATTAAAAAAAGTATAACATGGTGATGTCAAATATTCCCACTAAATGTGCTTTCATATTTTAATAACTTCTGAGAAATTATTATAAACTTTTAGATTAAAAATAAATACAGTAAGGTATTTTGAGTATGTCTTGTAAAAATCAATTTTCTCTAATTAAGTTATATGAGGAGAAGATGGATTAAATATCTATAAATTATTGGAAATTCATCTACTAGAATAAAACACTGAAAAATTCCAATAGTTCTCAGGTCTTACTGTCAAAGTATTAACTTGCTACACTTATAAATACAGTCAAACACCAATGTATGTCTTCTGTCAAAGAGAGACTACTTTAAATAGAAAATAAAAAAATTCATACAATATATATACTTAAAAGAATTTTCTATTTGCATGTATATGTGTGTGTGTGTGTGTGTGTGAGAGAGACAGAGAGAGAGAGAGAGAGATGTAATTTGGTTATTATAATGACTCTATACCAATAAGTGCATAATAGCATGATGATACACAGTATCATAGATTCTAAAATTGATGTGTTGACTAGACTAGAACCTGAAAGCAAGTGATTGTTTACATAACAATAAAATATATCCCCACTGGTGACATATCTAAAGTAAACTTGAAACCATGAATTCCTTCATGTGTTGTGAAGACTTAAAACTGTTAGGATATATGTGCCACATATATTTTCTGTGCTAGTATGAAATCACACAAAAAAGTTCATTAAATGTCATTGAGAAATATTAAACATTTTATTTTTTCACCAACAGTGTCTGAGAAAAGTATTTTGCCAATGTGTTTAAGCAAGGAAAGAAATTGAAAAGAGGTGTTTTCAATTAAAATGATACTGAAGAACTAGTCCCTGATTTTTGCTTCAAGCCTAAAGTCTGGTCAGTCATGGTAAGAAATGGAAATGATCTTTGAAAAGGTCTGTTTTCTCAGAGATCTCTGAGACCAGCATCATCAACTCATCAGATATTCTGCAGCTATGACTCTTTACTTATCAACCACTGTAAAACAAATGACAGCAGCAAAATTGAAAATGATCTTTAGAAATGTAAATCCTGCTCAAACTCATCAAGTAGACATGGATTTTGATATAATTTCATGAATATATATTTGTATAACACAAATGCAGTGAATGAGAATTGTGGCTTCAGTTCTGACATGAAAATGACTTGAAAGCTTTTACCCACATCTTTTTAATAGGAAAAAGCTCAACAAACTAATATGCAATAATTTTTCTTATACTTGTCAGAAAATTAGAGTTATGAGAGAAAATACCACTGAAAAATTAGGAGAGAAGTGTAAATACAAAGAACCTTAGGCAAAATCAGCTCAGAGTTTACTTTGAGCAGGATTTGATATATTTATAAACTGCTAAGAAAAATTAAAAAGTTTTTTTTAAAGAATTTCTATACAGAATTGCCAGAGGCTGTGATAGATTAGTTTGGGAACGAGAAACTCCCATGGAGTCACTCAAAGCTGAAGTCCTAAGTGTTCATGTATTTTTGCCACATGAAGACTCACTGTATCCTGATGATGATCATCATAGAAATCCCACTGTGTCCCACATATCCCCATAGTGAATATCCTAGATAAATGCCTCAGAATTTTCTCCAAGGAAAAGTATCCATTTTGAAAATGCAAAGATATTTTCTCATAACACAGACCTACAAAAATTTTATTGAGCTGCATCTGACTTAGTAGAGGTCAGTTGACAACTTCAGTGGACTCTTGTTTTCCAATTTTAGCTAATTAATCTTACAGAGTCTTAAAATTGTCAAACACAAGAACAGAAATAAGAAGTAGATTTAGAAATATATAATTGAGCTTACTAAACTAAATTCATTGATAATTAATAAGGGAAAAAATGGAAGAGTACATAGCAATGTTGGCACAATTTCAAGAAACAAAAAGCAGGAAAATTGTCAATTCAAGGCCAACTTGAGCTATAAACTGAGAGCCTGTCTTTAAATTAATTAATAAATTAATCAATCAATTAATTAATTAAGGAGTCATCAGTTGAGGACCATTGGCCAATCTCATATACACTTATGTAATAACAAAAACAAAAAAAGAAAAAGAAGAAGAAGAAATGAAGATGCAGAAGAAACATGAAAAGTAGTGATTGCCAACATTTTCCAAAATTAATTTCTGGTACATGATTGGAAATATAGAACCCTTAGACTGTGACACCAAACAGAAAATCTAATGTCATTTCCCTAAGCGTTTTCAATATTATTAAAGCAGAAAACACACTAGACAGGCTTCAAAGAGGCAAAGGTGAGAATAAGAATTAAACGAAAGGGTTAATATTGATACCCTGTTTATTTAGGGTAAAGATTATCAGGGAAAATTACATAGTAACACAAATAATGATTCTCAGAGAGGACATAATATTCTTTATATATATTCTTTTTATATGTATACAAAAATAGGTAAAAACCAAGGCGGCAAAGCTGACAGTGTAGAAAAAAAATAGATATTGCCCATGTCATGGGTGAATACTTGTAACTATTGGCATATCAAGCAGTCATAAAAACAGCAGCAAACCAGATAATAGAAATCACACTATCTAGAATAATATTTGTAATGTTTTATTAGTGATTAAAAGAAAAATATAAAGGACTCAGATCATGCATATTAGGAACAGAAGAAGGTGCCTCTGAGTCTAACTCAGACAAATATTTGAAGTTTCCTTGAATCTTTTCCTAATCTTAGGTAACTGTATATTTCCTGTTAAAATCTGTTCTAATAGAAAGCTCTGAATCAGTTTAGTGATAATCCTTTGCCCTTGATATCATTGATATCTTTCATATCCTAGTGTTTTAAAGAAGAATACTGCCAGGGTAGCTTGCTTGGCCAGAATCCGTATGACCCCTGACCATTATCAGTTGTAACAGTGTGCAGTAGAGATGCATGGGCACTTATGAAGAACAGTATAGTTGATGCTCAATTTTTCTGGAAATGTAAAACTCTAAAATTAATTATTTTAGTTTTTTATACTATGAATTGTTAATCCAAGACAAGAATAGAGAACTTATTTTATATTTGTGGATAAGTCACTATTGAGTCTGCATTGTAAATGAATTAAATTCTGGTACTCCTTTTAAAGATCAAAAGTCTAAATATAATAAGAAATATTAATGACTTGGAAGGGAATGAGAAAGATGAACAAGGAAAGAAGAGTAAATTGTGTTCCCTAGCAAATTCAAAATCTACACCTATAAATCTCACCAACTGTCCAAATGTCAGCTGAACAATAGGGATATCGACAAACATGCTAAACCCAATAATAGTCATGAGGTTCTATGTTCAAGGCCTAGAACAAGTAGACCCACCAAGTATACATAACACCAGTAAAATGAGAACCATCTATAAGAAGGAAAACATTATCTCAACAAGTATTCCCTACTGATTGGTTTTTTTTAAATAAATTCTTTAATTTAAATTTTAAACAAACTTGTTTTACATGTAAATCCCAGTTCCCACACCCTCCTGTCCTCCCCTGTTCTCCTGACCAACCCCCATACCATTCCCTTTCTGCTCCCCAGAGAGCAGACTTCCATGGCGAGTCTTCAAAGTCTGGCATATCATTTGGAACATGGCCTAGGCCCTCTCCTATTTGTCTAGGCTAGGGAGTATCCCTCTATGTGAAATGGGCTCCCAAAGTTCATTTGAATACTAGGGATGAATACTGATCCATTACCAGAGGCTCCATAGCCTACCCAGTCCTCCCAACTAACACCCAAGTTCAGAGACTCTGCATTGGTCCTATGCTGGTTTCCCACCTATCAAACTGGAGTCCATGAGCTCCCCCTCGTTCAGGTTAGCGTTTTCTGTGGATTTCTCCAGCCTGGTTTTAACCCCTTTGCTCATCAATCCTCCATGTCTGCAACTAGATTCCAGGAGTTCAGCTCAGTGTTTAGCTGTGGGTGTCTGCTTCTTCTTCTATCAGTTACTATATGAACGCTCTAGATGGCATATAAGGTAGTCTCTATCTCATTATCAAATTTTTATTGTTTATATTATGATCTTATTTTGACAGGAAGATTATAGAAGGGTATTTTAAGTTTGAGGTATTTCAGGTATTTCATGTTATAAACCTCTTATTTCAAATTAAAAACATTAAATTGTAGGTATAGATAATACCAATCCAAAAGAAAAGCAAGCAATACGGATTTCCTAAAGGTAACATCATCAATGATTATTATAAGCCAAACATTGTTCAAACTAATGTTGAAAAATAAGAAATGAAGAAAAAAATGATTTCACCATCATCCCTTCTATTATAAATGGAGATAAAAATTCAAGAAGAAATGTGATAAAAATAAATACATTACAATTAATAGTGAAAAATCGAAAGCAACTTGCATGGAAAAGAAGTCCAAATATCTTCCCTGGTTATTTGGTCTAGCTTGTGTTTTATTGTTATAAATGAGTCATATGAAACTTGGGGTTTTACTTTCCAACTTCAATATTTTTAGTTCATTTTCATTATGACATATTAAGTGATCTTTTACCGTGTGTGTGTGTGTGTGTGTGTGTGTGTGTGTGTGTGTGTAAAAGAGAGAGGGGGAGAGGGAAAAGGAGAAAGAGAGAGAGAGTTAATGGTTTTGATTTGTTGTAGAGCACCTTCCAACATTTACAAAATGATTCACCTCAATGTCACAGGTTGACAATCTTTCTTTGACTCAGAATTCCTTAATAAGTTATATGTGATCTTGTTCAAAAATCACACTCTTGTTTATTCCTGTTTTGCTTATTTGTGTTTTGTGAGCTGTTAATACATTAAGTACGGCTAATGGACTCAGTGTTGCTCCATTACTTTGAACAATTGATTGGCAGGCAGATTTTCTCTATCCCTTTTCTGATTAAGACTCATGTATTACTTTATCTTTTATAGTTGGCTGTCTTAGGAATGCAAGCCCAGGAAAAAGGCAACTTCAATGTATGTGTGAGACTGTATTTCAATGACTTTGTGAGTGAGTGTTTGTGAGTGTGAGTGTATGTGTTACAAATTTTAATTTGTAATAAATGTTCTAAAATACTTCAGCATCATCAGAGAAAAAATAATACAATAGAATATGTGAAAACTATATAAATGGAAAATATATAAAGAATTAGACATATGTAGCAAGGCTTCACAACATGTTGAACAATGTAAAACAATCTTTTCAGTTCTCATTAAGCTGGTAGTGGCACTGAGATTCACTAGATTGGGAAAAATATTCAAGTAAGATTGTTAAAGACTACCTTGTTAGATAGTATTTTAACTACTGTATATGCATTTTGTCCTTTAAATCTCATGGTATACCATGAAATTTCATAAGTAAACTTAAGCATGAAGCTAAGATTTATATAAACCAAAACCACTGATTTACCTCTTCTCCGGGTATGTAAAGGCAGCCCTGTTTGTTACAATGGTGATTACTATTATGGACAACTAATAGGGCTTTGTTTGGCTTCTTGAAAAGCTTATTATATTCCAATTAAAAAATTTATAGTAATTATGACACATAGATAAAATATTTGGACCTGAAATGCACTGTTAATTAAAAGCATGCCATTTTATATTTCACTAATTCTTTGTTACTAATCAATTATAATTGCATAATATATGCTGCAAAACAGCGGCTCAAATTGTATATTACAAGTAAGAGATAGTGAACTCATGGCTGTTTTCAAATGTTAATACAGTTCATTGTATCATTTTGTTATTGTAAACTAAACTATATTAGTATAACAGGGGTAGATGTATCCCTATCATTTCGAAAATTAATATGTTTTTGGTTTTGTTTTACAAGACAGGGATTCCCTGCCTAGCCTTGACTGTTCTGGAAATTGCTCTGTTTTCAGGCTAGAGTTGAACTAGCAGAGATCCATCTGCCTCTGCATCCAAAATGCTGACAATGAATGTGTGCCCCACCATGCATGTCTGAAAGTTAACCTTTACTACATGTGAATTATACCACAAAAAGATAACAAATTGTTACTACAGTTGATGATACAATATTAGTGAAAGGAGTTTCAAGCATTATTTAATGATTTATTCAATAAATGAATAGATATTTATGAAATAAATCTGAAGATATGAAATAAAATTATTCATATTTATGCACTCATGATCTCAAAGAAGTCTTGTTTGACTGAACAAGGAAAATACAGTTGACATTCTTATATGGAGAATGAAGTTTATAAGCTCTCAGGCTGCGGTGCTATTGACGGCTGGTGGCTAGTAGAAGAAGAAGTGTCAGTTTTAATTACTGGTATGGCCAAGGATTGTATGAATGACCCCACTATCATGCATATATCAAAATTGGGATCAATCAGTTTAAAAATTCAAAACTAAGACATGAAATTTTGAGGCAGATAAAGGAGAAACTGGACCAGAGTGTATCTAGGAATAAGAGTAGGCAGTGAATATGATTAGTATGTATTTTATATGTATAAGAAATTCTCAGTGTTCTAAAATATTATATTAAAAACAAAAGGCGCTATCACTGCCATGAGCATAAAGTTTAATCTTATTTTATTGTCATAAACTAATTATATGATCTAAAATTTAGTAATTATATTAGCATGTGTATCACTAAAATTTGCTATAAATTTACTTGCAAATCAATTCAGTAAGTACTTAAATCAATTAATTATACTTGTTTTTATTTCCAAAGGACACTGTCATTCATATGTAATTGCAAATAAAGTATGCATTCTTCATTCAACTGCACCTTGACACTCAAGAAAACAGCATCACCTCTGTAGGAGAGTACCTTGAGCTTTGTTTGAATGGTGTCATAACTGACTGGGGAAATAAAAAATAGGAGGTTTACTGGTTTGTTTGTTTATCTGATTGTGAGTTTGAATGAGTTTAGTGTGAGCCATTGTGAGAAGTCTTTTTAAGGAATGGAATATTAGAAAGGAAGAAACTACTACCAATGAAAGGTTAGACCAAAATAGAGTTGATATCCATGTGGGTAATGTGGAAGGTTCCTTGTGGAACAAGGAAGAACAGTTCAGGTATCAAAGTTCAATTAAGGTAAGGGACAATATTTCTGCAAGAGAGTTGCATTGCTTCTTTCTTCTTTTCATGTAATACCAACTCTTAATTTCAACAAAACATAAGTTGGAATCTTACTAATATAATTTGTTTGATATCTGGCTTCCAGTGTCATGTTTCCATGGGATTACTGAATGGGTCTCTATGTCTATATCTGTTTCTTATGCCTGAACTTGGACTCTTTTTCTTCGGTTTGTTTTGTCCTAATCCAATGTGTTAGTTTTGTTTTATCATTTATATTATATATTATTACTGTCCCTTAGAAGCCTATTTGTTTTCTAAGGAGAGTCAGTAAGGGGAGAGGTATGGATGTAAGAGGAAGTAAGTAGGAACTAGGACTAGAGGGAAGAGAAAAGCATAATAAGGATGTATTATATGTAAGAAAAATTTCATAAAAGTAAAAATACTGAAACACTAACACATCAAATCACAAATATTCTGTTTATATGTTGGGGTATTTTTGAGTTTTGGGTGCTATTAGGTATAATCTCAAGTATGCTGTTACATGATCCTCTTCTTCCACATGCCCAGGCCACCTTTCTTTCAACTTTTAGTCATACCTACAAGAAACTGCCAAGACTTGCAGAATCACTTTAGTCTTGTAATCTGATAATTAGAGAAGTTTCTTTATAGTGTACCTTGTTATTTGCAAAACCTTCCATCAGGACCATTAGGGAAAAGGAATGGATTATACAAGCAGATAAACACAGAGCACCAATACGGATAAGATAATGTAAAAGTGAGGTACCTTGAACAAATGTAAACTTACCATATTAAAGGGTACTTTTTATGGTTAAACTTATCTATTCTACTTTCTTTCAAGGATGTTTCCTTAATTTCCAAATTCATCTAATGCCTTCTATAACTTATGTAAAAATTGTGGTTGTATATTTTATCCTTATTTGGTAGCTGGTTGGAGTGTCAAAGACTTGTTACAACAGAGGATATCAATGAAATTTTTTACAAAGTCAGTCTACCATTTTTATTTATATTCATAAGGAGACGTATTATGAGTGAGATGTCAAGGATATTTGAAATGTAAAGAGAAAATTATTATACAGTATTGTGACTTTGACCTCTAAGCTTGGAAGAGTTACATAATCTTAGTTGTCCTTCTGTATACTTCTAAGGCCTACACTGTATAAACTCTGGAACTTAAACCAACCTCTAACAAGATAACTATCACAATTGCATCTCTTTGGCAATTGCATTATATCTTTTCCTGTTACAATAAACAAAAGTCTAAAACACTTCATATTCAGAGACCCTGAGTAAATTCCTAAATGTATGTGTGGGATTTTTATTTTATTAAGTTGAATTTGGGATACTTAAAAAAAAAAGGAGAATCTCTGCTTAGCTTAGGGAGGACATAATGATACTGACAGGAGAGCAGCAGGAGTTTTTGCATGGCTGTTCCCCTGTCTTTTATTTCCCTGACACCTTCAGGAAAAGGCATATAACTTTCAGCTCTTTATTTCTCATGTCAACTTTTCTACATAAACTTGGGATTTTGTACATTTAGATAGTGAGTAACATTGCAAACATAGAATAACACACTCCAAGAATTTATTTATAATATATAAGTACTAGAACCTTAGACTATATATAAATATCATATATATTTCATAAAACTAGTCTTGATCTTTATATTTTCCTACTGCTAAATTTCTTACATCTCAAGTGTTAAAAACAACTAATTTCTATGAACTAAACTGAAAGTAAAAATCAGCTATGACTATACAGAAGCATAGACATATTTCATATAAAAAAGGCAATATAGAGAGATCCTCTATGGGGTTTTATTACACTGCTAAAACCAACTCCCCCAAATTATACATCTTCATTGTCTTGTGTTGTAATTGCAATACTGCTAATAGTGGGTGATAAAATGCCTCAGGTCTCATGTTGGTCGTTTTGAGACTATAGCTACAGAGCTAAACAGAACAGTCACAAGCATAAAAATCTTAGTTTTATGATCCATACCCAGTTTTCTAATAGACATGCTAGGTGTCTTCAACTATCCTGTTTCTTCTGTTGTTTATAAATTGAAGACTAACAATGCAGGCTTTCCCAAGGACAAATAGTGCCTCAGGAAGATTTTTTGCTTTTATGAAGTGAGAAGTTAGTTTATGAACTATCTGTAGAATTTCCATTTCCAAAGGTACATTACACAAATCTCCAAGGTTCTGTGCTCTCCAAGGCACATTAGTAAATATCTGCAAGGTTTCCATTTTCCTGACAGAAACAATTACAAATGCCATGCAAGAATAATTTCGCACAGAGAATCAAGGCAACCATCAGAACTCTCTTAGGTAGCATTTGCAAATGTGTATGCTAATATTATTTGGCATTTCACATTTCACTTTAGAAATCTGGTTACTCATTTCAGTCTGTTTCTTTTGTTGTCAGTATAGCTCTAATGGGAGAAAACCATTATAACATAGTTGGAGCAAGCTTATTCTCACTATAAAACTATATGTTTTAAAACAGAATACCTCAGCCTGCTTACTACAGAGAACACATGTATTTACTATTTCATTTTATTAATGGAAAGAAAAGTTGTCATCTGTCTACTTTAAATGTATGGAATTTCTGCTTCTAGATAGAAATGTCAGTATGTGGAAATGGGTGTTTGTCAACTGAATAAATATTAAAAATGTTTAGATCATCGATTCTTCTGCCTGATTCAGTATATTCCTTGTAAGCCCCCAAAATATGAGTGAATGTATGAAGTGTTTTGTGCCTTAAAAAAATTCCTCAGTTGAACAAGAGTGCACATAGTCACATATAGTACCATTAGTTTATTTGGCAGTTCCTTTAAAAAAACAGTCCATGAACTGCATGAGGTGGTATCTGCCTGTAATCCCAGAATTTGTGTGACCAACATTGAGGATTAAGTTTTAGATTAGCCTGGACTATTTAGACTCAGATCTTGTCTCAGAAAAATGCAAAAGCCTATTTATCAGTTTACTCTTTCCTACCTAAAGCCTAATGCTTCTGGATTGCAAAGAAAATGTGTTTAATCTAGAAAGTAAAAATACAATTGAGGACAGATTGCAATACAGTGTCAAACACAGAAATATAAAAAGAAGAATAACGTATTTAAGAACAAAGCAGTTACAACTATAATCCACAATGAAAACAAGGCAGGGATAGAAAAAAAACCCACCTTGATGGTCTCTTTTTTTAACTTTATTTTATGTGCATTTATGTGAAGACATCATAACTTCTGGAACTGAAGTTAAAGACAGTTGTAAACTGCCATGTAGGGGCTGGGAATCAAACCCAGCACTTCTGAAAGAATATCCAGTGCTCTTATACACGGAGCCATCTAAGTCTTTATACTTACCTCAGCCATATAATGAATGAGCAGAATACACCATGGCAATGTGTTTAAGGACAAGGGACAGTGAATGAACTTCTAAACACAAGAGTAGACACTTGCATGCAGAACAATAGTTAAGGCTGCTTTTCTAGAAAACATAAGCTGAGAGAAAGGCTTCGAAAATTGTGTGGTCATCCATCTGTTTTCATCTTACATGGTCATGGAGTAGGTCATGGAGTTGGACATGGAGTCTACCTACCATTTAAAAGTTGTCTTTAATGGACTAAATATAAAAAATAACAACTATAGCACCCATGCTACAATCTGTTCCACAAATCAGGCGAAGGCTTAGAGATATTTCGCATTAAAAGCACAAAAAAATCTATAAATTGAAATTGTCTTTGGAAAATATTTCAAATCTTACACATTATATATGAAAAATGAATAGATTGGCTATATGTGTTTTTTAATATTTTATGTTATTTATTTATTTGTGTCTGGGATATAGTAGCCTTCATGCAGAAGGTTATGTGTGGAAGTCAGAGGTTAACTTGTAAAAGTGAGTTCTTTCAGAGTACCCATGAGATAAAACCTAAGTCATCAGTAGTGGCAGTAAGCCCATTTAGGGCTGAACTATTTCCCTGGCTTATCATTGGCTACATTTTTTTAAAGTATCAAATCATTATACACTTAACAATCTAAAGACACTTGAATTTCAAGACAAAATATTAACAAATCCTTTAATAATAAGCCATTCAAGAATAAAGGCAAAATTAATTTCCTGGTGTTTTTTTTAAACTAGCACTGATCACTATTTATTTTAAGAAACAATACATTTTTCAATAAAACACTAATGAAAACACTACAAAGGTCAATTACAATTAAAATAAGGTTAGTTAAAAACAAGCAAGCAAACAAACCCTGTTGCATGTCTTCATTATCTAACACAAATATTGTTTACTTCTTAGGACTGAAGCATCTGTCTCAGTTACCAGCTCCATAGTGGTCAAACTGCAGTGTTTTCGTCTGAGTAACCTACATTTTTCTTAATACAACACCAAAGGTTTTCAAAGTAAAGGTTAGTAACACAGTGAGGGAAGGAGAAAACATCTTTGTTACTTTGTAAGAAAAGATATAAGTCTTTGACTTGATGAAATGTCATATACTGGGAATGTGAAAATATAGAGCAAGAAAAAAAATCTACCCATGGAGTTGTGAAGGAAATAAAAATTGTGCTAGCTTTACAGATGTACTTCAAACAGAAAAAGTTAAATCTGCACTGTGTGTTCACTGCTATGTAAATATGCAAGAAACATTAACTTTTGCATGCATTCATTTACAGGAAACAAATATTACACTGTGTTTGTTAAAAACCTCGTGTTTGAGGTATTTCCTGGAGATTTTGTAACACATTGACCATTGAAAATGAAACACTACTATAGAACATAATTCTTCCCCATTCAAACTAAAAGTGGAAGAACCGGAACTAACCCCAATGTTTGTGAACACATTGCATGTATGTGCTTAGCTATCACAGAGGTAAGCATATCAAAATATTTATGAACCAATCACAATGTGTCCCTGGTAGTTGTTTTCTCTATCCTACCTGATATTGTGAAGTATAATTAAAATAAATTAAAATATTTACTAAAGATCTATTTTTATCACTGTAATAGTTTGTGAAAACAATGAAGTCAATATGGCAAAATAGACTCTTCAATACTTGTTTTCTTGACTAGATATTATTGTCACAAAAAGAATAAATGAGGATAAAATGTATATATGGCATATTCCATATATGATAGAGATAAAAATTCAATCATATAGTGTTTATCACTATAGAAGCAGTGAGACCTGGAAGAATGGAGGTGATGAATGAGGCAGGAAAGTCTCACTCAATAGCCAACTTTGCTCAGAACATCACACAATGTATGATCTGAGGGTTAAGAGGTGTCACATGCATACAGGCATAATCACAAAGGCAGGTGAGCCATACATGGCACAAAGCTGTGTGTGTCAGAAAAATCACATTTGGCAAAACATGTTTTCCATAGAGCCATATTAACAAACAACAGTAAGTTATAATGAATAATCAGGGGCTGGAGAGATGGTTTAGTCATTAAAGGCTAGGCTCACAACCAAAATATAATGAATAATCAGAAGTAAAGTCACTCATACCAATTTGAGCTAGGATGGGCACAAAAACATAATCCAAGAACAATTCCATGTTTTTGAAGAAACTGAAGTCACAAAACTCTTAACTTCTTGGAGTTTTCTCACAAGCTCTCAGAAATCTCATCGAATAGATTAGTTCTTGGACCTTTTCTAACATCATAAGATATTGCTGGTAAACTTCATTGTCTTTTATTAGTGTGTGTTAGGGGTCCTGTACATGGCAGGCTTATATATATATATATATATATATATATATATATATATATATATATATATGTAAGAGGAAAACTTTCCAGAATGAGTTTGTCAATCTCAGGTCATCAGGCCAGTACAAGCATCTTTAACCATTGAGCCTTTAAATATATACAGGTATATGTTTTCAGGACTGACCACTTTGTATCAAATAACCACTTGGGCTCTTCCCTGCAACATTCCTTAGCTACCTATAGTTATTTTTCCAAGGTTGAGACTCCCTGAGGTTTATGAGAGGGAGAGTATATGAGATCATTTGGAGGGAGGAAATGAATGGGAAAATAGTATAATTATATTATAATCTCAATAGTATAATTATGTACAATTAAGTATAAGTATGAACCAACCCTTAGTGAAGGATTATTAGAGAAGTCAAACTGGATTGGAAAATAGTTCACACATGTGATATCTGATCTAAATATTAGAAAGGCAATAGGAAACATCCATGTCATAATTAATGATTATGACTAGTAGGAACCAGAGAGAAATAAGAGAGGATAATACGTTGACATGTTCCCAATATAGTTTATACTGAATATTTGCATAAAAGTTTAATTATTTAATAAAAATACATTATCATTAGATGAAGTATAAGGCTTAAGTATTGTAACTTAAGAAAAACAGCACATGAGAGAAGGACACCATAACACAGGGTTCAAACAAAGAGTGTTTTTGTTTTTTTTTAATTAGGGACAGGAATCATAAAAGGGGGAAAGGGGATGAGGGAAACCAGCCTCTGGGGCAAGAGTAGAAGGAGGGAGGAAAGAGGAGTGTAAAGTGATGGGGAACAGACAGACAGAGAGAGAAAGAAGAATGGATGGTGGGCAGGACCCTTTTAAAAGGGAATAGTAAATATGCACAGTTGTTGCTCTTAGTGGTTGCAGCTGAAGACTACCCTGTCAGAACCCCAAATACAGGCCAGTACAGATGCCTGAATACTAACATTCCTCCATTTTTTAGTTATTATAAAAGGTGAGGAGTTATAAAAGAGTAGCAGGTGAGGCGAGAACTGCGTTTTCTCAAGATTACTTCCTGATGACTGAGGGCGAAGAGTCCTTTATCTTTGAGAGATCTGGGAAAGCTGGGATCCCAGTGATGTCTTGGAGTAGCTGGGTTTTTCACATCATTGGCCAGGCTCTGTGGAACTGTCAGGTGTCACCTAGTCCTGGTAAATTACCATTCTTGTCAGATCCAAGCCAACTCTTTAGGGCTCAAAGAACCTAATCCTTTCCCATCTCCAAAGCATCACCTGAACATGTTTGGTAGTATTGGAGTCCCCAGCTCTATGGACAACAGCTCCTAGTCCTGCAATAATAGCTGACTAAGAATAGTCACTGTGTCTCCAAAAAAATCATGCCAATGGGAACAAGGAAGTATAGTCGATGATGTAGCTTCCATGAGTGAGGCAGAGAAGTGAGACCTAAGGTTCTTAAATTCCTAACAGCCCAAGAATTCAGAGTGTTGATGTTGAGGCAGGCACAGTCCTCCAGTGAGTCATCATGAAATGGGTGAGGGCAAGGGTTCTGATCCTGAGAGATGCACAGTCACAGGACTTCCAGGAAAGCCAGAAGGAAGGAAAGGATTGTGCTGAGAAAGATGGGCTAACATCCAGGGGAATGGTCAGAAGTGGATAAGCCTACGAGAGATCCAATTGTTTGTGCTGAATGGAAATGGGAGGCAAAGGCATCAACAAAAGACAGAGCTGATCTAATGAGGGTGAACCACGTGGGTAGTTTCCCAGCTTAAAATGATTACAAAGTACTTGGTAGCAGATTTTAGGTAGGCTTCTTCCCTGTGAATGAGGCATAACAAGATCCAAAGGCTTTTATTAAACGAATATCCAACAAGAAAGGTGCAAGATACCTCCGTGACTCGTCAATAAAGGGGAGAGGGCAGAAGGACCTGAGGGTCTTAGAAGTGAGACTGGCACAGGCCACCCAGTGGGTTTTCAAACAAAGGGTGAGGACCAAGAGCTCAGAGCCCTAGAGAGTGGTAGTTACCTGATACAAGCACTTAAGGAGACCAAAAGGCAATAAACCAAGCTCAAGAGATGAGTCCTCACTGGTGGAAATAGCCTAAGGTAGGGAAAGTGGAATGGCTCACCAAACATGCTCATTTTGGATGGAAGGCTCCAGCAATCCAGAGAAGTGAGGCTGTCATATGTGAACCTGGTTCAAGGGTCCGGGTGTACCTCAAACTGCCTGCTGGCAGGAGGAGAGGTCAGGAAAGCCTCTCTGGTCAAGGAATTAATGTTGTAATTTAAGAAAAGCAGCACTTGACAGAAAGACACCATAGGACAGGGTTCAAGCAGAGGGTTTTATTTGTTTGATTTTTGTTTGTTTGCTTTTAGTTTTTGGAAAAGGGATCATAAAAAGGAGAAAGGTGGGGGGGGGGGGAGACAGGCCTCCTGGGACAGAAGCAGCAGGAGAGAGGAAAGGGGTGCAGAGAGAGGGAGGGAGGGGCAGAGAGGGGTAGGAATAGAGAGAAGGATGGGTGGTGGGCAGGGCCCTTTTAAAAGGGAATAGTGAATATGCACAGATGTTGCTCTTAGTGGCTACAGCTGAGGGTGTATCCTATCAGAACCCCTAGGACAGGTCAGTAAGATGCCTTAATACTAACTAGCAATAATTGTAATAACATGCTATATTGCACAATGTGTGGCTTCATATTTATGGAACATAAGATTAAAATTGCTTATTGGAAATTATATCAAAAGTATTTCCAGTTAACTGTATATATATATATATATATATATATATATATATATATATATATTAATGAAAGAATTTATTTGGCTTACAGTTCCAGATGGACAAGAGTCTGTCATGGTGGTAAAGTATGGCAGCAAGCAGCAGGCATGGCAGCAGTGAGTAGATGCTGAGAGTTCACACCTTGAACCACAGGAGGAAGCAGAGAGCCAAATCAGTGGTGGCTAGAAGATGTAAACTCTTGAAGCCCACTCCTACTGACACACTTCCTCCAGCAAGGCCACACTTTCTTTTATTATTATTTAAATTTGAAACAAGCTTGTTTTACATATCAATTCCATTTCCTAAACTCTCCAGTCCTCTCCCTATTCCTCCCCACTAATCCCCATCTCATCCCCTTTTTGCTCTCCAGGGAGGGTGAGGTCTTCCATGGGGAGTCTTCAAAGTCTGTCACATCATTTGGAGCATGGCCCAGGCCCTCACTCATGTGTCTAGGCTAAAGGAGTTTCCCTCTATGTGGAATTGGCACACAAAGTCCATTCGTATACTAGGCATAATTACTGATCTACTACCAGAACCACAGACTGCCCAGTCCTCCCAAATAACACAACATTCAGGGTCAGTCTTATGCTTGTTTCCCAGCTATCACACTGGAGTCCATTAGCTCCCCCTTGTTGAGGTCAGATCTTTCTGTGGGTTTCTCCAGCCTGGTCTTGACCCTTTTGAGCATTACTACTCCCTCTCTTCAACTGGATTCCAGGAGTTTGGCTCAGTGTTTAGCTGTGTGTGTGTCTGCTTCTGCTTCCATCAGCTACGAGATGAAGGCTCTAGGATGGCATATAAGGTCGTTATCAATCTCATTATCAGGGTAGTGCATTTAAGGTAGCCTTTCCAGGATTGCTTAGATATTCATTTTGTATGCACTTGTTGCACAGATGATGCCCATTGGGGGTGGCAACAGGGTCAGGTGTTATCTGGGGGAACTAAGTCTGAGGAGGAGGCCCCATGAGCTCATTTGCTTGCAGCAAGGGGACAGGAGAGCATCTGGAGGCATCCTTGGGACCAGGATCCTGCTGGTGTTCATCTATGTTGTAAGTTATTTTTTCCTGAAAATATGAGGGATATGAAGAATGACAATCCAGTGACTTCCTAAGAAAATATTAACTCAAAATCATGGGACAATGTCTAGTTCACAAGGGGAGTCAAGAAACATTGTCAACAATCATTAGTCATATCTGGTGAGGAGACCACTATAGCTATGCTGGCATACTACTGAGAAGACAAGGCAGAGAGTCCCTGAAAATAGAAACAAATGCAAGTTAGTAAATATTTATGCATCAAATATTTCCTGATTATGTGAAAATTAGTGATATAAACTTCCCAGATCAATTCACCATAAGCATAATCACACACATAATTATAGTTTACATTTCTATAATCTTAATTACGTACCCATTTATATATTTGTTTATATACAAACCATGGGAACATAACATTTTAATATCAAATATACTTCTGAAATATATAGCAATTTTCTCATTATTATTAATTTCTTTTTAAATTTCTTTATATTTTTAACATATTTCAAAAATAAATTCTGAAATTTTGTAAACAGTATTTCTCTAAACAATTATTTCTTATATTCTGCTCATGTGAATATGGATAACATTAGAATAGAAAAATAAACAAAGACAAACATTGAGATCATAAATATGTATGACTCTCTAAAACATTGCTCATTAAAAGTCATCTTTTCTTCTTTGTCTTTTACTGGAATGTTTTTCAAAACTATATATAACACCTCAAGTTAAATGTCCCCTCTGGTTTTGCCTGAGGACTGGAAGTGCAACAACTTTCATTTCAGTTTTGGTTTTCTGCCCAGATGTTAACTCCCAAAGTTAAATAAATCAATATGGGTTCACCTCAGTTGCTTACCTTGAGGTCATCAGAAGAGACACACACTAGGTAAGAACTATGTTTTGGTCCCATGGGGAACTCTTTCCTTATGTTTCCAAGTTTTCATTATTCTGTGTATTTTGTTAAAAATCTACCTAAAAAGCCTTTCAAAGAAGAGTGTTATTAGATTTCTTTACTTAAAGCTTAACTGAGTTTGTTTTACCAGACATTTTATTGAACTGCATATCTTCCCATTTCTTGATTTCTCTGTACCCAGTGTTTTGACCTTGAGTTGACTTTTCAAGGTATCTGCTATGAAATCTCACTAAATTAAAAAAAGAAAAGTTAAACTTTTAATAGCAATCTCTACCACAATATAATTTTACAATATTCTCTCAAGAGTTAAATTTTAAAAAAATAAGTAAATTTCAATGTTCCTGTAGAAAGGATTATAGCTTTATCTTCCAGTGGTCTCCTGCAGAACATTTTAAGTCAATGCATTTGTAATATAGAGTGAAACTTCATCTATGTTCTGCATAAAGCATCTTGGTTTTAGATGATTGCACTGTGGGATGTGAGAAGGAATTCTGAAATGAGCAGTCTGTCTTTGCAGAAAAGTTTATGTGCCATTTTATCAAGAAAAGAAGTTAAAATAATAACTATAATAACTACCCTATAAACAGAATGCAAATTTCAATCCCACTCTGGCTTCCAGTACCTTTCCTTCACAGATCAGGATTAAAAGACTGCTGTGTTTAATTCTATGTCACAATAATTTTAGACAAATCTCTTCCAATGTTTTAATAATGAAATAAGTATTAGTGTCTTTCTAAGTTTCTTTTTTTTTTTTTTTTTTTTTTTTGTAGCCCACACATGGTCTTGTTGACACTGAATGGTGCCATTTGAGAGTTCTATAGAGCTCTCAAATGAACAAAGCTCAACTATTAGTCATGTAATGTGCACAAAGGATTCTCATAATTTATTCTTCCAATTGAGTTGTGCTATGTGGTTCATTTAACAAATGTAGAAGTAGAGAGAGGTAGGGAAGAAATTAGAATCCACACCTGAAAACAATCAAACTTCATTATGGTTATACCTCCATTATATGCAAACTGTTCATGAAATGCCGATTTCTATACTCAATTCTAAGTAGGAATAATAAAGTCCTTATAAAAAGACAAGTGAATGAGAAGGTAGTGTAGTGGAGGATTTCATCAACAGTGCAGACTTCTAACTTGGTACCAAATAGTTAGGTAGTTCTGCTTTCTAACAACTTTGGAATATTCCTCCCTCAGAAGGTCTTTGACACACTGACTTCCTAAGATCTGGCTTCCCTATAGAAAGAGTACAGTCCTTTATTTCAAGAAGGGAAAATATCAAATTAGAATTGCTTTTGTTTTACTTCCTTAATGCGTGTTCATATATCTTGTTTTTCCAGGTATTCTGTTTTTAGGTATTCTAGTATGTTTTTGTAGTAATAATTCTTTGTGATCAGCCAGAGCCAGATATTTTACATACAGCATTCCTAAACATTACTCAAAGTTTAGGTCTTATTTTCAAAAGTGATTCATCCCTTTGTAAAGAAGCATTTTTATTATTAAAATATGTAATGTTGTATAATATAGATTGATCATGTGTTGTGTTAGACCCATCTTAAGTATTCATATGAAATCCTGCTGGCATGTAAGTTGGAATGCATATGAAACTTAGTAACTTTTAACATTCTGAAAACCTCAACAAACAGTGAATTATAGAGTAATAAAGGAATAGACAAGGAAAGGAGTTGCCTGAATTAAAACATGTTTTTAACCACCTACTAATCAGAATTTGTGAAATTTTGACCTGTGCAAACAAAGCCTTCTTAAACTGCCTACACATCAAGAAGTAGAACAGTAACCTAAAAGATCAATTGTATCAGAAATCCATGGAGTTTTACAGATCATCCTCTGTGAATAGAATTTTAACAGCATATTTTGTCTTAAATTGGTAATATCTACAGTCACAAAAAGAGGAACACAGTATGTACTCACTCATATATGGATTTTAGACCTAGATTAAAGGATCACCAGACTACAATTTACACTACCAGAGGAACTAGGATACAAGGTGTATTCTAAGAGATTCATATAAAGGCCCTCACAGAACTGGTAATGGACAAGTCTCCCAGAGCTCAGGGGAAGGGGGGAGGCAGCGAATGGAGAGAGAAGTAGGAGAAAACGAGGGGGAGGAAAGGAAAACATGTGCGACCAGGAAGATTTAGCCTGGTTAGGAATAGAAGACAGGAAAGAGAGAGAGAGAGAGAGAGAGAGAGAGAGAGAGAGAGAGAGAGAGAGAGACAGAGACAGAGACAGAGACAGAGACAGAGACAGAGACAGAGACAGAGAGAACAGAAAATAGGGAGCCAATATTGTTTTGAAGATAAAATTGAACACAAAGAAATGTCTAGAGAACTACAAGACTGCTGCCAACTAACAATTTGAGCTTCCATGGAAAGGCTATCATAAATGCCCTTCCCAGAGAGTGAGATCAACAACTAACTTATCCATGGAGCCCTCAACTAATGCCTGTTGGAAACAGGAGCAAACACCCATACATAAACACTGAGTCGAAGTAGAACTCAGATGCAGATGGAGAGGACAAGACCAGGCGGCAGAAACACATAGAGACAGCTTACCTGAACAAGGAAGAGCTAACAGGTCACCAGACTGATAGCTGGGAAGCCAGCATGGGACTGACTCAGGCCCCTCTGAATATGGGTCTCAGCCAGAAGGACTGAGCAGGGACCTCAGACAGTAGAGCCAGGATGTATCTCTGGTGCACAAAAGGACTTTGCGAGCACATCCCCCATGGAGGGATAACTGCCTTAATCTAGAGACAGGAGAGAAGCCCTAGTCCCTACTTCACATGACCTGTTAGATCTACATGACCCCTACTGGATGACATTCCCCTACATATGGAATTGGGGTAGGGGGGATGGGAGGGTGGTTAGAGTGCATGTGAGAGGGCAAAGAGGGTAAAAGGCAGGGAAGGAGGGAGGGAGGGAGAGGGAACTGGGATCGACATGTAAAATAATAAATCAAATTTTTAAAAAATGCTTTGACTCAAAAATTTAAGTTCAAGGACAAGTTACTGGGGAAAAGGATTTCTATTTTTGTTTCCACAGAAAATGAAAAGATGTGGATTCCTTCCAGAATAATGTGGTTTCTTCAAGCCAGACCACCTGAAACAGAGTACCAAGTGATCCTACATTCAAAACAGCTGGACAAAGCAGCCTGACAGACTACAGCCAGGATTTCTGCATCTTCTTAGAATCCCCCATGACAGTGCCCCTTACCAGCAGGAAGTAGTTTGGAAAGAACAAAGCCCAAATTCCCAAATATTGTGTATAAATGTTTGTTTTCATTTAAATGGACTTGGTTATATAAAACAAAATTAAAAAATGAAAAAAATATTGGTAATATATACTAAATCTGAGGCAATGAAATACAAGTAAATGAGCAACAGAAGTACAAAATGTGTTACACTATTAGGGATATTTAAGACAGTTTGGTTGGTCAATCATTACAGTAGATGTTCCTGTATCTTTCCAGTGAAGATTGGTTTTTAAGTCAGGTCACTGAAATGGAGAAATACATTCCTGTCATGGGCAGATGCAATGTATAAGTCTCATTTCTCTGGAAAAAAAAATCAAATAATATATTAGGATTGCACAACTAAGTGTATCAACAGAGTCAGACATTGAAAATTACTCTTGCTTGTGATGGATGACTTTTAGTGGAATGTCTAATCCAGTGATCAAATACAACTATCATTTTTATAAGCAGTGCATATAAGTAAAAAAACTCCATAGTATAATGGTCAGCCCAGATAGGAAAACTGAACATGTCAATCCCACCATACTTTGCAAGAGTCTTTGGAATAGAAATTAAACCACTGAAAGGAATATTACTGATGTTCTATTTCAGGATAAACATCACTTATCTGGCTTAATCTTATGCTAATTTTGTCAATTTTTACTGACATTTCCTTTCTTAAATCTCATAAGAGCTTTCTATTTCACCTTGAATAAAAACTGAGACTCTTAAAACACCCTAATGAATTTATTTTAATTATCTCTTTTACTTCACCATACTTATTCTGCCACAACCCTCCTATTCATATCAGTATTAAATGACAATTTTTCAATACCAATTCTGGAATGGTTTTAATACCTCCAGTTCTCTTAGGAGTTCTATGGTAGTTAGCGTTCTCTAGTAAAACAGAATTATTGGTTTGAAAAAAGGGAAATGTGAAAAGAATTCTTGAGAGACATGGCTTCAGAAATTGTGGAGCATGAGAAGTTCTTACACCCTATCCATGAAGAGGCAGATCGAACATGAGGTTCTAACATCCAGTGTAGGAAGAGAGTTTGTTTTCAGATCCAGGTGTAGTGGGGAGGAAGTCCTTGTCTTTGATTTTTTTTTTCCAGAGAAATGAGTCTTATACATTGCATCTGCCCATGACAGGAATGTATTTCTCCATTTCAGTGACCTGACTTAAAAACCAATCTTCAGTGGAAAGATACAGGAACATCTACTGTAATGATTGACCAACCAAACTGTCTTAAATATCCCTAATAGTGTCAAGTCTACACTTAAAGTTGATATTCATTTATCTCTTATTCTTTTTTTATTCGTTCTCATAAAGTTCTTTTAAATACTTATTCTCTTAAGTATAGACTCTCTGCTGTCCTAAATACACAGGACATACCAGCTTTATGTTGCTTACAGAAATTGAAGTGTCTGACCAAATTTAAATGTTCAGAGCACATTTGTTCAGCAAATAAATGAATAAACTGTAGCTGATTCCACATTGTTTACCTCTTGTGCTCTTGTGTGGTGGGTTGATTTAGAAAAGTCCTTCATAGGATCTGACATTAGAACAGCTGATTTTCCAGCTGGTGGTGCTGATTGAGAAGGCTTAGTTGGCAGGTTTTGAGATTTAAAGGCCTCACATTGTTCTAGTTTCCTTTGGCTGCTTCATGCTTGCAGCTGAGGATGTGAGCTCTCAGCTTCCGCGGTCCATCACCATGCTCCCTGCTTCCTGTCATGCTTCTTCTCCATAAAAGACTCTTGCCGCCTTGGAACAAAAAGCCAACATAAACTCTTTCTGATATAAATGTACTTGGTCATAGTGTTTTATCACAGCTACAGAAAAGTAAATATTTAGTATGAATTACCCAAAGCCACAAGTTGCTATGAATTTTATGAAAACCATTAAATTATGACAGGAAGTAGAAACACTAGTTACTTGGGCGATATAGGCATTCCTTTAAACGGACAGTCAGAAAATCTTGCTTAAATAAATCACTGGTCTCTGGCAGCAAGATATTTACAAACCAAAATGCTTTATCAGGAGAAAATGTCAGGGAGAGTCTGAAGAAGTGACATGTAGTTTCTTTATTTCACATGCAATGTGAACTATTAATTATCTTCACCATTACTCTTGCCTCATAATTAAAGCTATTCCAAATAAGGAATTTTATAAACTTCATTCCTTAATAATGTGACAATGAGAAGTGTGTATTTTAGAACTGAAGATCAATATTTACTAAATTTTACAACACTGTTTTGCTAGATATATTGTTTACTGTTCTTTCATCTATATAGTGACTACTGTAAGAAAAAAACATTGAAACTATCAGGTTACAAACATGTATTACAGAACATTTTGTCATTTTAAAATAAAAAAAAATGTGATTTAGTCATGGTCATCATAGAAATGAGCAAAAGAGAGCAGTTACAAAAATATTGGATCCAGCCTTGCAAGACCAATTTATCAGTTTATGGACTACAATAACAGGGTTTTTTGTCTTATATCATTCAGTCATGGAAACTATCACACAAAAAGGCAAAGAACCTAAGCCTGTCCAAGGAAAATAGTGAAAAGATAAATAATGAGAAATAATGAGCAACTAATGTTACAAAAAAGTCAAGGTTATATATGTCAGATGCAATTCTTCTAAATATAAAAACTCGGTGAAAAGAAAAAATCCAATATCAGCCTATTTAGAGGAAAGTATTAATACATAAAACTAGTTAAGAATGGAGACTAAAGCTTTAGTAGCACCCAAAAAAGCCAGGATAGATATTGTGTTAAAATACAACACCAATTTTATTTCTCATAGGTTTCGCCCTCTTACTCAATCTTTATCTCCATATCAATCTATCTATCTACCTATCTATCGATATCTGTCTCTCTTTCACACACATACACACACATACAAAGAGAATTCAGTAATTCTCAATAGACATTATCAATTTAAATTACAACATAGTAACTAGGATTGTCTTTCTGTGCTGAAAATGTGATTTGCATCTGGGCTTTGAGAATCTCTCCTCCCTGAATGTTAAATTGTTTTATATTAGAAACCCCATAAAATATCTAGACTATTAGTAGTCCTGGGATGGGCAGTGCTTAAGGAAATAGCAGGTGACACCAAATAATTAATGATTGTCACAAATAGCTTTGTGGCCTTTTAGTAAATTCTTCCTCTATAATGATAGAGTAAAATGAATCAGACCCAAGTTTCATGTAGATGAGCTATCACATTTTGGGGAAATGCATTAAAATGGTGCTCTTTGATGTCAGCCTAGATTGCTGTCAGGAAAGCCAAGACTTGCATCTGATGACTTGGTATTTTAAGAACCCCATGGCTAAAGGGTCAAAGAAGAGACAGTATATATTTATCATGAGGTACTTTATCTGCTTGGAAACAGATCATTTGATAATTCACAGCAGAGTTTAAAAGGGTAGTTTTAAAAATTAATTATCTGGAGGCCCTTGTTGTTGAGATAGTATAATAGGTTTTGATTAAACTTTGCAGGAGCAGTAACAGGAATTCTCCAAAGTGCTTGTCTGTCTAAGATGACTTGAAGTACAGACTGGCTACCTATTTATCAAAGTCATTTTCTGTTTCTCTTCCTGGAAAGAGAGTTACACATCCAGACTCTATTCCCAGTACTCTCTTACAAGTAGCTCTGACAATGTGGCTGTGTTATAGCTCACAGATTGAATAGGCTGGAGTGTCCCTACTTAGAAATTTAACCCATGAAAATATCCTAGATGGTACACTCCCTTCTTCTCCTGTTTCTGATATAATACCAAATAATCAGCATATAACATTGGCCTATTGCACTAAAAAAGAGCTACAAATTGAAAGGGTATACCCTTTCATGAGTAGTTCACAGAACAAAATGGATTGTTGTAGAACTCAAAGTAAGTTTATGCTGTAATAGACCTGTATATTGTTTTTTAGTTTTCCTAGAAATGAAATGAGCATATAAGAAGGTATTCCATTGTAGTAGCTCAACACATCTCCCATACTTAAATTATGTAAAATCATAGTTTATTTTAGGTGGTGCTATACTCCAATGGATTTGTATAAAATTGAAGCACATGGATTTAAAAGGCAAAGCTAAATTACAAAAAAATAAGGAATTATTTTGAAATTGATGGAATTAATGTTTAAGTATATTCCATCAAGTGATTCAATGGTTTGTCTGATTCTTCTGTATGCTAACTTGGTGGAGGAACAGTCCCCCACTCCTACTGTGACACAAGTTGTAAGAAGTTAGGAAATATGTGCTAAGATGGACAAAACAATCAAAAACTGTATTTATAAACATGCTGGTGTAGTCACATTTAACAATACAAGGTAAGGAATCTTGAATTACTAGTCAAAGAGTAGAATGATCTCCATTATAAAATTATTTGTTGCCATGCAGGGCAATTGTGGCTATGGAATTTGGAGATTGTCCCCATGAAAGAAGATTCACTAGGGCATGCTTCACTTCATGAAGGGACACGGCCAATTGGGATTGACTTGAATTTGGAATATTGCCAAAGTATGCCTAAGAGCTTTTAACATGATCGAGTTTGTCTTCTGCAATAAGAAACTAAACACAATTTTAAAAGAGAGAACAGAAATATTGTATATAGGAAAACCAACAGTCTTGTATTTGAGTTTTGTTTATACTACCCTGATATAACAGCAATTTGCCATGTTTGTCCACCCAGCCTTCAGCTGCCTTTGTAAAGTTGTCATGTCACCCTGAGTATCATTTTATTGTCTTCACAGAAGATAACATACATGTATCACATACTTCCTTCCTTTATTTCTCCTGGAGGTTTACTGACATGAAAATATATATGGTTTATGATTCCAGATAACTCTTACATCTATACATCTCTGAGTTTATTTGTTCAACCTCTCATCCATGCTATAAAGGTGTAAGAGCTTTGTGATTCTTCTGTTCTTATCACTAACTTTATTTTAAATGTAGTCTCTGCTGTTTATATGTAACACCTTGACTGACAAAATTAATCAGAACAGCAGTGAGTCAAAGTAATTGCCTCCTCACTTAAGCTATTTCTGTCAGGTTATTTTAGTCATTGATATAATAGCTGACTAACACACTCATTTTTCAGATTGTCTCTTTTCATGTTTTTGCAGAAATCCCTCTGATATAAAAAACTAGAATTTTCATAGAATCACTTTTCAAAATGATTTAATTTATCATTGCTTATTTGAGAACATTTGTGCCCCTTTTTCATATTGCTTGCTTTAGGAAGACAACTTTAGGTTCACAGAAAAACTAAGCAAGAATCATTAATTCCTCCTTAAACTTTTTTGCACCTTACACTGATATGCAATATTATTAAAGGAGCTGAACATTGACTTTTGAAATATTAAATAAAGTACATATTTATATTGCATTTCTTTTGGGTTGTATCACTGTTATATCTTTGTATAGGTAAATGTCCCTGGCCCACTGAGCACCACATAGTTCTGCAAAACCAACTAATCCTTGGGAAACTCTAACCAAAGTTATGCTATAAGCACTATTTGTACATTCTAGAATGCTTTGGAAGTGGAACAATAACTTGCCCTAAATTTTCTTTCTATTACTATTATAAAAGGGCATGGTTAAAAGAAACTGTGGGAAGAAAGGGTTTCCTTCATCTATCACTTCAAGATAACAATTCAACACTAAGGGAAGTCAAGGTTGTAACTTAAGTCAGGAACCTTGAGGCATGAGTGCTTAAGATGTCATGGAATAGTGTTGCTTATTGGCTTATTTCTAATGGCATTTATAGATTTCTTTTTTATACACCATGGGACCTGTACAAGGCTGGGCCCTCTCATACCTTAGTTAACCAAGCAATGCCCACAGACCAGTCCAATGGGGGCATTTTGTCAATGCATGTTACCTCTTCCCAAGAAAGTCTAAGTCTAATTTGTGTTAAAGAATTAACCAAGATATATAGTACCAATACCTTCCAGACAGGGTTTTAAATACATACACACACACACACACACACACACACACACACACACACACACACTATATGACTAACACATTTCTTTTCTTTTCTGTTTTTGTTTGTTTGTTTGTTATGTTTTGTTTTGATTTTTGAGACAGGGTTACTCTGTATTGCTTTAGTGCCTTTCCTGGAACTTGATCTGTAGTCCAGGCTGGATTCTAACTCACAGAGTTCTGCCTGCCTCTGCCTCCGAGTGCTTGGATTAAAGGTGTGTGCCACCAATGCTCAGCTCACCTTATTTCTTTTTATTGCTAAAAATATTTAAGTAAGTTCTAGATGAAGTTCATTTATCATTTAGAGTATATAAGAATGTTTCAGTTGATTCAAACTTCTAGTGACTATTGATAAACAAGTTACAAATACTTGAGGGCTTTTTGTTATGTTTTATTTTGGTTGTTTTACAATAGGCTCTCACTCTGAATCCAAGTCTTGCCTAGAACTCACCATCCCAGGGTGGCCTTCAAATGCATGCTTCTCTTGCTTCAACTTCAGTTCTGGAATTACAGGTATAAGCCACAAATTCAGGTTTTTTTGTAGGCTTTCTTAAGAAGTAAGATTTAAGTTCGTTGCAGTAATTGTGGCTGAAAGACACTTAAGAAAGTGGCCATCATCTTTAGCTATCAGGGAAATGCAAATCAAAACAACTTTGAGATACCATCTTACCCCTGCCAGAATGGCTAAAATTAGAAACACCAATGAAAACTTATGCTGGAAAGGATGTTGAGAAAGGGGAACACTCCTCCACTGCTGGTGGGAGTGCAAACTCGTACAGCCATTTTGGAGATCGATATGGCGGATCCTCAGGAAAATGGGAATTAGTTTACCACAGGACCCGACAATCCCCCTCTTAGGCATATACCCAAAGGATCCACATTCATGCAACAAAGACATCTGTTCAACTATGTTCATAGCAGCATTATTTGAAATAGCAAGAACCTGAAAGCAACCTAGATGCCCCTCAATTGAGGAATGGATAATGAAGATGTGGCACATCTACACAATGGAATACTACTCTGCAGAAAAAATAATGGTATCTTGAAATTCGCAGGCAAGTGGATGGCACTTGAAGAAACCATCCTGAATGAGGTAACCCAGTCACAAAAAGAGGAACATATTCTGTTTCTTATCGGCTAGCTCTGTCTTAATTATTATCCCATTTCTATTAAGTATTTCCACGTGGTCTCATCTTACCTGGGATTGGGGCTTGCATCATGTCTCCCCAGTCTCTTCAGGTTGACTCCTCCTTCCTACTTCCTCCAATCTTCCTTGGCTCCTAGTCCCGCCTATGTTGCTTTGCTATTGGTCAACAGTGCTTTATTCATTAACCAGTATGAGAAACATATTTATAGACTGACATCTCCCATCATCTGCTCTTTTCTGTCTAAATAAAGAGAAAGGTTTTAACCTTAAGAAAGCAAAATATATCACACACAGTCATCAAATAAGAATCACGGTTAACAATAATTAGTCCATTAACATTTAGTAAGATTTAAAGAAAATATTCCTTCATCTATCCTATCTTTGTGTGTCTAAAGTCTATGTAACTTATCTTTAATTATAACTATGGAAAACTATAGCCATAACTATCTGTCTTCAACTCCTTTAAAGACCACAGAAGGATAATATATAATCTCTAAATATGACAGAGACAACTAACTGCCTGGTCAGTCACCCAAATTTCTTCTGTAATCTTCCATCTTCACCCCATAGGATATAGTGTGTCTGGCAGACTCTTCAGCAAAGCATGAAATTTTAAACTGTCTTCTTGTATTGGAAGTTTGTCAGTCACTTTTTTCTGTGTCCTGCCTTCTGTCTGGAAGACTCTTCCATGAAGCAGGAACTCTGTAGCATTGTCCATCTTGTTTCAGCAGTCACTTTTCTGTGGGTCCTGCATATCCCGTTTATATAGCATAATGTCAAATAATACATACAAGAGCAGTATCTTGCCATTGGAAGTAAACTTTGTAATGCATTTCTTCAAGGTCCATCTTCCTTTCTGATGCAAGTGGTGTTGCCAGGAGCAGTTGTGCCTCACTGTTAAGAAAAACCCTAAAACATTTTAAATGTCATATTCTCTAGGTCTTTGAAAGGTTTGAAGAATGCCTATTAATCTCAAATATATCTCTATAAATCTAGAAATACTAACTCACCTAACTATAAGTTTTGACTATTATAGGTAACTATCTATAATCTGCACTAAATTATACATTACATTTCTATCTGAGTTATATAAACACAATACCTAAACAAGAGGAGAAATACACATATCACAAAATTGACTTTAAATTGTATAAATAAATGAAAATACATTCCAAAACAAAGTATTCATATCTATACCTTAATTCCATTTTGACCATTTAAAAAGATTGGTTGTGGTAACTAACCATTTATAACCAAGCCCACTTAATTGAAAACAAACATTTATAAACAATATTTGGGAATTTGGGTGTTGTTCTTTCCAAATTGCTTCCTACTGGTAGGGGGCGCTGTCATGGGGATCCTAAGAAGAGGCAGAAATCCTGGCTGCAGTCTGCAAGACTGCCCTGTTCATACTGTTTTGAATGTTGGATCACCTGCAACTTTTTTCAGGGGGTCTGGCTTGATCAAACCACATTAGTCGTTTAGGAATCCATATTGTTTTTTGTTTTTTGTTTTTTTGGTTTTTTTTTATTTTCTGTGGAAACAAAAATAGAAATCCTTTTCCCAGTAACTTGTTTTTCAACTTAAATATTGGAGTCAAAGCATTTTTAAAATATATAAATTGAATTAATCCTGCAGCATTTCCTTTAACAGTTGTTGTTTCCTCTGCAGTCAAATGATACAAGGACAATATAATACCATAAGGCATCCAGATTTTCTTAGTAATTTTCATTTTTACATGGCTTTTTTTATTACTCTGTATTTGTTTGTTCTATTTTTTTTTTTAATTTTTGAGACAGGGTTTCTCTGTGTAACTTTTATCTGTCCTGGAATTCATTCTGCATGCAAGGTTACTTTGCAGTCACAGAGATCTGCTTGCCTCTGTCTCCCAAGTGCTGGGATTAAAGGCATGTGCCATCACACCCAGCTCCTTGCTGTCTTTTTAAAACCATTTTATTCTTTTTCTCTCCCAAGCCTACATATATTTTAAAACACACTGTAAAGCTTTAGAGGTTTTTCTTAATCTGAATCTGTCTTTACTGTAAATCTTTATCTTTTTGTAGCCACAAGTCTTTATCTGGTAAGCCATACCATTGCTAAAATTAAAGTCATAGCTGTGTTAATGGCAGTCTATCCAAGACGGTGGCAGCTATTTTACCGCCAGCACTGAGAGCTGTAGTCACTGTCTTGGTGTACACTACCACCCAGCAGAATGTTGCCGGCTTGGAGATGTGGTCACTGCCATTGCCAGCTCTCGTACACACCAATAAATTGTTAGCAGTGCTTTTTTAAAGCCTTGTGGTTTTTGGCCGCTTATGCTGAGTCAGGAAACCTTCCTTAAAAGATCTATGGAAATCTCTGCTTGTCTCATGCAAAACAGAGTCCACCCCAGAAAAATGCTGTTAGTAAGAAGCCTTGCTTGTCTCTGTTATTTTGTTTCTAGAACCTCATTTTAAGCTTTTGTTAAATTTTAAGTGGAAGATCTTATTAGCCATGTTGCAACTGTGGCGCCATATATAACGCTGGTTTTGTTCTGCCACCATGCCAGCCCCAAATAACACACAGAGATGCTGTATTTGATGTAATGCTGTTGGCCAGTTACTTGTTTCTTATTGGCTAGCTCTTAATTATTATCCGATTTCTATTAATCTAAGTATTTCCATGTGGTTTCATCTTACCAGGAAGTGGGGCTGGCATCTGGTCTCCCCAGTCTCTTCCTGTTGACTCCTCCTTCCTACTTCCTCGAATCCTCTTTGTCTCCTAGTCCCGCCTATCTTGATTTCCTGTTGGCCAACAGTGTTTTATTCATTAACCAGTATGAGAAACATATTTACAGACTGACATTTCCCATCAGCAGGGAGCATTAATACAAATATATGAATCTATATTTTACATATGGTGTTACACTGGTTTGGTTTCAACTGCAGTGATAGACACTATGGAGAAAAGCAGCCTGGGGAACAAAAGGATTTATTCTTAATTTATAGGTCCTAAAATCAATCACCAAGGGAAGTCATGGCAGGGGCGTGAAGTTAGGACCTGAAACAGAGACCATGGAGGAATACTGCTCCCTGACTCGTCTCCTCATAGCCTGCTCAACAATCCTTCTTAATCACATAAGATCTATCTGCCCAGTATAATGCTACTCACACTGGCATTTCTATGCCAATTATCTTTCAAGAAAAAGCCCCCCAGAAATACCAATCTTATGGAAGTAGTCCTTTAATTCATGTTTCCTTACCTAGATAATGTTGTGTTAGAAACTTCAATTAGCCAGGACAGGTTATGTTTAATGTGAGGGTACATTTGAGTTTTCTTAAGATGTTCTGCATGTTCCACACAGGTGATGGAAATAGAATAAAAGGGAGAGATGGGAGATGTTTGTCTGGTGCTTAGAGATAACCAATCAGAACTTGTGGGGTAACCAATATGTCCAAATAAGCAGGTTGTGTGAGTCAAAGTGTGAAAAAGCATGTGTACAATCATTTTGCTTCTCCATGTAGCTACACAGCCTGGTACAATGTGCCATTTGGCCTTATGCCACAGGTGTTCCTTCATAACTAACTTTGGAGATGGTGGATAATTTCCCACACTTCTTCCACTACCTCACCTGAAATCCCTAAACCTTTATGACACAAATCTATCCAGTGATGTGGTTGAGAATATGTGCTCTGTGCTGAAATGCCCAACGTGCAGAGTGGAGGAGCTGGTGTAAATCAGGGCATTGCCTACAACCAGTAGCTTCTCTAAAATCATTTTTTAAAAAAATCACTGTTTTAGGTTTAACTTTGAACATTTTTCTTTGCATGGTACATGGTGTAGAAAGAGTTTCATTATTATAGTTATTTTTCTCTTTGTTAAAAAATCCTGTGTGTTTACATTGTGGGCATATGTGTGTGTGTGTGTGTGTGTGTGTGTGTGTGTGTGTGTGTGTATGTGTGTGTGTGTGTGTGTGTGCGTGTGTGTGTTTCACTGATATTGGTAATCAGACATATAGGATTACAGACCATATTTTAGAGATAGGACCTATTTGTATATTAAAGGCCATGGCTTCTACCCACTATATTTTCATTAAAACAAAACAAAACAAACAAACAAACAAACAAAAACAATATCATGAGATGTTTAGTTTCATAAGATGTCATTTTTCAATTTTCTTATGAGCAATGAACAACAGTTTCTTTTGTTCTAATTTCTATGTATTTGTTGTTGCCACTACTTGGAATCACTGCAGCTCTAATAGGTTTTTGGTGATAGATCCCTTTTTTTCTGATTTATGAATCCCCAAGTATATAATCATTTTTCTACATGATTTTTTGCTTTGTATATATTCTTTGAAGAGGTTATCTGTTTAGAATTTCTTCTCATTTTCTTGTATTTATTGTTCTTTTGAGTTTTAAAGAAGTTCATGTATTTTATATTTTACCTACCAACTTTTTGCAAAACATACAATTTTCATACATTTATCGAGTCTGAATTTATTTGTATTCTATTGCAATGACTTCCATATACCAGTAGTTTTGAATCATGAATTTAGGCTTGTAAGGTCTTTTGTCTTATATAAACTATGTTTTTCATATTATTGCTAAGTTAGCAGCAAACCTTAGATTACCCAGGTTCCTTCTTTTATTTTCTTGTAGATCTTCAGGTATTTTCTGTTGAATGATTCTAACCTATTACACAACCTAAGTTAGTTTTATAAAATTTATAAAGAATACATGGAAAGTCAAGCCTTTACACTTGTATTTGTGTGGAATCTATTTGCTGAAGAGACTGTTCTCTAATAAATACATCTTCACACAGAGTACAAATATTCCACAACAATTTATCTTATAAATATTTAATAGCATCAATATAAATAGACTTTAGAATAGGCAAACTACTATTTGGCCCTAAATATTTTAAAAAAGTATTTTCATGAAAGAATTTCTATACCATAATATTTCTGACTAGTA
Source organism: Phodopus roborovskii (assembly GCF_943737965.1). NCBI lineage: Eukaryota > Metazoa > Chordata > Mammalia > Rodentia > Cricetidae > Phodopus > Phodopus roborovskii. Next base: position 21,301,641 of record NW_026126433.1, read on the forward strand.
TTGAACTAAACATTCACTGAAGTTTGTCCAGTTAGTGCTTATTGATATTTGACAAGGGTGGTAATAAGGAACTACAGATTAAAAAAGAAAGATAAGAATACATTCTGATTCCCATAGTCTCATATTTGATTATTTTTTGTCCTTTGGGCTTAGAAACACAGTGATTCTGAATAATTAAAATACTAACTTCCTAAATCATATGCAGGTTTGAAGATTGTTTCCCATTGTTTAAACAAGAATATCACAAATTAAAACTCTAAATAATTAAATATAAAGATCACACATTAGCATGTTTACTTTTATCTCTTTGGTGTAGACCTTTATTTCTTGAATTTTAACATGAGTTACTGAAAAGAACAGAGAAAGCAGGAAAGATTATTTGTAATTTTAGATAGTTATGAACAAAGGGTAATTGACAACACTCTATTATAAAGTGACACTGTAATAAATAAACACAATATGTTTCAGATAATTTCCATTCACTCTACAGATTCTGAACTTGTACAAAAGTACTGTACCTGTTTATGAGAACATTACAGACATGAAATACCTTAGGTATTTTTCCAGGAATATGATGCATGTTATTCAGAGCACATGCTTTAGAGATAACCAAGTGCATACTTTTGTTTGGGTTTCTGCATTTAATTTCATAATCTTTGAGCCATGATGCACACTGTTGTGAACACAATCACACAAGAAACAAAAATGACTCAATCTAATTCATAATATAGTAAATAATCCTTTATGCTAGACCTTAAATTTTTGTTTTATAAAAACTAGTCTTTAATGATTGCCAATATTGCAGGCATTTGCACATTTGCTTCCTCAACCATAATCTGACTGTAACATATTAGGGCAATTTTTTTTGTAATACATAAATAAATCCAATTTAGCTGAGTTAAGTCATATATTTTGAGTGTTAATTGGATCATTGAATTTTTTTTAAAAAATTACATTTGCATATCTGCATTCCTTTGTTGATATAAATGTGAACCACAAGGGTTTATAATGATTTACTGTGGTGGAGATTCTACAATTTTTTTCTCCCAAGTGGCTACTGAAAGCCTCTGTATTCACTAGACCTTGTGTTTCTGGGACACAAACTTTCTGTAAGAGAAATAATTTTCTATGAGTTCATTTTTTCATTTGGTAGAAGAATATCCAAAACTAACCTCATGGCTTTCAGAGGATAAAATGTAGACTTTTGTTTTCCTGTTTGTGTGAGTTAAACTATTATCTCCTATTACCACAAGTCTGTTATGAAAGCTTCCAAAATCTAGAGATGTCAATCTTTAAATAATTATTGAAGCTAATAAAATATTGTCTTTATTGTAGAACTCAGGACAGAAAATATGCATTGTTTGTCTGTTTTCTTGAAAGAAATATACCTACTTAATAATGTAGTTTGGTGTTTGTTTTTATATTTTGTATTTTTATAATAATCAATTGAAGCATATTGTCACAGAGGTGATGAGGGATATGTGAGAAGTGCCTGCCACTTTATCACAGAATTAAAGGCTTCTACAAATTGTCACTTGGTAAGGACTTCTTTTGATATGTCACTAGAATTCAATAAGAATAGCAGTAATTTCTCCCAATCCAATCATGCACATAAAGTTAAAATAAAACAAAACAAAGACGTATATCCCTGTGTATACCTCCACATATACATATAATTAAAAGGCAAGAAAGGAAGAAGGAGAGAAAGCAAAGATGGAATGAAGGAAGCTTGAGGAGGAAGGAAGGAAGAAAAAGAAAGGAGAAAGGATAGCCAAGTGTAAATGACTATATTTTTTCATTATAAATGTGAGTCTCATTTATACTACTCAAAAACTACTTTAATAAAGTTTAAGAAACATTTTTATTTTATGATCTACATATTTGTTGACAGAAAGATTTATTTTAACCATGTAATAATTGCATTCCTACTGCTCTTATGTTCTAAATACAGCTGCACTCTATTGGGTGCAAAATTCAAACTATATCCTAGATAGAGATATTAAAGAGATTTCTTTTCATTTAGTAATTATGAACTAATAAAACTGTCACAAGTAATCTGTTAAGTGTTGAATATTTCCAAATATTGTATGTTATCTAAATTAATATTTATACAGCACTCTTTTGTAAACATAAAAAAATAACTCAAATTTAAGAAAAAAATCTTAAAATAATCTCTTCCTAATTTTCAGAAACTGTCTTTGTTGGTCTGTAATTGGAACCAGCTGAGCAGCTCCAAGTTTGTACATGAGTGGGGATGTGTGGATGAGGGAAAGGCTAGGTAAAGAATATAAAGAAAAGACAGAAACACAGAATAAAATCAGGAGGGCAGATTCAGTTAATACTGAGTTGCCATGAGTTTTTTTTTTTTTCACCACCCTTACAAACCTTAACAATAAAGGGGGTATCATGTATGAGGAAAAAACAAACTTTTCCTTCTTCCTTTCTCTAAGGGTTCAGCAACAAAATTTTAGATTCAACTTCTAGTTCCCTAGCCTTGAGGTTCAGGAGTAGCCACAACTTAGACCAAGTCTGTTATTATTAGAATAAGGGAGACAAACACCCTAATGTAGCTACACCTTTTACCTTTAGGTCTTATTACTTATTGAGGATAGTTTGGACCTCTCTGCCCTTGTGCCAAGGTGGAGTGCAGCCATCTTTATGGGTACCAGCCCTAATCTAGAAGTTATGTTGACACAGATAAAAATTCTACTCACACCTTGTTCATGCCTAGCTTAATGGATTAGATACACTATTTAATATTGGAAGACATAGGCAATGATAACATAAAATGTTAACCCCCAAAAGCAATATTTGCATAAGGCACTTACCATGAGAGACTTGACTACTGAGGCAGCTTTAGGCAACTCATGGGAAGATAAGTAAGTGAATATTCACAGCAATATGTAATTGAACTCCACAGTGTTAAGCCACACTAAATGTATGAAACAACACTTAATAATCCATTACATTTAGATTATAACTTTTAGTTTTATTAAGATTTTTGTTTCTTTGTGATGTTTTGACTGCTCTGGCTTATACAGTTCTTCCTGCCTCTCTTCAGCAGGGTTCCCCATGCTTGGTCCAACCTTTGGCTGCTGTGGTTCTCTGCATCTGTTTGCATCAGTTACTTGATGAAAGCTCACTGATGACAATAGGTGTAGTCATCAATCACTGAGTATAGCAGAATATCATTAGGTATTTTTACGTTGACACTTTTTTTCTCCAGTCATGTTTGGTTCTATCCTAGGTCTCTGCAACATCCAGCTTCTGGGTATTGACACTCTAGGCAGTGTCAGGGGTGGGATCAGTCTTATGGCATGGATCTCAACTAAACTGGGCTCATTGGAGCTTATAGAGCCTGAAACAACTGTGTGACAGTTGTATAGCTTGGTCTACTTTTGGGATTCCTAACCTTGGGAGCAGGGACTGCCCTAACTTCCCCTCAAAATAAAACCAAACTGAAAAAGAAAAACCTAAAGCAAAACAAAGAAACAAAACAGCAAAAGCAAAACAAGAGGGAAGGAGGGAGGGGGAGATAAACAGATAAAAGATATATAGATAGATAGATAGATAGATTATAGATGACAGATAGCTAGGTAGATAGGTAGATAGATGATAGATAGATGATAGATGACAGATAGATAGATAGATAGATGATAGATAGATAGATAGATAGATAGATAGAATCTTTTCATTTTGTTGTGTAAGCTGAATTGCTGTGTCAGTTTTGGTTGAACTTTTCCATGTTTTTTGTTTATCTTTGTTCTCTTCAAATCTGTAAAGAATTATTTTTTGTTATGTTAAACTATTTGTAAATGTGTTTGCATATGCATGTGGATGTGTGTACACAGATGCAGGTGCCAACACAGCACAGAGGCATCAGACCTTCTGAAGCTGCAGTAACTGAAAGTTATTAACTGCCTGATGTGGGTACTGAAAACCAAACCTTGGTCTTATATAGAAGCATAAAGAGGTCTTAATGACTAAGCCATTTATCCACTTCAGTCTCTAGTGAAATTTACTCTTTCATGTGCTTTCACAGTTACTTTTCTCTTTGCCTAAGATTCATCTAAGTGTCTTTTACTCCCTTGGCCTAATGGGCACTTATTTCATCAGTGTGTGCTCATCCTGACAGACCTCTATCTATGGATTGGTTTACAAAATGGAGTTGTGTTAAAATGGCAGTTTTAAAAAATAATGTCATGAAATTTTCAGGCAAATGGATAGATCTGGAAAAGAACATCCTGAGTTGTGTATCCCAGACCTAGAAACATAAAAATGATATGCATTCACTTATATGCAGATATTATTCATTGAGTATATGACAACCAAGATGCAATAGACCCCGAGAGGATAGGTATAGTGGGAGATCTAAAATGGAAACAAGGATCTCCCTGGGAGGGAGAAAGAGAATTAGATTTTATGGCAGCACTGGGTCAGGTGGGGACTGGAACATGATGATAGGCTGTGGAGTTGTTTAGAGATAAGGTAGGAGAGAATGCAGGGAAGGCAGCTGGAATGAGGGGCATTTTAGGAAAGATATGAAAACCTAGTGTAGTAGAAACTTCATAAAATATATAAAGGTGATCCTAATGAGGTATCCTAAAAAATGGAGGATGTGGAGTCTCAACTGGCCATCTCTTAATACCAAATGAGGCCTCCAGTAGTGGGAATGTATTGCATTCAATTGAGTTGCTTCCAAGGGGGTCATATTAAAATTCTCAAACAATCCAGGTTGTTACTAGAATAATGGGTTACTCTCTGCAAACTGATATCAGGACCCTATTCATGAGGATAACATTCATAAAACTCATTAAACATGAAAAGGTTAAGCTAGTGCCTACATGAAGCTGTACATTCTGATGTCTTCAGTGGGGGAAGTAACTCAGCAGGCTACTAAAAGAGAAACATGAGCACCAACATAGTTAGAAAATATTAGATCTTCAATCTGTTTTGGTTGCCTACAAACTAAGCTAGAGCAATAGTAACAGAACTTGTGGGGCTAGCCAACCACTGTCTAGTTTGATTTAACAAAACCCATAGATAACACCGCTTGAGTGATGAAGAACAAGAGGCTAGATAGCCCAGAGACCTAGGGTTCAACAAAATACTACTTGTCAATACATATAATGAGGCCACACCATGAGATGGAACCTGTCCTCAACACTTCTTCCAAGAATATGAAATGAGGAACCTATGTGAAAACAAAATACCACAGCTTTGTTCAAGGAACATAAGCATATAATGACTGCTAACAACACTCTACTCATAGATCAGATTTTGCATACCCATTGTCAGAGAAGCTTCATCCTCCTATATATGAGAGCAGATACAGACCTACATATGAACAATGGGCAGAGTGAAAGACATTGGAACAGTCAGTCCTAAGTAAGATGCCTCATCCCACCCCCAACCCCCAAACCCTGCACACATCTCAGAGATGAGGGAACTCTATGGAAGAGGAGGTAGACAGAAATTAGGAGAAAGAAATGATGGAGAACATTAAGGGCACAATGCCCTCTAAATACAGCAGGACTGAGATAAATATAAACTCACAGAGACAGAGGCAGTATATACAGGACCTGCATGTGTCTGAGCCAGATTGGATTCCAACAATGAGAAGAGAACACAAATCCAAACCACTGTCTCCATATACAAATATAAAGTGAGTTCTCTAATGGAATCTGTCAGGGGCTGTGAATCATTCTTAAGGCCAAGTGACACACAGAGCAATAGATGTCAAAACCAAACTCGGTGGCATCTTTGGACTTTCTTTGTCTCAAAACGTTTTGGCAGAATATTGTTATTAACCTTACAGATCCTTTGTGTAAATATTATGATTTGTGGTTTTGTGTTTTTAGGGGATTCGTGTGTGTGAACCTGTGTGTCTGTGTCAACATGTATCTCTCATACTTTATCTTTGACTCTTTCTTTTTTCTGTTTGCTTTCTACTATTCTTGTCTGTTTGTTTTGTTTCATATTATTTTATTATTTTTCTTGAGATGACTATTTGTTTTCAAATTAAAGACATAAAGGGCATTGCTTCAGATATGGTAGAAGGAATTTCAGGAAATCTCAGAGGACTTTTGGGAAGGGAAATTATGATCAAAATATATTTTATTAAAAATTCTATCTTTCAATAAAAGAAAGAACAAAAAGTGGGATGGAAAGGAAGATATAAGTAGAAGGTAAAAAAAAGAGCTAGATAAACAAAAGCAGTAGATACAACATGATAAAGCTGTGTCATTCAGAATCCTCTAAAATTAGATGTGATGGCAGTCATCTGAGATCCACTGAATTTAGAGAAACTCTTTGATTTTAAGCTAATGTAGGAGACAGAAGAAACAGATATCAGATAGTTGAAACAGTACTTTCATATTACTACATTTTCTCTTTATCTTTCCAGGACCCTCAATTACCCGTATTTAGCTTTACATTCTATGACTTGATCAGGGCTATCTATGCTGGTGGGAATTTACAGTTTATCGAAGTGATTATGATGATGTCATAGTCAAGAGACACACAGGCAGTAAGGCAAGAGAATAAAGCACCTAAGTCAATATAAAAGCATCATCAGACCACACACTTCCAAAGCCTTCCCTGCCCCCCCAAAAAACTTTCCTAGACTGTTAGACTGTTGATGCTCTAAAAAACAATTGTCGAGCTACTAAGGGCAGGACTGTTGGTCATCATAATTTTTGCTGTCAGGGACTCATGTGAACTTCTTGGTATATATCTGTTCTTCCCCTTTCAAGAACTCAAGTTTTCCATCAATAGGTGTTTTTATTTATAGATCAACTTCATGGTTTTGTACATCAGACTAAAATGAGGAATGTTAGTGATGACCAGATTCCTCTGTTAAGTATGTTTATGTTTTCTGTGTGCTAAAGTGTAATTCAAATTTCTGTATTGTGTTTAATTATAGAGCTGACATTAAAAACATCATCATGCTCTGAAAAGAAGTGGTCAGAAAACAAAAACAGAATTTAATTTTTTATAATAGAGAAGAAAAGTCCAAAAACTGTAACAAGACTTGTTTATAATTAAAAGATAATAAGTTAAAAACATAATATATATGAAGATGAAGCATGGAAAGTTTCTATCTTTTGCTGAATGATAATTAATATTTTTATTTCATATAGATTTTAATGAGTTATGCACTAAGAACAATAAACTTATCCAAAGTTTTTAAAGAGTTTTTAATGACTTTATTGATGATTAAGTTTCTACTTCAACCATTTCTTATGTTTGGTCTATTAGTCAAATTTATTTCTACTCAGTGTCAGTACACTTTCCAAACAAATGCATGGTTCTGATTAAAGAAGGGGATTGTAGTTGATGACATCCAGAGAAGTTAATCTCTAAGAAGATACTTAAATTGAAATATTGAGTTATAGAAATAAAAACATAAATTTTACAAGTACACAGAACATTCTGAATTGCAAACTATGCTATCAATTATGCTAAATTATATGATTTTATCACATATATAATGTTCTTATTTGATTGAAAAATTAAAATTTATGCTCTATTATCTAAATTTCCATCACCTCTCTGGCACATTTATTATTGCTGCCCATTCCTTTTCAAAATAAAGTACTTTCATGTCAAATCAAGACAGGTAGATTGTTTTTGAAAGAACCTCTTTCATAACTGGATGGAAAGTTCATAAAAGAAGTAAAGGTATCATCTCTCATTACCAAATAAAGCTTCCAATTACCAGCATTCCTGGCCAAAGAGGCCCATTGGAATCCCCAAACAATTGAGGCTGATGCAAGACTATAGGATACCCTCCACAAAGAGAAAGGCCCATTACTCATGAATACACCTACACAACTTATTCAACATATAAATCTTGAGGTTGTGCCTACATAGAGCCTTCATCCTTACTTTCTAGTATCTTTGTTACAGGAAGGTACTAAAAAAGGTAAGCACCAAGCCAACCAAAACCCCTTTATCTACAGTGATGTCCTGCCTACAGGATATATGAGGGCAATGGTGGCATAAAGCTTGTGGGAGTAACTAATCAATAACTGATTTGGTTTAAAGTCTACTCCACAAGGAGATGAGACCAATACTCAACACTACTTGAGTGACCAAAAACCTGACACTAGGTATCCCAGGGACCAAGGACAAAACAAAATAATACTGGTCTAAAAATATAGTGATACAATGCCTCCTAAGATATTCTGCTATATAAAGTGGTTATAAAACAGACCACTATCTTATTTAGCCACCATTAGGGAAGCTTCCTTCTATAGTGGGTGGGAAAAATGCAGAGAACCACAGCCAGACATTATGCTGAGAATGAGAAACCTTGAAACACTCAGCCCTAAAATGGATTTTCCCATCAAATCCCTCTCCTCAATCTTAAGGAACAAAAGGAAAAAAGGTGAAAAAGTGTAGAAGGCAGAGGAGATGGAGGATACCAAGGGCTCAACATATGCAATTACCATATGAATTGAAAGACTGAAACATCATGCACAGGGTTTCATGGGTATGCAATAGGTCCTCAACATGTATATTATGGCTTCTAGTTTAGTGTTTGGGAGGGATTAAGGCATGTATAAATGAGTTGCTGTCTAATTTCTGTGCCTTTTCTTGTACTCTTTTCTTTCTGTTGGGTTGTTTTTCCAACTTCAATGTGATAGATTTTGTGGGTCTCTTTCTTCCTTGGGAATCATTGGCTACTAATCCATGAGGGTATAGGGAGCAGAAGTGGGAACTCTTTAAATAGCTGTGGATACAATGGAAATAGTCCTCCAGGATATGACTTCAGTGAGACAACTCAACTTTATTCCAGGATTAGGAAGCCTAGAGACAAACCTCAATTTTCATTAAGTGGCATGTTGCTATCATACAGCTGATTAGTGGAAGCACAACCCTATCAACATGGATAGAACATAAACCTCATTATCATGTGTGCATCAGGGAAAGAATGTTTGTACTGAACTGTCAAGGATTTTCCTTTAGATAAGTCAGGCATCCAGATCTAGAGACATTTCTGCATAAAGAAGGTAGAGAGTACCAAGCCCTTCTGGGGATGGTGTCTTTCATGTTGCCACGATTAGAGAACACTGCCAGGCCATAATAGATTACAATATCTTGGGGCAGTGCCAGTATACTTCCAGGATGTGATCCCTAATAGGCTGCTCATGCTCCAGTGGATAGCACTATGTACACACTGTCGGCACTCAGTGGACTCCATGGCTTTAAAAGAATACCAGAAATAGTGAGGGAAAAGTGATGTGGAGATAAGAAAGGAATTGGAGGGGAGGAAATGGGGGTGGCCTTTATTAATATAATTCTACACATGTATGAAATTTTTAAGCAAAAACAAACTTTAAAAGTTAAAAAACTAAATAAATGAATACAAAATTTAAAAAATAAACAATATCTTACCAGCAGGGTCTCCCAAGAAGTTTGTGATTTTTATTATTTTATTGTTATATTTTAATAAATTAGTAGATGAATGAATAATTAAATATTTGAACTTGGGTAAAGGTTAATAATTGAACTGTATCTTATACCTGCTCAGAGAAGGGGAATTAATAGTTTTCTATAAATAACACTGGATATATCCGCCACTCTAGGACAGGTGTCATGTTGGGGATTAGGTGACCAACATATAATTGTACTCTACAGTGTTTAGTATGCTTTTATTTAGCTAAAAATTTTTAAAAATATTGAGTGTGGTTTTATTTTTTATTCTTGATTTTGTTGTATGGGCTTATTGTTTGTTGAAATACCTAAAATGTTGAGTGAGTAGAGAGGTGGTGAAGATCTGGAAATATAAAATAAATAATAAAATAAATAAAAATGTGAAAAACAACTGTTTCTTTAGAAAAACAACCATATGGTAATGAGTTTTTTATAACACACACACACACACACACACACGCATATGCAAAGTCTAAATTATATAAGTTATATTATGTACTATTAGCCAGATAAAAAGAATAATAGTATTTATAAGAGTCACTCTGTTTTCTTTGTTAAATAAACCTTACACTAATTTTCTGTGTATGGGTTGCTTACCTGATACATGGCTTTATTATTGGTGACAAGGGGACTGCAGAAGGGTGTCACTTCCCCTAGAAACAGAGTCACTGAGCTACTTGTAGGTGCTCAGAATTAAACTCAGGTCCTCTGGAAGAATAGCCAATATTATTACACACTGAATGATTTCTCCAGCCCTTTTTCTTCATTTGTTTTAAACACCTATGTGTGAGTGCACACACCGACATCCACATGTCATGGTGTGCACTTAAGGGCCAGAGAACAATTTATATGAGTTAGTTTTCCCCTTCTTTTGTGAGCTTTCTGTATGCTAACTCAGGTCCTTGGTCTTAACAGCAAATGTCTTTACATTTGAAGCCATTTGTGATTCTCAAAAGAGCTTCTCTTCTGTGTAAAAGAGAATGGAACAAACACCCCATCCACTTTTTGTTAATATAAAAATGTGTTTATTATATGATTAAACTTATGTGTTTACCTTAGAACCTGTAATGATTAAATTCTATCTTACTAGAAAATTGAAGTTCACTTTTTTTATATTTGAAAAAAAAGTCTGAAATGAAAATATGGCAATTTAAAGTAAAGAAAAATCTTGACTTTCATATTTCTTCTTGCTTCCATTCTTTATAGTCATTACCATTCTATAATTACATGACTCTTCTCAGAGATTTATACTTTATACTTTTTGAAGTTCTTTAGTAAAATTATGCAGCATATCTAAAGTTCAATGTACTAAAATAAATATCTCAGAATAAGCAACTATTAGCTCAATGTGCAGCAATTATGTCTATTTATGAATTCATGTGTAAATCCTTTCTACTGTGACTATCGCCAGATGTTATATTATACATTTGAACTATTAAATTAATAGAAATTTGGCAAATGCACTTAGAAACCATCATGTTTTTATACTACAATAGGTTTGCATAAGTCCTGAAGTTACTTTATTATAAAATGCATCTCATCCTATAAACACTTAAATAAAACATTTAATAATACATCCCTAAATGAAGTATAAAACTTATAATTAATTATTTTTAATTTTTAATTGGTATCTTACTTTGCAATTGATTTCCAAATCACAGTGTACTTACATAGGCTATATGAGTATAAAATATCAATAATCCACAAACATACCTTTATATACATGCAAGACAAAATGAACTGAATCACATTGAATGAAATTGTCTGAATTATAAAGAAATAAAAATAGCACAAGAATTAAAACACACATAACATTAATGGAAAGATGGCTCAGTGATAAACACACTTGCCACTTAGCCTGACATCCTGTAATTAATCTCAAGACACACATCAGGAAAGAAGACAGCACATTTCCCTGGCATCCACATTCATACCGTGGTATGTGTATCAACAAATATATATGTATTAAATACAGATAAATAAATTAAGTACTAAAATTCATAAAATAATTAAAATTTAGAAACATAGTTTGTTAGTTTTGTTTACTAAATTGGTAAATAAATACATATATTTCATCATTTCAAAGTTTTAAAATAAACTTTTTTCATTAAAAATATGTTCTATTAGACAGCAATTTGAGTAAAGAATATTAACTAAAAATGTTTTAAATTTTGCTGAGAGAGTGAATATGCTCAGAATTAATAGACCATTAAAAACTGTAAACAATGTAAATTAAACAGATATTATTCTGTTATAAAAAATAAAAGTAGGCCAGGCAGTGGTGATGCACACCTTTAACCCCAGAATTCAGGAGTAAAGAAGCAGGCAGAGCTCTGTGAGTTTGAGACCAGACTGGTCTATAAGAGCTAGTTGTAGGACAGGCTCCAAATACTACACAGAGCAACCCGGTCTCATAATAATATTAATAAATTTAATATTTACTATCTTGGAAGAACATTCATTAGCAAATGTACACATAAGTTGATTAAATAACTATGGCATTCATGCTACAACTAAACTATTGAACCCTAAATGTTAATGCAAGTTGAAATACATGAATAAAATAATCATTATCAAATATGTTTTTGTAGTGTGACATAAAATATTCACAGATGCTCAATTCCCACTGAAAACAAGTCAAACTGGCTTGCCATATTGCAAAAATCTGCACTGTTATCTAAATTTTAAAAATCAGGAAAAGTAAATTGCAACATTAACCTTTTGCAATTACAATTTAATTATTCTGCACATGGCAGTTCACATTTATGCAACATTTTCTCCTGAATTATTAAAATATTTTATTTATTCCTCAAATGGTGTTCTAAATTCTGATTATAAACACATTTTATGTAAGTTTACTTCTGATAAAATATCTAATATTATGTATACTCTCTCTCTCTATATATATATATATATATATATTGAATATTTTATCCATACAATTATATATATGGTATGTATATCTATTCACACATTTTATTATATATATATATATAGATAGAGAGAGAGAGAGAGAGAGAGAGAGAGAGACAGAAAGAGACAGGGAGAGACAGAGGAGAACCAAAACACTTAACAGAGAGGATGATAAATTCACTATAATGTTTTATAACTTGACTGTAATATACATAATCCCTTTGATCCTGGGACATTCTATTTTCTGTATTTATTCCCTACACATGGATAATTTTGTTACTATCACCTATTTTAATAACTTCTTCATAAAATTTTTTCTTTCATTCTATTAAGATTTTTAATTTCTTAAATAGCTCACCTATTTTTTGTTTATATATATATATATGTATATACATATATATTTATGTATGTATATTGGATTTCTCTACAGTATTTTACCAATCCATCATTTCTCCAATAGATATTTCCTGTACTGAATTAACCATTTGTTCACTAAAATAGTCTTTAATTTTAAGGTTAAATATAACTTTGCTGTAACTATGTCAAATAAAATTAAGATGTCTTTACATATACAGGACAGATAGTCATTGTTCAAAACACATTTCTTCTTTTCTCCTCCCCAAACAATTCAGGAAGTGTGTTAAGTGGAAAGATAATATCCTTATTTGTGGAGTAATTTCCAGAATATATCTTTTGTTTGTGACTGAATCCTTAAGAATTTTGTTTCCTTGAAGTTGTAGCTGCCCATGTTATAAACATGCTGTATTAAGTTACTTTAAAAAAATACAATAACCTTATTTTGAAATCAATAAATGTAACAAAATTGTTTTGAAATAATGGCTGTGTACTCATTTCCAATATCCTCATCACTTAATAACAATCTATTTGGTGATCCCTGCCCTTTTATGATGTAATTCTAATTAGTAAAATGGAGCAATGCTGGTGATAGAACATTCCCATACTGTTTTACTTATATTAGTCACTTCTGTTATACTAGCTTAGGGGACAAGGGCACCAGACACAATGTGAAGAAAGAGGATGATTTGGGAACCAGGAGCATTCAGATTGTGTCTTACCAGGCCTCATTATCACAGGACCTTCTTTGATATCAGGAAGGTGCATCAACCCCACACACTTCTGTTTCTTTACTGTGACCAGAGAGAGAAGGGAGATAAGAAAGAGACAAATAGCTAAATTTACATGAGGTTGAATATTGATTTAAATTGTTTGTAGCTATTAAAACAACAAAAGAGATACTTAAACTTGAACATTATCAGATAGAGTTTCTTTGTTTAATTCCTATAAGAAATGGTAACTCCAAAACACTCAAAAGCTCATAGACTATCATAGAAAAGGGGTGCTGTATGAAAAACAAATGTTAAGTGCCAAAAGATGGGGGAAAGCAGCAAAATACTAGCCAATGGACACATGTGGCTCTTGAACACATGAACTCATGGCATCTGCTGTTACTAACAAAAGATTTGCCCAAGATCAAACCAGTTAAAAATCCCAGTTAAAGATCCCTGAAGTCCACTAGTAGCCAAGTGGTACTGGAAAATTGATGAGTATAAAAGAGGACGTTTTATTTCAGGAATATAACATCCATATGCATATAAATTGCACTCATTGTGTAAATACATTCATACATATACAAGGAAAGGAGGGCATGAACTCGTGAGGGAGCTGTCATGGGGGATTCTAAGAAGATGCAGAAATCCTGGCTGTAGTCGGTAAGGCTGCTTTGTCCAGCTGTTTTGAATGTAGGATCACCTGGTACTCTGTTTCAGGCGGTCTGGCTTGATCAAACCACATTAGTCTGGAAGGAATCCACAGCTTTTCATTTTCTGTGTAAACAAAAAATAGAAATCCTTTTCCCCAGTAACTTGTTCTTCAAGTTAAATTTTTGGAGTCAAAGCATTTTTTTAATTTAATTTATTATTTTACATGTCGATCCCAGTTCCTTCTCCCTCTCTCCCTCCCTCCCTCCCCTCCAGCCCTCCCTCCCTCTTTCCCTCCCTTTTACCCTCTCTGCCCTCTCACATGCACTCTAAACACCCTCCCCTCCCATCCCCCCACCCCAATTCCATATGTAGGGGAATGCCATCCAGTAGGGGTCATGTAGATCTGATAGGTCATGTGAAGTAGGGACTAGGGCTTCTCTACTGTCTCTAGATTAAGGCAGTTATCCCTCCATGGGGGATGTGTTCGCAAAGTCCTTTTGTGCACCAGGGATACATCCTGGCTCCACTGTCTGAGGTCCCTTAGACTGCTCAGTCCTTCTGGGTGAGACCCATATTCAGGAGGGCCTGAGTCAGTCCCATGCTGGCTTCCCAGCTATCAGTCTGGTGGCCTGTCAGCTGTCTCTATGTGTTTCTGCCACCTAGTCTTGTCCTGTACATCTGCATCTGGGTTCTAGTTTGACTCAGTGTTTATGTGTGGGTGTTTGCTCCTGTTTCCAACAGGCATTAGTTGAGGGCTCCATGGATAAGCTAGTTGTTGATCTCACTCTCACGGAAGGGCATTTATGGTAGCCTTTACACAGAAGCTCAAATTGTTAGTTGGTAGCAGTCTTATAGTTCTCTAGACCTTTCTTTGTGTTCAATTTTTTCTTCAAACCAATATTGGCTCCCTCTTTTATGTTCTCTCTCTCTCTCTCTCTCTCTCTCTCTCTCTCTCTCTCTCTCTCTCAACCTAGATGCCCCTCAATTGAAGAATGGATAATGAAGATGTGGCACATCTACACAAGGAATACTACTCTGCAGAAAAAAATAATGGTATCTTGAAATTTGCAGGCAAGTGGATGGCACTTGAGGAAACCATCCTGAATGAGGTAACCCAGTCACAAAAAAGAGGAACCTAGTATGTGTAGGATAACAGAGATAGTGTTCCACTTCTCTAATGCCACTCTTATCACTTCATTTTTAGTTTTAGGTGGATGTACTTTAGTAGCACAAATATTCTGTTAAAAATGTTATCACACACACACACACACACACTCATATATACAAGAAAATGAAATGTATGTTACACAATGATTTATACCATTTATACCAGAGGATCTCTATCTGTAAGTTTCAAGCCCATTGCAGGGCTGAAAGACACTTTCACCGGGGTCACATATAACATATTACATATCCTTCATATCAGATACTTATGAGACTCATAATGGTAGCAAAATTAATTATGAAATAGCAATGATACATAATTTTATAGTTGAGGGTCACCACAATATGAAGAACTGCAATTAAGTGTCATAGCACTAGGAAAATTAAGAACCACTTGTTGAGACCACCGAGGGTGGGATTTTGTCCTCCAGGAAAATTGCCAGTATCTACATACATATTTTTATTTCTTTTACTGGAAATATATGGAGTTTGTTTTGCTGGTGGCTTTTTGGGTTTATCTGTTTTCTTGTTTTGTTTTGTTTTGGGGGTTCTTTTGGTATCTTTTGTTTGTTTATTTTTTTTGTTTGGATTTTGGTTTTTCAAGACAGTGATTCTCTATAACTTTGGAGCTTATCCTGGTACATGCATTGTAGAAAAGACTGGCCTCAAATTCACATAGATCCATCTGCCACTTGATTGCTGGAATTATAGGCAGGGCTACTACCACCTGCCAGGAAGTAGATGTTTTCATATAATATATTATGATTATGATTTCCTTTCCCAAACCTTCCTAAATTCTCCCCACATTCTCTCTTACTTTTCTGTCTCTCATTAGAAGACAAGCAGGCATCCAAATAATAATGTTAAAATAAATAAGATACAACAAAAAGCTGGAATAACACAACAACTAAAATAGCAGAAGATCCAATACAAAAGCATGAGATATGCATGTAGATATAGATATGCATGTGTGTATATGTAGAAATCCTGAATCTGAGTTTGTGGTAGCTCATGTATTTTGTACAGACAGCTGGGGGGTGTTGTATGCATTGGACTGCACTAGGCCTTCTGCATTCAAGTGAAAGTTGTGTGACTTGCTCTGTTTTTAGGGACCCTGGCAGTGGAACTACGATTTATCCATGGTTTATGAGCTGTCTTTTTGAAGGGCATCTTGCTCAAAGTTGATACACAGGAGGTGGACTAGGTCCTGACTTAACTTTATATGTCAGGCTATGTTGACTCCCCATCAGAGGTCATACCCCCTATGAAGATGATTGGGGATAGGTTGTGGAGGAAGGTGGGGATGGCAGGAGTAGAGGAGTAGAGGAGTAGAGGAGTTTGGTATGTAAAATTAGTTAAAAAAAAAGTTCCATGAACCTGTAAGTTATACAATATACATAAAGAACCTGTAAGAAGGGAGAGAAAGAGAGAGAGAGAGAGAGAGAGAGAGAGAGAGAGTTGCGTTCTGTTGAAACCTTATCAAATAAATAATATCCAAAGATACATTTGAGTTTGTTCTTGTAGGGCATGATGGCTAATTTTAAGAGTTGTTTGTGTATTGTTATCAATTGGAGATATCTTTTGGTTAAGAATTGGGTCATTTGTTAATCCTAAGTGCTCCATCTGGTGTAGACACCTACAGACCCTGAAAATGCTGCCTCAGTCTCTGTGAGTCCATTTGTGCATCAGTCCTGCTATGTTTAGAAAACCTAGTTTCCTTGGCGCCTGTTATCCCTTCTTGTTCTTCCATTTTTTGCCTCCCGTTCCATAGGATTCCTTGGAATGGAGTGGGGAGAGATTTTCTAGTTTCTTAACTGGACTAGAGTATGAGATTGTCTTCTATTAGGTGGACAGAAGTGATATTTGTAAATCTTCTACCATGGTCAGTACACTTCCAAGTGCTGAGTAATATTTGTGTCATAATGTCAGAATGTCATGAATAATATCTAAGTCACAGAATTTAACTTAATCTTTAGTAGAGAAAGAACACATTCAGAGAGGTTTAAAATAGCTAAAAACTATGGCACCCTAGAAAGGTTAGCTTATGTGAGATAAACATGCCATGCCATCAAGCTGTGATTATTTACAACAAGCATAGGTATTGTCTTCTCACCCTTCACACACCAAGTCATTTCAATAAGCCCACACAATTTTTGTGAGAAGTAATTACAACAAGAAATGATAGCAAAACTGTATTCTCAAAGGGCATTGCTGTATGCTAACCTAATGATGCAGATAGAATATCACTTAGAACATTTTAAAAAGAATTATGAAGAACATTGTCAATGACATTGTGTTCTGTCCTTTAACACACAACACAGTATTTTTAATACAAAGGAACTACCATGCCTTTAAAGAGTTGAAAAAGAAACCTAACTTTTCAAAATGTATTTAACTCAGAAAAATAGTCTTCTTATCTGAGCCATAATTACATAAATCCATTTCTATAAGATATTTATGAACTTTGATCAGCAAAAAGATATATTTAGAAAATAACATGTAAGCTTATAGCTGTAACCACAAACCAAATAGTGCATATTTAATTTTAAGTTTCAAATGACTATAGATAAGTTATTTTATAATAAGAAGTTTTCTTAATAAAAATGTCAAAATTATAGACTCTTTCACTTATATAACAAACATTCATTGATTTGAATATTTAAAAAGCTCAACACTTAATGTTGAAGAAAATAAATTAAAAGATAATACACTTGCAACGGTGACATAACATTCTAATGCCTATACTACATAGATTGCATATTTTAGTGTTGTTCTGCTGAAACAAAATGACCTGCCACCAAGAGATCCATTCACACCAAAATTATATTATGTACCTTTTCAATTCATTGTTCATTTCAAGTGATATATAAGACCAAAAATTTAATATATATATATATATATATATATATATATATATATATATAAAATTTCAGATATAATTTAGTTTGACTTCATTATCTTCATTGAATAATTTAACCTGTTCCTTTAAATAATAAAATTCCATTAGTATTGTTCCATAAATAAAATATTGTCTCAAACATATATTTAGCAAGCCATATGTATTAAGTAACTTGAAAAAAAACACAGAGTTGTCTATCATAAGGTCTCGTTTGGTTTATTAGCCCATCTGTTTACAGTTTGCTGGCCAAGTTCATTGAATTGCTATCCTAGTCATGCTATCATGTCACTAATTCAGGTCATGTTAAAAATATTTTCATTAAATTTGAACTAGTTGTAATACAGAATGGTCTAAGTGTGAGTGCAACAACTCTTGAGCCATGTTGTAACCCAAGGAGGTCAAATTACTACTTCTCAGCTGTAAAGTTGGATTCTAAAGAAACACTAAAGAAGTAACATTTAACAACTTAAGCAACATTTTTTAAAACTGAAAATATTCTTCTAAAAATAAGTATTAGAGAGACTTTCTATTGAGCAAAAGATTCAATAGCTAAATAACCAGGATGCCTAAAGCATGTTGACACTATGATATTCTTTCTGGCCTATGAAGGTAAAATACAGAAAAGACAATAGTCTCCACAGGCTCACTTAATCATTTATTCACAAAGCAACAGGGAATATATCCCACCCAAGCTGTGGTTTCCTTTTCACAAATTTGCAGCTGTGGAATTCAGTAAAGTATTCCCAAAGTTCTTGGAAAATCATTGCAAAATGTAAGCATATGTGTATATGTAGTCATTACACTTAGAAGTGACTATTAGGCTCTGTCTTCAATTTCACCAAATTATGTATGTATCTCTCAGTGTGAGATTGTTTGTTTGTGTGTGTGTGTGTGTGTGTTTTCTGTGTGACATCACTGTATATATATTCCTCAAACAGAACAGTTGCATTCAAACAGCGGTGCTATTAAGCATAACACTACTCTACATGGTACTATTGGTTAAGTCATATGTTTAATTGATGCTGTTATGTATCCATCAGCTCCCTTCTCCTGACTGAAGAACATGTGTTCCTGTCAGAAAGGCTTCAGTTGCCAACTGTTTTGGAAACAGTTAACTACATCCATTTGTTGTTTATACACAGTTATAAATCACTGGGCTTGTTGACAATTCAAAACAACACTGAAAGACACTTCTTCAGAGACCCTTGTGAGACTGGGTGAGCCTTGTATCAATTTTATTCTCTGCTTGCTCTGCTTCACTGTTGTGCCCTTTACTCTCTTCTTTCCCTCCTCCCATGGGGAATTCAGGTACACTCTTCAATAACCTCTCTTAGAGTAGCCACTACTTGAGTCTGCTTCTCAATAGCACTGGAAGATTGTTGTTGACTTGGGCTGCCAAGAATGTCTGCTGCAAATTGCTCTCGTAAGCCCCTCGCCCCCTGCACAAGGTATACCCATCATCTTTTAGGTATGCCCTTTTGAAGGCTGTGTGCATATGCCTATTTGAGAGAGTAGTTTTAAATAGACAGTTGATGACAAATATCAATCAACTTAGAATCCTAAAGCCACAGAGACAAAAGGAAACTGTAAAGTTAAGTCCCTATCTCTAAAATGCTTCAGTAAAATCACTCACATAGTGTGATTAAAAGCAAGCAAGCAGTCAACTAGGGATTCATAGGACTCATTTCCCATCACTCCAATATCTTAAGGACCTCAGGATTTTGGAAAGGAACACAAGACTGGCAAATGTTTATGTTGGAATAGGATCACAATTTGACTGTGAATTTGAACCCTGCAATTTATTCAGTTGCTCTCTGGTCCTGGTCCGTGCTTTTCTAGAACTGGATTACCTACCTTGATAAGTGTTTCCAAGTCTGAATCAACTTCAACAGTAGCTTGAATCATAATAATTAATATGGAAAGGCTCATTCCTCCGTGATACTGAGTGAAAAAGTTGTCCTTTCATTTTTACACTACTCAACTACTAACTTAAAAAAAAAAGTTAGTTCAGCTTAAATTTCTATATTGTTTTGAAGAATGTATCATTCTTTTTGTATAACACAGTCCACTCAATTGATGAAGCTTCTTTTTTAATGTAAAGATAGATTTGAATGTACTGAGTTGTAAGAACACTGTTTCTCCAGAGGTACCACCTGGATTCTTGACAGGGTATTGGCACTTAGAAACTCAGTTCTTTAATGACAAGTTGTCTTGAGATTCTTATCTAGTTAATCTATTGAAATGTGTGTGCATGAATAAAAGGACTTAATAGGCTGACTGTGTAGTCTTCTTTTTCTCGTGTGTTTAGGAAATCAGTTGTTTCATGATACAATACATCGGATTCTCTATCACTGATCATATTGTTTAAATAAAGTTGATTCCATTAATTTTATATAAAAATCTTACCATAATAAGTATTATTATTTCAACAAACTTTAATCATTTCACAAAATTCCCAAGCCTCAGTAGTGTATGAGGTCATTGAATTTTTCCTCTGTATTGTAGCACCTCCATCTAAGAAAATACCAGAACTTATAAAACAAATAAATGAATGGATATGTAACCTAGTGAACAAACCCATGTACTATCTTAGTGTTAGAAATGTTTTCTGTCTCCTATGTACGTCAGTGTAGTGGATAGTTTTATGGAAAATTGGCATAACCTAATGTCATCTGAAAGAATGGAACATCAATTAAAATTCCTCCATAAATCTAGGCTGCAGGCAAAACTGTAAGGAATTTTCTTAATTAGTGATTAATTGGGGAGGGCCCAGTCCAATGTGAATAATGTCATCCTGTGCTACTGTTTCTGGGTTCTATAAGGAAACAGACTGAAGAAGCCATGGGGAAACAAGCCAATAAACAGCACCCTTCCATGACTTCTACATCAGCTTCTGCCTCCTGCCCTGCTTGAGTTCCTTACTTCCTTTGATGATGAACATCGATACAGAAGTCAAATAAATCCTTCCCTCCTCAAGTTGCATTATGGCCATGGTATTTCATCACAGAAATAGAAATCTAATCTAAGACACTTGGCAAACACATAAATGTTTGCTTATTAAGTGTGAAAACATGTCCTTACTTCAAAATTGAGGTGAATTTTCTGCTGGAATGCATCACAAATACATACAGTTTCAGCTTGAAAAAGCATAAAAGGGACTAACTTTGTTTAATCATATGTAGATAAATTATGAGTAGGCATAGCAATGCCTTTGCTAAATTTAGCAAGGTTAGATGTTATCAGCAACAGCAAAACAAAATGATAAATAAAGTTATTACAATTGAGGTGTTCTTTAAGAGGGGAGAAATCTCAAATTGAGCAAATCTTCCTAGCTAGACATTTCTTCTCTACCACATGTACACAGGAACAAGTCAGACTACAGGAACTGAGTATTGTAAAAGGAAGTAATCTCCAGACCTAACTTTGTGCTGTTAAGAAATAAACCTCAAGATTCAATTCACTCTTAGTTCAGGCATCCATGAAAATTGTCTAAAATAATATTTCTCAGGCCAGCCTCAAGATAAGTTCTAATATGTGTTTCCAATTGTAGGAACTTGTCATGGACTTATAGATTTAATTTACCCAATTCATCACAAAACAGGATTTACTAAGTATGTAAGTCATAATTACAACCAAATATACTTCACATATGTACATGCTAAGTATACTAATTATATTTATCAGACATATACCACCAAAAAAAGCCAAGTCGACAACTATTATAGTGGTACTTTAGGACGTTCTAACTTGTACCTCCCGAATAGAACCTCCCGAAGCAGGAAGTATCTTTCAATTGGACATTATTTTGGTTACTTGCCATTTAGCAAGGCATCGCTGGAAAGAGCTGTACATCCTAACATTCTGACTGTTCCTTGTAAGTGTCTCCCCAGTGAACAGAGCCCTGGTTTTCAAATGTGTTAATAAATTGGAATTAATATCAATTAATGCCTTGGTAAGAATTATTATTGAATTTTTGTGAATGTCTAATATTTTCAGGTATAAATTATTTTTTATAACTTATTTTTATTGCCTTGTTTTTAAATTCTAATTTTAACTAAAATTATGTGATATTTTGAAGTGCTTTTCAATATAATCTAGATCTCATAGGGCCTCTAAAGCCTCACTTTAAACAGATGTATTCTGCTCTAGCAAAATTAGTGTGTACTTTTCTTGTTAGACAAAAATAAATATTCACATTTTTATAGAGCTTAGCTTGTTAAGATTTAGAGGATGAATTTTGTAAATTTTGGACTTCCTCCAACATTCCAGTAATACCATTAGCTTTCTTTTGTCAGATAGATACCTTTCAATTCTAGAAGTACTGTTTATTACCTCATGGTGTTAATTACGTCAATATTTCTTTGTGGAAATATATTTATATTATTTTGATTATGCTTGTTTGTGTATATGCACATTTGACAGAAGTGTTAGATGCCCCTGGAGATGGACTTATAAATGGCTGTGAGCCATCTGATATGGATGCTGGGAATTGAACTAGGGTCTCTGAAAGAGAAAAACATGTTCTACACTGATATATCTCCAGCCAATTCCTTTAATTCATAGATCTGTGATCTTTCTCTCCCTCATTATAATTGTATTTGTATAATTATAATTGTGTAATTATATTTACATCCAAATAAAATTTAAGTGTAGCTATAATAAAATCCATGTTAGTCTCTGTAGTTTGCATGCCTGTGTGTGCACATGTATGTGCAGGTATGTATGCTGAGACATCTGACTTTGGTGACCAGGGATTGATGTCTAATACCTAGTGCTTTCCTCTGTTACTCTCTACTGTAACTTTTGAAACGGCAGCTCTCACTGAACCAGGAGTTCACCTATTATTTAGGATAGCCAGGAAGCACGTAAATTCTCATATTTCTGACTCCAAGCTCAGAGGATACAGGCTTATGTCACCTTACTTGGCTGTTTGTTTGTTTTTTATTATATGCTAATATATGAACTCAGGTCTTAGTTATTGAGCATCAGACATTCCATTCCACTCATTTAGCCATCTCCGCAGCCTCATATTTAATAATTCTAGATGTTAAATTTAAATAATAAGAAAAATCATTGTAATAAGCTGTGTGGCATATGGTATTTGGGGACAACAGTAGTCTGGACAGCCATAGCATTGCTCATATACTATTCCCTGCACTTCCTTTGGATAAAATTTCAGACTGCATACACCTTTTTGCCATCGGATATTGCAGATCATTTTTATGTAAAGTTGTTTCTTGTATTTAAGGAAAACAATGAATATAAGTTGTGAGCGAAAGATAAGATTAAATAAGACATAGCTTTGAAAGTGAGGTTTGTAAATTTAAGGGCTTCTTTTCTGATCCCAGAACACTAGTGCAAAGAAGCCACTTCTATCCTTTCTTGCAAAGGAAGATGAAATTGATTTCACTACACAGAAAAGAACACGTAGCTTGTTCATGAGACCTCTTGGTAACTCCATAGGTTCAATTAGCATTTTCAGCAGAACTGTGCAGATCTGTAAATAAACAAATCAATCAATGTTTTTCTTGGTGAGTCTGAAATAGCTCTAACTGAGCTGAAGTGATCTGAGATTATCAGTAAAGCTTAACAGTGGGGTTCAAGCCATTGTGTTTCTCTATTTCAAACTGAGCTACAGATCTACATAAAATCTTTGTATTATGTTTTATAACAGAAAACCCAGTGTGCGTCATACTTACTATTGAACTTCAAGAGTATCATCAAGATTCTATTAAATCTCAGTGTAGATTGAAGGCTCACAAGTGCATAAACAACACTGACTGTCAAGATAATAAAGCCCCAAGTGTGCTTACATTTTAAGACAGCAACTAAATAATTAGCATTTGTGCCATTTATAGTTCATAAATGGCTAGCTCTCATAAGGCAGGGGCATCAAGCAATCATCTCACACTTGGTTCAATCACATTTCACACTGGGCCTTTGAAAGTGTGATGAACACTAATCTGCACATTTCTGGACATTTCTGATTTTACTTTCCTGTTTTATTATTAGATTTTCTATTCAGTTATGTTTTGTGTTAGATAAATTTGTCAAAGGAAATATTTATGTATTGAACTATTTAAATTGTTTTGTTAAATACGAATCTTTTGAAAAACTTACATTTGAAGATAAAAGTCTACTTAATATCATTTAAAAAATAGATTTATCTGTAGATGGGGAAGAGTTAACCTTTTGTAATTTGAGATAACTGTAACTTCTGAATTTCATATTGATTTTCTGCAGAGCAAAAGAAAATGGAAGTTGGAAGAAAAAGTCTTTTAAGTAAGTTCCAGTATTACTGAAATTGAAGTGAGTTCAAATATATCTATTGGTATGAAATCCTTTGTAAAGGATTTGATGAAATCCTTGAAAGGTCAGATTGTTAACAACAACATGAAAGAATAGACTAAGTGAATAAAGTTCTGTGAAGAGGAAATTGTGATTATATGCATTTAAATGTGTAATGTAACTAACAGATGATAGTTGCCTCAGTTACACACACATACACACACACATACACACACACACACACACATACACACACACACACACACACACACACACACACACACACACACCACACACACACATCGCCTAATGGGCCTCTTCTACTTGTGAATTAGGATCCTGTATGCTAGGTTTTATTAAATTAGTACTTTAATTAATTTCAACAAAACATTCATATCCAAATAATAGGATATGGACTGGGAATTTGATGATAGTCTATCAACTTCACAGTTTTTCCCATGATACCTTATGTATATTAAAGGTTAATATTTCAGTAAGCAATTCAAA
The DNA here is from genome assembly GCF_943737965.1 of Phodopus roborovskii. Lineage (NCBI taxonomy): Eukaryota > Metazoa > Chordata > Mammalia > Rodentia > Cricetidae > Phodopus > Phodopus roborovskii. The sequence goes on from NW_026126433.1 coordinate 21,326,574, forward strand.
ACCAAAAGGATATTATCTTCCTTTGTCTTGATTTTCACAGCCAATGAACTTAAGAATAATCTTCCCTTACCTAGTTTGTTCCCTTTCTGGATGCAATTAAGGGCAAGATCTCTCATTTATTCCAGTGTTTTTCTCCACTCATTTAAAGCTATAGCCAGTCTCTCCTTTCTTTCACCTTTAAATCTGGTTGAAAAGATCAACAAGATTTCTTTCAGAGTACATCACTTGATAACTTGTTATACTGTTTGCTTTTGTTGCCAATTAGCGAGGTTTACACTGCTTTGCAGTTCTATATGCAGAATTTAAACAAGTAAGATTTATCATATTAAGTAGTATCTAAGAGCTTAGTTCTGAAAGCAATGAGAGAGAGAGAGAGGGGGGGGAGAGAGAGAGAATTGAATTATCCAGTAAAAAAGGTTACAGTGCCCCTTTAAAGGTTTATAGGCCAACATATAAGCAGCTAGGAATGGGCTATTCCTTTTGGAGTTGTTGACAAGTGAGGTCCCATACACACACCAAACATTAGAGGCTATTGGGCTATTGTCAGCACTCAGTGTTTGGAAGTTGTATGTCATTTAAATAACTACTTTCATGTGATCTTCCCTATTCAAGAATTTACAAGTCTTTGAAATTTCACACTTGTGTTTAACTATTTTTTCCTCAGTTTTCTTGTTTTTATTTGTTTGTTTTTTGTTTTTGTTTTTACCCACCATAGGATACCTATTAGCCTTTTGCTCTATCTAAAAAAATTTGTGTTTTCTTTGGGGGGGCATGTTTTATATTTTTTTTCTAATTTTAAGTGTTTTTTCTTAAATATTTGCTCTGTAAAAAAATCACCCCCATGTTTATCTGTTTTAAATACATCATCACTGAATTATTATTTTGCACATGTGGCAATATTTTTGAAACAAAAAGTCTTCCTTGTTGTGGAACACTGCTCTCTGGGCACATATGCTTCTGCTCTTTTCTAGTCTCACTAGAAAACTGCCCAAGATTTTGCCAATTAATTTTCTGTTACTGAGTGCGCTCCCCCACCCTATCGATTTATAAACAACTAATAGTTCATAGAAAAAACCTTTTCTTCACTGTTTTAGTCACACATCAGTGCACATGCTCCTACAAATAACCTTTAACCCAAACCCTCTAAGCTCCAAGTAACCATAATTAAATTTTAGCAATATAGACATGGGGGAAATCACTCATTTCATTTATTGATTTTTCTCTAAATTGAGCAGGTGTTTGCTCAAGGCTCCTCAGATAAAGTTCATTATTAAATCATTCAAAATAGCTATGTAGTATTTAGGGAGAGTCTTGCACCCTGCCCTCATGTTGCACCAACTTATGAACAAGACTGCAATACCAGTTCTGATGTCTCTTCAGATGTTCCTCTGAGGACATGAGGCTCCACTGTAATGGATGTCAGCAACATCACAGTTCTCAAAATAATCTTCTTTGAAAATTCAACGTGTCATTGTAGGGTGAAAATTGTCACAAGACAATATGTAAGTGTACATGTGTCTGCTAACTTTCAAATCTCAAATATGCCTGATGTGCACAATTGCTAAGATGCTTATGACAGGTTTAATTAATTACAGATTAGATAATTAAACAAAAATGATGGCTCAGAGATGTAAAGTAGAATAAAACATGACTAACAGAAAAGAAAAAGAAAGATAATTAAAAGATTCCTAACAATATTCTGCTATATTCATAATTCACAGATCGGTGCTTAGCCCAATCATCACCAGAGATGGGAATAGCTAGAGACCCACAGCCAAACATTAGATAGAGCAATACCAGGGAAGAGGAAGAGGAAGGAGTGTAGGATCCAAAAGGATTGAGGACAAGAGGAGACCAAGGCCCACAGAATCAAATAAACAGGACTCATAGGGACTCACAGAGCCTGCATGGGTCTGCCCTAGGTCCTCTGTGTATATATTATGTTTGTTAGCTTCGTGTTTATGTGGGTCTCCTAATAGTGGGAGTAGGGGGAATTGAAATAGGAACTCAAGATTCACCCTGAACACCATGACATCATAAGTGAAGAGGAAATTATATGTATATTATTTTAAAATTTTACACATAATTTATTTTGACCATATTCTCTCCTCTTTCCATCTCCTCCAAGATCCTCCGTGCCTCACTATCTACCTAACATGAATTCTTTTTATCTCAAATAGTAAATAATTAATACAGAAGTCAAAACAATGAAACTAGAAAGAGAAAAATATAAAAAAAATAATAAAAAGTGCAACTCCACCCTCACCAAATGGAGTCGATCACTGTGTGGAATGAGGCATCCCTTGGGGTCTGGTTGATACCTAATGACATTCAAATGGGGAAACCTGATATTCTTTCCAAACAGGTGTCAATTGCTTATAGGTTCTTGGTTAGGGGTGGGAATTCCTATCCACTGTACTTTCTCTGTGATGGTTTGAACTTGTGCAGATCTTCAGCATCCTGTACCGTCTCAGTGAGTTTATATGCTTCCCTGCCCAGTTATATCTGGATGACACTACTTTCTTGGAGTCATCCAGGAACATGTGATTCTTAAACCATTTCTATTTCCTGTGAAGAGGAAATTCATAAAATCAAAAGCTACTTCTGACTTTCTTTCCACTTTCATTTCCTCATCATGTTGTCATTGAAAGGATTCTAATATACCAAAAGTCATCAGTTACAACAAAGCAGACAATCCTGAAAGTCTTGGTCAGAAATAAAGCATGCATTATCTATGCAGTAGCAATCAATGTCTAAGAGGCATCAGATGATCCTGCTAGCTCCTATGCATGTTCTTGGATCATCTCCATTTACTCTTCTATGCTCATCCACAAATGTCTACAGCTTCTTTTATTATAGTTGCCTTCAAATCCTGAGTGCTCCCTGTGTCGAACCCTGCATAAACTCCTGATTCTATCAGTCCTCACTAGTAAAGGAAAATTCCTCTGGGCACCTGCATTCTCAGAGGTGTGATGTCAAAATTCTTTACTGTGGCTTCTGGCATGGGTGGATCACATTTATACAGATTTCTTGGAGTTTTCATCCCTTCTGTGAATACTCAATTATTTTTGATGACTGGCTCTTTGTGAGGACCAGATTCCCCTTAAATACTCTCAAACATTAGTTTCTTTCTTCTCATTGTCCCTTGCCACAGTAGACCTGGGAGGGCCATAAATTGACTTGATCACACTATTTCCTCAAAAGCTATCCAGTCTCCTCTGAAAGTTCCAGGAAGCTAAAGCCATTAAATTTTCCAGGTCACATTGTCTACACTCTTGTGTAGACTTCTTGTTAATATGCTTCCTAACAAATTTCCAACATCTAGTACTTCAGTCTTTTTTTTTAATTGATTCATTCTTCACTCACTTATCTTTCACACAATCTTAATCTGAATTTCAAACTGACCTACAGCTCATGAAGTCCCTGCCTAGGCCTCCAGAATATTGAAATTATGCAAAGGCATATTATCCCTGACCTGAATGTTTTTAATTGGAAAGAAAAAGAGAGTGAGAGAGTGAGAAAGAAGGAGAGAGAGAGAAAGAGAAAGAGAGAGAAGGAAAAGAAAAGGCAAGAAAGGAGGAATGAAAGACTCTTGAAATGAATACTGTGCCAAGTTTTATTCAAAGATATGATAACTTAGGAGATGCCCATGTTCCAGTGGATGCTCCTAACACATGCATGCAATGACAGCACTAAGTGGACTCAGTAGGATTAGGAAAATATCTGTGAATTTTGGATGGGAAAGTGATAGGAATATTATAGGAGGAGATGAAGTGGAAGGAGTAAGATGTGGATGTTTTCAAACACATCAGTCCATATATGTTTTAATACACAGAGGAAGAAGCATATGATTTAAACTTGCTGTTTGGGCTTTACATAACTCAATGGATTAAAAATATTATTTTATTTTTTAGATCAATACTCAGGTACTCAGGGCAAATTATTCTTAAATATTCTCACTAAACTCCAGATGGTTCTGGAACTGTAGAGTATTTGATAAAAAATGATTTATGGATTAACTCCCTTAATAGACATGCCAGTGCAGCATGCAGTCTGATTACTGCCAGCCTGACCCTGCTTCCACTAATGTTGGTTGGCCCTTCTCTCCCTGTCACCTCATGGCTTCCATTTTAATTGGGTTTTCTGCCCTGACAACAGACATCTGGTTCTCAGTCTTTCATAATCTCAGGGCTGTGTGCCTTTAACTGATAATGTCTAAAGTGCCTCAAAGTGCAACATTTCTATGAACCGACATAAAAGTTTTTATTAAATCAGAGCCAGAGTAATCTCATTTAACAAATAATAAAACTGTCAGTGTTCTCCATAACTAATATATTTCCTTGTAAAAATCCAAATTCAAATTATAGTACACTGAAAACCAAACCAAACAAAAATGTGTACTTATAGATTTTAAATTTTTTATTGAATTACCTTAGTAAATACTTCGTGCCTCAATGTTTGGAAAACATTTGGTATCCATAACTGTGGCTCATGATGCATGTTCTGGTCTAATAAATTTTAGTAAAATCAAAAGAAAATGCCTGCTTAATACTGAGAGATTGGCCATAGATGAAGAAACAAATACAAAGTGAGCTCTGACAGTTAGGCCACTTTAAGAAATCAGATTTTTTTTACATATTTCTTTTTTTAATTTAAATTAGAATCAAGCTTGTTTTACATGTCAATCCCAGATCTCTCTCCCTCCTCTCCTTCCTGGCACCCTATCCATCCTCTATCCAATCCTCTTTTTGCTCCCCAGGGAGGATGAGAGCTACCAGGGGGGATCTTCAGAGTCCATCATATCATTTGGAGTAGGGCCTAGACCCTTCCCTGTGTGTCTAGGCTGAGGGAGTATCCCTCTATGTGGAATGAGCTCACAAATACTGTTTGTATACTAGGGATAAATATTGATCTACTACTAAAGGCCCCATTAATTGTCCAGGCAATTAAGTTGGCCCTATGCTGGTATCCCAGCTATCAGACTGGGATCCATGAGCTCCCCTTTGTTCAGATCAGCTCTTCCTGTGGGTTTCTCCAGCCTGGTCTTGACTGCTTTGCACATCACTCTTCTCTCTGTAACTGGATTTCAGGAGTTCAGTCAGCTCAGTGTGTAGTTGTGGGTGTCTGCTTATGCTTCCATCAGCTACTGGAGATATTGTCCCTTTCTTCTTCTCTGGGGGACTATATATGTCTCTCTTAGGCTCCTCCTTGTTTCCTTGCTTCTCTGGCAGTGTGAATTGTAGGCTGGTGATCCTTTGCTCTATGTCTAAAATCCATATATGAGTGAGTATGTAAGAATATGGATTTTTAAGTAATACTACTCTATCAACCTGGAAGTCCCTTAAAAGTCTTAAACCTAGGGGCTTGCTCCTTACCCTGACACTATCGATAGATGATGGAAACCTTCAAGAAACAAGGTTTAATAAGTGTCTCTATAAATCCCCTCCCTCTCTCTCTCTTTCTCTCTCCCACCATCCCTTCCTCCTTCTCTCCCCCCTCATCTCTTTTTCTCTCTCCTGTTCCCACAACCATCCCCACCCTTGTTTCTGTCTCTTTTGCTTTCTGCTGCCATGAATTTAGCATCTTGTATGAATTCTTCTTTCTACCATGAGATTCTGACCATCCAGTTGCAAATTAATGTCACCACCTACTCCATTACTAAAACTATGAGCCCAAACAGTGCTTTCCTCTTTTAGGTTATCTAGGTACTTTGTTACAATAAGGGAAGCAAGGTTGGCACACCTCTATGGATGGGAAACACTGGAGTACTGTATTCTTGTTTTAAAGAACAACAACTGTGCTTACCAGAGATTGAAATGCTACTTTTGCTCGCAAGTGTGTCAATAGAACTCTTGCTATGTAGGGATACCTATCATTTTTTAAAATGATTTATTTATTTTTCTTATTTTACATATAGATTCCAGTTCTCTCTCCCTCCCTATCTCCCTCTCTCTCTTCCACCCTCCCATCCCATTCCCTCCCCCACTCCACAGGTAGGGTGATATCTTCCAGGAGGGGTCCTCAAAATATGTCAAGTCATTTGGATAGGTTCTAGGCCCTCCCTCCTGCCTCTAGGTTAAGGGAGTATCTCTCCATGGGAATGTTTATACTAAACTGTAAACTATCAGTGTATTATTTTCAGTTAATGGTCCCTTAAGAATTTCTATGCCTCAGTGGTAGTTCTCTGGATTTTCCTTTACTGAGCATCCTTATAACATCTGCATGTGGGGCAGCTCAAGGTTTGTGTCAAGGACCTTCTAGTCCTTGTGTTGTTTTTATTTATAGCCAGCAATCCCAATCAGAAAATGACATTATTTTTCTGAGTAAAAATATTTTCAAATGTCCAGAAACATGAGTTTGTTATCACACTGAAAGAAAGGAAATGTTACTGTTACCCTGGTTTCTCTCTGGAAGATGAACCTGGGCTTCATATAGGCTAGGCAAGCACTTTAATACTGACACTGATAGGCAGACTTTTTAAACTACATATTCTGAGATTAGCTCTCCCTACATTGCCTTAACTACTCCCTAAACTCCTCTCTCATTCCATTCCCCACCTACTCCACAGGGAGTGTAAGGCCTTCCAGAAGGGATCATAAAACCCTGTCAAGTAGTTTGGAATAGGGTCTAGGCCCTCCTCAATATCTCTAGGCTAAGGAAGAATTCCTCCATGGGGAATGTGCTCCCAAAGTCCTTTCAAGAACCAGGGAACAGGTTCCACTGTCAGAGATCCTATAGACTGTCCAGGACTTCAGGACTTCTAACTGAGACCCATGTTTATGGGTTCTGAGTTGGTCCAATGGTGACTTTTCCTCATTTTTACCCTATAACTTGACCCTATGCACCATATATAATCTGTCTGTTGTATAAATCTCATATTCACTCAATGATAAGCAGACCTGAAATGACCTGTAGTATGATTTCTGAATATTTTCCTAAAAGATTAATCCCCATCACTGAGCTCATCTCAATAAATGCTACCATTATCTAGTATATGCTCAGCCCTGAATATGAACCATTACAACTTGTTACCATTTTGTTCCACATACAAATTGTTAGTTAGGTAGCACTTTGAAATATTGTCCAGTTGTTTTCATTTAATTCTTTAATAGCCTCATAGCAACAACCAGTCTGAGTTTTATTTAGTGCCAGGACATGTAAGAGCCTCCTAATTGTCCTTTGTTTTTCATTCTAACTCTATTGAAATCTTACATGACAGTTTTCATAAAAAGTTAAATTTATGGTGGAACTTGCATATTTTACTTAAGATCCACAGAAAGCAGATAGTATGAGTTCATACTTTAAAAAATATTGTTACTTTATCAATTCATGTAATGATGTCACTAGTATTCTAATTACAAAATTGCCACAATCTCTTTCCACTAGAACTGATGTTCAATATTTTTACTTCAACTGTTAACATTGTATACTTAATATTTATCATTGTCTATTTTTAAATAAATCTATGCTAATATACAATTAAACATATTTAGAACATCTTACTTATTTGTCGCAGTTTCTCATAAGAAGTCAATGAGTTTCTCATAAGAAATCAAAGCAAGAGGCATTTTTGTCTCTCATCTGCTTCAGCCATCTTTATTTTCCCATCTCTCTGTAAATTTTCCAATGCATCACAATTATCTGTAGGCCCTAGAAGCTCAGGTCTCTCTCTAGAATTAGCAGTCTGCTTTGTGGTTTCAATTTTTTTGTTGTTGTTGTTGTTGATATAGGTCCAAATAACAAACTCATAAATTTTTCTGTGAATTCTTTCTGAAGGGATAATTTCTCAGTATATATACCTGATTACTACCTCATTTTACCCAAGTGCTCTGCAAATCTCTGATTGCCTCTTTAAACTAGCTGTCCATGTGTCCATGTGCCTGGATCACACCACTGTTTCCTTGTCCTCCCATATCATGCCTTCTACAAACTACACATGTATAAGATTTTACTACATGTTTATTTGTTTTGACTCTCCCCTAAACTAGAGTGTTGGTGTTAAAAAGCCATATAGATCTCATAGTCCTAGAACCCGTAATAATTAGATCTTGACAAATTATGTCACAGTGAATATTTGTCAAATACATTAATTTAAAAAATTACTGGTTTTATATGACTCATTTATTGTATAAAGGTAGTTTAAAATTTCTCATCTTCCCTAGCTTATATGTAGGTGATTTCTCTAAGTTTGACTCATAGTAACTTTATCGCATATTTTCATCACTTGAAAAATAACAATCAGGCTATAATAATTTATACAATGGTAATCTATCATTCTTATTCCTGTCCCTTCAGGTGGGTCTTTGTTAGATTCCCCAAAAGATAGCAGATTATTTTTCATGAACATAAATCAGAAATTATTTTTACTATATAATAGCAACCAAATTAAGTAATACTCACTTAACGTATAATTATACTTTACCGTGAAAAATGAAAAATATTGTAACATTGAAATTGAATTTTGTTACAAAGATTTACTATGACAGCCTCATCTTACTATTTCTACTATAGCAAGAATTTCTGTCATATTAGATACTTATATTACTAGATATAATCACCACAGCAACATAAATTTATGGAAATAGTAGATATAGAAAGATATATAGACAGATGATAGATACATGGATACATAGATTGATTAGTAGACTGATTGGTAGATTAATGATAGATATATCAATTGCTAGGTGATAGATAAATTCATATATATTTATATATGACAGATTAATTGATTAATAAATGATCCATTACTAAGGAAAAGAAGATCTTTGTTCTAATTTATAGAATGGTAGCCATAATAATCAGAGATGGCCATGTATGTGAACTCCAAGAATATTAACAATGATGACATAAAATATTTTTTCATGAAGAAACAGTCATCAAGCAAAGCAAGGTCTCATGTATTCTTGTTTGTTCTTAAATGATGGATGTTTTGGGATGCAAACAGGGAAATCTTTCTGCCAGGTTCCAACTCCCAAATTTCACATGTCACTCATCTGGTGGACTCAGGGATCACTGGAGAGAGGTGGGCTCTGAAATAATTCTGAACTGTGGAGTATTTACATTCATACATAGAGTTGCTTAGTGCTTTCTGTCTTCCTGGAGATTAGATAAATGACTAAACTGTTAACCCATATATAACAAGAGTTAATCTTTAGACAAAAATTTTCTACACTAGATCCATATACATAGTTCTTCATATGTAATTTGACATTTCCTATTATCAAATACTTGCAGCTGACCAGGTTCTGAGAATTGTAGTTTCAGGTAGAATCTGAACACCTAGGCAAGGAGAGTATTACCTTCCTAAAGGACCTCTTGGTTTGACACAGAAAAAGCCAGAAGATAATATCACTAACTTCCTCAATGAAGAATGGAATCATTACTTAGATATTATCCTAACACTTTAAGAAATTAAAGGGCTTCAAAAAACAAGAGATTCTTGAAAATTCCACACACTGATTTTCATAGTGGCTGTACTGTTTACAATACCACCAATACTGAATGGAAGTTTCCCTTTCCTTGCATCTTTGGCCAGATTTTTTGTCAGTAGTTTTCTTGTTCTGAGACATTCTGAATGGGTAAGATGAAATCTCAAAGCAGTTTTAACTCAAATTGCACTAAATGCTGAAGACTTTTTGAAATATTTTTTAGCCACTGTTGTTTATTCTTCTGAGAACTCTGTTACTATCTATGGTCCACTTTTAATTAAGTTACTTCTTTGTTATTACTTATTTTTAATTGTTGTTTTTTGTGTTCTTTATATATTCTGGATATTAATTTTCCATTAAATATGTAGCTGGCAAGATTCTAATCCAGTCTGTGGGGTCCATTTCTTTGGATTTTTTTTAACTGTACAAAAGACCCATTAGTTTTATGAGATTTCATTTGCCAATTTTGAAACCATAATTTCTGATAAAATTAAGTCCTGCTTAGAATGTACTTTGTTATATCTATGCCCATGATTTCTTCTGGCGGCTTCAGTGTTTCTAGTTTCACATTGAAATGCTCAATCTGTTAGGAGTTGTTTTTTTGTGCAGAGTGATTAATAGTGGCCTAAATTCGTTTTTCTACAAATGGACATCTAGCTTTGCCCAAAACATTTGTTGTAATCGCTCTATTCCAACCAATGTGTATTTTTGACATAATTTTAGTATTGTGGCTGTAGTTATGTGCACTGATGCTTGGTTCTTCCATTTTGTTTCTTTGATCTATATGACTGCTTTTATGATGGAACCATAATGCTTTTATTATTATGATTTTATAACATAGCTTTAAATCCAGTATGGTAATTCCTCCAGCATTGTTTTGCAGAATTATTTTGATATTGGAGTCTTTTGTTATTTATAAATTTTATAATATTTTTCCTCTTAATGTGAAGAATATCTTTTGAGTTTTGATTGAGGCATTGAATCTATAAATTGCTTTAGTAGGATGACCATTTTCATACTATTAATTCTATCAGTTAATATTATGATTTATTAATACCATAAATAAGCCTGGAGGGCTTTCCATTTTCAAGCATCTTTATTAATCCTTTGACTTAAACATTGAAAATTATCATTACAAAAGTGTTTTTCATCCTTGGTTAGTTTTAATTCTAGATATTTTTTCCAGACTATTTTAATGGGAGTGTTTACATGCTCTTTATCAATATGTATGTATATGGAAATGCTGCAGATTTTTATGTTAATTTTGTATCCTGCCAATTTCCTATATCACAGACATCGAGATTGACAATGAATAAATGGGATTTCCTGAACTGATAAGCTTTTGTAAGGCAAAGGACTCAGTCCACAGGACAAAACAGCAGCCCACAGAGTGGGAAAATACCTTCACCAACCCCACCTCTGACAGAGGGCTGATCTCCAAAATATACAAAGAACTCAAGAAACTAGTTGCCAAAACACCAAGTAATCCAATTCGAAAGTTGGGTACAGAACTGAATAGAAAATTCTCAATAGAAGAATACAAAATGGCTAAAAGACACCCAAGAAAGTGTTCAACATCCTTAGCTATCAGGAAAATCAAGGCAACTCTGAGATACTATCTTACTCCTGTCAGAATGGCTAAAATCAGAAACACCAATGACAGGTTATGTTGGAGAGGATGTGGAGAGAGGGGAAACTCCTCCACTGCTAGTGGGGAGAGCCATTTTGTACAAATAACTTGTACAACCATTTTGGAGAACAGTATGGCTATTACTCAGGAAAATGGGGATCAGTCTACTTGTAGACATGTAGCAAATGATCCATATCCATGCAACAAAGACATCTGTTCAATTATGTTCATAAAAGCACTATGTGTAATAGCAAGAACATGGAAGCAACCTAGATGCCCCTCATCTGAAGAATGGATAAAGATTTGCTACATATTTCCACAATGGGGAATTCCAATATATATGGATATACTGTCCGACCCAGCTGTTTCACTCCTTGGCATATGTCCAATGGGCTTGACATCCTACTCTACATGGTATTGTTGTCATGTTTATTGCTGCTGTACACACAATAGCTAGGAAACTAGCTACCTATATGTCCATGATCTCAGGAACAGGTGATGTTACAATATATTACATAATGACATAACATTAAGCTGTAAAGAAAATTAAGTCATGAAATTTGCTGCTAAATATATGAAATTGAAAAATATTGAGTGAGGCACACTAGAACCAGACATACACTCTCTTATTTGGGGGATTATAGCTCTGAATCTTTACATGGGAGTAATTTATTTGGAGGACTGGAGTAATATTAGGAACTAGGAAAGTAAAAAGTGACCATAGTGGATGCAGTGGAGAAGATGTTCTAGAGTACCTACAAATATGAAAATATTTCCATTATTTCCTACTTAATTAACAACCACAAGTGCTTCTTTGAAATACAAGTTTATTATTGTTATTATTATTATTATTATTATTATTATTATTATTATTACCATCCAGGTTTTAAGTTATCATCTGGCCTCAAACTAGCTACATAGTCAACCAAGCATGCCACTAAACCTGGCTTATGTGGTGCCATGGCTATAATTCAGATTCATCTATGCTATTAAGTATTTTCCAAATCTTTTCTTTGAAACTTAGAATTCTTTGCTTCAAAAGGCTACCAACTGGTGAAAATAAATATGACATTTGATGTGTGAACATTAAATTTCCTCAGGGCAATTCCCTTAAGAGGGATGAAGAAGAGACTATAGCCAGAATGAATGAATTGCTCATGCATGGAGCACACTAGGAAGAGTCACTCTAAAGGTAAAGAATGAGTTGTTTTTTTTTTTATCAGCAGGGCTAAACACAGTGAAGTCAAAGGAAAAGAAGATCTCAGAGGAAACAACAAAGTACTTAGAAAATACTCTGGTAAAATAACTCAAGATGTTTTCCAAGAAGATAATACCACCAGCATGGCTAGAAATCAGAAAGAAAGGAAGGGTATAACAGGCAGGATATGTAAGTAGGGTCTTTCATGGAGAAGTTTGTAAGGCATACACAAGTGCTTCTGATCCAGGGGAGCATTTTATGCTTGCAAGATTAATCAATTATGTGGAATGGTGTGGAGAATGACAGAGAAGAAAGGCAAGATATTTTGATTGTGGTTAAACTATGTGCTATGTAATTGGTCTACACAATAGACATTAAAGATGGAAAAGATGACAAGTTTGTAGAAAAGAAATGCATGCATAATAAATGTGGAATGTTTAGGTGTGAATTTGATGGTGAATTGTTACAGCAGTGTCAGGAGTAATTATATGTATATGCAGAATAATGACTTATGCCAATCACTAAAAATATAAATTCAGTTATGGACATTTTAATTGGTGATATCTTTAAGAAATGTCTATAAGAAATTTGATTTATGTTTTTGAATATCAGAGAAAAATGATGGACATTAATCCAGCTCAGGAAAACAGTCAGTCCAAACATGAGGCAATGCATCAGCAGTCAGTTGTAAACAGTCAGATTAGCTCTTGAAGCCCATTATGAGATAAAAGAAAAGAACAGACTGAGGTTGTCTGGGCTGCTGTGTTAAAGCACCACAGGCTGAGTGATTCACCCTCAGAAAATATCTCAGTGTTCTAGAGTTTGGAGTTTGAGACAAGGATGCCATACAAGAATATGAGGATTCGTGAGCTTTCCACTATACCCTCACATGATGACCAGGAGGTCATTAGATGATCTGTCTTCCCACTTGCTCATATTAAGCCACTAAACCTAACAGGAGGACCCTGACTCATAACATTAGCTATTCTTGCAGATGTGCTGAAGAACCTTCATCAAATTATCATCTGAGGTTAAAAACCTCAATCTATGACTGTTGATGGCACATCATCCAGTCTGTATAACCTGCTTCAATAATAAATTTTCTAAATATGCTAAATTCTGATAAACCAGTATATAAAGTAAGATCTAGCTATGTGGAAGGAAGTGATGGCCTTGGGTGGAAAAGTCATGCAAATGTGAGTACAATGTTAACTAGACAGGAAAAAGAAGATGGAAGCATCTAGCATTGACATCTTTCCAAGTCCTACACAGAAAGACAGGGAAATGTCATTTATGAGTGGCAATAATATTTATAGAAAAATTAAAGTTAATTGGGAGTTTCTGGGTGTTTTAAGGCTTTTATAAATACAGTTTAATTTGAAAAACAAATGCTGTGACTTCAAGGTGTGGATGAAACTGTGTCTCGTGTACTATCAAATTTCATCAGCCATATACTCTGACAAGCCCTCTCTTTAGTCTGTGTCACACTGGGAACCACAAATGGCACATTATAAGGAACCCAGAAGTGGGAACTTATAGCATTCGAATGTTAAGTGCCCTGCTCAAAGAGAACATCATTCCAGAACCAAAGTACTTGTTTTCTGCCTGGCTTCTAGTTTTTGGCACACAGTTCCTTTTCAGCTCCTCTCCTGTCATTACATTCTATTACACTGCCAAAAAAAATCTAAACTTCTCTTCATTCCCTGAGAGCTTTATGTATGATTCATCTGGCCCTTTGCACATACTTCTTTTCTGCCTGGAATGTCAGTGTATATGGTACATTCATTCCCAGCTGTTAGGTTTTAAATCAAAGGCTAGCCAGACTATCAAGTAGGCTTTTTTTCGAGTTAATTACCATTTACATAGATCATCTGCCATGTTTCCTGCATGAATACTTCTGTCATAGGCTATGATATTTATTATTATCAATTATTATTACTATTGTCAGAATAATTACTATTACAAGGCTTTATTGGACAAGAATTATTAATGTCACATTTTTAATATATCATTATGTATTTAAACCTTACTTAGCACAAAATAAACATAAATACATTTTAAATAAACAGTGATTGGATAAAAACATCAAAAGCATATATCAGTGTTGTGCAATAGTTTTTATTGATAACTTCTATTATTTTATGATTAAAAAATCAGAAACAGAGATGAATCAGCATTTAAGAGCATGTGCTCTTACAGATTATGAGTTTGAATCTTAGCACACACGTCTGGTAGACCACAACTGCTACCAACTCCAATTCTAATTGGATGAAAAACCTCTGGGTTGTCCAGGAAGTTTATATGCACTCAGATGCTCAAAGAACATCCATAGACACACATAAAATATGTAAGTAAAGACCTTTAAAATTATCCAAAGTAAATATAAGTGAGTCAAAAAAGAATGTGAACAGCACAGCTTAAATACTCATGTTCATAGTGGTCTAACTTGATTCGGGGAGTAAGATTAAAACGAAAATTCTAATTTATATGTGATTTCTGAGTGCCTGAGTATAGAATTCGAAGTTACAATGCGATTTATAAACATGTACATCATTCATGTTCTAACACATTTAATCAGATTATTCTGGCAAATTGTGGCCATAAGTAAGTTTCTGTATATGTTTCATTATGTCAGAAATAAATCCCTACATCCAACAGTTGTGCATACCAGTTTGCCTTCATACAAATGGATACCTATACTTATTCATGACAGTAATGAATATATCTAAAAATTATAGCTAGGTCATATTCATAAAAATATTTCTACCTTAACTAACTCTTTTCTTTTTTTTATAATTTATTTTATTTCAATTTACATATCGACCCCAGTTCCCTCTCCCTCTCTCTCTCTTTCCCTCTCTCCCACCACCCGACCACCCTCCCCTCCCACCCCCAACACTCCACCTTAACTAACTTTTAATAGTTATTTTTCAAATCCAATATAAATATTTATATCTTTTTGGTTGGTAGATGTTACTTTCCATAAATTCCTTTGTGTATTAGAATTCTTTATTTTATCAAATATTGTATATAAAAAATTAAATTATTCAATGTGCCTATTTTGGGATTTTGGAGAATTTTACTGTTCAATTGTGAGTAAAAAGTAAAACATAATTATCTCTATTCAATAATAGACTTGTAGATTAACTTCAGTAGATCTCACTTAAATACTCATTTATTTCCCCTAGGTATTTCTTAATTCCTAGTGATTGCCACTACAATGAGGATTAATGTAGTGAGCTCCAGAATCATGGCAAGAATGGTATAGTAAATGAAATATTTTCACAGGATTAAGATTCCTTACTCTGTGAGTATAGACATTTTGAGAACTGTGTCCTATTATTCTTCTTAAGAAAATATATATCACATCATTATTCAATCATTTTACCTTCATACTTACTGAACTTTTAATGGTCATGTAGTGTGTTTATATGTATATTTGTTCGTGTTGTGAGTGTGTGTGGTGTATATGCATGTGTGAAAGAAGTGCATGTGCCCATGTATTTGCATAGACACCAGAGGAGGACATCAAGTGACACGTTTTATGGCTCTTGTAACTTTTAAAGTCTTTCACTGAACTCAGTTCTGTATTTGTGGCCATAAAACTCCAGTGATCCTTCTATTAAATTCCCTAGATATGCTTGAGTTATAAGGGTCATGTCTGGCTTTTGATGTAGGAGGTGAGGATTTGAACTTTACTTCAACTTTATCTGGTTTCTAAAGAAATAGAAAAAATGTTTTTTTTTTCTAATATTGTACAGTAATTCCAAAGACTAATGTATTGGTAGATCATATCTGTGGACATTGGAGGATTATAATTAAATATGAGGTCTGATAAAAACACCGTTCAGCCTGATAAAGCATCACCATGAGCCAAGGAGGGACAAGGAACCACCTAATGACATGGAAGAATTAAAAATGCCCTAGGCTAAGGAAAAGCAAGAAAAGTACATCACAGAGGAAGTATATGGAAAGACTCCACTGAGGCCAGGATGCACATTGTAAAAGATAATTTACAGGGCCATCTGTGTCCTTAAGCTTAAAAATTTCTCCTGAAGAAAGTTCACAGACATCAAATGTTACAGCTTAGTAACAGAAAATTTTATAAAATATGATGTATTTCTATCTTAGAAATTGTGATACTCAATTTTTTGTTGGATTACTGGTTTCATTCTCAAAAAACCAGGAGGCAGTTGACTATATAAAACTGCAATGCTGTGAATTATTATTAATGCCCTAAGTGTGTGGCTATAAGATATATCACTCCAGTAGGACAGAGTACTGATATAGTTAAAGAATAGCCAATCCAGTGCAAGAACAGCAAGGTGGATGGAGGCAATGTCTTCCTCCTACTCACATCAACACTATGTGTTGTTATCATAAGAGAGCCATTTGTTAACCTTGATTTCAAAGAATCCTGAATATGAATCCTGAATATTGGAAAATTCTCATCATGTATCTATTTAAATATGACAGTAACTTTCTTCCATTGTGATTTCAAAAATCATTCACCTTAGAAGGTTATAGTTTCTGCATAATTGGCCTTAAACAAAATTAGTCTTTTTATTAGACCAAAAGAATGCAGATTTGATAAGTATGTTTCCTGCTATCATGGTGTTATTTTAAAAGAAGATAACCCTATGCAACACTGCAGATGACTCTGAGACAACAGAGTTCTTACAAGGTTCTCATTTTATTTGTCTGATATAGAGGTCCAACATTATTAAATATGTTTTGGAATTTTTTCAACAAGCATAGTTAGACAGTACAAAACAAAGTGATAATGGAGTAAGACTTACCAAGTTGCAAACCCCATGGACTCTTCCCTGTCTGGGGCAGAGACTTGGAAATGGATGTTTAGGAAGCAATTGACCTGTAACACTTGATGAGTCAGATGATTAAAACAAGTTTATATGTAACCAGGAGCTTTCTTGCAGAACTCAACATGCCTACTTTATCTATGAATAAATTTACTTCTCTCTGACTTTCAAAAATTAAATTAGAAACAGCTTTTTAAAAATAATATCATTTTTATTTAAATTTACAAGTTTGTTTTACATGTCAAACCCAGTTCACTCTCCCTCACCTCCTCCACTGCCCTAGCCACCAACAACCCACTATCCTATCCCCTTTCTGATCCCTGGGAGAGTGAGGCCTTCCATGGGGGATCGTCAAAGTCTGTCACATCATCTGAAATAGGACCTAGGCCCTCCTCTGTGTGTCTAGGCTGAGAGAGTATCCATCTGTGTGGAATGGGCTCCCAAATACTGTTTGTATACTAGGGATGAATACTGACCCACTACCAGAGGCCCCATAAATTGCCCAAGTCTTGAAGGCTCTAAGATGTCATATAAGATAGTCATCAGTCTCATTATAGGGGAAGGGCATTAAAGGTAGCCTTTCCACTATCGCTTAGATTGTTAGTTGGGGTCATCCTTGTAGGTCTTTGGACATTTCCCAAGTGCCATATTCCTCTTTAATAACCTGTAATGTCTCCTTCTATTATGGTATCTCTTTATTATTCTCCTCTATTCTTACATGAACTCTAACTGCTCCCTCAAGTCCTCATCATCCCTCTTTTTCTCCCCTTCTCTTTCTCCTAACTCCCTCTCCCCTCCAAACTGCTCCCAATTTGTTCAAGATATCTTGTCCTTTTCCCTTTCTCCAGGAGCCATGCATGTTTCTCTCAGGGTCCTTCTTTCCTAGTTATCTGGCAGTATAGACTGTAGGCTAGTGATCTTTTGCTCTATGTCTAAAATCCATATATGAATGAGTACATACCATGTTTGTCTTTTTGTGACTAGGTTACCTCACACAGGATGATTTCTTCTAGTTCCATCCATTTGGCTGCAAATTTAAAGATTCCATTGTCTTTTTCCACTGAGTAGTACTCCCTTGTGTAAGTGTACCACATTTTCTCGATCCATTCTTCAGTTGAGGAGCATCTATGTTGCTTCCAGGTTCTGGCTATTACAAATAATGTTGCTATGAATATAGATGAACAGATGTGCTTGAATGTGCATATTTTTGGTATATGCCTAAAAGTGACTCACTGATTTCCCTTTTCCTGAGGAATTGCCACACTGGTTTGCAAAGTGGCTGTAAAGTTTGCACTCCCACCAGCAGTAAGGAGTGTTCCCCTTTCTCCACATCCTCCAGCATAAACTGGTGGTGGTGTTTTTGATTTTAGCCATTCTGACAGGAGCAAGATGGTATCTCAGAGTTACCTTGATTTGTATTTCCCAAATGGCTAAGGATGTTGAACACTTTCTTAAGTGTCTTTCACCCATTTTAAATTCCTCTATTGACAATTCTCTATCCAGTTCTGGACCCAACTTTTTAATGGGATTATTTGGTGTTTTGGTGATAGCTTCTTTGAGTTCTTTATATATTTTGGAGATCAGCCTTCTGTTAGTTGTAGGGTTGGTAAAGATCTTTTCCACTCTGTGGGTTGCTACTTTGTCATGTTGACTGTGTTCTTTGCCTTACAGAAGCTTATCAGTTTCAGGAGGTCCCATTTATTAATTGTTGATCTCAGTGTCTGTGCTACAGATCTTATGTTCAGGAAGCAGTCTCCTGTACCAACTTCTTCAAGGGTACTTCCCACATTCTCTTCTAAGAGGTTCAGTGTGGCAGGATTTATGTTGAGGTCTTTGATCCATTTGGACTTAAGTTTTGTGCATGACAATAGATATGGATCTCTCTGCAGTCTTACACCTCTGCATCCAGTTATGACAGCACCCAGCACCGTTTGTTGAAGATGCTTTCTTTTTTCCATTATATAATTTTAGCTGTTTTTTTTTTTTGATGATCAGGTATTCATTGGTATGTGTGTTAATATCAGGGTTTTCAATTCAATTCCATTGATCTACTACCTATCTATTTGTGTGCCAATACCCAGCTATTTTCAGGACTATAGCTCTAAAACCGAGCCTCCAGAAGTTCCTTTATTTTATAAGGTGGCTTTGGCTATCCTGTATCTTTTGTTTTTCCATATAAAGTTGAGTATTATTATTTCCAAGTCTGTTAAGAATTGAGTTGGTATTTTGGTGGGGATTGCATTGAATCTGTAGACAGCTTTTTGCAAGATTGCTATTTTGACTATGTTGATCCTACTTGTCTAATAGCATGTTTCCATTTTCTGGTATATTCTATAATCTTTCTTTATTTACTCAAAGTTCTTGCAGTACAGGTCTTTCATTTGTTTAGCTAGCATTACCCAGAGATAGTTCATGTTGTTTGTGGCTATAATAAAGGGTGATGTTTTTCTGTCTTATTTCTCATCCCATTATTTTCTGTATATATTAGGGCTAATGATTTTTTGTTGTTGTTAATCTTGTATCCTGCCACTGTGCTGAAGGTAGAAGTTTTCAGAACACTTATATAAACTATCATATCATCTGCAGATAGTGACAGTTTGATTTCTTCCTTTCCAAATTGTATCCCTTTGATCTCCTTTTGTTGTCTTATTGCTATAGCCAGAACATTAAGTATATATTGAAGAGATATGTAAAGAGGGAACAACCTTGTCTTGTTCCTGATTTTAGAGAACTGCTTTTAGTTTTTCTCCATTTAGTTTGATGTTGGCTGTTGGTGTGCTTATATTGCTTTTATTATGGTAGGTACTCTCCTGTTACCCTTGATTCTCCAAGACCTTTATTATGAAACGGTGTTGGATTTTGTTAAAAGTTTTTCATTATCTAGGTAGATGATCATATGCTTTTTCTTTTTCAGTTTGTTTATATGGTTGATTGCATTAATATATTTTTGTATGTTGAACCATCCCTGCATCCCTGTGGTTCAGCCTACTTGATCATTGTGGATGATTTCCTGATGTGTTCTTGGATTTGATTTGTCAGTATTATATTGAGTATTTTTGCATGAGTATTTAGAGGGATATTGGTCTGTAATTCTCTTCCTTACTTGTGCCTTTTTGTGGCTTGAGTACCAAGGTAATTGTTGCCTGGAAAAAAGAGTTTGGCAATAAACATTCTGCTTCTCTTGTGTGGAACACCTAGAGGACTAGAGGATTATTGATATCAGCTCATTTTTAAATTTCTTGTAAAATTCTACACTGAAACCATCTTGCCTTAGCTTTGGTTTTTCATTTCTTTTTTTCTTTTTCTTTTTCTTTTTTTTTTTTTTTTTTTTGGTTTGGAAACTTTTGATGACTGCTTCTATTTCATTAGGGGGTTATGGGTCTTTTAAAATTGCTTATGTGTTCTTTTAATTTTGGAAAGTGATATCTATCCAGAAAATTGTCCATTTCCTTTAAATTTTTGAATTTTGTGGAGTATCAGTTTTCAAAGTATGACCTGAAGAATCTCTGGATTTCCTCAGTGTCTGTTGTTATGTCCCACTTTTATTTTTGATTTTGCTAATTTTTATGTTATCTTTCTGCCTTTGGCTAGTTTGGATAAAGGTTTGTTTATTTTGTTGATTTTATCAAAAAACCAACCCTTTGTTACATTGACTGTTTGTATTGTTTTCTTTGTTTCTACTTTATTGATTCAGCCCTCAATTTGATTATTTCCTGGTGTCTACTCCTCATGAGTGAGTTTGCTTCTTTTTGTTCTAGAGTTTTCATTTATGATGTTAATTCTCTAATGTGACTATTTTTTAGTTTCTTCATATGGGCACTTAGTGTTATGAGCTTTCCTCTTAGTACTGCTTTCAAAGTGTTCCATAAGTTTGGGCATGTTGTGCCTTCATTCTCTTTGAAATCTATGAAGTCTTTTATTTCTTTTTTTATTTCTTCCTTGACTCAGGTTTTGTTATTGCTGTTGTTTTGTTTTGTTTTTGTCTCTATTTCAGCTTTAAAACCTCTAAACTATTTCTTGCAATTTTTGGTTTGTCTTTTATTCTATTATTTTAAAAGTCTTTCTCATTTCCTCTTTTAGGGTCTCTATCATTTTCATGAAGTTGCTTTTAGGGTTGTTCTTTTCTGCTTCATCTGTGTTTGGATGTTCAATCCTTGCTGCTCTAGAGTCTCTAGTCTCTAGTGGCATCCTATTTGTTGTTCTGTTGTTAAATGTGTTTTTATATTGTCATCTTACCATCCCTTATTCCAGTGGGTGTGGTTGGGGTCTCTTCCTCTCCTGGTGGGTACAGGTACAAGGTTCTCTTCTGGAGGGTTCTAGCAGGTTTGATGGGTCTCAGGATGAGTGCAAGTAGGTCTGCAAGTCTCCTTCCCCTGGTGGGTTGAAGTGTGGCTAGCACAGAGATGTCAGTAGACTCTGGATGGCTTTTTCTGCAGGGAGCGAGTTGACCTGCCTGTAGCTGCCAAACCAAGAGATTCCAAACAGGGCAAGTGGAAGTTGGACCTGAGACAGAGGCTCAAGCTCACCTCTTCGTTGAGTCGGGATGGCACTATCACAGAGATATCAGCACACTCTGGATTGCTTGATCCATAGGGAGTGAGTTGATTTGCCTGCAGCTGCTATGCCAGGAGATCCCAAAGAGCCCTTATTTAACCTTTCTTTCATTCCATATGTCCTATTTTTCTGCTTTTTCTGTGTTGGTCTGGCAGCTGCTTGGCAGACTGACCCCGGGTGTCTCCCCTTTTCCCTTGATCTCTCTTTTCTGAGCCCAGATTCCTCCTCCTACTTATTTTAGCTTCCATACACACCTCACTTGTCTCCAAATTTAATGTGTATCACACACACACACACACACACACACACACACACACAGTGCTTTTTTATTCTAAAATAAATGCAAACTTAAGCAAGTTCAAGGAACAAACATGACACAGTTGAACTATGTAAAATGAGATTGGTGTAAAATATTATTGTTTATTTTTAAAATCTTATACACATATATTTTGTGTAAAACATACATATTTTGAAAACTGTCAATTAAAATACTCAAACTACAAAAAAATAAAACAAAAGGCAAAGGAATGTGATCATTGTTAACAAATGTATTAATTTAACTTTATTTATAAAATGAAAATTTAAAGACTGGGAAAATATTTCAGTCTGTTAATATGCTTTCCTTGCAAGCAAAGACCTGAGTTCACTCCCCAGAGCCCATAAACAACAGCTTGGTGTGATGACTTTTATTTGGAATTCCCGGATGAGGAGGAAACTTGGGTCTCTCTGAATAGACAAACTAGCTGAATCTGTTAGGTCCAAACCTATGGGAGACCCAGTCTCCCCAAGCAAAGCAATACAGAAGTATTCCACAATAGGTACTTGTGGAATTACCCTCAAACTGATGGCTTTACACACACATGCACACACACGCACACACACACACACACACACACACACACACACACTCGCAGGCATGAAGGCATACACACACATTCTTGTAACCTGCCTCATGATTATGCATGTATATATCTACAAAGTAATTAAAATATAAAATTAATATTAATCTGCCCTTTAAATTAACATAGGGGAAAAAAGCAAACAATGTAGAGGTGATTCCTTCTGTGTACCATAAGCTTTATGTTACTTACAGTGCTTATAGCAACAAATCACACAAAAATCCAGGTCAGTGTCACAGCACTTCTCAGCTGTGTTAGTCCATTTGAGATAGTTCAAGGAAGCCTGAGGCAGGAAAGATACAAAATTAAGTCATTCATCTTTTCACTAATTAGCTCATAAAACAGATGGACTCATAAAGGGCTATTTTCACATAAAATATGTGAAGTGCTTTTCTAATGTCTAAAGTCATTCAATTACAAATGTTTTTATTTAATAATTTAAAATCAAAATTTGATGCTGTATTTTGAAGGGTCCATTATTGAGAAATAATGTTAAGTATTTAATCGTGTTCAATAGCGATTTCTAAAACGCTCATGGTATATGTTAAAATAATGTATTCTAATCAGTGTATGCAAATTTTGTGTATTTATGGAATAAAATGTATTGTTATAATACACTAATATAGTATGTAATATTCATAGTGTTTGTTTTACTGTTTTATGATTCACCTTAAAGAAAAAAGGTTGCGGTACATAGCTCATTTAAGCATTTGCCTAGCATCCTTTAAAATAAAAATCAAAGGCTGGACTTGGTATCACACACAGACTTGGGTGGATCTCTCTGAGTTCAAGAGTAGCCCATCTAAGCAGCATAGTAAACTTGTCTCAGATAAATTAATAAAACTCCCATCCACTTTGCAGGAATGTCCAAATAAATATTCTTGCAGATCATCCCTACCTAAACTTCAAACATTCTTAATTCCGTTGTAATGTCAATATTCAAAATAAACATAAAAATAAATGTTTATCATGTCAACTATCTTAGTTTTCAGTATCAGAGATTGTCTACTGTGAAACAGAATCTGAAACCCAACAGAGAGAGAGAGACAAAGACAGAGAGACAGATGCACAAACACACACACACACACACACACAGAGAGAGAGAGACAGAGAGACAGAGACAGAGACAGAGAGAGAGAGAGAGAGAGAGACTCACACTTTGGAATTCTTACTTCAGGAATAAATGGTCACATACACAAAATTTAAATTGAGATGAAATATCAGCATGTTGAATCTTTCATGTCCTAATCTTTCATGATAGTTGTTAGGGACCTTGAAAACCCATAAAAAGAAGAAAAACAACCAATGGGTGATTCAGATTTCACATTCTTAAGATATATACACAACAACTGAAATAAATTAGCAAGATATGAGTCTAAACTGAACTCTTGCACAATGTTAGAAGAAACATATAAACATGATGAATCTACATTAGAATACAGTTACGAAATATGTGTTAACAAAACACAAGACACACAAACTTTAGTCTTCACAAGGAGTATAGTTGAGTGGCAATAACAACTTAAAGATTATTGCACAATTAACACTGTTGCACTTTCATATTTTCAGGATATATATATATATATATACATATATATATATATATCCTTAAAAATAGTGAAAGCAAGGGTAGTGCAGATGTTTTTAAACCAATATTCCACATAGCATTATTATAACAACTAAGTGGCAGAGGCCACTCAAGAGACCACTGATAGTTGAATGGATAAAATTCACAAGTTAAAGAATTCTACAGAGTATGATTGAGCCTGGACAAAAACATTTTGAAACATTGTGACCACATGGATGAGTACTAAAGATATGTTCTAAGTTAAATCAACAACAGAAGGTCAAGTATTATATACTAACTCTTACAAATTTTCTATAAAAGTCAATTTAAATAAAAGGATAGTATTCACTGGAGAGTGAGTATGAGAGGAGAGGGAAGTTAGTATATAGCTAACACAGACTATCACATGAAGAGGATACAAGTGTTGTAGGCATGGATGGCAATAATTACATAATAATATGAAGGCTGTTGTTCCCATAAAAAATGATGAGCTGAAATGAATTATATGGTAAACTTTTGTTGCATATATCCTGCTGTGAAAAAGGTGGGTAATGTATGGGTAAGAAAGGACAAACTAATTACCTAACAAATCTTTCAGATTCCCTTGTTAAATTTTATGCAAAAATTGTTCCCTATCTTAATAGGAGCAACAAATTATTTCTTCTTGTGCTTTTTGAGGGGGCCTAAATAAATTAATCTTCTTTTTGCCCCATGTGTGAATGTAACAAGACAGCTTATCATTAATCTTTCCTGATCCTTCATGGAAATTTCTTCAAACCTATCCTGGTGGTGCTGGCTTGCAATCTCAGTTACTTGGGAGATTGAGGAAGAGGGATAACCAGTTCAAGACCAGCCCGGACTACAAAAAAGTTTAATACTAGCATGGACAGCTTAGTAAGACTCAATCAAAACAAAACAACAACAAAAAAAGGGCAGGAAGCCTTGTGTAAGAGTTCAGTGTCACATCACTTGCTGAGTGCACAAGGCCATGGATTCAATGTCCAATACTGAAAGCAGAAGGATAATCATCTCTGTGATTTCTTTCTACTACAAGATTAACTTCTAGAAGTAAGGATCTTGCTTCCTTCTTAACATTTATTTTGTGTGTTTTCCAAGAAGGTAATTATATCTGGAAGTTTTTTCTAAAATATATTAGATATCTCTATAATTAGGGTTTTAAAGAACTGAAAAGGAAAATATTACATGAGAGAAAAGCCTTTCACTAGGGACATATTTTGTTTTTGCCTGTAAGATTAAAAAAAAAAGAGAGAAAAGAAAAAAAAGAGCACTCTCTCAAAGTGCATCTTATTTTCCTACATAATTTGAATAACTAAATCCTAAAAATCACATGATGAGTCATTGGTTTTATCCTTTGCCCACCAGACATAAACTATACTTTTAATTTTTCCTTTTCCTTATATATCTTTTAATATAAATGTTCAATGGGTGTTTAAATCCTTTACCCAAGGTTCTCTTATCTTGTTCCAAATTAACAAGCCTAATCCAAACATGTGAACTTAAAAAAAATTGTTTTCATTAATTATGATTCTTTTCATGAAAAAAAAACAAAAATAAAAAAAAACACTGCCTAGTGAAAGTTAAATCTGAATACGAAATTATCTGTCTTAAAGAACAGAATGAAGTAGTAAGCTAAATTTATTAAAATATAAAACCTTAAAGTTTAATTTTTATCAAACCTCTATATACAAGTCTTTTGCAACTGTAACTATAGTGTTAAGATAGAGTTCATGGAAACTTGGTGGATTCATGGTGACCAGGGCAGAGGGATAAACATGTCAGGCATACAGAGCTTAAGTGAGAAGTTGTATTAGAAAAGGAAGAGTGGGGGGAGGGGAGAAAAGAGGTAGACAGACACAGAGGCAGATAGAGGACAGAGGATCAGAGGGAGACAGGAACAGTTCTGTCAGCCCCTGGGACATGGCAGGAAAGGGAGAGAAATAAAGAAAATGGGGATGAAAAGAGCAGAAAGAGAGCGTTAAGTAGGTGTAGGTCCTTCTTTTTAAAGGAGTCCTTTGTACCTGTGCTGACTAGGGTACTGCCTAAATGCATTCTGCCAGTTAATAGGGGCAGGCCAGCATAATGCCTGAATACTTACACATGGTGACTTCATTAGTTTTATGAGAAGACTCATGCAATTCATAACCGTTATGGTGTGAGAACTAGAACCCAATGTCTTGAATTTTCAAGCCACACACATTCAGGTGGTGTTGGAAAAGTAAATAATAATAGTTAAGCATTTCAGATGCACACTTTCTTCCCATATATACACATGAAACTCTCACTTAGGATAGCATCAATGATCAGCAGTTGAGAGTCATAATTGATGCCTTTCTATGAGATGATTTCTTGTCCATGTGGCTCAAAAGTATTCAATAAAAGCAATGCTAAACAAAAGCCACACAAAAACTGATAATGTAAATAAAAATTATCTTGTGTTTTGTGGTTTTAATGCATATAAATGTATTTAAACTTATTTCATCAATAATACACTAAAAACTAAACAATGAAAGCTAATTTGGGATAGCTATGATGTCTCAGCATGGAACAATTTATTTACTAATTAAGCATCCAATGATACAAGAAGGCTAAGGGACACAGTTTTTAAAAAAAAAGTTTTTAACTTTGAGTATTCAGAGGGGAGTACTTAGTAAGTGAAGGCTTAAAGGTGGTCATAATGTCCCCCGAGAGAGGGACAGGTAGTAAATAGTTAGAATTTGGATTGAATCTATAGCGCTTGACAGAGAACACCTGAAATGGCTTAAATGGTCCAGAAGGAGCCATGATATGATGATAGCAGCAAGTTGTATGACTGAAATCACTTTCAATGGGTACATCAAAATGAACCTTCTGTTAACTTTAATGAAGAGCTGTGAGTGTTTGCTGTACCCGAATTCCAAGTTAGAATTGTGAGCATTGGCTTCACCAGGATAGAACCATCTCCAGAAGGCTTTGGCAATGGGCATGTGACCTTGTTCTAGTACCTTCCCAAGTACTAATGCTGGATCCTGGTGCAGTATACATAAACTGCTCAACTATTTATAAAACTATTCTCAAGCACATGGGGTTATAAACAGATTAACAGATAGAGACACATCATTTCTTGGTCAGGTGTTCATTCAAGAAATACTTGCCAAACACATGTAGGATGGACTCTGATCCAGACTGTACTCATATAAAGAACCACTTCAAAAACAAAAGGGCCCATCAGAAATTCAAAAGGATGAGTGATCAGACAATTTGTTAGAAAAAAAAGTACAATTTTATCTATATAGAACCATCAGTAAATCCATACATACTTTATGGTAAACACACTATTATAAAACATTAAAACTTATTTCTGAGAGAATGAAAACTTGGTATTTGATGAATTTGTAGTAGAAAATCAGCCTCACATCTGATCTGAATTTTAGTCTCTCTGTATAACTTTATTAATGCTAATTATTATACAATAGGGTAGTAATGTAGTTTTATATAATGTTCATTGGTGAAAACATAAACACAAAACTTTCATTCATGTACTTCAGAGGTGACTAACAAGCTTCTTTCCAGTTCAGTGGTTTTCCCTATGTACACAGTGTTCTAAGGAGAGTTGAGATTGACACAGAACTTACCACATTGTTCTTGGCACTTTAAGTGAAGCACCACATTTAAAAGCTATGGAAGACTTGAGAAAGCACAATTGTGAGTTATTCCCTTTAGAAAATGCTTTCAGCTGTAGTGGAGAAAGAGTTCATGTGATGACGATAAAGTAACAGAAAGATTGGCACTCTATATTTGTACTACCTAAACATATAAAACAAATCAATCAATCAACCAAGCAAACAAACAAATAAATTCATGTTATGAAAAATGTCAGCTGAAGGAAAAGTAATTAATACCACAAGTTGCTTCCGAAGAATGTGGAGTGCTGGGGTGCACAGGACAGAAGGCTGGGTTACTTCTCTTTCTCCTACAGCTCCATATCCTTTCTTGCCATATTTATCCCCTTCTAATTCTCCCTCTCTGAGAACAGACTTAAAACCAAACAAAAAGTAATGGTTTGTAGTTCAAGTTACACCATGCTGAGTCTATAATGTTTGAGCGTATCATGTTAACCTTTGTTTAAAAGCATAATTATCTTTCATATATAACAAGAGGGCAAAATTAATAAATTCTCTTTAACAGAGAAAAGATAAATATGCAGATTCCCCTTGTCAGAATGAAAGATGAGTGTTATTCTGTAGCTGTGCTTGCTACATTGTAATTACTTTCTCAGCAGTATATTAATTAGTCACCTCCAGTAGTCTAGAACTCTTTGATGCTAGGTAATGAGATTAATAAAAGATCTCTACCAGCCCTCCGGAAGCTCCCACAGGCATCAAGTATTTTAAATTGTATTGCCTGTATATAGACATGAAAAGCCCTTCAGGTGTCAGGAGCTAACCCAAAACTCTGGTGAGCATATCACGGTGCCTAGTGCTTAGAAAAGGAATATCTATCAGAGTAGCATGCCTATAAGCCAGGCCATCACTGATGTTGGTGAGGCACTTTCTCTACAGGTATAATCTGATGCCAGCTAATGCCTGAAGGGTTGCAACCTCTGAGGGACAGTTTGGAATTAAATGACACTAAGCAAAATGGATAGAGCATTAATTGAGAAGCATGTGTTAAAAAGGAGAAAATATCAGAAAGTTTTCTTCTAGACGCAACTGTAAGTTTCTGAAGATAAACTATTTACACGAGGAGATAATAATGAATCATAGAAATAGTAATTGAAAATAAAATTGGACTATATGTTGTAACTGCCTAATATATTGTATCTTCCTAATAAGTGTGTATGTGGGAAATTTCAGATCCCACAACTTTGATACATGTAGGTATTGCGGTATAGTCCTTCTGTAGCACTGACCACGCCCATTGGGGGGTGGAGCGATGGGCGTGGTCAGTGCTACAGAAGGACTACCTCACTACATGTGGGTCTTTTTTCTGTAGTTTGGGCATTTTTGTTTTCTCTATAAATGTCCCTTAGGAATTTTGAGTAGCTTGTGGAAGTTGATCACTGTGTGTTTCCTGGCAGGAAGAAAATGGTAATTAAAATGCCATAAGCCTGGTGAAGTTGCCTCCTCTCAAACACACTCTCTGAGGAAAGAAGGCTGCTAGAAACCAAGCCATGACAATGATCAATAGAACATCCCTGAGCAACTATATGTACAAGATTAGAAGCTAATTCTAATATTCTTATATATGTGTTATCTATAGACAAAGGGGCAAATTTCTATTTCTAGTTTTTATTTTCAAAAAATTAATATAGTGTTAAACAATTTCCTTTAGATGACAAGAGAAAAATGTAACAATTGTATCTTCTATTTTTCTTATATTATTGCAAAGATTTTTCTGGATAATATTGCCTTTTGAAACAAAAGGAGCACTTGATATTTGCTGAACTTCCTATAGAGTTACCTGAGTATGCACTATGCTAACCACTGATACTGCAAATAAGGACACCTGCAGAAGGGATTGCCTCAGAGAAGTAAACCAGTCAAGGCTTGACCTTTTTGCTTCCTGGGGCTATGTTCCCAGGAAGGCAGTAGAAAGATTTAGAATGTCCCCAGACAGAGAAAAGTACCATAACAGAGAATGCACTGGAAGTTCTGCTAAGAAGAGTTGCAGTGTAAAGGTGTCTGAATGGAATGGGAAATTTGCATTTGAATATAGTAGATCAATAAATATTAGGAATTTATGTCCCTTAATGTTCCATAGCAATAACATTACTCTTCATCAGTACACATAAAAACAGAGCTGGACTAAGGAGGAGATGAACACCTGTTTTTGGTTTTGTTTTGTTTGTTTGTTTGTGTTTTTTGAGACTGGGTTCTTTGTATTGGTTTGGAGCCTGTCCTGAAACTCGCTCTTGTACACCAGACTGTCCTCAAACTCACAGAGATTGGCCTGTCTCTGTCTCCTGAGTGCTGGGACTAAAGATGTGCACCACCAACACCTGGAAATGTTTGGTTTTAATGAGTGGTTCACGATGTGAATTTCTCTGTGTTGCTTTGACTACAACTGCACACCGCAAGCTGTAAAAGGTATGTATGACCAGATGGATTGTAATACTATGTCTTAGGGAACCAGCTCACATGAATGTGTTGGCAGAATGTCACTGTGAGTTCATAGGACAGCAATGGAGTTTGTGAAATGTTACATTTAGAATGTTCACTTCCATTTATGTTATCTCATTTTGACACAATAATCCCATCACTGTCATACACTTCCAGCATTGGACTGACTCAGACCCCCTGAACATGGGTCTTAGTGAGAAGGCCTGAGCAGTCTGAGGGACCTCTGACAGTGGAACCAGGATGTAACCCTGGTGCACAAAAGGACAGTGGGAGCACATTCCCCATGGAGGGATACTCTCTTAACCTAGAGGCAGGAGGGAAGGCCTAGGCCCTACTCCAAATGACTTGACAGATTTTGAAGATCCCTCCTGGAAAGCATCACCCTCACTGTGGAGTGTGTGTGTGGGAGGGATGGGATGGGATGTGTGGCAGGGATATGGGAAGGAGGAAAGGAACAGGGATGAACTGGGGGAGAGGAAACTTGGATTAATATGTAAAATAAGGACATAAATAAATAAATAATGAATAAATAAATGATTGACAATTCCAATTCACTATTATTTTACACTTGTCTTCTTGTATTATATTACAAATACTATGGTGCTTATTGCTGAAATTTGAATAAATTCACTAAATTGATACTATTAAGTTACTATAGTGTCATAAACATCTGTTGTGTGTCCAAGTGAAGTAACCTAAGAAATGTTCTAAACCCTGAGATTTAAAGTGTAGTCCTAGGGGGAAAGTGTTCAGTTCTTGTCAAACTTCAAAAGTAAAGAGTCTAGGAGTCTCTCAGCTGAAGTATCACAGAGTCTGATTTGAATCTTTTAAAATGATTTTATTAATTCTCAGTATGAATGATGACCTCTGATGCCACATACTCCTTTACCTCCGGCCTTTGAAATAGCCCAAGGGTTTTTTGTCCAAGTAAATATTTCTGTACTGTTCTTTAGTACTTTGACTATGATTATTTAAACATGATAGATTCATACCTGAGAATAGGGCTTATATTCAGCAATATTGGCTTATTAATGGTAATTTTCAATTAGATTTGAAAAATTGGCATTAAGAAAAACTTTTTTTGAAAATCTCTGGAAGAAATACATTCAATTGTTTGAGTGTATATCTCTCTTTGTTATAGGAAATAAATATTTATATCTTCCACATTTCAGAAAATCAAAACACTGACTGTCATCCTGTAGTGTTACAAAAAAATCATTAGTAAAAATAGACCAATGGAGGGGAATTGAAGTTTTAAGGATGCATGTACATGAAAACATTGTAATGTGAATTTGTTTTATCATTATTTGTTGCTCACCTGCAATGAGGAGCAAAGACCATTTTTTCCTCAAGTTCCTTTCATCATGTTCTATCACCGTTGACACAATATGATTGGTCCATTTGGACATCAACTGAACCCTGTAAGACCATGACAGAAAAGAAGCTGTTCCTTAATAAATTTGATTATTTTAGGAATTTCTTTTGTTATAGTGATAGAAAGATGACTACTCAGTATCTCCTGGAATATTAGTTTACTAAAAGAAGTTTGATAAATTATGATACACAGATTGGTCTCTGTTGAAATTGAAGTTAGATAATGCATTAAATTTCATTTTACTTGTACAAGTTTGGTTTATTCTGTAATTGTCTAAAATACTTGAAAAGAGAAAAAAAATGAAAATAATGAGTTCAAACCTTTAGCCAAGCATATAGTTTTGTGTGGACATAGTCTAGGAAACATGGCTAAATCAAGAGAGAAATGTTCTAAATTATTGGTACTGTGGGTATCTGGAAGTATGTTTGAGCAGATGATGAGTTTACTGAAGTCAAGCAATTCAATGGTGTTCTCTATGTTTTAATTACTTGTTTCTCTTTCCTATGCATAGTGATTTTGTACATTAACTATGTAATTGATAAATTGTAAATTTAAATTCAAGGACTTGGAAATCATTATATTTAGTCATGACTTTTGCAACATGGATTTCTCTATTAATATGAATGCCGCTACTATGGTTTACTCAGGTAACATTGCCACATCATAAATATTCCACTGGATTTCCCTTTATCATAGATGATTTTTGTCATCTACTAAATTATGTTCTCCAACCAAGACTGGTATTTTGAAGCCAATTCCATCCTATACTTCGAAATATTAACTATATTTGGAGGCAAATCATTCAAAGAATTATTATGTTTAAATGAGGCATTACAAGCAGTCATAATCCAATATATGTTCTCATAAGATTAGTTTGGAATGAAGATGCACTAAAGGAAGATCCTTTGTCCTACATTGTTACAGCAATTTCAACATGTACTTTTATCCTGTACCCTGTAGGTCATTTCCCATTTGTTCCTCCAGATACCATCTTTCTCTGTTACTGCATTTTTAATGCCCAATGGAACATAGCTACTTAGTTGCTGTGAGAATTCACCAAAAGATCTGGATGCAGCCAGAAAATAATTGCTAATTCCAGGTCTCTACAGTCATGTGTCCATTTCCTTCTTTGGTCTATGCTTCTGTGATTCCTCAGAAAGTGTTTCTGCAGATCTAGATTGCTTTTGGGCAAAGTACCTCCTCTCATTGTCTTCCTCAAATCCATTTGAATTTCTCAGCTGCTCCTGTCAGGGTATGAAGATAGCAGTCTACCAGATGTGGGGCCTTAGAAAGACAAGATTAGAAAGTCAGCATTATCTGATTGGATTATGCACTTTGTCGTAGTGCATTGTTTCTTTCTTCTACTTCTTTATGCTAAATCAGAGAGTGCCTTAAATAGATTGTATAATCAATGTGTAATTAGTGAGCAGCTATCTTACAATACTTTTAAAGATGTTCATCTGCTACAGTTGATGTTTTTAATCTCCTAAAAGTAATTATAGGTTGCTGAAGGGAACCAGAGAGGCAGAATTAATGTTAGCACTTCTTAATTTACAGGATCTCAAAATGTTTTCTCTTTCAACTTCACCCCACTTATCTTTTGCTTTCATAGAGGGTTTAAAAGTGCCTACAAATTGAGAAATTGAGAAAAGTGAAATTTGGGGATCACTATACACAATGAATATTAAATTTTATAAGTTATTATTTATATTGAGGTTTCTTGAGAAACAGAATATATCATAAATAATGTGAAATAATTGCTTGAAATATTCCAGACACACAAAAAAATCACTCATCAGACTAAACTTTATAAAATTTCATTATCAGATTTCTAAAGTTGCATGGTTTTCATTAACAGCCTGTCAATATTTCGCTAATAAAGTTTAAAATTGCACCTTTGCTGCCATCTATACTCAGAGGAGAAGAATTACATGGGGTCTTACAGCACTGGGTGCTTTGATGAATGAAAAAGTAATAATACATAAGATAATTGCCTGACACAGTCTGGTTTCATTGATCTCCATGCTTTTCCAAAAAAGGTTTGTGAAAACCCACAAATCCATATATTTACCAGGCAGTATAAAATCCACAATTTTAATTGTCCTTTACTGAATGAGACAATGGGAAGTAAATATATGCAGGTCATAAATCACTTATTTCAGGACATTTTATGCAGTATAGAAAACACTAAATTAGTATACTCAGTAAAGGTTTATAGCATGCGTATTTATACCTTTAACATTGATCTCTCTAATTAAAATTAAAAAATTAATATGGAACCATTAATTTCTCTTTTTTGACATATCCACTCCCACCTATTACATATTCATAAATTCCCTTGGTAAGAAACATGAAGGAGTTCTTTGTGAAGTTCTTGAGAGACTCTGTATGAGATTCTGATCCCAGTTCAGACACATACAGGCTCTATGAACTTGGGAAACCTGTTCAACCTCCCAAGATGTCATGTTTCTCACTAGTAACAAGAAGACAGAATCACTGTCTCATTTTATTTTGAAAGTTAAATTTGATAGCATAATGCTTGTGTTAGACAAAATGTTCAGGACAGTATATTTAGCTAGACTCTTGTCTTTCTCAGTTCTGAAGACAGGATTATAGTTAATGCGGATAATGCTTGCAGCCATTCCACAGCCATATGAAGAGATATTTAGTATTCAACATGTGTTATTTCTGTTGTTTTATTTCACTGACTAGAAAGTTAATCCACATATAAAAGCCAAAATTCAAACACTGAATCAATATACACAGAGAGATATTATCTTTTCTCATATTTCCTCTCTTCTGCTTCCGGAAACCAAATATACTGTCCAAATTACTGTGCATACTGCTCTCATTTTTCTTCTCCTGCACATCCTCTTGCATAGATTTTATTATTTTTAACACTAACAAGATCATCCAGTGCATTTTGTTGCAAGCTGACACTTAACTGAAAGTGCTTTAGCTGAATTCTGCTCAGCTTGACTCATATTTCAGCATGTTTCCACATCTGAGAATTCAATTTTCCTTGAGAAATATTGAAAAATAATACAAAACTTTGCTATAGTTTTCTTAGGAAAAAATGGAGATAACTCCAAAGAACCGTCTCTTTCTACAGTCATCATCTTTCCTTTGTCCTTCTCTGGCTCTCAGTCTGTTCTGCACGACCCAGCCTTTTGCTTCCCCATGCCCCATCCACAACTGTTTCCATTGTCTACAAATGTTTCACTTACTTCAAGCAATGTATCTATGTTTTTATTGATTTCATAAGCAAGAGATTTCCTCTGTATTCTCTAAAATGGGAGAGAAGGGTTAAGGATCTAGAAGGAAGGGCATTTTAAACTATTAGACTTCTTTTTTTCCCACTTACATTTCAACCTTTGTCTCATTAGAATTAAGTAATTAAGTAAGTAAGTAAGTAATACCAAAAGAGAATATTAAAACACCTACCCAGCCACAAACCTTTGAGCTACATTGGAGGGCTGCCTACAAATATGTAAGGACTAAGCTTGTGGGAGTTACCAACCAGTAACTGTTTTGACTTAAGACCCATGCCACAAGTTAGAACCCATATTTAGCACTACTTACATGATGTGATCAAGAACCTGGAATTAGACAGACCTGGAAATTAGGATAAAACCGAAACTATTGTTCTTCCAGGAACCTGAAACTAGATAGCTCTGAGACCAAGGGTAGAACCAAACACAATGGGTTAAAAAAAATAAAGAATGAAATGTATACTCATTGATCAGATCAGTACTTTATCCAGTTGTCATCAAAGGGAATTCCCTAAGCAGCAGATGGCAGCAAGAGTAGATACCCAGGCAAACATTATATGAAAACAGAGTCTAAACTGGAGGACTGCATCTGGTCATTCTCCTCACAGAAAGGGGAACCCTGCATAAGTGGCTGATGAAAGATTTAGGAGTCAGAGGGAATGATGTACACCAGGAGAATGTCCCAACGAATCAACTAAACTGGGCTCACAGGGACTCACAGAGACAGAAATGCCAAGTACAAAGCATTTATGAATATATACCAGATCCTCTGTTATGGCTGTTGGTTTGGTATTCTTCTGGAACTCCTAACAATGGGGGAAAGTGTGTCTCTGACTCTTTATCCTATTCTTCGGTGTTTTCCTCCCACTGGGTTTCCTTATCCAGCCTCAGTATGAGGGCTTTTTGCCTGGTCTCATTGTATCTAGTTCTAACTTGTTTGGCTACCTCTATTTTTCTGAAGTCAAAGAGTGGATGTGGAGGAGATAGGAGGTAGAGTGGTAGGGATAAGAGGATTGTGGTTAGGATATATTGTATGAGAGAAAAATCTATTTTCAAATAAAAGAAATAAAATGACTCTTAATGATATTTCAATATACCTGTAGATGAGTGTCTTGCTCAAACACTATCATAGAAGCTTCCTCATGCAACAGATGAGACAAATACAGAGACTAAGAGCCAGAATTTATGCAGATAGTAAGAGACCTTGGAATACTCAGCCCTAAATGGGATGTCTCCAGCACATCATTCCCATCAAGGTCCATGAACCCCAACAGAAGAAGAGTCAGAAAGTTTCTAAGAACCAGAGGGGATGGTGGACACCAAGAAAACAAAGCCTTCTAAATCAATAGGCTCTATGCAGATATGAACTCACAGGGACTGAAGCACCATGCACAGGGAACGCATTGTCTGTACCAGATTCTCCTTTTAGCTCTTAGAGTTAAAAGGAGAAATAGATACATATTTCCATCTTTAACCCAGAAGCTATCTCCAATTAATAATCACTTGTAAATAATAATTTGGTTTCTTCCAAGTGAATCTTACTGAGGAAAAAAACTACTGTTAAAGGTAGGTAGGTTGCCTGCCCAGCAGTAGATGGACAACAGAAAATGAACTAAATAGCATTCTGTAGGTTCCTTGACTCATAAAGTTATGTCATTGGTCTTCCTTTAATATATATATATATATAATTTTTGTTTATATTTTGTCTCTCTTTTTAACTATGGGATCTTTCTGGTATATTGTGGCTTTCAGGTTAGTGTTTTATAGGTTTTCTAAGTGTATGAATGAGTGTGTCAGATTCTTCTGCCTTCTTTTATTTTTTTCTTTCTGTTTGCTTTGTCTAATTCTGATATATTAGTTTTTGTTTTATATTATTTTACTTTAATTTATTATGTTCCAATAGAAACCTATTTGTTTTCTATTTAAAGACAGAGTGGATCAGGATAAAAGCTGTGTGGAGGATTCAGACACTCTTCTGTAATCATGATACATAGTGTCGAAAAATTCTATTACTCTTAATAGGAAAAAAGAGGAAAGAAAATATTCTTTTAGTGCTGTATGATTCCAAAGGGCCCCATGTGATTCTATTCTCTGCTGAGTGTTGTCAAGTAACCATATGCAGCTGGACTCCTTCCACTACAGTTATTGACTTCTACAGAGCCTCTATTGAAGGCTTAACTGACCTAAATTAGATGTATTGATCATTTATATACATAGCAAGACACATATGCACTATTTTTCTTTCTGTGTGTCTCAGCCTAAAACTTACACCTTGATTTCAATATAAACAGATTTATTTGGGTAATGCAAAAAGGAATCCTACAATCTAATAGCTTGGTATCAGATTACTACATTTAAAGAAAAATGTGTGCTTATTTGTTCTTATCTAGGTGGTAGACTGATAAGTAACATATAATTTATTTTTATATTTACTTATTTCACATCCTGAATGTAATTTCCCTCCCTCCTTTCCTCTCAGTTCCTCTTCCCATTCCCTCTGCCTCACCTGCTTCAACTCCTTCCCCATTTCTATTTAGAAATGTGTAGGCCTCCCCATGGATATCAACAAAACATGCCATATCTTAATAATTAGTATGACCAACATAGTCATTTAGTGTTCCTTTGTGTTGCTATTTTGAGGTATACAATTATTATTATTCATTATTGTTATCCTACTTATTAATATTCATTCTATCCAAACTTCACCTCCCCTTGCTAACTATCTTCCCTGTAGCCTTTCTCAACATTATTCACTCCAACATATAAGTAATAAAGACAATATTTATCCTTATGTACCTGATCAATTTCTATGGAAATATTTTTATCTAATTATCACAAGTGGCCTCAAGCAACAAGATTTATCTCTTTGTATGTTTAGCCAATATTCTGTTGGTCATTTACAGCCATTTTTCTTTCTCATCCATCCATTATCTTCATTTTGTTCGCTTGGCATATTGGCTGCTATGAACAGTGATGAACAGTGATGTAATCCTGTGGGATTGAAGATTTTTCTTATGTACTGGTTATTGGAACATTTGATAGGTTTGTTTTTTAATAATATCTATTATTTTTCATAACAACTTTACTGATTTACATTCCCAATAATAGTGTGTGAATTTTTTAGTTTTCTCATTGCTTTGATCAAATACTTGACAAGAATCACTTTACAAGGAAGTGCCTATTGTTCCTTACAGTTTAAGACACTTTCATTACTGGGAAGACACAGTTATATGGAGCAGCTGGTCATACATAACCTGCAGTAAGAAAGAGAGGAGACAGCAAGTGAGTTGATTATAGAAGCTCAAGTCCCATTACTTTACCCAGTTAATCTCTATTCCCTAAAGCTTCTGTGTCTTTCCAAAACACCAACATCAAGAAATCAAGCATTCACTCATATGAGCCTGTTAGAATATGCCATATTCAAATCACTAGTATATTAACTTCCACTTTCTCCCTAGTCACCTTCATGTATTATTTTGTCTGATTTGGGTTTTGTTCCCTCTTTGTTTTTGTTGTTTTGATTTTTTTTTTTGCCTTTTTAAAGATTTTTTGTGAAATATGTATTTTAATCAAACCATATTAGTCACTACAACAGATACAGAACATATTGAACTCTAGAAAACACCCAAATTCTCACTTGAAAGATTTTTTAAAAGGTACATATCACTTTACTTCTTATTAACAAATGACACAAGAAAGGAAGACAACTCCAGACTGAACATAATAGGGGGTGACTAAAGAATAAAATAAACAAGGCACAAAGTGGCTATAAGCTAAAGCATATATTCTGAGATACTGAAAATAAACCCCATCATGATAAAGTTAACAGTGCACTTTCTGAACTTATATTACTTATATTCAATTAGGTCTCACTGTGAGGTTCTGGTTGTCCTGGAACTCACTATGTATACCAGGCTGGTCTTGAAATCAGAGATCCATCTGCCTCTGCTTCTGAGTATTCTAATTAAAAGAGTGGGCTGTTATACCTGGCTTCCTTGGTCTTTATTTTATTTTATTTTTTTGATACGAGCCATTGTAATTTGAATGAAGTAGTAGCTCATATTTCTGATTAGTATTTGCCTAATGATTTATAGTGTTGCTTACTTTCTCATTTCCTTGAAAATTTAATTGAATAAGTTTACACTTTTGAAGGTATATGTTTCACTAGGACCCTACGCAATGTTTCTTCTAATGCTCTTATTGCCTGTATTACTATATCCTCTCCTTGGACTACAGGTAAAAATACTTGGAGACCTCTGTGGCCTGTGGAAGACTGAAGTTCTGCTAACCCTTAGCCCTTATCATACAAATTCTAGGGTTTTTAGAGAATGACATTTTCAAATAATGTGAAATAGAAATGAACCTCATATTTAAAACTCTTTTTTTTTTCTAGTATAAGTGTTTTGTTTGTATGATGAATATATATCACATGTGTGCCTGGTGCCTGGTGCTTGGAGAAGAGAATGCATTAGATCCCTTAGGAGAAGAGTTACAAATGGTTGTTAGCTGCTGTGTGGGTACTGGTAATCAAACCTCAGTTCCCTTAACCTCAGTGCTCTTAACCACTGCAACATCTCTACAGTCTCCTAAATGAATCTCTTTAAAATGCATCTATTAAAAGAAATGAACAAGAAAATACACTACAAAGATGAGAGGTCAGATGAAACTAAGAGGCAAACAGAAACATACACACATAGAAAAGTTAAATTAAAAAAAACTGAAGTTTAAGACTTGATGAAATTATAAAACATGAATTTAAAAGAAAATTACAGGAATATAGAGTGATGATTGATATGAATATGTTTAAAAATAGTTCTGTCATTAATTGAATTTAATATCTGCTGATATGTACTAATTGACAAATATTCATGCATTTAGTTATTACTGGAATATTTATTACTCAGTTAAAAAGTTGCATCAAAACACTCAAACTTTTGGAGGAATCACTGAATATATCAAATAGAAGGAAAATTATATCTACTGCTATCAAACCAATAGTGTTATTTAGCTTATATCTCTCTGACCACATGACATATAAATTATTTTCACAAACAAGAGGCTTTATAAATCAAATATCAAAATTTAATTTGGTCTTAGCAGATTGACCACACACAATTCATGTCTGTGAATCTACTCCCTTGCTTCTAGTTATAGGAAGTGATGAACAAGGATTTTTTTAAAGAATTAAAACCTATCATTTAACACGTGTTTCAAAAAGGGTGATTTTTCCACAGCCATGCTATGATAAACCCTGAAGCTAAATAGAGTTAGGATTGTCTACCACTTAGATGGGGATAAAAGAGGTGGTTGGTCTCTATTATAGTAACCCGATGTTGAATTTTAGTAAGTGCAAGGAATAAACAAGACTTTATAGGGGATTTCCAAGATCTTGATGGCAGATCTCACATAATCAGTCTCTCATATTCAATATTATTGAAATTTAAAGCTACCATCCCCATTGTGTCAGAACACAGCCAAAATAATTATACCTGGTGAACAATGACTTGGGGAACTATGAAAGAAACTCCAGGGAAAATAGGCAAAGGGATTTTACCAAACCTATTTTTTCTCTGGATTGTTCTTGGATGTTTTTTCATGCCACCTGTGTTAAATATCTCACTTTATAAGATATGTTACTTTTTTCTTGGTGGATGTCAGAACATAGCTAGAGAGAACCTCATCTGGTGAAAGGATATTCTAAATGTTGTCTTCTTTATTCCCTGAATCTGGGTATGGCCTTCTGCCTTGCAATCTTGCTTTCCAAGATAAAAACTATAGTATATACCAGGAAAATGTGTTTAAATTGGTCTGTCCTGAAACAGTCTGGGAAAAGGCTGCTTTGTTAATATTTACTGTGTGCTTACTGATGTTTACTTGCATGTTTTTCTAACCATGTTTCTTTAGCATGTTTTTAGGAACCCAAATAGCCTTCCTTGGATCATTTTGTCTGTGTTACATTTGTGTATAAAAGGAAACTGAAACTGAAGGAAGGCTGTCTATAGCATTAGACTATAGTCATCCCCCATTCTTTCAAGTCCTCAGAACCCAGGTCCAGCAGACAAAATCTGCATAAGTTAAGGAAGTCAACAACCAGGAGTTGGCCAGTACTTTTTTCTTTTATGAAATTGGATAATACATTATTTTGTTTTGCTTTTCAACAATTTTTCATAATAGTGTGTCTTTAGCTGTGAAGAAACATGATTTTTAATTCACCTAGATAATATAAATGCCTTGAAATCTCAGTCTCAGAAGCCAAATAACTTGGGTGCAGCTTTTTCTCCACAAGCACTGTGCAAATGTAACTGTCTTATAGACACTTACTTGACATGCATGTGTAGAATTGGCCATTCTTATACAAACAACCAAAGACTTGGCTACTTTAGTGAAATGTGTGAAAGTTATTTGGTCAAAAAAGGATTTTCAATCCATGACACTCTTAAGAAATAGTCAGTGACTCTATAGCTCCAAAACATTCATACATCTGCCCCCCGCAACACACAGACACATACTCATGTGCCTTTTTCAGTCTTTTAATAGTCTAAGAGCAACTTACACCTCATTTTAATAAATGTACTTGTGTCAGTCTTCTCTGTTGTGTGTAATTCAACTCACATGGAATAGAATCCCCACACACCCAAAAGAAGTCTCTAGATCAGTCTGATCTCTGATCTCTAGATTCACTGTACAAGCAAAACTGTAAGTACTCAGAGATACTTTCGTGTTTGTAATTTGAACTATTTTATCATGCCTACTGGGAACTCAGAACCACCACCAATAACCTGATTTGTGAAACTTTTGTTCTTTCCACTACACTAAGTACCACCGGGGCAGGGACTTCTGGGGGAATGTTGAAGTTCCCTGACAGTACAAGATCTTGTGTCCCTTTACTGGGTCTATTGTCACCTATCCATTGCATATAGGATTGTAGAAATAGTACTTCTGAAGAAACAGCATGGTCACTATGGCTGCTATGCTAATACTAGAGCTGAACCTGGGGCACTGCTTAATACACTTATTAGATGTTCAGGCATGGTCGGATGTGGCATTGTTAAATAAATCTGTGATTCTCCTTCACCCTTCAACAGCTTAGGACTCTCGACTAAACTACATGGGTGGCAAGGACAGTTTACTGATAGTCCTGCTGCCATTCTCACTCAACAGCTGCCACTTCTTATTATGATAAAGGACAGAAATAAGAGTCAGCACAACTGACCCAGTGTCAGGCAATCATCCCAGCACCATTGCCCTTAGAAACAATTAGTCCTGTTACCAGCTCTTGGGCTGTTGCCAAGGATCTTGCTTTCTGTTATGACTAATGGATGTAATAACAGTTTGTTTTTTCCCCAGAGGTGGCCCACTCTAGTGCTCATTAAGTTACCTAAGTGGTAAATCTAGATTACAAAATTGTCTATATACATTAGAATCACACTCAAGAGCTGTCATGTAACTTCTTATTCTTTTTGACAATCCACACAATATTGGGACTGACTGAGGTCTTCATTCACTTTCCAGAAAGCACAAGACTGGGTCTTGAGATAATTAATCTTGACTGTCAACATGATAAAATCAGGGTGAGTGAGGGTCTGTTCTAGAAGAATAAACTGAAGGGGAAGACCCCACCTTAGACTGACCTATACCTTCTGATGATTGCCCAGATCTAAAGCAGAGTAGGAAAAGCAGTGATGCTTTTGTCTCCTGTCCTCTGATTCCTGATGGGAGTGCATGCACTCTGTTGTTGCCACTTCTGCTGTTATCCTTCACTGACTCCAAAAACCAACCTGTAGTGAAGATCAATAACTTTCTAAGAATCCTCCAGGCCTTAAGTGACAGAATGGAATTTTGGGTAAAATACACAGCTTCAAGACACTGAGCAACTATCAAATCCCCAACCTCTCCTGCCTGCATGTAGACAATAAACTACCTAGTCATATTGTGCAATTGTCCATACCAATCTAATACATCCCCTCTAATATATATATATATCCATCCTCTTAGTTTGGCTTCTCTGGAGAACCCTGAATAATGCAGCTCTTAACCAAAATAGTCATATAACTTTAATCCTCTTTACTTGCATTAGAGTATATGTCTTTTAAACATATATTTAAGATAAACTCAAACTGATCAAATTATTTTGTTCACCAGTGAAAACTAGAAATGAATGTTAATACAGACTCTTCATTCTTCTTTTGATTGTTTGTGGCCAAATTTTAAGTCTTCCTCCAATTGACTTCTTTTGATATGCTAGCAAGATTATAAGAAATTCATGGTACTACCTCCTTTAGTGCCTGGGGAGTTTAAATTGTGATTCTGCTCTACTTGTTAAAATGGCTAGCATTAGGAGCACACAAATGATAAATTCTAGCGAAACAAAGCAGAAAAGAATTTACACATTTTGGGTGGAATACCAATTAGTCCAATCAATATATGCATCAGGACAATAATTCTATAAAATTAAAGAACAATCAAATGAATGGAAGTGGAATATGAACAGTTATTCTACCCCTGGGTATATAAAAGTTGATATGTAATAGAGATATCTGTTTATCATTGTTTATTGTGACAGTTTGACAATAGTTGTAAAATCAGCAAACATTTCAACAGACGTACAGATAAAGTCTGTTTGTATGTGTGTTTACACAGAAGTGTTATACAGCCTTTAATAATGCCTTATCAGGAGAAGTGTAAATTTTCAGTTGGGGTAGTGTTTTTTCTTGTGCAATCATGGACCTGAGTTCAAATCCATAGCTTGACAAACAGCTAGGTGTAATCACACATGCCTAAAATACCTAAACCCATGTGTATGAATGCCCAGCACTGATGAGGAGAAACCAGGAGGATTCTTAGAGCTTATTGACCATCTAAGTATCTTAAAAGTCAGTGAGAGACTCTGTCTCAGAAAACAAAATTTATGACTACAGGGATATGACATTAAGAGTCATTTTATTGCTATGTTTATTTAGCAGAATAATAGTATTATATTTTTCTCTAGACCCATGAACTATGTATTTTCAGATTATGGAACACTTTATCAGTGTCATGAAGACCAAGTTACACAACCGTAACTTATAGCTACATCAGTCCCATGCAAGCACCCTAGTTACTGGTTCAGTCTGTAAGCTCATGTTCATTAGTTTTGTGGTTCTTGTGGTTCCCTTGACAGCGCTGGGTCCTACAAGCCTACCTGCGCCTCTATTGCAGGATTCCCTGAGTT
This sequence comes from Phodopus roborovskii, assembly GCF_943737965.1. Classification (NCBI taxonomy): domain Eukaryota; kingdom Metazoa; phylum Chordata; class Mammalia; order Rodentia; family Cricetidae; genus Phodopus; species Phodopus roborovskii. Next base: position 21,370,647 of record NW_026126433.1, read on the forward strand.
CTGCTTAATATTTGGCTGTGGGTCTCTGCATCTGTTATTGTCAGTTGTTGGATGAAGCCTCCCTGATGACAGTTAAGCTACACACTAATTGGTAAGTATAGCAAAATATTATAAGAAATATTCTTATTTGCCATTTGTGTTTGGTTCTATTCTAGGTCTCTTGGATATCCTACCTCTGAGTCCTGGCCTTCAGAAGGGACATTCCTACCAGGGTATGGGCCTCTAGCTGAGCCAATCATTAGTTGACTCATCCAATAATTTCTGTGTCATCTCAACACTAACACATTTGTAGGTTGGAAAAATTGTAGATTCAAGGGTTTGTGGCTGAACCAATGTCCTAGACTCTCTACATGAAGTCTTGCCTGGTTGTAGGAGATGGCCAGTTCAGGCCCCATTTCTCCTATTGCTAGGAGTCTTTGCTAGGGTCAACCTCATATATTCCTGGGATTTTCCATTGCTCTGGGTTTCTGGCTCACCCCAGAGATGCCTCAAGTTTGTCTATTCCAGTATTCTCTGACTTCATCTTCCTTGCACCTGAACTCTCCCATTCCCATTAACCCTTCAACGACCCTCCCCCCATCCAATGGCAGTGTCTATTCTATTTCCCCTTCAAGGTGAGTTTCATATATCACCTACCTCGTACACACACACACACACACACACACACACACACACACACACATGCACACGCACGCGCACACACACACTTGAGCCCTCCTTCTTACTTAGCATCTCTGGGTTTTTGGTTTGCATTTATCACAGCAATATAAATAAAGCTGAATTGTAGGGAACAAAGTACAGCCAAATACCGGAGTAGACTAAATTATGATTAAAGTGCGGTATATGAATGTATGATACTACCAAAGTTAATACACAACATTTTATAAATAGTAGTAAGTATAAATTAAATAAAAAGAAAGTGACAAGTTATATTTAGGTCAGACTTTATCTTTTCTAAGATGAAAAAAATACAGTAGAGATCTGATTTGGGTAAGGAAGTGGGAGAAGAGAATAAGACAGAAGCAACAGAAACAAGTGAGGAAGTAGCTTGTTGTAGCAAATTAAGTAGAATTTGAATAAGAATCATGTAACAATTATGATTTGATAATTTTTAAAAATGCTAATACCAACCTTCACTATACTCTATGAAGGAATAGTGAATAAATAAACAATTGTAAGTCTTAGTATGTAGATGATTTGAATCTACAGGTTAAATCAATAGAGACTCAATCTTTTTGACTCAATTTTTGATACAGTAAAACTTGTTTGATACAGTAAACAACAGAGTCTTTGAAGTTAGATATGTTTTTAATTCCTGACTCTGCTACATCTTTGTAAAATAAGTTTGGAGCAAGCCACTTAGTAAATGTCTCAATATCAGATTATGATACATGAATATGTATTTCCAACATCAAAGAATATAGAGTGATATGAAATGAACACTCATATAAATAAGGAAAGGCTGGATCATTTACTAATTTACATGCTTTCTGGATTCATTTTTTTTTTTTTGTTGATATCTACACTTTCACTCAGAAATGGCTAAAATCCTATTGTTAAACTAACAATTGTTTCAAAAAGAGAATATTCTCCCTGGACTTTACACAGATTTCTCTAGTTTATTTGTTGTTTGTTTGTTATTTCTAGGGATAATTGTTTATTTATATATTCTACTTTTTTATCTGAAATGCAATGTATATTTTTCTTACCATTTTTAATTTCCAAAAAGAAATTATGGTGCTAAAATAATACTTTACTTGAAAATTTTCAACAAAAAGAATCGATGTTTTAGTAAGTGGGAATGGGAGAATGAATATCAGTATGTGCAAGATTAAAACTAAACATTATCTTATTTCAGGTATAAATACATAAGAGGTAATGGTAAAATCCAAAGAGTGAGTGTTCAAAAGTATGAAGGAAAAGATAATTCACTTATACCATTGGTAGAAATATAAACTAATATAACCATTTACCAATACAGAAGACAGTATAGATTCTTCTCCAAAAGCTAAATGATCAGATTTACTATATATTGAATTAATTAGTTTGCTGATCGTTGAGAAAAGATACCTGGAAAAGCCACTTAAAAAAGGAACAGACCAATAGGTCTTAGATTGTAGCATAGTTATCTCTTAGTTTATAGCTAATATCCACTTAAGAGTGAATATCTATCATATTGGTCTTTCTGTGTCTGGGTTTTCTCATTAAGGATGATTTTTTTTCTAGTTCCATTCTTTTGCCTTCAAATTTCCTCCTGTTCGTCTTTTTAACAGCTGTGTAATACTCCATTGTATAAATGTACCACATTTTCTTTATCCTTTCCTTGGCAGAGGAATGTCTAGATTTTTTTCAGGGTTTGGCTATTACAAATAAAGCTTCTATGAATATAGCTGAGCAAGTGTCCATGGGGTATGGTCGAGCATCCTTTGGGTACATTCCCAAAAGATATATAGCTAGATCTTATTGTAGGTTGCTTCCCTGTTTTCTAAGGAGCCATCACACTGACTTTCATAGCAATAGTGGATAAGTAACCTGAACTGGCCATCTCATGTGAACAGATTGATACCTATCCCAATTGTCAACATGGAGGAATCATCTAGCAAATGATTGAGGAAGGTGTAGAGACCCACATTAAACAGAGTTATGGAATCCTTCAGAAGAGGAAAAGAAAGGAGAGTAGGATCCAGTGGGGTCAAGGACATCAAAAGAATGTTCAAACAATCAACCAACCTGGACTCATAACACTGAACAGACAACCATGTAGCCTTTATGAGTCTGACCTATTACCCTGCATATATATGTTACAGTTGTGTAGCTTGTTCCCCTTATGGGACTCCTAACAGCAGGAACAAGGGCAATCTCCTATAGCTTTCAAGACTCTGCTTCTCATACTGGGTCTCATTGCCCACCCTTAATACATGGAAAGTTACTCAGGCTTAGAGTAATTTGAAATGCAATGTTTTATTGATAGTCAAAGGAGACATGCCCTTTTATGGATGAAGACAGAAGAGAAGGGGGAAATTTGTGGAGAGTATATAGGGTGAGGCTATGGCTGAAATATAAAATAAATAGATCATTTTTTAAAACAGGAAAAAGTCATTTTGGCGTAAAATTCAGGGATACAGTCCACATTGCAGAGAAGCAAGAGTAGTGGGAGCAAAAGACCAATGACCACATTACATCGACAGTCAGGAAGAGTGATGATGGCTGCTATTCAGCCACCTTTCTCCTTCATGTGGTTTAACAACTCACCCCATGGACTGAGGGCACCCAAATCAAGGGATCATTCTGTTAGCAAAACACTCTGTCCAAAACCAAATTTGGGAAGGAAACTGTTTACTTGGCTTGTACATCCCGGTCATGGTTCATGATTTTGAGGGAAGTGCTTGTTTGAATCAGAATTGCTCCAATAGTCTTACATACTAGAATGATTCTTTCCCAGTTATTGGATTGTTTTGGAAGGATTGAGATGTGTGGCCTTGTAGAAGGAGGTCTGTCCTGAGTAAGAGCTTTGAGCTTTTAAAGGCCCATGACATGTCCAGTCTCGCTCTTTTTCAGCTTCTCCCTGGTCTTAGCTATTGGTCCAGTACCATCCTTACCTGTTGCCATGGCCCCAGCCCTGGTAATGATAGACTAAACCTCTGACACTATAAGGAAGCCCTTGATTAACGTTTTCTTCCTAATAAGCCTTGCTCATGGAGTCTCTTGACAGCAGTAACTAAAACAGAAATTCACAGAAGAAACTCAAGCAGTGAGCTGAATTAAAACTATGAGGGAATACTGCCTACTAGCTTCTCATCCTAGCTTGTGCTTAGCTATGTTTCTTACACAGCCCAGGATCAGCTGCCCAGGGAAAGCTATGACGTTCTTACAGAAATTAATAATTAAGATGGTCCTCAACAGACATGCCTACACTTGCATCTGACCTAGGTAATTTCTCAAGGAAGGCCTACTTGTTAGGTGACCCTATGTAGTATTAAATTGATATTTAAAGCTACCTTTACCAAGAACCTAATAGTTGTAGCTTGCAAATAATTTGATTGACATAAAAGATAGCACAGTGAGGATTAGAAACTAAGCTTAAATGTAAATTGTCATTATGAATAAGTTCAAAAATATAAATAAATTTTGAAATTTTTTCTGAATAACTTGCTTAATATTTCTTATGAGCATACAACACTAAATAATATTAATTGTTTTTCCTCATATACTTGATATAAATCTGAATGTTTTCAGTCTTTTAGTTGAATGAATTATAGCTTATCAATGTATAGACTGAATGTCAGAAGTACTTAATACAATAAAAATGAGCATGTTTGCAATGATCAAACTATGGGATTTAAATTGGTTATTGATTCTATTACATACAAAATAGATATATTAATTTTGAAAATGTGTCTTTAAATATTTTACATGCCTCATATAATGGCTATTTTTTTCTCATTATTATAAGGAAATATATCACAGAAACAGAAAAGATTCAGAGTATTCAATTCTTGATGGTGGGCAAGGCACAGAGAAATAGGCCTACTTCATAAAAAAACAAAGCAAACATAAGGGATAAACAAAAACTCCAGCACAGCTTACAGCCCCTAATAACACCATGCCAGCAACTTACTTCCTCCAAGTACTCTTTACCTTCCACCTTTACCATATCCTGAATATATAAATTTACAAAACCACTCACAGATTTATGGATTCATTATTAAATTCTCAAGATCTAATCATATCTGGAAATTCCAGCAGATACACAACCAGGCCTTTGCCTCACTAATCCCCTAGGAATCTCTCAAACTATTCATTAACAATGACTGCATGTTGAAATACAGAGATTATTTTCTCATTCATGAATACATAATTAAGTTAGTGATAGATTCTAAAATGATGACTGTAACAAAATGGTTATATTATTTATAAAATTATTTTAAAAATTAGTTAAAGCAAACATCGTAGGTCTTATTCTTGAGATTCCTTGCTTTTACATAGATCTGCTCCTTTGAGTCAGTCCCAACTCATATCATAAATCTTAAGAAAAAGTGTGAGCAACATAAGTCTATAAATAGCCAGAAAGAACTGAGACTTGAAAGATACTTGGTTCTTCCTGTGATTCCACAACTTTTAGAAGAACCTGAATCCTCTATGTCCAGCCAAAATTCCCCTGATTCTAATCCCAGAGAACAGGTGAAATAGCATCCTTAATATCTTCATCTGCTGACATGGTCAGAGAATTTGTTACATAAAGGAAAACAGCAACACAGATCTACAGATCTAAGATAGCAACAGTAATGATAAAAATGAAAAAAAAAAAAAGAACAAGAGAATACACAAAAATGTCTTTTTATATAGTTCAGACATAAAAAGCATTTGTAATTTTTATAACCAGAAATACTTATAGGTAAACAAATGAACTTTAGTGTCTAAGTAAAATAAAAATACGAAGAGTAATGGTTTGAACTTAAAAAAAAATAGTCAATTACATAGATTACAGACTCAGCATGTTTTAACATTTTTGTTGGTTCACAGTTTCCATCTTCATTTTTGAGCAGCTTCAGTGGCATAAAAAGGAACTTAAGTAAAATGTGGTAGGAAAATATAGCAGTTATCAAATTATAATCATTTTGAATAAATGTATATTATTTAATAATGAAATATTGTTATGGCATAAGTCACAGGGCATATTCAAAGGCATATCAATATGATCTTTATGGAGATTTTTAGACAAAACTCCTGGATATTAAATGACAAAGCTGTTTCCATGTGTAGAAAAAATTGAAAATTTAGTGTTTAATGGTTATGTTACAAACATTTAGGTTCTATCAGAACATATATGTTAACTTGACAACAAAACTACATAATGATTCATAAAATTTTAAACAGGGTAACTTCTAATACGGAATGGAATAATCAGATCATATATTTTATGTTTCTGCAATTAAGTTTTGGTTGATAGGGCAGCTAAGTTTAAATCTAGGGTCTCATGACATCTGAAAAAAAATGAGAAATTGAAAGTAGCATTTGTAAAAGGAATTTTAAAAAACTTATAGAAACATAAAATGCTCATGTTCAAAGGTATTTCACCATATCTTAAAATTGAATAGTGTATGTTCTAAGATACTTAATAATCATTCCTAGTTCTATCTTATTATAAAGATTTCTGTTTGTAGCTCAAAGCTAAGAGAGTATCCAGACTTTATGGCAATGTCATGCTAGAGATTTTGGCTAAGTAACTCTTGATTTTGTGATAAACATTAAATTAAATTAACCAAAGAAAATGCCTACTTAGTCATACTTAGTTCCTTATGAGACTTATTCATCTTTACTGAGATAATTTAAAGTTACATATAGTTAAAGTATGCAGCTTGATGATTTTTTAGATACAGATAAATAAGGGACAATCACCAAAATCTAATTCACACAAAAGAGCTACTCTGTCAGCAAATACAAGTACCACAGTCTGGACTAGAGCCATAGGCTTTCCATCAGATCTTGGAAGTCATTGCTTTGTATAAGTGAAGCTTTGTACCACTTAGACAGTATCTGTACATTTCCTTCTTATTGGTACCATCTTATTCTATGCTTTTAGGTTTAACTTGTTTGAGCCCACATGCCAGGGAGGTGATACAGTATTTGTCCTTTTCTATTTCATTTATTTCATCTGGCATAACAATCTGAGACAACAAATTCTCTATGTCTCAGAGGTTCTATCATTGTTTGTTTTGTTTTGTTTTGTTTTTGTTTTCACCTATGCTGGACATTGAAGTTGCTTGCTGATAAGACAGCTCCATCATTAATGTTTCAAGAAATATCAAGAATTTTCTCTATGACTATGAAAATTACAGCAATAATAAATGAGATTTTCTTTCCTTCATATATTCCTTTACTCTCTTTTCAGACTCAATTTATCACATGAAAAACATCATCACATTGTACTTTTATTTTATCTGTCCTGGTGATTAGGGAACTAAGCTTCTAATGTATTTGTATGTCTTCATTTGAGAAATGTCTATATGAGACATAGCCTAATTTTTAACTTGATTTTTGTTTGTTGTTTGTTATGCCTTTGGTATCTGGTATATATTGTATGTTAACTCCATATTATATATGTGATTTGCAAACATAGTTCTCTGTTTTATATAAGTATGCCACTTTGTTATTCCTCTACAGAGAAAAGACCATTTTGTGAGTTGTAGTTATTATTTACTATGATGTGTAAAATTATAACCATAGAATATATGCTCACTTTTCTATTTCTGGGAATATGTCATAGACCTTTTAATTGGTCTGACACTTAATCTATAAGTCATTGTAGTGGAACAGAGTGTTAATTTTTCTAATCTGTGAACAATATATGTGCTCTCATTAGTCTTGCCATTTCTACTGTTCTACATTAAAGTTTCCAAATTTTAAGAAAAAGATTATATTTTTAGTGATTCAAGCTTTCAATAAACACTTCTTTTTGGTTGCTACAGTGAAATTTTCTTAATTTCCTTTCAGTACAATACTCAATGAAAAGCTAAGAAATATGCATGTTGATTTTTGTATTATGTAACTTAACTCAGTGTGTTTAATTTAACATTTTTGTTTGCTTCTTTGTTTTGTTTGAGACAGAGTTTCACTGTTTAGCAAGCCTACCTGTTCTGAAACTCATTTTGTAGACCAAGCTGGCCTCAAACTCACAAAGCTCCACTTGCCTCTGCCTCCCAAGTGTTGAGACTAAAGGAAAGGAATGTGTCACTTCCCCCAGCTTAGTTCTATTTTCCCCATTGTTTTTAATTTTTTTTCCTTTTTCTCTTTTCTATTTATTTCTTTTTTCTTTTCTTTTTTTTTTTCATTCATGGTCAGGATGCCTTCAGAAAGATAATTCACTTTTATTTAACTGTGGATGTTTACTTATTTTCTTAAATCTAATTACTCTGTTTATTCCAAGGCTAGGCTAAAGAAAACTGGAAAGACCAGTACTATAGCTTCATATTGGATATTTTAGAACCACCCCCAATTGATAGTGGGCTATAACAAATGAGTGAGTTATTTTTAATGTTCAAGAAAAAGAATTCACTGGTCCCATTCTGCTGATGCTCAAGGAAAAATAGAAATATTGGTTTTAAAATTCAAATGAAAACTCACAAAGTGAAAAATTAGTTTTGTAAAACATGTGTCAATCTGATACAAAAAGCAGTTCAAATAATTTGTGAAAAATAATGTGAGTATCCCAAAAATTATGAACACATATGGGAGAATAATTGGACAGCATATTTAATTGATAAAACATAATGCCCAAAATGGATCTGTCCCTGGGAAGAAAATAAAATTCAATATACAGTATACTGCCAAAACAAAATTAAAATCAATATAATCATTTCAATGAATACAGAAAGTAGAATTTCAAATTTTAATGTTCATTTCTGATTAGATTATCAACAAAATAGAAATTTTCAGATAAATGGAAGGAAGTAGAAAAAAATATCATTCTGGGTGAGATAACCCAGAGCAAGGGAAACAAATATGGTATGTATTCACTTGGGATATTAGCTGTTAAGTCAATGTTAAACAGGCTACAATCCATAGAAATACAGAGGTTAACTACAGAATAATGGACTAGGTATTACATATATATTTCCTTACAACAGGAAATAAAATAGTTATGGGTGTCTTGATGGGTACTTGCATGGGAGGATCAAAAGGGAATGGGAAATGAAACAAGGAGTTGAGGCTGGGAATATGAATAGAAATAGCTAATATTAATGACCATTTGAAAGGTATTATGGAAACATAATACAGTAGGATTGTCCTAAAATATATACATGTAAGAAAGCAATTTAAATGAAATCACCAAGTAATGGAGAAGATGGAGCCCCAAATGGACTTCTTGTGTAACCAAATGAAGCTTTCAGGACCAGGATTGTGTTACATCTAATTATGTTGTCGACCAAAGGTGTCCAACAGGAATCTGCAAACAATCCAGACTGTTGCCAAGACTATGGGTTGCTCTCTACAAACTGTCAGCAAAGACCCATTGCAGAAGACAACACCTACATAACTCACTGGCATGGAAGAGTGGAGCCAATGACTACGGATGGCTTAATTCCTACTTTATAGTAACTTCGGTATAAGAAGGAACTCCACACACTACCACAAGAGAAATGTACATACCACGCCAATCATAAACATTTTATTTTACAATGGTGCCCTGCCTGCAAGATATGCTAAGGCAATGCTGGCACAAAGTTTCAAAGAGTAATCAACTGATATCTGTTATGACTTACAGCACAATTCACAAGAAAATTGGACCCATACCCAACACTTCTTAATTGATCAAAACCAGAAACTAAAGCCAAGACCTATGGAAAAATTAAACAATATTTAGCCAATAATAATAATAATGATGATAATAGAGCAATAAAATGACTTCTAATGATATCCTTTTATTCTTACATCAGTACCTTGTTCACCCATCATCAGAGTAGCTTCCTCCTGTAATAGAGACAAACACATAGACATGGAGCCAGAAATTATGCAGGGAGTGAGAGATACACTGATCAGCCCAAAAACCTCCCTCTGGGCTTGGAGGACCAATAGGGGAAAGAGGCAGAAAGAACACAAAACCCTCTCAATCAGCATAATCAAAACTTATATACATTCACAGATACTGAATGCACAGGGCCTGCAAGGGCCCACACCAGGTACTTGGCATATATTATGGTTCCCTTATATAATGGAATTCCTGTGTGTGTCTTTGGATTTTTTTGTTGTTTGTTTGTGCTAATTCTTGGGCTCTTTTATTTGTGTGTTTCTTTTGTCCAGTTTCAATCTGAGAAATTTGTTATCTTATTATATTTTATTTTGTTATATTTTATTATTATCCCTTAGGAGCCTATTTGTTTTATAATAAGAGATCTAAAAAATGAATTTTGAGGGGCAGGACATAAGAAAACACTGAGGGGTTAAAGGAGAAGAAACTGTAATTACAAAATATTATGTAAGAAAAAAACCTATTTTTAATGAAAGAAAAGAGTTACAAAGAACCCTGTTATGTTAAGGAAGCAGTCTCCTATATCAATTTGTTCAAGGGTACCTCCTACTTTCTCTTCTAAGAGGTTCAATGTGGCTGGATTGATGTTGAGGTCTTTGATCCATTTGGACTTGAGTTTTGTGCATGGCCACAGACATGGGTCTATCTGCAGTCTTCTACACACTCTCATCCAATTGTGCCAGCACCATTTGTTGAAGATGCTGTCCTCGCCCCATTGTATAATTTTAGCTTTTTGTTGAAAATCAGGTGTTCATAGGTGTGTGAGTTAATATCAGGATTTTCAATTTGATTCCATTTGTCTACTTGTCTATTTTTATGCCAACACCAGGCTGTTTCCAGAACTATAGCTCTATAGTAGAGTTTAAAGTTAGGAATGGTGAGGCCTCCTTAAGTTCTTTTATAGTATAGGGTTGTTTTGGCTATCCTGGGTCTTTTGTTTTGCCATATAAAGTTGATTATTATCCTTTCAAGGTCGGTGAAGAATTGTGGTGGGATTTTAATGGGGATTGCATTGAATCTGTAGATTGCTTTTGGCAAGACTGCCATTTTTATTATGTTTATCCTACCTATCCAAGAGCATGGGAGGTCTTTCCATTTTCTGGTATCTTCTTTAATTTCTTTCTTTACAGCCACAAAGTTCTTATTATATAGGTCTTTTTGTTGTTTGGTAAGCGTTACACCAAGATACTTTATGTTGCTTGTGGCTATTGTAAAGAGTGATGTTTCTCTGATTTCTTTCCCTGTCTTTTTGTCCTCTGAAAAAAGTTGGGCTACTGATTTTTTTCAGTTTATCTTGTATCCTGCTAGTTTGCTGAAGGTGTTTATCAGCTGTAGGAGTTCCCTGGTAGAGTTTATTGGGTCGCTTATGTAAACTATCATATCATCTGCAAATAGAGACAGTTTGACTTCTTCCTTTCCAATTTGGATCCCCTTGATCTCTTTTAGTTATCTTATAGCATTAGCTAGAACTTCTAGTACAATATTGAAGGGATATGGAGAGAGAGGGCAGCCTTGTCTTGTTCGTGATTTTAGAGTTATTGGCTTAAGCTTCTCTCCATTCAGTTTGATGTTGGCAGTTGGTTTGCTGTATATTGCTCTTATTATGTTTAGGTATGTTCCTGTTACCCTAACCTCTCCAAGACCTTTATCACGAAAGGGAGTTGAATTTTGTCGAAGGCTTTTTCTGCATCTAGGGAGATAATCATATGGTTTTTCTTTATCTGTTTGTTTATATGGTGGATCACATTGATAGATTTTCGTATGTTAAACCAACCCTGCATTCCAGGGATGAAGCCAACTTGGTCATGGTGGACTCCAGGGGCACAGACACTGAGAGAAACAATTAATAAATGGTACCTCTTCAAACTTAGAAGCTTCTGTAAGGCAAAGTACACAGTGGACAAGACCAAACAGCAACCCACAGACTGGGAAAAGATTTTCACCAATCCTATGTCCGACAAAGGGCTGATCTCCAAAATATACAAAGAACTCCAGAAACTAGTCAACACAACACCAAATAACCCTATTAAAAAATGAGGTACAGAACTGAAGAAAGAATTCTTAATAGAGGAAATAAAAAGGCTGAAAGACATTTAAGAAAATGCTCCAAAACCCTAGCTATCAGAGAAATGCAAATCAAAACAACTTTGAGATACCATCTTACTCCAGCTAGAATGGCTAAAATTAGAAACACCAATGATGACTCATGTTGGAGAGGATGTGGAGAAATGGGAACACTCCTCCAATGCTGGTGGGAGTGCAAACTCATACAGCCATTTTGGAGATCAGTATGGCGGTTCCTCAGGAAAACGGGAATTAGTTTACCACAGGACCTGGCAATCCCCCTCTTAGGCATATACCCAAAGGATTCACATCCATGCAACAAAGGCATCCGTTCAACTATGTTCATAGCAGCACTATTTGTAATAGCAAGAACCTGGAAGCAACCTAGATGCCCCTCAATTGATGAATGGTTAATGAATATGTGGTACATGTACACAATGGAATACTACTCTGCAGAAAAAAATAATGATATCCCGAAATTCGCAGGCAAGTGGATGGCACTTGAAGAAACCATCCTGAATGAGGTAACCCAGTCACAAAAAGAGGAACACAGTATGTACTCACTCATATATGGATTTTAGACCTAGATCAAAGGATCGCCAGCCTATAATTCACATCACCAGAGGAACTAGGATACAAGGTGTATTCTAAGAGATTCATATAAAGTCCCTCACAGAACTCGGAAGGGACAAGTCCTCCCAGAGCTCAGGGGAAGTAGGGGGGGGCAGCAAATGGAGAGAGAAATAGTTGAAAATGAGGGGGAGGAAAGAAAAACATGTGCAACCAGGAAGATTTAGTCTGGTTAGGAATAGAAGATAGGAAAGAGAGAGAGAGACAGAGAGAGAGAGAGAACAGAAAATAGGGAGCCAACATTGGTTTAAAGACAAAATTGAACACAAAGAAAGGTCTAGAGAAGTACAAGACTGCTGCCAAGTAACAATTTGAGCTTCCATGAAAAGGCTGTCATAAATGCCCTTTTGGAGAGTCAGATCAACAGATAACTTATCCGTGGAGCCCTCAACTAATGTCTGTTGGAAACAGGAGCAAACACCCATACATAAACACTGAGTTGAAGTAGAACCCAGATGCAGAGGGAGAGGACAAGACCAGGTGGCAGAATCACATAGAGACAGCTTACCTGAACAAGGAGGAGCTAACAGGCCACCAGACTGATATTTGGGAAGCCAGCATGGAACTGACTCAGGCCCCCCTGAATATGGGTCTCAGCCAGATGGACTGATCAGTCTAAGGGACCTCAGACAGTGGAGCCAGGATGTATCCCTGGAGCACAAAAGGATGTTGCAAACACATCCCCCATGGAGGGATAACTGCCTTAATCTAGAGACAGTAGACAAGCCCTAGTCCCTACTTCACATGACCTGTCACATCTACATGACCCCTACTGAATGACATTCCCCTACATATGCAATTGTGGTGGGGGGATGGGAGCATGGTTAGAGTGCAGGTGAGAGGGCAGAGAGGGTAAAAGGGAGGGAAGGAGGGAGGAAGGGAGGAAGTGAGGGAGTTTGGGAGGGAGGGAGGGAGAGTAAACTGGGATGTACATGTAAAATAATAAATTAAATTAAAAAAAAAAATGCTTTGACTCCAAAATTTAAGTTCAAGGACAAGTTACTGGGGAAAAGGATTTCTATTTTTGTTTCCACAGAAAATGAAAAGATGTGGATTCCTTCCAGACTAATGTGGTTTGATCAAGCCAGACCACCTGAAACAGAGTACCAGGTGATCCTACATTCAAAACAGCTGGACAAAGCAGCCTTACAGACTACAGCCAGGATTTCTGAGTCTTCCTCGAATTCCCCATGACAGCGCCCCTTACCAGCAGGAAGTAGTTTGGACAGAACAATGCCCAAATTCCCAAATATTGCCTATAAATGTTTGTTTTCATTTAAATGGAGTTAGTTATATAAAATAAAAAAAAGAAAGAAGAAACAAAGAGCCTCGTTATGTCAATATGAGAAAAGGAACCTCTAAGGATTCCTTTGATTTCATTTTGTGTTGGCCATATATTGCTGGGCAAGCAGCATTGCCTTAAAAGTTTTTGTTGCCCAATGATACTCCCTTTAAAATGGATACACTTGCTTACTTACTTCTTAGGTTCATTTGTTTAGAGTATCTTGTTCCATTCTTTTATCCTGATGTAATGCTTATACTTGATGATGTGTTTCTTAAATGCAGCAGAAGGAGGAATACAGCTTTTGCATTCATTATGTCAGTCTGTGTATTTTTATTAGGAAATTGAAACCTCTGATATTGATGATTATCTATAAGCTATGTTTGTTGATTCCTATTATTTTAATCTTTGTTTTTGGTTTTTGTTTTTTCCTTTTTCTTCTTCCTCCACCTTGTCCTCTTATTCTTCTGATTTGCTGGCCTGGGATTAAGTGTTCTCTAGAAGGGGTTATCATCTTCATGAGAAACTTTTCCTTCTAGAGCATGCTGTAAGACTATATACATATATATATATATGCCTTGTATTTGTTTACATTGGAATATATTTTTCTGTCCATCTCTTGTGATTAAAAGTCTTCCTAGGTACAGTAATCTATGCTGGCATCTGTAGCCTCTTAGTGTTTACAGAATATTTGTCCAGACTCTTCCTGATATTGGAATCTCCACTAAGAAATCATTTCTCCAAAAATATCATTTTGTAGATTTTTGTCTTTGCATATTGCCACAGATTTCCTGGTTGTTTGTGATAGAATTTTTTATTTATTTATTTTTTCTTATTTTACAAATCGATTCCAGATCCTTCTCCATCCCTTCCTCCCTTCTTCACTTCCTCCCACCTATATTCTCCCCTCTGACCACCCTCCTATCCCATTCCCCCCACACACACACTCCACAAGGAGGGTGATGCCTTCCAGGAGTGGTCAACAAAATCTTTCAATTCCTTTGGAGTAGGGTCTAGGCCCTCCCTCCTGCCTTTAGACTAAGGGAGTATCCCTCCATGGGGACTGTGCATCATGGGGACTATCCTTTCATACACCAGGAATACATTCTGGTTCCACTGTCAGAAGTCCTTTAGACCGCCCAGGTCTTCTAATTGAGACCCATGTTCAGAGGGTCTGAGTCTGAGCCTGTCCAATGCTGGTTTCCCAGCTATCAGTCTGGGGGCCCATTAACTCCTCCTTATTCAGATCAGCAGTCTCTATGTGTTACTAAAGCCTGGTCTTGTCCTCCCTCTCTGCATCTGGAATCCTGTTTGGCCCAGTGTTTAGTTTTGGGTGTTTGCTATGTTTCCATAGGCTACTAGATAAGGGCTCCGTGATGGTGGATAAGTTAATCATCAATCTCATTATCAGGGAAGGGCATTTAAGGTAGCCTTTCCACTGATGCTCAAATTGTTAGTTGGGGTCAGTCTTGTAGGTCTCTGGATAGTTTTCTAATATCAGTTTTCTCGTCTAACCTATAATGGCTTCCTCTTTGATTTAACATTTTCTTTGAACAAAGTAGTAATATCCTGTATAGTGTCTTCAATGTCAGAGATTATCTTTTCTATCACTTTTATTCTTTTGTTAAAATCTGACTCAGAGTTTTCTATTTTAATTCCTAAATTTTTCATTTACAAAATTCCCTCAGTTTGGATTCTCTTTATTGATTCTTTTTCTACTTTCAGGTGTTGAAAGTTTTACTAATTTTCCTTTTTTAATTTTGCTTTAAGGATCTCTATCATACACTTAAATTCTATTTTAATGTAATTTATTTTGCATTTTCAGGACCTACTTTGTAGAAGTGTTTGGTTTTATCAGAGGAAGTGTTGTCCTGTCTATGATTTATTTTGTTTTTAGTTCAGCATATAGACATCTGGGTTTGAGATTGTGTGATTCTAGGTGCTGATATCTGGTCTGGTCTGGTCTTTGTTGGGTAGTTGTTTTGTTGCTGATTGCCTTTACCCTCTCTGATTTTTTTGGAGAAAGTGATTGCTCTATGTTTTCTGGTATTGAATGCTTCTGAGATCCCGCAATATAAGGCTAAAAGGCTTCCAGGTAAAATATTGGAAGTATATAGTTAGGAATAACCATGGACTAGAAGTGGGAATTTGGATAAAGAGTTCACAGCAGGTAAGAAAGTAGGGAATGGAGTCAGAGAGTGCAGAGAGGTCATAGTAGGTGTCTGCTACAGAGATGGGGATGAGCCTGGGGGATTAGATTTGGAGGAGAAAGGGAGAGTGAAGATTCGAACCTGCCATACCTACTTTGCTGGCCTACTTGCTTCCCTGGCAGCATTGTTGTAAGGTTTCCAGTGATTGCCTATTTATGCTGGATGCTAACAGAAAGAATAGTGGGAAGTATGGCTGTGTGATCTGTGGCAGACAGAGGCATGGAGAGAAGGGAAGCACAACAGGTAATTTGATACCTGTTGGTATCAAATTAATGGACCCCCACACTGACAGCTGGGAAACCAGCATTGGACTGACTCAGACCCCCTGAACATGGGTCTCAGATAGAAGGCCGGAGCAGTCTAAGGGAACTCTGACATTGGAACCAGGATGTATCCCTGGTGCACAAAAGACTTTGGGAGCACATCCCCATGGAGGGATACTCCCTTACCCTAGAGGCAGGAGGGAGGGCCTAGTTCCTACTCCAAATGACTTGACAGATTTTCATGATCCCTCCTGGAAGGCATTACCCTCCCTGTGGAGTGGGGGAAATTGGATGGAGTGTATTTGGGGGGCATAGGAGGGAGGGAGATGGAACTGGGAGAGATATGTAAAATAAGAATATATATATATATATGTATATGTATATGTATATGCATATATTTCATGCTTGTCATACTATAACTTGGTAGTGGCTGAACTTCAGTGTGAATTTGACTTTTCCTGATACAAAATTCATTCTAATTTGTGTGTGTATGTGTGTATACTTTGTTTATAGTGGCAGCATAAAAATCTATCAGTTTGTCAGTGTCACACAGCCTACCCTAGTTGAGATTGTCAGAACGCATGTATGATATGTATGATAATAATATAGTTGGATTATAACAAGCTGGATTTTAAAGCAGCCTAAAGTGTGACCAGTAAATTAACACAGCAATATTAGCTGTGCGTATGTGCATGCATGTTACACATAAAAAGACAGGATGAATGACAAGAAAGATAAGCTCATCTTTACTGACAACATAGGCTGTTTTATGAAAGCTTTAAAAATCCAGAATGTATTTATAATCATCTTTTTCACCATCTGTCTCCCAAGTGTCAGGCTTGCTTAAGAATCTGCCATTCTCAGCTGGTATAGGCTGCTGTGATCCATCTGTATAGATGCCACATGCCAATTGCTTGACTGATAGTAATTTGAGGAGCCCAACCTCTAAAAATAACCATGCATGAACTTCTAGGTATTCCTCCCTGATATATGCACATATGTGTTTAAAGATCTCTATTCCCAAATGATGCAAACCAAGCTGATCCACCAACCAGGACAAACAGGAAGCTTCAAATAGAGTGGACAGGCTACTGAGAGGACATAACACTTAACTGAATTCCATTTAGGTTTGAACGGCAATTTCATTTGCTTAAAAGGGCAATTTTATTTAAGTAGAATGATGAGTATCATCCTTTTGTAAGCCTAAAGGCATCTCAAAAGTCAGTAATGATGAGAGATAAACTGAATGATCAGAATGTAGCAGAATAGATAGTAAGTAGATGATGTACATATAAAAACCTAAAACAGTCCTTTTAGGACAAGAGAGTGGTTAAGATAGTCTTTCTCCTTTTGACTTACAACTCACATATAAAGATTAAATTCGATTTTATTTGCAAATGTAATAATATGATTTAATTTAGTTATCACATTTCTTTTTTTGCTCAAAGTACAACAGATGTACAATACCACATGAGGCTATATCAGCCACTGCCCCATCCTCAATAATAAAGATGGAATTACAGATGAACTTTCTTTCACAGTAATGTATAATTACATATTCTGTAATAATCACAAGACTGCTTATTATTAGATTCTAACTAAATATAGTGTCAATCCTATATAGATTTTATCAACACTGACCTTGTAATAAGAATGCTGATTGTTAAAAGTACTTCAAGAAAATCCAAGATAATGATACTTTTATGTTCAAATTCAAATTGTTAAATTTGTAGCCTCCTTGGAATGAGTAGCCAGAAGGCAACACCAGGCTTGCCCAGGCATACACATCTTCATTTGTCTCTTGCAAGGTCCAATTCATCTGCAGCCTCATTGAAGAGTGAACACCTATTTTCTTATAGAGATAAATGAAAGGAAATCTTTGAACACTTTCTTCTCTCCTGTTTCTGTGTGCTAACATAATTAATTGCTTGACTCTTGCATGCTGCATTGCAATTATATAGAGTGAAAACTTGTTTCCTGAGGGTGACTTCAGGTGTTGCACCTGCCACATAATACTGAAACTTGAGAAGAAAAACATTTTCACTCTTTATAAGGGTAACATGAGCCAAATTATTAGAATATCTTAAATGAATATCTCTTGTGCATCCTTTATTCTCTGATGAAGGCAATTTCTCTATGACACAATTTTATATCTCTAGGGGATAAACATGTATTAAAACAAAATAAGAGAAAGTTAATTTAGGGATGCATTTATTAAAAGACCAGACTTTGAAGCTTTTTCAGTAAATAGCATTTATTGCATTAATGGGGTTTAAACAGGGAACTGTAAAGTATCTTAGTAACTGAAAGCAAACAAACCATGACAGGTAATGTAAAGAAACTAACCTATAAGCATCACCAAAGGATTTGGTGATTTTAGAAATTTTAGGGAGTTATAAACACCATGCACATAACTCCACATTACAAACATTTTCATGTGCATAAATGTGATATTCCTTTGATGTGTATATGTATACATATATACACATACTGTGTGTGTGTGTGTTTGCCTATTTGTGTTTCTTTTATAAAAGAAACATTTATACATATATACATGCTAAGAAAAAAGCTGAAATCTAGAAACTTAAGAAATATATTGTCTAGTCTCTGTGTAATATAATGATGTAATAGATAATTTTAGCAATGCAAATTGGAGAATTAATTTTAAAAAACAACATTTTCCTCATTTTCTCTGCATTATTTTCTTCATGAGGCTGACAGTAAGCACACAATGTTGCTATTTGCAAACAATATAAAAATTCAAGTTGGTAGAGTTTAAGAAGTATATTCACATAGAACTATACATTTTATACAAGTATCTTATATAAAACTTTTTTGGCACCATGAAGTAAACAAAAGATGAAAAAGGGAATGAACTTTTCTCTTGTCTTTCTATTACATTAGTCTCAAAAATACCTTTAATGGTAAATCAATCATGCACCTAGGAGCCCTTATGCTTTACCTAGTCATCATGAGCTGTTCATGCAATGACCTCATCTGGTTTGATCTAGGCAACCAATCATCTTTTTTTTTTTTTTTTAAACAACTCAGAATCACCCTCTTGACAATCCCTCAGCACCATCTTTGACTGGGTTGCCTGCCCTATATCAAACATTAATACTTAAGAACACTTGTGTCTCCTGACAAGTGGTGTTCTTTGAAGAGTACCTTTGTATTTTTTATCAAAGGCTGTGTTATTTTAGTTAAATATTTAAAGAAGGGTTAAATATAATAAATCACTCTTTGCATATTTTTGTTTTTATTAACAATTAAGAAATTCTTCCAAATCCTCATCTATTTACTAAATATTTAAAAGGAAGTTGGTAAAATGCATTCTTTTTTTTTCCTAAGATGTGATGATCAGTATTAAAGAATATAGCATCACCCTACATGTGGAGTGGGGGGGTGGTAGCAGAGGGTGTTCAGGAGGCATGGGAGGGTGGAAGAAAGAGGGACAGAGAGGGAACTGGGATAGATATGTAAAATAAAAATAAAAAATAAAAAAATTAAAACAAAAATATATAACACATATTTCAAGGAATAGATGAAATTAGTAATATAGAAATTAGGGTTTCTTAGTTGCACTGCTTTAACTAAAGATGTCTGGTTGGGGACACTGTAACAGGGAAATATGAGCAGAGATCTGAGGGAACTGAGAGAATAAGCTCTATCTCCATTTCAACAAAGCCCAGTGTGGGAAAGGGCAGAACAATGTCAAGCTATGAGTGTGGAGGATTATCTGTGTTTTCAGATACAGTGAGAGGCCACTGTGGAGCACAAAGAACAGAGGTGAAACTTCAGGAGAGGAAATCAAAGATACAGCTATTGAAGGTAAGGTTCCAACTTGTTTAGTTTGTGACTGTCATAAGCACGTTGATTTTACATGGATTGAAATGGGGAACCACCCTTGTTTTGGACAGAGGACGTCAGGATGAGTCTGTATGGAATGAATCACTCAGAGTGAAGTTCTGAAAAATCTGTCTTCATGGACAGTTGATGGAACTATGAAAAATAAAAATAGTTTTATACAAAATGTTTTCAAGTATGAGGTAGACACTATCTTGATATTTAAAGGGTGGTATACAAAGCATCAACTAGATATTATTTTAAGGTTAACAATATATTAAAATCTGAAACTATGTAGAATTTAGGTTTGAATCTTTATTTAAGAGGTGATAATTCATAGAGATCATGGCATGATTGTTCCACTTAAACAGAGGTGAAAATACACAGTGAATTAACTTAAAGATTTCTCCAAGGTGTAAATAATTAATAGGAAGAAAGAGACTTACTTCAGACCATTCTTATCCATTTTGAAACACTGGGAGGAAGAGAAAAAAGTATGGTTGGAGATCATAGTATCTAACAGATAAAGTCTAACCACTTCTTTGAAATAAGAGGCCATAGGTACTGTTCACATATATTCAGTATTTTGTGTCAACGTCATACAGTATAAGCAGAAATTTTAAAAAAAGTTGAATGAAAAAGCAAATTTTCTTTATTTTTATACATTAAAAATTGTTCTGAAATGGAGACAATAAAGAAAACATAAACTGAGGTAATGCTAGAAATAGAAAAACTGGGTAAACAATTAGGAATTACAGATGCAAGCATAGTCAACAGAATATAAGTGATTGAAGACAGAATCTAGGGAGCTGAAGATAAACTAGAAGAAATAGATTCATTGACCAAAGAAAATCTTAAATTCAACAAATCTTTAACATAAGAAATGTTGGACACCATGAATTTTTCAAACCTAAATATAATAGGCACAGAAGAAGGTGAAGCCCAACTCAAAGTTGCAGAAAATATATTCAACAAAATAATTGAAGAAAACTTTCCCAATTGGAAGGATAGTACAAGAAGCACAGGGGACACCAAGAAAATAAAAAAAAAATTCCTTGCAACACCTAATATACAGAATAAATAAAGACTATTAAGAACAGCAAAGGAAATGGGCCAGGTAACATATAAAGGCACACCTATGAAAATAACACCTGACTTCTCCATCGAAACACTCAAGGCCAGGAGGTAAAAGCCCAAGGATGGCAACAGATGCTACTATACCCAGCAAAACTCCCAATCACTATAAATGGAGAAAACAAGATATTCCATGAAAAACAAAAAAAACAAACAAATTTTCACAATATATATCCATAAATCAGGCCTTACAGAAAGTTCTGGAAGGAAAACTCCAACATAAGGAAGGTACTACAATTACAAAGACATAGGCAATAATTAAAAATTATTTTACCAGAACCCAAAAGATAAAGCAGAGCAAATATATTCACAATACCACAACCACCAACAAATCTAAAATAAAAAAGAATTAACAATCAATGGTCTGTACCTTCTTTCAATATTAATGTTCTTAACTCACCTATAAAAAGACACAGGCTATCATCCTTAACCAAGAAGGATTCTCCATTTGACAACTAACTGCTAAGGAAAAATTAGGTTTCTCCAATGCAGTCTCATTGGATATATTA
The DNA here is from genome assembly GCF_943737965.1 of Phodopus roborovskii. Taxonomy (NCBI): domain Eukaryota; kingdom Metazoa; phylum Chordata; class Mammalia; order Rodentia; family Cricetidae; genus Phodopus; species Phodopus roborovskii. The sequence goes on from NW_026126433.1 coordinate 21,392,114, forward strand.
TCCACACTTATGAGTAGGCCCCATACCCTGTAGGAGATGGTCAACCAATAAAGTTAATGATATTTTTCTCAAAAAAATAAAAAAAATAAAAAAGGCAAAGGCTAACAGAATGGATATGAAGACAGAATCCATCCTTCGGCTGCATCCAAGAAGCACATCTAAGCTTAAAAGACAGACACTACCTAAGGGTAAAAGTTTGGGAAATATTCTTCCAATCAAATGGAACCAAGTAGGAAGCAGAGGTAGCTCTCCTAATATCTAACAAGTTAGACTTCAAACCAAAAACAATCAAAAGTGATGAAGGAAGTCATTTCATATTCATCACAGGAGAAATCAATCAGTACAAAGTCTCAATTCTGAACATTTATGCCCCAAATACAAAGACACCCACATTCGTAAAAGAAACATTACTAAAACTCAAAGTTCACATAAAGCCTCACACACTCATAGTGGGAGACTTCAACACTCCACTCTCACCAGGCAGGACCACAAGGCAGAAACTTAATAAAGAAAGAAAAGAACTAACAGAAGTTATGTCCCAGTTGGGTTTAACAGAAATCTATAGACCAGTCCATCAAAACACAAAAGAATATGCCTTTTTGGTTCCAAATAGAACCTTCTCTAAAATCAACCACATACAAAATAGCAAACCTCAACAGGTACAAAAAAAAATTGGAATAGCTCCCTGTATCTTATTATACCACCATGCTTTAAAGTTGGAATTCAACAACATAAATAGCAAAACACCTACAAAGTCATGGAAACTGAACAATTTGTAATTGTACCATCCCTGGGACAAGGAAGAAATAAAGGAATTAAAGACTTCCTAAACTTCAATGAGAATTAAACACAACACACCCAAACTTATGGGACAGATAGAAAGTATACAAAGAACTCAAGAAACTAGTCTCCAAAATACCAAATAATCCAATTAAAAAGTGGGGTTCAAAACTGAATAGAGAATTCTTATTAGAGGAGTCCCAAAATGGCTGAAAGACACTTAAGAAAGTGCTCAACCTCCTTAGATGTCAGGGAAATTCAAATCAAGGCAACTCTGAGATACCATCTTACTCTTGTCAGAATGACTAAAGTCAGAAATCCAAAGACAATTTATGCTGGAGAGGAGGTGGAGAGAGGGGAACACTCCTCCACTGCTGGTGGGAGTGCAAACGTGTACAACCTCTTAGAGATCAGTATGAGGTTTCTTCAGGAAAATGGGGAACAGTCTACCACAGAACCCGGCTATTCCACCCTTAAGCATATACCCAAATTACCCACATCCAAGCAACAAAGACATCTGTTCAACTATGTTCATAGTAGCATTATTTGTAATAGCAAGAACCTGGGTGCAACCTAGAATCCCCTCAATTGAAGAATGAATAAAGAAGATGTGGTATATTATTTACACAATGGAATACTACTCAGCAGAAAAACAAACAAACAAACAAACAATAGACTCTTGAAATTCAAAGATAAATGGATGGAATTTGAAGAAATTGTCCTGAGTGAGGTAAACCAGTCAGAAAAGGACGAAAATGGTATGTACTCACTCATATGTGGATTTTAGATATAAAACAAAGGATCACCAGATAAACTGTAATACAATGAGGACCCTAAAAGAGTCATGCAAAGTCCCACACAGAAGCTGTAAGGAACAAGATGTCCTAGGCATATTGGGAGTAGGGGGTAGAGAGTGAGTGTAGAGTGAGTTAGGAGGTAGAGAAGGGGAGGAGAGGAAAGCATGTAGCACCAGGAAGTTTTAGTCAGGGGACAAATAGACAAGAACAAAAAAATGATAGCATAATAGAAGTAGACATTATAAGTTTGAAGAGAAAACTGACTGTAGAGAAATATCCGGAGACCTACAAGGATAACCTCAGTGTCTGTGTTTGGAAAAAGAAGTAGTAGTAGAAGAAGAAGAAGAAGAAGAAGAAGAAGAAGAAGAAGAAGAAGAAGAAGAAGAAGAAGAAGAAGAAGAAGAAGAAGAAGAAGAAGAAGGAGAAGAAGAAGAAGAAGAAGAAGAAGGAGAAGAAGAAGAACCACATATATAAACATGGGTGCTTTCATAAATTGGTATTTCTTTCATAATGTACTACACCTATTTTACAGAACAGTCAACAGTCATCACATGGCATTGCTTGGGTAACTAAACAATGGTGTTGAATAGCTGGTGCCATTGGTATGATACCAAACTGGTTTTTCCTATCTTATGACAACATTGAAAACAGCTATCCAGATACTCTTAGATAGGATAGAATCTCAGACAATTTGAGTTTTTCAAAAGATAGAAGAAACATGTACCCCAACATTCAAATAGAAGATTATTCAGAATATTTTATATAAAAATAGGTAAATAACCATACCAAACCAAATGAATCCTCAATGTAGTAGATGATCCACCAGTAGACATTGATACCCTACAAAATCAAGTTAAATGTATTTCACTTTGTGAATTATTGTTGATGAATGAGAAAATGTTGAAGACCTGACCACCACATTTAATATTCTGGAGGCTATTAGTGATTTTGGCAAGAGTGTCTAAGGATAGTACTAGAAATGAAAGCAGAGTAGAGTTGGTCATAGAATCAAGAAAAATAGACTTCCCCAGACAGTTTCATGAGTGAGAAGTAATGTTGAGATCTCCTTGTCTTATTGCCTGACAACCTTAGTGCTTTACACCATACAGTCTACCACTGTTACAACTATGAAGGTCTTAATTTTCTTGTCAGGTGACAATTTAGAGGTGATTTGTGAATTAATCGTAATATTCTGCATTATGATTTAGATGGACTTTGCACTGGCTAACTATATTTTTATGTAAATGAAGATCTATTAGTATTAAAATGATGGCTAGGTGATTTAGATTTTGATTGACTTTGAGAATTTAGAGTTTATTGCCTGGGGAAAGCCCTAATTCTCACATATTATGATTGACTGTTCTGTTTTTATGAGGATATAATTTGATTTTAGCCAGGTCTTACAATGGAGCTTAGCTTTTTCTCTTTAATATTTGTAATGTAGTATTTATTTTGGTCTTTGCATAAATTATGTGCCAGAATGGCTTTCCCAAGCCACCCAGATGCTCTCCAATTCGAATGATATTTTGGTTAATGCACCATTGGCCTGGTCCATCTTGTGCTTGCCCATGAATTAATACCCAGCTGTGCACAGCTCAAAAGTCTCTCAAGCATATAATAAATAAGTTCCAGTGACTTAAAACCTTCTGCTTCAGTTGATACAACGGGATTTTCTTGTTTTGTTTTTCACATTTGGCTAATGTTTTCTTTGTTCTCTCATAATATTTCAAATAATCCAACTACAAGACAAATAAATAAGTTAGACTTTTATTTCCTAATATATTTTCAGCATTATGTTTTAAGGAAAAATTGTTTGAAATACTTGTATTGCTAGTAAGTAAAATATTAGATAAGCCTGTCCACTAACTGAAGGTAGCTTCTATTTCACAGTTAGTAGAACATAATATATTGAACTTATTCTAGCAATGGGGATTATTACACTTGCTTTAATATTGTTTTCAGTGAACACTTTAAATCAATTAGATATAATACTTATATTGTATGATTTCTATTAATTAAAGTTCTATACAGAGACACACATAGAAGCAAAAAGTAATTGTGAATATTGCTGGCTTTTATAATTTTACATGAATAAGAAAATCAATATTACCGTGACAGAATAATTTATCAACCTATTACTTCCTGATCTGTTCTTATTTTAATTGAGAAACAATATTTTTGTATATTGTATTTTGATCACACTTTTCTGGTCTTCTAAATGTTGCAAGGTAGGGCACAGGGTAGGGGGGCAGGCTCGCGGTGGGGATGGGTGGGGGTGTATCAGAGCACCAAGGGTGCTCTCAATTGGGACAGGATACAGGAGCAACAGGATCAGGGAGTTTGGGGAGGGGAGAGGTTGTAGGGGAGACACAACCCGGATTGGGCCCAGACTCACCTCTGGCCAATAGCTGGCAGAAGAGGACAAAGGCTGAGCTGAAACCTGGGAAGGTTTTACAGGATAGTGGGGTCTCACTGGAAACTGGGACTCTCCAGCTGAGGCCTCTTTCTTTAGCAGAGGCCCTGATTTGGGGGTCAAGGATCTTGCCGGCAGGAACTCCTTTGGTTTGGTTTTTTGAGATAGGGTTTCTCTGTATATAGCCCAGGCTATCATGGAACTAGCTGTGTAGACCAGGCTGGTCTCAAATTTACAGAGATCTGCCTGCTTCTGCCTTCCAAGTGCTGGGATTAAAAGCATGCACCACCATTACCCTGTTGAGAATATGATATTTTTATAGAGCTATTATATTGTATTGCAAAGGTAAAGATAGGAATATTTCCACTGTATTATGGAAAAAATATATTTCTGTATTGATTTTATATATGACCAAGTCATATAAAACTAACAGGATAAACTTATCTATATTCCAATGTAGTTAATGCTATTAAATATTGTATAGCATAAAATATGTTCAAGTCATACTTTGTCACTATTCTGATTCAATTTATATAATACCACTAGTCAGGAAATAAATACATTAACATAGCTTACTGGAAAAGTTGTGATCTAATTTTATTTTCTGAGCAGAAATAAGTTCTTTTCATCGGATGAGTTCACCAAGGTCTTCATAATTAATGTGGTTTTTATTTAAATTAAAAATAACCTTATTTTACATATGAATCTCAGTTCCCTCTTCTTCCCATCCTCCCATGCCACCACCAACCTCCCATCCCTCTGTCCACTACCAAGAGAGAGTGAGGCCCCCCCATGGAGGTTCATCAAAGTCTGACACATAATTTGGGGCTGGGCCTAGGCACTACCCTGTGTATCTAGGCTGAGAGAGTATCCCAGAATCCCTCTTTAGGGAATGGGCTCTCAAAGTCAGTGCACTAGGGATAAATACTGGTTCTACTGCCAGAGGCCCCATAGACTGCCTTGGCTTCTTAACTGATATCCATATTCAGGGAGCCTGGTTTGGTTCTATGCTGGTTTCCCAGCTGTCAGACTAGGGCACACTTGCTCAGGTCAGCTATTTCTGTGGGTTTCCCCAGAATGATCTTGACATTAATGTGTTTTATATATGTGTGTTTGCATTTTTTATAAAAGTGAAGCTTTAATGTGACAAATCAAAGCAGTCCAAGCAAGGCAACAGTATTATAAGAAATAGATTTCAAGAGTGACCATTCAGAAACAAATTTATGCACACATAATCATACTCGAATTGTAAACAAGTGGCCATGAGTACTTGGACAAATGAAGGGTTACTGTGAATTTGAGCTATTGAAGGTGTCAAAGAAGATTGTAGAATTTGAATGGGCTTCAGAGGGTATGGAGGCTTCACAGCATGAAAAAGAATGTTCCACATACTATAAAACACACAAATGGAGATAACTACCCAAGGCTTAGATTACTATGATCTAAGAAAAATATAATGATAATCATAAATCGAGTAATATAAATAATTTTATATTTTGTGACTACTTTAAAAAAATAGAAGAAAAATCAAAATTAATACTCTAATGTATATCATCAAGTACATTTAAAATACTTATTTGAATATATCAATAATATAAAGTTGTTGGTAGTATGTGTTGTATTTCATACTGTTCCTAATATAGACTATATTCTATACTCAATGGCCTTTCATTGTGAACAAAGGGCATTGTCAATGTTGGATATCTACATAGGATTTATGTGTCTGTATGTCAGTTCCAACTCCTCTTCTCAGCCCATCTGCCTGGGCACTTTCACCAGAGGGGGGGGAATAATCCCCTTGGATTACATAATATGTTCACTGGATAAGCAGACAAATAGAAAAAAACATGATAATTCAGAATAAAATATAAATAACACAAAATATAACATAAGTGCCACTTTGGGACCCATCTGTGGAACCATCTGTTGTGTTTGTCAGTATCGATTGCCATTTTCTTCTCACACCTGCACTGACAGTTCCCTCCCATCTCACTGTCAAAATGTACACATGGTTCCTGGATCCTCTTCCTGTGATTTCTAGGGTACGCATTCTAAAGAGTTCTCCTTTTTCTCACTACCATGTTCTTCTCATTACATAAGGTCACTCTTCCAGAGACAACTCATTCTCTCCTGCATATTCTAAAGTCACCTAAATCTTCTTTATGCATCATATTATCTCTTGTTGACTTTCATAAGCACATCATTTCTCAGTCCTCGTTTCCATATTGTGTGCTATGTCACCCCTCTTCCTTCAAGTAGAAACATGACTGTTGCAACTTGACATAGGCCAGTTTATTACTGATCAGTAAATCATATTGATATCACTAACTTCACATGTTCCCACAGGTCCTCCCTCTTCCACTAAAATTAGTTCAATTCAGTAGCCCATTTCTTTTCTTTTAATTGAATCAAGAGCCTCATTGATTCTTCACCATTTTTCTATTCATATATTTCCAATTTCATGCTCCCAAACTCTAAGAAAAGAAAGCAAAATAAAACAATGAATATTTTAATGTCTTGCTTAAAATATTTTGGCAGTTACAATTGCCTTACATATATGACTTTATTTGTAGTCCTCATTTAATGAGTGCTGTTTTTTTTTTGTTTCCAGTTCTAAGATTTGAAACCAGAGGCTTTATAATGCTAGGTGGGATCTCTACTGTATCCTCCATCCTAAGCTGTCTTCTTTCAGTTCATTGAACATTTTATGAATTGAACTTCACCTTTAACCAATACAGAACTCTCCTTGGAGCTCATTGCATACATCAAACTGCATGTGTCCACACAGCAGTCATTCATACAAATATGACTTCTTTTCCAAATTCTCTTTTCTCATCCATTATGAAGCCATCTACCAAGTGCCCAGTATGCATCACCTCACCTCTTTAGTGTCATATCATCAAAGGGCACCTAGAAAGGACTGGATTCTCAATTGCTTCATCCTTGTTTTTCCTAACACACAAACTTCAGATCTCCTGATTGCTCCTCCAGAAGAGAGTTTCCCAATGTCTTAGAGCATATCAGTTTCTAAATCATATGAGATTTCTTCATGTAATATTTGTTTCATTCCATGTGATCTAGCAAAAGGGATGCTTTAGATGTTATTTAGTCAATAAGTTAGAAATCATTTCAGTCATGTTTTGTAAAAAGCAATCAGGAACACATACCATAATTGCAAAAAGTTTTCTCATTGTAGCTGTCAATGCTCAGGAGAAGGAAATGATAGCTTTTGTTAAGAGAGTGGAAGGAGCAAGTTGAAAGAGCTCACACTTACTAAGTATGGCTTTATTTGGCATCAAAATTATAATAACTGCAAATGACTAAACATATTAAATTGTAAGCCTCTATAACTTCATTATGAATATTTTATTAGTGAGTGAATCCCAAGTGACAGAGGAGTAAAATTCACTGGAGAACATTGGAAATAAGTATAGCATTCTTATCCTACCAGGTGGTCTTCAATGAACACAAATACTTCTAGCTGTGAAACTGTCTTTGCAGGTGGAATCTAACTAAATTTTGAGAAACTGAAAATACTAGGAAATAACTGTTTTTTATAGTTAGATAACCAAATCATTAAGAATCATGAAGTGAGGAGACCACCAGGTGGAATTTTGAGGGGGAATTTAGAAAGGTATGTTTCCAGAAGAAAAATCATTGCAGACCAACAGAAACTAGAAAAAATGTTTGTACTTGATGTGACATAGGAAATTCTGGAGGACTGTTTGTGAAGTACTCTTACCGCAAATAAGGAATCTGGAAATAATATCTATTTGTAGTTAGAGGACATAAATAAGAATGATAGGTGATGAGAGCCAAGTATCAGGACACCTTAAGAAAACAAATGGAAACATCACACTATGACATTTTCCATAAGGTATCTTGCTCTATACAATATTGAGAAAAAATAAATAGAGGATCAGAGTAAGAATTTGGTGGTTTTCATTAGCTCTCAGAAATTCTGAGGCATCACTTTGAAATGAAATATGTGGACTCGGTTTCTAATGCTCGCTAGTTTGAATATAAATAAAATAGATAGGGAGCTTTGATGTTGTATAAGATTGAAGAATGACTTCAGTTATTTTTTTAACAATACTACAATTGTATTTCTAAGTCCATCCATCAGTTACTCTTCTACTGCAGTGATAAACCACCATCACCAAGGTATCTTACACATGAAAGAATTTATTTGTGCTTATAGTTTCAGAGTGACAAGAGTCCATCATGACAGGGAATCCAGAATTCAGGAGGCAGGCTTTACAGGAGGAATAGCTGGGAACTCGCAAATCCCAAGTACTTCAATAATGATTAACTAATTTGTTATTTTGTGATGCCTGAATTTTCTTGTAATATGTGGAGCCAAGCTGGGGATCACATGAAGATACATGTTACTGCTTATTACACTGTCATCTCACCTAATACTCATATTTACCATTGTTATATGCCTGTGAATAATAAACCCAAACTCAGCATACAATATTCTCTGTCAAAATGTGTTTCCACAGTGAACCACATGTAAACAATGGTAGGAACTCTGATATTGAATAACACTAAAATTCATGCCTGTGTTAGACAGTTAGAGTACAATACTCCAAACTTTAAAAATTGTGTATGGTGCAGGACTCTTCCTGTTATCAGTACTTCTCTAAGCACCAATAATAATTGTTTATAAATTCTTTGCATACATAAGAAAATTTCATACAAAATTTCCCATTGTACTCTGTGGGTATAAATTTAAATTAACCAAGATTAAACATAACTAAGATGTGTGAATTGATAGTGTTGAAATTGAAGGAAGATAAAAAATGATTCAGGCAAAAAAGGAAATGACTGTTGTAGTACAATGATTCTCCTTGTTTGAATCATAGAGTTCTGATTCTTTATAAGTGAAAGCCACTGTGTGTGATTTGTAATATCTATGCCATGTGACAAAGACAACACTAACTTGGTAAGGTTGATGTCTTTATTATCATATTATTTCATATTATAAACAATTGGTCCTCTTTTGTGATCTAATTGTACTTTTAGAAAATAATTTTTTCCAATATTCCATTGTATTCAACAATACTGCTCACAGTAAGTCAAGTGATCTTCATAACTTGAAAGAAACTTGAATTTGCAACCAGCAATAAACTAAGTAGTAAATATTTCAACTTGGCATCAGGTCAACATTCTGATAGGTCACTGTCATTGGGGGTTACATGGAATCAGACATAAGATAACAACTTCATGGATAACATTGCCATATTTTCATGGTTGTTCCTTGAACATACATATTTGCTATCCATACATAAAATTGAGATGTATATCTTGAAAAATGTCAAACTGTGCTTCATGAACATAAAACTATTTTCAAGTGCATGTACTGCGTCCACTCTAAGAGTTTCTCCATGTCACATATTTTACTTGGCATCTTTAATCTCATGATGAATTCTTTTTCTTTGTCCTTTTAACTTCCTTAATTGCTTTAAAGTTTTTTATTTGGAAAACACCATGTGATTATAGCTTTTGCTTTCTACTATGTTACTGTTATAAGAAAACTTTCTATCACATTACTTAAGTCAATTTCACTTACATTTGAAATACCAAGTGGACTATTTTTCAGCTTTCTGTGGCATTGTGAAGAAGCAGAGAGAATTCTTGGGGAAATGTTATAAATATTCAGCAATATGACTGTAGCAATCCTTTTGCAAATCTTCTATCAATTGCTAATCTTGGATATTTTCTTGCTGAAGCAAACAAAGTTGCTGCTATGATTCTAATATGAACCTTTTGCCAAAGAGTAGCTTAAGGCATAAGATTGTGGAGGCTTCCAGCAATAAAGGCATGTCTGCATGAACAGGGTGAACTGAATCATGGAAGAAGTAGTGAGTATGATTTCACATTTAATTGAGTGCAATTTTGTGGTGAATAAAAGGTTTATTTTTTACTATTCCTTGGTGGTATGTGTGCAAACCTGTTTTAGTGCTGTCTGAAGTGAAGCATGCTTTTCTATACAAATGCGGACAACACACGTGAATTTGAGCACACTGTAGGCAGGTGACAATTTTAGAGGTTTGATGTCTATTAAAAGAGGCAAAAGTTCTGTTTCCAGAATCCATAGTGACATTCCTCCTTAGTGCAGGCTTCTCTATGTCTTCTGCAAGACCAGATTGAGGCCTGACTGTTGAGTAAATGGTATTTTATAATTATAACCAACTGCAGCAAGCCCATAATCATCTCCTCAAAAGCCCAACCTAGGACATTTGGCTCAAATGAATGAATTAGTTTATGAGTGGAATACCAAGAAAAGGTTGGATATCCTCCCTAAACACCCAACAACTTCCCAAGTTCCTTTGGGTTTCAGGAGATCCTGAAGTTGTAATAGATATAGAGGCAGCCTCAGGAAAGTTAATCCCATTTTATTTCCTATTGCCACAGCACCAGACATCCTCTTCTGGCATATGAGTTTTCTTCAGCTTATAATGATTTTACCTTTGAGGAATTCAGGATAATTTTCATTAACAACCCTTGCTACTAACATCACCATAAAACACAGGATGCATTCTGTAGTTTTATTGGGAGACCAATGGGGATATTCTTGTAGGTATTCTCTGAGTTATGAACTCTTAAAATTATTTCCACAAAGTATGCACCATGAAAATGATATATATCAATCAAATGTAAAACATACTAGGTTAAACTGAGTTGACACAAATGATGATTTTGATTCAAGAATAAATTTGGTTAAGCATTGCTGTATTGTAGAATTGTCAGTGCCTGCACTTGATGAGACAAATGTTTGAGGGGTTTGCTAATTTGACTCTGAAGATTAATCGGGTACTTTGTGAAAGACTAATAAATATGTAAAAAAGAAAATAAGTAGTTAACTCTGGAAGTAAAGACTCCACCATTTTAGCTGGGATAAATCTGTCTTCATCAGTGGCAATCAAGGAGATTAATATTAATTATAATCAATACACCGAAGACAGATGACTTCTGTCCATTTATTTTACTCTGTCATTTATTCAAATACCATCACATTTCTGAAAAGGGAAACTACTCCCTGTAAGAGAATTGTTCATCCATGTGAGGAAAATTAACTCTTCCAGACTCTAGGGTATCATTTGGTAAATGATGTCTCTTGGTGCTTGAAATGATAACCTCATGTCCTTTAAATGCACAGTCATTTTCATGGTATTGAACATGAGTGGCATGGTCTTCCCTAAGACTGGGGAGTTTGCCTAAGGAAAATGTGGTCCCTGTACATTGACAACTCAGTAAAACATCTCTAAAAGTCTGGAGAGTTTATTTTTTTTAAGCATAGCATGTCCTCAGTTTAATATTGAGGCCCTTCAGTTCTTCTTTCAGATTTATGAAACTCAAAATATTTCTTATATAACATATTGAACACAGGGTTCTGATATCATTCTATAGAAATCCCTGTGCTTTTTTATTTTTGCTAAGTGCATTTTAAAGTTAAACGGAAAAATTTAGGATTCCATGTGTGATACAGCAATGAATCTATAGTCTTTTATAGTTTAAGCTCTTAGAATTCTACTTTTTTTCCTCTTTTAACATTGAGAAAATGGGATATGATAAATTATAGGTATTAGATTTCTGGTAAGATATAGTTTGGGATACTGCAGGTTTAGCATAAAGTACAAAAATCCTCTATCTTTCTACTGTCATAAAGCTTATTGAAAACTTCTCTTATGCCATTAAAATTAATGTAATTGCCTTTCTCTCTCTTAGTCACATTGCCCTTTGCCCAACTCCTTCAGGTCATCTTCTTCTGATGACAATGAGTGCTTTCTAGTCCTGCCATCTAAATTAAAACTTGAAACTAATGCTGCCAAACAATGCCCTCCTCACTCATATTTTACACATACAAAAGAAGATTTAATTTTCTTACAAGATCACTGAATTTCCATCTGGATATTTTCCGTGCTCTTTCTATCATTTAAAACCCACGGCTACAGAAATGTGGAGGCAAATGAGTTCTTCATTTTGAAATATGATTAAATCTGAAATAATTGCAGCAACTTTTTGATTTAAGACAATACTTTAGTACCAGTTTTGACTATAATTGATAGGATATTAATATTTAAATGTAAGGAATTACACATGCTATGAAATTTGAATTGTAACTTAAAATGTAGTTTTAATGCATTCAATATTAACTTAAACATTTGCTTAAGAAAAGGTAGTTTCATTGATATGTCCTGAAATTAAATTCATAAGAAATTTTACTGTTATGATTGTCAAATTGTGAGTTAACCTTACTTACCTTAACACAGAGAAGTTTGGGTTACACTCACTTTTTCAGGGAGGCTGCCTGTTAAGCATTAGCTGGGATAAACAACATGTTAGAACAGTAGGATACCCACTCCAGTTCATTGCAGAGTCTCTTTGTTTCATATCTCTTTCTTGTCCTTCATATCTGGTAAAAAATTATTAACTCATATAAAAAGAACAATCAAATCAGGTTCCTCCCTGGATCCATCCTTGACACTTACTCAGTATGTAATATAATCACTTTTATGGAAATGCAAGGTTAATGATAAAGCGAAATCATTCAACCAACAGAACTCCAAGATATCCAGTTAATTTATATAAGTCTTTCCCAAAATTATTTTTTTTATTACAGCCTGATGATATGGCATACACCCCTATGTTCTTTCTAAATGTAGAGACCCTTCTCCTTCTCTTTGGTTTTCAATATCAAATGGTCATCCTGGAAAACATAAATACAAGTAACATTATACAAACTAAAAATATTTTTTGTGCCTTTGACTTGGGTTTCTACCCCTTCTTGTATTCCTATTATTCATAGATTTAGACTTTTTATTGTGTCCCCAGAATTCCTTGGTGTTTTGTACCTGGAGGTTTTTTATTTGTTTGTTTGTTTTTCAGATTTAACTTTTTCTTGACTGATGCATTCATTTATTCGATTTTATCTTCAATGACTGAGGTTTTCTTTTCCATCTCTTGTTGTCTGTTGCTAAGTTTTGCCTCTCAGGTTCCTGCTCAAGTTCCTACATTTTTCATTTCTAGATTTCTTTTTATATGGGTCTTCTTTGTTGCACTTTCGTTTCTTGAACTGTTTTTGTTTGTTTGTTTTTCATTTCCTTCCACTATTTGTTTGTGTTTTCATAGGTTTCTTTAAGGAATTTATTCATTTCTTTTTTTAAGGCTCTCTAATACATTCAGAACTGCTATTTGAGGTCCTTATCTTGGGTTACAGCTGTACAACATTTATTGGGGCCTGCTGTCATAGTGTTTCTGGGACCTAGTGGAGACAATTTGTTCTGCCTGTTTTTGATTGTGTTTTCACCTTGGCATGTAGGCATTTGCACTTGGGATGATTATACTTATAGGTGCTGTTATCTCGTTGTATTTTTGTTGGGTGGGTGTTTTGTTTGGTTTCTGCTGCATGTTCTTGTTTACTGGAGAGTTGGTAGCTGTGTTAAGTGGTAAGAAATGCTTCATGGATCCTACCAAATATGTCTACTAGGTTTTTCATGTGCAATGAATTTATAGAAATTGAGAGCTGACACTTGGAAATGTGAATGAGCTAAAAAAAAAAAACAAAAAAAAAAAACAAAAAAAAAAAACAGGGGACCTGGGTGATCCACAGGAAGATGTTCTACGAGGATCTGCTTGCTCTGCTAGGAATGGAGGTAGAGAGTGAGGAGAGGCCACAAATGTAGTCTGTTACAGAACTGGGGACAAGAATAGGGAATTCAATTTGGAGGAGAGGTTGAATAAGTAAAGATCTGCATCTACCCTACCTGGTTCTCTGGCTGGAAGACTGCCCTGTCTAAAACTTACAAAAACAATGTTCACACATCACAAGTAAATGACTGCCTTCCTTAAGGTGCTATTGTGATATGAGTGGTATTTTAAATTAATGGCATAAATTGCTGAAGAACAAAAACCAACTATAAAGAAATTTGAATTTCAATTAACTGTCAGCAATTGCTTTGGCTATGGTTCAACTGCACAGATGTATTCAGTGATTTTGTGAAGGGTCAAAGGAGTGCATCCTGCAGGCTTGAGAAGCACCTCAATAGGTCTGAAGGGTGTTTGTTTAGCTCCAGGCATTTTGGAAATTTACTTAAGGTGTACATCTCATTTCTCAATGCCAGAAAAATGAAGAGTTTATAATCCTTTCCATGCTTGTATTGGACTATTTCCTGATTTTTTCAGTCTTTTCAGTTTGTATTATTTCTAATTTTCAGTTTCTTATTTTTATACTCACTAATTGCTTTCACACATGACAACCTGAAAAAGAAAATACTTCAAATAATTTAAACTTTCGGGAAGAGAAAAGGATGCTGACAGAAGCCAAATTCTTATACATTAGCTATAGAATGCTTCTATTAACTAAAGTACATTATGTAGCATTCAATAAATGCAGTCTTCATATTCATTCATTTAGATGTTATAAAAATCTTATGTAATCAATTTTATATTAAACACAAAAGGACTTTCAACCTGATGTCTTAGCAAGGTACTGAATGAATAATTAGTATAGAAGATATAGAGATGAAAATGCAGCTTATTTTTTTTTTTTACATTTCATATTCTCTCTCTTTCTCATACTTTGTCTATCTCTCACTATTCTTCTCTCTCTTTTTCTGGCAGGTTCTCACTATGTAGCACATGCTGGCATCAAACCCAGGATCTTTGTGCCTTGGTATTGTGATTGCTGTGTTCCTGGTATGCATAACCATGCTACATTTTGATCAGTGCTCTTTAAGTAATAAATATAGTATTAGTAAGAAAATAAAGAATAATCATGTTTTCTTCATGTTGTGTGTTTCAGTGGAACTGTGCTCTTGTTTTCCTTCAGCCTCTGTCTGTACTAGTGGTGAGTTTAACACAGAAGATAAATGTCTCAGTGTCCCTTCTCCATCTCTGAAAGCTGGTCACCTGGCTGAAAGGATATGCCCTGGCTGATTCTCTTCATGGCACCATGGTCAGCAGTAAATTTTATTGTGCTATCTAAACCCAAAGGCCATTTAGCCCAGTCTAGCTACTGGCAGCATGGCTGACACATTGATTCTCATTTTCTGACCCCTGTGGTCCTTCAGTGAATACTGGCCTTTAGAGTTGTTGTAGGGAGAGACAGAGATTTATTAGCCCTCTAAATACCAACATGGTACCAAGAGATAAATTCTACTTCAGAGTTATTGGCCAAAGCATCAAAATGTTACTGGACCTAATTCAGAGAGTCACTTCATTGCCATCAGATTAGAGGAAGGCTGTACAAAACAGGTCAAGGTCAACTTCAGATCAGTATACAGGGAAAACTAATGATTTCCAGAAAAACCTAAGGAAGATGAAATTTTAGGTTGATGTAATGTACAATATATATTCAGTCACTTACACATTCGTTTAATTAAAAAAGTATTATTTATTTTACCTGTTTTCTGCATGTATGTCTGCAACAACTGGGCATCACAGAGGTCAGAAAAGGACATTGATTCCCAGTGCCTGGAGTAACAAATGTTTGTCAATACCATGTGCTTCTGGGTCCTTTAGAAGAGTAGCCAGTGTTTTTAACTGCTGAGCCAACTCTCTATCCTCTCATTTATACTTCATAAAATTTCAGCTTGATAATTCTTATTTTATATTAAAGAAGCTGTGATTTATATCAGTATATCTTCCAAATCTTAGCATGTTCAGGGAACATCAACTTTGCTTTAAGCAGCTACATGGTTCCTGCTAAAGAAGGAAAAGAGCTAAAATTACCATGGTCAGATAATGAAACAAAGACATTTTAGTTGGCATCCAATAGACTCAATAAAGCTATATCTTATGGATAACTGATATATTTTAAGAGTCTGACTCTGATAAACACAACATGTACAAACCCTAGTAGGAGAAGATGGAAAATCGGCCTCATGGAACATCAGATTACATTATGGGATGTCTAGATGGCTCAGTAAGTGAGATCCTTAATTTGGTTATTTGATTCTACTGTATAAGGAGAGAACAGAATCCTGATTGTTGTTTTTTGTGGACAATCTGCAGAAGTTTATGTAGTTAAACAGGTTCCCAGTTGGTAGACAATTGGGGAGAATTGGGAGTTACAAATGGTCCTTTTGGATGAGGTGTATTGCTTAGGGTGGCCTTTGTGGTTTCAAAAGTCCCCAGCATGCCCAGTGTCTCTCACACTCTGCCTGTAGCATGTGGATAAGAATGCAAAGTTCTCATTTAACTGCTCCAGCCTGCTTGCATGCTGCCATATTGATAATGAACTAACACTCTGAAACTGTAATCAAGCCCTAATCAAGACCTTAGTGTCTAATAAAAGCAAGAGAAAACCTAACTAAAACAATATCTTACCTTCATATGTACCAATCTCCTTTCTTCTCTCTCTCTCTCTCTCTCTCTCTCTCTCTCTCTCTCTCTCTCTCTCTCTCTCTGTGTGTGTGTGTGTGTGTGTGTGTGTGTGTGTGAGTGTGTGTGTGTGTGTTACAAGCACTTTCCCACAAGCCTGGTTCAAGAGCTACATTATATTCGTTATAAAGCTGTTGGCCAAAGGCTAGAGCTTCTTATTGGCTAGCTCTGTCTTAGTTATTAACTCATTTCTATCAATCTGTTTCCAAGTGGTCTTACCAGGGAGAGAGTCCAGATCTCTTATTCCTCTCACAGCCTACATCTATCTTGATTCTTCTTTATTATATCTCCCAGAATTCCTTGTCTCCTAGTCCCACCTGTCTTGTTTTCCTATAGGCCAACAATGCTTTATTCATTAGCCAATAAGAGAAACATATTTACAGAATGACATCTGCCATCCACCCTCTCTCTTTCTCTCTGTCCTCCACCCAATACAAACACACTAAATTAAAAAGATGGTGAAGGCCAAAATAACAGAATTTTAGGTAAAAGTATAGGGAAAAGATAGTGACTTATCACATGAAAATACATTCAATTGTCTGTAGTAGTCTAGGTATAGATGGTAAGAGAAATTTGGTTGACTTACAGCAACTATATATAATTTTGAACACTATTTATAACTAGGTAATTAAGGACTGAAATATGTAACTTTCTTCTGAATGCCAGAAAATTGAGGAAAGTGGTTTTGAAAAATATAAAAAATTACATATCACTTTAAATTTTACAAAATTAAATTATAATCTTAAAATATAACCCCTGGCTTAGGTTTGAATTATTATATATGACAATATCTTGTGAAATATGCTTAGTCAAAAAAATAAACTATAGAAATGATCCCTGAAAGTTTAGTCAAAAAAGGACAAACATGGTATTTACTCACTCATATATGAATGTTAGACATAGAGCAAACAATTACTAGCCTATAATACATACCATCAGAGAAGCTAGGAAGCAAGAAGGACTCTGAGACATACATGGTCCCACAGAGCAGGGGAGAAGGGGAAAGGGACAAGATCTCCTGAACAAATTGAGGGCATGGGAAGTTAGGATAAAGAGAAGGGGAAAAAAGGTGACAGAAAGACATGATGGAGCAGGAAGATTGAGTCAGGGAAAGAATAGAGGAGAGCAAAAAACCATTTGGGTAAAATTATCAAAATAATTTTATGTACCTTTTTTCCCTGTAAGAAATACATGAATAAACACCAACTTACCTGACTTTGGTAAGCAATGACAGACAAAATTATGTATAGGATGAAGTCTTTGGCGTTACCTAAAGCAGTATTGCTAATGAGTGACACAAAAGCATTAAGGACTCAAAAGGCATCATGTCTCTGAAAGCCCACACCTGCATGAGTGATTGGACTCAAAAAATGCTGAAACTCTTTGCATAACTTGCAGAGGATTCTATACCATGTAAGAGAGTTCTCATTCCTCAGAAATCCTTACTTCTTAACCTTGGGAAGGAAGTGACCATGTACATCGCACACTTTCAGAGAATTCCTGACCTATGGGTCTTCTTTCCTACAACAATCTCCATTAAGAATTTCCTGAGTATTTTCTTTTTATTATTTTTTAATTTAAATTACAATCTTGTTTTCCATACCAATTTCAGTTCCTTCTCTTTTCTGCTTTCCTATTCCTCCCACCATCTCCCCATCCCACTCCCATCCACTCCTCAGAGAGTGTGTGACCAATAATTCCCTGAGTCTTAATGTCCTTCTCTCTGATGCAATATTTCAACCCAAGGGAAATCACTATCTAACTGAAAATAGATATGTTTAAAATATACAAGGGAGTATATTAATAGGAAAAGGAGATTGGGGGAAGAAAGTATAAATCTGAAGCAGAGAACAAATATGGAAGATAGTGGCCAGTCCCATCAGTTAGGGTGGAACCTTATTTTCTGAGACCTTGGTAGGATGGCATGCTGTCTTATAATGCAATGTCTATTTAGTCTCTTTTTGCATTACTACAACAAAATGCCTTAGTGGGAGTAATTTAAAGAAAAGGGATTTATTATGCTTATGCTTTTGCTATTTAAAATACAATAGACATGAAATGGCCTGTAATAAGGCCCCATGCCATTTGAACCATGCTACCAATCTGATTTCTAATGACAGGAGCTCATATAATGTGAGCATCATATAGACAGATAGAAATTAAAAGAAACACTGGGTGCATCAAGGTTCACCATTTCTTATCATCCCTTTCTACATACCTGCCAAAGGTTACAAAATAGGGTGATATCCCTCAATTATTGAAAACTTCCCTAAATTCTATGTCATAGAGGTTCCATCAGATGATTATGATCAATGGAGGACCACCCTTGTAAATGTGGACCATGTATGCGTATAAAATTACAAAGCCTATACAATGCCTAGACTAAAGGTTATCAGGTCAAGAGTAACAAGCAGATTTGTGAAGATTTAAAAAATGAAGAGGATTGCCAAAATTAAAAATCTACTAATATACTGGCAGGCAGTAGGTTAAAATAATGTCTTATAAATTTGAGCTTCTCATAAATCCCTAGAATAGTAAGTCTGAATTTGAATATTCTTTATACTTTTATTCTAAATATACCATCACTGAAAATTTGGGATGCATAAAACATTATTGTGGAAAGCTGACATTACAGGGGAATGCTTTGCATCATCTCTGCAATCCACCAACTAAAGGCCATTAATATTTTTTGCAATCCACTACATAGTTGTATCAACTGCATATTGTGTCTACATATTGAAAATGATACCCTGCAGGACAAAATTCATATGTCACTAAAATTAAGTACTCTCTGCCTCGCAACTGGGTTCCTAAATATGGGGCAGAAGAAATTGAGCATTTTCCCATCAGGATATGTGGACTGTAATTAGAATAGAATTTTTATTTTGTAAGACAAGAAGCTAGATATTGCTAGAAATGCATAGACATGGTATGGTACCTTAAAGAATGAAGTAGTGCACAAATTACTATTGAGTGATAGAAAATCCCTCAACATGTTATGAGACACACAAAATATAGGCATCATGTATAATATGACGAGATTATTTCAGAAAAGTTGATAGCTGAATGAGAAATATGAACATTGTCAAAAATATATAAAATTATATGTGTATATATGTGTGCATATGTATGTATATTTTTCCTGGTGCTAATTACTTGATAAAAAGTAATGCCTGCTTCTTAAAGAAGAAAGATATGTGAAAGAAGCTACATATTTGGAAAATATTTAGATGTATTTTAATATATTTTAATTAAAATAAAATTATACCTCCCCTCTTTTTCTTTCCTCCTTCTAGCCTGCATGTTTAACCCTTTCTAAATTCCATCCTTATTCCCTCTCATATTGAGGGCTTTTTTTTTCTGAGACAGGTTTTCTCTGCATTGTTTTGGAGCCTGTCATGGAACTCCCTCTGAGGAACAGGCTGGCCTCAAACTCACAGAGTTCTGCCTGCGTCTGTCTCCTGATTGCTGGGGTTAAAAGCATGTGCCACCACCACCCAGTTTGAGAGCCTCTTTTTCTTTGATTATTATTATTATTATACACACATATGTACAAATATGTAAATTATATTCTGCTGAGGTCTTTTGGTTGCTCATATATATATATATATATATGATTTCAGAGCTGAACACTTTGTATTGGGTAACCAGTCAGGGAGCTCATCGCTGGAAAATGCTAAATTTTTCACTGTCTCAATAGTCATTAGTGAAAAGTAATTTTTTTTCTAGGGGAGAGAATCTGCGAATCTTGCATTCAGTATTAGAAAATCTACTACTCGCATTGACATTGTTTAGGTCTTGTTTAGGCAGCCATTCTTAGAAGACAAGGTCTGTCAGCTGACTTCCTGGTCCTTTGCCTCTTGAAACCTTACTCCCTCCCCTCTACTTCCTGAAATCTTATAGCATTTCCATCCCTGAGCCTTAGGTGCAGGAGTTGTGTTGTAGAGGAAGGTATTGGGGCACAGTCCATACATCCATATGGTCCCATGAAGTCCATGTTATGTCTAGATGAATTTCAATAATGGTATCCATTTACAGTGAGAAGAAGCTTCATTTATATGAGTTGCACATATCTGAGGATATAATGCTGGATTTTACAATGTAGGTAGGAGTGATGCTGGTCAAATAAAATGGTGGTAATAGGGTCTTTTCAGTCACAATTTCACTAAAATACTGTTTTAAAAAATAAGTAATTGAAAAAATATAGAAATTTTTTGGCTATCTCAGTGTTTAACACATGTAACCCAGATATTTAAGAGGATAAGGTAGGGTGATCAGAAATCCAAAGCAAGCTCTAGCAACTGAGTCTGACTGTAGGTCAGAATAAAGATCTGGAAAAAATAAAATATTTAAAGAAAACAATTAGAACTATAAACACATTTCCAGCTCGTGTACAGAAAACAGAATGTGAAGCCAATAATACTAGCACTTGGAGAGAATGAAGTGAAAGAATTATGAGTTCAAGTTCAGCCTATGTATATAGGTAATTGCTGATGAGAGTTTTATATCACCATAGACTTTTGTAAAATCCCCTCTTCTAGTATTGTAAAAAACTAACTTGAGCAGAATGAGTCTAAGCATACTGAAGTAAGTTAATTGGCCCATGTATTCATCCACAGGACATAAGTAAGAAGGGATTTCATGTACATAGTTTGGTAGCTGATTTACATAACTCAGAATCATCATACTTTAAAGTGTCAACATTTTAACTATCATGCTGACCAGAAAATAAAATGGATTTCTTATTAAAATTGCATTAAAATGGAAATCTTTATATCAGCATTCATTAAAAAGACAAAAGGAAAAAAAACAATTTGCAAGATTAAAATAATGAAAATAGAAACAGAGGCTGCAAGAACAGAAGTTGATTGACGACAGTATTACCGAGCATGACATGCATTTTACTTAAATTATTCATTCCATTTCTTAACTAAAAGTTGACATCTCCAGGAGCTGATGTAATCATCATTCTAAAGCTGGTGCTTTAATAAAGCCTTAATCAATCTTGAATTTCTCTTATATAATAAACTTTCTTCTGAGAATTGAATGTCTACTTGGAAATGTAGAAACTACCATCTTTAAAAAAAAGAAAAGAATGTAAATGGTCAATCATTCTCATTTTTTAAAGCAAGAGAATAGTATGTGTGTGTATACACACACACACACACACACACACACACACACACACCACGCACACACACACACCACACACAAGTACATGCACATGTATTTACAATCAGGAATTGAGTAAGCACCACATGGCCATGTAGTGTGACAAATACAAAATCTGCTTAGCTCCCTGTTAAAGGTCACAATATAATGTTCAGGAGACCTGACAATTCACTTGAAAACGCTGATGAAGGAATCTTAGAAGACCCTTAGAAAGGTCTATAGAGATCTTCAGATGTTTGGATGAGGATAACACAATTTATGTGGACAATTCATCAGTTCACTAATTTAAATCACTATCTTATCTAAACAGAACAACCACCAAAATTTTATGAAAAGAACTTTTGACTAAATGTTCAGACCCCTTGTGCCCATCAAGTTGAAATAATAGATTACTCATAATAGATGAATTTAGGAAGTATTCAACAGAGACACACAGGCATACACATTGAGTTTGGTATCTTTTGTAATTTAATTACTTCAATTTTTGTCTTTCTAGATGACAGTTCTCTTTTTGAAAGAAAAATCTTAAACCTACTCTTCAATCTCTTCAATTTAATTTTATTATATAAAATTATGTATTATATATTATATAAAATGCTAGATATATTTATATTTTCATTTTAAAATATTGGTATATTGACATTTTAATCTCACTTTTGGCTAACTGAACTACTCAACCTTATCTTTAGATATTAGTATAAAAAGACAGCTATGTAAAAAAGGAGTGTGGAAAAATAGGTTCTAAATGAGGTTATGATTTTTTTTTTACTTATCTGCAATGCATAAAAGATTATTTTTTCTGGACATGAAAATTTTTAAAATATTACCTTGAAATCTGAAATGCTGGTACATGTTACCATTTCTCTATTCTATGACCTTACTTTGTTTTTGAAAGAATGACTTTTAAAAACAAACATAATTTTCATGAAATCCAATTTATTATTTTTGTTTTAGATTATGGTTCACATCTTTGTAAGATGTGCTATATTTCTTCGGACACAGTCTTTTGCCCTAGTGTTTCCCAGTTATTTTTATATTTTAGCATGGTTGTTTTATCTATATGATTCCTCTCATGCTTCTTTCTTCAGGTTGTCATGTCAAATTCAAGTTGTTTGGATGTTGAAGTCCAATGCTTCCACTTCTGTTTGTTGAAAGCTCATGTTCTCATCAGTACACTGGATAATATCATTTGATATTATGTTTACTGATCTATCTTGACTTAATCTGCTTATCAGCTCATGTGTCCATAATTTTATCACTATGATAATGTCTTTATTATTTATCAATATGGTTTCTTAACAGATTTGTGAATCCCTTAACTTTTTCTTTTACACAACTTTTTATTTTAGATCTATACTATTCTATAATTGAAATTGTTCTATCTAAAAATGCTTTTCAATTATCAAGTAATTCACAAAAATCTTTTTTTTTTTCTTTTTTTGGAATCTTATTTATTTTTTTACTTTAACAAAGTTTATTTATTTTTATTTTTTTACATATTGATCCCTCTTCCTCCCTCTTTCACTCTCTCCCCCCCTCATATGTATCCCAACCACCCTCATCTCCCATCCCATCCCACTCCACATGTAGGGTCATGCCATCCAGGAGGGGTCATCTAAATTTGAAGTAGGGACTAGGACTTCTCTATGTTAAGGGAGTTTCCCTCCATGGGGTATGTGCCTGCAAGGTCCTTTTGTGCACCAGGAATACATACTGGTTCCACATGAAAGGGGAAACATTATAGGATTGAAGAGAAAACTGAACCTAAAGAAATGTCCAGATACCTACAAGAATGACTCCAACTAACAATTTGAGCAACAGTGGAAAGGCTACAATAAGTGCCCTTTCCTGATAATGAGATCAACGACTAACTTATCCACAATCATTGAGCCCTCATCTAGTACCTGTTGGAAACAGAAGCAAACACCCACAACTATACACTGAGCCAGACTACAATCCAGATGCAGAGGGAGGACGAGACCACGCTGAAGAAACACATAGAGACAGCTGACGTGAACAAAAAGGAGCTGATGGGCCCCCAGACTGATAGCTAGGAATCCAACATGGGACTGACTTAGACCCCCTGAACATGGGTCTCTGCTAGAAGGCCTGAGCACTCTAAGGGACCTCACCAAAATCTTAATAAGTAATATCAACTAAATTTATCCTCACATTGGCAGACACTGGTATGAATTCCAACCTTAAGTAAATCATATGAACATTTGATTTTAATGTTAAGTTTTACTGAAAGAAATAAGGTATTAGTTGAATAAAAATTTTATTTTATTGTAGCATTACTCACTTCAAATAACTGTAAAAACTGTTAGGATTTTTAAAAGAAGGTTTTATTTTACTATATTATAGACTCCAAATAATTAGACTGGAAAAAAAACAGTAGTTTTAATGTACATAGCAATCCTATAAAAGAGTCACTCATTATTGTATTAACAAAATATAAATTTAATATTAACTGATATCTATGACTTCTATTTCAATACATTTCTCTTTAACATTCTGAAAATGGGAGATGTAGTCTTCCCATGTAGAGGAGGGCCTTGCCTGATAATCCAATATCAAGAGGTCAGCCCTGAAATCATGAATATACAACACTGATCAGACTCAGCAAGGTATGTGTGTGTCTGTGTGTGTGTGTGTGCCTGTATGTGCTTGTGTATGTGTATGTGTGTTACCTCACATGTAAGAATGCCACAGTATATGTGTGGTGGCCAGAGAACATCTTGTGGAAGTTGAGTCTCCATCAGTGTTTTGGGTTTTTTATTTGAGAACCAGGTATTAACACTGGTTGCAAGTATCCTTCACGACTCTCCTTTATGTCAGCAACTGAAAACAATGAATCTCTACAGGGAAAAGGGTATCATTATAATATTGGCTCTTCTAATCCATGAATACAAATATGTTTAATTTAGTTTCATTTTATTTTGTCACTGTTTTATTTTATCCCCTATCCCATAGATATTATTTTGTTAAATAATAATGTACCCAGCATTTCGTGGATCCTGGTGTTATTTTAAGTGCCCATTTATCTTATATGGTAAGCTCACAGGAAGCATATTAATACATTGTAACTATTCTGGATGAACATTCAATGTTGCATTTGGGCATGCATAGAACTTTTTTGTTTTTTTAAAGTGTCTCATCAACTTGTATACTGTCAACTTGTATACATGACCACTTTTAAACAGCATGTGACAAATAATGTATTAATCTTTACTTTTTTGTGAAAGTCTGATTTAGTTTGAGTTTTATTTCTTCTTTCTTTCATTGTAGTTTAGTGCAAATATCTTCATGCTAGTATATTGTGTTGATTTATAGAAAATGACAAACACAGGATCAAGTATTTGAAGAACTGGTCCCCACTTGGTTTGAGAAGGGTCAGCAGGTGTATTCTTGTTGAAGGAGTCATGTCCCTGGAACCTGATTTTGAGGTTTCCAAAAGCCCATGGAAATCCAAAATACCACTGCCTCTTAATTGTGTTTCAAGAACTGGGCTGTAAACTACTGCTTTAGTACTTAGCTGCTTATATTTTGCCAAGCAGATCATAGACAGTAACCCTCTGAAATAGTTAGTCCCAAATAAATGCTTTCTTGTATAAGTTGTCTTTTCCTTGGTGATTTGTCACAGCAATTAAAAAGTAACTAAGAGAATGAGTTTGAGGTACTTTTTCTTCTCAGCTTGTTCTGATAATTAATATCATCTCATGACATATTAACTGTTAAATAAATTTGTATCATGTTTAAACTTTAGTTTTTTAATCATATATGTTGTCATCACTGATAACTTTTCATGTAAATATTTGTTAAGAATTCCTATTTTCATGCTTATGCTGGATATTGGCTAGTAGTTTTTTTTTTTTTTCAGTATACTTTCCTGATTTCAAATTTTTATAAAATGAAAAAATAACTGTTCTAGTTTCAGCAAGAATCTATGTAAATTTTGTGTTTATTGTTGCATGTATAGTAGACATGCTTAATTAATGCTAGGGTTTTCATTGTTGGAAAAGCATTGTTTTCAAATTCTGTTTTCATGAAAATAAGCATGAATGTTTCAAGTGTCAATGTCATGTTTTATAGGCTTTCATAGAGACACTCAAAAAATTCGTTGATGTTATTTAAATTATCAAGTCTATGAGGCTAAAACTTGTTATTGTTTTCTTACTGAGGATTTCATGACTGCAGAATGTGCAGTAATCTGTTGTGACAATCATTCTTACTTTTAGTGTTATGTTCTCTTTGTCCCCTTTCTTCCTTCCTCTCTCTCTTCTCTCTCTCTCTCTCTCTCTCTCTCTCTCACTTACCCTCTCTCCCTCAATTCCTTGCTTTCCTTCTTATCTTTTTTGAGATTGATTATTTAGGTTAGTATCTCACAATAAACAGAAAACAGAGACTTATTAAATATGAAAGATTTCCTTAGCTTAGGCTTGTTCTTAACTAGTTCTTATAACTTACATTAACCCATATCTTCCATGTTCTTTTATGAGGCTCAGTTACCTTTAATCTGTACTGTCTATCATGCTTCCTCTGCATCTGGCCAGCTACTCTTTACTTTCTCTTTCTGAAAGCTCTCTCTGCTCATAAGCCCCTGTTATATATACTATGTAGCTTTTGGCCATTCAGCTCTTCAATAAATCAGTCACAGTGGCATATTTTTACATAGACTAAGCAAATATCTTGCAACATTTCTCATTTTGTCTAAATAAAAATAAAGGGTTTAACTCTAATACAGTAAAACTATATACAATAAGAACAATTAAGCCAGGTGTTGGTGTCAAGTGCCTTTAATCCTAGCACTCTGGATGCAAAAGCAGGCAGATCTCTGTGAGTTCACCTGGTCTACAGAGCTAGTTCCAGGACAGGCTCCAAAGCAATCAATACAGAGAAACCCTGTCTTGAAAAACCAAACAAAAAAAGAAAGAAAGAAAGAATGGAAGGAAGGAAGGAAGGTAGGTAGGAAGGAAGGAAGAAAGAACAATTATCAGGTAAAAATTATATTCACGAGGTTCAGTCCATTTACATTTGGCAAATTCAGAGAAAATATTCCATTTTCTATCCTATCTTGGTGAGTGCAAAGTTTTCAACCTAACTCACTTGTACTCTAACTAACTCACTTGTACTCTAACCTCTATTACCAAACCAAAACTCTCTCTTTGTACCTTAAAACATTTTCTTAGATAAACAATTTTAAACATTTATGTCTCTCAAACATATACATTTTACACCTCTTTTATCAGTTTGTTTTCTGAATTTGGTAACAAAGAAA
The DNA here is from genome assembly GCF_943737965.1 of Phodopus roborovskii. NCBI lineage: Eukaryota > Metazoa > Chordata > Mammalia > Rodentia > Cricetidae > Phodopus > Phodopus roborovskii. The sequence goes on from NW_026126433.1 coordinate 21,418,944, forward strand.
ATAGTAATTATAGCTATCTAGTCTTCAACTCCATCAGAGCCCCAAGAAGGATATAGTATTACCTGAGTAAATAGGAAGCACAGAAAAAAAACAAACCTCAAAACGATAGAAATGACTGAAACACCTGGCTGCTGCTGGTACAGACACCCAAGGTACTGCTGCAATGTTTTGGCATCCATATTTGGCCTAGAGGTCTATAATATCTATCAGTATTTTCTGTTAAACATGAATTTTGAAGGATTATTCTGCCTTGTTTTGGTAAATTAGGCAACTGCTCTCTCTCTCTCTCTCTCTCTCTCTCTCTCTCTCTCTCTGTGTGTGTGTGTGTGTGTGTGTGTGTGTGTGTGTGTGTGTGTGTGTATCTTGCTTGTCCTGTTCATTTGGACAGCATACTGACAGCAGCCAAGCCAAGTGCATTTTCTTGTCCAAATGGCTAGCTATTGCCACAAAGAAAGGAAATTCCATATGGAGATTCTATGGCGCCAACCATTCCTTTTTGAAGTAGATAGGTGCTGCCAGGAGCAGACTTGTCTCACTGTCATGAAAAGCCTTATGTTATTAAGATGTTTTAAATGCCATATTCTGTATGTCCTTGAAGTGTGATGGGAGATGTCATTCTGTACATGTTTCTCATACTGGTTAATGAATAAAGCTCTGTTGGCCAATAGGAAAGGAGGATAGGAGGGACTAGGAAACAAGGAGGGAAGAGGAAGGAGGAAGAAGGAGTCAAAATGGAGACAATGGGGAGATGAGATGCTTGCCCCATTCCCTGGTAAGGTGAGACTACGTGGAAGTATTAGATTAACAAAGGTTGATACTTAAGACAGAGCTAGCCAATAAGAAACAAGTAACTGGCCAACAGCATTATATCTAATACAGAGTCTCAGTGTATTAATTGGGGCTGGCACAGTGGCGGGACAAGACCAGCAGCAGGCAAAAAACCTACTCCTTACAGAAGTGTTTTAAAATCATCTATTTATCTAAAATATATCTTTGTATGACCTTGAAAACATACATAACATGTCTATAAGTTTGATTGTTATAGATGAGAAACTACTAGCCTGTATTTCTTTATTATTCTAAATCACTTTCAAAGACTAAACCTTACACAGTTTTTAAATGAGCTGCATAGGTACAATACTGAAAACAAGAATAGAAACATTTATACAATATAACAAAAATAAACTTAAATTTGTATCAACAGAAGACTAAATTAAAAAAAATGTTACTTTTGCACAATGCAGTATTACTCATCTTTTAGAAACAATACATCATGAAATTTGAAGGCAAATGGGTAGAACTAGAAAAGAAAAATCATTCTGAGGGAGTTAACACAGACCCAGAAAGATAAACACAAAATATACTCACTCATAAGGGATATTAGCTGTAAAGAAAAGAAAACTATGCTAAAATCCACAGCCCCAGAGAGGCTAGGTAATAAGAAGGGCTGAAAGTAAGACAAGGATGCATGGATTTCCATGGGAAGAGGAAATAGAAGAGATCTACTGGGTACATGAGTGATTGGGTTGTGGGAAGAATGGAGGGGGAAAGTAATGGAAGAGACATTTTGATGGGGGTGCACATTTAGGTGTCAGGTAGAAACCTGATGTAAGGGGCACTCCCATAAATACAAGGATGGACTTAGTTAAGACTGTTAGCGTTAGTGGATAAGCAGCCTGAACTTTCATCAGAGTACCTTCATTCAATGACTGATGGAAACAGATGTACAGATCCAGAGCCAAGCACTGGGTGAAGTTGAGGGAATCCTGATGACCAGAGGAAGGAAGGATTGGAAGAGCCAGCGGCTCAAAATTATCTCATGCGAACCCACAGAAACAACTAACCTGGGCTCATAGGAGCTCACAGACTTTGGCCTGACAGTGAGGTAGCCTGCATTGAACTGACAGTAGACCCTCTTCATATGTGTGACAGTTGTGTTGCTTGATTGATGTGTGGAACTCCTTGTCGTAGAAGCTGGACCTGCTCTTAATGCTTTGGCTAGTTTCCAAGAACCTTTTGCTCATACTGGTTTTCCTTGCCCGGCCTTAGAACAGGGCGAGGAGCTTGGTCCTTTCTTAAATTGATATGCCATGCTTTATTGATGACATGGCAGGCCTGCCTCTTTCTGAAAGGAGAAGTAGAATAGAGGTTGCAGAGAGGGAGGGAGGGGTTTAATGAGGGAATAGGAGGAGAGGAGAAAAGGAAAACTTGGTTAGGATGTAAAATAAATGAATGGATGTAATTAATAATAAAAAATAATTTATTTTGGAGATTTATCTTAGTTTTCCTTTAATGTATACTTTGCTATCTTAACAGTCAGTGACAAAGATTATTAAGAAATAGGCTTTCACTACTATGAGGCTTTCTTGGTTTCAGATGAAAATGCTGCTTCAGCTGCTCAGCTTCCTTTCTTGTTGCTTTATCCTCTGTTTGTTATTTTACTCCTTACTTCCTTTTTAAGTCAGATTGTAAGTGCAATAGTGAAAATTTTCACTTTTCCTCAGAGTGGAATGGGAGCCATTGCTGGGGTTGAGCAGGGCAGTGTTAAACTGCTTTGGCTCATTCTAGCTACCTTGTTATGAACAGAATAAATAAGAACAACAAACAAACATGCCAGTTGGCAGGTTGCTTTAAGACATGGAACTTCAAAGTTGTAATGTGTTTATCTACATTTTTGGCTTGTGTCTAGTCCTCAGTTACTCAGTGGATAATTAGTTTAGATCCTGTGGTAAAGAAACTTTGAAAACGTCATTAAAATCTTTAACCAGAAGGTTTTAATTTTACAGGGTAACTTAAATACGTGTCAGGATAATTTGTTCAATAGGAAGATGTTAAAAATTGGATTGATTTTCCTTGTGTAAATAAAAGAAATTCTGCTTATGGGCAAATAAACTTGGCCATTCATTGGAATTTCAGACTGCTGTGAGGTTCTCTCCCAAATATCCCCTATGAAGTTCACATTGTTAGAACCAGTGTTTAGACTGGTGGTTTCCTTTTTCTCACAAACTTACAGACAAGGAGAACTAGACATCTACTTGGCTCAAACATTGATGCTTACTGAGAATAATCCTTAAAACTCCTATGTGGACACTGGAGAAGAGTCTGGTGATGAAGAAATGTAGTTTGAGGACTGGGCTAAATGTTAAGATAGATAAATCTTGTAGGGCTACCAGATAAAGCTCTCCACTTATGTATTCCCTGTAACTATTGTGAAGATCCAAGTAGAACAATCAACACCAGCCTGCCATGCATTTGGAAATTCTATGTAATAATATTCTGTCAATGTTAATGACATTTGAAGTGTCCTGTCAAAACAATTGCAGCTATGTTATGTGCAAAACATGAAATAAGCTCCTTGCATTACTATCTAGTTATATTTTTATTCCCTATAAATGAACATAAAATATTTTACTTAAGATGTTATGCACAAAGAGTTTGAATAATTTAAGACAATTGTTCCTTTAAATGATTGCTAATTATTCCCTCTTAATACTTGTTTTATTATTATTATGCATCAAAATATGTCTTACTGTTTGGACTTGAAAAATATTTCTGACATTTTAATGAATGTAACACTTAGCTTTATTTTACAGAGTTTTTCAGTGGGGCACAGAATTTAAAATGTCACTCAAGGGTTGTAGATAATTTAACTGACTGGATGTAAGAAGTGTCATGTGGAAGTGAAAAATTATGTATGAATTTTATTGAGCTAGAAATGTGTTTTACTAAATGACTTTAGATTTGTTACTTTTAAATAAATATGAAGGGAATCAAGGGGCTATCTTGTTCTCACCTCAATTTGTTTCATTTGCATAAGCTATTATATTTTTTAACATCCATTGCAATATTTCAGTTTTGCCCTTGAAATAAATAAATATCATGTTTGAAATATTTATTGTTATATATACTTTTCATAAGGAACTAGATAGGAAATTGGTGCAAACATATCACCAAAAAGCTCATTTTCAATTTTACTGTCAAGCTGTAAAGGGATAACTTTTAGATATGGTTTTCAAATAAGAGAGTCTAAAAGTTCTTCTTGATTTCTAAATAACATTTTAACTTTCTTATTTGCACAGTTGACCTTTCCCCATAGATGTATCTTCTTAGTAGCTCTATTACAATTATATGAATACCTTCCTGTACATGTAATTTTAATTATTGTTGCATATCCATGGATCATTAATTTCTTTTCTGTAAGATCCCTATAGTCCATGTTTCTAAGGGATTACAGCTTATTATTTTCTGTTTCAATGAAGTGCATTCTGTTTTTATCATTAAAGACTTGAATAATGACAATTTCCCAGTACTGTGACTGTGATAAGCATCTCTGGAGAATTCTATTACTTTTCACATCTGGTTTAGAATTCCTATGAGAACATCTCTTATAAGGAATTCTTGAAACAAGAAATTACAAATTATGTATTTCTCAGAGGACATGCCATGTTAGTGAACAGCAATCTTTATACAAAAGTCAATTTCAACATACGGCTAAGTAATAGTACATTACCAATTGATTTAACTAAGGTATCTTAACAAATAGTTTAGTAATATTATATATTTTAATATATTGTGCAAAGATATTTCATAATATATATTACATTAACCATACATGTGTCTTTACTAAAATCATCCTATTTTGTCATGATGACACTGAGAAAAACTTTTTTCATGAAAGCATTTCTAAAAGTTTCCACAGATTTATCAGTCATGAAATTCACAGGTAAATACGTAGAATAAGAAAATATTATACCGAGTGAAGTAACAAAGAACCCAGTGGACAAATATAACATAATTTATCCCATTAGTGTGTTCAAGCTCCAAATCTTTAAATTCATGTATATAAGCTTGTGTAACTGTAGATATCAGGAAAATAAAAAGAGACCATGGTGGAACAGGGCTATAGAAAAGGAGGACTGTTGCTCTAATGTAGGAAATGTGAAAAATCTATGAGGAAGAGTTACCTTGAGATGGAGGCATTGAGGGATAGTGCTTTAACTATGCAAAGATGTGGTACAATTTTATTGCATTAGTTTGATGATGTAAAGATGTGTTGCTTTGTCTGTCTACTGCCTAAGACTCCTGATTGGCCTAGTGAAAAGCTAAGTAGCCACTGGCGAGTAAGGGGAGGTATTTGTGGACCTTGCAGACAGAGGGAATAAGTAGAAGGAACCTAGGCTCAAGAGAGAAGAGAAAATGATGGAGAAAGAAAGGGAGACACTTAGTGCCAGTCAACCAGCTACACACATAGTAGGACATAATGAAATAAATCTAAAAACATCCAAGGTAAAATGTAGAATAACAGAAGCAGTTTAAATCAAGTTATGAGAGCTACTGGGACAATGACAAGCCAGCATAACAATATATGTGATATAACTGTGCACTTGTAGTACAGGACCTCCCAAAAATCACTGTGGATTTAAAAAGTCTACTCAGTAGGCAACTATATGTGGCTGATGAATCCTCAGAACCTAATTGAGAACCTCTAATTGTCCATTCCTTTGACAAGGGTAACTTGTAAAAACATTATAAATGTCTATCCTTAAATTCAAAGACAACTGTACCTCTCACACTTTACCAAAGAAGCTTTGATTTTCGTGGCTGCCTGAGATCATTGCAAAAAGTCACTACTGCTCAAAATGAAGAGATTGGCCACCCATAAGGAATCTGCCATCAGTTAATACATTCATAACACAACCCCTATACCTAAGGCTCCAGAATCATTGATGAAGTGGGGACAGAAAGATTAACCAAGACAGCTGAGAAAGTGTAGGGAAAAAGAGAAGTAGGATACAAAATCATGAAAGGAGAAATGTGAAAAACTGGGTGGATGGGGTTTTAACTGGGGGAATCATTTGTGTTGTTTTGAATAAGAATGACCCTCATGGATTCATATATGTGAATGCTTCGTTACCAGGGAGTGGAACTGATCCAAATTAGTGTAAGGATTAGAAGGAGTGGATTTTTGGAAGAATTGTGTCACTGGAGATGGGCTTTGAGCTTTTAAAAGCCCACAGCAGACGAAATCTCTGTTTATTGGCCAGCAGATCAGAACAAAGCCATCAGCTACTGCTCCAATGCCATGTTCCCACAATGATGACAATGGACTAAGTCTCTGAAAATGTAAGCAAAACTCTAATTAAATGCTTTTTTTTTTTTTTATCAGAGTAGTCTTGGTTATGGTGCCTCTTCACAGTAATAGAACAATGCTTATGACAGAGATCAATACATAAGGTTGGGAAGGTTGAAAACACAACACCAGAGAAGTTCAAAAAAGCCTTAAGAAACCATCTTACATTTTTATTCAGATAAAAGTATACATAACATATATAAGTATATGAGCCATCTCCCTACAGTCTGAGAGATTCTCAAAACAATATAGTTTATTGTTATTGCCATTGGTTGTCTTCTAGAAGTTAAAAGTAAGCACCAATTGCTGAAAACCCTGTACACTTAGGATACAAGAATTGGAAGATCCAAGTAGGATCTGATCCAAAATCCTTCTCTCTGAGGACTAGTTTATATCATCCAACAACATGCTGCGCAAACTATCAAAAGAGAGAAGTAAACAGCAGTTCTACCCAGATGTTACACCTATGAACCACAACAATTACCTGCAGGGCAAGATGTACTTAATGTTGTAATAAAGGCTCTCATATCTTGGTGATAATGAAAAGCTGTCTATTTGGACTTAGATTTGCTCAACAGGAGGGAAATCCTGCCTGCTACTAGAAACATGGCTACTGACCAGGCTAATGAATTGGATTTTAGAGAAGATCCTACTACCACATTACTAAACAAGCATAACTCAGAATTGGATTCTAAATACTTAATTTTATACCTACAGTTAAATATAGCTCCCGAATGGAGCTATAGAAGCTCCTCTCTGCAACAGATTAATAAATGTAACAAAAATCGTAACTCTTCAAAATGAAGAGAACAGCTGACTTTAGGGTGCCAAGTTTTAATGAGTACATCAATAACACAACTCCTGTAACTGAGACCAAGAGAACACCACAGAAGAGAAGCAGAAAGATGGGAACAATAAGAGGAGTGTGAAACTTCTGTGATTATGTGTGCCAAAAATGTCAGTGATTTTCTACCCATGATCCCCAAACAATATAGCTGCCTAAGTAAGAACTCAGTAAGGTCAACATCAATAAGCATGCTAATGTGGAAAGGAGAAACAAAATGAAAAGGGGAAGCAAAGCAAAAGAGGCCATGAATTGGAGTGGGAGAAGTTGCATCATAGGAAAGCTTGGAAGATGGGGGAAAATAAAGTAATCCCATTGCCATTAGAAAAAAAAATTCAATGAAAATAATTAAACAAAAAATAAATTCCTGGCTTTGCCCAACTAACCTCTTTATATACAAATTAAAAAGAGGCCAGGACTTGGGGTATAGCATGAATGAAAATGATCAAGGATATATAGTATGGAATTCTAGGATTAAAAAGATATATTTTAAAGGAAAAAAACTACATTTACAGAGAAGAAGAAAGCAGGACATAAATGGCATATTACTATGCACTACTACTATTTTAAAGCTTTCCTTATTGTTGTTTTTAGGAGGCAGGATCTATAATGAATGTTGGCTTTGAATATACTAGGTAGCTGAGAAAAATCCTGAACATTTAGTCCTTCTGCCCCTGCTTCCCAAGTGCCATGATTACAGTCATGTGTTACTCTACTAGCTTATGTACATTTATCTAAATGGTCGATTATTTCTCTTTATTTCTAGCAATTCCAAAGAGGATTAATGGGGTAGACTATTGTAAAGTTTGAATTCTTTGGTGGAAAATTACTGAGATATCATAGTTAAGTTTAATAGAATAAGCACTTTATTTGAATGCAGAAGAAACAGAAGAATAAGAGGTGATTCCATGCACTTGCCATAAGAAGCTAAAATACATGACAATACATTCCACAGAAGTCTTGATAGTTTTGACAGTCTCACATTACAGGCCTCCCATTGTCACTGTACCATGCTGCAGGGGTGCTATCTGCTCCTCTAGCCTCTAAGATGTTATTGCAAGGGTGAGTGTCAGGAGAAGGGCCCTTGGAAATATTCCTGACTCAGGCAAGATTTGACATTTTCTACATCTGTTCCCTTTTTTGAACAGAAATGGTTACATGAATATACTTAACCAAAAGAATTCCAGTCACTGTGCATTGGGGAAATAAAACTATGTGTTAAATATCAGGACCCTATCACACAGACCTGTCATAACTGCCTTCCAAGCTGTCACAATATATGACCAAAAATACAAGCACCTCTGGGGAAAGTTACACATTTATGACATGATGAATAAAATCATGGTAACAAATCATTTCCATCCCATGAAAAATCAAACTTTAAAATAAAATAAAACTGTTTTATTTGCTAAAAATACATACTGGTTTTTATATGGGGTGTTTTTCCCAAGTAAAGCATGCTCTCCATTAGCTTTATTCTTTCTTCTTTTCTCTTGGGATACTGTAGATTGAATAGTGTACAGAGATGAATTGTTTTATTACAGCCTCTTGCAACAAATTTGCCTAAACAACTGTGTATTGTTGTATATGTAGAGGAGGTCAAAATAGATTTACATGATGAATGAATGAAAAAGAAGAACATGAAAAGTGTGTTTAACCCTTATGTATATTTATTTTCTACACTGAGTGTTGTAGAAAATGACCACAAACTGGATGGCTTGAAAGAAATTCAATAAATAAAGTCTCTAGTAAGGGAAGATGTCTCAAGGAATAAAAGTGATATTGACTTGAGTTTGATCCCTGGAACTCACATTAAAAGCTAGAAATGATAGCAAGTATGTATAATCCCAGCACTTTTGCATTAATAAGAGAGTTGGAGTGAGGACACACATACCCAAACATACACAAACCCAGATACACAGACACACATACACACACACACACACACACACACACACACACACACATATACACACACACACACACACGGTGGAGGGAGACAAAGACACACACAAACACAGCGATAGAGAGACACACAGAGAGAGAAATGGAGAAAGTGCCTTATATAGATGTTACCAAATATAAAGCCTAGTGACAGGCGCACAAGACCTCCCTTACAGTTCTTGGTCTGCAAAACAATGCAGAAAGCTGTCACTGATCTTGACTATGTACTTGATAGTAATACCACCTACTTGAGTAACATGCCATGGAGATATCAAGCTGGTATGAAAGTTGTTGTTGGAGAAATGTATTGACCACCTGTAAACCCTATATGCTACAAGGCTGACCTGTGAAGATATGTGCAATGGAATAGATGCTACCAAGTAATCAATCATTTTATGACTGAGTTTTACATACTCCATAGATTAAAATATGTGGACTGCCAAGAACCAGTGGTGGGAGAGGTAATAGGTCTTAGAACTTAAACAAATTCCATTATTTTGTTAAATGGACATAGCATCAAAGTTTTGTCTAATTATTTGTCTCCATAACAATGAATTAGTGGTGCCTTGACCTCTCGTCAGAAAAATTTAGTTTTGGAGGAGGTGGTAGTGGTTAATACAAAGATATACAACCGATCAAATTGGAGAGAAGTGACTAAAACATTCTGCACTAAAGGGGAAACCTGTATCGTATTCACTACCTCAAAGGCTCAGAGGTTGCAAAGAATGAGACAAAAAAAAAAAAAAAAAAAAAAGAACTAGAAGTTAGGAAGACAGCTGAAAACAAGTTTTGCGGGGACAAAGCAAGGGTGCTACACACATGAACTCACAGTGACTAGTTGCTTGCATTACATCAACTTATTATACATTTCAACATAGACCAAGGAACAGTTGGTTCTACCATGGAAGAGGCGGTTTGCTAGATAATAACTTCTAGAAGAGGAAGAGTAAATTTTCATCAGGTATACGGACTCTGCTAAGTTGTCCAATATCCAGGAGAAGGACCCGTACCGGTGCAGAGGTCCAGCTGTCTAACTCAGTTGCAACCCTGACCCACATCCAGGGCTTTCAGTTTGATCACCACAATGTCCTCTACGTCCTGCTGCAGTGTGTGAAGAGACAGGTGCTGTGAATCCAATGTCTCGGGATCTCTATGAACAACAGCAGGATATCTGAGAGGAGATCTGGTGAAGGTCCAGTATTAATGGTATAGCAGAAGCCATAGGCCTTGAACCAGAGCAGCAACTCATTGTAATGAACATTTACAACTAAAGCGATTTGGTCAAAAGGGTATGAATATATGATAGAGAGGCAAGTAAACCAGAGGAGCAAAGTGGGTTTCTTTTTTTCTCCTTTTGGATGGAGGAAAAATATTGAAGGACTTGGAAATGAGTGGGGGTTGGGGGTGCATGATGTGAAATTCCCAAAGAATCAATTAAAAATTATGTAATAAAAGAGAAGTGATTCTGCCTCAAAACAAAGTAGGAGAAAAATCAAGTTATAAAATTCACCTTCTGATATATACCTATAGCACAGGTATAACCTCCATACACACATTAAATAAACAAATAAATAATTGTACACATAAATACATTTCACAAGAGAACTGCAGAAAGCCGAAAGCAGAAGGATAGTATCATTGTAAAAAAAAATAAAAAAAAAAAAAAAATGAATGTGTCAGCAATACTAGGATTACTACAGGGGGTCTCTAGGAGAATCTTTCCTGGTCTCTCTAACATCTTTACTGTGGTTATAATAATCCACTCTTTTTTATCCAGTACCTTTCAGTCTCTCAGGTTCTAATTACCTTTTCTGTGTGCATATCAGCTCATCACTGCCTTGCCTTAATAAGGACACTAAAGTCGGTCTTTTCAATTCCCATTAAGAAAATAAGGCTACTCTCAGAAGGACAAGCATTGTGTTTTCTTGTATTTGTGTTCACAAGATTTACAGATACATGAAGTCACATCAAAAGTAGAAGCCATGGGAGTAGAAGGAAAGCTACTAAGGGATGTGGAAGACTAAAGAGGAGAATGGTGAGGGAGGGAGAATAGCAGGAGGAGGTAGAACAATATGCTCAACCTAAAATATATATGTGTGTGCAAAACTTGGAATTTATTTTCATTGTGTTGCTTTATTCAGTTTGTTCCAAGGGCAGAATCAATAGTAGGGATCAAAACATTATTCTGAGAGGCTCAGAATCCTAATCAGTAAAACCTGAAAAGTAGGAAGTGTTACCCAGATTGCAAATAAAGCCTCCTGGAGTTCACTGGCATTATAGTGATGTAAACAAAGTAAATGTGACAGGTGTTAACATCTCACATGGTACTTTAAGCCTGCTCAGTTCAAAACAAATCTGGGACCCTTGTTGCAAATCTGAAGATATTCATGCTTGTTTCTTTTGATATGACATGTGACAGCACAGAACTCTTCCCAGGCCTAACTCTTGCTGCACTTTAATGGTTCCTATTCTCACAGCACTGGCATATGCAGCCCGGATATTAACTAGCTCTTTTGTTTCTAGGGTCTTTTGGGCCTCTTTCAGCCCTGTCTCTGTCTTCTGGACCCCTCCTTTAGCTGACTGATAAACTTAGCTGCCAACTTCAGGTCAGCATATTCAATGCCATAGAGACATATGAGAGAAACTGAAATCTTCAGTGTGGAGCTCTGCAGTGGTTTCAATTGCTTAGATGAGAACTGAAGTCGGGAGTGCAGTAGGAGAGTAAGCATTGGTACAGGCTATTTCTGGTTTTATCCATTGTAACTTTTCAGGCTAGTTTTTGAGCAGCATAGAGATTGGCTTTTAGGGTCTTCTTAATATCTACACCCAGTGTCAGGATCTCTGTTGCAGTTAAAGCCTGGCAAATTCATTTTCAGAACAGTTGCCTCAACTATCGCCCTTGGGATAGTAGGTATTTCTGAAGATGAGATTTTCATACTGTACTTTAATGCCTTCAATCAGTGTTGATTGATTGAAGAAACAGTGGCTGTTTCATCAGCAACTGCATGAATCTGAACAGACTCTCCTCAACCCAGCATAAACAGTCCAGATTGAAGTTGCCAACTCATTCTTGTCTGTGACAATGAAACTTTTATTCCTGTTCAGAGAGTTTCTCAGACACATCCTGCTCAAATTCACACTTCAGCTTTTATTATTTCACCTTGAGGACATATCAGAAATGATCAGTGCGGGCATCTGCATGTCCATATTTTATTCTCCATGGCATCTCTGACTTCTACTTTCTGTCCTGCTCAGCCTGTGTTTCATCTCTGTGCTGCTCCAATGTCTTTGCTTCTAAAGAAACAAAGGTCCATTTTAATTCTAGCTTTTGCCTTTCCAAAACTATTTCAATGTACTGTTTCTCTGTGGCTTTCTGCTGCCCGTAAAGCTGTTTAATGCTACCTTAGGCAAGACCAGTCAGGTCATCTAAGAGCTTATTGACAAGGTCATGAATACTCATGCATTTCCTTCTAACAACTTCTATGACACCTGAAGTGAAGTTGTTCAGCTTTTTTTCTAAAGCTGTCTCTTACTTGACCACAAATTCATGATGCTGAGAGAGTACCTTAACCTCCTACAGGGCAGCCTGGATCTTTCTGACAACATTATCCACAATAAATTTGATGTTGTGAAGTATACTGTCTGGGGCAATTACACTCCTCAACTTCTCTGTCTCTTAGTTTGAGAATGGCATCATCATCACAACCCATTCACTGCCTTTCTTTTTTCCTTCAATGCACACTCTGTCCTATGCCACTATGACAACTTCTCACCTGTTTGGTGGTGATTGTCCATGGCTGTTGTCTGTATGTTGGAGTATGCACTGATGGTCTGACCCACAGCAATCTTGGCTGCAGTAGCCTGCCGAATGATGGACACCATCTGGCTCACACAAACTTCTAGTGTTTGACTACAGCTGAGGTTACAAATGGAGGTTTTCCTTTATCAATATCAGGGCAATTAGTTTTTTTTTTTTTTTTGTAGCATCCTTTTGATGAAGCACAAGGGCTGTGATTGGAAGATTATCACCTGCTGAAGCTGAAGTATCTTTCTTATGTTTTGTGGTCTGTGTCACAGGCAGTTATGAGCCTTTTGATGGGAGGTATCATTCTGTAAATATGTTTCTCATTTTGGTTAATGAATAAAGCACTATTGGCCAATAGGAAAGCAAGATAGGCAGGACTAGGAGACTAGGTAGAGAGAGGAAGGAATAGGAGGGGATCCAAGATGGAGGACAGAGAGAAGAATGCCAGTCCTTCTCTCCAGTAAGGTAAGACCATGTGGAAGTACTTAGATTAATAGAAATGGGTTAATATTTAAGACAGACCTAGCCAATAAGAAACTAGAAACTTCCCAATAGAATTATATCAAATACAGAGTCTTAGTGTGTTATTTGGGGCTGATGTGGCAGTGGGACCAGACAGGCCAGCAGGAAAATCCTTACTCATAACAGCTTTTCCTCACCTCTGATGCACTGGTAAATTTTAGTGGACTAACTTGAGTCAGCTTCCTGACTCAAGTAGAAGATTCAGAAATAAGAAGCATCTCAAATAGCTTGTTTGAGTAAGTATGGTTATCTTTACACTTTCAAAAACAGGATGTACAATCAGGGTTACAGGATCATCTCTCTAATCCTTCTCCCAAGAAACAAAAGGCCAGCTCCAGCAATTTTGCCAGAAGGAACAGAGAACTACTTGAAATGAAGCCTATACAGTGTGGTCTTTGTGGATGGAGGACAAACTTGCCCCACAGATAACTCTGGGCCTTAGTGATCATAATATATAAGGCACAGGCCCATGTCATCCTATTTGAAATGACATGCTGTAAAGCTGCTGTGCATGGGAATGGCCATAGAAGTACAAGAAGGTGACATGTGTCCTCTTGTGTGTGCCTGAGTCTATACCTAAGCTTATTTTGTAAAATATCTTTTGACTCTTTTGAAATTGTATTTTTAGCTAGTCATAGTTATATACATACATACATACACACACACACACACACACACACACACACACACACTCACACACACACACACAAAGCCAATACTCAAGGAGTAGAGTTTAAACAATCTGGTAAGACTCTGCCTACTAAAGGTAAATCTGCATACTGTAATCTCATCTCAACAACCACAATGAATAAATAAATAAATGAAGAAAAGCAGGAAAGAAAACAAAACAAGTACTGTTATTTCTTGGATTTCAACAGCTTTTTGCATATGTTTTATATGTCTTTCATGACATTATATTTAGCAAATATTTCTTCGGTTTTGTTGCTTATGTTACTTGTCTTTAAAATTGACTTTTTCACAGAAAAAAAATAATTTTGATGAAAATCATTATTTCAATTATTTTTCAATTATTTTTCACTGTTCTTGCCAGTGATGATGTGTTTAAAATATTATGATTGAACTCTAGGTTGCTTAGATTATTCTTGTGTTATCTTAGAGGAGTTTTGTGCTTTTGAGTACATCTAAGTCTGTAATCTGGTGTGAGTTCATTTTCTTAAAGAACCATGTTTGTGTCTAAATTCAGGGTTTTGCATGCACTTTAGTGGGTGTTTAGCTGTCCAGCATAATATGCTAGAAAGAATAATTTTAGCCATATTGTTGTATTTTCTTTTCATTTTATTCAGAAGTAAGTGTGTGTGTGTGTGTGTGTGTGTGTGTGTGTGTGTGTGTGTATAACTGTGTATTTATGGGGGGTGTTATTTTACTCCTCACTACTTTGTAAATGAATGAAAATGTGGAAACCTCTTCTACATCATATACCATCAGGAAAGGTGTATTGAAATATTAAGATACCATTACACATCCATGTGGGTTACATAATTCAGAATGTTGTGAAGAAAAATCAGGCCATGAATACATAGATATAAGATTTCAATTTGTTAATGGTGTCTGCACAATGGTACAGCCGCTTTAGAAATATTTTAGCACTTTTTTAACATTCTAGATTCAACCAACACATGGATTTTAAAACTTGTTTTTTAAAACATCTGCATAGAGTTGTTTATAGTAATTTATTCATCATTGTCAGAACTTGGAATCAAAAAAGGTATGTACATGTGAGTGGTTAAATAATGTGTGGCACATCTAGACATGAACTATTACTTAATGCAAATGAAAGCTCTGAAAATAAAGGAAAATATGCACTGGCACTTTTAGAACATACTATTACATGAAAGACAACACAATGATGTTGACTTTAGGTGAAAATTATGTATTGGTTTAGGTTCATCACCTCTAAACAATGTTCCATGGACAAGAAAGCTTACAAACGGAAAGCTATTGTCATGAAAGAGACCTCCATTGCAGGAAATCAACATACACCTGATTTATAGCTCACAATCACAGCAAATATTATTAGTTGTTTTCTACCCAAATTTTCTGGCAACTAATCATGTTTTGCAACATCTTTCATTGTACTTCATGCAATCCCCTTCAGTCTCGATGTCTGGTTCTGAATCTTAATATTTGCTCACCTTGCTTGTGATATTCTGTGACTGAACAGAAGTCAGGCCTTCCATTGGATGTAAGATTTTTGGTTGAATCTAATTGTAATCCTGTGGTAGTAAGGAATTTTTAACAGAGGGTGGGAACCATTACTTCTTTTTGATTCTTTGCCACTCACACTTTTCACAGAAGCAACATTTCACAAGTGCTGGCTTCCTAAACAAAGAGTATTTATTTATTTCTGCCTGGGAAGCTCACTCTGCATTAAGCCACTTTAATGTGGAAGCTTGATATTTCCCTCAACTGAATCTAACTACTCTGTTCTTAAGGAAGGTCTTTTTTTTCCTCTGCCATAGACCATGCATCAGGCTTCACTAAGTTGTCCCATGGCACCCTGACTGTCTGTGTGCCTGTGTAATATTGCTTTTAGATGTTTCCCAAACAAAAGTGAGTACTATTTTAACAGTAGAAACCATGCTTGTTGACAGTAAATACTGTGCTTACTTTTATCAGATGCTTAGCAAGATGATGACCTTCAAAATATTTATTTATTTATTTGTCTACTAATTTATTTTTCTGCTGCTTCAAGATACTATTTTTTCTCTTTCACCCACAACTCTCTGTGGAATATTCTGGCATCTCATTGTCAACATCAGAAAATATTTGTTAATAGCCAATTCTAAAGGAATCTTTATAAACCCATGAGAGGGATAACTTGCTAATAGCCAAAATATTTGTTAATAGCTAATTCTACAGGAATCATTATAGCACCCAGCCTGGCATACAGGAAAATAAGTCTGTAAAATATAAGATATTCAAGAGTGTTAGAACTTAACTAGGGGCTTAGATTCATAATTCCATAAATCACATACATTGGGATTTTATAAGAGCTCTTAATCCATCAGTGTCTCACTCTTCATTGCCCAAATAGAGGTAAAAGTGGAAACTATTGGGACACTTAATGAGTCTTGTTGTAGAGCCTATTCATGAGGATGAATTGTTTAGTCACTTACACATCATAAACTCAATTTAAACATTTGTATGTCTGTATGAATGTGTGTGTGTGTGCGTGTGTGTGTACATGTGCTTGTAGGGCAAGAAAATAGAAAGTAGACCATGAGAAAGAAGAAATGCAATAGCATAGGGCCCTGAGGCACCTTGAGCAAGCCCTGTAATTATTATTGGTACTCATCCTGTTTTGCTAATACACATCCGCTGGGAGGAGCTAAGCCTGAAAACACTTTTGTTGTACTGTGATTCAGTATATAAGCCCACTCCATCCCCTCAATAAACGGGATTCAGCATTCTGACATTGCTGTTGAACCAATGACCTGCTATCTAGTTTCTTATTTCAATCTCTAGGCCTTTGCCCGATTAGTGAAGCAGATCATAGTGCTAGCGCTACACAAGAAGAAATGAAAAGAGATATATGACATAAAGAAGGGTAGGATTTAAGAGAGTTGGGATCTACATATGGGAATTGATAGACTATAGAGAGGCCTGTGTGTCAGTGTGAGGATATGTGATCTGCAGGGAAGACAGAGGTATGTGGTCTCCAGGCTGACAAGGCTCCTGGGGTTGATCTGAATTTGAGGGAGATGAGTACTATGATAAGAAGTCTCTAATTCTCCAAGTCTTCAATTTAAAAACTTTCAAGATCCACATGATTCTTTTCTTTTTTGGAACAATCATTTTACATATCAATAACCCCGTTCCCTCTTCCTCCATCCTCCCTTTCCCCCTATCAGCTCCCCATCCCACCCCCTACCTGCTCCCCAAAATAGTGAGGTCTTCCTTGGAGTATCTTCAAAGTCTGTCACATCATTTGCCGGAGGGCCTAGACTGTATCTGGGCTGAGGTAATATCCCTCCATAGGTAATGGACTCCTAAATTCCATTTGTGAACTTGGAATAAATATTGGTTCCACTGCTAAAAGTCCCATATACTGCCCAGGACTCCTAACTGGCACCCATATACAGAGGGCTTGGTTTGCCCCAATACTGGTTCCCCAGCTTTATGACTGGGTTCCCTGTGCTGTCACTAGGTCAGATCAGCTGTTTCTTTAAGTTTCTCCAGCATGGTCTTTACCCTTTTGCTCATCTCTCCTGCAACTAGATTCCTGGAGTATGGCTCAGTGCTTAGCTGCAGGTGCCTGATTCTGCTTCCATCAGTTACTGGATGAAGGCTCTGTGATGGCAATTAAAGTAGTCATCAATCTCATTATAGGGGAAGAGCATCAAAGGTGGCCTGGCCTCTACACTACTGCCAAGATTCTTGGTTGGGGTTATTTATGTGGATCTCTGAACAGTTTCACAGTGCCAGATTTCTCTTTAAACCTAATTATGGTATCTCTTTTCCTTCTCACCTCTGTTCCTCCCCTGACTCAAGTTTTCCTAATTCTTCTTGTTCTCCTCACCCCCTCCTCTTCTCCCCTTTTCTTTTTCCTACATTCCTCCCCTCTACCCCCTATGCTCCCAATTTGCTCAGAAGTCCTTGTCCCTTTCCCTTCTTTTGGGGTACCATGTGTTACTCTCTTAGGGCCCTCTTTGTTTCCTATTTTCTCTGGTGGTGTGCTTTGTATTCTGGTACTAGTTTGCTCGATGTCTAATACCCATATAGAGTGAGCACATAACATGCTTGTCTTGCTGTGACCGGGTTACCTCACTCAGAATGGTTTCTTCCAGAACCACATTGATTCTTAAATCATTTCCCCTATGTGGGCTGTGTATGGTTAAGTTCCATTATTTCTAACACTCAGATCAGATGAATCTCTCAGAGTTCTAAGTACAACTAGTCTAGTCAGGGATACTTAATCAGACCTTATCTCAAAAACAAATCTCCTAAATTAGTTCTGTGAGTCAAATAGTGATAGTTTACAACTGTATTTCTTTTCAGAAAAATCAGTTAATTTACTCAAATATGTATCATTACATATGTTATAGGTATATTCCAATATACACATTAATAGCTAAAGAAATTATGAAGCCATAGTACATTTATCAATGTAAATGATAGAAATTATGGATTCTTATTCAGAATGTTTCAATTTATTTTTCTGCCCACAACAATGCTTTTCCCACATATTTACTCAAACATTGTGCTACTGATTAAGAAAAAAACGTTTGTTGAATGCATGCTATATATAGAATACTATATTACATGCTATGTATCAGCTTTTGAAAATCTCTGCCTCTCAACTCACGTTACAGTTAATTTACAAATAAACCATTCTGCTGGTTGTTTTGTTTTGGCTGTAATGGAGATGGAATCCAGGACCTCATACATGCCAAGTCTGAGTTCCATATCCTTATCTGTATCATAACTTTCTTCAAGGTTAATCTTACCTTCAATTCACTGACAGTCAAGTTCTCTTGTCTTGTCTACATGACTGAAATTCCTGCATTATTCTATGAAAGCCATATTGCATAAGTATGTAACTGACAGCCCAATATAATCAATTACTCAAGCTTAAACACTGCTGTGGAGGGGAGTGAGGTGGGTAAAAGAATATTGTGGGTCTGGTACACAATATTTCTAATATTTGATCCTGGTATTTCCAGCACAGTTAAACAACAGATTAGCATGCTTTCCCTGTGCAAAGTGATAGCTGAGAGTAAGTAAATTTTCATGAGGCATATTCACATTGGAGCCAACATTTTCCAGGCTCTCTCAAGCGGGTATTCACTATATTATAGACTATAAAAGGAATTTTAATCTTCATTATTATTGGCTTTTCCTACTGCTTTTAATTAAGCTTTAACAAATTAAATGAAGCAGGGATTCTGAGGTTATACCAGAATGAGGAAAGAGCAGGTTACCAAATTCATTGAGGTGTAGTAGGTCAAGTCTGATTTGGGAGTTATCATTCTTAGTGATTTTTCTCTCAGTTTAATGGCTTAACACTAATGCACTCAAACATTAGACAGATTATTGAGAATAAAGTGCCAGGTCAACTGTAGGAACCAAAATTATCATAGGAAACACATGCTTTTTAAAACCATTTTTCAGGTCTTCCATGCATTTCCCATGTAACTTTGGCTATAAAAGGATGATAGAAATTTTAGTTTCTTGTGCATTTGAGAGTATCTGATTCCACATAAAGTGATTTTTAAAAGTATTAATAAATATGTAACTATAAAAATATAATGTAGTGGTGAATAGTTTTTTTAATGTTTAGCTTGGTAGCAAAATAAAATACAAATAGCTTGTAATTGGTGGCTCATGGCAGAAAAGAACAATCAGTTAGATGCTGGGAGTAGAAGACCTGCCTATGGGCTGCTAAACCATGTGCCTGGACTTGGCAAGCAGAAGCTTCTGGAATGTCCTGCTTTAAACTTCCTGGCCCTTCCTATGGCTAGGAGTTAGAGGGCTATTTGGAGATGTCAATGAAGATGATACCTGGCTGGCATTGCAACCTTCAGCCTAGCATAAGAAACAGCAGAAATCCACTTCACGAACCACAGGATCATTCTGGCTATGCCTTACCTTGACAGTGACCATCAGCAGATCATTGACTGGCCAGGCAGCTATGAGGTCTTTAGTGTATGCAGGCCTTAGAGAGGCACCTTATGAGATTATGAGACTAGGTGGAGGTAAGGTGACAGGCATAGTTAAAAGTAAAATACCCCTGATACTATTTATCCATGCATCTTACAGAGCTGGACAGCATCTTCTCCTCAGTGCTTTGAATTAAGGAGGCTCTGATCAAGAGTTTACTGTTTTAGACTACTGTGAGCATCTGTCTATTGGGAAATACTGTTTAAAATTAAGCAAAACTAATAACAAAAGAAACACATAAAGCAAACAAAACAAACAGGGTTAGAGATATCAAAAGCCACCGAAACAAGAATCCCTTGTCCACTCTCACTATGTATTTAGAAATATACTAAGGACTGTCAGGTCATTCTAAAATCCCTATTACAAAATACTAAATTTCAATGTGGTGTTATTGTGTTAATATCCTAAGGATTCTTCATTTGTGGTTCAGTTTAGTGTTCTTAAAATGAAATTTCCTGAAATAATCATCTATAAATAAAAAAGCAGACCATCATTGGATATTCAATCATCTGGGTATTTAACCAAGTCCCATTAAGAAACTATTGTTTGGGGAGCCTTCTGAGGACTTGGGACTGAATACCAGTGAACCTGTCCTAGAGGACTGGCCCATCTGGAATCTGCCAACATCCTAGTTCCAACTGCTTGGAGGAGCCTCGCAAGGACTGTGGACTGCCTGCCAGGAGCCCACACTGACTGACTGGTGCATCTGGAGTCTGCCAGTGTCCTGATCCCAACTATGCCCATTGGAAAAGGAGAGCCATTGTAGTATTGGAACTGCTTGTACTCACCAGTAATAAAGTAATAAAAAAGGAATAAAATAATAAAAAAGCTAAGTGAAGATGGAAATCACACAGAGAGTCTTGATACTGTCTGTTTTTGTGTTGTCTTTGTATTGTTTGACTGCTAAGAAAACAGCAACAACTGTTAAATGAACTGTTTCTGAATTAATCTAATTTATATATTTTAAATTGCTTTGACTCAAAAATTTAAGTCTAAGGACAGATTACTGGATATAAGAATTTCTATTTTTGTTTCCACAGAAAATGAAAAGCTGTGGATTCATTATAGACTAACACTGTTTGATCAAGCAAGACACCCTGAAGCAGTGTCCCAGGTAATCCAACATTCAAAACACCTGGGACAAGGCAGCCTTGCAGACCACTACTGCCAGGATTTCTGCTTCTTCTTAGGATCCCCATGATATCACCCCCTACAAGCAGGAATCAGTTTGGAAAGAATGACATCCAAATCCCAAGTATTGTTTATAAATGTTTGTCTTCATTTAAATGGGGTTGGCTATAAATGGTTAATAATCAAAGCAATCTTTTTTTGGAGGTAAAATGGACTGTGGCATAGAAATGAATAGTTTGTTTTGAAATGGATTTTCATTTGATACAAATTTAAAGTCAATTTTGTGGTAAGTATAGAGTTATCCTCTTATTTAGGTATTGTGTTTGTATAGCTCATTTTAAAATGTAATGTATTATTTAGTACAGCTTATAGATAATTACCTATTGATGGGAAATGTCATTTTGTATATATGTTTCTCATACTGGTTAATGAATAAAGCACTGTTGGCCAATAGGACAGGAATATAGGAGGAACTAGGAGAGAGGAGACAAAGAGGATTAGAAGAAGTAGTGAGGAGGAGTCAAGATGGAGAGTCTGGAGAGAGCAGGGAGACAAAACTTATAGTTAAGTTAGTTAGGTTTCCTAGATACACAGAGCTATATTTCAAATGGATAGGCATTCTTCAAACCTTTCAAAGACCTACAGAATATGGCATTTAAAATGGTTAAAGTGTTTTCTTGACAGTGAGACACAATTGCTCCTGGCAACACCAATTGTATCAGAAAGGAAGATGGACATCAAAAAAACTATGGTGTTTACTTCCAATATGGCAAGAATAGCCATTTGGGAAAGTTACTCCTCTTGTCTGGACTGTCTGACTTTATACTGTCTAAACTAGACATCCAAGACCCAAAGAAAAGTGACTACTGAAACAAGATGGACATTGCTGTAGGGTTCTTGCTTCAAGGAAGAGATTGACAGACATTCTGCAGGAAACAGAAAGAAGTGACCGACAAACTGCCAATACAGGTGGACACTTTAAAGTTTCCTGCTTTGCTGAGGAGTATTCCAGACACACCATGACCTGTAGGCTGAAGATGAAACATTACAGAAGAACTTTGAGTGACTGACAATGTAGTGAGGTGTTGCTCTCATTTCTAGAGTTCATATATTACCTTTCTGTGGTCTTTTATGGAGATGAAGACAGTTATGGTTGTAGTTTCCCTTAGTTAGGATTAAAGATAAGTTACATATAAGACTTTAGACCCACAAAGATAGGATACATGATGGAATATTTTCTTTAAATCTTGTTAAATATTAGTGGACTAAATATTGTTAACTATAGTTCTAATTTGGTAATGATTTTATTATATATTTTACTGTGTTAAAGTTAAAACCCTTGTTTTCATGGACAGAAAAGAGGAGATGATGGGAGATGTCATTCTGTAAATATGTTTCTCTTATTGGTTAATGAATAAAGCCCTGTTGGTCAATAGGAAAGCAAGATATGCTGGACTAGGCCACAAGGAAGAATTTTGTAGATGTAGTAGAGAGTCAATATGTAAGGACTTGAAAGAGAAGAGGTCCGGATCCTCTCTTCCATAAGATAAGAAAAAGTGGAAACACTTAGTTTAATAGAAATGGGTTAATATTTAAGACAGAGCTAGCTGATAAATGGTAGTAATTGGCCAACTGCTTTATATCTAACACAGCATCTCTGTGTGTTATTTGGAGCTGACACTGCAGTGGGACCAGGCTGGTGGAAAAACTGCTCATAACATGAGGGGATGCTGGAAATAGAGGAGGAGGAGAAATGATCAGGAGCTACAAATACAAGCATAACCAACTGAATACAAGAGATGAAAGAGAGAATTTCAGGCATTGAAAATACACTAGGAGAAATAGATTCATTGACCAAAGAAAATATTAAGTCCAACAAATCCCTAACCCAAAATATCCAGGAAATACTTGACACCATGCAAAATTCAAACCTAACAATAATAGGTATAGAAGAAGGTGAAGAAACCCAACTCAAATGTGTAGAAAATATATTCAACAAACTCATGGAAGAAAACTTTCCCAACCTGAAGAAAGTCATAACAATGAAAGTACAAGAAGAGTGGACCTCAAAAACATCCCCTAGCCACATAATCATCAAAAGACCGACCATACAGAATAAAGAATATTAAGTAAAATATAAAGGCAAACCAATCAGAATTACACTTCTCCATGGGAACTCTGAAGGCCAGAAGATCCTGGATAAATATTCTAACAATATTAAGAGACCAAGGATCCCAGCCCAGACTACTATACCCAGCAAAACTTTCAATCACTATAGATGGAGAAACCAAGATAATTTCATAACAAAATCAGATTTAAATAATACATATCCACTATCCCAGCCCTACAGAAATTTCTAGAAGGAAAACTCCAACCCAAGGAATTCAAGTACACCCACAAGAACATAGATAATAGATAATCCCACTTTACCAACAGCCAAAAAAAAAAATGGGGGGTGGTGGTGGAAATCCACACACAATATCACCATCCACAACAAATTCTAAACAAACATGAAGTAACAATCAATAGTCTTTAATATCCCTCCATCTTAACTCACCTATAAAAAGACAGGGTGAAAGAATGGATCTGAAGATAGAATTCATTTTTCTGCTGCATACTAGAAACACATCTCAACTTCACACACAGATGTTACCTCAGAGTAATGGGTTGGGGAAAGGTTTCCCAATCAAATGGACCCAAGAAACAAACAAATGTAGCAATGCTAATATCTAATAAATTCAACTTTAAACTAATATCAGTCAAAAGAGATGAATAAGTTCATTTCCTATATGTCACAGGAGAAATCTGTAAAGATGAGTTCTCAATTCATAAAATCTATGCCCCAAATACAAAGGCACCCATATTCTCAGCACATATTGCACACATGAAGAAACTGGAGAATAGTCACACTAGAGAATTAAGAGCACAACTGAAAGCCCTAGAACTAAAAGAAGCAAACTCACACCACAGGAGGAGACCCCAGGAATAATCAATTTGAGGGATGAAATCAATGAAGTAGAAACTAGGAAAACAATTCAATCAATGTAATAAATAGTTGGTTCTTTGAGAAAACCAACAAGATAGACAAACCATTATCAAAATTAACCAAAAGACAAAGAGAGAACATGCAAATTAACAAAATCAGAAATAAAAAAGGGAGACATACCAATGGACACTGAGTAAATCTTCAGGTTATACATTGAAAGCCTGTACACCACTAAATTCAAAAAAAATGAAAGGAAATGGACAAATTTCTGACAGCTAACACTTTCCAAAAATAAATCAAGAACATATAAGCAATTTAAGTAGACCTATAACCCCTAATGAAATATAAGCAGTCATCAATAATCTCCCAACCAATAGAAGCCTAGGATCCGATGGTATTAGTGCAGAATTATACAACAAATTCAAAGAACAGCTAATACCAATACTTCCTTAAAGTGTTCCACCCAATAGAAACGGAAGGGTCATTGCCAAATTCTTTTTACAAGGTTGCAATTAACTTGTTACACAAGCCACACAAAACAGAAATATGAAAGAGATCTAAAGACCAAAATACTCATGAACATTGATGCAAAAATACTCATCAAATACTGGGAAAGCAAGAATACATCAGAGAAATCATCCACAATGATCAAGTAGGCTTCATCTCAGGGATGCAGGGATTGTTCATTATATGAAAATCCATCAATGTAATCCACCATATAAACAAAGTGAAAAAGAAAACCCATATGATCACCTCCATCGATGTTGAAAAAGATCCTGACAAAATCCAACACCCCTTAAACTCCTTCATGATAAAGATTTTGGAGAGATCAGGGATAACAGGAACATACTTAACATAACAAAAAGCAAACCAACAGCCAACATCAAACTAAATGGACAGAAACTCTATTTAATTCCTCTATAATCAGGAATAAGACAAGGCAATCCACTCTCTCCTTATCTCCTCAATATTGTAATTTAACTACTAGCTAATGCAATAAGAAAATAAAGGGAGGAAGGCATGGAGGGAAGAAGGGAGGAAGGGGGTGAGAGGGAACTGGGATCGACATGTAAAATAATAAATTAAAAAATATGCTCTGACTCAAAAATTTAAGTTCAAGGACAAGTTACTGGGGAAAAGGATTTCTATTTTTGATTCCACAGAAAATGAAAAGCTGTAGATGCCTTCCAGATTAATGTGGTTTGATCAAGCCAGACTGCCTGAAACAGAGTACCAGGTGATCCTACATTCAAAACAGCTGGACAAAGCAGCCTTGCAGACTACAGCCAGGATTTCTGAATCTTCTTCGAATCCTCCATGACAGCGCCCCTTACCAGCAGGAAGTAGTTTGGAAAGAACGATGTCCAAATTCCCAAATAATGTCTATAAATGTTTGTTTTCATTTAAATGGACTTGGTTATAAAAAATAAATAAAAAAAGACAACCTTAAAAAAATAAAGAAAACAAAATTGTATCAAGGGGATACAAATTGAAAGAAAGAAGTCAAACTTTAACTATTTATAGATGATATGATATTTTACATAAATGACCCAAAAATATTCTACCAGGGAACTCCTATGGCACGATCCAAGATTAACTAAATAAATCAGTAGCCCTAATATATACAGATGATAAAATGACTGAGAAAGAAATCAGAGAAACATCACCTTTTACAATAGCCAAAAACAACATAAAATATCTTGGGGGGTAAGGCTAACCAAATAAACGAAAGACCTATATATCAAGAACTTTGAGTCTTTAAAGAAACAAATTAAAGAGTATCAGAAAGTGGAAAGAACTATAATATTCTTGGATAGGCAGGATCAACATAGTAAAAATGGAAATCTGGCCAATAGCAATCTGCAGACTTAATGCAATCCCCATCAAAATCCAAGCACAATACTTCACAGACCTTGAAAGAAAAATAATCAACTTTATATGGACAATCAAAAGACTCAGGATAGCTAAAAGCTATGTCTTTTCAAGATTTTATGTCACTATAATTCTACCCTTAAAAACTGTCTTTAATCTTTATTAGATATTTAAGCACCATTTATGATCTTTTAATATTTTAATATAGTTTCTCAAGGGGCTAATAGGTAGATATGAGATATTTGCACACATATGCATACATGCATTTGTATGCATGTATGCACATATAATATAGAAATTACTAAATGTTTAGGTATTGTCAATGTTGATATTTCTGTACTATGTAAATATGTGATTATTTTACTAACTGGTGTTTTCCCTTTGAGACAATCTCATAATTATAGTAAGCTCTTTAACAGAGATATGAGTAACCCCATTTTGTTTTTTGTATTAAACAACTTAGAAAACTGACCAAATTCAATGACTAAAATTTAAAAAAGAAAATTACTTTCTAGATAACATTCTGACTTTCATCCTTCAAATAAAAGATTCAATCCTGATGGTGTAGAAGAAATTCTAAAGCCTGAAGCTGCTTTCTAGCATCCTGGTTTATTGATCCAATTCACATTCAGTTATTTGTCATTGTATTTTCTAAAAATTTAACTTGCCTGCCTTCAGGAATAGAAGGAAGACCAACAAATGCTTGTTGTTGCCTCATAGCAAAGTAGAACACAAACTCCATGATTGTCAATGACTTGGGACTTTCACAACATCACTTCTCATGTTTCAGAAAGAAAGATTTTAAGAAACACTTGCTGGTGATGCATTATAAAAATAATGTGTGGTTGAGTACTAAGTAAATGACCTCTACATCCCTATAGATAAAACATGCTATACAGTATGTGAACAAGGAGCTTTCCTTGGTGTCTGTAATATGCTTCTGTTTCTTCGCTTATAAAGTCAGAATAATAATATTTTCTTTGTAATAAAGTTATTCTGAGATAACAAATGTGCTATGATAGTTTACAAAATAAATCTTACTACATAGCTCTGGGTAGTCTGAAACTTAGTGTGTGTCTCAGGATGACCTCAAAACCTATGATGAATCTCCCATCTCACTCAGCCTTCTGGGTGCTGGAATTGTATGTATGACCCATTGTGCCTGACTTGTTTTGAAATTCATCATCATTTGAAGTGGAAGTTTTTCATTATTTGTTATTAATTCATTCATACTGCATCCATAGAACAGCAAGTAATGAGGAGAAAAATGGAAATAATGTATAGTTACTTATTTGTAAACTTGTGGGACAAACTTCTCAACATCTGGATTCTAATGCACAAAAGTTAATTACTGAGTTGGTAGAATGACAAGTATAATCTTTGCTTTAAGTATACTTGATTCTGGTAAGTGTGAGGAAGTATCTGATTTAATAAAAGTTAGCAGACTTTAGTCATTCACTTTGTAGTTTCTGACATGAATTAAGAGAGAAAAAAAGATATCACTAGGTTCATTATGGCTTAATAGTCTTCCCTATCAAAAGACTTGAGCTCAAGTTCATGATTCCTTTTTATATCAAGCTACAGAAAAGTTGTTTGATTTTGACAATGAGCCCATGGCAGTACCTCCACTCCTAACATGCATTTACCTTTCTTCTTCCAGACCCCACAACCACACAAATGAACACCTGGGGGTACATCAAATGTCAATTCATGACTTTAAAGAACAAATATACAACAAAAATATCTAAATGTATCAAGGGATTACTTCCAAATAATGAGGAAAACTATAAAAGGAAATATACTGTGGTTAAAAAAAAAAGCAGCCTATGGAGATATAATACGTAATGAAATTGATAATCATTGTTTCACTAGTCTGACTCTAGTTTTCTTTAAAATAATTATAAGGTTATTCATTGATTTCTATTTTTTTTTTTTCAGATTGCCAGTCCGGTTAAGTAATTCTTTGATATCTCTACTAGAGAAGTCAATTGATAAAATTGGATAAATGTTTGTTTAAAATTAGGTGTTTTAAAATAATTCAATCTTAAAACCTTTATTTTAACCCAGACTCTAAAAGTTAACAGTAAAGTCGATGTAAGAAAGAAGTTAAGCTATCTCTGCGGGTCCACTCGGAGTTCCTGCAGGCAAGATCCTTGACCCCCAAATCCGGGCCCCTGCCAAAGAACGAGGTCTCAGCTGGAGAGCTCCAGTTTTCAGTGAGATCCCACTACCCTGCAAAACCTTCTCAAGTTCCAGCCCAGCCCTCGTCCTCTTCTGCCGGCTATTGGCCAGAGGTGAGTCTGGGCCCAATTGGGGCTGCCTGTCCCCTTCAACCTCTTTCCCCCCCTCCCCCCGCCTGAACTCCCTGGATTGGCCCCTGATCCTGCTGCTCCTGTCTCCAGTCCCCATTGAGAGCACCCTTGGAGCTCTGATACACCCCCACCCATCCCAACCTCCAGCCTACCCCCCCTACCCTGTGCCCTACCCCACCTACGGTCCTGCTGCTCTGGTTGAGCACTGGGACAGAGGGTGGAGCCAACAGTCCACCCTACTTTGGAGACTTCTCGGAGCAACTCCAAACAAAGGAGACCTGACTATCCACGTGGGACCACCTGTAATTTCCACCAGTTTGGTCCCTGACCCCGCCTCCAGTCCTCTGCTGGAGTCCCAGGCCCCTCCCAGAGATCCGCCTACCTCTGTGGGTCCACTCGGAGTTCCTGCAGGCAAGATCCATGATCCCCAAATCCGGGCCCCTGCCAAAGAATGAGGTCTCAGCTGGAGAGTGCCAGTTTTCAGTGAGATCCCACTACCCTGCAAAACCTTCTCAAGTTCAAGCTCAGCCCTTGTCCTCTTCTGCCAGTCATTGGCCAGAGCTATTGGCCAGAGCTATTGGCCAGAGGAACACTGTGAGTACCTGCTGGCATCTTCTTCTGGATCCTCATCCTTAACCCCATCCTTGGATTCCTGTCTGCAGAGAAACCTCCTAGAGAGCTTGGACCACACAGAGCTACAGACATTGAATCTTTGATCCACATAAGCCCATCTGGGAAGGACCATAGAGAGAGGGAAGAGACACCACCAACACCTACTGGAAGAAACTATGGGAAGATGGCAATACAAGAGAACAACTAACAACAGAAAGACAAACATGACACCACCAGAATCTAGGGAATCTACACCAACTAGAATGGAACACAACAACAAAGCAGAGGAAGCAGAAGGGTACGACTTAAAAATCACCATCATAAAAATGATAGAGGCCCTCAAAGAAGATATGAGAAAATCCCTTAAAGAAATAGAGGAAAAAACAAACAAAAAAGTGGAAGAAATGAACAAATTCCTTAAGGAAAGTACAGAAAGCCAAGAAAAAACAATTAACCAGGTGAAGGAAACGGTTCAAGATTTCAAAACGGAAATTGAGAAAATAAAGGCAACACAAATGGAAGGAAAGCTGGAAATTGAAAAGCTGGGCAAAAAACCGGAAACCACGGACACAAGCATAACTAATAGAATTCAAGAGATGGAAGAGAGAATCTCAGGCGCAGAAGATAAACTAGAAGAAATACATTCATCGACCAAAGAAAACCATAAATCCAACAAATCCTTAACACACAACATCCAGGAAATGTGGGACACCATGAAAAGGCCAAACCTAAGAATAATAGGCATAGAGGAAGGTGAGGAAGCCCAGCTCAAAGGTGCCGAAAACATATTCAACAAAATCATCGAGGAAAACTTTCCAAATCTGAAGAAGGACATGCCCATGAAAGTACAAGAAGCATACCGAACACCAAATAGGCTGGACCAAAGAAAAAAGACCCCTCGACATATAATAATCAAAACACCTAGCATACAGAATAAAGAAAGAATATTAAGAGCAGCGAAGGAAAAAGGACAGGTAACATATAAAGGCAGACCTATCAAAATTACACCTGACTTCTCCATGGAAACCCTCAAGGCCAGAAGGTCCTGGATAGATGTTCTAAAAGTATTAAGAGAACACGGATGCCAGCCTAGGCTACTATATCCAGCAAAATTCTCAGTCAATATAGATGGAGAGAACAAAATATTCAATGACAAAACCAGATTTTCCCAATATGTATCTACAAATCCAGCCCTACAGAAAGTATTGGAAGAAAAATTCCAACCCAAGGAAGGTAACTACGCCCACAAAAATGTAGGCAACAGATAATACAACTACACCAGAAACCTAGGGTGAAGCAGAACAAATATATTCACAATACCACTGCCAACAACAAACCTAAACCAAACAAGCATCAACAATCAACAGACCTTACTCACCCCCAACATTAATGGTCTTAACTCACCTATAAAAAGACACAGGCTAACCGAATGGATACGAAGACAGAATCCATCCTTCTGCTGCATACAAGAAACACATCTTAGCTCCAAAGATAGACATTACCTCAGGGTAAAGGGTTGGGAAAAGATTTTCCAATCAAATGGAAATAAGAAGCAAGCAGGCGTAGCTATCCTAATATCTAACAAGCTAGACTTCAAAACAAAACTAGTCAAAAGAGATGAAGACGGTCATTTCATATTCATCTCAGGAGAAATCCATCAACACAAAGTCTCAATTCTGAACATCTATGCCCCTAATACAAAGCCACCCACATTCGTAAAAGAAACACTACTAAAACTCAAAGCTCATATAAAACCTCACACACTTATAGTGGGAGACTTCAATACACCACTCTCAACACTAGACAGGACCACAAATCAGAAACTCAACAAAGAAACAAAAGAATTAACAGAAGTTATGTCTCAACTGGGGCTAACAGACATCTATAGAACATTCCATCCAAAGACAAAAGAATATACCTTCTTCTCTGCTCCACATGGAACCTTCTCTAAAATCGACCACATACTAGGTGACATAACAAACCTCAACAGATACAAGAGAATAGGAATAGTCCCCTGTATCTTATCGGACCACCATGCTTTAAAATTGGAATTCAACAACAACACAAATAGCAGAAAACCTGTAAACTCATGGAAACTGAACAATGTGCAATTGCACCACTCCTGGGTCAAAGAAGAAATAAAGAAAGAAATTAAAGACTTTCTAATATTCAACGAGAATGAGGATACAACATACCCGAACTTATGGGACACCTTGAAATCAGTGCTATGAGGGAAGTTCATTGCACTAAGTGCCCATATGAAGAAAACAGAGGATAGTCACATAAATGAATTAACAGCCCAACTGAAAACCTTAGAACAGAGAGAAGCGAATTCACCCCGCAGGAGCAGATGCCAGGAAATAATAACCTTGAGGACTGAAATCAACAAAATAGAAACCAGGAAAACAATACAAAAAAATCAATGCAACAAAGAGTTGGTTTTTTGAGAAAATCAACAAGATAGATAAACCTTTATCCAAATTAACGAAAAAGC
This sequence comes from Phodopus roborovskii, assembly GCF_943737965.1. Taxonomy (NCBI): domain Eukaryota; kingdom Metazoa; phylum Chordata; class Mammalia; order Rodentia; family Cricetidae; genus Phodopus; species Phodopus roborovskii. Next base: position 21,450,277 of record NW_026126433.1, read on the forward strand.
AGAGACAGAACATGCAAATTAACAAAATCAGAAACGAAATGGGGAACATAACAACAGACACAGAGGAAATACAGACAAATTTCAGGTCATACTTTGAAAATCTGTATTCCACAAAAATTGAAAATTCAAAGGAAATGGACAAGTTTCTGTATAACTATCACTTACCAAAATTAAATCAAGAACAGACAAACAACTTAAGTAGACCTATAACCCGCAATGAAATAGAAGCAGTCATCGAAAGACTTCCAACCAAAAAAAGTCCAAGGCCAGATGGATTCAGTGCAGAATTCTACCAGACATTCAAGGAACAACTAATACCACTACTCCTCAAACTGTTCCACAAGATAGAAACAGAAGGTTCATTGCCAAACTCTTTTTATGATGCCACAATAACTAACCCTAAACATAATAAGAGCAATATACAGCAAACCAACTGCCAACATCAAAGTGAATGGAGAGAAACTTAAGCCAATTCTTCTAAAATCAGGAACAAGACAAGGCTGTCCTCTCTCTCCATATCTCTTCAATATCATACTAGAAGTTCTTGCTAATGCTATAAGACAACAAAAGGAGATCAAGGGCATCCAAATTGGAAAGGAAGAAGTCAAACTGTCTCTATTTGCAGATGATATGATAGTTTACATAAGCGACCCGATAAACTCTACCAGGGAACTCCTACAGCTGATAAACACCTTCAGCAAACTAGCAGGATACAAGATAAACTCAAAAAAATCAGTAGCCCTATTTTTTTTCAGACGACAAAGAGGCAGAGAAAGAAATCAGAGAAACATCACCCTTTACAATAGCCACAAGCAACATAAAGTATCTTGGTGTAACGCTTACCAAAAAAGTAAAAGATCTATATAATAAGAACTTTGTGACTCTAAAGAAAGAAATTAAAGAAGATACCAGAAAATGGAAAGACCTCCCATGCTCTTGGATAGGTAGGATAAACATAGTAAAAATGGCAATGTTACCAAAAGCAATCTACAGATTCAATGCAATCCCCATTAAAATCCCACCACAATTCTTCACCGACCTTGAAAGGATAATAATCAACTTTATATGGAAAAACAAAAGAACCAGGATAGCCAAAACAACCCTATACAATAAAAGAACTTCAGGAGGCATCACCATTCCTGACTTTAAGCTCTACTACAGAGCTATAGTTCTGAAAACAGCCTGGTATTGGCATAAAAATAGATAGGTAGACCAATGGAATCGAATTGAAAATCCTGATATTAATCCACGCACCTATGAACACCTGATTTTCGACAAAACCGCTAAAATTATACAATGGGGCAAAGACAGCATCTTCAACAAATGGTGCTGGCACAATTGGATGAGGGTATGTAGAAGACTGCAGATAGACCCATGTCTGTCGCCATGCACAAAACTCAAGTCCAAATGGATCAAATACCTCAACATCAATCCAGCCACATTGAACCTCTTAGAAGAGAAACTAGGAGGTACCCTTGAACAAATTGGTATAGGAGACCACTTCTTGAACATAACTCCAGGGGCACAGACACTGAAAGAAACAATTAATAAATGGGACCTCTTCAAACTTAGAAGCTTCTGTAAGGCAAAGGACACAGTTGACAAGACCAAACGGCAGCCCACTGACTGGGAAAAGATTTTCACTAATCCTATATCCGACAAAGGGCTGATCTCCAAAATATACAAAGAACTCAAGAAATTAGTCAACAAAACACCAAATATCCCTATTAAAAAATAGGGTACAGAACTGAAGAAAGAATTCTCAATGGAGGAAATCCAAAAGGCTGAAAGACACTTAAGAAAATGCTCCACATCCTTAGCTATCAAGGAAATGCAAATCAAAACAACTTTGAAATACCATCTTACCCCTGCCAGAATGGCTAAAATTAGAAACACCAGTGATGACTTATGTTAGAGAGGATGTGGAGAAAGTGGAACACTCCTCCACTGCTGGTGGGAGTGCAAACTCATACAACCATTTTGGAGATCAGTGTGGTGGTTCCTCAGGAAAATGGGAATTAGTTTACCACAGGACCCGGCAATCCCCCTCTTAGGCATATACCCAAAGGATTCACATCCATGCAACAAAGACATCTGTTCAACTATGTTCATAGCAGCACTATTTGTAATAGCAAGAACCTGGAAGCAACCTAGATGCCCTTCAATTGAAGAATGGTTCATGAAGATGTGGCACATCTACACAATGGAATACTACTCTGCAGAAAAAAATAATGGTATCTTGAAATTCGCAAGCAAGTGGATGGCACTTGAAGAAACCATCCTGAATGAGGTAACCCAGTCACAAAAAGAGAAACACAGTATGTACTCACTCATATATGGATTTTAGAACTAGATCAAATGATCACCAGCCTATAATTCACATCACCAGAGGAACTAGGATACAAGTTGTATTCTAAGAGATTCATATAAAGTCCCTCACAGAACTGGGAAGGGAAAAGTCCCCCAGACCTCAGGTAAAGTGGGGGAGGACAGCTAATGGAGAGAGAAGTAGGAGAAAATGAGAGGGAGGAGAGGAAGGCATGTGCGACCAGGAGGATTGAGCCTGGTTAGGAATGGAAAATAGGAAAGAGAGAGAGAGAGACAGAGACAGAGAGAGAGAGAACATAAAAGAGGCAGCCAATATTGGTTTGAAGATAAAATTGAACACAAAGAAAGGTCGAGGGAACTACAAGACTGCTCCCAACTAACAATCTCAGCTTCCGTGGAAAGGCTATCATAAATGCCCTTCCCAGAGAGTGAGATCAACAACTAACTTCTCCATGGAGTCCTCACAAATGCCTGTTGAAAACAGGAGCAAACACCCATACATAAACACTGAGTCGAACTAGAACCCAGAAGCAGGTGGAGAGGACAAGACCATGAGGTAGAATTACATAGAGACAGCTTACCTGAACAAGGAGGAGCTAAGGGCCACTAGACTAATAGCTGGGAAGCCAACAGGGGACTGACTCGGACCCCCCCTGAATATGGGTCTCAGCCAGAAGGTCTGAGCAGTCTAAGAGACCTCAGACAGTGGAGCCAGGATGTATCCCTGGTGCACAAAAGGACTTTGCATACATATCCCCCATGGAGAGATAACTGCCTTATTCTAGAGATAGGAGAGAAGCCCTAGTCCCTTCTTCACAGGACCTGTCAGATCTACATGACCCCAACTGGATGGCATTCCCCTACATATGGTATTGTGGTGGGGGGTTGGGAGGGGAGGGTGTTTAGAGTGCATGGGAGAGGGTAGAGAGGGCAAAAGGGAGGGAAGGAGGGAGGGAAGGCTGGAGGGGAGGGAGGGAGGGAGGGAGAGGGAACTGGGATCAACATGTAAAATAATAAATTAAAAAAAAAATGCTTTGACTCCAAAATTTAAGTTGAAGAACCAGTTACTGGGGAAAAGGATTTCTATTTTTGTTTCCACAGAAAATGGGAAGATGTGGATTCCTTCCAGACTAATGTGGTTTGATCACGCCAGACCGCCTGAAACAGAGTACAAGCTGATCCTACATTCCAAACAGCTGGAAAAACAGCCCTATAGACTACACCTAGGATATCTGAATCTTCTTCGAATCCCCCAAGACAGCGCCCCTTACCAGCAGGAAGTAGTTTGGAAAGAACGACGCCCAAATTCCCAAATATTGTGTATAAATGTTTGTTTTCATTTAATTGGACTTTGTTATATAAAATTAAATAAAAAAATAAACCAAGATGAAAAGTCAGAGAACAATGAGGTGGCAAAGACTTAGTAAAAAAAAAAAAAAAAAAAAAAAAGGAGAATATAGGATCTATTGTTTCTCCATAATACACAAAAGTGAAATATATTAAACAGTACTTACAATGGCCTACATAATTTTATTTTAATATATTCTAGTTGCTAAGAAAAAGAGGAAGGAACTGATTGAATGGCATGTGTATATCTAAATAAACATTTATCCTGTTCAAAAATAAATAAATAAATAAAAGAAAGAAGTTAAATGGTGTTGCAGTAAAATGGAAAACAATACTTCTATTTTCTAAGTACATTTTCATTCCAGATTTAATCTTATTGTTGTTGTAGCCTATGAAGTAAAAGGTATTAAAACTAATTATATTGTCCACATAAAATAACTCTAAGTTACTGTCTGTCCAGAGACTTTTAGAATATCTGGCCTTAATGGTGTGTTAATGCAACTTTGAAATTTAATTTTGATGTATTGATTTTATCCTGGGGGATAAGAAGTATTTTGAATGGAAAATATGATTCATAGTTTATATTTTACTAACAGAGAAAGCCTAAAGGTAGTTTTAATAAAAATAATATTTGTGTATAGGAGAAATGAAAATTAGAATTTTTTTGGTGATAATGTTGCTTTTTTACTAGAATAGGGCACTTAAGGTCATATTCTCAGTCCATCAATGATTAGGGAAAGTAGATGGTTACCCATTTTAACTTGGGACCTGTAAAAAAAGAAATATTTCCACTCTATAAACTTGTTCAGTTCATTCACTAAGTGGATTTACTTATCAATGTGATGGTATTGTAGGAAAGTTAAGTGAGCTTTCAAATTATCTTTAACAAGCTAATATACCTGGTCTTGAGAAAATAAAACATGTTCTATAAATTAGATTATTTCAAATAAGTGACATTGAAATGAGTATCTCCAGATTCTCAAATATACAAGATAATTAATTACCTATGTGTCTAAATACATATATCATTTCTCTGCATGATGTTACAGACCAGTTGCATCTGTGTTTTCTCCATCATTCCCTTCATGCCAGAGCAGTAATAAAAACAGTTAGTACTTAGGAGTTTTCACAGGATTGATTATATCCCCAAAAAGATTTCATTTCAGTCACAACTTTTCACAATATTTTCTAAGCTATCTTAAAATGTCGTGTGTGTGTGTGTGTGTGTGTGTGTGTGTGTGTGTGTGTGTGTGTGTGTGTAAGTACATACTTAGGGTTATGTATGTAGATTCACGAAAGTTTTACTGAGGCCTAATATTATTCTATCTCATAATCCCAATACAAATGCTTTCTCTATATATCTTCTGGAAAATATGGACTGTTATATTCTTATTTATATTGGCTTTGTAAGTTTTTTAAGGTTCCTCCTGTAATTTAACAGATAGCTGAGCCCTGTCTCCATGTCTTCTGGTTTCTCAGTACTATCATAACTACTTCTGTTCTAATCTAATGATTATAGCTGCTTCTAGTTCTATTTTTCTTTTTTTGAATCCATGCCATCATCATAATCCTGTTCAGAGGCCAATGCCTGTCATTCTTCTATTCATAATACTTTGCTGGACCTGGCATCTAATAGCTACTTAAAAATGGTTCTTGAAACCATAAAGATTGTAAGTCACAACATTACATTATTTATACCATAACACAGACAGTACTTATCACTCAATTTCAGGAAAGCACATGGAGCTAATAATCTATTTCCAAACGAACAAGGCAATCTTTTGAACTTGGCAGCAGCTCTGGATCCCAAGCTCACCTTGGCAGTATGTTCCATGAAGATTTACGCCTGAAAGCGCAGGATCTATGCTGATTCCACTGCTTTCCACCTGTGTTGCTCTCAAGAACAGACCACATCTGTATTAATGACAACATATGGTTTTGTGAGTTCATTAAAGGCTTCCCCGGATGATTACAACATCCTAGAAACCTACTGGAGTTGTTTTTAAAAAGAAAAGAAAAAATAAAAGGAAAAGAAAGAAGCTGTTTATGATTTTCTTAAGTTGGTCAGCTGATGAACTAGTATAAGCCTATTATATATAAAATGTAAATAAGGTATTGCTGTGGGTTCGTTGCCAATTTATTCTCCACAGAAATTAACATTGCAATATAAAACTTTTATAAGTTGAATGACATTCAAAGGATATTTGCCTCAATACAACTATTTTAAAGTAAGTTCTAAGATCTACTTCTTATATCATGAAAGATCAAATTAATTTAATCCATCTTGTTATTCATCAAATTTGCCTCAGTGATGGAAAACATCATTTCAAATTAAAATTTTTCTCCTAATATATCTATACTCCATCTATGCACTGTTTCTAATGATCCACTTATTCTGTTTACAGTGTATAACCCACTCTTGCTTTTGAACTTCACATCTGAAGGAGATCATCCCATTGCCTGGGTAGTGATTTCGTTACACAGAATCAACCAACTGATAAAAAAAAAAAAAAAAAAAAAAAAAAAAAACTTTCAGATTTACTCTGTAATCCTAGCAACTGGTTTGCTTATAACAATTGCAATTAATCATTACTTACAGCTTTCTTTCTAATTGTCTCACTAACAATTTTTATAATTCCAACTCTAAAATACCCAAGTATCTTAGAAACATAATTTGCAAAACAGAAAGTGTTTAAGAGATAATTAAAATGTGCAAATTGTTTTTCAAAACTATTTTTTAAAATTCAATTGCTATTTCATAATGTAGAACAATTTGGTGGTATGGCATAAAACAATACCACAAATGCAGTAAGTACAATAGAGATTACATGGCTAAAAGATCATAATCCCTTTTGAACAATGTAATTTAGAACTTGTATTACAGAAGAATGAATTTCTGTTGCACATCTCTCCTGGTCAAGATTCAGAGACAGGCTCCTCTACGCTGTATCATACTATTAAAGCCTGCTTTTCAATTGATATCCATTAATTTCTCTCAAACTGTAGCTCTCTCTGACAACATTGCTAAAAGGCCATATGCTACATGACAGCACTGAAAGTAAAAATAAAATTTCTATAACTGGGAGAGAGGAGCACAAATAATGGCAGTCATGCTACCATTCCTTCTCAGTACAGAAGCCAATGGACAGTCAGGATTTTACCAAATTCACAATCACCCAGCTTGCTCCAAGACATGGTCTCTCCCTTTGCTCTCTTTAAGCCACCTAAAATACGGTATCCTTCATTCAGAAAGCAAAACAGAAGCTGTTTACCTGTTTCCATTTGTTCTATCATATAGAGGGATGCATGTCAGTTGTTTGGCATCTCCTCAAGTGCAAGAAAACCTCCAAGACATGGGCTTACTTTTCCTGGTACCAAGGTCCCAATTCTGCCCAGTGTGAGCTCTAAGATTGGTCCTGCTGATACCCACTAGGGTGATTGATGGCAATAGTCAGTGAGAAGCCACTGAAAGTGGATAGCTGAGAAACCACTTTAACATGAAGCTCCACTTTTAGCAGAGGCTAGGATACCTTAGCATATGCTCTGTTGCCCTACCCAAACTAGACTCAATGACAAAGTTGTTCAAAATTCCAAAGCAGTATGAACCCCAAGTCTGGAGCAGTGAGTCTGCTGTCTAAAAGCTCTTGAATCAGCCCCAACTCTCATGACATGGGGAACTCTGAAGGAAAAGCTCTAGAGAGATGAAGAGAAAAAATAGAAATGGCTTGCTGTGGAATTAGGTGGTTTAGCCCACCTAGATTTGTCCTGTTTCTTTAAGTTAAGATGATATAGCCATTACATTCTGCCTCATAATAACAGCAATAAACCATGATCCTCTTACTAACCGAACAGACAGACCTTAAGAAATGCAATCAGAGAAAGTCCCCTGAAAGGGAACTTAAGAAATGGTGACTGGCCATAAGAGGAATGATCATAGGCAGCACAAAGAGCTATGGAGCTCAAAACTGCCAACTTCAACCGTTATTATTTTCTCACCTTTATCTTTACTGGGGAGCTTAACCCTGGTCATTAGTACTGATCTTTATACTTTATGTGTCAAATGAAACATACTTTAACACTGAATGTGTTGGAAGGAGTTATTTCCAGACAAACTGGGAAAGATGTTTGCTTCTGGTATTTACCTGTATTTAAACTCTTTTCTTTCCATTTTTTCTTAGGAAAAAAGTTCAACCAGTCTTTCCAGACAGATAGATACATCTTTTCCCTTCTTCCATTATGAGAAGCAGCTTGACTTTGAGTCTTCAGTGTTTGCCACATATTAGCCCTCAATGACGAAACTGGGACTTTTACCTCTGTCTCTCTCTCTCTCTCTCTCTCTCTCTCTCTCTCTCTCTCTCTCTCTCTCTCTCTCTCTCTCTGTGTGTGTGTGTGTGTGTGTGTGTGTGTGTGTGACTTTTCCCATTAGTACTATTAAGTTCCTTAAGAAGGAAAAGAGGGAAAGTATTTTCCTATTTATTGCTGAGTCCCTAGACCTTCAAAATCCTGGTTACAGCAGAAGCTCAATAAATATTAGTTGATTGGATGAATGTATGAATGTTGACTTTAGAGTTTTGCCTGTAAATGAACAGATACAGGAAGCTGATGAGATTTTTGGAGAAAAAAACTAGAGCTGAGAATATTCATTGCAGAAACAAATTTATCCTAACCCCAAGAGCAGCTTCTGGCATTTCTCCTTACTTCCTCTTTCTTCCCACCTGGCACAAGAGTGGAAAGGGGATTGTGATTGGATTTTCATCATCCAAGCTTTACAGTCTATTGGAGATATTTAGTCTCTTCAGCAATCTCTATCCCTGGAAGGCCTCTGGAGCCTCAGCTCTGGCCCCCTCCACTAGGAATGCTTTTTTTCCTTGGCTTCAAGCTGGATTGCAGAGGATCCACTTGTATGTATGAGTACAGCTGCTGTAACATCTGCTACTACCTGATGGTGGATCTTTCCCAAAAATGCTGAGCTATTTTACAGCATTTTCACAGAAAAGCACCATGCAAAACATCAGAATCTGATAGCAGATGTGGCTCTGGCTAAATGGCCCAAGTGTTTATATATATATATATGCATATATATATATATATATATATATATATGCATGCTTTGGCATTAGTTTATTCCTGGGGAAGAAATGCATCCACAAAATATATATATATATATATATATATATATATATATATATATATCAGCAACCTCAGTTGTAACATTATATGAGCTTGATATCCTGGTTAATATTCTAGTGGAGGAGATATAATGGTACTTTCCACATGGAAATATTTGCTGCTCTTATTCTTTAGTTTCCTTAGTTGTTCTGAAGTCATAATTATTCCCATATCTGCATCTACTCTTTAACATAATACATATAATAAAGTTAGAAAATTGACTCATTCCCTTATTTAAGAGAAATGAAAGGAAAATTTCAATCACTAAAACTATGGGATAACTGTGAATAGAAAATATAACAGCAAACAATTAGAAAAGAGACATACCTGATTAAAAAATGGATTATAAAAATTTAAACAAAGAAAATTAAAAGGAAGGCAATTTACCTCTACATCCTTTAAATGTAATATTTATGAGAAATTCTCTTTTAAGAATAAATCAATTTTGTGTATAATATCCAGATCTAAGAATTGTACCTCACATGTGTGTCTTTCTAGAAAAGGGGACATATGTCTGAATCTCTTTGGGCAATTGTTGTAAAGGAGAACATGTGTTTTGTCTCTCTTATTAGTAAATTTATAATAAGGGGAAGCTTTCCCTAAACATTCTTTCACCTCTCTCCTTACCAACTTTCCTCAGTCCAGGAACATGACCCAGTAGGAGTTTGTAAAAGTACCCTCAAATTTTATGATGCTGCTTTTGCTTCTCTCTTGGGAGTAGCTATACTCTCAGAGGCTATTCCTTGTCTACCATTGCAAATAAAGATAGTAGCATCAGGAGAGTAAAGATTCTGCTTTGTCATTATCTTGTAATGGTTTAGCCTCTTTTAAATTTTCTTATTAACATTGCCAATTAGCTAATATCATTTGAACTCATGTCCTGCACACTCCAGTAATAAAAATAGTGGGTGGGTTTTCAGCCCATTCCTCTTTTATGTCTTAAATTTTTCTGAACTAACACAAGGAAAACAACCCTCTGAGATTTTCAACTTAATGAACTTAAGAATTAATTCCAAGCAAGCATTACAGTATTTTATTGAATTTCTGTTCCCCAACATTTCAAGTAGAATAATATGATCTTTGAAAAGCATCAATGAGGTCCCTTTTATCCATTTGATTCATAATATTCTAATTTTAAAATATTTTAGGAGAATTTATCAAATTTTTTATCATACCTTCATTGACAAAATATTCCTGGGGAATATTAAAAAGAGATGTACAAAGGTCACTTTTATCCATTTGATTCATAATAGTCTAATTTTAAAATATTTTAGGAGAATTTATCAAATTCTTTTATCATCCTTCTCTACATTGACAAAATATTCCCAGGGAATATTACAAAGATATGTGTAAACACAAAGAAAAAGAAAAAAATAGGAATGTTTACAACCTATTTAGTGATTGTCCACAAAAAACAAAAACAAAATACAGTTAAGGGATATATAATGTCAATACAGCAGTAACAATTACTGCATCTCTCATGGATTAGTAGCTGTTGAAACCCATGATAGCGCTTTTAAATTTAAGCATAGCCAATGTGATTGGTACATTTTTCTTTAAATATACTAAAGGCAAACTCAGATATTTGGAGATTCACATAAATTATACAGACCGTTAGGGAAAGAATCAGTTCAAGCCCAGTTAAAGCCTATATGACCCTAGTTAAACCAGTTAAACCACATTTTCATCCTCAGAGAATATGACTTCTAATCTGTGACAGTACTTTGGACTTTGAAGGGCACAAGGCACAGAGTGAGGGACTTTAGAAAGGGCTAAAGAGCAGGGGAAAGCTTAAGAGAGTATGCTATGTGCTGGGGGTCAGGCAAGAAATTCTGTTTTTCTCATTAAAGAAAAGAGATAAGTGAATAGGCAGTTATGATAATTAATTTTTTGGGGGACTCTAGACAAAAGAGCTTTATCCACTAAGACAGACAATGGAAATTAAGGAGCACAGTGGCTTGGAATGGACATCTTCCATGAGCCCAGGCAGGGCCAGGCACATTAAAAATAATTATGCTTTTAGCTCTTCTGGCTCTATACCAGAAAGACACGTTAAGTTCTATTTTAGAATAGAATAAGATAGGCACAGAAGCACATACTTGTATTTCTAGCACTTTAGAGGCAGAAAAGATGCTAAGAAGTTCAAACTCATCCTCAGCTGCACAGTGAGTTCATGGTCAGACTGGACTTCACAAGATCTCATCTCAAAAAACAAAGCCAGAAATATGAAAAGGGTGTGTAAAAATTCACTCTCATTCAAGTAAATAATAACTGATAGAACATAAGTTTAAAATATACTTAGGTTACCTTTTTAAGATAGTAGTACACTTAGAAGGAAATGTGAATTAGTGAGACTGGCTTTATTTTGGGTAAGTTTACGTTCACAATCACAACATGTTACCAGAACAAAATTATTTTCATTAATGGATTTTAGATCTTCAATGATGTTCAACTTTTACAGGGACACTATTGGAAGTAGTTAAAGTAAGCATAAAAATCAGCAATCTTTGAACTCAGAGATATCTCAGGAGTTTTATTTTCTGGTCCCTGCCAGAATCAAGTAGTTGGAAGAATTAATCCTACCCCTTGCTGCAGGCATTATTTAGCCTCTATAGAATCAGTATCTCTATTTCCACAGGCATTGAATCTAGAATGAATCTCTATATGGAAAACTCTCACCTTAAGCTTTGATTCATGGGCAGGCCCATCAGTATAAAACTCAGATATTTTATTTGAAACTGTATGAAGCTGCTACCTTCAAGTCTTTTACTAGGCTGTGGACATACGGCCCTTTTGCTATTTTTAAGGCATCCTATCATGAGGAATTCAACCAGAATATGTTGCTAACTCCTCCTTCACTAAATCTAAAATTTAGCCTCGCTATAGAAGCTTTAGTCACTTATACCTTTAGATTCTCAGTCAACTCATTGCTTAAAGCAACTTATGCTGGATGTGATTCCTGAAACCTACAATCCTAACACTAGGGGTGCTAAAGCTGAATGATTACCAATGATTTCAAGGCCAGTGTGGGTTATAGAATCAATCAATTTGAGATTAGTAAAATAGCTCATTAGATAAAACATATGCATTGTGTGCTTAAGGACTGAAGTTGACCACTACCACCACAGCATACAATTAAAATGCCAAGCATGATGGCATGTGTTTATAATACAGGTGTTGAGGAAGTAAAGACAGATGGGTGTCTGAAGTTTGTTAGCCAATGAGCAGAACCTACTTGACAAGGCCAAGGTCCTAGAGAAAGTTTCCCAAAAAACTTGTAAATTCTTACTTTTGGTTCGAAGGTGTTTTCAAGCTCCCTTTCAGCTTTGCATACCATGTGTATCTGAGATTGATTCTTTCCAAATATAGACTTTAATAAGATAATCCTCTTATCTCAGTTTCTGTAAGAGGAAAGTTTCTGTAACAAAACCTAGACCAATGAGTTTGTATCTTTCTACAATATCAGAACATATTAAATAACAGCAAAATCACTAAATACCATGGTGTCAGTGGCAGCTGTTTGTGAGATATTGCAACTTCTCTTAGTTATCTTGTCTGAGGAGAGCATAAGTTCTTTAACTCCAACCTTAATTGCTCTCAGACTACTTTATATAGTTTATCATTTTGCTTCTAAATAAAAGGGGGTAAGTGGTCCCAGCAAGGCTAATGAAGGTTGAGAAGTAGACTATAGAAATGTGTATCGAATGTGTGTTTGGAAGACATGAAACTAAAGCAAACTTCAGGGGAAACGCTGGAGAATACAGCTTCTTGTGCAACAGATTTGAAAGCAGGTCTCTAGACATGAAGCAAGCTTCATGGTAAAAAGCATGACATGGTCAAGGTATAGGAGCAGGTGTAAGCATGGACAATAGGCTCAGATGGACAGACAGAACTGTCTGACAACAGCTGACAACAGCCTCGACATTAGGGATCAAGATGAAACCTCTGGGACAATCAGGGTTCCTTGACACACATGGTAGTCAGATGAAAAAAAAAAATGGTAAATTCCATCACCATGGTAAGGCTAGTTATTTACATTTTTATAGTATCTAAGAGAATGAATTAACATCATTCTTGGGCATGATTTTCCATATAGGAAAAGGTAACAATCTCATCCACATAGTCTCAGATTCCCAATTCACCCCCAAAAATTTATAGAATCATGACATTTATACTCTCAGAAATAAGCCACTTATTAGTTGTGTTGTACAGGTGTTGAAAGGCAGATGATGACATTCACATGTCCTCTCCAGTACACAGTGATCTACCATCTTAAAACAGAGTTCAAAACTGCTTGTAAAAAAAAAAAAAAAGAAACTAATCAACATCCTAATCTGAAACTGAAAAATGATAAAATATCTTTGCTTTAAAATGATTTTAAAATGATTTTTGTGATACGTGTGTATGTATGTATGTTTTTTTAATATTGTATTTTATATTGTTTCCATTACAAAATTCGGCTTATAAAAAAAAAATAAACTCATTCGAAGGAAGACTTTTGTACATAACATGCAGTAATTTAGAACAGAGCACAATAACCTGAGCTCAAAACACAGCAGCACTTCACATAATGATAAAGAAAATCTACTATTCCCTTCGGTACAATTTGTGATACCCATCTTCCACCCTCCACTTTACCAAATTTTAAAATCTCCCCTAATCTGTTCTGCCTAAACTGTGTCCACCTTCGATCTACTTTCTCTTCATCATTGCAATATAATTCAATAAACTCTTCCTTGCCCACTTAACTGTGGTAACATTTTACTTTGATATCACTCACTGAAGTCAGCAAGTTTGTTAGATGCTGACACAAATGTTAATGAATCTGTAGCCCATTAGCCTTTGGATTCCGTACATCAGTGCTGGGAGATCGGATAGCAGTGGTTTTATATTTTATTTTTGATAATTGAGCATATTAGCTATTTTGTGCAAGCTTTTTCAAGGCTCTACTAGGAAGAAATATACTTACTTTGAGCCTAAAAATCATAGAATTAATGAAATATGGAATTGCCTGGAGATCATTCCTGCCTAAGGGCTGTGATTCAAGGTTATCTGTGACCATTAATTGGTAGACCTAGACATAGGAAAGCAACTCTGAAGTAAAAGTCAGAAGTGTGTAAGGTAGGTGGGGAAGAGATGGAACAAGATATGAGATTGGAGCCTGAGAGGAAACTGATCCCTTAGGCCTTTCCTGAAACTTTAAAGTGTTATTTTGGCTGACAAAAGAAATAATCATTCCAGCTTCAGTAAAGCCTGAAGGCAAAGGACTGGCTAGCATTATCTCTTTCACCTGAAGCTTTAATTCAAAGCTAGAAACTGTGTATTTGTTAGATACCCAAAGTCTAGACTCTTACTCCACAGAAATCTCAAACTTACAGTCATTTCAGTTTCTAATGTTCTTGTATTTAGGTTTGATCACAATATTAAAACCTTATTGAGTTTGTATACTTATAGCACTATTCTTATTTAAATTCACATAATTGCAGTTAAATGGTGCTATATTAATTACGTGTTATAAAGCTCAGACCAGCCTATTCCTCAATGAAGTATCTGAGTATTAACATAATAAGGGTTCTGCATGTTTAATTATAAAATGCCCAAGTCATTTATTCAGCTATAATCTGTTACGGGTGGAAAGTATATAATCTTCTTGATGATTTACTTGATAAATGTATTTGTCTTTTTAATGAGCTTCTTTGTTGAGGTGGTTAGAATGATTAATGTGCCAGAACACATCATCAGTAACCTTGAAAACCAAAAGTCAATATTTGGGAAAAAAAAAACCCTGCATAGTGAAATGTAATGCTTAAAACTGCAGAAATCTCAATGGGATACTAAGCCAGCTGATTAGCAGACATGTTTAACATGTTTCAATTTAAACAGGATTGAATGTGGGTAAGTGATGAGGGGGAGCCAGAGATGGGAAGGGGCCTGGAAAAGCAATAGCACAAGACAATAAAGCTCCATTATTTTAAAATACATTTCATAATTCAGATCACTAATTTCTCTGCCCATAGAACCAAAAAATATAGCAAAGAGCTATAATTTGCTCAAAGAAAAATACTTAAAAGTAAAAATGCATTCCATAGCATAAATGTAATTACCTTTCACTTTTAATCAGTAGTCTGACCCTAAGTATGGTATACTATATTTTGTGTTCCACAGATGGCAGATGTTTATTCTAGAATATAATCATCACATATCTTAAGAAATTACAGGAAAGAGAATTCATAAAGCAGAAAAGCAATAAGACAGAGAGGGAAATTCATATTAAAAATGAAGATTAAATGCTTCTTGTCAGTTGATTTGCAGATTTCTCCTGAGCACACACTAACTCCGTGTAGCTCCTGCAAACTGACTTAACATATCACTCAGTCTCACTTTTGCCAGCCTTTTATTTCCTTTCCTATCTTTGCTTCCCTTCTGTTACTATGTTCAAGTCAAACAATTCTTCCATGAATTGCATTCTCATGAACATAAGAGAGGAAAGGATTAGAAAGATAAAGTATATTCATATCATAGTTAAAGCAACTTCCTTTATATTTAGAACTATTTAGACCTCATGTAATAGAAGAAACTGTAAAGCCTTGAATAAGATATGTGGTCTTAAATATTTAGATAAATGGCTATCTCTTCTAAACTCAGATACATAGAAGTTACCAGGTATCTCTTTTGTATACCTTTTATTAGTAACTGAGTCATGCTATTTGGCTTCCTAGTTTCATTAGTGGCAGCTTGAACAGACATGAGTACAGCATAACTGTGAAAACAGAATGTATGAATAAGATTCCTTTTTCTTACAATTTTTGGGGGCCCTAACTGGCCAAGTGACCAAAACAGAATGAGTTAATGTTCTGCCTTAAGTTCTGTGATAGAATAGTACTTGATCCATGCCAAAGCTAAAAACCACTAGAAAGTTCATCTGAGACAGAATCCACAAAGTTAAGTTTATTCATTCTGGCATAATAATATAGCCATCTACCACACCATACCTCATGAAATGCAGATATGTTTGAATAAAAAGAGATAAGTATTTACAGCACTTCATCTAGAGGGTAGTAGGAAGGGGGCAGACATGACCTCTGTGTTGGCTATTGACAAATCATAACTATATTTTGATGTTTGCAGATCTTTTCCTACAAGTCACAGAAAATCAAGCAAGGCTACAGTTGACCCTGGAAGTGCAATAGTCCTTGAATGAAGCTGGAATCAAAGTATTTGGAAATCAATATTAGATTATGTCTCTGTTTTATTTGTTGTTCAGACCTAGATTTGAAAAGGTCCGCATAGTCATTCATGATTCTCATTAAATAATGGTGACAAGTGTGAAAATACCAAGGCTTTGTTAACAATGGGGCCAGCTACAAATGGATCTGTCAAAAGGGTTTGTTTTAATTTCTTTCTTCTGTAGCATTCATTCTTCTGACTTTCCTTTCCTTTCTTTCTGCCTTCTCAGTCTCTTAGACGAGAGGCTGAAACCACAATAATCAAAAGAACATAAATATTTTTTTCTAAATGAAGTTGATTTTTAGTTTGTTTTCTTTTTTATTATTTTCTATCATAATAAGCTATTATCTAAGATGATAGACATATGTTAGCTATAAAAATACTGGACAGGACTCATCAGTCAGCTTCACTACAGGTCTTTACCAGAAATCACTATTATTTTAGGTACACAGAAACCAGAAGCCTTGATGGAGAGAACACAACACAAATCCCAATGTCACATGGATCTTAATCAATCAACCACATAGTTACTCTTGTCTTTTTTGTGTACTGGACCACATAGCAGCATAAAGAGTGCTTACGGTAGCAAATCATCTTCCTTTGCAAGCAGAAATGACACAAAGCTCTAAAAGTATTGTCCACCACTACACGACTAGATGAATACTATTTATAAAATGATTGCAGGTCTCTAAGGAAAATCAGTATATCATTCCCTTGTGGGTTTTATTGTTGTTATTGTTTTGTTTTCGTATTTTTTTCTAAGAATATAACAATATGGACTTGGTATATAATAAGATACTCTATATACCTCCCACATCTGGAGGTTAAGTATACAGATCTACAATGCCTTTTTTATATCCTTATCTTCAGGTAGTGCTGGGCATGACTCATCCTCATCAAATGATGAGCAATACATATGGTACATCTCTCTTTACTTGTTAGTTTACCAGGATGAAGTCATGGGAGCTTCACCCAATGACTGCTTTGTCAGATACTAATCACCTCTCAAAGCCCCAACCTCTAGCATTAGGTATGATTTAAGTTTCCACTTTCTTTTTACAATAAGTGCTATGTTTCAATGCATGAACCTTTGAGCGACACATCCAAATGTTATCCAACGCAAAGCACATTTTGTTCCTTGGCAAACAGTTCCGTAGCAAACAGAATATATCAAGAACTTAACTATGAACTCCAGCAACTAGAGTGACACCTTAACTGACATGCTAAGGAAAGAACTGTGCGAAGTTCTTTCCTTAGGAAGATGATTTGCTACAAGAGTACGAATCCTTCAACTGAGTGTGGTGTGAAGGAATCACCCTAGTGGTGTTTCTGTTCCTAAAATCAGAGCTTTCATCTCGCATAAAGTCAAAGTGCCAAAGTCTGTTCATCTTTCTTTATTTTCCTTTCTCTTTTTCACTCCCTCTGTCATTTGTCCTTTTTGTGTCAGAATCTTCTGTTTAGCATCCAAACAGTCTGGCCTCCAGCTTGGTCTTCTCTTACATTATCTTCCTGAGTGCTGGGATTACAAGTGTGTGCTTCAAGATCATTTTGTAATGAGATTAAAAGTTGAAAAAATGATTAAAGAAAATGTACTTAGATTAACATGAAAGAAAAAAATCAACCTTATGGAGAATATAAATAAAAGTTGATGGATTTTTATCAGTATGCTTAGGTGGAAGCTGACATAGCAGTGGTTACATCTGTAGCTATGATCTGGGAAAAAGAAAGCTCATAGAAAGTCATGACTTCCTAAACTAATCTTTGAAGGAGTTATGTAATGAAAGTATACGAAAATATAGAGAATATCATTGAGCCTATCAACAGTGAGCACAGAGGAGTAAGATTTTGAATTTGTAATATAAAAAAGTAAAAGAGTGGAAGGGCATCAGAAAGTCAATATTTCAGAATCTTGACTGAAATTGACAAAATACGTTTTGTCATCAAAACAAATCATCTTATGTCAGCTAAGTATTGTTAATGAATGTTCACTGGGGCATGATTATGAATTATAAATTGCAATTATTATTCTGTCACTGCTACAAATATACAAGAGAGTTTACCCAAGTTCATACATAAACTCTGTGAAGACAAAAGATATGGAGATTTTACTTTGCAGTGTCCTGGCATCTGAAGTTACCTATGTATGAACTGACTTCACTTAGATACATGAAGAAGTTAATTTACAGCTTGAATCAAGGAAGAACAAGAAAGGAAAAAGGTTCCTTTTTTTCCAAACAGTCTATAGGAGAAGGAGACTCTAATTTCTTTATTGGCTGCATTTCAAGGAAATGGCACAAGGTCACTAAGGAAAAATTTTCAACCTTTCAAACTGTCTAGAGACATCAAAAATATTTACACCTTTAAAGAGGAGAAAAAATAATCTTATAATTACAAGCTTTCAAATTGAATTTGATTACAGAGAGGAAGATGTCAAATGCTCGATCTAGCTGGAGACTGCTAATGGTATCTTTCTGTCTACCACCAAGGATATTTGTCTTCCATAGGATTTGGATGCTATTCCACAGCTTGTCATCTTATCCCAGTTGTTTGAAAATACCATGATCCAGAAAGAATGCCAAGGTCTTCTTAATGGGAAAAATAGATGCAAATATCAGTATGTTGGAGTTTAGAATATGAATTGTTAACTATATCAATAACTTCCTACTCATACTGTTCACATTCTAAAGAAGGTTGTTCTTAGTGGTAATTGTGTAATGAAGCCCTCACCATGGGAACTAAAGGCTGGTGCTCTGTTATCCCCTCTCTCTATCTCTTAATATTTATGCAATTATCTTGGAAACCTGCTTCAGCTTTTTGTTTGTTTGTTTAAATTATTTATTTGTTAACTGGAAAAGATTGCTAAATTACTGAGTGTGGTAGTATATACCATTAGTCTTAGCACTCAGGTGCCACTCAATTCAATGCCATTCTGAACTACATAGGGAGTTCCAGGCCAGCTATGGCTACAGGCTTGGACTTTTTATAAAACAAACAAACAAACACCAGCAATAAAAAAACTTTCTATAGCTATCTTAGAAACTATGTTGTTTCTTTTTTTCTGTTTAAATTTTATACTTCATTAATTTAAAAAGTGAGAAACAGAGGTCCTAGACATATTCAGTAAAATGATGTTTGTTAGATATGCCAATGCCATATCAATGCCATTTGTACATAAGAACTCATGGTAGCTAAAACTGCATGCACAAGACCTTCACAGGATTAAGTCACCCAAAATTTCAGCATGGGTACAGGAGTGGCTCAAGAAGTCCCACTGTCAATCAACAACTATTGGAAGAGGGAGAGTCAGTGTTTTCCATGAATTCAGGAACTGAGACACTGGTTATTCACCTGTAGATTGACCCACAGCCACATACATCATGCAGCACTAAATAGAATCAGGTTTTTCATTTTTTTTCAAGATTACATGAAGTTGAGAGGGAAAAATTGTGGAAGATGACAGAGGATAATTTTGAAGTGAAAAAATATAAGCCCATTACATACATATATAAAATTTTCCATGAATAAATGAAAAAAAGCACATCAATTTAAACTATATTAAGTTTATCTGAAAGATATGCTTCCATAGAATAAAACAGATACAAGATTTTAGTTAACCTCTGTAAAATCTACTATTTATTCGAATTATTCTTTCTTCAATAGGAACTCCTCAAAATATTAAATCACCCATTCTTTCCTTTATGTAGTATCAATGTTAGATGCAAAATTCTCATGTAAATTCATTTAATTGTTAACACTTATAACTAAGAAAATGCTTGAATTTTATAGTTCAGTTTTACTGTACAGATCGAATGCTGTTTTCTTCAGGTATGAAGAAGTCCTCATTTTACTGTTATTGTATGTAATGCTCCTATGACTTAAATGTCATAGTTTTACTGTTCATACTAAATCATTTATTTTGCGTTTTATGTCCTTCTCCTTGTAGATGCCTTAGGTTACCTCATTCTATTTTTATTGTGTCCATAATCTTATATTGGGTAGCATTTCTGATCCCTATAACATTACTAATTTATTGATGGTAACTGTAACAGAAGACAGAGGTTGACAGCTCTCTGTTTTGGGACAGGCCCTGAGTCTAGGCAGAAAGCAAGCTGGAAACCAGTTAACATTGCTGAGAGCATAGATGCTTTATCCATGTAAGTCTCACCCCTTTGCTGCCCTTATGATGAAATAACTACATATACATAAGACTAAAGTTCTTTGTTTTTTATCCATATTGGCACACTAAAGGAATGAAATTGTCTGAAATGCAAATTAATCCTAAGATTTTAATTTCACTTATGCTTATTATATTTTTATATGTTCATGTGTGAATATTGAACAAATGATTGTAGATATACCAATGATAGGAAGCATATGTAACTTTCAGAGATCAACTTTCAGGATTAGCTAGGGAAATTGAAGAGCTAAATTTTTTATTTTACTCAGGTTTAACTATACAAATTTAATTTGAAATAATTACATATGTCTAAAGAATACATATTGAAGAGTTCAATTCTATATTTCTTAGCACTTTGCTTATTTGGATCTTAAATACCATCTGCCCACACTCCTTGGAAGACTGCATACAAAGACAAAAATGTTGAATAAGAAGATCCTATTTTTAAATATAAATTACAGTAAAAGTAAAGAAAAGCCACAATCAACACTAGCCATAAATTGAATAAATGTATAAATATGCAAGACCAAGGTTTTCCATAGCATATCTATCATTAGTGCCATGTGCATTATATTTTTTCTTATTAAATGGTAGGTCCATTTGAAAGCAATTAACCCCATCATGGTTTAATTCCTCTGAAATATTAATAATGCAAAATAGCAACTGTGATAACCCTGCCTACTGGACAATTTCCAATAACTGCTTTTCAGTATACACCATTAACTAAAAAGATTAGATCAAAGAAATTTAAGAATCCTTTAAAGTTTGATGTTCAGTATAGATTGTTTTCCAAAAGTTGAACCAACATAATGATTTTAATTGGCTAAGTATGGGAAGGACTTTACTGGTCAGTTGCTACATTTGTAGGTGGCTATCTGAAGGAGATTGGACATTAACATTTGTGAACTTCCATCTGTCATACATTCTGATTGACACATCTGTATCTGGGAAATAAATGTGTTATAAATAGCTACTGTTAATATCCATGCACATAAAATTTTATTCACCAGAAATATAAGCTTATAAATACTCAAGTAAAAAACATATAACTATATAAAAGTAATTAAAACACAAAAAAATTCTATAAATATTAAAATAAAGAAAGTCAGTATTGGTCACCAGGACAGAAAGGAAGCAAAAAGGTATAAACATAAAAATATATCTTGAAATTTTTGTATTTAATTATTTTTAAAAAATCATTTCATAAATATATTTAGATATTTTATCACCCTTAACTCCTCCCAGATCCTTCCCAAAAAGAAAAATTAAATTGAACAAAACAATAAGACCCCAAAAAATATCAAAATGAAACAAAAAGCCCACAAAAATTAAAAACAAAACACAGAGCCCATTTTGTGTTGTTTAACTACTCTTTGTCATGGGGCATACCCTGGAATGTAATTGATATATTCATATCTCGAATATGTAAGTATTCTAAATTTAATACAAATTTAAGAATGCCTATATTATAATTTGTCAGAGAGAAAAAAGGATCCAAATAAGAGGCATTACTAAATGATTACAGAATATATTTTGAAAGTATACTTCACTAGGACAAGATACTTAATATCTATTTTTGTCTTACAAAATTAAAATGTTCATAAAATTTTTACTAAGAGAATTGTTTTTTTCATAAAGAATATGCATATTTTAATATCTGTAGTGAGTATAACTAATGCAACAATCTGTAAATAAAAGGCTCTGCATCCTGCTTGTACAATTACAGAGATAAGCCACAGATGTATAAATATCCAATTGCTTCCATTTTTGACACCATCCGCTAGGATATTATCCTTCATTGCTCTAAATGGAAAAAGTAGCCCTGTGCCTCCTTCACCATAACATGCACACTAGGAGAAAGAGAGGGGAAACCAATGACAAAGAGCTTCCTTATAAGGTCTAGACTGTAACCTGTTCTTACCAATTCTATTTATAACTCATTGTCAAGAACTAGTCACTCATCTAGTTTTAGGAAGAGTGGAGGTTAAGAAATAGACTCCTTTGCATGGCCTTCTAACTGGCTAGTAAAAAAAATATAATAGGGTGATGATGCTAGGACTTTGTTGGGAGATGGTGTTTTGTTGCATGTGATTAAAGAATATAACTACCAGGATTAAAGAAAATAACTACCTTTATTCCAGCACCAAGAAGACTGAGAATCATGAGTTCAAGTCAGACTGAGCTATATGTCACAATTTCAGTGCCTGAATGGGCCACATAAAAGACTTGTTGTTTCAAAATGAATAAACTGATGAATAAATCATAAATAAAAATACAAATAAGATGCACTGCTACACAATCAGACAATATCTATATACTCTATATGTACTTCTTTTACTTTCATCACATCTATTGGTGACTGATATTTCCCTTTAAAATGAATGTTCTATATTTTCTCATCTCTCATTTTTTTACTAGCTCTCTATGTGTAAAATGTTGGCCCAACCATAAACTGATCCTTATGTATATATGCCTCAGCTTCTTCACACACAGTAAATGTTCAACCATATGCATACTGGGGTAATTAAGGAAGTAATGGCAAGCATCCTAGATTTCTGAGAGCAGCTTGGCTCTCAGTACCTACATAACATTACTGCCTGGGCTAAATAGACTCTTAGGAAACAAATGTGTTGGTGTGCAGCATGATACTGCAAAGCCAGCTTGACTGTTTAGTGTTCAATACCCAATTCAACACCCTAAGTTGCTTTGGGAAAGCAAGGCTGTACCTTGGGTGAAAGTTATATATATATATATATTGTAACTGAATTTCCAAAATTGAAAAAAAAACTTCATGAATATTGCTTTAGAATTTATATTTCTTGTTCCTCATACTAACAAAAAATTTCTTCCTGAGGGGACTAGTTGCATGAAGAAATTTGATATCTGACTTGTATAAGCAAATCTCTCTTAAATAATTCTGTTTTAGGAATTTTTATAACCCTGACACACAATACAATTTCTGCAGTCTTACTCTAATCCCAGCTCATTATGAAGGTTAGCACAAATCTCCTTCATCCCTTCTTATTTTTTAATAACCTTGCAAAATCTGCTGTCAGCAACCTAATAACAAATATGTCCTTTATGAATAAATAACATTAATAAAATGTTCAACTTATAACAACCACTAGCACAGAAAGTTTAATTTTTTTACTACCTAACACATATCTGAGAATACTGCTTAGTTCATAGTCATTATGTATAATTTAGTGAATACCAGAGACTATTTAAGCAAAACATAGCTCATGTAGAGAGTGGAATGACTGTGTTTCTGGCTCAAAAAGTTCTTATGAAATATGCTTGTTAAGAGAGCTTGAGGGCATAGGTGTAGACTTTCAGCAACATGGTAGAGTGATGGGGAGAATGGAATAGAATGAGGTACATTCATTCCTAGAAAAAAGAGTGGTAGCTGTTCTACTATAAACTATTGAAAATGTCTCGCAGCATATGAGAGTGGAAGTATTATTGGCATCAATTATGTCAGCATGCTTTCTGTAAGATGAATAGCTCTCACAGCCAGGACCTCTGAGAAATTATGAGAGTCTGGGCCTATTCCACTTTCTGAGACTCATACTAGATAGAAAAAAATGGGGAACATTTACCAACAGGATTAAAAATATGAAGTATTTACATTACATTGAATGATATAAAATATTTGGAAAACACAACCATGTTATGAGTAGTTTTCCTTCAGCCTGGTCCCACAGCTTCATCAGCCCCAAATAACACACAGAGACCCTGTATAGGTATAAAGCTGTTGGCTTGTCACTAGCATTTCTTATTGGCTAGCTCTGTCTTAAATATTAACCTATTTCTGTCAATCTAAGTGTTTGTACTTTGTCTTATGGCAGAGAGGGTTTGGACCTCTTCTATCTCAAGTCTCTACATCTTGAAACTCTACTACATCTCCCAGAATCATCCTTGTCTCCTAGTCACACCTATTGGCCAACAGTGCTTTATTCATTAACCAATAAAAGAAATATATTTACAGAATGACATCTGCCATCATCTCCTTTCTGTTCAAATAAAAAGAAGAGTTTTAACTTTAACATAGTAAAATATATAACAAAACAGTTATCAAATAAGGACTATAGTTAACAATATTTAGTCCATTAACATTTAGCAAGATTTAAAGAAAAATTTCATCATCTATCCTATCTTTGTGAGTCTAAAGTCCTATATGTAACTTATCTTCAATCCTAAGGAAGACTATAACTATAACTATCTGTCTTCAAATCCATCAAAGACTATAGCAGGATAATACAAAAACTCTAGAAATGACAGAGACAACTAGCTAACTGGTCAGTCACCCAAATTTCTTCTGTAAAGTTTCATCTTTGGCCCACAGGACATAGTGTGTCTGGCAGATTCCTCAGCAAAACAAGAAACTTTAAAATGTTCACCTGTATTACTAGTTTGTCAGTCACTTTTTCTGTGTCCTGCAGAATGTGTGGAAGACTATTCTACAAAGCAGGAACCCTACAACAATGTCCATCTTGTATCATCAGTCATTTTCCTGTGGGTCCTACATGTCCAGTTTATACAGCATAAAGACAAACAGTCCAAACAAGAGCAGTACCTTGCCCAAATGGTCAGTCCTGCCATATTGAAAGCAAACTCCACAAGTTTCTTTGATGTCCATCTTCCTTCAGGACACAGGTGGTGTTGCCAGGAACAGTTATATCTCACTGTCAAGAAAAACCCTAAACCACATTTATGCCATATTCTGTAGGTCTTTGAAAGGTTTGAAAAATATTTATCCATCTCAAATATATTTCTGTATATCTAGAAATTTGAATTAATATAGCTATAATTTTGACTATTATAGGTAATAATTTATAATTTGTACTAAACTACACATTACATTATTAAATGAGCTATATAAACACAATACCTAAATAAGAGGAGAAATATACATATATCAAAATTTACCTTAAATTGTATCAATTAATGAATATCCATTCCAAAACAAAGTATTTGTTTCTATGACATAATTCCCTTTTTACCTTTAAAAGGAGATTGGTTGTGCTCATTAACCATCTATAACCAACCCATATAAATTGAAACAAACATTTATAAACAATATTTGGGAATTTTGGTGATGTTGTTTTCAAACTGCTTCCTGCTGGTAGGGAGCACTATCTTTGGGATCCTAAGAAGAGGCAGAAATCTTGGCTGTAGTGATTTGCAAGACTGCCTTGTCCCAGATGTTTTGAATGTTGGCTCACCTAGGACATTGTTTTGATCAAACAACATTAGTCATTTTTCTATGGAAACAAAATTAGAAATCCTTTTCTACAGCAATCTGTCCTTAGACTTAAATTTTGAAGTCAAAGCATTTTTAAAATATATAAATTATATTAATCCAGTAGCATTGATAATCAAGTGTATTTTAGCAGTTGTTATTCCTTTCTTATCAATTGAGCAATTTAAAGACAACACAATAGCACACAGTATCCAGACTCTCAGTGTACTTTTCATCTTCACATGGATTTTTATTACTCTATTTTTATTTTTCAATTATACTTTTTCATTTATTGAGACAGTGTTTCTCTGTGCAACTTTTGGTGCCCTGAAATTCAGTTTATATACCAGGTTCACTTTGAAATCATAGAGATTTGCTTGTCTTTGTGTTCTGAGTGCTGGAATTAAAGGCATGTGCCACCATACCCATCTACTTTCTTTCCATTTTTTAAATCACTTTATCCTGTTTTTTTTTTTCTCTCTCTCCCAAGCCTATGTATATTTTAAAACACACTGTAAACCTTTAGAGGTTTTTTCCTTAATTTGAATTAGTCTTTACTGTAAATATTTTTCTCTTTCTGGACATGAATCTTTTATCTGTTAAACAACAATATTGCTAAAATGAAAGCCATGGCTATTTTAGCAGCAGTCTATCCAAGACGGCCAGAGTACATTTACAACTAGTACTGAAAGCAGTCCTCACTGCCTTGGTCTATGCTGCCATTAAGCTGCATGCTGCTGGCTTAGATATACTGCCAGCTCTTGTATATGCCATTAAGTTATTAGCAGTATTTGCTGATTATACTTAGTAGGAAACCTCCCTTAAAGGAGTCTAGTGAGTCTCTTCTTTTCTCTAGCAAAACAGAGTCCAACTGAGAAATATGCTGCTACCAAGAAACCTTGCTTGTCTCTGTTCTTTTGTTTCTAAAACCCCTTTTTAAGCTTTTGTTAAGTTTTAAGTGTAAGGTCTCAGGCCCCACGCATTATTTTGTTTATTTATTTATTTATTATTCTTATTTAACATATTGATCCCAGGTCCCCCTCCCTCCCTCCCTCTCTACCACACAATTCCCCACCACCACCCTACCATCTCATTTCCCACCTACCTTCAGGGAGGGTTATGCCTTCCAGGAGGGGTCAACAAAATCTATCAAGTCATTTGGAGTAGGGGCTAGGCCTTCCCTCCTTGTAGGCATCATTTGTTACAAGCAGTTTACCCACAAGCCTGGTCCCATGCCCCAAATAACAAACAGAGGTGTTGTATTTTAAGAGATGTTGTATATTAAGCTATGGCCTGTTACTAGTGTTTCTTATTAGCTAGTTCTGTCTTGAATTCATGGTCTTTTATGGGAGAGAGGGTCTGGATCTCTTCTTAAAGTCTACTACATCTCCCATAATTCTCCTTCTCTCCTAGTCCCACCTATCTTGTTTTCCTATTGACCAACTGTGCTTTATTTATTAACCACTAAGAGAAATATTTACAGAATGCATCTACTATCACAGCAATAAAAATAGTCATGAATGGTTTTATGCAGATAATAGTAAGAACATTGTTGTGATATTTTGAATGTAATAAGTCTCCATAATATAATTGGGAATGACAGTATTAGGATGTATGGCTTTGTTTGAATGGCTATAGCTTTGTTGGAAAGTGTGTGCCTCTGTGCCGTTGAGCTTTAAGGTTCCCTATGTTCAGGTTACCACCTAGTATTTCAGTTGACTTCCTGTAGCCTACAAGATATAGCACTTTCAGCTCCTGCACCACATCTGTCTGCATGCCACCATGATCCCCACCATAATGATAATGGACTGGATCTCTGAAACTGTAAGTTTTCCACCTCACTTAAATGTTTTCTTTGAAGTGGTTGCCATGGCCATGGTGTCTTCTCACAGCATTAAAACCCTAACAGAAACAATTGTTTTCACCTAAGGTATTATATGAATGTGAGACACAGACCAGATTTTCCTCCTTGAGTTTCATAGTGGCACACTACTCCTGCCAAATACTTGACCTCACATCTCCAGCTCTGTGTTCATGGAAGCTCTGAGTAACTCAAGGGCACTTCAAATATCTCTCCATCTTCATATATTCTCCTTGTCTCTCTCTACCCCTGTCCCCTCCTCCATCATGTCAAATCTCTTTTCCTTAAGCCACTTTATTCATCACATCCACACAGTTTGCTTGTAATGTAAATTTCTCTCTATTGCCTCTGGACTAGAGATAAGAGAGAAAAACAAAATATTTCTCTCTCGAAAAAGTCTTCCAAATAATAAATGAATAAATGAAAATGTAACTTACACCTTTCTCTTAAGTCCTTATAAGATGTTTTTGCCTAGTTTGTCAGAATATACATTTTTAATTAAATATTTTTATTTATATAAATACTTATTCACATTATTAATGTCAGAAAGAAGTGGAGGAAGGATTTTTTTATTGCTACAGAATACAGCAAGGAATGGGGGCTCACAACTGTATTCCCAAAAGGCGTGGGGCAGAGGCAAGATGATCAGGAGATGTATGCCATGCTTGTTTACTTACTGAATTTAAAGTCATCCTGAACTATATAAAAGACTGTAAATAAAACAAGACAGTAAAAATGAAGCAAACTAAAATATTATTCAATTGGATGAAAAAATGGTATTTTAAATAGTTTTATAATAACTTATACTTACCTCTTAAATGAGCACATACTGTAAGACCCTCAGAATGAGGAGTCTCCGAGTTTAGGTCAGTACCCCAAGAACTCAATGTCCACTCCAGTTGCTGCAACACGCAATAGGCTTTAATGAACAGGAAAGGTTTGCACAAATGGGCTCCTCCAGCAGGCAGGCTGTCCCCCCCCACACACACACACCAGGCACAGGTGTTTTTAAAGGCAAACCCACAAGTTTAGGGAGGGGGTGGGACCCTTTGTCCATTGAGTCAACAGACCTTAGGGCCTCAGGGTGTGCTAATTAATTTTGTCTGGGCAAACTGATAATTTAGCTATCTCTTTGTTTCCTAAGGACCCTTTTCACTACCTGCTGACTCACAAGAAAGGAGGGGCAGTGTGAATTCTTGGTATCTTGTTATCTCAGGGCCTTGTGAGGGGAAGTTAGCAAATTCCAAGGAACAGATATTGGTTTCCAGGTTAGTCATTCATTTCAAGTGTGTGTGTGGGGGGTTTCTTTAACTTTACTTTTTTTGTCTTTCAATACATAATGGATTTCATTACCATATGATTGTACATATATCATTGTACTTTGCTTCCTCTTCGGCCAGACAAGTTAGGAAAAGATAATTACCAGTAGTCTGGCATAGAAAAATAACCTTTAACTATGGTTGACCACAATTATGTCATATCTCACAATCAGTGTTGCAAAAGATGCTCAAGTTTAGCTTAGCAAAACTTAAAGGAAAATGAGGAAGTAAGTTAAATATCACTAAAGCCACTGAAGTATCAGAGAAGAAATTGAAATTAAATTAAAAATGCATCCATTTTTATCATTTTTACCTCATTGGTGAAAATAGCCTTTTAACAAAAGTAAATCATAACTTGTGCTGCAATATATTAATGTTTGGAGAAATAGTTTTAACTGAAATAGAGTATTGTGAGAAGTGTTTACTTCTAGATGATTTGCACAATTGAACAAGAAGTGAAAGATCTGTTCCTTGCAGAAGCTCTGCAGCAAAGACATGAAGGAAGGTCAGCCACACTGCATTGGGAACACTTTTCTTCTAACTAATTCTTGTCCCATATTAAGTCACTGAGTAATGAGACTACTGATTTTCCTGCTTATCAATCCACCCCAACATAGCAGCAGTTTTGCTGTTTAGTATTTTTTATCCTCCCTTCTTTGCTCTTACCTGCAAATTTGGTTATTTCATCTCTGTCTTTCATACCTCTCATATACAACAAAACACTTAGAGGGTCAAAAGCAGAAAGAAAATTTATGAGCATCATGAGATATCCCTTTTCTTCCATATAACAGAAAGTCAGTGTACATAAAGCTAGTGTTTCTATTTTGTGTTCTTTATAGGATCTGAAAATGGTTTTTCTACAACTTTTCAAGAAACAGAAAACAGAAGGGCTGAGCTTCAATTTAAAAATCAGGATGCAGGCAGTTTAAATAGACATTAAGTGGAACAAAACCAATTTTTCTCATTTATCTTGAAACTGGTTTTATTTGTATCCTGGTTAAAAAAAAAATAGGTATGATCGATTTTTCCTCTGAACCACTATGATCAGATAATGCTTCAGTCAGCAGGTGAGGAAGAGTGTGATTTTTATAAAATGGCTTTATGACCAGTTCTGTAAATATTTTCAGTTTATCTTTCTTGAAAGTGCAGTGTCAGGCTCCCTGCAAGTGCCTAGTAAGGGCAGTGTTGGGGGTCCATGAATATGCACTCATATTAAGCATTCATTGGTGTTCATTTCTATAACAGTCATATATAAAATGGAGTTAATATATTTTGCCTATTTGTTGTACTTTTAACTACTCAAGCTCAGGAAAATAAATGGGATAGTACATAAAAGTGAAAAGTCAGATAAGGTCAATATGACTTTAGAATGATATTTCTGGGACAAATTTATTTTTGTAGTTATTGTTAGACAAATATTGTGTTTCCTTTGTACCTTTACATACTAACTGATTATGACCCTGCAAAGGATATGAGACCTTTAAGCATTCTTTGGACATTACATTAATCTTAGTATTGTGCAGTAGAATGGGCTTCCCAAGATAACATTTGATGCAATAAATATTAGGAAAAAATTTTTATGGGAGGTCCAGCATATGTGAGAAGCAGAAGGGAAGAGTAAAGATAAGACTCGAATAAAGTCTCCACTGAAGACTCCTCAGTACTTGCATTGAGATTTATACATACTGTGAGGAGAGGAGGGAGCTGGACTTGAACATAGTGATAGTTGGTGATGGATGAGGATTGCCTCAGTCCATGGGCTTGGGCACAGTGACTCTCTGAAGTTATAACACTGGTAGGGATCAACATGTAAGGGTATCTTCTCATCAGTGCTCCTAGAACTAGGGAAGTAGGTCTGTCATTCATGAGAGAGGAATCTGGGTTGCACAAAGTCCAGCCACAGATGGTCATGTAATACGCAACAAATCAGTCAGCTTGCTCCAATTAAAATGAAAAGGAAAATGGTTTAGAAACTCTGGTGGGTATGTAGAAATTCACTGAGCAGCATAAGCAAAATTATTGACATTAACAATATACCTACTATTCTAGATATATTTTCTTGGAATATTTTATATATATATATATATATATATATATATATATATATATATATATATGATATTTACATAAAGCATTTTGGAGATTAAGGAAATAGAGGTATAAATATAATGGTAACACACCTTTCCTAGTAATCATTGATCTAGCAGGATAACACAAGACAATGACATGAGGAAGTGTTCTGTAATAATGGGGATTTTATGTAGGGTCAGACAAAGTGTATAGAACTCAAAACAGTTCAGAATTAAAGGAACAAAATGTATTCTGGGACTGTGTTTGAGACAGAATATTTGTTCATTAGTAGATGATCCAAGACACTATGATTTGGGTAATGAGCAAATATTTTGATAAAAACTACCTGAACATGGAAAATTGGAAAATAAAACAGTATAGTAATATTAAACTGCAGTTGATGTCAACAAGAGGATGAGCCTATGATCATGTGAAAGCAAATGCAAGCTGAAGGAAGCCTGACTTCTGGACCTATAAGTTTTCAAAACCACCATGAAAACTGTCATCTGAGATATGTAAATGTTAGGGCCAAATTATAATATGTTCAGATAAACATAAACCAAAAGGCTTCTTGGCTAGGAAATTTACAATTAAAAGAAAGATTAGGAAGATAAAGGGAACTAAATGCAAGGTAGTGAAAAAAACCAAGAGGCTACTTCATTGGTAAGCATCTACACAATGATGTGACAGACTTTAACAATCCCTCCCTGGGGAGTGGATGGGGAGTGTGACAAGGGGTGGTGGTTGGTGGGGGCCATGGGAGGATGGGAAGAAGAGGGAACTGGGATTGAAGTGTAAAATAAGATTGTTTCTAAATTAAATAAAAATGTTACAAAAAAAAGAAACAAAAACATCAACATACTTGTTTTTAAATTTATAAGATTATTGAAGGACAGAAGAAAAATAACATAAGATGGATGATGGGTTTACCATATTTCAATAAAAGGCTTACATTGTGAGTGAAATATAAAATGGCATAGTAAAAACTAGTTAGTATACTCTATCCAGTTGAGAACACATTTTCTGCTCCCTAGCAAGCTGGGTCAAAAGCAAGGTACAACTGGAAATTTGCCAGAAGTGAACATGCTCACTTTTTAAAAAAAAAATAAACTGTATGTGCAAAATAGAAAAATGTTGCTGGTAGGTTAGTACCTAATATTCATATTTTGATAATCAGCCTATGTAATTGTGAAGCACGATAGGTTGCACATCAGAATGGGAATTTACCACATACTGGCACTCGCTACTCAGAATTATTTTTAGCTGTTTAAGTGGCATGGAGAATCAACTGGTAATAAATAAATCTTATTTAACAATTTGTTGCCCATGAATTCCTTTAACTGTAATTTTCAGTGTCCAATAATAAATACACATAGGTACTCATTTCACATTATTTATATAGTTAAATAATTGGGGGTTCCCCATATATTCAACAGAAAGGAAAATGTTTTATCAAGTAAGATACCATTAATTCATTCTGATATTAAATATGGATGCTGGGGCACTGAAGAGATGGCTTAGTGATTAATACTGATTTCTCTGAGGACCCAAGTTCTGTTCCTAGCAGCAAAGACTGTGTGCTTGCAATCATCTATAACTGATCAAGAAAGCACAAAATTAAAGCTGTCCGACAAATAATCCAATTCTGAATATCTTTTCCCCATAACAAACACTTTAAGTTATTGTCTTATTGAAGCTGGTGCCATTATTTGCACAACATAAATTGTATGTCCTTGTTAATCAGGTTTATATAAGAAATATTAAGCCTCTACTTTGAAATGCAGAGAGTTAGCTTGTTTGTATTTTCATTCCTCTAAATCAGGTTCTTTCATATCCTAACTTTTGTTTTGTATTCACTATATATCAATCAAATATCTTATACTTTTTAATTATTCACTTAATCTTTTGGTTTTTAGCCAGGTGAATTTCAGAGCTAGTTTTCCTATGTAACAGAAAAATGCAGCAACTTAAACCTTCTGATTTCTTCTCTGAAGTAGTCCAAATGCAATTGAATTTTTATCTATTGACTCATACTTAAATTAAAAGATGGCATTTGGTACATTAAAATTATGACTGAAATTTAACTTTATAACTAAGTAACATGCACCTACTTAGGAGGAAGAGGCACTCTATCTTCTTTGACACTCACTTTGTATCCCATAAAGAGAGGACCCCGTGTATAATTAGATATGAAAGGAATCCTAACTTTTTAAAGGCTTTATATATATTCATGTTTTATTGAATATATTTTCAGTTTTTTTTTCTGAGATTCTAATTTTCTTGTCTTTCCCTAATCATATACCTTTATTGTACCCTTATGTAGCTGCATTTAATTAGACTCTTTCTTGCGCATAATCCATAGATTGTGAAAGGGCATCCTAGTTAGGGCATAACACTTCTCTGGTAAAGCATAAAATATTTGCTTTAGGGGATACCTAAACTAACAGCACAATTAGCTGTTAGTCTAGACTTTCTTTTCCTCATTTATATTGCTTTTTGTATTACCATACATTTGTTGGAGGACTATTGCTTTTCCTTAATTATCATCTAGATTTTTTGTAGTAAGAATTCATAAAATTTAAGTTCTTTTAGAGTATGAGGCTCTGAAAGTCAAATTTGTCTTTAATTTTCTCACTCTTAGGCTGACAGTAGTGAGGTGCTAAGCTTGCAATAATTTTGCCAAGTAAACTAGGGACATGTTTCTATCATAGTCCAGGCATATCATTGCCATTGAAAAGTACAAGTTCAGTTTTGTTTCTAGTCATCACAATTGTGTCAAGAGTTGTATCCACCTGATACATCCACATAGATTTTGGTAGCAACCATTTATCTGTAAAATTATCCTGAAGAGTAGAAGAGTAAAAGTGTTTGACAGATATATCATCTCTTAAAATTCTTGAGGACTGTGTGATCAATTTTTCATTTAGTTATTTGGAATTTAAAAGATGTTAGCATTCAAACATATATTTAACTGTCAAATTTCAATTTACCTTATTTTTGTTATTGTTATTATTTCTTTTTACTTTATGTTTCAATTTTTTCTTAATTTGTAGGAGCATATGACTGGATTGTAAATTGATCAGAGCTATCAGTTTATTTTTCCTCTTCTGTTCCTCTTTGATATTTTAGGCTTCTTCTTTTACAGTCTATTTCTGAAAATTTTCTTAACTTTATTCTCATAGTTTCTACTAACACTATTTTAATGATTATATTTTAATTTTAAAGAAATTTCCTTGGACCTTTCTTTGCAACAAATTAACAATATGAAAGGTGAATATGATATAAAATTCTAGATTTCATATGTATTCTCATCTAGATAATACCAAAGAGATGTTTTTCATAGTCCTGTTCCATATTTTTTCATCCTTACTCTTTCTTTCATATTGTCAAATACCTGCTGTGTTTTGAATTTCAACTTACGTTTTAGTATTTTATTTATTGTTTGAAAATCTCTTACATGCTTATTATAAATTTAGTTCAAATCTACTACTACTCCATGCTCTCCAGTTCCTCCTATATTCTCCACCACTACATTTCCATTCCTGAGTCATAAACTCCCTTTTTAAGTCCGCAGAGTACACTAAGCACTCTCAGTATCTGTGTGGGTATAAGGCTGTCTACTGGAACATGAACTGCATATCAGGAACCACGGCTGAGGAAATCTTCCTCTCCACCATTCAGTTGCCAGTAGGTCCTCATTCGTGGGTGCATAAAAACTAAAAATTAGAGCCCTACTACCCCTGGGTACATACCCAATGTCTATGGCTATATCCTATTACAGAGATAATTGCCCATTCGTTTCTTTGCTGCTCTATTCACAATAGATGGAGGAATATAAATACCCTAAATGTCCATCAACTTGTAAGTGTATAATAAAAATATACAATGGGATTGTATTCAACTATAAATAAAATGAAGTAACAGAATTTGAAGGTAAAATGAAACTAGAAATAATAATTCTGAGTGAAGTAATCCAGAAAGACAAAAGCTACATATTCCTTTTCATATATAGATCCTAGCTTTGAATCTTTAGATATGTAGATGTAATTTGAACTTCCCACAGAAGCCATGAAACTAGAAAGGTGTCATGTGGCTATTTCAAGATAGAGGCATGGTAAAATGAAAGTATAGAAAAAATACAGGTATCTTGAAAGGGAAAAGACAAATAATGGGGTAGAGAAGATTAAGTGCTGGTAGGAGATATGAAGGCAGGGTAAAGGAGCATAGATTGGGATAACTAATACTAAAGACCTTAGAAGAAGCTTTCATTCACATTTTTAAAACACTAAATTGGTTCATATGAGCAGTTGGTCTTTTTTCCCCAGTTGATGGAAAGATTTTTTTTTTCATTCTTTAAAACTCATTTTTCTCCACTTATTAGGCTAGAACTTACTAAAATTCCATTTGCATGGACAAGCACTTAAAATCTCCTTTAGATTATATGACTGATGGATGGGCCTGGATTCCAGAATTGATGGATTTGCACTCAAGCATTGGTAGTATAAAAGGCTTAACTCCCACTGCTGTAATAGAGTACACTGTTTTGCTAACTTAGGCCAGAAGGAGATACTATTGTGATTTTCATTCACTACAGAGCAAGTCAGGAACCCATGCTAGCCAGAAGCATATGGCTGTTAGTAGATACCTGGAACAAGTACTCCTGGCAGAAGAGGTACTTCTACAACAGCTTCCCCCTCAATTACTAGTGGCTTGGTTTCCCCACATTCTGAGAGCAAACTACTTTCACTCTGTTCTCTACATCTGCCTATTTATTTTCCATTTTCACATATCTGTGTACACAGCTCTAGCAAACCCATGATATCCAGTACCTTCTCTTCAAGATGTGCATTTAAGACCTTTACGATTTTCATAAATATTTCTGCAGCAGTGTAAAATAAAAAGAAAACAATCCCTTTATCAATTAATCTGAAACTTACAATTTTGTTCCCATTTATTTATTTATTTGGTTGTTTGGTTTTTCCAGAACAAGGTTTCTCTGTGTAGCCCTTGACTTCCCTAGAACTAGCTCTGTAAACCATGCTTGCCTTGAACTCAGAGACCGGCCTGTATTTACCTCCTTTTTGCT
Organism: Phodopus roborovskii; assembly: GCF_943737965.1. Lineage (NCBI taxonomy): Eukaryota > Metazoa > Chordata > Mammalia > Rodentia > Cricetidae > Phodopus > Phodopus roborovskii. The sequence continues at coordinate 21,486,103 of NW_026126433.1, forward strand.
GTGATTAAAGCCAAGTACCACCATGCCAGATAGACTAACTAATTATTTCTGTTAAAGGATGGAGTTAATATTTTGAGTGACATTATTATATAAGTAAAAGGCTTTTGCTTTGTTTTGTTGCTTTTTAAGGAGGCAGGACCACAACCACATAGGATCACAATCACAGATGGCAGCCTGTGATCCACCAAGCCAGCCCAAAATTTATGGGTGCCAGCCTGTTTGAGCTCCCCAACTCAGTAGGATTATAGGCAAGTCTGTCCATGCCTGACCAAGAAAATAAAATTTCTATTAATTATGAGAGCAGCAGAAAGAGATATCTTATGAGGACTTGGGGATTGTTTTAAATAATAATCCAAACTCTGGTATTGTACTTAAACTTTCTGTACTTTTGAGATATGGTAAAAGAAGTTTTTTTTTTTTTTTTTCGTGAGATTTCTGTTTGGATTGGAAATTCAATGAAAAAAAAAAAAAAAAAAAAAAAAAAAAAAAACACCTGCTTGACAGTATTTCAACATTCTGAGCTCCCGCTCTGCTTATTATCTGAAAGCACTGAGGGATCAACAGATTAAAAAAAAATAGTGAAAATGGAATTTTGATCTAACTTTTTTGAAGATCTAAAGGGTTTTGACTCCAAGCAAAATTTGAAAATAGCCTGCAAAGTGTTTTTGCATATGTGTTTAACTCTTAAGGACCCTACTCAAAAATAAAGTACCTAATAAAAAAATGTTACAACTATTTTCTATACTAAATCTTAAAAATATAATGAAAATGCTAAAAATTAGATTTGGTTCTGCCAAAACCATCTTAATAGTATGATATGCTGAATATTCTGAAAATAACCACCTTTAAAGTTTTATATAATTTTTGAAATAGGATTTCTAGTTTATTCTACTTTTGAAAAAGTAAAATTTGTAAATAAGTAATGTTGCACCATTATATTTGGATGTCAGGAGACATTAGTCATATAGCATAACTATTTAAGACCATATCACAACTTATTGGTAGTTTCAGCATTTATATCAGTCGCTGAAATAAAACACACAGAATTCTTTAAAGAAAAGAAAACTGACAATTTTTCTTTGATAGTCGAAGCAAATTGATACAGGAAAAAAAAATTAGACTGAAAACACTAGGCAACAATATAAAAGAAAGCAAAGAGTCTAGGACCACTTTTTTTTTCTCACTGTGTTCACAGCTACTACACATCAGGCTGAAACTTAAATATCATATACTGTCCTAGATGAGATGGACCACTGAATGGCATTTGTATATGCGCATCTACTATGAATTTTGAGAATATTTTAATTCCATTTTTAAAGAGATTTGCTGTATTTCACAATTTTAAAGAGCATGGTGCCACTAAGATGGTCAATTCACTTGTGTAAGTCTAGAGACCCAAGTTCAGTCCCCAGAATCTACATTAAAGTGAAAGGAAAAAAACCCACTCCACAATGCTGTCTTCTTACTTCCACGAGGATGTCATTACATGCTCACACATGCATATCATAGTCCCCCATATAATAATAATGAAACTGTCTGAGAACAAGCATTACTGCTATAGTATAAATACCTCATGAGACAGAGACATTTTGTATTCAGAAAAATACATACCAAACGGGTGTCAAAAGTCAGGCGTCACACAGAGATGCCTGGGCCATTCAATTTTCACTATTGCTTTAGCTGTTGTGAGTGACTATGAATCTAAAATTTATTTCATTCTTCCTGTGTTGATCTAGTTCAAATATTCTTTTTAAAAATAGTCTGAGTTGCTGAATGTGCTTCTCTAAAAACATTAGTAAGAAAAACATATTGTTTTATTCAAATTGAGTTATACTATGTTTAAGAATATGGGTTTCATGAAAAGAAGACAGTATTATTGTTAACCTCATGTAATCTGACAGAGATAAAAATCATACAAGAGACAATACTACTGGGCACAGGGTAAGAACTCAGAAAATGATAGGATTTTTTTCATACCCACACTTTATTTTCTCATTTATTCCTTACAAGTAGACATGAAAGTATGAATATTAAGCATAAAGGAACTAAGATATACATTAATAAATCTAGTACACAAACCTTGACAAGTCAAGGGTCAGCCTCTAAAATGAAAGTTTCATAGGTTAGGGGTTCTCTTACCTCTTTGCAATTGAGGACATTTTAGAGTCCTACATATTTTTAAAATGTAACATCACTAAATGCTAGGAAAATGGCAACTGAGTAAGAAGCTCCCAGAGTACCCAAACCTAGAGAACAATTGCCCTGTCAGAGTCTGTTTGATGTAACTATTTAGAAATTCTTGAGTTTGTTGAAATGTCACCTCTGGCTGGGAGAAGCCTTAGAAAGAAATTTCTGTTATCTTTGGTGCATTGTATGTCTGCATAAGGGTTACTATCCACTTTCCACCCCATTTTGGTTTCAGTCAGATGTGTACTTGTTCCAGGAATAGCATGTATACTGTTCTTAAAGTAGGGATACATAAATGTATTTTTATAAATATTAGAAATCTAGGCTTTTCTGATGGCTGTGTCTAATCTCAGGGAGACAAAGAAAGCAGAGATACTACAGAGCTCTTGTAGCATCACTTTGTTTTAGGCCTTTTCCTATCTGCTAATGTTCTGTCCAGAAGGGGAAAAGGCCAACACCATACCCTGCCTGCACTTCACTTTACCTGTTTCCATCTTGAAAGCCAGACTTAAAGACTAAAGCATTCAACACCAAAAGCATATATGCATTAAAAAAAAATCTCAAAGTGAACATGAAGATTCATAAAAAGCTACACTTACAGAAAAGGCCCCAAGCTAATTTGTGCATGGATAACCCCTACAAAATTCAGAATACAAAAATGAGACATAATAAAAAAAATGAACAAAAATGAAGTAGAATGGACTGTATCATCTTTAATTTTACATTAGCACATATAAATGCCCACTCCTCAAAAATTCACAAGTCATATCCAACATTTGAAAGTATGATTAATTTAAAGATTAATTCAGCAACTTGTTAAATGGCCCGTTTAAAAAAAAAAAAAAAAAAAAACCCACTTACAAATCTGGTTTACAGTCCTAGGACCATTGTCTTAAAGATGTTCAAAAAGCTAAAGTAACGTGGGGGAGAAAGCCAAACTGAAAGATGAAGAACCAAATATAAACATCATACAGACAATGCTAAAGCGATAACAACACAATTATTTCTAGTGCTGACAAAATGCAGTAACTGAAGTGAAAACCTTTCTGGTAGAATTTAAAGGCATACAGAGCATACAGAGGACACATTAAAAAATAATGAACACAAGAAATTACAGAGTGTGGAAAACAGACATAAAACTGAATAGAGCCAAGCATGATACTTCATGCCTGAAATGCTAGTACTGATAAAACTGAAGCAGAGGGAGTTTTTAATTGAGGGCAGCCTAGCCTCAAAATAAATGAACAAACAACTGAGAAAAACCTTGACAGCACCAAGCAAAAAATGCATGCATTTTGGAAGGCACAGTAACAAGCCAGCCAGAGATATGTATAACAGGTCCTCCTATCAAAACAAAAACAAAAACAAAAACAAAAGCTAAACATCTTTTAAAATAAAAAATTTTGAAAACCAGATGTAAATCTATTGAAAAGTGTTTCCTGTTATCATGAGAGAAATAAGAGTATGGCTAATATATCTGTTTCTACTAAATTGTAAGAGTGACTTGTGGGCACACAGCCAGGCAATTCTCTGCAGACTATGCACTTGAATCTGTTATCAGAATTTTGAAAAGGAATTGGAGACCTTGCTGAAGCTGGAATATGATGTATACAGGGATGAAGGTTAGATAAAGATACATTGATTGGAAAAAAAAAAGAAAATCTTTCTGTGATACTTGCTAGTGAGTGTTATACTTATCCAGCAAAACAGTTTGAGCAGAGGAGTTAGATGAGCTATAGTTGATTGTTTACCATAGCAGCTAAGTAGGGCATGTGCTGTATAAGCAGATGGCATAATGATCAGTATATGCTGTATTCCACTGTTTGTAGATCTGTCTCTAGAGCAGTTTGGAAACATGGTAATCATAGTGATAGATGTTGAAAAACTACTTCACACAATTGATCAAAATATTAAGTTTTGTATTACCCAGCAAGGCTTAGGTTTCATTCATCAGCTGTCATATTTTTAGAAGATTTTTAAGTATGTTTTTTTACAGACATTTGCCTTTTATAAATGGAATTAGCAACAAAATATGACTATAATGGATGGAATGATGCCTGGAAAATCACATAGCCCAATTCAAATCTTTAGAATTTATGAATATTTCTTTACCATTTTAGAAATATAATAAAAAAATTTCCTCAAATATTTAGTTCAATTGTAAGTAAATAGGAAGAAAGGCATGCAATAGTACATCTTGATAGAGGATAAAAGTGGAATGATAGAGTGGTAGTAAAGATACACAGAATTATCTCAGAGAAGTTTTTGAGGACTCATGGTCTTGGTTTGGGAATTCTGGCCTCTATAACTGAAAGGATGAATATTTATCATTCTATTCTACTCTATGTATTACAGCTAATTTATTATAGTACTTACCCAAAAGGAAAGTGAACAATGACACTGCTATTGAAAGTATTTTAAGGGCTTAAAATTAGTCAATAAAGTGCCTCCTGGGTAAGCATAAGGACACTAAGAATATTCATTAAAAAAAAAAAAAAACAGCCATGGTGGTTAGTTGTGACTCCAGTGTCAGAGAAAGAAGACAGGCAAATTCATGGAAGTCCATAAGCAACAAGCCTATGCTATTCAGAAACCCCAGGTCAGTGAGAGAATCTGTTTCTAAAAAACAATGGAGTGGGACCTCTGGTAAATAACAGGCTGCTAAAGATGACATCTTTCCTCCACATACATTTACATATGTACTGAAGCACACACACCTGTACCTGGACACACACATGTACGCACAGACACACACATGCATTCATTCATTTATGCATAAGATTGTTAGGACATAATGGACTTAATTGAAGTGGTTTACTCTTCTCAGATAAAATATTTCATTTTCATTCATAGTTTGGATTTAAGAACATGTTTTGCTTAACAATACTATTGATGATAGATAGATGATAGATATATTGATATAGATAGATGATAGATTATAATGTGTTAAGTATTTTCAAAGTGCTGGAAGCTTCACAATATTCAGAAAATATTGTTAATGATAAATATATGTTTTTATCATAACAAACTTCTGTTGAGAACCAATATAATAATTTATACTTGTTTACTTCAAATTTAGTAATTTTACTCATACAGGCAGACAATGTGAGGGAAAGAAAGGGCATGATCTAATATGAGTGGAGGAGAAGATGAAGACAAAGCCTTCTATAAATGAGAGATCATACCTAACTGAGAATAATGCTTTGTCCTTGACAAGTTATTCATAGGAATTAGTGTCAAAGGTGTTCTGGTGAAGTATCCATAAATACAATTTTTTTTATAACATTGATTTTTTTGGGTCTTCATTTTGCTAGCTAGCTATTCTGTTCTAGTGCAATGTATAAAATATTGACTCTGTTCCAAAAAAATCCTAATTGCATTTTTGGCTCTATATGTGTTTTGGCACTAGTCCTTTTAATATCTTCAAGGTTGATGTTTCTATAAACACCAAACACATGAATATTAACAAACTAGGGTACTGGATTTCTCAATAAGAATCATGAATATATTCCACTAAGAGCTAGTTTATCTCTCTACCCAAAAAATATGTATTTAGTCCTACTATGTGTTAGCCACTATTGTCTTAAAATATAATGACTATATGAATAAATGAATAAGGGTGTTTTATTTTTGCTAGGTAAATATTAGATGAATGTTATATTCTTTCCTTGACAGTTTGGTACTTTGCTGGGTGATGGGGGCACACACCTTTAATCATAACACTCAGGAAGCAGAAGCAGGTGAATGCCTGTAAGCTTGAGGCCAGCAGGGTCAACAAATCCAGGAAAGTCAGGGTTGTTACACAGAGAAACACTATCTCAAATAGAGAGAATCTAAATGTTAGATAAATTTATAAAACCATGTATAAGATACTGAAATTTATATTCTGTATCTTTCAATTTTAAAGAAAACAATTTAGACAGTAGTAAGGGACTAGAAATAAAATATGCTATTAAACAGTATCTTTATTTTTGTAAATATGTAGAGACAGCAACTAGGTATCTGATATGTTATAGGGAGGGATTGAAGAAGTTCATTTCTAGAAAATCCTTTTATGCTATAATTCTCACAGAAATGTAAAATGAGGAAAGAAACTGAAATATTTAATTATATGGGATTGTTTCATGACTACAGTGCTGAGGACAGTGGCTATATGTGTATTAATCATGGTTCTCTAAGTAAACAAAACCTATAGGATTCTGAATGTATTTAGAAATATGTTAGGTGTAAGGTTTTCCTGCCGCTGGTCCCACCACTATGCCAGCCCCAATTAACACACCGAGATATAATTCTGTTGTCCAGGTACTAGTTTCTTTTCAACTATCTCTGTCTTAATTATTAACCCATTTCTATTAATCTAAGTGTTTCCACGTGGTCTCCTCTTACCTGAGAGCCGGGACCACCAGAGAGCCAGAGAGGTCCCGGACCTCTATTCTCTTTAGTCTCTCCATGGTGCTTCCTCCCTACTACTTCCTCGAATGCTTCTTGTCTCCTAGTCCCGCCTATCTTGCTTTCCTATTGGCCAACAGTGCTTTATTCATTAATCAGTATGAGAAACATATTTACAGAATGACATCTCCCATCAGAAGTAGATATATTATGAAAAATTGGATAAAGATGTATAAAAGCTAAAAAGCTTCAGATGCTTACTTATAAAAGCTATGTTAAAAGCTGGCACTATGAGTCAAGTCTAATCCACCGAACCTGCAGATGAGTTAGTCACCAATGTCCACTGAATCCAAAGAGTCCAAAGGCCTGAGAACCAAGGGTTCAATTTAAGAACTGAGACAGAAGTCCTTGCTCTTTGTTTTGTTCTAGCAGAATGGTTCATGGATTGACAAGTAGCCACTGTCACTTGTGAGGACATTCAACCTTGTTAAATGCACTGATTGATACAATACTCTCTTTCAGAAATGCTCAGAGAGAAATACCCAGAGCTAAGTTTAAAAAAAAAAAAAATCAAGACTTCAAATTAATACTAAAATTACCATGGAAGACTTAACAAGAAAATTAACCTCAAATATTACATATAAACATGTGTGGCATAAGAGCTTCTTGCAAAATTTTTATAACACACAGAAAGAAGAATGAACATAGACAAGTCATATCTTACCAATGGATAAAATAAAACAACAAAATCAACATAACTATAGATACATACCCTAATAAAATGGGCCTGAAGTAATGAATCTGCAAAGTTCCATGAGGATGAATTACAGTCACTTAAATATTTCAAAATAAAATATTAAATCACAAAGATGCTACATAATGCAATGGAAATTTTTAAAAAGTTAATCTTCAAATGGGAGAATATTATAGTTAGGCTTGTAAGCCTAAAATTCATAAGTAAATGTGTATAAGTACATCAAAATTTAAAACACACTTATTTTAATTGATCAAATATATAAAAATTAAAGTTATTATTAATAATGAACACTTAAAGTTAAAAACTGGGAAGCCACTACACATGCATTGGAACAAAAACCAGATAATCCTTCATGAAGATTAGAGCTCATTAGGACTCCTATACATTGTAAATGAAGTCTTAAATTTGTGCAGCTACTTTGAGACACTGCTGTTATCCTAGGCTTTTGGGCAACTATATAATTATGCTGCAGCAATCCCTCTGAGGTAGATCCAATAGCGGTTAGAAGACATCCAACCCAGGACACCCGACAAAGAAAAAAGTATACATGAATAAGAATTAAAGCAGGAACAAACTCCTCCCCTTGTGTCCAGGCTAGACTAGACAATCCAGAGAAGGGAGAAACATGGGAGAGAAGCAAGGGGAAACTGTGGTCACTGTGTAAATTAAATAAAAAAAAAAAACAGTTATTTAAATAAAATAAAAAAAATTATTAATAGAACAATGTTCAAACCAATGTGTTTACTGTAGGTATTTGTATATGCATGAGTGAGGAGTTACTTTAAAAATTCTCAAGTAACCAAAGGCAATTGCATTAACTGAAATATTCAGTGTAGCTTCACAAAAGCTGCATGCTGGAGCCCACTAGCCATGTGGCAGGCAGTTCCACCCAGATTTCTTTGCTCCAGAAACTCTTTGTTACGTTGATAATGCTCAGAAGGGCCCTTGTGAATGTTATATCTATAAGAATGCCTTAAAAATAAATTTTACTAGTCTCCTGAGCCTTATGACTCTGACATTGATGAAGAAGATTTTCACTTGGAAGGGAATATTAAGAAACAAGAATGAGTATGAATGAGTTGTAACCACAAACAATAGGTAAGTTCATGAACTCAATACTGAGCAAACAATCCAAGCATGGGATCATATAGCTTAGGAAGACTGGAAAGCTCAAAGCCCTCATAGTTCATGTAGTGTATAACAAGGTATACATGAATTAAGTTATAGTTTTTTCAAATAGGAATCCAAGCTCAGAAATATGCATGTTGTAAACATTCATTTGTTTATTTATTAATTTTTACACTGTGAGAATACATGTCACTATGTTGATATTTTTATTTTATTATTTACTAGAATCTCAGTTCCCTCTCCCTCCCCTCTGCCTCTGCCCCCTACAACCCCTTATCCTATCTACTTTCAGCTCCCCAGGAAGGGTGAGGCATTCCATGGAGGGGGGGATTTTCAAAGGCTGTTATATCATTTAGAGCAGGGCCTAGACCCTCTCCCATGTGCCTAGGCTGAGAGAGTATCCTTCTATGTGGAATGGGCTCACATAGGCATTTGTACATGGGATAAATACTGATCGATTACCAGAGGCCTCATAGACTCCCAGGCCTCCTAACTGACACCCACATTCAGGAGATCTGGGTTGGTCCTATGCTGGCTTCCCGACTGGGGTTCCAGGAGCTCCCCTTTGTCGAGGTCAGCTGTTTCTGTGGGATTCTCCTGCCTGATCTTGACCCCTTTGCTCATCACTCCTCCTTCTCTGCACCTGGATTCCAGGAGTTCTCCTCAGCTTCTGCTTCCATCAGCTACTAGATGAAGTCTCTAGAATGGCATATAAGGTAGTCATCAATCTCATTATCAGGGAAGGGCATTTAAGGTAACCTCTCCACTATTGCTTAGATTGTTAGTCAATCTTCCTTCTCCCTCATGTCCTCCTAATTTGGAAGCAGCATTCTGGTTAAGAGAAGCAGGGATGTAAAACCTGTGGTGACTGCCACATTCTATTTCTTGGCCAGAGTATTGGTTGTAAATGGGCATTTATTATTACTTTCTACTGATTATTTGAACTAGACACAAGATTTGGGAACTCCTATTTGCATGAGTTTAGATTTCTTTAAAATATTTAAATAAAATTCCATTAAAGTAGACGCTCTATAGAGGGAATAGGCTATGAATGGTCATTGCCATAGTTTAGACAATTAAGCTCTAAGTTTATAAAGCTTTTCTTATTGAGACTTCAATGGCAAACATAGCTTTTGGACAAGTAAGATATCTCTAATTCCAAGCTGACTCTTGTCCTTATAAGAAAGGGAAGATACTTTTGGCTTTTGACTCCTAGCCATCAGGGAAATGCAAATCAAAATATTTGAGACACCATCTTGTTCCTGTCAGAATGGCTAAAAAAAATGAACAGTTAATACTGGAGAGGATGTGGAAAAATGGAACACTCCTCTACTGCTGGTGGGAGTGGGGAGTGCAAACTTGTACAGCCACATTGTAAATCAGTATGGCAGTTCCTCTGGAAAATGGGAATCATTCTGCCTCAATGTCCAGCAATTCCACATATTCCCAAAGGATATACATTTATACAGCAAGGACATCTGTTCAACTAAGTTCATAGCAGCATTATTTGTAGTGTCCAGAACCTGGAAGCAACCTCAGATGAAGAATGGATAAAGAAAATGCAGCACATTTACACAGTGGTATACTATTCAGTGAAAAGAAAAACAATGGAATCATGAAATTCTAAGTCAAATGGATGGAACTAGAAGAAACCATCCTGAATGAGGTAACCCAGTCCAAAAAGAGGCACATGGTATGTACTCACTCATATATGGATTTTAGACATAGAGCAAAGGATTACCAGACTGCAATCCACACGGTCAGAGAAGCTAGGAAACAAGGAGGACCGTAAGGGAGACATACATGGTCCTACAGAAATGGGGAAACAGATGATATCTCTTGAGCAAATTTGGAGCATGGAGGGAGGGGACAGGAAGTTAGGAGAAAAAGAAGGGGAGAAGCAGAGGGGATAGGAGAATATAAGTGAGCAGGACAATTGGTAGATGAGAACAAGAAAAGATACACTTTAAGAGAGGAAGCCATTATAGGTTTAAAGAGAAATCTGGCACTAAGAAAATGGCCAGAGAACTACAAGGATGATTCCAAATAAGAATCTAAGCAATAGTGGAGAGGCTAATGCCCTTCCCCAATATGAGACTGATGACTACCTTATACACCATCCTAGAGCCTTCATTCAATAGCTGATGGAAGCAGAAGCACACACCTATAGCTAAATACTAAGCCAAACTCCTGGAATCCACTTGCAGAGAGGGAGAAATTAAGCAAAGGGATCAAGACCAGTCTGGAGAAACCCACAAAACAGCTGATCTGAGCAAAGGTGAGCTCATGGACTGCAATCTGACAGCTGGACCAACCCAGATCCCCTGAAAGTGGGTGTCAGGTAGGAGGCCTGGGCAGTCTATGGGACCTCTGATAGTGGATCAGTATTTATCCTCAGTGTACAAATGTACTTTCAGAGCCCATTCCACATAGAGGGATACCCTCTCAACCTAGACACAATTGGAGGGCCTAGGCCTTGCTCCAATTGATGCGACAGACCTTGAAGACTCTCCATGAAAGGCTTCACCCTCCCTGGAGAGCAGAAAGGTGATGGGATGTTGAAATCTGTGAAGGGACATGTGGGGATGGAAGGGAGAGGGAACTGGGATTGATATGCAAAACAAGATTTTTTTCTAATTCAAATTAAAAACAAGAGATAAAATATAGGAAGGAATGTTACAGTGTAGATATTAACATGTGGGGAATGACCTTTTGATACAGGAAGAAAATGGGTCCATACCAGTCTAGGAAACAGTTTATGGGAACAATTGTACCTGCTAAAAGTTTGTCTCTAACATTCAGTCTCAAAAAAAAAAAATCAATAAATAAATGAATGAAAGCAAAGTAGTGTGTGTGTGTGTGTGTGTGTAAGTACATATATATGCAGATATCTTAAGCTCTCAGACCTCTGAGCTTTTGTTTCTACATACCTGCCACAGTCATACAATTTCATTAGTAAGCTTTTTATTTCTGTGACAAAACCTAAGAAAAATGATTTAAGGAAGAAAGGTTTTACTATAGACATTTCTCAGTGACTGGATATACCAATTAGATACTAGATTCATACATAAGCTTTGGTTGAGAACACCTCATATCCAAACCAGGGCACAAGATAAAGAAAAGAAGTGAAAATATAATGCAATATGTATATTTCCACATATTGTATAAAATATAGTATTTTAACATATATGTGGATATGTATGTATAGATATATATGACATGAAGTAAAATAATAATATAAACCAAAGCTGTTATTTCTAAGAGAGTAAATATATTTATTGTATTTTGGTAAGAATAAACAGAAGAAAGAAACTTGACAATATCATTTAGCCATGTTTTAGTCGTCTCTCTAAGCTGTTTCATTTGATCATATTCACAAGACCACTGTTCAACATGTATTAGTATCTTTAATATACTGGCAAAATATTAAAAGCAGAGGAATTAACTAACCATGCAAGATCCTCTATCTATAACTACTAAAATGGGCATGAGTCCAGGCAGATTGACTCCTAAGTATGTGCTACTGACTACTTGTGGTGTACTGAGGTACAAACAATGTAATTGTACTTTTGCATATCAGTGGTGTAAATGTTGAAATGTTAAAAATTGTCACTGTTTGTATTCTAATGCATATATAAGCAGAAATGAAAAGTAATTTGAACTTTTATAGGGCAGCTTAACAATTTCCATTAAGTCCTTTGTCAATCACATAGACAAGAAGCATTGTAAGAACAAGGCTATTTAACACAGTATTAGTAACAAGCATAACACAATATAAATATCCATCAAAAGAGAATTGCTAAGACAAATTATATGATCCTTGAAGCATCTTGCATCTACTAAGCATGATGTATCTGGTTTACACTTATTAACAAGAAAGGATATCTATGATATTATTTAATGTATTCCTTTTCATCATACTTTTAACAGATATTGTATTTTATTTATACAAAATTATTAAAATTACATTGGTTTCAGCCTTTTTATCTGTTTTTTAAATTTTAAAACAATATTTTTTTTTATTAGTTTCATACCAATCTCAGTCCCCAGTTCCTCCCCTCCTCTTGCTCCCCTCTTCTTTCCCCAACCCCACCACTCATTCACTCCTAGGAAAGGGTAAGGACTCCCATGGGGAATCAACAATGTATATCACATCACTTGAGGCAGGTCCAAGCCCCTCCCTGCTGTACCAAGACTGAGCAAGATATCCCTCCAAAGAGAATGGCTCCCAAAAAGCCAGTTCAAGCACTAGGGTTAAATCCTGGTCCCATTGACAGTGATCCCGCAGACTGCCCAAGCCACAATACTGTCACCCACATTCAGATGGTCTAATTAGGTCTTATGCTGGTTTCCCTCCTGTCAGGCCAGAGTCAGTGAGCTCTTACTAGCTCAGGTCAGCTGTTTCTGTGGATATCTCCAAACTGGTCTTGACACCTTTGCTCATGTAATTGCTCCTCCTTACTTTCAACTGGAAAGTTCAACTGGAAGCTCTGCACTATGCTTATCTGTGGACCTCTGCATCTATGTTCAACTGTTGCTAATTGAAAATTTTATGATGCTGATCCAAATTGTCATCACCTGTTTACAGGGGAAGCCGAGTTCAGGCACCCTGTCCACTGATGCTTAGGGTCTAGCGGGGATCATCCTTTTGTGGAGTCCTGGAAATTTCCCTAGTATAATCTCTCATTCAGAAAGGTTTTACTAATTCTTCACTATGTGCAACCTGTCCTCTAGGTTTCGAGAACTCATCGCTGAGATGTTTTTACATTCTGTTGCTGGAAATGTTCAAATCCCATCTGAATGACAGTTTGAAGCAGATTGTTCTTCCTAGAGAGTAAATTCCTTTTAGTGATTGGACAAAGATTTATAAAAACAAATGTTTTACACTTTTACTGTGGATTTAGACCTTTAAAATGTATTCTTAAATTGACTAGTGACTAATAACTTGATGAACCATTATATGAGGTATAATCATGACTACTAGTAGCTCTGGTTCCTGGCACAAGTCTAAGAGGTTGTACCTTCTATCAAAGGCAGAAGAGAGTATTACATGACTCACTGCTGGGTGAGTATCTGTTGGTAGCAAATAGCTACTGGAGGAGGGGTCAATTTTCTTCAGTAATGTAACCCAGGATCCTGCAAGTAAACCTACAGCCATGTGTTACAAGTAATGTTTTCTACCGGTCTTGTCCCACCACCTTGCCAACCCTAAATAACACACACACAGAGAATCTCTATTTGATATAATTCTGTTAGACAGTTACTAGTTTCTTATTGGTTAGCTCTGTCTTAAATATTAACCCACTTCTATTAATCTAAGTATTTCCACGTGGTCTCATCTTACTGGAGTGAGACTGTAGCATTCTACTATCTCAGTCCTCCATCTTGACTCCTCCCTACTACATCCTCTTTTCTCCTTGTCTCCTAGTCCCTCCTATCTTCCTTTCCTATTGGTCAACAGTGCTTTATTTATTAACCACTAAGAGAAACATATTTACAGAATGACATCTCCCATCATCTCCTCTTTTCTGTCTAAAATAAAAAGGATTTTTACCTTAGCATAGCAAAATATATCACACAATAGTTACCAAATAAGAATCACAGTTAGTAATATTTAGTCCATTATCATTTAGTAAGATTTAAAGAAAATATTTTATCATCTATCCTATCTTTGTGAGTCTAAAGTCTTATATGTGACTTATCTGTAATCCTAACTAAGGAAAACTATAACCTAACTATCTGTCTTCAACTCCAACAAAGAACACAGAAGGATAATACATAAACTCTAGAATGACAGTGACTTCTCTGGTCAGTCACCCAAAGTTATTCTGTAATGTTCCATCTTTAGCCTATAGGCCATAGTGTATGTGGCATACTCCTCAGCAAAGCAGGAAACTTCAAACTGTCCATCTGTATTGGCAGTTTGTCAATCACTTTTCTCTGTGTCCAGCAGACTGTATGACAGTCTCTTCCATGAAGCAGGAACTCTTTAGCAATGTCCATCTAGTATCAGCAGTCACTTTTCTGTGGGTCCTGCATGTCCAGTTTATACAGCACAAAGTCAAACAGGCCAGACAAGAGCAGTATCTTGTCCAAATGGTTAGTCTTGCCATATTGGAAGTAAACTTCATAATGTGTTTCTTTGATGTCCATCTTCCTTTCTGATGCAGGTGGTATTGCCAGGAGCATTTATGTCTCACAGTCAAGGAAAACCCTAAACCATTTTAAATGCCATATTTGTTGGTCTTTGAAAGATTTGAAGAATGCCTACCCATCTGAAATAAATCTTAAGTACATCTTGAAAACCTAACTGACTTAATCTAAGTTTTGACTATCATAGGTAACTATAATCTGCGCTAAATTATACATAATATTTTTATATGAGCTATATAAACATAATACCTAAACAAGAGAAATATACATATCACAAAATTGACCTTAATTTTGTATCAATAAATGAAAATCCATTCCAAAGTATGCATATTTATACCATAATTTCCTTTTTTAACTTTAAGAAGATTGGTTGTGGTCATTAACCATTTATCACCAAGTCCATTTAAGTGAAAACAAACATTTATAGACAGTTTTTGGGAATTTGGGTGCCGTTCTTTTTAAACTGCTCCCTGCTGGTAGGGGGCGCTGTCATGGGGATCCTATGAATATGCAGAAATCTTAACTGTAGTCTGCAAGGCTGGCTTGTCCCAACTGTTTTGAATGTTGGATCACCTGGGACACTGTTTTAGGGGGTCTAGCTTGATCAAACCACATTATTTTGGAAGGAATCCACAGCTTTTTATTTTCTGTGGAAACAAAAATAGAAATCCTTTTTCCCAGTAACCTGTCCTTGAACTTAAATTTTAATGTCAAAGCATTGTTAAAATATTTGTTTTAACAGTTGTTATTTCCTCAGCAGTTAAACGATGCAAAGACAATATAATACCATACAGTATCCAGATTCTCTCCATCTTTACGTGGCTTTTTTATTACTCTGTTTCTTTTATTTCTATTTTTTCATTTTTTAAGACAGGGCTTCTCTGTGTAACTTTTATCTGTCCTGGAATTAACTCTATATACCAGGTTTACTTTGCAATGACAGAGATCTGCTTGCCTCTGTCTCCCGAGTGGTGGGATTAAAGCACCCAGCCACTCTCTTGTCTTATTTTTTAAATCCATTTTATTCTTTTTCTCTCCCAAGCCTACATATATTTTAAAACACATTGTCAACCTTTAGCTGTTTTTCTTAATGTGAATCTGTCTTTACTGTAAATCTTTATCGTTTTCTGTCCAGGAGTCTTTTATCTGGTAAACAACAACATTGCTAAAATGAAAGCCACAGTTGTTTCAGCCCTGATCTATCCAAGATGGCAACAGGTACTTTTACAACCTGAACTGAGAGTTGTGCTTACTGCCTTGGTTTGTGCTGCCATCCAGCAGCATGTTGCCAGCTTGGAGATGTGGTTACTGCCATTGCCGCCTCTCCTACATACCAGTAAACTGTTAGCAGAGCTCTTTAAAAGCCAAGAGGTTTTTGCCGCTTATGCTGAGTCAGGAAATCTTCCTTAAAGGAGCCGCACAAGTCTCTGTTTGTCTCTTGCAAAACAGAATTCAACCCAGAAAATGCTGTTAGCAAGACGCCTTGCTTGTCTTTGTGCTTTCTTACGTTTTACGTGGAAGTTCTTCAGTCTGTGTTAGGCGCCATATGCTACGAGTAAGGTTTTCCACCAGTCTTGTCCCACCACCTTGCCAGCCCTAAATAGCACACACAGAGAGAGACTCTGTGTTTGATATAATTCTGTTGGCAAGTTACTAGTTTCTTATCCGCTAGATCTCTCTTAAATATTAACCCACTTCTATTAATCTAAGTATTTCCATCTTACTGGAGAGAGACGGCAGCATTCTTCTCTCTCAGCTCTCCATCTTGACTCCTCCCTACTACCTCCTCTTTTCTCCTTGTCCTTCCTATCTTCCTTTTCTATTGGCCAACAGTGCTTTATTCATTATCCAATAAGAGAAAAATATTTACAGAATGACATCTCCCATCACCCATGTTCTGGCAAAAAACCAAAAATTCAATTATCATTGAAAAATGCTTATAAGGAGGTGAGTGCACAACATGTGGGAGAAAATCCTCAGGTAATGAAAGAACTCAGTCCTGGGATTTGGTAGAGATACTTTTATGATTATTCATCTTTTAGTGAGAACTAAACAAATCTTAGTTTAGAATTATAATGCAGGGTAGTTGGAATGTCAAAATTAATCACTGACCATATGCTCTTTGGCATTAATTTATCACCTGAACCTTAGTTCTTATTTTTTGACCATCTGTTTCTCTTTTTACAGCTTTCATTTGTTAATGGAACAATAAGGCAGACTAATCTTAATATGCACAGCAACTATTGTTACCAAAACAAGTTATTTAGTAATTTTAATAATATTTTTAATTGCTACAGATTTTTATACACTGTATCTTGACCATATTCCTATCTCACTCTTCACCCTTCACTCTTCTTCCAATTTTCCCTGTACATTTCATTTAACCTATCACAGGCTCCATGAAACAAACATTTACAGATCACTGTTCACAGTTGCTTTGACTAAGGATGTTTTATAATCAAGTTTTGCTTATTTAATAATTTGTTGAAATATGTGTATTGCATACCTCTTCCATGCTTGGTATTTTCTTGAGTAAACAGGAAAAAATTAGTATCTGTCATCATGGATCATTTCTAAAATAATGGGGGGGGGGAAGAAAGCATAGATTACCGTGGTATTGTTTGAAAGAACTTAAATATAAATCTCACTGATTAGTCAGCTAGTAGAGGCAATTTTTAGAATTCATTATTTTCACAGTTAATCAAAAACTTTGACACACAGGCACTAGGATTAGGTAATATTCAAATGTTGGTTCTCGAGTTTAACTGCTCCACAGAACCTCCTCACCATGTTGAACATCATCTCTCGACTACTTGGAAGGTATGCTAAAATTCTAATGAGTCCCTTTGTATTATATTTCCATTGTGTCAGTTCTGTTCCTCCAGATAGCCCTGACAAACACACATGTGAGAACAAAAGAGAAGCTTTGACTATCGTGTTTTCATTTAAGTATATTATTCATACTTCTAGTAAATTCATATTCCAAAAATTATAAAAAATTTCACAATCTCTAAATCAAGAAGTAGTAACAATTTAGTGTATATCATTCTACATGAAAGCATTGTGTATTACACATTTATGTCAGTAATGCTTTACAACCTATCTTTTCACTTAGAAAATTTCTTTAAATTTTCATAAATGCACACTCATTCTATTGCTTTTTGTCATCTGCATATGACTTCATTTCCTCTCAGGTTTGCATGCCTGAGAGGCATGGTTTAAAGGAAGCCATTCATTGCTACACAGGACTGCTGTTTGCTCTGAAGAAATAGTACTTTGTTGTTTCCAATGGTCTTAACTTATGCATTTCTCTATTCTGAAAAAAAACCTGTATGAGTTTTCCAGAAACCTTTAGACTTCTGATTTCACAACAAATTATTACATG
Organism: Phodopus roborovskii; assembly: GCF_943737965.1. Classification (NCBI taxonomy): domain Eukaryota; kingdom Metazoa; phylum Chordata; class Mammalia; order Rodentia; family Cricetidae; genus Phodopus; species Phodopus roborovskii. Next base: position 21,504,102 of record NW_026126433.1, read on the forward strand.
CTCCTTCTCTCCTACAAAATCTAGTTCTCAACCCAGAATATTAGCTTGACCACATGTATTATGCAAACCTGAGAGGAATTAGCTAAGAAGTTATTTAGATAAAAACCAGGAAATATTCTAGCTTGAGTTACAATGAAACAGGAATAGTTATGGACAACAAAAAACTTAGAAAGAACTCAAGAGCAGAAAGTTAAAGCCCAAATTATTCTGTGGGGCCAAGGCTTATAACTAACTGACAACAGTATTAAGAAATGTGAATTATGGAAATGACAGCTTTCATAATAAATTTTATGTACTTTTCATCCAGTTTTTCAATAGCTGAAATGACGTTTACTTTTTCTCTCACTTTCAATCCTGTATGTATGTATGCTTATATAAACACTGACATATATGTATATGTACATGTATATATATTATGTTCAAATATTATTCTCGAAGTTTTAAAATTAAATTTGTGATATATGCTCTTAAGTAGCTGGAAAATTAACATTGATATAGATGAATTATCTAATTCATTTTGTTCACATTTTACTAATTAATCTAACAATGGCTACTACAACCATTGCCACACACTGTGGGTCACAAGTTCAACTGAATTGCAAGTCATATGGTCACATTATTTATTGTTATTTATGTTGAGATGCCATTCCTTTGCCTTCCATAATCTTATTTTTAGTAAATCTGATGTCACTGAGTTTACCGGATGCCTTATGTCATGATCTTATTGTAATTTTGAAATTCTGACAAGAAGATAAACTATAAAATAATGAAAGATAAAATGATAATTATTTGAGCCTATTATTGATGAAGTTATAAGTAGCAAGGCCCTATGCCAAACTCCTCCCCCCTGTCACCAGGCTGGGAAAGGCATACCATCATAGGGAATAGGTTGTGAAGAGACAGCTAATATATCAGGGGCAGGTTCTATTCACACTTCTAGAGGCCCCACAAAAAAACCAAGCTACACAGCTGTCACCCTCATTCAGGTGGTCTTATATTGGCCAACTCCCTTGTTCTTGGTCCATGGTTCATGAGATTACAAAAGCTCAGGAAAGCTGTCTTGGGTTTTCCTGTCATGATCTGGACCCTCACTTGCTCATATAATCTGCCCTCCCTCTCCTCAAGTGAATTCCCTGGACTCGGCCCCATGCTTGGCTGTGAACCTCTGCATCTGCTTCCATCTGTTACTGGATAAAGGCTCCGGGATGACCATTAGAGTCACCTATCTGAATACAGGGAAAAGCCAGTTCAGGTGCCCTCTCCACAATTGCTAGGAGTTTTAGCTGGGTCACCTTTGTGGGTTCCTTGACATTTCCCTGGACCAGGTTTCTCCCTAATGCCACAATGGTCCCCTCTGTTAAGATATCTCTTTCATTACTTTTCCATCTATCCCATCCCCAACTTGGTCATCTTGATTTCTCATATTCCCATCTCCCATCACCTCCCCTGTACTCCCCTAATCCAATTCACCCAGGACATCTCATCTATTTCCTCTTTCCATGAGGATCCATGAGTCCCTCTTTTGTGTCCTTCTTGCTACTTAGCTTCTGTGTCTGAGGACTGTATCCTGGTTACCCTTTGCTTTGCATCCAATATCCATCTATGAGTGAGCATATACCATGCTTGTCTTTCTAAATCTGGGTTACCTCACTCAGGATGATTTTTTTCCAGTTCCATCTATTTGACTTCAAATTTCATGATGTCATTCTACTTTTTTCCACTGAGTATACCCTATTTTCTTTATATATTCTTCAACTGAGTGGCATCTAGGTTTTTTTCTTATGGATAATGTTGCTGTGAACATAGTTGAGCCTGAGAGTACTCCAATTTAACCTTCTAATAAACTCTAGCTGTCATCCACACTACTATCTGTGCTTTCAGAATTCTTTTGATGAGGTTAACACCAGCCAAAGGGAGACCAGAGAGCAATTTTAGGTTACAGTATTGTCAAGATACAGCAGAGTCATATTTATCTTCCATTTCTCAACATGGAAGGAGATCCATGCATTGTTAAATGATGATCAGAAGGATCAAGTGAAAATGAAAAAGATTCAATATATTGGATTTTTTGAAGAGGGTAAGATATATAATGCATATTTTAATGAGAAATATTTGTCTAAAGTGAAATATTAACTTGCTTCATGTTATCAGAATTGAAGGAGGAAAAGCCAATGACTAAACACACACATTTTTGGTTATGTTGTTTAGGATTTGAGACTTCTAGTCTTTTAAGATTAAAGGTTGTATGCTTAAAAAAAAATTACTGTGACAGGGGCCTGGTTTGATCCAATGCTTGTTTCCCAGCTGTCAATCTGAGGATCCTGAGTTCCCCTTTGTTCAGGTCAGCTGTTTCTGTGATTTTCTTCAACCTGGTCATCACCCTTTTGCCCATCACTACCCCCTCTCTACAATTGGATTCCAGGAGTTCAGGTCAGTATACAAGTAATTTCAACATCATAAAAGTGGAAACACTATAACCACAGTGAATACTCTTATTTTAAAAAAATTGAAATAAATTGTATCACATATTTGTCAATAAATGTGAACTATTTCATACAGGACAGGAAGTCTTGCTGGTTGAAGTAGAAGGAACTCTTTGATGTACTATATAAGGAAAGAAACTGTACAGAGCAATATAAATTGATTGTTATTTTCAGTTGAAAAATGATGGTAAAGAACTATGGGTAAGATCTCAAATGTCCATGGTTTTGTGGCCTTAAATGATAGGGATATTTGTCTGTTTTTCTACCTGTTTGTCTGTCTATCTGTTTATCTGTCTGCCTGTTTATCTGTCTGTCTCTCTGTGTACTATACCATAAAATACCGTATTATACTGGGACTAAAGAAACCAGAAAATACAAAAAAGAAAGAAGTATTAATAATGATTACATTGCAATACCAGTTGGAGAATGCAGAGTTATTGGACAATAGTATCCATGAAGAAATTGTAAAAATGAGAAGGCACTGTAAATGAAATATACATATAGTAAATCAATTTTGCTATCACAAATGTTTACAGGAACATCACAAGCATGCAAATGGTGAATTTTTTATGAGGTAATTGTTATGATTATCCTTAAAGGATATATGCTAGTGTTTTAATTGTAGTTAAAACATGCTGCTCATTAAAAATTAAGTAAAAATACCTATGTATCGGTGCTATACTGGATAATATAGATGTCTTTTTTTCTGACACCATTAATTGTTGCTATAGTAGTCGTACTTCCATTAGTAGATGGAGTACTATTCAACAAATATATCTGGGTTTTTTAGTTATGAAGACAGTCACAGAGTCTACAAAATGATTAATGTGACTTGATACTTCCCTGCTTTCCATCTCTTTCTTTCCATATTGTTCTGCAACACACAGCTCCAGAGATAAGATTGAAAATAGTGCCTATTCCTAAATTTTGTAACTGTTAAATGCTTGGCTGATCAAGATAAATTCTTTCATCATGTCACTGTTGTTTTCTGTCACTATTGGTTCAAGAATAGTTAGCAATACTTAATGAATGTTGATTTTCAATAATTATTATACTTATGGTATTAACAGATGAAACATTGTATCATTTCCAAATATTAGCTGAAACATCTTAAAATGCAGATAATATCTCAGATTATTCTTATATTTAATAAATAATACCAAAAACTCACTAAGGTTTATCAAATATCACTTGCATTACTATATACAAAATAAAATATATTTTATAATCAATTTCTGGGTTAATTTCCTGGTGTCTGTAATAAGCTAGCTAAAAAGATCCATCATTTTTCTTATAGAAATGCACAACACTGGAGCTGTTAGTAATCTTTACTATTTATTTCCTGACAATTCATTAATGTACTACAGATTAATGACACTGTTCTAATGTCCAAATAACATTGTTTGACAAAGCATGCAATGAATAGATACTGTTAAAAACTATTTCTAAGAATTCTGGTTATTAAGAGCTTGGTGAGAGTAGGGAAAGAATGGACAAATGTTGGGCAATGGTAGCTGAGTTACGGTTAGAGCAAAAAACTCTGATGTTATATTTCATAGCAGCATGGCTCAGTTTCAAATATCTATTATGTGTTTAAAATACTTAGAAAATTGGTGTCATTAAAAAATTTGTGGACATAAAAGGAAGAATTGTGAAAGTTTTCAGGACATGAGATGTTTGAATACATTAATATGTTTAACCAAATCTAAAAAATATAAAGTACAAAAAACATAACAGAGTTCTCCATAGATGTACATTTGTTATTTTTCACTAACTAGTAACAATAAATGTACAAAAACTTATATTGAGGCTTCTTATTTTATAAGTCTATTAAAAGATAATAATTAAAATCAAGGTTGAATGGACATGCTCTACATGGGTGGATGATACTCTTCTAAGAAAGCAAATGCTACTACACTAAAATTACAGTAACTGGTATGGTATGGGATACCATTGTTTAAGCCAGTGGACAGGGAAATTCCAGAGGAGACCCCTAAACATTAAAGGCTATTATTGTGTATGTTCTTTATTGTCCACTTTATGTGGAATATTGAGAATTCAATCTGGGGCTGAGCTGAATGTTTCCTCTTGCCTCCTAGTTTTCATAGTGTCAGAAGGTTCTACACAGCTTCTGGGTGAATTAAAAGTGATGAACTAAATATCCACTTAGCAAGGTATACCCAGAGTGCAATAATGACATAACAATCATGGATTTGAGCACAGCTACACAAGGGGCACTCAAGCTTGGTACTGTAAACCTAGTTCTTGCATTTCTTAGTACTGAATATTTAAAACTGTTTTTTTTTTCCTACTGATTCTATTGATAAATTTATCGTGCTCTTATCATGGCATAACATGATAAATTCATACTAATGGTACTAGTAAACAAGTGATTTTCAACTTTTAGGAGTCCAACAGCCTATGCTCAGCTTCAGAAAAGCATTGTAATAGACCAAGGGAAGAATATACTTAGGAGAGCTTATTTGGCATCATTAGATACCAAGTAGTACATTTATTTAACTTCTCAGCAGTTCATTGGCATTTTAGTGAAAAGAGGTTATTGAGGCTATTTAATTAACCTCAAACAGTTCACTGGCATAAGAAACTGAATCTTCTGCCAGAATCATTAACAATTTATAAGCTGAGTTCAGCAGCAAATGGTCATAAATTCAATCATATGTAACCTTTCCAGTAAATGACACCAGTCAATTGAAATTTATTATGAAGGGAATCATAGACTTTGACATTCACACTGAATATCTGAAACATTAAGATTCTGGTCCATAGAACCCTACATATTGCTTTGTAGAGAACGTACAGAATTTTAAAATAGAAGAATGATGAATAAGGACTGAGTAGTTCCTCTGAGTGTTATCAAGAAATATGAGAATCTGGATATTTGATAATACTTCATTTTCTTCAATAGGACAAGCTCATAGTACAGGACATATAGATAACTGTGATGACTTTGCAGTGCATGTCATAAAACACTGGTAAGTACATTTTGGTGTGGTATATAGCCTGCTGAGGGAGTTTGCTGGCAAGTTTCCATGGGGTTTTCATGGTAAACGATCTGAGGAAGTGATCAGATTTCATTTTTCTCTGCCTTTAACAATAATATGAGGTCAGAATTTAATAGGGTAGAATATAATTGATTTTTAGAAACTTGATTAAGTTATCAATGGCCTGTTGTTGAATAGAGCCTGAATGATTTTAAATTAAGAATACATTTGTTTCTTAGTCTAGGGAATTTTGGAAGAGAAGAAGGATACTAGAGAACCACTGCTACAGACCATTAAGATAATTCAATACAAGTTATCTGACATAAACACTAAAGTGTCAATTCAAACCTGTTGGATTCTTTTATCAGTGCAACCCACTATGTAAGCAGCAGCAATTAACTATGACTGTAAATATGAAAAAAAAACAAAAAACAAAAACTCCACCATTGTCACTATAAAATTAAAGTTCCCTTAGAAGATACTTAAAACAGTATTGGTAGTAAAAAGTTGGTTTTCAAAAGCTGATAGAATTTTAGAAGAATTTTTGCATACTTTGTGTGTTGTGACAATAACTTCTGTATTACTGCTTAAGAATTGACATGCGCCAGTACTTAATATCCCAATATCATCATAATGCACTGTCTAAGTATTTCAGAAGAACAATCCACAGTGGATTTTCTTTAGAAAGGAAACCTTGTGCAGAATCACAACCAATTTATGTGCATAATCAATTAAGAAGTTATTTTGGATACAGAAAATAACAAAATTCTATATGTGCAAACACACAGGCCTTTTTTGGCTGAAGTGATTAAAATTTTAATAGGATTGATATCTCAAAATTAATTCTGCTTCAATTAAATAAATTGTGCCAATAAAAGTATTTCTACTTCAATACATTTCATCTCTAAACTACAAAATGATATGTTATAAAACTTGAACAAATATACTTTTTGTAAAATTGAGCACATGAAAGTAAGTCATGAAAACTATTGAGTTTAGCCCAAACTAATTTCTATATCACATACTAGTCAGCATTCATTAGCATGATAAAGGCTACTCTAAAGTTAGTAGAATAAAAACAATGGTATTTTGTTTACTCATAATTCTGTACAGCAGTCAGATGGTTATTTTCAACATGACAACCACTGATTTATCTATATTGAGGTCATTCTATATCAGCAGTCAACTGGTAGGTTGGCTAGCAGACAGCTATGAGTTTATCATCAGGAATCTCATATCCTATGCACTTGAACACTACCTGTCAGTTGGGTGTTCCTCATGGTACCTCATCAACAAGGATGCCAAATAGTGTATACTCATAACATGCTGTTAAACACACACACACACACACACAGTTGTGTGTGTGTGTATACATATATGTGTGTGTATATACATATATGTATATATGTACATGTATACATATACACACATATATAATGTATACTACCCAATGCTGAAAAATATAAAACCTCTATACATGAATATTTTAATACTATGCCACATTTGCTAAAGTTAAATACAATGTAATCATTCTATAAATTTTATTATCTTTAAGATATATAGATATGGAATGGAGATGTGGTTTATCAATTAAAGCCTAGATTCACAACCAAAAATATAAGATATACAGATACAAGAAAATGTGATTTTGTTTTATATTTATATTATAATCTGTAACAAGAGTAATGGATGGAAAATTACTGTTTTTATTATTTCTTCAAAGATAAATATTTACCAACCATAAAGCTTAATAACAAATCATAGGTAATAAAATAGTATATTTTATATATACCTGGCTTGTTTTACTGTCATGGATATATAGATAATATTCTGATTCTGTATAGAATTTACTTTAAGAATGATACACCTTCAAATAAGGAACAATTAAATTCAATTAAAAATAAATATGTAGGATTTCAAAAAAGTTATTTCAATAAAAAATAATGTAAGTGTCTTGATTTCTCCTCCAGTATCTGCTTTGTCCCTTGTACAAAAGCCAAGAATTATACAAGCTGAGAAACTCAATGGAGAATACTTGTTTAATTGATACCAAGGAATTTCTTGTTGTTTGGCAATATCTGAGGTAGCTCAGACTGGCTTTAACCTTATTATTCATCCACAGATAACGGTAAATTTCTGATCTTCCTATTTCAAGTTCTGGGATTTCAGAAATGTGCTACTATGCCTGGTTTATGTGGTATTGGGAACTGAACCTGGGACTTTATATGTGCTATGCAAATTCTCTGTTAACTGAAATATAATTCTGGACCTCAGTGTTCTTTTGGGATGCAAATTATTTTTACTCACCTTTATTTACTCTTCTGGAAAGTATTTCATAACAATAAATTTAAGAGATCATGGAGAAGTAGATAAAGTCATTCCATATTACCAAACAGGAACAAAAAATCCTGTTACAATGAGCTTGTCTAATCAGATGATGATACTATTTCCCTATATTTTCTATTTGCATGAAATACATAAACTTTGAATTAAACTATTAAATATTCAAAATCAGAACTTTAGTCAAGGTAGATGTGTGACTCAAATACAGCAACAATGATTTTGTGTTAGTAAATACCATGGCTCAGCAGTCACCTCATTTTAGATTTACTGTCAAATATTTGACTAGATAAAGGAAGATTCTACAAATATACTATGCATTTGTATTTCAGATAGGTTACTTAAGAAATGGTGTTTCCTTACACATCATCAATACTACTCAACTAGCAACTATCTAGTAATAATAATATCATCAGATATGTCTGAGGTATCCACATTCATATTTTTTTCTAATTTGCAGTACAAAATTATGACAAAGCATAAAGTTTAGGTGAAAATCCCTATGCCTCATGAGTTCTTGGTTCCAAATTGAAGATGGGAAGCCATTGGTGTGTACTGAGAGACTCAAGAGGTGCTGCAGTTTGAGCTGGTCAGTGAATGAACCTGATGATAAAGCTTGAAAGGAATCAGTTCTGTATACAACTCCCATATTAGTTGAAGAAACTGCCACGCAAAGACTCCCTTTATACTGGTGGAATTTTTGGAATAATCTGTATTCTTTTATTATTTTTCAAAGATCAAGGAGATATAATTTTTAAGACATTCAAAATGAAAATTAGCTTCTTCAAATTCCTATCACACCTAAATGTATCACATTTAAACTACAAAATTACTAATTAAAATTTTGTGTATACTAAGGATTATGCCCTTTCCATGTACATATAGTGAACTGTGTTGTTTGGTGATAAAGTAAGTAGCTAAAATATTGAACACTTCATGATTGGAATTCTGGACCACAAAAATGCAAAGCAGGAGCCATTGATTGTAAACTAAGTTCTTGCTCAGGGTGACCTTTTTTGAAGACTTCAATCCTGAAAATGATAGAAATTTCATTTTTGATTTTAAGTTTCCTTTTCTCTTAGTAATAAAATAAGTAATGTGAATGGTAGTGTTGAGTGCCTTTGAAGAGATAATTCCTTGCAGAATAGGAATAGCTTACAACACTAATGCTGAGAGCAGTGAGGACAACCTAAGCTGAGCAACACAGCTGATGTCTGCCTCGAAACTTTCTGTGTCAGTCATTAATATAAATGCTATATCCCTCACACATCTGAAAAACATTTTGCTGATTGATTGTCAATCATAGATTTTGTAAATGAATTTAAATGCTTGTTAACAAGTGATACTTTGTAATGTGTTTTGAAAATGAAGTTCCTTTCAGTATACTCAGTAGCAGAATATTCAGAGATAACCATTTTTCTCCCACATGTCATGCTAGAGTTGTACCTTTAGCTATAGAGCTCTTAGTTTGTAGAAAAGAAATTGCTCTACCAGGCATGATTGCACAAGCCAGTGATCTGTGCACTTCTGGTCTAAAGGATGAGAAATACTCAAGGCCATCCTGGGTTCCACAAACAGAAACTGTTGAGGGTGAGAGGGGGGAACAGAAAGAAAGAAAAATATGACATTAACTAATAGTAATTATTGAAAGAACACTATATTTATTCATCTTCTTTTTAAAATATTAAAATTAGAAAATATTCAGATCCATTTCAGTCATTCGAGTTGCCAGGTTACTTTGATTGGGAATACTGTATTTAGATGATAATTCTAAATATTCCATATTGACTAGTAGTTTCTATTCTCTTTTCTGGAATTAAGATAGCTTCCTCCCCCTCCTTCATCATCTTTTATATTTTTCTCATGTTGCTGGGGATAAAGTCCAGAGTATTTGTATAATAGGCACATATTTTAACACAGAGTAACAACTCCCCAGCTCCATCTCTTTCTGGTACTTATTCTGGTATGACCTTTAGATAGCCACTAATTGATTGATAATTAATTGGTAGTTTCTTATTACAAAAATTAGTTGTTAACATGTGCAGTTTTTGTAACCATGCCTATTTTTTAATAATAAGAAGATTTGCTTTTGAGAACACATTGCTGCAATAGGTCCTTGAGGTGAAAGTATGTACAATTTTCAAAGGTGAGTGAAGACAGCTAATACTGTACTTGTGAGGTTTCCAGATTTCTTTCAGATCCTTAATGGCCTAAGCTGTAGTGTAGCAATATTACAATGGAGATAGCCCAGACCTCTACATCACATCTATTTCTCATCTTATATGCCAAGGTTCTCAGGCATCATAAAAGCTCTGGGAAGTTGTTTATAGAAAAGCAGCAGGCAGATCACAAAAATTATTTGTTCCAGGGCAAAGCACAGAGGTTGTTTGCCTTCGTATCTCAGGACAGGTAGAGTTGAGAGAATGGGAAACTCCTTTTGTATTTTCTCAATGTGTTGTCAATATGAACTGTGTGGAGGGCTTTTTTGTACTCCAAGCAAGACTACATTCTTTAGAAAAAAAAAAAAAAAACATTTGAATAGCTTCCTAAGTTCAGTCAGTGTTGTTCTTTCTCATTAGGTTATAGAGCAGTCCAGGCAGGACACTTACTTAGTTATATGTCTCTAAATCATGTTATTTTCCACTGTTTTGATTTTAAAACATCCATTCAATGTTACCACTGTCACAGAGACTTTGCATCTCTAGCTATCCCCACATGGAAAGCCACCCTATAAATGTCCATAGTAGTATCTCTTATTTAAGTCTTTGTTGAAATATCGCCTTACTACGGAAGTCCTCAGACTACCTTAACTAACCCAACCTTCTCATCTATTATTACTTACACATTTCATAATATTTATTTATGTATAAAATTTTAAATACTCATTGGTTTATTTTCTTGTTGTATAGTTATTTCACCAAATTTAATTTCCTTAAATAATTAAATTTATCATTTTTAGGTCATTGTTTTGTATTTTTAGTTCACTATAGAACTCTCAGATACTAGAACAAATCTTTAAAATACTTCAGAAATACACACAGAATATGTGTGTGTGTGTGTGTTTGTGTGTATGTGTGCATGCACGCGTGCACACAAACACATGCACAGAATGATATAGAAAACTTGAAAATGATGAGACCAGGAAAAAAATCTCTCTTGTCAGTAACAGAACTTTTTCACATGTTAAAAGAGAAGCTGTGGAATTGGCTTAAGTTTCTCTCCATTCAGTTTGATGTTGGCAATTGGTTTGCTGTATATTGCTCTTATTATGTTTAGGTTTGTTCCTGTTATCCCTGACCTCTCCAAGACCTTTATCATGAAAGGATGTTGAATTTTGTCGAAGGCTTTTTCCGCATCTAGAGAGATAATCATATGGTTTTTTTTTTTTTTCTGTTTGTTTATATGGTGGATCACGTTGATAGATTTTCGTATGTTAAACCATCCCTGCATTCCAGGTATGAAGCATACTTGGTCATGGTGGATGTATGTATTCTCTGATGTATTCTTAAATTCGGTTTGCCAGTATTTTATTGAGTATTTTTGCATCGATGTTCATCAGGGATATTGGTCTGTAGTTTTCTTTCTAAGTGTCTTTGTGAGGCTTGGGTACCAAAGTTATTGTGGCCTCATAAAAAGAGTTTGGCAATGAACCTTCTGTTTCTATCTTGTGAAACAGTTTGAGGAGTAGTGGTATTAGTTCTTCCTTGAATGTCTGGTAGAATTCTGCGCTGAATCCATCTGGCCCTGGACTTTTTTTGGTTGTAAGGATTTTGATGAATGCTTCTATAACATTGAGGGTTATAGGTCTATTTAAGTTGTTTGTGTGTTCTTGATTTAATTTTGGTAAGTGATAGTTATCCAGAAACTTGTCCATTTCCTTTGAATTTTCAATTTTTGTGGAATACAGATTTTCAAAGTATGACCTGAAAATTGTCTGGATTTCCTCTGTGTCTGTTGTTATGTTCCCCTTTTTGTTTCTGATTTTTTTAATTTGCATATTCTCTCTGTGCTTTTTCATTAATTTGGATAAAGGTTTGCCTATCTTGTTGATTTTCTCAAAAAAACAAAAAACAAAAAAAAAAAAAAACAACTTTTCATTGCATTGATTTTTTGTATTGTTTTCCTGGTTTCTATTTTGTTGATTTCAGCCATCAAGTTGATTATTTCCTGGCATCTACTCCTACGGGGTGAATTCGCTTCTATCTGTTCTAAGACTTTCAGTTGTGCTGTTAATTCTCTTATGTGACTATCCTCTATTTTCTTAATATGGGCACTTAGTGCAATAAACTTCCCTCGTAGCACTGCTTTCAAGGTGTCCCATAAGTTCGAGTATGTTGTATCCTCATTCTCGTTGAATATTAGAAAGTCCTTAAATTCTTTCTTTATAAGCCAATTCCTCTAAAATCAGGAACAAGACAAGGCTGCCCTCTCTCTCCATATATCTTCGATATCATACTAGAAGTTCTAGCTAATGCTATAAGACAACAAAAGGAGATCAAGGGGATCCAAATTGGAAAGGAAGAAGTCAAACTGTCTCTATTTGCAGATGATATGATAGTTTACATAAGCGACCCAATAAACTATACCAGGGAATCCCTACAGCTGATAAACACCTTCAGCATACTAGCAGGATACAAGATACACTAAAAAGAAATCAGTAGCCCTACTTTTTTCAGACAACAAAGAGACAGAGAAACATCACCCTTTACAATAGCCACAAGCAACATAAAGTATCTTGGTGTAACGCTTACCAAACAAGTAAAAGACCCATATAATAAGGACTTTGTGGCTCTAAAGAAAGAAATTAAAGAAGATACAAGAAAATGGAAAGATATCCCATGCTCTTGGATAGGTAGGATAAACATAGTAAAAAATGGCAATCTTGCCAAAAGCAATGTACAGATTCAATGCAATCCCCATTGAAATCCCACCACAATTCTTCACCGACCTTGAAAGGATAATAATCAACTTTATATGGAAAAACAAAAGACCCAGGATAGCCAAAAACAACCCTATTCAATAAAAGAACTTCAGGAGGCATCACCATTCCTGACTTTAAGCTCTACTACAGAGCTATAGTTCTGAAAACAGCCTGGAATCGGCGTAAAAATAGACAGGTAGACCAATGGAATCGAATTGAAAATCCTGATATTAACCCACGCACCTATGAACACCTGATATTTAACAAAACTGCTAAAATTATACAATGGGGCAAGGACAGCACCTTCAACAAATGGTACTGGCACAATTGGATGATAGTGTGTAGAAGACTGCAGATAGACCCATGTCTGTCGCCATGCACAAAACTCAAGTCCAAATTGAGCAAAGACCTCAAAATCAATAAAGCCACGTTGAACTTCTTAGATGAGAAAGTAGGAAGTACCCTTGAACAAATTGTTATAGGAGACCGCTTCCTGAAGATAACTCTAGGGGCACAGACACTGAGAGAAACAATTAATAAATGGGACCTCTTCAAACTTAGAAGCTTCTGTAAGGCAGAGGACACAGTTGACAAGACCAAATGGCACCCCACAGACTGGGGAAAATATTTTCACCAATCCTATATCCGACAAAGGGCTGATCTCCAAAATATACAAAGAACTCAAGAAACTAGTCAACAAAACACCAAGTAACCCTATTTAAAAGTGGGGTACAGAACTGAAGAAAGAATTCTCAATGGAGGAAATCAAAAAGGCTGAAAAACACTTAAGAAAGTGCTCCACATCCTTAGCTATCAGGGAAATGCAAATCAAAACAACTTTGAGATACCATCTTACCCCTGCCAGAATGGCTAAAATTAGAAACATCAATGATGACTTATGTTGGAGATGATGTGGAGAAAGGGGGACACTCCTCCACTGCTGGTAGTAGTGCAAACTCATACAGCCATTTTGGAGATCAGTATGGCGGTTCCTCAGGAAAATGGGAATTAGTTTACCACAGGACCCGGCAATCCCCCTCTTAGGCATATACCCAAAGCATTCACATCCATGCAACAAAGGCATCCGTTCAACTATGTTCATATCAGCACTATTTGTAATAGCAAGAACCTGGAAGCAACCTAGATGCCCCTCTATTGAAGAATGGTTAATGAAGATGTGGCACATCTACACAATGGAATACTACTCTGCAGAAAAAAGTAATGGTATCTTGAAATTCGCAGGCAAGTGGATGGCACTTGAAGAAACCATCCTGAATGAGGTAACCCAGTCACAAAAAGAGGAACACAGTATGTTCTGACTCATATATGGATTTTAGACCTAGATCAAAGGATCACCAGCCTATAATTTATACCACCAGAGGAACTAGGATACAAGGTGCATTCTAAGAGATTCATATGAAGTCCCTCACAGAACTGGTAATGGACAAGTCCCCCAGAGCTCAGGGAAAGTGGGGGGGGGCAGCGAATGGAGAGAGAAGTAGGAGAAAATGAGGGGGAGGAAAGGAAAACATGTGCAACCAGGAAGATTTTGCCTGGTTAGGAATAGAAGACAGGAAAGAGAGAGAGAGAGAGAACATAAAATAGGGAGCCAATATTGGTTTGAAGATAAAATTGAACACAAAGAAAAGTATAGAGAACTACAAGGCTGCTGCCAACTAACAATTTGAGCTTCCATGGAAAGGCTATCATAAATGCCCTTCCCAGAGAGTGAGATCAACAACTAACTTACACATGGAGCCCTCAACTAATGCCTGTTGGCAACAAAAGCAAACATAAACACTTAGTTGAAGTAGAACTCAGATGCAGAGGGAGAGGACAAGACCAGGCAGCAGAAACACATAGAGACAGCTTACCTGAACAAGGAGTAGCTAACAGTCCACCAGACTGATACCTGGGAAGCCAGCATGGAACTGACTCAGGCCCTCCTGAATATGGGTCTCAGCCAGAAGGACTGAGCAGTCTAAGGGACCTCAGACAGTGGAGCCAGGATGTATCCCTGGAGCACAAAAGGACTTTGCGAACACATCTCCCATGGAGGGATAACTGCCTTAATCTAGAGACAGGAGAGAAGCCCTAGTCCCTACTTCACATGACCTGTCAGATCTACATGACCCCTACTGGATGACATTCCCCTACATATGGAATTGGGGTGGGGGATGGGAGGGGAGGGTGGTTAGAGTGCAGGTGAGAGGGCAGAGAGGGTAAAAGGGAGGGAAGGATAGAGGAAGAGAGGGAGTGAGGAAGGTTGAGAGGGAGGAAGGGAGAGGGAACTGGGATGGACATGTAAAATAATAAATTAAATTAAAAAAAATTCTTTGACTCAAAAATTTAAGTTCAAGGACAAGTTACTTTTGAAAAGGATTTCTATTTTTGTTTCCACAGAAAATGAAAAGCTGTGGATTCCTTCCAGACTAATGTGGTTTGATCAAGCCAGACTGCCTGAAACAGAGTACGAGGTGATCCTAAATTCAAAACAGCTGGACCAAGCAGCCTTACAGACTACAGCCAGGATTTCTGAATCTTCTCTGAATCCCCCATGACAGTGCCCCTTACCAGCAAGAAGTAGTTTGGAAAGAACAATGCCCAAATTCCCAAATATTGTCTATGCATATTTGTTTTCATTATAATGGACTTTGTTATATAAAATAAATTAATAATAATAATAATAATAATAATAATAATAATAATAATAAAAGAGAAGCTGTGATTTAGTGTTTTTGTTTCTGTTTATATGGAAAACTTGGAAAATGCTAGTGATAGAAGAACAAGTATCTCCTATTACTAAGTATAAATGTTATGAAAAAGGAACAATAAAAAGAAAAGGCAGTAGATAGAATACATTTTGGGAGAATTGAAAGGGCTATTTTCAAACATATGAGGTCAAAGATTGAAGGTAGCAACTTTACCATGTAAAAAACTAAGTGGCAGAGTTGTGAGAGCAGATTCATTGGTGAACATTTCATTGTGCATTGCAATTACCACATGAGCTCAAAATATGCCCTACCAACTCACAAAGAGTCTGGGTTAGTTATGTGATAACAGTGTCAGTTTTTCTGTGTAAAGATCAAAGTTAAATTGAAAATATGTATATGTAGCACCTTAGTTTCTCCTTAGGCAGGAGGCATATCTAAGAAGCTATTAAGATAACTCATTTTTAAAGGGAACTGGGATTGATATGTAAAATAAAAAATAAATAAATAATAATATATAAAACAAGATAACTCATTTTCTTAGCAGAAAGGATGGAAGCTGTGTGCATTTTCACCATGCTTGGTAATTTGCATGTAGAACTAATTTATAAATGAAAGTCCAAAATTTAATAAAAGAAGAAGACTATGGATCAGGTGTGAGGTTCAGCTACATCTGTCCTACAAAAAGAAGATGAAAATTCATGACTACTTGTCAGGAGAACACAGAAGCTCCTGAACAATTAGAGAATAACTCCAAGAGTCAGGGAGGAAGATCATCTTGGTGTCTTTAGATAACTTAAAACTATAGTGTGTCATTAGTTCCTGAAATGGGACTAGCTGGCTGGTCTGAACCCTCAGTCAGTACTAAAGAAAACACTGTAGACTTCTATTGGATATGCTCAAGTGGGAAGCACAAGTGAAAGATGGAGAGCAGCCTCCCCCACCTTGCAGGGTTGAGACCACAGGGGAGCCGGGTCTTTTATGCCTATAAACTTAAACAAATTGAAAAATATTTTTAATTAGCATAAAATAATGGATTTCCTTATTGTTTTTATGCATATGCATAATTATACTTAATTTTAGTTTATTTCCCTCCCCTATTGCTCTTCTTTATCCATTCTGGCTAGCCACAGGATGATCACAATCTTCCCTCCTAATAACTTCCCCTGCTGCTTTCATATCATACAGATTCCATTACTCTCTCTCTCTCTCTCTCTCTCTAATTTCCTCCTTCCCCAGCTCTGACTAGCTCATCTTTTCCTTTCATGTTCCTTTACATACAAGTCCAGTGCATACATACATATACATACATACTCATAAGCATGTATAAATATTTGAATATAGAATCTGTATGTGATAGATAATGTGATGTTTATAGTTCTCATTTAAGAAAAATAAAATCAGATGAGATTGGGAGTGTTCTGGATGGTATGGCTTGTCAGAATGGCTAAAATTGGAAAAACCAATGACAGCTCTTGGGGGAATGGTGGAGAGGATATGGAGAATGGGGAATACTCCTCCACTGCTAGTGGGAATGCAAATGAATTAGATTCCCAGAACCTTCATAAAAAAATGCCAGGGCACACTTATACTACCAGTAGTAGGAAAGTGGGGTCAGACAAATTTCTGGGCTCCTTGAGTAGCCACTATAGCTTCATCAGTGACTTTTCCCTCCCTTTTTGATGTTTCAAGACAGGGTTTTTTGTTTTTTGTTTTTTTTCTTTCTGAGTAGCTTTGGAGTCATCTTGGAACTCACTTTGTAAGCCAAACTGTATTCCAACTCACAGAGATCCACCTGCCTCTGCCTCCAGAGTACTGGGATTAAATTCTTGTGCCACCACCACCCAGCTCAAAAAAATAATAGCCTAGGCTGGCCTCAAACTCATGATCCTCCTGCTTCTGCCTCCTTCAGTAATTCCTACCAGCATGTGCCACTACAACCGGCAGGACATCATAAGACCCTGAAAAAATGATCTTCTTTTCTTTCTTTCTTTCTTTCTTTCTTTCTTTCTTTCTTTCTTTCTTTCTTTCTTTCAAGACAGGGTTTTTCTGTGTATCCCTGGCTGTCCTAGAACTCATTTTGTAGACCAGACTGGCCTCAGACTTACAGAGTTACAGAGATCTGGCTGTCTCTTGTGAATACTGAGTTTAAAGACATGCACCACCACTACCCAGAAGAAGTGAGAATCCCTATCTCTCAAATCCAGATGGATGACACTTGAAAAATGACCCACAAGGTTGTCCTCTGACCTATACACACATACACACACTCACACACACACACACACTCACACACACATATACACACACATATCCACACCTGCACACACATTAACACACACACAGATGCAAACACATAAACAAAAATATTAATATATATATATATACGTATTTTTCTTTTTTTATTTATAATTTTTTATTTAATTTTATATAACAAAGTCCAATTAAATTAAAACAAACATTTATACACAATATTTGGGAATTTGGGCGTTGTTCTTTCCAAACTACTTCCTGCTGGTAAGGGGCACTGTCTTGGGGGATTTGAAGAAGATTCAGATATCCTAGCTTATATACGTATTTTTCTAGAGCTTATATTTTAGACTACTGAATTGTCATAGTTTAAGCAATAATAATGGTTATTTTAAATATTACATAATAATGTATTTCACAATTTTTATTTATTGTTATTTATCTATTTATTTAACAAACGTGTAAGAGTGTTTTGTTCGTATGCATGTCTGTGTACCAAGTGCATTCCTGGTGCCTCTAGGAAAAGAGTTTCAGACTGTTGTTACCAGTCATAACAGTGTGTGGAACTGCACCTGGATCTCCTGTAAGAGCTCCAAATGCTCTTAAGAATCCATTATTTCCACCCCATTTTAGCTACTTTTATATTCCTTAAATTGGGATTTCAGAATTGATGCTTGTAGTTTCTAAAATCAAAATATATTATTGATTTGATTGAATTTTACTACTTTGTATGCTAATTTGGAGACACTCTATAGTTATTATATTTCTCATTTTGCTGCAGGATATAATAGCTTTATTTCTTCTTCCCCTTTCATTGAATTTTTATTGTACTGGGAATAAAACTCAGAGCCTTGAAAATGCTAGACAAGTGTTGTCCCACTGAATCATAACTCTAGCCACTCTCACTAATTAATATTTTTTTCTTTTATAAACTTAATTGCAACAGCATTAACTTAGTAGAGGGCTGGCACGGTTCTTGATTAATTTCTTCACTAATATGTTCTGATTGCTTTTTAACCAGTGCAAACCTTTACTTTGATTTAAATTGGTTTTCTATTTAGTCTTATTTACAATCTTCTATTAACTCATAAGTTACATAACTTTGTTTTATTGGAATACCAAGATAGACATGGACTAGGGGAATTCATGATTGTGAAGCACGTGCTGTATGCCCTGCCTTTGTATGAGTTCCAAAAAATCCAAATTAATGTTCTCAAGATTTCTTCACAAGCATTTCACCCACTGAGCTGTCTTGCATCTCTGATGTACTTAGATGTAATTCCCTATCTGGGCACTTGATAACAATATAATAAGAAATCCTAGTATTAATTCATCTAAAGTATTCATCTGTAAATCAGTGCTGAAATTTGCTTAGAATGCAGAACTCAGAATATTTTGATAAAAACTGTAAAATAAATTATATTAGCTTCAAAGTTGCAATACACAGACAATCATGTATTTTGAAGTGTCTTGGCTTATTAGTATTATTCAAAAATCTTACCTTGTTAAATCATGTGCCTTATGAGCTAGGAATTAATACTGAAGTATGGGTTATGAGTATATACTCCTAGGAAAATATTTCTAACATTTTATTACTTTTAATACCTTTGCATTTAATTACTAATTACATTTAATTACTAATATTATAAGGGTAGATTCTAGAAATTTCTATAACTGATCTAATTTGAAGATCAGAAAGACAGTGAGTTTCAAGTGGGATATATTTATGTTCGCGGGTACATACATGTTAGTAACAAAGCAAAGTGGTCATGAGGGAAATTATTAAATTGGATTATGACATAATTGTTATAGTGTATACTCAATGTCTGGTCTTGAAATAGTTACAAAATCTGGTTTCTATGAAGATTCAGGAAACACTGTTTTCATCCATTTCAGAGCTGGTGTTGTCATCTGCAGTATTATCTGTTTGATGCTGCAATCATGTTTAATGTTTAGACTACCAGTCAGTCAGATAATAACCAGATCCCGTTAAGTCAAAGGTATTAAATAAAAATTGTCTATCATTTTTGAAGTTTGTGTAGACCATTTTCTGAGTTATCATTCATATTTTGTTTCCATTTGAGTATCTCAAAAATGAATCCTTTATCTCAACAGGCCTAAAACTGTTGTCATATCTGCCACTTCCCTCCTATCAATAATTTCATTGTTTTCCAGTGTTTCATGTACCATTTTATCAAGTTCACAAGCAATGTTGTTATCTTCAATATCTGCTATATAAAATATTAAATTAAGTGTAAGCTAATAAAAGTCTTTGTAAGCATGAAAGAAAAGAATGGATGACAAAAGGGATAACAATGTATAAAGGAACATTTCTTAAGAAAAGAAACTTGATTTATACATGGATACAACAAGTAATATGGACTCCTAGAATGTTTAGAGCTGTGATCAATCTACCAAGTATTAGTATTTAGGCATTTGTACTGGCCTGCCTTTGGTGTTCTGACAAGATATGCCCTCAGCTGCTGCCACTACCTATAAAGGGCCCTGCCCTCCTCTTGCCTTCATTTCCTCACTCTATTTCTGTCTTTCTCATTCTGCCACTGGTTCCTCTCTCCCATTGTTCTACCCACCACTTTGGGATGAGTCTACCCCCTCCCCTTTACCCCTTTTACAATCCTTTCCCCTTAATAATAAAAAAGAAAACTCTACTTGAACTCTGTTGAATGATGTCTTACTCTCTCAAACCACTTTTTTTTTTTAATTACAACACCAAGACTTGACATTCAGAGTTGTATAGGCTGTATGAAAAGATAGGAAGCATGTGCATCAGGTTGCTGTGCAAACTAATGCTGTATATAGGGTGATTGGGTCCTTAAACAAGAACATTTGGATATTGATCGAAAAATTACTAGTGGATGATCATAGGTTGGAAGCTAAAGAAGGGCTTCTGAATGGTAAGTCAAGTTTGTAATCTAAAATGTTAGATATGGGTAAAATTGCAAGAACTGAACAGGGAAGAAAAATAGTAGGTGAAGGTAAGCAGATTAACTATTGTCAAGACATTAACTTTGTCAAAGATGTGGACAGTTAGTATTGCTCAAATTCAAGAGATATCAGTATATCAATATCAAGTTTCAGATTGCTGTGGGGGAAATGATGGAAAGAATGAGTAAGATTTCTGGTCTAGATTTGGTTTATATATGGTCTATGTCTGGTTTTGTGTTTAGTGGAGTTTAGTGACTCCATTCTAGGGTACATTAAACACTGGAAAATATTGGTGTTACACGAAGAAAAGGAAGTGATGTATGTGATGTCAACAGTTTTGGATCACTTGATTGAAGGATTTATTTCTGAGATATTCAAATGGAAGCATTAATGCTAATCAGCACTCAAAGACTGGTTTTGCCCAAGAAAATAATGTTGGCTGTTAATGGTATATTACAGGAGAGCAAAAGACTGCTTCAAAGGGAATATGCTACAGAAAAGTGGACTAGAAAGGACATTTACCATAAGGCCAACGCGGGCTTTCTAAAGCACTACTTTTGTTTGTTTGCTTTTCAGGAAAAACCATCTTTAATAAACTATCTGTTAATTATAGGGAATTTCTGAAAATTAAACTGACAAATGCTAAACCATTCATTGGAAGAGTTTCTAAACACTGCATGGTATCCCTTTCTAATTATCCCTACGAGTTTCCTAGGCTTTGCCTAGTAATATGATAGATCAGATTGCAAACCACCACACCAGGAAGTCCTTATGCTCCCTCACTTGCCTGTTTTTAGGACCACAAAGATCCGAGGGCAGAGAAAGCAGAAATTCTGGTTTCACTCAAAAGGATTTGCAACAGTTACAGAAAGAATGTTTCATCCTGTACAGACCAATACCCACATTACTCTTAAAAAATGCCTCACTATGTTTTCAGAGTGAAGTCATCACCCCTAGTTCCTAAATAGCTCCACATGGTGTCTTTTGTTGATGTTGTTGCTGTTTTGAGACAAGGTATCTTTATATAGACTTTTCTATGTGGAACACTAATTTCTATTGGATAATCAATGTGTGAAGGACAAATCTACAATGATTCCTTAACATGTCCACATAATTTGAAGTAAAAGCCAAAAGAAGCAAACAGAGGTAGCAGTTCTATATGCAGGTCTGCTTTTTGTTCCAGGCTTATTTAATTAACATCCAATGAAAAATATTTCTTCCTACTTGTGGTAAAGCTGTTTGTCAATAAAGTGGAAGATGCCCACTGGATCTACAAAATTTGCGGGATTAGACTCAGACTTTCTCAACATGGGTCTCAGAAGTCCTGGCATTCTAAACCACCTCTGAAAGTGGAACCAGGATGTATTCCTGATGCACAAAAGGACTTTGGGAGCACATATCCCCATGAATACTCCCTTTATGTAGAGGCAGTAGGGAGGGCCTAGTCCCTACTCCAAATGACTTGACAGATTTTGGGAAGGAGGAAGAGGGAACCGGGACTGATATAAAAAGTAAAAAATGCAGGATTAATTAAACATAAAGAATTGTTAATTTCCTTAAGTAACCATAAGTAGTAATATTTTGTCTGTAGTTTTACCATTTCAGCAGCTCATCAGAACAAACTTACTACCTGCAGTAGGCACACAAATTATGCATCTATCATTTTTATTAAAATCCTAAATCATTAGGAAAGCTTTTCAATTACTATTAATAAAAAGAGTTGATTAGTAATCAGAAGCATTTTCATGGAAATGACAACAGATGCATATGAGCTCCAAGACAGTGAGGTATGTCAGAGCAAATCAGCCTGTGAATTGTTCCCTCATCAAAGCATGTTTTTAAGGCAGAGTTTGCATGTTTATCAGCCAAAGAGCCCTGCCAAACTTGTAAAATTTAAAGGTGAGTTTTAAAGAAGTGGGACTATAAATGGGTCTATTTTAGGTTGTTGGGTTTATTTGGCTGTGTGTGAAGGGAAGCACTCTGTTGTTTCATAGTGAAATAAAAATGTGATCTTTGGAATTTTAATGACTAAGAAAACTTCCTGTATGCTCAGTGTCCTTGTATTAATATTTGCAGATGAGAGAATTTTCTGATATAAAAGTAGAAACCATCTTTTTTCAATATGTTAATTATATTTTATATCATTTATTCATTGATAGAAACATAAAGTACATTTATTATAGTAGGCATATTAATTTGAATGTTACAAATATTGGAATTCTGTGCAAAATGCAGTGATATCCAATTCAGAGATTTGCTTACTGGAATAAAAATGAGACCATTACTTTGCATGTTTAGCCTTATTTGTGAATGAAGTTTCTGGGATGACTTGAGCAATGTTTACTAAATTGCCTATTGCATTTATATGATACAGATAGCAAAAGAAAATATTTCACAATTGATGGGGCAGAGAATGAGGAAACACATGTGAGTGCTTTCCCCACAATGAAGGAAGCTGGAAAAGCATTGCATGAATCACAAAATGAGGTCTCTGAGAGATCTCTTGATGCACAAATCTAATTTCTCATTCTCAGAACTTGCCATTTTTTTGTAATTATCCAAGCTTTACTTTTTTGGCAATACATTCTTATGCCATCTCATATCAATTATTCTCATCCTAGAATCTACTCCTCAGATCTGAATAACAGCTGGAAAATAAAAGTAGACTACTTTCTACTTTCTCTCCATTTTCGAGGTTATATTATAATTGCATAATTTCCTTCTTCCCTTTTCTACCTTTAAACCCTCCCAAATCCCTCCCCCTTTCTCTCTTTCAAATTCATGGCTTCCCTATTTTTTAAAAAAGTAAAGTTTCACACACACACACACACACACACACACACACACACACATATATATCATGCTCAGTCTATAGAATGTTACTACTAGACTGCATATTTACAGGGCTGTTTGATATTGTATAAATGATTGCTGTGTTTTTTCCTAGGAAACACTATTTCTCTCACTCTCAACATTCTTTAGTTCCCTGTTGTTCTTTGTGTAGGGTTGAAGTCTCAAGGATGCTTTCCTAGCTCACTTTAGCAGGACTATTGTTCTTCAGCTCATATGTAGACAACCCTGTTGGTGAGACTTAACAGGTACAACGAATGACCTAGGATAACCAGTCACACACCAAACTCCTTGATTCTCTAATTCTTACAATATTTCTATTCTTTCTTCCACAATGTTCCCTAAGTCTCAGATGCTAGAAACTTATTGCAGATGCAGATGTATCAACAGGGACTGAAAACCAAAACTCTGCATTTTCATTAGACTTTTTCTAATGGTTTCCATATGTTGCAGAAATTTTTTAAAAAAGAGTTGAGAACTATATTTATCTATACACCTCTTACCTTTTTGGCCCAGAAAGCAGAAAGTTGTCATTCCTCCAATTTAGAGAAGGTTTGCTAAGTTTGGTAGAACAAAATAATATTTGATGAAATTTACTTTCAGCCTTTTCAGTGATATTGCACAAACATGTGGGTTTGATTTATTCATTCTTAAATTGTTGATTTAATTAATCCCTTCACTTGGCTAGTAAGAAGTGAAAATTCACTCATTATTTGTTTGGCAGTAAGTTACTAACATGGAGTAAAGTGTCTTCCATCACTCATTCAGTTGTCTTTTCTTTATGATATGCACAAACTGGTTTAAGCTGCCATCTACCTAAAGGCTTACTGCACAATTTTCTGGGTACATTTCTTCAACATCATTTTTCTCCTAGCAGCAATAATGACATGGATTCTCTTATCAGAAAACTGGGTCTTTCAAATCCCTATAGGATTCTTCCCTAGAAAAATAATAACAACTCTCATTGGCAACTGACAATGTGAATAGGTAATAAGAGCAACAAGAACACATTTCTAGTGTTACTGCTCATTTCCCAATTCCACATAAATAAGATATTTCTGTGCTCTGATAGTGTCCAGTGATTCCTAAGCAGCTATGCTCAGGCAGAAGCTAGGCAACTGCACAATAATCACAAGAGATGATTTAAAAATGGAAATTGCAAGCATCTCAGTAACTCTAGATTCAAGAACCTGTCTTGTTTTTTTAGGTCTTTCAAGCAACTCTGACTTTAGATAATGCACAGAGCCCCCACCATCACCAAGGTATTTTCATTTAATTCACTATTTAAGAAGTCTTATTACTCTATTATATAATGTAACATTTTTGTGAATTTCAAGCTTTTAAAGACAGTAATAATATAATCTCAGAAACATCTGTTAACTTCCCACGCAAGAATGTTAACTACACTCACAAAAAATAGGCAATAGAAAATAATCCCACTTTACCAGACCCCCCAAAAAAAGTAGAGCAAACACACTCACAATACTACCACCACCAACAAATCAAAAAACAAACAAGAATTAACAATCAACGGTCCTTACTTTCCTTCAGTATCAATAGTCTTAACTTGGCTGTAAGAAGACACAGGTTAACAGAATTACGAAGACAGAACCCATACTTTTGCTGCATTCAAGGAACACATCTAAGCTTCAAAGACAGACACAACCCCAGGGGAAAGGGTCTTCCGATCAAATGGGCCCAAGAAGCAAGCAGGTGTAGCTATCTTAATATCTAACAAGTTAGACTTCAAACCAAAATCAATCAAAAGAGATGAAAACATGTCAATTCATGTTCATCACAGGAGAAATCCATCAATACAAAGTATCAATTCTGAACATCTATGCCCCAAATACAAAGGCACCCACATTCATAAAAGAAACATTACTAAAACTCAAATCTCACATAAAACCTCACATACTCATAGGAGGAGACTGCAACATCCCACTCTCACCACTAGACAGGACCACCAAACAGAAACTTAACAAAGAAAGAAAAGAATTAACAGATGTTATATCCCAATTGGTTTAACAGACATCCAAAGACAAAAGAATATACCTTCTTCTCAGCTCCATATGTAACCTTCTCTAAAACTGACCACATACTAGGCAACATAACAAACTTCAACAGATACACAAAGAATGGAATAGCCCCCTGTATCTTATCAGAGCACTATGCTTTAAAGTTGGAATGCAATAACAACACAAATTGCAGAAACCCTACAAACTCATGGAAACTGAACAATGCACTATTGCACCACTCCTGGGTCAAGGAATAAATAAATAAAGAAATTAAAGATCTAGAATTCAATGAGAATGAAGACACAACATACCCTAACTTATGGGATATGTTGAAGGGAGGATAGTCACATTAGAGAATTAACAGCACAACTGAAAACCCTAGAACAAAAAGAAGCAAACTCACCCTGGAGGAGTAGATGCCAGGAAATAATCAATTTGAGGGCTGAAATCAAATTAGTAGCTATAAAAACAATACAAAGAATCAATGTAACAAGGAAGTGGTTCTTCGAGAAAATCAACAAGATAGACAAACCTTAAACCAAACTAACAAAAAAAGCAGAGAAAGAACAAACAAATCAGCAATATCAGAAATGAAAAGGGGGAAATTCAGAGACTCCTCAGGTCATAATTTGAAAACCTGTACTCCACAAAATTCGAAAATTCAAAGGTAATAGGCAAATTTCTGGAGAGCTATAACTTATGAGAATTAAATCAAGAACAGATAAGCAATTTAAATAGACTTATACCCCTAATGAAACTAATCAAAAGTCACCCAATGGGGGGAAAAAATCCAGGGCCAGATGGCTTCAGTGCAGAATTCTACCAGAAATTGAAAGAAGAGTTAATACCAATACTCCTCAAATTATTCTACACAATAGAAGCAGAAGGTTCCTTACCAAACTCCTTTACAAAGATACAATTATCTTGATACCCAAGCCACACAAAGACACAACTAGGAAAGAGAACTATAGACCAATATACTTTATGAACATTGATGCAAAAATACTAAATAAAATACTGCCAAATCACATCCAAAACAATCAGAGAAATCGTCTATGATAACCAACTAGGCTTCTTCCTTGGGTTCAGCATACAAAAATCATCAATGTGATCCACCATATAAACAAACTGCAAAAGAAAAACTACATGATCATTTTACTAGATGCTGAAAAAGCCTGTGACAAAATTCAACACCCTTTCAAGATAAAGGTCTTGGACAGATCAGGAATAACAGGAACAAACCTAAACATAATAAAATCAATATAGAGTAAACCAACAGACAACATCAAACTAAATGGAGAGAAATTTAATGTGATTCCACTAAAATCAGGAACAAGACAAGGCTGCCCACTTTCTCCATATCTCTTCCTTCATTATTGTACTTAAAGTTCTAGCAATAAGACAACAAAAGTATACAAATTGGAAAATTAGAAATCAAACTTTCACTATTTGCAAATGAATAATAGTTCCCATAAGTGACACACACACACACACACACACACACACACACACACACACACACACAAAAAAAAAAAAAAAAAAAAAAAAAAAAAAAAAAACTCTACTAGGGAACTCCTGTTAAACACCTTCAGAAAAGTGGCAGGATACATGAATAACAAAAAAAAAAAAATCCGTAGCCCTATTTATACAGATGTTAAAGGGCTAAGAAAAGAAAGGAATCAGAGATAATAGAAACATCATCCTTATGATAGCCACAAACAACATAAAATATCTTGGGGTAGCTAACCAAACAAGTGGAAAACCTACACAGCAAGAAGCTTGCATCTTTAAAGAAAATACCAGAAAATGGAAAGATCTCCCATGCTCTTGGATAGGTACAATCAAAATAGTAAAGATGGCAATCTTGCCAAAAGCAATCTATAGATTCAATGCAATCTGATTAAATTCCCAGAACAATTCTTCACCAACCTTGAAAGAACAATACTCAACTTTATATATGAAAAAACAAAAGACCCAGGATAGCCCCAAATCCCCTGTACAATAAAGGAACTTCAGGAGGAATCACCATCCCTGACTCCAAGCTCTACTATAGTCTTGAAAATAGTTTGGTATAGGCACAAAAATAGACAGGAAGACTAATGGAATCAAATGAAAATCCTGATATTAACACACACACCTAGAGACACCTGATTTTTGACAAAATACCTAAAAATATATAATGAAAAGAGGAAAGCATCTTCAACAAATGGTGCTAGCATAACTTGATGCTGACTTGTAGAAGACTGCATATAGACCTATATCTATCACCATTCACAAAACTTAACTCTGAATGGATCAAAGACCTCAGCCACATTTAAACTCTTTAAAGAGAAAGTGGGAGGTATCTTTGAACAAACTGGTACAGGAGACTGCATCCAAAACTTAACACTGGTAGCACAGACACTGAGATCAACACTTAATAAATGGGACCTCCTAAAATTGAAAAGATTTTGTAAGGCAAAAGCAGAGTCAACTAGAGAAAAACAGCAGCTCACAGAATGGGAAAACATTGCCAACCCCACATCTGACAGAAGGCTGATATCCAAAATATACAAAGAACTCAAGAAGTTAGTTACCAAAACACCAAATAATCTAATTAAAAAGTGGGGTACAGAATTAAATAGAGAATTCTCAATAAAGGAATCTAAAATGGCTGAAAGTCACTTAAGAAAGTGATCACCATCCTTAGCCATCAGGGAAATGCAAATCAAAATAACTGATATTCCATTTTACTACTGTCAGAATTGCTAAAATCAGAAACACCATTGACCATTTATGTTAGAGAGTATGTGGAGAGAGGGTTAACCTTCCTCCACTGTTGGTGGGAGTACAAACTTGTACAGCCATTTTTGAGATCATTGTGGTATTTTCCCAGGAAAATGGGAATCAATCCACCACATGATCCAGTAATTCCCCTCTTAGGAATATACCCAAATGATCCATTTCCATGCAACAAAGACATCTGTTCAACAATGTTCATAGAAGCTTATTTGTAATAGCGTAAAATTAGAAACAACCTAGATGCCCCACAGCTGATTAATGGATAAAGAAAATGTGGTACATATACACAACAGAATACTACTCAGCAGAAAAAAAAAAAAAAACAATGGAACCTGGAACCTTGAAATTTGAAGTCTAATGGATGGAACTAGAAGAATTCTGAGTGACATGATCCATTCACAAAAACAAGAGCATGTTATGTGCTTACTCATATATCGATTTTAGATAAAGAGCAAAGGATCACCAGCCTACAGATCACAATGCCAGTGAAGCTAGGATACAAGGAGGACCCTAAAAGAGACATACAAGGTCCCCCACAGAAGGGAAAAGGGTCAAAATCTCCTGAACATATTGGGAGGGGGGAGGGGCAGTGAGTTGAGAGTGAGTTAGGAGAAAGAGAAGGAGAGAGGAGAACATGAGGAACCAGGAAGATTGAATCGGGGGAGGAATGCAGGACAGTAAGAAAAGAAATACTATAATAGAGGGAGCCATTATAGGTTTGATTTGAAAACTGGCACTAGGGAAATGTCCAGAGACCTACAAGGATGAGCCCAACTAACAATCTTAGAACCCTCATCCAATAGCTGATGGAAGCAGAAGGAACAAAACACTGAACTGAACTTCTGGGATCCATATGCACACAGGGAAAAGTGATGTGTAAACGGGTAAAGACCAGGCTGCAGAAAACCACAGAGACAGCTGACATGAAAAAGGGAGAGCTCATATACCCCAGTCTGATTGCTGGGAAGCCAGTATAGGACTAGCCCAGACCCCCTGAATGTGGATTTCAGTTAGAATGCCTGGACAGTCTATGGGACCTAAGACAATGGAAACAGAATGTATATCTGGTGCACGAAAGGACTTTGAGAGCAAATTCCCCATGGAGGGATACTCCCTTAGACTAGAGACAGGAGGAAGGGCCTAGGCCCTATCCCAAATTACTTGACAGATTTTGATGATCCCTCCTGTGAGGCCTCGCCCTCTCTGGGGTGTGGGTGCGGAAATGGTCTGGTGAGTTGGGGAGCATGGGAGGATGGGAGGTAGAGGCAACTGGGATCAGTATATAAATTAAGAAAAGAAATTTTAAAAAAATACAGTAATAATGTATCTCAGACATATCTGTTAACTTCTGTCAACCCTAATGTTTCAGTACTAGAGAATTTTCTATTTATAGATGTTATCATTTAAATACTATTAAAATATTTAGATATTGTCAGCAATAATAAAATACTATTTTAATTAACAAGAGTTTTAGATAAGTCATCAATCATTTTAAAAATCAATTAAAAAAACTGTTAATTATAGGTAAGATTTTGTATTTTGAGTAATATATAAACAATGAGAATCTGTTGGCTGCCATATCTCAGAGAATCTTTGATAATATTCTTAAAGATCAATAATCATAATTAGTATGAATAGATCAAACCTAAAATTGAGATGTAAACTGCCTGACACATAGAAGAAAATAGAATGTTAAATTTTCATGATTTTGGATTTGGAGATTATTTCTTGGAATAAGGAAAGAACAAACAATAAAGGAGATAAGTAGCCTATTTTTAAAGTAACATACTTTAATGCAGCAAAAAACATATTTATTACATCAACAAGATAGTCCATATATGAAAGAAAATATATACAAAGTGCATGCTTAATAAATTATTGACTAGAATATATAAATCCCCATAATCCACAACATTTTATTATGAATTTTTAATTTAGTAAAATAAATACTAAATATTTGCTAATTAACTTAAAAGTTACTAGTAACCACTAATGCTATCAGTAAAAAATTATTTTTAATGTTATATAACCTAAAAATACAAAATAAATCTGTGTGCTTTTGTTAAATGGTATGATCTGTATTGAGAATTATTAGAATACTGATATTCTGAGATAAAAATTTTAAAATTGTCTAATGAATGCATTTTAATAGGCAGGATGATAAACTTCTAGAGACTGATTACTTGGCAGTCATCTATAAGTATCCATAGCTGGACTGTGTCTATACCTTGTGATTTCATTTTCAAGATGATAAAGTAAGTCAGTTTTGTATGTAATCAATTACACAATTAATTAATAATGTTACAAAGGAAATGATGCTGTGGAAGAAGTAAAATAGACCTAATTGTAAAAAGTCAAAACACAAAGCCCTTGTGTCCTTGGAAGCAAAGTGTATCAAAACATTGTGTCATACTTGGTGTGTAGGTAGGAGTACTCTTTGTTTTTTAATGTAATTCAATAGCACTCTAATGCTCAATACCCCAAATACACCCCTTCCTACCCTCTGAAGAGATCATACAACATCTCACTGTTTTGTGTTGTTCTTTCTGCTTAGTTTTCTTCTTCATTGCCATTTCTCAAATTTAGTCGTTCACCCCACCACTTTGAAATAGCTACTCAATTTTCTGCAATATATTCAACATTTTTCTTTCAGGTTCTTGACCCAAGTCATTTTGTGTACCATTTTCATTCTAAAATGTCTTGACCTACCCTCTGTAAAGTATTTCACGCTATTTCCTAATAGCATTTAAAGAATTCTTTGAAAGCATTATCTGAAAGGAAGGATTTTCTGTCCTGTTCATGCCTCTTTCTGATATTTTTTTAGTTTACAACTCTTCCCGAGGACAATCTGATAGAGACATTTTCTCAACTAAAACTCCCTCTTCCCAGATGGCACTTTCTTGTGTAAGCTAAAAAAAACCTAACCCACTGAGATTACACTTTTATGGTTACTAATCTATATGGAATTCACTGAACAAAATTGATATTTTACAATATTTAATTCTTTTCACAGGATGAAGTAGCCTTTCCTTATTTAAGATAGCAAAAACAAAAAGTTTAGAAAACACGAAATAACAATCAATTAGGAAATCAAGGATGTAAACTAACATCTAGGTAATTATAGTCTGTTCATCCTCTTGTGAAGGGTTACATTGTTTGAGTGAGAACAATGATGATTACAGCTTAAGTCAAATTCTGAAGAACAATCCAGACATGAACACAATATTCTGATTATGTTACAAAGAAATGAATTATATACTACAAAACGATTGCTTTGACACCACCCAAGGCAAAATTATCCCAGCACAAGTCTGTGTTATTCAATTCTGTTGTCATCTTTAATAACAAAACTTTTAAGTTTTTAAAGTTAAGTAAAAAATATATTGCTACCATTTCAGGCAGAATGATACTCTGAGTGAAGAGAAGTGCCTCAGAATATCCCACTTGGACCTCTTCACACACAGCTTATTTTCCATCTTAAAGACTACAAAATGAAAAATGCACATAAAGCTGTGGCTGTTGTTCCCTAGGCAAAGTTTAAAAGTCAGAGTCTGCATAACTTTAATATAAAGCAGGGCCTCAGCATCCTCTTTACATATCCATATTGAGCAATGCCTTTTGAAGTTTCATTCCTTATATAAATGGAGAAAACTGTACTACTCCTTTTCTTTAATGTAATTTTATTTGAGCACAAAGCAGTAGAAATGTGCATCACCATGTGCTCAAATGTCCTGTTGTACAAATAGCAAACAAGCAATATCCCATTGCCTTAGGTTAGCAAACCTGTTCCCCCCCCCCCACACACACACAATGTCTTAAGGTACATACTTTCTCACAATTTTTTTTTGACTATTCCACCAATCTTCACTAATACAACATATTTTGAAGTTTTTTTTATATTTGCTCTTTACCCTTTTTAACATTTTGTTTGTGTTTTTGGGTGTGTATATTGGAATGTCTGCTTAGTAGTGGCCAGGGGGCAGTGAATCCTCCTGTTTCTAGAATTGCAGGTAGCTGTGAGCCACCTCAAATGGATTCTGGGAATCAAACCCAGGTCCTCTGACAGAGCAATACCCTAATGACCATTGAGCCATCTTTCTGGCCCCATTCACATTTAAGTAGTATATTGTACTGAATCATCTTAAGATTTATTATTTATAACATTCTTTAAGAACATGTTCTACAGATGTTTTGCTCCTTTTTAAATGGATATTTTCTATTGTTCAATTGTTTTATCTTTTAGATACAAAACTTTTAGCAACATTCACTGAAAATATATAATACCACTCTGTGGTTTCTTTTAATTTTGTTAAGAATGTATACCCCAGAAGTAGAATTTATAATTTTTATAAAATTGATCCTGTCTTTTTTTTGTTTGTTTGTTTTATTTTCTTGGTTTTTCTAGATAGGGTTTGTCTGTGGCTTTGGAGGCTCTCCTGGAACTAGCTTTTGTTGACCAGGCTGGTCTCAAACTCACAGAGGTCCTCCTGCCTCTGACTCCAGAGTGCTGGGATTAAAGGCATGCATCACCATCACCTAGCCAAGCCTGCCACTTTCTTCATAGACTTTCCTTTTCTTTTGTATTTGAAAATTCACTGAGAAGTGTTGCTTATCACATCATCATTGGTTTGTTTACCTTGAATTGTTTACCTTGTTTCTCATTCTCCTTCCTCATGTGTAAGGAATTTGAAGTCAACATATTAGTATTATAAGAAGTGATTATCTAGCCTTTTGCATAGAAATATCCAGTTGTTTCAGGATCATTTGATTAGAAGAAGACTATACCTCTTTATGCAAGATTATCTGTATCATTGGCTGTGTTTCTGTGGATCTATTTCTGAGCTGTTTACTCCTTTCTAAGGTCCAATGTTTCTATTAATTTTCCACAGATTCCTTGTTAGTGTAGCTCAGTACCGGTTCTTGATGTTGGGAGGATAAGTACTTGAATAACTTTTCTGCATTTGTTGTTTTGTTAGCTAATATAAGTAACTTGTAACATGCAGAAAAAATTAAAATCTTTTCTTCTATAATCTTAAATTTTTCATAGCCATGACCTATATATTTTTCATTAATTTTAATAAGCTTTTTCAAAATTTTTATTTTACATATTGATCCAAGTTCCCTCTCTCTCACATCCTCCTATACCTCCTCTCTACTACCCCTCCATCCCATTCCCCATCCACTTCCCAGGGTGAGGCATTCCAGGAAGCTTTTTAACCTAAAGCATACCCAACTAAAAAAATTAAATAATAATTCTAATGAATTATATTAGATGTGAAAAATAATTATTCTAGAACTATGGCTTATAGAACTTCATTAAGATTCACCTATACTTCCATATTTTTGCAGGATATTGCTTAGGTATTGAGATATAATAATCTGAAATTCTGATTAGAATTAATAACTGATTTTTAATATTTATTTTTACTCAAAAGGAGAGCCCATAGAATATCAATGCTACTTCTTCTAGACAGTACAACATAAAATGAACTATTAAAACAGTCAATACTATTAAATACTATTAAAACAATCAATACTCAAATGAGATGATTAGCTTCTTTAAAAATGTTTAAGAAGGGATTGGGCTCATTCAGGATTCCATTCTTAGGCATATACCCAAAAGATGCACATTCATTCAAAAGGATATCTGTTCAACTATGTTCATAGCAGCATTGTTTGTAATAGCCAGAAACTGATGCAAACTAGATAGATGCCTCTCAACTGAAGAATGGATAAAGAAATTGTGGTACATTTACACAATGCAGTACTACTCAGCAGAAAAACAAAACAAACAAACAAACAAAACAATGGAATCTTGAAGTTCAAAGGCAAATAGATGGAACTAGAAGAAAGCATCTTGAGTGACATAACCCATTCACAAAAAAGACATAGTATGTACTCACTCATATATGGATTTTAGACATAGAGCAAAGGATTACCAGCCTAAAATCCGTACTGCCAGAGAAGTTAGGAAACAAGGAGGACCCTAACAGAGACATACATGGCTCCTGGAGAAGGGGAAAGAGACAAGAGCTCCTGAACTAATTGGAAGCATTGTGGTAAAGGAGAGGAAGTTAGGAGAAAGAAAAGGGGAGAAGAGGAGGGAAGAGGGCGACATGAAGAAGTAGGAAGATTGAGTCAGGGGAAGAATAGAGGAGAGCATGAAAAGAGATACCATAAAAGAGGGAGCCACTGTAGGATTAAAGAGAAATTTCGCACTATGGGAATGCCCAGAGACCCACAAGGATGACCCCTGCTAACAATCAAAGAAATAGTGGAGAGGCTACCTTAAATGCCCTTCCCTGATAAAGAGATTGCTGACTGCCTTATATGCTATCCTAGAGATTTCATCCAGTAGTTGATGGAAGCAGAAGCAGACTCTCACAGCTAAACACTGACCTGAACTCCTGGAATCCAATTGCAGAGAGGGAAGAATTGAGCAAAGGGGTTAAGACCAGGCTGTAAGAACCCACAGAAACAGGTGATCTGAACAAGGGGGAGCTCATGGATCCCAGTCTGATATCTGGGAAACCAGCATAGGAGAGAACCAGACCCCCTGTAAGTGGGTGTCAATTAGGTCTGGGTAATCTATGGAGCCTCTGATAGTGGATCAGTATTTATCCCTAGTATACGAATGAACTTTGGGAGTCCATTCCACATAGTGTGATATTTTATCAATCTAACACATGGAGCATAGCCTAGGCCCTGCTCCAGTTGATATAATAGACTTTGAAGATTCCCCTATGGAATGCCTCACCCCCCCCCTGAGGAACAGAAATGGGATGGAATAGGGGGTTGATGCAGTGTAGGGGAGGAGAGGAAGGAGAAGGATACTAATGATCCTTGAATTTATCTATGCTTCTCTATCATCTTTCTACTAATTCCTTTTGGTCCATACCAGCCTTATTTTACTGTCTGCCATTGAGCTTGATCAGTTTCTTCCATGCACCTTGATGTCTTACTTTAATTATTTTGTAATTCTGTGCTTTGTTACACTTTTCTATTTTTATACTAATGTCTTCATGATGCTCCTATTACTGTTTTGTAATAATTACCGCTTAAAGTAAAACTTATTTTTTTTCATTTAATTTGCTTTCTTCCATTTTTGTATAAAATAGGATCCATCTAAAAACTGTCAAGTCACCTAGAGATGGCCTTAGTAAATCATGACTGATATTTTGTCCCTGTAGTTGTCTTATGTGTTGACTTTGGCATTTCTGTGGTGTTTATTGAGTTTGAGAGTATTTGTAGCCCATCACCTGCATACTTATGAATCTTGCCTCCAAGGTGGAATGTTTCCTTATTCGTTTTACATATTTCATTATCAATGAGTCATATTACCTTGCCCTTGTAATCTCAGTAGCTGGGAGGATGAGGCAGTTGGTTCTATGTAATTCAAAGACAACTGTGCTATAGAGAGCAACTCTATTTCCAAACAAACTAAATAAATAAACAGAAAACATGAAAAGCATTCTTACTGGCTTAATTTACCTCTGTGCAGTAAACACTGATTTCTCCATTTCCTATTTATCTACTACTTAAGAATTTTCAGACTTGTAAAGAATTAATTTTAATTTTCTTCCTACAAGTGAACAGTTTTTTAAAAGTCCTACTTTGTCTTATCCTTTTGTTGAATGCCCATTCTAATATTACCCAAACTATTGCTTTTTTTTTATCTGATTAGCAGTAAACATACTTTAAAAATATTTACTGTGATCCTTGAAAAAAGTGGTAAATCACTGAACATATTTTGTTATCCCTTGAAAAATCTTTTCAAGTCTGGCTGTGTAATATAGCTGCATGTTTTTAGTAGCTTTTTTTCTATGATTATTTTCCAAAAATTATGGCCCTGATTAATGCCATGCTCCATTTCTATGAGAACTTTAATATACTTAAGATTTCTCTTGTGTTTGACAGTGATGAAGATGAAAGCCACTGCTGTGTTTTACTGTGACTGTCTTCTTTTGAAGCCTAACTACAGTGATGTGAAGCATGGATATACATTAGTGATATTAGTCAAGATGGAAAGATCCCTTTTCAAGTCCAACTTCTTATAAAGTTTCTATTTTTATATTGTGAATATATGAAAGGAATTGAACTGTGCCAAATGTAAAAAAAATCATGGGCATTATAATTAATATATATTTTTTTTGCCTGGGATAGTAACTATTCACAATGAAAACTGAACATAATGTCAAGAAACAAAAAATGCCATAAATAGACAATACAGATGTATGTGTGAGAATAAATATTGTAGAAATATAAAACGAATGTGTTTACTTTTTAGATTTCTGATTGGTTTTTAAATTTTACCAAAATGAACATTGATTCAGGGCTTCAATATTGGTTCATAAATACTTTCAAAATTTTGATGGAATGAGTGGTATGTATCTGAATTGTTAAGAAATAGCAAAACTATATGCTGTTCAATAATTTTTCCTAACTTCCTTATCAAGATGAAACTTTTACAGTATACATCTAAAATGATATGTAATGATTGAGCTCTATATAGATAAGCATTGTGTTTTTATTCTCATATGTAAGGTATAAATATGTGAATATAATTTTCATTGAAAATAAATTTTTCTCTCCTATAATACATCCAGCATGAGCTGAACCTATTAGATACTACAGTGCTGAACATGGAGGATTTCTGATGGAATTTTGGGTCCCTCTGCTACTCCACTTCCCACTTCAATGCCATGAGTGAGCAGAATGAAGGAGTACAATGAAGCATTCCTTTGGGTCCCAGCCAAGTAATTTAAAGGAAAGAGAAGTGATCTTTTATTATTATTATTTTTATTTTTATTTTACATGTCGATCCCAGTTCCCTCTCCCTTCCCTCCCTCTCTCCTTCCCTCCATTCCCCTTATCCTCTCTGGCCCCTCACATGCACCCTGACCACCCTCCTGTCCTATCCCCCCCACACCAATTCCACATGTAGGGCTATGCCATCCAGGCGGGATCATGTAAATCTGTCACATTATTTGAAGTAGGGACTAGGACTTCTCTCCTACCTCTAGGTTAAGGGAGTGTCCCTCCATGGGGGATATATCCTCATGGTCTTTTTGTGCACAAGGAATACATCCTGGTTCCACTGTCTGAGGTCCCTTAGACTGCTCAGTCCTTCTAGCTGAGACCCATTTTCAGGAGGTCAGAGTCAGTCCCTTGCTGTATTCCCAGATATCAGTCTGGGGTCCCATTAGCTCCTCCTTGTTTAGGTCTGCTGTATCTATCTTGTTTTTTAAATCTCCATTTCATTTATGAAGTTATAGGGCTGTATAGAGAAGCCATTGTAAGACCCTCAGAATGAGGAGTCTTCCAGGTTTGGTCGATACCCCAAGGACTCAATGTCCAGTCCAGTTGCTGCAAAACGCAAGAGGCTTTAATGAACAGGAAATGCTTGTGCCAAAGGGCTCCTCCAGCACACAGGCTAGAGAGAAGCCCCCTCCCCTGGGCCCAGGTGTTTTTAAAGGCAAACCCACAAGCTTAGGGAGGGGGAAGGACCCTCTGTCCATTGAGTACATGACCCTTGGAGGCCGGATGGTCTGCTATTAGGGTCAACAGACCTTAGGGTCTCGGGGAGTGCTAATTAATTTTGTCTGGGAAAACCAGAGTTGCAGTTATCTCTTTGTTTCCTAAGGACCCTATTTACCCCCTGTTGACTCACAGGAAAGGAGGGGCAGTGTGAATTCTTCTTAACTCAGGGCCTTGTGAGAGGAAGTTAGCAAATTCCAAGGAACAGATATTGGTTTCGAGGTCAGTTCATCATTAACATTACCTTTTTGGTCTTTCACCATGATCCCTATCATCCTTAATGAATTAGAGCTCTATGCTTCTGCCTGTTTGCTGGGTTGGAGTTGGGTAGGAGGCTTCATCTTAACACTGGACTTCAGTAAACCTTCAGTTTTCTATTTGGTACTTCTTCCCTGAAACACGCCAAGCTTAGATAAAAAGCTCTCAATAAACATGTTCATACCAGCAAAAAACAAACAAAACAAAACAAACAAACAAACAAACAAAAAAACTGAACCCTAAACCCCCATCCTCCTCTCTCTCTCTCCTAGATCCTCTTCTCCATCTGTCTCCTTTTAAGATATTACTCATGTTTGAAGGTCTGAGAGAAGTCTATGCTTATATCTCATGGCATTAGGCTTTTGTTTCTTGTTTCTTTTTGTGGTTGTTAGACTTTTAATTACTGCTTCTAATTTTCTAATTTACTAACAGTATTTAAATTGTTTATCTTATCTTGATTATATTTGGTAAATGGCAACTATTCAGAAAATTATTCTTTTCTTTTAAATTTTCCAATTTGGTAGAGTTCCGATCTTGAAAGCATGTCCTTATATTTCTCTTTTCTCCATGCGTGTTGTTATGACCTCCTTTTCATTTATGATTTTGGTCTTTGGGTATTTTCTTTCTGCCTTTTAACTAGTTTAGGAAGGGTCTGCCTATCTCCTTAATTTTCTCATAAAATAAAATAAAATAAAAACAATAACAAAAAAAACAGCTCTTCATTTTATTGATTCTTTGTACTGTTCCCTTTATTTCTGTTTTATTGATTTCAGCCTAATTTTGGTTATTTGTTATAGTCTACTCCCCATGAGTATGCTTACATCTTTTCCTTTTAGTGCTTCCAGGGGTGCTGTTAAGTTGCAAGTGTGAAATCTGTCCAGTAATGTTATGTACATACAGTGCTTTGAAACCACATACTTAGTGTCCCATAAGTATGGGTCTGTTCTGTATTCATTTTCATTGAATTCTAGCAAGTTCCTAATTCTAGAAAATGGTAGTCTGATGGGATACAAGCAGTTATTTAAGTTTTCTTCTGTGACAGAAACACATAGAGAGAGCTGACCTGAACAAGAAGGAGCTAATGGGTCCCCAGACTGATAGCTGAACATGGGTCTCAGCTAGAAAGCCTAGGCAGTATAAGGAACCTCCAACAGTAGAACCAGGATGTATCCCTGGTGCACAAAAGGACTTTGGGAGCACATACCCCCATACAGGGCTACTACCTTAACCTAGAGACAGGAGAGAAGGCCTAGTCCCTATTCCAAATGACTTGACAGAATTAGATGACCCCTCCTGGAAGACATCACCATACATATGGAGTGGGAGGGGATAGAAGGGGAGGGTGGTCAGGGAGCATTGGAGGGTGGGAGAGAGGGGAAGTGGGAGGGAAGGAGAGAGAGAGAGAGATTGAACTAGGATCGATATGTAAAATACAAATAAAAATATTTAAAAATAAAGAAAATGAAAACAAATAAGATTTGTTTATTGTCCAATTATGTCAAAAATTTTGGAGAAAGATCCATGAGGTGTGGAAAAGAGCTATTTTTTGTGTGTGTTTTGATAAAATGTACTGTATATTTATATTGTGTCATTTTGGTTTATAATGTGTTTATGCTCTAGTAATTCTGTTCAGATTTTGTCTGAATAACCTGTCTATTATTGAGAGCCATTTATTGACACTCAGTATGTGAGGGTCAATATATAATCTAAGCAATAGTAGTTTTTCTTTTTAAAGTGGATGCCTAAGGTTTGTGACATAGATGTTGAGAACTGAAAAGTCATGTTGGTGGGTATTTCCTTTGATGAGTATAAAGTTTCGTTCCCTTTCTATTTACATTAGTTTTTGTTTGAAGTCTCTTGTTTGAAATTAAAATAGTTATACCAGCTTGCTTTTGAGTCCATTTGCTTTGAATATCCTTTCCCAAATTTTTACCCTGAGATAATGTCTATCCTTCATGTTAAGGTGTGCTTCTTATATGCAACAGAAGAATGTATCCTGTTTTATTACCCATTGAAATGTATGACCAATAATGAATGACCAATAACTACTGATTCATGTTACTTTGTTGTTGTTGAGAGTAGTATGTGTCTTTGAGCGTGTGCATGAGTATGTCTGTGCATGTGTGTTCTTTCCTTCTTTTAGTTTTGTTGATGTAGATTATTCATTTTTGTATGTTTGTTTTCATGGGTTTAGTTTATTTTCCTTGATTTGAGTTTCCCTTCTAGCTCCTAACATATGACTTGATTTTTGACAGATAATGATTAAATTTAACTTTATTAGGAATTATTTTATTGTCTCCATCTATGATGATTGACAGTTTTGCTGGCTATAGTAATCTGGAATGACCTCTGTGGTATTTTAGTCTTGCAATACATCTATCCAAGACCTTTTAGCTTTTAGAGCTTCCATTGAAAAGTAAGATGTAGTTCTTTTATTTATTTATTTATTTATGTATTTATTTATTTTACATAACCAAGTCCATTTAAATGAAAACAAACATTTATAGACAATCTTTGGGAATTTGGGCATCGTTCTTTCCAAACTACTTCCTGCTGGTAAGGGGCACTGTCATGGGGGATTCTATGATGATGCAGAAATCCATGGAGTGATAACTGCCTTAACCTAGAGACAGGAGAGAAGCCCTAGTCCCTACTTCACATGACCTGTCAGATCTACATGACCCCAACTGGAAGGCATTCCCCTACATATGGAATTGGGGTGGGGGATGGGAGGGGAGTGTGGTTAGTGTGCATGTGAGAGGGCAGAGAGGGTAAAAGGGAGGGAGAGGGGGGGAGTAGGGAGAAAGGAAGTGGGAACTGGGATCGACATGTGAAATAATAAATTAAATTTAAAAAATGCTAATCTAGGGGTCCACTCGGAGTTCCTGCGAACAAGATCCTTGATCCCCAAATCCTGGCCTCTGCCAAAGAAGGAGGTATCAGCTGGAGAGCTCCAGGTTCCAGTAAGATCCTACATTCCTGCAAAACCTTCTCAAGTTCCAGCTCAGCCCTCGTCCTCTTCTGCCGGCTATTGGCCAGAGGTGAGTCTGGGCCCAATCGGGGCTGCCTGTCCCCTACAACCTCTTTTCCCCCTCCCCCACCTGAACTCCCTGGGTTGGCCCCTGATCCTGCTGCACCTGTCTCCTGTCCCCATCAAGAGCACCCTTGGAGCTCTGACACACCCCACCCATCCCCACTGCCAGCCTACCCCCCCTACCCTGTGCCCTACCACACCTACGGTCCTGCAGCTCTGGTTGAGCACTGGGACAGAGGGAGCCAACAGTCCACCCTACTTCAGAGACTTCTCGGGAGCAACTCTGAACAAAGGAGACCTGACTATCCTCCTGGGACCACCCACCACCAGCTTGGTCTCTGACCCTGCCTCCAGTCCTCTGCTGGAGTCCCGGGCCCCTCCCAGAGATCAGCCTATCTCTGCTGGTCCACTCGGAGTTCCTGCGGGCAAGTTCCTTGACCCCCAAATCCTGGCCTCTGCCAAAGACCTAGGTCTCAGCTGGAGAGCACCAGTTTCCAGTGAGATCCCTCTATCCTGCAAAACCTTCTCAAGTTCCAGCTCAGCACTTGCACTCTTCCGCCAGCTATTGCCAGAGCTATTGGCCAGAGCTATTGGCCAGAGGACCACTGTGAGTACTTGCTTACATCTTCTGGATCCTCATCCTTAACCCCATCCCTGGATCCCTGTCTGCGGAGAAACCTCCTAGAGAGCTTGGACTACACAGATCTACAGATATTGAATCTCAGACCCACATAAGCCCATCGAGGAAGTGCCATAGAGAGAGGGGGGATACACCACAAACACCTACTGGAAGAAGCTATGGGAAGAAGCAATACAAGAGAACACCTAACAACAGAAAGACAAACATGACACCACCAGAATCTAGGGAATCTACACCAACTAGAATGGAACACAACAACAAAGCAGAGGAAGCAGAAGGGTATGACTTAAAAATTACCATCATAAAAATGATAGAGGACCTCAAAGTGAGAAAATCCCTTAAAGAAATGGAGGAAAAAACAAACAAAAAAGTGGAAGAAATGAACAAATTCCTTAAGGAAAGTACAGAAAGCCAAGAAAAAACAATTAACCAGGTGAAGGAAACGTTTCAAGACTTGAAAACTGAAATTGAGAAAATAAAGGCAACACAAATGGAAGGAATGCTGGAAATTGAAAAGCTGGGCAAAAAATCGGCAACTATGGACACGAGCATAGACAATAGAATTCAAGAGATGGAAGAGAGAATCTCAGGCGCAGAAGATAAACTAGAAGAAATAGATTGATCGACCAAAGATAATCATAAATCTAACAAATCCTTAACACAAAACATCCAGGAAATGTGGGACACCATGAAAAGGCCATACCTAAGAATAATAGGCATAGACGAAGGTGAGGAAGCCCAGCTCAAAGGTGCCGAAAACATATTCAACAAAATCATCGAGGAAAACTTTCCAAATCTGAAGAAGGACATGCCCATGAAAGTACAAGAAGCATACCGAACACCAAATAGGCTGGACCAAAGAAAAAAGACCCCTCGACATATAATAATCAAAACACCTAGCATACAGAATAAAGAAAGAATATCAAAAGCAGCGAAGGAAAAATGACAGGTAATATATAAAAGCAGACCTCTCGAAATTACACCTGACTTCTCCATGGAAACCCTCAAGGCCAGAAGGTCCTGGATAGATGTTCTAAAAGTATTGAGAGAACACGGATGCCAGCCTAGGCTACTATATCCAGCAAAACTCTCAATCAATATAGATGGAGAGAACAAGGTATTTAATGACAAAACAAGATTTTCCCAATATGTATCTACAAATCCAGCCCTACAGAAAATATTGGAAGGAAAATTCCAACCCAAGGAAAGTAACTACGCCCACAAAAATATAGGCAACAGATAATCCAACTACACCAGAAAACTAGGGTGAAGCAGAACAAATATATTCACAATAGCACTGCCAACAACAAACCTAAATCAAACAAGCATCAACAATCAATGGTCCTTACTCACCCTCAACATTAATGGTCTTAACTCACCTATAACAAGACACAGGCTAACAGAATGGATATGAAGACAGAATCCATCCTTCTGCTGCATACAAGAAACACATCTAAGCTTCAAAGATAGACATTACCTCAGGGAAAGGGTCGGTAAAAGATTTTCCAATCAAATGGCAATAGAAAGCAAGCAGGCATAGCTATCCTAATATCTAACAAGTTAGACATCAAACCAAAATTAGTCAAAAGAGATGAAGATGGTCATTTTATATTCATCTCAGGAGAAATCCATCAACACAAAGTCTCAGTTCTGAACATCTATGCCCCTAATACAATGTCACCCACATTTGTAAAAGAAACACTACTAAAACTCAAAGCTCATATAAAACCTCACACACTTATAGTGGGAGACTTCAATACACCACTCTCAACACTAGACAGGACCACAAATCAGAAACTCAACAAAGAAACAAAAGAATTAACAGAAGTTATGTCTCAACTGGGGTTAACAGACATCTATAGAACATTCCATCCAAAGACAAAAGAATATACCTTCTTCTCTGCTCCACATGGAACCTTCTCTAAAATCGATCACATACTAGGTGACATAACAAACCTCAACAGATACAAGAGAATAGGAATAGTCCCTTGTAACTTATCGGACCATCATGCTTTAAAATTGGAATTCAACACAAATAGCAGAAAACCTGCAAACTCATGGAAACTGAACAATGTGCAATTGCACCAATCCTGGGTCAAAGAAGAAATAAAGAAAGAAATTAAAGACTTTCTAATATTCAACGAGAATGAGGATACAACATACCCGAACTTATGGTACACCTTGAAAGCAGTGCTATGAGGGAAGTTTAATGAACTAAGTGCCCATATGAAGAAAACAGAGGATAGTCACATAAGAGAATTAACAGCCCAACTGAAAACCTTAGAACATAGAGAAGCAAATTCACCCCGCAGGAGTAGACGCCAGGAAATAATCAACTTGAGGGCCGAAATCAACAAAATAGAAACCAGGAA
Organism: Phodopus roborovskii; assembly: GCF_943737965.1. Classification (NCBI taxonomy): domain Eukaryota; kingdom Metazoa; phylum Chordata; class Mammalia; order Rodentia; family Cricetidae; genus Phodopus; species Phodopus roborovskii. The sequence goes on from NW_026126433.1 coordinate 21,548,245, forward strand.
AACAATATAAAAAAATCAATGCAACAAAGCGTTGGTTCTTTGAGAAAATCAACAAGATAGACAAACCTTTATCCAAATTAACGAAAAAGCAGAGACAGAACATGCAAATTAACAAAATCAGAAACGAAATGGGGAACATAACAACAGACACAGAGGAAATCCAGACAATTTTCAGGTCATACTTTGAAAATCTGTATTCCACAAAAATTGAAAATTCAAAGGAAATGGACAAGTTTCTGTATAACTATCACTTACCAAAATTAAATCAAGAACAGACAAACAACTTAAGTAGACCTATAACCCGCAATGAAATAGAAGCAGTCATCGAAAGCCTTCCAACCAAAAAAAGTCCAGGGCCAGATGGATTCAGTGCAGAATTCTACCAGACATTCAAGGAACAACTAATACCACTACTCCTCAAACTGTTCCACAAGATAGAAACAGAAGGTTCATTGCCAAACTCTTTTTATGATGCCACAATAACTTTGGTACCCAAACCTCACAAAGACACAACTAAGAAAGAAAACTACAGACCAATATCCCTGATGAACATTGATGCAAAAATACTCAATAAAATACTGGCAAACCAAATTCGAATACATCAGAGAAATCATCCACCATGACCAAGTAGGCTTCATACCTGAAATGCAGGGATGGTTTAACATACGAAAATCTATCAACGTGATCCACCATATAAACAAACAGAAAAAGAAAAACCATATGATTATCTCCCTAGATGCGGAAAAAGCCTTCGACAAAATTCAACACCCTTTCATGATAAAGGTATTGGAGAGGTCAGGGATAACAGGAACATACCTGAACATAATAAGAGCAATATACAGCACACTGCCTGCCAACATCAAACTGAATGGAGAGAAACATAAGCCAATTCCTCTAAAATCAGAAACAAGACAAGGCTGTCCTCTATCTCCATATCTCTTCAATACTGTACTAGAAGTTCTAGCTAATGCTATAAGACAACAAAAGGAGATCAAGGGGATCCAAATAGGAAAGGAAGAAGTCAAACTGTCTCTATTTGCAGATGATATGATAGTTTACATAAGTGACCCAATAAACTCTACCAGGGAACTCTAGAGCTGATAAACACCTTCAGCAAACTAGCAGGACACAAGATAAACTCAAAAAAATCAGTAGCCCTACTTTTTACAGACAACACAGAGGCAGAGGAAGAAATCAGAGAAACATCACCCTTTACAATAGCCACAAGCAACATAAAGTATCTTGGTGTAACGCTTACCAAACAAGTAAAAGACCTATAAAATAAGAACTTGTGACTCTAAAGAAAGAAATTAAAGAAGATAACAGAAAATGGAAAGATATCCCATGCTCTTGGTTAGGTAGGATTAACATAGTAAAAATGGCAATCTTACCAAAAGCAATCTACCAATTCAATGCAATCCCCATTAAAATCCCACCACAATTCTTCACCGACCTTGAAAGGATAATAATCAACTTTATATGGAAAAACAAAAGACCCAGGATAGCCAAAACAACCCTATTCAATAAAAGAACTTCAGGAGGCATCACAATTCCTGTCTTTAAGCTCTACTACAGAGCTATAGTTCTGAAAACAGCCTGGTTTTGGCATAAAAATAGAGAGGTAGACCAATGGAATCGAATTGAACATCCTGATATTAACCCAGGCACCTATGAACACCTGATTTTCGACAAAACAGCTAAAATTATACAATGGGGCAAAGACAGCATCTTCAACAAATGGTGCTGGCACAAGTGGATGAGGGTATGTAGAAGACTGCAGATAGACCCATGTCTGTTGCCATGCACAAAACTCAAGTCCAAATGGATCAAAGACCTCAACATCAATCCAGCCACATTGAACCTCTTAGAAGAGAAATTAGGAGGTACCCTTGAACAAATTGGTATAGGAGACTGCTTCCTGAACATAACTCCAGGGGCAAAGACACTGAAAGAAACAATTAATAAATGGGACCTCTTCAAACCTAGAAGCTTCTGTAAGGCAAAGGACACAGTCGACAAAACCAAATGGCAGCCCACAGACTGGGAAAAGATTTTCACTAATCCTATATCCGACAAAGGGCTGATCTCCAAAATATACAAAGAACTCAAGAAACTAGTCAACAAAACACCAAATATCCCTATTAAAAAATGGGGTACAGAACTGAAGAAAGAATTCTCAATGGAGGAAATCAAAAAGGCTGAAAGACACTTAAGAAAATGCTCCACATCCTTAGCTATCAGGGAAATGCAAATCAAAACAACTTTGAGATACCATCTTACCCCTGCCAGAATGGCTAAAATTAGAAACACCAGTGATGACTTATGTTGGAGAGGATGTGGAGAAAGTGGAACACTCCTCCACTGCTGGTGGGAGTGCAAACTCATACAGCCATTTTGGAGATCAGTATGGTGGTTCCTCAGGAAAATGGGAATTAGTTTACCACAGGACCCGGCAATCCCCCTCTTAGGCATATACCCAAAGGATTCACATCCATGCAACAAAGACATCTGTTCAACTATGTTCATAGCAGCACTATTTGTAATAGCAAGAACCTGGAAGCAACCTAGATGCCCCTCTATTGAAGAATGGTTAATGAAGATGTGGTACATCTACACAATGGAATACTACTCTGTAGAAAAAAATAATGGTATCTTGAAATTCGCAGGCAAGTGGATGGCACTTGAAGAAACCATGCTGAATGAGGTAACCCAGTGAAAAAAAGAGGAACACAGTATGTACTCACTCATATATGGATTTAAGACCTAGATCAAATGATCACCAGCCTATAATTCACATCACCCAACGAACTAGGATACAAGTTGTATTCTAAGAGATTCATATAAAGTCCCTCACAGAACTATGGACAAGTCCCCCAGAGCTCAGGTGAAGTGGGGGAGGACAGCAAATGCAGAGAGGAGTAGGAGAAAATGAGGGGGAGGAAAGGAAAACCTGTGCGACCAGGAATATTGAGCCTGGTTAGGAATAGAAGATAGGAAAGTCAGAGATACAGAGACAGAGAGAGAGAGAACATAAAAGAGGCAGCCAATATTGGTTTGAAGATAAAATAGAACACAAAGAAAGGTCAAGAGAACTACAAGACTGCTCCCAACTAACAATCTCAGCTCCCGTGGAAAGGCTATCATAAATGCCCCTCCTGGAGAGTGAGATCAATAACTAACTTCTCCATGGAGCCCTCAACTAATGCCTGTTGAAAATAGGAGCAAACACCCATACATAAACACTGAGTCGATCTAGAACCCAGAAGCAGATGGAGAGGACAAGACCACGTGGCAGAAGCACATAGAGACAGCTTACCCGAACAAGGAGGAGCAAATGGCCACTAGACTGATAGCTGGGAAGCCAGCATGGGACTGACTCAGGCCCCCCTGAATATGGGTCTCAGCCAGAAGGACTGAGCAGTCTAATAGACTTCAGACAGTGGAGCCAGGATGTATCCCTGGTGCACAAAAGGACTTTGCGAACATATCCCCCATGGAGGGATAACTGCCTTAATCTAGAGACAGGAGAGAAGCCCTAGTCCCTACTTCACAGGACCTGTCAAATCTTCATGACCCCAACTGGATGGCATTCCCCTACATATGGAATTGGGGTGGGGGATGGGACGGGAGGGTGTTTAGAGTGCATATGAGAGGACAGAGAGGGGTAAAAGGGAGGGAGGGAGGGAGGGAGTTGGAACTGGGATCGACATGTAAAATAATAAATTAAATTAAAAAATGCTTAGATTCCAAAATTTAAGTTGAAGGACATGTTACTGTGGAAAAGGATTTCTATTTTTGTTTCCACAGAAAATGAGAAGATGTGGATTCCTTCCAGATTAATGTGGTTTGATCAAGCCAGACCGCCTGAAACAGAGTACAAGCTAATCCTACATTCAAAACAGCTGGACAAAACAGCCCTACAGAATACAGCCAGGATATCTGAATCTTCTTCGAATTCCCCCAAGACAGTGCCCCTTACCAGCAGGATGTAGTGTGGAAAGAAGGAAGCCCAAATTCCCAAATATTGTGTGTAAATGTTTGTTTTCATTTAGTTGGACTTTGTTATATAAAATAAAATTTAAAAAAAACAAAAAAATGCTAATCTAATAGGTCTGTCTAAATTTATGTTACTTGTTCCTTATCCCTTACAGCCTTTAATGTTCTTTCTTTGTTCTTTATGTTTATGTTTTGATTATCATGTGGCTAGAGAAGTTTCTTTCCTACCTCAATCTGTTTGGTGTTCTGTATGGTTTTTGTACACTTCTAGGTAGCTTCTTCTTTAGGTTAGACATTTTTTTTTCTTCTAAATTTTGTTGAAATCCTTTGATCCAGGATTCTTCTCTTTCTCCTATTCCCATTACTTGTAGGTTTCATTTTTTCTTATTATCTCACATTTCCTGAATGTTCTATGCCAAGTGATTTTTAGATTTGACAATTTCTTTGAATGATATATACATTTCTTCTACTGTATCTTTGATGTCTGAGATTGTCTCTTCCATCTCTTGTCTTCTGTTCGTGAAGATTGCCTCTGTAGTTCTTTTTCACATTCCTAAATTTTTCAATTCCAGAATTCTTTCAGTTTATGTTTTCCTTATTGCTTCTATTTCCATTACCTGGTCTTGAAGAGTTTTATTCATTTCCTCCTATTTTTTCGTTTGTGGTTTCCTGGTTTCATTAAGAAATTTATTCATGTCTTCCTTAGCACCTCTATTATCTTCATATAGCTGTTTTTAATGTATAATTCTTATGCTTCAGCAATGTTTGAATATTTGGGGCCTGCTATGGTAGGATAACTAGTCTATGGAGAAGATATATTACCATGGCTGCTATTGATTGTGTTCTTAAATGGTGTGTAGGAATCTGGATTTGGGGCGATTATAGAGTTATATGTTGGTTTTTGTTTTGTGTTTTTTTTTTTCCCTCTGGGTTTCTTATTTCTTAGCAGCCTACTGGTCTTCTGGCAATCTTAGTAAATATAATTTACTAAATTTTGAAGGGTGTACTACTGAATATTTTTACTGGCATTGGAGAATAATAATTACAAGATGTAATATAAATTGCATTAACCATTTTATCCTAAAAACAATAAGAACTATGCATGCTTAATAAATGGGAACAAATAGCTTCCTGACGTTTTCTTTGTAGAATGTGTTAATATACAGTTTTAGAGATTCACATTAAACTTGCATTCAATATCAGTCATTTTAGTAATTTTTTTCAAACATCTTTCTGAATAGCATTTTAAAAGAGAGATTTGAATAACAAGTCATAAATTAAAATTTCATCAATGATACATTAATTCTTTTCATATTGAATAAAAATACACGCTCAAATGTTATGGTAGTGACTATGAGACATACCAATATATACAAATACAATATACATCTAATTAAAAATAATTTCTTTTCTAAGCATGATATTGAAATTTTGAGACAAGGAATGACCAAGATGAGAAAACTTTGGTTCCAACTAGAAATCCTAATACTCAATAAATTTAATCTAAGCAAAATGGGGGAAGAACACTAAAAAGTCTACAAATGATTGTCCAAGAATATAGAATTTCTGAGGGAAGTTCAAAGGCATACTCATGAATAAGTTGATCATATTTAAGATGATATTATTATGCAATTAAAAGTTCTGTTCTAAGTTGACCTTGTTGGTTTTTTCTCACAAAGATTAAACACTTAAGGTGAACAACTTATCAGGGAAAATTATTTATTTTCTCCCCAGTTTTGAAGTTCTCATTCTATGGTTCATTGGATCCAATCAATTATTCTGTGGTCTATGGTAAGGAAGAGTATCAGGTACAAAGCAGGTGTCACGACATCATTTCCCCTTCCTAGTGGCATGGAGCAATCGTTTTATATGAGAACACCATTATCCACTTCAAGGAACAAGGATTAACTAGTCTTTCATTCAACTAATCTTAGTTCTTGACCAACCTGCCAATCACATTCTGTTTAGCATGTAGGCCTTTAAGGCCTAACATTCTTAACCATGTTAATTATTAGTTTATATCTTTTATTCACAACTTTTACAGTGGTAAATGGGAGATAAATTTCAAAGATAGGGAATTCCTATATTTGAGAGCTAAAACCCTATTAGTCCTAAGTCCTACAATGCTATATTTCATAATGACTAGAACATACTAGTTTCAAGATAACTTTTAGGGAGGTTTTTAATATAAACCCATATAAAATAATTTCAACTATATATGCAATACTCAAAATTATTTCAAAATTAACCTATTAATTAATTTAATTTTCTTCCACACTAAAAGTTGAGCTGTATTTACAAATTATATATTTGTTGAAAGAAGAATAAAGTAACTAAGTATGTTGCATCCTTAAAGCAAAATAAAAAGTACTACATTAAGTATCTGTTTATTTGTTTGTTTCATTTTGTTTTTTGATTTGGTTTGTTTTTCTATACATTCTCTTTATTGCTTTGGAGCCTGTACTGGAATTAGCTCTGTAGACCAGGCTAATTTAATTGTGTAACTATTTACATCATCTTAGAAATTAATTAAACAATGTATTTTACTAATTAAACTGGAAGCATACTAAGCGATAGCATATGGACAGTGTTTATCTGTTGATGTTCTTGGGGAAAAGATGTTCTTTTTTAAAAAAGTAGGGAATACTATCTGAATTTCTATGAACACTTGGAATATGATTTCAAACATTACTTTTACATTCACAGAATACTGAGTTTAAAAGAGCCACTTAACTTTATTCTTAAATACCGATTGATGGTGTGCTTCAAAACAACACAATTTGGGGAAAGGGGCTGCAAGCAAACACATATTCTTGTATGAAAATTACCAACACAGCAAAGCCCATTATTTTGTATGAAATTAAGCAAAGAGAAAACAAAGACATGTTTTCAACTTCAAAAGTATGGCATTATTTGAGGAGAGATAAGGAATGGGCAAGATATGAGCCTGTCAATCACCCTAGAAGCAAGTCATGATGCATAGCAAAGCCAGGACAAATAATTGAGTATTTCAGACTAAGGTGTTTTTATTTTTGTCTGCATTACTTTGAAAAAAAATTCAAGAGCAATCTACTATTCTTTGCATAGGTTACATTTTCTTCCATAATCATAGTATGTATCTGACTTTCTGTAACTTCAGAGTTTTTCCCATAACTTTCTTAGCCCCATAAATTAGCCTTCATATTTTTATTTCTGTTTAACCATTAGAGAGTTATAAATTGTCACTTTACAGTTTCTCAATAATAGTACTGTAAACCAGTCAGCTACTTGAAAATTTGTGGAATGCAAGCCTGAGAGGTATTTTACTTAGGTTTTATTTAGAATGATGATAGAGAACATTTCTTGATGAAAAGCCATTTTCAACCACCTCCCACACCCCTCAAAAAAAAAAAAAAAAAAAAAAAACAAATGAATTCACTATCTAGTAGTTTCCAGTTTTCAAAGAGCAGATTTATATTATCCTTATTTGTTGCAAAAGAAGAGGAGACATGATATTTATCCTGTCTAACATGACCAAGTTTCATCCATTTCCCTAACTAAACCTCTCTCAGAAATTCTCTGTAGAATTTATCAATACTTTGCACTCACATTGAATTACATATAAGTATATTTCTCTCTACATGTTTGCTCAGAGTCATGGAACTCAAATATGGGAAGAGAAAAAAGTGTCAGTAGTGTACATGAAGTTTTAATATTTGACCAAATTTATCAGACATCTCCCTAACATTTTGTATGGGTTTTTATTTTAAATAACTATAACCCCATAGAAGAGGGAAGCAATTTTTTTGTTGTTCTGACTTTTAAAAAAAAATGAGTACAGTGGGTATTAAATTTAGTGGCTACTGATATACATTGTCAGAAATGAATGCCTACACATGACTGAGTTTTCATATCCTATTTGGTATGCTGATAACTCGAGGTATCTGCTTTATCATCACTTTAATGTATCTAGGCCACTAAGATCAATAGGAACTTCAAATTAACCTGAGGTAGCTATTCACAAAGAATATTGCTACAGATGTAAAACTGTGCATGTGGTTATAAAAAAGAAAAGCCAATCTCACTGAATTAGATCACACATACACTTCTTAGAATTGCTTTATCAATATATGATATGTGGCAAAAATAAGTAAAATAAACAAGGAACAGTCTCCTCTTCTCTACTTTCTGCCATTTTGTATTAATTTTAATGAAAATACTTTGATTCAGTACATCCTGTGGAGAATAGAAAAACTATTTCACTGTAGGTTGTTATTCGGTGGTTATTAAAGAGATGCTGGAGAAATACATTTTTCTAAGACATTGACTTTACTATTATTATAGTTCAGTGTGTGGAATGTGTACTGTTTTGGTCAATGTAGCTCTAGGAGCAAGGAGATTGATGAAAGACTTAAGTATTGTTGAAAATGACTATAGGGCTGTCTTATACTTTCTTAAAAACAATGTGTTAATAAGATAAAATATTATTTATGAGGTGCCAATGAATATGAAAATATAGAATATGATATTTTAATTTTAAAAAATCTTTTGATAATTATTTAAAATGAACTCAGAATTTATTTTTGATCATGTCTTATATATGATTAATAGAAACTCTAAAATCAAAGTTAACAAATTCTATATAAGAATTAGAATTGTAACAAAATTGAGTATTTACACTAAACAGGCATCAGGTGATGAGAAATACAATAGCAGGCAGCCACAAAAAGGCTTTATTTTCAAATAAAGAAAAAAGCCCTGAGAGGGACCTTATCACTAAATACTCAGAATCACTTAGTTTAAACTGTACACCATTGAACTTAGTAGTTGGCACAGAATAAAAATAAGCCATAATATTTGATTTATTGAAGAATAAAAATGGTTAGAAATTGAGAAGTAAAATGGTTTTAATTGTAAATACTCAAAACTTCCATAATGACTGATTAGAAATGGATAAACTTAGCAACCTTCAGAAGAAACAAAATAAAATGCTCAAAAATGGTAAGAGTGTAAGTATATTAACTACCTCCAAAGGTATATCTGGCTCTAAATGGATATATCACTCCATCCAAGAATAAAAGATCATCAAAGAATAGGGAGTGAAATGAACAAGAGGAGATGGGCAGCAAAATGATGCGAGCTGAACAAGACATAACTTTTGAAACTCATGATTCATTTCACTGAGATTCTTAGGGTTATTGGTGTAAGCGCTAAGTAACATTGACCCATCAGCATTTAATCCTGGATTAGGAATGACACCATGAGATAACACCCCACACACACTGAGGAACTACTGGAAGTTATTGTTGTTGCAAAAGAATTTTCTTCATTTTGTCACTGATTAGTATTTTTTACATCAGTAAAAAGCTCTCATCCAGGTTTAGGCAAGTAACTTAAATTAAACTCATGAATGTGTCAATCAATTAAAATTGAAAGCATATTTAATTGTTTTAGAAACAAGCAAATGTAAATAAATAGCTCTAAAAACAATTTGGGTTTTAGGGGAAAGAATGGGCTAAAAATCTAAAGTTCTAGTTCCAGTCTACACACTAGATAATTTATGTCAATCTTATACTTTCTTGTTCATCCAAAAGAATTTACCGACAGAAAAAAATGTCACATTTTAAGGCATAGTATCCTACCTTGTGTGTGTGTGTGTGTGTGTGTGTGTGTGTGTGTTTTGCAAATACTTTGTCTCCAAAGTATTAGGACTTATGGGTCCTAATAAGCTGATCACAGCTGTGAATGTTTGCTTGGTCATTCAGCCAAATAAGAGTTAAGTTTTCAAAACCAGAATTTGAAATTACATAAGTTTGTCAGATAGTCAATAATAGCAAATTCATTCTTTAACCAATATTTTCAGAACTTAAAATGATATGAGCAAACAGAAAGTAACAAAGCCATGCTTAATCATTCTGTTAAGCCCCTTTCACAGTTTTCAGGATAGGATAATAATTATCCTAAAACAGTAGCACAACTCTTTCTTTCCTTCCCCATACCCTAACATGTGCCAACCAAGATAGCTTGCTCATTATGTGCCTGAAGAATCAGCCTTTCCACCGCTTCATTAGTGAATGGATTTCAGGAGATTTTTCAGGGGGAGTTTTACTAACTCATCCTACCTCACTGAAAAATTCACATTGCAAGTACATGCAGATTGAATTGCTGAAGCTTGACACCTCATTAAGATGAAGACAAGGACAAGTGTGAACAGTGAGTAGTAGAATAATGACCTAGCTGTTGGAATTCTATTGACAACTTGTTAGCATTTCATCCTGAAACCCAACACCCTGATGATAGTTAAAGTTTAGGGACTAGAATCACTTGTATATAATCTAACAAGTGAAACAAAATGTGTGGTTTGAATTCATCACATATTCATTCTAGAAGAAGGAAATGGCAAATGTGTTAGAGTCACATATGGTGGCTGGTTATTGCTTTGATTCTTCCTCCTGTGAAAACATATGCAAGTGATTGACACAACAGAGTGTATACAAGGGGTGGCCAAGTGCAAATGTGGAATTACACATATGTAAATAACATTTCACAGTAGTAACTACAAGGGTGGGTTTTGGCTCCAATAGCCAGTATAAGGTGCATAGACATTTGACTTTCTGTCTGACAGAAGACAAGAGACAGTTAGAAGAAACCAATTAGCCTGAGAGTTCCAATTAGCAAAGAAAAGCAGCGTCAGTGGCAAAATATAGGTTACATGGCTACATAGACCTCTACAAGTGTAACCTGAGAAAGAATTACAAGAAGGCAAACAATCTGTTCTGAAACAATGTTAGCACTATGCACATTTCATAGGTTCTCATGTTTTATGTCACTACTGCTTATCTCATTTACTATAGTAGAATATTTAAGTAGTTCAGATATACCTTGTCTATACAAACCTGGGCTATTTATGAAAATACATGTACATTATTGACCATCAAAATCAGTAAATATTCCTCATATTTACATTTTGTACAAGTTCTTGGATTAAGCAGTGCTAACTTTTCCTTAAAAATCTAATCAAGTAATAAGCACAAATCATTTATTATTGATATACTAGATTAGTTTATATCAGAATACATTTTAATATTTTAAGTTTTATTTCAGACAGATAACCCTGAAATGGGAAAATGTTCATTTGTATTCCTATGTTCCACTTTCATATGTATTAAAATGATTATAATCAGGAATAAAATATTAAATAGGCATGTAGGCAGCATATGCTATACTGTTGTATAGACTAACTTTATTATTTTTGAACATTTCAGGAAACATTATTTATCCACATGATATAGTTATATGAAACATAAGTATGAAAAATATATGAAAATGACCTTTTTAAATGAAGCAACTTTACAATCTATGCTTTTGACCTCTCCTGCCTGAAATACTGGTTTGTGAAGCTCTGCTACAACCAAGAGAGTGTACTCATCCATAGATTCCAATCTTCTCTCTGGTATTCAAGGGTAAGGTGATATTCTGTGGGCTTGGGGGCAGTTCAGTGATATAGCCCTCATGTAACACACCTTAGACCTTAGTTCCCTCATAACTCACACAAGGATAAACTGAGAGGACAGGTGATAAGATTAGAAAAATGGTGCTGTTTGTGTAAGCTGAACCTCCTAAACACACAAATATTAGAGAGTAAATGACTTTATCCAATAAGTGTACTATGCCATGTGATAAACAAAACCATTTTTATTGCTCCATTTAAATTTACTAAACCACAGATAAAATAAAAATAAATATTTTTGATAGCCATGTTGAATTTTTAGAATGTAGCACAGAAACAGAGTGCTACCTCAGTGAGGACACCTGCATACATCTAAAACCAAGTTTGCAAATTTTGTTTATACAGATATATGAAAAGATATTGTTTTATGTATCACGTAGAAATATGTTTGTTTAGATAACCCTAAAAGTGAAAAAAATTAAGTAAGCAAGTGGAATTATGCAAAGACTTAAAAAACAGATGGAATATGATGATTCACATTCTTTTTTTCCTCAGGGAAAATATGAAAAATAATGATAACATTTGATGAAGTCACTGTTCTGGTAATAAGGCTGAAAAAAAATCTAGACTATTATTGCTGATATTGCTTAATCCTTGCAGCAATAAGTGTTTTCAGTTTGAATTTTCTCTACTGCACTTGAACCTCTTGTAGAAATACTTTGGGAAGAACATAGAAGTGTTTTCACAGCACAGATTGGAACAACATGCCATTATAGACTAGCCACTGAATAGAATATTGTCAAAGCATTCTACTGTAGCCTACATGAGTCTTCACAGATAATGCCCCAAAAGTTTTGAAGGATTATGAACACGAACAGTGTGACAATGTGCCCCACATAATTAAAAAGTCTTAGTTCTTATCACTCTAATCTCATAGGAACATAATACAGTCTAAATTTCTAACAATCTGCCAGTAGTCCTTGGCCAATGGTCAAGATGTGACTACATTGTCATAATTTAATTTGTATGTTCCACCTCACTTGGTGTATTGAACTTTTCATTGTCCATTATTTTGTGCCTTTTATGCAAGAGGAAAGTTTGAAAAATGCCCCCCTAACCTCATAACAAGGCTTTCTCACATCTTATGAAATGGACTTTTGTGGAGTACACATGCCTTACCCTCTCCTCATTAATGACAATTCTTGATGGGTATACAGTGCAAAAGCAACTATCTTTTTCTCTAAGGATCTTAGGACTATAGCACATAATCATTTAAGCATTATGACACCAGGTGGTATGGAGTAATAACGAATCTAAACTTCATTCTAATAATATTGTCATTAGCTATCTTGTAAGGAGTAAGGTTTTTCTGCCCGCTGCTGCTGGTCTGGTCCTGCTGCCACGCCAGCCCCAATTAACATATAGAGACTCTGTAGTTGATATAATTCTGTTGGCCAGGTACTAGTTTCTTATCAGCTAGCTCTGTCTTAAGTATTAACCCATTTCTATGTATTTCCATGTGGTCTTTCTGAGAGCAGAGGAATGGCAGTTCTGTTCTCTCCAGACTCTCCATCTTGACTCCTCCTTACTACTTCCTCTTTCCTCTTTGTCCCCTAGTCGCACCTATCCTGCTTTCCTATTGGCCAACAGTGATTTATTCATTAAGTAGTATGAGAAACATATACAGAATGACATCTCCCATCATCTTGTGTATTAAATCTGTAAGGTAAACATTTGTATAATTGTTAAAGGTCAAAAAGAAGTTGATAGATAAACATTCTAAAGAAATCAATAGCTGATTTTTTTTTCTTTTAACTCACCAAAACACACTTGCTTATTTCACACTGTGACTAATAGGTTAAATATTTCTTCTTTATCTTTCTGTCAAAGAAGGTTAACATGTTTTCACTGGCTACCATATTTTCTTGCCTATTATTAACAACATATTTTCTATGGTAAAAAGATGCTATGATGAATTCTGCGTTCAAAAGTATTTATGAAATGAACCAAAGTTTAATGCTAATAGCCACAGTTATACTGTCATTGTTTTCACTGTTCTGTTTTATTTACATTGTAATTTAAATTTCAGAAGAAAATAGCTGATTAGGTTGACCAAATATCTATGCTCATTAACTATGATTTATCCTATGACGTGTTCCTTAGGAAGTAAGTTTCTTAGGAGAGAGATTGAACTATAAAATGGCAATGCTGAGAAAAACACATTTGAGTCAGCTTCCTACTTTTTCTTGAATATAGAGAAACATGCACAAATTAAAGAAATCAGGCACCAAGAATGCCTTATCTATGCCTTCAGGTACAAGAAGGTATTTTACATTTGGCCAGCTTGTCAGTTCATATTATCATATAACATGCAGACTACTCAAACATTATGCTGTGCTGTGGCAACATTGATTTTCTATCACTTCTCTGGATCAGCTATTTGGCTGATCTCAATTGGGATGAGCTCATTGTGTTTTATCCTGTACTGGCTCTATTCGCACTCAGATTTGTAGTCAGATAGATACCAATAGAAAACAAAAATTGGCATTTTTATTTGTTTTCGAGACTGGGTTTTCTGTAGATTTGGAGGCTTTCCTGGAACTCAGAGACCCTCCTGTCTCTGCCTACCAAGTACTGGGATTAAAGAGCACCACCACTGAGCTAAAAGTTATATTTTCTATCTAAATGCCATGTGGAGAAGTGGTTGTTACCAGAGATAAAAGAGTTAAGTGGGCATATCCCACTCATCATAGACTGCTAGACTACCTTGATCACAGTGTTCTCATATACACCAAGTAAGGACCATTCTGATTGAGAACTACTGTTCTGTACAGTCTTTGTGTCATATGTGGTAATGTCTCATTGGTGAAAGCATATCATATGGTAAAATAATAATTTACATAAGCCTTTTCTATCTGTAAATGGGATCAGCCCTAAGACAATTAAAATAAATCCCTTTAGAAGTGTGAAAATTAACTGGGTGTTATTGCATTTACTGCAATTTTGGTTCTGCACCATAAACTTCAGGGAAAATACTACATGAATTTAGATTTTGGTATCATTTTACATTGTTCATTTGACCTTGACAAGTTCCTAAATCTTTCTGTGTTGATTGCCTAATTAATCAAAATATATTTTTGTAAAATCTCTCTGTAGGAAAGGTATAAAGATCAAATGTAATTTTAAATAATTAGTCCAAGGATCTTTGGCACAAAAGACTAGCAATTGTAACCTTACCAATAAAAGAATCTAATTTGTGTCAACTTTAAGGGAAAAGATACATTTTGCAATCTACACAGTTTGTTGCTTACTTTATAAATATACAACACTGATTTTCATCTAGCTCTTTACATTTCCTTACTATTCTAAAAATGTTTATAACCTTTGATTCTCGAGATGATACAAATATATATGTACTCATCCCACGTAGGAAACTGATGACAGACAAAATTCAACTTGTTAAGCAAATAGTTTAATTGGTGTTATAAATAGAAATATTATTGAGGTTTTATTACAATTTCAAAAATTACCCAAAGACAGCCATATCACACACAAGTGATGGCTCAAACAACCTACAATATGCTGCATAATGTGCAAATTATAGTGTCTTCTTCAGTTAGCTCAGTTGGTTTGAGTCTCTTTTAGAGAACTTAACTTCCCTGGGAATCTTCCCTGCAGATTAATTTGTCTCTGTTGCACACCACTAGACTTCTCTGAGTGTCTCTCAGAAGCCCTTACTAGTTATATGTTATGAATGAGAGAGGAATTTAGTAAATCCTGTCAGTTTCAGGGAGTTCTTGAAAGAAGTTGAGTTTACTTCCTGCCTCAATGAGCTTCCTTGTGGACAGAGAATTCTTCTCCCCTTACAACATATTTACCTTTCTATAAATATTTTATTTTTCAATGAACTTCTATACAGGTTGGAAAATTTAAACCTCAGAGAAAACTGTTATACAACATCATTTTACTGTAAATTATCATCACTATTAGCAGTTGAACATGAAGGACAAGAAAAAAATGAGCTTCTTCTGTTACAGCACCAATTGTTCTCAATTTTTCTTCAAGTATAGAAAAATCTGTTTTGGGTCCTTCCTGCTTCTTATTCTCTGCCTGAAGAACTTTTATACAGCACTCTCCAGAGCTTGTGCCATCTCATTCCAAGTATCTCTGTCTTACCAAAGAATTCCACAGTCATTGTGACTAAAAGACTTCTCATGATTTATATCCCCTCATTATGACATGAATCATTTTATACACTACTTTCTATGTTCTGCTCTCTGAATATTTATTGCTAGCATCTTTTACAGAATGTAAGCTCCATTGCTGAATGAATCATCCATGTAGGTGTCTACTATACAATAGTGCTTTACGTGATATGTTTTCAGGATATATTTAGTAAACTTCTTAAAATCCTACTCCATTTCTGTTTATTCCTCAGTACCTAATAACATCCTTAGGTTTTTGTAAGTGTTTCCTCAACAAAAGAGCAAATTTTATATAGATTCACTGTTTATTGCATATTATAGAGGTCTCTAAATAAGAACTAAATAGCAAACAGATGATGTTTAGAGACCCTAGGAAACTTGTGTAGCACAGGAAAAAAACTAATGGTCATGCTTGAAAGCAGTAATTCAGTTAGGTATCTATTATCTGTGCTAATGAAGAGAAGCAATGAGGCAGATGATCCATAACAGCAGATAATGAAAAACTATTTGCATTAAGCTCTGAGATGCACCATCCAGAATCCTCAACTCATAACCAGGTTATATTCCAAAGGTCATTTGTAAATAGGTTATTTTGTACTCTCAATAAACTTCCTAGGAAATAATATAACTGATTTATGGTGTAAACAATGTTTAGTAACTAAAAAATGGAATAAACAATATACCAGTTGGCTAGAAAATTGCTTTACAGTTTTCACACACACACACACACACACACACACACACACACACACATATATATATATATATATATATATACACGCTAAGTTACAATTTGGCTTTTTCTGATCCAATCAAACCCAAGCAAGTTCCTGGGAACTGCAAATCATATATGAATGTGTGACAGGGGATGGGGTCAGATTCAGTAGTAAAGGTGTGTGAGTGGTAGAGAGATTTTATCAGTTTCTCTGAGAGCTTTTGGGAAATTCCTTTGGAAGAAGAGGCAATAGAATATACTTAAGGTAATCAATTCAGCGTAATAAGACTATATTCCCAGCTTAGAATGCTGAATACATCCAATTTCTGATGAATTGTAAGACTAGTGATCCTGAGTCCGTAATAGGGATATATAGTGTGCATAAAAAGAGAGCTAAATGGAAATAGCACTTCTCATAAATGAATATACAGTATATACAGAATTCTTATCAAGGTAGGGCTCTCTAAACCATGGAATCTATACACCATCAAACATGGTTGAAACCATAAACTGCAGTGAGAGGTATATATAATGTTATAATGCTAAATGTTGACACATCTGAGATCACATATCACATGCATCATGATGGCTTTGAGTGTTTTCCCTTTTTCTTTAATATTATAAGGAAGGTATATGAGAGCATGTGCAATTACACATGGAGCTAGGTACCTTCTCAGTCTGGGATTCATGAATTGAAGTCAGGTCACCAGGCTTGTTCAGAAGGTACTTTTACCTATTGAGCCATCTTGCTAGCCCCTTGCTAGCTCCTTTTGTATTAAAACAAATACAAATGAAATATTCAGGAAATTAATTTCAGAAAACCTTATTTCATTATTCTATAATTTATAAGTATACAGAATTAGTAAAATCATATTAAAACTTAAGGTAATGGGGCTGGAGACATGGATTAGCAGTTCACAGCATGTACTGCTCTTTCAGGTGAGCCAAGCTTGCTTTCTAGCATGCATGTCCAGTGGTTCACAATCGCCTATAGCCTGTTATTCTAGCTATGGAGTATATGATAGTCTCAACCACCCACAATGAAGTAATTGATTTGTACATCACAAAGACTGGTATCTTGGGTGGAACAGAACATTTGGTAAAATGCAAGTTTTGTCAAGAACTAACTTTAATCCTAAAGACAGGTGTCTGAATGTCAAATATGGTAGATTGGAAATAGATAAAGCTAAGCTAACTCATTAATATGTGTTCTCCCTAGCTATTTGATATATGCTATTTGTTTTTAATATTTTGTTCTTTTTTTTATTCTTTTTTTGACTAGTTAATGATGTTCCCATCAGAGATTCTTTTATATTCTAAGTAAGGAGTGATTTGATTGATTAGGTATTGTTTAAAAAATAAAGAAGGTGAAAGAACCATTTTAAAAGGTAATTGAGTGAAGAGCACTATAGAAAAGAGACCAGTTCAAAGAAGTTACAAAGAAACCAGTCCTGAAGGTTGTTGTAAAATCTATTGGAGGAGAGAGAGACAGATGGGTAGTGGGGTGTGTGTGTGTGTGTGTGTGTGTGTGTGTGTGTGTGTGTGTGTCTGTCTGTGTTCTGAGTAAGGAAATGAAAATTGTTACGTACCTAATGTATGTAACAAAATAATCTTAATATTCTGTTGAGAGAGATGAGAGATTCACCCATTCTGGACATTTAACACTAATAAAGTCAAATACCACATGTTTCTTCATGCCTGATTTCTTATAATTAGTATTGTTTGCAAGGTCCATCCACTTTTATAGTATGGATTATTGTAATTTCATTCCTGCTAAATAATTACTACTTTTTATGCCTATACCTTATTTTAGTAATCAACTTTCAGTTGAAGATATTTTGAATTAATACTGCTACTGTGACTGTCGCATTAACACTATTATTTGGGTATTATGATTAACAACCTGTTAATCTAAATTAAGAAAAAAATGTAAGTAACTTTTAAAGCCAATTCAGCGTTTTATGAGTACTTAATCACAATTTTATTGCAATTTTCAATTTTATTTGACACTTAATTTTTTCAACTTTGATAATAAATGATTGACAAGTAAAGCTGTCAATAAGGTATATAACAGAAGACTTTGATATATAAATTTTCAATTTATTATTACAATCAAGGTAACATATTGACTAACTCAATCAGTAGCCCCATCAAGGGATATCTGTTTCTGGCTGAGTTTTTGAAGATGTACACATACACATGTAAGGAGTATGGTTTTTCCTCCCGCCTCCTGGTCTTGTGCTGCCGCGCCAGCCCCAATTAACACACTGAGACTCTGTATTAGATATAATTCTGTTGGCCCGTTACTTGTTTCTTATCTGCTAGCTCTGTCTTAAGTATTAAACCATTTCTGCTAATCTAATATTTCCATGTGGTCTTCTTACCGGGGAAAGGGGCCAGCATCTTGTCTCCCCAGTCTCTCCATCTTGACTCCTCCTCACTACCTCCTCTTTCCTCCTTGTCTCCTAGTCCCTCCTATCTTGCTTTCCTACTGGCCAACAGTGCTTTATTCATTAACCAGTATGAGAAACATATATACATAATGGCATCTCCCATCATACACATATATGCACGGTGAGAGCATTTGAGACTCAGCAGAAGTCAAGCACATAATACATTGTTATGAAATATAGTAACATTCTCTGCATTAGGTCCTCAGAACTTTTAATTAAAAGGCCATGGATAACATTTTTTCTGTACTCCCATCACACCATCCTCTGGTAACTACTAGTCTAGTCTATCTTACCACTAATGCAACTTGATTTTAAGTTCCATGTATAAGTGAAATTATGCAACAATAATCTTTTTCTGGCTTATTTAACACACATTTCAGGATTTCACACACTTCTAAGACTGAAGAATATTCCCCTTTGTAGTTTTGATGGTGTGTATCACCTTTGATTCACTTATTCAACTTTTACTGGATGTGTACGTGGATTTCATATCTTAGCTACTATGACTAATGCTTCAGTGAAAATAAACAGTCATATGTGTCTTTGAGAATTTGATTTCATTTTCTTTGTTGACTTATTTCAGAAGAGAGAATGCTGGATAATATGAGAGTTTTACCTTCTATTCTAAGGGAACATCGATTTATTTTCCATAATAGGCAAAGCAGCTTACATTACCACCAACATTAGTTCAGACACAGCAGACCATTCTCAGAGGTACTGAATCTGAAACTGCATTTAGAAAATCAGCAAGAGGAGTTGTTCTGGAAAGTTTTGGTAACATATATAATGTATATACTCAGTGAATATTTCCTTAATTTAAATGCAATTTACTGAGAGCTAGGGACTTACAAACTATAGATTTTCATGTTCTTCTTAAATTATTATGATTCAGACAAATGAACAAAAATCAATAGCAGAAGGATTCATTCAAATTGTTTAAAGGTCTACTCTGTATTATTTTAATTCAACTAGAATTGTACAATTCATTTGTGCTATATATTGTATTTGAGGTTAAATAGAAATGACTAATAACTGTGACAGGGTGTAAGAAAAAAAAGTATAATTATTATATTCTACAGTTGCTGAAAATACTACCCATCAACCTGTCAATAACGCAATTAATATAGTTTAAAAATACTTTCATCAATTAAAAAAATAAAACATTTTATGGGGCTGTGTCTTACATTGTTATTATTTTCAGCCCCCTGTTGTCTTGGGTTATTTCTAAATCACATTTACTGTATGTAGTGATACAATAATGAGATGGGCACATTTTGAAAATAAAGTATGTTTTTAATCCTGATTGGATGCCACTTATTACTCATCATCTTTAGGTATGGTCTTTGGAACCCTGAAAGCAGAGAGAAAATCATAGCTATAGCACTAAAATAACATATATGTATGTATGTATGTATGTATATGTATATATCTCAACCAAATGAATCTTGAGTTATAAGATGAGATATTCTGATCAATATCACACTCTTCTAGGAACAAGATTGATGAAAGTTCTTATTTATCAACACAAATGGTTTTAGAGTTATCTAGGGAGAGCTGAAAAAAAACCTCAAGTTTAAGAGAAATGGTTGCTTCTGTAGAGGAACATGTTTCTGTTCTTAATACAGACATGATGGCTAACAACCATCTAAAACACCAGTTAAGGCCTCTATGGCAACCAGGCATGCACATTATGTATATACCAACATGTAGGGAATCACTTATATACATAAAATAAATATATAAAGAATTCTCTAGAATTAATGATTAACAACTTTGTGTCTATAAGTTTATATTGATAGAGGATTCACAGGTTGGATTCATGACAGGAGAGATCTGGCCTGATTGTAGGATACAATGGACTGGAGGCAATGGACTGGAGGCAAGAATGAGAATATATCTACAGTAATCAAAGAGTGTACTGTAAGTATTATTCTGTCATTGCTCAATGTACACTAATATGGAGTTTTTATTTGTTTGTTTTTCCTATTTACTCACCTGAAGCAGTCAGCTGTTTTATGCTATACTGGGAATGCTAGCTCATTAACCTTATTTAACAGGCAGACACTTGCTTTTTTGTCTCTCTGGGAACAGGGGCCTATTATTGGATTGCCCAACCTCAGTAACATTGGCCAAAACAATAAAACTCGTTTTTTTTTTAATGTGTATACCTAGAATCATTGGTTCCATTCCTCAAGAGAACCCTGCCTAATTCAGAAACTAATATGGTTTTCAACTTCATCATAAAGGACAGTGTCACAGTCGAAATTAGAAATTTGATACAATAAACTATCTTTCAAGATTTGTACATAATTGGCCTTATCTTGCACAATAAATAATTTTCTAGATACTGATTGAACTAAAGAAAAATAAAGATTTGGTTTTTTTGGGTTTTGTTTTGTTTTCTCATGGTATTATTATTTTTAAAAAAGTCTTTTTTAAGTACAAGTCCCAGTTCTGTAACAGAATATGTACGGCTTCTAGAAGATTGCTTACCAAGCATCCTTAAATTTCTGTGCTAATTATACTTAATGTCACATAAAAACAGGAGTTATGATACATGTCTGTAATCTTAGCCTTAAAGATGTGGAATTGGAAGGGATAAAGCAACCATCCTAAGTAAGGTAACCCAGATCCAGAAGGACAATTTTTGCATGTTTTCTTTTATATGTAGATATATTACTTTTATGTTTAAGATGAATGTGTTTTAGTTTCACAAGGCTAGATAGCTAGCAAGGGACCAGGAGTTAAGTAGGAAAATTTTCAAGGAAGTAGAAACAGATTATAATGTTATAAAGGAGACACTAGAATACAGAATGATTAAATGTGAAGAAGGATGTGAGGGTATGGTAAAAAGGAGAGATGGGGTCAATAACTTAATGTAAAGGCCATACTGAAACCTACTGCTCTAGAAAAAATAAAAATCCATGTATATATAGAAGGAGTTTAAATTAAATTATCATATTATCATATAATGGGAGAAACAATACCACACATAGCATATACTCCCAAGTAAAAAATAATCAGGCCAAGAATGGGTTATACTTTTTTTGTCACTGTCCATAGAAGTCTCATAGAGTCTCCCAAACATATCAGACTATTGCTAAAGCTACTGGTCACCCTCAGAACCTGATGACAACACTGTATTTACAATGACACCAGTGCATAATGATAAACATTATTGATTGGGAAGGTAAGAAATGTTTAATTAGTTAAAATTATGCAACATATTAAAAATCTAGAACTTTAATATTCCCTGTTAAATGTTTTTGCTAATTAATAGTACATAAAGTTTTCCAAAATAAACAATATGCATGAAACAATTTTATTTTCTTGGGGAAACAAAATTATTTTAAAATTTTCAGCTATTTTATTTAATTTAAAAAGATTTTTTGAAATTAAAATATAATTACACCATTTTCCTCTTTTCATTTTTTGTGCCACCAACTTTTCCCAGGTACCTGTACTTTCTCAAATTTATTCTTTCTTTATTTTTAATAGTTGTTAAAACACACACACACACACACACACACACACACACAAACTACTTGGTATTGTACAATTAGTTTGGGCCCTCTTCCCTGTGCAAGACTGTATCTCTGGTTCTTGGTGCTTATTAGATGTCTGTAGTTCTTTTTCTAAGGTTAATGACCATGAAATTCACCACTTCTACGTTAGGATGCCTACCTTTGTCCTTGTTCAGGTCTGTTTCAGGCAATTTTGTTGATTGGTCTTCAGGGATGTGCCTGCTCTGACTTTTCCTCTGGGTCAGAATGTATGTGACTCTTCTCTGCTATGATCTCTGAGCCTTATGTGCAAGAGTTTTGTTCTAGGTGTACCAGTTGAGGATAGCCACCACATTACTAACAGTCACTTCTTACACTAAATGCTAAGATAACAGCTTTATTTTCTGTTACAAAGAAGCAAGTTTGGGGAAGAAAGATCTAAAATATTAATATGATAAAAATTTGTTGTCTGGTCAGTTTACCTTTTAAAATTTCACTCTACTGCATGCAAATGTCCCAAATATGTTGTTGTATAATAAAATCCATTAATTAAGCTTAGGAAATACTGTCATAGTTTGTAAAAATTAAAATAGAACAACACATTCTGTGGGAAATTTCTGATGTATGATGGCAAAGGGTAAAGTGAATTCAAGATAATTTGCCATGATGATGTTTACTAAATTCTTGTGAATCAGTGATGGTTAAGACATGAAAATCAATAACTATAATTCATCATATATAACTATAACTATATATATATATAACTGTATGTAAAAATAACTATAGTTCATCAAAATCAATATGCGAAAGGTAGTAGCCTTCTTATATATATTTTTAGCCTCTCTCATGTATTACATATTGACTGTAGTTTCTCCTCTCTCCCCTCTCCCCGATCTATCCTCCCACCATTTTCTTCCTGAGATCCACCGTGACCTGTCTCCCCTCAGAAAAGAGCAGGCCTCGAAGGGACATCCATCAAAATTAGCCTAACAAGCTGCAATAGGACCAGGCACATACTATCACATCAAGTCTGCATGAAGCAACCCAGTTGGAGGAGAAGGATTACACAGATAGACAACAGAGTCAGGGTCAGCCCCTGCTCCCACTGTTAGGAACCCCACAAGGGCACCAAAACATACGCAGAGGCACTGGTTCAGATCCCTTTGGGCAACCTGATTTTTGCAAGGCCCCATGAGTCACAATCAGTTGATTCTGTGGGCCAAGTTCTTGTTTACATGACATTTCTGGTTCCTCTGATCCTTCATCACACTCTTCTTCAGAACACTGTAATATATGACTGTGGGACTCTGCATCTGCTCCCATCAACTGCTGGATGAAGTGTCTTTGTTGATGATTCTGCTTGCCCCAGTCCCAGAATACTCTGCAGGCAGGACATATTATGGGTCGAAGGTTTTGTGATTGGTGTCCTAATCCCTCCATTTGAGGTCTTGCTTAGTTCCAGAATACTCTGCAGGCAGGACATATTATGGGTCGAAGGTTTTGTGATTGGTGTCCTAATCCCTCCATTTGAGGTCTTGCTTAGTTAGAGTTGATTACCTGTTCAAGCTCTGTGTCCCACATTACTAGGAAAGCTTGTTAGGGTTACTCCTGTATGTTCAGTGGAACTTCCATTGCACTAGGTTTCCACTAATGCCCCCAAATTGGAGACCTTTCTTCCAGTATTTACTCCACTCAACTGGTTCCTTCAAGTTCCCAGCTATACCCATCCCCAGTACATCCACAAAATCTATTCAGTTTCCATTTGCTAATGAGATCCTTAGATTCCCCCCCCACACACACACACCTTGTTACTTAGTCTTACTGGGTCTGTGGACCATATCCTGATTATCTTTTACTTTACAGATAATATTACTTTAACTGAGTACCATGCTATTTTTGCCCTTCTGGGTATGGGTTACCTTACTCAGGACTTTTAATTTTTTCTAATTCCATCCATTTGCCTGCAAATCTCATGATGTCTTTTTTAAATTAAATTTACTGTTTCTTATATTACATATCAATCCAAGTTCCCTCTCCCTCCCATCCTCCCATGCACTCCCCCAAGTCCAATTCCTCATTTACTCCCCAGGGAGGGTGAGGCCTTCCAGGAGGAATCATCAACATCTGTCAAAGTCATTTGGCATAAGGCCTAGGCCCTCCCTCATGTTTCTAGGCTAAGGGAGTATCACTCCAAGGGGAATGTGCTCTGGAAGTCCTTTTGTACACCAGGGATACATCCCGGTTCAACTATCAGAGGTCCCATAGACTACCCAGGCCTTCTAACTGAGACCCAAATGATGTCATTTTTATAACAGCTGGGTAATACTTCATTGTATAACTGAATTTTCTTTTCCTTTTCCAATATTTTGTCGTGGGGCATCTAGATTGTTTCCAGTTTCAGGCTATTATGATTAAATATGAACATAGTTAAGCAAGTGTCCTTGTAATAGTATGAAGCATCCACTTGCCCAGGAATGATCTAGTAGGGACAAGTGTCTGTATAAGTTTACATAAACATATGTATGGCAGTTGTACACACTAATTTTAATCGTACTATTTAGTTTCTTGATGTCTCATTTCTCAAGTTCTTTATATATTTTGGGTATTGGCCCTTTGTCAGATGTGGAGTTGGTGAATATTTTTTCTCATTCTGTGAGCTGCCCTCTTGTCCTAGTCATGTCCTTTGCCTTACAGAAGTTTTTCAGTTTCATGAGGTCCCATATATTAATTGTCAGTATTAGTGCCTGCAAAATTTATTTTATGTTCAGGAAGCTGTCTCTTGTACCAATGCATTCAAGGGCATCACCCACTATCTCTTCTATCATGTTCAATGTGTCTGTATTTATGCTGAGGTCTTTGAATCACTTGGACTTGAGTTTTGTCCAGGGGGATAAATAGGGATCTATTTGCAGGTTTCTACATACAGACATCCAGTTAGACCAGCATCATTTGTTGCAGATGCATTCTTTTCTTTTTTACATTGTATATTTCTGGCACCTTTTTCAAAATCAGGTGTCCATAGGTGTATGGATTTATGAATGGGCCTTCAATTTGATTCCATTGATCATTGTGTCTGTTTTGATGCCAAAATCATGCAGTTTTTATTAATATGGCTCTTTAATCAAACTTGAAACCAAGGATAGTGATCGCTCTGGAAGTTCTTTAATTGTATGGGATTGTTTCAGCTATCCTTTTTATTTCTTTTTTGTTGCTGTTGTTTTACATATGAAGATAATATGGTTCTTTCAAGATCTGTAAAGAATTGTGTTGGAATTTTCATGGGGATTGTATTGAATCTGTAGATTATTTTAGGTAGGATAACTATACACACTAAGTTAATCCCTCAGATCCATGATCTTGGGAAACCACTCCATTTTCTTATGCCTTCTTCAGTTCCTTTTGGATGGCCATGCACATTGGGGATGTGGACAGGTGTGGAGGTGACCTGGGAGAACTAGGTCTGGGGTTTGTGATACCAGAGGCTATCTCTTGCTTCCTGGTCAGAGACAGCATCAAGAGGCATCCTTGGGAAGGGAACCTGCTGGCACTTATGTGTCTCTCTTTTAAGCAATTTCTCCCTGAATAAACATTTATCAGCTTATCTGTTTCCCCCGATTCTTATTTATTCCACAATAGTTTCTAGCTTCTAAGACTTGAACATTTTACCATAAAGGTTCCTTCACTTGCTTGATTAAAATTCCCCAAGAAATTTCATATTATTTGTGAATAATGTCAAGTGTGTAATTTCCATGATTTCTTTCTCAGCCCATTTGTCATTTGTATATAGGAGAAATCATAATTTTTAGTTAATCTTATATTCAGTCACTCCATTAGAGGTATTTAACAGCTTTGGGAGTTACCTGGTAGAAATTTTGGGGTCCCTTATGTATACTATCATGTCATATGTAATTAGTGACACTTTGAAGACTTTTTCAACTTGTATCATTTGATCTCCTTCTGTTTTCTTATTGCTTTAGCTAGAACTTCAAGTACCATATTGAATAAATATGAAAAGAATGGGGAGCCTTGTCTTGTTCCTGATTTTAGTGGAATTGCTTTCAGTTTCTCTCCATTTAATTTGATGTTGGCTACAGGGTTGTTATAAATCAGCTTTATTATGTAAAGGTATGTCCCATATATCCCTAATCTTTCCATGACTTTATCATGAAGGGGTGTTGGATTTTTTTTCAAAGGATTTTTTACCATCTAATGAGATGATCACTTTTTTGCTTTAAGTTGGTGTACCAGACTTTTTCTTTTGGAGCCACCAATGAGATCCCAAATATTGACACAGGAACTTACTAGTTTTGAATGTTCCCCCGAGCTTAGGCTTACTTCTGGCTATCTCTTTATCTTTTGGCTCAGGACTTTTTACTTTTCTTTCCTTCTGTGTATCTTACTTTCACTGCTTCTCTTGTCTGTCTCACTCACAGATGCTTGGCTTCAAGTTCTGGCCTTCTTCCTCATTTTTTCCTCTTTCTTCTCTACGTCCTCTTGAGCCTAGATTTCTCTCTACTCGCCAAATTCACCTGTTTCTCTCTTGCTTAGCTATTTACTATTCAGCTTCTTAGTAGTCCAATCTGGTACCTAAGCAGGCAAGGTGAAACAAATGCAACATATCTTTACATAATTAAACACACATACTTCTATCGTTAAACAAAAGTAACCTTTACACAGTTAAAGTAATATTCCACAGCATAGATAAATGTAACATATCATTACACATTTAAATAATATTCCACAACAAGTTCAATTATATTGTGTATTACAATGACAGATTTTCATGTTAAACCATCCCTGCATTTCCTGGAAGAAGCTTACTTGATCATGTGGAGTGTGTGTGTTTTCTTGGATTCAGTTTGTGAGTAATTTTGCATCAGTGTTCATTAGAGAATTTAATCTTTAATTCTCTTTCTTTTCTGAGTCTTTGTGTAGTTTGGGTATCAGGGTGACTGTGGCCTTATAAAATGAATTTGCCAATGTTCCTTTTTTTTTTTTTTTTTTTTTTTTTTTTTTTGGAAAATTTGAGGAGTACTGGTATTAAGTCTGCTTTGAAAGTCTGGTAGAAATCTGTACTAAAACTATCTAGCCAAGGGCCCATACTGGTTGGCAGACTTTTAATGTTGGCTTCCATTTCCATAGGGTTTATAGGTCTATTGAAATTGTTTATCTTAATTTTTTTAATTTAGTTTATTTATTTTATACAACCATGTCCACTTAAATTAAAACAAACATTTATAGACAATATTTGGGAATTTGGACATCAGTCTTTCCAAACTACTTCCTGCTGGTAAGGGGCGCTGTCATGGGGGATTCTAAGAAGATTCAGAAATCCTGGCTGTAGTCTGTAAGGCTGTTTGGTCCAGCTGTTTTGAATGTAGAATCACCTGGTACTCTGTTTCATTAGTCTGGAAGGAATCCACATCTTTTCATTTTCTGTGGAAACAAAAATAGAAATCCTTTTCCCCAGTAACTTGTCCTTGAACTTAAATTTTTGAGTCAAAGCATTTTTTTTCATTTAATTTATTATTTTACATGTCGATCCCTATTCCCTCTCCTTCCCTTCCTCCCTCCCTTCTTCCCTCCAATCTGATCTTGATTTAACTTTGGTAAGTAGCATCTATTTATGCAATTAACCATTACTTTTAGATTTTGTTGAGAGCAGGTTTTTGAACCATGATTATTTGGATTTCCTCAATGTCTGTTATGTCCACATTTCATTTCTAATTTTGTTAATTCAGGTATTCTCTTTGCCTTTTTCTTAGTTTGGATAAGGGTTTATCTATCTTGTTGATTTTTTCAAAGAACCAACTCTTTTTTTAGTGATTCTTTGTATTGTTATCTAGCCCTCGGTTTTATTATTCCTGCCATCTATTCCTTCTTGTATTTGTTTGCTTTTTTTTGTTCTAGAGCTGTCAGGTGTCCTGTTAAGTCATTAGTATGGGATTTCTCTTTGTGAAGGCATTTAGTGCTATAAACCTTAGCACTGCTTCCATTATGTCCCATGAATTTGGTTATTTTGTGAATTTATTTTCATTGAAGTAAAGGAAGTATTTAATTTCTTTCTTTATTTCTGTCTTGAGTCAGTGGTTATTTTGTAGAGGCTTTTTCAGGTCCCATGATTTATTAGGCTTTTTATTGTTTCCATTGTTGTTGAAACCCAGCTTTAATACATGGTGCTCTGATAGGATACAGGTGGCATCCATCCTCTCTTAGAGTCTATAAGATACCTATTCAGGCCCTTCTGACATTTATAGTCTCAAATGAAATTATGAAATTTGAAAGTGAATAGGTGAAATTGAAAAAAAAATACAACAATCAAGATAGAAAGTCCAGAAAGAAAAATGCTGCATGTTCTATCACATACGTAGAGCGTAGCCTTGATGCTTCAGTTTTGTGTGTTTAACTTAGAATACATCTAGGGGACAAGAAAGGAAAAAGTGGGTATGGTGTTAATTTAAAGGAGGGAGAACAATTGGCCACAAAGGGGAAAAAGGTTGGTGAAGGGAGATACCAGGAGTAGAAAGAGTAAAACAAGGATGGAAACGTTAATGTGGCATTGTGAAGGCAAGAGTTGGAGAGGGGAGAGTTAAAATGGTTATGTAATTGAAACAGGTGTAAAAGTGATGTTGAATATAGATACCCCACAAAGATAGATAATGATGATACTGGAAGTCACTAAACAAAATCCCCAGGGCTGAGAGTTGAATACTTCTTTAAAAGATGTTGTTCATGAAGGCACAGAGGTCTCCAAACCAATAAAAGATCTTGCTCATATTTCAGTTTTCCGTAAGTACTATTTGGTAAAAATTTGATGAAAATACCATACACATTGGATGCTACATATGTAAAAACCGAATTAGGACTGATACAGAAGATTCCTCTCTTCTGATTAGCTTTTACTGTGCAAGAGGTTTCCAGTCGGGATAATGGGGAAGTAAATGAGTCAGTGGTCTTACCCAACTATAAATAAACTATGAGCTACAATACTAAGATGTGTCCAGTGGTATAATAGTGGCAATGTAGGCATAAATTTAACCATTAAAAATATCCAGGTTATGAAAATGCTTCCAGGAAACAAAATCATTAATAGTTATACACTGGTTTGTCTGGTAATATGTAGATGTAAGAGTTTTTCAACTCAAAATAGTGAATATCTGTATTTTATAAATCTTTTTTTAAATTTATTTGTTTTTATTATTTTACATATTGATCCCAGTTCCCTCTCCATTTCTCTCTCCTTCCATCTCTTCTGCCCTCCCAAATGGCTGTTCAGCTGTGGAAAAAATGGGTACTACTCATAAAAAATGCATCACTCTTGGTTGTCTTTACCTGACAGATTAAACTTTGTTAAGTGTAGAGGTGTTTGTTTTCAATTAGGATGCTCTGTGTGTGTACTGGTATACAGCCTTAATGAGAAGGTCAAGAGAAATATCAGAACAAGTAAATGTCTAAAACACTCTGAGTTCAGACACTTCCACTCATAGCCCATGGAAGGCTATAGTCTAATGTATCAGAATGTTCTTACTCTGTTAAGACATTTTATATCTAAGTTTTATTCCCAGTGGTACATACCCATCTTCATCTTATGTTTGGAACTTTTAAAGAAGGATGCTATGAGGAGCCATTGTTGGAGAGATGGCTCAGCTATCAAGAGCATATCCTGTTCTTTCAGAGAACCTAGATTTGATTCCAAGAACCCACATCAGGTGGTTCTCACTGACTGCCAACAAAGAAAGACTCATCTATAAATGAGGACTGCCTGGGTTTGCTTCTTTGTACCTCCACTCATCATCTGTCTGACCTTGGACCAGTTTTATTAAAACCCTCGATTCCATTTCCTGAGCTCAGAACAAACATATAAAAACACCATTTTCTGTTTAGAGATGTTTCCGGTGAAACATACAAACAATAGAAACCAAAAGTCATAAATTAAACCTAGGTTGATTATCTAACAAATTGTATTTAATTAACACTTGTTGTTTGCAAAATCATGGCCGCTTTTACACTGCTGAGTTCTCTGTATCTAATAAACTGTGTTAAAAAAAACAAAACAAAACAAAACAAAAAAAAATAGTGGCACAACAGCTATGGGGCAGCCATAACTGACTGGATTTGAAATATTTACTATAACAGGGAATCAGTGGCTACTTGTATAAAACATGAAAGGATTGAGAAAGCTTTAAGTCCTAGGAAAAATATACTACAACTGCTTTGCTTAATTTATATCCAAAAAGACCACATTATAAATATCTATGCTTATTATCCTAGACTAAGGCTACTTTTAGCCTTAATATAAGAAGTCATACTGTGCATTTAACATATGCAAAAGATGTATGACAGCAAAAGATGCTGATCATAAAGGAAGGTTGAGAAATTACCACCACCCCAAATATGTTAATAGTAGCCCATTATAATACAAGAACAAAAATGGGTAAAAGAATGTAAGAGATTTAAAAATAGAGAAAAGGGTGAGTTAAATGCCACATTCTAAGCACAAAGTGTTCTCCATGTCCTTCTTTCACTAACAAAGTCAATTTATTCTGCCCAAATACACTTGGATGTGTGTGCTTTCACTGGAGAGTGAATTCATGAGTTCATCTAAGTTGTGGCTATAGGCACTTAAGTTAGGACTACCCAAAAGTCTTCCATAGAAAGGAGGAATTTCAGCAGTCTCTAACAATTATTCATGAACTGTTCATTAGTAACAGATTCTAGAAGAGGTATAGGCTAAATGATCAGTTGTACCCTTACTGGGGAGCTCTAATAGATAGTTCTGTGCTCACACCAAGGGCCCTGGTTAAACTCTGTTTGATATAAAATGAAACAAAAAGTCATGAGTAGAGGAAAGATATTTTTTTAAGGAAAAAGGATGGTGACAGGAATGAATGGAAGATAAGAAAAGAGAAGGAGAATAGCCACAGTGTAGTATATAAATTTTTCTATTGCATTTTATTAGTTTTTCGAAAATTACAAGATATGTATTCCTTCCATAAATTCTAATCTTATTCACTACCTTCCCCAACACATCTTAATTTTAACTCCCTTCCCTCCTAACTTTGGGTTCTTTTTTTCCAAACAAGGTTAATCTATGCTTTCCAAATATACTTAGATGTTTGACCTTTTACTGGAGAGTAGTCAACATATTAGAGCTCTATAGGTTTTGTTATAATTTTTAAAAAGTGGCTTAAAGTTATTTTTTTAAAATATAGTAACAATTAATTTATGAGGAACTGATACAATCTGTGTTAGTCTCTCCATCTTGAATAGAGACAGTGTGTACCTTTTGACACATCAAGATTAGTTCTTGTTTCCAAAATAAGGATTTGCCAGCAACTCAAATATAAGATTTTCTGATGCTATCAAATTCATAGCTTTTTAATTACATCCAATTTTTAAGTGAAAAACATCCTCTTTACAAGCATCAGTATCATCATGGAGGGGCTAAGTGCAATCTGAATGTTCTTCTGCAGCTCTATGGTTCCAAAACTGCTGACCAGGTTGTTCCTCCATCAGCTTATGCTGAACCCAAGATGAAGAAATAAAATAGAAATTTCAAGTCTTTATGTAAACACCCAGATGACATATTCTGCAAAGAAGGCAGTTTTGAATAATAAAAACTTCCATGCAGAATTCTTCATTTTATTATGTACAAAAGAGTACTCCAAATATTATGCAAATGGGGACTGAATCTGCTTTCCCAGATGTAGCAGATTGTTTTGGATGACCCAGCCCCAAAATCTGCTATCATGAGTAAATGAAGAACATTTTTTAAAAAAGTTTTTAGGACTTTTCTACAGGACCTAATTCTACAAATACACTTATCAATTATTAGGCAATTTCAGTGTTTTTTGAATTCACTAAAATCATCAGAATTTACACATAATGTAATATTCAATTGTATGCATTAAAAACAGAGATGAAGTACCATCAAACTTCTTTGAGAGCCCTACTCTGTAGCTCAAAATAAAATGTTACTCTGTCTTAAAATTAGTGACATTTTAAAAGCTGCCTTTACAATACACTAAAAGTTCTTTTTAAAAACATCTTTTTTACATTTTTAAGAATTTCATCCATATATACAAGGGACTTTTTTTATTTCTCCTCCTCATAATCCTCTTTTCTCTGACCCAGACTCCTGTCCATCCTTTATTCTTCCCAGCAAGTTTCCCACATAATTTTACATCTTGTTTTCCAATTTTAAGGCTTTGACATTTTCATACATGTATATAATGAATTTTACTCACCTCACTCACAAATTCCTCACTCATCTACTCTTTTCCACAAAATATTTCTTCTTCACAAGTCCATCCCATTCTTTAAATGTTGTTTCATGTATGTGAAACACTGAGTTTAATTAGAGTTGCATGAGTGAGCCTAGGTGGGAAAATGCTAACTGAAACATGGAACATTTATCAGCAGCCATACCACGGAAAACCTTGTAAGTACAGACTCAGGGATGAATACTCTCTTCTAGTTTCCATGCTCACCAACACATGGGCCAGACACACACACACACACACACACACACACACACACACACACAAGGAAGAAATTTTTAAACAGGATTGCTTTACTATTTTAATGCAATTCTATTTTTGATAAGATGATGCATGATTATTATATATTTGATACAAAATATCAAGAAAAACTTACCAGTTCTTGTTACAAAGTCAATTCTACTAGAAATTAACATGCTTTATCATCTACAACTATTTTCCTTAGGTAGCAGCAACTGCCAAAATTTAAGTCCTTCATGGCATTATCAAATCTTCAGCAACGTGTGAACAAATATAAACACTGAAGTAACAGTCAAATATAGAATGAGACAAATAAGATAAAGCATAAGTCATATGTATAAGACAGGCCAGATCCCAATTCTGTAAAGCTATCACTGGGCCATTTGGATTCACACATTTAATAAAATAGTGAATCACTCCCAGAGGCATAGCACTAGTAACAAATATCTGTTTTTTCACCTGGAAACCTGAGCTTATATTCTTATGATTCCCATGGAAACTGGCCAACAGACTGACAGTGCCATTCATTGCCTGAACTTAACAAAGAAAATCTGTCCTATTAAATACCCATGCCAGGTATATTTTAATTACAGGAGATATATCACATGTCACTGCAGTTTTGATTACTAAATTCTCACTATGCACAAGGCACCATTTTCAGATGCTTCACACACACACACATACACACACACACACCACAGGAATCTTGTGCATTATTAATATTTTCATTTTATACATAAAGAAAATGAAGCATTAGGAATCTTGGCAAACTCAAACAGTTTCAGGGTAATAGAGACAACATTCAAAAACTTTATTTTTCATGATGTCAAAACCATCTTTAATATCCTTGAATATTGTAGTCTAAATAAGTATAATCTAATTGAATGGTATTTGTTCTTTTCTAAATGAGATATCTCACTATGGATAACTCGCACCAAATTTGAAAGCCTATACAAAGAGCTAAGAGCTAAATCCTGGAACTTGTTGATCTCTGGAAGATGGTACCATTGCTTTGAGTTGTTGACAATTCCAGCAAAATGTGTCCTATTTTGTTTTGCTTTCAAGTATCATTGTGCTATATGCTCATATGAATCTTGACTAGACATTTAAAACTGATGTAACATTGTGTGGAAAAACGTTTCTCAGTGCCTCAGTTTATCCATTTGTTGGCAGTGCCAAATAGTCATCTCTACCTGAGAGCTGACAGGAAATGTAAATGAACCAATTATTGAGCTCTAAAAAATACCAGTGCATACAATGCACTTATCTTAAATTTGGTTACGGGAATGATTTTTAAATTTCATTGTGTAGCCAGTCACTCACAACAATAATCATGCATGTCAAAACTACACATTTACTTACATATGAAAGATAATGAGAATACATATATGAATGATATATGCATGTGCATATATTAATTATAAGGATTCTCACAGGCAAGGAAACAACACTTATATTTTGAATTATTAAATTCAGAACACTGGTTAGAATTCAATTAGTGTACCATAAAAACGGGTGAGATGATGTCATGTATATGTAAAGAGATAGGATATTCCACGTATTCTGTTTGTCCCATGCCTACTAGTTCCTTCACATCAACACAAATTCTCATTATTCTAGCTCCCTTCACTAGAGAGCTCCCCATCTGATTTTGTTTGCATGCCACTCTGCATTTTCAAATGTGTGGAGGGGTCAAATTTTCGAAGATTTCTTTACAAATAAGTATAACCAACAACCTAAAATCAGCCCCAATTTAACACAACTTGATCTTGTCACCAGAAGGTGCATTAGTTCTACTCCTTCAGATCCATCTTAGGTTAAATGTCCATTTATCTGGGAATATTCCAAAACTAATAGACCAGCATAGAGTCCATATGTTCCCTCACAAAGCATGCTGAGCTTATTGTTTTTGTCATTAAATAGCATTTTTCATATCATTTATCTCAGGCTAAATTCATCCTATGGCTGTGGGCTTTAGAAAACACAGTAGTAGTCTAGAATACTTTTTGTGTCATTCACAGTTAAGTGATAAAATATATATCAGAATATTCAGTATATATCATTGAATAACTACAACCTTGGAAACAAGCCTTTTATTTGTAATTTTATAAGACCTTAAATACAGCAGGAATTTTTTTTTGTTTGTTTGTTTTTTATATATTTATTTTATATAACCAAGTCCATTTAAATGAAAACAAACATTTATACACAATATTTGGGATTTTGGACATCATTCTTTCCAAACTACTTCCTGCTGGTTAAGGGGTGCTGTCATGGGGGATTCGAAAAAGATTCAGAAACCCTGGCTGTAGTCTGTCAGACTGCTTGGTCCAGCTGTTTTGAATGTAGAATCACCTGGTACTCTGTTTCAGGCAGTCTGGCTTGATCAAACCACATTAGTCTGGAAGGAATCCACAGCTTTTCATTTTCTGTGGAAACAAAAATAGAAATCCTTTTCCCCAGTAACTTGTCCTTGAACTTAAAATTTGGAGTCAAAGCATTTTTTTTAATTTAATTTATTATTTTACATGTCGCTCCCAGTTCCCTCTCCTTCCTTCCCTCCCTGCCTGCCTTCTTCTTTCCCTCCTTCCCTCCCTTTTCCCCTCTCTGCCCTCTCATCTACACTCTAACCACCCTCCCCTCCCATCCCCCCCACCCCATTCCATATGTAGGGGAATGCCATCCAGTTGGGGTCATGTAGATATGACAGGTCATGTGAAGTAGGGACT
Source organism: Phodopus roborovskii (assembly GCF_943737965.1). NCBI lineage: Eukaryota > Metazoa > Chordata > Mammalia > Rodentia > Cricetidae > Phodopus > Phodopus roborovskii. Next base: position 21,583,795 of record NW_026126433.1, read on the forward strand.
AGGGCTTCTCTCCTGTATCAAGATTAAGGCAGTTATCCCTCCATGGGGCCATGGGGGATGTGTTCGCAAGGACCTTTTGTGCACCAGGGATACATCCTGGCTCCATTGTCTGAGGTCCCTTAGACTGCTCAGTCCTTCTGGCTGAGACCCATATTCAGGGGGGCCTGAGTCAGTCCCATGCTGGCTTCCCAGCTATCAGTCTGGTGGCCCGTTAGCTCCTCCTTGTTCAGGTAAGCTGCCTCTATGTGTTTCTGCCGCCTGGTCTTGTCCTCTCCATCTGCATCTGGGTTCTACTTCGACTCAGTGTTTATGTATGGGTGTTTGCTCCTGTTTCCAACAGACATTAGTTGAGGGCTCGATGGATAAGTTAGTTGTTGATCTCACTCTCTAGGAAGGGCATTTATGGTAGCCTTTCCACGGAAGCTCAAATTGTTAGTTGGCGGCAGTCTTGTAGTTCTCTAGACCTTTCTTTGTGTTCAATTTTATCTTCAAACCAGTATTGGCTACCTCTTTTATGTTTTTTTTCTCTCTCTCTCTATTTCTGTATTTCTCCCTCCCTCTCTCTCTCCCTCCCTCTCTCTCTCCCTCCCCCTCTCTCTCTCTCTCTCTCTCTCTCTCTCTCTCTCTCTCTCTCTATTGTCTTCTATTCCTAATCAGGCTCAATCTTCCTGGTCGCACATGTTTTCCTTTCCTCCTCCTCATTTTCTCTTACTTCTCTCTCCATCCCCCCCCCACTTCCTTGTAGCAGGAATGTTAAATAAAGCTTTATTCAAGAACTCCCGAGAATTCAATGAGAATGAAGACACAACATTCCCAAACTTCTGGGACATTTTAAAAGCAGTACTAAGAGGAAATTTCATAGCACTAATTGTCCTCATTAAGAAAGTAGGGAATAGTCACTTAAGATAATTAATAGCACAACTGAAAACTCTAGAACAAAATGAAGCAAAATAACCCCTGAGGAGTAGACACCAGGAAATAATCAAATGGAGGAATGAAATCAATAAAGTAGAAACTAGGAAAATAATATAAAGAATCAATGTAACAAAGAGTTGGTTTTTTTACAGAAAATCAACAAGATAATTCAAACTAACCAAAAGGCAGAGAGTGAATATGAAAATTAACAAAATAAGAAATGAAAAGGGGGATATAAGGATGGACACTGTGAGAAAATCCAGAGAATCTTCAGGTCATACTTGAAAACCTGTACTCCACAATACTCAAAAATTTAATAGAAATGGACAATATTCTGGATAGATATCACTTAGCAAAATTAAATCAAGAACAGGTAAGCAATTTAAATAGACCTGTAACACTCAAAGGATAGAAGCAGTCATCAAAAGTCTCCTAACCAAAAAAAGCCCAGGACCATGTGGTTCCATTGCAGATTTCTACCAGAAATACAAAGAAGCAGAAGGGTTATTGCCAAACTCTTTTTACAAAGCTACAATTACCAATTACCTTAGTACCTAAGCCAAACAGAAAACAAAACTAAGAAAGAGAAATATAGACCAATATCCCTCATGAACACTGATGCAAAAATACTCAGTAAAATACTGGCTATTCAAATCCAAGAACATATTAGAGAAATTATCCACCATGATCAAGTATGCTTCATCCCAGGGATGCAGGGATAGTTGAAAATACAAAAATCCTTCAATGTAATCCACCACATAAACAAACAGAAGAAAAAAAAAGAGAGAACATGATCATTTCACTAGATGCTGAAAAAGCCTATGACAAAATTCAACACCCCTTCATGACTAAGGTCTTGGAGAGATCAGAAATAACAGAAACATACCTAAACACGATTAAAAAAAAATATACAGCAAACCAACAGCAATCATCAAACTAAAATGAGAGAAACTCAATGTGACTCCTCTAAAGTCAGGAACAAGACAATGCTTTCTACTCTCTACATATCTCTTCATCGTTGTACTTGAGGTACTAGCTAGAGCAATAAGAAAACAAAAGGAGATCAAGGGAATACAAATTGGAAAGAAGTCAAACTCTCACTATTTGCAGATGATATGATAGTTTACATATATGACCCAAAAAACCAATTGGTACAGAAGACTGCTTCCTGAACAAAACTCAAGTAGCACAGACACTGAAAACAAAAATTAACAAATAGGACCTCCTGAAACAGAAAAGCTTCTGTAAGGCAAAGTACAGAGTCAACAAAACAAAATGGCAGCCCACAAAATGGGAAAAAATATTCACAAAACTCACATATGACAGAAGGTTGATTTCTAAAATCTACAAAGAACTAAAAAAGCTAGTTACCAAAACACCAAATAAACTAATTAAAAAGTGGGGTATAGAACTAAATAGAGAATTCTCAATTAAGTAATCTAAAGTGGCTGAAAGACACTTAAGAAAGGGCTGAATATCATTAGCCAACAGGGAAAAGCAAATCAAAACAACTCTGTGATACCATCTTACTCCTGTCAGGATGGTTAAAATCAAAAACACCAATGACAGTTTATGCTGGAGAGGCTACGGAGAAAGTGGAACACTCCTCCATTGCTGGTGGGAGTGCAAACTCATGCAACTACTTTGGAAATCAGCATGGTGGTTCCTCAGGAAAATGAGAATCAGTCTACCCTAAGATCCAGCTATTCCACTCTTGGACAAATATCCAAAAGATGCACATTCATACAACAATGACATCTGTTCAGCTATGTTCATAGCAGCAGTGTTTGTAATAGCCAGAACCTGGAAGCCACCTAAATGCCCCTCAACTGAAGAATGGATGGAGAAAATGTGAGGCATTTACACAGTGTAGTACTCCTCATTGGGGGAGGGGAGCAATGGAGTCTTGAAATTCACAGGCAAAAGGATGGAAGTAGGAGAAACCATCCTGAGTGAGGTAATACAGTCATAAAAAAGACAAACATGGTATAATACTCACTATTTTATGGTTTTCAGACATAGAGGAAAGGATTATGAGCCTACAATCCACACTGCCAGAACAGCTAGGAAACAAGGAGTATGCTGACAGACATACATGGTCCCCCTGAGAAGGGGAAAGGGACAAGATCTCCCAAGCTAATTGGTAGCAAGCAGGAGGGGAGAAGGAGTTAGGAGAAATAGAAGGGGAGAGGAGGAGGAAAGAGGAAGACATGAGGGAGCAGGAAAATTGAGTCAGGAAAAGACTAGAGGAGAGAAAGATAAGAGATACTGTAATAGAGGGAGCCATTACAAATATAAAGAGAATTCTGGCATTAGCAAAATGTCCAGAGATCTACAAGGATGACCCCAACTAACAATCTAAGCAATAGTGGAGAGGCTACCTTAAATACCCTTCCCCTATAATGTGATTGATGACAACCCTATATGTTTCCTAGAGCCTTCATCTAGTTGCAGATGGAAGCAGAAACAGACACCCACAGCTAAACACTGAGCATAGCTCTTGGAATCCAGTTACACACAGGGAGGAGTGATGAGCAAAGGGGTCAAGACTAGGCTGGGGAAATTCACAGACACAGCTGACCTGAACAAGAGGGAGCTCATGGACCCCAGTCTGATAGTTGGGAAACCAGCATAGGATTGCCCCCCCCCCATCCCTGAATGTGGGTTGTAGTTAGGAGGATGGGCAGTCTGTGGGTCCTCTGGTAGTGTATCAGTATTTATCCTTAGTATATGAATGGACTTTGGGAGTCAATTCCACAAAGAGGGATACTCTCTCAGCCATATAACACAAAATAATCAATGCGCTAAACATATAAAATGAAAAAAAGGATATTAAAGAATACAAATGAAAAAAAAACAAGTTACATGTAAATGTAGGGCCATTAGAATAGCACTTTCATATATATACTTCGTACCCTCTTTCAAATTCATGTCCTCTTCTTTCATCAATTGGTATTGAATGCATATATTATTTTTATATATAGTCCCAAATATAACCTGTGGGGACTATGTAATGTTACTTTATTTAAGTTTCCATGGATGAGCATTTGACACTGGAGAAACAGTTGGCGTGTTTTTCCCTGGGCAAGGCCAACTAACTCTCCAGCTCCCAGCTTAACTCAATTGCCTCTAGTTCCTTTTTTGAATACTGAGGTCTGATGGGATTTCCCATGTGCAGTTAGGCATGCTCTTTTGTACACTCATTGCTCAACTCTGACTCATATTTTGGTGGTCATGTTGATATATCAAAATTGTGTTTCTGTTATTACTCAAAGATACAATTTCACTGCAATCTTCTTGATCTCACAATCATTCTGTACCCTTTTCCTTAATGCTCCCTGGGTGTTAGATATGGGAATATTTTGTCAATGTTATCTGTTGGGACTAGGCTCCACAACTCTGAATAGTGATTGGTTATGGTTTTCTGTAGTGACATCCATCTGTTTCAAAGAGAAAATTCCTTGAAATAAGGTGAAGACTACACTTATCTGTTAAATGTTTATATATTGTTGTTAGAGATAATGTTGGCTTATGAAGTTAGTTGTTGTAGACTTTCCTCCAACAACTATGATATCACTAACACTGGTTAAATAGCCAGGTAAAGAATTCATGAGTTGATTACTACACTAGGGGTGCATGCCTTACTGAACACAAAGTATTATTTTAGCATGCTGACCATTAATGTGGGTGTGGTGTGGATCAGCCATTCATAGTTGAGTATGACGGCTGCAAGCTTGAATAGTGTCAGCACCTATGCAGACTCTGAAAGTCAGAAGTGCCTGGAAAGATGATCTATAAATGTTAAAAGATCAAATACTACTATAAACAGCAAAACTATCAATCATAATGACTGGGAAAAGAAGAAAAATATTTCATGGTAAAAACAAATTTTAAAAAATTCTGTCCTCCAGTTCAACTGTACAGAATATAGTAGAAGGAAAATGTTATCCTACAAAGGTTAAGTACATCCAAAGAGAACACTATAAATAAATAATATCAGAATAATTAGTCAAAGAGTCAAGTAACTCTTGGTGGTGGTGTCACTACATTAATGGTCTCAAGTCACCAATTAAAACATGGACTAATAGATTGAAATAGAAAACTGAGTTCTTCTTTCTGCTACAATCAAGAAGCATAACTTGGGGCTGGAGAGATGGCTCACTGGTAAACAGCACTAGCTGCTCTTTCAGATGACCTGGGTTCAATTCCCAGTACCCACACATCAGCACACAACTGTCTGTAATCCTGTATCAGGAAATGTGAATCTTTACACCAATGTACATAAAATAAAATTTTACTAAATTATAAAAAGCAACATTAAAAAATGATAACCATTCCTGTTTTTTTTTTTAAATGAATCATACTGACCAACAAGGACAGACATCATCTTAGAATAAAAGAATGAAAACAGGTATTCTAAGCAATGAATCCAAGAAGCAAGCAGATATACTTATTTTACTCAGGGAAGTGAGTTGTCAGTTCTTAGGCATGAAAAGAGCTACTGGAATATGAAGATCAGTAAAGAAATTTTAAGAAAAAAGATGATAAAGACAAGGGTAGATAGTCAACATTAGGATCATATAACCAAAAATATGAACATTGAATAAGCAAGATAGAGTGTGAGCTTAAAAACAACATGTTTAAGAAAAACAATGTCATTTCAATTTACAGGTAAAGCAAAAAGGAAGATACTTATGCCTAAGGAACAGAAGTACAAGTGCATAACTTGTTGGAAATACATACAACCTACAATCTCAGTACTGGAAAGGCAGAGACAGAACATGCTTTCTTGTTACCCAGTCCAACTGAATCAGTGAGATCCGGGTTTTGTGAGAGACCCTGTATCAAAAGGTAAGTTTGTGAAAGAAGATCGAGGAAGCTATCCACTGTTTTCTGTTGTTCAACTCTCTCTCACACTCTCTCTCTCTGCCTCTCTCTCTCTCTCTCTCTCTCTCTCTCTCTCTCTCTCTCTCTCTTTCTCTCTGCCTTTCTCTTTCTTCTGTATCTCTCTCCCTCTCTCTTAACATAACAGCCTCATAACAAACATATATTTTGGTACTGTGTATTGATATACATGAAAATTTATTTCACAACTACATGAGTAACATCTTTGTGTTTACACTGCCAAGACAATATGAGGGAGAGTTGATTGAACATAAAAGATACGTTAGAAATTGAATTTTTCACAATCTTGCATGATTTAGGAGGAGAAATAATTACCTTATCCATCCCTGTATTTTATGGGTGTTTATATCTCCAAATACATTGTAAGGTAAATATAATACCTCTCTTCAAAGCAGTTTTTTTGTAAATGGAGGTCTTAATATTAATATTAATTATTAATTATATTTTTTGTCTAATGGCTCAGGAATTTTACTTAACAGCTCTCAAAATTAAACTAATCCATTTAGATTATATTTTACCATGGTGCTCGAGGCTTTCTGCCTGGCCATTGGCCAAATAATCTTTATCGACTAATAAATGCAGCACACATTTGCAGCATACAGAAAGACATCCCATGGCCAGTTTTAGTAATTTTTCTTTTATATATCTACTTTTAAAATTTACAATTTATGTAATCACTCTTCCTCAATTATGAAATGAACTTTACCTTTGTAGAATCCATGAAGTGTTTTTGTTTGTTTGTTTTCTCAACTCCACATAAGTGACTGAGGATACAGAGCGAGCAGAAACATGTGAAGTTAATTTTATCTACCTTATCAAAAGTGAAAATTTCTATAGCTTTATGTCTTCTGTGACATTTTAGATAACTCAATTATTAGCACTGAATGATAAAATCTAGGTCTCTTCACAGTTCCTTGCTATATAATGATTTACTTGTTGACTGTAGAAACAAGACATAAAAGAAATTACCAATATTACTGATGCTTTCTTCCAAAGGCCATTTGGAAATCTGTGTCTTCTATAACAATGTCATGAATTACACAATTTGTAGCCTTTGATGATGTCAGAGAAGATAAAATTTTTGTGCTTAGTTTGGACTGCTACTAGGAAAGCTTTTTGGCAATAACAGTGAGTAAACTATTCTGTGCCAGATTAAGAACATCACATTGAAAAATTTACCTATGATTTGCATTTTAGAAATATTATTCTATCAGTAATATAAAAGGAAATAAGGAATTAAAGTAAAGAAGTAGGAAGTTGTCATGACCAATGTAACTTAAAGAAGGGAGAATATATTTGGACTTCTGGTTCCAGAAGAAGACTCCATAACAGCAGGTAAAGTATCATAGTAAGCTTATGGAAGAGGAAACTGAGAGATCACGTGTTCAACAACAGACAGAAAACAGGCTGTGACTGGAATGAGGCAATAAATTGTCAAAGCCCTCCCCTAGTGAAATAGTTCCTGTAACTATATTCCATGAGGAAACTTTGAAAGCATCACCTAATGTTCAAATACATGAGCCTATGAGGGATATTTCTTAATCAAACAGCAGAGAAGTAATAATCATGGTCTGTGTAAATGATCTTAAAAGAGATAATTAATTGGTGTCAGCAGCTTCGGAGAGTGAACAGGTTCACTGTTTTCAGAAGTCATGATGAACAGAATATGGAAACAGTAGGAAAAACTGTCCTACAGAAGGAGGGCCCTATGAGAGCATGTTCTAACTATTGCCTTTTCATAAGATAAGATGCATCTCAATATTGCCAACTAACATATTGTTTAAAAACAGGAGTGGGTATTTAAATTTACCCAGCATTTTAAAAATTGAAGAAAGTATGATAGCTCTCTACATCCTTTTCTAGTACCTTTCTTCATGTTCATTTTTCCATTACTTATTTTCCTCATTATTCTCCCATTTTTCTGTGTAATTAATTATATTAATGAGGTAACTGAAATGATTTATTGCTAGCATTACCAGACTAATTCTGCTTGGTCAAGGCTGGCTTCAATATGTCTTATGTTCATTGTCTACAATATCTTGGCTTCTAAAGTCTATAGAATATCAGTGACTAAGGTAATGTGTTTTAATAATGTGTTTGTGTTTACTTTTCCTCTGCAAATATTAACTAACTGCTATGATTCTGCTGTAACTTTGGAAAACATGTAAACTACACATATGTTGTGATTTAGAAAGACAAAAAGCCCAGCATTCTAAGCAGGTGAACTATAGAGAAAGAGAAGGTGTCAGAGCTCTTATATTTTAAACAACACAGAAAGACAATGTGGATGGAGACAGGCTTTCTAATTTGCATAAGGAAAGAGTTAGCTTGGGAAGTTATAATATGAAGAAGTGACCCCTAGCCTGTCTGACTTGTCACAATTTTCCAATGTCTTTACTCATTACAAGCTTCTTGGCTCTTCACACACAAAACCCCAAACTTTAGAACAGAGGGTGAGCACAAAACCATTGCTATAAATAAATCGGAAAGGAAATCAGCTGTCTACAGGATTCGAGACACAATCAGAATGCCTATTTCTAAAGTGGCCACTCACAAAGTGACTTTGTCAGGAAACAGCTTGTTTCAGGAAACAGGATCAGATGTTACTTAATTTGAAAGAAAAGAATCACCTATCCCTGATTGCACTTCAGTGTAAGAAGGGATTCTGGTTAATAGAATGTCACACTTCTGAGTTGCTGGGTTCCTGTTTTAACATTTGAAAATAAAATTAATTATTATGTTGAAACTTTATAATTATCAATTATACCACCATCTCCAAGGCCATGGTCTGTTTCAGAATACACAGAGAACAAGACTAATCCCCACCAGGTAGCGTCATTTGATGTTCTTATGGCTAGAGTTACAAAAGATCATTCAAATAGAAAAACCACAATGGCTTCTCTTAATCATTCACAACAGACTCCAAGCAGTGAAATGGGTTTCAAATTCATTTCTTAGCATTTCCAGGTGTATTTCCATTGTAGTCATATACATTTTTTTTTGGTATAGCTTTCTGCCCTCAACTACCACACAGAGCTTTATTGATTCCATGACAAATAAGTCAGTCAACTTGTAACTACCATGTTATTTGGAATTTTCTTCAAGGTTTTCTAGACCATTCTCCTTTACAAATAGAGTCACTTTCTTATTATTTCTTCTACTGGATACAACAAACGTGGATTTAGAGAAAGTTATATTAGCTCTTCCAGGTGAAAAATAAAACTCAGTTATGTTCAGCTAGAGAGAGAAGTTCTTCCAACTTTTGATTTCTTTATGTGTTATTTTTAGATATCTCTGAAAATTAAAAAAATAATAATTAAAGATATAATTTCCCAACATCACTTTGTAATTACAAAACAGTGACCCATATAATTGACCAAGTTTGAAAAGTGTCCAAAATTCATCTAGAACCATTGGAGTTGTTGCGAAGTGAACAAGTGAAATTGGAAACACACAGAGGTAAACCAAAGACAATAGAAATGTCATGAAAGAAAACCACATAAAACAAAACTTAGTAACAGGGAGTCTCAGTGTTGAATGATGGCAATCTGCTTATGAAACTTGAATCTGCACTGTGAAGAACAAGGAAGGTCATCTGACCTTGGATGTATACAGAGACAGTAGTCACCTAAAGGGACATGCAACAGAATTTATGTTAGTAGCTGACAGAAACAGAAGCAGACAAACACAGCTAAACACTGAACCAAATTGGAATCCATATGCAGAGAGGGAGGACAAGTTAAGGCTACAGTAACCCATAAAGACAGCTGAAGTGAACAAGGAGGAGCTAATGGGCCCCCAGACTGGTAGCTGGGAAACAATCATTGGACCAACTCAGACACCCTGAACATGGGTCTCAGTTAGAAGGCCTAGGCATTGTAGGTCAGTACTCACAGTAAGAAAGTGTCTTATACCATTATTGACACCATATTTGTAGCAGCAAATACACTCACATAAGTACTCAACTTGGTAAAAACCCAGTTAGGTCCATCCTCTTGGAAAACAATAACACTGAAGCCAGAGATAGGAGCCACTCCGAGAGCTTTTGGTTCTCGTTTAATGTATTTTTCTCTTGATGCAGCTTAACTGGGAGAAAAGTTTCATGCACAGAGCAGCCTTCAGTAGTATGGCCATCATCTAGTATTGGTTTATGATTGTGTGGACCTCCACCTCTGTGAAGCATCTTCCACCTAGCCTCTGTCCAGGCATACTAGCTACAGAATCAGCTACAAATTTGGGCCACATTTCAGACTTACTGACCCTCTCCTCAGGCACCACCAAACTCATAATTGGAATAAATTGTTATGTGGCATGATAGGAAAAGTGGCACAAGTGAGTTAAATTCTCTGAGTCAATACTTGGTGCCATCATCTTTCTCTGATATGGCCACTCCCCAGCTATAGCAGTGATAATCCTAGATGCATGATTTTGATTTGATATTATATGGGAAATCTTTTATACTTTACCTCCTATAATGTTATTCTTAGATTTCCCTTGTTCACATTCATGGCCAACCTAGTCTTCTAATCACATTTATAGACAAATGACACATACCCACCAAGATGAACATCAGGAATCATATGGTGTAAAGGAGATGGAAAGCCTCTGTGGCATACTGAGAAGTTGAATGGGTTAATAAGCTGGTGAAACTGAGAATTCACACATCTCAGGGTTAGCAATCATGCCCTGAACAATAACAATAAAAGTATAATGAATCAGTTTTTTCATATCATGTGGAAAAGAATATGTGCTCTATCTTAAGGAAAATAAATATTTTCCACCATCTGGCAATGCTTTACCCATGCTTCCTAGAGAAGTTGTTTAGTTAGAAGAATAAGTAGAGATATGAAGAGCTGAAAACACAATTTATTTAAAGAAGTTGAAGCAGAAAGAGAAATAGAACAGTAAAAATGAGAGCAAGAGGAAACTAGGTCAAGATTAACAAGTGAAAATGAGGGGAGAAGTGTGAATGATTTTTAGGGGCTTGAGAAATTGCACATTCTGGAATAGGAATATAAAGGAATTGTAAAGACTCCTGGGATCAACAGGAAACAGCTAGAAATTGTTCTCATATAAAATAATAACATAAACCACATAGGAGGATTGATTTGAGAAAGACTATTTTTCATAAACACTCAGTACACTTTCCTTAAGGGGAATCGCTCCTTGTCCAGTTAGAAAATTATGCAAATCTAGTGGAGAACTAGATCAGTGTTATTACAATGTGATTTGAGTAGGAGTACTTGTGGCTTATCTAACCAACTTAATAGAAGTATTCTGTAGAGTGTACCATCATTATTGAAATGCAAATTGCATTTGCACTGAGGAAAAGAGAGATTTGAAACTACTTTTTCACTTGCTAAGATACAATGTGTTCCTATCACAGGGATCTTATCCTCTTTGGAAAACACTTAGCCCAACTTCTGACCAGCTGAAATCCCTATATCCTTCATTTTCAGTATGTTGATGATTATACCTCGGTACCTCCCTTCCTTTTTTCTTGGATACCTCTTTTTGATAAATATTTGCTGACATTTTCTTGAAGTTCAATGATAAAAGACATTAGTTTGCCTGCATGATTTCTGGCTATGCAGCTACCCAAGGTAATTTGTGTTCATGCATTCACTTAAAAGTGTAGATACAAAACTTATGACTTGTCAAGACCTATTCTAATTATGACTTATACAGATGGAATAGAACACACAGTCCCTGACATTATGTCATGAATGATCTATGTGGGAGACAGCTATCAATCAAATACCAAATGACTTTATGGCAAAAGAACAACATTTGAGTAAGCACAGTGGTGTGGAAAATTACTGTCTAGCATTTTAACTTCACCTAAGATAACAGGTGAAAGAGGTTGGTCAGCCTGTGTCTGCCATGGAAAGAATGTCATGAATAAATATTCTTTTGAAATATCAAAGTAGAAAATATATCCTCTCACAGAAATTTGCAAGAATGTGGAGTGGTCAAATCTTTATGAACAGAACTCATTATTTGGAGGTTGATGATACAAAGTCATTGATAAAAATAAAAATAAAAAACAGCAACAACAGAAAACTATCCTTTAAGGAAATTAAATGTTGAAAAAAATCTAATTCCATATTAAAAATTAAAATTTTTAGATACAATTAAATATAATTTTTTGATAAAGCCACAGCATGCTGTCCCCTAGTGAACATTAATTAAAAGGAGCTTTATAAGAGGCATGACTCTGTGGCATTGCAATGTACATTTCAAGTCCTACAGAAATCATAGTGATGACCAACAGATAATAAATCTCATTAAGTATGCAACTCTTAGAAAGATCTTCCTAGACATAAACTGCACTATTTCTGATATTTCTCTTCTACTTGGAGTGTCCTTTGATATCCTTGTTTTCTTTACATACACAAAATAGCAAATGTTCTATTAGAACCAGAAATACTAAAATAAGTATAATATATATTTTATATAAACTTGATATCTATTGAATGAAGTAGTTTTCATTACAGTACATTTGACTCACATACTGTTTTGTTTCTTGACCCTCACTACTCCATGATTTTATTTCTGTGTTTACTCCATACATATACTGCAGTCTGAATATGTTTATTACTAGGACTTACTGACTTCTGTTTTCCTTTCTCCTTATGTATCCTTCTGAACAAAACAGCAAGGCGCTCTCTATTTGTATCTCTAACACATTTTTCTCAAGCTGTCTAAAGGTCTTGCACTGAAATGCACCTCCTGATGTCACCATTCTTTCCCCAGTTACCTCTCATCATCTTTCAGAAACAATGCATTTAGAAATCCTTGAATTCAGAGTTCCCCTTTTTGCCCATGGTTTTCTATGACTACTATTATCAAGGACCATTTTTTATTCTCATTGCTGTGGGCAGGAAAGGTATTTGTGAGAGTGTATCATGTTTCCCATTCTGGCATCAAATCTGCTATATACTAAAAGGGGACTTTGAACTTAGGTCCCTCTGCCTCTGGTTCTCAAATACTGAGATTACAGGTATATCAAGCACCTGGCGAGAGGGAATTTCAAAAAAAAAAAAAAAAAAACCTGCCTATGGGCATGTTTTTGAGATACTATCTTCATTGCTAATCTTTGTAGGGAAGCCCAGACCACTTTGGGCCATAGCAACCCTATGGAGTTGGTCCTATCCTGTAGAAGGAACCTAGCTGAGCCATCTAGGAAACAAGCTAGTAGATAGCCTTCACTCTCCACACCTTCTACCATGAATTCCCATCCTGATTTTCTTTAGCAATGGACTATTACCCAAAAGGACAAGCTTAAGTGAACTCTTCCCTCTCTTAAATTGATTTTGGTCATAGTGTTTATCATAGCAACAGAAAACAAGCTAGCCCATGATACCATGTCAAATTAAGACTGTTTTCTTATCAATACTTCTCTTCTGTCACACACACACATACACACACACGCATACACACACATACACACACACACATACACACACACACATACAATCATATGCCCCTATATACATATACACATACTCATACACAAACATACCTAGACCACGGTATATAATTTTGAGTGTAGTTTATTGATTTGGTGCTATGTAACCAAATTTACTGGATCACATTAAGGCTCTCTATTTGCTTCTGGTTTCTGCTTCTTTTCATTTTTCTTTAAGGAAGAGATGTTTTGTCTTTTACTTCAATAGGCTTCCTCTATAAGACTAGGGGAGATGACTATTACCCTTACATTTCTGTTTATCAAAATCCAGGACTAAAACAAACTTCTTCCTGTCTACATCCAAATAACAACCCACAGGGGAAAAAAAAAATCTAGTTATCCCTTCTTTGGTCACATGACCCTTGCTTAGTTAATTATTGCCAGGCAGATGCAATTATATGAGCTAACATAGATTATTTGTGTGCCTTAGGGACATTTTAAATGAAAAGGAGTTAACCAAAGTCATTGGACAATTACACTCAACTACCTAGATCACTCATCTCACCCTTGGAGGTATCTTACAGTCTTGTTCATGGGGCTTGACTACAGCCATTCCTTGAAGGAATTCTCCCTTACCTTGTTGCCATGTTATTATTTTTTCTTTCTCATGGTCTTTCAAATGTGGCTTAGACCATAATCACAGTTGCCTTGGTAACTCAATTTCCAAGTCTTGTGCTTTCAGGAGTAGTACTTGACCCTTAGCTCTGTGACATCCAAGGTGTTGACAGATCATAATCTCAAAGACTCCTTGACTTGCTGGTGGTCAGCTCTGTGATCTTATCTTTCCTGACTGGGTATTTTCTGAGGCTGCTGCAGGAAGTGAGTGAGGCCTCCCTGACTTTCCTCCATGATGAACTTGGGAGAAATTAGGATTGAAATGGTTTGAATAATAATATTTGAAGAAAACTTCAGTTTTATTGGCCATATCTGCAAGTTAATTTTGCAAAGGAGTAATAAACACAACAGCACGTATTATAGAGTACTTAGGTGACCAGTGAGTCATATCCATTTATTAAAATTAAAGCTATAAGATAATATTTCCAGTCACTGATATTTGGTCTCTAGCCCCCAAATTTACCCCCTTTTAGGTCAAACTGGCTGTTTAGTTTACTTGGATTCTTCCCAAAGCTCTCATGATGTGTAGACATTTAATTTGCATACAAAAAGGCACACCGCATGGCTGGATAAACCAACCATCTGGCCGGGCCATTTATCTCGATTATTACTGAACTGAACAAAACTATGTAAATATGTATTCCTAAAATTTCAATTGCTTCAATATCCATCTGCTTTGCAGCCTTTCCCTTCAGTAACCCTGAGGAGACTGGCTTGTTTTCTTTCTCATCCTCTGACACCCAATTGTACACACACACACACACACACATACACACACACACACACACACACACACACACACACACACACGAGTAAGAAAAAGGGAATGAGAGAAAGATTCTTGTGTTTGTAATTGTTACTACCAAGAGTCTAGACATGAAGTCATATCAGTTGGTTCAATACCTCTGCCCACTCATCAGACAGATCTGGTTAACATGTTCTTTATTGTTCTCTAATTTAGAGTATCCATTAATATTTGCTTCGTTTCTAAATGCCCATTTTTAAAATGTCTGCCTCTCTTCCTCTCCTAGATTTCTTATTCTTGAAGGTGGAGAGTTCACTTTAGAAACTTGGAGATCAGATAAGGAGAACATAGGGAAATTAGTCCCTTAGGCAGCTGTTAACATTAGAGGTAAATTAGATATGAAAACTGGTATGACACAAGTCCAGTGTTTTGAAATTCAACTATTCCTGTTTCTGAAGTTCACAGTTAAAGGATGTTAGATATTATTAAGCAGTGTCAGATTCAATAGACCCCAAGTACTTTTGTCATTTCATTACTCTATGAACTTTTTGGTAAACTTAAGAAACTGCCAAGTAGTAGACTGTCAGCATAGAATGTCAGGGACTCTGAGGATCACTAATAGCCTGAGTCCAATTCTTGCTCTTAAACCATAATCTGCATCTTGGAAGATTTAGTTACATTTTCTGTGTTTATAGTAACTCATTTATGAAATAGTTTTTACTTGACTTTTTGTTTATTTATATTGAGATAAAATTTCACATTGCAGTCCTGATTGGTTTGGATATGATGATGAGAACAATCCTTCTGTCTCAGCTACTTTTCTAACTGTTCAGATTACAGGCTTGAGTTGAAAAATAACATTTTTTTTCCAGAAAACATTCATCACTGTAGACAACTTAAAAACCTCTTTTCATCTAAAATAATTATGCCTTGACCTACCACCAACAAAAAAAGAAAAAAAGAAAAGAAAAGAAAAAAAAGAAAGAAAAAATAAAAAAAAAAAATAAAAATAGAAAGCAAGGTTGCCATGTCTTCTCTGTATAACTTCATCCCACTTCCATTGTTTCTTCACATAAGTAGCCCCCAAACAATGTTTTCACCATTCTCTGACCCCACTGGTTTTACATGCAAATCTGTACTTGAAAATTTCACTGTCTTTTGATGAACACTTTATCATAGTTAGAGTGCTCTGCACTAATTTTTTTTTAATTTTATATAACCAAGTCCATTTAAATGAAAACAAACATTTATACACAATATTTGGGAATTTGGGCATCGTTCTTTCCAAACTACTTCTTGCTGGTAAGGGGCACTGTCATGTGGGATTCGAAGAAGATTCAGAAATCCTGGCTGTAGTCTGTAAGGCTGCTTGGTCCAGCTGTTTTGAATGTAGAATCACCTGGTACTCTGTTTCAGGCAGTCTGGCTTATTCAAACCACATTAGTCTGGAAGGAATCCACAGCTTTTCATTTTCTGTGGAAACAAAAATAGAAATCCTTTTTCCCAGTAACTTGTCCTTGAACTTAAATTTTGGAGTCAAAGCATTTTTTTAATTTAATTTATTATTTTACATGTTAATCCCAGTTCCCTCTCCTCCCTCCCTTCCTCCCTCCCTTCTTCCCTCCTTCTTACCCTCTCTGCCCTCTCATCTGCACTCTAACCACCCTCCCCTCCCAGCCCCACCCCAATTCCATATGTAGGGGAATGCCATCCAGATGGAGTCATGTAGATCTGACAGGTCATATGAAGTAGGGACTAGGGCTTCTCTCCTGTCTCTAGATTAAGGCAGTTACCCCTCCATGGGGGAAGGACTGAGCAGTCTAAGGGACCTCAGACAGTGGAGCCAGGATGTATCCCTGGTGCATAAAAGGGCTCTGCACTAATTTTTTAGAAGCTCACTGCACAACCACAACAGGACCTCCATGCATTCCTACTCATTTATTAAAAGCTAATCATGAGAACATCTGAGGAAACAGTACTGGCAATATACCATAGTTCCTCTTTGGGTCCTACATTTATCATTCAGGTCAAATGTCACCCCCTCCCCCACTATTGTTTCAGGTATCTCTTTTTAAACATGCCATGACATTTAGCGGCATTTCACATAAAATATTCCTAATATTTTGCATGGGGTTTTTTGATACCAAAAAAATATTTGTATGCAATATTCCTCTTGCTGCCAAGGCATCCATCTATCCCTTTAAAGGCACTCTATGGTATTTGCTGAATGGGTGAATAATTGTTTCTATGAATGAATAGTTGCATAAGGGCAGAAAAGCCCTCAAGAAATTGACCCTTGCAGTATACTGAGAACCTGTCTTCATGTCGTTCTAAAACATATTCAACCCAAAGGAACAAAGCTGCTTATGCTGCCCTGGTGTTTCTTTCATACAGAGACAATGAATCATTCTGAATTACAGGGCTGAAGACATTCCAGCAAATACAAAATGCCCTACAGGACACTCATCTTTCATTCTGCATTATATTTTTAAATGATAATTGTTGTCATAAATGTTCTTACCTGCATTTCAGCTAGTAAAATTTTTGCCTGCCTCAATAAAATGAAAGGTGCCAGATTGTTTACAGATGAATTAATCATGACATTATCCCTGGAACTTTAAATTACATCAATTACATTGCATTTAGCATCACAAATAACCTGCATATTATATAAATGGAATCTTTTATCCTATTAATAAAGATTAAATCATTAACTACCACTACTTGAGTAGCAATGTGACTGCAGTCAATGGCTCCCAGGACACATAAGAAATCTTGCTCTGTCACAGAGTGTGTGCTGTTCTTTCAGAGACATCATCAATCTTTATGGAATTTGGGGACATTCATTTTCTTTAGGAGTTCATCGATGGATTGATTGTAGCATTTAGATGTAGTCAGCTGCCTAATCTGGGGACTCTGGAGAACAAGGTGAAATAATTCCACCTTAAAGGATTCAGTGCTTTTGCATCCTTGTGAATATGCAGATATGCCTGGCCATTCTGTGTTTAATTGAACTTCTCATATTCTTAAATCATTTGAATTTAGTGATTGGTGTCTTTTGAACACTGTCCTTTTGATGTCTGAATCAAGTCAAGGTGTGCCTTAAGTAATTTCAAGCAATTTATATAAATAATATGACCATACAAAAGTGCTTGAAATAGTTAGTAAGTTAATTAAATATGCTAGTTTTAAAAAAAGTACTACTCAACTCATCCTGTTCATTTGATTTTTGTTTCCTTTCATGTATTGTGAAATAGTAGCCAAATAATCAGCCTTTAAGTAATATTTCTTCTGTGTGTGACCCTTAAACAGATAGGCTACCAACAAAATGTGAAGTTGTAATGTATATGCAATGTGTCTACTGCCATGTCTTTCCTTATTCTAGTATTTTGTTTTGTTTTTCTGTTGTTTTGCTTTTGTTGTTGTTGTTTGTTTGTTTGTTTTTGACATGCAATGGAAACTTAATAATGATGATCCTAAGACACTGAGTTTGTTCCAGATTTCCTTTCTTCAAACATGGTAGATTTCTTAGAGTGAAGCAAGAAAGAAGGAGAGAGAAACTGGAAGCCATACCACAACAGAGCTTCTAGCAAAGGGTAACTAATGTGAGTCACAATCACTGAGCTTTCCATACTTCAGCGGTCAGCCTTGCTAGTGCTATTGACTGGTTGGGTGGGTCCAGAAATTTGTGTGACCTCTGCTTCCTTTAATTCAATTGGAGAAACTTTTTAAAAAATATCTTTTAGAAAGGAGACAGTCATTCACTCTACACTTTCCCATCACACAGAGACTGAACAAGTTATGATTCAACTAGCTCTTCCAGGACTTGACCATTATCCCAATTATCTGAGGTTTTGCTGAAGATTATATCATCCACAGAAAATAGGAAGCAGTCCAGAGAATATGATTCTCACATTTCCAAGAGGTGTGGTGGTTGACTTTTTTGGTCATTTTGTGGGGTTATAAAACATTGTAATAATTTAGTGGGGTTTATTACAAATTTGGTTAGAATCATGAAATTAAACAAAACAGGTTGTATTCAAGAACACTTTCTGAAAAGAAAGTGGAGATATAGAAATAATATGAATTACTTTTAAATTAAAAAGCAATTATTAATCACAAATATTTTACATTGGTATGGAATTTTGTATATTGATACACATTTAAGGTTAATTTTGTTTTAACATACTGTATATATGTCTCTGCTCTTGTTCAAGGTATTGTACCTTTAAATCTCATTTTAAAATTTAGTATAAAGCACAAGTGCTTAAAGGCTATTATTGCAAACTGTTTAGAATAATTAAGAAATGTATGTTAGTACGTAGTCATTTATAATAATCTAACTTATTGTCATGTTAGGTGTGTTTTCAAACAAACAGATATATTTTAGATATATAGGTGGTCATCAAGCTCTTCAAAGACCTGAGTAATAGGACATTTACAATGTTTTGATAACATAAGCATCAACCAATAAAAGAAATATATATTCACAGAATACAACAGGACATCCACCATCATAAAATGGTACAAAATTAAAGTCTATTCTCTCACAAAATGCAACTGCTTAGATTGTGGTATCTATCTCCATGTGCTCAGCATCTACAATCAGGATGAAAATTCACTAAATACACTCATGACTTTCCTGATTTCTTATGTACATGTGCAATCACCTACTCAAGAGCTCTGTAGGATGCTTCATATACAGCTCCAAATTTGACAGTCAGACTAACATCAAATTAGAAGAGCCGCTTGTCTTGTGTCCTTTAGGGTACAAGTTACATAGTCATCTACACAGTTGCATAAATGATAAATGCATAGGGAATGTTCTGTATGAACCTATAAAGTCATTTAATTCCAATACCTGTTGAATTTAACACACAAATAAATCCTCAATCTGGCCACTTGCCTGCACCTGTATTAGCATCCAAATATAAAACATGTATATTCATAAATAAAACCATCTCCTAGTTCTCATGATAATTTACTGCATCAATTTATGGATCAGTATTTCTTAATGAAATAAAGCAAAACAATAAATTATGTGAAAGAAAAAGACCAAACCAATACATTTTAGAGGAGAAAAATGCAAATAGGAAGAAGTAAGATGACTCAGAGAGTAAAAGCTCTTACTATGCAAACTTGGTAACCTGAGTTCAATTTCTGGAAACCACAAAAAGGCAAGAGTAGAAAACTGACTCCCATAAAGTTGTTCTTGTTCTCTGGTCTCTAAGCACATGCCATGGTGGAATGTATCTTGTACAAACACACAGAAATATCCACAAATATTCACACAGCAACTATAATAACAAACCAAGCTTTAAGAAAAAGTTACACAGATTTTAAAGAATTTTTCATGGCAATTTTCGTTATATAGGCACATACATATTTCTTTGTACAATACAATTACTATGAATAAATGAAAACAAACTAGAAAACACTGTCCCAATTACTTAGCTGTCTTTTGGTTTCTGTTTATCTAGTCTTTAAGCCATATACAATTTTGCAGTAGTAATCTTTAACCATTTTACATCTACTATACTATTTCCTCACTGTATTGGTAATTTATTTATTGCTATGACCAAATACCTGAAAAGAAGAAACTATAAGAAGGTAAAGTATTGGGATTCTTGATTTGAATGGGTAGAATTCACCACAGAGGAAACATCATGTGGCAGGGGAATGAAACTACTTGGTCACATCCCCACAGACCAGGAAGCAGAGCATGAACAAAGATGTATCAGGATTTAAAATCTTCAGTCCTTCCCACTAAATACCTACTTTTTCTGGCAGAGTGCCATCCGCTAAAGGTAATACACCTTTCAAATCCAAGAGTTTCACCAAGAAGAGATCCAATTTTCAATGTACCAGCCTGTGGAAAAGTTAGCATCCTAATGTCACCAACACTTAAACAAGATGCTTTTCTCAAAGACTCTCAATAAAATCCAAAGCTCTCAACACAGCACATAGGTTCTGTACATTCAAATAGCTCCTAGATTTTCTGCACTGTGTGGAATTGTATAGATCAGTCTTTATGACAAAGGTACATCAATAGTTTACTAGGTATTCAGAAACTCTCTCTCTTCTTTCCTATCATTGATAGTGCCCACCTTTTGCACAAATAAAACCTTTCAGTTTTTCACATCTCAGTTTCCATATCATTTCTTCCTACAACTCAAATTTTCAGAAGAGACTTCATCCCAGCTATGAGTTATGGTACAGTAGTTTTCTTCTTGGTACATTATAGAAAAAATCATCCTGTCTATTGACCACATGTACTGTTTTACCTGAAGACTGTTACGTTTAACCATAGAATAATAGCTATCTTTTTTTTCTAGGTTAAATAATATAAAACAAACCCTCAAATAAGCACATAGGTTTATTGGGTGATTTCTAGAAGCCATCATGTATGAAGACAAAAAGAAAAGTATTCAGTCTTAAGACTGGGGCTGTAACTTGCCTAACATGAAAGAGGCATGTCAATTCTCAATATTGCCAAGGGAGGAAGGGAGAGAGGGAAGGAGGGAGGGAGAGAGGGAGGGAGGCAAAAATCAATATTAGAAGATAGTACCGGTGATTACCATTATGGAGGTTTCTGCAATTTAGCAGACATACCTTCTGAAGTATGTCAATCAAAGTGGCAGGCTAAGCCTTTGACAACTATTTCCAGTATCCCAGAACCACAAGAGATCTTCTGGACTCAGCAACAAGTGGAGTCTCAGACAAAACCAGAGCAACTCAGGAAATAATGTTTAGGTGGGACTCTGCATGATACTACCAGGGATCATTCTGGACTCAAGACACTATCCCTCTGCTAGAAGTACTCAAGCAACTGCCAACTTTATGAAGGCCCAGTAGTATCTATGCCATTACACCCAGTCTCCGATCTCAGACAATGGCAGCACACAAAGTAATGTACTACACAATCCTAGGTATTCCTAATTTTTAAGCAATGTTTCATGTGAAATGTGTATGGACAACATTTTGTCTCTGAGACATCATTTTTCTGTCTTTCTCTCTTTCTTTTCTTTCTTTCTTTTTTTTTTTTTCAATTTCATTGCTGCTCTCTCAGGTCCCTTTACTGATTCTTCACACATTAAAAGTATAACTTAAAATCAAGACCCAGACTCATTGTTACTGGTTCCACTCTGTAGTGTTTACTGCAGCCTAATGAGAGCCTGGCTTGTCTACCAGTATTTCTGTTGTTCTGCTTTGCTTTTTAAGTTGTTTCTTCAGTGTCTGCATCTGATAAGCTTATAATTACCAAAAGCACATTTTCCCTAACTATTTTGTAAGGCACATGAAAGGAATGCAATAAGTACAACTAACTGGGAGTCTGTTGATTTGGAATCTCCTGTTCTGCTGATCTGCCTCATTTCACTCAGTGTTAACTCACTACTTCTTCCATAACACAGCCAGAAGAACAGAGAGATCTACGACCATGCTGTAGCACCTACATTACCTCCCCAGCAATATTCCAAGAGCAATCTGATGACCAACTTTAGAAAAATTTTCAAGTATGAAATAGCAGTTCACAGTCACATTTGTCCACAAAATTATCACTTCAGTCATCAACGAGCAATGAAGTAAAATGTAAGCATTTTCAGCCAAAATTGTGATCATGCAAAAAAAAAAAAAATAGAACAATCTAATTTAGTTTTTTTTTGGGGGGGGGGTTGGTTGATTGGTTGGTTGGGTACTTAGTTTTGTTTGTGTTTGTTTGTTTGTTTATTGAGACAAGGTTTCTCTATGTAACAGTTCTGGCTGTCCTGGAACTCACTCTATAGATAATGCTGGCCTCAAACTCAGATATTCACATACTTCTACCTCCTGAGTGCTGAGATCAAAGTGTGTGCTGCCACCACCCAGCCTATTTTAGTTTTAAAGTGAAAATAATTTAGTAAGAACTCAAAAATTACTTTCTCTAGTTTAATTTTTATAAATTCCAAAGGAAAGGATATAAAAATGATGCAAAAGCTAAATTGCTCTTCAGTTAAGAAACATCAAGCTGCTTTAAGAAACAGTTCCTTACCTATGGAACGGATAAAGAAAAAATGGTGCATTTATACAATAAAGTATTGCTTAGCAGTAAATGATGACACCTTTAAATTTTAAATTTGCAGACAAATGGATGGAGCTAGAACAAAAAAAAAAAAAAAAAAAAAAAAAAAAAACACAAAAAACACCATCCTGAGTGAGGTAACTTGATTCAGAAAAACAAATGTGGTATGTACTCACTCATAAATTGATATTAGGCTTAAAGAAAAGGGTAACAAGTCTGCAATACATAGGTAAAAAGGAGGATGCTAAGAGAGACATGCATGGATGCCCTATCAAGGGGAAATACAAAATACAATTGAGTGTGTAAATTGGGAGTGGTTGGGAGGAGTGAGGCATGAAAGGGATGGTGGAAGAGAACATGATGATGATGGTTGAGTTAGGGGAGGGACAGAATGTGAGAGTAAGGAAAGAGAAATCTTGATAAGGGGTGACATTTTAGGGTTAGAAAGAAATCTGGTGCTAGGAAAACTCCCAGGAATCCATAGGGATGACCCAAGCTAAGACTCGTAGCAAGTGGAGAGAGGGTGCTTGAACTGATGACAGCCGGAATTGTTATCACAGAACCTCCATCCATAGAAGAAGCAGAGATTCACACCTAAGGACTGAGCTGCACTTCCAGAGACCAGTGAAAGAAAGGAAGAAGGGATTATATAAGCAAAGGATAATGATGGGGAAACGCAAAGAGACAGCTGACCTGAACTAGTGGAAATTCGCGGACTCTGGACTGATAGCTGGGGAACCTTCATAGGACAGAACTAACCCCTCTGAATGTGAGTGACAGTTGTGTAGCTTGAGAAGTCTATGGAGCTACTGGCAGTGGAGCTAGGATTTATCACTAGTGCATTAACTGACATTTGGAGCCCATTCCCTATGGAGGGATATCTTGCTCAGCCTTTATACAAGGGATGGGGCTTGATTCTGCCTCTACTTGATTTGCCATACATTATTGACTTCCAGTAGGAGGCCTTTCCCTTATTAAGAAGTGGATAGGCTTGGGTGAGAAAGTGTGTGGGGAGTAGGAGAAGGGAGGGAGGATGAATGGTGGTTGATATGTAAAATGAAAAAAAAAGTTTAAATAAATAAATACTTTAAAAAACTAAAAGAAATAAAGAAATGCACCTCTTATAACACCTCCCTTGGGTGTAATGAATAGTTTGCCTTGTTTATAGAATCTATGCACACTAGATAAAATATATAATTGTATTCTAGTAAATCATGGGTGAGTGATTATGTTCTTTCCTGTTTTTTTAAGGTCAGCAGGGCAGATCAGTCAATACTGAAATGCCACGAGTTTATTTTTCACCACTCCTATATGCCATAATCAAAAATGGGAACACAGTATCATGTATATGGAACAAACAGACTTTTCTTCCTCACTTAATCTATGGGTTCAACAACCACACTTTAGCTCCATCTTCTTGTTCCCTAGCCTTGAGAGTCAGAAGTAGCCACACCTCAGATTTAGGTCTGCTGTTATTTAGACCAAGACAGCCAAGCATCCTTTATAGCCACACCTTTGACCTTTAGGCCTTAGGACTTGCTGAGGATAGCTTTGTCCTGTCCCTGTCCTTGGCCAAGATGGAGTGCAGCCATCTTTATGGGCATCCACAAATCCCCCCTTCTTAATATAATTAAAAAATACCTGTGCTTTTGCTACAGGACTAGTGGCTGTGTCTGTCTTAGGCAATCTTCAGCCTTCCAGCCTTACCTGTCATATGAAGCACACATTCCATCATGTATGCCCTGTCTAAGTTAGCTTGGAGGTAAGGAGACTTTACCCATCTCTAACTACCAGCCTCTGTAATAAATATACTAGGGGATAGTGCATAAATAGCTTAAAGCCAACATACCTGAGCCAAATTTCATCGAGAGTTCACAAGCAAGCACGATAATCATACATATGCTTTTGTGGGTACAGCGTCTCCTGCAAAAGGAGAGGATGGATCATGATAAAATGGCCTTTTAAAATTGGTCTATGATGTCTTGAGTAGCTATTGTTATATCAAAATCTAAATCTGCCTATTCAATTGCATTGTATTTAACGATTCATAAGCAACATATCTAATTCTTAACAGAATGGTCTGACTTTTTCATACATAACATATATCTTGTATATCAAACATTGTAAACATTAATGACTCCAGTATGCTTACTAACAATTAACACATAATTGGCTAAATTACAATTATCATTATTTCAATTCAATCAAAGGGCAATAAAATTTTCACATGGTAAATGAAGTATGAATAACTCCACAATTCTGAACCCTTTCCTTTTCCCTCTCTAAAGTCCAATGCACTGCAGATTATAATTTCCAAAGATAAGTTTGAGATACCACAGTCCTTGAGTATTAAATTTTAACTACAAGTCTTTCGTCCATTGTCTGCTCAAATATTGAATATGGACTTTTGCCCCACACTATATCCATAATTGTCCCAAGATGTGGTATAGCTAACTGTTTAATGCAGCAGGCTTATTGAGACATTGAAAGTCTCGAGCTAAACTGAAAGTTTCTAATCTTTCCTTCTGAAAATCTCAAACCAATTGGACCTTATAGTCAAGAACACAGGCTCAGCAAGTCTCACTCAAACTGGCTTGGACAGATTCCTGAGATGGATTCAGGTCCGGTTTTCCTCTGTTCCATGCATCTCACCAAATGGTCTGGCAGCCACCAGGCCTTATTTTCTTCCTCACTTCATTTCACTTCTTTTTTCTGAGCACTCACTTCACCTTGTGGTGTCTGCTCTTCTACAGTGTCTATCACTTATGTCTCTATACTCAGTCCCATGTTGGGAGTGGTCTTTGTGGGGGCTGGTATCACAACCAGCCGAGTGGCCCCAAGTCTGTACCTGAGTGGGGCCATATGGATAAGGCAAAGGTGAGCTATAGACAATAAACAAAAACAGAGAGACAGAATAAAGTTCAGGAGGGCAGATCAGTCAATACTGAAATGCTGAGTGATAATGTTTACTGTTTTCCTAAATGAAAACAAATTTTTGAAGTATGTACAAGAACATATATTCTGGTCATTTACTAAAACAATTTTGTTATTTCTAATTTATAATCTTAAGGTTAATAATGTTTCTATACCACTGGACTTAAAACTACCAAAGGATTATTGGTGTGCATGAAAGCATATCCAGGAAGCAGAGCTAGGCCAACACTAATAGTATTGTCTTGATTTATTAATCTAATGTACTAAGGGTTCATTAAAAGACTTCTATGCAGCCTCTGACATTAATCAACAAATATTTAATCAACAATTATATATTATATATATATATATACTCTGATATAAAATAGATATATTTTATATATTGATATATACTGATATATACTCTGATATAAAAGAAGTCTGCCAGATTATATGAGATAAAAGACTAATTGGACAGTTTGAATATTTAGCTGGCATTTACACACTGTGCAACTTTAGAAAGAAGAAATTTTTAAAATATGTTGGCATATGAATAATAATTTTAAGATAGATTCCTAATACATGATGAAAGTGTCCATTTAGAAATTTTTTCACATTGATTTATCTGTCAAAATATTTTCAAATGGTCTACACCAACAAAACATCTTGCCTCTTTGCTAGCAAACTATTTCCTTACATTTAAACCTGAATAATCTTGTTATGAACTTGATAACAGTGAACACCATGCCCAGATGAACTTGCTTGCCCTAGACTGCCTAACCAGTTCCCATAGGTGATAAAGTCACCGTCTTTTTATATCTTTCTTCCTTTGGATGTGTTTCTCTGGTTGAACCCTTGGCAATGTTTCAACCCTTTGACTGTAGAATGGAAGATCAGTCACCTCACAGAGAAACACAGTATGCAAGTACTTTCCCTGGACCTTTGTCATATGATGAACTGCCTTCCACCCTCTAAAGTGGAACTACAAGATACACTGCAACCTTCAAAACAATTAAAGGAGAATCAGCATGTAAGGGGGTTAAAAATTGTCTAGGTGATAGTTAATAATTTTTCTGTTGTCTTGAGGTAAAATACGAACATTTTAGAAAAATCTTTCAGAGTGATATCTCTATGGAGTTATGCACATTTACTGTCTCATTATTAAAAAAAAAATACTATACATTTATTTGGGACCTGGCCAAGAGAAACTCAATTAACTCCAACTTAGCTCGACAAATCCTTGAAAATTCTGTCATTTGACAAAAAAAGTAATACCACATTTTAAAAGGAATTTGTTTTGTGTGTGGATGTTTGAATCCAATAATCAAATTCCATTAAATAAGTGATTTCCCCACTTCTATTTTCACTTATATTTAAATTTATTTCTATCTGAATACATTTGCAATTTGGTAAATACAAGGATTTGAGAAGCATATTAGGGTTAAGGATCATTTCCTCCATCTTAATTATATGTTTCACCATAATACCCAGGCACAAAATATGGTTAATAAACAGAATTATATATATGAAAATATTTGAAGTCTCACTGCATCTGTCTCATAATCTCTGTATCTTAAAACTAATGATATAACAATTCAGGATTAAAGACAAAAACCCATAAATCACAACTAATGTTGCCTGGTTTTCCTCTTGTAAATATTTTTTTTCTGAAATGGCAAAATATAACAGTACACTTGATCAAGCTGTTATGCCTAAGGCTAAACATATTATTTTCCAAGGATGTATATAGTTTTAGTATCTGCAAAAGCTCATTAATTTTCTCCACAGGTATTTGAGAGTACAGCCATCACTGGGCTAATAAGCGAGGGAAATTTAGTAGACTAATTCAATTTTTATTTGAATGAAGAGAAAAAATAGAACAGATAGGTAGTCCAGAGATCTGTGAAACTCAAGCATCCCTAACTTAAGGATTTTGTTGATGATAGTGCTAAAAAGAAAAAGGTTGTAACTAAGCAACATTTCCCAAGGAAACTGTTATGATTAGAACCTGAAGTCCCTGAGCTATATTCAGCTGTGATATATCTGAAGTTTAGAATAAGTAATTTTTGTCTGAGTTTGCAGACTGGGAAATAAAACTCTCAATGTTTAAGTAGGAGAAACAGGAGGAAAGCAAAAGAAGAGAAAGTTACAAGGGGAAAAAGAGCTGAAAGACAGGGTTACAGATATATGAGTCAGCACTCTCAAAATGCTGGTCTGGCTTTAGAACTATTTTGAGTTATTTTTAATATTTATTCTTGTCATTTTCCTGTTTTGATCACTTTCTCAGGTTTCCCAATGACTCTCTTGCTCTAATTAATTAATTAATCAGTCCAATGGCTGAATCAGATTTTAATCTCTAAATCATATAGAACATAGAATTTAAAGATGGGAATGGTAAAGCCTAAAAAATCAGTAGCTATAAATGAGTAATATAATTTTAAGACCAAACTGGATTCTCCCATAGAGGAAAATAACAAGAATGGAAGATGACAATGTTGTACACTATTTATCGTGTCATTTCTTTGCCTTTGGGATATTCTAAGTGCTTCTCCATGTCACTCTATCATGCCAGCCTGATCAGAGTTCCTTCCTTTGTTCACCAAAAATTGCAGCCTCCCTGTTTGAGAGTTTATTTTTATTTCTTTGCTTCTACTATGCTTGCTATGTGCAGGAGGACAGAGGCTCTTATTGTAGAGGTGTGAGGGGCAATGATTTATGAAAATGGGTCAGGAGAGGCTCAATTATTGTATGCTTCAGGGGAATTAGCTAGGTCAGAACACAGACATGAAAGTTTAATTATCTGACTAATCAGATGGACAGAAGATCAAACTAGATATTTCAAAACCATGAAGGAAAAACAAATTAGTTACCTTAGATTACAGTTTATCAAGGGCTACTGATACATCTTACACTTGAGATCACTAAGCCCTAAGATTTTAGTCATCCAAAGGACAAAGATCCTGTTCTCTCTGACTCAAGCATTTGAAGAATATCTTTTTCTATGAAACAAACTATATTTGTTTAATAATGATTTATCACTTTTATTAACCAAATATCTTTATAATTGCTAATCAGAATTTCTGATAAGCTATTTGCAATCAGTTGTTGCTCAGGCAAAAAAGGGTAAGAAAATACCTCAGACTCTAAAATAGATTTTACAGGAAAACAATTCTACTGATTAAAATAGTTTAATATCAGTGATATATACATAAAAAATTAAAATTATTTGTAGAGACTTACATCTGTATTTTAAATAGGGAATACATAAATTTGTCATCAAACTATTACCTTCCAATGCTTAAAGTGACATATAAAAAGAAAACATAAAAGGAAAGTAGAAATGGTTGCAAATTCTCTCTTAGGCTTTCTAATTATTTTTTATTTCTCCTTTATAGCTGTGCAGGAAATTCAAGGGAGGTACAAATTGCCTCATGAATTGCCTGATTGGAAGAACTAATTTAGAATGACTAGTAACATGTTCTCAGAGAACAAGAGATAACCATGTAGCATGTTAGAGATGTATACATGCTCTATTCACTTTGAAGAGTTTTTAAAGATATTTAGCTGTAGCATGTTCAGTATTACATGAAAAGCTACTTTTTTATATGTTCAGTAATATTCACATGACATATTTTACTATAAATAACTCAATTCTGCATAAAAACATAATGAAGAAAATGCTTACACACACACACACACACACACACCTTCACTCTTCAAGCAATGTTAAAAGTCTAGTTAGAGCACCCTCTCCCCTACTCCTAGCAGTCGTGGGGATTTACCTAGTGTCAGATTTCTCCCTAATGCCATAGTTGCTTGGTAAATATTCCCAACTATCATCATACAACCCTCATCAAGTAATTGGGGGATTTAGATGCAGAGATCCACAACCACACACAAGAACAAGCTCCAAGAATCCAGTTGAAAAGAAGGAGGAGAGTATACATGAGCATGGGAGGTCAAGATCATGATGGAGAAATCTACAGACTAGCTGAAACAATTTTATGGAAATTCAACCTTTGGGCCAACATCTGTGGAGCCTTAGGACTGAACTACACCCACCTCCCTTTATGTTGGAGACAGTTGTGAACTTTGTGCTATCTGAGGGGCTCCTGGAAGTATACTGGGATTTACTCCTTGTATATGAGCTCCCTTGTTGGAGCTCATCCCCTATGCTCAGCCTTAAGGCGGTGTGGGAGGGCTTAGTCCTGCACCAACATAATGTGCCAGATTCTGTCAACTACCCAAGGGAGTCCTTACCTGTTTGGGGAGGGGATGTTCTGGGGAGGAGGCTGAAAGAGGTAGGAGAAGGGGAAGAAGGGAGAACTTTGGTTGGAAAGTAAAATGAAATTTTAAATAATAGGTTTAATATAAAAAAAATATATAGTTTTAGATACACTGAAGAAAACACCAAACAAAAATACAAATTCCATATATGAGTGAGTACATACCATGTTCCTCTTTTTGTGACTGGGTTACCTCATTCAGGATTGTTTCTTCAAGTTTCATCCACATGCCTGTGAATTTCAAGATTCCATTGTTTTTCTGCAGAGTAGTATTCCATTGTGTAGATGTGCCACATTTTCTTTATCCATTCTTTAGTTGAGTGGCATCTAGGTTGCTTCCAAGTTCTTGCTATTACAAATAATGCTGCTATGAACATAGTTGAGCACATATCTTTGTTGCACAGATGTGGATCATTCGGGTACAGGCCTAAGAGGGGGACTGCAGGGTCCTGGAGTAGACTGATTCCCACTTTCCTGAGGAACAGCCATACACTGATCTCCCAAATGGCTGTACAAGTTTACACTCCCACCAGCAGTGAAGGAGTGTTCCCCTTTCTCCACATCCTCTCCAGATAAGTTGTCATTGGTGTTTCTAATTTTAGCCATTCTGGCAAAAGTAAGATGGTATCTCAAAGTTGTTTTGATTTGCATTTCCCTGGTAGCTAAGGAGTTGAACACTTTCTTAAGTGTCTTTCAGCCTTTTTGATTTTCTCTGTTGAGAGTTCTCTATTGAGTTATGTACACCATTTTTTAATAGGGTTATTTGGCGTTTTGTTGACTAGTTTCTTGAGTTCTTTGTATATTCTGGAGAATAGCCCTCTGTCAGATGTGGATTGGTGAAAATCTTTTCCCAGTGTGTGGGCTGCCACTTGGTCTTGTCCACTGTATCCTATGCCTTACAGCAGCTTCTAAGTTTGAGGAGGTCCCATTTATTAATTGTCAATGTTAGTGCCTGTGCTACTGGATTTATCAGTCTCCTGTACCAATTTGTTCAACGGTACCTCCCACTTTCTCTTCTAAGAGTTTCATTTGGCTGGATTTATGTTCAGGTCTTTGATCCATTTGGACTTGAGTTTTGTGCGTGGTGATAGACATGGGTCTATCTGCAGTCTTCTACATGCCATCATCCAATTGTGGCAGCACCAATTGTTGAAGATGCTTTCTTCCTTCCATTGTATACCTTTAGCTGTTTTGTCAAAAATCAGGTTTCATAGGTGTTTGCGTGAATATCAGGATTTTCAATTTGATTCCATTGGTCTACTTGTCTATTTTTGTGCCAATCCCAGGCTGTTTTCAGGACTATATATAGAGGGCTGTTTTGGCTATCCTGGGCCTTTTGTTTTTCCATATAAAGTTGATTATTATCCTTTCAAGGTCAATGAAGAATTGTGCTGTGGTTTTAATGAGGATTGCTTTGAATCAATAGATTGTTTTTATATGGATTTTAGACATAGACCAAAGAATCACCAGCCCATAATTCACACCGCCAGGGAAACTAGGATACAAGGATTCTAAGATATTCATAAAAGGTCCCTCACAGAAGGAGGAAGGGACAAGATCTCCAGAGCACATGGGGAGTGGGAGGGCAGCAAGTGGATAGGGAACTAGGAGAAGGAGAAGGGGAGGAGAGGAAAGCGTGTGGGACTAGGAAGATGAAGTCAGGGGAGAATAGAAAAGAGAAGACACACAGAGAGAGAGCGAGAGAGAGAGAGAGACCATAAAAGAGCGAGCCATTATATGTTTAAGAGAAAACTGAACCTAGGTGAACCTAGAGAAATGTCCAGAGACTGACAACATGACCCCAACTAACAATTTGAGCAACAGTGGAAAGTCTACTATAAATCCCCTTCCCTGATAAGGAGATCAATGACTAACTTATCCACTACTATGGAGCCTTCATCCAGTAGCTGATGGAAACAGAAGCAGACACTCACAGCTAAACAATGAGCCATAATGGAATCCAGATGCAGAAAGGGAGGACAAGACCAGGCTGCAGAAACACATAGAGACAGCAGACATGAACAAGGAGGAGCTAACGGGCCCCCAGATTCATAGCTGGGAATACAGCATGGGACTGACTCAGACCCCCTGAACATGGGTCTCAGCTAGTAGGACTGAGCAGTCTAAGGGACCTCAGACAGTGGAACCAGGATGTATTCCTATTGCACAAAAGGACTTTGTGGGCACATTCCCCATGGAGAGATACTCCCTTAACCTAGAGACAAGAGAGAAGTCCTAGTCAGTACTCCAAATTACTTGAAAGATTAGAAGACCCCTCCTGGAGGGCATCACCCTACATATGGAGTGGGGGGGGGAGCAAAAGGAGGGTGGTTGGGGGGCATAATAGGGTGGAAGAGAGGGAAAGAGGGAGGGAGTAGGAACTGTGATTGATATGTAAAATAAAAATACAAAGTAAATTAATATATTAAAATATATTAAGAGCCTGTGGAAATATTAGATTAACAGAAATGGGTTAATACTTAAGACAGAGCTAGCCAATAAGAAACAAGTACCTGGCCAACATCATTATATCTAATACAGAGTCTCTGTGAGTTAATTGGGGCTGGCACGGCAGTGGGACAAGACCAGCAGCGGGAGGAAAACCCTTACTCCTTACAACATTCCTGTCAAGTTGGGCCGATACATTTGGCTCCATTACAAAAAATTATGGTGTGTCTCAAATACCACCCTGTAGTAACCAACATTGTTATTAAATCATGAGGGACTTAGATCTAGAAATCTGATTAGGGAAGTGAGGGAATGATGAAGGAATAACAGAGAAGTATACAGAAAAGCTTAGGTCATATGGATAGGACATATTTCCTTTTTTTTTAATGACACATGATTTTATTATTCTTCTTTAAATTCTTTTTTTAAGTAATTTTCTTTTGTTATTTTACATATTGATCCCAATCCCCTCTCCCTCCCCCTCCCTCCCACTTCTACTATCTACCACCCTGACCACCCTCCCCTCCTATCCACCCCCCCCCCCGCTCCACTTGTGGGGTGATGCCTTCCAGGAGGGGTCATCTGAATCTGTCAAGTCATTTGGGGTAGGGACTAGGACTTCTATCCTGTCTCTAGGTTAAGGAAGATCCCTCCATGGGGGTTGTACCCCCAAAGGATAGGACATATTTTCATAGAGTGATAGAAACCACCAAAACAACTCATACTCTCAGCTTGCTTATTATTATTCTTTCTTTAATTATTTGTTTTACATACCAACTA
The DNA here is from genome assembly GCF_943737965.1 of Phodopus roborovskii. Taxonomy (NCBI): domain Eukaryota; kingdom Metazoa; phylum Chordata; class Mammalia; order Rodentia; family Cricetidae; genus Phodopus; species Phodopus roborovskii. The sequence goes on from NW_026126433.1 coordinate 21,616,932, forward strand.
CCATTCCCCCTCTGTCCCCTTCTGCCATTCTTATCCATCTCCTCCCAACCTACCCCCATCCACTCCTCAGAAAGGGTATGGCCTTTCATGGAGAGTCAACAAGGCTGGGCACATTTCGTTGAGGTAGAACCAACCCCTCTTGCCATTTGCTGCCTTTCCATCAAGGCTAAGCAAGACAACCTACCATATAGAATGAGCTTCAAAAATCTGGCTCATGCACCAGGGATAGATCCTGGTTCCACTGCCAGGGGTCCTACAAAGAGACCAGGTTACAAAATTGTTACCTACATGTAGAGGGTCTAGTTCAGTCCCATTCAGGCACACAGAGACAAAAAGAACAATAAAAAGAATCAATGAAACAATGAGTTGGTTCTTTGAGAAAATCAACAAGATAGACAAACCCTTATCCAAACTAATCAAATGTTAGAGAAATAATATCCAAATTAACAAAATCACAAATGACAATGATGGACATAAAAATAGACACTTAGGAAATTCAGAGAATCATCAGGCCATACTTTAAAAACATGGACTACACAAAATTGAAAAATTTAAAAGAAATGGACAATTTTCTGGATAGGTACCACGTACAAAAATAAAATTAAGACAAGATAAATAACTTATATGAACCTATGACCCCTAAAGAAATAGAAATGGTCATTGTAAGTCTCCCAACCAAAAAAAAAAAAAAAAAAAAAGAAAGAAAAAAGAAAAAAGAAAAAGCCCAGGGCCAGATGACTTCAGCACAGAATTCTACCAGAATATCAAAGAGGATCTAATACTGACATGCCTCAAATTGTTCCAAATAATAGAATCAGAAGAAACATTGCCAAACTCCTTTTACGAGACTACAGTGTATTATTACTCTATAAAATATGGTAAGGGAGAGCTGGCTCGTGTCAGTAGGAAATAGCTGTCGGTGAGCAGTTACAGAGTGTAAACATCCAGAAGGCAGAAGCTACAGTTCCTAGATTTTATACACGCTCATCAATCATTCATAAAGAGGAATGTTTTGCCTTCCCAAGACTGACCTGGGGAAAAAGCTTTGCCAAATTCCCAATAGTCCAATTCCTTGGCCCTTTACAAGATTGGTTCATGTCAATAATATGCATATACTCAAATGTTCATTTGTTCCTTACAGTAGACAAAATGAATATAATACCTGTCATTAATTTCCTTTTACAGTAAACTACACAATAGCAGTTGATTTCACCTCAAAATTATTGGAAAAATACAAAAATGTATATAAAACTACTCTTTAAACATATAAATAGGGCTGAGCAGTGGTAGACCACACATTCAAACCCTGTACTCAGGAGGGAGAGTCAGGTGGATCCCTAAGTTCAAGGGCATCCTGACAAAGAGAAAGAGCTCCAGGACAGCCAATGCTACACAGAGAAACTCTGACTTGAAACACAACAAAAATAAAAAAAAATAAAATTATAAATTTTGATTTTGTGATAAGTGGCTCTATCTAAATATTAGTATCTATACCACATCAATGCAATCATGCAGAACAGTTGTTTTTAGAAATTTTGATTCAAGGATCATATTGTTCAAAATTAAAGATGTATCTTAGGAACTCTAATGAAGACAATGTGGTGTTTAACCTGTTTGTTTACGTTGAGTTGGAATACAGAGCTCTATAGTTCACAACCTCTTACTAGGAATGGGGAAAGAGGGTGGTTCAGAAGAAAAGGGACAAAAAGAGACATAATTATAATTAACACTAAGGGTACTTGAAAAATCCATAGGGGACATAATACTTTATAAACTCACTTAAATGCATATTGATAGCTAGTTACATGATTGATGACAGATGGTAAATACATATGCATCAATATGTTCACGTGTTTGAATGTGTGTGTATATACTGTGTGTGAGTGTGTGTGTGTGTGTGTGTGTGTGTGTGTGTATTAAAAATGTGTGTGATAATACTGCCTCAAAGATTAAAGAGCCATAGACCAACAAAATTTCTCAGTGTCAGACATGGGAAGTCTGGTTTAGTTCATAGGTCAGGGGATCCAAGAATCTCTCCAAAAAAATACAGGCTATTTTCACTATCCTTGGTTGCCACTCAGAAGTTGAATGTAAGATCCTGTTACTGAACACACCATAACCACACACTTCAAACACAGATCTTAGAGGAACTAAGCTGTAACTGATTTGATAGCCTCCAGTCTGAGAACTAGCTTTAATAAAATCCATAGGAACTATGCAAGTGGCCAAGGGAAGAAAAAAAAATCAATCAACAAATCTACCCAGGAGTAAAACCTACAAACTACAAGAATATCTAGCTTGGAAAGTTATAGCCAATTGTGCGTTAGTGACACTTTGTCATATATGTAACAAAGAGTTGTCTAATTGAACCAAAAGCCTACTTAACAAGAAGAAATCCATGACAAGTAATGTACACCTGTACACTTATCCCAGGTTATCAAGGTCCTAGACCCAAGAGCAGCACCCACTATAGGCATTTCCCTAAACCAATATAATTACTAACTGTATTATAAATAGTTATCTTTGTACTCACATATAAGTTTAGGTATTGTCCTTAATCACAGAAGCTTCTTTTTATAGTAGACGTAGACCATTGCCAAGTTCTATAATTGGTCAAATTCCGGGAATAAGTGATCATGTCGTGTCTATCCCCAGATGGTATATCTACAACTAGCCCCTATACCAAACAATCACGTAATATGGCAGGAGGAGTAAGATGACAATAGCCAAATGGCTAGTGTGACAGAGATGAGACAATGCCTTGGTGAGAGCCATGACAGGGAAGCTGCCGAAATGAAATCTCAACAATATAATTGCCTAATAAGATATTGAAAATTAAAAATATTTTGCTGGGTAAAAATACTTATGAGAAACTTCAGTAGTTGGGAAGAATTATAACTCATATTTATTTACTGGGGGTTATAATAGGCAGATGTATGAATACTAGCAAGAAATGTGTAACGTAATATTATGCATGAATTATTTTTAAATCTTTAACATTAATAAGTATGGTATATAACATATGCAAGCTAATTCATAAAAGAACAATTAATTTTAAGATATAAATATTTTGTTCTGCTATCACTAAATGAAATTGTAATTAATCTTCTGTATTTCTCATATTTATTATAGTAGAGAGAATATATATCATAAATGACCCATAAAGTCTTTGGATAGGCAGTATATATATAAATCCTTAATATTTGTATATACACTTGTACACATATTTATTTGGAAAGAGGAATTAATATTTGCATTGAATTTTTAGAGGAATATCTTTGGATGTTTTCCCCAGGTATTTCTAAGATTATAATAAAAAATTACTTATCACAAAAGAGAAACTGATTAAAAGAACACAAGAATGAAATAAAGTCAAGTGAAACATATCATGAGACAGCATCATTTCTATCCAACCTCATCTCCTCATCTCCCTTTGGGCTAATCAAAGCATCCTAATTTACTTTTCTACCATCATTTCCTTTCCCAGAATTATGAAAGCCTTTAGTATTTATTACCCATCTAAGTCTGGCTTGTATAATAGATGAGACTGAGGAGAAAAATGTTCCATATTTCCTATTACCTTTTATAAACTGTAATGTTGATCTGTTAAAAGCAATTCATTCAAACTGTCATGAATGCATATGTGAACAGAATGGCCATGTGGTGTGTTAGACATAAATGGCTTAGCAGGATAAGGTTTATATTGTGGGCTTGAAGTTAAAGGGAGGTTTTTGATCTCATTTTTCTCCACAGATTCTAATGAGCAAGAAATGATTAGGCACCAGCCATCATTATTTTCACTCAGAGCACACAAGTGGATCCTCCAGTGACCCAAAGTATCAACTTCAACCTGAGCTACAGAAATAGGACAAATGAAGGGACAAGCAATTATATTCAGGCATATTTGGGCACTGTGCTTTTGGGGGTGGATCTGTAGTATAGTTAGCAATAGAGTGAAATTGACTCAGAGGAGGATGCTGTCCAGTGGCAATGCACTGTTCCAGGAGAATATGCTCATACTGTGAGGAAAAGAAGAAGCCAATTCACAATGCTGACCCACTGTTACTAATGAACATTCAGAAGGAAATAGACATTCTGTCATTCTTTAATTTATTTAGTTCATTTGCTCTAAATCAGAGGATAAAAGAGACACCTTAAAGCATCTCTCCTAGAAGAAAATAAAAAAGAACCAGATGAATTGTATTTAAATTATCACAAAAGGTTAATTAAGAACATTTCCTGACTAATGTATATCTTAAAATGTTTCTAAAAGTATCTACAAATAACAAACAGGTAGATAAAAATACCAAAAATGATAATACATTTTTCTCCATTTCTTTTATTACTAAAAAGAATATCATTACTTTTATTTAGAATTTTTAGATATACTGGGTAAGACATATTTTATTGGAGCTCTATTCATCCCGAATTTGTGTGTATGTGTGAATACATTCTCAAATATACTGAACTCTATTTAACTTATCTATAAAGAGTGTGAAACATTAAGTAGTTAATGCTTGTCAGTTTCTTTGAGTGAATCCCATTTAAGTCAATGTTATATTTGAGCTAAGTAGTGATAATAAAGATAACAGGCTAGCCAATTATGTAGGTTATTTACTAGCAGGTTTATAGCACAACAATTTGTTTTTCTGATATGTAGATATTTTTTCCTTCAAACGAAGGACAAGTATTCATTTACTTAAAAGGGAAACATTTTAATGCAAGAGAAGTATTGAGTTCTGAAGTGATTCTAAAATCAGCTAACTACAGGCAGGATAATCAAGCAAGCTGATTCAGCATGCTAAAAAGAATGAGGAAACCCACATTCCTTCATTCTGTCAGGAAGCTTGGGATTGGATACTTCTACTATCTCAAACTCAGGAAAGTCATCACATGACAGATCATCTGGATCTTCAAGCTTCTCCCAGAACATCAAGCTCTTAAAACTGGAAGTAATCTCTAGAAATAACTTGTTTTATATCATTTTTTTCAAAATACTTCTGAAATGTTATTAGTGAAAAATAATCAATGGACTAACAGTACATTAATATCCTTAGGAATGGTAGGAATGACACTTAGAAGAAAAAGGGGGTAACATTATTTATTTCCTTCTCTAATGGAGTTTTTATTTTATTTTATTCTTATTTTACATATCGATCCCAGTTTGCTCTCTCTCCCTCCCTCTCTCTTGGATTTTATCTAGTAATCTTAAAATATTTAGTAAGAGAAATGTTCCTCAATTGTAAAGTGCCTTTAGAATGGTTCTTGTAACTAAAAATCATTGTGTGTGGTATAAAACTCATTGGAGAATGTCATTTGAGGCTAACACTATGCAACTCTGGTTATCAATACTAGTTTAAGGCTCCCCAATATATAGAAAAAAAACTGAATTATTTTCTGGTATAATCATATCTCCTCTGGACTGAAAGACCTTCTTAATGTAGGAATGTGGAGCATGTAAAGTTGTCACTTCAGGCCTTTCTCTTTCTTGGATATGTGTCTGCTATAATGTTGGCAGTTTGAAATGCCTCATATGTAACGAGTAGGAGTTTTTCCGCCTGCCGCCAGGTCTTGTCCCACCGCCACGCCACCAGCCGCAAATAATACACAGAGACTCTGTATTTGATACAATGCTGTTGGCCCGGTTACTTGTTTCTTATCAGCTAGCTCTGTCTTAAGTATTAACCCATTTCTGTGTATTTCCACGTGGTCTCCTTACCGGGGAGTAAGGCAAGCGTCTGGTATCCCTGGTCTCTCCATTCTGACTCCTCCTTACTACTTCCTATTTCCTCCTTGTCTCCTAGTCCCTTCTATCTTCCTTTCCTATTGGCCAACAGTGCTTTATGTATTAATCAGTATGAGAAACATATACAGAATGACATCTCCCATCACTCATATGGTGGTAAGATCTTTAATAATAATTCTACTAAAACTTCTTTCTTTTCCTTTGAAATTTTCTGTTACAAATGCTTATGTCACTATTACTAATTAAGTGCTAATTTCTTTATAATTTATAAATACATATATGGAGTATTTTTGAATATGCTTTCTACTTTTTATCTATGCTTTCTTGTATATTTCCCATGAACACTGAAATATACTTTGAAACCAACATATTTTTCTTCAAAAATTTTTCTATAACTCCCCTCCATTGACACAAATCTTAGGAGATGAAAACTCAGGGCAAAATTTATGGTAGATACATACTACTAGGGGCATTATGAACACTAGTAAAAACAAATGATCACTTGCACATTGTTACCACTACCCCAGGTACGTCACCATCGTCACTGACTCCCTCTCTACTCTTCTTTTGCTCTGCAAATCACAACTTTCAAGTTTTTCAATGACTCCTTGGAGTGTCAGTTATAAAATGAAAATGGCCAGGATTTGACACTGGTCACATTTGCCTGGAAAAGAAGATCTTATGATCCTTTCTATGTAAGTTATCCCCATTAAATCAGAGTAAAAACATCACATTCTAGTCAAAATGATTTCTTCATGTTGGTACTTGTGTAACTCCATATATTTTATTTATAAACATGTTCATGGAACTATGGAACTATGTTTAGTACGATTCACTACTCCTCATAATTACTATTCCAAAAGCCTTGTTAAAGCACAACAGTTATGACAGATCATCCTTATAAGTCAGGTACTAGATTTCTACTGGTAGTAATGGGAAGTTCCCATGGTGAAAACTTCAAGTTGCTCACATACTTGGCAGCAAATATAAATGCTGTGATTAAAAGAAAGATTAAGGGATAAAAAGGCAAATCATAGAACATCAAGAAAGATAAATACAAAGGATTATAGCTGTGTATCAGATAACTAAGCTAAACGCATAAGGACAGGACTCTTGACTACTGATCAGTGATGAGGCAGTTGCTCCCTATCCCACATATAATATTTCACTGGTCCCATGAGGAATACATGCAGGACACTCTTGTTCTTCTATACATTGTTGTTTTTACTGCAACTAATTGTAATATACTAAATTATAGGAAAGAAAACATTCACTTATTTCACAAGAGACCCCAGACCAGTGTTTCTCAACCTTCCTAATGCTATGACTCTTTAACATAGTTCCTCAAGTTTTGTGGTAACCCCCACCCATAAAATTATTTTCATTGCTGCTTCCTATCTGTAATATTGCTACTGTTATTAATTTTAATGTAAATATCTATGTTTTTGATGGTCTTAGGTGACCCTTGTGAAAGGGTCATTTGGACCCCCAAAATAGTCATGATCCAATGGTTGATAACCACTGCCGAAAGATCCTACAGACAAGGAATTAACTAAGAAGATAAAGTAATTCATGGTCACCTCTTGCTGGCTGTGAAAATAAAGAAACTTAGTATATTTAATAGCATCCAAGAACTAAGTTAGGGGTAATGCCATCCCTGAGTGACTAACAACCACAAAGAATCAAGGTTATCAAGTGTGAGTGCATTAAGTGTTTTTTTTTTTTTTTTTTTTTTTTTGTTTTTTGTTTTTTGTTTTTTGTTTTTTGTTTTCTAGGACAAAATACATGAAGAGAAAATTTTTAGGAAGTTTTATTTTAGTTCACTGGTAGAGGGTGCAGTCTTTGATGGCAGGAAACCCATGTCATCAAGAATATGTTTACATCACAACTAAAGTAAAAAAGCTGACAAATTTATCTTTCTCTTTTTCTTTTGTCACTCCAGGTCAGCAACCCATAAAACAATGCCACCTACATGTAGAATGGATCTCTCTATGTTGATTAAGACAACCTGAAATCCTCATTGAACTCCCAGTGATTTGCTTTTTTGGGCAAGTATAGGTCAGGTCAATATAATATATGAATATTAGCCATCACAAATCTAATGACAACTTGACTTCCAAACAGTCTTAGCCATAACATTCTACACTTTGTCTCTATAAAGGAGTGGTCATTTTTTAATAAAAAAAATTTATTCAATCCAACTTCAAATGTCTATATAGTCTTTAATAGTTCAAATACTATTAAAAATGTATAAGTATAGTATGTTTCCTGAAATTTGATATTTTTTAAATTTCAACTATTAAAAATTTTGTTTAGATGTTTTACCTGTATTAATGTACATGTCCCATATGTGTACAGTGCCTACAGATGCCAGAAGAAGGCACTGACTCCCTTGGAATTTCAGTTATACACATTTGTCAACTGCCATGTGGGTACTAGGACTTAAACCTGGTTCTACTGGAAAATTAACCAGTGTTCTTAACCACTGAGAAGTCTCTTTAGTAGCAAACCTCAATATCTTAATCTTTAATCCATATAAAGTAAAAAAGTTAGACTTCCAACAAACATTCCCATTTTGAGAAGGATGAGTGTAATAGTAAGAAAATATTGTATCAAAGCAAAATTGGTACTAAGCAGATTAAACATCAAAATTTATAGATCTATGTCTGACATCTGTTGTTGATATGAAAGTTTCTTGGCTCCACGGGCTTGATTATCTCCTTCCTTTTATATCGGCTGCCTCTAGTATATACTGTCTCTTCCTTGAGACAACATCCACTCTGTTGCTTATGTTTTCCTTGGTGAACATATCAATGTTCTAGCACCTCAAAAATACTGGGATTGCCACTGCAACAATGGCATCATCTTCACAGAATCATATGATGACTTCTTGAGGTGTTATCACAAGACTCCTTACTACCAGTGTGATCATATTTATCAGTATCTTTCCCTCTTCTGGTACCAATTTTCTGTATAACTGTTTTATCCTATTGATAATAAGGAGAGCACACACATGACATAAGCAACTTAAGAACGGAATAGGTTTTTGTATCTTATTTGATGGTACAATATACCATAACATAGATATAAGAGCATGAGATAATTGCTTGCATATCTTCTGCATGCAGTATAGAGTATAGAGAAATGAATACTTGTTCTTAGCTTGATTTCTCCTCTTCATTCTATCTTAAACCTTAGTCCATGGAATGGTGCCACCCACATTCAGGGTGAGTTTTCCATATCATCTAACTCAACCTGGAAAATTCCTTATGAACTTGGCCCAGAAGTTTGTTTCCTAGTGAATAAAACTCCTCTCAACTGCACACAAAATATCAACCATCACAGTGGATATAGAGAGAGTGGTGATTAATCAATTCAAGAATATTTACCCAGAAAACTAAGATTAAGTCCCTCCATTTCCCAATGATATCCCAGAATGTGGTTCCTCATACTATTCCCTGCCTAAAGTGAAGGATCTATACAATCATTAAGGATGTACTCAGAGTCATCAAGGATCAATAGCCACAACTTTACCACTTCCTTTGTTTCTTTCAGTTGGACCACTTGAGTCCAAGGCTTTGACTATCATTCCCCTGATGATTTATTATAGTTTCAGGTACGAGAGAATACATTATTATTCACAATATTACTTAACTGTGAGTCTGTTTTCAGCAATGGCATAGGTACTGATATATGAAGCTACTTCTCTCATTAACAGAAAGATCAAATTTGTTGGAGAAACAAAAACCCCTCATCTTGTTCTTCTCTCTTTGGCTCAACATATGCTCATTCATTCTATTGCAAAATTTTTCCTATTTCCACCATAACCCTTGTTTGTTTTCTAAATCACATTCTAATTAAGTGTGAGAAACTCAATATGAAACAGTTTTAGCCACGAGTCATTATATTAACTTCATGGAACTGAAAGATAAGTAGAGGACCCTGATTTCAGGCCCAACAAATCCTATTGACCAGGAACTCCTTGTCTCCCCGTGGCCAGGCTCCTGCTTTGCTTTCTTTCATTCCCTACAAGTTAGATCTTTTCCCATCTGTATTGGCATCATTTCCAAGCATTCTCTTTTGTTGAAAAATTGCATTAGATTCAGGTTTAAAGATTGCCAGAAGCATGTTTTTAACAAACCATTGCAGCAGGGAGAGATGGTTGAAACTGATTATCAAAAACACTGAGCTTATTTACAGTCTTAGGAACAATGCACCCACAGTGAAACAAGAAAGAGGAAAAGACAAATAACCTGTGGGGTTTATTACATCTTAAGTGATTAACAAGCACTGCTTTTATGAATTCTAAGTAAGTATCAGATTATTCTTATTTTATGACAAGAGTTCTGGCATATTAAAATTTGCTCTAACATACTATTATTAAGAAAAAAAGGGAAACCTTCAGGGCACTTCTGAACATTCTTTTTTTCATATTTAGGATATGGGAGAAATAATCAGCAATAGCAAGCAGTGCTACAAGGCACAGAACAAAGAAAAGTGTGAATATCATATTCCCAAAATTCAATTCGAAATAAAACTATGATTTTGCACTTTGAATGGTTGTCTTTTTTTTTTTTAACTAATATTACCATATTACTATAAAGGCAAGTGCCCCAACTGAAACAACTTAAAAGTGGATACATATAATGTTCTATAGAATTCATTCTTGAAAGAGGATAATTTCTCCCTTCTCTGAGAATTGCAGACATACTTCAGTATGTGCATTCCTGAAGCATATGGAGCATATTTCAAATAATTGTTGTTACCAACTCACTTTGTAAGATGAACCTTGTGATCACTTGGTACTATAGAAATTGTAGAAATCAGTCAAAAATATGACTAGGTTGATTACACATGTAATGCAGTTACCAGTTAGTGATAATAGCAGTTTAGACACCTCTCAGAGAATACAATATATACACACACTAGACATTGTAAAATCATCAGTACATCCATGGAAAACTTTTCTTCTAGCAAACTTTTTCAGGCTGAAACAAGTGGTGAGAATATATACATGTGGGATTTATCCTAGCCTAGAGATGAAAGAATTTTAAGATAGCAGAAAAATGTGTGAGAACTCATGGGCACATGAGTTGTGTCAGAAAAGATTTCTTCTTAGTGTCTCCTTCCACATTGGAAAGCTGCGCTAGCAAAAAAAAAAAAAAAATTCCTTATATCCCTTTGTTCAATTGCTCCTCTTCAAAGAGGAAAGGTAAATTAATAATTCTGTTCAGGCCCTTGTCTTTTATATTTGTATTTATGAGAGCAGCTCTGTGGCTACCTGCCTAAAGGGATAGAATGTGTTTTTTCTTTTCTTTCTTATGATGCAAAACTTATAAGAGCATAATTTTCCATTTTAGATGGTAGTTTAAATTCCATAAAATGCTAAGATTGGGGGTACTAAGAATGGAAGATTTAAGGCACACACATTAAATTAAAATAATGAGAATAAATTTGTGGCAGAGCCTTAATGGATGGTTTTTATCAATATTAAGAAAGGTATGTGTGGCCATTTTGCCCTGGGAAAGCTTATAGTGCTGTATCATGACTGTATTCTTGTGATTGTTAACTACTGAGTTTTGGGTAATAAGCTACATAAGAGATCACTTTGTTTAAAAGGTACTCACCTAGCTTGCACTTGAAAGAATATATGTGGACCTCAAAAATAGTATTAGCCTCAACTTGGTACGCCATGTTTGTTAATTCCCATGGGAAGACTTACTCCATCTGAATGAAGATAGAGGAGGAATAGATTGGGGGGGGGGCTAAGAATGAAGGGGGAAGGGTACCACAGGAGAGGATGGAAGAGAAACTGTGATTGGTATATAAAAAAAATTTAAATGATGAAAAAATATTGTTGGTGTCTGAAGAACTGGAACCTTCTAATTTGAGCATGTCTCGTGACTTAACATTGACCCAGATATTCATGAGGCAGGTTGGTAAGTCAAAATAAATGAATTTGATGAATTTAGATATTATTCCTTTGGGAGAAAACATACCTTGCTTTAACACAAGAATGTTGTATTCTAGCTAAACTAGAGGAATTTAATATGTATGGATACAAATTGTTAGTTCCAAGCCTAAGGAGATAATAAACTACTTCCAATATTTTTCTATAGATCCAAGAAGAAACAAATTGTTTTTAGCTTGGCCTCAAGAGTCTTAACATACTAAAACAATTGTGGAATGGACTTCAAAGTTATAATAGAAAGACATACAGATATTGAGTATCTGGATGGAAGACTTCAGATGCTGTACAGTTAATTAAAACCTGAGGACAAAACAAACTAAATAGCAATATTACAGGGAATCCATAATAGCAATCAATACTAGAGTGAGTACAGATGTGACATGTTTGTATACCGACCTTAAGGAGGAGTATTTGTTGTTTGTTTTGGCAGTGGTGTAAAGGAAAATGACACCATATGACAGAACTCACATAGGTTTATTGAGGAAAGGGAAGGGAAAGTAAGAAGAGGGGAGGGGAACAGAGGGAAGGAAAATAAAGGCAAGGAAAGGGAAGGGAAGGGAAGGAAAGGGAAGAAGGGAAGGAAACAGACACTAGCCTCTGGAGGTGGGACTAAGTGGAGAAAGAAAGAGAGGGAGGGGTAAGAAAGTCTTGGCTTTTATGAGGGCTTGTAAAGCATGCACTCAGGGAGTGGCTGTTGCCTTGAAGAGAAGGACTTATATCAGAAAGTACTTGGCTGCCCCCATGTTATTCATGCCACTATTCCACAACTAACCATGGCTTTCCATTCTAGTTGTCATTTTACCTCTCGGGGTTTATAGATAAGCAATGCAAACGATTAATTCAACCCCCTCCTCACACTGGAAGTGTGCACAGAATTTTCCATCACTAAGAAAGCTATCTAGTAGGGAAGAAATTTCCAGGTAAATAGCATCCTGTTTGTTCTATGTTCTGAAATTCAGTTATATGGTGTTTTCAGCAACAGAGTCTTATTGTTGAGGTTTGGAGGGTAAACAAGAGAATAAGCGATTGCAGAATATTCTTCCTTACATGTGGCTTTGTACTACCAAGGATCAGGGGTCATTGTCAAACAGGGGCAGGAAGATTTATTATCCAGATGTTTGATGGACAGCAACAAAAAAAAAAAAAATGCTATTTTCCAGATGTAACAGTGATGTCACATGTATAAACTTAACAGTAATTGTGACATCATGCACAAAAATCTGTGCAGCTTAAAGTTAGACAAAAATATCAGCATGGAGAAGTGAGGTGTGAACAAAGTGGAACCCCTAACTAAGCAGTATTTGACAATTGATAGCTTCTAGGAGAATGTCCGTTTTCTTTAAGACTGTGAGCTATGTTAGGTAACAGTGATCCAGGAAGCTGACACATACAAAAATATATGAACTGCACAAATTAGACTTGGTGTGGAAAAAGAAATAGAGTGTATGAGGATGTGTGAAGATATTGGGTAATACATTGTATTAAATTCTCAGAAAAAAAAAAGAACTTTCAAATACCTAAATTTCAAAAATAAAATGATTACTGTTTGGTTGGGGGTACTTTTATCAGAGAAAATAGATGTTATAAGGAGTATTTCAATAATGAGGTATGGGCAGTTAGTGCTACATTTACATACAAGAGAATCATTTTCTCAGGGCAGTACTCTCAAGACACACGTTGACTATAAAATGTCATTAAGAAAAAGTATCCATAATGAATGAGTTCAAACCCCATAAAGAGGTAATAGATTAAACAAAAATTCATGAGAATGTGTTTTATTTTGCTTTGTTTGTATTTATAATTCAGGCTGACTCAGATTCTCTGATATAATCAACAAAGTGAGTTTCACAAGTAGACACATAATGTTCCATTATTTGCTTGAGTATCTTATCAAAGCATTCTATAGACTATAGTTAAAGAAATAAGGTTGATATATCACATACATTGAAAGACTTGGCTGTTGCTTTACAAATTAGGTTTTTCAACCTAATTAGATTATAAATTAGAAAAACTAAATCTGTCATTGGGAATATTTCATAATAGGTCTTATGTTGTAGTAGTAGATAAGATAAATATTGCCTAACACAAAGCTGGAATAACACAACTAAAATTCTAGCACCAACAGTGTATACTTGCTAACAGAGCGTTTTCTTTTGATCCAAGGTATTTTCTCTCAAAGATTTTCTCTTATGATCTCAGTCTTTAGGAAATAACACATAAGTACCAACATAACCACCAAGAAACTGCTTTCTATAGTAAGATACACACTACCCATAGGTTGATTCTATATTTGATAAAAACAAATTTATACCATAAAAAAGAACCATCCTCAGTTGATACTATAAGCCTCTTTAAAAAACAAAGTAAGTATGAAATTGTCAAAAATTGAGTCTTACATCACCTACAATCTATTGAGATGACAATGATAAGTTAATTGATTCATGCAGTTGAGAGAGCACAGTGTGGGGAGTATGTCAGAGGTTGGGAAAGGAAGCACTGATTTGAACTGAGACTTAGTGCCAACCAAAATTTCTTTTAAAAAGCTGGAGATCCAAATCAAGACAGAACCATTCAGAACAAGTAGACATATTCACCTAACTTTACTCCTCACAACAACAGAATTTTAAATGAATTTGACTTTTTCTTCACATTAACCTCCTATGTTTTGATACCTGCTCATAAGCTCATTGTTCATATGGGTCTTCTGAGAAGTTCCTGAAATGGGGAAACTAATAGTCTGGTTAAGAGGCCCTTAAATCATAATGTAGTGATAAGAACAATGGTGAAATAGTAGTGGTATCATCCTAGAGAAGGGTATAGAAAGGAAGTGCTTTCTATTCACATTGTTCTGTCTGAGGATGGTAGCAATTTGTTTTTTGTTAATCTTGGCCCTGGAAAAAACTTTGCTCTTTCTTGTCAGTCATTCATTGCCTGCACTTCTTCATCAAGGGGTAAGGTCTTATAAACTTTCACCTATTTTGATATGTTAACTGGTGTTCCATGGTGTAAGTCTTGTTTAAACAACCATATTTTTGGTATTTCATGAGCACTGCATCCTTATAATATACAGAAGACACTATCTTGTAGCTATTGTCCTGTATCTCTGGCTCTTACAAACTTTTATTCACCTTTCACAAAGATTCCTGAGCAATTGGTGTAGTGGTTGCCATGTGTTTACACTAAATGGGACTTGGCACCCTCAGTCACTTATTCTCTGATTTTTACCCACCATATAGGTCTATGTAACACCTCTACCTCATGCAAAGTGGTAGATGCACATATGAATTCACAGAGACTGTGACAGCATACACAAGACCTGCAATAGTTGAGTCAAATTTCAGCATGGAAAAGGGGAGGCAGACAAAAATTCATGCTTCTAACAAGAGAGAGAGAGAGAGAGAGAGAGAGAGAGAGAGAGAGAGAGAGAGAGAGAGAGAGAGAGAGAAAGAAAAAAGAAAAAACAAAACAAAAAAACTAATTTTTGCAATTGTTAGCAGCTGAAAAGAGGAAAATCAGTTTTATTCAGTGGACTTCGATTGGGCATATAAATAACATACTAGGGCAGGTACCATGCTCAGCAGTAGTAGCAGACTCCATGGTTGTTTGGTGTGTGTGTGTGTGTGTGTTGTGTTTTAAATGAAGAACACAAATTTTGTTTGTTAGAGGGGTGGGTGGGATTTAATTAGAGCATGTGGTAAGGGAAAGAATGTGACTAAAATAGATAGTGTGCATTTTTTTTTAAAAAATTTAGAGCAGAGCCCTTTGTTGGAAACAGATGGAAGACACAGAAAGAGTGGAGAATTCAAATCTGGGTTTGTCAAAGTAATCTAAGAGGCAGATGATATCCTTTCATTACCTAATGTGTTTCCAATGAAGCACAGCACTGGAGACAAAGATCAATAGTTGTCACTTGGGGCAAAAAGCCCCCAGATTTTTTAGCACTAAGAGCACACACTGCAAGAGATCTGCACCTTTCTTAGGCACAAATTAGACTTGGCTAAGAATGTCATTCTGAAAACTGAAATAAAGCAACTAAGAAAAGAGTCATATAACAGGGACTACACAGTATATTTCTCTTCTCACTGGGAACCTCCGTTTGTATTATATCACAGAGAACTTGATTTTATGTAAATTATGTATTTATTGAAATGTAGGGTTATCCTAAGCAATCAACAAGAATTTTCTTTCCACGGTAAAAATAATTGTCTGCTTAATGGAAAAAAAATAGATAATGTATTCATTGAAATTAATCTACAAGTTAAAAATAGAAAAGAAAAGAGTCTGTAAATTTCTAATTTGCCATTAAAATCAGTTATATAAAATTAGACCTATTTCAAAACTATAACATTTTAATTTTGGATAACCAAGCTCCTGTTGAATATTTACTTAAAATAAAAGACAGTCTTAATGACATTTAAGTTAATTTCACATGCTTAAAATTTAACTAAAAAAATCTTGTTATTTTAATCCAGATTTAATTGGTATGAAGACATAATTGTAATTTTAAATTAACTTGTCTTTTACCTTCAGGGACAGCATGATGAAAGTAATTTTGCAGAAAACTGACCTTTTCTGTACTCTTCAGTAACATTGCCTCACCAAAAATGAATTAATGTACTTGAGTCAAGAATCTGTTTTCAGGGTGAACGGATATGTGTTGTTCACAAGAATTTCATAACCCTGTGTATTTGTAATAGATTAAAATGCAGTTCACTCATCTCTAATCGGTAATAACATAAGAAGCATCAACACTTCAACAATACTTTCACATAGGGAAGTTGTCAATACCCTGACAAAAATTTGGATAGAAGCATAATCATGAGATTGCTATTAATAACCTAAATATGCATTCTTTTGCTTTAAACACTATTTGTGGATAAACTTGTCTATTCTAGAATTTTATTGTAGTTAATACACACTTTACTAGATCTCTGTAGGCTGAGGATGTAATGAGTACAGATGTATGCAGGACAGATGCATCTCCCTACTTCATTGTCTTATCTGCATATTACTATTCTAATTTCTAATTAAACATCCTATGGTGTGACTCAGACTGTAACCTCCTGAGTTGTTTGTCTTTGGATTTACTCCTAAGTATACACTATAGTCATGATCCATAATTGTCCCAGATACTATTTTTATTATGTTTTCTCATATCTGGAAAGATAGTTTGATGGTTAAGAGTCATCAGTACTCATTGAGAGGAATGGAATCAGTCCACAGCAGCCTTGTTGTTGACTTGCAACAGCATCTATCACGAGGTCTAGAGTTCTAGTGTCCTTTTCTGGACCCCATGGTTACCAAACACACACACACACACACACACACACACACAAACACAAACACACACAGACCACAAAACTGCCAAGAGATTCGGTTTCTCTGACAGAAACTAAGGTAACAGGAAAATATTAGATTCAAAGCTTGTACCAGTGAGAATGTACAAAAGATAAATTAAGGGTCTAAGATTTGCATATCAGGAAAAAGAAATTAAATGTATTATTAAAATATCATGATCTGATGGACAGTACTGTCACATGACTTTAAATAGAGCACTCTGGAGGCATAGGAAGATCTCTGGGAGTTTGAGGCAGAAATGGTCCAGGATGGTCAGGGATACACAGAGAAACCCTATCTTTATTTTTTTTTATTTATTTTATATAACAAAGTCCAATTAAATGAAAACAAACATTTATAGACAATATTTGGGAATTTGGGCGGTGTTCTTTCCAAACTACTTCCTGCTGGTAAGGGGCGCTGTCATGGGGGATTCGAAGAAGATTCAGAAATCCTGGCTGTAGTCTGTAAGGCTGCTTTGTCCAGCTGTTTTGAATGTAGGATCACCAGGTACTCTGTTTCAGGCAGTCTGGCGTGATCAAACCACATTAGTCTGGAAGGAATCCACCCTATCTTTAAAAAAGAAAAAAAAAAAAGCAGCAGCAACAACAACAAAAACACAACCTTTAGATAACACAAAATATGCTGCTATATTCACTTTACATGTGATAAAAATATGTATATATGAATCTATGTGGCACACAGCAACTCCAGTCTCTTTGATTCTACTGCAGAAGCAAATTCGCATTCACTGGGAAAACCATGCCAACTCCTTTGAAACAGAATGTGATAGGAAAAATAATGAAACCTCTGATGTGTTCAGAACTGTGACATTTCAGAAGGGTCTTGGCAGATTCAAAGAAGAGTATGAACCTTGGTATGAAAATACATCTAGATGGATCCCATCCAAATATATGATTCCTTATGAGCAGAGGAGCTTTGACATCTTGGTCAGAGAGAAAGATCTGAAGATGCAAGTGGAGGAAGATGGATGTAGTACCACTGATTTCAAGATGAAAGGAAGGAGTCATGAGCTCAACCATGTACAGGGCTTCAAAAACCAACAAGGCAAGGGAACAGAATTTGCTAAACTTTACTTATATGTTAAGTTTAATTCCTATATAAAACTTTCAACCTACTTAAATCTAAAACAATATACTGGTGGTATTTGTTGTTTTCACAAATAGGTAATGTGTTTCAGCAGCAACAGAAAATTAATGATAAACTATATTTTAATCATTGCCTTTCTACTTTCACTCTAAGCTTGAACTCAATTTCATTTTCTTAAAGATGAAACATTTTAAGTAGTTGAACTATATCTACCCACCTGCAGCATATAAATTGTGCAGCACTCTTAAATAAAGTCAACCCTTCATATTTTAAGGACATATAAATACATTCTTCTACATAATAACTATGTTTTCTTAAGTAAAATTTCAGGTTTTTAATTTTAAAAAATACTGTACAATGAGCAACACATTCACTAGATTTCCTGGTAGTTATGAAACTGCTCTACCATCTGAAATTGTTTAAAAGCATCACCACAAATACACAGACATAACCTTATATTCCAAAACAAGTATAATTTTTGGCTTAGGACTTTCCTGATATACCTGAACACATATTGTTTTGAAAATTACCTTTTCTTAGTTTTGATATAATTCTGTAAATGAAACACTTTGGTACCAAGATTTGATGCCAGAACCTCATGCATGCTGGTCAAGTGCACTACCACTCAAACATTTTTCAAGTCTCAATTTTTGTAGGTCAAATAGTTGTTTGTTTGTAATTATCCCTACCATAAGAATGAATGCATGTCCTAATTTCTTATATAATTCCCTATTTAGGAAATGTCATTATTAAAATGGTGAAACCTCTATAAGAAAAGGAAATTGTATAAACCATGCATACACATACATTTACACATTATATTCACACTCTCACATGAAGTCTTGTGGTAAAGGCTGTAATTACTTACACAAAATATGAATTGTGTTAACAAGACCCTTCAATGTATCAAATTCCCACCATCTGTAATTAATATATGATGAACATGCACAACAAAGATGTTAACATCAGGCAGAGTAGGATGAGATGAGGAATACTTTAAGGAAACATAAGTAGGACTCACTCTCTCTGAGGAGCAGAAAGGGGATGGGATGGAGTTTGGTGGGTGAAATGGAGGAGGTCAGGAGGATGCAGGAACTGGTATTGACATGTAAAACAAGATTGTTTCAATTTTAAATTTAAAAAATTATTAAAAAAAGAAACATAAGTTTCTAGTGTGAGTAGAGATGTACACTGAGTGCAAACAACATGTATTTTCAGGTTAAAACATTAGTTTACGTTTTGCTAAAGCCTTTTCCAGAATAGACTGATGTATGTACACACACACACACACACACACACACACACACACACACTATAGACTACTTGAATTTTTGTTGTTGTTACTTTTGGGCAACATGCTACCCTGATGTCATGGAATCTGAGTGGGCATTTAGCACTGTTACATTTCCACACTGGAGGCTACACTTCAGGTGACACAGAAAAGAGGACAGTTGTCTCCCAACCCACCACTTCTTCATTGAGATCTCTGGTAGGTCTCTCTGCTGTTCAATTAAGAAAACATGTTACATTATGAATTTCTTATTTCTTTGTCAAGAAGGTTAATCAAACATAGAACTTGATAATAGTAAATAATGTTTAACATTTTAACCAGAAGGGCTAAAAGCTGAGAAATCAACGACAGATGTTTTCATTATACTATCTTTAAAATACAACTTAATTTCCACATTGACACAGCCAATGGCTTAGTTGGTGTGGGAAACACTCCTCTAAATTTGTTGTCAGGAGTAGACTTCAGAACATAGAAAATTTTGTTTTCATTATGTTAGAGTTCATTGTGTCTAGATTCCATCCAAAATTAAAATTTTGAGTCAGAACAATAACTTTATTTCTGACTAAATATAACAATATTTTCTATGGAAAAGAAAACTAGAAATTATTGAACATAGAATTAAACACAATGATAATCGCCATTTATTATATCCACTTTAGTGTAACCCTTTCTTAGAAAACAAAAGTATAAAACTAATACTCTTGACTGGTGTCAAAAATGCAACAAAAGACACGCTCACGTTAAGAGTGTTAAAATTTTTAATAAGGAAACATTTGGATGAGGTTGTTTCTGGGCAAGAGTGCTCTTCAGTCAAAATCCCTGCCAGCCTCAGTGTTTTGGGTCCACTCTAATTTAAACTTCAAATATAATATGGTGAAACGAGTAGGGTTTTTCTGCCCGCCACCAGTCTTGTCCCGCCACTGCGCCAGCCCCAAATAATGCACAGAGACTCTGTATTTGATATTATACTGTTGGCCAGGTGCTAGTTTCTAATCGGCTAGCTCTGTCTTAAGTATTAACCCATTTCTATGTATTTCCACGTGGTCTTACCGAGAGCAGAGGAATGGCAGTTCTGTTCTCTCCAGGCTCTCCATCTCCCTACTTCTTCTTTCCTCCTTGTCTCCTAGCCCCTCCTATCTTCCTTTCCTATTGGCCAACAGTGCTTTATTATTAACCCATATGAGAAGCATATTTACATAATGGCATCTCCCATCAATATGGTATTTCCTAATTACTGGAGAAATAAAGGTTAATATTATATTTAAATTATTTGTATTTTAGCTGAGGATGTAGCTCAGCCATAAAGTATTTGCCTAACATGTATTAGGCCCCAGATGTAATCTTCATCACACATTATTATTGTTGTAGTTTTTAACAGTTATGCCAACTAAAAACTTTTTGGCAAAATGAAATCGACTTGATATGTGTTTCTTGAGGCCAGAAATATCAGCTTTTATAAACAAGGCATAATTAAAATTTGTGCTGGTTCTCAGAATAGGTGCTGTCAGGATTTGGCAGTGCAGAACTCTTCATGGCTCAGCATTACTTCCTACCCACCTAATCACTAACAACATTGCCACCAAGTAATAATATGATTCTCATGTTGGCTTTCAAAATGCAGTTTGAGAGCACTGCCATGGAAGGGCCCCTTCTCCTGGAAAGCAATAGAAGAAAAGCAAATGTCATTTCAAATAGAGTGGGTATAAATAACTGACTCTTAGTGTTAGTGTTAGCCTGTGGAGACTCCTAAGTGAAAGGTTCCTTTGATATGGTTTGGGTAGATTATTTTCATAATTTAATTTGCTTTAGGCCCTAAATTCAGGATAGTAAAGTGCATTGACATTTGCTCACCTTTTCACCAGAAATAAAGGTTTCTGATATATAGATAGGGATGGGAAAATATATCTTTGAAATGAGGGTTGGGACTCCTAGTCATTTATTTGTCACAGAAATCTATAGTTGAAGGTTTCTCATCCTGTCATCTAGTTTCCAAATAACCTTTCTAAAGCTTAATATTAATTACAATTATCTGACCAATGCCTTAGGCATATTACTGACTAGCACTCATAATTAAATTAACCCATTTTTATAATCTGTGTGTCACCACATAGCTGTGGCTTACCAATAATGTTCTGGCACCTTATCCCTTGGTGGCTACATGGAGTCTCCCTCAGTCCTCTATCTTTCCAATAACTCTGTTTGAATTTCCTGCTTAACTCTGTTCTGCCTGGTCATTAGCCAAGCCAGCTTTATTCATCAATCAATAAAAGCAACACATATTTACAACATAGAAAAGGACATTTCAATCAGAAATCTGCAGTCATTTTCTGATAATTTCATCTAAACTATATACTAATGAAATTACTTGGATCTCAACTCTCTGTAATTTTAAAAATTGTCTATCAGTTCTTATAATAAACTGTGTGGTAGAGCCCTCAGTGATGAAATTAAAAGTCAACAATAAAAATTAAAACTAAAATAGAAAAGAAGCACTTAACTATGATAATAATCTATTGATGTACCTACTTATGTCACATAAGTGGTTGTCCATTTTTACAATTCCATCAGATGAAACCTTTTTAATTAGAAATCACTACAGAAAATTATCATGTATCTTTTTATCTGTTTCATTTAGTTATCAACATAAGATATCATAATTATTATATTATGGGCCTCCATTTAATAAATAAAATAAGTAAAATGTTTAAAACATGAAAGTAAATACATGAGTAGAGAATAAATTTCTACAGTTTTAATGTAATGTAAAACCAATGCTACTGAAATATGTGAAGTAAAATTATACATTGTTGAAATTTGATCACTTGTCTGTATTTCAGCTGAGTCTACTGTAACTAAACCTTTGTTCTTTTGTGTGTGTGTATGTGTGTGTGTGAGAGAGGGGGGGAAGACAGAAACAGAGACAAAGACAAAGACAGAGAGAGGTATGGTAATATGTAAACTAGTCTAGTGTAATTCTTACTATGTAGTTACACTTAGAATGACCTTCAACTTCTGATCCTGCTACTTTCAGATTACAAGTGTTGGGATTGCATACATACAACTGACCAAATTTTCAGGCATGCCAAGCAAGCACAGGACTAACTAAGCTATTTTCAAGCTCCCTTATATTCTTTTCAAAAGGGACAACTTTTTTTAATTAAGGTGAATTTATTATTTAATGAAAGTGAAAGCATACTTGCTAAAACTTCCCCTAGTGCTAAAATAACCATGAAAGTCAATGCTTATTTCTATGGTGGCAGATTATTTGGTATATGAACAAGTTTGCTTATTCTTATTTTGCTCCCTAAAAATAAGGACTCACATTGGGCCCCAATATGTAACATGACTTTTAATCCTGAGTATGTGGATTAAAGCTGTGTACCACCACCTCTTAGCTTCTGACTGCTTGGTTTAAAGGTGTGTGTCAACATTGCCTGATCACTTTGCTTTGTTGAATTGTCAGTCAAGCTTTAATAAATCATAAATAATATAATACTACAATCTTCTCAATTGGCAGTACTTTCTTGGAAGGTTGTGGAACCCTTAGCAAAATGAACTTCAGTAGAAGAGATGTCTGCTTCCTGCTGTACTAAAATATGAGGAGAGTCTTAAGTTTCCACTACACATTTTGCCACCATAAAACCACCATAAACACAAAATATCTGTGGGAAACAACAATTAATATAACAAACAAAATAAAAATTATTTTGTATATTTTATGTTCATTATTTTGACACCCTATTACATAGTCTTATTAATTACAAAAGAACTTGCTTTCTTATCACAAATAATATTTCATTATCAAAACTCTTAAATATGTGGAAAGGTCTGTAATATTGCAATATGTTATAAAAAGGACTATATAAAATTATAATTTTCTGTAGGCAATCAATTTCAGACTTCAACTAAATCTATGCTTTAAAATAAATAAACAGATCTGTCATAGCCCCCCTGTTTGCAAAGAAGACTTTGACCTGTAATGAACTACTTAAGCTCACAGAGTTAAAATAGATTGTATTTCAGAAGTATTAGGCACTTGGAAGATCATTATACAAATGCTGATGGTATGAAATGCTAATTCTAGAGCCTACCCACATTTAATTTGCAAAAATTGGATCAACCTAGGGAATATCTTTTTACAAGGGCTTTGGATTCTTTAATGAGCTTTTAAATGTTTGTTTACAAATCATTAACCACTTAACAAATAGGCTGAAGGATTGGAAGATTCACCACTGAAGGAAAGAAAAGTCAGAAATTAATAGAATTAATGGAAAAGAGCTCTAAAGTAGTCATCAAAATGAAATTTAGAATATAACCATTCACTAATAATTTGTTGAGAAGAAAATATGATGCAAATTATACAACTATCATAAGAGAAATTCTTTCTAAAGTATTTCTCTTGCCAGTCATATTGGCCCCGGCCTGGAGATGATTAAATTGTAATTTGGGAAGAACATAGGTTATGTATTTTTAATAAAAAACTTTTCTGAAATCAAAGTATGGGGTCTGGTGAGATAACTCAGCTTATAGAAGTGCTTAGAACACAGCCTTGAATAAGAAGCATTGTATGTTACATGATACAAAGGTGAGGAAAAAGGTGACCTCTTTTTCCTATGAAATCTTCTCTATCAATATAAATTAATTTGCCAAAAGGCCCGTCTCCTAGTATAGACAGGAAAGGGTGTGTGGTATACAAATTGGGAGAAGATACCACTAACATTGGATACCAGCAGTTCTGTATTTCATGTACTTGCCATTCCTTTATTTCTCTTTCCATATTTACTTCTTCTCATAAGTGAAATACGTCACTGTAACAAAGTTTCACACAGTAGATGATTCTACCACAACACAATAACTCTCAAATATACCTTAGTAACAGGGTTGCAGATAGCCTTCTCCTTCTTTTGAAAACAAATATTAGCAATGTATTTCTAAGAATTTCTAAATCAGGATGATAAATAAACAGGTAAAGTTATCATTTCTAATAATATTCTAACTTTATAAATCTTGACCTAAATCTTTGTTGTTTTTATGACTACATCTGGTTCTCAGTTCATAGATCCAAATTTCACTTCTGAGAAAAAGTTGGAAGAAATGAGGAAGGCAAAGGGGTGGAAAATAACAGAAGAGAAAGAAGAACTTACTAACTGTTAGACAAGACATCAAGTAAAATCAGTACTTTCTCAATCAAACTTAGGGGGGAAAATCCACCATAGTGCATATGTAAATACTTTCATACTAATGAAGTTAAAATCCCAATTGTTATTTTGCAATTATTTTTATGCAGTCATTAATAGTACAATAACTGTATCACAATATTAGCAAAGGGCAGGGGAAATTTACCCTCTTGTCTGAGTTTTTTTTTTTAAATCTAAAAATGCTAATTCAAACCACAGGGTAAGAATTTTAACATATTGATCTGTCAGGTGGCAAATTATAAAGTAACAAAATTCACATGTGACAAGTGAAATAATTCACAAGTTATTCAATTACCAATGGAGTTTCATAACTAAGTAGGGAACACATCCCATGTGTCAGAGATTACTCTGAGAACAACAGATACCCTAGAAACCACGCCAAGATTTTGTAGCTACATTTTTCAAGCAAAATCTTGCCTTCTGAAATAGCCACTTAGTGGCACAAATAAATTCATATTAGAGTTAACAATCCAACCTTTCCTCATAGTGTTTTGTTCTCTCAAATTAAATTTTACAACAACTAATGTGTTTTCCTGACATATCATCTCACCCCTTTCCTATAACTACTGCCATCTAATTTGAGACTGAGCTGAATGAATTGAAATTAAAGTCTGATAATATCCTACTCTGAGCTTTAAAAATATGGTATGCAATTTATATTTTATTAAAGGAAGGCAGTGAAATTGCACTACCTAATTTAATTCTTTTTCTGAACTTTCATAATGTTCAATGCTTTTATTGGGTTTATCAATTCCTGTATAGCCTTACTGCTCAGAATTCCCAAATCAGTAAATGGCAGACATTCTCTTCAGTTGCTCAAAACCTTGGAAGATATTCTTGGCAACTTTATTTCTCTTAGAGTGGGTCTCAGGCTCTTCAGGAGAATCCATTGACTTTACAAATGGTAACAATGAAGGCTGGAGCAATGGCACAGGTGATAAGGGTACCACACAAGCCTGGCCACCTAAGTTTGGCTGTTAGAACACATGTAAACATGGAAAGAGACTTGACTCTACAAATTTTTCCTCTGACCTTGACATATATGCTGTAGCACACACACACACACACACACACACACACACACACACACACACACACACACACACACAAATTCTTAAAAGAAATATAGTGAGTGCTTACTGTGTGACAATCTACACACAAGTACTTACTACATGTGAACAGTAAGGAGTATCTGTGAGTTCAGTGCTCACCATTCTTTGGAAGGGGGGTAGGAGATGAACTTGGATGAGACCTAGTTATCAAATACCAGTTGCAAACTGATCAACCTTCCCACACATCCTCTGAATATTTCTTGAGTTTACCTTGGAATTTAACTATCTTTTCACTTCTTGTTACTGTCCAATTTAGTTCAATCCCTCATACTGCAGTAGTCCTTAATAAAATGTTCTTTGCTTTCATCTTTCCTGGTGCAGGCTTTCTCTTACAAGCATATGCTATAGTTTCCAAATGTAATCCAAATACAAGCATTGCTGTTCACCTATACTGCTCTTATTCTGATTAAAGCCACTGTTATCTTTGCTTCTTCGACATGCCTTCAAGTATTTGTTCCTCACTACAGGCTGTTTATAATTGCTAACTAATTCCATTACAAAAGAGATTATTAATCTAATTCCTATACTCAGTACTCTGTGGTGGATATAGTGATGGCCTACAATAGGCAAGTTAGTATGTGGAACTACTAACATCTAACCAGAAATATAATGCATGACTCTGCCCTTTGATTTTGGTGTTTTGTTGTGTTTGTTTTTTTAAGTAAAATAGCTATTTATCCAGCCTCTTTTTCATGCCAAAATGTTCTGTGCATATTCCACTATAATTAGCACACCTTCTAAAACAGGCAAAATTGTACATCATTATATTTCATAATATCTGATTATATAAAACTGTAAAATGAAAATGACTTATCAATTTCTTTTAACATTCCTAATAACTCAGACATATGAGGCACAAAATTTCAGTAAAACATTTTGGTGTTTTGTTGTTGTTGTTTTTTTAAGTAAAATAGCTATTTATCCTCTTTTTCATGCCAAAATACATAAAAACCCTCTGATTGGTTAAAACCAGTATAAAACATGCACTTTAGAATTGTTAACTATCATTTCAGAAAGTACTAAACACAAGGGAATCAATGCACGTTATTCCATATTGCATGTCATAATCTTCACAGCTGAGAGCTCCTTGGGCATTGCAATCTGTAAGGGACCCTAGTCTTCCAGATGCTACGGTGAGTCTGAACTTGAAGCAGCAGACTTGTTTTTCTTCTTGTTGTGCTTCTTATGCTTCTTTCTCTTCTTGGTTGTCTGTTCTCTTGTGTTCTTTGCCACTTTGATTTTGTACAAAAGGATGTTAGTGAATTACTACCTAAAGTTTTATCTGTCTTTGAGAATATGACCTGCTTGTCTTGTACCTAGAGCACTGCTTTGTGAAAAGCTCAACCTGATAGCTCTGGAGAAAAACAGATATGTGGATAAGCAGAACTGAAATGGATCTGATGATCTGGTCTTCATCTTGGAATAGAGTTCTTTGAAACCCAAGTTAAATCTGCTGATCACCAGTTAAGCACATGTAAATGAATCCAAGCCAATGAATGGTGCTTTAAGCAATCGGTTTTAAGGATAAAGACATATGTGTTGGGGGTGGGGGGGCAGGGGTTACATGCATGTGTTGCCACATGAGTGTGGAAGTGCATGTCCATGTGTGTATGTGCATACATGTGCATGTGTACATGTGTGTGTGTGTGTTAAATGCATCCATGGGTTGTTGGGCAGTGGTGGTACACACCTTTAATCCAAGCACTTTTGAGGCAGAGGTAGGCAGATCTCTATAAGTTCGAGGCTAGCTTTGTCTACAGAGCAATTTCCAGGACAGGCTCCAAAACTACCCAGAGAAACCTTGTCATGAAAAGCAAAATTAAAAAAAAAAAAAAAAAAAAAAAAAAAGAATCTGAGGTGATATGAGTGTGAGGGAGCATTGAGTGTGTGTGTGTGTGTGTGTGTGTGTGTGTGTGTGTGTGTGTGTGTGTGTGTATTGCTGTGCAGATGAAAAAAAGTGACAGATGGATGACTTATTTTATTGTTATTTACCAAATTTTAGAAGATGGGGTTTTCAACTGGGCCTGGAGCTTACTAATAGACTTGTCTAGTTCTCTAGTTGAGTCTAGGAGTCCCCTGTTTTAATGGGGACAACACTAGGATTATACTGCCATACCTGACTTTTTATGTGCTTGTTGGGAATTCAAATTGAGGACTTCATGGTTATGTAACACTAGCCACTAAATCAGTCACTTAAGAGCAACTTTTAATACTGACTGTTTAAATCAACCAATGTACTACCACTTTCCCAGAAAATTATAATCTCTAAAATGCTATGCTACTTGTCTAACCTAAGATATTACTTGTATTTATTTTTCTTGGTTCACTCTATCAGCAGTAATCAATGATTTCCTTCCTTCTACTTAGACATCTGTTCTAGACACAGGGTTAGTATTGAATATTCTCTGTGCCTAGAAAAATCTAGCTTTAAGTATCTCCATTGATCTCTCCTCCAATCCTTTATATTTTTACTTGAATATTCCTTTTCATGGAAAACTCCTCTGCTCAACCTATAGAAAATCCTGTACCTGTATGACACACTGACTTACCATTTCCTACTTCATTACCATCCTTTAATTTTTACATTATGTAGTCATTTCCCAGCTTGGATCTTGAATGAGTCTCCTGCCCCATTAGACTAAAAGTTCAATGGGTGAAAGTCACTCTCACATACAGCTGAATCCCCAATCCTTTCTAAAGCAAACAACTCAGCAGTATGTGTTAGTTATATGGGTGAATTTGTTAGAAATAATCATTGTCTGAATATAGCATAGGATATACGCACAATCTCAGCTGACAAAAGCACCCTTTCCTCACTTCTAGGGCCATTTGATCACTAGGTCAGGCTCAGTCTACATGTTTGCCGAAGTAAATCTGAGGAGAAATAAAACTCAAATTAAATCTGGAAAAGTAATAAAATAAAACAATTCAACTATTGTGAATCTAGCACCATATTATTGGATTGACTCTTGAGCCTTGCTTCCCAGTTCCTGTAATTAACGTTCTCCAACAAACCATTTTGTCTGCAGGATGTCTGTGATACACCCTCCAATGAAGTACTGGCCTACTTTTATAAATTCCCTATAGATTCTAGATTCAAGAACCATTTCTTTTCACCTATCAATGCAATGGACTTGTAAAAGAATGCAGAGAAAACCTGAAAAGCAAGGAAAAAAAAACCTTAAGTGTGTTGCCCACCCTGAGTCTGTTATGAGAATAGAAATAGTTTATTATGACAAAAGAATCTAGTTACTGAAATAGCAAAGTGAGTGTATGTGTCGATACATGTGTCTGTGTGTGTGTGTGTGTGTGTTTGTGTGTGTGTGTGTGTGTGTGTGTGTGTGTGTGTGTGTATACACTAGCACATGCATGCATGCTTTCTTTTTTGGTGCTAAAATAAACCTCAAGGCTTTGCATGTGCTGGTAATGTACTTCTGTGAGCATCACCCAGGCACAAGTAGCACAGCTTTCTTTTGAGAAGAAAATAAAATTTGAAGTTTACTGCGAATAGTGATTTTATATATTGTTTTATAACCCTCACAATGGTACAACAGAAGCTAGCTTTGTCTCTTTTGTTGATGAGAGGAACTTGGAGATGAAGAACAAAGACAAAGACTGCAGGCATTAAAGACAAAAAACAAAAAAACAAAAAAATAAAAATAAAATAAAATAAAAAACCTCGAGCCAGTGGCTGAAACTAGAAGTTTCTGGTTTCAACCTCCCGTTTTGTTTTCTTGTTTTCTATGTTGTAATTATTGTAAATAAATGTCTGTCAGGTGGTGGTGTTATTTGAATGGATGAATGGATGCATATGGTTAGGTTATTTTTCCTTGAGTATTAGTATCTCTAAGAAGGGGAAATGCTTTATTTCTTTCTGTTCTTCCTATAGAGCCCACAGAAAATGACCATGGTATTTCAAAACAAGACACCCTCCATCATTTATTACCTAGAACGAGATGTTAGGTAGCATATGGGTAAATACCATTAAATATGTAACAAGCCACATCTTTTTATTTGTCTTGATCACAATGTCTGTTCCAAAGCACCCAAACATAAAAATCAGTATCAACAAGAGAATCCTGCCATTCTGGACCAAATAGGCATCTTTAATCCATCAGTGAGTAATTTATTCTGTCCTGCTCTTGTTTATTACCCTGCTGTGTCTTATTTTGCAAGACAGTATTTTTGACTATGAGAGATGCTGAGTCATTAGACTAGTGAGTGTGATGTGTGTACATTCCTAGGATAAAGAAAAATTCAGACTCTATGATTAGGCATTAAAGTAGACTTAATTTTATCCTGAATGGGAAATGAAGAAAATTAATTCTCAAAACTAAGAAAATTGCATCAATAAACAAATATTTCTGATTATCACCAAGTTAAATTCAGTTAATTGGGTTGTTACTAATCCATAAATGACATTTCTCTATTGTTTGGCATTTTTAAATTTAAAAAAAATGCTACACCATATTTTAATTATTGAATCTGAGTAAGTACAAAGTGTACCTGGAAATTTTTTCTCACCATTTTTCCTTTTTTACCATCAGTCTCTCCAAATGCTCAGATTTACTCTGACATCTTCTACACATCTGGAACGTTGAATACTTAAAACTGAAAGCTTCATCTTGGATAATTCAGTTTGGACATTAGACTCTACCTGCTACAAAGCTTTTTGGAGTGTCTCACATGTCCATCTTGTACAATTTAGTCAGCAGATAGCTGTAATATGGGAAAATATCAAAAGTGAATGTTTTAGAGAAATAATACCTTTTATGAACAACTCAAATTGCCTGTCCTTGAGGCTTTTTATCCATATGCCATGTCAAAACACTTCAATATTCACTGACCTTTCAAAGTTTTCATCTCTAGCTCTTTTAGGAAGCTCTCAAATTATGTAATGCTCTGTGCTACATTTTATCTTTTGTGCTTATAATTCATATGAATCATGCTGATTGCACTTTATTTTCCTTTTATCTATTTCCAAGTTACAGAATATTTCAAACTATTAACTATTTGAGGAGAAACCTCAAAATATGTCAGTTATTTGAGAGCACAAGAATAAGCGATTTTCCCCTGTGAATTTGCTCTAATTCCCATTTACCTGCTTAGTGTGAGCTTACTTCTGAGAAGACATATCAGAGAATCCCAGCATCTTATCATTTACATAAATATTTCATTACCTGAGATAAACTTAGGTTGAGGATTCTTTGCTATGTTTGAGATATGCAAAATTAATTGCACATCAATTAATCTGTGGTTTGGAGAAATCACTATTAGTTACAACACATTGCTTCCTCGATGAGAAGAATATGTGTGTGACATTTGCTGTCGGCATACCTCCACAAGGACATGCATCATCGTACATTTGGCACCAGCAGAAAAATTATACATTTTGAAGCAATTCTATAATGTGGTACTATAAATGTCTTCAGGTGTCTGTATTACTGAAGATGATTTCCTTGCATACAGCACCCCCTACCTTCAGTAAATGAAAAATGTATATGTGAAAGAAAGAGCTTCGGTGCAGCGCTGTTGGTGTGCTATTACTCTAATTCTTCTCTTATGACTTCTTTTCTCAGCATGAGCTAAAAGAAACAAGTTAAAATGCTGAAACTAAAGAGGAGAAATTAGAATGCCAGAAAGCCAAGACAAGAGAAAACTAAAAAGAGATGTAGAAGGGTGAACATGTTTTGTGTATCTTCCTTATGTGGTTGACTTTGCTGGGCTGCAAAGTCTAATGCTTTTAAATGCCTTTACAGCTGGGGATATGGCTCAGTGGAGAAGAGCACTTGCTCTGAAAGCATGATGACACAAGAACCCCAGTTTAAATCCCAGCATGCCAAGTGGAAGCTGTGCATGGCTGCACCAGGGTACAGATGTGACATGCAGATCCCAAATGGTCAGTGGCTATCCAGCAGTCAAAACAGAGAGATTCTAGCTCAGTGAGAGAACCTGTCTTGAGACAATAAGGCAAAGACAAACTGAGAAATATCTCCAGGATTTTGTACTGACCTTGGACCAACACATATGAGCATACATACACTCGCATGAATTCTCAACATACAAATATACCATAAAAATAAAGTACACACACACATGACTACAATCAGAATGTAATCATGATATTTAATTCATTCATTGATATGGTAGCCTTACCTTTCCTGTCCACCCTGGAGTACAGAATAGAAGTATACATGAATTTTTAAAAGCCAATATTTTATGAAGCAAAAATTAGTGATGGCACTCAAATTCAGTGTCAGCGACCCTGCAAATTCAGAGCAATATGTAAGAATGTAACACTCTTAGATCTTACTGTTCATTCTGTTAAAAGGTAGATTTCATGTTTTTAGAAGGAAGAAAAAGGTGTATGGAATGAGGATGAGGGATTGAAATATATGAAACACCAATAATAGCTGTGTAATCACCTACACATGGTAAGATCAAGTTCTCTACTGCCCCTAATTTTGATACTATGGAGACATATTGTTCTCTAGTGACCTTGTCCTCACTGAGGTTCACTGGAGTGCTAAGACAGCAGAGCTAGATAGAATAGCAGGACAAAGCACAGCCTTTTCCCATAACTTGTAGCATTGTGTGGGATTCTGCTTAACAGGACACATAGAGGTCAGTATTAAGCTACAGAGGCAGCTGCAGGTAGCCACCTCGCCTTCTCTCTACTATCCAGCAACATATCTCCCTACCTTGTAGTCTCCTCCTTGAAATGTAGAGTTGATGAGCAAACTTGAGTCATAGCTAGGCGTCAGTCAGTGCCTTCCTGACATCTGGCACGTGTGCCACATCACATGATATACGAATCTCTGTCCCCCTCACTCCTGACCAGAGACCTGTAAAATAGTGGACATCCCTCATGCTCATTGGAACTGAAGGCTGCCTCTTTCTCTTTCTGAGCCCTGACATGCTGGTTATGGTATGATACTATAACTACCCTAATATCCTAGAAAATGAAGGGAACAGAAGGCACTTTCCCTTGGGATCCCCATCACCTTATCCATTGTGGCTACTTGTGGTGTTAAGGTTTGTGGCCTTTCCTTGGGTGTTAATGTTTGCTCACCTGGTATAGACCATGAAGCTGTAACTCTCTGTAAAGCTCATCCAAAGGATACTTAATTCACCTCTGCTTCCTTTTTATGGACTATTATATCATCTTCTGTGAGTTAAAATAGCATATCCAGTATGGAGACAAGAAGCAGACAAGAAACAGGTAAAATACTAGTCATGTCTTTGAAATATAAGAAAAAAAAGGGGGGCAAGTTTGAAGAAACTGTATCTCTTTCATGACACAGTGTCATTTTTTTTTAAAGTGTGGTTCTTTCTACAACATTCAGTCATAAGCTTTGCTGTATAGCTCTATGCAGTCATTTTTAAACAGAGAGATAGATAGTTTGACATTATCACTAGCAATATATAGTAATACAAAAATCAGTAACAGAATGAGTCTAATGACTGTAAATCTTTTAAGCAGTGCTATTTGCTTAGTAGTTGCAAAATAATTCAAACAATTCTTCACCAAATATATATTTAATGCCTCTAACACTATTAACATTTGTGTCTACAGGACTAGTTGATTTAACTCCCTACTTAAATGTTAGCCTTACTCTTCTGTCTGTCCTTGTGACTAGGTAGATATTTTATCTATGTGTGACTTTTGATATCTTAATTAGTCATCATTCTGAAATACTACCACCCCTAGCACTGATACTGTGTAATTATTTCTTCCAAACTATTAATTCCTTCAGGAAGAAGGGAAGCTCGTCAGTAAGCTAAACATCAAGTAAGCTAAAGAAACTTAGAATGTATAAGAAACTCATGAAATTTACAAGGCTTACAAAGCTTAGAGAATTAAAAAAGTCCCATGGACTTTCCTACATCACAAAAAGGGAAACAATTTCTGGGTAAAAAAAGACTTCAATATAACTACCTACAAATTGGGCAGAGAACCCCAGGATGTAGCTGCCATGATGTAGCTGCCATGATGTAGCTGCCATGATGTAGCTGCTGGGATGGACTTTCCAGTGATATGGCTACATTTTAATCATATACATTTTCTTAATTAGAAATAATAAATTCACTGGTTTACTTAACTTCATTTAATGGAATCATTAATTTGGTTGAACATTACTGCCATCTCTATGGTAAATAGTAGTTTGCTTACATAGCACATAGCACCTACAAAAAATACCTAAAATGATATCTAGGCAACCCACACTTAGCTTTCAGGCCTTGTTGTTGTTTATGTTTTGCTTTCTACTTCCCTAGAGGGGATTTCTTCCTACAAGTCCTCATTTACACTATGGCCAGGCAATATATGACTTGAATTCCAACTGCGATGAAAAGCTAGTGATGAGATAAAAGATCATTTTGAAGTTAAATGTTAATATTAGCCTTCCTCATTATGAGGCACATTAGGTTGTCTAAATCTTTTTTATCTTAGATGTTCATTATTATTAGTTTTACACACACACACGCAAAAAAAATGCACAGTTAATCCACTTTGTAGTACATGAAACAGTAAATCATTCAACAAAAATGAT
This sequence comes from Phodopus roborovskii, assembly GCF_943737965.1. Classification (NCBI taxonomy): domain Eukaryota; kingdom Metazoa; phylum Chordata; class Mammalia; order Rodentia; family Cricetidae; genus Phodopus; species Phodopus roborovskii. Next base: position 21,651,249 of record NW_026126433.1, read on the forward strand.
CCCTAACTGGCATTAAAAAAGATACCTAACTTGAAATCTATTGGTATTAATGAATCTGTTTTCTGCCCTTTATAAATTCTTAAAAATATGCTCATATTTCACAAGCCAAACAATTCTGCACATTCAAGATAGAGACTGAAGTGCAGTACGTAACAGTTTAGACTATGAAGATAGGAAAGGATTGCATATTTACTTTTTAGTCTTCAGAAGATAAGCAGAAATTATTTGCTTTAAAAGATTTCATTACAACTGTATTTCAATGTATATTAGAATTTATAAACACGTTAGTTGTTCGCTCCTGCCTGCTAGACCAAGAGCTATGCATTATACACGTCACAAACCTTTTGCAAATGAGACTTTTGTAGGTCAAGGGACTTGAGTTTCTGATATATGAAGCGATTAGTCACACTGTCTCTTTCTTAACAGAATTGTAGGCCAATTTCAAAGCCAATACTGACTCTGTGAGCCTGATTTCACCCTGATAGAGGAAGAGATATTCCTTCAACTTTCTAGAGCAAAGAATTGAAAACTAGTAAATTTCCTTATTTGATACAGAAGAACCTTGAAACAAAGGCGAATATATGATGGTAGAGGGTGAAATAAGAATTTTGTTGGTAATGATAGACACTTTGAGAGAAAGGGATTACTCTGAGCATTCTCACAATTAGGTTATGCAGAGGAACAACTTGCATCATTCATGTACAGATGAAGGGACTAAGAAAGTTGATGATTGAAATTTGTTCTGTCAGTTTGCAGGGAGAAAAGATATAACTACTTTAGAGATTATAATCTCCACTCACAGCTTTCCTAAATAAAATATAGTGCTATGGTGGGGGGGGGATAAAAAAAAACCCCAAACTTCTTATACAGAGAAAAAATGCAGTATGTTGAAATATTTCTTACCTTGGATACAATAATTCATTTTCTTAGAATGAAATAAAAATTATAAACCAACATTTTCCCAGTTTTATAGATAGATGTATGTATCATTGACAGATAAGAGTTATATATACTTAAAGTATACACTATAATTTTTATATAAATTATTTTCATAATCAATTTAAGGAACATATCCATTGTTGTTAGGTAGATGAGGTGTTAGGAGACAGGAAGAGACTGATTAAACTTTCATCAAGCAGTCTGCATTCTAGTTTATGCTTCTGTGAATTGAACCCTGACATGGAGCTCATATTACTCACTTGAGAATTCACTCAGTTTATGTAGTTGATGTGACTCAGCAGAAAGAATCACCTACCTGACTCAAGGCTAGGGACAAACTTCACTGAAAGTTTCATGTCACTGAAAGGGCATGAGTTACAAAAAGTGTTAGGCTAAAAAATATATTTTTGAGGGCTAGAAAGAAGGCTCAGTGGTTAAGGGCATAAACTGCTCTTCCAGAGGATCAGGGCTTAATTCCTAGCATCAACATGAAAGTTCACAACTATCTGTAACTCCAGTCCCAAGAAATTCTACACTCTCGCACTTTGTGCAGACAAATTTCCAATGCATGCAAAATGAAAATAATAAAAAAGAAAGAAATATGCTTTTGGTTTTGTGTGTGTGTGTGTGTGTGTGTGTGTTTAGTGATTAATTTTCTTTCTTGTTCCATGTAAATAATGTATGTATTTCTTAAAGTATCAAAATTACCAAAGCATTTTGCTTCCTACTTGAGTATAATTTGAATAAAACTAGATACAAATATACTATAAAAATCTGAAAATACTTTTCTTAACTTAGATCATAAGAAGATATTTTTACATTAAGCCCAAAAGAAAATCATTAGCTGACAGGAAGGAACAGCAAAGTTGTTGCTATTGCATGTTCCTGACACTCTCTGCCATCATCAGAAATTACAACGTTCCATTCCCTCATATTTCCCCACTCTGCCATCATCAGAAATTATGGCATTCAATTCTCTCATATTTTCTACCTAATCATCACTATTTCCTCTTCTGTAGCAGAGCTTTGTCAGGGAAAGGAAACATATTTTGCACAAAGAGGCTCAGACTTCCTTTTTTATTTCATCTCTGTGAAGTTTCAGTAAGGAGAGAAGGAAGCTGTTACCATGGATACAAGGATAAGCAAGCACATATAGTAGGCTCAGTGAAGTGGAAATGAGGAGAATTCAGGGATGGAGGAACAAGCAACTTCAAGGCTGTGATCATTGGCTGTGAGACTGTGGTCTCTGAAGAATGTATTCTCAGTTTTAGAAAAGCAGGTGTCATGAAGTTCAGAGAAAAAATTTTCAGCTCTGGCAGCAGTTTTAGCCATGTCTCTGACCTGCCTGCTCAGCAATTCCACTGAAGACACAAGAATAGAAATTTTTAAATAGGAAAAAACTAGTAAGATAGAGGAAATATAGAGAAGATAGCAGTAACAAACTTAGATAAGCTGTTCTAATTGGACAAGCAGCAGAAAAAAAAAAACAAAAACAAAAAAACACACACACAAAAAAACAAAACAAAAACAAAAACAAAAAAACAACCCAAATCGAAATGTTGAATTAGAACAGAAAAAAATATGGAGTCCCATGTCCCATGTCAGTGCATACACCAATTGCAGAGAATTCAGAGACTGGGAAAACTAAGTATCTCATGTTACTCTGAGAATGAGCATCAAACTATTGAGGATTAGTTAGAAACAGGTTAGGAAAGTCAATGAGCCCTTTCTCACACATTGAATAACTGATCATCTTTTCCTAACTCAACACATGCTAAGACTTGATTGTCTAGGGAGATTAAAACTGAAGTGTGGTAGATACCAAAACTCATTAGCTGAGGCTAGCAATACTAATCCTCAAGCAGAACTGGAAACAATAAGCAATCTTGTGCAAAAGGATGCTGAAAATTCATAACTCTTCAACTTCAAACTTCTCTTTCCTTCCACTGGGTTCCAACATCGTTATCAGGCTATATCCTGAAAGCAAAAGACTAGAAGACCAATCCCCCTGGAGATATAATAAGTTCAAGAAGAAATGTTTAACCATACTTACATTTGTTTTTCCAATAAGTAGCTCACCAGCATCAACAAAGTTCACCAGTTATTACTCTAATTATAAGCACCAGACAGGATCAGTGCTAGTTGTCTGCTTGTTATTGTCTTACTGCTTAGGAGAAAAACAGCAGCAGAGAAGCATGTACACATGGCTTCTAAAAATAAAAGTTAAAAAAAAAAAACAAAAAAGACTTCTAATCTGACATAGAAAGCACAAGGTAGAAAATGAAAGAAGGGTTAAATATTCAGACTCCACACAGGAGAAAACCACTGCTGCTAAGAACTTCAGAGGGATGAAGATATTTCACACATGACAATAATCATCAAGGAAAGCAATGAATGTAGTGTGTTTGGCTACTGTTGCTTAGCCTGATTCCTTCATATCCAATCAGTTACTAACTAGATCTATCATTTTGCATCCAACCAACAATTCAGATTCCTGGCCCCTGAAACAGACATGCACAAGATAGACTAGTGTTGACCCAGTGAATCATAAAATACTGGTTCCATGAAGGCACCTGGTACCCAGCTAAGAATGAAGGAGATAGATGTTTAACACTCTAAACCATAGTCCTATGATTCAATAACTCAACATAACCCTCTATATATTTTTAATATAATGTCCATTTCAAATTTTGTTAAAGGGAATCTATATGTTCATTACAGGTATGCATGCAGCTATATAGGAAAGAGCTAGCATAGCCAAGACTGTGGGACTTCCAAGAGGCCCAATGAAGGCTTGAGCCATCACAGATCTGCCTCTTGACAGTAGTGAGCATTTTTAGAAATTTTTGGTATGTTATTATTTTGTGATATAAAAATGCATAGCTTATATATGCTTTGAAATCAAAGTGTACCACACAGGGCATGGTCAATGATATTAGAGTTACAGCTTATTCTGCTTGTCCTTCAATCTGACTCTAGCACCTTTGTGACCTGACCATCCTGACCAATCCTATAATCATATCACCCTCATCACAGTGGTCCTCATGGCACTGTGCACCCTCAGTGTGTAAACTAAGTAATGGACAATTTTCTTTCCCTTAAGTCATCCTTCTTTTTTCACCTGGTCAGCTTGTTTAAATCATTAAGGATTGCTATATGTTATCCTTACTGGAACCATGTCTCCAATCTTCTTTAGATATGTTTCCTCCCAGTAGATATGACACAGAATAGTATCCTTGTCCCTACACCAATGTGATGACTAAAACATAGTAATGAGACCAGCATTATTTCTTTCTGGTCATCACTTGTCAGAAGACTGGGCTCAGTCCAATACCTATAGCAGATACCATCTCTAAAGGAAGAACTCTACAATTACAGCAGATACATCTTGGTTAGGGTTCTACTTTTCAATCTGATGATTTGCCCTAATTCCTTTCTCATTCCCATTTGCTCCTTAATAAAGTGGCCTGCTAAGTACAGAATGAAACAGACTTCTAAACTACCTAGCTTAGTTTACAAATAGGAAGTTCCCTTGCAATCCAGAAAGAGCCAGATGGGATAGGTTCCTTAATGTGGGGGCTCTGGACATGGGTGATCCAAGTTCCTGGGCTAGGCTCCTGAGAAGTTACAGTGAAGTTTGTCCTTCTCAGCCTAAAAAATATAGACATATGAGCAACACTAAATAGACTTAGTAAGTGCTCTCTATCTGTCTTCTTCCTTGCCCTCTCACTCACTACCCCCTCTTTCTTTGTGAATGTATGTGTTTGTGTACCGATAGTTACACAGATATTAAATAATAAAAAGTAAGGAACACAAATCCTGGGGAAAATGGTATCATCCTCCCAAATGGTAATAAAAGGCAATCACAGAGTGACAAGAGCATTTTAGGCAGAGACCTGATGAGGAACAATGGACTAAGGGAGATATTTCATCATGTCCCCATTTTCTCCGCTATTGTGGGCCTTGTAATTTTTGATGGGACAATAATAAAATGTGTGTCTGTGAGCATGTGCTATTGTGTGCATTTGAGTGTGGTGGAAAGAGAAAAAGACAGGCAAGAAAGTGAAAAAGGGCAGCTTGCAACAAGGGGTGGAGAAGGAGATACAGAGAGAGAGCATGAGGCTGAAGAGAGTATTAGAGGGAGGGTGAGAAGAGTGAGCCCATTTGGAAGATGTTGAAAAATAGTTATAGCTATAAAATGTAACCACTAACTTTAATAAAAAAAGCAGGAAATACAATGTAGTAGTAGAAAATATTCAGTGAAAATTATACATTCATAAGCAAAATAAATAAAACCCAATATTGTTTTATGGAAATTGTATCTTGTCCATACCTGTGGCATAGACCACCCCATTGGGGTGGAGACAGGGCCGGATTTGACCTGGAGGTACTAAGGCTGAGGAGGGGACTTGGAGAGCTCTCTTGCTTGAAGCACAGGTACAGGAGAACATCCAGAGGCATCCTTGGGACCAGGAACCTGCTGTTGTTCATCTGTCTATGTTGTGAGTTATTTCTCCCTGAATAAACATCTATTCAGCCTATTTGTTTCTCCTGATCCTTATTAAACAGCAATAGGAAACATGTCCATACAGTAACATTGAAAGGAAATATGAAGGAAAGAAAACAAGAGGGGCAAATATAAATAATTACAAACCCCTTTTTTATAAGAAGAAAATGTATAATGTCTAAAACAGAGGACAAAGATTATCTGACAACACTTACTAATAAATATACATATTAACACCAAATTTTCATATAAAATAGCTAAAGCAATCCAAAGTTTCCATTTCTGGGTAAAGGACTCCAGACTGAGGGAAAACTGGGTGTGAAAGCGGTGTCTAAAAGAGGTGTGCTGGAGCCACATCACACCAGCTCCCAAGAGCCATCTGGGCAAATTTCCACTCTCTCTGACAAGTGATACCAAGCTGGCTTGAAATAGGCCATGTGGGAGAATCCCTAGGAGGAATTCAGAAAACAGTGCATGATGTGCTTTCTCCACATCTGGAGAACTGGTTGTTGATCATTTCTAAGCACTCCATTGACCGTATGTCATGTCTACTTGTCTTTCATCCACAAATTCATAAGTGATGCATAACTCAGTCAATAATGAATAATAGATAGCTTCCTAATAATAACCCATTCCAGGAAATATTTTTATTACCCTGGGTCTTAAGAATATTGATAACCTAAAAAGGATATAATACTATAAAAGTTATGTTAATATAATTGCAAATTACTCCAGTGAGGAAGAAAAAGAAAGCGCTTAAATTAATGCAGATGACAAAAGCTTCATGATGAACTCAGAATATTTAATGAGCCATAAAAATGTTGCTAAGAATGCTATAAGCCCTATATGATTTTAAAAAGAACCACAATGTCAAGAGATCAAAGCAAGTTTAATATTTAAGATTAAGTATAGCACAAAATTTTAAAGGTGTTTGTGAGTAAGGAAGATCAGTAAAAGAAAGGCAGGAAATCTCTATCTTTATCAATCTATGATCTATTTATCGTATCTCTCTCCCTTTTTTTGCTTGTTATGTATTTTTATATTATCCTTCCTAAAAATATCAGGCCTATTTGCCTAGGGATGACATCATCAATAGTGAGATGTGCCCTCCCACATCAATTAGCAAATAATATAATATCTGACAGACATGACCCTAAGACTGTCTCATTGAGACAGTTTCTCAGTTGAGTTTCCCTCTTCCTAAGTGACTCTTGATTGTGTAGTGATGATAGATGAAATTAACTATGGCACTTGCCATGTGAACTCAGTTCTTTTGTTCCCCTTTTTATTTTCCACTATTTAACTTTCCCCCTTTTCTCATACAATATAACCAGATTAGAGCTTTTCCTCCCTCTGTTCCTCTGAGTTCCTTCCCCACTTCACATCTACCCAGATGCATGCCCTCTCTGCCTCTCATTAGAAAGGAACAGGTCTTTTTGAGAAAACAGCGAAGGCTAACATAGGAAAGGGATTCAAAACTATTCATCTTGTTACAGAAAAAGAAGGTTGGACCTCCACTTGAGAAATATTCATCTCAAATTTTTGAAGCTGTGGAGATATGCAGTGAACCTTTAATGTCTAGCTTTACCACCTGAAAAGTAGCAGAGGTATCCAAGAAATATGAAATGCTTATCTTTTAGTTGACTCTTTCCTTTATATAATTAACTCCCTACAAATCTCAAATCATATAAACTATATTAGGTTGTCTTCTATAGGTACCACCTCACTTAATTAACATAACCCTTTTGGCAAATATGATATATGTCCCATAGTAACCAAACAGTAAGATGACCAAGGGGAAAGAAATGAAATTTTGCCCCAATTAAGGAAAGAAAAGAATCTGATTGCCACATTAACTGACTTAAACACATACCTCCTTCTGGTCACAAAGCTTAAACATCATTTACCATGTTTGTAATATCCCAATATTGCTTTTTTCTTTTCTATATGAAAATTCTTTTCCAAAGAAAACTGTCATGCTTACCAACATTAGCAGTGGTATTCTGCTCATCTCCAAAATAATATTTCAAATCATTGCTTCCCTATGTAATGAGCTCAATGAGGAAATGCCAAAAATTATGAAAAAGAGAGCATATTATTCCTGTCATCGCAATTTAAGTCCATTATACAGTAATTCCAAAATGCACTTTGGTAGACTGGAACTATAAATAAGTCAGATATATCTGTCTGTAGGAGTTCTGTAAGAGCTACTGTACAAAGAAGAAATACCAGTCCACACAAGGATAAGGCACATTCCAATTTATTTTTTAAATCAGGGGGGCAGAGATTCATGCATTCAATACTAAAATGCCACAGTTTATTTTTCACCACTCTTATATACCTTAACCAAAAAGGGGAATATGGCATCATGTATATGGAACAAACAGACTTTTCTTCCTCCTTACACTAATGGTTCAGTAACAATACCTTGGAGTCAACTTCTCATTCCCTAGCTTTGAAGGTCAGGAGTAACCTTGCCTCAAAATAGTTTGCACATTCCAATTTTTAAGATCTATGTTTATATGTACTGCTTTTGCTCACTGTACCATTTAAAATTTTGTTAATTTACCTACAAATCATATACTCAGTAACTTGAAACTTTTTACCAATAAAATTTCCTTACCATGACTTGAAGGCATAAAAGGGGTAGTAATTTTAATTTCTAGGAACTGTGTGGGCCTTGATACTTCTGTGAAATCTGGTAAGGTATAGACAATAGAAAAACAATAAGCAGAAAAATTTCTACATCTTTGAGTGTTACCACACCAGTTTTAACCTGTGAAGGTATTTGTCTTAAAGCAAGAGGCTTTAGGTGAAAGAAGTAAACAGCTCTGGTTAATTTTTTTTTTAAGACATATCTGCTATGTGCTTACCCCAAGAAGAAATGAAGCTACTGTTTTCCCTGTGGTGCAAAACTATGAAATACAAGCACTGCTCTTGAGTTGCTCATAATCTACATTCTTGAAATATTAAAAAAAAATGTGATTATTCAACATGGATAAGAGAAAGAAAACAGATTAAGAAGGAAAAAGACTCATGAGTAAAATTTTGTGTTGATGAGAACCAATTGCTAAGATTGATCAAATGGATCTTAATCACTCTTGTAGTCACCCCCAACTGATTCTAATCTCTTTAGGATATTGAGAATATTATCTGCAGAGGAAATGGCTTTATCTATCCAAGGAACGCAATTATATTACTAAATGTTTTTTTGGAAACATTCAGTTCATTAAGAGGGAGACAAAGACAAATATCACTGGCCTGAAATTGTTAGTTCAGAATCGCATGGTGTGAAATTGAAAACATGCATTGACTGAAAATTATAAATATGCTAGCTACTGAGTGGAAAATACTATGTGATCTTAAAATTTGTAGTTTCTGCTGACTTTAATGAGACATTAGGAAATGATGTCACAACAGTCCATAGAGTTGTATTATATTTCATGTGCTTACATTATATATATTAGACATTATAGGGTGAGTAAGCAATGCTTGATAACAGATGTGAAGACACAGATAGGAAGCCAACATAAGCTGCTATTTACAGAAAACAAAATATAAAAAGAACAGCAGGATTTCTGAATGAAAAAGACAAACCATTCACTACTTTCACTTCCTCCAGTCACCATGGGAGCTTCCCTCCAGTGTCCCCCCACTACCTAGCTATGTAAATTTCATCAATGTGCTCAATCTAAGTCTCAGTTTTCTTGTCTGTAAAATTAAAGAATAAGAATCACTTCTGAATTGTGACTGTTAGTGAGAATAAAATAGGCAAGAGAGCATGTGACATGATATTTGAAATATTAGATATTAGTTATTTTCCTGTTTTTCCATTTAGGAACCAATTTGATTATAGAATTTAAAGGAAGGAATTCAATATTGTTTGATGGAGATGGATACACTTTATCAGTTTCCTACTAGTTGTAATGGGGAGAACTGAACAGAAAACAATTACATTTGGTAAATTTGCAATTAGGAGACTCTAAAAGTTTTAAGCATTACTGTAGATATTTAGTAGTCAATCTAATACATAAATCCTATTTTCTAATGCATGTATTCTATTGCTAGAAAATATTATTTATTTGTTCTATCTTGAAATCATTAAATCTATGAGTTTTCACAGAAAAAAAATCTATATACATTTATTCTCAAAATCTTTTAACAGTAGTTACATAAAATATCTTACTAGATTTTGACAACGACCCTTCTGCTACTACTGTGAGGATCACTTTGAGGAGTATTAGTATTAGCTGTTGTTTGAATTTCTGGTAGACTTCTGCCCTGAAAACAATTAGGGGATATAGGTCTATTTAAATTGCTTAGCTGCTCTTGATTTAATTTTGGTAAGTGATATCTAGCCAGAAAATTGTCCAATTCTGTTGAATTTTCGAATTTTGTGGAGTAAAGTATGACCTGAAGATTCTCTGGATTTCCTCTGTGTTCAAGAGTATATCCCATTTTTAATTTTTGATCTTGTTAATTTGCATGTTATCTCTTTGCCGCTTCTTTAGTTTGGATAAAGGTTTATCTACCTTGTTGATTTTCTTGAAGAACCAACTCTTTATTACATTGATTCTTTGTATTTGTTTACCTAGTTTCTATTTTATTGATTTTAACCCTCAATTTGATTATTTCCTGGAATCTACTAATCCAGGATGAGTTAGCTTCTTTATTTCTAGAGTTTCCAGTTGTGCTGTTAATTCTCTAATGTGACCATTCTCCAGTTTCTTTATGTGGCCACTTAGTGCAATGAACTTACCGTTTAGTACTGATTTCAAAGTGTCCCATAAGTTTGGGTATGTTTTCTCTTCATTCTCATTGAATTCTAGGAAATCTTTAATTTCTTTCATTATTTCTTCCTTGATCTAGGAATGCTGCAATTGCACATTGTTCAATTTCCATGAGTTTGTAGGTTTTCTTCAGTATGGACTGTTGTTGAAATCTAAGTTCATTGCATAATAAGATAAAAGGGTTATTCCAATTGTTTTGTACCTATTGAGGTTTACTATAATGACAAGTATGTGGTCAATTTTAGTGAAGATTCTATGTGGCACTGAGAAGAATGTATATTTTATTGTGTTTAGAGGGAATGTTCTATAAATGTCTGTAAAACCCAGTTGGGTCATGTTGCCAAAATCTTATTATGAGGCTACAATTACCTTAGTACCCAAGCCACACAAAGACACAACCAAGAAAGAAAACTACAGACCAATATCCCTCATGAGCATTGATGCAAAAATATTCAGTAAAATACTGGAAAATCGAATCCAAGAACACATAAGAGAAATCATCCACCATGACCAAGTAGGCTTCATTCCAGGGATGCAGAGATGGATCAACATACAAAAATCCATAAAAGTAATCCACCGTATAAACAAACTGAAAATGAAAAACCACATCATTTCACCAGATGCTGGAAAAACCTTTGACAAAATCCAAGAACCCTTCATGGTTAAGGTATTGGAGAGATCAGGGATAACAGGAACATACCTAAACATAATAAAAGTAATACACAGCAAACCAACAGTCAACATCGAACTAAATGGAAGGAAACTCAATGTGATTCCTCAAAAATCAGGAACAAGACAAGGCTGTGTACTCTCCATATGATTCAATATTGTACTTGAAGTTCTTGCTAGAGGAACAAGAAAACAAAAGTAGATCAAGGAGATACAAATTGGAAAGGAAGAAGTCAAACTCTCACTATTTACAGATAATATGACAGTTTATATAAGTGACCCAAAAAACTATCAGGGAACTCCTACAGCTGATAAACATCTTCAGCAAAGTGGCAGGATACAAGATTAACTCAAAAAATCAAGAAATCAGAGAAACATCACCTTTTACAATAGCCACAAAAAACATAAAATATCTTGGGGAAACGCTAACCAAACAAGTGAAAGTCTTCTATTATAAGAACAAGACTTTAAAGAAAGAAAATAAAGAAGACACCAGAAAATGGAAAGATCCCTCATGCTATTGGATAGGTAGATCAACATAGTAAAACGGCAGTCTTGCCAAAAGCAATCTACAAATTCAATGCAATCTGCATCAAAATCCCAGCACAATGCTATACAGACCTTCCTTGAAAGGACAATACTCAACTTCCTATGGAAAAACGAAAGACCCAGGATAGCAAAAACAACACTGTACAATAAAGGAACTTCCAGAAGCATCACCATCCCTGACTTCAAGCTCTATTATAGAAATATAGTCCTAGAAACAGCTAGGTACTGGCACAAGAAAAAACAGGAAGGAAGATCAATGGAATTGAACTGAAAACCCAGATATTAACCCACACACCTACGAACACCTGATTTTTGAAAAAGAAGCTAAAATTATACAATGGAAAAAAGAATACATCTTCAACAAATGGTGCTGGCATAACTTGAGGCTGACTTGTAGAAGACGGCAGAAAGACCTACATCTACTGCCATGGACAAAACTTAAGTACAAATGGATCAAAGACCTCAACATAAATCCAGCCATATTTAACCTGTTAGAAGAGAAAGTGGCAGGTACCCTTGAACAAATTGGTACAGGAGACCACATCCTGAATATAACACCACTAACACAGACACTGAGATAAACAATTAATAAATGGGACCTCCTGAAATTGAAGAGCTTCTTTATGACAAAGGACAAAGTCAACTAGACAAAATTGGCAGCCCATAGAATGGAAAACCCCAAATCACCAACCCCAAATCTGAAAGATGGCTAATATCTGAAATATACAAAGAATTCAAGAGCTAGTTACCAAAACACCAAATAATCAAATTAAAACATAGGAAATTAAATAGAGAATTCTCAATAGAGTAATCTAAAATTTCTGAAAGGCACTTAAGAAAGTGCTCAACATACTTAGCCATCAGGGAAATGCAAATCAAAACAAGTCTGAGATTCCCTCTTACTCCTGTTAAAACGGCTAAAATCAAAATCACCAAAGACAAAATATGCTGGACAGGATGTGGAGAAAGGAGTACACTTCTCCACTATATGAGTGCAAACTCATATAGCCACTTTAGAAATCAGTATGGCAGTTCCTCAGGAAAATGGGAATCAGTCTACCTCAAGATCCAGTAATTCCACTTTTAGGCATATACCCAAAAGATGAACATCCATACAAGGCCATCTGTTCAACTATGTTCATAGCAGCATTATTTTTAATAGCCAGAACCTGGAAGCAACCTAAATGACCCTCTACTGAAGAATGGATGGATAGAATGTGGTACATTTATACAATGGAGTACTACTCAGTGGAAAACAAAACAAAACAAACCCACAAAACAAACAAACAAACAAACAAGCAAAAAACAATGGAATCTTGAAATTCACAGGCAAATGGATGGAGCTAGGAGACCTAGTCACAAAAAGACTAACACAGTATGTATTCACTCATATATGGCTTTTAGACATAAAGCAAAAAATTACCAGCCTACAATCCATACCGCCAGAAAAGCTAGGAAACAAGGAGGTCCTTCAAAGACACATTCATGGTCCCCTGGAGAAGGGGAAATATACAAGATTTCCCAAGCAAAATTGGGAGCATGGGGGGAGGAGTGAGTTAGGGAGATGAGGAGGACAGAGGTGGGTATGAGGGAACAGAAAGATTGAGTCAGGGAAAGAATAGACAAGAGCAAGAAAAGAGATATCATAATAGAGGGGGAGCCATTATAGTTTCAAAGAGAAAATTGGCACTAGGGAAATGTCCAGAAATCTACAAGAATGACACCAAATAACAATCTAAGCAATAGTGGAGATACTACCTTAAATGCCCTTCCCTGACAATGGGATTGATGACTACCTCATATGCCATCCTAGAAACTGCATCTTGTAGCTAATGGAAGCAGGAGACATCCATAGCTAAACACTGAGCTGAACTCTTGGAATCCAGTTGCAGACAGGGAGGAGTGATGAGGAAAGGGGTCAAGACCAGGCTGGAGAATCCCATAAAACTGCTAACCTTAACAAGGGGAAGCTCATGAACTCCAGTCTAATTATCTGGGAAACCAGCATAGGACCAACCCAGATCCCCTGAATATTGTGTTAGTTGGGAGGACTGGGTAGTATGGGGCCTCTGGCAGTGCATAAGCACTTATTAGTATATGAATGGACTTTGGGAGCTCATTCCACATAGAGGGATACTCACTCTGCCTAGATACATGGGGGAGGCCTGGGCCCTGCTCCAAATGATATGGCAGACTTTGAAGACTCCCCCTGGCAGGTCTCACCCTCCCTGGGAGATAGAAAGGGGATGTGATGGGAATTGGTTGGGGAAACAGTGTAGGAACGGAGGGTGCAGGAACTGGGATTGATATGTAAAAACAATCTTGTTTCTAATTTAAATAAAAATTATATAAATAAGAAAATTCTTATCAAATATCAGAATAATTGCACCACCCAAAATGCTCAGGTCTGATTCTCTGGAAGGCGTTACATTGTAAGTCTGATTTAATTTTGATAATTTAGGCTTAGAGCTAGGAGCTTATTCTGGTTAATGTATGGTCTGTTTAACCATGATATTGTAGGGAAGGAAGATAGAACTATGGGATGTTTCGACCATCCTTTGCTTACTTATACAATAAGAAATGACCAGTCAGCCACCTCAACTGGAAACACATGACAAGGAAACAGATTTTTCTTGTGAGCCTCCAGCAGAAAACTCAATGCTACCATACCTTGATTTTTTTTAAAGGTAATTTCACCCTCTGGATACAAAACAATAAGGCAATGCATTTGTGTGGTTAGGTCACTAAATTTGTAAATTGTGTTACAGCAGGAGTAGTAAATTGACATATAAACCTTCTTCTAAGTATTTTCAAGAAATTAATTAAATCCTTTTCATTATTCTATTATCATTATTATTTCACTCTTATGACTAGTCAGAAACAAAACAGGAAAAGTTTAACTTGTCAAAGATGTCAAGGAGTCAATCAAAAAGTTTGAATTTTGAATTCTGTCTATGGGGTCACCATTCAAAACTTATTTTTATTAAAAATATTCATTTTTATCAAGGGTCAGAAGTGGCTATTATAGTGCATGTGTGAAAGTCAGAGGAAACCTTTCTGGAGACAATCTTCTCCTTTAACACAGTCTTCTCCTTCACTGCAAGAGCCTTTATCCACTGACCCATCTGTCTGGATTACACCTAGACTCATCATTCTTAAAGCTCACAAACACTGCCATATACACAGTAGGTTTTCTGTGGACCCCTTCATAGTTCTTAGATGACAACAGGATTGAAAATGTTATTATAAACCATTAGAAAATAGATTTCCCTTGAGTCTTCCGAGATGGATCAGCAGAGGACCTGAGTTTGCTTCCCTACACCCAAATGGCAGCACATATCCATCTATACCTCTGGTACCATGTAATTCAATATTTCTTTTTGTGTCCATGGGCTCCTGCATGCTCATGGTGTATCATAAACACTCACAAACACAAAAAATAAATAAATAATTTTCCTCACCTGAAACATTATTTTAATGTCTGATGCACTACAGTAACTTTTTACCATGGGGTAAAGTAATAGTTTTAAAATAAATTAATCCCCAAGTCAAATAATAATACCTATACAGGAAGGAAAATGATAAATTTAGGCAGAAAAGAAAATAGAATATATCTCTCTTGTGTGCTAACCAGGTTCTGTCTTATAATCTGCACACATACATCCTATACACATGTGCATATCTTTAAAACTTACATGATAGATATATAAAGAAACAAACTTTATCAAATGAACAGACCAAATGGAAACTAATCATGGGAAGGAGAAGAAAAATGAAAGTTCAACACTGTGACATCATTATCCAAGAACCTTCATTTATAGTATCTTACCGTCTACCAATTGACACTTCAGAACATTTATTCCAACTCAGTGTAAGAAATCTAAATTGACAGCTTGGAAACCAGCATAGGATGGAACCAGACCCCTGCCCATGGGTGTCAGTTAGGGGGCCTGGGCAGTCTATGGGGCCACTGGTAACTGAACAGCATTTATATCTAGTATAGGAATGGACATTCTAAGTCCATTCCCCATAGAGAGATACTCTGTCAACCTAGATGTATGGGGGATGCCCTAAGTCCTGCCCACATTGATATGACAGACTTTATAATTCCCCATGGAAGGATTCACCTTTTCTATGGAGCTGAAGAGGGATGAGATGGGAATTATATGAGAACGGGAGGGAGAATAAAATTGGATTGATATATAAAATAAGATTGTTTATAATTTAAATTAAAAAAGAAGAAAAAAATGAGAAAAAGAAACCCCGACCATGGATAACAGCCTTTAACCCATTTGATAACCCATTTGCTCAGTACAACAACAAATATTAGACAATGACAGGACATTTCTTTTGTGTTACTTTCCCCATTTCTTGATGACCTCTTCCATCTTTATACCAATTCCTAAATACAATTCCTATATTTGTAAAAGATGAAATTGCTTTTTTTGGTGTGTGAAGTTTCATGATTATTTAAGTAAAATCTGAAAGTGCCATTCACCCACCCATGCTACAAACTTTACAGCAATATTGAAAGAAATTACTATTATATTTGGCAATTGTGCTGAAATAAAAAAATAAGAAATCATATCTGAGCTAAAAATTAACTTTAGGTTTTACACCAGGGGTTTGGATTCCCAAGAGATAGCAGAAACAGCTTGCTGCTAGTGAGCAAACTCAATTATTCGTTCAAGGACACTGCATGCT
Organism: Phodopus roborovskii; assembly: GCF_943737965.1. Taxonomy (NCBI): domain Eukaryota; kingdom Metazoa; phylum Chordata; class Mammalia; order Rodentia; family Cricetidae; genus Phodopus; species Phodopus roborovskii. The sequence goes on from NW_026126433.1 coordinate 21,667,407, forward strand.
AAATGGAGACAAGCTCACTCTATCGGTGAACCAAAATGCCACCATCCCTCACTGGACAAAGGCGAGGTGCTTCTCCTCTGCCTGTGAAAATTTTATTAAAACCATTTCTCTGAACTGCAAGTCAGTGACAGGTGATAACCAAGTCAGTTGGCAAACATTATTATTTTTTTCGATAGGACACTTTGAAATGGCAGTTTCATAATAACCTAGAAGTGAATAAAATATCCAGTATAAGTTCTACACTATGTTATGTAGTAATAAAATATAGCATGATTGAAATATTCTCTCAGCTACCCATTGTTATTGGTATCCTTTCCAAAAAGACACACACACACACACACACACACACACACACACACACACACACACACACACACTTAGGGATCCTGATTTCATATATTTTCCTTCTTTAGCCTAAGGAAAGCTGCTTTCAGGAAGGCAGATCAGACACCTAACCTGATGATGTCTTGTATAGCATTTATAGGAAGACTAACTTATAATTCCTGGTGATGATTTTATTCTGCTCTGAAGAAAAAGTGGGAGAGGTTCCAAAGGAATGTGTATACTATAAATGATTTCAGAAATAGGAGGTGGATCTCTTGAGGCAGACCTTACTATGACTCAAATCAAACATCCTCCACTTTCAAAGCAAACCAAACTGAGTACACTGAAGCTGCATGTGTAACAGTGGCTTTCTTGTCAGATTCAGGATGTCAGTCTTGGTTCTGAGCAGGACTGAGTAGCTGTAGGTACATTAAATATATCACATTCTTACTTCTATCAGCAAGGTGTTATGGAGTTAATTCAAAGGCAAGTGAAGTTTTCCATGGGGAGGGTTTAAGGGAGAATTTTAATGGGAGTGAATATAACAAAAATCGATTTAGGATGAGAAGGCTTCCTAGAAGAAAGAGGAGATGCATGTTGGTCAGATGCAAGCATTTGCAAACATTTGTTTCTAATATATTTTTATTGATTCTTTGGGAATTGTGCATCATGCACCCCAATTCCACCCATTTCCCAGTCCTTCTGTCCATGATCGTTGTAACCTCTGCTCCAAAAGAAATTAAAAAAAATAAATAAAAGTTAAGTTAAAAACCAAAAGACACATTTCACTGATGCTGTGGGCAGTAACCTGCTGCTCCTTTTCCTTCATTCATACAGGTCACAGTTGTTGCTGTGTTTGTAGCGCTCAGCTCCTCCATCTTTCCTGCCTCTCCCTCACATACTCATTTGTCACTGTGTCACTGGATGCTGTGCTGTATCATTCAGTATACCCTTTTACCCTAAGAGTTTCATTGCAATGAATCCTTGGTCTGGTTCAAGGCTTCTGGCTTCTGCTATACCTTCAAGACTGGACCCGCATGGAGACTCCTCTCAGGTATCTTGCTCTTGGACAGAGGCACAAAAATCTTGTGGTTTCCATAAGGCTTGTTCCAGAAACTCATAGATAGGGTAGGAATTAGGGTGAGCCAACTCGGGAACCTGGATCTGGGCCTCGGTGGCAACTAATTGGTCAGTCTGGGTCTCCACTGGGCCCCTTCCATGTGATTATGCATGCCAGCATTCCCACAACAGAGAAGGGACAGTGAGACCAGCAACTCTCCTGCACCCATTCCATGAGGGGTGGGGTGCATTTGAATTTCAAGTCACTTTTGACAAAGCATATAGTTCTTTATTTACACACACCCACATTTTATACTTGAGCTAAGTCTGTTGTTTTTTGATATTTTAAAGCCAAAATAAGGGTAGCCTTAAGTTAAATTCTGTCTTCATTTGAACTCAGAAATCCTCATTTTCAACTATTTCATTTCCATGTAAATTGGGTGAGACATGATGGCTACAGAAAACAAAACGGGTGTGTTTTAAATGTTCTTTTATTTAAAAAATATCCTTACAAGTCCTTATTAGACTATAACTTGGTTTCTTAAAGGCTTAGATTATTTCTGGCTGAGGATTTAAAAACACTCATCTATTTTAAGTTATCTTTGTATGAATAGGAATTGATTTTCCAATATAGGTGTTGTTTACTCTGGGGAATTGACACATTCCAGAGAGTTTCGATAAATGCCTTTTTGTAGTTCTTGGATTGTATTATCCTCTTCATACTCCATACAGGGAACATTCAGGAAAATAGGGACACACAAAGAAAACAATTCATACTTAACTTTCTATAAAAACAAACAGAACTTAAAGAAATAACTTTCAATGGATAATTATGGCCTGAAACTAAAGGTATAAAATGGTAGCTTAAAAATTAAAGACTGAATATTAAAATCTAACTAAAGTAGACATAAAAATATGCATGAAAATAGTAGCTAATGAGTTCTATGATGTAAAAAGGGCCTTTTTTGTTCAACTCATCCCACATATTTTTCTGAATGATCTCCAAATCCAAGCTTCACTCACTCAACATCACCATTAAAATCTAAAGACAATGTTAAAATGGAAAATTTTAAAATTAAAAAAAAAATTGTAAATGGGTTTTCTGATGAACAAAGGGTTATGTATGCAATTTATCCCACAAATATTTTTGAAAGATCTCCTGATCCAAGCTTCAATTAGTAGTTATCAAAAACTAACTGGCAATAAGCATTATTCCTTCCCTTTTCCAATTATTAAGACATATTACTTCTTAAGACAGTTTTAAAAAATATAGAATAGACCACAGAAGAATATAAATGATAGGAGGGAATCAAGGTGCCTTCTTGGGGTTGTAGCAATATATTATTTATAATTTATTAAAGAATGAATGAGGAATCATTATAGCAAAATCAGCCACAAGCTAGAGAGATCAGGTGGTGGTGATACACACCTTTAATCCCAACAGCCAGAAGTTAGTTGGTGATGGCACATACCTTTAATCCTAAGAGGTAGACAAACCTCTGTGAGTCTAAGGCCACCCAGATCTACACAACATTGAATCAATATAAAAGAGAATTATAGCTCACACCTTTATCTTTATGAAAGAAAGACAGGAGAAAATAGTCAGTATGAGACATTCATTCTCCAGCCACACTGAAGATTGGGGCATTCAGTCTACAGCTGAGGAGAATTTACAGTCTACAACTTGGTGAGAGCTCCTGAGTCAGCCCTTTCAGCCTGTGGTAGAGGTGAGAATTAGTAGCTGACTGCTTTGCTTTTCTGACCTTCAGCTTTATGTTTGAAGCCCAATATCAGTCTCTGGGTTTTTTGTTACATGGGGTGTTTTGAGTTTCATTAGTAAAAGATTTTAAGAAAGGACTCAGTGGAATCCCTAGGACAATTTTATTGACATTTCAAAAAAATCTTATAGGCCAGACAGCTGTCCATAGGAAGGATACAAAGACAAAGAAAAAGCTTTGCTAATTGACTTGATCATATATGAGATCAGCCACATAGTAGACAAGTAGCCATCCATCTTGTGAGAAAGAGCACTTTAAAAGAAAAAGTCAAAATGCCCAAAGAGAGAAAGCAAACTTGTGCTCTGGGCAGCATCTGAAAGAAATAGAAGAAAAGAAAGAAAAAACTTATATACTTTTCTGAATCAGGACTCATAAAGGGGGCAAACCCAAAGAATTGATGGATCTGGTGGGATCATTAAAAGGGTGCAGTTGGGAGATGGGTGGGATTCTGAAAATGAGTACACATTACCTAACTTATGGGCTAACTTTAACTTGGCGTATGATAAACCTGCCTTCCTAGGGGACATCCCTCCTCCCTGAGGGGTGGGCCCAACCTAGTCACATCATTAACCTATGTAACTGAAATGTTAGATATCCACCCAGGCCATATATTGCATTCTTTTGACCTGTGGAAATAGTTTTCCCTTAATGGGCTTTCTCTGCTAATGGGACATAATTATTTTTAAATAATTGAATGAATTAATCAAATGCAAGCCATGTATAATTGAAGATAAAATTTGTGAAAAAATAACATTAGTCATTATTAATATTACAAGTGAAAAATCTTTATTGGGCAGACAGCTCAACAACTCATTATGTTGTTTGTTTTGTTTTGTTTTTGATGATTATTACTGGTATCATTTCTTCAAGTATCCAATACTTGTCAGTACTAAATCCACTAAATCCACTTCAAATGATTTTTTAGGAATAAAAATCTTTAGGAGTAGGTACTTTTTTACTTCAGAGGTCAGGACTGGTTGTTTGTTGGGCAAGGATGAGGCCCTTGGTTCAATTTTGAGCACCAGAAATAAAAATAAATAGAAAGAAAGAAAGAAAGAAAGAAAGAAAGAAAGAAAGAAAGAAAGGAAGGAAGGAAGGAAGGAAGGAAGGAAGGAAGGAAAGAAGGAAGGAAGGATGGATAGAAGAACTGAAAATTTATTGTTTTTCATCTGCATAAACCAGTCATTCATGCAAGCCAAGCTAGTTAAAATAAATGCTATAACATGCCATTTTCTGACAAAAAGCAAATGTAAATAGTTAGGCTGTAAAGAAACTCCATTTCCCCAAATACTGGAGGTTAGAGAAAAACAAATCAACCATTCCTCAGGAACTTGTGAAGCCAATTCCCATCTACAAAAAGGAGCTACCACTGAAAGAAAGAACTGTACTATTAGCATACCAAAGACTATGCTGGCCTCCATGTTTCCTCAATATCAGAAGTGCTTGTTACACATTTCAGACTCCATGCTATCATCCTAGCTTTCCTTATTGATTCCTTTTCCCTAACCTCCCCTAGTTCATGGGCTTTCCTGCTCTAGTCTACTATTCTCGTTATAACCCTGCAATTTCAGCTATGCTTCTTTTGCCTACTCTATTTGTCTTCTTTTTAGTTTTCTTCTCTCCCTCTCTGTCTCCATCTCTCATGCACCTCCCCAACTCTCTCTCTCTCTCTCTCTCTCTCTCTCTCTCTCTCTCTCTCTCTCTTGCTCTTGTTTCATTCTCACTCTTGCTTTCACTCTGCTCTGCTCTGCTCCTGTTTCTCCTGGCCAGGTCCAGCCTGTTGGTCATGATCAGTCTATGATCAGTCTATTACTTTCTCTGCTGTGGACTCATCCATATGCCTCCAGCTGTTCTCTCATAACTACAATAAAATCCTTCCCCATAGCCATACCATGATGAAGTCATGTTGTCAGTTTATAAGAAATAAATCATTATTAATTGAAAATAAGGATATTTGGTTGAAGTTAGTATATAGTATATATGTATCTTAAGTTCAAATCAGATTTAAACCAATTTCAGTATCAGTGATTTTGCTTACTATATTTGTGGTAAAAATGAGATTGAACATGCTCTTCAAATTCTTGTTCTCTTCATTATTATTATTTTAGGTGTACATACTTATAATTATTCATTCATATAATTATATGTTATATGTATACACATGTAATTATATATTATAGTAAATGTGTGGTGTGTGTGTGTTTGTGTGTGTGAGTTTGTGCATGTGTTTATCTCATATCAGGATTCTAGTCACTGAAAACAATAATTCTTGCCTTTCCTGGAGACATCATTGCCTGTAACCCTTCATTTAGAAGTATGGTCTTATAAAACTTCTGTCATCCATACTCAAATGTCACTTGTCATGTGATCATTATGTAGACCTCAAACATATTATTGTAATTACATGGGTATGTAGCAACCTTGTATGTCTATAACTTACTACCTTATAGCTGTTGTCCTGGCACTCTAACTCCTACATACTTTCTTCTCCCTGTTCAAGCATCTTTCTTACCCTCAGTTGTAGTAGGGTTGTGTTGAAGATGTACATATGAATTGAGGCTGCTTTCTCCACAGTTATTTATTTTCTGTATTTTGATTAGCCTTCTGTCTCTGTAATAGTCTATATCTGTTGCAAAATAAGAAACTCCTTGGGTTAGGAGTTGAAGTTATAATAACCTGTAGGTATGAGGATAAGCACTTAGAATACAGGTAGAAATTATGATTGTTTAAGAAAATGTCAGTAATAGGATTTCATTGTTAATCACAAAGATGGGAGGAGAAAGACCACAGATCCAAATCATCTTGACCAAATTAATTAAAATAAGCAATTAATTACATCAATCATTTTTATTTATGTACATGTGCTACCTCCCCCTAAAGCAGGATTTTAGAGGTCACCATTGAATGTGATGAAGACAAGGTTTTTATAGCTCAAGGGTAGAGAGTTTTCAAATGGAGGGTTTGGGGGGTAAATGGGTTATAGGGGTTGAACATAAGCATAACAAGTTAGTCATAATGATCTCGTGTAACAAAGATATGATTGAATGTGGTCATAACAAGGGTAATCATAGTACAGTAGTAATACCAACCCTTTTTAAACAAAAGTAGATGGATAATTAACTTTTTGAAGCAAAGACATGATTGTCATTACTGGAACAGGCAGTACAGAACCATCTGTAGTTAGGGTAACAGGTGAGATATACCCCAATCCTGAAAAACATATATTTAATCATAAACAGGATGAAACTATTTTGTCATTACCATAAGATATTTGTTTAAGCCTAAGATGGAGGCAGGCTTGTTCTTTACTCATCTGTTATTTTGACTTCTCCTGCCATGAGTGGTTGGCTAGGATTTTAAAACCACTTATCTCTTTCATTTCATGTCTCTACATTTAAACTTTTGTCTTTGTTTAAGTCTTGAATTATTTCTACTACCTAATACTATGTTGGAGAATATGCAAAGTGCAAATAATTAACATTAAACATTGAGAAGAAATAGTGGTAGGCTTTATGACTATGGTTAATGAACTAAAGAAATTAATCAGTTAACTATGCATGTAAAAGTTTCACCATTAAAACATGCATAAATGTTGATCAAATTGAAATGCTTGAACTAATTTTCATCATAATCTGAAATACAGTTTTCAGGGCTACATAGCCTGAAATATAAAGCCCAAGATTATAAGAATCAAATCCCCCAGTGACAAACATAAAGAGGAGCACTGTTTGATACTGCACAGAATTCTTCTTCCTTGTTAAGTAGCCTTTATAAATTAAATTATCAAAAAGAGACACCATTTGTATAATTTGGATTGTTACTACTCAATTTCTTAGCTGACTATTTGCAAATGAACTTTTTTTTTTTTTTTTGTCTTTGATCTTTGACTGAAAAAAAATTGTATCTTTTGAATCAAATAGTTTTAACTGGATACTGGAACTTTGTCCTCAGACTTTCGGTTTTAGAGGTAGCATTTGAGAATGACTCACTATATAGGTCTGGCTACCCTGGAACTCACTATGTAGACCATAAGGACCTTTAACTCACAGAAATCTGCCTGCTTCTGCCCCTAGTGCTGCTGACATTGAGGGCAAATGCCACCATGCCTGGTACTACTGCTTGTCTCTTAACTCTTATCTATCTAAAGGTTACATTTTTTTCCCTTGGGAGACAGAATTAATTGTAGTACTGGTTTCTTCTAAACATATCTTTCTATTTTGTAACTGTAACACAGAAGCACATGACAAAATTGATTCTGAAGGGTGGATTAATCAAAACACTCTGCTAATCTATCAACGCCTGAGATTGTCTTTTACTAACATTCAGTAGAACACATTGCTACATACTAAGAATTGATAGCTCAAAAGCCATTTGACATTGCAGATAGAACAAAACAGTTCATGAATTTGAAATGACAACAGATGTTTAGAAAAGGAAAGCTGGTTGGATTTTGATTGAACATGCTAATTTTCAAAACAGGGACCATTCCCAGCTCAACTTTATACAGCGCAACCTGTTAAGGCTATTTGGAAATCACAGAGGCTGGTGATAAAATAATACTGGGCTCAATTATCCATTACCAGAGGAAGTGAAGCCAGCATTCCTTTGCAGAGTTATTTGAATTTATAATATCAAGTGGGAAGTCACTGGCTGACTCAGAGGACAAGTATCTCCAGGCTCAGGGAGCCATTAGGGTGGAATAAGTGATGGAATTCGGGGACATATTCCTGCTAATTTGGTTTCGCTTGGAGAAGGAAGTTTTAATTTCTACCACTTGAGAAAAGAAAGTTAAACAAACAGCCTTTGTCCTTAAGGCAAGATTAAATTGAATCCTTTATCATGGGATCCATAGAAGATAAGATTAAGAATTCTCTCATCAGTCCGATAACTTTAGGAAATATTTAAGTGAAAGGTTTTAAGCAAGAAATCTGTGACTTTGGGGCCAAATTCTGTTCAGCTGTAAAAACTCCTGACTTACAAGATTGATTTATAAATAAGGTTTAGTCTTCTTCTAACCTCTGTTTAAGCCATTAGAATTTCTTCTGCAAACACATGGATAGGAGCAAAGTTCTGTACTCAGAACTGTGCTATAAGGGTTGGCTTCTTGATTCTTGCTAGTTATCTGGTATCTTTCTTGAATTAATTTTTTGAGGTTCATTCAACAGTACAGATTCACTTAAGCATTAGTGTCAACCACGGTTGGGACGACATGATACAGATGAATTCATTTAATTCATTTATTATAGAACAAAGATGGGAGTTTCAGAAACCACAAGAATAAAAATAAATGATACTTAAAGTATTTCAAGAAAACAAGATTAATGAAAAAATATGAGGAAGCATATGTTAATTTAAATAAATAGAAAATAGAAGCTGTCATTGTTTCTGGTTTTTGTTTTTGTCTTTGTTTTGCTAAACTTACATTGTTGTGCAATAGAGGAAGACTTTCTCATTCTACTCATAGCTTGGAAGCCTATAGCCACTGTATTCCATTCATATCCCTGTGTCTCTGACAGTGACATTTGAAGCATGGCAATCACTTGCAAAGATATAAGGAAAACATATCTTTGTATAACTTGTTGCTTTTAAAATTGTTTTTATTTTTATACCACTTAGTTCAGCGTATGGGACGGTAAGTTTAGTGAGTATAGAAGTGTATATTTTCTATTTGTCTTAGACATTATCATAGTCAGAATGATATTGAAAAAACAATTATTCTTTTTTTAGATACTATTATACTATAGTAGAATCCATTCTTTTCTTCCTATACATTATCTTATTCATGTTATATTACTTGAAATATAATGAAAATACCCTTTATCAAATCTAAAATGTGCATTTGTGTTTTGGGCTTAATATTGCTATATTCTGACTGACTAGCCATCAGAAACTTTAGGAAGAACTAAAGAATTTCATCTCTTGCTCTGAACCAAAAGATCCAGCTTTGAGCACCACCTACAGAGGAGCTTAAGGGGAATTTGCTGGAAACACTGTGGCTTTTAAAGCCATTTTAATGGGTAGCTCAGACACCATTCTGGTACAGAACATACAAACTTCTAACAGTGATGGCCAGTTTCTCTTTAATTAGTGAGTTAGGTAGCTAAAGTCACATGTTTCAATCAAGGCTGCAGAAAGTTTGGACACGTAGCAGTTGGAAAGGTAAGACTGCAGGATCATTAAATAATTTCCATAGTTTTCTTTAACAAAAAATACAATGGCAGAAGTTGGACCTCAAATGTGTTTGATTCTATTTTTTATTATTTCATTTACATATTAGAATGCAGTTTTTTAACTTTGAAAGTCAACATGACTTTTGTTTTTAATTTTTTAAAAGGCATTTCCTATGTTAATTTGAAATTTGAAAGAGCAAGTGATTATCAGTTTCCTAAAGTCTTATTCCACATGCATACACTACCAAGACAGACTGAAAGTTGCTAAACTCTTAGGTGTCCTCTTCCTAGGAGTGACTGAGGAGGACATCAAGGCTAATCTCACTTCCATATACACATGCACAGTTAAACATATTCATACACACATGTACAAACACATGTGAATATCCAACACCCACATGTATATAAGAAAGATAGTTTTAAAAGGTTAATAAATAAATGACTGAAGTTACGCAAACAAGTACATCCCATGAAAGCTTTAGCACTAGGGTCCTTCTTTCCCTCCTTCCCCCTTTAATTCATTCCTCCTTGAGTTTTAAATGTTGTCTTTTATTATTAATTGTGATTCACTCGATACAGATTAATATAACAAGGTGTTTTGTGTGCTAAAACCAGAAGGCAAACAAACAAAACCAGGGATTTTTGCAAATGGTAGAACAGAAAAGGTAAAAGTACTCTGTCTCGGAGTGAAAATGTTAGGTAAAATTCAATGGCAAATTTTAGATATATTCCTGTGCCTAAAGATTTCTAAGTAAACAACATGAGGCAGTGTGGAGAGACAAAGAATTTAAAGGGATACGTTTTAGGAAGCCATTATGGCATTCATTGCTTGTATTACATAAGGATAACCAAATTTATAAGAAGGACTTATTCTTTTTTCTCATTAAAAATGTTCCATAGACAATAAGTAGAAGAGTGTTCTAATTAGCAGTTATCTTATGAAAATATGACCAAAATTATTTCATATTCATTAAAGTGTTTATTTACATTTATTTATCACAGCATGCTATGGAAGCCCTTGTAATATTTCTGTAATTAAGTTTTAAATATGGAATCATGTAAAATATAAGCATATGTAATTCACAATAATATAACATCATATATTAGATTGTTATGGAATCAGCTGTTTAGTAAAGCTGTAGTTGTAGGTTCTGCTTCAAGACCCATGACTTCATCATCTGTGATTAGTTAGCTAGGTTTCCAGTACCAGGCCTGGTTTCTCTCCTGTTGAAGATTTTTTTAAATAAAGCTAGAGGCCAGTTACTTGTTTCTCATCAGCTAGTTCTTTCTTGATTATTAACCCATTTCTATTAATCTAAGTATTTCCACGAGATCTTATCTTACTGGAGAAAGGGACTGTCATTCTTCTCTCTATCCTCCATCTTGGATCTCCTCCCTCCTACTTCCTCTCTTCCTCCTTGTCTCCTAGTCCTGCCTATTTTGCTTTGCTCTTGGCCAACAGTGTAACTTATCCTTAATCCTAACTAAAGAAAACTATAACAATAACTATCTGTCTTCAACTCCTTCAAAGACCACAGAAGGATAATATATAAACTCTAGAAATGACAGAGACAACTAACTGCCTAGTCAGTCACCCGAAAGTTCTTCTGTAATGTTTCATCTTCAGCCCATAAGCCATAGTGTGTCTAGCAGACTCTTCAGCAAAGCAGGAAACTTTAAACTGTCCATCTGTATTGGCAGTTTGTCAGTCATTATCTCTGTGTCCTGCAGACTGTCTGGCAGACTCTTCCATGAAGCAGGAACCCTGTAGAAATGTCCATCTTGTATCAGCAGTCAAATTCCTGTGAGTCCAGTTTATACAGCATAAAGTCAAACAGTATCTTGACAAGAGCAGTATCTTGCCCAAGTGGCTAGTCTTGCCATATTAAAAGCAAATTCCATAATGTGTTTCTTCAAGGTCCATCTTCCTTTCTGATGCAGGTGGTGTTGCCAGGAGCAGTTGTGCCTCACTGTTAAGAAATGCCATATTTTTAGGTCTTTGAAAGGTTGGAAGAATGCTTATCCATCTCAAATACATCTCTGTGTATCTTGAAAACTAACTAACTTAACTCTAAGTTTTGACTATCATAGGTAACTATAATATGTATTAAATTATACATTATATTTTTAAATGAACTATATAAACACAATACCTAAACAAGAGGAGAAATATACACATCACAAAATTGACCTTAATTTGTATCAATAAATGAAAATCCATTTTAAAACAAAATCTTCATCTCTATACCATAATTCGTTGTGATCATTAACCATTTATGACAAAGCCCATTTAAATGACAACAAACATTTATAAACAATATTTGGGAATTTGGGCATCATTCTTTCCAAACTGCTTCCTGCTGGTAGTGGGTGCTGTCATGGAGGATCCTAAGGAGATGCATAATTCTTGGCTGTAATCTGTAAGGTTGCCCTGTCCCAACTGTTTTGAATGTTGGATTACCTGGGACTCTGTTTCAGAGGGTTTTGCTTGATTAAACCACATTAGTATAGAAGGAATCCTCAGCTTTTCATTTTTTGTGGAAACAAAATTAGAAATCCTTTTCCCCAGTAACTTCTCCTTAGACTTAAATTTTGAAGTCAAAGCATTTTGTTTTTCAAGCTGATAAATTTTATTTTCTCAGGGGAGGCTTATGTAGGACCCTGGGCAGGATGCGAGCAGGGTTTGAGCGTAGCCAGGGCATGGGCATTGGTACATAGGCAGAGTGAGAAGGTCAGTAGAAGGAATGCCCTGAATTGTTTAGTTAACCTGTAATTGGCCGTAAATTGCAGTAGGAGAGATAGCCCTGAGCTGTTAAGTACTCTTTAGCTGGCTGTTAAACTGAAGCAGGAGAGAGAGCCATGAGCTATTCTTTAACTGGCTGTGAGACCACAAGCCTGTACATTAGAATGTTCTGCTGGGCATTCTGTTTTTTTTGTTTGTTTGTTTGTTTGTTTGTTTTTTGTTTTTTGTTTTTTTTTTCTTTAAGAGGCAGAACTTTTCTGCCTGAGAGACCTGAGGTTGTGAGGATGGTGATGGTCCCCAACAGTACTAGGCATGGCATGACTCATTGTGACACTGGTGTCCACTTGCTGTGGGTGAAACTATTCTTCCCAGGCTGCTCTATATGAGATACTGACTTCTTGACTAAAGATCTTTAGACTAATATTCAAATATTCTCTACATGTAATTGCATTGATTTTTATCTACGTCTATTCTACCTTACCCCTAAAGAGGAGTTAAGACTATAGTACGTTAATAGATTAGCATGAAAAGGGAGCTCATTATTTTAAAGAGATTTTGGTATTTTAAACTTTGGATGCTGACTTGTGGAATAACATTTAATTAGTAAAGAAAAACGGTGTGCTTAAGGAAATGCAGGCATCTGGGAAATACATTTGATATTTCAGTGCTATACTGATTTGTATGTGAGCCTCAGTATATCATTTATTTCTCTGGCTTAATTTGTTGATTTGTAAAATGAACTATTTTGTCATAAAATTTGAAATATGTCAGTGTATCTGTCTGAACATGATGTAATACAACTTAAATTCAACAGAAAGCAAATCTATAGTGATTAAACAACCGGTCTGAACATGATTGAACTGGCTTGAACAGTATAAAACTGTCTGAACTGGATAGAACCTGATTAAACCAGTCTGAATCAGTCTCAAACTGATCAAACCGGTCTGAACCAGATTAAACCTGTTTAAACCAGTCAGAACCGGATAGACCCAGTTTGGTCAGGTCTAAACTTGTCTGAACTGCATAGAACCGGTCTGAACCAGATCAAGCCGGATAAAACAGCTCTATACTGGTATGAACCGAATCGAAGAGTTCTGAACCTGTCTAAACCGGTCTGAATTGGTTTGAATGGGATAGAGCCTGTCTTAACCGGTGTGAACTGGATCGAACCGGTTTGAACCGGATTGAAAGTTTGAACTGGATTGAACCGGTCTGAAACTGTCTAAACCGGTCTTAACCAGATAGATCCTGTTTGATCCGGTCTAAACCCATCTGAACTGGTTTGACCTGGATAGAGCCGGTCTAAATCCGGTTTGAAGCGGATTGAACTGGTCTGGAATGGATTGAACCAGTCTGAACCGGATTGAACCGGTCTGAACCGGTCCATACAGGCTCAACCCAGTATGAAACAAATCGAACTGGTCTGAACTAGTTTGAACCAGATTGAACCAGTTTGGACTGGATTGGACCTCTCTAAACCGGTCTGAACCGTATAGACCCAGACTGAACCGAAGAGAAACGGACTGAGCCTGTCTAAACCGATCTGAACTAGTTTGAACCAGATAGAGCCGGTCTAAACCTGTTTGAACCAGATATAATCGGTCTGAACTGGCTTAAACAGTATCAACCCAGTCTGAACTGGATAGAACCCGCCTAAACTGGATCAAAACAGTCAAAACCAGTCTGAACCATATAGACCCAGTTTGATGTGGTCTGAACCAGGTAGAACCTATCTGAACCAGATCGTGCCGGATAAAACAGGTCTGGACTGGATCGAACTGGTCTGAACCTGCCTAAACCGGTCTGAACTGGTCTGAGCGGTAACACCAATGAGAAATAAGTTGTTGCGCTAAGGTATGTATGCCATTACTACACCCTTACAGTTAGCTTATAATGACTGTCATGGCTGTGGTTCATAGGTGTCTTAGCTAGGCATGGTTGTTGCTTGTTGTTGTTTTTTTTTTTTTTTTTTTTTTTTTCCTTTGGAAGCTTGCATGGTGCCTTCTGGTACTTAGAAAGGAAACTTTTAGGTCAGGTTCTCCTCAAAGGCCTCTGAATCATATTTCTAATATACAGGGTATTTTTTGCCATAAAGACTTACCTTCTACTTCTGGGAATAGCCACAGCATTACCAATATGTTTTAGGAGACACCTATGTGTCTCTAACCAACAACTCCAAAGAGAACTTCTCATGTCCATCTGGTTTTGGAGTTTTTATTGGGTGGCCTTTGAGTCTTGGAGAAAGCATTGTCAGCCCAGATAACAAAAGCTCACTTAGACTACGTTTGTGTATTTTACATAGAATTATGTGCATTGCAGGGTTTTTCTTAGACATATAATTAATAATATGATTTCTTATGATTTTTCATACATTGTTATTGTTATTTACCCTCCTTGTTTTAAATTTTCTCCTTTTTCCCTCCTTAAAGAGTTCCTCCTTACTGATTTTTCTAATGACATTGCATTATTAGGTAGATCTCATGCCTCAACAACAGAAAAAAGTGTTACTTTCTCTTTGCAACAGGCAGGGACCATTACAGAAAACACCAACTAATCAAATGAAAAATTGTAGATCCCAATAGATACATCCACAAAACACTCCTTCTCTCAAGACTCAGAGAACATTGCAAAAGAGATGGTAAAAAGTGTTGGGTTGTCCCTCCACAATTTCTCCCTCAGAGGAGAGGATTTAGGAAAGATGAGCGTGCTGTCCACCTGTTCCCCAGCCCTTGCCCACAGCAAGGACAATCAGGCAGTACAGGGAGCCTAATCAGGGCAGGAACTCGATTTATTGTATCAAGCAGGGAATTACATAGTGTTGGGGTATGGGGTGGTAATCTTAGGATTGGGTAAGGTGATATGAAGAGAAAGGGCCAATATGGCTGGAGAGATGGCTCGGCCGTTAAAGGCTAGGCTCATAACCAAAACTACAAGAGAAAGGGTCAATAATATCCCACCAAGCTAGCAATTAGCTAGGAAGGGGACAGTCTTATATCAGGCCTTGCTGAGTAACTCCCATGTAGAGGTTACAGGCCAAAAACAGGTTGTCAAATTTTAGCCAGGCTCAGGAAGTTCCACTTGGCTTCAAGCCCAGGCCTCTTTAGGCCTAACAGAAAGATTGTAAGAAGCAGATGATTAGGGAGTTTTCCCTGACATTGGTTCCCAGTAATGTCAGAACCTATACTCATAAAGTGTCACCAACATGACTGCCCAAACAAGAGATAAACAAGGAGACAACTATAGCATTCTAAAGTAGATGACAGAATGCCTGAGAGACATGCACCCTACAATGAAAGGCTATTGAGTAACACTGAAAGAAAAACTCTTCTCCATGAAAGAGCTCATCAGTTGGCTATCCAATACCAAATGGTCAGTTCTGAAACCATGTATATTACCAACAGTATTCAGACTGAGCAGGTTTTATTTAGTAAAATACATGTATATATGTATACAAATATACCCATAACAATTTTTAAATTGTATTCCATGAGTTTGAAAGACAGTTATGAGAGAGGGTATGGGAGGGTAATGGAGGTTTTGGAAGGAAGATAGTGACATAAATATATTATAATCTCAAAAAAGAAAAACATAAGCATATATATTTTTCTGTTTTAAAAATTATTTCTTTAAATTATGTTCATTTGATAGAGTCTATGCATGTGTTTAGTTCGACTCAGATTAAATTGAATCCTCTGTAACTAGTTTTACAGGTGGTTGAGATCCACTATACATGTATGCTGGGCACTTTGGTCATTTCCTTGGCAAAGCAGTTTGGGATCTTAACCACTGAACCATCTCTTAGCACTGACACTTTTACAAGATAAAAACCCAATTAATAACATAACAAACTTTTCATAAAGTAATATGTTTTCATTCTGTGCATTTCTATATGTTCTTGCTTGTCAGTTTATTAAAATGGAAAAACAAGCAAGCATCTATCCAAATGAGAAATGTGATCTGATTATTTATCCCACCCCCAGGAATATATTACTTCTTGCCTTAGGAAGACCCAGGCTTTAAGATGAAGACATTCTCCACATTAAAGATACACAATATTAAAAATAAAATGGAAATTCTTCTAAGTGTTTAACTCTGGACAGAAGGAAGAATTTTGTAACTTCATCTAAGTAGGGAGCCATTTCTTAAGACTTCCTGTTATATAGACTATGAAGCATTTCAACAGATGGATTCCAGGACAGGTCATTATACTCACATTAAACATGAAAACCCCTGTGGTTGTGGGTTAACACATTATTGTATCTGAAGCAATTGTTTGTCCCTTGGAAGATCTGTCTGTCATTGTTAATACCACAGTATAAGGCAATGAAAATTCTTCATAAACTTTTGTGGCAACTTTGTCTTTATCATTCAAGCAACTCTATCCCCTAACAAAATGTGCTCCCCTATATAAGTCTCTAACAGTTTGCACATGCTCTATAGCATCTCCTGGCTTATCAGCAGCAATACTATGGCAATTTGTAGGGACTGCCATGTGTATATTTTTTGAAGAGATTTTAAAACACCTTTTTTCAGCAAACAGTAGAGATAAGAATGGGTGATAATGGAAAACAAATTTCACAATGATGAGTAGAAAGAATGAAAAATAAGATAAAAGGAAATGGAAATGCTGAAGGAAAAAGCCAGGTGCACAGATTTCTTAAACCAGATCCCCCATCCCACAACTTCAAGTTTGTCTTTAACATGCTGAGTTCTCCCATATTTACCATACTGTGGAAAATGAGTGTAATAAACCTATATTAGTGAAAAATATAAAGAATATGAAAATAAAAACAGAACATTTTCAAGTAAACCACATACATTTTTTTTATCTTAAATAGGATGCTCTTTTGTGAATCTTATTTCAATGAATATTTCTGTTGAGATATTAAGAGTTTTATTTTTGTGCATTCCTGAAATCACTTTAGCAACTATATTCAAGAAAACAATGAAAGGAAAGAAATGAGTTTCCTTTATTTTAAATAAAAGTAATGATTTTAGGACTTTGTTAGATAAACAGAATTTCTGCTTACAACCTTAGAAGAAAATATGCTCACTACACAACCCTCTGGCTCCTCTCTCGCTTCAATATACACACATGTACTCATGTACACATTCATACTCTGCCTCTGCACTTTATAAATTGTATTAATTGATTTCATTATTTTCTTCATCCAACATAGGCTACTGTCTAGTACATACTATGGAATGCTGAGCTATGCATCTGGCAACACATTGTGTTTTTGTTCAATGATTCTCTCATTTCAGCAAGAATGTGGCATATCTGAGTGCATGTGTGTCTATTACTACAGAGATACAGAGATAGCTTTTGGCATGGAGAAAGTGTTCAGTAACTAATTATGAATGGAGAATGATAGCTCTGTTTCACTGATTTCATTTCTATTTTCGTTTATCTTCAATATAAAGATTAGTGGCCATAAAACAAGGCACACAGGACCCAGATGTTTAGTGACAATTCTATAAAATTAAATTCTGCACCTTTGATGATTTCTTCATCACTTGTAAAACATAATATATGCCACAACCTTACTTTTTTACTTCCTGAAGGAGACTGTTTGTTCCATGGTTCATTTTCTTTTTTAAACTATTTATTTATTTATTTATTTATTTATTTACTTTAATTTATGTTAAGAGTAGGTTTTTCTGCCAGCCGGTCTGGTCCCACTTCTGCGCCAGCACTAAATAACACAGAGACTCTGTATTTGATACTATGTGGCTGGTCATTACTTGTTTCTTATTGTCTAGCTGTGTCTTAAATAATAACCCATTTCTATTAATCTAAGTGTTTTCATGAGGTGTCCTCTTACCAGAGAGTGGGGCTGGCATTCTGCTCTCTCCAGTCTCTACATGCTGACTCCTCCCTACTTCTTCCTTTTTCCTCCTTGTTTCCTAGTCCCTCCTATCTTCATTTTCTATTGGCCAACAGTGCTTTATTCATTAACCAATAAGAGAGTCATATTTGCAGAATGACATCTTCCATCATTTCCTCTTTTCTGTCTAAAATAAAAAGAAGGGTTTTAACCTTAGCATAGCAAAATATATCACACAACAGTTATCAACTAAGAATCACAGTTAACAATATTTAGTTCATTAACATTTAGTAAGATTTAAGAAACTATTCCATCATCTATTCTATTTTTGTGAGTCTAACATCCTTATCTTTAATCCTAACTAAGGAAAAATATAACCATAACTCTCTGTCTTCTACTCCATCAAAGACCACAGAAGGATAATATATAAACCTAGAAATGACAGAGACAACTCACTGCCTGCTCAGTCACCTGAAGTTCTGTAAAGTTCCAACTTTAGCCTGTAGGCCACAGTGTTTCTGACAGACTCCTCAGCAAAGCAGGAAACTTTAAACTGTCTACCTGTATTGGCAGTTTGTCAGTCACTTTTCTCTATATCCTGCAGAATGTCGGGGAGTCTCTTCCATGATGCAGGAACCCTGTAGCAATGTCCATGTATCAGCAGTCACCTTTCTGTGGGTCCTGCATGTCCAGTTTATACAGCATAAAGTCAAATAGTCCAGACAAGAGCAGTATCTTGCCCAAATGGCTAGTTTTGCCACATTAGAAGTAAACTCCATAATGTGTTCCTTTATGTCCATCTTCCTTTCTGACACAGTTGGTGTTGCCAGGAGCAGTTATGTCTCACTGTCAAGAAAAACTCTAAACCATTTTAAATGCCATATTCTGTAGGTCTTTGAAAGGTTTGAAGAATGCCTATTTATCTCAAATACATTTCTGTATATCTAGAAATCCTAAGTAAATAATTATAAGTTTTGACATTATAGGTAATGATCTGTAATCTGTACTAAGTTATACATTTATAAATGAGCTATATAAACACAATATCTAAACAAGAGGAGAAATATACATATAACAAAATTGAACTTAAATTTGAATCAATAAATGAAAATCCATTCCAAAACAAAGTATTCATATCTATACCATAATCCCTTTTTTATGTTTTAATATTAGTACTCCATTGACATGAGACACTATTCTCCTGACAGCACCGTGTGCTTTCCCGAAAATATGTTGGACACTGTTTTTGCTCCTTCTGGAGTTCATCCTCACTTCGGCTAATGGCCTCTTGGGCAAAGAACTGCCCCCACCTTGTCCACTGATTTGGACATGTGGTCCTATGTGCTTGCAGTAGACAAACATAGAAGACTGCTGAACTTTGCCAAGCCAGGGTAAGACAGCCCTTCTACCTCCCTGATTTTGTTATGATCTGTCAAGTACTCTTGGTCTTAGCCAAAACTGGCTGTACCAACGTTGCTGTGAGACCTTGGGTGACTGTCCAGGTAGCTTGCTGTTTCTGTCCTCGCTGTACCTTTTGGAAGTTACCCATCCACACTTCCTGTCACCCTAATATCATTATTTTCCTCCTCATGTCTTGATGAGGTTGAAGATTAAACTATCACAACTATTATTCTCTTTTCCTAGTTAGATATGTTACTTACTAGACTTAAGTGTTCCAGCTTAGGACAGCTCTATTGTAAACTCCGTTATGCCTTCAACCTAGGACTAGATGTGTAGGTCATTTTGTTCTCGATTTTCCTTTTCTTAGAGCACACTTGTTATTCACTGTTTTATAGTTTTGTATCAAGCATAAATCTTTTCTTTAGACTAAAAGGGGAATTGTAGTGGGATATTCACTTTGTCTCCTTCTGTGGCTTGGAGCATGCCCATTGGGGGGTGGAGCCAGGGGCAGAAGTGACTGGTGGAACTAGTTCCCAGGAGGAGCCAGGGAATGCTCTCTTGCTGGCAGGACACAAAGAGGAGAGCATCTGGTAGAATTTTCTGGTGTTCATCTGTCAAGGTTGAAAGTTATTTCTCCCTGAATAAACATATATTCAGCCTTTTTGTTTATCCTGATCCTTATTAAACCACAATAAATTTATGTGAATTCTGTGTTTTGATTGCATGTATG
This sequence comes from Phodopus roborovskii, assembly GCF_943737965.1. Classification (NCBI taxonomy): domain Eukaryota; kingdom Metazoa; phylum Chordata; class Mammalia; order Rodentia; family Cricetidae; genus Phodopus; species Phodopus roborovskii. The sequence goes on from NW_026126433.1 coordinate 21,687,440, forward strand.
TCTGTGTGAGGGTGTTGTGTTCCCTGGAACTGGAGTTACAGAGAATTATGACCTGCCATGTGGGTAGGTGCTGGGAGTTGAACCCTGATCCTCTGGAAGAGCAGTCAGTGCTCTTAACCACCGAGCCATCTCTCCAGCCCTATTGATTTCTTTTCTTAATATTAGTGAACATATTGTAAAGAAGTATTGGGTAAGTCTATCTGAAAGGCTAAAGTAGAATGATGGCCAAATGCTAAAAATTGTATCCAATAATTGATGAATGATCATGTTAAAGCAGAAGCAAGTAAACAAAACCTAAAGCTAAAGGAAATAAAAAAAAATTCTATATAAACTTTACCAGTAGTTACTCTATCCTGAGCTACCTTGTTCAAAATTTTAATGTAATTATGTATGAATTTATCATTATTTTTATTCATTTTAAACTAACAAGTCAGTATTGATTCAGTATAATTGTTGATTTTAATGACTGCTTTATTTTCATTTTCTCTCATTTTATAGAAGACATTTGACACCTCGGAACAAAAACACTTGACCTCAAACCTAGCAGTGACAGGGGATAGAAAGTATTCATCCCATTAAAAATAAGAAATATCTATAGGTTGTGTTCAGCAATGCTCAGCCACATAAGAAAACAACATTTAAGCGAGCTACTGATTGGAAATAGGTTTATCTCAAGGGCAAATGCATTTTCTAAACAGACAGATATCTTGTCTCTTTCTGGTGACAAAAAGATTCCTTTGAGGCCATGAGTTCATGCTGAGTGATTTCCAATTAACCCATTTCAATAAATGAATGTTTTTCTCAATTCACAGGAGAGCTAGCCTTTCATGTTCGGCTTTCTTCTCACAAGATTCCTGGCAGCTTTTTTTCCCCCATTGTAGGTAGCCTCTTTCAGCTTTTGAATCTATGTTTACACATGAAATTACATATATTCAAAAGTCAATTAGTAATTCCTGAGAAACAATTATGGAAGTATACAATTACAAATGTTAAGTTTAGGTCAAAAATTAGTGGAGAGACAATAAATTTGAATAAATATCTTATTTCAAAATGTTGAAATTTTTATCAGTAAAGCATTTTGTTTAACAAGAAAACATCAAGACTCTTTAGAAGACATACTAAGCCAAGACACAGACAATCCCTAAAGGAGGAAACTTGAGCTGATAATCAGTGAAAAATAATTTTCAATCTGAGTGATTATTAAATGTAGTTTTTAGAAAGCCACAAACATAATATTGCTTATTTGTTTAAAAGCAACAACAAAATGCTAGTAGCTTAAAACAATCTATCGATGTATTGTGCATGCTTCAGGTGAGACATCTGGTCAGCATTGTTATTGCCTAGAGCAGAGAACACAGCAGATCAGAACCCATGGGACACCAACAGCCATGCTAACCAGAACATAAAACAGAAAGAGAGGTCTCTGCTAAGGCTGGCTCTTGGTAGGAATGCTCATTCTCAGAAGTGTCACTTTCATTAGGCAGAAGTTGTCAAATAGCCCAGTCCATTCCAGCCTCTTGTTTCAATTATGCATCTATTTTAATCTTACTCCATTCATTTCCTATAACCTTCCTTTCTCCCTCTTTCCAAGAAGATATACTCTATGAGGACACAAGAGCACAGACATTTTCAGCTTTTTTTCGTTGCTGTACTCTCAGCAACACTCACTAGAGATTCATAGCAGTACAAATACAGATGGCTTGAGCCCATCCCAAGACACTCAGGGCACTGAAGCAAGAGTACCACTCCTGTGATGCCATGCTGGGCTAGAAAACAACCAAACAAAAGGAACAAGGAACACATAATTTAAAATTCTGTCTTTAGGAATAAAGCTGTAGGTTGGGACCATATGGGCAGGTCCCCTGTCCGACATTGCAGCCGGTGATGGAAGGTGGGCCAGTGGGGAAACAGAGACCTGTAGTTGTGACTCATGTTGGAGTTTTATTTAGGTGGGGGTAGGAAGTTCAGGAAAGGAAAGAGAAAAGGGGTAAAGACACAGGGATAAAAGAGAGGACAGAAGAGAAAGAGGGGGAAAGAGATAGGAAAAGTCCTGTAAGCCCCTTCATAGGAACAATGGGAAAAGGAAAGAGAGAACAGAAGTGGACTGAGTATTTCCTATGAAGAGCCAGGGTACATATATATGTCAGGTGCAGGTGAGTGAGAGGTGGAGCCATATTTGCCTGGATTGCACCACTGACTACACTCTAAAATAAAATTGTCCATGTTTAGCAAAGTAAAATACTATGATTATTTTTATATCCAGTTTTTGCATTATAAATTTAGATTCATATTTCTAGAAAAAAGTAACTTAAAATAATTTCTGTTAAAATAATTTAACAATCTACAAGACTGCTGAAATTTTCAGACTGTTTGATAAGGTGAGGTTTCCTATAAGAACCTGTCATTTGGATGGGGTCTAGGTCTTATACATAGTAGCAATAATTAATACTTGATATTAGGGATAAACACCTGATATTGTAACATAGAGACAATTATAATCTTATCTTTGGACCAGAGTACTTGTCAGCCAAGAAAAGAAGTTGCTTCAACAATAGTGAGAAGTAGCACCATTACAATTAATGTAAATTGTCAAAACTGGTTTTCATTACTTTTCCTGTTTACAAGGCAAAACACCCTGATTAAAGCAACATAAGGAAAGAAGGGTTTATTTTGGATCACAGTTACAGGTTAAAGTCCACCTTAGTAGGAAAGTCATGATAACTAGTTACATTACATCCACATTCAGGAAGCAGAGGGAGATGAATGTGTGCAGTCAGATCATTTTCTCCTTTGTGAACAGTTCAGGGTCCAGTCCAAGTGCCTTAGTCACTGAAATATTGCCAAGGATATATACCGTGACCAACTCAATTTATAAAAGAAAGCATTTTATTGGAGGTTTGCTTACAGTCTGAGAGGTTTAGTCTTTATGGACATCATGGCTCAGAGCATGGAAGGAGGGAGGCATGATGCTGAAGCAATAGCTGAGAACTTATGTCTTATCCACAAAATGGAGGCACAGAGAACGGGAGAGTAGGCCTGGCTTGGGCCTTGGAAACCTCAAAGCCCACCTATAGTGACATACCTAGTCCAACAAGTCAAACTGCCTGGTCCTTCCTAAGTAGTCTAGCAAGTGGTAATCAATTATACAAATATGTGAGCCCATGGGAACCATTCCCATTCAAACCATAATACCAACTGAAGGTACCACTCACAATGTACATGGGTTTACTATATAATGAATGAATAAAAATAATTGACATTTTCTTCCTTTTTAACTTTTATCATGTACTTTTCTGGGAAATTTTAAATTCTTGCCTTACAGTATTTAATTGTATTTATATTGTGTTATAACGTATTAGAATGTATGTCTATCTAACCATAATTTGATACCCATTCATTGGTATACTACCCTTTTCCCTTCCTAGGGAATATTGATAATGTAAAAAAAGATACAGGTTTCTGACTGTAGTACCATTAAATAATTTCTTCTATGATACACAATATTACTGCATAGGCATGTAATTGTGCAATGAATATTGAAAGTTTTGGATAAATTTTTCATTTTTGACAATTAAACATAAGAAGTTATACAAGTGGCAGGACAGTTGTGCCACATGCCTTTAATACCAACACTCGGGAGGCAGAGGCAGGAGGATCTCTGTGAGTTCAAGGCCAGCCTGGTCTACAATACCTAGTTCCAGGATAGGCTCCAAACTAATAGAGAAGCCCTGTCTCAGAAAACAAACCAAAACAAACAGAAACCAAATATTACATGAGCTTATTCAATGAAAACACTGAAACAGAGCATGAGGGAGAATTAATTTGTAACCAGAAATTATGAAAATAAATTTCTGGAAAAAAAAAGTCATTTGGGAAATTGTCCTGGTAAAAAATTAAGAATCAGCCAAACTTAGCTATATGTGAATTCACATCAAAGAAAGAATGATTCCTTTGAACAAAAGTAGATATTAATAGTTTTCTAAAGAAAGGAGACCCCCCTATGTATCTATTGGTGTTAATCAAACAGATATAAAGGGAACATTTTGAAGCTGCTTGACAAGTTTACAGAGTTATCAACTTGCTAAAACGTTTACTTAGGGATGATAAACTAAACTTTGATTTGTAAAAAGGCTCTGAGAAGAGAGTCTCTATAAATGTGTGCACTCAATGACCCACCCATCAATAACCATGACCTCCTTGCTTCATTGATCTTGATTTTAGTCCTTAGTTAAATGTCTAAAGATAATGTAAGATGCCTGGAGAAATGTAAACATGACTCTCCAACAAATCTCTTCCCTCGTCTCATTCTTAAAATGTAAACAAATTATTTACATTTTTCTCATAATTTTATTCTGCATGGTATATATCTCCTAGCAATTGTTTTTAAAAAAAAATTTTGGGATCATCAATGGCACAGAAGTAAATAGAGAATAGAGAATAAAGGAATCTAAAATGGCTTAAAGACACTTAAGGAAGTGTGCAACTTCCTTAGACATCAGAGAAATGCAAATCAAAACAACTCTGAGATACCATCTTATGCCTGCCAGAATGGCCAAAATCAAAAACACCAAAGACATTTGATGCTTCAGATGATGTGGAGAAAAAGGAACACTCTTCCAATGATGGTGGGAGTGCAAACTCATACAGCCACTTTGGAAATTAGTATGGAGGTTCCTCAGGAAAATGGGAATCAGTCTACCTCAAGATCCAGTAATTCCACTCTTAGGCATATACCCAAAATTATGCACATTCATTCAACAAGGACATCTGTTCAGCTATGTTCATAGCAGCATTATTTGTAATAGCCAGAACCTGGAAGCAACCTAAATGCCCCACAACTGAAGAATATATGGAGAAAGTGTGGTATATTTACACAATAGAGTACTACTTGGTGGAATAGAAGGCAATAGAATCTGGAAATTCACAGGCAATGGATGGAACTACAAGAAACCATCCTGAGTGAGGTAACCCAGTCACAAAAAGACAAATTTGGTATGTACTCACTCATATATGGCTTTTAGACGTAAAGCAAAGGATTACCAGCCTACAATACACACTGCCACAAAAACTAGGAAATAAGGAAAACCCTAAGAGAGACATACATATTCCCCCAGAGAAGGAAAAAGGGACAATGTAAATTGGGAATATGGGGGAGAGAAGATGGAGCTAGGAGAAACAGGAGGGCAGAGGTGGGCATGATGAAGCAGGAATTTTGAGTAAGGAAAATAATAGAGGAGATCAAGAAAAGGGATAAAAGAGGGAGCCATTATAGTTTTTAAGAGAAATTTGGCACTAGGAAAATATCTAGAGATCTACAATGATGACCCCAACTAACAATCTAAGCAATAGTGGAGAGGCTACCTTAAAGTGTCCTCCCCTGATAATGAGATTGATGGCTACAATGTATGTCATCTAGTAGCTTATGGAAGCAGAAGCAGACACCCACATCGAAACACTAAGCTGAACTCTTGGAATCCAGTTATAGACAGGGAGGAGTGATGACCAAAGACCAGGCTGGAAAAAAACATAGGAACTGCTAAACTGAACAAGGGCAGAGCTCAAGGACTCCAGTCTGACAGCTGGGAAACTGACATAGGACCAACCCAGATTCCCCGAATGTGGTGTTAGTTGGGAGGACTGAGCACTCTATGTGGCCTCTGGTAGTGGATCAGTATTTATAGCTAGTATACGAGTGGACTTTGGGAGCCCATTCCACATAGAGGGATACTCACTCACCCTAGACACATGGAGAGGGCTTGAGTCCTTCTCCAATGATATGGCAGACTTTGAAGATTCCCCATGAAAGCCCTCACCCTCCCTGGGGAGCAGAAAGGGTTTTGGAGGGGGGACAGGGGAAGATGGCAGGGTGCATAAACTGAGATTGATATGTAAAACAAGGTTGTTTCAAATTTAAATAAAAAGTATAATAAAAAGAAATATTTCAGCTGGGTGATGGTGGTGCACACCTTTAGTATCAGCACTAGGGAGGCAGAGGTAGCCAGATTCCTGTGAGTTTGAACTAGCCTAGTCTGCAAAAGCCTCCAAAGCCACAGAGAAACCCTGTCTCGAAAAACCAAATAAATAAATAAATAATTCAATAATTCAATAATTCAAAGACAAAGTTTAATCACTTTGCTTGAACTTTGGAAGCAGAATGTTTATTTTTTACTAATATTTAGTTCTATCCAAAGTTACACACACACACATATGTTTGTTTTTTTTTCCTCAGAGTGATTCAGAAATATTTGAAATTTTCTTTTTTGAACAAGAAGAAAATTAATAGGAGCTAGAGAAATGTTTCAGTGTTTAACAGCACTGGTTGCTCTTCCAGAACACCTGGTTTCAATTCTCAGCACCTCTATGGCAGCTCAAAATTATCTCTAACTTCAGTTGTAGGGGACCTGACACCCTCACACAGACATTTAAGCAAGCAAAATACTAATGCATATAAAATAAAATAAGCATTATTTTAAAAATTACAGAAACTAAAAAAATAAGTAAATGGATATACAAATATGACAGTAAATTGTATTACAATAGATTATATCAATATAAAGTAACTTAAAACATAATAATCAATTTATGAAAATATGCAATTAACTATGTATTAACAATAACTATAAAATAAAGATTTTATGTAATAGGCACTAAAATAATATCTATGATATATATAAACAGTTGAATTTTATTCAGCCATGAAGAAATATAAAGTCATGACATTTCAAGGAAATAAATACCATTGGCAAACATTACATCAAATACAACATGTTCCCTCTCATAGTCATATCTTATTTTTTAATATTTACTTATGTGATATGCAGACATGGGCAAGGGTTGAGCTCGGGAAACAAAAAACATAAGCCTTAAAGGGAGGGAGAGAGAGTGGAACACATGTGATTTAAACACAGGTAGAAAACTGCAACAGTGTAGGGAATGGAGAAGACACAAGGTGGGAGAGAAGAAGAGGAACTGGGCACAACCAAAACATATTGGTAAGACTATGTAGTACAACAGAGAAGACAAAGTGAGAGCTACTGGCAGGACAGTGGCTGTCATGGTGAACAAAGTCATTCAAAGACATGGGGTGCTTGGAGGTAACTATTAAGTAAATTTCAGGAGGAAAATGTTAAAGAGGTCTGGATAGGATTTTTAGCATGCAGCTGTTCAGGATTATTTGTTTATATCACGTCAAGATGTATCACTGTGGTTAGTTTAATAAAGAGCTGAATGGTCAATAGCTAGGCAGGACTTTCAGGGAAAAAGAGGAACTCAGGGAGAATCTAGACACTATGTACAGAATAGAAAAGGGATAAAACAAACATGGTAGAACATAGATTAATTTTAAAAAAAAGATTAAATATAAAAGCCTAAGATAAAGGCTAAGCTTTCACGATTGACAATAAGTCCCAATGTCATTATTTGGGGAGATAGTAATCCAAGAAATGTCCAATGAGAAAGACCTAGTGCATTCAACACTGTCCTGTCATTCAATTTTATAGACCGAGACAAAGTCTTAGACCAATGATTACCCAGCATGTATGCTGCTGAGTGTTGTGTTACGAGCAGTTTTTCACACCAGCCTGGTCCCATAGCTGCCTTAGCCCCAAATAACACACAGAGATTCTGTATTGGATATAATGCTGTTGGCCTGTTTCTAGTGTTTCTTATTGGCTAGCTCTTTCTTAAATATTAATACATTTCTATTAATCTAAGTGTTTTCACATGGTCTTATCTTACTGGAAGGAGGGTCCAGACCTCTTTCATTCTAGTATCTACATCTTGAATCTCCTTCACTACTCCATCTCCCAGAATTCACTCCCTACATCTTGAATTTCCTTCACTACTACATCTCTCAGAATCCTATTGTCTCCTAGTCCTGCCTATCTTGTCTTCCTATTTGCTAATAGTGCTATATTCATTAACCAATAAGAGAAACATATTTACAGAATGACATCTCCCATCAGTGTTGTGTCAAAGAACCACTATGAAATGAGTGCAGGTTCCTTGCAGAATCTCAAACAACCCCTGGATTCTTTGTCAATGTAAGAATGGTGTAGAAACCCACAGCTAAACACTGAGCAGAATTGGAATCCACATGCAGAGAGGAAGGAGTGATAAGAAAATGGGGACAAGAACAGGCTACAGAAACCCACAGAGACATCTGACCTGAACAAGGAGTTGTTAATGGACCCCCTAGACTGATAGCTGGGAAACCAGCATTGGACTGACTCAGACCCCTGAACATGGGCCTCAGTAAGAAGACATAGGCAGTTTACGGGACCTCTGACAGTGAAACCAGGATGCATGAAAGGACTTTGGGAGCACATTCCCCATGGAGGGATACTCCCCTAACCTAGAGGCAGGAGGGAGGGCCTAGTTCCTATTCCAAATGACTTGACTGATTTTGTTGATCCCTTCTGAAAGGCATTACCCTCCCTGTGGAGAGTGTGGGGGAAATGGGATCTGAGGGTTGTGGGGGGCATGGGAGGAAGGGAGGGATGGAGGGAGAGGGAACTGAGATTGATATGTAAAATAAGAAAAAAAATAATAAATAAAATAAAAAAGAATGGTGTAGAAAATATGGCTTCCAAAGTCAATTACCCAGAAAATAAATATCCTCATTAATAATGGACTAGAAGAAAGACAAAACATTCAGAAGTGGCCTTAAAGACTATTAACCTGGATATTTATATCGAAGATGTTGAAGCAGGACAGAGATGAATAGAATCAAGTTATGGTTTTGAAATGTGATAGGATATAATACATCTTGCACAAGATACTTGTGTAAGATATAAATCGTGCCTGTGTTATCCTACATGTTAAAAGCATTGAACTAGAAAAACTGATGCTTGCTCTATGACTAAAGATTAAGAACTACTAAATTCCTCAAATAATGTTATGCTTTGTCTATTTAATGAGCAGTGTGAAATCAGAGTTCATTAACTGAGTGGTTGTTTGGGTTTATGTATGTGTTTGCCCTCTGTACATGTTTGAGGAATTATATTTTAAAAACAATTAAAAATTTCAAAGTTCTGACTCAAAGTATAATAGCATCTACAAATAAATAAATAACCCAAATACAAAATTTTTTAGGGAAAGGTTACAGCATAATCAGAAAGGAAATAAAAATGAAATCTTCCCCATCTAATTTTTAAGCTAGAGAATTTTGCTTTACGCATTTTAGCTGATCAGTTGCACACCTCAGCATTTTCTTCTAAAACCCTCAATTATATTTTTAGAAATCCTTCATTTTTATATAGGCTTTAGTTCAACCTTTAACTCACCAAGATTTTTCGGGAACAACAGCCATATAATGATTTGATTTTATTTTCAAGTTAATAGCATCACTATATCAAACATCAAATTATCTGGCAAAAGTACAAGGAGCCATTTCAGGTGATTAAAAAGAAAGATGGCTTCTAGAATGAATGTGTGATTGTAATTTATCCTTGAGACAAAATAAAAAGAACAGTATGAAACACAACATGCCCAATAACAGTTTATCACATATAAAAAAGAATTGGGAAGGTGATGAAATAATGCATTTAAAGAAAAAAATACACCATTTTTGTTAAATAAACTGTCAAACTCAGGGGATGAGATCAAGGCCACTGTTTTCATCATTCTAAATAAAATGAAAGAAGAAAATTTCAATCTACAAGTTTATTTCTATATCATATTAGAAGAATAAAGATAACAGAAAAATGACTGAATTTATCATTGCACTTAAGTTGGACCTGTGCTCAATCCACTAAAAAATATATATGAACTCAACAGAAAGTGGCTGGCCAGAGGGAGAGGGAAAGAGGCAAGCACCATATTTCCCAGGTAAGCAAACATCCCCTAATCTCTAACACATCATTTATCACAAAAGGCAACATGCCTTTAGACAACATGACAGAACAGCTATAAATTTCCAAATATTCCAAAAAGGATTATTTTTAAATCATTCTGCCTGGCAAAATTTCCATGTAAAGATCTATATTTATGAAATCAGTTGCTAACACAGATGGAAACTTATAACAAAACCTGTGACATTCCCTCTCAAATTTTCTTGTGAAAATTTAACAGTCATTGACTTTTTTAGTTATGAATATGTGTACATGTATATATAATTAAGATATTTAGTGTTAGGTGTAGCCGTTCACAGGTTAAAACAGGACTTCCTTTCAAACTATACAAATGTATCATTTTATTTTAAATTATGTTTCATAAAATTGATATGGAGTCTGTTCTTTCGTTTCAAACAGTTTTAATGGATTTTACCACATTACTTCTTCATAACTCTGTACACTACAAAAAATATAAATTATTTGTTATTAATTTAGTCTGAAAGATCTGATATCTGATATCCATTCATTTTATAAAAAGATCATTCTATCTCTATTAGCCACAGGCTGAGGGTATACTAATGAAATAAGGCCAGCCCTGCCTTCATTGAGTTCATGTTCTAATGAGCAAAAAAGCTGACTGTAAACACAGAATCTATGTTTGTCCTTGGTTACGTGCTATGTGAAAGCATCAAGCACAGTAGAGAAAGTGTGTACATCTCAATTAGATGATATTTGGAGGAAGTCATAATCAAAAAATTGGAGTGATCTGAATTACTGGGGAGAGGGAATTTAAAGGAAAGTTAGCAGAACATTGAAGTGGTGACTTTCCCAGTGTTTTCACAACTGACTCAGAGTATTCAGGGCTGAGTAAATAAGAGCACCAGCTAGAGAGTATAGAAGAGAAGAAATGGAATTCTAAAATTAGGTAAGATCCTCTATGGTTTAAGAGAAGTATTTCAGATGTTCCTTGGAGTAAACTGCCAAACCCCAAAACACGGAATGCCTCACCCTGACATTTTAAAGGACTGTTTGCACTAGTAAGAGGAGATACCGGAATAGTAGTGAGGCAACAGAAACAATATATGCATAAATCCAGGGAGAGGGGTGGTACTTTCTTCTAGTGAGTTAGCAGAAGAGATGGTGCCAAGTGGCAGAAATCTTGGTATAGTTTGAAATGAAAGTTGACAGGATTTGAGAATCTACAGCATATGGTCCACAGAGAGTAAGAATGGAAACTTGAAAGAATGCTTTCATTGACTAAAACAAGGTCTTATGGGAAAAACTAACATTTTCTTGCTTCTGCATATCTACAAACTGGGGAAAAATAGGAATGAACACGGGCTAAAGGATAATTGAATAGTAACTGTATTTTGGAAGTTAAAAGTATTGAATTACATTAATCTTTCTGTGGTTTATTTACATTCCAAAAGGATATTGTAATGTCTCAGCGAAGGTCCCCTTGTCTGAAAACGGGTTCCATTGCTTTAGAAAGTGAATGTTTCTCTTCCTCTCTCCAGCAATGGCGACAATTGTGCAGTAGTTTCTTTACAATTCTCAGTCATATAACTCTGGGCTTTCTTCCTGTGCTTGGCCCCTCTGTGTATGCTGTGTGACCTCTGCCTAGACAGTTTTGCTTTAAGGGAGGGGTGTGCAAGTGAGCCCATGCTGTCACAGTCTATCCTTTTTGTTCTCTCAAAATGAAAGAAATAAACACATGAATTAAAAACCTACCAAGTCAGTAGGTGGGAACTAAGAATCAGTGATTATTAATATGTGTTTCTTCCACAAAGCTTTCTTCCTACCTTTCTTTCCAAAGCTTTTTGCTTTGAGTAGTTCAATAGCATATGTCTTTGGGTTATTTTAAGTTTACATTTTCTGTACTTATTTTGAACCTTTCACCTTGATGAAAAGCAGACTATTTATAAAATTTAAATTCAAATGGAAGCAAGGATAAACAAAAGCAGCAGACTTATGGGGTCAGCATGTAGATCAGTGTTATAGCATTCAACTAAACTAGCATGCATGAGGCACTGGAACACAAACACACACACACACACACACACACACACACACACACACACACACACTGTTCCCTATCTTGTAAATCCATCTCCATTCTGCCAGACTAATTTTTTAAATTATTTCTTTTATCTTTTGAAATTATCATTAAATACATCATTTTTCTTCTTTCAAACCCTCATATATTTTCCTCACTGTTTTTTTTTTCTAGTTTATGCCCTACTTTTTTTATTAGCTGTTACATACAAATATGTAGGTGTATATGCACCTGTATCCAACTACCCAGGGTTAGCACAGTCTGGGGGTAGACTCTATAACTACCACTTTACTAAGTCACATAATCCCTAACTGAATTCTAAATATTTGTCCTCATACCTAAAGGTAAATATACTCACACTTCACCAAGGAAATTTTTCTTGGTCATTTTTCACACCTGTATTCCTAAATTACATAGTACATTCAGCATATATATCTTCTCTTTTAGGCGATATCTACAAAGTTCCTAACATAGCAATACTATTCTTTCTAACTTTATCTCAATATTCCTTTGAACTTCTTTCATTGTTCCTATGTAGTTACAGCATAATTTTAATGAATAAATCATTAATTTATATAATTGTCCCACAAATTATTACTCAGATGAGCTTTAAAGCACTTATGACCCATGTGTTTTACCATTCCTCTCTGATGGTTGGCTAGCATCAGTATCCCAAGTCTTCACTTGTTCTATGCATTCCATGGAGTGCTTATTACTTCCTCAACCTCTGTCTAAAATTCCTTTATTGTTTCTGAAGAAATCATCCATGAGAGGGAAATTGACTCTTGGAGCATCACATCCTTGCCTGTCTTTAAATCACATGTGTGTTCTTGAGCTTAACAGTTTCCCTTGGGATTTCAAAAGGGATTCTTATATTTTGTGTGTGTGTGTGTGTGTGTGTGTGTGTGTGTTTATTGTGGTGGGCAGTGCTTTTCTCTCAAGAAGGCTGTTAAGTCCCATGTCTGTCCAAGTAGCATTCACTGACTCAGTTACTATGTGTTGGATAAATGTCATGCCATTTACCCTGATAATTCATATCTGTTTTTCTTACACCATCTCAATGATGCTTTTGTATGTTAGGTATGCCATTTGTAAAGCTCATATTATTATTTATGTGCTGCACTTTTGCTCAGGTTTCTGGCTTCTTTGCTTTGTTTTATTTCTGTCTTTCTATCATTTTTATATAATTTTTATATCATTTCATTGATACACTTTTTTTTAATGCCCTTTGAAGTTTACTCAAATTCACTATTCAAACTTTTCCTTGAAGCTTCTCTTGTTGAAATTCCCAAGGACCTATTTCTTTAAATAATTTGTCTACTATCTTTGATCCTATAAACAAAATAATATATTTACTTATACTTTTATGCAGATACTTTTGATATATCATTTAAAATCTAAATTCCCTCAAAATAACCCCAAACTCAGAGGGTGTGACATTTCTCTCTCTCTCTCTCTCTCTCTCTCTCTCTCTCTCTTCATCTCTACAATACATTTTAGGTCAATAGTTGAATGTTTGGAGCATGTCATTCAGTCACTGATATTAACATCATGGTCAGTGAGATGGCTCAGTGGATAAAGGCTCTTTTCACCATGGCTCATGACCTGAGTTCAATACCCAGGACCAACAGGAGAGAACTAAATCCTGCAAGTTGTCCTCTGACTTCCTGTTGGCTGGAATGCACACATGTTGGTGAACACACAGAAAATAGATTATGCATTTTAGAGAGAAAAGAAAAGAAATTACCTGCAGAATGACTTACATAGACTTTACGTAAAATAATTCCAATACTGCAGAAAGAAGAGATAGTATTTAACTAGTTTTTGGTTTCTAATCATTCTTTTTTATCTCATTCGATTTCGTGTACACTCTCCTTTTGAATCATGGTGGCAACAAGTTGCTGGACACTGAAAAGTTTCTTGTTTTTTGTTTGTTTTCCTTTTTGTCTTTCATCCTGCTTTTCTAGGATCCCAGCAGCCACTCAGAAGTAACTTCAGTCCAGTCGCTGATGCAGCTCCATTCAACCACTTGCTGTGTCATAGTGACTGTTTTAAAACGTCAGTGCTTCTCTTTGCACTCCTGTATTCAAATGAGAATGATTTACATCTACTTATAATTGTCTCAAAGAGTACTTACACATGGAAACAGGAATGGAGGAAATCACTATTTTGGCATTTTTGACTGAAATTAAATATATCCAAAGATGTTTTCCTTTACATGTTCCAAACTATTAAGAAAACGTATGTAAGTGATACTGAAAAAGTGACTAATAAAAAAGTGAGTGTGACCTCTTCTGTGCTTCTGCATGCCTTTCTCATGTCTCAAAACAGAGACTTTCATTTGAAACATACTGTTAGCAACAAAAACAGGAATTTGAGTTAGTTTTTTCTTAACTAATTTTTCACTTAATACTTGAGGTTAGGTATACCCATTTCTTAACACTTTCATCTTTTGACTAAAACAGCATTTCTTCATATATAAAAATTTTCTCCTCCCTAGAGAAGACACTCTCCTCCATACTCAGCATCCCCTAGTTGCCTGTAGTTCTAAGTGAAGGTTTGAGACCTCTTGAACTCCTCCCCTTTTTCTGTCCACATACCAAGTCTATTGTTGTCCTTGTTAAGATCATGTATGATGCTGTATTTTATGGATGTTTGGGGAGTTCAATGCCAGAAAAGTAATGAGAGTTGGAGGGTAGTAGACAATAATCTCACTAGATCCCTCAGGAGCTAAAGGTGGCTTCTCAGCCCCTGCCTGTGCCTGCAGATTTATGCTTTAATCAGATCATCAGGGACAGGGCTGCCTGAACAGCACATTTTGTATTTGTCTTCTAGCTAACAAATAGGATCCCAAAAAGCAAGCTGTAGAAGGAAGATAATAATCATAGCTTGATTCCCAGTGGTTAAATATTCCAACCCCTGAAACAGAGACTTTCATTTATATCCCTCCTCTGGATTCTCAGAGTTGTTTTCCCCTTATCATACTATTTTTCTTAATTACTTGGGAATTTCATATAGTGCACCCTATCAAATTTGTTCCCCATTCTTCCCAGGTCCACCCTCCCATTCTTTTGAGCCCCCCACACTCAAAATAATACACCAAGACCTTTTTGTCAAGTTTTAAGAACAGGAATATTTATTGGATACTTCAGGAGATTCTGTATAGTGGTTTAGTAATGATTAGGATAAACAAATAGGCCCAACAGATGTTTATTCAGGAAGAAATAAATTACAACCTGATAGATGAACACTAGCAGTTTCCACC
Organism: Phodopus roborovskii; assembly: GCF_943737965.1. Lineage (NCBI taxonomy): Eukaryota > Metazoa > Chordata > Mammalia > Rodentia > Cricetidae > Phodopus > Phodopus roborovskii. The sequence continues at coordinate 21,702,594 of NW_026126433.1, forward strand.
AGATGTTCTCCTCTCTGTGTCCTGCCAGCCAACAAGAGAGTGCTCCCAGGCTCCTGCTGAGACCTAGTTCCCCAGGTCACTCCCACCCCAGTTCCAACCCCCCAATGGGCGTGGTCAGTCCACAGAGGCAAGCAGAGTGATTATCCCACAACAATTCTGTTTTAAGAATTATGAACCAGACACTATTTTGACCAACTATCTCCAACGGAATTTTAATATATTTTGGGAAAAAAATTTATTTATTTATTTTATATAACCAAGTCCATTTAAATAAAAACAAACATTTATAGACAATATTTGGGAAATTGGGCGTAGTTGTTTCCAAACTACTTCCTGCTGGTAAGGGGCACTGTCATGGGAGATTCTAAGAAGATGCAGAAATCCTGGCTATAGTCTGTAAGGCTGCTTTGTCCAGCTGTTTTGAATGTAGGACCACATGGTAGTCTGTTTCAGGCAGTCTGGCTTGATCAAACCACATTAGTTTGGAAGGAATCCACATCTTTTCATTTTCTGTGGAAACAAAAATAGAAATCCTTTTCCCCAGTAACTTGTCCTTGAACTTAAATTTTGGAGTCAAAGCATTTTTTTTATTTAATTTATTATTTTACATGTTGATCCCAGTTCCTTCTCCCTCCCTCCCTCCTTCCCTCCCTTTTACCCTCTCTGCCCTCTCACATGCACTCTAACCACCCTCCCCTCCCATCCCCCCCACCCCAATTCCATATGTAGGAGAATGACATACAGTTGGAGTCATGTAGATCTGACAGGTCATGTGAAGTAGGGACTAGGGCTTCTCTCCTGTCTCTAGATTAAGGCAGTTATCCCTCCATGAGGGATGTGTTAGCAAGGTCCTTTTGTGCACCAGGGATACATCCTGGCTCCACTGTCCAAGGTCCCTTATACTTCTCAGTCCTTCAGGCTGAGACCCATATTCAGGGAGGCCTGAGTCAGTTCCCTGCTGGCTTCCCAGCTATCAGTCTGGTGGCTACTTAGCTCCTCCTTGTTCAGGTAAGCTGTCTCTATGTGTTTCTGCTGTCTGGTCTTGTCCTCTCCATCTGCATCTGGGTTCTACTTCGACTCAGTGTTTATGTATGGGTGTTTGCTCCTGTTTCCATCAGGCATTAGTTGAGGGCTCCATGGATAAGTTAGTTGTTGATCTCATTCTCCGGGAAGGGCATTTATGGTAGCCTTTCCAGGGAAGCTCAAATTATTATTTGGCAGCAGTCTTGTAGTTCTCTAGACCTTTCTTTGTGTTCAATTTTATGCAAGCAAATATTTTTACCTGTCTTGTCCTAATTTGATTTCTGTTGCTGTGGTGAAACAGACCAAAAGCAATTTGGAGTGGAGAGTGTTTTCTTAGCTTACAGGCTATAGTCCATCCTGGAAAGAAAGCAAGGAATGAACTCAAGAATAGAAATTGAAGTAAAAACTGAAACAGACATCACTGAAGAATATTGCTTGCTGGATTGCTCCCCATGGCTGGCTTACCTTGCTTTCTTATAAAACTCAGGACCACTTTCTTAGGAATGGCTCCAATCATGATGAGTTGGGATCTCTTACATCTGTCATTAATCAAGAAAATGCTCTACCACCTTGTCTACAGGACAATCTAATTGAAAAGTTTTCTCACTTGAGGTTCTTTCTTTTCAAATGACTCTACTTGGTGTCAACCTGAGGAAAAACATCAACCATGTATATATACAAAGCAGAATGAGACATTTCTTTTTTTTTTTTTTTTTGTGGTCTGTATTGAATAAATATATAATGTTTTTCCTCATATTGCTGCTGTTAATCATTTGGCAAATTACTCCCATCTTTTTAATAATTCAGCATCTGGTCTTGTTTCCTCATTATCTAAACAGTAGCTAATGTTGTTCTTTATTGTATATAGGATTTTAGAATAAACTAATTTAGTCCTCAAATTGTAACTGCAATTAATCTATTCACTCCTAAATGTAGATTATTGATTATATAACTTTAAAAAACTATTCATTCCCAAAATCTTGAAAGATAAGTTTTATTTGTGTGATTTATCCTATACTTTGATACATTTAGCATAGGGAATTTATTTAATTATTTTTATTATTCATGTCAAGGGAACCTACAGAAACCATCATGGACATGTTTTCATAGGACATTTTCATTTGGCTTCTGTCCATTCTTTTGTCAACATGGACAATAGAAAAATAGTTTGTGAAGTTGAGGTGGTGAAATGATAAGAGCAGGGCTTAAGAGATGGCACAGCAAGTAAGGGCAAGTGTGGGCAGACTGATGACCTACATTTGATATCTGAGATTCACATAGGAGAAGGAGACAATCAAGACTTTTGATTGTCATTTTACTTCTGTTTGTGTGCAACCCCTCCCCATCACACACATGCAAATAAATAAATAAATAAATAAATAAATAAATTTTTTAAATAAGGAAGGGACAGTAAGACCATCTAACAGAACCAGGAAAACAATGAAACATTGGGAACTAGGCTGAAAAGCAGCCAGCTACAAAGAATAGGTCAGCAGAAAGCAATAAACTTGTCAAGACTGAGATTCCTAGCCATGGAAAGAGAAGTGAGTCTGTAACAATTATTTTCCTGAAGCATTTATAAGTATGTGTGTAAAGGAGTATGTGTGTGAAAAGGGCACAATGAGAATGAAGATCTTAAATTCCACACTCTCAATCATTCCAGAATGAGAATACATAGCACTGACATACATAAATATCACTAACCAAGTGACGACTTCCCTGGTTCAAGTCTTCCCATTACTCTATTTTATTTTTATATGCTATGAAATAAACATACTAATGGTGTCTTCAGCATGGGCTTCTTAGTAACCAATTCAAAGCATATTGGGAGAGTATTAAAAAAATGTGATAAGCACCATGATGAGTTCAACAAACATTGATAACTTAACTAATCATTCAAATTGTCATAAGATCTCAGGAATCATCTTTTTTCACTATTAGTTAAGAGTTATTTTACCTTGTATTTAACAATCATCCTCTGGGAAGTTCAAATAAAGTGATTTTTTTTTCATAATATAGGAAATAAAGTCTTTCCAGAAAATTCTAGGTTTCATTTATAGCTACAGTGCTGGTACCTTTCAAGAATATTTTGGAGCTCTCATGCCCTTCACCTGAAAGTCTTTCTAAGCTACCCTGAAGTGGAAATAGCGAAGTCAATGCTTCTGTCTTGAATTTTTTAAAGATACCTGTCATTATGACTTTCATGAAGCCTCTTCAGAATTCAGACTGAAATGAATTTCCCAATATAATAATCTAAAGGTAGTTCCTTAGAATATGACAGACTATCTTCATGTCTGTTGCCTCACCAGGAGCCATAGTGGACTAGAAAATGGGATGACAAAAACTGATTTCCTCCTTTGGTTTCTCTGTTTTTTTTGCCACATGAGGACACAGTATTTGTACCTTCTACTGCATGAGGATGTCACAAGAATGCCCTCAATAGATGAGAAAATAAATGTCTTCTTTGCATACATTACTCAGACCCACCCATGTCCTTATATTAGGATGGAGAAATCAAGACAGACATTTCCATATAACCAGGTGCTGTAGCCACATGGAGATGATAAAGTTGATTGTCAGCTACATTATTCTTCAGTACACTTAGGGTACATTCACTCAACATGAGCTCCAGAACTACATCACCTATGAAGATTTGATTTTTATAAAATTTAAAAAAAAATAAAATAACAAAATAAAGGAGAGTTTGATTACCCTAAGTTTGTGACCATATTAGAAACATATTTATCCTACTGGATTGGAAACTCTAATTTGACATTACATTACATGAAGAATCCTAATATATTTTGTAAATATAAAGAAAAATTATTGAAGAACAATAATAAAAACTAGATAATCCAAAAATTAAATGTAACTTATGTAAAGATTTCACAGTAAGCCAGACATTGGTGGCACACACCTTTAGTTCCAGCACTTGGGAAGCAGAGGCAGGTAGATCTCTTTGAGTTTGGGGCCAGACTGGTCTACAGGGTGAATTCCAAAGTTCCAGGATAGGCTCCAAAGCTACACAAAGAAACCCTGTCTCAAAAACAAAACAAAACAAAACAAAACAAACAACAACAAAAAGATTTCACAGTATTTGGTGCTAGGCAATTCATTGCATTTTTCCTAGGGAATTTGAAAATGATATGTACACTGAATAAAGATAAGATATTTCAAAACTGATTAAAGTTAATGCCACCATCATGTATGTGTCAAAAATATCAAAGAATTATATAATCCTTTAGTCAATGCTTTATTTTCTTGTGAGTCTTATGATGAATATGAGATACCTGTGGATAAGTTTGCATCTTATCAAAATGTGTTTTTCATTACAATATTTATCATTTTGTAAGTAGAGTATATAAATAATATAAATAAATAAAAATGATCTCACTGGAAGGAGAGTTTATCTCAGAAGACAGTAGTATGAAGTTAGATGAATTTCTGTATACCCTGAATATTTCAATAAATGAATGAAAAATTCTGGAGCTGTTAGTTCTACAATATGGAGTTAAAAATCATTAAATTAAATTGCTTTACAAACTCCAATGTCTGTCCAAAACTGTTGTTGATCATATGGAAAGAGTTCTGTGCCCAGGAATGGTAAAACCAAGTCTTGTTCTATGAACAATACTTTTGAGTGTTGATGTGGGCCTTTGATTCAGAGGAGTGCACCTGATTTCAAATAGATTTTTCTCATCATCCCAAATACTTAGCTAAGACAATATCTGCATAGTTGTTTCAGCAACTAAAGCACTGGACCAAAGAGTGATTTAAGAACACCCATGGGAGAAACCATTTACAGAAGAATTCTGTGTGTGGAAATGACTCCTATTTATGCCTATAAGTAATTTTGTTTTTCATCAAAATCATTGTTTAATATTATGACATTACTTCATATTGGTTACATGGTCTTAGCTTTATAGGTTATATTTTTATACAATTTGGGGGAATTACATGTTTTTATTCTTTTGTTTTAAAATGAGATCAGAAGATCAAAACTGTAACTCACAGGAAGACATTTATGTAAATCTGTGATTTACAGCCATTTCAATTTAAAGCAGGAGCACTCAATCTATGGGTCCTGACCTCTCTGGGGGGTTGGACAACCCTGCACAGGGGTCACATGTCAGATATCATACATATCAGATATTTGTGTTATGAATCATAACAGTAGCAAAATCACAGTTATGTCACAGCATTAGGAAGAGACCACTGATCTAGAAAATAAAAACAATACTAGTTTCACAATCACATTTTTAAAACTGGCACAACCTGACAGGAAAGCTGAGAAGGGTGTTTTCTATTCAAAAACAATAAAGGGGGCCCATGGATGCCCAAAAGCATGGAGAAAGTGAATCTAGTGTAGCAGCTAAAAGCTTCTACATAAAAATCAAGTTTTTCTCTTTCGCTTAAAAAAACTCAGGTGGCTGTAGGAGCACAAGTTTATATGCAGGTTTTCAATTATATTGTATATGTCTGTTCTGTACTACAAAGGTGAACTGCAATAATGGTAAAATAGAGTATATGGCCCACAAAGCTAGAGAGTTGTCTGTCTCTTTATACAAATATTGACAGCTTTTGCATGATAGAAAATAGGGGATATACTTGTCACTTTTGTGCTCAAAGTTTATTAAGTGGGAATAGGGAAGCATTATCCAAAAAATATTTACAAACTGATAAATTAACATATAATAGTGTAAGAATTTTGTTTACTCAAAAGACATGTGCTATGACAGAAATTTATGGGATGTGAAAAAAGCCATGTTATTAAAAAGTCCTCCATAAGCAGAACAAAAAGAATACACCACAAAACCAAACTAACAGAAATATGAGATGTAAATGATGAATTATAAAGATAACATATGAACTGGCAATCTAAAAGTAATGGTTTCACATGCCAAGCATGTGCATGTAAAGTCTTGAGACTTGTCATGAGAAAAATAAACCAAGATTTAACAATAACAGTGCTGATGATGGAAAAGAACACTCAGAAATACCTCAACTCTAACAAATTAATCAGGTTAAAGGTTATCATTGTCATTTGATAGGAAGAAAATAGACATTTTACACACTTCCAGTGGAAAGAAAATTGAGAACAGTTATTCTGAAAAATAGTTGTGTAATTTTGCAAATTTTACAATCATATAACATACTTGTTTTCTGAAACATGATTCAAAGTAAAAGCAAAAAAGACATGAATAGACTTGTATACAATAAGATTTAATGCACATCAAGCAGATAGCACAAATATACACAAACTAAATACAAGACCTTGGCATTGTAATCTGGCCATAAAATGGAATGTGAACAGGAAAAGAAAATAAATGAACCCATTCTACATGAAATGATACCCTATAGACCTAATTCAGTAAAATTAAATACATATAAATTCCAAACATTGGAAACCACTGCTGCCAGTGCCCAGGGTGAGGGGAGATGGTTGAAAGGACAAATGAGAAGCCATACAGTGTACTCTTGGTATTATATTCCTTGATTTAGCTTGTGACTCATAGAATTGGTGATATTTAGATGTTATATTTCTTTTCAAACAATAAAAGTTAAAACACAATAGACAATGTATGATGTTTGTTGGTATAAGTAAACAAATTATCTTAGAAACTAAAACAAAATTTTTGCACAGTCAAGGATTGGCTGCATTATCAGCTTCCTCCTTGGAGATCCAAGAAATACTCTCTCCCCCTAGGATTACAGAGATAAGGAAGCAGCAGATGGCAATATTATTTAAAGAAACTCAGAGACACCTCCCTGAGGTAACTGGAGCTGATACCACATAGAACTAGCTTTAAAAGAAACATTAAACTTTTTTGACATTCTTATTAAGCAATATCATGAGAATAGAGTTTATGTTCAATAAATATGAACCAAGGTACAGTTTACTGTCCAAATGGTCCATTTCAAAATATTTATTCATTGTTTTAATATTCTTGCTACATCTTTTTTCAATTGTATTAAAGTTATTTGAAAAGTAAATTGGTTTCTAGTTGAATTAAATACAAGGGGCTTAGTTTGAGGCTCCAAGTTATTAAATACTTTATAGAATACAGAAAATAGTCTTTTCTCTGGTGGCAGCCATCAGGTTAGCCAAGATGGGTGAATACAAATATACCCAGGAGCTATGGAGGAAGAAGCAGTCCCACGTAATGTGTTTTCTGCTGAGTGTCCATTGATGGAAATACCACCAGCTCTCTGCACTGCAAAGGGCTTCCCTCCCCACTTGGCCTGATAAAGGGCCAAGGCTGGGGTACAAGGCCAAGAAAAGTTATGTCATATACAGGATTCGTGTCTGCCATGGTGGCCCCAAACACCCATTTCCTAATGATGCAACTTACAGCAAGCCTGTCCATCATGGTATTAACTAGCTAAAGTTTGCTGAGGCTTCCAGTCTGTTGCTGAGGAGAGACCTGGATGTCTTTGTGGGGATTTGAGAGTCCTGAATTCTTACTGGGTTAGTGAAGATTCCACATACAAGTTTTTTGAGGTTATCCTCATTAATACATTCCATAAAGCTATCAGAAGGGACCTTGACACCTAGTGGATCATCAAACCAGTCCACAAGTACAGAGATATGTGTGGGCTGACATCAGCTGGCCACAAGAGCCGTGGTCTTGGAAAGGGCCACAACTTCTAGCACACTATCGATGGTTCTAGCTGTGCAGACTGGAGGAAGCTCAATACTCTGCAGCTCCATGGTTACTGCTAATATACGTGATGTTTGTAAAATTCATACCCAATAAACAATTTAGGACAGTCAAAACACACACACACACACACACACACACACACACACACACACACACACACAAAACAGAAAATAGTATACATTGCTAGATTGCTAGCAAGTAAATTTTAATGTAGTACAGAAAATTAGAAAGATATCAAATGAAAGAAAAACAAGGTTTTTAAAATTTTTAGCTTAACCAGGAGTGTGAAACATTTTAGTGACAATGGATAAAGGTTAAAGGCTTACTGATTAAACAAATATGTAATCAATTATGAAGTCATTATGTAATCAATTCAAGTATATCATTGCTGATATATAGCATGCTACTTTCCACTATCAATTAATTCTATATATAATAAAAATAGGGAAGCCTTCAACATACCAAATGTAATGAAATTTTAGTGAAAATTATTTCACAATTTTTAATGTTGGATAGATGACACAGTATTTCTATTAATTGTAAAAACATAAGTGGAATACCAAGTTGTTACTCTTAAAAAAATTGTAAGAGTGGTTGTGAATTTTATTTATGCTTTTAAAGTTTGGCAAATGCTCATAAAATAAACTTTTTTTTTATTTTACACTGAGTATTTCTTAAGCAACAAATCCACAGATCCAACTGCTCCATTTATTTACAAAATTCCATTGATGACATAGGAAAAAAACCATAGTACATATAGCCATTCCACTGAAAGGAAAAAGGAAACAAGAGAAAGCTCAATAAATCTGGGATTAAAAACACTACTATATGTCCTTGGCTTTAATACCCACTCATGAATGAATACATACAGTGTTTGCTTTCCTGAGTCAGAGGATTTTTTTTTTCTCAGTTCGATCCATTTGTCTAATACTTCACTATTATCTTGCTGCTTCAAAGACAGACACCTAATCACATCAAAGCATGGTGGGTTGCAAAGAAAACTAAAGCCATAGTGTATTAATGAATCTTGGAAAACTCACTGGTGTTTAAAAAAGAAGGCAACCCAGATAGCAAGCTGTCATGACTCCAAGACATACTCGATTTTTTTACTTCATTAAACATTTTGTTTTTATTGAAACCAGAAAGGGGTGGCATAGACCTTTAATCCCAGCACTCAGGAGGCTGAGGCAGGCAGATATCTATGAGTGAGTTCCAGGACAGGCTCCAAAGCTACAGAGAGAAACCTCATCTCAAAAAAATAAAAAATTAAAAAAAAAAAAAGATGGAGAGAGAAAGAAAGAAAGAAAACAAAAAGAAACCAAACAGGTAAATACAGGCAGAGTTTTGAAAAATATACAAGAAACATACACACATACACATACCTCAAAAAACACAAAATAAAAAAACTATAATGTACAAAGAAACAATCAAGAAGTTTAAAAATGCCCAAACAAAGCCATATGAGACATAAAATTTGCAAAAATACCATTGAGTTCACTTCGTGTTAGCCATCTACTGCTGGGCATGGGGTCCATTCCTAAGTGTTGCTTATATACCTAGTGAGCCTGCATTGGAGGAATTAAATTTTCCTCTGCAAGTGGCTGTCAACTGGAGAAAGCTTCTTGATTAGTAATGGGGACTTTTGTCTACCTTCTCATATCAGTTCTGGGACCTCATATGGTTGAAATGTGCATTCCCTTTGCATGCTGCCACAGTCTCTGTGATTCACATGTGCACTAGTCCTGTTTTATCTGGAAAACAATGTTGTCCTGGTGCCATTCATTCCAATTGGCTCTTACAATCTTTCTGCATAGTTCTGAGCCTTGAGGGGAGCATTTGCTAAAGAAATCCCACTTAGGACTGAATGTTCCAAAGTCTGAGCCTTCCTTTCAAACATACAGCCATTGTCTTACAAAGACGATGGCTTGCAGTTGCAGAGGATGTCTGTAGGACAGGTGATCAAACATGTCTACAAAACCATGCTTTCATCCCAGCTCCCCATATTAGCCCATTTGCATCCTGTGCTTTAAGCATATTTTTACTAATTCTTTGATATTTCATATAAGCATATTTAATCTCCCTTCTCTATCTTTCCCTATAACCACACTCTTCTATCCTGTCATCCCTTCCTACTCAACTTTGAGGCTTCTTTTTAAAATCTCCTGCATCTGTGGTTATGTGACATGGTGTGTGTGTGTGTGTGTGTGTGTGTGTGTGTGTGTGTGTGTGAGAGAGAGAGAGAGAGAGAGAGAGAGAGAGATGATATAGCCATGTGTGTGCCATGATACACACATGGAAGGTAGATGTTGACACTCATCTTCCTCAGCCTTATTTGAGACAGTGTCTCACCACTGTTTGCATCAAGCTGGCTAGCTTGTGTATGAGCTTTCAGGGATTTTCCTGTTTCTACCTCCCATCTCCATGTGAGAGTGGCTGAGGTTAACAGATATGAGCATTAATGAGTTTGATTTTCATGTGGGTTTGGGGATTCAAATCCATGTCCTCATGCTTTCATGACAAGTGCTTGTAATCATTAAGCCACTCCTCAGCCCCAACACAAGAATATTTAATGCTAATTTTATTAAGATAAAATATACATATAGACATTTTTAAATTACAAAATCTTTTGTAAGCATGTTTTCCTATAACTAAGTGCAAAATCAAAATAAATAATATATCTAAACCACAAGTTTTTCTTGTCCTCAATCTCACATTCCTAGGAGTCCCTTGGAAATGACAGGCCTGAGTTGTGTTGATCTACAATTTATCTTTGTCAATTGCTAGTTTTCCCCTTTACAGAATATCATATAAATGAAAGCATATTATGTAGCCATTTGATCTGATGTCTTTCACTTAGCATAATGCATTTTAGATTCACTCACATATTTGCTTCTATCAGTAATAGCTGTTTTTTCCTGTGGAGCAACATTCCATTTTAATGGACATGAAAATGTTTATCAACTCATTCATGCATCAGAAGTAATTTGTTTTCAGCTTTTGGCAATAATTAGCAAAGCCAGTATACACACTGCACAGATTTGTATGTGGACATGTCTTCAGTTCTTTTGCATCAATATAAGAATGTGATTTCTGTAACAGAGGGTATTTGTCTCTAAAAGAAAGTTCACCCAATCTTCTAAAGAAACCATGGTCCTTTCTAATCCTAGCAATTTAAACTTATGCATTTGTTATGACCTAGTTTGCTTTCTTTTGCTGTGGAAATGAACATATAAAGAAAGTTGGCGGTGAAAAGGTTTATTTGGTTTATACCTCCCAAACATAGTCAATTATTGAGAGAGGCCAAGGCATGGATATAAGCAAGCCCTACTAACATCAGTATTTATACACACAGTTATAGAAACTGATACCTAACTTTTGAAATTTGCATTCATTTGGCCAGTCATTATGATGAACAAACTGTCATGTAATAATTTATGATGGAGACAGTTTCAATTTTACCATTTAAGATACTGGTTCATTCCATTTCATATTCTGCACAATATAGTTAGGATTTCATGTTATTAACCATGACCAATTGCTCTGGCTTTTTCCTTAGACATATTCTGCACAATATAGTTAGGATTTCATGTTAATAACCATGACCAATTGCTCTGGCTTTTTCCTTAGAGAAGATGGTTATCTGTACACTGAGTGCCCTCTGAACATTTGGTATATATCCACCATGAGTGGGGGGAGTTCCCGATTGTTTACATGGATATATTTTTACTAGAATCATACTGACATGATTGACGTAAAAAAAAACTTTTGGATTCAAGTAGTGATTACTCCATACTTGCTCATCTTTTTCAGAGTTGTTTGGGCTACTAGAATTTCTATAGCTCTCCATATAAATTTACAATTAGCTTGATGATTGCTATCAAAATTCCCTCTGAAATTTTCATTGAGAGAACAATAAATCTAAGAATAATTTGCAGATGGTGTCTTTTTTGTTGACTCTTCTAACCCAGAAACATGTGGTAGCTCTCAGTTAGTTAAGTGTTCTTTAATTTCAGCTATTAGTGATTGTCTTGCTAGTGACAGTAAACAGCCTCAGCATCTTCCAGCTGGAGAAGAAATCCAAAGGCTTTCACAATTAATTGTATTAATTATTTCACAGGGGTTTTCCAGAAGCCAGAGAAATGGCTCAGTAGTAAAGAGCAATTGCTGAACTTCCAGAGGACATATTATCACTTTCCATACCCCATATTAGACAGCTCATAACATTCTATAGCTTCAGCTCCAGGGAATCCAATACTAAACTTAATTTTGGTATCTGAGAATATGAGCACACACACATATACAAACAGAAAAAAGTAGCAGGTAAAACAAAAATAATTAAATGAATCCACAGGAGTTTGCCTTACTATTTTATGATGTTTTGTGTTTTTATTTTTCAAATGAATTGGTTCATTGTGAATATCTGATATTTATAGAAAAAAGTTAATTCAGAAAGTACAATGTACTATGTAATGCTTCTATATAGTTCCCTCTATACCTTTTCCTGAAATAGCACCAGCATAATATTCTAGAGCAATAATAGAACAAAGCTTGTAGGAGTTGCCTTTAGACCCATTCTAGATGTAATCCATACCTGCTACCATTTGGGTGACCAATAATCTGAGACTAGAGAGTCCATTCACATAGTATAAAACCAAATACTATATTCTAAAACATAGCAATAAAATGACTCCTAATAACATTCTACTATACCCAGACATCCACAAGTGTGTTGCTCACTCATTATCAGAGATGCTTCCTCTTGCACTAGATGGGAATACAGAGACCAACAGGCAGACATCATACATAGAGTGAGAGATCTTGGAATATTTAACTTTATGTGGGATGTCTTTATCAAACCTCAGAGCTCAGCGAACACAGAAGGAAGAGGAGGAGGAGAAGGAGGAGGAGAAGGAGAAGGAGAGGAAGAGAAAGGAGAAGGGGGAGAAGGAGGAGAAAGAGGAGGAGGAGGAGAAGAAGAAGAAAGAGTTCAACCCATAGAGGGTAGAGGACACTAGGAAACTAAGTTTACTAAAAAAACAGAATTGATGCATATATGAACTCAAGGACCTAGGACTAAAGGAAATGTGGACACATTTCGCCACCCAGAACTCAGAAGCCACCTCCAATTGACAACACTTGGAAACATAAATTTAGCTTGCTGCAAGGCAGTCTCCCTGGGGAAAGAAAAAACTCTCAAGGATAGGCTGCATGCCCAGCAGTGGATGGACAACAGAAAATAAACTCAAAGGCATCTTTGGAAGTTCCTTGTCATATATATTTTGTCAGGAATTTATATTTTTAACTTTGTATTATTTTTATTTTATTTTTTGCTTCATTCTCCATATTTTTACCCCAAATATCCTTTGCTTATGGATTATTGCTTCCAGTTTAGTGTTTTTATAGGATTCCTAAGTGTGAGATCAAATGTGTCTCTGTCTCTATTTCCTAAGCCTTTCTGGGCTCTTTTCTTTCTATTTTTTTTTTTTGTTTTGTTTTTCCTAATTAGATATGTTAGTTTTTATTCTGTTTTATTATTATCCCTAGGAAGCCTGCTTGTGGATCCAGATGCAAGGGGAAATGGGACAAACTGGAAGAAGTAAAGAGAGTGAAACTTTAATCAGAATATTTTAGATGAGAAAAAGAGCAATTTTTAATAAAAGGAAAAATAGAAACAAAAATAAAATCACTTTATAATATAGGTAATATGTTAATGGCAATATAACCATTATTGCCATTGGTTATGTTTTAGTCTGGTCTATTTTTAAATTTCTAATTAAGTTTCCTTGATCTATTTGTCCATAATTTCATATAGCATACTTTTTGTCTAACTTTCAATATATGTTTTTCTGAGTATGATTGTGAATGAGGGGTTGATTAATAAATGGAAGCATCTAGATGTTTGAGCCTATGTTTGTACATGTGAAGATTAAAGAAGGACAAAGTCCAGTGAAGAACATGGGTTTTCTCTGTCTATACTTTTCTACCTCATTATCTTGAGACATGGGGTCACTGGAAGAAAGTCTATGGGGTCACTATGCTGGCTGTTGAGAGAATTATTGGGATCTGCCAGTCTCTAACCTCAGCCTTCCCAAGCCAGAGTCACAGTTGTGCACAGTCAGGCCTTTCACATGAGTTTTGGAGACTGTAACTCATGTCTCGTGCAAACTGAGCAAGTGCTCTTACCTATTGAGCATTCCCCTCAGACCCTCACTAATAAGATTTTTGTCTTGATTATTTAAGCGTTATTGATATTTTCAAACAGAATTGTATTAATCCCTATTGTATCTTTCTTTAGTATTTTGTTGTTTACTCTTACCATCTGAGCTATCATCCCAGCTCCTGAGCAATAACATTTTTGTTTTGGTGTCAGGCCACAATTTATAAGGGTCTCTTTCTGTGGATAAGCATGGTACCCAAACACACCTTCAAAAACATAAATTATTCTGAGTCCAAGATAAAATAATGTGCAAAGAGACCATATATCAAAGCTTTCTTCTTTTAAAATAATAAATAGTAAAGTGACTAAAAATAAATTTCCATGTGTTACTGTTCTTGAAATAATTGAAGCTGAGTTACTCAAATTCTACTTATTTCAAAATACAAACAGCTGAGATTTTTAACAATTCTAGAAAAATCCCAATTTAGATAACAGTCAGATCTTTGCTACCATTTTTTAATAGTTAAATATAATGCTTGTGAGTTGAATTGTTAGTGTTTACTCTCAAAATACACTGCTAGACAGCATTTCTTTATCAAATGCTCACCAAGAGTGATTTCTATGTTATACACACTTTGATTACCAAAGCTATGGGTGTAAGGTGACTTGAATTGCCTGTGACTATGCAATGCTATTGTTTATAGCTAACATAAGAGGGGACTGTAAAGTAATTTACTTCAAGGATTATGCTACATGAGGCAGTGAATAATTTCATAACTACCTCTACCAAAAAGCTCGCTAAAAAGAGAGCAAATATGGTATTGCCAGATAAACCTAAATTGACTAATATTTTGACATAAACTTCAATAAAGTATTTGTGATAAGTAAATTTAACACTGCGATTATGACAAAAATATGCTTTGGATATATAAAATAAGCAAAATTATAAAATAATTTAATTCATACACTATTTTTTATTTTTTTATATAAACTGTGGCCTTCAAGCATTGATAAACATGTCAAACAACTTTTTTGATATATGATGATTTCATTAATTTATAACTATTATTTTAAGATGAGATATGTATAGTAAGTATGTAATGATATATATATACACACATATATATATGTGTATGTATATATATATGTGTATATATATATCATTACATATATATATATATATATATATATATATAAAATATCTGGATTCTGCTTCATTAACTGTGCTCATCTGAAACTCACACATCTTATCTTAATGATTCTTGAAAAATTTTGAAACACTTCATTCCTTGCAGCTTATCATTGTTCAATTTTTTGTATATCTATGAATACATGCTATAATTATAATCTTGTATATTTAGCTCAAAATATACAAAATATATTTGTATACAAAATGTACAAGGTATATTGTTAAAATACTTTAATGACAGGAATTATTTGGAACTCATGTTCTTCCTACTGTCTCTCATTTCTACCTCATTTGTCTAGCTTATGTATTTGTTACCTTTCTTTTCCTTTACTCTCTAAGCCAATTTGCTCGCTTTCTTTGAAAAGTATATAGTCTTATACTTTTTAACATATACTTCAAGGAACTATTTTCATAATGAGGATTTCTGATTTTTAAATGACCATTTCTTTGTAGACTATCTTCATTTGTCTTGTGGCTTTCCACACAAACACACACCACATACACACACACACACACACTCTTATGTATATACGTGCATATGTATGTTCTCTCTATATAATTTGTTTAACTATTATGCAAGTTTGGTTTATATATTTGAAGCAAATTTTGCCTCTGAATTACTTCTTGTCTTATAAATAAATTCCATACTTACACAGATTTTAAAATCTTATTTTCTGACTGCTATCAGATCATGATTACGCATGTAGTTCTTTGTCTCTGTGTGTGTGAGCAAGCATGAACTTATGTGGTACTATATTTACCTCCTCTATTGTTTCCATCAAATTCTTAAATTTTAATATAATCTACTAATGCATTTTCCAATATTAGCAAATTGACTTAAGATGGTGCTTGTATTGAAGTCACAATTTAAAATAGTTTAATTGAGGGTTAAAATGCATTTCTTTGTCCATTCACAGTGTTTCAATATGCATGACTGACTTTTCACTTGTTTGAGAGGTTTCACACACAACTGTGTTTCCTCTCATTGCACCATCATTTCCTAAACGAATTATTGTTACCCTTCAGTTATTATTCCTAGATAGCATTAAAATAATGTATTCAGCTTGTATTCTATGTGAATTTTGCTCTATTCACAAATATTTTCCCCTTCAAGAAAGCAGCATCTTGAAGAAGTTTATGCATATATTTCTAATTAATCTTCTGAAATCAAATACATCTTTTTTGTTTGTTTGTCTGTTTTTTCATATGGTCTCCTTTCTGCCATTTGTTTCTTTGTCATCTTCCCGAAACTCATAGCATTCTCATGTATCCACTGTATGTCTCTCTTGATTTTCCTATTTTTGTCGTTGCACTGTATGGTTTGAAAATGTCTTTTTGTTCTTCTTTTTCTAACCAACTGTAAAAGTGTGTGATATTTTGTCTCATTTTTAACAAGTTGTTCTTATATCATTATTTTGCACTGCTCTCTCTTTTCCATTTTCTCCATATTGTTGAATTGTCATGGTATTTCATTTCTCTTTGTATCTTTCTTGAAGTTTAACATTCTCTCACTGTTCTTGATACTGTAGGGTCTAGGGGAATAACTTATAGTAGACCAGTGAATAATGCTAGCACAAAGATTTTCTGCCCTTCACCAGCTTTGAATAACTGCTCAGCTTTCAATCTGCTATTATATTATGAACCAAGAGCTGCCATTTACCTATGGTAACAAAAAAGATATACAGGTACAAACCAATATTTATACTTCTTGGATGCTGGAGGATCAGAAAGTCTAGGTGTACTCAAGGTTAGTGCCTCCCTACCAATTAAAATACCTCCAGGTCTCTGTGAATCAAGTTCTGATAGTTGTAACAGAGCAGGTATCCATGTGCCCAGATTCTTGCTGACCAGTGCAGTGTAAATTTATAGCTCTTGCTCTCAGACTGAGTTAGCAGTGGCCTACTTACCACCAGGCAACTCACAGATGCCATAGCCGCTGGGCCATGGGAGGAAATTTGTTCAATCGAGAATGAAGAACAAAAACAATTACTTTTTCCTCTTTTGAAAACAAAACTCTCACAGAACCATTTTTTGAGTTCATTACAAACAACAAAAACAAAAAGGAGTATCCTAAACAATCACAACTTAAATAACTTTAAACCAAGAAACACATTAGCATCTTTATTACAAATGTAATTGGTTTTCTTTTCTTTTCCTTCATGGGGATAGGGTCACTAGCTAAAATACACCACTGTAAAATCTGCAATTTAAATTTCATTTCATGCTGCATTGTAGAAATAGTTTACATAAATAGCTTCCATTAATCATTTAAAACAAAGGTTAAATGTAAATTAGGATCCAACTATTTTTTCTTATTATTTATGGTTTTCTGTAAAGTTTGATTTTTATGAGAGCATAAAGATTAATGCATTTTTAAAGTAAAATATTTTAAATCAATAACTGGTAACTTACAAAAATAAATTGCCCTGAAGGAATCCCTTAAGATCTCAAGCAGCATTTGGAGCTGAAGCACATCCGTGGTGCCATCACAATTTTGGTTAAGTCATTATTTAAGTCTGAAGTCTCTTTTTTAGGACTCTTACCTGCTGGGGCCCAGTAACTATGTGAAATACAGTTTTGTAGACAGTGTTTTATCTGAAGGCTGCAGTTTGTTGAAGAAGACTGAAATATGTCTCAGTTTATTCAACAAAAGAAGGTGTTAACAAAGAATAAACATCAGTATGTTACTGAAGACTACTAGTATATTTATTGCTACTTTGCTATAGTGAGAAGAGATAAGTATCTGGACAAAACTTGTTTCAGTGGGTTATAAATTATTTATTAATTCATTAGCAAGCACCTTGAATAATTGACCAGTTTTTAAAATCATTCTAAACTATTGCTCTTGAGTAATTACATTTAAAATACACTTGCTCTTTCATTTATTTTTATGCATTATCCTTACAACTTTCAAATGATATTTATGACAAGAGCAGATACTTTGTAGAAACTATGTTACATAATGTGTTATTTTATTATCTTTATTAAAGTTCAAAATAAAAGCATAAATACTGTTACCTAAATTAAAATTATCTAAACTAAGACTTTGATAGTCTGAACCTAACAGTATTAAAAGCAACAAAAGCAATCTGGGTTTACTTCAGGAACGTAGGTAATCAAACTGCTTTCTTTATGGAGCTTATGAGGGGCAATCACAGCAGTGCTATGTATATGACACTTTCTTATCTGAATTCCTACAACAAACAAGGTGCTGATACATCCGAGTGTCATTACATCTCTATGTTCCACATACAATTTTGAGAAACAAATTTCTAAACCTGAAATTCCAGTAGGAAGCTATATAAAAAGCATTAAGATCTTACAACATTTAAATGGGATGTTTTTCAGCATATGAGTAACCATTTTTACAAATACATATTCCAAAATTTATACAATTGTTCATAATAAGCTGTTTTGGTGGATATATCTTCATCTTATTTCAATATTATATTATATAAGATTGAATGCTTATGAAAATACAACAACTTGGAATTCATTCACTCCTACAGAACATATATTTAAATGATACTCTGAACAGAGCTGATCATTCGCTTTAAGAAGGATCTGCCATGAAAATACGTACACTCTTTCCTACTGATGAAATGCCAATCTGAATACATTGGTATATTTAAGTGAAAACAGATTACTGAAAGCGGAGATTTAGAGAATGGAATTCATAGGCTTCCATAGCAGTTACTTTTCTTAAAATGAAGCCAATCAACAGAAATTAGTATTTGAATTTAGGTTACCAAAACAATCTCCAAACACAATATGGCTCAAATGTGACCCCTTGCATTTTAACTTGATCATAGTATTCTGTCATTCTCTTATGACCATGAGTATGATGCATAACAAGTTCACAGGGGAAAACCTTGTAAATTAATTTACATCTGAGAACAAATGCCACACAAAGAACATTTTGGTTCTTTAAAAAGGACAAACATCAACTCTTGAACAACATATGTGATCGACATTATGGCTTCTTGGCACTAATCCATAATCTGTCTCCAGCAGCCACGATTTCAAAAATTTATGAGGACCTAGAAAGCACAGAAGGGCTAGAAAAGTCACTTGAGTTCTGCCTATTAGCATACTCATTAAGCCTAATCAATTATTGATGACCCATTTGTGGAAAGCATATGGATAAAATTACATCTTGGCTTAAATCATTCAGAAAAGTCCTAAGTATTTTGTCCCTTTGTTTGCTGTGTAAACATGTATCAAATCTGGTTCTAAAATAGATGAAAGAATTCAGTCTTCCTGAGTATAGAAGAATTAATTTTTCAGATATCCCTAACTACTACTTGAGATAAAATTTTGTTTGAACAGATTTTTTCCTTGGAGATTGTCATTTAATTACAACATTCCTCTTCCCTTTCATCCCTCCAAACTCCCCCATATGTCCCTCCCCCTCTGCTTCAAATGTATGGCCTCTTTTCTACTAATTATTATGACATATATATCTGTATTATGTAATATATATATATATATATATATATATATATACACATTCCAAAATTTAAATTGACTCCATATAATGTTAATAGTCTGCAAATAGGCAGTTACAAGTGGAATTTAGTGGAAGAATGTTTCATTGTACTTGTCTATGTTGTTAAGTGCATTTTTAGAGCACTTGCCCCCTTCACCTGAGCTAATGAAAACTCACACTTCGTGTGGTATATGACCATGAAGTCACTTAAAAATACACTTAAAAATAATCATTAAAGGTATATATCTACCGAAGCACCAAGAGGCAATATAGAATCTGTACACACCACTCCACTCATATTCTACTGTTGCATACTTTTAAAGTTTACATAACATTCTTGTCATAAATGATGACCCAATTTTTGTTAATAATTATTAAGCAAAGTTCATGTCTTATCCTATTTTTTAAACATCTTCCAGTATCTCTTCCAAAACATTATACTATAATTATGATGTATTCTTGTGTTCCTTTTTGGGGTGTAACAATGTGTAAAACTTCTGTCTTCTTTTTAATGTCCTTTATAGATTTAAGACACAGTGGAATTTTGCTGTTTTATCTTCATGCAATATTTTTCTGATTTTTTTCTCATGATAGCATGGGTTTGTAGATTATAAAGGTTTGGTGTGTTTTCATCACAGTATGTAAAGGATGCTTTCATTTAGTACAGCTTATTCTTGATATAGCCTTGATTATCAAATTAATCAGTATTTGTCATGTTTTTCTACTCTAAAGCTTTCCTTTATTTCCCCTTTAGTATAATGTATCATTTGAAGCAGTCAATACTTCTTCGTTTGGGGAGAGTTCACTTCACCTACTTGAGAATGTTTGAATTACTTTCCATGAATAATTTGCCTATTCATTCTCCACAACTCATCTTTTTGTGTATTAGTCATTTAACTGTTCACATGAACATAGACTTGTACTTATTTCATACTCTGAGTTATAGTGCAATGTTGCTTTATTGTGTTGTACAAATTATTAAAGTTCTAGCCATCGAGAGACATTCTAGCGTACATGGCTGTAAAACATCCATGTGAGTATGTGTTTGAGAAGTCTATTAGTTTGAGCATTGTAAGATGCTAAGTTTACTAACCTTATATATTTCCTATTGAAAATCAGTTATTTCTCAAAGCAGCCCTACTTTGTTTGCTTATTTTGGAATGCAATTAATTTCAAGCTATGTGTCCTAGGTTTGATGTCTGCCACTGGGGTGTCATTACATTCAAATTGTTTTAGCCAAAGTATGAGTAAACATATGTATATAGAATAACCAGTATAAATACCTGCACGAGTTCTACTTGGATTTAATAATAAAATCCTGGACCTCATGATGGTGGCACACCTTTAATCCCAGCACGCAGGAAGCAGAGGCAAGCAGATTTCTGTGAGTTTGAGATGAGCCTGGTCCTACAGAGCTAGTTCCAAGACAGCTAGGGCAGTTATACAGAGAAACCCTGTCTCAAAATTAATTAATTAATTAATTAATAAAAAAGAAAGAAAATAAATAATAAAAACCCAGAGTCAGATATAAAGGGGTGAAAGCTGAAATATCAGAGAAGCAGTGCAGCCAGACACTAAAGTGTGAAATCTTCAGACCAAAAAGGTCTCTATGAATCCTCTGATTGAATGGGCAAGACATCCTGTCTCCACCCACCTTATATCCCTTTCTCCACCTACCTGTAGTGATAGGATTAAAGGAATATGTCTCCCAAGTACTTGGATCAAAGGCCTGAGATCCCAAGTGCTGTGATCAAAGGTGTTTTCCACCACTGCCTGGCCTTTATGGTTAGGTTCACCCTCTGAACTTCAGGCAAGTTTTATTTGTTAGAGCATAAACACGATACCACTACATTTCTATATTGTAATGGCCATTTCCCCTTTAAGTTAAAGTGAGTTCCTATTAGTAATTCTCACTCTTATACAGCAGAGTCTGGACTGTCACCCTCATTTTTCTTCATTAGCCTATACCAGTAGTAAGATCCTTGGTTCCTGCCTTATTTCCATTCTCTTGGTAAAGAACATGTTTGTCCTTCCAATTTGGGGTGACTATTCGTAACACCTTACAAATGTTCATATATACATTTTTTGAGGATATGTAGTCTTTCCAGTCAGATGTTTAGATATCTGGGAATGTGTTTATTTGACTAGTCTTCTAATAGCTGTGAAATGCTAGATCATTGCTGTTTCAATTTGACTTTTCCAAAGGAAACTGGAAGTAGTATGCTTTCCTATGTGCTTTTCAATTATGGACATCCTTATTGGTGAGTTGTCTAGACACTATATGCATTCAGAATTAGTTTTTCATCTTTTAATTGGTGAATTTAAAAGCTGTTTGTATGTTTTGACTATGTGTCTCTAATCAGATGTGTTTTAATAAAATTTTCTCCCATTCTTTGATTTGTAGTTTTCATTTTAGAAGTTTTGATTTGTCAAACTTTTCATGTATTATGATTGAGATAACTTATATAAAGTTTATAACCAACCACAGCATGATATATATTTCTGGGATACTTTTTCTTCCAGGACTTTTATTCTCTAAGTTTTACAGTTATTATGCATTTGACTTGACATAGTCTATGTTCACTCTAGAATAAAATTAAATCTCTGGGGTATCGTGTCTCTGTTTTATGGCTGAGATCTAGGATAGAATCAAAAAGAACTGGCAAAAAGAGGCTAATGAAATTTTTCCTAATGATATTCTTCTACACTCATAGATTGGTACCTAGCCCAACTGTCATCAGAGAGGCCTTACTCAGCACCTGATATGGACACATGCAGAGACCCACAGCCAAACATTAGGCAGAGTTAAAGGAATCCTGTATAACAAGGGGAAGAAGGATTGAAGCAAACACTGTCATCAAGAAAATCCAGAGAACCAACTAATCTGAACTCCTTGGGGCTCATAGAGCCTTCATGGAACTGACTGCTGCATATATTTTAAAATTGTGTAGCTTGGTCTTCTTGTGAGTCTCCTAACAGTGGGAGCAGGGGCTGTCTCTGAATCTGATTCCTGCATTTGGAACCTATTCCTCCTTCCAGATTGTCTTATCCTGTCTAATAGAAGAGGAGGATTCTGATCTCACACAACTTGATATACCATAGCTGGCTGATATCCATAGGAAGTCTGCTCTTTTCTGAAAAGAAACAGAGGGGAAGAGAATGGATGGGGGTAGGGAGGGACTAATAGTAGAAGATGGAGGAAAAATTTTGGTTGGGACATAAAAACAAAAATAAATATAAATGCAGAGGTTTTGTTTATTACTGCTGGCGAGGATGCAGTGTTTCTGTGTCATCTTTTCCATTCACTTAATTCTTCCTTTTCACCTAAACTTCACTCTAGCATGTGGCTCCTTGTCTGTGTTGATTGTGCTGTTCTGCTAGTCAATGGGCAATTTCTTCTTCCCCTGCCTTGCTTTTTACAGCTTTACATTGATCCTTGAGATTAAGTATCATGACTCCTTTCATTGTCCTTAATCTTTCTTTGTCAAGATTATATTATCATATAAATTTTAGAATACATATAGTCTTTGTAACCATGGTAATAGGAATATTATGGAAGAATTTTATCATTATAATATGAATTATCCAAAAATCTAAGAAAGTTAAACTATGCAGGAAATGAATGAAAACTATGCAGAACAACTATGTAATAAACAAGTCAAATTTTATAAAATAAACAAGAAGACAAACAGTTCCTGGCATTCAGAAAGAGAAACTTGAACTGGAAAAACATCAAAACAGACATTTCTATTTTCTCCTTAAAATGATGAAAGAAGACACAATAAGATTTTTCCAAGAAACTGTGAACCAGTTTTCCCTACAATAAAACCATTCCACACAGCACAGATTATTTTCCACTCATAAGTGTAATCTGTAACAAAGATGGCAAAAGTGTTCTTTATTAAAAATAATTAAGTCAAGGTGTGACATTGGGTTCTGCAATATTGAACTACAATAATGGTTATTTAAGGCTATTTGTAACAGACTCAATATCATCAAATTGATCTACTGAATAAATTGTACATTTAAGAATAAGTTGATAGCTAAATAGCACAATTCTTACAGTATATAAAGTAACAATCAACATGGTCAGAGAGTTTAGAGAAATGTGCTTTAGACAAGGCTTAGACTTCCTTAAGTTATAACATTTATCTATTAGTTATTTATTGTCTATTGTCTTACTTATGGTTTCTATTACAATGAAGAGACACCATAATGCCTACAGCAACTCTTATGAAGGAAAACATTTAATTGGGGCTGCCTTATAGTTTCAGAGATTTAGTTCATTATCATCATGATAGGAAGCATGGCAGTGTAAGGGAGACATGGTGCTAGAAAAGGAGTTGAGAGTTCTGCATCTTGATCTGCAAGTGGCAGAAGGAGACTGTGTGCTACTCTCAGTGTGGTTTGAGCATATGCTCCCACAATGACATATTTCCTCCAACAACGTGGGCACACCTCCAAATAGATGGTCACACCCACTCCAACAAGGCCACAACTTCTAATAGTGCCACTCTAGTCTGTGAGCCAAGCATTCAAACACAGGAGTCTATGGGGGGGGCATAACTATTCAAATCACCATATTTATGTCATATGCTTCCTATTGATCATTCTTTCATCAACTAGATGTCACTTCATTTATTATCTGATTAGTAACTTAAGAAGCCATAATGGAAGTTGATGGCTGCCAGAGGAGGGTACTCATTTTCCTTTCATGCTGTGAACACTATCGAGTTACTCATACTACAGTGGATGGCCAAACATCAATAGCCACAGGGGCATCAATTATTGAACTCAAGTGACTATTGAAAATATGTAAAGAAAAAAGAGGAAGTTGGCAAGAATATGTGTTAGGGAAGGAATTCCAGAGAAGAGAGAATGGGAAGGTAGGGGTGGGTATAAACAAAATTCATTATATCCCCATATAAAATTTTCAAATAACATAAAGTACAGAATGGGAAGCTGAAATTTGACCATGTGTTGAGTAACATTTCAGTAGATGAAGGCAGAAAATATAGGTGTTTCTATTACAGACTGTTACTGTACCTATTTTTATCAGATATTTAAAGGTAAGCAGGGCTTGGCCTGATTATTACTTGCATGGTACAAAATATAAGTGCTATGTATCCATGGTATCACTAATAATGTAAATAATATGTTAATAATATGTGTATTTCTGCTTTAAGAAGATATTAAAATTACATTAAACTTAAGAGAACTATAAATACAGTTAAGGTAGTGAATGGTGTGGAATGATTTACTTTAGAGATCAAAAGGAAGGTGGAATTTCTTGAGAGTGCCTTAGAGAGCAGGTGGTAGGAAAGCAGAGGTCAGCAGTAGGGAACTAGGAACATTAGTTAGGGACAACGGGGCCAATGGCATCAAGTAACTAATAAATAATTCTCTGTGTTTTCTGGCTTTCATGAGATGTGAAATGTACATCGGGTCTTCATGAGATGTGCAGAGATATCCAAGTCAATTTATAAAATTATTAATTAACAATTATAATTACTGACAATGGCCACCATACTCACTAAGCCACAAGATATCAAAGAGACAAAATGTTTTATCATCTGAGAGTAGTCACACCGTAGAAGCAGAAACAGGTGAGCCAAAGACAGGGTATGATTTCTGTCAATTTAAACTTCATCAATAACAAATGACAGAAAATGAATTTCTACCAGGCATAGAAAAAATTAAAATAAAGAAATTAAAGATTTACACGTTGCCAATTGAGAGAGTGGCTGTTTATATAAACAGGTATAGCATTCATGATGTATGGGGTTTCCCCACTTTTATCTAGTCATTCTTCATAATTTGCTATTGAAAGTTGTATTTCCTTAAAAATGCTTATTTAAATCACCTTAATAGCTAAAAAGGATTATAAATTTGTGTTGATATTTTTAGGACATATATTTGTATTTGTGTCTAAAAATAAGTCTTGGTGGCTATGAGCAGAAAGAAAAAAGTTTACCTTCAAGAGGAGCAGTGCAAGGCATCATGATATATCAATTAAAACAAAGATAGAAAATGGACAAACTTTTATAATGCA
Organism: Phodopus roborovskii; assembly: GCF_943737965.1. Taxonomy (NCBI): domain Eukaryota; kingdom Metazoa; phylum Chordata; class Mammalia; order Rodentia; family Cricetidae; genus Phodopus; species Phodopus roborovskii. Next base: position 21,728,169 of record NW_026126433.1, read on the forward strand.
TCATCTCAGGAAGTATAATTTAAGAAATTTATGAAATGGAGCTATCTTGAAGATTGCTTTTATCTATGCTAAACATGTTGCCACACAGACACATGATACTCTAGGCCAAATATATTGAACTCTAAATACACAAAATTTAAAAAGAAATGAACCATGTAAGCTTGCATCCATAGCCCCAAATTTCCACACTGGTGATTCATATTCTTTTCCCAAGAATTTTACAGTTAAGCTATTAATGAAGAAGAGTCTACTTCAGCACTCTTACAATCTAGATTTAATCATAAAATTACTCTAGTAAATTGGACATACAGAATCACAGTTTAACAGTTCTGATGTAGGGTTTCAAAATGCCTTCTGTGTTTCTGCATTTTTACCTACAATACTACTTACCTCAAGAATATGTACAGCTCTGATAGTCCTGTGCTTCCAAAATAGGAAGACGGCTTCTACTGAGGAAGCAAGCTGAACTGTCTCTTTGGGTTAAGATTCAATGCTTCATAGTCTTGAGAAATGCATATGGTAATTGTAACAGTGAAACAGCACCATTATAGCAACAGGTAAGTGTTATGTGAGTCTTCTTTTTCTTCTCATACAGCATTCATGAATTTATAAACTAAATATCGGTGCATTATCTGGGAGCAAGCCTTGTTTTTCATATCTTAACTGAATATGTGACTAACAACATCTTACTCCTGACCAGAATAAGAAAAAGAAAGCTACATGTTTATTGGTTTCCTGTGACTTTATTTTTCATGAAATATCTTTCAAAACCCCATCAGTTTCTGTGTGATATGTTAAATGTACTGTGACCCTTGGCAAATTGTCATGTAGTCTAGTTTTCCTAATAATCTGTCTCAAATTTTTCATTGTATGTTGAGCACTGACTCAGTACTCATTCTTTTACGAAGTCTTGTTTATGGGGAGCATAGTTTTTAAAAGCTTTTTTGTTTGGAGACAAGTAGCCTGAGCTGGCTTGGAGTTTTCAGTGTCGTGGAAGAATACCATGGTCATAATATCAGTTTATAGATACATAAACCATTTGTAGGTATAGCCCATTCCACCTAGTTTGCCCAATGCTGAAGACCAAACACAGGGCTTTCTGCATACCCAGCATGTACTCTACTGATTAAGCCATAGCCTCAGTCCTTGGAACTCTTTTCTTTGGAAGAGAAATAAGTTATTTCAGGTGGATTTCCATATTCTAATGTAAGTGCAACCCTTTTTTTTGGCTATTGGTTTTCAATTTACTTTTATCAAAAATTTCATTAGCTTATGCCATATATTTTTAAGTAGCATGCACATCACACCTTGAAAAATCTATTTCAATGTATAATTCTAATGATTCCTTTAAAACTGCAACACTCCACACACTTTCCTAGCACTAGAAAATGTACAGTTATGAATGAAAGTAAGTATATTTCTTTATCATATAACCTGCTAGAGAAATACAGCAAAAACATTATTAGAGAAAGTCATAGGTACAAAAGGGTAGAGTGCACTGCATCACAATTCTAGATAAAGAGCAAAAGCACCATGGTACTAATCAAATAGACCTCCAAAGAATTCTACCTGATCTTTGCTAGCAGAGCATCATTAGATGCTTGCTCTTCAGGGTCCTGGGGAGCTGTGGACATGTTCCAACAGATTTGCTTCTGTGGAGTCACCAAACACTCATGTTTAGACTGGGATGGATTTGCAATTTTCCCTACTCTTCTGAAACTTCTATTGAGCTTTGGTTTAGCAGCTAAAAGGGTTTTGACATTCTTTTACTGTTCCTGAAAGCACCATGAAGCGATTTTAAAAGTGAACAAACATTTTCACAGGAGGACAACTGTATAAGCAGATTTCAGTGCTCAAAGTGAGCAAGCATTATTTAGACATTATATAGAGCAGAAAATAAACTTCTATCCTGCAACTTGTAAAAAAAAATATGGCATTGAAAGAATATTTATGGGATTTTTTTTCCAGGTAGCACTGTAGGTATTGAGAGATAACCATGAAGGCAGGTTACCTGACTTCATGGGGATCCATCTCAACAGAGACAGAATGCAAATAGTAATTGCCCCTTGTTTCTATGAGTGTTATATATTATAAAAATGGCTTCTAGTTGTAGAAACTATGGAAAGATTAGATATCATGCTAATGGTACCATTCTGAAAATGCTACTAAATTTGTCTAAAGATATTAAACATTTGAAAGTTTGAAGCTATTTTAATGTTTTGAGTACATGGTTCATATTTACCATTTAGCAAAAAGGAATTTAATATTTAGTAAATTAGTAATGATAAAGACAATAAATATATTACACAGCAAAATAATTCCTTGCAAATTAGCAGAGTAAAAGGTGGAAAGTGAAATAATGTAAGGAAATAAAAGACTAGCTTAGAATAAGAGACAGTATATTGGCCTAGTGAAATACTGTACACTGATTACCACTGTATCATATAAAATTAAAGCATGTCTCCATTACCGATCAAATGAAAAAGTGGAATATATAATAGTATGACCTTACATAATATGCCTTTATTTAACTGTTCTTATTTTCTAATGTGTTATGTTGTGTAGGCATTATTTCCTGAAAATATTTTGAAATACAAGCTTCTATATTTTCAGAGAATTTAAATTAATCTTTAATTCAGTGATTTCTTTCTAATTCATTAGTTTCTTTCCTTGTTGGAAGATTTTTGTTAGCTTGTGTTAGTATTCAGGCTTCTGTACTGACCTGTCGTTGCAGTTCTGACAGAATATGCCCTCAGCTGCAGCCACTAAGAACACCACCTGTGCATATTGACTTTATTCCCTTTTAAAAGACCCTGCCCACTTCCCACCCTTCTCTCTCTGTCTCTGTCTCTGTCTCTGTCTCTGTCTCTGTCTCTGTCTCTGTCTCTGTCTCTCTCTCTCTCTGTCTGTCTGTCTCTCTTCCTTCCTCCCTCTCTCCCTTTCCACCTCCCCCCCCCTTTCCACTCTCCTCTCTCCTGCTGCTCCTATCTTAAGAGGCTGGTGGCTCCCCTTCCTTCCCCCCTTTTATACTCCCCACAAAACAAAACAAAAACCTCTGCTTGAACTTTGTTGCATGGTGTCTTTCTCTCTTGTGCTGGTTTTCTTAAATTGCAACAGGTAGAGGCTTCCATCTTCCTTCTGGCCTGGTAGCTTATCTCAGTAGGTTGATAACATGGACTCTCTCCCTCCAGCAGAACTTCTTGCCTCTGTCTACCTGCCCTTATCTGTACAATGTTCCTGGGCTGGAAGGACTGACCTTATCTAAAAGCTGTCTCTAAACAAATGCCTGTCATTAAACCAGAAGGCTGACTTATCTTTAGCTTGAACCCTAGCATAGATTCCAGCTAGAAGGCTTCTCTGCAGTACATAATGATATCTATGACTTGTGCTAGGAGCCCTATAATAGCAGTTTGTCACTAATGCAAATTAGGGTTAGTTCCCAGGATCCCTAATTCTATATGTTCCTTATACTTTGGAATAAGTTGAGTTGATTCACCAAAGTGTGTCTCCTGGGCTATATATAAAGCATATATGAAGTGTTCTGTCACTGTCTCTGTGTCTTTCCCCTCTCAAACTGACAGCCAACAGGCCAAGAGGGAGGAAGGACCTCTACACACACTTACTGGACAATTTACTCAATGGACCATTTGCTCACCCATGCAGCAAGCATAAATGTAGGAGGAAAAACTAAGATGAATTCACTAACACGGCTGTAAATACTTCTGTCAAAAGAGTCATGTCCTCCAACAGAATGCATTTTAGCATAGTATGCATTTTTAATGACAGTCATATCTGCAGAAATTGTCTTTGAGGGTTCTGTTCTTGCTCTAAGTAAGAATTAGAAGGTTCTGATGGAAATGTCTTATTTTGCAAAGCTGTGCCCTCCTCTCACTAGTAACTAGAGGACTCAGAAGGTCCCCCAGAAGCAATATATGGGCTTTACCTTCATCTGGTATTGAAAAGGATAAGGTGAAGGATGAAGAAAGATCACACAGGCTCACCTCAGTCAACACTGAATTGTCAGAGATGATAATATCTATATTCTATTGCTAAGTTTCAAATATACCAAAACTCAGAAACTTCAAACAACATTGGCATATTTTGTCTGACAAAACTTCAGATGAACTGGAGTTTGTTGACCTAGGCTGAGCTCTACTGGATATCCATGCATGAATAGACAGAAGCCTGGAAAGTCTTGCTTCCCATTGCAGAATCATCTGGAGCTACTTTAGCACACATGTTTCTCATTCTCCTTGTCTATGTAGGCTACCTGGGGCATCAAGTTTTTGACACATACAGTGATACAGAAAATGCAAGAAAATACAGAAATGTGTTCTGAAGGCTAATCTTTGAACTAGGAAAGTCATTTTTAAATATATTATTATATGTTTATTATATATTGTATGTATTTTTGTCTAAACAAAATTTATAAATAAATTTAACTTAAAGAGAATCTACTGTATCTACAGAAATGTTCACACCACTTTCTGTCAAGAAGATTCCATTCCAGTATGGAATATCTGACCTTGACCACGGGAAACACACCAGTGTTGGGGTAGTTTTTGTTTGCTTGTTTGTTTTTGGAGGGGTGTTTTTTTTTTTCAATTTGCTTGAATTCAAGTCACACATAAAAGAGAATTTGTTTTCTCATTTTACATATGGATCCCATTTCCCTCTCCCTGCATCCCTCCCTCCCACCCGTCCATCCCACCCACCCACCCCCACTCCACTGAGATACCTTCTAGAAAGGATCAACAAAATCTGTCAAGTCATTTAGAGTAGGGACTAAGCCCTCCCTCCTGCCTCTAGGTTGGGGTAGTTTTATGTGATCCAATGAAGTCAGTTTAAGAAATTATCTCAGTTGCTTTTCACATTTTTGTGATAAAATACCTTGACAAGGGCAGCTTAATGGAGAAAGGGTTTATTTTGCTTCACAGTTTGAGGTAATAATCCAATTATTTGAAGAACTCACAGCAGCAGGACCTTGAGGCAGATGTTTACATGGCTTCCATAGTTCAGAATGTGAGAGTGAGGATATCTAATGCCCAGCTCTCTTTGTCATCTTATATAGTTCAGGATGCCAAACCAATAGTGGATGAGACTTTCTATCTCTATTTCCATAATCAACATAATCGCAGATGTGTCCTATTCAAATTATTCCAAATGTCATCAAGTTTATAGCTGAGATTAACCAACTCAGAAGCTATACATTTATGTATTTGTTATTCCAAAAGTACATGAAAAATAATACTCTGTTAATGATCCTGTGGTACAGCAGGTTGAATAGGGTGCTATGTGTGACTACCTGGGGAGACATGAATAAATAGCTATTCACCACCAAACAAAAATCAATGAGAGGAAGCACATGTGACTAGAAAGATTGAGTTGGGGTAGGAATAGAAGACAGACGAGAGAGAGAGAGAGAACATAAAAGAGGGAGGCATTATTTGTTTGAAGAGAAAACTGAACCTAAAGAAAGGAGGGAGAGACCTACAAGACTGACTCCAACTAACATTTTGAGCAACAGTGGAAAGGCAACCATAAATTCCCTTCCCAGATAATGAGATCAACAACTAATCTACCATCATGGAGCCCTCACCTAGTACCTGTTGGAAACAGAAGCAAACACCCACAACTAAACACTAAATTGAACTAGAATCCTGATCCAGAGAGAGAGGACAAGACCAGGTTGCAGAAACACTTAGAGACAGCTGACCTGAACAAAGAGGAGTTAACGGGCCCCCCAGACTGGTAGCTGGGAGTCCAGCATAGGACTAACTCAGACCCCCTGAATATGGATCTCAGCTAGAAGGACTGAGCAATCTAAGGTACCTCAGAGAGTGGAACCAGGAGGTATTCCTGGTGCACAAAAGGACCTTGTGGACACATCTCCCAAGGAAGGATACTGCCTTAACCCAGAGACAAGAGAGAAGTCCTAGTCCCTACCTCAAATGACTCGACAGATTACATGATCCCACTTGGATGCATAGCCCTACATGTGGAATGGAGGTAGGTGGATGGGAGGGGAGGGTTTTCGGTGTGCATGTGAGCAGGGAGAGAGGGTAAAAGGGAGGGAGGGAGGGAAGGGAGGAGAGAGGGAGGGAGGGAGGGAAGGAGGGAGGGAGGGAGGGAGGGAAGGAGGGAGGGAAGGAGAAGAAACTGGGATAAACTGGGAAAAAAAAAAAGATCAAAGATCAATGATGACAGACTAAAGAAAATATTTCACCAAATCTAGACTAGTAAAAGACCAGATTTAGCAGGGATAGTTATAGAAGAGTGACTTAAAGGCACTAGAATAATGAAAAAGTTCATATAAGCCTAGATGAGGAGTCAGAAAAGCTGCATATTGGAGTACTTTGAACAATTCACAGTTTCCTGGGCACTGTTAGTGCTCATATATTAGATTTGTTTGAAAATTAGGGCTTTCGGTACACTATAGATATTAGTAAAAGTTCTTTGTACTGTCTTATTTAGAATAGTTAACTCCAGTTTTCTCTTTAAAGAGAAAACTAGTTGAAGTTTACTGTAATCTTTATAATTGAATATTTAGCTAATAAAAATTAATTTTTATTTCACTATGTCTCTTAAAACAAAAGCCAGTTTAATTGGGGATATACTGATAAATCAAACAAATGGTGTTACTTTCTCTTTCCCATATCTCAGCCTGAGAACAGGATACCTTGTATGTGACACAGCATTGGGTTTCTGATTGTCTTTATACAGAAATAGTAGGGGGAGAGGTGCACATCCTTGCCTAGATTGACTCTTCATGCTTGATCAACTACCAGATCCTAATGTTTACATTAGAAAATCATATAGGCCAACATTAGAATTCATTAGGCATCTAAATATTTCAACAACAACCTTCAAAATATCTGGATCTCCTGTGTGATCAGATTCTATCTCATCCAGGATTACTGATAAATACTTTTTTGTACCATTGTTTTAACTAAACATATATGCAGAATGTGTCCATTCAATAATAACTAAAAGTACTGACTTAAGGTATTAGTCATAAAACAATTTTTCTGTTATTATCTATTTGATAAATACTTGATGCAAGTATAATAATCTTTATCTTAAAAGAGCTTCTGTAACTGAGAACACCAAGAAAGCACATAATTAATTAAAAAAATGTTATAAGTTGATTTTTCTAATGTCTTATACATCAATTTCACATATAATGTTTGATGTTTCCAATGCTCTTATATAAAATCATTTTTCAGATAGTATACTTAAATAAATTATTAAATCACCATAAGTATAGTTGTTGACTAATTTAATAATCCACTATTAATTTTATGAACATATTTAAAGACATGAAAAGAATCATATCTAAACCATATAATTTATAAAGCATTACTTGAAAAGAAAGATACAAATTTCAAAGAGATGTGGGTGGAGAATCTGAGACTTTACTTTGTCATAGGAAGTTTTTTGCTTTGGAGTTTTATTGGCTTTTTCATTGTCTGAGATGGAGTCTGTAACTCACAAAGATTCACCAGCCTTGCTACCATTCTCTATCATGAATAGGATTTTACACAATACCTGTACTGGCAGGTTTTTTGTCAATTTCACATGAACTAGAGTCACATGAGAAGACAAAATCTCAATTGAAGAATTTTCTCCATTAGATCACCCTTTGGTCATGTTTATGAAGCATTTTCTTGATAAATAACTGATGTAGGAAGGCTCTGACTCATGTAGATGATGTTACTTCCAGGTGGTCCTGGATTGTATAAGAAAGGAAGCTGAACAAACCATGGATAGCAAGCCCATAAATAGCATTCCTCCATGGCTTCTGCATCATCTCATATTTGACTTTCTTCCCTAACTTGTCTCAACAATTCACTCAGATTATGGTACATAAGCCAAAACTTTCTTATGTCATTGATTATAGTCATAGTGTTTATTATGATATTAGTCAAAAGAAAACTGGGAAAACTAGGATAGACATTGGTAGCAAATAGTAGAAAGTTGTTAAATTGTTGTGGTATACCTGACCATCTTTTTGTTTTGTTCGTTTGTTTGTTTGTGGAAACACTGTAGAAGTTTTTACAACTTTGGGTTAGACATACTACTGAAAACCAAGAGACTTGCTGAGTCCCTGCTTGCCTGATCTTTGACCCTACCACTGGGCCTCTGATGGAGGAACACCCTGAATCCTGGCCTGACTGATTTTTGACCCCCATTGCCAGGCCCCAGCCTGACGAGAGACATCCTAGAGAGCTTGGACCACCCAGAGCTATAGACATCAAACTTCTGACCCACATAAAAGAAAAAAAAAATGGAATCTTGAAATTTGCTGGCAAATGGATGGAAGTTGAAGAAACCATCCTGAATGAGGTAACCTAGTCACAATAAGAGGAACATGGTATGTACTCACTAATATATGGATTTTAGACATAGAGCAAAGGATCCTCAGCCTATAATTCATCCTGCCAGAGAAACTATATTACAAAGAGGAATCTAAGAGATTCATATAGGGTCCCTCACAGAATGGGAAAGTGACAAGGTCTCCAGAGCACATGAGGATTGAGGGGAGGCAGTGAATCGAGAAAGAACTATGAGAAAGTGAAGGGGAGGAAAGGAAAGCATATGGGACTAGGAATATTGAATCAGGGAAGGAATAGATGAGAGAGAGGGAGAGAGAGAGAGAGAGAGAAAGAGAGAGAGAGAGAGAGAGAGAGAGATACCATAAATGAATGAGCCATTATAAATTCAAAGAGAAAACTGACTCTAGAGAATTGTCCAGAGACTGACAAGACTGATCCCAACTAACTATTTGAGCAACAGTGGAAAGTCTACCATAAATGCCCTTCCCTGTTAATGAGATTACTGACTAATGGAGCCATCATCTAGTAGCTGATGAAAACAGAACAGACACCCACAGCTAAACACTGAACTGAACTGGAATCCAGATGAAGAGAGGGAGGACAAGACCAGGCTACAGAAACCCACAGAGACAGATGACCTGAAAAGGAGGAGCTAATGGGCCCCTAGGCTGATAGCCGTGAATCCAGCATTGGATTAACTCCTATCCACTGATCATGGGTCTCATTTAGAAGGCCTGGGCAGTCTGAGAGGCCTCTGAGAGTGGAACCAGGATATATCACTATATCACTGGTGTATGAAAGGACTTTGGGAGCACATCCCCATAGAGAGATACTTCCTTAACCTAGAGGCAGAAGGGAGGGCCTAGTCTGTACTCCAAATGACTTGACAGATTTAGATGACCCTCCTGTAAGGCATCACCCTGAATGTGGAGTGGCAGCGGGGGGAGGGTTGTTTGAAAGGGTGGTCGGGGTGGGCATGGGAAGGTGGTAGAGAGGAAGGGTTAGGGAGGGAGGTAAAGAAGGAGGGAAAGGGAACTGGAATCAATATGGAAAATAAGAAAAATAATCAATTAATTTAAAAAAAGAAAGCCTGGAGACTTATGAGCTAATGTTATGAAGAATGAAGAGAAAAAATGTTGAGAAAAGTACAGATGATAGAGGCCACTCTTGGGAAAAAACAGACAATCAAAAACTCTTATTAATGCCATTTATGTGATATTTTGGATTAATAATCCATGGACATACCCCTATACTTTCCTGGGATAATTGATGTCGGTTAACCTAAGTTGATGGAGGTTAAATCTTTTGGGAAGTATTTTTTTAGAGTTAGCACACAGAAGTTTTGGCCCATAGGGTGCCAAGACTGCATCTCATGCTGTCGGTCAAACTTGGTAACACAAAATGCTACTGTTTTTGTCAGCATGAAATGTGACAAATTTAAAGGGTCATCTTGGAGAGAAGCTGAGATTCAGCAGCATGTGGCAGGGTGGGGCTCCTGCAGAGAGATGAAGGTACATTCTCAGTGGCTGTGTAAATCCTCACCTATTGGAGATGCTAGAGCTGTGAGGTGATCAACAAGGACAGTGCCAGGTCGCCTGAAGTGAAACTGGCCTGAAGTTAAAAATGGCAGAACCAGAAACATAGGGTTGCCTAAACCTTTTGGAGGCAGATGGTGAATGAGTTCCAGACATTATACAGTGAGCTGTATACAGTGTTGGGATTGGGTTTTGATTTTATCTTTTTTTATCTGTTTGTTTGTTTTGTTTTATATATTTATTGTTTTTTCTTATTTTACATATCAATCCCAGTTCCTTTTTCCTCCTTCCTTCCTTGCTCCCTCCCTCCCATGTCCTCAATCTCCTCTCCCATCCCATTCCCCACCCACTCCACAGGGATGATGAGGCCTTCTAGGAGGGATCATCAAAATCTGTCACATCATTTGGAGTAGGGTCTAGGTCCTCCCTCCTGCCTCTAGGCTAAGGGAGTATCTCTCCATGGAGAATGTGATCCCAAAGTCCTTTCATACACCAGGGGTACATCCTGGTTCCACTGTCAGAGGTCCCTTAGACTGGCCAGGCCTTCTAACTAAGCCTCATGTTCAGGGGGTCTGAGTGGGTACAATGCTGGTTTCCCAGCTATCAGTCTGATTTTAACTATACCTTGGTTATTCCCTCTTGGAATAAGAAGTATCTGGCTTATTTGCGATTTTACAGAAACTAAGTTATGAGACAGGGTATCCTGAAGAGATTTTGAGCTTTAAAGTGTTTGAATGTTTTGTTTTTATTTTTGTTTTTTTTTTAATATAGGAATATTGAACTTATACTCTGACTTACTTTGTGATACTAACGTGAAATCTTGGAGAAAAATAAGAAAGGGAAAGTTATGCTTTATGATACATTTTATAAGCCAGTTTGACAAGGGGTTAATTACACTGGTTAGTTTTTGTCCGCTTGACACAGATTAGACTATCCTGACCAGAGGAAAACACAATTGTCTTTATCAGATTCCTCATGGCATGTTGGTGGGGCATTTTATTTATTAATGTTTGATATGAGAGTGCCCAGCCCATTGTCGGTGGTGCCACTTTCTGGACAGATGGTCCTGGGTGGCATAGGAAATCAAATTGAGTAAACCATGGAGAGCAAGCCAGTGTTCCCCCAGTCTCTGATTTCCTGCCTTTGCTTTCCAAGACTATAAGGCAAAAGTCAAACAGACCCTTTTCTCCACAAATAAGTTTTGGTCAGAATGTCGTATCACAGTGAAAAGAAGAATCAGATACTGAAAAGCTAATTGAAATGTTAAAGCTACCTCAATCATATTTAAATGTATAAACTTCACTTCTATACTTGGAACTAAGCACCCAAAATGCCTCTGAAGTTTAAAATATAATTATAGTAACAACAACAGAATCTGCCAAAACATGAATAGGAGCAAGTATCGTTGAGTCTTTAAAGCAATTACTTCTTGATTCCTTTGTCGTTTTATGGTCCAAGGATTTAGAGCACCATGATCACGGTGTTGTGTGGTGGGTATGAAGTTGTATAAGCCACTGCCATCACTGCATGAAAATTCAAATTTTCAACTACCCACATCAATGGCTGTGTATTAAAAATAATATACATGAATATTCCTTAAATCAGTTTTTGCCTTTCCATTTTCCTTAGTCTTTTAGGTGTTCTAAAATGAAACAGTACAGATAACTTCCAATCAATAGAAATACATCGTCTCAGTTCTGGAGGCAGAAGTCCAAGATCAAGGATGACTCAGCATCTCATGCATGCCTGTTTCCTTGTTTGCTGGCTATGCTTTTTCCCCTGTATAGTCATAGGAATGCAGAAGAGACAAGCTCCCTTGGGGCTATTTCAGCAAAACACTAACTTCCTTGATGAAGGTACTTCCTTTATCTCCTAGCCAACAACAAAAGGTCCTGCTTCACAACACTATCACACTGGGAGTTCAGGGTTCTTCATGTGTCAGGGAGAAATAAAATGCTCAGTATATAATAGCATTTTTCTGTTTATGTATTATGATGACTGTGTGATTGAATTGCAAATTAACCTAAAAAATCTGGTCCCTGTTATGTTATGAAGCATAGTACTGAGGAGGTAAAGGTTTAAATTTCCTTATATAGTCTAAATGGATGAGAATCTTCTGTGTTGCTCATGGTGACCTATCCACTCAGTCTTACCTTTATACCATTCCTTTTAACATTTTCTAGTTTTAGCTGAAGCTCACATTATGATTTCTAAATGACCTTTTGCTACTTATCATAGTGCTGCAAATGAATTTGAGAGTAAAAGCAGTTTTTCAATGCACAAAGAAATTTCCATATATAACATGGAGAATGAAAAAAAAAAAAAAGAAATATAATATGATCTGTCTCTTATCCATTAGCTCCAAGGAATGAAATGCTTGTGAAAGATAATTTAATTTTTTTCTAAGAGTTATTGGTTCATATCTACAAAGAAATAGCTGTTTTCTTCCTTGATGATAAATTGATGAACAGTGTCAGATAAAGGAGTAATATTTGGCATAAATTAATCCTACTAGAATTTAAGTATCTGTTTTGTTACAAATACTCCTCAGATCTCAGGAAAAAGACAATATTGTAAGTTTACACTTTGAATTCTTAAGTTCATTTGATGCATACACTTTTAAATATGGTGGTTTGCATAGTCTACAGCTATTGAAATACTGCTTTAAACCCTTGAAGTATACTAATTTCTCTTTACTTTCTGCAATGATTTGTGTGTTCAGCTTCTCCTGATGCTGTACATGTAATTTCACAATACTTGGAGCTATGTATAGAATTGTTGAACATGCATTAGTGTCCTGTTCAGGGTTATTATTCCTCTTAAAAAAAAAAAAAAAAAAAACAAAAAAACAAAAAACAAAACAAAACAAAACAAAAACACCATGACCATAAGCAATTTGTGGAGGAAATGGTCTATTTGATTTACTTTCCCACATCATAGTTCATTATCTAGGGAAGTTAGGACAGGAACTCAAGTAGGGCAGGAACCTGGAGGCAGGAGCTGATGCAGACACCCTGGAGGGGCACTGCTTCCTGGCTTTCTAGTCATAGCTTACTCAACCTCCTTTCTTATATAACCCAGGACTACTAGCCAAGGGATGGAATCACCCACAATGGTCTGGGCCTTCTCCCATGAGCGAACAATTCTAACCACTAAGACATTTTCCCAGCTCCCTGAAAATTTTAATTACAAAATGACTCTCTTATGATACTAATTCTAGTTAGTTGTTTCTCTAAAATATTAAAACTTGATCTGCACAAATGTAATTCGATTTTTTAGGAAACATTTACTATCAGAAAGTGAGAATTTAAGTTACTATAAAATAAAAATTAGGTGACAAGTTATATTTATACTTTTCACAGTTAATTTAATAAAAGGGTAGATTTCAAACATTGTTTGAGATTTATCTTTGACTTTATTTGTCAAACATTTATTGTTTGTGTGCTGAGTCCAAAACACTTATAATGAGCCAGTATTGAATAGTGCTAATTCCATATCATGGTACAATACCTTAATACAATCAGTGCTGACTCACTCTGGAATTAAGAGTAGAAAAACACTTGTCTATAAAGGAAACGATTGGAAGAACCCTATCACATGTCCAAGAAAAGATAAAATGACAAAGATCAGAAAGAAAAATAGAGGGAATGATAAGAGTGAGATAGAACTTAAGACATAGAGTTCATACACAGTAATGTTTGTAGCAAATAACTATAGAACAGTGAAATGTGAGGATCCATTATGTTGGTCTATATGAGCAAGGCTATGTGATTTGGTAATTATCCAATAGCAACTGTCAGAACCATTTAAATGAGGAAAGTAGAAGTTGACTTGAATTTGATTGTTTTCTTAGACTGTGGAGAACAGAGATTGGCGCAATACAGACAGGAGAAGATGTTTCAAATGGCTTGCATGTAGGGGTATAAGGAATGGAATGAGTAAAAAAAAAAAAGAAAAGAAAAACCCTGTTTTTCATCTAAATGTACAAACAGAGAATGGCTGCAATAAGGATAACAGAAAGACCAAATTGGAGAGGTTACTTGCTTAGAAACCTATTGTATGTGAAGTCTTCATAAATTACACAGCTAGATAGCAGGAAGTTAACTATGTATACAGGAAACAAGGGACATGTTTCAACTATGTTATAACAGTTCACTTATTCAACAGTAACAGCACCAAGAGTCTGCTATTCTAGGCACTATTTTATCATTTGGTGTATATACAGGAATGAATAAGAGGACCAATATAACCAAACTTGGGAGTTTTAATAGAAGTGGCAGGCAGTCACAAAAGAAAATATAATCATATGCCTTCAGCCTGAACTTAATTTGCTATTTTTATCATAAAATGTTCTGATTGTCTATTTAATTTTCTTTTAAAAGAAACATCATTGAAATAATTAAAATACTTTAAAGGAAGCATGCATGCATCTTATTAATATTTACAGCTTCAGCAGCTCTATGCAAACAACTGTTGGGAAACTAAAGTGAAAGTAAATAGTGTGTGCAAAGATTTCACTTTGTGAGCTAAGAAAGAGAAGTGGGCAGCAGTATGCATAGATTAAAAAGCCAGGTAGTATGTTCTTTAATTTCTTCAACTACAGTGTATTAGTTCACTGTCTTTTTGAGTGAGAAAGAAAATATAAAGAAATTAAAGCAATGAAACATTGAAAAGTTATTATCTGTTGCTTTCATGATACTCTAAATACACATGATTAATGACAAAGATATAAGAAAAAATTGATTATATGAAATACATATTCTCCCTATTTTCCTGTTGAATAGTTTGAGCTATGATGCTTTTCAGTTTAGCATTTTAAGTTTCATTAATTGTAGAATAAAGTCATGCTTCATTTTTGACAATTAAGTACAATTTTACTGGAAGGGAGAGAGAGAGCTCTGAATTGGACTCAAAGGAGAAATCTTCTTTAAAGGTCACCCTTATTAAATGGCATGACAATTTGATCATGTCGTTCCTGCTCAATACCCTAGATTATTCTCCACATAGTGGCGGAAGTGTCGCTTCATAAAATGAAAGTCAGAACGTGTTGTTCTTCTACCAAGCATCCCACTAAGCCTGTTCATTTCTCTCTGAATAAAAGCCAAAGGTTTTATAATCAAAAGACACTGGCTCTGTTTGCCCACCTCCCACCTCTCCAGAATATCACCCTTTCCCTTCCCCAGTCTGCTACAGCCACCCTAGTCCTCTTGTTCTTTCCCAAATGTCAAGCTTTCCCAATCACACTACCTTTGTGCCATTGTCTTTCCTGCAAATTGAGTCTCCATCCCTAGCATCCAGAGGTCAATGTCTTTATTTTGAAGTCACTGACCAAATTATAGCTTCTCAATGAAACTTTCATTGATAACTTTACTACTGAAGTCCTGCTCTACTAATACAAGTTTGCTCATATTTTTCTCTCTATCACCTCTTTCTTATGTTTAGAAAATCTTTAACTACCTCACACTTTGCATACACTATATCATTTATTAGTTTCTGTGTTCTCCATTGAGAAACTGATCTCCAAAATCATGGGTATTTCCCTGTCATATTTGCTTCTACCCTTTGAACATTGCTCCACAAATAGAAAATGTTTAATAAAAATGTCAAATGAAATAAGAGCATTTATATTCCATCTTCCTAGAAGCTTCCCTACAGAACAAAAGAAAGAGAATAGCATCTCTATCAATGGGCATTAAGAAAGAAGCATGTGCCATTTAGCTTCTAACTGGGCTATAGAATCCTATAAAGAGGCATATTCTCTACATACAAGAAGTGCCACAAAAAACAGAACATCCTTGGAGTATTATCAAATAAATCCCACATGTAAGGAAAATATGATCCCTATAGAAAGATGTTGGAAAACAGTCATTCTCTTAACTGATACAAATTGTTCTAAACAGAGCCAAAAGCACTAGCAAAATATTGTTAAACTTTATTGGATGATGAGTTTAGGTTAATAAAATAATGCAGTCTTTCAGATGTTAAAGGTAAAGAAAGAAAATAAATACTGAGCTCAGTTATGTGATCTTCTCCAGGACTTCAAGATGTTAATAAATAAATTGGTAGAAGTCTTTAAGAATTTTGTTTCTTGGCAAAAGCCCATTGGATGTAAATATTAGCCACAAGAAAATATGACACACTCAGTAGGTCACCCCTTCCTCTCCCTTGCAGAACCAAGGGTATAAATGTGTGCAAAGGAAGAAAAAAAAAGCCCAGCAGATTCACAACATTGATTACACATTAAAGAAGGACTTATGAAAAGACTGTCTTCATGGACATGCTTGGCTGAAAACTAGAACTGGGAAGAAGCAGGAATTTTGAGAATAGGAAATATTTGAGACACAGGAGAGAAAAACATTCAACTAAAACAAAATATAAGAAAAATAATGAATGCCTGATCTTCTCAGTTCTCAGGATGAAATTGACAAATGCTGAGAGCCAGGTAATGTAAGGAACACGGAGCAACAATATTGACAAAACTTAATGCTAGGTAGTCAAAGAAGGATTTTTGCCTTGTGCTCATGAAACATAATCCCCCCCACCTACATTTTCTATATTGACTCATATCATCACTGAAAAAACCTAGCAGAAGGAAATGCATGGTCATTTATAAGAGTAAAAGAAAACATTCCCCCAGTATAGCTTCAACAAAGCCGAGGCTTTCAGCCTCATGGAAAGCAGCCTATCAGCAAACACACATAAACTCTGAACCTGGAAAGATGGATGGTAAGAGACATTCCACAAAAATAGGAATCCAGAATAAGCAGTAGTAGCTGTACATTAGCTAACAAAGAGTATGAGGCAAAATAAGATGAAAAGAAAAAAGAGGGCCACAATGGAATGATAAAGTTATCAATTTAACAAGAAGACTAAAAGCAAGAATAGATATAAAAGTCAGCTTATGGTAAAACAACCAAGTTTTATAAAACAAATCGTAACCCCTGGAAACAATTTGATAAAACTAGGACAGCTATAGATTCAAAGATATATGGTGCTATTATAAACATTTATGGAACTATCACAAACAAAATAGACAATAGAAATAGAAGGTAATGGAGATAAATAAACCCACATTACCACAACCAACTATTTCATGTGGAAAGTACAAAACTTGATTGGAGAATGCACAAATTCTTTGACAATAATGTTAGTATCTGGAAATCCAGATATAGAAGATAAATTTTTTTCTTACATTTAATGTTTTGAGATGATAATGACATCATATGTTCCTTCATTTTCCTCCCTTCAAACTCTCCCCTATACCTTTTTCTACTTTTTTCAAATTCATGGCCTCTTTTTTCATCAGCTATTTTGATATATATTCCTAATGTATATCACACACACACACACACACACACACACACACACATACACATGCACGCACACACAAACACACATATATGTTCCTTATATACATATCCTTATATATCATATACAATGTTCCTAATATTATATATGTATATATATATATATATATATAATTACATATTCCATATATATTCATCAATGCATAAATACAATCTGCTTAATCTGAGTAATGTTACTTGTGTGGATGTTTTCAGGGCAGACCATTTGGTACTGGAAAAGGGATTAGTTGCTCTTCAATAGAGAAGTTGAATTCTTTCCCTCTAAGCTTTCCTTAATGGTCTGTAGTCATTGTGCAGGGTTAAGGGCTGTTGGGCTTTCCTCCATCTACTATAGGATGTTTACTATTGTTATCCTTCTTCAGCTCATGCTTAGGAAGTCATATGAGTTAGCCTTTATAGATATAGCTTCTGACATTGCTGAGAAAAATAACCTCACAGCAAATATCTGGATCCTGTAGCTCTTAAAATATTTCTGCCCCCTCTTCTTCATTGTTCCCTGAGCCTCAGATGTAGGAGAGGTTTTGTAGGTGTACACTTTAGGACTGGGCCACACAACTTTGCAATTTCACAGGTTGGTTTTTTATTTGTTTGTTTGTTTGTTTGTTTGTTTGTTTGTAATGGTCTCCACCTGATGCAAAGACCAGATGAGACATCCAGCCTTGTGGATTGAGCAACTCCTGGATTCTAAGACTTTCTTTCCATAACCCACTATTGTTGTATTAATTAGGCAAAGCTTGTAAGTGATTCTAATAAATCCCCTTTTCTATAAATGTAGAAGAGATTCAATCTGTTGCTCTAGGGAACCATGATTAACACAATAGAACAAAGGAAATAAACAAATGAAAAAAGGAATAGAGCCTCCCTCCAAAAGCAAGAAATGCATACAGACTTTGACATATACATTCTTCATACACAGGAAACATATAAATACAAAACCTGAAACCACAAGACATAAGCAAGAGAGCTATAAGGAAAACAATGCCAGGAAAAGGCATTATAAGACCACAAATCCTCCAAAAATAAAATTGAGTTTGTTTATGTTGGTAGTCTACTGCTGGGCATGGGACTGTCGGTAAGTGTGATTTGTATACAGTAAGATTCTCTTGGAGAAAACTAATATTTTCTTCATAAGTAGTTATCAGTTGAAGATAATTACTGGGTTATGGATGGATACTTATATTTGCTTTCTTTTTCAGCACTGGGAAGCCATCTGGATTAGACCTGCGCAGATCCTAGGTATGATGCTATACTTGTACATAAGTCTTGTTGTCTCTGGTAGACATCGTGTCCTTGGTATCTTGTATATACATTAGCTCCTACAATCTCTCTGCTTCTTTTTCAGAAAAGTTCCCTGACTCCTGAGGGAAGGTATTTGATGGAGACAACTCACTAAGGACTATGTGTTCTGAAGTCTTTCGCTCTCTGTACTTTGCCAGTACTTGTTCCCCTCTACTTCAGGAGGAAGTTTCTTTAGTGATTGTTGAGCAAGACACTGATCTATGAATATCACAGATTGTAGTTACAAGTCATTTTATTGCTCTGTTCTTTTAGCAGAACAGTAATACTTGGAGTTGGCCTAAGTCCAAGTCCTATCTATTATCAGGTTCTTAGAAACCCAAGCAGTTAAGACATGGGTTCTACTTTATGGATTAGATTTTAATTTCCATCAGATAGTATAGCAGGTTACTCCAACAATTTTTGTGTCAGTGTTGTACCAGTGTGCATGACAGGAAGGTCACCATTATAGATCACACGGTTTGTAGCTGCATGTGAAAAAATACCTTCTAGTACTATGAACACACAGACTCCACTTCCCTATGATCAGTGAGTTATGTAAGTGTTGTCTTCAGTAACAGTATCTCACCATAAGTTTGTATCAAGCAACCAATAGACTTATCATTATCCTCAATTGTTTAGAGGTTCTCATGGAAGTACTTTAGCCAATAGCTGAATTAAATGTAACCCATCCCCAATGCTAGAGGTATAGTTTATTACAGGTGATGTCTGATTTGGGGCTTTGTCTCTTTAGCTATTTGATGATTCCATTTAGGTTTCTTTTATACATTTTAGAAAGCTTCTACTGTAGGTTCTATGCAACCCCTCAAATGACCCTTAGTTTTAGGTTTAGCAGGATTATTTCCCTGCTTTCTTCTGATCTCCCCTTCCCTGTTTGACCTTCTTCCCCAATCCCTATCTCCTCATCCATCCATAACTATCTATTCTATTTTACCTTTCTGAAAAAAAGAATCCTTCCCTTCCTTACTTAACTAAAGAAAAAAATCCTCCTGAGTGAGGTAATACAAATATGCCAAAGACAAATATGGAAATATTCACTCATATGTGGATCTTAGCTCTTAAGAGAATTTTCTTTCTTTTTTTCCAGTTTATCAAGACTGGGTTTCTCTGTGTAGCTTTGGAGCCTGTCCTGGACCTCATTCTATAGACCAAGCTGGTCTCGACTCACAGAGATCTGTCTGTGTCTGCTGCTGGAATACTGGGATTAAAAGCATACACTATCACCACCAGGCAATGAGAACTTTTCTTAATGAGAGATGAGTACAACCCTTACTTAGGGGTACAAGAACAAATATTTAGAATATAGATAGAAATTATGCTGGTTTAGTAAAGTAGTACTTGTACATTCCCCTGCAGGGTCCATAATGTCTCTAGCCCTGTATCGTTGGGTTTATTTCCAGTACCAAGCATGATTTCCTTCTTGTGATGTGGGTTAAGTCAAATTAGACAGCTGTTGGTTATCACCAAGGTATGTGCGCTACTACTGAATCCCGAGAGTTATTGTGTCATGCATGTTACCATTATTGTTCTTAGATGTCGGGGGTAAATAAGACTGCTGGTTAAATCCCTCCTTTGGGAGCTTTCAAGGCACCTTCTGATACCATGAATGGTAGTCCTACTCAGGAAGGAGACTTTCATGTCAGTTACAGCTCAGGGCCTTTTGTGCTCAGTGTCTGAAGAATATGGTATCTTCATCTCTGTGGAGAAATCAAGAGCAATAGCAACGGCCTAGAATGGCAAGGGTCTCTTGAACAACCCTGACCAAAACTGGGAGAGGTATTCTTGGGCTCACAAGGACTGAAACAGCAATCATGGGTCTGCACCAGGTCCTCTTCATGGGTGGTGCATGTCATGGCTGTTAGCTTTTTGTTTATGCGAGACTTCTAACAGTGGAAGCAGATACAACAGTGGGAGTGGGACTCTTCACATCTTAAGACTCTTTTCCTCCTATTGGGTTGTTTTGTCCAACCTCTTTAAGGGGGCTTTCACCTTCTCTTATTATGTCTTGTTTTGTCCTGTTTGGCAGTCCTCTCTGGAGGCCTGTTCTTTTCTGAAGAAGAAGAAAGGGAGGGGGAGTAGATCTGGGGTTGGGGACAGATATGACATGTGACAGAGAGGAACTGTTAAGATGTATTGTATGAAAGAAGAGTCTATTTTTAATTTTTTTTAAAAAAGGAAGAAAAGAGATTTATTTATGCTTGGTATTACAGATATTTTATTGGTATTTTTGTTCCAAAAGGGAGTAATATCAGCCCAGATTCCATAAAGAAATATGTTTTATAGCATTCCACATTCCTTGAATTCAACAGCTACTTAATTTCACTAAAATGATTATGAATCTACCTTCAGACTTTTAAATTTTATACGCAATAGATTTTTCAAAGTTTCAGAATTACATTCTACACACATAAAACATTTTTGTGTTGACACTTTGAACAATATATGTCTAAGCACTCTTAGAAACTTGAGGAATATAAATTCAATCTCTTTATACATCACAACACCCTGAAATAAAGCACTACTAAATATAAAAACTGAAGCATCTGATAAAACTGAAGTACTTGACTTAGAGCATGGACAATATTAACTTCTGATAACAAACAGCTTAGACAATAATAATGTAAAGTCAGCTTCTTGTCAATTTATCATGCAATGGCTGTACTTCACCAGCTTTTTGACCTATTTCCCCCACCTTTCTTCTTCATTTAGTTCCCATTTCTCTGGGTTATTGGCTCAGCCCCTTTCTAATTTGTCACTTATCTTTCAGGACATGGCATTCTTTGACAATTCTTCTTGTGTTAAATGATATTTCTTTCAAAAGAAAAGTAACGCTATACCTTCCATCACAGAGAGAATACTTTTTTAAAAGGCAATGGAATTTAAGAGACTATCAGTTGCTGCACAGGTGAGGAATTGGTGTTTGTATGATTCCACACTCCATTCACAAATACATACTGAAGCATTTGTATTCCTGGAGGTGATTTTTAAATGGGTTTGATAGAATGCATGCAAAGGATAGCAATTTTTGATTTGGCATTCTCTTTATTATGATAATTTTTTAACAAGACAGCATTTCAAGTTAGGGTGGATTCACTTTCTTAGCACGTTTCATTCAGCTAGAGACTTTTTTCTCACCCATTCTCAATCTGGTGTGTTGCCTTCAGAAATAACTGCATTCTCTTCTTGGTTGTAAGTGGTGCTAATTAAGAAAAATAAATCCAAGCAGGAGAGATAATTGGTAACATGATGTGAATGTTTGGACATACACTGATCCCATTTTTGCCATGAATTAGCCTGAACAAAGCAAAAGTATAAAATACCATAACATGTAATATCAGAAGTGTCCCTTAATTTTAAAGGATTTTATTTATAAGATACACATAAATTTTAGGGTCTTACTAAACAGCAGCAAGCTAATTAGCTGGATTATAGATATGATAACCCAGATAGCCATAGTTCATATGAGTGCAATTAGATGAAGTTGAGGGATCAGCCAGGTAATTCTATGTTCTCAATCACCTATTGTGGTTTAATAAGAATCAGGAGAAACAAATAGGCTGAATACATGTTTATTCAGGGAGAAATAACTTACAACATAAATGAGCAATAGGTTCCTGGTCCCAAGGATGCCTCCAGATGCTCTTCTGTCCACGTCCCACCAGCAAGAGAGCACTCCAGGGCTACTCCTGAGACCTAGTTCCCCAGGTCACTTCTGATCCTGTCTCCACCCCCCAATGGGCGTGGTCATTGCCACAGGTGCTGACAAAGTGAATATCTCACTACAATCACCCGTACGTTTTTTAGCAGAAATTACTTTCCATTAAAAATAATTTACAGATAGTTTGCCTACTCTTCTAGTTTTACATTCTATGGAATGCACTACTAATGTAGGTACCTAACTGAATAGCTTTGGCATGTGACTATTCAGTTGGTAGAATCGCAGGCTTGCTAGTATGAAGGCGCTGATTATTCATGCATTTTCTTAGCAAATAGTGTAGCCCTTTGATGGTTTGTATGAGAGTCTATGCTGATGTCTCTTTCTTCTGTGGTTCCCAGGCATACTGAAAGATCTCTTTTGATTTCAGTTCTTTTATGCTCTAGGAGTCTAGAACAGTATCAGAACAGAAGCAAAGATGCTGCAAACTTTCAGCAAATGAATAAATACATAAATTCAGAGGTTTAAATTTTAGTTCCCTTCACCAGATGAGTAATAAAACCACAATTTATGTTTTGTTCTTATTTATTATTCAATGTAATATCTCCTTATGCTTTGGCACATCTCTGGTTGACATCAAATCTGAGATCAACCACTTTTCTTTGGCTTTAGAAAATTCTCTGCTTTTATAAACATTTCTTTGGTAGAAAAATGGAACTAGGAAATTGGTCTTTTTCTGACTATGTGACCCAAGATCTTCAGAATATTTTTTAATTAATTTTTTAAATATTTCACTTTACTTTCCAACCAAAGTTCTCCCTTTCACCCCTCCTCCTGTTCCGTTCTCCCCCCCCCCCCATGTCCACTCCTTCCAACAGGCAAGGGCTCTCATGGGTAGTCAACAAAGTCTGGCTCATTAAATTAGGTAAGGACCAAGCCCCTCCTCACTTCGTTAAGGCTAAGCACAATATCCCCTCATAGGGAATGAACACAATAAGCTAGCTCATGAGCCAGGGATAAATCTTAGTCCTACTGCCAGGTACCCCTCAGATAGGCCATGCTTCACAGTCATCTCCCACATATGTAGAGCCTGGTTGTGTTCCATGGAGGCTCCACAGCTGTCTATCCAGAGTTCATGAGTTATCTTAAGACTGTTTCCCAGATTCTAAGATTTATTTTAATAAGCTAATGCATCTTGAAAAATGTTACTGGAAAATTATATTTAATATATCATTGGTTAATGAGTGAACACAAGCAGTAAAAGTTGCTAAAGTACTGTTGTTTTTATAAGAGAACTACACTTGGGTGTAGAATGAGTTTACATAATATAAGCATTCAGAAGTAGGTCTTCTAATAGTAAATGGAAGATTGTTGGAATTTTAAGGTAATTTTGTGCCAAGGCTTATCAAATATTAATAGTTTCTGCTTTTAATATCTAGTTTTTCCCTGCCTGGAAAATCTTTCTTCTAAATTTTAAATGTTGTTAGTAAAATATAAGTTCTGAGATAAGAATAGTCATTTCAGGAGTATATAGATACTCTCTCAGCCTAGACACATGGGGGAGGGCCTAGGCCATGCCCCAAATGATGTGACAGACATTAATAATCTGCCATTAAATGCCTCTCACTTTCTATGAACCAGAAGAGGGAGGAGATGGGGCTTGGTGGGGGACATTGGAGAATGTGAGGGAGAGAGAACTAGGGTTGATATATAAAATAAGATTTTTTTTCTATTTTAAATAACAAAAAAAGAAAAATACAAAAAGAATGTACCAAGTTAAAAAAAAGAGACAATTCCATTTAAAATATATAGCACAGGCAGAAAAGTATCAGAGCATTTTGAAAACCTTGGTTTTCAATCCTAAGTACCATATCTGGATTAAATAAAATAAATATTAAGCCTGACCTTATGAATAAACTATTTTCAAAATACCTTTATATAATCACAGAAATGTGCCATTTCTCACATCTCACTCAATGACTTCTCACCAAGATTCAAGGTAACTGGTGTGCAATGTCACAAACTAAAAATAAATGTTCCTATGATTCCCCAGCCAAACCTCGGCTGGTACTAAAAAGAAAAAAAAAAAAAAAATGGCAGCATAATTTGTTATTGCTAACTGTTGCTGAATTCTGTTCATGGTGCCCTTCTCTATATTATTGAGCAGACTTGAGCGATCTTGATTCAATCTACTTTAATCAGAAGATTTCCAAAATGCTTCTGGTTAGTATTTGGTTCAAATGAGCTGATTTATTAAAAATGTTAGATGTTTCCACTTAACATAGTCTGAATAGCTAAGAGGGAAATGATGGCACAAGTGTAAAATGGCATAATAAATCAAAGCATAACCTTTTCCTTCTAAACATTCCCAAGGTTAGTTTTCATCTTAATAGAATTGCTGATCTGTCAACTGATCAACTGTAGATACGCTTGTGGCCTGTCTCAATAAAAAGAAGGATGCCAACAATAATGAGAAATAACTCCTTTGAGTATTGTCTAAAGCATATTTTCACTTTCCTGCTTATGCTTTGTGTGCATTGAAGAATACCTTCCCTTCTTCAAAGTAAAATTTCATTTGATTAAAAATGAAAAGCACTTAGCTGGAACACATTTTTAAGTGGCAAGGAGCAACAGTCCATTGTGGTAAATACTATTTTCAGACTCAATTTTAGATTTCAATGAAGACAAAAATATTTAATTAGAAATCTCCCAGTTTCTCAAGGGACAAAAAAAGTGTTATAAGTTTGGGGGGCATTTTTAAAGGGTGTTATTTGAAGTAAGAGAAAAATTACTAATGATGCAAAACATCATTAGTGACCTCACAAATGCCTCTATTAACTTCATACACTGAGAGGGGGAAAAAGACCCTCTTGATGGTGAATGTCTCTCGGTATGCTTTGAATGAATGTTTCTATTATTGGCTAATGAATAAGTGCTGATTGGCCAGTAGCCAGGCATAGGCAGGGCTACTAGGAGGATGCTAGGAAGAGGAAAGCGGAGGAGCTACCAGGGAGACACAATATAGCTACTGGGAAAGTCACCTGAGCATTATCTGGTAAGCCATGGCTACATGGAAATACTTAGATTAACAAAACAAGTTAATAATTTAAGAGAGAGATAGCCAATAAGAAGCCTGAGTCATTGGTCAAATAGTTTATAAGTAATATAAACTTTTATGTGCTTATTTGGGACTGAAGGTCAGCAGGATAGGGCAAGACAGAAACTCCATCATCACCCTCTCTTTACAATCATAAATCAACACTACACTATCAGTTTTATTTTTACAAATAACAAGCATTTTGACGTTCCTTCAGACATCTGCAATGACTGTTACATGGCAACTTTCACTTCATATTTGGAAAAGAAAAAAGACCATTTAAGAGAATAAACAAAAAAAAAAAAAAAAAAAAAACAGGTCATAACACCCAAAATAAAACCTTTTGTGAGAGAGATGACACATTGGTATAGTATTTCTATTAGTTCTGAAACTGCATTCATGCAGAGTAGGCAGAGAAAATCTCTATCCTTCTTATCCTGTACATGAATATCTGTGTCTGCTGACCTCACATGAGCTGTCTGGATACACAAAGAGGATTTTGTGGAATATACTTCCATTTCAATATAATTTGTCTAAACATGCCTACATTTCTATTCATGGAAGAAATTGAAAGCCTGACATCTAATAAGCATAGTGTGAATTCCTATCTAACTATTTGGAGGCATGAAGGCCACGTTATCAGCAGAAATGTTCAAATTTGTCTTAAGAATGCCCAAGTAGAATTTTGATTCCACTCTCATTAAGCAAATATATAGGAGCTCTAAAGAATTTAAATAGGAGATAATGACAGTTTTCACTCAGCCAGCTAATGGTTGGAACACCTGTTCTTGTACCAGTGATGGACCATTTAGATTGGACAAATCATTTAGAAGTTTAACCAAGTAATTTGTTTGGATATGTACACTGGTAGTGGTAGAGTACAATAAATAGTATCCCATGCATTAATCTTCATAGGTCATAAAGATACCTAAAAGTTTCCTTTAATTAAATTAATTTTGAATAATTTTACCTAAGCATGTATCACCATAAAAAATAAAAATGACTTTAGTGTACAAGTTCATAATCAAAGAAACACACATAAGTACACTCTCTAAAGTATTTCAAATTGCTAGCATCTTCATGAATACCAGTTTAAGAAAAAAAGCTACAGCAACCTTCTTTGCCTACTGCAGAGATACAGAAAAACAGATTGTCCTAATGAAACTTACTTTCACTTTCATGGCTTGGCAATGTCACTCAGGTTTTATGAACCTTTAATTTCTAACACTTATCAGTTTCTCTCTTCTTTTCTTCATTTTTTCCTTTCTTTTTTCTTCCTTCCCTTTTTATTTCTTCATCTTTTGTAAACATGTTTCACTATGTAACCAGTAACACTTTGACCCTTTCAAACATCATTTGAGAATCAGGATTACATGTATTCACCACAACATTCATCTATGACTGTTTTGTGGTAGTATGGTTTGTATCTCTACTGCTATGTTCAACTTCTTAGACATATACATTGATTTCAGATACTACAAATACAAAACTGTAATTTTCACCATATAGATTTAAATATATTCAGGAGAAGAGAAGAAAAATGAAGACAAATAGAGCCAGGCTTACTTTCTACAAAAGATAATTTACCTGTAAAATACACAAAACTCAAACCACTGAAATGAGATAACATCATTAGTTCATACAATAACACACATGGACACTGTTATTTAAAATGAGGTGTTGTACAACAGTATACTGATATGTTATTCCCTTATAGACATTTGTCCTAAATTGCAGAAAAGCAAATATCAACAATAGAAACATTTTATGTTACTCATTAAAAAACAAATTTATTATAAATGTAAAACTGAAAAGTGGAAAAAAAAAAAAAAACTCGGAAGAGTGCTACCTGCAAACCACAAATTCAGATGCAGTTTAAACAATGATCTTATGAATCAGCCAGTTTAATATAACCCTATGTGTACTATAGTACTAGCAAGTTTTAAATTGCTATACATTTTCCGTATGAAATAAAGATATGGTTATAAAGTACATATGTATATAAAGAATATCCAGTCTACTCTATATGCTATGTATTATAAAATATATCAGGAATCTAAGCAATTTCAGAGACACTACTTTAAATGCCCTTCCCCTGGAATGAGAATGATGACTACCTTAAATGCCATCCTAGAGCCTTCATCCAGTAGCTGATGAAAACAGAAGCAGAGATCCACAGCCAGTTTCAGAAAGGGAGGAGTGACAGACAAAGGGGTCAAGAAAACACTGAGAAAACTCAAAGAAACAGCTTAACTCAGCAAGTGGAAAATCATCAACCCCAGTCTGTCAGCTGGGGATTCAACACAGGACCAAACCAGACCCCATAAACATGAGTGTCAGCAAAGAGGACTTGGAAGTCTATGGTACCTCTGGCAGTGAAACAGGATATATCCCTAGTGCACAGACTTCAGAAGCCCATTCCCTATGGGGGGATCTCTTTTAGCCTAGACACAGAGGGAGGTCCTAGGCAGATGTTGATGAACCCTCATGGAAGGCCTCACCCTCCCTGGGGAATGGATGGGGTATAAAATGGGGGGGATTTGTGGGGGAGGCATGGATGAATGGGAGAGGGAAATGGGATTGATATGCAAAATGAGATGATTTATACTAAAATATATTAAAATACAAATAAAATATATCAATTACCCTGATAGTGTATAGCATCTATGTATAAATAATTTATATAGTTTGAAGTAAAATAAATCTCTTTATATAATTGTCACTGGTTGGTGTGCATGAGAGAGAGAGAGAAAGAGAGAGAGAGAGGGAGAGAGAGAGAGAGAGAGAGAGAGAGAGAGATCAAGGTCTAGTTAAATAGTCTTCATGATTGCCTCTCTGAATTTAGTATTTTTATGTTGACTTATAAAAGTTCATTAAATGTTAAACCAATTTAATCTTTGTAAAACTTCTCACATGTTTCCAAAAATCATAATTTTGACTCATTATGCCCTGTGGATGAATACATTTTATTACTTTGAGCTAACAGCTCAGACATGCGGAAACTTTGGTTACAGTGCCATTTAAAACATCAAAATGTCTAATCTCTTCAGCTGGGATTCTGAAGGTGTGATCAGTGCCACAGCTCTTCCCAAAGATGAGGGAAGGTAAGCATTCAGTGTCAAACAAGAGAAATGCCCAATGCTTGAAAGTCAATATTAACAAAAGCAGGGACTGAAATATGTTACTACACAGCACACAAAATGAAATTATCTTCATAATGAGACTGGGAGCAGCTGGCAAGCCCTAGAGTAATAGCTATCTGCACAGTAGTTTGGAATGAATGGTGCTGTCACCAAAGCTGGCTCTTCTTCTCCTGCTTACATTGCTGGAGTCTGAGTTGATTTCACTTAGTCTCACATGGATCCAACACAGCTACTTTTGAACCACATGTATAGCATTTATTCCTGGAGTGGCAAAACTCTCCTTAGCTATCCAAATGAAGAACTCAGCTCCTAAACATAGAGTAAAATAGATGCTAGTAGACTCTGGGGAGAGGGAGAGTTGATGGAACAGGGACAGTTAACAGGGACAGGGGTGGAATTTGATTAATTTCAATGATTTTTTTTTATACATGTTCCCAACAGAAATGTATGCCCATGTACTTGATATGATCCTAGCACAATGTATGCATGGGTTGAAATATAATGAAATGAGTAAATATGTACCATGAGTATAGACATATATGTACATAACATAGTTATATGTGTGTGTTTCATTTTTTATGTGTTATTGATTTAGCTCAGGGGAGTGAGTAAAATCTTATACAAATAAATATCACTCCTCCTAGAAAACACCTGGTCAATAGCCTCACCATGTGGTAGGAAAAAAGCTACAGGGCCCTGATAGAGTTGCCTCCAAGTGGCAATGCAGGAACCGAATAACTCCCATCTTCTTCATTACACTATCCAGTTCCTGTGATCAGTTTTACCCTTGTGCTAGCCTTTGGTGTATTCTGTAAGATTTGTAAAATAAAAATTGATTCCCTATATGTAATTAATACTTAGATATGTTTTATCTAGATTTAAAAGGAAGATATTGCAATTAAAACTAGAGACATCGAAACAGTTCTTTGGAAGGGGTGAAACTGAGATCATAAAAGCATCTACCAGGAATACTTTCCTGTTACCACAGCTCCCAATATGTAAAGGGTAGACCACTGAGAAACTGGATGTTTTTTACAGGGTTTTGTAACTTCTCTATGTGCCTTCACTGTACATTTCCTATATGATATTTTCCTTGAAATAAACTTGTGTTTAATAATTTTGAGGTATAGGCATTATTAGCTGTTGAGAAGTTATGCTATTTCATATTCAAATATGATTTTATTTTTTATAGGTGGAGAGCATTTGCTTAGAAAAACAACATTCCTCATCATAAATTATTCAAGAGGAGACTCCACTGACTTGCACACTTCTTTGTAAATAGGCTCTTCCCTCAAGTGAGCAGGCTGCTACTAGCTTTAGATTTATATTTTATTTCAGATAAAGTTTGCAAAAAAAAAAATCTCAATATTATGTAATGCAATGTACTTTTCATTGGATAGATGCTTTAAAAAATGTCTTAACCTTTCAAATTAAAATATATGACATTCCCAAGAAAATGTGTACTTTCTGCAAGTGGAAAAATATAAAGGCCTAGAATTTGAGTACTGAATTGTTAATTAGACTATTTCACTAGCTTGCATATAAACTCTTCAACCCATGCTTAACAGGTTATTTTTAAATAGAGCTCAAAAATATCATAGAATATCTTGATTCATTTAAGAGATGCAAATGTATTATGTCTATATGGTGAGTAATGGAACAAATACAAAAAGGAAAAGAGAGTGCTGGGACGTGGACCAGTGAGTAAAGGAGATTCCTGCACAGACAAGAGGACCTGAGTTCAAAACCCTGATAACAAAATAAAAATCCAAGTGTTAGTTTGTGAATCTTTAACCTCAAAACTATGGATGGGCGGTGGCACAAAGACAAGATCATGCAGGTGGCTGGCTACAGTTCCAACATCAGTGAAAGGCTTTGACTCAAGGGAAAAAAACACAATGGTAGAGAAGGACACCCTGCTGGCTTCCATGTACACACCATACACACACACACAAACACACACACACACACACACACCTAAGCATATACTATACACACAAAAGATAAACAACAGACACAGAAATCATTCATGTCATATTTTAAGCGTTTCCACTGGTTTACATTTATTTTATTTATTGATTGGTTTATTTTGTGGCAGGGTTCATTGATGTAGTACTGGATATCCTAGAACTCATTGTGCAGACCAGGCTGGCTTCTAACTCGCTGTGATCCTCCTATCTCTGCTTCCCTAGTGCTGGGATTAAAGGAGTACATCACCACACGCAACCATACATTTATTTTAAAAGTAAATATAAAGCATCAGGTTGATAAAAAGATGAACACATTGATAATTAACTACAGTTGACCATTTGATAGATTTAATAATGTAACAAATAAAGAAACAAAACTACTGAAATAATTAAAAATTGATATATAGTCTATATACAAACACATTTGCTACCTGAAGAATCTCCTCTTGAAATTGTCTTTTCATATATTTCTTTTCATATAAAAGAAATGAAAAAAATTAAAGTTCCTCTTTGGAAATGGAGTACCAGTTGCTGAAATTATGATTCAGTGACAGAAATGAATGCATCCAAAAGTGTGTGAGTATAATTATGTACCACAGGTAGTAAATGTCATGTTATGTTTCAGTGATTTTATGGATATCAAACTCATCTGTATGCTATTTTTAATAGCAGTTTTATGACCAAACTAATAAATACAGGAAACTCTTCTGATTTTAATAATACATGGTTTCTTATGGTGGTAGTTTATTTTGGCTAATGTAAAATGATAAATCCGAAGGCTAAGGTTAAAGCAAGCCTTGAAAAATAATTTAAAATATGAGATGAAATCCCTGTCCTAGATCTTCCTAAAGTCATTATTCCATTTTTTAAAAGTATACTTTGGGGGCTTCTTTTCCACTTCAAAGTTAAAGCCATTAAACTTACTGTTCCATGTAATAAATTAATAAACAAGAATAGATTAACCAAATGATATGGAGCATTACTTTCGTGCAGTTCCTCTTGCTCTCATCTCGTTCATTGTTGTTTCTCTCTGGGGAACTGGTGAGAAGTTATATTTAAATTTAGATTGAATAAAGTGCTCAGAAAGACATTTCAGAATCCCAAAAGGGTGGTATGTGGTAGAGAGGAAAAAATGGACTGCCACCCCCTGTAATGCATTGGCATGTGAGCAACCTGGTTGAGTATGGCTGCCAGGCTAACACTGGCAGTGGCTGAGCTCCCACAAGAGCTGAGAAAGCAACCCAGCAATGATTTCATTCATCAGCTATCTCTTGTGAACTCTAAGACTGACCTTCCTTGTGAGTCCTTCTCTTTAGCTTGAGGATATTATGTACATTGATTATTTGCCAAGAGGAGAAAAAAAAACAGCAGCAATCACTAAGTAGCTTTTTTTGTGTGTGCTTAAAGTCCTACCTGGGGCATTAGTTATACTGTGACTTCCACCAGGCTGCATTTGCCACAGTGGTAAAGTCATTCCTTACATCTACAGCTATGTGAGTCTTATCATGCAACCAAAAACCAATAGACAATGATACCAAGGCAATAGACAAAAACTCAGAGTCCCGCATCTGTTAGCATAGGTTGTTTATGTATGTTAGGAATGAATATGATCCCTTTACAAAACAGGGGTAACAAATAGATTAATAATTCAATCATGCCACTTTGTTGTCTATAGATGAGATGTGGTCAATGAATTTGGACAGTCTGTTGAGGTTAGAATCACTTGGTTTGTATTAGTAAAATATCTCAAAAGTGTTTGTGTTAATTTTCTAGGAAACATTAAATGGGTAAAAATCTTGAGGTGCCATTCACCTATCATTCACCTTTCATGAGGTTCTTTATGCCTATCTCTCTGAATCCATCTCTGAATCTCTTCCTACCATATTTCCTCTTTCTTGTGACAAACATTGGGCTTATGTCATACCTAACGAACAAATTCACACCATTTCATAGAAAAACAAACAAACAAACAAACAAAACAGACAAAAAGCCAAAACAAAGTTCCAAGCTTAGACACTGATGGTGGTATTTTCACCAAAGAAATATATTCAACTTTCTTTTCTTTTTTCTTTGTCTTGTTTTCTAAGTTTAATTTTTAATTAATTTTTATTTAAATTAAAAACATTGCTATTTTATATACTAGTCCCAGTTCCCTCTCCCTCTCCCTCTTGTCTTCCCACTCCCCCCATCATCTCCCTACCCCACCCCCATTAAATCCTCAGAGAGGGTGAGAGTGCCCATGAGGGATCATCAAATTCTGTCTCATCAACTTTCTTACATATTTCATATTTAAATTCATCAAAAAAATCACTGACCCTATTGTGTAATGAGGTACAAAACCAATATTTTCTAGTCCTATTCTTTTCAGATCTACTTGGTCTGGAAAGGTGTCTGCCTATGAATGATAGCTCCCAAATGCATGTTTCTCTTTCTTAATTTTGCTAGTTGTTACAAAAATTGGTTCAGTCACTTGTTCAAGGAATATTTATGGAGAACCTACAACAAAAAGACATCATTTTCCTATTGAGGGAAGGGAAGTAGTATGTAAATATTTAGGATTTCAGCCTTCAGGGGCTTAGCCATGGTTATCAACCTTCCTAATGCTATCGTCCTTTGAAATGGTTTCTCAAGTTATACTAACCCCAAATTATAACATTATTTTTGTTGCTACTTCATAACTGTATTTTTTACTGCTGATGAAAAGGACTATGAATATATATGTATACATGTTTGTTAAAGAGATCAGACCCACAGGTTAAGAATCCTTGTTCTAGAGTCAAGAGGGAAAAAAATCCAAAAGAAATTAAAATGTCATTAATAATAGTTTATAACTGAGATAGAATGATGCAGTAGCAAGATCCAGAGACATAGGGGTCCTTGCAGAAGCTATCACTGAAGAGGTAGAGTTCAAACATACCACATTTTCATTATGCAGTCTTCTGTTTAATATAATATAGGTGTTTTCCATTTTCTGTATATTATTTATAGAACAACAATGAATGTGGCTTAGCAAATGTCTCTAGTAGGATTTGGCTTTCCTTGGTTACATGCCCAAGATTGATATATCTGGTTATTTAGGTAGCTCCCTTTACCCCACATTATTAGCAGAAGGATCTGTCCCTTGTGTTTTCTTATCTTAGCCTTTCTGACAAGTATAAGATGGAATCTCAAATTAGTTTTACTCTGCATTTCCCTGATGGCTAAGAACACAAAACATACCTTTAAGTGTTTCTCAGACATTTGTGTTTCTTCTTTTGAGAATGTTCTGTTTAGATTTGTATCCCATTTAAAAAAAAAAAAAAACAAAAAACAAAAAACGGGCTATTTGTTTCATTGATATTTTTGTTGTTGTTCTTTATAGACTTTGGATATTTGCCCTCTATTAGATGTGTAATTCACAAACTTTCTTCTCATTCTATAAGCTGCCAATTTTCATGCTGCTGTCCTTTGCTGTAAAGAAGCTTGTCAGTTTCAAGAGATCCCATTTGTTAAATGTTGATTTCATGCCCTTGCTAAGTGTTCGCTTCAGAAGCCGTTTCCTATGCCTATGAGTTCAAGGCTATTCCCCACTTTCTCTTCTAACATGCTCAGTGTGTCTGGTTTTATATTGAGGTATTTGATCCATTTGAAGTTGAGTTTTGTGCCAGCTAATAAACATGCATCTATTTGCATTTTTCCACATGCAGTCATCCCGATTCAGGAGAACAATATGTTAAAGATGCTGTCTTTTCCCAGTGCATACCTACGGCTTCTAATAAAAAATTCAGGAATGTGTGTGTGTGTGTGTGTGTGTGTGTGTATTTATATCATCAAAATAATACATCCATTCAAATATTTGACATTTTTATGTCTGTCTGTGTAATATATCCTCTCAATATTTAAGAAGACATGTCACATTGCTCTAATTTTGTCATAAATAGGAATGTTTTCTCTGAATTTGAGAATGTTTACAATGCTAAGGATGAAAATAATAAAAGTGTTATGTAGATTCTTTGTATTGTTTACCTACTTTCTACTGTATTGATTTCAGCCTCAAATTGATTATTTCCTGGGGTCTACTTCTCCAGGGTAAGTTTGCTTCTTTTTGTTTTGGGGCTTTCAGTTGTGCTGTTAATGCTCTAATGTGAATGAATATTCTCTGTTTTCTGCATATGGGCACTTACTGCAATGAAATTTCCTCATAGCACTGCTTTTAAGGTGTCCCATAAGTTTGGGTATGTTGTGTCTTCATTCTCATTGAATTCTAGGAAACCTTTAATTACTTTCTTTATTTCTTCCTTAACCTAGGAATGGTGAAGTGTTAAGTTTCTATGAGTTCGTAGGGGTTCTGCAATTTCTGTTGTTGCATTCCAACTTTAAAGCATAGTGGTCTGATAAGATACAGGGAACTATTCCAATTTTTTGTATTTGTTAAGGTTTTTTATGTTGCCTAGTAAGTGGTCAATTTTAGAGAAGGTTCCATATGGAGCTGAGAAGAAGGTATATTCTTTTGTGTTTGGATGGAATGTTCTATAGATGTCTGTTAAACACAATCAGGACATAACATCTGTTAGTTCTTTTGTTTCTTTGTTAAGTTTCTGTCTGGTGATCCTGTTTAGTGGTGAGAGTGGTGTGTTGAAGTCCCCACTATAAGTGTGTGAGGTTTTTATGTGAGCTTTGAGTTTTTGTAACCCTTCTTTTATGAACGTGGGTGCCTTTGTATTTGGGGCATAGATGTTCAGAATTTAGATTTTTGTACTGATGAAATTATCCTGTGATGACTATGAAAGGATCTACTTCATCTCATTTGATTGATTTTGGTTTGAAGTCAAATTGTCAGACATTAGGATTGCTACACCTGCTTATTTCTTGGGTCCATTTGATTGGAAGATCTTTTCCCAACCCTTTACACTGAGGTAGTGTCTGTCTTTGAAGCTTAGATGTGTTTCTTATATGCAGCAGAAGGAAGGATTCTGTCTTTGTATCCATTTTGTTAGCCTGTGTCTTCTTATAGGTGAGTTAAGACTATCAATACTGACGGAAAGTAAAGACCATTGATTGTTAATTCTTCTTTCTTTTGTTAAGGGTGGTATTGTAAGTATATTTGCCACATTTTTTTCCTTTGGGTCTAGGAAAACAATACAAAGAATCAATGTAACACAGAGTTGGTTCTTTGATAAATTCAACAAGATAGACAAACCTTTATCCAAACTAAGCTAAAAGCAGAAAGAAACATGCAAATCAGCAAAATCAGAAATGAAAAGTGTGACATAACAATGGGAACTGAGGAAATCTAGAGAATTTTCAAATCATACTTTGAAACCCTATATCCCACAAAATTTGAAAATTCAAAGGAAATGGACAAATTTCTGGATAACTATCAGTTACAAAAATTAAATCAAAAACAGAAAAACAACTCAAATAGACCCATAACCCCTAATGAAATAGAAGCAGTCATCAAAAGCCTCACAACCAAAAAAGTACAGGGCCAGATGGCTTCAGTGCAGACTTGTACCAGAAATTCAAAGAAGAGCTAATACCAATACTCCTCAAATTGTTCCACACAACAGAAGCGGGAGATTCATTACCAAACTTTTTTTTAATGAGGCTACAATTACTTTGGTATCCAAGCCACACAAAGATGTAACTATGAAAGAGAACTACAGACCAGTATCCCTCATGAACATTGATGCAAAAATACTCAATAAAATACTGGCAAACCGAATCCAAGAACACATCAAAGAAATCATCCTCTATGACCAAATAGGCTTCATCCCAGGAATGCATGGATGGTACAACATAAAAAATATCTATCAATGTGATCCACCATATAAACAAACTGTAAAAGAAAAAAAAAACACATGGTCATCTCAGTAGATGCTGAAAAAGTCTTTGACAAAATTCAACACCCTTCCATGATAAAGATCTTGAAGAGACCAGGGATAACAGGAACATACGTAAACACAATAAAAGCAATATACAGTAAACCAACAGCCAATATCAAACTAAATGGAGAGAAGCTTAAGATGATTTCTCTAAAATCAGGAACAAGACAAGGATGTCCACTCTTTTCATATCTCTTCAATATTGTACTCAAAGTTCTAGCTAGAGCAATAAGACAACAAAAGGAGATCAAGGGGATACAAATTGGAAAGGAAGAAGTAAAATTTCACTATTTGCAGATGATACGATAGTTTATAAAAGTAACCCAATAAACTCCTACAGCTGATAAACACCTTCAGCAAATTGGCATGATACAAGATTTGCAAAAAAAAAAAAAAAAAAAATAGCCACAAACAACATAAACTATCTTGGGGTAGTAATGCTAACCAAACCAGTGAAAGACCTATATAGCAAGAACCTTGTGTTGGTAAACAAAGAAACTAAAGAAGATCCCAGAGGTCCCAGAAAATGGAAACATCTCCCATGCTATTGGATAGGTAGGATAAACATAGTAAAAATGGCAATCTTTCCAAAAATAATCTACAGATTCAATG
Organism: Phodopus roborovskii; assembly: GCF_943737965.1. NCBI lineage: Eukaryota > Metazoa > Chordata > Mammalia > Rodentia > Cricetidae > Phodopus > Phodopus roborovskii. The sequence continues at coordinate 21,765,044 of NW_026126433.1, forward strand.
CAAATCACCATCAAATACACACCACATTTCTTCACTGAACTTGAAAGGATAATACTCAAATTTATATGGAAAAACAAAAGACCCAGGATAGCCAAAAGAACCCTGTACAATAAAGGAACTTCAGGAGGCATCACCATCCCTGACTTCAAGCTCTACTATAGAGCTATAGTCTTGAAAACAGCCTGGTATCAGCACAAAATAGACAGGTAGACTAATGGAAAATCCTGATGTTAACCCACACACCGAAAAACACCTAATTTTTGAAAAAATAGCTAAAATTGTGCAATGATAAGAGGAAAACATCTTCAACAAATGGTGCTGGCACAACTGGATGATGGTGTATAGAAAACTCCAGATATACCTAGATCTATAGCCATGCACAAAACTAAAGTCCAAAAGGATCAAAGACATCAGCATAAATCCAGCCACACTGAAGCTCTTAGAAGTGAAAGTGGGAGGTAACCTTGAGCAAATTGGTACAGCAGTCTGCTTCATGAACATAACACCAGTACCACATACCCTGAGATCAACAATTAATTAATGGTACCTCCTGAAACTGAGAATCTATAAGGCAAACAACACAGTCAACAAGACCAAAGGGCAGCCCACAGACTGTGAAAATATCTTCACCAAGCCCACATCTAACAGAAGTCTGTTCTCCAAAATATATAAAGACTCAAGTAACTCATCACCAAAATGCTAAATAACCCTATTATAATGTGGAGTACAGAACTGAATAGAGCATTCTCAATAGAGGAATCTAAAAAGGCTGAAAGACACTTAAGAAAGTGCTCAACATCCTTAGCTATCAGGGAAATGCAAATCAAAACAACTCTGAGATACCATCTTACTCCTGTCAGAGTGGCTAAAATCATAAACACCAATGACAACTTATGCTGGAGAGGATGTGGAGAAAGGGGAACACTCCTCCACTGTTGGGGTGGATGTGAAAACTTGTACATTCATTTTGGAGATCAGTATGGCAGTTCCTCAGGCAAATGGTAGTCTACCATATGACTCAGCAATCCCACCCTTAGGCATATACACAAATGACCCACATCCATGCAACAAAGACATCTGTTCAACTATGTTCATAGCAGCATTATTTGTAATAGCAAGAACCTGGAAGCAACCTAGCTGCCCCTCAACTGAAGAATGGATAAAGAAGACATGGCACATTTACACAATGGAATACTACTCTGTGGGGAAAAAAAACAATTGAGTCTTGCAATTCACAGGCAAATGGATGGAAGTTGAAATCATCCTGAGTAAGGTAACCCAGTCACAAAAAGAGGAACATAGTATGTACTCACTCATGTATGAATTTTAGACATAAAGCAAAGAATCACCAGTCTAAAATTCACACCACCAGAGAAACTAGAATACATGGAAGAACCTAAGAGATCATATAAGGTCCCTCACAGAAGGGGAAAGGGACAAGATCTCCTGAACATATTGGGAGCATGTGTGGGGGGTGGGGAACAGTGAATGGAAAGGGAGTCAGGAGAAAGAGAAGAGGAGGAGAAATCAGGGACCAGGAAGATTAAGTCAGGGGATGAATAGATGAGAGCAAAACATGCGATACAATAATAGAGGGAGCCATGATAGCTTTGAAGAGAAAACCCACTCTAGAGAAATGTCCAGATACCTACAAGGATGACCCCAACTGACAATCTGAGCAACAGTGGAGGGGCTATCTTAAATGTCCTTCTCTGATAATGAGATTGATTACTAACCTATATGCCATCATAAAACCCTCATCTAGTAGCTGATGGAAACAGAAGCACACACCACAGCTAAACACTAAGCCGAACTCCTGGAATCCAGTTGCAGAGAGCGAGGAATGATAAGAAAGGGTCAAGACAAGGCTACTGAAACCCACAGAGACAGCTGACCTGAACAAGGGGGAGCTCATGAACCCCCAGACTGATAACTGGGAAACCAACATTGGACTGACTCAGACCCCTTGAACATGGATCTCAATTAAACGGCCTGAGCAGTCTAAGGGACCTCTGACAGTGAAACCAGGATGTATCCCTCTTGTATGAAAGGACTTTGGGAGAACATTCCCCATCGAGGGATACTCCCATAGTCTAGATGCAGGAAGGAGGACCTAGACCCAATTCCAAATGACTTGATAGATTCTGATGATCTCTCCTGGAAGGCATCACCCTCCCTGTGAAGTGGGTGGGGAATGAGATCTGAGGGGTTGTTGGGGTGCATAGGAGAGAGGTTGGAGGGAGGGAGAGGGAACTGGGATAGATATGTAAAATAAGAAAAACTAATAAATAACAGGATAAATGAAAATAATAAAAGTATTTACTTCTTCAGCAGCTTTGGGTTGGTTTCATAGTCCATCCAAATTGTCTAAATGAATAATCAATAATCAGATCTAAGGGTATGGGTTCACTTGACTTGTAACTACCATGACACTAAGTTCAAGTGAAGAAATTATCTTTTCATTAATTACCAGTGGGACAGTTGACCAGCCATGAAGCAGAAAAGAAATGTTGATGCCTCTCATGGATCATAAGCAACACACAGTTATAAAAACATCTCATGTAAATGTCATTGGTAAAATAAAAAGGGGAAAGATGTATATCTTCACAATCTGCTAAGTGAAAAACAATTCACCTCAAGATACTGTAGGTAATAATTATAAATAAAATTTTTGATAAAATGATATTAGGCTTTGAAAATGCTGTTCAATCAAAGAAATTATTAGACAAGAAAAGCCACCTGGATCAACTAAATCTGTAATGCAAACATCACTTATAAATCAAGAAAAATGGTGTATAACATCCCTTAAAAACTGTCAAATCCTCATTAGAGGAGCCTCATGAAAATGAATTAGACTGGCCAATTGATATAAGAATATGACATAACTTCAGCACTCATAATAAAAATTAAACGTGTCTGCAGGGCCTTGTAGAGATGGCTCGGTCAATAAAGTATCTGATCAGCAAACAGATGCACCTGAGTTCAGATCCCCAGGGACTGTATGAAAGCCCAGCCTGGTAGTTAGCGTCTGTAACCTTTGTACTAGAGAGAAAGAATAGGAGGTCCTTGGAGCTTGCTGGCAATCAAGTCAGACTAATTAACTGAAGTGCCCCCAGGCTTTATGCTTATCCTATCTTATAAAGTATGGTATAGGATGATTGAGAAAGACAACCAATAACACTGTGCACTTCACAGGCACCTGCACATGCATTCTCACATGTATAAACACACCCTCACACACTACAAAAGTAATAAAAACGTTTTAAAATTTGTAGGCAACAGTAATGCATAGACATGAAATTGATTAAAACCGAAACTGACACAGATCATAAGCAAAGATATTGAATAATTGGAAGTGGTATGCACTGTGTATGTATGTGGGAAAATCTGACTATTTTACCTAAAGGAGAATATATATACTGACTTAAACAAGCAATTTTGTGATTATCTCTCCAAAATGATGGATATATGATCATATTAAAGGTATACACCACAATGTTTATATTCCCTCTAAAAAACAAAAATTGGAAACAATTGCTCTTCCACAGTAGAAAGAATGAAATCTAATGCTTTGCAGTAAATACTGAACAACAGAGGCCAAAAATATGTCTTTTGAGCCATCGATGGTGTAAGCCATATTTATATGATTTTTTTATTTATTTTATATAACCAAGTCCATTTGAATGAAAACAAACATTTATAGACAACATTTGGGAATTTGGGCGTCGTTCTTTCCAAACTACTTCCTATTGGTAAGGGGCACTGTCATGGGGGATTCTATGAAGATGCAGAAATCCTGGCTGTAGTCTGTAAGGCTGCTTTGTCCAGCTGTTTTGAATGTAGGATCACCTGGTACTCTGTTTCAGGCGGTCTGGCTTGATCAAACCACATTAGTCTGGAAGGAATCCACATCTTTTCATTTTCTGTGGAAACAAAAATAGAAATCCTTCTCCCCAGTAACTTGTCCTTCAACTTAAATTTTGGAGTCAAAGCATTTTTTTTTAAATTTATTATTTCACATGTCGATTCCAGTTCCCTCTCCCTCCCTCCCTCCCAATCTCCCTCACTCCCTCCCTTTCTCTTTCCCTCCTTCCTGCCCTTTTACCCTCTCTGCCCTCTCACATGCACTCTAACCACCCTCCCATCCCCCCACCCCAATTCCATATGTAGGGGAATGCCATCCAGTTGGATCATGTAGGTCTGACAGGTCATGTGAAGTAGGGACTAGGGCTTCTTTCCTATCTTTAGGTTAAGGCAGTTATCCCTCCATGGGGGATGTGTTAGCAAGGTCCTTTTGTGCACCAGGGATACATCCTGGCTCCACTGTCTGAGGTCCCTTAGACTGCTCAGTCCTTCTGGCTGAGACACATATTTGGGGGGGGGGGGGCTGAGTCAGTCCCATGCAGGCTTCTCAGCTATCAGTCTGGTGGCCCCTTAGCTCCTACTTGTTCAGGTACGCTGTCTCTATGTGTTTCTGCCACCTGCTCTTGTCCTCTCCATCTGCATCTGGGTTCTGCTTCGACTCAGTGTTTATGTATGGGTGTTTGCTCCTGTTTCCAACAGGCATTAGATGAGGTCTCCATGGATAAGTTAGCTGTTAATCTCACTCTCCACGGAAGCTCAAATTGTTAGCTGGTGGCAGTCTTGTAGTTCTCTAGACCTTTCTTTGTGTTCAATTTTATCTTTAAACCAATACTGGCTCCTTCTTTTATGTTCTCTCTCTCTCTCTCTCTCTCTCTCTCTCTCTCCTTTGTTAATACTTTAATATGTATTAACAAGGCACGCAACACTGTAGATTAACAATATAGACAGTGTTGAGAGGAAGGTAGCAGACAGTTAAAATTTGAGAACATTTAGAATTGTTGGAATGTGTGTTTATATAGAGGACTCAGTATGCTATGGATATACATGTAACTGATAATTAAAGAAGCGATTGTAAATTTGAGAAGGGCCTTCTGTTTTCATTCTGTTAAGAAGGAATAGTGTTAAATTTACTTTTATTGGCTCTTATGCACTTTATGTCTCTTTTCCTATGTGATATAGTCTCATTCAAAGCAGACCACTCAGCAGACACTTGTTTTCAGTTACTAGGCTAGCCACGAATCAGTGCATTAACTTATTTACTGCAAAGAGGAGTGAACAGTTTATAAAAACAGAAACACTTCATGTGTACTCAGCTCAGAGGAATATTCACAACATGAGATGGTGTTATTTTCTTCTGGGGATGAGATTAGAATTGTATTCTGCTTATTATTGCTGTTGGATTGCTTGTTTCTTCTGTTCATACATCCTCATGTTTGTTCTTTCCATACATCTTTATGTTTATTTATTCTACCCATACATCCTCATGTTTTTGTTTTGTCCATACATCCTTATGTTCGTGTGTTCTGTCCATTCATACTTATGCTTGTATGCTATGTCCATACATCCTTTTACTTTTATTCTGTCCATACATCCTCATGTTTGTTTGTTCTGTTCACACATCCTTAAATATAAATTGACTTCCAAAGAGAGTAAAGAATACTTTTAAATTGGTAGCATACCAGGTATGCTTGGAAAAGTTAGCCATGGGTGCTGTAATTTGGGCTGATGACATACTAAAAGGACTTGGAGAGATACTTAGAAAATCCACAGCTGTAGGTGTGCTCTATAAATACACTGCTGCTGTTCTCCCAGCATAAGAATCCAGCCTCAAAGAGATCTAAGGCTTTACTGTATCAAAGGTATCACACTGACATTGTCACCACTCTTCATTTATAAGCATCATAAGTCCCTGGGGGTGATGGATGAGTTCCCTCTCTTGCTGATAAAAAGAAGTTGACATTGCTTTATTATATCCTCAAGGTTAAAAATCAATGATTTACCTGTGAAAACATCTGTTTATAAGCGTGTCTCTGCTCCTCCCGGGAACCATATTTACATGCTGGGTTTTAAGCATGTCAAAATGAGAAGCTTAAGGTTCATTTGGCCCATTTTCTTTTTAAGATGCCAGAATGGCTCTCTGTGAGGAAGCAATGTCAGACTACATTCATCTATTTGATCCATTTGTAATGAGAATGAGTAAGATATCCTCTTTAAAAAATTAATGATTAGCATCTCTCTGTTAGGGGACTGGAGATATAAGTGTTGATCTCAAATCACGTGATGGGTATAGAGTAAATTTCTGTCAAGGGGATTCATACACAGAAAACCTTGCTGTGTGTAGGAAGCAAGTGAAGTCAGGAATGACATGAGCAGGCCATGTCAAAGACCCAATGCTTCAGACACATGAAGTAGCAAAGCCTTTCAAGGATGAAGGAAAGAGGGATAGCAAAGTCTTAACTCTGCTAAATGCAATTTTTGATAGTGACTGCAGAAAATGTCTGAGACAGTTTTCTCTCCTCAGAGATTATGGCCTGAAGGCTGCTCCCTTACCGAGACTACTTCTATGAGATTAACTGAATTTGCCTCCTTGTTCAGCTGGATGAAGTAGCACCTACCCACCCACATCTGATGGGAGATGTCATTCTGTAAATATGTTTCTCATACTGGTTAATGAATAAAGCACTGTTGGCCAATAAGAAACCAAGATAGGCAGGACTAGGAGACCAGGAGGATTCAAGGAAGAAGTAGGGAGGAGTCAGCATGTAGAGACTGGAGAAAACAGAGGTCCGGGCCCACTCTCTGGTAAGATAAGACCACGAGGAAATACTTAGATTAATAGAAATGGGTTGCTAATTAAGACAGAGTTAGCTGATAAGAAACTAGTAACAAGCTAAAAGCATTATATCGAATAAAGAGTCTCTGTGTGTTAATTGGGGCTGGTGTGGTGGTGGGAAAAGATCGGCGGGAAAACCTTACTCGTACACACATACTTATTGACTGTATATAACATATCAAATGCACTAAGCTTCAAGGGCTGATGTGCTTCTCCATCTGAGAGCTCAGCCCATATATGTATTCCTTCAGAACTCAATTAACTGTGCAAATTTTTGAAGAAACTTCTGGGAAAATAGATGTTATCTCATGGAGAGAGTTAAAGGATTTTCTTCTTTTCTTTTTTTTCTTTTTTTTCTTTTTTGTTGTTGTTTTTCAAGACAAGGTTTCTCTGTATTGCTTTGGAGCCTTCCTGGAACTAGCTCTATAGACTGAGCTGGCCTTGAAATCACAGAGCTCAGCCTGCCTCAGCCTCCTGAGTGCTGGGATTAAAGGCATGTACCACCAACGACTGGCTAAATCAAAGGGTTTTCATATTGAGTTTATTCCCCTAAAATTTATAAAAATAATGCACTGAGCATCACTGGTGTCTTAGTGAAAGATACTTGATGCAAGAAAATAGTTGTCTGTTTAAGAAACTACTAAGAGTTCTATGTTTAAGGCACACAATGGGCAAAGTAAATGTGTGAGTGTTTTTTGTTCCAGATGTTATGAGTTTCTAGAGAAAGTACTTAAATTTAACAGGAAAATATTGAATACTTCTCCACCCAGAATCAGCTCTTTGCCAGAGCCCTTTGATCTTGGAATTTCCATCTCCCATGTTATCTGAGCACTGCCACCTTGGTACCGTCATTGACTCCCCTCCCCTACACCAGTATCTACTGGAAGCAAGTCCTGATACATCTGAGATAAATGCCTAGAAACAAATATCTGCTCTCTACCCTACTGCTAATGAATCATTTAATCTTCTCATAGAGTACTACTGGCACCTCTGGATATTACTCTGGTCATACCATTAAAATATTCCTCCAATGAATTCTTGTTTCACTTGGGAGGAAGCCTGAGTTGTTACTCTGCCACTCAAGATAGTAGCAAAACATACTCATTTATTCCATTGCAATGTTGAGAACAATGAAATACTTATGATTTCTAGCTTTTCCATAAATGCTAAGTCTCTTCTTTGTGGTATTTGGAATCTGTTTTGGCAAGACTTCTTTGAGGTTTGGTTTTTGCTTTTTTTTTTTCTTATTTTACATATCAATCCCAGTCCCCTCATCATCCCTTCCTTCATCTCTCCCTCCCTCCCTCCCATACCAACCCACTAACCTCCCATCACATTCCCCCCAAACACACACCACAGGAAGGGTGATGCCTTCCAGGAGGGATCAACAAAATCTGTCAAGTCATTTGGAGTAGGGTTATCAATGATGGCGGTGGGTACCTTTACGGCCAACAATGAAAGCTGTGGTCACTGCCCTGGTCAATGTTGCCATCCAGCAGGCATGCTGCCGGCTTGGAGATGTGGTCACTGCCATTGCCATCTCTCATACACATTAATAAATTGTTAGCAAAGTTATTTAAAAGCCTTGTAGTTTTTTGCCTCTTGTGCTGAGTCAGGAATCCTCCCTTAAAGGAGCCGTGAGCCGCGCAAATATCTGCTTCTTTCTCGCAAAGCAGAGTCCAACCGAGAAAAATGCTGCTACCAAGAAACCTTGCTTGTCTCTGTTCTTGTGTTTCTAAAACCCTTTCTTAAGCTTTTGTTAATTTTAAATGGAAGTTCTTATTAGCCACGTTGGGTGCCATTTGTAAGGAGTAAGGTTTTTTCCGCCCACCGCCACGTCATGTCCTGCTGTAGCACCAGCCCCAAGTAACACACAGAGACTCTGTATATGATATAATTCTGTTGGCCAGTTACTAGTTTCTTATCGGCTAGCTCTGTGTTAATTATTAACCCATTTCTATATCCACGTGGCCTTACAAGAGCGGAGGAATGGTGGTTCTGTTCTCTCCAGACCCTCCATCTTGACTCTCCTTCCTACTTTCTTCTTCCTTTTTGTCTCCTAGTCCCTCCTATCTTCCTTTCATATTGGCCAACAGTGCTTTATTCATTAACCAGTAAGAGAAACATATACAGAATGACATCTTCCATCATGCATGATTAGTAGTTATGTTCACAAAACTGAATTCATACAGTTCAGAAATAAATAGCACACATCTATAAATGACATTCCATATTTGTAAAGTAATTTTAATTGTAAAGTAATTTGGTTGTAATAAAATACTCAATCAACCAATATACTTAGGATAGAACCGGCAATCTTTCTGAACAGTTACTCAGTTTAAATTGGGCTCTGTATTGGGCTCGAGCCTCATGTCAAACTGGCTTTTTTCAATATCACATACATCTGACTTTTGCAAATGAGATATGAAATGAACAACAAGTCATAGGATACAAGTCATATAAACACCCTTTAGTTACCCTGTTCTCTGTTCCTGGAACATTTCCTCAAACTTCTCCTCCTTTGGTAGCTAAAATCTTCAGTTTTTGATTTGGTTTGTAATAGAACCTACTTAAATACAATCATGTAGCCTAGTGGCTCTGTCACACCAATGTGCCATGATCTAACCTGAGCCTTAGCATTAATTTTACTATGTTATTAGTGAAATACTCCAGTAATCTAATTCTGATCTGAGCAGCTTGTCATGAGCATGGATGTTACGCAATTCCAAATTATGCTCCTATGAACTCAAAGAACACAGGATCTGCATAGGAGCTACAGGACTTGCAAACAACAAGATGGCTTTCTGTAGGTTCAGCTTTTGTACTGATCATTTATATAAACGTTTGCTTCTTTTCAATTATTTGCATGAGTATGAGCAATTGCCAGTATATAAGGAGGTGTTGAATGTTCCTGGAGCTGGAGTTACAGGTGGGCATTAGCTTCCCCAAGTGGGTGCTGAGCTGAAGTAAGAGCCTGTGCAAGAGTGGATGGTACTCTTAACTACAGAGCCATTTTCTAGTATGCCACTCATTTACATTAAACAATTAAAACTTAAAACCATCTGGGATGTAGGTACTGCCATCATCTCCATGGTGTAAATGTAGTTGAGGGTCAGAGACATGATACTTTCGTGGGATCATGAGAACCATGAATTGAAAAGTCTGGATTTGTACCTCAACTCTCTGGTTTCAAACTTGGATCTGTATACGTTTATCACACCATTTACCCAGTTTATATTCTTCAATAATTAGGCTGGGATGTTTTTCTAATATCAAATGGTATAACATTGAACACTTACATTATGCTACTTTTCTCTGTCCTTTTATAATACAAGTGTATTGCAGAAAGAAATAAAACTAAGTTTTTTATTAGTAAAATACCTGATATGGAAAATGAAAAAAAAAAAAAAAAAAAGACTTTTAAAGGACAAATACCTATAGCTTACCTTTAACCCTTGCCTAGAATAAAACCCTCGTTATCATTCGGGGCATTATGTTTAAGATGGTGGCCTCTCAGGCATTTTGATTATAATTCCATCTCCAGTACTTGCAGATCTTCACCTTAGGCATGTTATTTAATATCAAGATCCTTCTACTAATAATAAAAATTTCAGCATGCTAAGGACTTTGAAAGGAATTAGATGTGCACAACATATATATATATATACACACACACATGGTATTCAATTATTTTCTTTTTTATAATTTTTTATTTAATTTTATATAACAAAGTCCAATTAAATGAAAACAAACATTTATACACAGTATTTGAGAATTTGGGCGTCGTTCTTTCCAAACTACTTCCTGCTGGTAAGGGGTGCTGTCTTGGGGGATTCGAAGAAGATTCAGATATCCTAGCTGTAGTCTGTAGGGCTGTTTTGTCCAGCTGTTTTGAATGTAGGATCAGCTTGTACTCTGTACTAATGTGGTTTGATCACGCCAGACCGCCTGAATACAACATATATTTAAAGACAACAAACAAATATTATCTACTACTATTAACTTCTTACTAGTTGCATTTTTTATGCCTGCCCAAATTTAAAATTTTAAGTACATTAAGCAAGGAGCAGGTTTTGTTATTTGCTGTTATATTTTTTCTACAAGCTACTATTGGATTTTAATATTTGTCAATTATATAACTATTCAGTGGAGATAAATATGCATGCAACAGCACGAGACCATCTACTTCATTAGTTCATCATCACAGTTTTCACATTAATGTGGCTTGGGTGGGATAAATGGTTTTTATTTGGCTTTACCCAGAGGCTCACGCTATTCCAGGGATGGAAATTAAGGGAGGCTTTCCTCCTCATAAAATGAGGAAAAGTGAGAACATACAGTATGCTGGCTCAAACAGGACACCATTTGTGAAATCTAGAAACGATGTGGTCAGTCACCACTCTTGAAAGAGAACAAAAGGACTTACCACAAGTACTCACAAGTCATTGTTAATGTCCCACCCTTACATGGTAGAAACACATCTGGTACCCCCAATATGACTCAGGAAAAAGCATGAGGCAATAGGGTTTCCTCAGGCAGAATCACAGAACAAGGTAATGAGGAATTGTATTTCACACTGGAAATCAGTGCCAAAGAGCTTTGGCCAAGGCACTGTCAGAATCTGCTAGCTTTTGTGACATGGTACAGAGAGGAGGAATCAAGGTCAGAATACAAGTGATATTTGTAAATTCCTGTACAATGTGTAGGTCTTCTAGTTAAATTATCTTGAAATTTATTCCTGAAATAATGTCATAGAAAATGGTATTTAAAGGTAATTTTAATTTTAGAATCCTGTAAGAAATAACTAGGGAGTCCATTACAATTGTAGAAGGAAATAGAAAATACACAGAAAAAGTAAAATAATAATGCAAGTTTTCAAAGACATTTAGTGCTATCCCAATTCCTCACATAATGATAAATTTTATTGCCCCATAATTCTTATTTATTAAAATATTTGTGTTTCAATAGCTCCAATGAGATGAAACTTTTTGTTTTTATGTTGGTCCAGGGAGCAGTAGAGGCCACTATACTCATATAACATATTAAGCACACCATCACTTGCACATCAAACTCTAATAAATTTCTATATTTTGATATTTAAAGCAAATGCAATGTCCTGAAAGGTTAGAGCAAATTCAGGTCTTAAATTTTTTCAAGTGTGAGCCTGCTTCTGTGTAACTTGTGAAGAGTTTTGACTAGGCACAAGCAATATTTTTCATAACTGCTTTCAGATTTCTGTCTATTAATTCAGCTCTGAAAGTAGAAGCTGGAGATTTATCAGTTACAAAAGTCCCAGCAGTGTTAGCAGTATGTCAGGTATGGTGCAAGATTAAGGAAAATAAAAGGACAGATTGTGTAATATTGAGGTAACTAATTCATGAGTCCCATATTTGGAGGTCATTTTTCTTTCTTCCTTGAAGAATTGTGTTAATAATAAACAGTTAAAGAGCTAAAGAAATGCGTGTGTTTTCTGAATATTAACGCATAGATGCATAGAAAGGATAGTGGAACAATGCCTAATCAAAGAAACAGATTATATATATATATATATATATATATATATATATATATATATAATCTTATTTTACATATTGATCCCAGTTTCTTTTCCCTCTCTCTCTCACTCCCTCCCATGCCCCCCAACCACCCTAAAGAGATATAATTTAAATGTGGAGTAATAAAAGGGCTCCCAAATATATTCTGAAGTATAATTGTGTACAAAGAAATCTGTGCATGTTCAACATAACCAGTACAACTGAGTAAGATCTGCATTCTGGAGAGGGCTCCTTGAACTCTTGTGTGACTTTTTATTATTTTTATAGAAAGAACACAATGTGAGATTTGTTCCCTTTTAAAAATCTAACTGCACAGTGCTACATCATCTTGGGCACTGATCAATACGATAGATCCCTAGAAGGTATTTTTAGTAACTCAGTCTTTACACACAGTATGCAACAACTTTCACTTAACTTCTCTCTAACTCTTGGCAGTCACCCTTTTATATCCTTCTGCTTCTTCCCAGTTTGACAGTTTTAGGAATCTATCATAGAGGAGCCATGCAGTATCTGTCTTGTGACAATTTATTTCACTTAGCACATTGCCTTCTAATTTTATTTATGACATCAAAAAATAAATAAATAAAAATAAAAAAGGAAGAAGGAATTCCATTTTTGAAGCCAAATGATAATCCATTGTGTGAAATTAGCACATTTTCTTTATGCATCACCATATACATTCACACATACATGTGTATGTTTGTTTTCATGTATTGGATACTGGGAATCATAATGAAATTATAGTGAGAATGTAGTTTTGTCAAAATCCTGATTTCAGTTCTTAATTTTATACAAATGAAATACCATATATGACAAATCAATATCTAGGCTCATCCTCAATTAAGATAATGTGATAAATCCATGAACCAAACTTCCCATTCACATCAGTTATAGTCAACATATTAGGTAAAGTATAGCCTGAGTAATCATGCATGAAGAAAGATAAAAGCTTCCAAACTGGAAAATAACAGAAAATTGAATGTGACTGACATGTAAATCTAAGTTTGTATATTTTTTATGAATAATCAACTACCCATCAAGCAAATGCAAACAATTATATTTTTAATGTCACAAATGAGAATACATGGAATCAAATTTACCGAGGGAGCAAAATACTTGTACACTGAAAGCAAAAGCAACAAATAATGATGAAAGAAGTCAAAGGAAAAAGTAAATGGAAAGAGACATATTCATGAATTGATAAACTACTGCAAGTACTTGACTGATTCCCCCTCTTCAAAGCATTCCAAAAGAAATACGAAATGACTATTAACATTAATATAGAATCAGCAAATACTTAAAAGGTTAAAGCAATCTTAAGAAAAAAGAATAAAGTGGGAATCATAAAAATTCCTAATTTATGGGTTATTTTGTTGTATTTTATATAAAATAATATGTATCATGCATCTTGTAAGCTTTATACACGCTTAGTTTTCTTACCTAGATCTTAAATTTCCTTCACTCTTAATAGTCTACAAATATAAAACAAGATTTATTTTCATGAAAATAACTAGTAGGAAATCCCAAAATGCAATGATATCAAGCCTTTTAATGAAGGTGTGTTATGAAAGATTAGCTGCAGGCTCACCAAGGGCAGGACATTTGACAAAACATTCAAATTGGAGAACAAATGCACCCACTCTGTAGTAATAAAACATGAACTTTGCATTGTGAGAAGATGTAACACATCTCTCCTTAGAACTTACCCATGAAGACTGCAATTGCCTATGCACTTGTTTGTCCATTTGTTTTAATCGCTTGACAGACATGCACTTTACTCGGATATAGTAAATTCTAAAATTTAAATATAAAAATTAAATATAAAATAATTGAAAGCGAACTCCATTAAAAAAAAGAACTAATGGTTAAAAGAGGCAGTAGTAGTGAAATAACATGTTAACTGAAACACAATACAAAAGTTATATGCAGTTATGTGCACTAAAAACCCAAAATGTTACATAAAATGAGAAATTTGGGGGTGCAGAAATGGCTCAGCAGATAAAGGCAATTTCTATTCTTGAAAACAAAACAGGCTCTGCTTCTAGCACCCACTTCAAGCAGCTCACAAGTGCCTATGTATAACTCCAGCTAGAAAGGAGCCAACTGATTCCTTTGAAATCTGCTGACACTCACATGCACATGGTGTGCATAAACTTGTGCCAGCACACACATAAATAAAAGGAAACCTTTTTTTATACAATAGGATAAAATTTATCAAAATACTGTAAGGAGTTATCAATGATTGTACTAACACTCTGATAAACAATTTTCTTCACTTTTACATTCCTCTAAATTTAAAATATTCACAAAAGGGTATATACAGATTCTTTGTATAAATATATGTTGTTTAAGAAAATATAAAGATATTGAAAATTTCAAATGTAGAAGTTTTCATAAAAGTGAGTATTCTATTTGCATCACTATATCCTCCTGCCTTGTTTTCATGTCAAATAAAATCAATAGTCATAAACTAATTTAGGATTCAGACAAGTACAATATTAGACTGACTTCTTCAAAATTTGTGGTGCATAAGACGTTAGTATAGTTTTAGTAGCTTTCCATGAAGCAGACCATAGTATTAACTGATAAGATATATCACAATACTGCAATAAATGTTGATACTAATTAATAAACATATTGATGCAATATTGAAGACTTGCTTCATCAAGGACTTAAGGAAAATTTAAGGTTCAGATTCTAGAAGAAAATTAAGAAATTTCTCTTTTTTGAAAGATCAAAAACTTTTATTTGAAAAAACATTTAAATTATAAAATTCTAAATGCATATTAAGAAACAACCTTTAAAAATACTTAGTATTTTTAAGGCTATAAAACATTTTAAGTTCATAAAAGGATTTATTAATATATAATCTTAATAATAGTAGCTTTCACAACAACACACACCTATTTCTTTTCCCAAGGCTTCATTTCCTTCTCAGTAGTCTTCATGTATAAAATTCAGGCCACAAGTCTCACTCTCCTAGAGCTACTACTAGTTCAAGACATAGTTTGCCTTGTAACCAGACTCAGAAAAGAGATAAATGCACTAAATAGAGTTCAATGTAACCTTTTACTATTCCTACAAGGACTACCCTCAATAATCAACCACCTGTGTCTTCTGGTATAAAGGTATAAAATGTAAACTTTAAGTTGTGATGATCTAAGAAAATGTGTTAAGGTCTAAGATGATATATAAGTGCAAGTTATAAAGGCCTGAGGATGCTGAGTTTCTCTAGAGAGGAAATGTATTGTCATTAATACAGAACTAGAGATAACACGGAGCATGTCAAAATTAATGAGTTTAAAGTTGACAAATCAATGCATTATTTATTTCTAACAAAGTATTATTTACATTATAATCCAAACAAGAAACCTCCAAAAGTTTCAAGAAATAATTGTCACCTGCATTAGTTAACCATTAAGAACATGAAGAATGAGAACTACTTGTGTCCTTAATTAAAAGGTAATTGTTTCACTTAAGTACTAATTTTAGCAATAGAACTATAGATCCTATTTTTGACATTTAATAGGAATGTATTCATAAGACTCTGACTATAAGTGACATCAAGTTCTGATTATGGTCTTAAACTTACACATATTTTTTTTTTACCTGAACTAATCTGTGTAATTATACCACCCACACAGGATGAACAAAAATGTCCTTGGGTACAAGTAGCAGGTTACACATAAGAAGAAGAAAGAAAAGATCCCAAAATACTCTTGGATTTACAAAACCTATGTAGTTTTCAATTTGATTTACATTTCCAAATTGCCATCATTTGTGCTTTTTATGTGAGTTATTTTTAAATTCCTTTGTGATCAACTAGGCATCTTAATATATAAAGTTTCTGAGGAAATAAACTCATAATTAACTAGTTCAAATCCTCTAGTGAGGTATTTAAAGTTATCTTCATCAATTGAGTTTATATTAATGTAGTCATCTTCCGTTTCTGTTGACAAAGGGGAGACTACAAAAGCTTGTCATTTCCTATGATACACTTTATGATGAGTATATGTCTTATACACATCTTAATATTACTGTTTAAGTTCCTGTACTTTATAAAAGTTCTTTAAACAAAATCTGAGTTCATATTTTCAGTAACGATTTTATTTTCTCTATGGACTGTCTCCTGAAGTTACTTTTTCCTTGAAGCTTAATCTATTCTGTTCAAAAACTCCATTATGAATTAGTCACAGTAGGAATATAGGGTATACACTAGACTTATCAGTGGAGTTTTTTTTGTTGTCATTGTTGTTTTATAGTAGCAATGTCCAAACTGTCTCTCTATAACCAAGTCAATTGAATCAAGAACGAACATTCCTGTTTATTCTGTTTCAATATAAATCTGTTACACTTTCACTTTTTTTAAATAAAATCTTCAGCATTTAGGAGAACCTTTTTTTTTTTTACCATATCTTGAAATTTTGAATAATGTTAAAGCAGACATGTAGACAATTTTCACACATTAACCTGTAATTCACAAAAATAGAAAATAATACAGTGGGTTTCATGATAATTGCTTGCCTTATTTTTTAGCATATGAAACCCATGCAGGTTAAATATCTTGTCCTCGGATCTCACAGTTAGTAGTGTGTTGATTTGAACATAAAAATGCTGAAATCAAGAGGTATTTCCACTTTGTAATGTACATGATCCACAATGTCTACCAAAACATGTTGGTATTGATTTGATGCATAGCTTAAGATATATGGGCATAATTACCTGTAAACTATAGGATCACATTGTGATATGATGGGAGATGTCATTCTGTAAATATGTTTCTCATACTGGTTAATGAATAAAGCACTGTTGGCCAATAGGAAAGCAAGATAGGTGGGACTAGGAGACAAGGAGGATTAGAGAAAATTAGTAGGGAGGAGTCAGCATGGAGAGACCGGAGAGAACAGAGGTCCTGACCTGCTCTCTGGTAAGATGAGACCACGTGGAAGTACTTAGATTAATAGCAATTGGTTAATAATTAAGACAGAGCTAGCCCATAAGAAACTAGTAACAGGCCAACAGCATTATGTAAAGTGTATGGTTTTTCCACCTGCCGCCTGGTCTTGTCCTGCCGCCGTGCCAGCCCCAATTAACACACAGAGACTCTATATTTGATATTATACTGTTGGCCAGTTACTACTTTCTTATCGGTTAGCTCTGTCTTAAGTATTAACCCATTTGTGTTAATCTATGTATTTCCATGTGGTCTTCTTACCCGGAGCCGGCTGCCGCATACTGCTCTCTCCAGACTCTCCATCTTGGCTCCTCCTTACTACTTCCTATTTCCTCCTTGTCTCTCCTATCTTCCTTTCCTATTGTTCAACAGTGCTTTATTATTACCCAGTATGAGAAACATATAGAATGACATCTTCCATCAGCATTTTATCAAATACAGAGTCTCTGTGTAATATTTGGGGCTGGCGTGGCTGTGGGACCCGGTGGCAGGGAAAAAACCTTACTCCTTACATATGGCGCTGCAATGTGGCTAATAAGAACTTCCACTTAAAATTTAACAAAAGCGTAGAAACAAAACAACAAAGACAAGCAAAACTTGCTAACAGCATTTTTCTGGGTGGGAATATGTTTTGCGTGAGACAAGCAAAGAGTTGTGAAGCTCCTTTAAGAGTTTATATATTATCCTTCTGTGATCTTTGAAGGAGTTGAAGACAAATAATTATGGTTATAGTTTTCCTTATTTAGGCTTAAAGATAAGTTACATATAGGACTTTAGACACACAAAGATAGGATAGATGATGGAATATTTTCTTCAAATCTTGCTAAATGTTAATGGACTAAATAGTGTTAACTGTGATTCTTATTTGATAACTGTTATGTCATATAGTTTGCTATATTAAGGTTAAAACCCTTCTTTTTATTGTAGACAGAAAAGAGGAGATGATGGGAGATGTCATTCTGTATGTTTCTCATACTGGTTAATGAATAAAGCACTGTTGGCCAATAGGAAAGCTAGATAGGCGGGACTAGGCAACAAGGAAAAAAGAGGAAGTAGGAAGGAGAGGAGTCAAGATGGAGAGTCTGCAGAAAGCAGAATGTCTGCCGGCTCCAAGGTAAGAAAAATACATAGATCAGCAGAAATAGATTAATACTTATGACAGAGCTAGCCGATAAGGAACTAGTACCTGGCCAACAGAATTATATCTAATAGAGTTTCTGTGTGTTAATTGGGGCTGGTGCGGAGGCGGGACAAGTCGGGTGGAGAAAACCATACTCGTTACAGGACTCTTCTTCTTGGAGACCATGAAATTCTTATGAGGACTTAGGAGAAGCTCAAGATAAAGCAACTTCTAAATCAGTGATTGAGATGTTGATGGTGGAGAGGGTTTTCTGTGGGAGAAAACCCCGGAGTAATGTCTAGGTCAGAAGAATACTCTAATGCAAATATTTGGATATTTCATAGTCAGTATTCACCATGTTTGTTTAGACACAACTTGCAGATGTTATCAGACCTTGCTTATTAAATGGCTGTCATGCTACACTAGGATATTACCCATGTTTCTCTGTGCAAAGGTCAATCATTCCCTGAACGAGTGTAAACCACTGTCCAAACACCCAAAACTCCTCACCTAACTTACTAGTGATCAAGGTCTCTACTTATACTTTTTATAGTAAATTTACTGTGAGCAGTACTCAGATGATAAGAACAGTTTGGGGTGATTTTACTGTATATTCTTATTCTTAGGAAGAATTAATGTTTGTGCAGACATGTATATCTTCTTGTAAATATGAACATGAATTTTAAACATCTCGGGGATAGAATATTTCTTCATCTCTTATCGAACTATATAGCACCTACAATATTTCCAGGTACCCTTAGAAACTATTCCACAGAGGCTTGTGAAGCCTCAGCCAATGGAAAACAGGTCAGAATTAGATCATAAACCAACTGTGTAAAGATCATTTATGGACTGTCATTAAAGGATAGTCATAAATTATAGAACAGAGTGAAGGTAAACATTCATACAATGTATGAATAATGAACACATGCATATGTGTTTATTTCTGAAAAACAATAAATAATAATACATAGCTATAAAAATTTTAGAAAAATTACACTTCAAGAATTGCAAGTATTTTAAGAATCAAAAAGGTGAAAGTTAAAGTGATAAAATATGACTTTCTAACATTACTTTTGAAATAAGAATTTGGGTTTAATTGCATTAACATAGTAGAATTCCTTCTAAATATTTATAACTCAAAAGAAAATCTTTCCATAATTTTTCTAAAAATAAGAATTCAAACTAAAAATAAAGATGTTTACTAAATAAATAGTTGTACCTTTAATATTTCTGAAAGTATATTCAGGAGAAATCTTGATACATTTTAGAAAAAATGTCATTTGCTATCAAAAAATATTTGATCTATTAAACTCAGTAAAACAAGCTGCACAGATAATGCTTTCTTCAGAAGAGACCATTAACAGTTTTCAGAAAGCCCCTCATGTCATTTAGATATTCATTTATGACATAATTAGTCATTAGTTTTTATATAAGAATGAAATCTGACTAAAAGCCAACATCCAGGTAAAACATTAAATATGAAAAGTGTTACCCAGCAATAAAGAAAAGACCTTTAATGCCTTAGTTCAATAAAATGTTTATGACACAGCTATTGGGTCTTCTCAAATACTCAAGAAAAGAAATATGGCTGTACTTTCAACAAGATTTTGACATTGGGTCCTCATCAAACTTAAAAAATTGCAAAGACTGTCAAGTTTGCAGAATGAATGTTAGGCAATTACTATGCAAAGATACTGAATCTTAAATTAGAAATTTCATTGGAGTTAGATTGCAAGTTTGTAGAATTGTTTATTAAAGTAAAGGTTTATCGACACAATTAAGCAACAACAAAAGTGACCACAAAATCAAAGTGGTATTATAGTTTAGTATAAGTCATTCTATTACTTTGTGTTAAAATGACTTTCAACTATTAATGCAATTACAGTATTGGTAAATGACTTGTCTTATAAATAAACTAATTCAGGGATCTAAGTAGTATCAACATCAGTTTGGCCATTATTGCCACCTTTAATGTTGATATGTTTCAATATCTTAAAATCTATATAAGATTTTGTAATGCCATGTGATTTTTGAAATGTAAATCACTATTTTCTAATCCAGTAAGAACTCCTAGTAGTATACCATTTTCAACTCCACATATAAGCATAGTCTTGGGATTTGCTTCTTATCTTGCAAAACAAATAGAAAAAAAATTGAACCTTCTTAAGCAAGACACTTTAGTTAGGCTACCATACCAATGGTTATATTAGGGTTCAGTCACCACTCTGGCTTATTTAGTTGGAAACAGGAGGACCTTTTCTGAAAATGATTAAAGTGGTTAACTAGATCTGAATTCTGAGCTATTCTACCTCTTGGATAATATCTATGAAACAGACAGTGTGAAGTTACTCCATAACCCAATCAGTATTAAACTATTATAATTTTCTTTCTTAAACTCTAAAATTTTAAGTTCTTCATTATGGTTGAGTTTATCACATGAGATTCATGGAAAGGCTAAGAATACATCATTCTAATAAATTCTGGAAAATAATTTCAGTGGTATTCTTGATATTAAAATTTCAAATTTAAATGATTTAATGCGTGAAGTCTCTTACTGAGCAAACTGTAAGATAATGAAAATTAGAAGTATTTAAAGATAGCAATAAGAATATTGGGGGGAAAAAAGGAAAAGATTTTTCACCAGTCTTTCATGATAAAATTCTCTTTTGATTGAAATAGAAAGACTAGATTAAGAATAAATCATACATTTTAGGTAGTGGTGCTGCTGCACACCTTTAATCTCAGTACTTGGGAGGGAGGCAGAGGCAGACAGATCTCTGAGTTTGAATTCAGCCTGATGTTTAAAGTGATTTTCAGGAATCCTTACAGTGTTAAAGGGAGACGATACAGGAAGACAGAGACAATTGTATTCTATTCCCTTGCTGACAGTTGACATTTCATTTAAAAACAAACAAACTAACTAACTAAAAAAACCTCCTAGGAATCTGCAAGTTAAATTGGCCTTTGTCTTCATTAGGTCAAATCTGAGTATTCAGATCTAAAGCTGTAAGAGAGGGAGGGGCATCAGAAAATAAACAATGATGACATAGATATGGTTCAAAAGAAAGGCGTTTCACCTCTGTGTATCAGACCATAGTGCAGATAAGTAGAATAATGCCTTATTTATTCTTGAGAAAGTGACTTAATTATCCAAGCAATCTGATCTTTCTTTAGCCATGAGATAAACTCAAGAATTCACAGATGCATTATTAGACAGGAAGCTAGAAGTAGACCACCAAATTGGAAAGGTACTAGTGAAAAATCAGCAAATGCAGTGTTTGGATACATGCTATTCATGAGAGCAAACAGATAGTGGAAAGTGGACATTCCATATTATGGTGGAGAGGAAACAGTGCTGTAATTAAGTGGACCTTTTGCTCTCCCTCAAGAAGAGTAATTATACTCAGTAAAGACATACTGTGAATCATTTTGTTGTACTATAGTCACATGTCATACCTCAGGATACAAGGTTATTTTATAGTAAATCATAGTTGAAACTATTTACTGCCACTATTGAATTTGATACCACTTCATCTGCTATATAACAGCTACTTAGAAATGTGCTGATATTTTATTCAGGATGAAATCAGTACTCTCAATCTATATTGTTCCTCTCTTCTCTGCTAAGAGACTGGTTATCTCCTTGAACTTTGTTGGTGTTATTTTCCACCTTTGATTGGGAGGCATTGCTATCAGAAACTGAAACTTGATCTCCATTTCAGATCCTCTGCCATAGTTTTATGGAGCTCCAGTACTTCCTAGGGCATGTAATACAGTTTAACTACAAATCATACTGATACATTACATTCTAAGTCTACCAAAGGACATATGAAACACATGCCTATTTACTTCTTACTTGTTTTCTGACTATGGTTAATAAGAAACAACTCTAATTGAGGATAGCTCTTTGATCCTTTGTAGCATGTTGCATTGAAAGAGTTTATTATAGCTGTTAAAAAGAAGCTGCAAAGACACAGATCTTAATGAAACATCTTATTTAGTTAAACATAAGGGCAGTTGTTTTTCACTGGCTGTTAATACTTGTTTTCCCCATAAAGTTATTCATGGAGCTTATATTTCACAGGATATAGCCAGTTTAATAAAATACAATTTCTAATTATGAAGACATTTAACACCATCATTATTACTGAGATACAGAATGAAAGAGATGACTCAACTATAAACACCAATATTGCATGTTTTTTGTATCATGAGCCAAAATAAGACAATTCATTTCAAATTGTTGAAAATGAATAGAACTTATGAGTGATGGTTACCTTTAATTGACAAATTGGTAGAACCTAGACTCAGGAGGTTTCAGTGAGAGATTGTCTATATTGGGTTGACCGATGGTTATGTCTACAAGGGATTGTGTTTGGTTAGTTGATGCCAAAAGTACTCTTGCCTACGCAGGGAGTCCCAACCTGTGAAAAAGTAGAAAAATCTAGCTCAGCAAAAGCAAGTCAGAATACATGCCATTCTTCTCCCTTGGCTCTTGACTATCAATGTATGTGATTAGCTAGTTGAAGTACTTTTCTATAAGGATAGACTTTAAAGTGAACTGGAAAAGTGAAATAAACCCCTTTCTATCATAAATTGGCTTATTCATAGCATCTTATCATAACAGAAATATAACTAAGTAAATAGTTTTAAGATTTGGATTTGAAATCTCTGGTGGTTCACGTGCTAAAATGTGTATTGAACCTGCAGCAATATTAAGAGGTTGAAAATTTCAAGGCATGAGGCCTTATGAATAATAATTGTTATTGATGTTCTGTACTTGAATCCCTGTGCTATCCTGGTTTCTTTCTCTAGCCCCCTTGTTGCTTTCCTTGTGGGCTGACATGAGGTGAACAGCATTACATGTTGTAACTGCTGAACCAGAAACATCAGAAACATGTGATCATGTACAATAAACTAAGGACAGAAACTTGACAATTTACTTCTCTCTTGTGTCACTTATTAATTGTGAAGCAAGTTTCACTCTGAAAATAATTACTCTTCATCTGGATTGTTGTAGGTTTCCAGTCACAATTCTCCTCCAGTAGGAATCCAACCCCTCTCAGACTCGTGAGATCAGTTACAGATATTTTTATTTACTTAGTAAGTTATTCCTTTTTAGTTATTGATTTTTGTCATTCTTGACATAATGTAATTCAGTGTAATAATTGATGACCTTTTAGTAATCAAATTTGAAAAATGAATTTATGCAGAGGTCGTGGTAATCTTTATGTCTCTCTAATTTTAGTATATGTGCTGCTGAAGCAAACACAAAAGTAAGGATTAAGCATTATGGAAATTTACTAGATTGTAAGTTAGTTACATGCACTCTTTTACACACACACACACACACCGAAGTGAGATCAGAGACACTATGCATGGGTAGACTTCTGCTCCCAGAAGTCATGGGTTATTTAATGAAAATCTAAGTTTTAGATAGTGAATACCTCTCTATAAGTTATTAATCAATTGGATTCCTGAGGCAACCTTGACAACACAGGCTACTAAAGACCCTATACTGAAAACACTAAGCATTCCAGTTGCAGAACATAGAAAAATCAGTCTCAAACTGAGGAGGAAACTCTCTTCTACCTAGTTTCCAGAGTACAGGGAGATGCTATGTGAGCAGCTGGGGGAGAAAATATGTAGTCTGTGGTGTTTTCAATAAAAACGGCCCCCAGAAGCTAGTACATTTCAATGCTTGGTCATTAGAGGGTAGTCCTTCTTTATAGAGGTTAGTAGGTGTGGCCTTGTTGGGATAGGTGTGGTCTTGTTGAAGTAAATGTGTCACTGGGGATTTTGCTTTGAAGTTTCAAGAGCCCAAGCCACCCAGAGTCTCTCTGTCTTCCTGCTGCCTGCATGCTACTGTGCTTCCCACCAGGATGACAATGGACTAAACCTGTGAAACTACAAGCACACACCAATTAAATGTTTTCCCATATAGGAGTTGCCGTGGTCAGAGTGTCATATTCTTCACAACAATAAAACACTGACTAAGACATAATCTTATCCAGCACTTATTCCTGATAACTACAACCTTGATTTGCAAAGCAAGTTGCATGTACTGATATGGGGACTGTTATGAGACTAACCAGATTGGATTTGTTTGAGGCCTGCTCCACTGGAGGAATTTCTGGCACTATAAATCTGATCAAAATCCCATGACTAAGACATCATAGTTCCTGTCTTAGTTAAGGTTTCTATTGCAGTTGCAAAACACTGTGACCAAATAGCCATTCTGGGAAGAAAGGACTTACTAGGATTACACATCAGCACTACTGCTCTTCAATGAAGGAAGTCAGGATAAGAACTCAAACATCGCAGGATCCTGGAGCCAGGAACTGATGCAGATGCCATGGGGGAAGGGACTGTTTACAGGCTTGCTTCTCAGGGCTTGCTCAGCCAAGTTCTTATAGAAATCAGGACCAGCAGCCAAGGGATGGCACCACCCACTTTGGGCTAGGCCGGCCCCCACTAATCACTAAAGGAGAAAATGCCTTACTGCTATATCTCATTGAGGTACTTCCTTGGCTGAGTCTCCTCCCTCTCTGATGTGTCTAGCTTGTGTCAAGTTGACACACAAAATCAGCCAGCACAGGTCCTAAGAGAGATTCTACTCTTAATGCTTCACTAAAGTCTCATGTTAGCAAGTTATCATCTTAGCATTTATAATTATACTCATAGATATATAACCTTAATCAAGACTCTTCTTTTCCCCATACTGTAGTAGTTATGCAGATACTCATAGATGTTTAAATTTAGTTACTGTAAATGCTCAGCAATAAATTTTTCATCTATATCAAAGTCATCCTCTAATTCAAGGCTCAGGGAATGCCCCACAGGTGTGGGTAGAAATAATATAAGGTTCTAAAGATGGGGAAAATGCATTCAATTGCTGTCTTTTATATATGACATGATTTATTTACACATTCACTCACAGTATCTGTGGTTGATTGCATAAGACCCGCACATATAAAGCCAGTAAACAATTCCAGCATGGAAGGAGGGCAATACAGGGATGCAAGGGACCTAACTAAACATAACAAAGACAATTTACAGCAAACCTATCATCAACAATGAATTAAATGAAAAAAAAACTCAAAGCAACTCCACTAAACTCAGGACTAAGACAAGGTTGTCCACTCTCTCCATATCTATTTAACAATAAGACAACTTAAAGACATCAAGAGTATAAAAATTAGAAAGTAATAAGCAAAATGTCCTTATTTGCAGAAGATAGGATACTTTTACTTAAATTACAAATTACCCTAAAAATTCCACCAGGGAGCTTCCACAGATGATAAAATCTTTCAGCAAAGTGGCAGGATACAATAGTAACTAAAATAATCAGTAGTCCTCCTATATACAAGTGGAAAATGTACTAAAAAAATCAGGGAAACAGGACATTTTACAATAGCATCAAATAACACAAAATATCCTAGGATAACTGTAACCAAGCAAGTGAAAGACTTGTATGATACTTGTTTCAAGTCTGAAAAGAGTAATTGAATGAGGAATCAGAAGATAGAATGATGTCCCATGTTTATGGAAAAAAAATGCCATCCTGCCAAAAGCAATCTACAAATATAGTGTAATTAATCCTCAACAAAATTCTTACAGAATTCTTTGCAGACATTAAGAAGGACAATTCTCTGCTTCATATGTGATTTTTTTGAAATGCAAGATAGCTAAAACAGTCTTGATCAATAAAAGAACTGAGAAGCACAGTATCCATGATTTCAAGCTGTACTACAAAGCTATAGTAATAAAAACTGCATGTTATTGGCATAAAAACAGACAGGCTGATCAATCAAACTAAAGACCTAGTCATAAATCAAAGTGCATATAAACATCTGACTTTTGAAAATCAAGCCAGACATACATACTACAAAAAAAGTCAGCATATTCCACAAATAATGCTGGTCAAACTAAGCGTATATATGTAGAAGATGGCAAATAGGGCCATATCTATTACCCTGAACAAGCCTCAGGTTCAAGTGGATAAAACACCTCAACCTAAAACCAGATAAACTGAATCTAATAGAAGAGAAATTGGAGGAATAGCCTTGAACACATTGGCAGAGGAGATGAACAGAACACCAATATCAAGGCAGTAATATAAACAATTAATAAATGTGACCCCATGAAACTGAAGAGCTTCAATAAGGCAAAGTAGACTGTCAATCAGACAAAGTGACAAAGTACGGAATGTAAAAGATCTTTACCAATTCTATATTGAATAGAGGCCCAATATTCAAAATATATAAGGAACTCAAGAAACAAGATATCAAGAAATCAAATAATCCAGTTTAAAAATGGGGTACAGATAATTCTCAATAAAGGTATCTCAAATGTCTGAGAAACACTTAAAGAAATGTTTAACATCCCTGGCCATCAGGGAGATTTAAATCGAAACTAATTTGAGATTCTATCTTATACCTGTCAATTATGTCTAAGATGAAATCCATAAGTGAAAGCTCATGCTGGCAAAGATATGGAGCAAGGGGAACATTCTTCCATGTGGGAGTGCAAACTGGAATAGACACCATGGAAATCAATATGGAAGTTCCTCAGAAAGATGGGAATTGATCTACCTTAAGATCCTACTTTACTATTATGCCACCACAACTGATGCCTGTTTTGACCTGGGACCACTCCATGAGAAGGAATTTCTTATTCAGACATTTCTTGGGTAACCAAGACCCTGATACTAGATAACTCATTAACCTAGGGTAAAACAAAATACTACTGGTTTAAAATAAAAGCATCAATAAAACTATCCCTCATGACATTCTGCTTTATTCATATCAAACATCAGTTGTTTATCAGTCATCATCAGATGGGCTTCCTCCTACAGCAGATGAGGACAGATGCAGAGATCCACAGCCAGACATTATGTGAAAAGAGAGTCTACATTAGAGGTCTCCATCAAATCCCTCTTCTCTGAGCTCAAGGAACTTGAAGGAAGAGGAGAAAAAATCATGTAAGAGCCAGAGGGGATGGAGAACAACTAGTAAAGCACATATGAGCTCAGATAAAATCAGCAAGCACAGGGTCTATAGGGGTCTACAACATGTCCTCTGCATATATATTATAGCTATTACCTTAACATGTTTATGGGACTCCTGATTGTGGGTCTTTGACTCGTTTGCCTGCTCTTATAACTCTTTTCTTGCTGTTGGGTTGTCGTGTGCAACTTCGATACAACAGTTTTTTTGTTTGTTTGTTTGTTTTGTTTTGTTTTCCTCTTCTTATATTTCTTTTTGTCATGTTTGATTATTATCTTTCAGTAGCCAGTTCTTTTCCACTGAGATTTAGACAGGGAGTGGATTTGGAAGCGAGCAGAGGAGAGGAGGAATCGGGAGAAGTAGAGGGAGGGGTAGAGCTATAATAAGTATATATTGTATGAGAAAAGATGCTATCTTCAAAAATGAAAAAGAAAAAATTGAAAATCCAACTGATTTCTGGCAAAGAGCAACACAGGTCTAACTTTCACAGCTGTAAATTTGCCTAACTGGCATAAGTCCTTCTACTAACTACTCAAATCATAATGTGCAAATTAACCAAGCCACAATGTGCAATCTCTAAGCCTCTGCACATTGTGTTACTTTATTTCAAATACATTATTATAGATAAAAATCCTTACTTGTTTATTTGTCAAACTTGTACAAAATGGAACGCAAACGGAGAATCCCTTAAGAACCTGGAGAGGTGCAACATGAAGGGCTACGATTATCCTGTAGCAAAAGGTCCAGCCTTCCATCATCAGCACTTCCTCCTCAGTTCCCAAGCGTTAGCAGGATGAAAATGTCTTCCGATGACTGTTTTCATTTCTTTTTTCTCCGCATCTGGGCGTGCACGGTTGAGCGCCTTAAGGAAGTCAGATGTTTTTGCTCGCATTCGTGTATGAATATAGGCCTTAGGGTACTTAATGTGGTAGAACTCTAAGGCCTATATTCTAAGGTAGTGTTCTAAGGCCTAAGTCCCAGAATGTGTGGAGCAGGTTGATGGTCAACTTACTCCCTTCTTTTACTTTTTCCTCCTTCAGTCACCTCCCTTTTCACCCTTTTCCAAGCTGTTTGCTTTGCAATATATTACTGGTAAAGAGTTGCAGATAATGCAATCTTAACTTATTTTCTAAGTATTTGAGTTCAAAACTCCTGTATCTAAAGAAATATGGTTGGGGTCCTTAATAAAGAAAATCTTTCTATCTTAAAAAAAAATCCTCATTTGGTCTCTGTGCAAGGTCATCCACTGATATTGTTAGTATTAACCAAGGATCATATTCTGTCATCATTTCCAGTGTAGGATGTGAGCATGACATACTGAGCAATTCTATCTTTGTTCTAAAGAAGGTTCCATTTCAGTAGAGAAGCATGATAAATCTGGGATCAGTACTTTAATGACTTTTAGATACTTCTGAGATGGAGAAACCCCTTAATGTCTAAAAGCTGCTTATTTCCTAAAAGCTAGATAAAGCTTGTCTTTGGAAAATAGAGGTAATTTTATTATCTTGAAACCTTAATTATTATGGGGAGAAAGTTTAATATTTATTTCCAAAAAGGAACTGTTTTCCTCTTTTATAGGCATGTATTTCCAAAGAACAAAGTATTCAGTCCTTCAATGCAGCATAGTATCAAAAATTATACATACAGAATGAAAAATATAATTAAAATGTATTCAGTGAGCCAAAATTAACTGCTAAAACTCAGAAATTTAAGTTATATAATGAAAGTATACAAAAGCTTTTTTCTACATATTTGAAAAATTGATGCCATCAAATCATGAGTTTGAGGCTAGCCTTGGAGACATTGAAAGCTCTGTCTAGAAAGCACTTTTTAATGTGTGGGGATATAACTATGATAGAATGCTCTCCTAGAATGGGAAAGCTCCTGAATTTCAACCCAAAAAACACACAGAAAATCTCTTAGAAAGCATGATGTGACCTCTATGTCTCCCCCAAGAAATATTTTGCATATGTAGATCCCTATGTGTATTTCAAACACTTAAATGGATGTAGCACTCCTGTTTCTCCTTAAGTAAGATGACAACCATAATTGTAAAAATTCCCAAATAAATCCAAGGGAAGATTGTCAACATTGAAGCCACACTTATATAGGGAACAATCCTTCCCTTCAGAAGTACAGCAAAAGATGTTATCTGGTACAGCCATCTCCGCATTCATATAACAACAGTTATATATCACATACAATAACCAGATATAAGTTCTGTCTGCCATGTGTCACATCTCACTGTCTCTGACCTAACAATACCAATACATTATGGCCAAGAGACAAGCATCTCAAAACAGTTCTCTCTAAATGTTTTCTTTTCCATTATTTTCTGTTTCCTTATATTTCTGAAACTAACACAATATTATATCTAACACACTACATTCTCCTCTGACCAAAGCATATGTGGCAGAACAAGGGACAATTCAGCAAAATGATTCTTGGGGTAGGTAGGTTCTGTTTGCCAGAAGGACATTGAACCTCTTGGTTTTAAGCTTTGGCTTAAAGATGTATCACCTGGCATGCTATGTTTTGCACCAAGTAATTCTGTCTTGTTACAAGTTAAATTCCTGAGGAAAAGATATGAGAGTACTCTTTTGTTATAAGTAGTAGGGTATTAAAGAACTAAGAATATCATTTTGAACAAGTTAAATAAAAGAAATTATATTTGCTCTTTCCATGCCATTTTATCTATTTTAAAAATTCATTTTACTTGAAATTTTTTGTCACCATTCCCTCAGGTAATAGCTACCCAGGGACTTTAGCCCATTCAAGACAATCTTGGCCCTGTGACTCTTCCCATCTGCCCAAGCAACTCCTTCCTTAACAGGCAATACATCTCCTGAAAGTTTAAGTCACTATTTACACAGATCAGTTATAATGGCTATGTGACAGGCCTGGTGTTATGCCCTAGACAGAATATTCCCAGATGTACTGCATGAAATTGACATTTTCAAGCTTCTTCAGCAGGTTATAAAGATTTTATATAAATGGAAATTTCCCATTTCTTAAGTGACATTCTAAATGTTATAACCAGCTTCTGCAGTACCAGATGAGAACTTTTTTCATTCTGTCTTGTGAAATGAGGAATTATGTCAAAATGGAATCCCTAATTTTAGTGTTTCTATTCTGTGCATTAAAAGTAATTCTCCATTGATTAAATATGACTATAAGTAAATTTATGAACTTTCCACTATTTATTTCCTTATTACCATTTATTATCAATCACCCCAAAATTATTATATATAAATTAAATAAATTGGGTGAAGGATTCTTATTTGTGAATAAAATTACAAAAAACATAAGCTCTAGCAGTTGTTTTCTATAAATGCATATGCTTTCTCCTTAACTGTTTAAATGAGCTTTTCCTATTTCTACTTGAAATCCTTACTGAAAGGAATCGTAACTCTCAGAATTAAATATGAACCTCCTTTCCATCCTGTGGCTTAGCAACAAAATTACTGTATGTTTGACTCTCAATGATTCTGCTTCTCACAGAAGGGCTACTGCACAAGGTTTGTGACAATGACTTGATGACCCATAACTAATTTATGCAAAAGTATGCATCTCATCTATTAAGAAAATCACATTAATTTTCCTGGAGAGTTGAATCTTTAAAAGAACATTATAGGCCTTCAGGATTATTAAAGTCAGAATGATGGAAACTGTTGTCTCTATATTCCAGTTGTTGAGGTCAGCAGGGCCATGCAGTATCTGCACTGCATACAGACTGGAGAACTAGTCCTCTACTGCCTACATAATTAACTCCAAACACCACTTCAATATTCATTTTTATTCTCACAGTTAAACAGAATAAAAATCTAGTTGGTAACCACCAATATTTATGAACCCAGAGATAAAGGGTTATTAATTATTTTTCTGATAGTTAAATTCATCTGACACATCTAGAAAAAGCATTAATCACAAAGACTTCCAAGGTTTCAATATGTAAGGTCTCCTAGAGTTATTCATGTTTTCTTTAATAACACTCTGCTGTATAAACAACAATAGTACATTTTAGACCTTTAAATCTGAAGCATAATTTTTCTGCTGCTCTATCAAATTTTCTTTCCACTAGTAATACAATGTGACATATTTAAGGCAATATAAAGTAAATAATTCATCAACTATTTCTTCTCTACAAAATTCATGCTATATGTTGATTTTTTTAAAAAATTTACTTCATATGTGTTGATTTTCTGCTTAAAAATATGCATAAGCATCACATATGTGTGTGTTTGGTGCTGAAGGAGAACAGAAAAGGACTCCAGCTTCTTGTGAACCTCAGTGATGGTTCAGGGAAATAAAATCTGATCCTGTAGAAATACAAGAAGTGCTCTTATCCTTTGAGCCATCACTCCTGCACCACCTAATGGTGCAATTATTTTTGTGGCATATGGCTAAATTTGAATTACAACCATTTGTTCAAACTCTAGAAATAATTGAAACGTATAACTCATTCCTATAATCTCCAATATAGGGAAGCTGAAACAGGAAGATCACACATTCTATGCCACCCTGGCTTACATTGAAAATAGTTATTTACAAAATAATATTGTCATTTCCCTAGTGCCAGATTTCTCCTTAAATCTATAATGGCTCCTTCTATTATGGTATCTCTTTATGCCCAGAGATATACAAGGATGAACCCAATTAACAATCTAAACAATAGTAGAGAGGCTACCTTTAATGTCCTTCCATGATAGTGAGATTGATGATTACTTTATATGCCATCCTAGAGCTTTCATCTAGTAGCTGGAACCAGAAGCAGACACCCACAGCTAAACACTAGCCGAATTCCTGGAATCCAGTTACAGAGAGGGTGGAATCATGAGCAAAGTAATCAAAACCAGGCTGGAGAAACCCACAGAATCAGCTGACCTGAACATGGCAGACCTCATGTACTCCAGTCTGAGCTGCAGCATAGGACTGAACCAGACCCCAAGAATGTGGCTGTTAATTAGGAAGACTGGGCAGTCTATGGGGCCTCTAGTGATGGACAGTATTTATCCCTAGTATAAGAATGGACTTTGGGAGCCCATCCCACATGGACAGATACTTTCTCAGCCTATACACATGGAGGAGGGCCTAGGCCCTGCCCCAAATGATATGACAGACTTGCCACGGAAGGCCTCACCCTCCCTGAGGAACAGAAAGGGGATGAATGGAGTTTGCTGGGTGATAGGGGAGAATGGGCAGGTAGGGGAACAGGGATTAATATGGAAAACAATGTTTCAAATTTAAATTAAAATAGAAGAAAAATATCAATATGCTACTGGCACATAAACAAACACACAGTTATAAGTTCATACAATGACAACAACCTGATTTTTTTTACAAAGATTCTAAAAATACTTACCCTTTAAAATAAAAAGGAGGATTTGCATCATTTTTACCAACAACAGTTATCTTCAACAATTGGTGCTGTGAAAAATGGATTTTACCATGGAGAAAAACAAATCTCAATACTTAACTATCAGCCTGTACAAAGATCAACTCCAAATGGATCAACAACCTCAACATGGGCCTATTATACTGAAAATACTAAAGTAGGACTTACCCTTGCAGTAACAAGACACAGGAAATAACTTTATTAGGATTCTCAGTAGCACAGGAAATAAGACCAACAACTGACAAATGAGGTTTCATGAAGCTAAAACCTCTGTATGACAAAGGAAATTATTAAATGAGTAAAGAGTTAACCCACAGAATAAGGAAAAAAATCATTGTCAGCTATTACTCCTATCGAAGATTAGGGACTAGAAAACACAAAGAACTTAACAAAACTAAATGTCAAAATGATTTAAAAATGGGCTTTTAGTGGGATGGGGGTCTGGTGGGGAGCATGAGAGGATGGGAGGGAGAAGGAAGTGGGATTGATATGTAAAATAAGATTTTTTCTAAATTAATGAAAAATTTGAAAAGAAAAAAAATGGGCTATTAAACTGAACAAAATGGTCTAAAAAGAAGAAACATGAATTATTAGTAAGCACTTAAAAAAATTGTTCACGTTGTCAACCATCGGGAATATGCTAATTAAAACTACTTTAAGATTCCATCCCAGGGGGGCCTGAGTCAGACCCATGCTGGCTTCCCAGCTATCAGTCTGGTGGCCTTTTAGCTCCTCCTTGTTCGGGTAAGCTGTCTCTATGTGTTTCTGTAGCCTGTTCTTGTCCTCTCACTCTGCATCTGGGTTCTACTTCGACTCAGTGTTTATGTATGGGTGTTTGCTTGTGTTTCCAACAGGCATTAGTTGAGAGCTCCATGGATAAGTTAGTTGTTGATCTCACTCTCCGGGAACGGCATTTATGATAGCCTTTCCACGGAAGCTTAAATTGTTAGTTGGAAGCAGTCTTGTAGTTCTCTAGACCTTTCTTTGTGTTCAATTTTATCTTCAAACCAATATTGGCTCCCTATTTTATGGTCTCTCTCTCTCTCTCTCTCTCTCTCTCTCTCTCTCTCTCTCTCTCTCTCTCTCTCTGTCTCTGTCTCTCTCTCTTTCCTGTCTTCTATTTCTAACCAGGCTCAATCGTCCTGGTTGTGTTTTCCTTTCCTCCCCCTCGTTTTCTCCTACTTCTCTCTCCATTCGCTGCCCCCCCCCACTTCCCCTGAGCTCTGGGGGACTTGTCCCTTACCAGTTCTGTGAGGGACTTTATATGAATCTCTTAGAATATACCTTGTATCCTAGTTCCTCTGGTGATGTGAATTATAGGCTGGTGATCCTTTGATCTAGATCTAAAATCCATATATGAGTGAGTACATACTGTGTTCCTCTTTTTGTGACTGGGTTACCTCATTCAAGATGGTTTCTTCAAGTGCCATCCACTTGCTTGCGAATTTCAAGATACCATTATTTTTTTCTGCAGAGTATTCCATTGTGTAGATGTGCCACATCTTCATTAACCATCCTTCAATTGAGGGGCATCTAGGTTGCCAGAAAAAGGGACCTCAGACAGTGGAGCCAGGATGTATCCCTGGTGCACAAAAGGACTTTGCGAACACATCCCGCATGGAGGGATAACTGCCTTAATCTAGAGACAGGAGAGAAGCCCTAGTCCCTACTTCCCATGACCTGTCAGACCTACATGACCCCTACTGGATGACATTCCCCTACATATGGAATTGGGGTGGGGGGATGGGAGGGTGGTTAGAGTGCATGTGAGAGGGCAGAGAGGGTAAAAGGGAGGGAAGGAGGGAAAGAGAAAGGGAGGGAGTGAGGGAGATAGGGAGGGAGGGAGGGAGGGGGAGGGAACTGGGATCGACATGTGAAATAATAAATTAAAAAAAAAATGCTTTGACTCCAAAATTTAAGTTCAAGGACAAGTTACTGGGGAAAAGGATTTCTATTTTTGTTTCCACAGAAAATGAAAAGATGTGGATTCCTTCCAGACTAATGTGGTTTGGTCAAGCCAGACCACCTGAAACAGAGTAATAGGTGATCCTACATTCAAAACAGCTGGACAAAGCAGCCTGACAGACTACAGCCAGGATTTCTGAATCTTCTTCGAATCCCCCATGACAGTGCCCCTTACTAGCAAGAAGTAGTTTGGAAAGAACAATGCCCAAATTCCCAAATATTGTCTATAAATGTTTGTTTTCATTTAAATGGACTTGGTTATATAAAATTAAAAAACAAAAAGATTCCATCTCAGCCACATAAGAATGGCCATCATGATGAATACAAATAATAACAAATGCTAGATGTGGGAAAAATAGGTGATGATGAGAGTATAAGCTAATGATTTGGAAATGATCCAGATGTTTCTCAAAATCCAAAAATAAAACTACCCTGTGGCCCATTTATATCAGTGCTGAGTATATATACAAAGTATTTTGTATCTTACTACAGAGATATTTGCATATCCATTTCAGTCAGGTCCAGAAAGACAAATTTCACAAGTTCTTTCCAATATGTGAATACTACCTTCAAATCTTCTGTTTGTATATTTAATTTGGAGTAAATAAACAAGCAACAACAAAAAACAGACCATTGGATAGGGTATTATTTAAGGGAGAAGGAACACGAGACCTTAGGTACAACAAAAGAAGGGGAATATTGATGGAGAAGGATTTGGAGAACAGGGTAAGGAGCAAATGGAGAATAGTCAAACATACAATAGGTATGAAAAGGCTGTTTGGAAACCCATGATCTTTCTACCCATGTAAAAAATATAAACAAGGTTATTAAGATACATGTAATATAAAATAGAGGTGAGTAGTGTTGGTTAAAGGGTGTTTGGATCGCAGATGGGGGAAAGGAGTGAGTAGGGTCAGGTTATGAAGAAATTTTATTACAATGTACTAATTTGTAATATAATTAAGATATAATTTAAAATGAAGTTTGAACAGAGATACCCTAAAAAGTAGAAAATTCTGCTCCCATAAGACATAGTTGTTAAATGAAAATGTCAGTGCCAGGCATGGGTTATATGAGTTATTGATCAGTGAGGAAATGGGGTTCACTCAAAAACAACACAAGCTATTGTCATTGCACTTAATTGCCCACCATAACTAGACTGAAGATGCCACATACTTTTCTTGGAAGACATAGAGAAATCAACCTCCAACTGAGGAGGGAACTCTCTCCTGCTGCCTAGCTTTCCATACCTGGAAGCTATTATTCAGGCAGATGGGAAAAAGAAAATATGATGGTCTTCCCAAACACTGCCCTTGCATGATCCAATGATGACCTACCAGAGAACACGTTCACACCAGTACAATCATGACCACTACATTACAGGGTAACAAACAGCTTTATAAGTGAACTTGAGGTATGCTACATAAGAGTGAATCCATGTCTGATGCTGTAAACCTTGTGAAAAACTATGCATGACTAGGGAAGTCATAGGCCTCAGGGAGGAAACTGCTGTTATTTTGCTATTGTCACATTGTCAAAGTGCTTTCTAGGTATTTTCATTTGTATCATTATACAATTCATACCTATTACATTGGTGTGGCTGTAACCCTTTGTCAATCAATTTGCAGTGTGTAATAGCTATTACAGGGACTTGTAACAGTTCAAATACTGAGGATGGTGACTGTGAGTGCACAGCTGAAGATGGCATATTTCTATCAATGGCCTTCCCCCAATCCCAGGCTCAGAAAACAAAAAGTGTTGCAGGATTAATGTAACAACCCAGAAATTAGAATAAATGGTGTTAAATGCTGTCTCCTGGCTGTAATCCACATGTGCTCAGCAAGTATGGCTACATGGACACACCAATTAAAATTCAATCTTGCTTGAGAGAGAAGTAAAGATGTCCCATACCTCCTTAATGCACTTTTGACAGTTAATGGCTGCCTGATGACAGGGAATCACATCTCTTTTTCTTTCTCTCTTTCCTTTTTTCATTTCCTTTCCCCTTTTCCTCTTCTTTTCTTGTTTTTGTTCAAATTCTTTCCATTTACATATTAACCCCAGTTCCCCCTCTCTCTCCTTCTCCTGCCCCCCATTTCTCACCCCTTCCCAACCCACATCCATTCCTCAGAGCAGAAAAGTTCTTCCTTAGGGAGTAAACAAACTCTGGCACACCACGTTGAAGCACAACCAAGCCCTTCACCCCGGTATCAAGGCTGACACAGGGTTTTGTAAGCAGTTATATTTAAGACTTTTTATCTGTTGTTCTCAGAAACTTCACCAGATACAGCATTAGGAAGTGCACAGAGAATACAGACAAGTGTGCTAGAAAGTGGTTATAACTTAGGAAGCCTGTTTAGTGATAACAAGTGACAGACCATGTCTAATTTTTCAAATGGACAAAAGGAAATCACCTCCAGTAAGGTACAGAAGAAAGGGTGAAGCTGAACACAGGGACCAACAAAAAGTATACAGATTTCAATTGCAGGAACTATACACAGGAACAATTAGCTTTGGAAACCTCTTTTCAAGAAGAGAAAACACAAAGAGGTTTGAAAATACTAAGTTACAAAGGGATATTTATTTCCATGAAACATATAATTTTCCTGAAGGGCTGGTAGTTGTTTGACTCCTAAAGCAGCCCCTGTGCCTGCAGACTACACAGGGCCAAACAGACCTCTACAAAGCACATTTTCCTGTATATACTCTAAATGTGCTCATTAAAAAGAATTGGCAAAATGGAGCAGAGTCAAAAAATGGACAAATAGTTCCTCTAGAGAGCAGAATAGGAACTACCCCAAGGATATTTTGCACTGCCAACATTTACTCAACAGGATGCCATAATTACTGTGGGCAAGTAACAGCTCAGAGTTCCCCTTCATTCTACTTTCTAGATGATCTTTCTAATTGAAGCTATTCTCTTCATTACCCATTATTACTTAATGTATATAGAGAGGGAGCAAATAATGTTTCTATTAGTTTATATGTCAGAAAAATATCAGAAACTACATACTGAATTAATGAAGAGAATCAATCACCACCCAGAGATCTGACACTGAAAAGGTAATAAGTAGATGTAGTTTGTACTCTGTCATAGTTGTCACTGTGTGGCTTCTATATGGGGAGGAAGAGGTAACCATAGAAATCATTAGGGTTTATATAAGCGCCCATCCCTTTTTCAATAATAGAATTCTTAAAAAGCTGCTATTTACATTATCAAATCATTCAATTTTATACTTCTAGACTTCCTTGCTTTTCTCTGTGAACAAACCACAAAGTTTAACTACTGGGCTATGAGCTAAAATAATGATACTGTTTTCTGGATGTGCCTACCCAACCACAAACCAAGTGTGTTTATGCTCTCCTGACAACTTTTCCTCTCTGTTGAATGAGATATGATATGCACAGTAGTAGCCATCTGAGTGTCTGAAATTGAAGTTTTAAATAAAGATGGCAGACACCCTACCTTCCCTGAAGATTATACCTCTAAAGTGTGACATGGGCAAATATACCTTAATCTCTGGATCTTGCTTACAAAATATAACCTATAATGTATATGTTGGTCTCTTGCATTTCATGATAATAATTTGTTTCCCAAATCAATACATAAAACAACTAAGAATTTTACACATAAACTGTCTTATTAGAAAAACAGAGGAAGAAGAAAGACTGAAATATCACCACATGCTGCATGTAAATGTATCTGTCAAGTATGTACTGTATAATCAGGGGTGGTCCTGTGAGAGTATATTGTTGCATGAAGTCTCAGATATCTTTGTTTAGAAGTACACTGATGTTCACTCAATGGCAAAATCTCTAAACATTGTGTCTCAGATTGTGTACCCACTATGAAGCAACACCATGACATATTTTTTAAATAGATTTTGCTGTTTTCCATATATATTATCAAAGTAATTTTGAGACATGGTGTTACTAGCATTTAGGCTTCTAGCATATAGATGAAATACCTCAAGTACCTGCATTTTGCATGTATGTCACCATAGAAGAATGACAGCCAGTGAATGGAAGTCTACTCTTTAGGAATTTCCCGTGGATCATTAAAAAGTTGCTGTACACATCACTAGCTAACAGATCATGGAGACATACAGAGTGGGAGAGGTAAGTGAATCAGCTGTGTCTTATTATTATTCTCCTTGTTCTTTTTTCTTCCTCTTCTTTTTCTCATCCTCCTCCTTTTCCCTCCCTTTCTCCTCCTTCTTCCTCCTATTCTCCTGGATGGCCCAGAGACCTAGCACAGAACCAAACAGGACTGGAGCAAAAAAAGTCAATGTAATGATGCCTAATGATACTCTACTATACTCATAGATTAGTACCTAGCCCAATAGTCATCAGAGAGGCATCATCTAGCAAATGGTGGGAACATATAAAGAGACATTCAGCCAGACAATAGGCTGAGCTTCCCCTCCTCTTTTTCTCCTCCTTTTAAAGCAAGCATTTAAGGTTTTTATTTCTTAAGATAAGCATGGAATTAAGATCTTCCCCCTTATCTAGAGAACTTAAGGGTTAATAAAGTTTCTTCTGAAACCACCTCCCTTTGCAGTTCTAGTGCTTTATGTACTGGGAGTCTTATGTACTTTTCCTCAGGCTTCATGCACTTTAATGGAATTTGGGGAGTTTGTTAGTTTATTGTCTGGCTCCTTTGGCTTAATGGAAGTCTTACTGAGGAGAAAGGCCTGCCTGATTCTTTTTTAACACCATCTGTGAACAGAACAGAAGCTGCTACAATAACTCTCCAATGCATTGGTCAGACTGGTTATCACTGTAACGAGATAACCAAGATTGGAGTTTCTCTTGCACAAGTTGTCTGTTTATCTGTTCCTGAAATAACCCCCAGTCCATTCCAACTAAGACTCCTAGCAGAAGAAGATACGTAGCCTCAACTGGCCACTTCCTGTGACCAGGCAAGACTACCATTGGAGGGATTGGGACACAAACAAAGCCACATAACCTTTGACCTCAAGTCTGTCTGACCTAGGGGATGCATTGGGATAAGGATCATGCCTAGATTGCTGAAGTGGCCAAGACTTGTCCAGCGTGAGACACATACCACAAGAGTGAGCCCACCTCTGACACTACCTAGAGTGCCAAAACCCAGAGGCTGGATGGCCCACAGACCTAGCACAGAACCAAACAGGGCTGGAGAAAAAAAAAAAAGTTAATGTAATGATGCCTATTTATATTCCGCTATACTCATAGATTGGTACCTAGCCTCAATATTCATCAGAGAGGCATCATCAGGCAACATGTGAAAAGAGATGCAGAGAATTTCAGCCAGACATTAGGCTGAACTCAGGAGGAAGAACTGTAGGAGCCAGAAGGATCAAGACCATCACAAAATATGTACACAATCAACTATCCTGGGTTCATAGGAGCTCACAGAGACACTGAACCAACAACCAGGGAGCCTGCATGGGAGGGATCTAGTCCCTCTGTATATATGTGACAGTGTGTAGCTTGGTCTTCTTTTGGGACTCCTAATGGGAGTAGAGCCTATCTCTGACTCTTCTGCTGGATTTGGGATACTAGTCCCCATATTGAGTCACATTCCCAAGCCTTAATATAAGGCAGGGTGCTTAATCTTATACAACTTCATATGCCAAGCTTTCTCTATATCCATGGGATGATTGCTCTCTTCTGATTAGAAATGGAGGAGGAGTGGATGAAGGTGAGAGGCACAGGGGAGGTTGTGGGGGAGAACAGAGGAGAGGAAGAAGGGGAAACCACAGTTGAAATTTGGATGTAAAATAAACAAATAAATTTAAAAATATAACCAAGATGGCAAGCTAAAGGCAGGAGAATGTTTTGTAAGTCATGGTTTCAGAGGTTTCAGCTCCTAGTTGGATGGATTTGCTGTTCTATGGTCAATAAAACATCCCATCAGAGAAGGTATAGTGCTGTAGAGTTGCCCAATATATGCCAGCTAGGAAAGAAAAAGAGGGGCAGACTGCAGATACACAATTTCCCCTTTTTCCTATCCACACTCCAGCATAGGGATCAACACATTTAGAGTCTTCCTATTTACATTATCCTTTCTGGAAAACCATTACAGATCCCAAGGGGTGCATTAACAACTCCTAGGTGCTTCTAATTCCAATAAAGCTAACAATCAAAACTAACCATAATACTTGATAAATATTTGCTTGCTCAAAACAATGAAAGGAAAGATGTGTTTAAAAAAAAAAAAACTCAAGAATTACTAGAGAGATAGCTCAAAAGTTAAAAATATTTGCTGCTCTTTCAGCCACAGTCAGATCCAGGATATCCTGTGTTTTTTTCTGAATGCCACAGGAGCCTGCAAGTATGTCAAGCACATGTTCACAACAAAAATAAAAATAAATAAATAAAAATAATAAAAATTGAGGACTATTAGCTTTATGCCATCATAAACCTTAGGTATTCCATGCATGCCCCCACCACCGCTGCATGCTATGTTACCATCACAAATGCCATAAACAAAGGTACTGAACATCAACATTTATTCACAGTCCTGGATATTGACATTATTTTTAGCATTAGAAGGGTAATCAGTATTTTATCTGGAACAATAGACGCATCCACATTTGACCAAATTTAGCATATGGTTGGTTCCCCATTATTATATTTTCTTTTTTTATTTTCCTCTTAAATATTTAGGTGACAACATAAGTTAAGTTCATAATTTAAATTTCAGGGATATTATGTTGGTTTTCCATACTTTAGTAGCAGCAAAACTCCTTGGATCTAACCTCAAAATTACCTTACACTAGCTCAGACTGAGAGCAGGTACCATGACCCAATATTAGTCACTTTTAAACCCATTTGGTGTCTATCTGTTCGGTAAGCCATTTCTATAGCCCAAGCTACAAATGAACAAATAGTCCTTCCAGGAATGCTCTCTGGGTTAATAGATATTGCTTTATCAGATGGATAAAGGAAGTAAGCTTAAAGCTAATGGATCTTCAAAGAAATATTCCCCATACCACTATGTCTTAGCTAACATTTAAAATATTAAGGAAAAAGGCTGTTCATGCTCAAGATAAAGGGCAGCATTTGCTACCAAAGAAAGAAATAATATGGCATGGTCCTTTGCAATAATGTTAATCTTCATCTGTGTCAGATCAAGTCATTTACTTAAAATATATCGGGATAATGTACCTACTAATACACATTAAATTATGAATGAGGTCAGCCCATATACTTTAATAATGGTCTTTTGTTTCATACATCCCCCAATATTTAGCATTTTCATCAACTAGCCAAGCATTAAAAACATTACTTAATTAAAAGTAAAACAAGCTAATATACATATTCTCTGACAGATCAGATGCATCAAGATTTCAGTTATCCAAAGTAATCTCTGCCTGTCAGAAAAAGGCACTCTCCTTGGAGTCATCCACACAGGGTCCAGTTTTCACTCATGGGATGCTGGGTCAAAAACACCTGCATAGAAAAAGCAAAAGGCAGAAACACAAGTAGGATTTGGGGTAAGAACAAAGCACAATGAAGCTGTTTCTGGGGAGCAACCTTCTCTCTCCCTACCATGTCCTCAGCTGCTTTTCATAGTCCTATATACTAAAGTCTTGACAGAACTCCTAGAGATTCTAAGTAGGCAGCCAGCAATCAGAGGACTTCTATTGGCATAGAGGCAAGAAGAAATCTGAGGTGAACTGAAGTGAATCTTCTGATTACCCATATTCCCAAAGAGATTAAGTAAAAGTAACTAGAAAGGAACTGGGGAAAGTTAGAAAACAAGTCTGAGAATGTAGACACAGTAACACCAGTATCATAAGACTTCATGTGCAGAGGGTTGGTTTGGTATTGATTCAAACACTTGGTACCTTTATGCATTATCCTCATTTTAATTAAAACTCATTGTTTGAAAAAAAAATGAAAGAAAGAAAAGAAAATCTTTGGAAAAGATTGAGGAAATTAAGTTTACAGACTGAAGTTTGCCTAGATCTGCAGTGTGGAATGACTTTTTGAACATAGTGATAGTTGGTAACTTCTATTTTAGACAGACCACAGTAGCCTTTTAAGCATTTCATTGATGTAAGTAGGAAAACAGAGTCTTCAGCTACACAGTTCTGTCTGTAACCTTTTGTTTCTTCCCACAAAGAGCTCTGGCTGGTATCTGCAGTTCTCATTCAGCACTGACCTCATGACAAATTACTTTGTTGGTGGAGTTTGTTTGGAGCACTCCAGCATCCTGTCTCTTTGCCCTGCTCTTATTTTCTCTTTAGCCTCAGGTTCTCAGTATGCATGGTTTGTCTATCAAAACCTGCTCTCAAAAGGTGAACATAAGCATAATCATACTAAAGAACATCTGACCTTGCTTCAGTATGAGTTATTTATAGGAACTTTGAATTTAAATCTACTACAGTC
Source organism: Phodopus roborovskii (assembly GCF_943737965.1). Lineage (NCBI taxonomy): Eukaryota > Metazoa > Chordata > Mammalia > Rodentia > Cricetidae > Phodopus > Phodopus roborovskii. Next base: position 21,808,123 of record NW_026126433.1, read on the forward strand.
AAACACACAAAATTTGTACTAAAATCCCTACTGTAGAATTTCAGTTTTCACCAGATTTAACCCTTATTCTCTGAGGTATATCATCAACTTCTCTTCCCATCATTTGTAGAAAGTGGTAGTGTCTGTGTGCTTGTGTTTGGGTTGCGATTATGTTATGATTGTAAATGCATGTGTATGTTCACCTGGATGATATGGTACAATATTGGTGTGCACATATGTTTAAATGTTTAAATGTTACTCTGAATTGAGAAAGGAGTCCTTGGAAATTTCTAATTATGCTGTCTAGAGCCAGTATCTTAATATTATAAAGTCACTTCTGCTTTCATTTACATTTTTAAAAAATAAAGAAAATATTCATGCAAAATTTTACAGCTAGAAAAATAGGGAAAGATCATGGAAAAGTGTTTATAATATTAAGGGCTATCATTTTCATATTATTCTTCAACTCTTCTAAGACATCTTCATTTTTTTACTTTATGTCACCAGATTATAAGCAGTAATGCAAACAATAGTTTCTTCATCTACTGTTCTTACTATAAATTAAATACATTCCTTTAGTTTCAAATGCTTGGGAGCAGATATCTGATGCACACATTTCAAGGAGAAAACTGTCTTTACGTTGTTATAGCCACCACATTTGAAATATCCAGTTTGTGTGTTGCATAAGGAAGAGATCTGCAGAATATTTCCTGCCAGTCCCAACCTTTCCTCCAAAAGAGGCCCCCCAGTAAATGTGTCACCAAGTGATTTCTATTTGCTGTGCGTGTTCAGAGGCTTTATCAGCAGGAGGAGCATTGGAAATGCTGACACCACTGTCAGAGAGGAAGGGATGTCACAGAAATCCTCAGAAGCTAAGTGAGGGCCTGACAGCTCTGTCGGCTTAGCAATGCCCTGGAAAATAAGAAGAGGCTCAATCTGCAGGCATTTTTATGATTTAGTATTAAATGTCACAAACAGTGTAAGTCCTGTTAAAATATAAGAGCTATATTGAGAGGTAAATATGCAAATAATAGCCAGTAACCCCTGAGATAGAAAACAGATGTATAGATGATCAGAAGGAAGTCTGGAACAAAATCACTAATATTTAAATCTTTTAACTTCCAGTCCTTTGAGAAAATGATTGACACAGAGAAAGTGTTTGCTTCAGAGACATGTCTTCTTCAGGGAGCATGATGTAGTATTTATATACAAAAAACTGGGGGGGTCCCACTCAGATATTTACTATTATAAGGCTTTTTGGTAAGTGGTTGGGAATTAACATTAAACTACATTATATTTTCTTTGAATTTTCTGCTTAGTGTCATTGGTAAGTCATGGATGTGCATGTGCTCTCTAAAGTCACCATCCAGATCTAGTTTGTTGTTCTCTGCTCTTCTTGTTCCTTAAATACTGTAACTAATTTTGGATTTGTTTTAGCTTATTTTAGTAAGCGTCTCCCATCTGCCACAACCTCTTCTAGGCATTTTAAGTTAACTTGTTAAAGATTTACAACAACCTTATGAAGATCACCCATCATGATTTTCATTCTAAGCAATGTAATCTAGGCTGTCCTATGGTGGGAGAGCTTACATTTCAGTGCTTGAATGCCAGTCAAGGGCCACCAGGTCCAGAATGTAGTGGAATGTTAAAGGAGTAGGAGTCTGGAATGGAGAGATCTGAATAAAGCATCAGAGCGCCACCCAGTGATACAATTGTGTAATGGCAGTGAGTTATTCAGAAACCTGGGCACTGCAAATTGACTACACTTAAAATTCTGTTAAAAATGTCCCAGAGTCAGGTGGTGAAACACATAGAATTGAACTTGCTGATATTTGGAAAAGACGATATCAACATGGACAGTAAAATGTTGAGTAAAAATCTTTACTTTTTTGCAGTTATTACTATTGGTCAAACATGACTAAAGATACCTTTAAAAGCTATGCTTTGCATTGGTAAACATTCTTAACATTTAAGGATGCACATAAAAACCTATCAGTTGATGTTTCAGGTACTTGTTCAAATAAACTGTGATGCTATGAGCTTTCATTGCTCTGTGTTTCTTGGCTACAGGCAAGACATTGAGTAATGGATTTTATTTTCTCATCAAAAGCCTCATTAGTACAATTTGGCATTAAACTCCTGAAAGAAATTAGAATATATTGATTAGCAATTAATAGATGAAAGCAAGTGGATCAATGGGAAGCAGGCCCATGTGACAGTAGTACAAACTGAGGGAGAGTCTTAAATCCCAAAGTATTTCCTAAACAGGACAGTGCTTGATAGTTGGAAATGTTTGCATTTTCACCAGTGAGGAAGCTGTTTCCTTCTCACTGAAATCTGGAAGAAGCTGTTTCTTTAGACAAAAAAGTCTGTCTCATTTGTAAGTCCTCATTTAATGTGCTTATATCTGCCAATAAACATTGGGAAAAGGTCAGTCCCCTAAAACTCTATAAATACCAGCTTTGGTTGGGTATTTCCCAGTGTGGACTTGGCACATCAGAGAGAAAATTGATTAATTGACAAGACAGAAAAGCTCTTCCCAGAGGACATATAAATATTGGCATGTGTTGGGACAAAGCGGTCAATCTAGGAAAGCTCAGAAATTTAAAATCTTAAATTTTCTTTGTCATTAGTTATACAGCATTGTTATGCGTAAACATCCATTTTGTCATGATTGGAATAATATGGTATGTCCTAAGAATTCTGAAGAGTATAAGTAACTGCAAACCTCAACTTCACTACAATAGATTGTATACTCCATTACCATACTGTATCTACTCATTCACACAAGCCAAGCCACACTTTGTCTAAGCATTCTTTAGTTATCTATAACAGTTCACATCCAACACAATACTGTACCATTCCTATATCTGTGAACAGTCATTATCAATATTTCACTTTTCTATTGTCAAGTTTATAACAAAAGCTATGTTTAGAAAGAATCCCAAACCATTAAAGTGGTCCCAATTCAATGTACATGTGTAAAGAGATGCATCTTAGAAATCATTGTTTTGATAATCAGTTCTTATATCTGCATCTGTGTTTTCAGATGTCATACACAATAGAAGTTGTCAAAAAATGTTCTTGATTTATCTTGTCAAAATGGTGTTAGATTCAATGTAAATAAAAGAACTGAAGCCCAGAAAGGATAAGTAACTTAACTATGGTCACTCATTACTGAATTAGAAAATCAACATCTAACAGTCCCCAATATACTGAGTGAATATATTGAAAATAAAGTAAGTCATGATTTACATATAATAAAGGAAGACAAAACAAGGAAAATAAAGCTAAGATAATGAGGTTGGTTGCTGAAAACTTGACGAGATTAAATTTAAATTAAGAGAATTTAGAGAATTTTTTTTTCAACAAGTCTTTGCTTGCCTCAGCATCAGGCAGATCTTAGAAGGAAATTGGCTGCTATCAACCAAAATTACTTATCTGTTATAGGGGGAAATATGGGCTAAGTTGTGTTTGTTTCAAATTTACCCCATGAACAAAGTAAGGAAGCAAGAAAGGAAGGAAATTTTGCTCTATAACATTTCTACTATAATAAGGTTGCAGTTGTAATGCAATGTGCTCTGAGTGGAACAGTCCTTACCATCTCAACCAGAGCATCCTTGATTGATAAGCCATGAGAGAATTTCAATATATTCATCCTCTTTCCATTGATCCCTCACAGTGGGAAAGGGCTGGGGAGAGTCATTTGACCCTCCCTGAGATACCATCACCCCTCCTGTGCTAACCTCCCAGGCCTGCTTGTACTTATGCCCCAGTAACATGTTGTCTCAAGAAGTGCTTCAGTATTCAGGGAGGGGAAGGGACAACTGAAGGAGGGACTCCATCTATGCAGGTAAAGTAAAATCATTACCCAAGTGAGGGTGAAGCTTTTCTATGCCCTAGCAGTTTAAGAAGACACATACTCTATTGTAAGTAACCTTTTACACATACCCTGATTTGAAAACTCCGCGTCATCCATGGTGAACTCATTGGCTGACCAAACTAGATTTCTATAAAGTTATTCCTTTAGTCTCTTGTTGTGCTGTATATGAGATGACAAGGTTATTGTTCATATCTCTCCAAAAACAGACATTTACCTATGTTTAATGTATATCCAGGAAGTTTGCTTCTGGAAGTCTATACAAAAACATATAGTTAATTTTTTTCTGACATAAAATACTAAATAAAATGTTTTTAACAAAACATTAATTAAAAAACAAAGCTTATCAGTAAACAAATAAGAAAAATATAAATGGCTAAACTAAAAAAATAAAATGTTAAGTTAAATTTTTGTTTCAGAGAAGTATTGCTAGAGTAAAAGTGAGGGTTATTGAATATATAAGGCATGCTGACACACAGAGACACAAATGTATGTATCTGTAGTCCAAATATACATCTTATTCTTTTATCCACTAAATCTAACAGACTTATTTATGTGATGCTGAAGTGTTTAAAATGCAGATTACAATTTTTTAGATACAGATAGGTTTTAGCTAGGTAGAAAAAGAGGACATTTGATAATCTTATGTTGATTGTTTAAAATTGTTCCTTGTGCCCATTTGTTTCTTTAAAGGATATGTTTTCCTATTGACACTTGGCAAATTTTTTAAATGTTTTATTATATTTATTATTGTATGTGTTGGTTACATGTGTGTCTGCACACGCACATGCATGCTCACAGGTATAGGTGCACATGCTCCACGTGTGTGGAGATCAGAATACAACTTTCAAGCTTCCACCATTGGATCTGGGGATACAATTCAGATTGTCAGGCTTGAACACAAGCTTTTGTTCACTGAACAACCTTGTTAGCCTGACAATTTAAGACAAAGTTTTCTTAATGTAAGATAATTATTCTTATAAAACCTCCCCAAAGAGAATTAGTTCAATTTTCAGGATCTTTATGATTTTTTTCATAACATTTTTCATAACATAACAGGGGAGCAGAGGAGATAGAGGGAGGGTGACAGATGAGACAGAGACAGGGGGGGAGAGAGGTGAAGATGTGAAAGAGCACAGATAGGTAAGTTACATTATGCTAATCCTAAACAGTCTTTTGTCTAGCTTAACTTTATTGTGAGCTATGAGTGTTGAAAATAGCAAGCTCTTCTCAGAATCTAATCATTCAGAGAAAGGAAAATTCCTAGTTTCAGGCCAAGCTCTCTACATACAGCAGAGGGATTATAAACATCGAGCAAAATGAAATAACAGTGCCAGAAACTGCATTTTAGCCTATCTCTGAGAAACAAACGTGCTAATTTGTAGTCTTCCCACATGCATGCCTGCCTCATTATAATCCACTCTCCACAAGGAGGCAGCCAAAATGTAAACCTCTGCTTAAAACCTATTCAGACAGTCCCATCACTCTCAACATAAAGACCCGTCCTTAGCACAGCCTGTAATTAGAGGGACTCAGAGCTCCAGTTGCCACCTGTTGTTCTGTGTAATCATCTGAAGTACTTCCCTTTCACTCTCAGAAATGATCCAGTTTAGACAATAAATTACACGGTTAGCTCTCCAAGCTCTGCTTTATGCTGCTGTCCTACCTTCCTTATCCTACATCCCCCAGACACTGGATTTGGGGTTCTAACACATACCATCCTACTTCCTAATGCAGGAACTCTTTCAGCTGTCCCTGTTCTTGCAGGCTTGTTTTCCTTACACCCTATTCACCACCATGAGTTAGCACAAAGCTGTTTTTCCATCAGGTAACCCATTCATTTTCCATGAGACAAGTGTCAATGCTGAGAACTTACTCTCCCCACTTCACAAATACTTCCATTTATCCAAAGTGATATAACATTCATTGACAAAGTTATTTGATTAATGATCACATATCCTATAATGGAGTTTCAGCTTGTTTTCTTATTGTTCACTTGTTTTGCAAGTCATCATGCCTGGTACCCTTAACTGTGCCTGTCGTATAATCACGCTTTGATAATCACTTACTGAAATTGTATTTGAAGGAGAAACATGAACCTTTTTTTTTCAAAGAAGATATAAAAATGTTTGCACTTTAGTGTACCTCCCTCAAAATTAAGCTTGCCATATTCCTTCATGAAAAAAATAAATTGTGATAGGCATTTGACTCTTTTGTGAGATTATCAACAACACCTGCTGGTATTCTCTGTACCTTCTTTTGCTATTTAAATTAAAAAATCTCTATCATCATCTCTTTGTTTTGTACACAGAATATATTTGTAAGCCAAATAGCAAGCTCATTCTACTTTTAAAGATGATTTACATTTTCTTCAAGTTATTCTAGCTAGAGGAGACAGTTTTCATGTGTAATATTATCTCCATTAAAACATGTCTTGATTTTCCATATATATATATATATATATATATATATATATATATATATGTGTGTGTGTGTGTGTGTGTGTGTGTGTGTGTGTGTGTGTGTGTGTACAAATACATGTGTGTACTTTAATGACTACTCCAATTTTTCTATTTTGTTGTTTATATGTTCCCAGATGTTTTCACAGTTCCTTTTCATAAATGATATCCTGAGCATTTGTTTTGCTCAAAACTTGCTTCAATTGCAATCTTCCCAGAACATTTATGGTGGTTTAAATTTTTTATCTGTACCTGAAGTTTCCAATTTAGGACATATTCTGTCTTATATAGATTACTTCAAATTAGTCAGTGGATATCAAACTATCACTAAAATTAAAATTACAATAGCCAACAGGTATTAGTCAATTACCATGTGTCACATAGTGTTCCAAGTGCTTTCCCTGTAGTAACTCAGCTCTGTATCAGGAGGACAATAAAAAGTGCAAAATGTAACAGAGCATTCTAAAGCAATTAGCTTGGAACAAAGAAAAGTCATTATGAAAACACAGACTCTACGCCCAGAGGGAAGAATGCCAAGTCCTAGGTTCAGGGAGAGAAATAAGAAAAGTGAATGATTTCAAGTACATTCTGCACTTCAATTTCATGCTCCACTTCAGGATGGTTAATGTTTGGCCTGTGACATTAATATTCTTTAATAGACACTCTGGACACTCGTATTGGATGACGACAATAAACAGATGCTCTGCCACTGCATCAGTCTTCAGAACAAAGCTCCCAGCGCTGAAATTCTGACCTCGTAGAATAAAACCTAGCACATGAAGTATGTCCCAACTTCTTAGATGTCTCCAAATCTTTCTCAGCTTCAGAGCTGAGAATAACCTTGAGGAACTTAAAGTGCAAGAGATCCTTAACGTGAATGAGGTGTAAACAGAGCTTGTGTATTCCTGAACATTGAATCCTAAACGTATAAATTGTGAACTGAGTAAATCCGACTGAAAGTCCATCTACATTCAAATACCTCATTGAAATAATAAGCAATCTGTGACAAATGTATAAAGAATTCATGTGTACATAACTTAATAATTTGTTCTACTCTATGGTTTTCTTAGATTTTTTTTATTTTATTTAATTTTATATAACATAGTCCAATTAAATGAAAACAAACATTTATACACAATATTTGGGAAATTGGGTGTTGTTCTTTCCAAACTACTTCCTGCTGGTAAGGGGCGCTGTCTTGGGGGATTCGAAGAAGATTCAGATATCCTGGCTGTATTCTGTAGGGCTGTTTTGTCCAGCTGTTTTGAATGTAGGATCAGCTTGTACTCTGTTTCAGGTGGTCTGGCATGATCAAACCACATTAGTCTGGAAGGAATCCACATCTTTTCATTTTATGTGGAAACAAAATTAGAAATCCTTTTCCCCAGTAACTTGTCCTTCAACTTAAATTTTGGAGTCAAAGCATTTTTTTTTTTTAGTTTAATATATTATTTTACATGTCGATCCCAGTTCCCTCTCCCTCCCTCCCTTCCTCCCCCCATTTTTATAGTTATATATAAATACACAACTATTACCAACTTAATCTCTTTCCGTTTTGATGAAAAGCCTTGAATTTGACTCAAAAAATATTGTAGCTGCTTTTTATTAGTTTAGTGTTGTTAGACACATATAAAAATAAAACCAGGACTAGATATTGACCTCACAGTTAATTAAGTCTTATCCTGAAGTTAGTATCTCTCTAATTAATGGCATGCATGCTAATGAAGAAAAATGTCCCTTGTAATAGATATGTCTTTGATTCTTTACATTTTATATGAAGAGATCAATTACTGGAAGTCAAATTTCTTTACTCTTGGCTTTAAGAATTATTCCCAGACTCACTCTTAATTTAAATCTTAAAACCAGAAGGACTTTTGTCTTCATTTAAGTTGCAAATACTCAAGACTGTCAGTAAAATATGGGGAGAATTGTAATTATGCTTCTCATTTGCTAGTGAAGAAATATCCCCTTTTCTTATAATATGAACCTGTAACTCTTCCTTATTCTCTGAAATTCCATTCATATGTATTTACTCTGTGATCTTTAATGGTTAAACCACCAGTTTTTCATTTGAGCCACTTAGGATATGTTACATTTGAACTAAACTATATACACCTAGTCAGAAACCTGTAAAAAGAATTATGATAGAGACATGGGCTTTGTATGAGCACTTTTTTGTTCTATTTATGGCTTAATGCATTGTATGGGTATCTATCCAACAACATTGGACATGTTTGTTTTCTCAGACTGTTAATTTGAATGTTAATATCTTCAAAAATATCTTCATAGACACAGAAATAAATAATTTTAACCCTATGTGAAATCATTTAACCCTCTATGTAGTCATTTAACCCTATATGTAGTTATCCTATAGCTCAAACAAGTTGACATATGAAATTAACCAACATTATACACTGTGTTGTAGATATTCTAAATGTGATTTTGAATATAGTTTTATAATGAAAATGTTATATTAATATTTAATTTTTGGCTACCTTCATTTATTTTTCCCACTCCCTATTTCTTTTGTTTTCATTATTTGTTCTTTGAGAAATTCATACAATGTATCTTGTTCCTATCCACCATTCTACCCACTTCTCCCACATCCATGCTCTTTCCCTACCCACCCTAATTTGTCACCACTTTTATGCTGCCCTAAATACTCTTGGAGGTGTAACCTTCACAGGAAGGTGGTTGTCTGAGAGCCATAGCACTAAAGAAAATTGACTCCTCCTCTCCTGGTAGCTATTAACTGAAAATAATAGAGTTTTCACTCTGTCCCCATATCCCCTCTTTTCGCTGAATTGTTTTGTCTAAGGAGGTCTTGTACATACTATCTCAGCTGCTGTGAATTAATATGTTCAATGACCATGCTATGTTCAAAATACTTTCCCTATAGTCCTTTAGGGACTACAACTTTTATAATAATTTTGCCACCTCTTTAGCAATAAACTTTTCGGGGAGGAGGTATGCTGCAGATCTCTAGTTAAGGGATGGATATGCTGAATGATCTTTTTCTCTGCTCCTTGACCAGTTTTGGGTTTGTGTGTTAAGCTATATCTATTGCTCTATCTATTGTTATCTGTTGAGGGTAGACTTATACACTAATATTTGGGTATAACAATTTCTTCGGAGTTAGTTTAGTATTATGTCTGCTTACTATTACTAGTTTCTCCTATTGCTCCTATGGCTTACATTTATGTCTGTAAGAAGCTAACAATAAAACATTCTAATAGAAGACCCTAATCATTTTAACTGATTATCTGACAAACTATAAATATTACTCATTTACTTATTTTGTGAGACAGGGTTTTTATATGTAGCCCTGGCTGTCCTGGAACTCTCTTTGTAGACCAGTCTGGCCTCCAATTCAGAGATTCACCCTGCCTTTTCCTCCTGGTTTCTGGAATAAAGGGGTATGTCCAGACCACTCTGCTTCCTTTACTTCTCATAAAGTACAGTTGGTTGTTTAAAAAAATAAAAAGTATTTGTACTTTTCTTGAAGTTGTTTGAGTTTAGCAGACTATGAATCCCCTAAATTCTAAATTAGCCTCAAGATATAGAACACCTGCTTTCCTTAATAATGAAGGGCATTGATTGTGAGAATAATAGGTGTGTTTTCAGTTAGGGCTGAGAAGTGATAGAGAAAATGAACACAGTAAATCGTCTCCATCTGCACAAAACCAACGACAGTCCAAATAACCCACATTACTTCCAATTTCCAAATCAACTCATTTTATTATAAAAATTGGCACAAATATAAATTGCAGCACACAGAGATAGGAACATTTCACAATCAAATGTAATTGTTTAGATGTTTTGTTCATCAAGTTTCAGTTTATTCTGGTTTCTAATGTTTGTATAGGTTATTTCACAGCTACATATCAATTTTTAATAACAGTTTAATGGAACTTATTGAAAATTAACCAAATGATACATTACTTGTTGGTTATGATCCAGAATTGCAGATAATATATGGAAGTTATGGTCTTTGTATTACCGTGGCTAAAAATGGCTATTAAAAATTTTTTTATTTGTTTTTCACTTTTATCTAATTCAGGACATATTCCTTTGATCTTATTGTTTAAATTTGATTAGTTTCCCTGTATGTGTCTCATAACTCCATAGCATTCAGGGAAGTTTATGTAGCTTGTTCTAAACAGTTACATTAAAACAGAGAAAATCTAAGCTACAAGATAGAGCTATCTCCCCCAATACTGTGATATCCATGATTATAAGCCCTATGTTTGCCATATTTTTCCCTTTGTATTCCCCTTACTCCTTACCATTTTGGGGGCATATGAGTCTGTCTAGTTTCTCAGTTGATAGTCTCAAATAATAAATAGTCCATATAGTAGATATATAGATAAGCATTTCATATATATTATCTTTCTTTCTAAAGTTGTTATATAACTCTAGGTGATCCATGCAATTGCTCACTCCTATTGATTTGGAGCTAAGTACAGTAAAAAAAAAAATTTGATTTGACCAAATTGTCATAGATTAACAAGTGCAATATAGCAAAAAAACATCTTAGGTATTAACAACTCCAGATAGTAATGATATCCGTGACATTGTTTTAAGTTTGTCAAGAAAAAGAGCAAATAAATATCACACACACACATACAGATGAGCACAACCACAGCCATATGTACACACATACATACCCAACACAAATACAATGTCATATGTGGCTTGTTTTTTTTTTCAACTGCCATTGATTGTGTCTTTAACATATAATAAACTTTTGTTTTTGTCTGTCATACTTATCACTTAATTCTTAGAGTAGCACTAAAAATTTGTGATTTTAGCATCATGAAATTGAACCTATGTAGTTAAATTTCCATAAATAATATTGTCAGCCTCTGATATAACCTGGTATGATGACTTTTATGAAGCACTTTTTGGCATTATGTGATCCTATTTTTAACCTATCAATATACATGTGTTACATAAATTAAATCTTAATTTAGTTTTTTTAAACCAGAATTATATACATACTAATATAAATTTATAAATATATAATCCTTCCTAATTAATATAGCTGAAACCAGTATAAAATGATCATAAAAACAACAGTTCCAACCTGAGTTTATTGATCTTGGAAGACAAACATTTTATAGTCTTATAGAGATTTCCCAACTCCTGTATACCAAGAGATTCTTAATTTGCTCTCCTTCTTTGGCAACAGTAAAAGCATAAAAGCCTTTCCAGTGCTATAGTGGTACAACATCATTGTGAATTCATCCCCTTCTACTCTACTCACTGACTTGATTTCACACGAGAGTAAAATCCTTCCTGATCACAACACAATAGCAATGCTTGCAATGTCATTAGAATAACAAATTCGAGAAACAACTTGGATGAACAGAGGATGATAAAACTTTCCTTAAAGGCAGGTTTGGTGGCACACATCTGCAACTCAGGCTGTTAGGGGGAGTTGAAGAAAAATTCAAGATTATGCCAGGCTATATGGCAAAACTTTGTGTAAATAAACAAATATGTAAATAAATACTCATAAAAGGGCACAGACACTGGTAAATAAAAAAGATAACCTGCCAGAGGGCTCCTCCATGGGGAAGTCTCATTCTTCCCCACATACAAGACAGGACGAGGCATGTAAAGGGTGATTTCTCCATAAGGAAAATTGTGATCTGAATGGAAATAAACGACACAGAATTCACCTGGTGAGACGACCCCATTACAGAATTCTCCATTACAGAATTATTAGCATGGCTATACCTGTGCAAGCACACACACATACTAAAAACATTGTTAGAAGAAATGACAAAAATAATAAATTCTAAGTATGTATCTTGAAACACACAAGTAAAATAGTTTGGTTGTGTTAAAACTTAAGGAGCAAAATCCCAATGGAAAATCATACTGAATGGATGATAATGTGAGAGAATAAAGTATTTTCTTCAAAATTTGATCAAATTTTAGCCAAGTACAGTACTATTTCCTACCAAAATTACAATGACTCAAGGCAGTAGCTACCTGCCTTCTGTGAACTCCACTCTGCTCTTTGAATGTTGATTTAAGACGGCAGAATTAAAGCTGATGGTTTCTGGCAATATAACTAATAATTTGTAGCTATTCAATTATTGGAACAAATTGACACGAAACATTAAATGTCTCTATTACCAGTAAAAGTGAAAAAATATGAGAAAAGATGTCATCCTGGAGCAGATCAATCACTTAAGCATTCCAGTAAGTGGTCTCTCAAGATGTTACATTGAAGATCTCTAATTTCCTTTGACAAGCTGACATGTAACAGTTATTGACTAATTTATCTAAACTAATCTTGAATGTATATCTCTCAACAACATCACCTTTCTGGGAAAAGGCTTTCATATGTTTATAATCACTTTCAAGGGTGGAAGGGAACCTCTTTTCCTGTAATTGGAGATCAAACGGAGAGATCTGAAGTTTCTGTGTACACTTCTTTCAGAATGTTTTAACTTCAATCATCTTCACTATAGCTTTTATCTTCTGAGGTTGGAGCCCTCTTTTTGTGTGTCATTAAATAGAATCTGCTCAATCCCATTTCATCTGCAACCTGATTGAAATGCCCAATATCTTTTAAAACAGTGATCACTTACAGGAACTATGCTAAATGTGTTTTAAAATTCCTTTTGAAATAAAAATACTTTAAAAAAAACTTTGGGAAAAAAACATGACTAGAAAAAGACCCAAGTGTTTACTTTTTATATTACCAGATTAGTCTTGTTTTTATAATACTAAACCGGAAGCTATGAAAAAGTTGTAGAGTGAGTCACACTGAAATAGAGGCCATTTACTCATAGAAATAATCTCTTTATATAGGAATTATTTCATCAACCATGATGCTCTGTACTCAGATACTTCAATTTTCAATTTTGTTCATGTGGTTTCTTAGTTTGTTCAGGAGCCTAAATGAAACTTACTGTAAAAAACTAAGAAACATTGTATGTGACTATCATACCAAGGACATTAATAAATGTTGTAATATTGATACCAACTGTTGTCAAGTACAATAATTTTATATTTTGTTTTCCCAATTAAAATATCATTTTAACATTGGATTTTTCAGGTGACAGTTAAGATATCAGCAGGTAGAATTGACAGTGAAGTATATTTTAATATTGAAATTGTTTCTTAAATAAGTTTGAGCAAATTACTGAGAAGAGTTAAGCAAACATAGTATCTATTCATCCCATACAGAATAGAATTGAATAATTAAATGATTACTTGAAATACTAATCCAAGGCACCAAGTACTCACATGTTGTGGTTCTCAAAATGTGACCCTATGTTAACATCTAAATAAGATCCTAGCTCATCAGAGAAAGAATCAATAATAATTTTCATAACTTTACAGAAAATGTATCATAGGTTCTGGAATATGTCTCAGAGGCTAAGAGTATTTGCCATGAAAACCTACTGACCTGAGTTCAAATCCCTACATAAAAAAAAAAAAAAAAGACAGCTACAACTAGCCTTCAAGCTAAAGGAAGTGTGGTGACCTGGGGAATCATTGGGATGCCCTGGTAGTGAGATTTACTGAGAAACACTACCTCAAGGGATTAAATCAGAGAGTAGCAGAGCTGGAAACCCTGACCTCCCCCATGTAATCAGGGGTACTCAAACCCACATGATTTCTCACAAACAGAAAGAAAAAAGAAAGTGTTGCATAACTTTATGTCTTCCTTCACTATGACATCACCACAGTTAATATAGAAACACTCTAGAGCCCTGAAAAAAAAAAAAAAACACTCCAAAGAAAAAACACATTTTTTAATCTTGATCTCTGATAAAATGTGAGAACTTTATCAAGGAAAGTGCAGCCAAATAATTCTTCTACTTGGTTTGCGTGCTTCTTTTAAGATGTAGTAATATCAAAAATTTACTACTATTATTAAATGCCTTTCAGGCATGGTCCTTAATTGAATCAAGATGGTGTTGGTTCATTTAGTTAGAAAATAAAGAATAAGAATGTTTAATTATGGAAGAGATTCACAAGGCTGAGCTCCTTCCAGAGGATTGCTCTTTAGACACATGAGGGAAGTTCAGAGATGCATGTGTAGCATCCCCTTTCCCAAGTGTCCTCTGCTCAAAACATAGTAACATAGTGTGAGATGCCCTTTTTTTTTATCTGTTTATATCTTTCTTTCCTCCTTTCTTTTTTAATTTTTTTAATTTATTTTAATTTATTTTAATTTATTTTAATTTATTTTATATAAAAAAAGTCCATTTAAATGAAAACAAACATTTATAGACAATATTTGGGAATTTGGGCGTTGTTCTTTCCAAACAACTTCCTGCTGGTAAGGGGCGCTATCATGTGAATCTCTTCCCTAAGACATTTACCATCCACAGGGACAACTAAAAAAAAAAAAGAAAAAGAAAAAAAAAAGAAAGTTTAATTATGGATTAATAGATTAATATACTCAACAAGTATGTTGTCAATTATAGGCCAACATCCTGAAGGGAAAAAAAAATCTCCAGATATGTTCATACAATTCTGCTTACATTATCAAATTATTTGTAAAACAGTAATCTTCAAGCAATACTAAATTCTTTAAATATCTGCATTCTACTAAACTCTTGGAAGTATTAAATTGTATCTTAATTATTTATAAATATAATTCAAAGACAGTGTAAAGACTTATGAAAATTTTTATTCATGTTTTACATTATTTCCATGGCTATAATACATGAAGAAGCAACTAAGTATTATGAGCTAGAATGAAAAATGTAAAACAAAATCTTTATGCTTGAGAAATTAAATTTTGTTAGCTCTGAAAAATTTACTTAGTGACATGTTCCACAGCATATAGATTTTCAGAAATATTCATCTTTTATGTAGCATGTGGCCAACACTGAAACAGGGACAAAGTGGTAAATAGAGTTACAGTTATGAAGATAGGAAATCGGGGTACAGGCATTAGAATTTGGTAACAAACACAGAAGTACAAGGAGGAAGATCCAAAATTGGAACAAAATTTAATATATAGATGCTATTTGGATGTCTACTGTATTCAGACTTCCCCTGACTGAAGAAAGCCAGACAGACTCACATGTACTCCCTATAAACAACATCTTACAATAAGTATTATATTCCTTTAGAAAAAGTAAAATCCAACTGAAAAATGTAGACAAGATCTAATAGTGATCGTTCTGATGATAAGAGATTCAGTCTCAGTTCTACATGGAAACTAGGTATGTCCTAGATAAATCACCAGATATATAGATAAATAGAGAAATCATACCCGATGTCATCATAGATATTAGATATCTGAGTGAATTTTTAAAAAATAGAATTAATTATCTCTATTTTCTAAAGGAGCAGGAAAAACCAAGAAAATGTCTTTTAAGTATTGTTTTATGTGAAAAGCCAAACAAAAAATATTTAGGTTTTTTTTTTTTTTCAGAAATATTGTGTTTCAAATACAAGTTTGATCTTAGGTTATCTGAAAAGGCATGCAACTGAATCTTTTCCTAATTAAATCCATGTGAGAACTATGGTAACCCTTTCTGTGTATATTTAGGCAATTTTGAGGGATTGTTCTAATACCAACTTAGGAGACTATTTGATTTTTTGGTTTTAATATTAATGTATCATCTCTAAAATACTTTAACATGTAAAATGAGAAAGTCTAAATTGTGGATAGATATTTTTCTAATGCCAATGGTAAAGTATTATTTAAAATTCAAGTAAGTAACAAATTTTAACATATAGTTGTCTTTGTTAGGGTTTCTATTACTGTGAATGCACCATGACCATGGCAACTCTTACAGGAAGACCATTGAATTGGGGACTCTTACATTTTCAAAATTTTGATACATTATTATCATGGTGGGACATAGTAGAATGCAGGCAGACATGAATCAGGTTACATCTTGATCAGAAAGCAACAGAAAGTAGACTGAGATACTATGATTGGCTTAAACACTCCAACAAGGTCATACCTACTCTTATGAAAACCACACTTTGAATAGTGCCATTCCCTGTGAGCTTATGGAGACCACAATAGTTATTTTAAAAACAGATTGTAATTTTTTTTTGGTGTGCTAAGAAATTTAACTATAAGAAATATTGTTAAAATAAAAAAATGCTTTAACTCCAAAATTTAAGTTCAAGGACAAGTTACTGGGGAAAAGGATTTCTATTTTTGTTTCCAAAGAAAATGAAAAGATGTGGATTCCTTCCAGACTAATGTGGTTTGATCAAGCAAGACCACCTGAAACAGAGTAACAGGTGATCCTACATTCAAAGCAGCTGGACAAAGCAGTCTGACAGACTACAGCCAGGGTTTCTGAATCTTCTTCGAATCCTCCATGACAGCGCCCCTTACCAGCAGGAAGTAGTTTGGAAAGAACAATGCCCAAATTCCCAAATATTGTCTATAAATGTTTGTTGTCATTTAAATGTATTTGGTTATATAAAATTAAAAAAAGAAAGAAATGCAAAGATTACATTTATTCTATGCAAATAAGGGCAAATAATTAAAATCTAGTTAGTAATTCTACTGTTTAAGTTATATGGCAGTTGTAGGTTCTCTGCCAAAATCTATGACTAGTAACCCTGGAAGCTTGGGGAGATTTCAAGTGTCAGGCATGATTTCTATCTTGTTGATCAGGGCTTCAGTACAATTAGAGATCTGGTGGTTTCCTCCCAGGCATTTTTGCCACTACCGCATCCTTAGGACTTGAACAAACATGACCAAATGTTATGGACTGAATAAAAATGTCCTCAAACTATATTCTTTTATGAAAAAGTAATATTCACAAAAAGCACCAATTAACATGCCAGGATGCTAACAAACAAATATATTAATCCATTGATCATTCTCATGAAGAACAGCAAGGCTAAGTTAAAGAAACAGGAATATAAATAGTTAAGTTTAGCACATGTGGTTTGCTAAAGTGGAAGAAAACATGCAGAGAGAAAATAAAATTACTGGGTAGCTCAGTGAAAACTGAATGTGAAACAAAGAACATATATCTGTTTGAAAGTACTGTCTCACCTTGACTGTACAGAAAACAATGGTGGTTTTGAAATTATGAACAAGGAATAGAAGTACTAGCTTAAAAAGACAAAGATGCTTGGAAAACTTGTTTAGAAATGATACAGCAGGATAAAATAATTATTGCCCAGAAGCTCAAGGTACCAAAAGTAAACAGAGACATCTTGTCTTCCTCCTGTCCTTTCTTGTCACCTTTTCATGTCTTACCCTGCTGCGGTGCAAGCGATCACAGACACACTATCAGCTACAGTCACTGAGTGCCTGCATCTTCAGCACCTGTGGAGGGCTCTCATTCATGTCAGCATTTTAGACTTGTTATGAAATAATGCTGAGTGTCAGCCTCTGGTTTCTGGGCTTCCTGCCAGATACTTACTTGACATTCTCTTCCTACAGTAGCAGTTAGGATTCATCTGTTGCCCCTGACCTAGTTGCTTTGCTTTACTTAATTCTCTTGTTCAGTTTTTTGCATGTGAGCACACACACACACACACACACACACACACATGCATGCATGTATACACACATGAATGTGCACACACACATGTCAGAGAGAGAGAGAGAGAGAGAGAGAGAGAGAGAGAGAGATGCAACTGTACAATCACCTTACATTCATAGTGAATTTTTTACTTTATGGAGTGAAATTTCAAAGCATTCTGTGGAAAAATTTTAGAAAATGTTCTTAAATGAAGCATTCCTTCCACCACCATCCATGATTACCCCCACACCACCACATAGGCTCATTAAATGTTAACATACATGCCTTCTTTTATGGATTCATAGGTTTTATTCAGAAAATCTAAAAGAAATAATTGGTAATAAATTGAGGATTGTTTGTTGGCAATGCCTAATGTAAGATAGACAAAAGTCCAGAAACAAGCCCAATTAACTAAAATCTTATTTGCACTACTAATCAGCAGGTAAAATATTTTATGTTTTCACCTTTTCTGTTCTTGTTTCTAGTAATATAAAATAAGTGGCCACCAGGAAGTTTCTGAGAGCATTGAGCATTGTGTAGTACAGACATACAGAGTTTGCAAGGTGAATGATACAGACAAGGTCACTATGTGTAGTTGTCAGAGATCAATTAATGATTGTATAAATGCCTCCCTTCTTATGTCAGCTAAGGCAACAAAATTTCATAAAGTAAAGTCTGGCCAGTCCTCCAAATATCTTAGTTGACAATTCCTCTCAAAAGAAAAAAGTTACAGCTGCTTTAGAAAAGAGTTTCTATGGGGTTGATGTATGACATGATGGAGGATGTCCTGGAATTTTCATGAAAAATATTCACAATTACTAAACTATCAATAAAGATAAAATGAGAAAAAAATCCATAAGGCTATACTTCTTTCTGTTTTCATGTGTATTTGAATTTTCCAGTTGCAAAAAGGGAATAATTAATTCATAAAACAGCTTAAAATAAATGCCCATGTAGTAATATAACAATAATAATAATTAAACAATTTATTCTGATTCAAGAGATTAAGTCCACAGTAAACACCAAGTTTTGAACATAGGTGAGCATTGTCAACACAGCCTAATGAACAGAATGATTCTTGATTCTATTTGAACTGTTCAAGGTCAAATCCTAGTTTTACCATTTCCCTTACTTTCCAACATGTCCATTTCCTCATCTTAGAAATCAGTGCCATCATATGTTAATTTGTATGTGGCATGGCCTTAAAGGTTATTATTTCAAAGGACCAAGAATAATAGGCACAAATAATAAATACCATAAAGTGGATAATATTTATAATAACACTAGTACAACTCAACATCTGAAAAGCATCTTAGGAGAAATGACAAGGAAGTAGAGGGAGTGTAGAAGATAGGAATATGTATGTGTGAATTGTTAGTATATATAATGGTTTTCATAAATACTGCATTCCTATTTGAACAAAATGAAGGGAGATATAGCTTTAAAAGGGGGGGGTAACTTTACAGACTCATAAGTCCACATTTAAAATATGTGAATTCTATTTGACAATTTATATTTGTTTGAACCTTTTCACTCTATTAAACTTCAGATAAAGAATAATACCTGTCTTGAGGGAGTACTCTGAGCATTAGACATGTTAATTCATGCAAAATACTTGTAAGAGGACTTGATGCATAGTAAATATTCAGTAAATTCTATTCAAGGGCACATTTTTAATTGAGTGTTGAAATATTGTATACAAACCACTGTGTCTAAAGATTTCTGTTCCATTAATTGGCATCACTACCTTGGCATTATCTGTTCTCTTACTAGGGAGAACCTGATTAATTTCAAAAATTAATCTAAAATTTACAGGAATACATAATATGTAAAACTTTCACTACAAAAATGAAAAATGTATGCAAATAAATGTAGTAAAACTTCTTCAAAGGGATGCATAAATATACTCTTATTTTCTCATTAAATTATCTTACTCGAATTAAAGATCTCATATAATCATTTTTAAATGTTGGGGAACCCCAGAGACAGCTCACCTGATCTTGTGGGAGCTCAAGCAATCTGGACTGACAGCTATGGAGCCAATATTGGACTGATTTAGGCTATTTACATCTGGGTGACAGTTGTGTAGGTTGGACCAAGACCTGTGCCTGATGTATAAACTGAATCTTTGGAACCTATTACCATTGGCAGGATGCCTCTCCCAGCCCTAATGCAAGGGAGAGGAGCTTAGTCTTGCTTCAACTTGACATGCTATGGTTTGTTAAGTCCCATGGAAGGCCTCACTCCTCCTAAGTGGAGGTAGAGGAGGAGGGGATTTCGGGGTGGGTAGAAAGGAGTTTGATGGAGAGAATAGGAGATGAGAGAGGGGAAACTATGTATGGTATGTAAAATAAAAAAATAAGTTGGGGAACTAAGAATCAGGGAGAATTTCACACAACATGTAGATATGCATTCTTTCTGAACTATTTATTCATAATAGGAAGGTTCTCAGATTTCCCTATTAAATTCAGTTCCATGATATGTCTTCTCAGCTCAGAAAGAAAAACTTATGAAAGTAATCCCTCTAAAGTATTATTTTTCTTTTATTCTCTTCATAGTTTTTCCAAGTTACTTAGTATAAAATATCTCTAAATGGTGACTTTACACAGTAGATGACATTATGAAATCTCATGGTTCTATCAACTTGAATCCAAAAATGTTGATATCCTATTTGTGTCAGGTAATGTATAGGATATCATTAGTGTTAGAGTGTAGAACTTGGAATAAACTTCTAGAATAATATAAGAACTGAGTTTCAAGAAATAATGGAGACTTCTTAGATCATGCAATAACTGAGCTGTTATATTTGGTAAAGAACTGGTTCAATATTGAAAAAGAACAGGAACTAATATAATTTAGAAGACTTCCAGGTTCAAGGTCATAGTTACACACTTTCTGTGTCTGCTGAAGAATTTGCTCTTTGCTTTGATGCTGAAGTGGTTAAAAACAGGAAATGTAAAAGTAAGACAGACAAGTGGTTAGAGCTATCACTTTGTTGTAAAAATGGAGAAAAAAATTAGAGTAGGAAAAAAGAAATATAAATAGGTACAAATCTCTAGCCATGATTGATCTTGCAAAAGGGTGAATGAGCTAAATATCATCAAGAGAGGAGAGAAATGCTAATTCAGAAAGGATTTTTAGAGCAAGGCCAACTGATTGTTTTGATATACAGAGTAAGGAAGAAGGTACCAAAGACTCGGCATATCTTTGTTCCCTGTTCAGAATAGAAGGTGAATGAAAGTAGTACTTAAGAGACAAAATCTACATTCTCAGAAACACACATAAGAGTCAAGTACATTAAACAGATGCAATTATTGTATGGATGTGCATCTGTTGGGTA
This sequence comes from Phodopus roborovskii, assembly GCF_943737965.1. Classification (NCBI taxonomy): domain Eukaryota; kingdom Metazoa; phylum Chordata; class Mammalia; order Rodentia; family Cricetidae; genus Phodopus; species Phodopus roborovskii. The sequence goes on from NW_026126433.1 coordinate 21,829,267, forward strand.
TATACCTAACAGTGGAATTACTGGATCTTGAGGTAGATTGATTCCCATTTTCATGAGGAACTCCAATACTGACTTCCAATGTGGCTGTATGAGTTTGCATTCTACCAGCAGTGGAGGAATGTACCTATCCCTTTTTCTACATCTTCTCCAGCATAAACTGTCTTTGGTGTTTTTTAATTTAGCAATTGAAGGGGGTGAGATGGTATCTCAGAGTTGTTTAGATTTGCATTTCCCTGATGGCTAAGATGTTGAGAACTTTGTAATCAGCCATTTAGATTCAGCTATTGAAAATTCTCTATTCAGTTCTGTACCCCACTTTTTAATTGAATTAATTGGTGTTTTGGTGATTAACTTCTTGAGTTCTTTGTATGTTTTATAATTTAGCCCACTGTCAGAAGTGGGGTTGGTAAAAATCTTTTCCCATTCTGTAGACTGCCATTTTGTCTTGTTGACTGTGTCCTTTGCCTTACAGAAGCCTTTTTAGTTTCAGGAGATCCCACAGAACTCATTGTCTGTGCTACTGGAGTTATGTTCAGGAAGCAGTCTCCTATATCAATTTGTTCAAGGGTACTTTCCACTTGCTCTTCTAAGAAGTTCATTGTGGCTGGATTTGTATTGATGTCTTTGATGAATTTGGACTTAAGTTTTGTGCATGGTGATGGATATGGATTTATCTGCAGTCTTCTACATACCAGCATCCAGTTAACTACGTTCATAGAAATATTATTTGTACTAGCCAGAACCAGAAAGCAACCTAAATGCCCCTCAACTGAAGAATGGATGGAGAAAGTATGGTACATTTACACAATGGAGGACCCTTACACAATGCATGGTCCCCTGGAGAAGGTGAAAGGGACAAGATATTCCAAGCAAATTGGGAGTATTTGGGGAAGGCAGAGGGAGTTAGGGGGAAGAGGAGGGGAGAGGTGGGTTAAAAGTGCAAGAAGATTGAGTCACAGCAAGTATAGAGGGGAACAAGAAAAGAGATACCACAATAAAGAGAGCATTATAGGTGTTAAGAGAAATCTGGCACTCAGAAAATGTCCAGAGATCTACAAGGATGACCCCAACTAATAATATAAGCAATAGTGGAGGGGCTACCTTAAATGTCCTTCCCTGATAATGAGATTCATGACTACCTTCTATGTCATCCTAGAGCCTTAATCTAGTAGCTGATGGAAGCAGAAGCAGACAACCCACAGCTAAACACTGAGCTGAACTCTTGGAATCCAGTAGCAGACGGGGAGGGGTGATGTGCAAAGTGGTCAAGACCAGGATAGAGAAATCCATATAAACTACTGACCTGAACAATGAGAAGCTCATGAACTCCAGTTTGATAGCTGGGAAACTAGCATAGGGCATACCAGATTCCCTGAATATCTTGTTAGTTGGGAGGACTGGGTAGTAGATCAGTATTTATCCCTAATACATGAATGAACTTTGTGAGCCCATTCCACATAGAGGGATACTCTGTCAACCTACACACATGGGGGAGGCCCTGGACCCTGCTCCAAATGATGTGAGAGACTTTGAAGACTCCTCATGGAAGGCCTCATCCTCCCTGAGGAGCAGAAAGGGGATGTGATGGGGTTTATTGGGGGTGTGGGCAAGGGAGGATGGAAGAGTTCAGGAACTGGGATTGGTATGAAAACAAGCTTGTTTCAAATTTAAATAAAAAAAAAATACATAGAAAGAGTCAAGTAGGTACATCCATCAAGAAATAAAAAACGGTAACAAAGAATACTGAATATATCCTGTAAAGGGAAAAGAGAAGCCATGGTCAGCACAGAAGTAAGAAGAAAAGTCTCAGAAAAGAAATATTCAAAGATTATGATATCGCATGAGTTCAAGTACAATGCATGTATTTATCAAACTCAACATTTATTTTTGTGTATTGTTAATTAGAAAAAACTATATGATGATGAGCAATTTTTCATTCAACAAATGTGACAAGATAAGTTGGTAATAAAAGACAAAAGAGGCATCTAGGACACATATGTGAGGTTAAGTGTTCTTATATTGAGAAGATGGGAGTGTTGGAAAAACATGCAACAACCTTGTCAAAATAAAAGTTGTGCTAGATAACACAAAATAGACAAAAAAAATTATTCAATGTTATGATTAAGGAAAGTCCAGAACTCATTCTGACTTAAGTTCCATGGAAGGAAAGGTTAAAGATTTTTAAAGGCCTATGTCAAGTCTTGGGATTTACACAGATAGTCATTGCCTTATATCATCATGGCAAGAAGATGTGCTATTTATTATTTTGTTTATGCACACACATGAGCCATGCTGCATGTCCAGAGATAGAAGCATGGAGTTATTCAGCCCTGTCCTTCTGCTGTGTGATTTCCTTGGACTGACCTCGGGCCACTTTCCCAGGGGATCCAATCTTGGACCAAGGAGAGTCTTACAGACATGTATTCAGCCATCTCCCCACAGGCTTCTATTCTCCAATTGAAGTTGGAAAATGGTGGCACCTCCAAATGTTTTCACCTTGAACATAGGATAAAAGGTTTATAATTTCAAGCAAAACTTTACGAAAAAGAGGAGAGGAGTGGCAGATACTTAAAGCCTGAAAGAAAAGGGAGAAATATTTCTAAGATTTTGGAACATCTGTGGGAACTCTCATATGCATCTTTCTATAAGCCTAGCTTTTACAGCTGGTAATAAATGAGGATTAGGAGTGAAGATGGAGCTGGTGACATGAAAATGCTGGCATTAATGTACCACCAGACAAGCCTGCAGTACTGAAGGGAAGGCTGGAGTGGGTATTAGAAAGTCCATGGAAGGGAGGTATGTGGTTGAAAGGATTCAAGCCCAAGATTTTCAATTCCCTGAATAACGTAGGTGGGCCAATAAATGCGATGATGATCTGACAGTGTGGCATGGGGTAGGTAGGAAGCAGAAGCAAAGGTCAAGGCTTGCAGGAAGAAGGAGCTAAGAAAACTATGACCTTTTGAAATACAATAATGACTTATAGAAAGAGAAACAAGGCATTTCAAATGACAGCATTACCGTTGCCCCCAGCAGCCTTTGTAAAGGGCCCCCTGTGTTTTGGAGTTGTCACTTTTCCTTCTCCCACTTAAAAGCATGAGCCTGCAAAATAAATTATATTTTTTCATATTTGTGTTAATGATGTTTTTGAGTTCATCTGGTTTTTAAAGTTCAGTGTTGAACCTGCTATAAAGATTTCTTGGCAGATTGCCTCCTCTGTGTATAGAATATGAAAAAGAAGCATTGAATTTTCCTACCAACTTTTCTGAACTTTGGTTATTACAGCAAGGCACGGGATGTGCATTTCTCTGCTCCTTTTCACAGAGCATTAGTTTTAAAATAACATCTAAGTCCCTATCTAGCTGTTTTCCCATTTTATTTTCTTCTATTAGCAGCCAATGAATTGTTCAACTTTCCAGTCTCTCTTCTGGGATTCCACTTCCATTGACAATAAGAGTTATTAAGATCGGTATAGTTGATTTTTATCCTTGCTTAGATCTGTTTGCATCCCTTGGGCAAGCTTTCTGTGCACAACTCCAATTACTTTATTTCTATGCTGCCCCTTCTTTCTATCAAAATTTGATTTTGTTCATTGTTATCCACATATAATGGATCCCTGAATTACTTTTTATTTTCTTGTCATAGTTACTTGCTGATTTCCCCCACACTTTTATGACCTGATATTAACAATATATTTGCAAGTTTTGAATAGAGACTTCATTTTTGGAGGAATTTTAGCATTCTTTGTTCTCCCAACTCAAAAATTTCCATAACAGCTATCTTTAAGATAATGTTTTTATTCATATATAAAATTGCATTTCATGAAGTTAAATTTCTCTGTTTTTATCTATAAAAATACAACAGTTACAAACTCAAGATTTCCTTCTTTAAATTATGATTCATTCATATAAAAAAGAATTGATTATTTAATTTAAAAAGACCTTCTATACCCTTGAAAACTCTATGGTTTAACATGAATCTAAACCTTGCCTTGAAATCTAAATTGCATGCCTTTCTATGAGTTGAGTCTATAATGGAGAGTCAATAGTGAATTTCTAACCACCCAGGAAATGAGGCTATGTCAGCCATTAATGTTCCCTCCCCATTGACCTGTTTTGATGTATTCTCTCCCTATAACTACCATGAAACTCTAATTATGACTGTGATTTTTTTTTAATAATAAATATCAGCTTTACCTTTGTGAGATTTCAGCAGCTAGACAATCAAGGTTCCTGAGCCATAAGTGAAGAGTTCTAGGGCATTCTGCTTTCTGAGGGGTCATCAAGGCAGATTGGGTAGAGAAATTGTAGACACTAAAGGGCAAGAGTTACTTGAAAGGACCAGCTGAGGCCCATTTATAAATAAGTCTCCAGAGAATTCCACTCTTCAGTTATAGACAAAAATCATTATTATAATGATGACTTTGATATTCTCATAGCAGTTAACTTTTAAAACCAATATTGTGAGATCTGAAAACATAACATCTCTTTAGGAAACTAAGCCATTTCCCACTGGGAATAAAAGATAGATATATCCAGGTTTTCTATTTAAAAAATACTTGGGGTATTAATAAGCTCATTTTAATGTACTAAATTTCCATTGATGTTGTAACCATCACACTGATGACAGAGAACTACTTCACCAAAAGATGAAACAGAATACTGCTTCATGAGAGAATCTTAAAACTTTTGGTGGTTAAATACAGTAAAATCTATGGAAAACATTAAATTTATCAGAAAATGGAAGGCTATTGGTAGTACCAATATTCAGATAAACATTTTTAGCTTAATGGCCGTAAGACATCCCAGACATAACATCTCAGAATTAATGGCTTTGATAGTTTGTTTTCTCATTGATTTGTTTGTTTTTACTTCCTGGAGCAAGAATTCTGTAGTACACAATCTTCCTGGTGTGACAATGTTATTTAATCAAAGATCATTAAAATCAATATTGAATGGTTGAGATGCCAGCACGAAATATTCATTATCCAGTTCCAGTATGTGACTGCAGAAAATGTTAATGGTATCCAAGATTGAGATTAATAATTTTAAAAGAATGATGATATTGTTTATACATTTAAATTTCTATAGATTGTCAATATTTCATCAGTTTTTCGTACATTATATACGAAGTACTTGTTTGACTGAGGGAGCAATTAATAATTTACAGTCAAAATTAATGAAGATCAATTTGTTCCTTATTTTTTATAATAAGAAAATAACAATTCCTATTATTTTTTCACCCTCCATGTTGAGCAACCGTGTACCCCTCCTTGGGTGCAGACATATTTCAAATCACATGCTGTAGTGTTTAAGGCCTAACGAGATGACAGTGTATGCCTGGCAAATGTAAGGACCTCAGTTCTCAGAACCCATGTTAAGTCAGGCACATATGCAGATGTCTGTAATCTCAGCACTTCTAGTGTGGGAAGGACATGGAGATGGATTACTGGATGCTGGTGAGTATAGTAGCAAACAAGTAGCACCTTGTCTCAAAAAAGAAGACAAGACTAACACCAAGTTGTCCTCTACCTTCCACACATGTGCTGTAACACACATCATAAACATCCATATCATACACACACACACACACACACACACACACACACACACACACACACACACACCACAAACCCCGTATGCACATTCAACACAGGCAGAAGAAACTTGTTTAAACCTGTCAACATATGAAGTAACAATCTTTGGTGACAATTTCATCACATATACCATAGTCATGCAATGATCTGTAAATGTTTCTCAGAATCACTCTCAACTGCTTAGTCATTTCACAGAATTACTAAGCAAATGCTCTTTGCATTGGCCTCTTCTTACAAAGAATTCATTATTCATGACAAGGATCCTAACAGACTGTATGACATGTTCTATCAGTCATTTCCCCCACTTCTGAGGTTTTCTGAATTTCACCTTACATAAAGGTCATAGAGAGGCCAAAAGACTATGGTAAATTATCCTAGGAAAAGACATGAACGTGGTTAAATTTCCTTTACTCTGTCCCTATCTCCAAATAAGAACTCTGCATTTCTGTAATTTAAATGAATGCAAACCATTCACTGCACTGGACTCTGCCTTTGCAGCTATGTGGGTTCAGATAAGACATTTTGCAAGTTTAATTGGAGGGGCTTCTTCCATTCCTATAAGAAGCATTGAAGCATTGTCTTGACTCTGAACTGCCTGTCTTGCCTGTGACACGTCTGGTGGCTTGCTCGGCTGTCATCTCAGGCAGCATCCTTCTGCTAAGCCTTGAAAGGATGTGCTGCAGTGCAATTTCATTCCATCTCCTTGCCCCTTTCTCTCTTCAGCTTGTCAAGTAGCTGCCATTGACAAATCTCATTGTCATCCTGGAGAATTCACTGTTGGCAAGCACAAAATAGCTTGCCAGCAATGGACAGAACACTCTACACCCCACATCCTAGTACTCACAAGGAGTGCTAACAGCTACTTTGTCCCCTTTCCCAGAAAGGCCTCTTGTAAGGTTCTACAGGGCAAGGCAATATGCACTCAGATTATTATACTACACTCACATTGTCCCCAGACCTGAAGACACACACACACATACACACACACACACACACACACACACACACACACACACACACACACAAGGTTAAAATAGTACCCATGCTCTAAATGTGAAATATGAAGATTTCAAATAGACTTTGTAAATAAGTACAGTTTGAAGACAAACTTTTACTTCAATTTAACCTTCCCATTTTTCTAAGTGGCACAACTGTCCAGAAATCACAGATTTAAGATAAAAATTAATCTTAGTAGCAACTAGGTTCGACTCACTCACAGTTAATATTTTAATTTAAACCTAAAGCAATTGGTGATTCCACACATTGTCTCCCTGGCATTAACGTTGTTCATTAATGATCTTAAAATTCTAAGTTGGCATCTGTCCCTGTTAATCACAAAGAATTTTTCCATAAGCTTTCTTTCTATTGGCAAGAGAATATGTTTCACAACTAAGGAGGCAAATACTAATGTTTGTTTAATGAAAATGACTGACAATACAGACACAGATTACATCAGAAATAAAATCCAAGGTCTTAACTAAAATGCTATTTACCTAGTTATATCCCAGTTCTCATGTCTAATGATATCATTCTTAATAAAAAGTACATTGCAAGGATTGAAATGATATATAACTAAATAATGAGTATTTTTAAAAATAAAAGATAGGCATGTATCTAAGTAGTAGAATACACAGACATCATACATGAGACCCTCACTTCAATCCCCAACACACACACCCACACACACACAATACACTCATGAATGCACACACATGCATGCTGGCATGTAGGCACATAAGCATGCACACACAAACAAAATTAGTACTTTTAGATTGGAAGTACACCTGCAGACTTATTTGTTTTTATTTCATTCCATTTGAATTTTCTAAAATATGTAGATTAGTTTTTCTAACTCATATGAACTGAAGTATATATTTCATTATATTGTTTGACAATTAAAATTCCCTCTGCTGTTATTCGTATTCTATATAATGCAATTAAGCATTAAAAGTATATAATAGGAATAGATGTAACAGTAATTGAGGAACTTCATTTAAATAAATAATTGATTCAAGCTATCACATAGCAGTATGCTCACCAATAGCTCATCATTTGCGTAAAATACATTACTCAGAAAATAAACTTGCAAAATTAATGAAGTTGATAAGTCAACTGTTGATGTAAGAGTAACAATAAAAATTTGTATTACTGATGATTTGCAGCAACATAAGCATGAAGCAGTAAAGAGCTGCATCATGTCAGAAATGTCATGAATAAGCATGATAGTGGAGACTGTCTCAGAAGGACAAGCAGGAAAACCAGTGTGGATTCATATGCAATCATAGAACAGGACAAAGTCACAAATTTTATTCTAGTATTAGCCCATCCAGTTAAATAAAGTACACTCATTTTAACTCCATTTTCTCCTTAGCTTGTCCCTAATGTTTTAGATACACTAATTTAAACATATTATAATTTAGAGTGGCTCTTGTTTACTGGTTAGTTTGTGTGTGTGCACATGTGTATTTTGTGTTTGTGTTTGTGAATGTGTGTATTTGTGTGTATGAGTGTGTCAGTAGCGTATGTGATATGTGTGTGTTATTAACTAGTACTTACGACATTTTAGTTATAACAATTACCAGTATCCCTCAAGACTTGCATTTTCTTAGTAAGTGATCTCAAGATGTGGAACCATTTAATATATAACTAAGTTACAACAGAAACATAAACTTGCTAACTAAAATGTACATACAAAAGTCAAATATGACAGCATTGTTTTGGCTGGTTCTTGAAGAAACAGGAGAGCATCAGATGCTAGATGGAGCATCACACTCTTCCAGGGAGTAGCTGAATCTCACCAGGAAACATTCCTTTATGATTTCCATCAAAGTATCTGAAATATGAAGTTTATAATTTTAATGCATTACAAAATATAAGGGAGCTCATGGACTCCAGTCTGATAGCAGGGAAACCAGCATAGGACCGAACCAGACACCCTAAATGTGGGTGTTAGTTAGGAGTACTAGACAATCTATGAGGCATCTAGTAGTGGATCAATATTTATTCCTAATATACAAATGGACTTTGAAATTTTATGGAATATAGGTTTTCAAAGTATGACCTGAAAATTGTCTGGATTTCCTCTGTGTCCGTTGTTATGTTCCCCTTTTTGCGTCTGATTTTGTTAATTTGCATGTTGTCTCTCCTTTTTTTCCTTAGTTTGGATAGAGGTTTGTCTATTTTGTTGATTTTTTCAAAAAACCTAACTCTTTGCTGCATATATATTTTGTATTGTTTTCCTGGTTTCTATTTTGTTGATTTCAGCCCTCAAGTTGATTATTTCCTGGCATCTACTCCTCTGGGGTGAGTTTGCCTCTTTTTGTTCTAAGGCTTTCAGTTGTGCTGTTACTTCTCTAATGTGACTATGCTGCGTTTTCTTCATAAGGGCACTTAGTGCAATGAACTTCCTTCGTAACACTGCATTCAAGGTATCCCATAAGTTCGGGTATGTTGTGTCCTCATTCTCGTTGAATTTTAGAAAGTCCTTAATTTCTTTCTGTATGTCTTCTTTGACCCAGGTGTGGTGCAATTGCACATTGTTCAGTTTCCATGAGTGTGTAGGTATTCTGCTATTTGTGTTGTTGTTGAATTTCAATTTTAAATCATGGTAGTCTGATAAGATACAGGGGACTATTCCAATTCTCGTGTATTTGTTGAGGTTTGTTATGCCACCTATTATGTGGTCCATTTTAGAGACAGTTTCATGTGGAGCAGAGAAGAAGATATAATCTTTTGTCTTTGGATGAAATGTTCTGTAGATGTCTGTTAATTTTTTGTTTCTTTGTTGAGTTTCTGATTGGTAGTCCTGTCTAGTAGTGAGAGTGGTATGTTGAAGTCTCCCACTATAAGTGTGTGAGGTTTTAGTGAGGTTTGAGTTTTAGTAGTATTTCTTTTATGAATGTGGATGCCTTTATATTTGGGGCATAGATGTTCAGAACTGAAACTTTGTGTTAATGGATTTTTCCTGCGATGAATACGAAATGACCCGAAATGACCGTCTTCATCTCTTTTGATTAATTTTGGTTTGAAATCTAACTTGTTAGATATTAGGATAGCCACACCTACATGCTTCTTGGGTCCATTTGATTGGAAGATCTTTTCCCAACCCTTTACCCTAAGGTAATGTCTGTCTTTGAAGTTTAGATGTGTTTCTTGTATGCAGCAGAAAGATGAATTCTGTCTTCATATCCATTCTGTTAGCCTGTGTCTATTTATAGGTGAGTTAAGACCATTAATGTTGAGGGAAAGGACCATTGATTGCTAATGCTTGTTTGTATTAGATTTGTTGTTGGCAGTGGTATTGTGAATATATTTATCCTGTTTTACCTTTGATTTCTGGTGTAGTGGGATTATCTGTTGCCTACATTTTTGTGGGCGTAGTTACCTTCCTTGGGTTGGAGTTTTCCTTCCAAAAATTTCTGCATGGCTGGATTTGTAGGTGTGTATTGTGAAAATCTGGCTTTGTCATTAAATATCTTGTATTTTCATCTATAATGATTGAGAGTTTTGCTGGGTATAGTAGCCTGGGCTGGGGCATCCATGGACTCTTAGTACTTGTAGAACATCTATTCAGGACCTTCTGGCCTTGAGGGCTTCCATGGAGAAGTCAGGCATAATTTTGATAGGTCTGCCTTTATATGTTACCTGTCCTTTTTCTTTTTGCTGCTCTTAATATTCTTTCTTTATTCTATATGTTAGATGCTTTGATTATTATATATCGAGGGGACTTTTTTCTTTGGTCCAGTCTATTTGGTGTTTGGTATGCTTCTTGTACTTTCATGGGCATGTCCTTCTTCAGATTGGGAAAGTTTTCCTCAATGATTTTGTGGAATATGTTTTTGGCAATTTTGAGCTGGGCTTCCTCACCTTTTTTTATGCCTATTATTCTTATGTTTGGCCTTATCACGGTGTCCCACATTTCCAGGATGTTTGTGTTAAGGATTTGTTGGAATTATGATTTTCTTTGGTTGATGAATCTATTTCCTCTAGTTTTTCTTCCATGCTTGAGATTCTCTCTTCCATCTCTTGAATTCTGTTGGTTATGTTAGCATCTGTAGTTCCCTATCATTTGCCCAGTTTTTCTATTTTCAGCATTCTTTTGGTTTGTGTTGTCTTTATTTTCTCTATTTCTGTTTTCAAGTCTTGAACTGTTTCCTTCTCCTGCTTAATTGCTTTTTTTCTTGGCTTTCTGTACTTTCTTTAAGAAAATTTGTTCATTTCTTCCAATTTTTTGTTTGTTCTTTTCTCCCATTTCTTTAAGGGATTTTCTTACATCTTGTTTGAGGTCCTCTATCATTTTTATGATAATAATTTTAAAGTTGTTCTCTTCTGCTTCATCTGCTTTGTTGTGTTCCATTGCCGCATCCCTGCCTGTGGAGAGACCTCCTAGAGCGCTAGGACCACCCAGAGCTACAGGTATTGAGGCTCTGACCCACCTAAGCACACCTGGGAAGTATCATAGAGAGAGGGGGGAGACCCCACCAACACCTACTGGAAGAAGCTATGGGAAGACTGCAATACAAGAAAACACCTAACAACAGAAAGACAAGCATGACACCTCCAGAATCTAGGGAATCTACACCAACTAGACCAGAAAACAACAAAGCAGATGAAGCAGAAGAGAACGAGTTGGTAGCTTCTTTGATGATGCTAGCTTCTCTTTGTTCTTTACTTCAGAACCAATGAAAGTCAGAAAGACTCCAGGATATCCCCAAACCAATTACATCAGAACATTCCATCTTTGATACTGTACCTATATCTTCCTCAAGCCAACAACCCCCAATCACAATACACAGTGTAGTCTTCCCACTCTTTGCTATGAAGTTTCCCTTTGCCACTATGTCCTTCAAGTTACTAGGAAATTCTAGTACCAGTGGGTTACAACAAATATAAAGTCTTCTGTTATTCTTGTTTTGGCAATCATCATTTGAAGAACATAACCACAAATTACCTCTAGACACTATTATTTGAAATGCTATTATTGTTACTGCTGATCATTTATGAAGTCAATTCCAGAAACTAAAAATTCTTCAGGGGGAAAAATCCTTAAAATTTTTGTTCTTCTCGAACATTTTTATGGTGAAGTATATGAACTCTACAAATTAGAATTTTGTAGAAAAAAATGATCACTAAGAGAGATATAAAGAGGGGTAGATTTCCATTATTTTGGAAGCCACAAAGAACCAACATTAGTTTTTGCAATTAGTGAGCTTCAGGCAGAGGAGCTTCCGTATCACAGCTTCAACAAAAACAATATCGTGCTCATGATGCAAAATGAGGCAATGCAGCAATCAGTGTAGGGAGTGAGGAAAATAAATATTGACAGTCCACCCAAAGACAAGAAATCATTCCTCAGGATTTTGTTCAGTTCAAGTTTTCAGTGATTGACTAAGAACTGCTAACATCAAAGAGGATAACTAGTTTTACTGGAATAACTCAAAAAAATCCATATAATAAAAATTTCACACATTAATACCTTGATTGAAACAGCTAAATGGTTGTTTAACTAACTGGCAGCACTGTGGTCAACTTACGTTCACAAATAAAATTAGTCATCACAGAATCATTCCTGGAGAAAAATGCCAAGCAACTTAAAGTTGGCATGTCTAAAGTCCTTTGCAATTCAAAGGTGTAAAAATATCCTTCTGTATTATGAAACTAATATAGTATCTTATGTAAGAATAGGATTAATTACTTTCAAATTACCCTCTTGATTGTTAGTACTTTTTAGATTCAAAGATTTTCTTAGATCAGGTATAATGATCACGTGAAATTGAGTTTGGCACAAACTGAAGAGACTTTGCCTGAAGTTAAAAGGTTCCACTGTTCCTCAGCAGTGAGAGGTGTGTTGGAACTGCTATTCAAAGGTACTCAGAAAAACGTTCTTTACTCTTAATTATAACATTTCCATGGTATGTATTCATCTCCCCACACAGTACTTTAAATCTAATCTGATCAGTTATTTCTGAAGTCCAGTCAGAAAAATGACTTTTAGCCTCCTAAAACTAGGTTTTACTACTAGCTTTTGAACATTCTGTGACCACAACTTAATTATGTGTTTCTAGAGCATTTTGGACCTCAACTTCTTTATTCACAAAGTATTAAACATAGTTTCATGGTCTCTAAAACCGTAGATGCCAGGTACAGTTTCCAGTTTAAGAGATATTATGCTAAAGTAACATAGTTCGCGTGCTGCATGTTATATCACAATTACAACAATACCCATGAATGACAGGAATTTTTTCTTTTTGCCAAGCATGTATTATACTGAGTGGATTTCATCATAAACTCTGTTTGCCAAAAATCAATGCCACTCAGATTTTTTCCACTAAATTTAGTCTCTTTAAAAAATGCACGCAGCTGTCAGTTTTCAGAGAGGTTTATGAATAGCAAATACGTGATAACAAAGATGTGTATTTACTTCAGAGGACTATTACAAATCTGCAAAGTAATAAATATGTCAGGACACAGAACAATACATGACATACAATATTATCCTATAGTTATTATGTAAAATTACACTGTTCACATTAAGGAAACACATCTTCCTAGGTTTCAACATTACAGCATTTTAGAAAGACCAAAATTTCATAGTATTCTTTACTCTAAACTATTCTGGAGTACATATATTTTGAAGTACTAGACTATGAAAAAAGATAAGTTGTATCAAATGGATCTAAAGTGCATTCTCCTTGCATCTCTGAATCTGCAGATAGCACAGTGTGAACCTCTAAATGAACTGAAAGCTAAGACCAGGAGTTGGTGCCCAGGACAAGCAAAGGTGAAGAGTAAGGGCAGCAAGATGAAAATATGTGCAGTATAATAAGACTGGAGATGTTGTGTAGGGTCATGGACAGCAAGGATTTTAGAATCTTTACACTACTCCTGACATTCGTAACAAGTGCTTAGCTTCTATGACACATTGAACTACCAAATATCTTCACACAATTAAAAATAATTTTTTTATTTAAGTCAGTATGAGTTTGTTTCTGTTGCTTATGAACCAAAAAGTGGGTCTTTTTCTTTAAATACAAAAGGTCAAAACAGAAAGGAAATGCACAGAGACAATAAAAGAAGCCAAACAATACTGTGAAACTAATGCCTCGGAAATTAGCACAATGCTTCAAAGGATGCTGGACATTCCATGCTCATATGAGTGCCTACTACTTGAAAATGCATAATACAGGATCATTTAAACAATAGTTACATATATTTATAAGTGCACATGAATGTTCAGAATAAAAATATGCCTATATGCCTATCTTAGCTGGGATTACATGTGGGCTCTGGGACCAGAGGTGATATGATATTCACTCTTAGGCACTTACCAGACTTGTGTGTGTGTGTGTGTGTGTGTGTGTGTGTGTGTGTGTGTGTGTGTGTGCGTGTTCTATTTAGAAAAAATACAAAATATTATTCATATTACTTTCTATTCACAAAACATATAATCTTTAGTTTGGTACCTAAGTATGTGAGAAATACAAGTAAGTAGTCAGACTACCAAAGTATTCACTTGAGTATAGAAAGTCAGAGAATGAGTATGGGGAGCTGTGTTTATGAGCGGTCTTCATTGTCTATGCACATTTAGATGAACGTCCACAAAGGTAGTGCTTTCAATAAATTAGATTCTTAAGTGAAACAAATATTCTGAAAATATGATAATTACTTGAATTGTGTTTCTTTTTTTCTCCCAATTAGGAAATAAAGCCCACAGTGGCTAAAATAATTGTCATGCTCAAAAGGTATATGATTCCAATTATAGGCACAAGTACTGTGCAATGAACTGGACCCTTTATCTCCTGCAATTGCCTTCTGAAAAAAACAAAATACACGGTTTGACTTGTTAAGAAATGAGTTCAAATACTTGTGCTGGTTTTTTTCAACGCAAGCCTATGTCCTAGAAAACTAATAGGAAGGCCAATAATTAATTACTGAAAGAATAAAATTAAGAAAAATTATATAAAGTTCACACTAGCTAAAACAGGATATCTTTCTGATTGAGCTCTCTAACCTGATTCTTAATACAGGTTAATAATGCCATAACACCTAATTTATTACAATAATGAACATGTATCATTATTGAGAGTCCCTTAAAGCTAAAATAATTTTGCTTTATTTTATGATATTTCAATAGCTATGAGCCAGGTAATTTATTAGAAAAAAAGAGTGAGAAATTGCTATGAATTGGCTCTTGATTCTTTATGTAGCTGCAAAATAGTCATGCTGTTTAAAATAGCTAAAACCTTTGTCTCTTTATTTTTCCTGAAATACCAGAACATTTTAGTGATATACTTTATTAGACTATAATGAAATTTCATTATAAAAATATTAGAAATCTTTCAATAGTGAACTTTATTCTCATTCCTTAAAGTCATAGTTATACCCAGAATTCATAAGCTATCTATTACCTAAAGACATTATAATGTTTATTTTTAATTTTCTAATCCACTAATTTTTAATTTACTTTTTTTAATTTCAAACTTTTATTATTTAGAGAATTTCATATATTAGTACTTTTTTACATTAGTTCCATACTGCCTTCTGCCTCCCTATACACCTCCCATGCTACTAAACTCCCTCTGAAATTTATGGGTGCTTCTTCTATCCTATTATTAGTAGTAGTTATTATATGTATGCATGTATATATGTATGTGAACCACTAAGTTCATTTATATGCATGTGTAGAGAGCTGACTTGATACATGAAATATATATGTATATATATATATGTATATATATATATATATTCAAGAAGTTAGTCCCTGAAAAAACTGATTCTCCCTCTCTAAGCAGCCATTGTCAGACAGCTCTTCATCTAGGGTGGAACCTAGCAAAATTTACCCCACTTTACACTGGCAAATCAACTGATGTTGTTATTGTGCAGGTGCTCCATACTGTTGTAATTTCATGGTCACAATCTCATTGTTATGTCTAGAAAACTGTCTAGCAACAGGCACATTGATTCTCTCATGCTTACAATCTTTCTATCACCAGTTCTTTGATTCATCCTGTGCCCTAGGTGTAGGAGTTTCATTATAGATGATTCCGTTGATGTTGTCCACCCCAGAATCACGTATCCTTTGCATGCTGAAGAGGAGAAGAAGGGGAAGAAGAGGAGGAGGAAGAGGCATCAGAGAAGAAGAAGAAGAAGAAGAAGAAGAAGAAGAAGAAGAAGAAGAAGAAGAAGAAGAAGAAGAAGAAGAAGAGATACATGTTGTCAATCTTGTCACTCTCTGTAATGATCTTTATGTGTTTCAAAAAGAAGCTGTTTGATGAGGAGTAAAAGCTATACATATCTGTGGGTATAAAGGTAAGTGTTTATAATACAGCTAAACATTATATTGGTAAAGGAAAATGACAATAGTAAGTTGCTCTCTAGGGTCTATGACTTTTCCAACAGGAAATAACTGGCAAAGTTTACCAAACTAGAAATGAATTCCCACTTCCTGGTAAGCCTTACTCTAAACACAGAATTGCCACTGTTGAACCACTGAGGATATGTGTCCAGGTTGGTCACTATTGTGGTTCACAGGCTTTATAGATAGGTAGGATTATCATTTGTTGATTTTTACTCTTTTCTCTTTGGGGATCTGCTACCAGCTCCCAAATAAATCACATGCAGGGATTTATTATTACTGGTAAATGCACAGTCTAAGCTTGGCTTGTTTCTTTCCAGGTTCCCTTAAATTAGATTATCCCATCTATCTTTTGCCTCCTGCTTTGACCTTATATTGCTTCTGAATATCTTACTTTCACTCTTACTCCATCACTGACTGGCTGGATGGGTGGTTGAGTAGCTGGCCACAAGTGTCCTCTTCTCTTTGTTTTATCTTGCTCCTTTCTCCTCCTATTCTGTCAGCCTGCTAGCCCCACCTATCTTTTCCCTTTCCTCACTATTGACTGTTCCCCTCTTTATTATAGCATCAGGTGCATCACACAGGCAAAGAAACACAGTTTCACAGAGTGAATCAAATGCAACATAAAAGAGGGAACACATCTTTCTATCATTAAAACAAATGTTCCACAGAATAAACAAATGTAACACACCTTAAAATAATATTCCACAACAGATTATTGACTATTTTTCTCCTTGGGCAGTTGCAAAGCACCTTCACGTACTATAAGATCAAGTTCTCATGGAGGAGGCACCCTTGTCAGCTTTAGATCAACTCACCAAATCCCTGCCTCTGAAATGTATGCTATCTTGACTAATAGGCTCTTACCTTCAAGTTCTGAAAGGCAACAAAAGGCAATGGAAATAGCCTGTATTATTTTGGGAGCCTCTTAAATTCTTCTGATCAACAACTCTGAGGAAAGTTTTCCATACAGAGTCCCTCACAGAACCCAGAAGGGACAAGTCCCCCAGAGCTCAGGGGAAGTAGGGGGGCATCAAATGGAGAGAGAAGTAGGAGAAAACGAGGGGGAGGAAAGGAAAACATGTGCGACCAGGAAGTTTGAGCCTGGTTAGGAATAGAAGATAGGAGAGAGAGAGAGAGAGAGAGAGAGAGAGAGAGAGAGACCATAAAAGAGGGAGCCAATATTGGTTTGAAGATAAAATTGAACACAAAGAAAGGTCTAGAGAACTACAAGACTGCTGCCAACTAAAAATTTGAGCTTCTGTGGAAAGGCTACTATAAATGCCCTTCCTGGAGAGTGAGATCAACAACTAACTTATCCATGGAGCCCTCAACTAATGCCTGTTGGAAACAGGAGCAAACACCCATACATAAACACTGAGTCAAAGTAGAACCAGATGGAGAGGACAAGACCAGGTGGAAGAAACACATAGAGACAGCTTACCTGAACAAGGAGGAGCTAAGGGGCCACCAGACTGATAGCTGAGAAGCCAGCATGGGACTGACTCAGCCCCCCCCCCCCGAATATGGGTCTCAGCCAGAAGGACTGAGCACTCTAAGGGACCTCAGACAGTGGAGCCAGGATGTATCCCTGGTGCACAAAAGGACCTTGCTAACACATCCCCCATGGAGGGATAACTGCCTTAACCTAAAGATAGGAAAGAAGCCCTAGTCCCTACTTCACATGACCTGTCAGACCTATATGACCCCAACTGGATGGCATTCCCCTACATATGTAATTGGGGTGGGGGGATGGGAGGGGAGGGTGGTTAGAGTGCATGTGAGAGGGCAGAGAGGGTAAAAGGGAGGGAAGGAGGGAGGGAGGTAGGGAGAGGGAAATAGGATCGACATGTAAAATAATTAAATTAAAAAACAATGCTTTCACTCCAAAATTTAAGTTCAAGGACAAGTTACTGGGAAAAAGGATTTCTATTTTTGTTTCCACAGAAAATGAAAAGATGTGGATTCCTTCCTGACTAATGTGGTTTGATCAAGCCAGACTGCCTGAAACAGAGTACATGGTGATCTACATTCAAAACAGCTGAACAAAGCAGCCTTACAGACTACAGCCAGGATTTCTGAATTCCCCATGACAGCACTCCTTACCAGCAGGAAGTAGTTTGGAAAGAACAAAACCCAAATTCCCAAATAATGTCTATAAATGTTTGTTTTCATTTAAATGGACTTGGTTATATAAAATAAAAAAAAAAAAAGAAAGTAGCTGGTACATAAAAATAAATTACAAGCTTTGTAGACATGCAAGCATGGCTCTTGTCTTATTTGCAGTTCCTACAAGAACAATAATATAAATCTTCAAAACCCACTTACTAGACAAGTCTTAACATTTGTTTAAAATTATGTTACTGAAAATTGACCCAAAAGCTCTTCAAAATTATATTTACTTTACAATAAATGGCTAGTTTAATGAGAAAATAATCTCATAAGGTTAAAACTTGCAGAACACATTAATAACCCTCAGCAATTTTTAATTATTTTCTTACTCATTATAATATTAGCACCTCTAGTAGATATTTTTGAGATTTGGCCACATTGTTATACCTGAGCATTGTAAAACTATGTTTCATCTTGGGATACCATAATTTAGTCCACATGAAGCTCAAGTGGTTAGATAAAGCTTAAATTTTAGCATGTTATTTGCTTTATGGTAATAAATCATAATTTGTTTGTATGATATTCGTTCTTCCCCAGGATAACCACAATAAACTTCTAAGTATTCCTTACAGATGCATTTATTATTATAAAGCAAAATGACACATACATGATCATATCACTCAGTCCATGTTCATGAAATCATTAAGGAAAATGTAGCAATCTCATTTTACATATTTCAAATTAAAGTAGAAGCATAAATGTTAGTTTTGAATAGGGAAGGAAACATCCAAGAACTGAATGTGAGCAGAGACTCGGTTATAGTAAAAATAGGACTCTTCACAAATATCCCACACTTTAATTTTATATGGAATTAAATTTTCCTGCTGTGACCTGATATATGACACTAGTGTATATCACTTATACAAAGATGGAATGGCAGACAATAAGCCACTCTTCAGTTCCTTAGAGTTATCACAAATTAACTCACTGGCAAGTGAATCGTTCACAAATAAAACTTCACTGAGATATGTGGAGCTTCCTTATTACTAATAAATTCAGTCTTTTCTTACCCACAAGGAAATTATCAGTTGTTCACTTTCTGTGACTATAAAAGCCAGGAAGGCAGCTTTCTAGAGAATATATAAGAAGAAAGAATGTGCAAGACCTGTATATTCTTAACCCTGTCATTGGAAAAGGAGACTAATTCATTAATGTCTCCAAGATCACTAAGAAGCAGATGAAAGAATCCTAAGAAGACATAGTGCCAATCATAAAAGGAGCAGAAAACTGACTTAAACACAAGTTACTGAGTAAATGAAGACCAGAGAATGAAACTGAGTTTAGGGAGGCACAACACAAATTTAGGGTTGGAAAGCAGGCAAAGATTTCTTTAACAGCATTATCTTCAACATTGTGGTTTTATATTTTTCAGTAAAAAGAATTTTGCAAAATTAAAATGCTCTCAATTGATATTGGCATTTCTTTTCCTTTGTCCTTTTGTTATATCAATAGTCATAGACAGTGTGTATTCTGATATCAATATAAAATATATTTAATGTCTTAAACTTGAAGAGAAACATATTTACAAGAACAGTGAAATGGAGATCAATGCAAATGACTTTAAAATAAACAAGTTATCCCATACATTATTCCACTATGACTTTATAGGTACCACCAGAATCTGTAATAAACATAGGATAAGAAGGTTTGCTCGTTAGTGCAGTCTAATCACCCCCCCCAAACACATATATACACATGCACACACACATACATGAATGCACACATGCTCACACCACGTTCTCAGACCCTACAGATGCTTAACCAAGCTTATACCAAAACAATATGGATAGTAAAAGAAATATCACTTTGCTGAATGAATTAATCTATAATTTAGAAGGAATAAATCATATCCAAGTTTATTTAGTATTTCTTTTGAAGATGCTTAATCTCATAATTTACTCATGGAAGGTCCTTCCTCTAAGGTCCTTGTGTATATTTTTCACAAATGAAGCAAATTTTCATCTAGATAATACTATTATTAGGCTCTCCTTCAGGCAGATAATGTTTGATTTCTATTAAAGAGTAAGTTTCTTGAATATATATATATATATAAAAATTAGTTTATACAAATTATATATACATGCATACATAAATACATACATACATATGAATTTTCACAGTTGACTTATTTATTAGACCATGGATTTCTACAAGAAATGTCAACTTCAAATAGCAAAGATAAATGGACTTTTGCTGAATAATTATTTCAGATAATAAATTAATAAAGTAAATGGATGAATAATACTGTGAGATTTGGGAAATAGTTTGTTTTCTTGATGCACATGAGATATAAACCCAAATAGCAATGGTATTTAGAACTTGTTTTGATTGATGTTGAACTTAAAATGTAAATTTGTGCAGCAATTAAAGGATCATTTGTGTAGAAATGCAGTAAATTTCAGATAATATGAGACTGCTACAAGCTCTTGGACAGGTTGAGAACCTACAGGCTAATTACAAACTGTGGATGAAGTGCTGTGTTGTTGTGGGCACTCTCTTCTAATGTTGATGAAATGAGAAAACTATTATCCTTGTTAGACATATCAAGATTCATCTTTTCTTAATCACAACCTCTTCTTGCTATAATTAAAATTTTGTCTTTGCACACTGCAAATCCATGGTGTACTATAAAACAAATTAGAAGTTCATAATTTACACTGTAAAAGAAGGGTTTAGTTGTTTCCCATCACTTTATATTTTAATTGCTATTCTATTCCTAAATGTCAGATGCACAGTATTGGCTATTCCAGCAAAGTGATCAAAATGCATAATGCTAATTCTAAATAATTTTGTGCTGTGAGATGTGAATGAATGTTCTCTGTAGCACTATGCTTTCATGATTTTAGAGATTTCACAGAGGAAGAATCCTGGTACAAATAACTTTTTTTAAAGTGATGCTGTGAGAAGTGTGGTGTTAGCTAGGGGAGAATTGAAAACCAATGTACTCCTGGGCAAGATCAGTGCACATGCAAGAATATCTGCACACAAAACTATTCAATATGGCATTTCTGTAATATTTAAGAGTGTCAACTTTTTCTTTATTCCCACTAAATTTAAAGCTGGTGTTTCAGTGGGTTAGAGGAAAATACCAACACCTTTAGTTGGCTAGATACCTTTGTTTAAAAAGATGTTAGGCAAAGTATTTAATGATAAAAATATGCTAAAGACAATATCCTTTTTTTTAGTGAATGATGTAATATTTCTTCAGTAAAAAAGATACATATACTATTTAAAGGACCTTTAAAATGCTGATACATAAATCACATATTTTTAGATAAAACTTGAAGTTACTGGATGAAGATTAATTACCCTAGTTTCAATTTATCCCCTCTCCTCCATGCTCTTGCCTGCCTTTCATCTTTGTCCTTCCCTCCTGCCCCTCCTTCCCTCCCTCCCACATCCTATCCTCCTTTCTCAGACCTTTCTTGTTCTGTGACTTAGTTTAGTATTTTTACCATGTGATCTCTCATAGACTGTGACAGTTCACAGTTATTAATAGTTTAAGTGACATCAACTGTGAGTCTAATTAAGTGATTCATTTTCTGCTATGACTCTACATTCCACTAATCAATTGCATGATTGAAATTTATTCCGAGTTCTAGAGCCAGTTCTTTGGAATTTTGTGAAAGCTTAGTTATGAAGATACACACCGTATGTGAAAATGCTTCTCTACCACTCATGAGAGCACAGGGGATCATCAACATTACTTCCCGCCAAAAGTCTGTATTTTAGCACAAAATCTACATAGGTACCTAAAGTGGTTATCAGTCCACTATTGACCATCTAAGAATAGCAGATATTTATCTTACAGTAAGACTGTAAGAGGAATAAGTTACGAAGGTATGTAAACATGATCAAAATGTGTTATATGAAAGCATGAAACTGAGAAATAAAAATATTTAAAAATAAAAATGTCATCAGAAGTGTGTTAATTCCCAAATTTATATCAACCACTATAGCATAAATTTTCTTACACACACGTAGACATATTTGTAACACACTCAATCGAGCACTTTCTAGCACGCATGAGGTCATAAGTTCAATCCTTAGTTCTATACCCCCAAATAAAGGAAGCATCACATGAACAATAAGTCTTAAGACTTTGTGGAACATTGCATCTTTCTTTGTACAGAATTCTTCCCATACAATTTTTGTTTTAAAAACCTGAATATAAAATATTTGCTACAGCATGACTATAAGATTCATATTCTGCTTCTTAGCTCACATGATGCAAAAGAGAGAGAGAGAAGTGAGGGAAGATAGGAAGGAAGGAAGGAAGGAAGGAAAGAAAGAAGGAAGGAAGGAAAGAAGAAAGGAGGGAGGGAGGGAAGGAGGTAAGGAGGAAAGAAGAAAGACAGAAAGAAAGAAAGAAAGACAGACAGACAGAAAGAAAGGAAGGAAGGAAGGAAGGAAGGAAGGAAGAAAGGAGGGAGGGAGGGAGGGAGGGAGAGGGGGAGGGAGGGAAGGAGGGAGGGAAGAAAGGAAAGGAACAAAGAGTCTTTCCAAGAATTTTTAAATACCTGTCATCACTGACTATAAAGGTCAATACTCTTGGCATCATGAATGCCCTGTCATCTATGGTTATATTTCTTTTTTAGTTAATTTTTATTTAAATTAAAAACAATCCTATTTTACACACCAGCCCTAGTTCCCTCTCCCTCCTATCTTCCCATTTCCCCCACAACCCCCCATCCCACCTCCCATCCACTCCTCCGGGAGGGTGAGGCCTTCCATGGAGAATCATCAAAGTCTGTCACATCATTTGGGGAAGGACCCAGTCCCTTCCTCATGTATCTAGACTGAGAGAGTATCCCTCACAGGGAATAGGCTCCCAAAGCTCATTCATGCACTAGAGCCTCTGGCAGTGGAACCAGGATTTATCCCTAGTGCATGATGACATTTAAAGTAGTCATCAATAAATATTATTATAGGAGAAGGGCATTTAAGAAAGCCTCTCCACTATTGCTTAGGTTCTTGGGTTCATCCTTGTGGATACCTGGACATAGTGTCAGGTTTCGCCGTAATCGCATAGATGCTCCCTATACTAAGGTATGTCTTTTAAGGTATCTCTTTCCTTGCTCTCCTTCTCTGTTCTTCCCCCAACTCGACATTCCTGATCCCTTATGTCAGAATGATTTTATTTCTATCTTTAGATTTTATTTTTAATTGTATGTATGTGCATGTGTGTATATTTATGCATATGCATACATGAGGACAGGTACCTGTGAAGTTAACAAAGCGGGGGGGGGGGGCATCTATTCCTCTGGAGCTGAAATTACAGGCAATTGCTAGCCACCTGTAGGATCCAAACTCTGGATTTCTGCTAGAGCCAAAAATGTTAACTGCTGAACCATCTCTCCAGCCCCACCTGTGTTTCTTTGTATGACACGTCTAACCATCATATAGAATTGACCACTTTTCATTATCTAAAAAAAAAAAAAATTCATCTCTGGCTTTGTAATGCACCCCTTTCCTGGTTGCAAATCTTACTGGAAAACTTTTATTAATTGTTCGTGTGTGTGAAATGCAAGATGGGATTTGTTTTCATTTCATACAATAGCCACTGATAACTAGTATTCTCCTGTTTAATTGTTATACCACCACTGCACCATGGCTATCATTAGTTTTATGACACCTGTTTTCATATAATTCTTGAAACACATGTAGTGCATCTTTGAAAATTTTAAAGCTTCATTAAATTATCCTGAAACTTTTGTCATCTTCAAAATTCAAATACGTATTACTAAATTCCTTAGTTGTAAAATCAAAAGTCAATTCGTTCTCTATTTCTATTGTTTCTTGATGTCCCACAGTACTGAAACCAAACCTTATATTTCATGGTTTTGTCTCTGAGAGAATGTGATTGTTTGGCTAGCTCTCCATGTAGACCTCAGGGGAAGTTCAGAACGGTCCAAGGTATGGCTCTCCCAATCGGTCATCATTTCCCAAAGCTACAAGAAGCACTTGTATACTTTCTGAAGGCAAAGTCTGTTCCTCTTTCCATTCTCCTCACCCTCACCCTTTTCCCCTCTCTCACTCACAAAAAAACTCTCTGTGCTATTTTTGGTCTTTCCCTTTTCAGACTTTATTGGTCTTTCTTGCAGAAAACAAAAGCAAACAAAAACAAACAAACAAACAAAAAAAAAAAAACCCTAGTCTCATCAACTGTTATACTCATCCTGCTAGCCCTTGCTTCCAGCTAAGAGAATTTGTTTTTCCCAAATAGTTTTCTATTACAGTAGATTCCTTGCACATATCTGTCAAAGAAGTCTTAGAAGCACCATCCCAATGGACTCTTACAGATCTGTTTGAATACAGATATTAGGTATCAGGGCTTGGGACAAGATGTATACCTCCCACATTACACTGGAATCCTCATTGGTAAGCAATACACAAAGAAGAAATGCCATACCTATAGGGGAAACAGAGGGTCATTAAAAGATAGTCCATAAGAAGGCAGTGTTATCCAGGTTAGCAGAGTCCATATAATATATGTGCAGAGAATGGGAACATCCATTTTTCCTCAACATTAGTTCCAGATATACCAAGAAAAAGTTTCAGAATGTGAGACAAATTAAACTATTTGTTGTCATTGTCCATGACCAAAAGAAAGTAAACCTAGGAGCTAGAGAAAATTAATTTACCCATTGCTTCACCATCAAGAGTCCAAAGGAGAAAGTCAAAATGAGTATACGATGAGGATGAATTCACAGAAAATTAGCATGGATGTGCCTTCTCTTACAAGATATATACATAAACTATACATGAATTAGTGATTTAAAAAGAATTTTTATGCTTTTCAATAAAATATATGAAAACATAAAACCATCTATAATCCCTGGAAAACCCGTCCCATCCTATCTACAGTCACTCTGCTCCCAGCCTGTGCTCCACAACTGTGTTAAAAAACAAAAACAAAACAAAACAAAACAAAACAAAACAAAACAAAACAGCAGATATTCTAGTATTCTAGTCACAGTTTCTTCCTGCACTGTGAAGTTAGGGAACATTCAGAAAGTCATTGATATTCAAAGGAAGCTTCACATTTCAGCATGTTTAAAACCCAATGATGAAATGGAAGGAGACTGTAAGACAGGGCTTTGGTGCCTAGGGAAATGATTTCCCTCCCATTTTCATCAATAAATGCATAGCTTTGGGACAACCCTGACCACTCCAAGAAAATGTTGAATAAAATATACAGCAAGGTACATAGAAATAGACGATATTAACAAATATACCTCCTCAAACCAATTAGTGGAAAGGTAAATGAGTTGAAAACTGAACCTATCTCTGAGTACCAGTTGATCTTGAATTTCATGCTATGTGGATCAAAGGGAGCTATCTGAATTATATCAGAGTTTTCTGAGGTAGGAGATGTAAAATGTTAGTAAACCTAAAATTGCTAAGGAGTCTACTGGGTTTAAATGTATTTTTTGCTTTCATCACTGTGTTTATGAGGCTGGCCATACTTTCCAGGGGTCTCAACATGCATCCCTCTTCTTAACTAGAACATCTTAGAAAAGAACACCAAACTATAAGCTCAAGCTTATACCATTCCTGAATACATCCCTTCAGGATTATAACTGGGTACAAAAAAGTCAATGGTCACAGTGATGGGTATTTGTTATCTATTCCCAGAAAAGCATGCTTAATAAATTCAATTTTTTTGCATTAAGAAGTATGGATAATCTAAAAGTAAGTAGACAGTTCTTAACTAAGACTGTTGGGGCAAAGACCCTGGACGCTTAAGCAAAGCTCTGGAAAATGACTTAAAACCCCAACTCTTGTTCACACAGAGTACCAATTCTGCTCTCCTGGTGAAGACATCTTTGTATAATAAAAAGGTAATGATGAGAAGAATGGCCCTGACCCTCAGCCTATCAGAATAAATTGGAATCACTGTTAGTGAAAGGTGAATTTTCCCATAAAACTGCCATGCAGTTGGTAATGACTCTTCTTTCAAATCTGTGCTGTGTGACTTCCCTGCGCTCATGAACTGAAGCGCTCTTCACTCACATGGAAGGTTTCTCTATTGTTACCGCTTTTTTCCCCTTGTTTGCTTTGTCAAACAAAATGCTTTCTCTCAAAGTGGTAGGTGACTGGGTTTATGATTTTGTTTTCAGCATCTCTGTGAATATGTCCATTAATCAGTATGACCTTAAATAGCCACAATACCAAAGTCTGTACAGTGTTTGGGAACTCCTCTTAGGGGCTGGGAATGGAACTCTCAGGCTAATGTGCTAGTTTGTATACAGAAATAAATAGGAGTCCTCTTTTCACACCTATGGTGTTATAAAGAGCTTTGCAAATGTTGAATAGTCACAAGTAGGATATAATTACTATAAGAGAACATAATAGGGCCACATGAATAAAGACAAAAAGCCATAAAATGGAGCTGTAAGTAACTCAGGAAGGAAAGGAAACAATCAATGTAGATGATGCTTGACTGACAATGGCGAACATATGTGGGAAATACGTGTCTATTTTAAAATTTATGTCCAAGACTCAGACTGAGTTTAGAAGACCTTTTAGAAACTCACTGAGTTTAGCTCCCAAGGAACCTTTGGTATCATGTTAAAGAATTTGATACTGTCTTTTGTCATCCATTTATGATGAAAATTTAATTTTAATTTTTATTTTTTGATTATTTTTTATTATTTTACATATCTATCCCAGTTCCCTCTCTCTCCCATCCTCCCATGCTCTTCCCATCCCATTCATCACCCACTCTATAGGGAGGGTGAGGCATTCCAGGAGGGATCATCAAACTCTGTCAAGTCACTTGGAGTAGGGCCTAGGCCCTCTCTCCTGCCTCTAGGCTAAGGAAGTATCCCTCCATGGGGAATGTGCTCCCAAAGTCCTTTCTAGCATCAGGGATATGTCCTGGTTCCACTGTCAGAGGTCCCATAGACTGTCTATGCCTTCTAACTGAAACCCACTTTCAGGGTATCTGGGTCAGTCCTATGCTGGTTTCCCAGCTATCAGTCTGGGGTCCATGAGCTCCCCCTTGTTCAGGTCAGTTGTCTTTGTGGGTTTCTGTAGCCTGGTCTTGACCCCTTTTTTCATTGCTCCTACATCTCTACAACTGGATTCTAGGAGTTCAGTTCAGTGTTTAGCTGTGGATATCTGCTTCTGCTTCCATCAGCTAGTAGATGAGGGCTCCATGGTAGCATATACATTAGTATCAATATCATTATCAGGGAAGGGCATTTAAGGTACCCTCTCCATTGTTACTCAGATTGTTAGTTGGGGGCCATCCTTGTAGGTCTCTGGACATTTCTTTAGTGCCAGTTTTCTCTTCACAACTATAATGGCTCCCTGTATTGTGGTAACTCTTTTCTTGTTCTCATCTATTCATCTCCCGACTCAATCTTCCTAGTACCTCATGTTCTCCTCTCCCCTCCTCTTCTCCCCTTCTCTTTCTCCTAATGCCCTCTTACTCACTAGACCCCCCCATGATTAAAATTTATATTGTTTTAGAGGATGATAGAATAGTTAATATCAATTAACATTTTGTTAAGATTATTTGATGTTGGAGAAACCCTACTCTAAGTAACAAAATTCCCTGTGTTGGGATCTTAGACTGTATACACAGTAAAACGTGAGTTGAGTGCCAGCATTTATATTATTCTGCATTTCCTGACTCTGGTCACCTGTCTTAAGCTCTAGTTACTATTGTCTTCCTCACCAAACTGGAATGTTGCCGCAAACTATGAGCCATAGTAAACCCTTTTTCCCTTAACTTGTTATTGACAGGCTAATTTATTACAGAAAAATTAACTGAAATTAATTGTTTCAAATAAGTCTATAATCTATAAGATAGGAAATAGTTATGAGTTCTCTGAAGAATTTGTAAGGGGAAAAAATGATAAAAATAGAACTCTGAATGAATACATAAAAAGGAAACAGGACACAAAGTAATTAATTGGGTACTGAACAAAAGAGATGCATACATCAAAGACTGAGTCAGTTCTAGAGTTTAAGCAGCTAGCTACAGAGTATGCTGATAAAATAATAAAACTTAGAGTAAGATGGAGTGAAACAGCAACTTGGTTCATGTTGATTTTGGAGAAGAGTACAGAGACATATGGAGGTTTTATCTGATGGATCAAAATAAGCATCTATTTGGTGGAAGTTGATAGTATTTAAAAGATTTAATTACTTAGGTAATAGCTTGCTTACTCTTCTTTAAATAAGAAAAAGGTCCAGCAGACTCTAAAGACTCCCCTTGGAAAGACTCACCCTCACTGGGGAGGAGAAAGGGAATGGGATGAGTGTTGGTGGGGGAAACAGAGGAAGACCAGAGGATATAGGAACTAGGATTGACATGTAAAACAAGCTTGTTTCAAATTTAAATTAAAAAGGAAAAATAAAGAAATAAGAAAGGAAGGAAGAAAGAAAAGGTCCAGAAGGATTTACACAGAAAAACTAGTTTTGAGAGAACAAAATTACATCCTCCACGCAAAGGAGGAAGAAATCACTAGGGGCACTGTCAGAGAGAGAGAAACAATTTATGCTGACTTTATTTAGGCTGTTGCAGCAGAAAGATCACTTGAGATTAGTGTGGTTTTGCTTTAGACATTTTTGAGAGGTGTAAGAGTGACTAAAGATGGAGTATATGTGACCTTGGATTCTGAAGCATGAAAATCAACAAAACATAATGTCACTGAGATCAAGGGGGAAAAACATTAAGGGTAAATGTGTACTTATCAGTTAAATCAAGGCAAAGAAGACACAGGTGACTCTATCCCTCAACACAGAATAAACAGTGAGGTTGTAATGAAGAGTTTGAGAATGGCCACAAAGCCATTCAGATGCCATATGGAGCACACTAGTGAAATCTAAACAGTGATATATTCTCTCACAATTGTACACAGTAAATCTTAGGAGAACAATGTGCCAGAATTAAAAGATGTGCCCATGCTTTAGAGGAAGAAACAAAATAATGGATGTGAAAAAAAGCATTGAAATTATATTGAAACAACTTAAAATTTTAAACTAACATTTTGGTAAGGGTAAGAACAATACATATGAAATTGAGGAGAGATTAATTAAGATATCTAAGAGATAGTTAAGGCAAGATAAAGATCATGGAAAATAATCTGATAAAAGGGGTGCCCATCTAAATTGATAAAAATCTCTAGAGATTGAAACAATTTCATTATGAATTTAGAATAGGTTACAATTTTGGTAACTAGAACTAATGTAGGAAGGAGACTTAAGTAATTAAGCATAAAAATGCTGATCTCTGAGGGAGAGATGGCACAGAACACCTTAGAGAAAGAAGCATAGCACACATATTTTTACCTTGCGTGCAAAGATTATTCTTTACTACTATGCAGGACTAATACTAATATGCCCTATTGTCACAGAATGTGGAATATGCAGTGTTCAGAATAGCAAAATGCTGCAAGTGACAGGCTTATTTCAACACTGAAACATCCCCAGGGTCATAAGTGATTTATACAAGATATTTGACAAACAAAATGAAATTATTAATATACCAAGAAGACTTGGTTCTCATAAGTGAACCTGGAGATATTCTGTGTCTAGGGAAATATCCCTGTAAGCAGCAGCATCATAGTAGAAGAGAATATGATCCTAGGTCAGACAGGGAATCTGATGTTAGCTCCACATTATGAAATTTAAATAGAAATAAAAATACACATGATTGATATCATCTAGAAAGGCCCTTGTTAATTTTGAACACACACAGAGATAGACAGACAGACAGATAGGCAAATAGATAGATGATAGATATTAGTTCTTTGATAATTTCATACAGTGTATTTTGAGCATATCCTTACCTCTCCTGCTTTTTATAAAACCATTGTACCTCTCTTCATACCCAACACTCTGTTCTTTTTTGCTTTGGGTTTTGGAAAACATCCAAACCAAACTGTACTGCCCAAATATTCTTGAAAGTTTGGCCTTTCAGTGAACTGTGGTTAACTTATAAGGAGCTATTCACTGTTACTAATTTTAAATCACCTTCATATTTAAGGATTGCAAATTTTCAGCTAAAAATGCTCAAAAATATACCATCTTTGGTTTCTTCCCTCTTCAATCTTTCCACTTTTTGATTATTATGTATGAACAAATATTATGTCTGTGGAGCATACATGTATGTGCATGTGTGGTTCTGTGTCTGTGCTTTCCTACGTATGCATGTGTAAAGGTCGAGAGTTTGATATCGCATGTCTTCCTTTATTATTCTCTACATTAGTTTTGAGACATGATCTCTGGCTGCATGTGGATCACATTATCTTGGCTAGACAGGATCCATTTGCTTCCATACACATAGTGCTAGGGGTATAGATAGTTGCCACCAATCTTGGTTTTTTTTTTCATGGTTGTTGGTTTCTTAACTTTTCTTGTAGAAGCACTTTACTTAGTGCATCTCCCCAAGTTTCACTTCTGGTTTTATAGTTGTTCCAATTCTGTAATCCATCATAGTCTGAATGTTGCATTTCACATAAGTTGTTTATTTGTTCTGTTTTGCATTGCTTAAATGCTTGCCTATTCTGGGCTATTTTCCCCATTATATTGTATTTTTCATTGGCATTAAGAGAAAATCAAATAGTCTAGATAATATTGAATATATTTCAGTTTTGATGATAAACATGAATGTACCCACCTATACACTGTTCTTAAGACTACAATCTGATATGAAGTTCTGGAAAGATCTGGTAGAAAAATTACAAAATAAGAAAATCACCCTCTTTAACAAAGAATTCCAAGTGATGAGTGTATCCTAAATAAATATCTTGAAATATTCAGGGAAAAAAGTTTCATTTCAAATATATTTAATTAAGACCTGAAAATTAAAAGTAATCTCAATTTGTAATTACAAGGGCATGTATGTAGTAGGTATTTGATTAATGATGAACATATATTAAAACAAGGTGAATAGTTAACATTCTTTAAAAAAATTAATTAGGATGGCAGATTCAGTTAATACTGAATTTCCAGGAATTTTTTATATCTTAACCAAAAAGGGGAACATGGTATCATGTATACGGAACAAGCAGATTTTTTTTTTCCTCCTTACTGTAAGGCTTCAGTAGTCATACCTTAGATTCAGCTTCTTGTTTCCTAGCCTTGAGGATTAGGAGTAGCCATACCTCAGACCAGTTCTGTAGTTATTTAGAATAAGACAAACACCCTACTGTAGCCACACCTTTGACCGTTTGGTCTTATAACTTGCTGGGGAAAGTTTTGAACTCTCTGTCCTTGTGCCAAGATAGAGTACAGCCATCTTTATGGGCACCAACAAATTCCCCCTTCTTAATATAATTAAATAATACCTGTGCTTCTGCTACAGGTCAGATGGCTGTGTCTGTCTTAGGTTGTCTTCTTCCACATTCCAGTCTTACCCATCATTGGAACATACATTCTGTCATGGTTGTCCTATCTTAGGTTGCCTGGAAACAAAATGACCTTACATGTCTATGACTACCAGCATAGCTCGATATGTGCATGGGATAGTGCATAGCTCGATGCCATGTACCCCTGAGCCAACAAGCAAGCTTGATAACAAATATGCTTTGTTTGTGACTACAGCATCTCCTACAAAAGGAGAGCATGAATCAAGAAAAAATGGCCTTTTAAAATTAGTCTGGGATGTCCCAAGTGGCTTTAGCTATATCAAAATCTAACTCTGCCTATTCAATTATATTGTATCCAATGATTCATAAGCATCATGTCTAATTACTAACAGAGTGAGCTTTGACTTTTTCACTCATAAACAGTTACCTAGTATAG
Organism: Phodopus roborovskii; assembly: GCF_943737965.1. Lineage (NCBI taxonomy): Eukaryota > Metazoa > Chordata > Mammalia > Rodentia > Cricetidae > Phodopus > Phodopus roborovskii. The sequence goes on from NW_026126433.1 coordinate 21,861,150, forward strand.
CAACGGTTGTAAACATTAATGATTCCAGTATGGTTATTAACAACTGACACATAATTGAATTACAATTCTCATAATTTTAATTCAATCAAAGGACAATAAAATGTTCTCATGGTGAATGAAGTATGAATAACTCCACAATTTTAAACCTTTCCCCCCCCCTCTGTAAAGTTCAAAGCACTGCTGCTTGTAATTTCCAAAGATAATTATGAAGATACTACAATCCTTGAGTACTAAATATTAACTGCAAAACTGTTGTCCATTGCCTGCTTAAATACTGAAGTGTTCAATTGTCCTAGATAAGTCCTTTTTTCCCCAAAGGGAAAAAGTGCCAAAACCAGTTATGTCCCAAGATATGGTATAGCTAACTGTTAAAAGTTTAGTCCTTGGCAGGAATCCAGGATGAAATCTCAGGTCTGGGAAGTTGATGCAGCAGGTTTTTTGAAAAACTGGAAATCTCGAACCAAACTGGAAATCTCAAATCTCCTTTCCTTTGGAAAATCTCCAACCAATTATTTTCTTTCTTTCTTGGACTGTAGAGTTGATGACATCAGGGTATCAGGAACACAGGTTCAGCGGGTCCCACTCAAACTGGAATTCAGTTCACAGAGCAAAGAAAAATAGATGATCGTTAAACACCAAATTGCCTAGTTAACTTCATGAATATTTTATTGCCTATAAATCATGTAACAGATAAAATGAAAATCAAACTATTTCTTACCTTTACCTGTTTTTCTGTTCTGTTAGCATTTCATCACCATGAGAAACTTCTGAGAAGAACCATTTAAGAGAAGAAGTCTGTATTCTTGAATCACTGCTTCAGAAACTATGGTCCATATTTAGATGTTTTTATTGCTATGGCTTGAAGCCAAACTGAAGACTATGGTGGAGAGGACATGATGACAACCAGAAATAAAAAAGAAAACAAAACAAAGATAGTCAGAATGGGCAAAAGCAACATATGCCCTCTAGAGACCTTCTCTCTACCATTCTGCCCTTGTCCTATGCCTTTCCTTGAACAATTTTTTTTTTTTTTGCTATTTCTAACTTTCAAGATCTTTTAGGTTGGCATGCATGACTCATCTATCTAACCCCATTCCCAATCATGGTATCTCTTTGGAGAATTTTATGCTATTTCACATTGTCTGACCACACAGGATTTGAATTGAAGGTTGAGTAGAAGCCTACAAAACCTAAGACTTATACTCCACATCACTGTAAAACCAGAATGGATAATATAAAGGTTGGCTTCTGATTACAAGGTAGTTGAGTATGGTACAATGAATCCAAGGAACGCTTGTATGAAGAGAGAACTCGATTGCTCTTTTCACAGGGAAAATAAGTCCTGCTAATCTCTTTCATTTTTGTCCCAGAACAAAGTTATTGGCCTCCTTGTAACAGTGCTGATATCTTCAAAACCAAATTTTATTTGGTCTCAACATACTCTGAACAAACTATAGTTTTTCAAATCTTTCTGCTCTGATTTATATTCCCATTTCTCAGTGCACACTGGCTTAAAGGTACCTTACAATGCACCTGCATAGCATGCATGCTGTGCTGTCTTGGAATGTCTTCCATCGGATAAATTACATTGTCATGTTTAAATCCAGTCTCACACAAATGTTGGTAAGTTATTTACCACAATGCAATGTATATGTCTCCAGTACAATACCCAACTTCTCTTTGAAACCTCATCATGAGCCTTTACTGTTCACATTAATATCAGTAATCTTGTCATACGCATTCCTAGCAGAATTATTTATCAAACTATGGTTACTTATACTAATTCTTGTTAGAATGTCATCTCATGTGTTTTCATGTTGGTCCTTCAAAGGATTCTAAACTATTTGGTCAGGAAGTCACAAGGATGGATACAATTGTAGGTATTGTTTTCCCTCACAGTTTATTTTCCTTTTAATATATTTATTATTTTCTTTATCATATCCATTTATATTTTTTCTTATTTTACATATCAATCCAATTCTCTCTACCTCTCACCCTTTCTCTCTCCCTCTCTCTCTCCCTCCCATACTCCCTGACCACCCTTCCATCACACCTGTCCCCCACTTCACAGGGAGGGTGATCCTGGCCACAGTTTCCCCTCTATCTAGTCCTCCAAGTCCTTTCCCACAAACTCCTCATTTCCATCCCCCAATTCACTCCTCCCCTCACAACCCCAGTCCACACTCTATATTCCTGCCTACTACTTTGGAAGAAGTATTTGGCTTTATAAGAAGCCAGGCAGGATCTAGGAAACCCAGGTAAGACATCACCCACCATCTACAAAACCTCCCTAAGCCTACCCAGCAACCCCAGACTATATGTGTTCATACACTCAACTCACACACACACACACACACACACACACACACATATTCCATATGCTGGTCTACAACTTTGGAAGAAGACTTTGGCTTTACCAGAGGCCTGGCCAGATCTAGGAACCCAAAGTCAGAAGACTAGAAAAGAAAAAGAAATAAAGGAATAAAGCATCCACCCAACAAAGACAGACCAGGAATCAACACCTGGACCTATAATCATTGAAAATCCAGATTCCTAAACAGAAAGGGCAATATGCATCACCAGAGCCCAGATAGTCTACAACAACAAAATATGAACAGTCCAACACAGCTGAATTACAAGAAAATGACCTTAAACTGACTTTATGAAGATGATAAAGGTCCTTAAAGAGAATATGAAAAAAAATTTAATGAAACTGAGGAAAAGACAAAAAGAAAATGAAAGAAATCAATAAGACCTTAAAAGAAAGCCAAGCAAAGACAAATCTTACAGTGACAAAACACCTGGCAAACTTACTTGAAAAGACAAAGGATTTATTTTGACTCATGTTTTCAAAGACTTAAGTCCATCACTGGACAGTAGACTACCAAAGCATAGAGGGCATAATGGAACAGAAAGCTGCTTTACTATGAAACAAAAAAAGCAGAGAAAGGCAGGCAGGTGTGGGGTAAGGGGAGTGAAATAAGGGGAAAACAGAAGGAGAAGAGAGAAACAGATATAAGTATCAAAGCCACACCTCTAGTGACTTACATCAACCAGGCCATACAATCTAATATAACAGTGATTATGTGAATAACTCTAGCCACAAACTACTTTTAATAACCAAGCTTTCAACACTTAAACATTTGAAAAGAAAGTCCTTATTCAAACTATTGTTGTCAGCCTTAAGCATAAAAATGAATGAGTAATTAGTATGCAAATAGACATCAATTAATTAAATATACTAAGAAAAGGATTTCTATGTATGTATTTAATAAAAAAAGAGATAATATCAGAAATAGCCAACCAAAGAAGTACATTACATAATGGGTTAAAGTTGATCATAATGTTTAATTACATGTTTAAAAAACTAGTAAAGCAGGTGGAAATCATTCATCTTGTTTGCCCTAGAGAAATAGTGGCATAAACTACAAAACCAATGCATCTAGTTTTTGTTAATATTTCAAAATATGTTTATTTTGTTTGATTTTAAGAAAAGGTCTGATATCACTTAAAGTGATCTCAAATTCAAGCAATGTTGGCCATGAATTCCTGATTTTGCTGCCTCTGTCTCCAAAGGGCTGGAGTTATTGAGGTGCAACCATGCTCTACTTTACACATGTATTTTATCTGGTCAATTTATGTGAACTTCCTACTTGCTTTTAGTGTTATACTGTTGTTACTATTCTTGTAGGTAGAATTATATTCCTTACCTCTTATATTTCTTACTCCCTCTTTTCCTGGGCTGATGATGTTCTCCTTGGTGAATTTTAATTGTTTCAATAAAGTTCAGGGTTGCCAATTTTATTTAAAACAATCTATTCACCTGTTTTCTGTTTGTAACTGTTTTAATAGTTTTATTCATTTATCATTTTAGTATGTTTTTAATTGAAATCGAATGTTACTGCCCCCCAGACCAATTTTTAAGTTACATGTCATTTTAGCTTCTGAATCCTCTGTCCTTCAGTGTTCTTATATTAAAAACTTCATGCTTTAAGCACTCTCTGGAACTTGAGTTTTAACATTGTATGCTTTTATTGGTCTCAAGACAATTATGACTTTATTGTCAATATCATATTTCAGTAATATTCTTTTCTTGAGCTTTGTTGATACATATTTAATTATTTTAAAGTCCATATATTTAAGCCATACAATGTGATGATTTCTTGTGCATATGCATTTTAAATTAATGACCACTATGCTGGGAGCTAACATATCCATCATTTACCTGCCTTGACAATTTATTTGTTCTTCATATGTTTGTGATTACAGTGAACTCTCATAATAAATTTCAAGTAAATAATATAATGGTATTAACTCTACCAACACATTCCATATTGGGGGATGGGACTTCAAAACACATTATTATGCTTTTTTTCTGTTTTCTTTCCATATTATACATGGTATCTCCACATGTATTAATATCACAAACTAAAGACTCAGTTTTGTAGTCATTTTATTTTTTTTGTGTGTAGAATGTATGTTCCTATGCACATGTTTGCATAGGTGTGCCACAAGCTATGTATACAATTGAAGGTGTGTGTGTGTGTGTGTGTGTGTGTGTGTGTGTGTGTGTGTGTGTGTGACCGAAAGGGAAGAGATTCAGAGAAAGAGAGAGAGAGAGGAAATACATTCAGAGAGACCTATAGTCCCTCAATTGATGTATTGATTTCAAGGAGCACCTTCTTCTTCTACCTTACTTATGAGTCAGGTCTCTCAGTCAAAATCAAGCCTTGCCAATACAGATCTTCTTGCTATCCAGCTTGCTCCACCTTTCAAAGCTAGAGTTACAGCCAGGCTGCCATGCACACCCAGCATTTATGTGTGTGCTGCCATGCACACCCAGCATATATGTGTGTCCTAGGGATCTAAACCCTAATCCATATGCTTGTGTGATGAGCACTTTTACCATTGAGCTTTCTTTCCAGACTAACTCCTCCCTCCCTCCCTCCTTTCCTCCCTCCCTCCCTCCTTCCCTCCCTCTCTCTCTCTCTCTCTCTCTCTCTCTCTCTCTCTTATCTTTCAGTGTTTTAAAGGTATTTTTATGTGTGAGTGTTTGGCCTGCATGTATGTTTGTGCACCATGTGCTCTTAGATAAGAGAGCACCAGGTCCCCTAGAACTGGAGTAACAGATAATATAAGCCATCAAGTGGGCTGGAAATTAAACCCAGTTTTATTGGAAGAGCAGCCAGAACTCTTAACCACTGATCAGTCTCTCCATACACTTCTTGTGTAGGTTTTTTGGTTTTATTTTTTTCGGGGGGGGGGGGATAGCCAAGGCAGGACTTTTCCTTGTCCTATAGTTGAAAATGGATTTGTTCTCCAGATATTCTTGTCGCCATATCCCAGGAGCTTGAATAAGAGGTATGTATTCACCACCATACTGGGATAAAAAGAACTCTTTTTATTATTAAAGTATTATGACAAAGAACTTGCAAATAAAAAACACTGTATTTATTAAGCTATAAAATTTTACTACAATATAATAAATGGAAACACCCAAATAAAAAATCACATATAATTATATACATAATTATTCAACTTAAGATACAACTTTTTGCATTCTCATTTCAATCTCAGGAAGTGTCATAGGATACGGAACAAAATATTATTGGGATGTATTGTAGCTAAGAAGACTAAGGAGTTAAGAATGGAATGGACTTCAACTTTAAAAATCAAACAATGGTGTACTTTTCTTTGTTGCTAACTCCATTGATCTACACATTTTGTTGTTCTCCTTTTAACAAGTTAGAAAAAAGGAACATTCATGTAGCTATTTGGGAGATTAATAAAGCATGGCTTGTTATTTGTAACCAGGGCTGTTGTTGGATCTCAGATCTATTCAATAGCTTAAACAATTCAGCAAGCCTGAATGATACTAGAAAAAGAGCTCAATAACAGAGGTCATGTTCAGGATGAACTGTGTCCTCCTTCTTCTTGTCAATGTAAGTCAGATATCCTGAGTAATTAAATATTTGCACAAAATGAACAAAAAGTGTTCCTTTGATGTAAAGTTAATGATTGTGATTTTCAAACACTGTGTGGTGGTATGCAATATCTTGATCTTAATTCACTCATATGCTTTTATTCAGTAAGAGCATATGTGGTACACTGTAAATTGAAACATTATGAAGATGTGCAAACAAAAGGATTGCAAAATTCTACGATTGAAGGAAAAATGCACGCATTTGGGGAAAAGTAGTAATAAAACTTTCCAAGTGAAATTATTTTCATTTCTTAACAGTAAGATTATAATATTTCAATATTCTAATATGATTTGAAACAAATAAAATGGCTAGATTAAAAAAGTTGTGAGTATAAAATTAGTGACAAACATTCCTCTGAAAATATGAATATTTTTGTTCTCAAAACTTTGCAAAATCTATAGATATTAATGAAAAACATCTCCATTAAACTCTAGTAGCATGCTGACTTAATGGCATAGATACAAAAGCAAAGTTTGACTTGCTGAGAAATGTGACAGTCAGGGTAATTAGATTTCTTAACTCCGGGATGTATTTCATCTTGAGATCTTTTCCCTGAATTAGTATTTGGGCTTCTTCTGAATGTAAATTATCTTTCTACAGTATATCAATTTATTTCCATCACAGCTGACTCTAGCTGAACCCAGTCCTGCGGAGGCTGCTGATTATTTAAAAGATGTTTTCAAGAAAAGCTTCGTTAAAAACTGGCAAGTCCTCTTTAGAAAAGTTAACATTTCCTTTTAGTAAAAAAAAAAAAAAACAAAACAAAAATGTCAATATTAAAAAAAACTAATTTAAATTACTTTTGCAGTTTAGTTCTCTGGTCCATTTAAAATATGAGCAGATAGTGTATGCATTCTCATACTTTTTTATAGGTGTCTTAGTTTCTTCTTAGAATCAGTCTTGTGGTCACTCTCTGCCTCTCTTAGAATAACTTGAGGAGACATAAGAATCAAAAAGTATAAATTTTATTTAGTCCTACTTTGATCCAAAAAACTTAGTAGTCCATATGCGTGTGTGATGAGCATTTTTACCATTGAGCTTTCTTTCCAGGCTAACTCCTCCCTCCCTCCCCTTCTCTCTTTCATCTTTTTGAGTGTTTAGGGTGTTCTGTCAATTAATTTAATATCTTTTCTAACTAACTCAAGGTGTCTGCCATCTTGCCCTTGAAATGGAACACACACCAGGTCATGCCTAGCTTGCTCTTGCTCATGAATAAGGAATATTTCTTCAGTTAGCCAAGCCACTGATCTGTAGCTATTCATCAATTACTTGCTCAGTCCCAAAGCAACACACACACACACACACACACACTATTACACTTTGACTAGGAAATAGGGAATGGGCTGCAATATCCTAAACAGTTTATGACAAGACAATGATTGCCAAATTTTGATTTTAAAATCATCATCTGTGTGATTATTAGTCCAACTTTTACCCTTATATATCAAACCAGATTAATACTAACAGCTCCTTCTTATGTTTTGGGTCTATGGAGCAGTTGTGACTCAGCATGCTATGTAGAAGCAGCACTGAATGGTTGCTGGTATTACAAGTTGATACTATTGTTTTCTACCACATATGACATGAAATAACATTATCTTTCACCTATTGCATACCTTGTATAGATACTGGAGTTGTTGTAACATACAATAATAGAGATATGTATTCAAAGATGAGAAAGACAGTCCTTGCAGCAATACTGGAAATAAAATGGAGGTGTTAGACTGTGGAGCTATCAAGATCGATGTTCACTGAGCAGGAATGGAAGTGGCTGCCTCCCTGTGATCTTTCATCTTTGGATTTTGTCTTTAAAAACTTCAGAACGATAGTGAACCATTACCTGAAGGACTGAAAATAAGCAAATTTGTATTTCTCTCCAGATTTTTTTTGTTATTGTTGTTGTTCTTCCTTAGCCATAGTTATATAAGTTTTCTATAAATATTCTGTGATGAACAAACCAAAGTACTCTCTATGCCACTGACAAACATAGTAATTGGTAAAGGACTAAAAATCTCTTAGAGAAACACAGAAGTAAGGAGCACGGCAACATCCAGCCACCACTCCTCTATTCAGGGTTTGGCTTATGTGGTCGAGACTTGACTGGGTAAGAGTTTTTAGTGTATCTGGAAAGCTGCATTGAATAACATCATGTGGTACCAATGGGATGCATTCCTAAAGTTACTCTCCAGAGGAAACCTCAACAAGAATTTCAGTAAATATCCTGAAATAGTGTTTTCCAAGTCCCGACACATAATCAATACATGCCCATCAATATGGACAGAGTTAGTGTGAGAAATAAAAATTTTCCTGAAAATATTTTAATGTAATAAACAAAGATCAATATCAGAATTAAAAAAAACTTAGTAAAATCAAATGTCTCAAGACAGAACCACAAGAATAAAGTTGCTTATTGAAGTAGGATCATTGTTAAGATCACTGTTCATAGTGTGTTAACCTTAGTCCGAAAAACCTAACATCAAAGCCAAGGCTGATTAATTTAAAAAATTACACGGTGTTTCTGACATTTGTTCTGTGTGTATTATGTATGTATATTACATGTATGCATTATGTGTATGTGTGTGGTCCAAATACAGTATCTCAATGGTTTTCTGTCTGTGTCCCTGTTGCTCAGTGAGTACTAAGTTACAGTCATGGGTAAGTTGTTTTGGTTTGCTATTAAACACTAGGGTGAATAAAGACAATAATTTATTGTGCATTTAAAGCAACAAGAGGTATGGAGAGATGGCTTAGCAACTGAGAGTATTAGTTTCTCTTCCAGGGGACCTTGGTTTAATTTCCAGTATCTACAAGACTAATTGCAAACATCTGTAACTCCTGTATTAGGGGATCTGACATCCTTTTTTGGCATGCAGGTAAGACATACATGTAGGTAAAACACCTACATACATAAAATAAAATGGTAATTTAAGAATTATTTTAAAATAAATAAGTAAACCAACAGGATTGTGAATGTTTTATAATAAATATATAATCAATTTTTTGAAGACTGATATATTTAATCGGATTTAAGCATTACATAGCAGGTATCAAATGATTCCATGATGCTCCATTAATATGTAGAAATCTCAGGGATTTTATTTAACAGTTAAAAATAAAATTAAACAAAATCTGACCTGGTGAGATGGCTCAGTGGGTAAAGGCACTTGTCAATAAGCCTGACCACCTGAGTTCAATCAATGAAACCCATGTAGTGGAAAAAAACAAATTGCTAACAATTATAGTAAGGTCCCAGGCACAACCACTCACCCACCCCCACACACACATGTGCATGCACACACTTTTTTAAAATATAGATTAACTAGTCATCAACTTACTTAATATCCACCCATATAAAACTTTGAATATTTTATTGATCCATCTCATTAATGAGCTAATTCCTTAAAGCAAACCTGAAATGAAATGTAAATCAAATGAAATGCTATGGAAACAAAGTTCTTGGACCTCCTAGCTTAACTATCATAATACGCACACAGACACACACTTATCTGAAAAATAGTAAATCTTGCTCAAATATTAAGGCATACTCAAGACCTGGAGACACAGTTTGCATGTGTGAGGACTAAGGATATGGTGGGCCAAGCTAATCAGCTTCCAGGAAGCACCACAGAATATGGAATAGGGAGTACCAGTAAGGACAAGTTTGGCTATTTGATCCCCATAGGAATCTTGTAGTGTGAACCATGATTATCATTTTGCTGACTTACTCAAAGCACAGAAGAGATGCTAACAAAACTGAAAATTCAATCCTCTTTCACTGCATAAGCCCGACTGGACCCTGCGTAAAATAATATTCCTAGTTTGCACTCTGCAGAGTCATGAGGGAGGAAGAGGCCTTTTTTGAGAAGTTATTAGCACATTTTTGTCAAATCTATGGAGGTTCAGTTTCTATTGAAACAGCCAAACTTCAAAGCAAGAAGGCATGGAGATTGGACTGTCTGATGGACAGCTGTCATGCAGAACTGAAGAAGATGAACTGCAAAGAGCAAAACTGTCATCTGGCAGCCCAGGAGATTGAGCACTTGCTGACTACCAAGTTTGCTACAGTGTAGAAACATGGCTGTAAAGTAGTTGATAATATGATGGACATTTTTCAAGCTGCTGAAAATATCAGCCTAAGGGAGGAGAAGTGATGCCATTATCAAGATGTCCTATCCAGGGAGGTCAAATGGGCAGTTGCCTTCTGAGCTCCTGTTCTGCAAAATGTAGGCTTAAGTGAGTTTTCAGGAATATTCTCTGTCACTGTGGATGTCTTGTCTCATCTGATAGCCATGGGCCTGAACATTGAGGCCTATTATCCCCATGGGATGCTTCAGTGTAACTTCAGGAAGTGAGGGTAGAGGTTGAAAAAGTCAGCAAGATAGATGTCTGAGTCACTGCATTTGCCAGCAAAGTGTGGACATTCAATATAAAGCTGAAATGATGCTACAGTGAAAGAAGATTCTGGGGCTTAAAGTTTTATAATGGATAGGAAGTTGAACCTCAGGGCAACTGGCTTTAGTCACAGGTTTCTGATACATATTTCCTTCCCAAATTTGGGTTAGTTGAGGGAAGGGCACAGGGTTTAGTTCAACTTTGTAAGGAGAGTGGTCACTTTTCCTAAGAGCATGGTTTTATAAGAAAATTGCATGTTGTCTATACACAGAACAAGAATAGAAGATGTGGATTTATTTAAATTGGTGCAATGCAGTGGTAAGGTATTTGTCCAGCCCATACACTGCCCAAAGTTTTATCTCCACCATCAAATAAATAAATATTTTAAATGAACAAATAAATAACTTTAAACCATTTGGACTTCAAGCAAACTAATTTTAAAATAAAGAAAAGCAAAACATTAGAAATTTAAAAAGTGAAAGAAATGAGTTTCTGCAAATAAATCAAGACACATTGCAACAAAAATTTCTCAAAGATTAAAAGGAAAACAAAAGAATATCTTCCAGACACAGCTACTAATGATCATATGAACTTATAGAGACTTTGACAGTGGGCATAAGACCTGCACAACCTCAAACCAAACAAAATCACAGCAAGGAGAAGGGGCAGTGACCACAAAGTCCTATCCCTAACCAGGAAGCTATTTGCAATGAATTTCTGCTGGGAGAGGGAAAATCGCCTTTCTTCAATAGAGTGAGACAGGATATACTTACCTCACTTCTTAGTAGACCTCATGGTGAGGTGTAGTTTACAAACACACACAACTCCATGTGTGTGAATGTATGTGTGCTTTTTAAAAACACATGTCTTTTAGTTTTTGAGATTATACTATAATTAACCCATCCCTTCCATATCTTTTCTCCCTCCAGACCATCCTATATACGCTTCTATTTTTCAAATTCATGGCTTCTTCCTTCACTAACTATAAACACACAAACACACACACACACACACACACACACACAAAATATATATGAAAATAAAGATATAATGTCTCTAAAACACATTATAAATCAAAAGGCAGGGTTCCTCATAAAAATTCAAGAAAATAACAAAACGTTTGAGATATTAAAGTAACAGAACAAATATATAAAGTAAATATTAAAAAATGTAGAAAGAAAATTATAGCTATGTCAGCTTGAGAAATCTTACAATGATATGAATGAGGCCAAATATCCAAGTTCATTACCGAAAAAATACTTGTAATAGAAAATAAAGGACTTTATTGGATTAGGTCTTTGTTTCCATTTTGGCAAATGTTGGGACACATGTGCTGGATTTTAAGGTCATAATGGTGCCTCTAACATGGTATTGGCAGCTCAAAGATCTGGAGACCTCTTATTTCCCTATTGCTTCTATGGGCATGAATCAAATTATGGATTCATCATGGCACAGAGGGTTTATATCATACACCCCCCAGAATTAACAATTTAGCAGAGTTTACTCTTGGTAGTTTTGCATAGTTTTAAGTAGGTAGCTGAGCAAGTATCATCCTATAGTGAGGGCTAGGAGCAAAAAGACTGATGGTCCACCCACTCACTATTAGAGTGTTTAACTATTTAGAGTATTTAACCAGGGTCACCAAGAGAACAAGGACTGAGACCAGTTGCTAGACTCTAGATTTTTTTTTTTTTTTTTTTTTAATTTGGTTGGTTGGTTAGTTGGTTGGATTTTAAGGTTATTTTGCCTTACTTTTCCATGTAATTTTCCTCTTTGTTGAAAATAGATAATTTTTTTCTTACAATATGTCCTAATTATGATGATTGCTCCTCACAGTTAATCCCCACTTCTTCTGCCAGTCTAGATCACTTTCTAAATCCCATTGGAAAGCAAATCGGCTTCTAAGGGATAATGATGTGATTGATATGATTGACATATAATATGATATGATAAGATATGGTTTAGTTAGATTTTTTTCAATCTTTCACTTTTTGGGAGGCCCACCATCAAGCTCCCAAATAATCACACAGAGCCTTATTCTTTCTTATGAATACCTGGGCTTAGCTTGGTTTATTTCTAGCCAGCTTTGTTTAATTTAAATTACCCTTTCTACCCTTTGCCTCTGGGCTTTTATCTTTCTCTCTTCTATATTACCTTTCTTTACTTCTTACTCTGTGGCTTGCTCTATAGCTCCACAACTGGCCCTGATGTCCTCGGCTCCTCCTTTTCTCATATTTCCCCAAATTTCTCCTCCTTTTTATTCTCTCTGCCTACCATCTACATCTATCCTTTTTCCTACCTTGCTATTGGCTGTTAAGCTCTTTAGTAGGCCAAACAAGTGTTTTAGACAGGCAAAATAACACAGCTTCACAGAGTTAAGCAAATGCAACATAAAAGAATGCAACTTATCTTTGCATCATTAAACAAATATTCCACAGCATAAATGAAATGAACACATCTTCAACTAATATTCCACAATGTGATACAGCTTAATAATGTATGATAAAACAAGATTAGCACATCAGAATTAAGAAAATAAAGAAACAAACAAAACCACAATAAAAGAGCCCAAAGAAGGCATGTTGATTTTTCCTACACTCAGCAATCTCTCTCTCTCTCTCACACACACACACACACACACACACACACACACACACACGCACGCACGCACGCACGCACGCACACACACACACACACACACAAACAAACAAACAAAAAAACACTAATCTGGAAGCCATACATAGAGGACCAAGTGCAGACCTATGCAGGCTCTATACATGCTGCCTCAGTCTCTGTGAGTTATTTGAGTTTTGACCATGTTGATTTAGAGGACTTTATTTTCTTGGTGCACTTCTACCCCTCTGACTCTTAAACTCTTCTGCCTCCTCCTCTGTGGGGTTCCCTGAGCCCAGAGGGGAAAGATTTGATAGAAATGTCCTATTTAGAGCTGAACGTTTCATGGTCCCTCACACTCTTCATTATGTTTGGCTGCGTTCTAGATATTTGTCCCTAGGAGGAAGCATCTCTGATGATGGCTGAGCAAGACACTGATCGATAAGTACAGTAATATGTCGTTAGGAGTCATTTTATTGTTATGTTCTTTTAGTAAAACAGTAGTATTTGGTTTTACACTAGGTCCCTGAGCTATCTACATTTAGATTCTTGGATACCTAAGTAGTGCCATGTATGGGTTTCAGGCTTAAATCAAGCCAAATATGGTGGGCTACATACACCAGCTTTGTGCCATCATTTCCCTAGCATACTTTGTAATCAGGGAAGCATTATAAATCAAGGGTTTATGGTGGATTGGTGCTTACATTTCTTCTTTTTGGTGGCATGTACATTGTTTTTGACAATGCTAAACTTTTCTTAAGTTATCTTTGACTGGGTGGCATAAAAGTAACCAGTTTTCTTTCCAGTGCCATACAGAGAGTCCATGTTTCAAAATAGTGAGGTTCAATCCTCTTTGATTTTGAATAACAATGTCAGCTAAGGAGTCTAACTTGTCTTTTAGGTAGGAAAGAGAATTTTCCAGGTAGCATACATTTGTATCTTCATAAACATTGAGTTCTTTTATAGTTCTGGCCCCACATGATTAAGATGGACCTATTGCAATTCTTTTGGGCAGTGGAGTTGTATAAGATTTCTGCCCATGAGGGTGCTGTCTTTTCACTATCCTTTTTGGAACTTATCAGTGGGGTTGTAATGAAATACCTGTCCACTTCTGGCTAATTCTAGCATATCATGCAGAGTAGTTCACACATCAGTCGAGAGGTTTTTCTTCTTCTTTAATTAGTTATAGATTACTGCCCAAATGATCAAAGTTATAGGTTAAGAAGGCCCACCAAAGGAGAAAGATCAGGCATGCTGGGACTCTGACCCACCTACTAGCATGTCTTACTCATTCCTTCTGAGCCAGTGAAATCCTAGGCTCTTACATACCATTCCATTTTATAGCAGAATGCTGCTATGCACATTCAATTTTTTAGTTGAGTAGACCATATAATATTCAGTTCATAATGGGCAATCAGGAGTGCACAGTTACTTTGTGCTCTAGTGGCAAACCAAGAGCTGATTTACCATGAACAAAAATTATGGTAGTGGATATGATGGCCTTCTACAGTTCCCTATTAGCCTGTGTTATTATTTTAATATTAAAGTTTATGGTATAACATCTATCACAGACATCTGGAGATTCTGGGTCATAGGACCCAGCATGGGAATAAAAGTTATACCCTATATCTCATATAGACCTATTCCCTGCTTTGGGATGTATAAAAGGTAGCAAGAAGTTTCAGAAAACATTTAGAATATAAACTAGAGTTCTATGATTAATGTGACATGTATTTTTTTAAGATCCAAAGAGAAGCATGAACTATTATATTTCTGTTTTAATTGTTTTCATCAGTAACTCCAAAACATCTGATTATATCATTTGGGGAAAGACTCCTCAACATGATGTTACTGCAGAACTTCTTTCTCACTGGACTATCCCTAAGTCACAGTCACTACCACCACCATCATAGATGTCCTAACTTACCTGGAAAACAAGCAATGTCCTGAATGTCTCATCCAGTTTTAAAACTGGATCACATTCACTCCATTTACCAGTAGATCGGTATTCACTTTAAAATATCAAGAAGCAAGTGGATGAGATCATAAGGAAATGGTTCTATAATTGGTTGACTCCCTGGTTACTGATCTAATATCTCCTGAAAAGACTCTTCTTCCTCCTCTTTTCTGTTGACCAACTAATGTTTGTGCTTCAAGGTTCATCTAGAGAACATTCTAAAGATTTTTCTTTATCTTGTCTCCAACAACACATTTTCTTCTCCCATATTCCCTGCCTCCACCTCTGGGAAATCATGCAACACATTTTATGGTTTTCTTTGTTAACACCAGACTAATTTTAAAAAATAAAATTGCTCATGATCTGTCCTAATTCATTCTTAAGAATGTCCATTTCCTCTAAATGCTCCAGAATATGCTTAGAAATAACCTAGTACTTAGAGGAAAACTAATGAAAGGTAACACTGAAGAAAAATAGTTACCATCTGACATTATGGAAGAAGTAAAGGGCATCATCTTTGCATGGAATGATATCACAGGACAGAACTTATCTCAAGCTGACACTCTCAGTGACAAAGCAGTTTTACATCTTGATCCACAGGCAACAGGAAGTGAACTGTGTCACTCTGAGTGTAGCTTGAGCAAAGGAGACCTCAAAGTCCAACACACAGTGACATACTCCCTCCTAGAAACACCTACTCCAACAAAGCCATACGTCTTAATAGTGCCACTCCCCTTGAAGGCCATTTTCTATCAAACTACCACACCCCCTGCTCTAATGCCATTGGAAACAGTGGGAAAGCCCTGATGCTTTACATATTTAGCTGATATTGCTCAATGTCTACTATTGTTATCACCTTCTTGTAGATGCCTTATATCCTCTATTGGAATATGAGATGATGGTAACAAATTTATAAGCTCAACAGAAGAAAAGAGTCCTTGATACACTAATGATACTGTCCTTTATTCTCTGTTTACAAACTTGTATTAAAACTGATGTTTTCCCTGAGAAGAAGAAAGGGACAAGATCTCCCAAGCAAATTGGAAGCATGGAGGAGGGGGAGGGAGTTGGGAGAAAGAAGAGGAGAAGAGGAGGGGAGAGGAGGATATGAAGGAGCAGGGAGACTGAGTCAGGGAAATAACAGAGGAGAGCAAGAAAAGAGATACCATAATAGAGGGAGCCATTATAGGTTTAAAGAGAAATCTGGCACTAGGGAAATATGAAGAGATCTACAAGGATGATCCTAACTAACAATCTAAGCAATATTGGAGAGGTTACCTTAAATGCCCTTCCCAGATAATGAGATTGATGACTACCTTATATGCCATTCTAGAGCCTGCATCAGTAGTTGATGGGAGCAGAAGGAGACACCCATAGACATAGGAGACACTGAGCAGAACTCCTGGAATCTAGTTGCAGAGAAGGAGGAGTGATGAGCAAAGGGGTCCAGAGAAACCCACAGAATCAGCTGACCTGAACAAGGGAGAGCTTCTGGACCCCAGTCTGATAACTGTGAAACCAGCATAGGACTAATCTAGAACCACTGAATGTGAGTGTTAGTTAGGAGAACTGGGCAGTCTATGGGGCCTCAATATTTATCTCTAGTATAAGAATGGACTTTGGGAGCACATTTTACATAGAGGGATTCTCTCTTAACCTAGACACTTGGTGGGAGGTCCTAGGCCTTGCTCAAATGATATAACAGACTTTGAAATTCCCCCATGAAAGGCCTCACTCTTGGAAGGCAGAAAGGGGATGGGATGGGGGTTTGGGAGGACAAAGGAGGAAGGCAGGGAAAAGGAACTGGGATTGACATGTAAAACAAGCTTGTTTCAAATTAAAACAAAAAATATTATCATAAAAATTGATGTCTGTTCTTATGATTCTGGTGCTTTTTTCTATAAAAATCAGTTTTATTACTTTAAAAAAATGTATTTCCTCTCATTTCTGCTTCCTTTTTGACAGAAACTTATACTTAACTGTGTTATAAATACTACGTACATGATTCAAAAATTCTGTGAAGTAATAACTAAAGGAAAATAACATGGTCCTGTTTGTAGTGGATTATGATGCAAAATACTGGAATTGAAGATAGCATGTGCTTAAGCAGCATTTAGTTGTGTGTGCTTCTTTGGAAATCATCTGGAAAGTCTATAGAGAGAAAAGGAGATAATTAGTATAAATTACAGTTTGTATGCTCTGTGGTTGCTAGGTTTAAGCTAATCAGTCATTGATGTTTTGCACCTTAGGAAGGCTCACTAACTTATGCAGGCCACAAGGGTACTATTTACTAGTTTAATACTCTATAGTCCTTAAAGCGAAAAAGTAATAAAAGGCAACTTCCATACTCATCTGACATATTAAATTAGGTTTTTTTTTTCTTTTCTTTTCTTTTTTTTTTTTTTTTACCATACCTCAGGCAAATATAAAACAATAAAATGCTTGGACTTTTAAAAAGATTTTAATTTTAACATGTTCAGAACTATGCCATAAAAGTTAGTATTTGTGAATAACATTACAGACATTTGGAGAAAGAGTATTTTTAAAAAGTAAAATACTTATACCTTATTAGGGCATAATTGACATAGAAGATATTTCATACATATTGATGAGTTTGGATATGTGATTATGTCATGCAACATATCACAATGAAGGTACTTTCCCAAACTTTCTAACATGCATGTGTACTTTGTTTAATGCTCATGTGTTCAACACAGGGTCAACTGTATGACAATAAAGACAAAATATGTACCTTGACACCATTCTCTTAACATATGCTGAATTTCATAGTGTGATATTACTAACCACTGATATTATGACAGCATATTTGTAGGACACCCATATCTGTAGGACACACATATCTCCCATAGCTAAAGCACTGAAGACACTTGGCAGCAAATACAGTCAGGAAAAATAGCTTGTTGTGTAATAAATGATTTCCCAGTTTGGAAATACCTTTGGTGGCTTCATATCTCTAAGCACTTAATTTCTCAACAAATCATTTGAGTATAACTCAAAGTTTCATTCAAAAATAGGTTTTATTTATTTATACTAGTAATGTTTTCTTAGAATTATTCTATCCCATTGGATTTATATGAACCATTAGTAAGGAGAACCTTGAAGGATACTTGAACATGAGCAATGGAGAAACTTTAACTTCATTTAATTTAAATTTAAATAGCCTTATATGGCCTACTGGCTATTGTGATGACAGCTCAAATGTAGGATATTAATGAAAATAAAGTATTGCATGCAGTTATAGAGCACCTCTATCACAAACTTGCTGTTTGGTCCTAGCATTTAGATTTTCTGGTGTGCAGGACAGGGCTGAGGCTCCTCAGAAATGTCTAGTCTGATATCATTGCAGAGAAGTCAGATTTCTGTTTTCTTTATTACCCCTGGATACCCACAAGAAAGTAATTAACACATACTGACCAATGAGTAGTATATTTTCCATAGTAACATCCATCCACATTAGACCATCATGTCTAAAATACTAAATAGTACTTCATATAATTTCTTTACAAAAGTAAACTTATAAAACTTATAAACTGTAGATTCTTTATAAAAAGTTGCTTGTGCTTTAATTTTTTTTATATTATTTCCTTACTACAAGCATTTTGATATGCACCCTGATGCTGCAGAAATTTATTTTCTTTACACTATATGGGTCCCAGGGATTCAAGTCAGGTCATTAGGCTTGGCAACCAGCACCTTTACTCACTAAACCATCTCATTAGTCCATTTTTCCTTCTTATTTTTTTTAATAGTGGTGCACAGCTTTAATCCCAGCACTCAGGAGACAGAGGCTGGCAAATCTCTGTTAGTTTGAGGCCAACCTGGTCTACAGAGTGAGTTCCAGGACAGGCTCCAAAGCTACAGAGAAACCCTGTCTTAAAAAAAAAAATCAAAAACATGATTTGACTTATCTATTTTGTCTATTTTTCTCTAACACCACAGATTTTTATTAATGTTTGGTTGGTTTATTTGAGATGAGTTTGGCTTTATTCTTCAATAATAGAATAGCAAATTTTGACTACTAATACTCCTAAGGGGTTTCACCAACTTGAGGCAAAAAACCTTTCATGAAAGCTGCTCTCATCATAATTATTGTTAAATGCTATTATTATCTCTCCATGCCCACACCAGCTGTTGTTGAGACTATACTGAGTTTTCAGGAGCATCAAACATGTAAGGAACAAGGAAGATCCATGGGCAAGTCTTATCAGAAAGCTTGTCATCCAAATTCTAACACTGTATCAATGGTGAATTATAAATAGCTATTTGTGAGTTTCTTAGAACTTTTAAGCCATAGCTGTGTACACACTGGAACACTTAGGAATATTAAACACTTATAGTTTAAAGCCCCCTGATGTGTAAAATGTAAACGTTTTTTCAATACTATGGTTGGAACCATAAAATTAGTTAATGATTAAATAGATTTAGCACAGTAATGTCAAGCACAAATCAGAAATGTTCCCATTAACATTCTAAATTGGTACCTTGATAAGCAGCATGGGAAATCTGGCAAACAGTACAATGTAAAGACAATAGGAATAGTTGACCTTCCATTTCTTACATGGTTGGTTGTATCAATGCACTCCTTTTTAAAACACAATGCTTAAAGAGAAGAGAATGCAAAGAAAAATGGAATGCAGTAATTAGAGAAGGGCTAATACAACAATTAGCTTTGCAGCTGGTAAGAATTAACAAGCAGATTTTATTTTTCTAAATAACCATTCCTTGGAATTAGGAGGAAAGTGTCAGAACATGCTTGAATTTCCACAGCAGATATCCAGCTCCTAGTTTTTCAAGTATGCTGTCTCCCTCTCATGACTAAGTGTTTTAGATGTGGCAGTTGCTCTTCTACTCTACTCCCTGCTAGAGATTCCCTTCTCATTATTCAGCTGTGTTCTCTCCCTCAGAGTTTACCTTCAACCAGCTATGGGGGATGATACCAATCTGCTTTCTCCTGACCTGTGTCGGGTTCTTACGGTGAAACACAATGCTTAATATTTTTTACACTCTCTGTCCAACAAAATGTAAATCATAAGATGTATAGTTGTTATACTGCATTCCTTTAAAGCCTGCTTTTCTAATGTTTTTTTTTTCTGATTAAGAAATAATAGGTTTTATGAAAAGGCCCATTGGTAAGTTTTGAATTCATAACTAAGTCTCTGGACTTCTTTTGTAAGACAATAGTCATACCAACTTGGCTCCACCTGAAAAGAAAAGGGGTTTCTTACTGAACTGGTTCTTTGTTTCTTTGTTTTTTTGTTTGTTTGTTTGTTTGTTTATTTATTTATATATAACCAAGTCCATTTAAATGAAAACAAACATTTATAGACAATATTTGGGAATTTGGGCATCGTTCTTTCCAAATTACTTCCTGCAGGTAAGGGGCGCTGTCATGGGGGATTCTAAGAAGATGCAGAAATCCTGGCTGTAGTCTGCAAGGCTGCTTTGTCCAGCTGTTTTGAATGTAGGATCACCTGGTATTCTGTTTCAGACAGTCTAGATTGAGTAGTAGGCCTTGATGACAAAACCTTATTATGATGTGGACAATGTCTGAAATACACAAGGAGGCCTGGATTGATGTGAGTAAGTGAAACTAAACAGATCAGGACTCATGGCAGCACAGCATGGCAGTTTGACTGAGTATCTTGTATTTTCCCTATTACTTACTTGTTCGAACCATCACCTGAGTCAAATTATTCTGGGATTCAGTTTCCTCATTATCAACTCATTATTATCCAGTGACATGGTAATAATACCTCTGGGACTGGGCAAAACCCATTATAATGGCTAAGTGGGTGAAGATCTATGCTGCCAACCTGACACCCTGGATTCACTCCTCAAGACCTGTAAGGTTGTAAGGTTGCCCTGCTTTCCACAAACATGTGCCCTTGCACACGTTAAAAAATGTGAGATCTTTCAAAAATGTATTTCCTTTAAACCCTTTCTGTAAAATATATTAGAATACAAATCTGAGGGATTAATTGGCAGCTAAGCACACATACTGATCTTGCAGATCACAGCATTTCTGTTCTCAACACCCACACTGGCAATTCACACTGCTTGTTATTTCAGCTCCAGGAAATCTGATGCCTACTTCTGGTCTCTCAAGGCATTGAACTCCCATGAACACACACCCACACATAGATACATGCATATTAACATACTTAAAATAAAAAAAACTTTAAAATTCTTCCAAAAATAGAACACAAAGCAATAAAAAGACACAGAATACAGAAAAAGGAGAGCCCAGTAAAGGTAGCTATGTGAGCATCTCCTAAAGGATGTCGGTGAAGGGGAAAACTGAACTGATGGACTCACCTCTATTATCAAGTAGAGGTTAGAACAGTTGCTCAAGCAATGGTGAGTCCTTCTTGCCACCATACACAAAATCTTGTAAAATGTTTTTATAATGTGTATTTATCCCCCCCCTCTCTCTCTGTGTGTGTGTGTACGTGCATGTGTGCCAATGCATGCATTTGGAAGTCAAAGGATTAAGAAAGTCTGTCTCTCTTTCTTCATGTGGGATATACATATCCAACTAGGGTCTTTAGGTAAGGTTCAAGTGCATTTATCCACTGAGCTATCTCATTGGTCTGTGCCATCTTTTTAAATTGAGAGAGAGAGATGCATAATATACAGAGATAAGTGAAGAGAACAGAAGATGAGGGAAGGGGAGAGAGAAAGGGAGAGGTGGAGAGAGGACAGGAGAGGAGAGGAAGAGAGGAAGGGGAGGAGAGGACAGGAGAGCTACCAAAATATTAAAGGAAGGGAAGGGGAGGGAAGGGGGGAGCAGAGAAAGGGAGGGAAGGGAAAGGAAGGGAAGAAACACCCTGGAAAACATGGATCAAGAACATTTTTTAAAGTTACATATTTGACTTTGGAATCATAAAGTTATTCCTCTCTTTTCATTTCAGGCAGATTGACCTCTCAATTCTCCCCAACAGATTTCTGCTTCTACCTATAATGAAGAACATGTAGTAGTCTACTGAAAATTAGCAGCGGAATGCACCATATTACATCTGGAGATCTAATGTAAAATCCATACTCTGAGCCTCTCATAAGTCTCGATTTTTTTCATTTTTTAAAGATTTGTCAGACCATTTCTATGCGCACACCTACCAATTTCCTAAAGTTTCTAAGGAAGTAAGGTCAGACTATGCTTTAGAGAGTGTTCAGTTTTCTTCTGGACACTTCTTTAACAGTCACAATATTGTCACTTCCTTTGCAACTAGATTTATCTTTCCTATTGTTTTGCAAAACTATTATTTCTTTTTTAACCCACTGAGTACACTTAGTGCTATGCATTTGTACATGAATACGGGGTCACCTATTGGGACAGGTTGAACCTACCAGTGGTCACATAGACAAAGAACAATTATTTTCCTTCCCCTAGCACCCATCAACTGTCAATAGGTACTTGCCTATAGGGTCTCAGAAGCCTCACACATTTCCATGGTAGAATTTTTAAAAATCTGGGACAGAGATGTAATGGGGAATATGTGGCATACTAGACTTGAGAGTGAAGTGTGAATATGATCAAGGTGTATCATATGTATATATGAAATTTTAAAGAATAAAAACCCTTCATATTGTTTATGGGCATGTAGAAATAGCTTGTAGAAAAGAAGAAAAAAAACAAGGATAATGATTTAAAAACAGCACAGCACAGAGGAGCATCCAAGTGCTGGTTCATAACTTGTCTTTACCAGGTAGGACATTAACTGTATAAATAAATTGACTATACTACTTTTAACTTATAAACTCATACGAACATGGTGATCCCTTGCAAAGACAAATAGCTAAGATGGAAACAGTAAGAGAGAGAGTGATAGAAAGAGAGGCAGAGCAAGAAGAAGACAGAAAAGAGAACTGTAAGAGCATGAACACCATTATTAATGTTCATTTCATATATGTCAATTTCTATATATTTTATATAGAAATAGCATTTGGGGACAATCTAGTGGTTATTTTCCTTTGTCCATAAATCTCAGTATGCCATTGATCTAACATAAAATATTTCAGCTCAGTTACTGAAATTTATATCAGCTTGGCTAAACAAACAGTGAAAGCATCTGCTAACATTTCAGTGTAGAAATACCATGCAATTTGCCCTACAGGTTTATTTTTTAATGATATGAATATATGGATAAATTTTACTAAAAATTATGTACATGTGAATTTAAAATAATAACACATTTAATTTTACAACATGTTCAGTAGCATCATTTATGATTGTTATGAAAGAGGAAAAGTGAGAACTCTAGATAATGCCAAATCTATAACTCCATATGCTAGATGCCTATAGTTTTTACTTTTTATATAATTTATCTATACTCAAAGTAGTTAAGACCCATGTGATAATAATTTTTGTCTAGACATTCACATATTTATACTAAATATTCATAAAATATTAACGACTGAAGTAGATTACTATTTTTCTGTTTTATAATTGCATGCCTGTTTGCATTTTTAGTAGTTAATTATAAAGACAAATAAAATTATGGGATAATCTTATGACCATCAGTTTAATAGCAACTAAGCAAATATATGCTCCATAATACACAAAAATTTAGCTATATTCTAATTAATGCCAAAATAAACTTCAAAAAGAATATATATATTTGCAGAGTCTTGTGTCTAGAAAAAGTGATTAAAAAACACTTGACAAGTGTGAAAAATTGGAAAGCATTTTTTTCTAATCTAAACAGCCATACAACCATTTTCTATTTTTGTACATAAGGAGCTTATATACTGCCACTCTGCCAGAACAATAAAACAGCTAAGAGAACTGAAAGGAATAAAAAAAACAAAAAAACTATCTAGATCTACAAGAGGAGTAAGGACACAGGGGTCTCAGCTCTCAGGTGGAAAGAGAGTTAGATGGAAGGGATTCATGGCTTACCTAAACAGACTCAGGGAGCCCTGTCCACCGCAGAAATCAGTGCTGAGACAGAAAGCCTGAACTGTAATAGACATATCTCCGAAGGCTCACAATTGTCATGATAGAGGGTTAAAAACTCTAGGGATATTTGCCTTGAAAGCACATATACCAAAATTATAATTACCCAGAAAGATTAGCATGGATCCTCTCCAAGAGAGACACATAACTTTCTGAAGGGCTTCTTATTTTAAAAACAAGCAATCAAAAACCTCTAAGAGAACCAAGCATTGAAAGTAGGTAAACTTTAGCAAACTTGGTAAATTCTAGGAACTCAATGAGTTTCGTACAGTTCAAATCTGATAAAACCCTTCTTATGTTTACACCAAGATGTGCTTACAAGGGACTGTCAGGACATACATGAGGACACAGTACCCTTAGCAAGACCCACTCTGGAAAGAAACCCTAACCAGAATCTGACTGTTGTATACTTATGAGAGCCCAATCAACAAGGGAGAGGGAAAACCCAAATCTTGCTACACATTTATTCTACATGACAAAAAAAAAAAGAACTACTCAGCTCATCTCCCTTTAGTCATCAGTGAAATTCTTCATAGCACTACAGAGACAAAAACAGGCAGGCTGGTACCTAACTCATTATATGAGTCTATTAACTATACTAATGGAAAAACCAGCTGAAGAAATTAAACACCCCCTCACACACACATACCAAAAACAAATGCACAAAATTACACACTGATATCAGAAATAAGAGTTACAAACCATCAACAAATTCTTAGTAATTTGAGTGAAAGCATATCCAAAGAGAACTCTGGTGAGCTGTTTTGTGATTTTGAAGTTTATACTAATGGGCAAAAAAAAAAAATCTATAATCACTAATGCAGCACTAAAAGAGAAAAAAGAGCTAGAAGACTGATGCTATCTAATTTCTTGACTTACTACAAAGCTATAGTAACCAAAACTGTTATTATAGATCCAAGCAGATCCAAGCACAATGCTCAGAAATATCCCATGTAAGCATAGTATTATTTACAAAGCCAAGAAAATACTGAGACAATGATGGTAATTTTTAAAAAAGGTTATCAACATCCAATTAAGATAGACACAGATCCTACATCTTCTACACCTTCCAGAAAAACGAAAAATTTTGAACTTTTAAAAGAAAGCCTATTATATTGACTATAGGCATAAGATTTTAGGTATTTTGCCAAAGACATAGGACATAAAAGAAATAATTGATGAAATATGTCACTAAAATAAGAAATTTTTGCTGTTTGTAAGACTAGGTCAAAAGAATGAGAAAACTAGCCGAAAACTGGGAGTTAATATCTGTAAGAGACATCTGATAAAGCACTATTGCACAATGTGAAACCTGTATGATTCTGGGTTCTTCTCTCTCTTCCTCTCTCTCTCTCTCTCTCTCTCTCTCTCTCTCTCTCTCGGTATTTTGCATATTTCTCAAGTTTGACACTGGGCTGTTCTAGAACATGGCATTACTCGTAATTGACTAAAATTGGAATCACTCATCCAAACTATAGGAATATAATGCACAAAAAAGAAATGAAATACCAAGTGAAATAAAAATACATTTAAATGCATATAAGAGGGGAAAAACAAGTAAAAAGTGTATATACTACATAATTTCAATTACATTATGTTCTAGGAAATGCAAAACTATGAAGACACTAAAAAAACAAGTTTATGGTGTAGATTAGGACTAATGGGATAGGGCATCCTAACCTGATTATTAGGACAGTGAAAATATTCTACATGATACAGGAATGGTGGGTACATCTCATTGGCAGTTCCCAGCACCAAGAGGAAATGCTGAGGTAAACTACAGAGTATGGGTGATAACAGTATGTCAGGAACATTCACCGACTGTAGTAAATGTGTGCTGAGTGAGCAGTTAATAGTGAAGACAGCAATATTCCAGGCAGACTTCCTGGAGAATCTCTATACCTGCCTCTCAAAATTTCTGTTGACTAAGCTTGTTCTGAAACATGGACATATCAACCCTTTCCATCTACCCTATCCTTTTCTCCTAGCCCTGGTAACCACTATTATATGATCAACTTTCAGTAGACCAGTAATATTTTTACTTGTGAATGAGATAATGAGTATAATGCTGGAAATTTGGGAAAAGCTGGATGTTCTATGACAAACCAGGGTGAGTATCACTAACACTCACACATTGTAAGCCTCAAATTACCTAAGAAAAGGGGTTTTTACATGTACTCATGATAAAGGCTATTTGGAATAAAGGATTGATAATCATGCAGATTTGAACATTATCCAGTGTAAGCATTAAAATATCAAACAGTACCTAGTTAAATGTACAAATACAAAACAGTAATTAAATAAAAATTAAGTATCAGTCAAAATAAAAACATTTAACAGTAAAACATTTTTAAAACTCATTTAAACCTAGCCTCTCCTGCCATAATTGTATTTTGCTAATGTGTACTTCATAACGCTTTATAACTTTATAGCCATGGAAGTGCTTTCAACTCTTCCACACAATAGAATCAAAGATGCAGTACAATTGAAAGTTTATTTACTTAAATAAGGTATATATGATACATAAATAAGCTCCCACCCTTTCAAGCTGTCCCATACAGTATCTACTCAGGCATACATGTTACACTGGATACCCATTTTGATTACTTATAGTTTTGGTTGTGAGACTAGCCTTTAATGGTTGAGCCATTTCTCCAGGCCTCCATTTTGATTACTTAGACACTCTATTTTCCTTTTGCCAGCTATTGAATGATAACTTCTTTCTTCTCAACCTTAGTTCTGTTTGCTTTCTGCAGCCATTTGCTTTCCATCTATGTTATTTTCCCACTGTGTCTGCTTTGAATTCCTAACTACAGCTGGTTCAAAATCTCTACAGGGATTTCAGTTGAGTCATTTGGGATTTATACTACCATACATTTCTCAGCAAGCACAGAGCAACTAGATCTCTTGAAAGCCTTTCTAATCCTTGTTTTTAGTTCACTAACATTTCTACAAATTGGCAGGCCCTGTGTTAGGGGCAGGCACATGGAGCACATTAGCTCTAGGCCTATGTTTGTATAATAAAATACCTCTTTTCATTCTTTTGATTTTTTTTTCAGTGAAAACACAATATCTAGAAAGAAAAAGTAAGTTGAGTACAGGAAGTTGCTCTGGGCTTTCATGTACAACTACCCTAACTTCCTTAAAGCACTGCTCTATAGCATCATAAAATTTGATCTATCCAGGATAAAACAGAATATAAAAGGGGGTCATGAACTCAGTTCCACAAAGGCTTTATTTTTGAAAAATAGAGAACCATTTTAACCCAATCTCTTTTTCATGGATATCTAGTAAATTTGAACCAGGCTTCTGGTTCAGGGATGAATGTATAAATTCATAGCAATCAGTAAAACATGGTCTAAAATAAATTATTAGAGCAATTTAATAATCAGAATCACTGAGCTTCATTCCTAATAATGTAATGGTACTAACAGATCTGAATTCGGGATGTTATATTTGATGAACTATGTAGATGAACTCAGAATGAGACAAGTTAAAGAATGTGGTCATCAAACTACTTACCTTTTATGCTTTCTGATAATTTAGAAATTACTATTTTTTCCATTAGATTCATCTATACAAATATATGAATTACTTCAATTACAAAAAAAGGACACATTTCATTGTGAAAAGGTAGTTCCAAAAGAAAGAAATAAAAAAGAAGAAAATACTCCAGGCATATAACAGATGTTGTGTTACAGATTTGGAAAGTAACACTTCAAAGAATCAAAGATTTTCATATTTAATGCATATTTTACTAGAGGCTTTGAAAATGGCTTATTTTAGCAGATAAACATTCTCACGTTCTACCCATCAACAAGCTTTTTTTAAAATTCTGTAGCAATGTGGCCAAGTAGTACAGTCCATGGTGTCCAACTATCTGGCTTTAGCTATTAGTCTGAGCAACAGACAATAAATATATCTGTTTACATATATACATATACACACCACATGTGTATATACATTTATTCTATGTACCTCACACATACTGAAAATCATATGCTATCAGCTAATTGCAGTGCAATGCAATGTCCTTCTGCTCCACTCTTTCATATCTCCAAGTCCTTCTTCCAACATTGAGAAGCAGGCTTCCACCATCTTTAATATATTTGTTTATATACATTGTCCTCTTCTGTATGGACAAAGTGCAAACCTTACCAGGTAGACATGCTGCTCAGCATCTTCCCTCTTAGTCTCCACCTTACCCAGACTGCAATGGCTCCCTACACAAACATCTTCTCTGATTCAACATATGCATTCTTAATACCTTCTTTCTTTTCTTCTTCCTTGACAACTTGATGTAATGTGTATGTTTTTTAACCAAATGCATATAAATAGGTCTGTATCAAATTTATAAAATTAATAGATTTCCTTCTTCTGAGATGTTTTAATGTTTATCTGTGGAAATAATAATGGTTATGGTTTGAATGTAAAATGATCCACACACATTTGTGTTTTTTAACACTTGGTTTCCAACTGATGGTCCTTTTAGAGGAGATTATTGAACCTTTTAGGCAGAAAGCATGACTGACAGTTACACCACTAGAGGTGGGCTTTTGGGCTTATAGCTTGGTCACATTTCAGCATGAGAGTTCTATGCTCTGATCTTCCAGAAAGTGGCCAGCAATTGCAAGCTACCAAGACCATGGAGCAAGCCATTTCTGCCAGTGTGCCATACCCAGTATGAGAGCTACTATCTTCTAAGTTACGAGCCTAAATAAATCCTTCTTCCATTATGTTGCTTCTGTCAGATAATGAAACAGTAATGTTAAAGTAATTAATAATATTATAGTATCATTAATGATTATTCTTCAAATACTAAAGACAAAACATAAATGTTATAACTATGTAATTATTGTCCCCAGCCAGCTCTTTATTAATACTATCTCCTTTTAATTACCAATACTACTGACTCATTTCTCTAAAATTAGAATGATGATACTTATGAGTCAAGAAAATTACAAAAACTAAAATCATATGTAAGTAAAATATACTTTGAAAAAATAATTTAATTTTTATTTTATAACAGATTCCATATCTTGCTTTTTTGGTCATTTCATATTCATTTTCTTCTCTATTTTTCACTCTAGTTCCCCTTCTTACATTTCACAATTTCACATCCTGGAAGATGTATGTTGCTTTAATAATTTTGACATATACACATATATATGCATATATGTATATATATAATAATTTTGACATATATATATATATATGTGTGTGTGTGTGTGTGTGTTAGATTGAATAACAATCCATCTCAGTTACTACATAGTGGCATATATAAAAGATTAGCTGAAAGCATCATCTACTTTTTTATCCATGGCAATTTATGAAAAATTTCCAGATCTAAGTCCCTTATTAAATTTAATTCTGAACAGGAAGTTATGTATACATGGTCTTTATATGGAGGCACAGCTGGGTGGAACATAAAAAGTTAAATAGTTAAATGTTGCTTGTCAATTTGACAAGATCCAGAATCAGTGAAGAAACCAGCCTCTGAGTGTGTCTGTGAGGGACATTCTAGATTTGGTTAATTAACTTGGGAAGACCCACCACAAATGTAGGGAACACCATTGCATGGGCTAAGTGTTGGATGGCACAAAAAGGAGCACACAAGCTGAAATGTGTGCATGTATACTAGGTGCATCCTCAGCAGATGCAATACGACCAGCTGCATCTGCTATGGCTTCCATGGTGGACTGAACACTCAAATGTTGAACTCAAATAAATGCTAATTTTCTCCAGTCTGCTCCATCAGAGGTTTTGTCACACCAGCACAACTGCTTCTGTATTGGGATACAGATCAATTACTGACTTTATGAAGCAAAATCAAATTTTGGCTTTTGTGTGTTGTAGGTATATGGTTCTTAATAAATCACCTCCTCTCCTTGAGATTCCAGTTGCTGTCTTGTGAGACAGAGAGATGAATTGTCCTCCAAAGATTTTATTAGTAAATCACTATATGGAGGGCTTGACAGACACAAGCCAAGTTGGGCAGCTTCGCTGCCTTGGTCCTTGGTCGTTTCTTCTAATTTGCAGCTCTAGTCCTTTAAATATTTTAATACTTAACATTTAAGAGATAGAGTTCCATTTTCAGAGAACTTACAACTAACTTGCAGGAGTTTATTCTCTATTATCAAAAATGTGCTTTGGAAAGTCAATGTTTTAGAATTAGAAATGGAATAATTTGCAAAAATGTACAATAAAAATAAGTGTGCTCCCAGGTGGATTACTTTTACTTTTTGAGAGTGTTAATGTCAATGACTGAAGGAGAATACATTTATATCTTTAATGCACACATACCAGATTCTTGGAATTAAGGGTATTTTCACTGACCTTTATTTATTAAAAATCTACCCTTAGAAAACTTACAGTCAGTCTTTATTGAATTACAATTATGGTATTAATAATTAACAGAAGTGTAACTTTGTATAACTTATTTAATTGCCCTGTCTCATTTTCTTTCAAAATATAGAAAAAAAAATAGTCACCTATAGGGTTTATGAAGATTATGTTAAGTTTAAATTTACAAGGTGTATCAAATTCTGTATGACACAGATTCACATAGAATATACTTTTTAGCAAAGCACTTTATTTGTCTTAGTCTATTGGTTATGTTAACAAGCCATAAATATATAAATATCAAAACTATGTCTACCTAAACAATATATACCTAAACTATAGATAGCTTGGTCCTATGATAAGATCAACTATTTGTCCTAGATATAGGAAAATAAATAATTTGCCTATCACTACTTGAGGCTTTGTCAAGTAGCTTCTGTGGCTCAGAGGACAATGAAGCACGTTCAGAGCCATATTATTACATACTACAGAGAATAAATCCAAAATAACAAATCTATAGATCAAAGAAGTATAATAACCCAAGTTTCCTATGTGGCCAGTGGGCATCCCATTTTGTCTGATTCTGCTTCTTTTCAATTGCTCACCTTGGCCTTTGGCCAGGGCTTTACAATAAACACTTTAGAAGTAAACATAATATTTACTGGCCTTCATCAAGAACAATGATTACAGTTTGACAATCTAAGATGGAATATCTATTCTGAGTGCAAAACATTTTTACTATGAGATGTGAGTGTTTTCAAAGACAAACACAGAATAAAATTTTAAGACCATACACTAGTTTTAGTCATACTATTGCTATATAACTGTTTATGTTTCAAAGGAAGCATGACCAAAAAGTATTATTTAAAAAAAAAATAAGTCAAAGCCAGTTGTGTTTCCTATGTGGCTATTCCTGACTCATCAGGTACAGTGTTTATCAAATTGTCTCATAGACACTAAAGTGACATTTGTAGACATTGCAATATATGTACGAAAGGGACCTGCTAGCAGCTGAGACAACACGAATTTCCCATAGAAAATTGGTATATGTGTCACCCAAGAAGAAGCAAACATTCTGCCTAAAATGATGTTGACTAATGAGATATGGCTGTCTTCCCACATACACCATACATTTACACCGGAAAAAAATAACTAATGTCCAGAGACATTTTAAATTCTATGACAATATACTTTAAAATAAAATGGGCCAATTTCTAAATCTCAGTAAAAAGAGTCAAAATGTCAGCCATTTTGCAATCAATCCCAGCTTGTTTTGAAAACTGTTTGTTCCAGGAAGTAGAGCAGAATACAGAATAGAGTGCAAATAGAAAGGTCTCAATTAAGTATATTTATGCAATGTCTGCCTTTGAGCTAATTACATATCACTAGAAGGCTTAGCAGTGGGAAAACACCCCACATGTTTTTGTAAAATTTCCTCTGAACAGAGAGGAAATAAATGGAGAGTATAAAGAATATTCTTCTATATCAGAAATAGCTAAAAGGTGGTTTATTAGTTATCTACTTTTATATAATTAAACCAAAGTTAGATATTTTAAGTGAACTCTACATTTGATGTGTATATATTATGGGGGGGAAAATCACTCTGTCAGAAATTAGAAAAAGCAAGCACTCTTTCTGAGCACGGTTGAACATCTAGCAAGTTCAGCACTTATTAGGTGAGGAGAAAGATTCGGGTACAAGATTAAACTTGTCTATGATGTAAGTTCAAGACTAGCCAGAGTTTTAAGAGAACTTGTCTCAAAGGAAATGACAAAGCTACAAAGAAAGGAGTGGGTATCTGCCCACCTTTAATCCCAACACTTGGGAGGCAGAAGCAAGGACATGTCTGTGAGTTTTAGGCTACCCTAGTCTATATAGCTAGTTCCAGATCAGCAATACCTATGTAACGATACCCCATCTTTTCTTTGTAATTTGAAACAAGCTGGTTTTACATATCAAACCCAGTTCCCCCACCCTCCTGTCCTCCACTGTTCCCCCCACCAACCCCATCCCATCCCCTTACTGCTCCCCAGGGAGGGTAAGGCTTTGCATGAGGAGTCTTCAAAGACTGTCATATCATTTGGAGCAGGGCCCAGGTCCTCCCCCATGTGTCTAGGCTGAGGGACTATCCCTGTACTTTACTTTAAATAAAAAAAAAAGAAAGAAAAGAAAAGAAAGAAAGAAAAGAAAAGAAACAAAGAAAGGAGCACCTAGTAAATAGGTGGAATTTGTTAGCATTTTTTTCTCTCTGTAATGACGCTATTTTACTTAACCTGACACACCCTTCAAGGTTTATCCATGTTACCACAATGTACAGAACTGCCTTTATGTTATGTATGAATATTCCATAAATATGTCACATTTCCTTTATCCATTCATGGGTTTGATGAAATTTGTTCACATTTCAGTTTTCCTGTATGTGACTAATTTTGCAGCAAATGTGAAAATGAAGGTATCTTGTTGAGATCCCAATTTAAATACTTTGAGATAAGTATCCAGAAGGAGAATTATTGGATCATATGTAGATCATATACATAGATATAGATAAAATGTTAATATGGTAGGGAATAATTACACCATTTTCCAAACATTGCCAACAATATTGCCAATATTCCAAGATACCAATAATATACCAAGAATGAGTAAGAAACTTTCTCATTATTACAAATAGTTGGATAATAACCATTCCAACCACTAGACATACTATGTCACTGACTTTTAAGCCTACAGTCACTATTAGTTGATAGTACTGATTATCTTTTCAAACACCTGTTAGCCATTTCTATGCTTGTTTTGAAGAAATGTCCATTTAATCAATTTGATCATTGTTAAATAAAGTTATTACTGTTGAATTGTAAAAGCTTGTTGTATATTTTGGATATTAACTTCTTACCATATGTATAATGAGCAAATATGTCCAATCATTTCCCATTCCCCAAATTGAAGCGTTCAAGCGTCCCAATTCTGGGGGACCTGGTAGTTCTTCAGACCTTCAGGGGTACCTCATACACATGGTGTGTAGACATATACACATGAAAAAAACACAAAAAAATGAAATAAAATGTGTTTTAAAAGAAAAGGAGGAAGAATAGGAAACAGAAGAGAAGGAGGACTATCTTCCAGGTCTTAAGGTCTTAAGAATTAAAAAAAAAAAAGGACAACAACAAAAAAAAACACAAAAAAAAAAAAAAAAAACTCACTTCTATCGCTTGAAAGAACACTTTGCTTCTGTAATCAAAACCTAAAAGCATGTTTATCTTGCTTAATTTTTGCATAGTTTTATTTTACACAGCAATCTAATTGTCTGCTTCCTTTGTTTCAGCACAAATGAAAAGAAAGAATAGAGATTACCCATTTGAGGAATAGTCATTTTATATCATATTTTAACTCACAGTAACAATAATGGATTCTTGTTACTGCATTGATAGATGGTCAAATTTTTGAGTCAGAGAAGCAGTTCAAAAATAGTTTTTTTTTTTTAACAATTATTTCTCTAAATCTCCATTACGATCATTTACTTTTTCTTCCCCTGCCCCATCTCTTAGAAAGAAATGAGTCTTTTGCCCAAAAATAATATCCTTTTCTATCATAATAAAAGGCATTAGCATTTTGGAAGCACAGACATGATTTAATGTGGATAACATTAAACATTCACTACTGTGTAAACAGCCATATTCCCTAATGCCATAGATTGGAAGTTCACAAGGATGAGCTTTCTCAGAATACCAACAATGTGAGCAGAGCAGTATGACACTGGCAAAGCTCTCACAGTGGTGCAGCTTTAAACACTGTGAGTACTTTAAGATTAAAAATGTAGTTTTAGTTTAGTGTGAGGCCAATGTTAATAACTACTCCT
Organism: Phodopus roborovskii; assembly: GCF_943737965.1. Taxonomy (NCBI): domain Eukaryota; kingdom Metazoa; phylum Chordata; class Mammalia; order Rodentia; family Cricetidae; genus Phodopus; species Phodopus roborovskii. The sequence continues at coordinate 21,895,271 of NW_026126433.1, forward strand.
ATTCAAGGGAAGCCTCCAGAGTTCTATAATTGAAAGTTGCCCAATTGTGCGTGGATGAACCTCACTTTCAAGAAGCATGATTCATCTTAGTCAAGATTGCACTTCAATAACAAAGTTCCAGTAAAAGCAGCAAGGGCCTTCAATTTATGTATTATCAACTCAGATGCCCTGAATGTGTTTCTGCTTTTGTAAATAATGGTACATGTAAATAGCATCCTGGCAGATTCTGATTACAAAATCAGACAGGCAGAAAAATCATTTATGGCTAAAAGAATAGCAAATGTTACAATTCTCCATCTTCGCAAAACAATCATCATTTTACCTAAAGCTAAGTTATCCATTGTGGTAGCATACATTTTTAACAAGGTAAAGTTTTGATTCTTTTGATTGATTTTTTTTTTAGGCAAAAAACATTTCTTAGCTATCTTCATTTATGTTCTGCTTTCTGGTTACTGAGATCTTGTCTCTAAAAACTAATTATACTGAAAATGTAAGTTCACTTAAAAATGAAAAATGCAATTTTCATAATTGCATATACTATATGAGTGATATTCAAACCCCCAGCCATGATCCATGGGTGTTTGTATTACATTTTTTTTTCTTTTTGGCTTTCTGATAGATAACCCAGAGGGCAGAGAATAATAAATACAAGATCTTATCCATAGTATCTCACAGTGGGATTTAGCTTTATATCTGTTTCTATATTGTCTACTTAACAAAATATAAATCTAGACCCAAAAATCATCTAGGCATAATTCAAAAATCTCCATCAAACAGAAAATAATGTATGTTTGTGTTCTTGGCATCATTTAATGTCTCTCGTTCAATTATTTAAGATTATCCCAAAGCTATGTTTCTGTAACACAAAGATTGATTATTTTGTACAGCCAGAGTTTGCAATTATTGTTTTTAGCTCTGAGTGGAAAAGTTCCACTCAAAATAGTAACTGTTGTCCTACATTGTCATATTGATGTTCTTAAGTAAAAAAAGAAGAAAAGATATCCTAACTAATGTTGGATATTTACATGCAACATACAGGATGCTGTGTTGGCATGATCGTTCTCAAGGCCATCTGTCCTCATTGATTTGCCCATCTGCATTTTGATATGCCAAGATGAACTAGAGACAAAAGCCAGAAAGGTCTGAATGAGGGAGCTAGCCCCCAGGAAAAACAAACAATCAAACTTGGGTTTTCTTCTTATAAAATGACTTTTACAAAGAGAAGATACATAAACTATTGGGTTTATGTTAAAGCATCTTGTAAAATTAAAAATTGTGTGAAAATGGTCAAAATTTGATTGGTTTCATATCATATAACTATGCTTTCAAGTATTATGTGGTAGTATATGACAATTTCTGCAACATTTTACTCATTAGAAATTGAGACAAAGGAGAACTTAGGTTTATTTATAGTGTGATGGCTAATCTCAGTTGTTAACTTGGTGAGCTCTAGAGTTATTGGAAGAAGAGGCCACTGAGAATGCCTTGATTAGGGTATGTTGAATAAATCAATTGAAGTGGGAAGCCCCATCTACTATAGGTTGCATCTTTCCTAGTAACAGTATTCTTAACTGTGTGGAAAGAAGAAAAATGAACTAAACATGAATATTCATTGCTCTCTGCCTCTTCACTGAACATGTAGTGTGACCAGCCACTGCAGACTCCTGCTACCTTTCTTCTCAAACTAACAAACTGAGCAATAGTGGAGAGGCTACCTTAAATACCCTTCCCTGATAATGAAATTTATAACTATCTTGTATGCCATCCTACAGCCCTCATCTTCTAGTAGATGGAAACAGAAGCAGACACCCACAGCCAAACACTGAGCTAAACTCCTGGAATCCAATTGCAGAGAGTGATGAATATGAGCAAAGGGGTCAAAACCAGGCTACAGAAACCTACAGAGACAGCTAATCTGAACAAGGGGGGAGCTCATGGACCCAAGACTGATACCTGGAACACCAGCATAGGACTGACCCAAACCCCGAACGTGTGTCTCAGATAGAAGGCCTGGGCAGTCTATAGTACCTCTGACAGTAGAACCAGGATGTATCCCTGGTCCATGAAGGGACTTCAGGAGCACATTCCCTATGGAGGGATGCTCCCTTAACCTAGAGACAGGAAGGAGGGCTTAGGCCCTACTCCAAATGACTTGACAGATATTGATGATCTCTCTTGGAAGACCTCAACTGAAGAATGGGATGGCAGGGTGGGTGGGTGGGGGTGTTCTGGGAGATGTTAGGGAGAGGGAACTGGGATTGATATGTAAAATAAGAAAAAAAATTAGAAGTAATAAAAAATTACTGCAGCCATAAGGAATATTATTGATAGAGATAAGTAGTATGTTCTTAATGACATGGACATAGCAGCAATGGTCTAGATAATTTTATGGAAAATTCTCTTCACTGTAATATACGTGATGGCCAAACAACCATGCACAAAATCAGAACTGTCACCAGCACAACCCCATATTAACTATGCAAATATCCTTTAGGACCCAAGGTTATTACATTTAGGAGAGCCTGAGTCCTGTTTCTTTTATCAAAATTCAAAATTACACCAACAATGTAAATAGCCATGCTTATTCTCCTAAAACATCAGTGACTTGCTCATGTTCTTTTTCAGACTCCCCAAATTTCTGAGTTTTAGGTACTCAAAAATTCTTAGTGTGCACTTGAAAATAAATCAGTGAAACTGACTTTTTGTTTCCCACAAAACAGTAAAAATTCATAAGCTTATACTATATGTTTCAGGTTATCATCATAATCAAGTAAATCTTGCTTTTCAACATATATCATACATGTCTACTAAAAATGTCCAAATGGCTGACCTTTCTGGCTTCAATTTGAGATCTTCTTAGCATGTATATTATTGAAGATGACTCCAATTTTAAGGGAAAATTTAAATCTATTCTATGAATTTAAAGTGTATGATGGAAGGCTAGTGATGTGGCTCCTTGATAGAGCATTTCCTTGGCATGCACATTCTATCTCTGGTTATATAAATAAATAGATAAATAAACCACACAAGGGCACTTTCTTCTTGTGCAATGAAAAAAAAATGAAATTGAAGCAGTCATCAGAAGTCTCCCCCCTCCCCCACAAAAAAAATCCCATGGCCAGATGGTTCCAGTACAGAATTCTACCATAAATTCACAGAACAACTAATACCAATATTCGTGAAAGTGTTCCATACAATAGAAGCAGAAGGGTCATTGCCAAACTCTTTTTATGAGGCTACAATTAACCTGGTACTCAAGCCACACAAAGACACAACTAAGAAAGATAACTTCAGACCAATATCCCTCATGAACATTGATGCAAAATTACTCAATAAAATACTGACAAATCAAATCCAAGAACACGTTAGAGAAATCATCTACCAAGACTAAGTACACTTCATCCCAGCGATACAGGGATGGTTCAACATAAGAAAATCTATCAATATTAATGCACAATATAAATACACTGAAAAAGAAAAACCATATGATCATCTCACTAGATGCTGAAAAAGCCTTGAACAAAATCCAACACCCATTCATGATAAAGGTATTGGAGAGATCAGGGATAACAGGAACATACCTAAATATAATAAAAGCAATATACAGCAAACCAAAGTCAACATCAAATTAAATGGAGAGAACTAAATGTTATTCCTCTAAAGCCAGGAACAAAAAAATATCGTGATTTAAAAAGGATCAGGAGAAACAAATAGGCCAAATAGATATTTATTCAGGGAGAATTAACTTACAACATAGACAGATGAACATCAGCAGCTTCCAGGCCCTCCAGATGCTCCTGTCCCCCTGCTGCAATCAAGAGAGCACTCCTGGGCTCCTCCTCAGACCTAGTTCCCCCAGGTAACTTCAGCCCCTGTCTCCTCCCCCTCAATGGGCATGGCCAGTGTCACAGATGCAGACAAAGTGAATATCTCACTAAAAGACAAGGCTTCCCACTCTCCATATCTCTTCAATGTTGTACTTGAAGTACTAGATAGAGCAATAAAACAACAAAAGGAGATCAAGGGAATACAAATTGGAAAAGAAGAAGTCAAACTTTCACTATTTGTAGATGATATGATAGTTTACATAAGTTACCCAAAAAACTCTACCAGTGAACTCCTACAGCTGATAAACAACTTCAGCAAAATGGCAGGATATAAGATTAATTTAAAAAAAAACTCATAAATAAATAAATAAATAAATCTTCATACAGATGATAACAGGACTGAGAAAGATATCAGAGAAATATCACCCTTTACAATAGCCACAAACAACATAAAATATCTTGGAGTAACACCAAACAAGTGAAAGACCTATATAATAAGAACTACATTAGTCTTTAAAGACAGAAATGAAAGAAGATATGAGAAAATGGGCAGGTCTCCCATGCTCTTGGATAGGTAGGATAAACATAGTAAAAATGGCAATCTTGCCAAAAGCAATCTACAGATTCAATGAAATCCCCATCAAAATCCCAGCACAATTCTTCACAGACCTTGAAAAAAAAATCCTCAACTTTATATGGAAAAACAAAAGACCCAGGATAGGCGATAAAACCCTGTATAACAAAGAAACTTCTGGAGGCATCACCATCCCTGACTTCAAACTATTATAGTGCTATTGTACTGAAAACAGCTTGATATTGTCACAAAAATAAACAGGTAGACCAATGGAATTGAATTGAAAACCCTGATATTAACGCATACACCTATGAACACTTGATTTTTGACAAAGAAGCTAAATGTATACAATGGAAAAAAGAAAGTATCTTCACCAAATGGTCCTGGGATAAGTGGATACTGGTGTGTAGAAGACTGAAGATAGATCCATAACTACCACCATGCACAAAACTTATGTCCAAAGGCATCAAAGACCTCAACATAAACCAAGCCACACTGAATGTCTTAGAAGAGAAAGTTCAAGGCACCCCTGAATAAATTGATACAGGAGACTGCTTCCTGAACATAATACCAGTAACACAGACACTGAGATTGACAATAAATGGGACCTCCTGAAACTAAAAAACTACTGTAAGGCAAAGGACACAGTCAACAAGACAAAACGGCAACTCACAGAATGGAAAAAGATATTCACCAACCCTACATCTGACAGAGGGCTGATTTCAAAAGTATACAAAGAATTCAAGAAGCTAGTTGCCAAAACACCAAATTTCTAATTAAAAAGTGGGGTACAGAGTTAAATAGAGAATTCTCAATGGAGGAATCTAAAATGGCTGAAAGACAAACTTAAGAAAGTGCTCAACAGCCCTAGCCATCAGAGAAATGCAAATAAAAACAACTCTGAGATACCATCTTATTTCTGTCAGAATGGCTACATGCTGGAGAGGATGTGGAGAAAGGAGCTCACTCTTCCACTGCTGGTAGGTGTGCAAACTTGTACAGACACTTTGGAAATCAGTATGGCGATTCCTCAGGAAAAATGGGAATTAGCATACCTCAAGATCCAGCAATTCCACTCCCTAGTGTAAAAATGGACTTTGGGAGCCCATCCCACATAGAGAGATACTTTCTCAGCCTTGACACATGGGGGAGGGTCTAGGCCTTGTCCCAAATGATATGACAGACTTTAAAGACTCCCCATGGAAGGCCCCACCCTCCCTGGGGAGCAGAAAGGGGATAGGCTGTGGTTTTGTGGGGGTTATGGGGGAGGATGGGAAAGTGATGGAAGTGGGATTGATAAGCAAAACAACCTTGTTTCAAATTTAAATGAAAATGGAAACAAATAAAAATTAGCTTTATTACTGTTAACACTGACTAGAAACTTGTGTAGTGAAAAGGATAACCACATTTTAATTACAGTCAAAAGTGAAAGTCTTAAAAAATTAAAGTCTAAAAATGGAACCAATTTAGAATGTAGGTGTCTCATATCCAAATAGAGTCATAATAAGTTTGGAGTAATATTGCGGTTAAATAAGGATCAGGATAAACAAATAGGCCGAATAGATGTTTATTCAGGGAGAAATAACTTACAACCTAGACAGATGAACACCAGCAGGCTCCACAGGATGCTCTCCTCTCTGCGACCCACCAGAGAGCTATCCCCACTCCTCCTCAGACCTCCTTCCACAGGTCACTTCTGCCCCTCGATCCACCCCCCAATGGGCGTGGTCAGTGCCACAGAAGGAGACAAAGTGAATATCCATCCAAAGTGGAATAATCCATCCTTAAAAGCTAGATGTTATGTAACCTGATATTAACATTCTCATTATGATAAATAATCAACAATGGCATAGCTTCAAATAATAAAATCCCCAAAGAATACTTCCTTTGGCACTAAAGTTAAAATGACTTGAAAATATAGTAACCTTGAGAAAACTACCTTAACAAAAGCTACATATGTTATTATTGGTAACATACTGAGAATAAAAATGCTTGTTTTTTTATTTTAATATATTTAATTAAAATATAATTATGTCACTCGCCCTTTCACTTTACTTCCTTCAGCCCTTCCCATGTCCCTTCCCTCCAACTTGTCCCACCCCAGCCCTCAACACCATTGCTGTAAGAGATGTAACATTATAGTTGTTATTATCATAACTTACTTAAGTTTATCATATATATATATATATATATATATATATGTAATATTCTAAAGCTGTTCCTGCTTGTGAGTATATGATTACAGAGCTAACTACTTGACTAGGATAATCAAATATGGAGCTCATCATTGAATGGAACTAACTGTCCCTCTTTCTGTAGTCATTTTTTGCCTATACTTGTTTCTTAAAGGTAGGACTGAATGAGATTTTTTACCCTCCACATTAGAATATGTGTATTATCATACTTTAGTTCTTGCTTAGTCAGCCATTCCTATGAGATAGTCTTGAAACAAAAATCCTGATCGTCTTATGACCTTTTCATGCCCTTTCACAGTATTCTCTGGGCCTTAGGTGCATGATTGCATTGTATTGTATCCACTTGGGCTGGCCTCTCCAAGAGTAATCATTCTCTACATCATGTAATTTCTGCATTTGTCATCATTTGCTGTAAAAAGAAGTTTCTGTGATGATGGGGGTACCTATACTTACTTGTAGGTATAAGTTTAACATTGTAGTTAGTAATTGGGCAGTAAATTACTGAGGCGATAACTTCAAAAGAAAGAGGTCTCCTAGAAACGGTAGTGGAACTCTTGGCTGGAGGACTATATTGAGCCATATTTCTCAGTTCTTCTATTCCTTTTCTCATATTGACAAAGTATTCCTGAAACCCCATGCTGACATTTCAAACAAAACCATACAAATGAGAAACCATCCCTTGAGACATGGTCACTGACCATGACCCCGACTCCAGGAGAGCAGTGCTTTCAAATCACTCACATAAGTACAAGTAGTATAAATGAAAACTTTCCCAACAATAAAAATTTCATATGGCTGTATATGTGTAACTGAGAGTAGGTTTTAATATTTGGTAAAGAAAGCCTTTTGATAGGTAAAAGTCAAAATAACTCAATATTTCAAAGATTCTTAAGAGCTAGGCAATAAATATTAAACAATAACCGACAACAAAGATTTATTAACCTGATCTTAGAAAATAGGCGGTTAGTTGTGGTTAGCCTTGAATGATTTTCTGATTTATTGTTAGCTTTGAATAAGTAGGTTACTGTACCTAACAATGATGATGTCATTTGTTCTATCTGGATTTGCTTCAATGAACACAATCTCTGAGAAGCTATTCTTTACCCTGGATAAAAAGCCTTGCTTGAAAGCTGCAAAATACAGTCAGATTCAAACTGCCTCTGTGTTTGTTTCTGCCTGTCACCGCCGAATACTTACCCGCCTAGTCTTCAAGAACTCTCATCCCAGGGACCCCCATACCCGGCTGGGGTGATCCTTGGCACTGTAGTCCACAGGAAGGAAGCTTTCATGTTATCTCCAGCTCAAAAGTATGTGGTGTCTTCAACAATAGGAGAATACCTTCAAAGCTTTTTGGCTTCCAAAGAGAACAGCAATGGCCTATAACATTTTGGGGAGCCTTGGGTTACCTTTACCAATAACTAAAACAGGGGTCTCTCACACCTGGTACTAGGGTTGTTGTTAGATAGTCTGTGGCTCTTGTGGGGAGTATTTGTCAGTGCAAGTGGTGCAAGTGACAGAACTTCATGCTTCACTTAAAAAGTGTGTACCATACACACACACACACAAACACACACACACACACACACACACACACACACATACATACATAAATACATACATACATACATACAAACATAGAGAGAGGGAAGGGAGAAAGGGAGGGAGAGATGAGTGAGATACACACTTCTATTTATTGTATATGATTATAGAAAATATAAAAATAATATGCTTTCTTTTTTTATTTTCTTTTTTTAAATTTATTTTATATAACAAAGTCCAATTAAATGAAAACAAACATTTATACACAATATTTGGGAATGTGGTCGTTGTTCTTTCCAAAATACTTCCTGCTCGTAAGGGGTGCTGTCATGAGGGATTCGAAGAAGATTCAGAAATCCTGGTTGTAGTCTGCAAGGCTGCTTTGTCCAGCTGTTTTGAATGTAGGGTCACCAAGTACTCTGTTTCAGGCGGTCTGGCGTGATCAAACCACATTAGTCTAGAAGGAATCCACTTCTTTTCATTTTCTGTGGAAACAAAATTAGAAATCCTTTTCCCCAGTAACTTATCCTTCAACTTAAATTTTGGAGTCAAAGCATTTTTTTTTAATTTATTATTTTACATGTCGATCCCAGTTCCCTCTCACTCCCTCCCTTCCTCCTTCCTTCCCTTACTCCCTCCCTTTTACTCTGCCCTCTCACATATGCACTCGAACCACCCTCCCCTCCCATCCCCCCACCCCAATTCCATTTGTAGGGGAATGCCATCCAGTTGGTGTCATGTAGATCTGACAGGTCATGTGAAGGGCTTCTCTCCTATCTCTAGATTAAGGCAGTTATCCCTCCATGGGGCATGTGTTCGCAAGGCCCTTTGTGCACCAGTGATACATCCTGGCTCCACTGTCTAAGGTCTCTTAGACTGCTCAGTCCTTCTGGCTAAGATCCATATTCAGGGGGGCCTGAGTCAGTCCCATGCTGGCTTCCCAGCTATCAGTCTAGTGGCCCTTAGCTCCTCCTTGTTCAGGTAAGCTGTCTGTATATGTTTCTGCCACATGGTCTTGTCCTCTCCATCTACATCTGGGTTCTAGTTCGACTCAGTGTTTATGTATGGGTGTTTGATCCTGTTTTCAACAGGCATTAGTTGAGGGCTCCATGGAGAAGTTAGTTGTTGATCTCACTCTCCGGGAAGGACATTTATGATAGCCTTTCCACAGAAGCTCAAATTGTTAGTTGGGAGCAGTCTTGTAGTTCTCTAGACCTTTCTTGTGTTCATTTTTATCTTCAAACCAATATTGGCTCCCTCTTTTATGTTCTCTCTCTGTCTCTCTCTCTCTCTCTCTCTCTCTCTCTCTCTCTCTCTTTCCTATCTTCTATTCCTAACCAGGCTCAATCTTCCTGGTCGCACATGTTTTCCTTTCCTACCACATATTTTCTCCCACTTCTCTCTCCATTCTCTGCCCCCCACTTCCCCTGAGCTCTGGGGGACTTGTCCCTTACCAGTTCTGTGAGGGACTTTTTGATTTCCTCTATTGAGAATTCTTTCTTCAGTTCTGTACCCCATTTTTTAATAGGGTTATTTGGTGTTTTGTTGACTAGTTTCTTGGGTTCTTTGTGTATTTTGGAGATCAGCCTTTTGTCGGATATAGGATTGGTGAAAATCTTTTCCCAGTCTGTAGTCTGCCGTTTGGTCTTGTCCACTGTGTCCTTTGCCTTACAGAAGCTTCTAAGTTTGAAGAGGTCCCATTTATTGATTGTTTCTCTCAGTGTCTGTGTCCCTGGAGTTATGTTCAAGAAGCAGTCTCCTATACCATTTTGTTCAAGGGTACCTCCTACTTTCTCTTCTAAGAGGGTCAATGTGGCTGGATTGATGTTGAGACCTTCGGTCCATTTGGACTTGAGTTTTGTGCATGGCGACAGACATGGGTCTATCTGCAGTCTTGAAATGGAGAACATAAAAACAGACACAGAGGAAATCCAGACAATTTTCAGGTCATACTTTGAAAATCTGTATTCCACAAACATTGAAAATTCAAAGGAAATGGACAAGTTTCTGGATAACTATCACTTACCAAAATTAAATCAAGAACAGACAAAGAACTTGAATAGATCTATAACCCGCAATGAAATAGAAGCAGTCATTGAAAGCCTTCCAACCAAAAAAAGTCCAGGACCAGATGGATTCAGCGCAGAATTCTACCAAACATACAAGGAAGAAATAATACCACTACTCCTCAAACTGTTCCACAAGATAGAAACAGAAGGTTCATTGCCAAACTCTTTTTATGAGGCCACAATATCCTTGGTACCCAAGCCTCACAAAGACACAACTAAGAAAGAAAACTACAGACCAATATCCCTGATGAACATCGATGCAAAAACACTCAATAAAATACTGGCAAACCGAATTCAAGAATACATTAGAGAAATCATCCACCATGACCACGTAGGCTTCATACCTGGAATGCAGGATGGTTTAGCATACGAAAATCAAGCAACATGATCCACCATATAAACAAACTGAAAAAGAAAAACCATATGATTATCTTCCTAGATTCGGAAAAAGCCTTCGATAAAATTGAACACCCTTTCATGATAAAGGTCTTGGAGAGGTCAGGGATAACAGGAACATACCTAAACATAATAAGAGCAATATACAGCAAACCAACTGCCAACATCAAACTGAATGGAGAGAAACTTAAGCCAATTCCTCTAAAATCAGGAACAAGACAAGCCTGCCCTCTCTCTCTCCATATTTCTTCAATATTGTACTAGAAGTTCTAGCTAATGCAATAAGACAACAAAAGGAGATCAAGGGCATCCAAATTGGAAAGGAAGAAGTCAAACTGTCTCTATTTGCAGATGATATGATAGTTTACATAAGCGACCCAATAAACTCTACCAGGGAACACCTACAGCTGATAAACACCTTCAGCAAAATAGCAGGATACAAGATAAACTCAAAAAAAAAAATCAGTAGCCCTACTTTTTTTCAGATGACAAAGAGACAGGGAAAGAAATCAGAGAAATATCACCCTTTACAATAGCCACAAGAAACATAAAGTACCTTGGTGTAACACTTACCAAACAAGTAAAAGACCTATATAATAACTTTGTGACTCTAAAGAAAGAAATTAAAGAAGATATCAGAAAATGGAAAGATCTCCCATGCTCTTGGTTAGGTAGGATAAACATAGTAAAAAATGGCAATCTTACCAAAAGCAATCTACAGCTTCAATGCAATCCCCATTAAAATCCTACCTCAATTCTTCACCGACCTTGAAAAGATAATAATCAACTTTATATGGAAAAACAAAAGATCCAGGATAGCCAAAACAACTCTATACAATTTATAGGGTAAGGAGGCATCACCATTCCTGACTTTAAGCTCTACTACAGAGCTATAGTTCTGAAAACAGCCTGGTATTGGCATAAAAATAGACAGGTAGACCAATGGAATCGAATTGAAAATCCTGATATTAACCCATGCACATATGAATACCAGATTTTCAACAAAACAGCTAAAATTATACAATGGGGCGAGGACAGCATCTTCAACAAATGGTGCTGGCACAATTGAATACTATGCTTTCTTAAGGTTTTATCAAACATGGCGCTGTATGTCTTTTCTCCCTCCGATCTCTTTCCTCCCTAACTAAAGCCCCTCCTTATTTTCTTCCTTCCCCTTCATAATACCTATTTCCTGTTTTTCACATCTCTAGCTCTTCTTCCCCACACTATGATCCTTTTTTGTGTTCCTCCTGTCTGCAGTTACTTCAGGTTATATACTCACATCTGAAGACTTGAAGCTATCTACCACAAATGAGAGAGAACATGAGCTATTTCTCTTTTGTGGTCTGGGTTACTTCATTTGGTGTAATCTTTTCTGAATCCAACCATTTCACCTGTAAATTTCATGATTTCAGTTTTCTTTGAAACAAAATAGCATTCCATTGTGCATGTACACTACAATTTCATTATCCATTGACCTGCTGAAGAATATCTAGGCTATTTCCAGTTCCTGGGATTTGTGAATAAAGTAGCCATGAACATTGCTTAGCAAGTATCTGTGGGAAGATGTCAAGGCCTTTGGGCATATGCCACAGAGTATTTTAGTTGGGTCATTTATGAGGTTTACTTTTACCTTTTTGAAGATTCTTCATACCTGATTTCCAGATTTGATGAACCAGTTTGCCTCCCCACAGAGAAATCATTGTTCCACTTTCCCATAACCTCTCCAGCTTTTTTTTTCATAGTTTAGTCCAAGATATTATATTGTCTTTAAGGCTATTATAAATGAGGATGTATCTAGAAGGCAGGAACACAGGATTATCAGTGAATACTCATCCCTCTAAATGTAGTAAGATTTATGCTTTTCAACGGAACAGTTAGACACACTACAGGAAATTATCTGAACTATCAATTGATTCTTCCTTCTGGTGTGTTGACATCAAGAAATGCAGATCATTAATAATGAAAATAGAAGAAGTGCTCCATTGTTAATTTGGGAACCAGAAATAAACTCAGTTTGTAAAACACTGGAAACACAGAAAAGTGCCATCTGGTCTCAAAGTGACTATATCACAAATAATCTTACATCTAAACAGTCTGCTGACAATCTTATAAAATAAAGTAATTGATCATTTTCAGATATGTATAAGAAAGTGTCCCTTCAGGAGCCACATGATTGTGGCCGTCTGTCCTGTGCCCTGAGCTTCATAGTTTATAGAACTTTCAGTTTTTAGTTTATTGCTACTTACAACTCCATCATACTAAATATTAGGATACTGCTTTAAGGAGATGTACTTTGGTTATGGATTAGTTTCTCCATACAGCAATGTGTTCTCATTCCTTTAAAGATACTCCATTTGCCTTCAGTTTCTTAAGAGCTAGTAGTTACCTATATCTTCTAATAGAAGCACTGGCTTTTATTTACTAGGAGAATGGAGAGTCTATGTTCATATTTAAAGAAAACATATTCAGGTATATTGATAAATTTTGAATACCTAGAAGGTATTACCAAGGCCAGTAATATCAGATAGAGGAAATACAGTGTCAGTCAGCCCTAAAAACATACACATGGGTAGGATTGTATGGACTCAAAAGATTATATTTAGGAATATACATATATAGGCATGAATGTATATATGTATATATACATATATATGTATATATACATATATGAATGCAATAGTAATTAGTAAGAAAAAAAATTTAAAAAGAATTTGAAGGGGAGCAGGGAGGGATCTATGAGAGAGTTAGGAGAAAGGAAAGAGAAAAGAAATATGTCCTTAAATTATAAACTGAAAAAAAACAGAGTTAAAACAAAGAGAAATGAGCTTCAGTGCTAGTAGTATTGGGCATGGAGTATTTTCATTACATAAATCCTCTGAAGTGTATTCATCAGTCAATTACCCATTAGCTGCTAGCACCTCTTCACACTGCACTTGGCATGGCACTTATGCAGTCTGACACTTTATATGGATAACATTGAGAGGAAAATAAACTACACATCTAAATTCTCCTTAGAGACATTTATACTGTGAATATATAGATAATAGAAGATTTTTCTAAGCTCAAGGCGCATTCCAATTTGAATTAGAATCTTTTTCTGCTCCATTTATTTTAATTTTGTGTCTTTTTTGTTATTGACATAAATATTATTTTACAAGTGAGGTTTTATGCAATCAACAAATTGAAAAGACAGTCTTAAGATGTGTTGGAAAACCCAAAATTTAAAAGCCAATATAAGGAGCTGGGCTGAAAAGATGCATGGCTGTTCCAGAATCCAAGTTCAGTTGCCAGCACTTACAACACACAGGCACAAGCAACTCAAGCTCTGGGGATCCAATGGCTCTAGCCTCCAGAACATCCTACACTTAAGTGCACACATTCACATCCAAATACACATATACACACACACACACACACTAAAAAATAAAATAAATGTCCTATAGATTCAGAGCAAAATGACTACAGAGCTGAACTTGAAAAAATAAAATGTTCTGGTAGGCCTAAAATAATAATATGCAATTGGCATTGGTAATCAACCGTTTCCTGTTAATGAAATCAAAACTTGTGAAAAAAAAATTCAGGAGAGATAACATAAAAGTACATGTCAATGTTTCGAAGTTCTTGGTCTGTGATTGCTACTCTTTTTGTCAAATTGACTATATCTACAATAAAGTACAATCCAGAAATTGAGGATACACCTGTGAGAGATTTTCAGCTTGGTCTGGATTGTGTGAATCCACTTCTAGTCCAGACCTTTGAGGAAGGAAGACAGACCTCTCATTAGGATCTTGAAGAGGGAAGACACACATTTAATGTGGGCCACAACTACTGCTGGTAGCCTATATAAGGACATGGAAGAAGGATGGTTTTGTTCTTTGCCTGCTTATACTCACCTTGATAGCACATTCATTCCTTCATCGACATTGGCCCCTACTTCTTCCAGATTCCAGTATGAACAGAAGACCAGCTGAGACAGCCAGCCTGTGGGACCGAGCAGCTATTAGATTCTTGGACTTTTCCATCACAGTTAGTCATTGCTGTAAGTCATTTCAATAAATTCTGAGAGACACACACACACACACACACACACACAGAGAGAGAGAGAGAGAGAGAGGCAGAGAGAGAGATTCTTTCCACAATTTTTGTGACTTTAGAGAACCCTGACTAATACCATAAGATGTAAACTGACATAATACCCACCTCCCACCGTGAAATTTGAAAATAAAGAAGATGTGAGAGAAACTACTTCTATGAAGCACAATTGCCACCAAAAGTTAACTGGTCATCACATTGTCCTTTTTTCCCCAGATGCACGAGTCACAGTGTTTGCATCAGAAAAGAAACCCTTTGGAATTTATATTTTATTACCCAACCTTGAAAAAATGCTGTACCTATAGAATCTATATCTGTCACCAATTATGTGTCTACAACTGTTTGTTGTAAGAGAGTAGATGTCTCTAAATTGGAGGATGGCAGCAATCTCATGACTTGTGTTCCTGCCTCTTCCTGGCATCTCTACAGTCTTTAGTCAACACAGAAACCATAATGACACTAAGTGAAGATTATACCATAACTGTTTTATCTACTTCCTGGTCTCTTGTTCATTCTAAAAGTGCCCAAGTCACTTAGGTGAGACATCAACATCATTAGAATGGCTGAAACTGTTCAGGGGAACATTGTACCCACCCTACCCCACATACCCTTATTACCAATCCCCATACAAACTTTCACTACTCTTGTTTGTTCCAAATCACAATGTCCACTATTCTAGCCCTGGAATTCAAACTGCCAGGTCCTATCTTGGGAAAATTTAATCATCTGTAACTTTAACCTGGGACATTTAGTTCCTCTTGGATTTTATGATTTATCACACCCTTGAAACTTTGAGTTAAGTGTTATTAGCATAAGACTCCCTTTACATATTACATACACACTATTCATCTTCATTTGTCTCTATATGCAAACTAAATCTTGTATACACATATATATATATACATATATATATATATATATATATACATTTGTTCTGTTGTCTGTTTCTGTATGTTGTAAAGCTGATCAAGAATAGAAACATTTGTCTTTTCCTCTAATTAAATTATCTCAGGAATTATATCTGCTTTGGGGTAGACAGTCAGTAATTGTTGGTAAGTAAGTGTTAAATAAATGAAGAAGTGAATCATATATAAAGAATCTAATATCAAAAATCATGAACATATAATTGAGCCTCCAGACAAAGACTAATTTAAATCTGTTGAATTCCCATATGGCAGGAAAGACCTGATCAAGGAGAAGGGACACAGAGAACAGCAATAGGAAGCAAGAATGCTTGACATGAATTTTATCAGTGTTCCATGTATTTTGAAAGAAGATTTTTTTTTCTGGGCATTTCATTGGTTTCTAGCCATGGTGGATACAGTGACCTAAATGGACATTAACATTAGATTCCTCCAATAACCACTGTTTTGTTATCTCTTCTACTAATCATATGTTGAGTTTCTATAGATCTCTTACAGATTGAAAGGAGCACAAGGTGAAATAAAATGGGGATTAAAATTAAACTTAAATAGATTAACCTCATATAAAATAAGTATAGTGATAGACACATGTGGCATCTGAGAACTAGGTATATGAATCTTATAAACACAATTTGGTTATGTGTTCCTTTATTAATATATAAGACAATGTGTGGTAACCATGCATCACAGTTTGTCCAGGATGAAAGGTAGCTCTCCAGATGTGGAATTTCCTATGCTGAAACCAGAGGAACTAGTCTCTGCAGCTACTATGTGACAGCATTATAATAAATATACAGGACTGGGGATCTTTTATTTATTTTTTGTTGTTTTTTAATGGCAAATTATTATCTGATAAAGATCTTCAGTATTTTTCCAAATATTCTAAAAGCAGCAATTCAGCTTCACATATTAGGAAAAACTTACAACTTATTGGTCAAATAAGCACATTGAAATGTATTGTACATTTTATTTGAATAACAAGGTTGATTAAACATATACAATTTGACCATCATGCATTCTGGTGATAGGCATACATACAAAAACAACACACACATAGGCAGAAATAACCTATCCTAAGTCATGCTTAAACTCTGTTTGGATCTCCTTCTAGGACATCTACATATGAATGACAAAAATCAAATATAAATATGTAGACATTAGCCTCCTCCATCTTCTGGGAGCTAGATAAATAAAATTAGCTGTTACATATGTTTCCTTAAACATCAACCTATTTCCCTAATTTTAGATGCAGTAGTGGACCTCTAATTCATTGTCGCCATTTGCTTTGTAACATGACCCAGACTTTAATATGACTGATGCCATATTATAGGCACCATTCTGACCTTACAACCCAGCATGTAGATCGAGCATGTAGATCCCAACATCTGCCAAAACAAGAACAAAGATTTAGTTCACAGTTCCAGGAAATCCTTCTGAGGAAAAAGCCCCTAAATGCACTAATCTTGATTTTGGCTTCTGTAGTTCTGTTTCTTGTTAACTGAAGTGTGCAAATCAGGATATGATTTGTGTGTGCATCAAAGACAAAGATCTGTAAGGCTTGGTGCTATATGATTTTATAAGTTCCCTGTGCAGCTGCCAGCCAGTAATATTTTCTTTTCAGGTAGAAAAGTGTCTATGCTGTAGTCTCTGGTGGCCTGGCCTTATAACATTCTGGAGACACCAAGTGAGATCTCCAGAGGACACCATAGATCGCAGATGCCCTCTGAGACAATTTCATGGAAAACAGTCAGACCCTCTGGGGTATACACTGAGACATCCCAGGGCCCTATGAACTGCTCTTGCCTCCAGTCCTTCCAACCCAGAGGCTCCAGATACCTCCTCTTGATGGCAACTCAAAATCTCTCGGTTTGAACAGGTTGCACAAATAAATCCAAACTTTTACTTGTTCTCTCAGTCCCATAATAAATCCAAACTTTTACTTGTTCTCTCAGCCCCACCAGAGGAAGTTGACTTTACCATATGTATATATATATATATATATATATATATATATATATATATGTGTGTGTGTGTGTGTGTGTGTGTGTGTGTGTGTGTGCGCGCGCGCGCGCAAGTATATATATATATATACGTATATATATATACGTATATATATATGCATACGTATATATATATATACGTATATATATATATACGTATATATATATATACATATATCCAAGCAAGGCTCTTGCCACACTCAGAGAGGAGGAATATTCCCCCTGACATGCTCAGGTAAAATGGAATAGTTTCTTCTACCTTGGCTATTCCTTTGGGAAGTATTTAATTGTGGCTGAGGTAAACTCCCACCCACCCACCCAATTGGCCCAAGATGCAAAGGTTCTCCCTCTACTCCCTCTACTTTCATGGTTTATGTGGCCCTTTAATCCAATGAAAAACTCAGAACCTACCATTCTCTGAAAAAGCTCAGAATCTCATTAGTCTACTTAAGAGCCCTTTGCACCCACCAGTCAACTGGGATGATCACTAACCTTATGTTAGCAAAGACGATACTGACCCAGGGCCTAAAGACAACATGGAAAGGCTGATAACCTGTGGTCTTCACCACCCCTACAGCAGTCATCCCATGGGTCCACCACACCCAAGTGAAGAAGGTTACAGAGCACAATTACAGATGGGTCATAACCATGTACTCCAACCCACTAAGGACAAGACTAACACAGGCCCTATGACTGTGATTGTTCTATTTTGTCATCGTTGTCTCCCTGTGTGAAGACCTATAACCCCCATAAGCCAATACATTGGGTTTGGGAGTTAAGAGATACCAAATGCAGGGAGTTCATAGCCAATCTATCCACTGAGACCCAACTCCCCCTTAGGAATAGATTTCTGTAAAATATTACATTTAGAGGCAACTGGGAGCAGAGGCTACAAAAAGTGTGCTCCTAGGGCTGTCAGTCCATTATTGAAGAAAAGGGACTCCAACCAACCCAATACTATGCCTGCCCTTCTGGCACTCCTTCCCCCTCGCCAAGAACTGCCAAGAGCCAGGTGAATATCATTATGCTTAGTGGGGTTGCAAAGCAAATTCCTCCCAGGAGTACTGAAGCCTTCATTCCAAGCCATAGAAAGGAAATCAAAAAAACTTTTCTTCTCTATGCTGACAGAATATTGCATTCTTTCTTTGTTTCTAAATTCCATGAGAATTTGCTTTCACCATTTTCTTTGAAATAGGTGTGTAAACTAACACATTAGCATAATCTGGAAGTTTCTGAGAGATCCAGATGCAGACCCACTAGGTAAGAATTTGTACTTTATAAAGATGCCTGGATAATTCAGATGCACATAAATATCTACACCAGCGTGTTGGTCCATTCAGCACTACCAGACTCTGCAATGTGAACATTCAATATTCCGTCTGAGAGCTCAACCACTTAATTTTTAAATTGAAACAAATTAGTACATCAATGTTATTAGGTTTACTTAAAATACAGGTTAATGTTGCCAAACTTTTATCCTTTTAATTCCTTCTTATAATAAATGATCTAGAAGTGTAAAAACAGCGTGGAGAACAGTAGAATGTACTTTTATTCCAAATGACACTTACAACATCTGAAGTTATCCGCATCCCCCAAGTTATCCCCATCCCCTAAGCAAGCACGATGTTTGTAGTACAAGGCAGTAAAATAAAATGTCCCATATACAGTCACTGCCTTTGATAAGATGGTGTGTTCCTAGACTGTATCAATAGAAGTTATATGTGATAAATGTATGATCAGAGCAAACTCTATTGTACATATTAAAATACATTATTCTAAATGAATAATCATTTCTCCAATGTTTGTACTTACTATATCATGACGTGTGGATTATTATGTCACAAGTACAGACAGGAAAAAATATTGTTGCAATTGTTATTCAAAAAATATGATGAGATACTATTAGATTTTCTTTCCCATGATAATAGACTGAAAAAGAGGAGATTTCTTTTTAGTATCCAGTAGGAGAGAGAGAATATGAGTGAGTGTGTGAGATGAGGACCCAAATGAGATAAAGGAAGATATGCAGCATGAGAACTTGAAGACCACTATCCTTATTTAAAACTTGGTCTCTGGCTGGATACTAGGATGCCTGAAAGCCACTGGATAGCAGCTATATACCTAAAATGTCTATCACCTTTCACTCAATGGAGTTCACCCTTCAGAAAAGCCAAATTCCACCACATCAACAGAAACAATTCATACAAAAAAAAAAAAAAAAAAAGACCAGATGATTAGCCTGCATGGGGACCAGCAAAGCATACTCACGCTTTGAAAGGATGTATAGTATCTATGTCCCAGGCAATCTGAATATCTAAGAAATTACTAGATATTGAACCTGTGAGAAATTGATATATCAATATCCAAAACATAGAGGGAACACTTGTTAGTTTGGATCTGTTCTAAAATGTTGTAAATTTATATTATTTCATGTGCTGTGCTCCAAATTTCTGATTCTTCATCTCAAGCCTAACAGTGCACCCCTGAAGTTGCTGCTTTGCATTCATCATAATTTTATACTGTAGACATTATTATTTTCAGTCATAATTGGAAATAGAGTAAGAACCTCTATTTCTAATTTCTTAGATAATTTGTTCACAAATACACATAAATACAATTCTCCAAATAGCCAGATCTAGGATTAAAGTCATGCACCACCACCAATCAGTGCAAATGGCAATTTCTATATTTGTCTGATTCTATGACTGCAACACAACACTGTATGATACAAAAATAAACCACAACAAGAAATATGTATTATTATTGAGAAGATTTTTCTTCAAGAAGTTTGTGGAATTCTGCCATGAGAAGAGATAAAAGGCATTCTAGAAAAGGTAAAGAGCTGAATTAAGTGCTTGGAATGAATAGAGGGACAAGCCAGGCAAAGATTCAGCACTCAAACAAATGGACCAACTCATTGACAAACCCAAAGGTCAGATAACTTGAAATGGATCAGAGGGGCTCACTATTTCTAGATGAAAGCAGCAGATTTGGGGATGCCTTGTTTAAGCTTGTGATAAAGAGTCAGAAATCTAGTGCACAGCATATGGAATGATATAAATTTCCAACATTTCAGAACTGACAGGTGTTCCCCCTCTATGTTTTGGATAATTATATGTCCATTTCTCACAGGTTTGATATCATCATTTTTAGTAATTCCTTAGAGATTTAGAATATCTGCCTCTGTATTCTTTCTTCAGATTTCATGTGTTCATTATTTTCTACTTAGTTTTGTTCCTTTTACACTAGTTCCTACAAGTGTGCATTGTAAAGTCAGCACTAAAATCAAAGTAATGACTCTGTACCTAAGAAATTATGTTGATCAGCAGTCTCACTCTGTTTACTGGGGGCTATTTTAAAAAGGAGAAATAAAAGCACATCAGTCCATCAGTCCTTCCCAGAGATACTTTTACTCATTTGATTTGGAGTAACACACAAGCATTAAATTGCCAGAAAACCTTCCCTGGGAGATGTCAGTATATAACTAAGGTCAAAATGAGTGCCTGGCAGTGATCTTGGAGAGATCCTTGATATGAACACTGCTGGTTATTTTATTCGAAAGTCGAAATAAATTCCTTTTGAATGAGAAACTGAAGTCTGGGAACAAAGAAAACAATCAAATAAGTTGTCCTTATCAAAAGTAGGGAAGTGGAAAGGAATAGGATGGAAATCTTTTCTTTTATCAGGAAAACTTTGTTAAATCCTCTGCTTTATAAAGATTTTATTGTTAATTATGCTTATATGGGGGAGGTATGTGTGCACATGACTACAGAGTCCATACAGGACATCAGACTCCCTGGAGCTAGAGTTTTAATTTTGAGCTGCCCAACATGGGTAAGAAATTCAGGTCATCTAAAAGAGAAAATAATGATCCTGAACAGTAAACTATCCCTGCAGCCCCAATGCCTTTGTTTTTAATAACACACATATGCACACATACTCTTCTCACATTTGTTAAACCTTATTCATTTTCCCTGCATTTTAAACAAAAGCCCAGACTTCTGCTGGTGGGGAGAAGAGAATCATCTACTGTAAAATTTGAGGAGGCTATGTGGAAGCTTTTAAAAGTGCACCAGTATGAACCACTGCCACCACCACAGAAAGTGATGTGGACAGTTATCAAAAAATAGACCCACCCTCTTACCTAACTATAACACTCCTGGCATATACCCAAAAGACTCTAAGTCCTACCAAAAATATTTACACATCAGTGCTTATTGCTACTGTCTTCACAAAAACAAGAAAATAGTCTCAAACCAGCTGCCTATTGACTGTGAATGGATAACGAAAAGATGGCACATATACACTGGAATTTTAGTCAACCAAAAAGAAAACCAAAGTTACAATATTTAAAGGAAAAGTGGATGGTACTCAGACTCCAAAGAAGACAAATGCAAAGTGTTCTTTCTTGAACATATAAACTAGCTTTTAATTTAAACATATGCATATTTGTGTGAATGGGCCAGAAAACTAGAAAGGGACAGATGAGAGGGGCAATGAAGTTTTAAGGGAGAGAAGAGCAATTTAAAGTGGGGGGAGGGATACTGGAAATGGAAGGATAGGAAGAGGAGTGTGAGAAAAGAGAAATAAGAGAGTCGCCCAAAATTAAGGTGCACGAAGCTTCCCTAAAGAAATCTCCTATATTATATGTGTATTTAGAAAAGGAAAAAACTGTCAGAAGTCTTGGTTCCTAACCCAACTTGTACTTTGCCTGCTGGAATAAATGTTCATTTAAATTTCAAATTTTGTATTATATTTCTTCCAAGAAAATGTCCTTGTTTATAGACCCAACTCCTGCAGCTCTCCCTCCGCCAGGACTGGACAGAAAGATTTTCTTTGAATCAGGCCATTGGTCATCATTTCCCTTTTACTTACTAGAAAGATGGGGTTATCTAATCCCCATCATGCTTTTGCTTTTGTCTTTATACTTTATTTTATTTTGAATAAGAGGAAATCTAGGAATATACCTCATCGTAAATCTCACTAGTCTTGGTTCCAAGTTCAAACAAAGATCTATAAGCCCCACTCTAACATGAAAATATAGAAGATAAAGAACACCTGGAAGAACTTTGCAGAGCTAAACTTTACTTAAAGCTAGGAAGCCACAATCCCAGAAACATGAACACATACATTCATTCTGCAGTGCCTAGAGTGACTAGTTCCTGCAGATTGCCAATTAGCATGTCACTTTATAAATCCATTGTAAAGAAAAACTTTTACATGTTTGCCTCAAGCTCTTTTAAAGGTATGCATTGTACAGTTTTCTTCAGCATGTCTACTATAGAATATGATACCTGAGATTCAGTCAGTTAAGTTTTGATAGAGAAAAAATGAAAGAAGAATAGGGAAGGCAAACAAAACATAGTTTTGGTCATTGATTTGAATCCACAGAAACCAGAAGAATGTCCAGACCAGATTGACTTACCCTCCAGTTTTAGCCCGGTGTTCCTCTCTACATACATACTGCTTTTCAAATTGCTTAATAATCATAACAGAATGACTTATCACACTTAAATTCAAGGTAAGAAAACAAATTATGGGGGGACAAAGATGGCACACAATCTCACAAAAAATAAAAGACTGAGGTACTATGATTATGATTATTATTATTTAATTCCATTTTACATTCAACTTAAGTTCCCCTCCAACCCCTCATACTGCCCCTCACCTCACCTCCCTCTCATACACTCCTCCAGCAAAAAGGGCTCCCATAGGTAGTTGTCACGTCTGGCCCATTAAGTTGGTGTAAGACCAAGCCCCCTTGCCCACTGTGTTAAGGCTGAACATGGCATCCCATAATAGGGAATTGGCTTATGCACCAGGGATAGATTCTGGTCCCACTGCCAGGGGCCCCTCAGATAGCCAAGCTTCACAACTGTCTCCCACATATAGAAGACCTAGTTCAGTCCCATGGAGGCTCCACAGATGTAGGTCCAGAATTCATGAGCTTGTTCAGCTTTCTGTAGATTCTTCATCATGTTCTTGACCAACCTTGCGCATATATTCTCTCCTCCATCTCTTGGACTGGATTCCCAAAGTTTGACCTAGTGCTTGGCTGTGGATCTCTGCATCTGGTTCTATTATTACTGGATGAATGCTCTATTATGACAATTGATCAAAGAGGAAGTCTAGTTGGGGCACCATTTCCACTATTGCTAGGAGTCTTATCTAGGCATATCCTTGTGGATTCTTGGGAGTTACCTAGCACCAGGTTTCTCCTTAACCCCATAGTGGCTCTGTCATTTAATGTATCTCTTTCTTACTCTCCCTCTTCATCCCTCCCACTATCCCATTCTAGAAAAAACATCCTAAATGAGGTAACCCAGTCTCAGAAAGACAAACACAGTAATACTCACTCATAAGTGGATATTATATGTAAAGCAGAGGAAAAACCACACTACAATCCATAGCTCCAGAGAGACACTTGGATCACACTGAGAAGGGAATCAGATGAGATCTCCTGGGTAAACTATATGGGGAGGGTCAGTAAAAGAGAAAGGATAAAGACTGAGCTTTTAATATACAAGTTTGTGGCTGATCCACAAACCTATGTGTGTAACATAAGACAACTTATCTTCTCAATCAGGAATGAGACTCTCATACCAGTGTGTTTCCCATGTGCACTTATCAAGTACACAGATAGTACTCTCATGGCATGGCAGTGAGCTTGCAGAAATTAGGCTAATGATGCTATAAAGGTCTCATTATTCAGCTTGGAGTTTCCATTGACCCTTATGTACTTAAGAGATGTATTCAAATGCAATAATTCTGTAGAAACCAGCTATATTTAATACAAATCCCTCTGTCACATTTGAAACAATTTCTTTTTATTTCATCCTCAAGACATAAAAGAAATATATCTGATGATCTTTCTTTTAATAAGACAAATTCATTACAAATATTATAATTTGTACTCTTTATATATAGTAAATATATAATATAAATGTAATGTAAGATAAATATTCTCAATACACTCAGCACTAGGCATCCTCTTTTTTCTTTGAGCTTTCCTTCTTTATTGGATTTATACAGTATCTTTTCCCTCAAATGCTGAAGGTTCCAGTCCAAAACTTTTAAGCTACAAACATCATTTCACCATAATGAAGCTGGCTCCATCTTGCAGAGCAGAATATCATAAGTTTACCCAGAGGTGGACCACTAAATCCAAACAAGGTAAACCTTTATAAGAGTACAAAGCAAGGAAAGTGAGGACAGTGGACAGAGGAACACAACTAACTGTGAAAGAGGAGGAAGGAAAGTGGACAGAGGAACACATCTAACTGGGGGAGAGGAGGGACCTTTTTCACCTGAGGCATCCAGAAAAAAAATGCAGCCTCCCTGTTTCCATGAAGCTCATTTGTTAGGTTGGGAGGCTAGAGTATGTGAGTGGGAGGTGGGAAGAAATCAGTGACCAGGAGTACAGCAGAAACAATGACACAAAAATGGAGATTGTTTTAGTAATTAGTAGGGAAGAGAGGTACAAGTGAAATTTGAGTTGTCAGGACTGTTTGATAACAAGTCAGGAAGCATGTATTATGAAGGATTCTGGACAGGAGGAAATTTTGTCATTTTTCTTCTAGGAAGACATCAGTGTCTAGTGGGAGAAACTGCATTAACTTGTCTTCCAGAAAGAATAATCTCACACAAGCCTTACACCAAAATTAACAAGTTATATGGTTAGCCTGTAATTTCCTAATTATTTAAGGAATTTAATTTAAGGAAAAGTCACATTTGTGAATAATTTCATAACTAGTTTCAGTAGATGCTTGGGACACACCCCTCTCCATTAAAAAAAAAAAAAAAAGGAAAGTACAGAAAGCCAAGAAAAAACAATTAACCAGGCGAAGGAAACGGTTCAAGACTTGAAAACTGAAATTGAGAAAATAAAGACAACACAAACGGAAGGAAGGCTGGAAATTGAAAAGCTGGGCAAAAAATCGGAAACCACGGACACAAGCATAACCAATAGAATTCAAAAGATGGAAGAGAGAATCTCAGGAGCAGAAGATAAACTAGAAGAAATAGATTCATCAACCAAAGAAAATCATAAATCCAACAAAGCCTTAACACAAAACACCCAGGAAATGTGGGACACCATGAAAAAGCCAAACCTAAGACTAATAGGCATAGACGAAGGTGAGGAAGCCCAGCTCAAAGGTGCTGAAAACATATTCAAAAAAATCATCGAGGAAAACTTTCCAAATCTGAAGAAGAACATGCCCATGAAAGTACAAGAGCATACCGAACCCCAAATAGGCTGGACCAAAGAAAAAAGACCCCTCGACATATAATAATCATAACACCTAGCATACAGAATAAAGAAAGACTATTAAGAGCAGCAAAGGAAAAAGGACAGGTAACATATAAAGGCAGACCTATCAAAATTACACCTGACTTCTCCATGAAACCCTCAAGGCCAGAAGGTCCTGGATAGATGTTCTAAAATTATTAAGAGAACACGGATGCCAGCCTAGGCTACTATATCCAGCAAAACTCTCAATCAATATAGATGGAGAGAACAAGATATTTAATGACAAAACCAGGTTTTCCCAATATGTATCCACAAATCAAGCCCTACAGAAAGTATTGGAAGGAAAACTCCAACCCAAGGAAGGTAACTACGCCAACAAAAATGTAGGCAACAGATAATCCAACTACACCAGAAATCTAGGGTGAAGCAGAACAAATATATTCACAATACCACTGCCAACAACAAACCTAAATCAAACAAGCATCAACAATCAATGGACCTTACTCACCCTCAACATTAATGGTCTTAACTCACCTATAAAAAGACACATGCTAACAGAATGGATATGAAGACAGAATCCATCCTTCTGCTGCACACAAGAAACACATCTTAGCTTCAAAGATAGACATTACCTCAGGGTAAAGGGTTGGGAAAAGATTTTCCAATCAAATGGAAATAAGAAGCAAGGAGGCATAGCTATCCTAATATCTAACAAGTTAGACTTCAAACCAAAATTAGTCAAAAGAGATGAAGACAGTCATTTCATATTCATCTCAGGAGAAATCCATCAACACAAAGTCTCAATTCTGAACATCTATGCCCCTAATACAAAGTCACCCACATTCGTAAAAGAAACACTACTAAAACTCAAAGCTCATATAAAACCTCACACACTTATAGTGGGAGACTTCAATACACCACTCTCAACACTAGACAGGACCACAAATCAGAAACTCAACAAAGAAACAAAAGAATTAACAGAAGTTATGTCTCAACTGGGGTTAACAGACATCTATAGAACATTCTATCCAAAGACAAAAGAATATACCTTCTTCTCTGCTCCACATGGAACCTTCTCTAAAATCGACCACATACTAGGAGACATAACAAACCTCAACAGATACAAGAGAATAGGAATAGTCCCCTGTATTTTATCGGACCACCATGCTTTAAAATTGGAATTCAACAACAACACAAATAGCAGAAAACCTGCAAACTCATGGAAACTTAACAATATGCAATTGCACCACTCCTGGGTCAAACAAGAAATAAAGAAAGAAATTAAAGACTTACTAATATTCAACGAGAATGAGGATACAACATACCCGAAATTATGGGACACCTTGAAAGCAGTGCTACGAGGGAAGTTCATTATACTAAGTGCCCATATGAAGAAAACAGAGGATTGTCACATAAAAGAATTAACAGCCCAACTGAAAACATTAGAACAGAGAGAAGCGAGTTCACCCCGCAGAAGTTGACGCCAGGAAATAATCAACTTGAGGGCTGAAATCAACAAAATAGAAATCAGGAAAACAATACAAAAAATCAATGCAACAAAGAGTTGGTTTTTTGAGAAAATCAACAAGATAGACAAACCTTTATCAAAATTAACGAAAAAGCAGAGACAGAACATGCAAATCAACAAAACCAGAAATGAAATGGGGAACATAACAACAGACACAGAGGAAATCCAGACAATTTTCAGGTCATACTTTGAAAATCTGTATTCCACAAACATTGAAAATTCAAAGGAAATGGACAAGTTTCTGGATAACTATCACTTACCAAAATTAAATCAAGAACAGACAAACAACTTAAATAGACCTATAACCCGCAATGAAATAGAAGCAGTCATCGAAAGCCTTCCAACCAAAAAAAGTCCAGGGCCAGATGGATTCAGTGCAGAATTCTACCAGACATTCAAGGAAGAACTAATACCACTACTCCTCAAACTATTCCACAAGATAGAAACAGAAGGTTTATTGCCAAACTCTTTTTATGAGGCCACAATAACTTTGGTACCCAAGCCTCACAAAGACACAACTAAGAAAGAAAACTACAGACCAATATCCCTGATGAACATCGATGCAAAAACACTCAATAAAATACTGGCAAACCGAATTCAAGAATACATCAGAGAAATCATCCACCATGACCACGTAGGCTTCATACCTGGAATGCAGGGATGGTTTAGCATACGAAAATTGATCAACATGATCCACCATATAAACAAACAGAAAAAGAAAAACCATATGAATATCTCCCTAGATGCGGAAAAAGCCTTCGACAAAATTCAACACCCTTTCATGATAAAGGTATTAGAGAGGTCAGGTATAACAGGAACATACCTAAACATAATAAGAGCAATATACAGCAAACCAACTGCCAGCATCAAACTGAATGGAGAGAAACTTAAGCCAATTCCTCTAAAATCAGGGACAAGACAAGGCTGTCCTCTCTCTCCATATCTCTTCAATATCGTACTAGAAGTTCTAGCTAATGCTATAAGACAACAAAAGGAGATCAAGGTGATCCAAATTGGAAAGGAAGAAGTCAAACTGTCTCTATTTGCAGATGATATGATAGTTTACATAAGCGACCCCATAAACTCTACCAGGGAACTCCTACAGCTGATAAACACCTTCAGCAAAATAGCAGGATACAAGATAAACTCAAAAAAATCAGTAGCCCTACTTTTTTCAGATGACAAAGAGGCAGAGAAAGAAATCAGAGAAATATCACCCTTTACAATAGCCACAAGCAACATAAAGTATCTTGGTGTAATGCTTACCAAACAAGTAAAAGACCTATATAATAAGAACTTTGTGACTCTAAAGAAAGAAATTAAAGAAGATACCAGAAAATGGAAACATCTCCCATGCTCTTGGTTAGGTAGGATAAACATAGTAAAAATGGCAATCTTACCAAAAGCAATCTACAGATTCAATGCAATCCCTATTAAAATCCCACCACAATTGTTCACCGACCTTGAAAGGATAATAATTAACTTTATATGGAAAAGCAAAAGACCCAGGATAGCCAAAACAACCCTATACAATAAAAGAACTTCAGGAGGCATCACCATTCCTGACTTTAAGCTCTACTACAGAGCTATAGTTCTGAAAACAGCCTGGTATTGGCATAAAAATAGACAGGTAGACCAATGGAATCGAATTGAAAATCCTGATATTAATCCACGCACCTATGAACACCTGATTTTCGACAAAACAGCTAAAATTATACAATGGGGCAAAGACAGCATCTTCAACAAATGGTGCTGGGACAATTGGATGAGGGTGTGTAGAAGACTGCAGATAGATGCATGTCTGTCGCCATGCACAAAACTCAAGTCGAAATGGATCAAAGACCTCAACATCAATCCAGCCACATTGAACCTCTTAGAAGAGAAAGTAGGAGGTACCCTTGAACAAATTGGTATAGGAGATCGCTTCTTGAATATAACTCCAGGGGCACAGACACTGAAAGAAACAATTAATAAATGGGACCTCTTCAAACTTAGAAGCCTCTGTAAGGCAAAGGACACAGTTGACAAGACCAAATGGCAGCCCACTGACTGGGAAAAGATTTTCACTAATCCTATATCCGACAAAGGGCTGATCTCCGAAATATACAAATAACTCGGGAAACTAGTCAACAAAACACCAAATAACCCTATTAAAAAATGGGGTACAGAAAGAATTCTCAATAGAGGAAATCAAAAAGACTGAAAGACACTTAAGAAAATCCTCCACATCCTTAGCTATCAGGGAAATGCAAATCAAAACAACCTTGAAATACCATCTTACCCCTGCCAGAATGGCTAAAATTAGAAACACCAGTGATGGCTTATGTTGGAGAGGATGTGGAGAAATTGGAGCACTCCTCCACTGCTGGTGGGAGTGCAAACTCATACAGCCATTTTGGAGATCAGTATGGCTGTTCCTCAGGAAAATGGGAATTAGTTTACCACAGGGCCCGGCAATCCCCCTATTAGGTATATACCCAAAGGATTCACATCCATGCAACAAAGACATCTGTTCAACTATGTTCATAGCAGCACTATTTGTAATAGCAAGAATCTGGAAGCAACCTAGATGCCCCTCAATTGAAGAATGGTTAATGAAGATGTGGCACATCTACACAATGGAATACTACTCTGCAGAAAAAAATAATGGTATCTTGAAATTCGCAGGCAAGTGTATGACACTTGAAGAAACCATCCTGAATGAGGTAACCCAGTCACAAAAAGAGGAACACAGTATGTACTCACTCATATATGGATTTTAGAACTAGATCAAAGGATCACCAGCCTATAATTCACATCACCAGAGGAACTAGGATACAAGGTGTATTCTAAGAGATTCATATAAAGTCCCTCACAGAACTGGGAAGGGACAAGTCCCCCAGAGCTCAGGTGAAGTGGGGGAGGACAGCGAATGGAGAGAGAAGTAGGAGAAAATGAGGGGGAGGAGAGGAAGGCATGTGCAACCAGGAGGATTGAGTCTGGTTAGGAATAGAAGATAGGAAAGAGAGAGAGAGACAGAGACAGAGAGAGAGAGAACCTAAAAGAGGGAGCCAATATTGGTTTGAAGATAAAGTTGAACACAAAGAAAGGTCTAGAGAACTACAAGACTGCTCCCAACTAACAATCTCAGCTTCCGTGGAAAGACTATCATAAATGCCCTTCCCGGAGAGAGAGATCAACAACTAACTTCTCCATGGAGCCTTCAACTAATGCCTGTTGAATATAGGAGCAAACACCCATACATAAACACTGAGTCGAACTAGAACCCAGAAGCAGATGGAAAGGACAAGACCATGTGGCAGAAGCACATAGAGACAGCTTACCTAAACAACGAGGAGCTAAGGGCCACTAGACTGATAGCTGGGAAGCCAGCAGGGGACTGCCTCGGGGGCCCCCCTGAATATGGGTCTCAGCCAGAAGGTCTGAGCAGTCTGAAAGACCTCAGACAGTGGAGCCAGGATGTATCCCTGGTGCACAAGAGGACTTTGCAAGCATATCCCCCATGGAGGGATGACTGCCTTGTTCTGGAGACAGGAGAGAGGCCCTAGTCCCTACTTCACAGGACCTGTCATATCTACATGACCCCAACTGGATGGCATTCCCCTGTGTATGGGGTTGTGGTGGGGGGATGGGAGGGGAGGGTGGTTTGAGTGCATATGTGAGAGGGCAGAGAGGGTAGAAGGGAGAGGAGGGAGGGAGGGCTGAAGGGAGGGAAGGAGGGAGGGAGGGAGGGAGGGAGAGAGGGAGGGGGAACTGGGATCGACATGTAAAATAATAATTAAAAAAAATTCTTTGACTCCAAAATTTAAGTTGAAGGACAAGTTACTGGGGAAAAGGATTCCTATTTTTGTTTCCACAGAAAATGAAGGGATGTGGATTCCTTCCAGACTAATGTGGTTTGATCACGCCAGACCGCCTGAAACAGAGAACAGGCTGATCCTACATTCAAAACAGCTGGACAAAACAGCCCTACAGACTACAGCTAGGATATTTGAATCTTCTTCGAATCCCCCAAGACAGCGCCCCTTACCAGCAGGAAGTAGTTTCGAAAGAACGATGCCCAAATTCCCAAATATTGTGTATAAATGTTTGTTTTCATTTAATTGGACTTTGTTATATAAAATTAAATTTAAAAAAAAGAAAAAAAATCATGGCTATGTTGTCCATATTTTCCCCTTCAATTCCCAAGGGCTTCTAAAACCAACACAGGAGATTCATAGAACAACCTTATCAAACTGTAGATGTAAAACCCTTACTACTGCTCAGTGTCATAATTCAAATGTTTTGTCCGTTTATCCAGCTGTTCCAGGAACCACCCATGGCAATGGGTACCACTAGACGAAGGTTAAACCTCTGCAGATCACTGGGGGAACTCACAATATTCAAATAAATGAACAACATGGGGCATAGTAAAGTAAAGAGACTCACAAAGAGACACTTCAATGAAAAAGAGGAAATAGCTTTTGGGAAATTTGTACTTTGTCCCAGAATGGCAAACCTTTAACAAAGCTTTTCTTTTACATGTTTTGTTTCTTAGCAACACTGCAAAAGGAGAGACTTTTCCTATCTACTCTTACCTAACAGCATTTTGTCTCTCAGATATGTGGGAGACTAATGTTTTAAAGCATCAGTTTAATCAAATACCAATGCATAAATTTTCTTAGAATACTAGAATGATGAAATTGTTGTTAATTATATTATTTATGTTATATTTATATAATTTATATTAATTATAATAATGCATCATAATCAATTATATAGTGTCCTAATTAAAACATAAGGCTTAAGACATTAAGAATACAGACACAAGGACAAAATTTTCCTTCAGATTTTTCAACATGTCAACTAGATGACTTTAGGAAGACAGCCAAATTCCACCAGGTGCAAGCCTGTAATATCAGCTTTCTAGGAAACTGAGACAGGAAGATTTTATATTCAGTGACTGCCCAGATAATTTGGTGAGGCGCTGTCTCTAAATAAGAAAGCAGAAAGAGTGCTGGGGACATAGTTTTCTAGGAGGTGACTTATCTACCTGCATGAGACACTGGGTTCAGTCTCTAGGAGCACAAGGAATTGCAAAAGCAGAGTTCCAAAGTCTTGAGAGTCAACTAAGGCTTAGTATTAAGATAAGGTGGCTTAGAATTACAATGAATTCATAAAATTTGTGTGGTGGTTTAATGGGGTAAAAATGAGATCATGTTTTTAGAGCAATTGGTGTAAGGATTCTGTGATCATCATTTTCAGTTTTATTTTATTTTTTTTTTTTTTTGTTTTCATTTTGACTACTTGAGTCACAACTTCACTATGTAGCCCTAGCTAATCTTAACTCTAGGTCTGTCTGATTCAGCTTCCTAAATGCTGCAATTACATGCATACAGCACCACACCTGGCATCCACTGGCTTCTGTCAACATCATTATTGTTATACTAAAACTATTATCTAAGCCAGGAAAGAATTTATAACTTTGATGTCATTGCATGTCCTGTGTCTAAACTTTCTACTATTTTTAAATGCTTTATTTTGTTCTTGCAAATTCTACCACTTTATAGTTCATACAATTTACTGTTTATTTCTGTTCATGTATGGTACGTCTTCCATGTTAGCATAGAAACACTTATCAGACAGGTCTGTATTCTTATTCCTGCATCAGGGCCACCAGCCTCTTACACAGCAGAGGCCAACAAAAAAGGGGGGAGGGATGAAACAATAAAATTGCCTCAGCACATAGTGCAGGCTGCATAAATCTGTTTAGTTGGTATCAAAGGCTATAAAGAAATATGTGTGTCCAAAAAGCAAAGAGTATCTGGAAATCAGATGTGGGGTGTGTGTGTGTGTCTGTGTGTGTGTGTGTGTGTGTCAGCGCCCAACATGCACAGCCATTGCCTATGAGACAGGGGAACTCAGTGAGTAGTGCCTGATTTCTTGCTGATTGAAAGCTGCTTAATGAATTATGGCTGCTTAGCATAACAGGGAGCCAAGTAAATTTGAAGTGGGCCTGGTTGATCAGCAGAGTGATTTAAATGTTAGAAAATAGGATTTCGGATGAGAGGCTAAGGGAATTGGGGTGATTTAGCCTAGAGAAGAGTAGAGGAAGATGCTACATAGCAGACGAAGGCCAGCTGTTCTCCATTTTTCCAGACTAATCCACGTAATGAAATTCAGGAGGTAATGTGTTAAAATAAATTCACTGAGGGACCTTGGGTTTTTTAGCATACATTTGTATTATGACTTTGTGGGGAGTTTCAAATTAAAATTATAGTGCAGAATTATAGTTCAAAATAAAACTGCAATGGAAATAATAATTACCTGGAAATACATATATGGGTTTAAATTAAATGTAATAGTAGCCACAATACAAAATATATGCAAAGAAGTCTACATACTTTGAGTGTAAAGCCTTCACTGATCAAATTAACTGTATTCTCATTATTTCCAAGATAACTGTTGTTTTGGTGAGAGTTTGATATGGAAGGATTTGTTACAGGCTTTTCCCAGGAGATAAACTAGTCTAAAACTTTATGCATAAAAGAAATATGCAGAATAATTAATGCCACTGAGTTTGACATAATCTCGATTCGGTAATAAAAGTACTAGGGTTTGATGGTTTGGAATAATGGTTTTAGCTTTCATCTCACTTTATGGAATTTACTTTACAAAACACATCAGTTATATAACATTATGAATGCATTAAAACAAATTGCACCTTCAAAATGTGTCATTTTATGAGTCTCTTAGTAAAGAATTATTTTGCAGCTTAAAATCATCTTTATATGAATAATTTCTGAGGCTATATACTTAATGAATATTTTAGAGCTGAACATACCTATGCAAAAATTTATTTTCTAATTTTTCCCAGAGGATGAATGTTTGCCTTAGTCATTTTCTATATAGGGTTTCCTTGTCTGACCAATCATTTAGAGTTTACTTATAGACTGGAGGCACATCTAAATTACATCATGTCCAGAAATAGTTACCTCGGTATACTGAAGGCTTACTACAAACAAACACTGTCTGTCTCCCATTTCTATAACTCCCAAAACCCTTCATGTAAGCATTACTGTTTTTTTATACAAACCATTTTCCAGGAAGTTCTCTAAAATGATACTACTAATGGTTAGCCTTGTTGTCATCTGTCCCAAAATGTAGGACTCTCAAACATATGCCTATCAGTTTCAAATGCTTCTACTAAAATTGACTATATACAAGAGTAACAATCAAAGGAAAAGTTTAAATAGTGTTTTCTATTTTTATTTGGTTTTTAGGATTTTGAGACAAAGTCTAATGCCAC
The DNA here is from genome assembly GCF_943737965.1 of Phodopus roborovskii. Lineage (NCBI taxonomy): Eukaryota > Metazoa > Chordata > Mammalia > Rodentia > Cricetidae > Phodopus > Phodopus roborovskii. The sequence continues at coordinate 21,929,956 of NW_026126433.1, forward strand.
CTAGGAAGGCCTTAAGCTCACTATGTATCCAATCTCTCTCTCAATTAGTGGACATTACAGGCACACAGCACTGTTTCTAGAAAATACAAAAATATGGGGTTCATGTATTAAATAAAATATTTATAGAGGTGGGTGTAACAAAACAGTTGGGGTTAGAATAATATTAAATAGAATCAATCTTGGCTGCAAGTGTTTGCCATCACTAATCAGCATCTCCTCTGACTTAGATTATTTTCAAAATCTGTATGCATATAAATTTGTGTTTGCATACACATGAAAAAGTGAAATAAAATTATGAGGGTGCAATATTTCTTAAAATAGGATATGGTGACAAATGTATGAAATTCCAACACTCTAGGGTATGAAAGAGGAGGATCATGAGTTCAAGGACAACTGGATAACACAGGGAAACATTACTTTATAAAGTCAAGGACTGGGGATGCAGTTTACCAATCATGCTCTAAGAGTGGTAGGGTTTATCCTAATTCAGGGATATAAGAGATATTGAATATCCATGAAGATTTTAAATTGTACATCTTTAGCAGATGTAGAAGTCAAGCCTTAATCTTTTCATGTCAAGACAGTAAACTTTGGAGTTCAAAGTGAGTGTGGGAAGCATGCTCTTGATTCTGTGCTTACCATTTCCTTTTCTGTAATTCTTTTTTATTGTCACTGTTTTTTAGATTATAATATAATTACGACATCTCTCCTTTCATTTGTCTCCCTCCAAACATTATCATATACCCATCCCTACCCTCCTACAAATTCATGGTCAACTTTTTCACTATTTAGTATTGCATGCATATATGTATATAATTTATATATTCCTAAACATAACCTTTCAATCCATGTTATATTACTTTGATGTTTGTTTTCACATCTGACCATTTGGCCCTAGATGATCAATTGGTATGATCTTAATGCCTCCCTCTCTGAGGACTAGCTTTCATGGTACCAGAAGGTACCATACATGCTTCCAAAGATGGGAAGTAACCAACAGTTCTACCCAGCTATGACCCCTATGAACCACACTAATTACCACCAAGGCAAGATAATACTAATGGTTAAGTAATGACACACATACCTTGGCAGCAACCAGCAGCTCTCTAATTGAACTTAATACCTGTTCAACAACAGGGACACCATGCCTATTACTGGAAACCTTGACAACTACACAGGACTAATGAAGTCATCATCACGAGAAGAGCACCTACAGTCACCAATTTACTAAACCATCTTCTTCTCTAGTAACAGTCCTTTTCTGTCATTCCTTTTTTTTTTTTTTTTTTTTTGATAATTTTTTATTTAAATTTGAAACAAGTTTGTTTTACATGTCAATCCAGTTCCCTCTCCCTCCTATCCTCTCCTGTTCCCCTACAATCTCCATCCCATCCCCTTTCTGCTCCCCAGGGAGGGTGAGGCCTTCCATGGGGAGTCATTAAAGTCTGTCCTATTATTTGGAGCAGGAACTAGGTGATGGGAGATGTCATTTATTGATACAAATCTAAGGTCAATTTTATGATATGTGTATTTCTCCTCTTGTTTTGGTATTGCGTTTATATAGCTCATTTAAAAAGGTAATTAGTACAGATTATAGATAGTTATCTATAATAGTCAAAACTTATAGTGTTAGTTAGGTTTTCTAGATATATAGAGATATATTTGAGATGAATAAATATTCTTCAAACCTTTCAAAGACCTACAGAATGTGACATTTAAAATGGTTTAGGGTTTTTCTTGACAGCGAGACATAACTACTACTAGCAACACCACCTACATCAAGAAGGAAGATGAACATCAAAGAAATTTGTTATGGAGTTAACTCCCAATATGACAAGACTAGCCATTTAGGCAAGATACTGCTCTTGTCTAGACTGTTTAACTATATGCTTTATAAAGTAGATGTGCAGGACCCACAAAAAACGACTGCTGATACAAGATGAACATTGCTACTTCATGGAAGAGTCTGTCAGACAGTTTACAGGACACAGACAAAATGACTAACAGGTTGCCAATACAGGAGGACAGTTTGAAGTGTCCTGCTTTGCTGAGGAGTCTGCCAGACACACTATGGCCTATAGGCTAAAGATAGGACACCACAGAAAATCTTCGAGTGACTAACCAGGTAGTAAATGTCTGTTTTATTTCTAGAGTTTATATATTATCCTTCTGTGGCCTTGATGGAGTTAATGACAAATAGGGTTATAGATTTCCTTAGTTACGATTAAAGATAAGTTACATTAAATCTTTAGACTCACAAAGATAGGATAGATGATAAAATATTTTCTTTAATTCTTGACAATGTTAATGGACTAAATATTGTTAACTACAGTTCTAATTTGAAAACTGTTTTATTATATATTTTACTATGTTAAAGTTAAAACCCTTCTTTTTATTTTAGATAGAAATGAGGATACAATGTCAGATATCATTCTGTAAATATGTTTCTCTTATTGGTTAATGAATAAAACACTGTTGGCAAGTAGGAAAGCAAGACAGGCTGGACTAGTAGACAAGGATATAGTAGAAGATTCAAGATGTAGAGACTTGAGAGACCAGATGTCTGGACCCTCTATCCGGTCAGATAAGACCACGTAAAAACACTTAGATTAATAGAAATGGGTTAATATTTAAGACAGAACTAGCCTAATAGAAATTTCAGTAAAAGGCCAACAGCTTTATATCTAATATAGTTTCTCTTTATGTTAGTTGGGGCTGACACAGCTGTGGGTCCAGGCTGGCAGGAAAACTACTCCTAACACCTAGGCCCTCTCCCATGTATCTAGGCTGAGGGAGTATCCCTCTATATGGAATTGGCTCCCAAAGTCCATTCGTTTACTAGGGATAAATATTGATCCAGTGCTAGAGGCCCCATAGACTGCCTAACTAACACCCACGTTCAGGAGGTCTGGGTAGGTCCTATGCTGGTTTCCCAGCTTTCAGTCTGGGGCCCATGAGCTCACCTTTGTTCAGGTCAGTTGTTTCTGTGGGTTTCTCCAGCCTGGTCTTGACCTGTTGCTCACCACTCCTCCCTTTCAGCAACTGGATTCCAGGAGTTCAGCTAGTGTTTAGCTGTGGGTGCCTGCTTCTGCTTCTCTCAGGTACTACATGAAGGCTCTAGGATGGCATATAAGGTAGTCATCAATTTATCTCATTATTGGGAAAGAACGTTTAAGGTAGCCTTTCCATTGTTGCTTAGCTTGTTAGTTGGAGTTATCATTGTAGATCTCTGGACATTTCCTTATTGTGATAGTTCTCTTTAAAGCTATAATGGCTCCCTCTATTATGGTTTTTTTTTACACTTCCATTCTAGCTTTGATGTTGGTATAGATGGAATAGAATGGCCACAATAGCCTATATTAGGTTTACATGCAGGTTAATGTGGTATGCTACATCTCCTGTGACAGAGTACTGTTTAATAATGCATTTGCAAAGAACTGTACTTTTAAATTGTCAGCATTTCAAATGCAAGATGGCAATACATAAGTATATTGCCTTCATTCCTCAGTCTTGTTTTCCTGTCTTCTGATTCATTCAAAGAGAATATTTCCTCTTCCTATTCACTCCCTAAATAGTTTTAACAGATGCATGAGCACCATCTCTTGCTAAAAATGAATCATAAATTTAAAGATTTTCAAGAATGGTTATCCCTAAACTGTTACCTTGTAAGCAGTAGCTATAAAATTGACTCAACTGTGGATAAAACTGGAGCAGCTACATCATCACATATTTTTTTTTTAATAAATTGTCCCTTGAAATTTTGAGGAAAGACAATTGTATATTCTTTCCCACAATAGAAATAAAAGCAAACAGGTAAGCTATGGTTCCATAGCCCTCTTGCTTTTCCACTGATCTAAAAACTCCAGACTCTTAAAACAAAAGCTGGCTGGTAGTCCAGTGTGCTCAGGCCTTGTCACAAACTGACTCAAGATCTCCACAAAGTCACAGATGATGCTGCATGACTACTGAGACTCTCTAGTCCCTCAGCTCTTAGTCTGAATTCCAGTCCTGTGCACTCCTTCAAGTGAGTTGTTCTTTTCCCAAGCTTTGTGTAGCGCCTCTTCTCTACAGACAGACACAGCAGAGCAGCACTGTTCCCCAACTCTAAAATTCTTAACCTTTTAAAACTCAACATTTAAAAAAATCCCAACTTCATATTTATTCAGCTTATAAGAAAATTAAATTACACAATGATGGTAACCTCACAGTTTCATAAAGTAAAGGAAGAAAACCCATTACAACCATATTATTCTATGTTTTGCACTTATAAAATCTGTTCAAAAAGTTTGCTCACTTAAGAAAAATGTAACCTGAGACCTAATATTGTTAAATGACCAAAAAGAATAAATACTAAGGGTGTGAATCATTTTCAGTGTCATAAAATTGTACTGTACCTTGGGATCTGTATATTAGTTTATATTGAAGAGGAAAGGTATTTCAAAGATTAAGTACAATTCTGTGTCTTGTATATTTTATCATAATATTAATAATAAAAGTTTTGCAAATCAATTTGGGAAAATAAATTGTAGTGAAATAGTACTTCTGTGGCACTGACCACGCCCATGGGGGGGTGGAGCCATGGGCGGAGGTGACCTGTAGAAGGAGGTCTGAGGAAGAGCCGGGAAAAGCTCTCTTGCTTGCGGGACTCGGACAGGAGAGCATCCGACGGAAATTGCTGGTGTTCATCTGTCTAGGCTGTAAGTTATTTCTCCCTGAATAAACATCTATTCGGCTTATTTGTTTATCCTGATCCTTATTTAACCGCAATAATAAATAGTTTGACTTGTCGTTCCCCAAGAGTTTGTGCATTGTATACACAGGCAAATAAATAAACTCAAACAGTTCCTCGGGTATATTCATAAGTAAAATAGTATGTGACCAAAAGACACTTTATGTAATAGTCATCAGAATGATTTGTGGGATCATGTTATCTTGTAATGATTAGGGTGCGAATGTGTGCATCAAGTTTACTGGGGAGCCCTCGTCAGACAAAATTCTGTCCATACATAGCAGAAGCAATATCAGTCAGAGAGAGATATTGACTCAGGTACAATCATGTGAGTCTTTCAGGAGCCTCTGCAATCCCAATGTCCCAAGATGATTCACATTTAAGGAAGGAAGAGGCCCGTGATGGTTTGAATGAAAATGATCTCCACAGGCCCTTGGGGAGTAGCACTATTTGGAGGTGTGGCCTTTTTTGAGTTAGTGTGACCTTTTAGGAGGAAGTGTGTCACTGGAGGTGGGCTTTGAGGTTTCAGAAGCACAAGCCAAGCCCATTGTCACTCTCTTACTGCTGCCTGCTGATGTGGATAAAGAATGTTGGACTACCTCTCTAGCACCACATCTGCCTGCATGCAACCATGCTGTTACCTAAGACAATAATGGACTAAACCTCTGAAACAGAAAGACAGTTCCAATGAAATGCTTTCCTTTATAAGATTGTGATAGTGTCCCTTCACAGCAATAAAAGGCTAAGACACATCCTAAGACATTGTATTGCTACACCCAGCAGTCAATGCAATTGACCTACCACCAGCAAGAAGACAAAGCTTGTATAAAGAAGATCACTTATCAGTTTCAAGGGTTACAATCTCATCCTCAGTCAAACATCTCAGGATCTGATAGTGTATGTTTTTCCAGGACTATCTCAGCAATGTGCCTGAGCACTCACTGTAATGCTGTTTTTCAGAAGGGAAGGATTTCATGTTATTTATATTTTTTAGACTTAACTTCAACTATTCCCACTAATCTAATAAGCACATCCATCTTTTATTCACTTATTTTACATTTTAAATTTATTTAAAATTTTCATTCGAGCCTTTGTGAGTTTATATGCCCTCCCCAACTCAGACTCCCAGGATCCATAGTTAAGAGTTGGTTGTGAATTGCATAATCTGGGTTCTGGGAACTAAAACTGGATTTTCTGAAAGAACAGTAAGCTGTCCTAATGACTGAGCAATCTCTCCAGCATACAGCCCGTCTTTTAAATTCATATATTTAATATTAAGTTAATATACATATGTATATATACATATATTATTTAATCTTATTTTACATATCAACCCCAATTCCCTCTCCCTCCCTCTAATGCCCTCCAACCTCCTTCCCATCCCATCCCCCCAACTCCACAGGTAGGGTGATGCCTTCCTGGAGGGATCATCAAAATCTGTCAAGTCATTTGGAGTAGGATCTAGACCCTCCTCCATGTCTCTAGGCTAAGGGAGTATCCCTCCATGGAGAAAGTGCTCCCAATGTCCTTTGGTATACTAGGGATATATCCTGGTTTCATTGTCAGAGGTCCCATAGACTGCCCAGGTCTTGTAACTGAGACCCATGTTCAGGGGGTTTGAATCAGTCCAATGCTGGTTTCCCAGCTCTTGGTCTGGGAGTCCATGAGCTTCCCCTTGTTCAGGTCAGCTATCTCTATGGGTTTCTGTAGCCTGGTCTTGACCCCATTTTCTTATCACTCCTCCCTCTCTGCAACTGGATTCCAGGAGTATGGCTCAGTGTTTAGATGTGGGTGTCTGCTTCTGCTACCATCAGATACTAGATGAGGGCTCTATGATGGCATATAACTTAGTTATCAATCTCATTATCAGGGAAGGGTAGCCTTTCTACTGTTGCTCAAATTGTTAGTTGGGGACATCCTTGTAGGTCTCTGGACATTTCTCTAGAGTCAGTATTCTCTTGAAATCTATAATGGCTCCCCTCTTTTTTATTTTATTTTATTTTATTTTATTTTATTGCTCTTATCTATTCGTCCCCAGATTCAATCTTCCTTCCTGGTCCCACATGTTCTCCTCTCTTACTCTTCTCTTTCTCCTAACTCCCACTCCACTCACTGCTTCCCCAGTCCCAATATGTTCAGATCTTCTTCCTTTCTCCTTCTGTGAGGGACCTTGTATGAATCTCTTAGGTTACTCCTTGTATCCTAGTTTCTCTGGTAGTATGAATTATAAGCTGGTGATCCTTTGTTCTATGTCTAAAATCCATATATGAGTAAGTACATACCATGTTCCTCTTTTTGTGACTGGGTTACCTTACCTTAATCAGGATAGTTTCTTCAAGTTCAAGCCATTTGCCTGTGAATTTCAAGATTCTATCCCCCCCACCCCCGCTGAGTAGTATTCCACTATGTAAATATGCCACAACTTCTTTATCCATTCTTCAGTTGAGAATCATATAGGTTGCTTCTAGGTTCTTGCTATTACAAATAATACTGCTATGAACATAGTTGAAGATGTCTTTGTTGCATGGATGTGGATCATTTGGGTATATGCCTAAGAGCAGAATTGCTGGGTCCTATGGTAGACTTATTCCCATTTTCCTGAGAAATTGCCAATCTGATCTCCAATATAGCTGTACAAGTTTGCAATCCCACCAGCAGTGGAGAAATGTTCCCCTTTCTCCACATCCTCTCCACCATATGCTGCCATTGGTATTTCTAGACTGACAATAAATCTACCAAGGGATCTTAGAGTATCAGCTTTTAGGAATGTGCCAATAAGTACTTACCATAATAACTAGTACATTTTAATAAAAGAATAAATTCTCAAGGCACTGTTTTCATTGATGTTCTGTAAACAACCTGGTTCCCAACCTTTGCATGTAGGTACTTTAAGTTACTGCAAGAAAGAATCTAGGGGTTCTGACTCTTAATAATCTTTCCATACGCTCTCGCACAATGGTCACTGAGATATTGATGCATGAGCTGTGGTGTAGATATATCCATCAGGTCTCAGCTCTCCACAATCCCTGTGTACAATTGTATTTTACTGTAATGATCTCCATTTAATGTGAAGGGTAGCTTATCTTATGAGGGGAGGTAGTTACACTTTCTGATGGGAGATGTAATTCTGTAAGTATATTTTTCGTATTGGTTAATGAATAAATTACTGTTGGCCAATAGGAAAGCAAGAGAGGTGGGGCTTAGGAGATAAGGAGGAGAAAAGAAGGAGTAGGGATGATATCCAAGATGGAGGACCTACTTGGTAGTACTCTGGGCTCTCTCTCCGGTAAGATAAGACCACATGGAAATACTCAGATTCATGGAAATGGGTTAATAATTAAGACAGAGCTAGCAATAAGAAACTAGAAACTAGCCAACAGCATTATATCAAAGACAATGTCTCAATGTGTTATTTGGGACTGGTGGGGCAGTGGGCCAAGGTCTACAGGAAAAACTACTCTTAACAACTTTCCTGTGAGTATAAGCACAAGATTTATAATATATCTAAGAAGTGTGCTGGTCTAGAAAGTACCAATAATAGACTCTCTTCTAAGATGCAGGACCTAGGGAACTTGCCTAGGTTTCTAGTACCTGGGATGACTTCCTGTTGAATGAACTTCAAGTCCAATTGGACAGCTGTTGGTTACAAACATGTGAGTGACACTTACTGCACCTTTGTAGATACGTTGGCAGTCTGGTCATTGTTGTGGTTAATAGGAGTCGCTGTTGGGTATGCAAAGGGTATAGAAAGATTGTCTGAGCCAAAATACCAGTATGCCTGCTATGAAAGAGTCTCTCATAGAAATATCATGATAAAAAAAGACCCGATCAATGTCATTATCAATAGACACACTAATACAGATTGGGAAAAAAAATCTCACAGAATCCCAACACTAGACAAAGAACTATAAGCAACAAATGACTATAGAGAAAAGAATAAGTATCTTCCAAGGATGATCCCCTAACTGGTTATTCAATACAAAGAAGTTAGCTTTGAGACCTTATATACCACAAACAACAAAACAGACTAGGCAGATTGTAGTTATATGTTATTTCTGTATACATAATGCACATGCATATATATGTAGCAATAATAATCAAAGCAAAAGAGGTTATCAATGTAAGAGTTAGGGAGCATAGTAGGAGCTTGAGGGATGGGACTTGGAAGTGGCTCAAGGGAGGCAACACAAAGAGGAAATTAATGAATTTTATTTTAATAAAAATGTACAAAAATACAATAATTACATTTTAATTAAAATATTTAAAAAATACCAGTTAAAAATGTAGGGTATTTTAAGTTGCTAAGAAAACACAGCAGTGTCAAATAAAACACAAACTGTGACCTAAAAATAGTTTATAGATTTAATATTAGATCTTAGTACATTCCTTTTGATAAAATGATAGCTTTGTAGGATATTATTGTCTGTGTCTTCTGCATGATAAGCACTTCAATGCACAATAAGCATAGACTAAAAATGTGTGTGGCAACAGCTAATTGGTGCTGAAGTCTGAGAAGTTGTATCATGCCCAGCAGGTGTACAAGCCACATTAATAAGTAATTGTGACTTTCAAAGAAACACAAAATAGTATTTTGCCCTCAGTGTAAGTACATTATGTTTTTTTAATTATGGAACATTTCATAAATTTGCATGTCTTCCTTGTACAAGGGCCATGATAATCTTCTCTCTATTGTTCCGATTTTAGTATGTGCTGCCAAAGTGAGGACATTACTTTTTGAAATGACAGCAAGAAGAGAATATTTTCTGTCTCTGTCTGTATTTCACTGCACACTAATAATAACATTTATTAATAACCACAAGTCCTATAAAATCACTGGGTCTTGAATTCTTCTTTCATGAACCATAGATATTTGCAAACATGTTTTATCATATGATCGTATTAAGTGTTCCAACAGCTCTTCATGGATGGTTAATGTGGCTTATAGAGAAGCCAGTGTATGTTAAGAAGAACATAGTATTAGAATGTCAGTCCATCTCATTAATTATTAGGTATGTTTATCTGAAGAAATGTCATGAGAAGATCCCTCTGAGGCAGAGCAAGCCATCTTTAAACAGCAGTATACATTGAGATTTCATGATCCCAATAGTATAGTAACCATGCTTCTCTTCAATGCCCCTAGTTCCCATATCCTTCTAATATGAGAAAATCAAATGAAAACCTGCTAACTAAACCCACACAAAGCTCCCTACCTCATTTGTCTCCTGTCCTCTATATAAAACAACTGTCCTTAGAAATCACACCACCACCTTCAGTTATCTGTAATTGACTCTCAGGCGAGGTCCCACACTGCACTTCAGAGAGCAAAGGAAAGTCATCACCATGGAGGCCCTCAGACCTAGCAGAGCCACATGTCCACACACTCTGGCTTCTTTGGCTATTAGCCTATGATACTGTCTACTTCTCTTTCTTTCCCATGTTAAGTAACTCACATTGTCATTCCAGCCCCCTTTTTAGTGGATACTTTCCATACATAATCAATCAGAAATCTTCCTGGATATATTTGAAACCCTTTTCTGATCCTTGCGTTACCCCTTCTTTGCATTCCCATACCTGAATGAGCTCTTCATTGTCAGTATCAGTGCAGACACATCTGGCCAAAAAATGTCCTATATACTCCACTCTGAGTCTGCTCCTTGACCTACTGAAATGAGTTTCAGGAAATTCACTGGTAACTATTGCTTCAATATAAACAGCAAACCAACTTTATCCCCTTTCTCCCTGAACTATAAGTCAGAATGTGACAGAGCTTCAAAGTTGGAGTATCTTCATTCAAATCAGGACTTCAGGAATGTAGTGACCTGACCATGCCCATTTGGGCATGGTCACAGGTGCATAGGTGAGAGTGTGGAATTTGGTCTGGGGTCCTGGACAAACTTGCTCTCTCTTGGTTCTGATAGCATTAAAGAATGCAGCCTGGGTGTGGATCCTTGGAGCAGGAACTTGTGATCATTGATTTCTTGTATAAGTGACTTCTCCCAGAATAAAATATATATCCTATATTTTATCCTTATACATGTATCTTAATCTGTACATCTTCACAGGACTACTAGCTGTATGGTTCTAGACAGCTTTGTTAATCTCCTGTTATGTGACTTTATGTGCAAATTTAATACAATAAAGGACTTTCATGATAGTTGTCTTTGTGAGCCAATTAGAGAAACTATTTCTTGTGCAGCACAGAATACATGTAAAATAAATATCAGTTTTGTCCATAATCTTCCTCAATGAAGACAGGCTTCTGGGATTATTCTCATTATGTACATGATAAGAGCAGAATCCCTGATAACCTTTTATTTTAAACTATCTCTCCATGGATTTTTAAGTACTGTTTTTCTTAGAACTGGAAGATTCCTTCAAGTCAGTTAATATAGTAATTGCTGAACATTAAAATGAAGATAAGATTTCCTCCCAAGGAAATTGAACAAATTCAGTGGCAACCTATTTAAAGCACTGGGATAGGGTTGGGAGATATTGCTCAGCATTTAAAAGCACTTATTGCCCTTGTAGAGGACCCAGGTTTGATGCCCACCACAAATAGAACACTCACAATTATCTCAACTTCAGTTTCAGAGAATTTGACACCCTCTTCTGGCCTCCACTACCAGTCGCACATGCAGTGCAGACAACTGAATACAAAATACTCTTACTCATAAAATAAAAAATTAGAAATAAAAGAAAACACCAGAGATCCTAAGTTCTGAGGTCCAGAGCTGGGATGGAAACTCGCTGTGAGCAGCATTTATCCAATGCCAAATTCCACATCCCTGTTCAGTATGGACCTACTCAGGCATATATCACTGCAGTCCTCTGGCTCTAACTCAAGAATCTTAAGTCTACTCTCAGAATCCTTTAATCCACAACCCTCCCCCTTGTTAACTTACTGGAAGATAAAAATATCTGACCTTTCAGCTTTAAGAACTGGACACAGCATCCATGGTGAAACACTCTTGCCACCACCTTACTCTATTCTGATTGAGTATTATGATGTCTGTCATGACACCATTTCACAGAGTTCTGCCTCTCTTTATCCTTCCTCCTAATTCCACAAAATTTTCCAAGGCCCTGATGTCTGCTCCAAAGGTTCTCTGCTTGACTTTACCTATCAATGCAATGACAAATCTAAACTGTCCATGCCCTAGATCTTTCTCCTAATGACAAAAATATATGACCAGCTAATTTCTCACTTGATTTCCCCCAGAGGTGCCCAAATCCAGCATCCTGAACATGAAACTGTCTACTGAAGATATGTTCCCACTTTAGAACCTATCCTCTGTCTAGGTGTTTGAGCTCTCTTCTTTTATTACAGTTGTCACAGTATGGTGACTCATCACTTATTTCACTATCACCCATTATTTGTTACTTTCCTCAGTGTTGTCACAGAATAACAGATAAAAATGAGTTAAGGAAGAAGGGGTTTTATTTGCCTTGCAATTTCAGTATACAGTCTACTTTGAGGCACAGTGGGAGGAAACAGATAAATTTTGTACTTAACTTGCTTTTCCCTTTATTCAGTCTGGGTCCCCAGCCTGCAGAATAATACTGCCCTCTTTCATGATGGGTGTTCCTTGATTTAACTTTTCTGGAAGAGCCTTTGTAGGCACACTCAGAGATCATTTCCTGTGTTATTCTCCATCCATACTCAATGAGAAGCAAGATTAATCATCACAGTCACCACATCCATTACACGACTAAGGAGGTTCCCAATAGAATTGCTTCTCATAATTTGTAACAATGCACTCAAAACCAGTTGTTATAGACTCCTAAACTGCCTGCTTTTATTCCTTTTTCTCTGATTGAGCACATGGAAATAAATAAATCTTTAGATTTTAAGTATTGTTCAAAACATATTGAAATGATTTGTCATTGGCTTTGTCAAAGTCTATTCTCTCAATTTGGTTTGCAAAGCCTGGATCCCTATCCGTCATTTGAGCATCTTCTTTCAGCATTCTCTTCCATAGGTGTCCTGAACTCTAAATCTCCACTGTTCTATTAGTCCATGCAATGTTCTCACTGTTTCTTGCTAGAATCACCGTGCCTCCAATATTTCATTAGATGATCTGTTTTTACATCTTTTCCATTAAGATGAGAATTTGAAAATGAAAGAATTACTAATTACTTTAACATTTAATTGTGTGCTATGAATGTGAATATAAAAAGCAATCAATGCTTTAACACTGTTATGAAAACACTGTGTCTGCCATGATGACTTTCATCTCAAGTAGAAAATTAGGAGTTGGTTATTAAGGAGAATATTCTGACATTGGAAAAGTCTTCAGTCAATGTGATGAGATCTCCTGGTCACACTGATGTATGTCTGAATTCATAGTAGTTCAATGTCAAGGATACAAAAGGACTAAGTAATGCTGATGGTAATATTATTTTAAAAGATACAGATGATTTTACTTTTAGGTATGATGGATTATACAGCTAACCCACAGAAAGGAAACACACACACACACACACACACACACACACACACACACACACACACCAGAAACAAGACACTGCTCTTTGAAGACATCAGAGAATTAGAGAATAATGAAACATGAAAGACAGTTAAAATTTCCAGAAAAAGAAGCATTCATGACAAAGAACTAGAATTTCTCCACAGATTTTAACCTAATGTTTAAGGGTGTGGACAAGGTCAAATTTTCTCTGACAAATAAAGAAGTAAATATCCAGGAATATTTTCAAGGGAAGTGGGGAAACTCCCTGACACAACAGACAGAAATGATAAATAAAATCTGCTCTTACCAAAGGCGAGAATGTACACAAATACACATCAAGGAACACAGAGATCAAGAAAGAGCTCTGAGAAGCAGAGGGAGGCTAGGGAAGTCACTGATCAGCTTCTCCTGGGTGGGTGGGGGATGTAAGGATCTTGGGTGGGCTGGAATGAGGCCTTCTCCTCTTAATTTAGGACTTGTCAGCTGATAGGCCCACACATCTGGTAAATCTATCCTGGGCCAACTTTCAATGTGTTATTTTATAGACACATTAAATAGCATTAAAGATATATTTTCCTATGCATGTTGTATAGTTACACTAAAGTTCAAACTTGGTATCTTCAGTATCTGTTGGTTTATATATATTTATATTTATATTAATTTGGGGCCATCTAGTTTACTTCTTGTCGATTTTGTAACTTTCTTACTGAATGGCAGATGTTCTGCCAATTTTACACTCTTTAGGTCACATTCTGTTGCTCAGGAGGAGATTTGACTTATATTTGCCAGGAACAATTGACCATTAAGAGTATTCTGTGCTTGTCTTTTTCTTGGAGCCTAGCCCATCCGGACTCTTCAGTACAGATCCAGGTCAACCTTTCTGTCCCCTCTGCCACCTCTCAATAAGTGGCTCTTAAATGCCTTATTCAATACTGAAAAGTCACCAATTTTTCTGTTTGACATTTTGGTCTCTTTAGGTTCTTTTCTGCTTGACTTCTTGGAAACGGTCCATGTATAAGTGAAATTTCAGAAATGATAACTGTTTCCAGAGCAATTTCATCCTGATTTTAGTTACATTCATTTGTGGTTCTCTTTGGTTCATTATCTTGGATCCTTGCTAGTCAGTCATTTATTTTTCTCTGAGGTCTGAGAGACAGTTGCAAATTGACTCACCTGTCTTTATGGGTATGCACAATGGATAGCCAATGGTCCCTAACTCTGCAGCTGATATGGTCCAGCAGTAATAGTCTATAGCCTTGAAGTTTAAGTCAAGACAAACCCTTCCTGCCTAAGTTGGTATTATCTGGTTATTGTACCACATCAACAAGAAAAGAGTTTAAAACATATGCCTTAACAACTGTATTATCAGTCTGGGGACCCGTTAGCTCCTCCTTATTCAGGTCAGCTATCTCTATGTGTTTCTGCAATCTGGTCTTGTCCTCTCTGTCTGCATCTGGATTTTAGTTCAACTCAGTGTTTAGGTATGTGTATTAGATGAGGGCTCCATGGATAAGTTAGTTGTTGATATCACTATCCGGGAAGGGCATTTATGGTAGCCTTTCCACGGTTGTTCAAATTGTTAGTTGGCAGCAGTCTTGTAAGTCTCTAGACCTTTCTTTAAGGTTAAGTTTTCTCTTCAAACCAATAATGGCTCCCTCTTTTATGCTCTCTCTCTCTCTCTCTCTCTCTCTCTCTCTCTCTCTCTCTCTCTCTCTCTCTCTCTCTCTCTCTAGCATGGGACTCACTCAGGCCCCCCTGAGTGTGGGTCTCAGCCAAAAGGACTGAGCAATCTAAAGGACCTCAGACAGTGGAACCAGGATGTATTCCTGGTACACAAAAGGACCTTGCGAACACATCCCCTATGGACGGATACTGCCTTAACCTAGAGACAGGAGAGACGTCCTAGTCCCTTCTTCAAATGACCTTACAGATATATATGACCCCACCTGGATGGCATTGCCCTATATGTGTAATTCGGGTGGGGGGATGGTAAAACGGAGGGAGGGAGAGGGAACTGGGATCGACATGTAAAATAATAAATTAAATTAAAAAATTAAATACAAAAACAACTGTGTGAGACCATGCTTCAAAATAAAAATAAAAAATACAAACAAACAAACAAAGAAAGAAAAGATATTAGGGGATAATTGTCATATAGCTCAGTAGTGGAGCAACTGCCTAACAACTATATGGTTCAACCCAGGAGCAATAACAGAAGTAAAAATGAAGTATACAAGTCTCAAGTAGAATTATTACAAGAAAAATAAACTTTTAAAAATATATGCATCATTCCAGATGGTGGTAGCACACAACCCCTAATCCCAGCATTCAGGAAGCAGAGGCACGCAGATCTGTGAGTTTGAGGCCAGGTTTGAGTACAGAGTAAGTTACAGGGCAGTCAGGGCCGTTACACAGAGAAATCTTGCTCAAACCATCCCCCCCCAAAAAAACAAAGGACAAACAACAACAACAAAAAAAATGTTCAGCATTTGAGTAAGTTTTTAACATGCAGCTGTGGAAAGCAGTTTACTGTGACTAGCAATGTTCCACATGGTGAGAAGCATGTTCTACACAGAACATTTCCTAGCAATCTCTGCCACACCTATGAATATTTTTTCCATAAGTAGAATAAAAGAATGCCTATCTCTGCCCCATGCTGTGCACAGATATGGCTTCAGTTATTGGGAATATACTGCTCTACAGATCACCATGTGACTAACATCATCTCATCGTTTGCAGACAGATATTAATTGACTTCCTTGACCATTTCTTTCTGTTATATCACACTATTTCATTTACTCACAGCCTGTCCAGTTTAGTGTCTGCCCCTTTGATTTTATTGAGCTGTTGTCCCAACCTACTCTTTGTAGAAACAACAATATCAATTGCCTTCATTCCATCATATCTTGGGGCTTGCAACTATTTAGTATGATGTAATGTACATTCCATATTGCTTGGATAAACTAAACAGTAGGTAGATAAACGTATTACTAATTTCATTACCTAATGCTTATGGCTTTCTTTATTCTCAGAATGTTTTTCTTCTCTTCTAATTGTTTGTACCACTCAAGTACTATGCACTTTTCTACCCATTTTACAGTTTTACTCTCACTTCTGTTTGTGCTACCTGAATTCATATACCTTTGGAGATGTATTTCTTGCATCTCAAAGCTTAATTTTATTTTTTACTTTCTAAAAATTAGCTCAGTCATTTGCTTCTATATAAACTGATAAATCACTTTTTATTTTATAACTGAATAACACAAACTTGTAATTTATAAGGATCTTTTCAACTCATGGTTCAAGAAATCAAGTAACCCTACAGCATAGCAAGAGTAATCCCATGCCTGTGAAAGGACGTGAGTCAAGACAGACTCAGTATGCTACCTAAGGCCTCTCTTGCTGGTCTTAAGAAGCCACAACAGATGATAACATGAGGAAAACATTCTGGAAGTAGCAATAAGCCTATAACTCCTTGAAAATAAACAGTTTTTATATTGTATCACATAAAATTTTAATGAACACAGTTATTTAATCTACAGATTGGGTGGTTACATCTACCTTGAACTGGACATGAGATTAAAATGAAGACATGATGACAAAGCTATACAAATTAAGAAAAATTCTGATAATAGAACTAAGAATGATGCTCTTTGACCATTTGGGGTTTATTAAAGCAATCCTTCATCAAGATTCTCTTCATTCGAAGGGTTCTAGGGTTTATTTTCAGTTCAATTTTCTCTATGTTGAAACAAATGGGGTGTAATATTCTAGTGATTGTCAAGAGTCTTATAGTCTTTGACTCACTTCACTTTGGTATCTCCCAAACTGAAGCGCTCAACTTGAACCACAAGGGACAAATTGTGGTATGTGGCATTTTCTTACACAATTCGAAAACCAGCAGACCTCTCAAGTTAACTTAATTAATTAAACCCAAGTTGCCCCCAAATCCTTTCTAGCTGACCAAATCTGGGTTGATCTGCTTCCTGCATTTTCAATGCATCCCTTTTAGTTCTTGATATATTGATTAACAAATAACTCTTGTGAAAATGGTCACTGAATATATTTTTAATTTGCCAAGGAAATTCAGTGTTTAAGTGTAAAATATCTGTGTACATAGAATCTATAATAAGATAAATGCTTCAACCACTTATAATGAAAAAACACAGGTCTTATAAAGATTGGTGGAAAGCAAAGTATAACAGATCCATGACACTAGAGTCTAAGAAAAATAAAAGCTTTATGGGAAATAAAAACAAAAGCAGACTGACTACCACTTTAAAAAGTGAACAAAAAAAGGAGTATTTACTGTAGTTCTTGAAGGAAAAGTAAGTTGTTCATCAAAAGCAAGGATTATTCAACTTTATTGAAGCAACAAGTGCAAGATTACAAAACAACATAATCGTCCCCAGATACACAGTGGCAAGAGACACAACATAAAAAGAAAATTGAGGTGTGAGACATAAGATTTCATTGTTGAGCTTTTTTAAAATGTAAGTAAGAGAGAAGGGAAGCAAGAAAGTAAGGACAAAACACCATTTACTGAAGAGTGAAATACAAAATAGGGAGAACTGGATAGAGAAGAGAAAACCCATTTCTCTCAAGAGAGTAAATAACAAAAGCAAACACACCTGAAGAGGAACAAAGGGAAACTATTTAAAATCATATGAGTTGCCTGGTACAAATGAACAAAAAGATTATGGCTACACATAGGTTAGAAATTGAGGGAGAGTGAAGTACCTAAGAAATATAAAGGGATTTGTAATAACCCTGGACGACTTCATATGGCTAGAAAACAAACTGAGATACAATAGGACAAGTTCATCTGCTGACAAAATGACAGCACTCTGCAGCCCAAATTGAGAATATAGTTACAGCGATTCATATGTCAAAGAAATTATAATACCTAGAAAGTCAAGCAAGCAGTAAGACATCCAGTATGGGCAAGGCAGGGGCTTGAACTTCTGTGACAGTGCCAGGGAGGGTGAACTGGATGCCAATGCAGTGAATGTGACATCACAGCATAGACAAAGAGAATAACATGAAGCCAGTATAAAAATGAAACCACAGAGCAACCTAATTCTCACATTAGCAGAATTAGTATTTCAGAGTAATAAAATGTCATAACGAGATGCAACCAATATGTAATATGTTTAAATAAACCATTTAGGAGGACAGAAAGGAGCTCAAGGAAAGATAGAAATAAATGGAGTCATGTGCCATACAGAGGACCTCATTAGACACAAGGGTAGCAAAGTCTTCCAACTCCAGTCAAGATGATGCTTCCCTGCAAAAAAAGGAGAGAATGGCAAAGAATACAGGAGTACAGAAATATAACTTGCCATGCAAATGCCAAAAGGCATTTTTGATGGGGGAAATAAACCAACTATAGAAAGGTAAGTGAAATAGGCAAACTATGAACAAAAGAAAAGGTTGAAACATGAATATTTTACACATGTAAGGACTCAACAAGTGCCTACA
The DNA here is from genome assembly GCF_943737965.1 of Phodopus roborovskii. Lineage (NCBI taxonomy): Eukaryota > Metazoa > Chordata > Mammalia > Rodentia > Cricetidae > Phodopus > Phodopus roborovskii. The sequence goes on from NW_026126433.1 coordinate 21,948,634, forward strand.
AAGCTTAATCCATTAAACAAATCTGTGAGAATAATAGACAAAAAAAAAACATTGGGAGCATTATTGAATAAAGAGAATTTTCTTTCTCTGACTTTATAGATCCAAATCCCTGCCAAGGGTGATAGATATTTAAATTAGAAAAGGAAATGAAAATAGAACAAGAAGTCAGTGACTGTTGATTTTTGCTCAGGTATAGAATGCATTTTGTGCAAAAAAAATTCCACAATTTTACCAAATATGTTTCTGTACCAAAAGTCATCATGAGAAATTTAAAGGACAATTTATAACACATGCTTTTACAGCATGCACGGCAAAGGGATACCAATTTTAATACAGCCTCTCTCCCCAAGAAGAAAAATATACCAGAATCAAAAGTGAAGAGGGTAAATCACAAAAGAAGACACATAATAGTCCAGAACTTTTTTTGAAAATTCAGATTTCATATACACTGGAGGTGGTGGTGCATACCTTTAATCTCAGCACTCAGGAGGCAGAGGGAGATGGATCTCTGTGAGTTCAAGGCCAGCCTGGTCTACCATGCAACACTCAGAAATCACATCTTGAACCTCTCTCCCACCAAAAACAATGTCAAATATCTTTTAAGGCTACAACAAGTTCTACTAGCCTACTAGCCAGTTAGAAGAATAAACTTGGGGGAGTGGAATTTAAAATTACAAGACCATAAAGAAAACCCTGTAATATCAAATGCTACCTTTCTGTGAGGGGACAAAATGGAAGTGTTGTTTCTTTGTGTACTGTAGAATGTATGTCCTCTAGACAGGCCTTCACAGCTGTACTTGTCTGAACTCATACACTCATCTTGAACTTGCTACAGACAAGAGAAAGCAATAGAGTGTATGTATGAAAACATTGACGAGAAAGGTGATCTTCTCTGGAGAAGCTACCTTTTAAAAAGTATAAATGTGACCTAGAGCCCAAGGAAAGAATTTAATGTATGTTATATGATGGAGGGTAGGGCTAAGGAAGAATAGAAATACTTGTAAATCACAGCATGGTTCTAAAGTACATGAAGAGAAAAGGACTCCTCTAGTCATCCTACAGCAAATGTTCAAGTATCCATGATCTTAGGTGATTTGGGATTGAATGGGGATTGTGGGTGGCAGAGATATTACCGAGCCTATACAGACCACTGGCTTCAAATCCTAGCATGTCCATCAACATAAAAAAATGAATAAGAAAAGTAAAAATGATACTCTGGAATAATCTTAGAGATAAGAGAACTTGACAAGTAGAAGGAAATCTTCATAAACTGAGGCTGTGGTCCATATACTAGTTGGTCTGGTGTGTCACTTTAATACAAGCTAGAGTCACCAAAGAGGAAAGAGATTCCATTAAGGAAACACCTCCTTAACATCCAATTGTAAGGCATTTTCTCAATCAGTGATCAGTGTTGAAGGCCTAGCCCATCCATGGTGGTTACTGCGATGTCTGGGCTGGTGGTACTGGGTTCTATAAGAAAGCAGGCAGAGAGAACCAAGAGGAGAAAGCCAGTAAGCTACTCCCCTCCATGGCCTCTGTATCAGCTCCTGCCTCCAGGTTCCTGCCTTGCTTGAGTTCCTGTCCTGACTACATTTGGTGATGAACAGCAATGTGGAAATGTAAGCTAAATAAGCCATTTCCTCCCTGGCTTGCTTTTTAGTCATGGTGTTTCATCACAGCAATAGAAACCCTAACTAAGAAATAAATCATGGCATAAAAGAACAGCAATGTCATGGGACAGTGGAAGGAAAACAAATATGGGTGGATGGAAGAGAGGATAAGATGAAGGCAGGGATTCATTGACAATTGAGAGAGAGTTTGAGATCCTTAGAAAATGATTTAAAAAATAAAAACCCTTCATCAGTTTCTAGAGAATGATGATGGTATTGTATTATACTCACAATATAGATTCTATAAAGTATAAAGTGCCTTCCAAAGAATTTTCCCCATGGAAACCCTAAGTATACAGCTAACTTCGTGTTCTCATGCTTTGCTCTTCAACTATAATCCATGATGTCCTCCCAGATTCCCACCCACATCTGGCTATACTCCATGATTGGCCCTTTGGAATTTATGTTCCTTTTGTCTGGGTTTCTTTTTTCCAGAAACAAACATACCTACTTATCCCTCAAATACCATTGTCCTGGTGAGGACTTCTTGAACTTTTATCTAAGCCACAGCATCTCTCCTCAAGGCACACTTCCCGTCACCATTTCTTTCTGCGTGCCCTATAAGTACTTACCATTATCAATACTGCAACCTACATTTTACTTCATAATTTACTTTTTGTCTCCTTGTCTAAGATGTAAAATTTATAGAGGCAAAGTTCTATATTGAATTCCTAGGAATTTAACACATTTTTTAAACATAATTGTTATTGATTCTTTGGGAATTTCACATCATGCAATCCAATCCCACTCATTTCCCAGTTGTTCCATAGCTGTCCTTCACACTTGTGGCATCCTCCCCACAAGGGAAAATTTTAAAAGGTATAAAGACAAACTAAATATAAAAAATACAAATAAAAATAATAATAATAAGCAAAGAGCAAAAAAGAAAACAACAACAAAAAGCATTTGTCTTGATGGCAGTGTCAGCTGTGGTGAGTCATGCAAAAGAACCTTTCACCCAAACAGCTTTAAGTGCAAATGTTCATTGTGTAATTAGTTGTTGGTCAGGTTCAAGGATATTGGCTTCTTTTCGAATATCCTGCTATTGTTCAGAATCATAGAGATCCTGTGGTTATGATTAGACAGGGTCATTCCTTTCACATTCCCTAACAGGTCATAGTATAGTTGGGGTATGCCAACTCAAAGCCCTGGATGTATGCCTGGGTGGTGGCTGAGTTTGTCAGTCTGTGGCAATGGATGGAGCCAGCTCTCCCACACATGTGGGGAGGGATGGGGCAGCCAGCTTTCTCAAATAGAGGATTAGCTCGCCTATGAGTGGCAGGGCCAGTTGGGATAGGGAACTATCCATGGGCTAGGGAAAGGTAAGGCTACCTCTCCCAAGGCCAGTGAGGGGCAGGGCCAGCTCAGCACAGTCCTTGGATTTTAACACATGTGGGTCACATAGTCCCTGAAGTGACACAGGCAACACACATCGATAGAGACCTGAGCTACAGAAGGACCATGGACTGAACATGTTGGGCCTCAGCAGCAACTTGGGCCTGGATATCACCATGGCCCCAGGTTGTAGTTCAGGCCACTTGGATTGGCATAGGCCCAGCAGCAGATGGCCTTCAGATATCAACATGGCCTCGTGTGTAGGCCCAGACCAAGGATATCTGTAGAGTCTTTGATGATATCACGAGCCACAGACATCAACACAGACCACAGCTACCATAGGATCACAGACCCAAACATGGTCCTCCAACAGCAGCCCATACTGGATGTCACCATGTCCCTGGATGGCTGTTAAGGCCACTCAGATCTGTAAGACCCTGGTGGCAGAAAGATCCTCACACACAAAATGGCCTCAGGTGTCAGACCAAACTCCAGACATCTGCACAGCCTTTGGTGGTAACAGAAGTCACAAGTCACTGACTTCAACATAGACCCTGACTGTGAAGGGGCAGAAAGCCAGACATGGCCCTCAGCATCAGCTCAGGCCAGGACATCTCCATGGCCCCAGGTGGCAAGCAGGCCACACCCACATCAACTGTTCTTCACTGCCTTTGCCTCTTCAGATCTGCTTCTCTCTCAACAGCACATGAAGCATTATGCCCCCCCATTTCCCCACCATAACGTTCTCTCACCACAATGGCACCCAACTGCTCAGTCCCACAAAGTACCAGGCAGTCCTGTGGCTCTTCTACTCACCAAGGACAAGTGGCACCAGGTAAGCAAATGAATGTCCTCTACCCAACCAGGACAAATTGCACAAGGTATGCATGCTAAAAAATTTCATCTGCTCATTAAATATTCAGAGAATAAATGTTTAAAAGAAAAAAAAATGGGCTTGATAGACCAGGCCTACAATCTCAGCTGCTCATGAAGGTGAGACAGGAGTATTGAAGATTCAAGACCTGTTTGAGCCACAGAGCTAGTCAAGGGTAGCTTGGACAACTAAGTTGGAACCTGAAACAAAATAAAAAGTAGGGCCAGGCAGTAGTGGCTCATGCCTTTAATCAAGAGGCAGAAACAGACAGAGCTCTCTGAATTTGAGACCAGCCTGGTGTTCCAGGACAGCCTCCAAAGCCACCACAAAGAGACCCTGTCTCAAAAAAAAAAAAATAAAATAAAATAAAATAAAATAAAAAAAAATAAAACAAAACAAAAAAAAAAAAAACTGTGAGCACAGCTTAATCAGTTAATGTCAGAGTTCTTGTTGCCTGGTCTAAGATCCTAAGCTCTGTCTCCAGTGCTGCAAAACAATATTTTTTAGAAGTAACAACAATGTAAATATTTTAATCTTGGTGTAGGAAAATACTAAAGGGCACATTGTCTAATAAAGAAATATTAGCCAGAATGAATGAAAACAATTTAGCTAGTTAGTTCTTCTAGCTAAATCAATCAATACCATTCAGAGAGGCAAAGGCTGATGTGGAATTGGGGTTCTGTAAAATCGTACTTACGGGAAAAAGGAGTCCCCTTTGTAGCACTGAAGGTGATGGGGACAACTGTTCCGAAACATTTTCTGATCCAAAGGAGAAAGGATGCAGTGTTTCCAGGTAGAATTTTTACAAATGGAGACATGCTGGTAGAAGACCTAGAAGGTGGTAAAAGAGGTTAATAATAAGAAGAATATGATTTACATGATATGATTCTACTTTCATTTATCTTATCAAATCAGGGTCTCATGTAGCAAATGCTGGCCACAAACTCACTGAGTACCATTTCCCAAGTGCTGAGATTACAAGAATATCCCACCACATTGCAACATGTTGCATAATTCTAGAGACACTTATCTGTTAGAACTGTCATGAAGGATAAAAAGCAGCATTGTGATCATTTAATGGAAATTATAACAAAATTAAGGCAAGCAACCACTATGAAAGGAGCAGCCATGCTTAGTCTATGGGACTGCATCATATCCCTTCAGCATAGTGCTCAGTTTCACTGAGAGGGAAGTGAATCATGGAATACTGAGGGATCACCATGGAACATGGGATCAAAAACAGTGCATTTTACTAACTAAGGGCACATCAAAAAAAAAAAAAAAAGTCAGCCTAGCTAGTTTATGACAACAAAGAATTACAGATCAAGGAAATTGCAGATCAACAGAGCTGTTTGTGTGTTCTGATAAACACAGATTGTCACATAAGAAATCCCATTTGTCCAAAAGCTCAGACACGAAATTATACTCCACTCAACAGTCGGCATGCTCTGTCTTCTGTGTTCTGAAAAACAGAATTCAGTGCTATACCTGGCTCCTCATGAACTCTGAGTAACTCCTTGCCCTATGCAGTAATGAGTGTGAATGAAAAGGAAATAATAATATGTGTTTCAAAAACAAGGCAAAACAGTAAAAAAAAACAGGGCAAAGCAGTAGTGACCCCTTTGGAACATCAAGCTTTTACAGACCGTGCTGAGAAGCAAAGCTCAATTTTACACATTAAGAAAAAAGTTAAATGTGTCTGAACTGGGGGAAGTAGAGGTATCTCTTGCTCCCCTAAAGTGATGTGAGTTCCTGGAGTGGGGTATTGGTACATGCATGCAATAAAGAAAGGAAATAAGTGGGCACTGTGGGAGGTGAAAAGGTATACTAGGGGCACATAATTCAGCCGTGGGACAGGAACAGATGGAGGAGGCTCTGCACATCTGCACCAAGAAGAAGAGCCATATGCACCTGCAGCACATTGGGGAGAAATACAACAAACTCAGGCAACACGACAGAAAGATAGCTCACCTGGGATGGCTTATAAAGATCCTATTATAGATCCTGGGTTTCCCTGGAAGGAAATTCAAGGCATCTGGATCACACTGGGAACAGTTGAAGCATATGGGGGAAAGGTGTCTATGTAGTCAATAGAGACATCTGTGGCAGGACAGGAGGTCTGGAGGAAGAACTGGAAGAACGGATGTACTAATAAGTGCTGTGAGCAAGCAGGTTGCTCTTGGGAACACTGAAGAAGAGTAAATATTCTTGAATCTTCTGGGAGAAAGTGATATGCTTTGTTCTCATGGCTAGAAATGTAAGCAATCATTAGGGAGGCATTGGTACAAATGGATCCTTAAGGACTTTGTCAAAAGTGGGAGTGATAGTTTCATAAGATAAACTGGTTATCCTTGTGCACTGGCAATGAATGAAGAATAGGACGCCCAGCTGAATCTGAGCACAAGGAGGGAAACTCAGGAAAAAGGAACAGACAGAGTTTATGTTGGGAAAGAGAGAAGAAAAGAAATGTTCACAAAAGCAAAAAATCCAAATGTAAATTTTGAGATGCAGTGACAGAATGCAGAATGCATCTGGAGAACTTTATAAATAGTGTCTAAGTAGTACCAATGATCTTTACCAAGGGAAACATAAACATTGCATTCCAAATAAGTTTGAATAATATGGACATAATTTGGTTCTTCAAGAACAGGGTAGGCAATATTCTATTATTACATGTTCCATTTACTTATTTTTTAACACAATTCTTTTGCATCTTAGAAGAGGGGGCAGAAAGGTTGTAAGAGACAGGACCAGAAAATGAATTTCATATAATATTTCCAGGTTGACACACAACCTTTACAGAAGAGCCAGAAAATTCTGAAATACAGAGCCAATCATTTACATAGAATATGAATAAATTTGTTCAAGATAAAATAGCATTGATTCAATTTAGGTGACCGTGTTAATTGGTTTTTTTGTCAACTTGACACAAGCTAGAGTCATTTGGGAAGATTAATGTTAATTGTCTGTAGGCAAGTCTGTAGGACATGTTCCTAATTAATGACTGATGCTGGCCAACCCAACCCATAGTGATTGATGTCACACCTGGGCTGGTGGTTCTGAATTATATAACAAAACAGATTGATCTATCCATGATGAGCAAGCCAGTAAGCAGTATCCCTCTAGGGAATCTGTATTGTTCTTGCTTCTTGCTTTCTGCCCTGACTTTCTTCAGTGGTAGACAAAGATGTGGAAATATAATCAGAATAAATTCTTACCTCCATAAGTTGCTTTTGGTGACACTTTTTTTTTTAATCAGAACAATAGAAGATCTTAACTGAAACAAAACAAAAATGGTACTAGGAGTTAGATACTATACATTCTTCAGCTAGTCTGGGGAAGGTTATAGAAGGAGTTTGGAACTTTGGGCTAGAAAAGCTATTGAGTGTTTAATAAACTATTGTGGGAGTTTGGAAGATATGGAGCCTTGGTTTTCAGAGAGAAGTATAGACCCTACCAGGGCTGTTCAAGTTATATGTTGAACTGAGAATACAATTCTTGACAAATGGATTGAAGAATCAGCCATGGTTATTAACAAGAGACAATTATCACTAATATGGAGGGACAATTAATACTTGTTAACTGGAGCTGAGAAATTAGCACTGAGTAAAAAGAGACTAGCATCATTGAGGACATAAATCTGGTAGTATTTTTTCATGGTCAATATACGTGAATTATAGTCTATGTGGTGCTTCATTTCATACTACTAACTCACTTAATAAAAATGTAAGAGTCACCCAGTTGATACTGATACTGAACGTGTGATATATAGTGGTATTTTAAAAGGAATCCTAGTATATGTCCTAGCCATAAAATGCTATTAGATCATAGTAAGGTCATTGAGAGTGACTGGGGGTGGGGATTGTGTGGCTAGACTGGAGTCCTTGAAGAGAGATCAGGAGAGGTCATTGGTTAAACTATATCCTCTGTTGCACTAGAAACCCCTTGATTGAAGTAATCATTAAAAGAAGTTGAGGCTTGGCACCATGTGTCACTGTTAAAGTCTCTGAAGAGAGCCAGGAGAAGCTATCATTGAAGGTTCAGCACAGTTGCCAAAGAGAAACCAGCATCTGGGAGATACTAATACTATGAGATGACAGCCCAGGACAGAAGCACCTATGGAGTTAAGATTACCTAAGCCTAGGAGATAAGCTGTGAATATTGTGAATCGAAGATGTAGGGAAATGGAGCTGTCAAGGCCCTTTGGATCCCAGAAAATCATGAATGGGTCTGAAGCATTCATCACTGAACTTTTTACACTGTTGAATTTTGGGTTGGCTTTGGTATGATTTCAACTGTGCCATGGCAGAGTTTGTAGCAAGAAAGCTTGTCACAAGTTTTCTTTTGTTTTGTTTTGTTTTACATAAGTCCAGAAATATAAAATTTGGAACTTGAAGAAGACATTTGAAAGATACTTTGGATACTTTAGAGGGATTTTGAACTTTGAAAAAGTTATGGATACTTTTAAAGAGACTTAGCTTTTAAAAATGAGTTTGAATTTTTAAAAATTGTGAAATTCTTAGAATTTGGAATGCTTTTTATATTCATGAGGTTTACATTAATATGAGATCTTGATGATAAATAAAAAGGAAAGGTTATGATTTAATAACTTGTACATTGAATGTCAAGTTGACAAGGGGTCAATTGTTTTAGTTTTTTTCATCTTGACATAAGCTAAAGTTATTTGAGAAGAGGAACATCAATTGAAATACTGGCTTCAGAAGATGCCCTGTAGGCAGGTCTGGAGGACATTTTCTTGAGTAATAATGAATATGAGTGGGCCCAGCTCACAGGAGTTCAGTATCACTCCTGGGTTGATGGTCCTGAATCATTTAAGATATCCAGAAAATAAACATGAAGAGCAAGCCCATGAGAAGCACTCCTACTCCTTCTAGGTTCCTGCCTTGAGTTCCTGCCCTGACTTTTTTCAATGACGATGGATTGTGATGTGAAGGTGTAAATGAAATAAAACTCATCTTCCCCAACTTGCTTTTGGTAACAATGTTTTATTACAGCAACAGAAATGTTAACTAAGACTATAAAGCAATGGCTATCATAAAATGTCACCAAAATTTTGATAATTTGTGTCAACCCTAATATAAGGAAATATGTAAGTGCAAAGTAACTTATACTTGTAAAATTCTGAAAATCATAGCTACTGAAAATTAGAGTCAACACTTGACAGTCAGCCTTGGACAATGTCTTGGTACCTCAGTGGAATGTAAGCCTATATTTCTTACCTAAAACACATACAAAACTAAAAGAAAATGCCTTAAAGAAGCAGAGAACTTAAGAGTTAAGGATTATAAAGAGACTGTATTTCCAGTGCAAAAAAAATGACACCATGTAGACTACACTGTTGTCACCTGGTGTATCTACTTTGAGTGATAACTCACCTCCAGGGTCTAAACTCTGGTCATATTCTGGGAAAACCAAAACTATTACCAATCTTACTGTTGAGTTCCCCCCTATGTCTCTCCTAGATAAAAATCTTATAACTAGCCTGGTTGACTTCTGTCTTGCAACCCTCAACACTTATCTTTTGCAGAGACCACATATTATCCTTTCCAACCAAATCACCCCTAAGTGTATTTGCCCAATTTGTTTCTACTCACTTATAAAATAATCTACTCTAATCTCTAAAGTATGATATAAGATGTTTCACAACCTCCTTTTATCTACTTCCCATTTATAACTCATATGTAATTGTCTAAGCTTATGCTTCTTCAACAGTGCCAAATTATTGTTAAGGTTTATTATCTCATTACAAAATATGCTACAAACACGTGTTATACTATCTGTCAGGAAACTCTTCTATCCTGTGTATAATAACCTATCATTTGACTTATCAGAATCATCCTTCTCTGTGAAGCATCTTCATTTATCTTATTTCAACCATCACTTCCACTGCCTACCCATACATTCTTACTTCTGTAAGTATCAAACTGGAACTTAATGAATTTTGCTTTTGTGAAAACAAAGTATAATCATTTTATTTCTGTCTTATTGCTATCTTATATATTAAAATGTTGTTCAGAGTCAAAGTATACTGTTTCATTTTGGACACATACAGCATGTGTTAATTTGGTAAAAATTAATCTGGTAGAAATAAAAATATACTAGAAAGTAAAAAGAGATAAAAATAATATACAAGAAGATACTTATGACAAAAGTAAAATGAATGATAGTAGTTACTGTGTCATGAGGTATAAATAGCAAAATGCAGTAGCCTTCCCATTTTCTTAAAGTCAAGACTTGTTCTTACTTTAGTAAGCAAAAGAATCTTTAAAAACTATGTGTAAAATCACGAAGACTCCTATGAGAAAATCCCTATGCATATTTACCTTCAGCAATGTTCATATTGCTGTTACAGAATAAACAATGATATACTGCCAAGAAAATAGAGAATAGCTAAGTAGCTGCTGACTGCTTGAATGTGAGCACATAATGCACTCTTCCTGATGTACCAAATACAAAAGAGAAGGTTATAGTGTCCCAGAAGAAATGAAATGCTGAAATTCTTACTCACACAAGGTCTATAAAGGAGCTTCAATTTTTAAGAAAGAATCCCAACCAAACCTGTTGGAAAACAGTCCAAATGTGACATCATGTGAGAATTCTGAGTGCTTCTGAGAAGACTTCAAGAAAATAAGACAAGAAGCCTATGAAATCTGTTTCTTCAAAACACAGAATTATTCTTGGAATGTGTTTTTATGCTCCTCCTCCCAGGGGTAGTGGATAGGAGTGACTTTACTTCAGCTGTTGTTTTTCATATGCCTCTATGGAAAACATGTTATTGCCATGTGTGGCTTATCCTTGAGATTAAACACCTTACTCGTGCAATTCTTCTTATCCCTCAGAGTATAAATTACCTGTTACTCTGAATAAGTAGTATAAACTAGTAATTTTGTTTTTATACTCAAGTATAAAACATCAAAACACATGTATTTATGCATTGTGTGTACACATGCACACATATTCCATTGGGGACATAGACATATACTCATCCACTATGGAGAAGCAAAGGAACTTTCGAGGCTTATAAAACACAATCCTTCTCAAGAGGAAAGAACAAAACTTTTAAAAGACAATTCCAAGAATACATAGAGGATGATAAAACAACTAATGTAGAAATATTAAAAGAAACTTTATTGTGACTTTTATGTTAAAATGGGAAGTATTTAGCAGATATACAAAAAGACACAAAAGTGAGAATTCTCCAAATCAACTGTCATTAGCAGAATTGAAAGTTAAGAGACAACAGGAATCACCAGAGAGTCAGGAGAATCAACTAGCCCATCAGCTAATTCACAAGAGTCTATATAACATTTAATACATAAAAGTTTATATAACATTTAATACATAAGAGTCTATATAACATTTAATACATAAGAGTCTAAATACCAAACAGTTGCTGGGAAATAAGGGGCATATATTTTAACATAAACTTAAATTTAATATACTTTATTGAAAAAAATCTGTTTCAATTTGAGAGTGTTTGTGAATAGAAATGGCATTACTATTTAATTTCTTTAAAGCACATCATCAAGTTTATATGCATTAAATATGTAGTATATATGTATAACAAATCCTCCATCCTACCCAGCACAAAAAGGCCCAGTGAAGCAAAAGGTACTATTTTAACTTTAGACATGTAAGCAGGCTGTCAGGATGGTTTAGTATGTAAAGAAACTTGCTGATCTTAACAATCCCCAGAGGACAACTGACCCCTGTAAATTGTCCCCTGACCTTATAGTGCTCTGTGGCATGCATGGACTCATGCATAACCACTAAATAAATAAACATGACTCTAAAACATCTAATCACATGTTTTATATCAACATGAAAATGTGACACCAGCAAAGTAGTTAAAATATTAGATAGTAAGAAATAGCAAAGTTCAATATGGTAATTATAAAAGAATAATGAAACAGAAACAGAAAAGTTTTAACCAAGACTTCTAAAGCAATTTGGAAAGATTTTTACAAAGAAAGAAAATCTAGGAGGTACTCCTTAAGCACACAGGAAAACTTTTCAGTTGCTATGGTAAAATAATGTGACCAAAGTAACTTAAAGAAGGAAGGCTTTATTGGTGGGGGTGGCTTATGATTCCAGAGGGATAAGGGTTGCTCACCATAATGGCAGGGAGCATGGCTTCAGGGAGGCTGGCATGGTGCTAGAAGAGAAGCAGAGAAGTCACCTCTCTATCCTCAAACAGGAGGCAGGGTGAGTTAACTCAAAATGGCAAGAAGTCTTGAAATTTCAAATCCCAACACCAGAGACATCCTTCCAGAAAGGCCATCCAAAATCTCACCAAAAGCCACCAACAAAGGACAAAGGATTCAAATGCCCTAGATTTATAAAGGACAAACCACTGCAGATTCCTGGATGAAGGACAACTATCATGAAAAGTTAAACTCTGAGTAACCATAAAAACAAGCCCAGTAATGAGGAAGGGCATGTGGATCCAAAAACGACATTGGACAATGAGAGATAGCTACTAGCTAAAGCCCAACCATGATTCCACAGAGATAGAGTTTAGCTAGGGAAGGACTTCAAAGGAGTTTATATTTCTCAGATCACTTTCTCCCTAAGGAGGATCTAACAAAAAGATAAAGAATGTGGATTGCTATTTTGCCATATGGAAGAAAATGACCTGCCAACCTGAAATTCAACATCAGCTGTCACAGTTTTAGGCCTTAAATTAAAGCCAATGATCTGTGTTGCATTAGTTCAAAAACTGAGAGGACTTTGAGGGTATAAAGGTAAGACCTCAACCCAATCAGCTCCTGTGGGGTGGGGGGAGTGAGAATGCCCTAAACAAACTGTCTTCATACCAGAGAGCAGGCATATTCTCCTTATCCATTCCTGTTCAGTGAGAAGAATTATTTAAACAAGTTACCATATTCTCATCTGTGTGAATGCCTTGCCATCTCAATACACAATGCCTGTTTCCCACAGACCCCACTAGCTTACTCTGTTGCAGAGAGCAAGATCCATGTGGAACTTTATAACATGTGGCATCCATCTCATCCAACAATGTACATGTATGTCATCTATCAGTCTCATCTGTCTGGGCTCAGGTATTTGGTTTTTTGACTGCCTTCATGACTTGAAGCATCCTTCATTAGTGAGGTAAATAGCAAGCATTTAAACCAAAACCTGTGCTTTGATTCTTCTATCTGGGCAGTTGTGAGAGAAAGTCTGAGATGTTGAACTGTGAGTTCATGCATCTTGTAAGCCCTCTCGGAGATCCCACTGAGTGTCTGCATATGGGAACGGTGGTCCTAAAGAAAACACTATGTCCTCCAAGTTCATCACACCATTGGAAACTATGCAAGCAAGAATGGACAATGGAATGGTGAAGCAAGAAGTTCAATTTATAGATTCCTGAAATCATACTGCATCTTCAAACCAGCTGAATTTATATAAGTTCCAGAAAGTTTGACATTTTCGGGTTTGTTTTACATTTTCACAGAGACCAGGCATATACCTTAACTAAAACTCAGACTTTGATACTGATTTGATCAATGCCACCATGGATGTTTTGTAATGAAGACGTTATTTAACTTACTCTCACTTGGCCTACTTATCTTCAGTGGTGGATGTAATTAGTATTTCTCTGTGCCACTTTTAGAAATTATTTTCAAAACTAAACATTCAGAAACAAATGATAAAAGTATATGAAGAGGGCCAAAATTTGAACAATTTTACCTTGCTTCGAGCCAACAAAATTCTTACAAATGGGATAAAGAAATCCAGTCACAGTGAGATTAAGAGATTTTGCCACAGTTGGATAGGTAATAAGTGATGAACATGGTATATTAAGCCATAAATTCAGCCTCCTATTCTATGCTTGATATCAATTACACTATATTGAGTTCCCATTAAATGTAAATTAATACATAAAAACACATATTCTTATGCTTATCACATTGACAATGTTTAAAGAAATCTTTTCATTCTGCTCCCCTACTATCATTGAATAAACCTGCTTTTACACCCACACACCCACACACACACACACACACACACACACACACACACACACACACCACATATACATTTGTCCCTCCAAACATAAGATTACCAAAGGTAAACAATGTTTTTTTTTCAAATAATGTGAAGACAAGGAGAAAAGCATGAACAGAAAATGTCAAATGCATTAGATAAGTATAAAATATCTACATAATAGAAAAGTAGACATCCAGTTTCCTTTACCAAATCCTCAGTATGCAATCCAAAATGTAGAAGGTAAATTTGCACCCACTATCTCAACACAAATGCTAGCACATAAAAATATAAGGGAGTTCCCTAAAGATACAACACACACACACACACATACACACACACACACACACATACACACACACACACACATACACACACACACACACACACACACACACACACACACACACACACACTGTAATCAGTAAACTTAAGTAAAAAACAACAACCATAAATAAAAGTATACAGTCCTGAAAAAAATGCAATGTGGATGCCCCAATGATATAAAGATGTCACAAATGGAATGCACGGCGAAAAAAAGATGTACCTCCCTAAACACATTAAAGGGAAAGACTGTCACACACCAGACTCATAGACAGGAAAAGATGTCCTGGTGTGGTAGAGTGAGGATCATACTCCTAGAGCATATGGTGATAAAAAATGAGATACTCAAATTCAAAGCAGGAGAATGACTGACCCATGTGTCATAAAAGATGACACACTTGAGATGCTGAGAGGAAAAGACGACTTATCAGAGAAGTTAGAAGGTGAAAAGGGAATGCTTTACTATCACAGAGACAGCTGTTGTCTTGAGAATCGCTCTTCTGAGTCAGCACTTGCTGCACCTTTTTGTATTTTATGTTGGTGGGGAGGTCAAAGGAAATATAAGGAACCCTCCTGAGATCACCTATCCTTACCAGTATTGCCCTTGTTTCTCCTTATCACATTTAATACTTCATCAAAACAAAATTTTCAAATATATTAGTAATAGCAGTATAATTTTTATTCCAAAAGCAAAAAGAAAATCTGAAAATACCCAAGCTAGCCTAGGAACATACAAATAAAGGTAGTCTCCATGATGTAGTGATGTGAGGTCCTTGCCATTGTGGCTTTAAAAATACTGATGATCTGAGTGTTTCTTCATCCATATTATATACATAATGTTACTGCTAAGAAAATCCATCCTAAGAACTAAATTCATAAAAATTGTCTGAGATTAGACTTTACCATGAAAGTAGAAAAAAAAATGAATAATGAGTTCAAGGCACACAATATCTTCAAAAGCCCAGGCCAAAATGATTTCCAAAGAATTATTTCATTAGCCTGAATAATGATGGATATCTCTCTCATAAAATGTTTGAAAAGAAATTTTAATAAATCAGATTTATCTTGATGGCTTGGAGAGAACTGGCTCTGATCTGTGCCTGTGCATGTGGCAAGAATCCAGAGCCTGAAAAGTGGATGCCTTCTGCTTTGGGCACTGCCTGACTCAGCATCAAAGCAAAATGGAAGTATGGGCCCTGTCACCACTCCTCATAGGTTGTGTTGTTGCAGAAAAATCACTTACCTTCTGTTATCTCTTTACTTTCTCTGTGAGGTCAGGATATTAACAATACAGACACTGTAGGTGTTCTTAAGAACATAGTGAATTAAATCTAGAAAGCACACCAAATAGGGTTTCCACATGCATACATTCATTATACATGACCTATCATAAAGTTGTCCTTATTATTGCCTGGATATATCTCAGACCTAAATAAACAGTATATTTATGATTCTTAAAAACCAAAATGTCTCCCATCCAATTACTAACGAAGCCCATTAATGCTTAGCTCCTGAGATGAGATAAAATCAAGTATTTTGTATTCAGGATGGTATTCACTTATATGTGGATAGTCAATGATAACCAAGCCACAGTCCATAGGACTACAGAGGGTAGGTATTGAATGAGGAACTAGAGAGAAAATATAGATTGTAGTGAGATATCTACCCCGCCCACATCTTTTGCACTGACCACACCTACTGGGACCTGGGGTTTAGATGAATAACAGAGTGGTAAAGGGGATCCTTGACACTAGCGCTGATGTGACCATTATAACTAATAAATCTTGGCCTCCAAGATGGCCCCTGCAAGAGGTAAATGTTCAATTCTTGGAGATTGGAACCCTATCTCACATAAAACAGAGCATGAGATAGATTGAATGATTAGAACTAGAAGCACATAGAGGAAGGTTGAGACATTATATGGCTAATATAGCAATAAATTTATGGGATCATGATCTATTGCAGCAATGGAATACACAAATTAACATTCCTCCAGCATTAGACATGAATCATAAATGAATTAATGGTTGTGGAAAAAATATTGTAAAGTTCTATACTAGACAGAACCAAATATCCAGGCTGTACAAAAACAGAATACAAGTGCCAAACTAACAGAGGAACCAAAAGCCCTACCCTTAAAATGGCTAAAAGATGAACCTGTCTGGGTAGGGCAATGACCTATAACCTCTGAGAAGCTAGAGGCTTTAGAAAACTTGGATCAGGAAAAGCTAAATGCTGGACATATCAAAGAATCTACTAGCCCTTGGAATTCTCCTGTATCTTGTTATCAAAAAGGCATACAGAAAATGGAGAATGTTTACAGACCTGAAAGCCATCAATAAAGTAATCCAGCCAATAGGCTCTCTACAGCCTGGAATGCTCTTGCCTTCTCTGATACCTAAAGAATGCCCTATTATAGCTACTGATTTAAAAGATTGCTTCTTCACTATACCTTTACCAAAAAAATAGTAATAATAAAATAAAGAAAAATTTGCCTTCATGGTATCTAATTACAATAATTCTCAGCCTATCAAAACATATCAATGGAAAGTTTTGCCACAGGGAATGCTAAATAGCCCCCACCCTATATCAATATTTTGTGCAAAAACCTTTGGAAATAATTTGTAAACAGTTTCCACAATCCATAATTTACCATTACATGGATGATATATTGTTGGTTGATTCTAAAGTAGAAATATTAGAAAAAATATTTGAGGAAGTAAAGGAAGTTTTACTTCACTGGGGATTACAAATTGTACCTGAAAAAATACAAAAAGGAGAGTCTATCAACTATTTAGGATATAAAATAGGTCTACAGAAAATTAGACCACAAAAAGTACAGATCAGAAGAGATTGTTACCAGACTCTTAATGATCTTAAAAAATTACTAGGAGAGATTTCTCTACCACAGACCATTTTTGGAGTAGAAGGGCATGATTTGAAAACCTTGAAAATGGCTCTAGAAGGGGACACGGACTTGAATAGTCCATGTATGCTATCAGCTAAAGCTGAAAAGGAATTAGGATGGGTAGAAAAGAGGATACTAGAAGCACATGTGGACCATGTAGACCCAAAACTAGACTGTATTGTGGTTATATTACCATCCATAGATATCCTTCAGGGATTTTGATGCAGAGGGAAGATATCATATTAGAATGGATATTTCTACCACATAAACAGAATAAAAAACTAAAAGCATAGACAAGATCTCTGACTTGATTTTAAAAGGTAAGACTTCATCAACTGATAGGAAGGGACCCAGCAGAAATTATAGTACCTTTAACAAATGAGGAAATTTCCTCCTTCTGGAAAGATAATGAATACTGGCAGAGAGCTTGTAATAACTTCTTTTGAATGATTAGCAACAACTATCCTAAAAGTGAGAGAATCAAATTCATAAAGAAAACAATTTGGATTCTTCCACACATTGTAAGAAAAACAGCAATCTCTGGAGTACCTACATTCTATGGTAATGCAAATAAATCAGGTAAGGCAGGAAATATAAATAACAGAGTTCAAAGCCTTTCTAACTCCATACAAAAAGCAGAATTGTACACAATTGTCATGGTACTTATGGATTTTACAGACCTCTCAATATAATTACTGATTCTCAATACACAGAAAGAGTCATTTTACACAGTGAGACTGCTGAGTTTATCCTGATGATACAGAATTAACTTCATTGTTTATACAATTACAAGAAACTATCAAAAATAGGACTCATATTACATATATAACACACATCAAATCCCATATCGGTCTGCCAGAACCTCTAGCACAAGACAATGATGAAATTGATCAAGTTATTAATAGGAAGTGTGCTAGACACCTCGGAGTTTCATAAAAAAACACCATTTGAACAGCAAATGTTTAAAAAAAGGATTTTTCTATCACTTGGCAACAAGCTAAGGAAGTAATAAGAAAATGTGCTACTTGTTCATTCTATAATGAAACTCCTCTATCAGCAAGCAGTAACTGTAAAGGTATAAATAGGAATGAAATATAGCAAATGGATATGTTTCATTTGGAAAATTAAAATATGTGCACTATACTATAGACATCATGGTTTCAATGGGCCACTGCTCTGAGCTCTGAAGAGGCTGATTCTATTATCACACACCTATTAGAGGTAATGGCCATTATGTGTATACCAGCACAGATAAAAACTGACAAAGCTCCAGCATATGTCTCCAGCAAATTGAAACAGTTTTTTGAATATTATAACATAAAGCACATAAATGGTATACCACACAATCCTATAGGACATACAGTAGTTGAGAGATCTAATTGTACTTTAAAAGAAATGCTCTATAAACAGTCAGGGGGAACCAAGACACCCAAACACAGATTACATAATGCTTTATTAACATTAAACTTTCTTAATGCTAATAAGAAAGGGAAAACAGCTGCAGAAAGACAATTAACAATTACAAAAACAAAAACAAAAAGCAAACAAACAAACAAAAAAAAAACTTTCGAACTAAACCAACTGGTGTCCATCAAGGATGTGTTGACTAACCTCAGTATGGAAATTACAAGTCATCTACCCAAGTATTTCCCATGAATTGTATGAAGACCTCTCAAATGTAGGGGAAGTATTCTGTTCTTGTCTTTACGTGAATACAGAAAACACCCATCTTCAAAGAGCCAAAGGATACTGAATATGTAAGTACCTACAGAAGAGAAGATAGCTCTCCAGAAAGAACCATCTAACAAAGAGGAATTTGATATATGGTAAAAAAAAATTATTTAATTCTAGTGAACTATTTTTATACAAAAAATCTATTCCCCTTTACTTTCTAGTACTGCTTTAGTCCCAATTCATGTAAACCAATGCTGACTTTGGAGTTGGATTTGCCTTTCCTCCTCTAAATTCAACCATGTTGTTAAAATTAAAATCTGGAGACTGTTGTTTGCCTACACTCGGTTTTCTGTGTAATCCTAATTTTCCTCATACTCATTTTCATGCTTAATGTTGCCTTTCCCAATATACATATCTATAAAAGTTGAAATTTTTATGTTGTTATTGATGTTTAAGTTTTCCACAAGGAACAAAAAGAATTCCTAACAGCAATCTTTGAACTCTCCGGAAAGAAGTTGGGGCCCCACTTCAACATTTCCACTTGATTCAACCTAATACATCTGTACTACAAACATCACCCTAACACCAGTTTGGGACTGTATTGCTCAAGAAAACTCCAGATTATCTAGCTGAAATGGTGCACCTTCTTATGGCCAAAGTTTCAGATAGAACTTCAGTCAAGCATTTCCTGTCATGCAGAGACTAGCTACAAATATCACAGCTAGTCCTCTCGAGAAATTTTGTTGCCTAAATTTTTTTTCCTACAGGAGCCCATGGAGTCATCACTGTCCCATTTAAGCAGGAAGTAATCTTGAGATAACTATGCCCCCTTTCCCTACTGTTGGCATTAAGGGATAATATATATCTGCATATTGTTGGTTTACATTATTTAGGGTTGGGTATGGAATGTGATGCTCAGACTTGGCTATCTCGTTTAGCTAACCCTAGGGTGTGGTTGGGAAGGGTATGGTTTGGATGGGATATAGACAGATTAACTTATCTTCTTATGAATTATCTTAGTAATTATTAGATATATACAACTTATATTGTTATAGATCTTATATGTTGTAACTTATATAAAATTAAGTTTATATTCCTTTTTTGAATGATTTGTATATTTCATATTGTATAAGATCTTCTTTCTGTTTCAATGTTTTGTACACAATATCTTTATCATATTCTATGTATGTATACCTTGACACATGTCCAAGACATTTTGTATATTGATACAATTTAGAATATTTTTATCATGTTGCACTATACAGTTCTACCTTGGGTCAAGACATTTCAATTCTACCTCTGAGATACAGATACATACATACATACTTACAAACATGCATAAATATATTGTCCTTGTTAATTACTTAGGGAAGTTTCAACCACTCATATAATCTGTAGGTATTACAGATTACCTACACCCAGGTTTCTTATACCTATGAGATTGGTCTGACATAGATGTTTGATCTTCAAACACTTCATAGACCTGCAGAACATGGCATTTTAATGTTTTAATATTAGTACTCTGTTGATGAGACACTCTTGCTCCTGATACCACCGAGGATTTCCAGAGAATACGTTGGGCACTGAAGTCACTCCTTCTGGAGTCCACCCCCTCCTTGGCTAATGGCCTCTTGGGCAAAGAACAGCCCCCACCTTGACCACTGTCTTTGGACATGCTATCCTACTGTGCTTTCAGTAGACAAACACAGAAGACTGCTGAACTTTACAAGTCAGGGTAAGACAGCCTTTTTACCTCCCTGCTTCTGTAGTGGTCTATCAGATACTCTAGGCTTTAGCCAAAACTGGTTGCTGTGAGTCTTCAGGTTGCTGTCCAGGTAGCCTGCTGTTTGTCTGCACCTTTTCGAAGCTGCTTGCCTGCACTTCATGCCTACCCTAGTATTGTTATCTTCCTTCTCACATCTTTGATGAGGTTGAAGACTAGACTGTCATAATTATTGTTCTTCTCTTCCTTCAACTGTATGCCCTTCTTTCCCCCCTTCCAAAACCAGCCTCTTAGATACTGCATGTCCTATTTCTCCTTACTGGCTTCTCTTCTGAGAGATAAGAACCCCTTTAAAATGTTTAATTATTATTCATGATAGCCACTTGGTCCCTTTCTTAGTGCATAATGCTGCCAATTTCTGCCAATGACTAACAGATTAGTACACTTCTCAGAGTTCTTTAATGGTTTTAATGCCTTTATGGTCTTGAGTTCTTTTTTTGTTTTGTTTTATCTTGTTTTATTCAACCACTCTGTCCTCCAACAGTCTCAAAGACACTGATCTAAGAGGGAGTCCTGCTGAGGCTTATTCTTGTTTATTTCTTTAGTTTACTGAAAGAATGTAAATTTTCTAAACAAAATAATTTCTGTGCAAAATGTGCTCTGCTCCACCAAAGCTGTTAGATGCATCTCCTTAGGAACAGGCACCTGTTCTGTAATGATAATAATACAAATAAGTATGAGCCAGGCCCTTTCCTTACAACTAAACACATATTAGCACCATCACACTTGCTAACAATTCAAGCTGTGCAGTTTTGAAGGTAGATCTATTTTTATACCCACATGTTTCATAGATAAGTAACTGAGCTACCAAACATGAACAAAAGTTAACTGAAGTCTAAGCCATGCTTCAAAGCCAGGTAGCCCACAGTTCCCCCAGGTAACTCACTGGGCCATCATGCTTCCCAAATGAGATGCACACACTTTTCCAGCAATATAACACAAACTCTATGAGCACTCACTGAAATGACTTCAATATAAAATAAAATCCTGACATAATTATAGGTGCCAGTTAGCAAGGTCAGATACTGTAAATATCTGACCATCATGAATGGCACAAAGAATGGATAGAAATGTTATATGAAGTCCCTTTCTATACTCTCCTTTATAATTTCTACTTACTCTATCTTCTGTGTCTCAACATGCAAGCTTGTAGGGCAGGCATGAGATATACAAAACATTAATACAACAGTTCTAGTGAGTAACCACATATTTTACACCTGTAAGGATTTTTTTAAAAGTATAGAAAAAGCACAGAATTATATACTAATTCTTACTTTCATAACCCCAACTTGAAATATGTCCTTTCTTTTGTTTGTTAAACAAATAAGAGAGAAAACATTGTGGCACCCTTTCTTGGAAAGCAATTGCTTTTCTTTAGCCTGATGGGTTTTCTTTTATTAAAGATACTTATTATTTTTTCCAAGAGTGAATCTGTTCCCATCTAAATAAGAATCTTTCCCCATATCTCACCTTTTCCCCAGTAGCATGTGGAAAGGGTCATGATATCCCCCAAACTCTGCTTGCTAAAATGATGTTTAACATTAAATATCTGTGGTTTTTTTTTGTTCCAGTTTCTTCATTAACTGTGAGCTTCACTTAATAAAAATAATATATTATCACCTAACAAGTGCTCTGCCTAAAACATTATGAATATGCCCAGATCTCTCAAGTCTGACTGTTCAAGACCTTGAGAGTTCCCTTTGCTTTTCTTGCAAAATATTTTTTAGGCTTCAGGATAAGTTCCTAAGAAATCCTCCACAAAAGCACAAGAAGCAGTAAGTGTTCTGTAAGCCTCATATCAGTCATCAAAATCCCTTCGTCTTATAACTGAATTGGCACATTTGTGAGGCACTGGCTCAATCTTCTCATTCTCTTTCATATATTCTACTTTGGGGGTGGGGAGTGCTTTAAGCTTATAAGTATCATGCTGTTATCCATTCCATTTTTACACCCCCCCAAAATGTTCAAGTATCTCAGCTTATTCTCCTACAAATAGCTTCTAACAACTATTCTAAGGGTTCATGTACAATGTCCTCTTCACTTACAAGAATAGTATCTTGTCTCTTTGCTGACACATGTGGAGTGGTGGGGGAGCATAAGTCTGTAGCAGGGGGTAATTCCTTAGACCTAGTCACGGGGCACATGTGTTCCTCTCAATGTGACAAAACTGATCATCCAAATTTGGGGGGTATTGTTACGGCACTCAAATTTGGGGCTGGGAAAGCCCTTGAGTGTTCAGAGTTCTTTAGGCTCCTATATAAGGTCTTGGGAGATAAGAATCCTGTGAGCAGTGAAGATGACTGGGTCTTGGCTTGTGAAGTTTCAGAGAGAAGTTTAAGAGGCCCTTAAAAGCACTGGATCAACATTCGGAACTAATAAGCAATAATGTGAAAACTTTGGTTTTCTGGGACAATTGATACTGGTCACCTGGGCTGAAGAGCCAGTGGTGATTAAAAAGAGACTAGTATAGTTGAGGGTCATAAATCTAGGAGCAGTTCCTCAGGTTCAGCACAGAGGGGCCAATGTTATATCTTATGATGGCAGCTGAACTTAGTAATGTATAAGAGCCTCCCAGGTGGTGCCAGTTTGGAAAGCATGAAGGAGTCATGAAGACCAGCAGAGGCTTGGCACTATGAGAGACCAGGAGAGACCATTGGTGAAAGTGCTGCATCTTTTGGATAGAAGGGGTCATAGATGGAAAGAAGTTGAGGCTTGGCACTATGTGTCAGGGTTAGTGTCTTTGGAGACAGCCCAGAAGAGGTTCGTTGTAAAGCTACATACTGAGTTGTAGTGGATATCCCAAACATATTAAAGATACAAGTACCATGGGACACCCATCAAAGCCAACAGCAGCTATAGAGTGGAAGCAGTCTGATCCCATGAGATGCAGTGTGTGCTGTGGAAAGCCCTTTGGAGTCTAGAGGGCCATGAGACTCAGATGTCTAACCCTAAGTTTTACACTGGTAGACTTAGGTTTGGCTTTGATTTGATTGAGGGTGTGCCCTGTTCCTTCCTTCTTGGAGTGAGAACGATGTAACTTCTTGTTTTGATTTTACAGAACCTAAAGTTGACAGACTTTGGACATTTAAAAAGGCTTCAGAGTTTTAAAGAGACTTTGATCTTTCAGAGTGACTTTACATAATTTAGAGAGACTTTAGATATTTTAAAAAATCTTTGGAATTTTAAGGACACTATAGATATTTTAAAGAAATTGAGCTTATAACATATTTGAATATTTAAAGATTGGGACTGTTACAAGTTGGAATGTTTTATACTGTGGTATTGATATTAGTATGAGATCTCATGGATAAACAAGAAAGAAGAGGTTAAAAAATTAGTGACCATATGTGTCAAATTGAAAAGGGTCAGTCATGCTAATTGGTTTTTGTCAAATTAACACAAATCTACACATATTTATGAATAAGGAATAGTGACTGAAAAAAGACAAATCTTGATGGCATTTTTAAACATTTTTTATTAATAACCTATGTGGAAGAGGTCCACCTATCTTCAGAAGTGCCGCTTATGGGCAGATGGACCTGGATGGTACAGAAAGCAGGCTGACCAAGCCAAGAAGCAGTGTTCTTCCATGGTTTCTGCTTCAGCTCTTTCCTCCAAGTTCCTACCTTGAGGAACCTTGAGTTCATGCCCCGACTTCCCTCAGTGGCAGAGTGTGACCTGATATTTGTAAGATAAAATAAATCTTTTCCTTCCATGTTGCTTTTGGTCATAGTGAACGAGTGCAGCAATAGAGACCCTAACTAAGACAATGGCATAATTTAGGGAACCATTCAATGGCCACAGTTGCCCATAACCCAATGTAAAGAATGCCCAAATTACATTAAATAATATACCATATACCATATTGTCCTTTTTAATATAACCATTAGCACAGATGTACCAATTTTCAAAATCATACTCTAGGAGGCTTACTCTAGGAATGGGGGATGTGCCACCCATTATAATAGACCTTACTCTTATATAAATCATACAGGATTAGAGAGAGAGAGAGAGAGAGAGAGAGAGAGAGAGAGAGAGAGAGAGAGAGAACTTCCATAAAACTACAGGGTACAACATGGTCACTTCCCAGAAAGAAAAAAATGTGAAGAAAATATTATTGTAAATATGAAGCCAGAGAAGTTGTACTTTTTCCTAACCCAGGAATCAAATCAGAAAATGCAGCAATTCAACTTCTACAAAGCCAATGTAAAGTGCTAGAGGAATCTGGAAAGGGAACATCCCTACATGAAAAAACTAAGAGTCTCCTGACCTGCAATTTCAGAACTCTCTAGTCTTAGGTAGCCATCACACTCTCTGAGTTACACAGTGACCTACCAGAGAGTCTAGAAGCTGTTTTACTTTGGTTGCCAACAACAAAAGTGATCCTGTAACTATCACATACATAAAATAGAAATGGAATTTTCAGAGAGCAAGCAATATAGGAAGCTGGAGCAAAATCCACCTTCCCATCCTCTTTTTAATTAGAATTTTATAAGGAACAGAACAAAGGGCATATACCAACTTGACGTTCTATTAGACAGGTGAGATTCAACAGATTTTTCTTCACCTCTTTCTCTCTTGCAATCTGGGGGTGTGTGTCTGTTTCTCTCCATGTGTCTGTCACCCTTTCTGTGTCTGCCCCTCTTGTCTCTGTGCGTGTCTGTTTTTCTCTCCTTGTCTCTGTCTCCCTCTGTCTCTATCTCCGTGTGTGTGTGTGTGTGTGTGTGTGTGTGTGTGTGTGTCTGTCTGTCTGTCTGTCTGTCTGTCTGCCTGTGCCTGTGCCTGTATGCACTCTCCCACATGGGGATGGCCCATAAGCATCAAGATTGTTGGGTCTTGAATTCTATCTCAACAGCTCATTTGGATGACATTTAGGTTTAAGGTTAACTCTGAACAAACAAATTATTAGCATCTGCATACATGCTTAGGTGTTTCCATTACATACGAACAGCTTCCTTCCTACAGCACATGATACAAATGTGTTAATATAACACAGAATATGCAATGTCCCTATCCTTGTGCTCCTATCACAAGTAGGACTTATGATCACCCCAGTTTTACATAGGGAAATACCAATGTATACAAAATAATATAATAACCATAATTTTTGGTTTTATGTTTTTAAATGATCTTTCAATTACATCATTTTCATCTTGTTTATAAGTCATCATCACTATAATCATACGTGCAAACAAACACACCGTAATTCAGAGCTAAAGACTCTTGCAGCTGCTATCTTGCAATAACAACTACTATACTTATCACTTTACGTGTAATGCTAAGCATGCTAAACAGACTATGTTCTTAAGAGTTGTGTGACCTCTGGACTTCAGAAAATTAGGATGTTAAATACATCTCTCCACACGGGTTGTTGTTACAATAGCCTTTAATCCCAGAACTTAAGAAGACAGAAGCAAGTGGATCTCTGTGAGTTTGAGGTCACTCTGTTCATCATGAGTTCCAAGCATGCCAGGGCTACACAGTGAGAACCTGTCGCCAAACAAAGCAAAAACCTATTTATAGACATAATACACAGATCTTTTAAATGTATATAATGTAGACTGTTTTAGACTAGCACATTATTTTACACCAACCTACTTGAATCACACAGTTTAAAGCTGGTAAAGGGGCCTTTTTTTTTCTTCTCCTCTTGTAAACCTGATGGTATACTAGGCCATCTACCTGAAGACAGAAATATGCCTGGATCAGGCATGTTTCAGCATGTAAGACTCCAAGCTGAGTTTTTGTTCATGGCTCTGATAAAGTTCAGGCAGTATCATTACTCTATAAATGACCAAATTAAGCTTTCTGAAATTTTCTGTTACTCTACCCCCAACATCCCATCTCACCATTCCAAAATAAATTTCACTACAGATCTATCATGGCTAGTAGTCTATAACACCTCCTCAGGGAAGAGTACTTTGTACTGACTGCTATTGCCCTTTGTTCCAAGTTTCCTTTTGGCTCTAGCACTTTCACCCACAAACTCCATGCCCACTATGCTCCTGGATTCTAAGGCACTCCTGATTGGTATTTATATCACCAACATGTCTGCCTTTTGGTGATAATACTTCTCTTTTCTCTTCATTTGAAATTCTCTGGGGGTTTGAAACGCTCAGATGCCTCATCATGGCCCCCCACATGAATTCATTGCTTGGCTAAAAAGGGTTTGTTTTTGTAACAAAGCAATTTTGGAAAGGCCCACACAATATTGTCTTCAGTTGACATCCTCCTACACTGGAGAAGGTGACATTCTTGAAGAAATCCTCATTCTCTACAACACCCAGTGTCAACAAGCCCACACCAACTCTCTAACCCAAAGCACCGTCAGGGTAATGATAATGGTAATGATTTTTAAGGGTTTGTTTGTCTTCTAAAGCTAAAAATATAACCTTAACAATTCTGCTCACCTTTATGGACATACACTCAACTAGTAATGTTGTCAAGTCACTCATACCTATTAAGTAGAAAACGCATTCACGCTGCCGTGCATCTAACATACACTGATACAATTCTGTGGGTTTGGGTTATTCACATTTATCAAACTCTTAGAGGCATTGTCTTACATTAGTGGTGAATCAAACTATATTTTTCACTCAATTATGTTTCCTAATGGATAAACTCCACAGACCTTTATATATCTTTCAGCTTATGAGCCCTTTATAATTTATCTCCATTTTCTGATCCTGAAATCCCCACACTATTGCAATTTAATAAGGATCAGGATAAACAGATAGGCCAAATAGATGTTAATTCAGGGAGAAATAACTTACAACCTAGACAGATAAACACCAGCAAGTTCCACCGAATGCTCTCCTCTCTGTGCCCACCCCCAGACCTAGTTCCACAGGTCACTTCCACCCCTGGCTCCACCCCCCATGGGTGTGGTCAGTGCCACAGAAGGAGACAAAGTGAATATCCCACTACACCACACTGTTTAGTGGCCCATACAAAACATATTCTTATGAAGAAAATATACTATATTCAGCTGTAAAATACTGTTGTCAGGGGGCTGTCTGCTTTCCACTGTTATAGAAGTGAACTCTTAATTTCACATACTCTTCAGTGTTTTCTACTACAGACTTTTAACCTGACAATATTTTGAGTTTGGGGGATAGGGATGATGTTTTGCCTTATTTCAACATTTCAGTTTTGTCCTCTTTTCAAACAAATTGATTTACTGTATTTTTACTGCTATTTTTATTCCTTTCAAATCTTGTTGCATGAGAAACATGAACTAACAGAAAATGCAATCTACAAAAAAAGTAGAACAGAACAATTAGGTAATGACCTGTTTTATATAATGTTATGCTAATTTATGTATATGAATGTTTACCTCATGCTGTTATTCTTAATTTATAAATTTAATCTGACTTATAAGGAAAAGAATACATTGCTATGATGTCTTGTCAATATTTCATCAAGCAAATGAGATAATGTTCACACTAGTTGTCTTATTTTGCATAGATACTGCATGTTCTTGGAAGACAAGGAGAGGTAAAGAAATAGAGGGGATAAAAAGAGATGTAAGGATAAACAAGTGGATATTTTTCTAAATAAGAAAGAGCAGTCCAGTTCATAGTTTAACTTTGTTCAGAGTATTAGTTAGTCTCAGGACATTATTCACTCTCAGTTCACATGAGTATTGTGAAACCACTGTAGCACCAATGCAACCAACTGTCTAATGTCTGGATGCCTTTCTTATTTCAACATACCTGAGCACCCAATCCATGAAGAGCTTAGAAGCCCAAGGCAATCCTGAACATGTAACCTCAGTTAGCTACAGAAATAAAAAATGGAAGAAGGATATGGAAATCACATCCCAGAGTTCTACTTTGAGTCAAGCGACCAACAATGTGAAGTCTTGGTCTAGTTCAGACAGTTGTTATTCAAAGTCTTCCTAGTAGACTTTTTCTAGTGATTTGAGGTTAACTAAAATGTTTAAATATTTTGGAACTGAGAAAGTGCTTGCACAGTTAGCTATTAAAAAGGAAAAACATTAGATAAAGAGACTCAGAAATAAATCCATGTATCTATCAGTAATTGATTGTTGAGAAACACATCAAAAAACATACCATGCATAAAAGACAGCTTCTTCAATACATAATCCTATGTACATCTATATTTATATTTAGAAAAAAAAAGTTCTTATCTCTCAACATACACAAAAATCAACTAAAAATAGATCAAAGATATAAATGTTAGGCCTCAAACTGCAAAACTGGTAAAAGAAAGCATAGGGGAAACACTAAAACATCAATATGAGCAACAAAAGCAATATATATATATATATATATATATATATATATATATATATATATCAATAGGATTACATCAGATTTAGGAAGTTGCATACAACAATGGAAATAATCAAGAGGATAAAGAGACTACTTAAAATAATACACTTTGAAGAATATCATTCTAATAGATTGCCTGTATCCAACTCTTGGAAAAGCATTTCACAACTAGAAATGGGTTGATGTGCCACTTCTTATTAACTTTAAAGTTGGTGACAAATCTTGTGTCCTGTTTTTATGAATACATCCAGGCTTTTGCATAAATTTTATGAAAGAATGAAACCAACTTTGAATGGACCCAAGTTTGAATGTTCAAATTTACCACAATTGTATTGAATATAACTTTCCCAAGGAAAAAAGAGTGGCCTTTGAGGTCAAAGGTAAAAAACTGGGCTACTCTGTAAAGACTCTTGTTTTAAGGAGAAAAGCAGCAAGGGTGATGCAGCCAAAGAGAAGGAACCAGAGACTAAGGACATATATACAGCAGTAAAGCACCAATAGTGTCAGCCTTGGGGAGAGAATAAAAAACACCTACAATACTTACTCTACTGGCAATTCTAGATTGTTCATATAACAAGTTGTAAAGTAGGAAAACATACACAGCATTTACCCATATCTTTCCATCTCATTCCAACTGAAGTAAATTTCACATTCCCTTAGCTGCCTAAGTTCCTTCATTTTATCCAATCTCCAACCCAGGCATCTCTCCAAAGCCCCTGCTTTGCTTGTGCTCATATACAAAACTTAGACAATTCTGAAACAATTACTTTAGAATTCACACAAAAGAAATTAGTGTCAAAAAGCCTATTTTTTGTAACTTAAGATAAAAAGTACTGGCTCAACTAGCATGAAAGGGGGATTCAACAACTGTGACAAAATTACTCAGGGGTCCTTTATAATGAGAAGAAAACAGTCCCTTGCTTGACCTCTCACAGATACAACACAGCAAAAGGAGCACAGATCTTCACAGCATATCATCTTGTCATGTTAATAATTTGTTTTGCATATAAAATATGCCAACATTGTATTTTGTTCTCATTATTTTGGACAAAAGTTTTCCAATTGTGTTGATGCATATAATCAGATGCTCTGGGCATTTTAACTTTCTGGCAAAGAACAGACAAAAGAAGATTTTCTTCCCCTTAAAATGACCATTTCTGGGGTCCATAACTCAAGCTCCACAAGAGCTCAGTTTATTATAACAGGAACAGTTAGAGTGGGCATCAATACTTTTCTTATAGTTGTTCAGTAGGAAGTAATAGCAACTCTTGTGGGAAACATTCTTCAAGTTGTGGAGATCCGTAAAAGCCAATGCAGAATTCACTGAGAAAGTCCTTGCCTGGCATCAAAATGATGATTCAAGAATTGGTGGAATTAGAGGCATGGGTATCCCCCCCTCCCCTGCACCAAAAATACTGTGATATTTTGTTCTTTGTATCTTATATAAATATGTAACAAGTAAGTACTCTATATAATCTGATAAGAATAGATAATGGAGTTGGGTAAGGATTAAATTTCATGTTTACCAGCTGTAAGATATGAGACCAGAAGCCCTATTTCTTCATTCATAATATGAAGGTGATAGTGAATTTTGAACGAGTCTTCTGAACAGAGAATAGGAATTCATTGAGACTACCACTTCTACCTTAACAGCGAGAACACACTAGAACCATTCAATTGTTGCCAGTCTCAAGTCTAAATTCACCAAATACAAAGGGTGAAATGCTTTCGCGGGGAGGTGAAGAACAGATGTGGCAAAGGGAGTGTCAACACACATATTCAAACTTCTAGAAGTGTCAGTGACCCCACCCAGGTTTCCATGGTCATTTCAAGGATACTCAAACACAGAGCCTGCCTTTCTATGTTTTTCTGAATGCTATGACCTAGCCTCAGGGAGAATGTGCCAAGACTGAGCAGAAAGCACAAAAGCTGAAGCTGAAGGAGCACATAGGACATTGTCTCAACATAGCAATAGTACAAAGAAATAAATCATAGTTTTCATAGCCCTCATGAGAGCAAAACCTTGACAGGCTTAAAGCTATGTGTGTGCGAGCATTTCAATTAAAGCAAGATAATATCTTTAAAATTCAAAAACAAAGTAGAAAGAACATAATCAAGGCAGGACCCTAGAGGTCTCCTGGCTCTGTTCATGCTTCAATGGTGTTGGGACATAACAGACCAGGGGGTTCCCTTTTTGTTAGCTTCTAACAGCTTTCCATTCTCTCCTGTCACAGTTCAGGGACGATCTCCTCCACCTTGTTCTCCTAGGACCATCTGTGATTCTTGTCAGTTAGCATGACCTCACATATTCATCAGAATTATTCTGCCTGTCAACTTACACCTGCTGGAATTCTATACCTACCTCTCTCTGGGCTATTATTTCAACAGAATGACTTGGCTCTGGAAGGTGAAGACCAAGTCTTCCAAGAACTGGCCAAAAAGTGTGAAGGCATCCACATCACCCCAAGTTGCAAAATGATCCACAGGGAGCATGTGCTCTTGCAGAATGTTCAGAAGCCATCTCAAGATGAGAAGGGTAAGACTAGAAGGCTGCAAACACTGCCTCAGCCTTGAAGAAGAATCTGAACCAGACCCTGTTAGATCTTCATGCCCTGTGTTCTTCCTCACAGCCCCACATCTCTATGTACTTCCTGGAAAAATCACTTCCTGAAGCTCATCAATTAGATGGGTGATTGCAAGACCAGCCCCTGACTACAAGCAATGCAGACTGGAGTACCCTAGGCATTTCTGGACAAGTGACTTCTTTGAGAGAATCACTCTCAAGCACTGATAGAAAGGAGGTCTGCTGGCCTTCCAAGTTATCCCTCCTCTGCTCCACACCAGCCAGGCTCTATTCCACTGGAAGTCATCTTAAACCTCTCCAGTCTGTAGCCAACTCTGTAACTACCTGAGAACAAATCCTAAGCCTTGGACCAAGTTAAAATAAAGCTATTTGGAACAAGAGAGAAGGAAGGGGGGGGGAATAGAGAGGGGAAGAAAATAAAACAACGTAAATCCATTTAACATGTCAAAGGTATAAACTTCAAGTGAAGTGTTGAGAAATGCAACAGTTGTTTTAACACATGACAATAAACGTGAGTGATTATTTATAAATTTTTTAAGTGTGTGTGTGTGTGTGAGTGTGTGTGTATATGTGTGTGTTTTGTGGATCCCTTACAGCTAGAGTTACAGGAGTTGTGAGTCATTTGATGTGGGTGCTGGGAACCAAACACAGATCCTCTATAAGAGTACTAAAGTGTTGTAGGCCATTGAGCCTTCTCTCCATCCCTACACTAAAGAACAGAAGAAAAATAAATATTTGCACCCCAAGTTATGTGTTAAAAATTCAATAACAGCATCTATTTAATATGTGTTCATCTTTTAAAAGTGAGAATAATTGTCACATGAGTAACTGACATGTAATGATAAAGGGGCTAATAATGGCAACATTCCCTGGTAGCAACTAAAGATCTATAATTGGCCTGGTACTGGAAACCTAGGCATATTTTTTTTTCACATCATGATATAATTATATGCCCCCCTTTCGTTTCCTCCCTCCAAACTCTCCTGAATACCCCTTCTTTCTCACTTTTAATTCATGGTCTCTGTTTTTTTATTAATTGTTGTTGCATACATATATGTGAATATATGCATATACTTATATATCCAACTACCAGGACTAATGAAATAATGGACCTTGGAGAACATAAAACCATCACTTTACAAATAATAATAATAAATGTATGTCCTTAAACCTACAGATCAGTGTAATCCTTTTAACTCACAAAGGAAACTTCGATTTTCAACAGATGGAAACTATTAGAAAAGCCACAACCATAAAAAAATGCAAAGTTGTGGAGCCCAATCCCAAGGGACACATCTACAGTATAACTCAGCATGTAAGTCTCTGGAACCACTTCAGAGCAGGGAGTGGAAAGATTTTAGCAGCCAAAGAGCAGGGAGTTTCCTGTGAGACAATCTCCTAGTAATGTCAGAAGCTACACCTGGAATGTCTTACCAACATGACTGCCTGAACATGAGCTGAAAAGGACAGCAATAGACATACTAAAGCGGGTGGGGGAAAGCTCCTAAGTGTTCAGCCCTACATAAAGAACTCAGACACTAAGAGACACTTTAATCAGGAAGAATAATCTTCCCCAAAGAAAAGCACACCAACAAGTTAATAATACTAAATCATCAGCCCCCCTAAAACATACACACAAATATCATTATACCAACTGAGCATGTTTTATTTATGTATCTATGACTATATATATATATATACATCTATATATACGTATGTATATGTATGTATGATGTACACATATACATATACATACATACGTATATATATATATATATATACATATATATATATAAATAAATATGTTACGAGTATGTTTTCCCGCCGGCCTGATCCAACAGCCGGGCCAGCCCCACAGAGATGCTGTATTAGATATAATGCTGTTGGCCTGTTACTAGCATAACTTATTGGCTAGCTCTGTCTTAAATATTAACCCATTTCTATTAAACTAAGTATTTCCATGTGGTCTTATCTTACTGGAGAAAGGGCCCTGAATTCTTCCGTGTTGGTACTACATCTTGAAACTCCTCCCTACTCCTCTCCAAATCCTCCTTGTCTCCTAGTCTCGCCTATCTTGCTTGGCCAACAGAGCTTTATTCATTAACCAATAAGAGAAACATAGTTAGAGAATGACATTTCCCATTATCTCCTCTTTTCTATCTAAAATAAAAAGAAGGGTTTTAACCTTAACATAACAAAATATATAACAAAATAGTTACCATACAAGAATCACATTTAACAATATTTAGTCCATTAACATTTAGCAAGGCTTAAGGAAAATATTCTACCATCTATCTTATCGTTGTGAGTCTAAAGTCTTATATGTAATTTATCTTTAATCCTAACTAAGGAAAACTATAACCATAACAATCTGTCTTCAACTCCTTTAAAGACCACAGAAGGATAGTATATAAACTCTAGAAATGACAGAGACAACTCACCTGTAATGTTCCTTCTTCAGCCTATATGCCATAGTGTGTCTGGCAGACTCCTCATCAAAGCAGAAAACTTTAAACTGTCCACCTTATTGGCAGTTTGTTAACCATTTTTCTCTGTCCTGTGGACTGTCTGGCAGATTCTTCTATCAAGCAGGAACCCTGTAGCACTGCCCATCTTGTTTCAGCAGTCACTTTTCTATGAGTCCTGCATGTCCAGTTTATACAGCATAAAGTCAAACAGTCCAGACAAGAGTAGTTTCTTGCCCAAATGGCTAGTCTTGCCATATTGAAAGCAAACTTCCTAATGTGTTTCTTCGATATCCATCTTCCTTTCTGATACAGGTGGTATTGCCAGAAGCAGTTATATCTCACTGTCAAGAAAACCCCTAAGCCATTTTAAATGCCATATTCTGTAGGTCTCTGAAAGGCTTGAAGGATGCCTATCCATGTCAAATACACCTCAAATACAAATACTACCTTAACTTTAAGTTTTGACTAGCATAGGTAACTATCTATAATATGTACTAAACTATACATTACATTTTTAAATAAGCTATATAAAAGCAATACCTAAACAAGAGAAGAAATATAAATATCATAAAATTGACCTTAAATTTGTATCAATAAATAAAAATCAATTCCAAAAAAGTATACATTTCTATACCATAATCCCCTTTTTTTACCTTTAAAGAGATTTGATGTGGTCATTAATCATTTATAACTAACCACATATATATGAAAACAAACATTTATAAACACTATTTGGGAATTTGGGCATCATTCTTTCCAAAATGCTTCCTGCTGGTAGGGGGTGCTGTCATGGGTATCCTAAGAATATGCAGAAATCCTGGCTATAGCAGTCTGTAAGGCTGCCTTGTCCCAGGGACAATGCTTCAGGGGGTCTTGCTTAATCGAACCATGTTAGTCTGGAAGGAATCCACAGCTTTTCATTTTTCTGTGGAAATAAAAATAGAAATCCTTTTCCCCAGTAACCTGTCCTTGAACTTAAATGTTGAAGTCAAAGAATTTTTAAAATATTATATAAATTGGATTAATTCAGCACCATTTATTTTAACAGCTGTTACTATTTCCTCAGTAGTCAAAAGAGATAACAGAACAGCATAGAGTATCCAGACTCATTTTTTATTTTCCATCTTTATGTGGCTTTTTATTACTCTATTTCTTTTGTTTTTATTTTTTCATCTTCTGAGACAGGGCTTCTCTGTATAACTTTTGCCTGTCTTAAAATTAACTCTGTATACCAGGTTCGCTTTGAAATCATAGAGATATGATTGCCTCTGCCTCCCCAGTGCTGGAATTAAAGGTGTGTGCCACCAGACCCAGCTACTCTCTTTCTTTTTATTAATCTTTTTTAAACCATTTAATCCTGTTTCTCTTTCTCTTTCAAGCCTATGTTTATTTTAAAACACACTGTAAACCCTTAGAGGTTTTTCTTAATCGGAACCTGTCTTTACTGTAAATCTTTATCTTTTTGTGGCCACGAGTCTTTTATCTGGTTAAACAACATTGGTCAAATGAAAGCCATTGCTGTATTAGCCGCAGTCTATCAAAGATAATGGCAAGTACATTTACCACCAGAACTGAAAGCTGTGCTCACTTCCTTGGTCTACAGTGCCATCCAGCAGCATGGTGCTTGGAGATATGGTCACTGCTATTGCCAGCTCTCATATACACCATTAAATTGTTAACAGAGCTCTTTAAAAGCCTTTTGGTTTTTTGCAGCTATGCTGATTCAGGAAAACTCTTAAAGGAGCCATGCAAATCTTTGTTTGTCTCTAGCAAAAGAGAGCCCAACTGAGAAAAATGCAGTTACCAAGAAGCCTTGCTTGTCTCTGTTCTTTTGTTTCTAAAACCCTTTCTTAAGCTTTTGTTAAGTTTTAAGTGAAAGCTCTTAGCCATGGTGTAGCATCATTTTGTTAGAGGTATGTTTTCCCACCAGTTTGGACCCAGAGCAGAGCCAGCCCCAAATAACACACAGAGACAATGTATTTGATATAATGCTGTTGAGCAGTTACTAGTGTTTCTTATCTGCTAGCTCTGTCTTAAACAGTAACCCATTTCTATTAATCTAAATATATCCAAGTGGTCTTACATTACTGGAGAAAGGGCCCAGCATTCTTCCCTGTTGGTACTACATCTTGAAACTTCTCCCTACTCCTTCCCAAATCCTCATTGTCTCCTAGTCTCACCTATCTTGCTTTCCTATTGGCCAATAGTGCTTTAAGCATTAACCAGTAAGAAAAACATATTTACAGAATGACATCTCCCATTATACACACACACACACACACACACACACACACACACACACACACACACACACACGTAACAACAATTAAAAAACAAGGTATACATTTGAAAGAGTCCTCTTAGAGGGAGGATAGGGAAAGATGTAATAAAATTATAATCCCAAAAAGAAAATAAAAACTAAAGTGTGGAGCCCCATTCCACAAAATAGACTTTTCTGCATTATAGGAATAAAATAAAACAACAAGTGGCAACAGACCAGTTGTGATGCCCAGCACTTATTTTATTTAGATTTTTTTAAATTATTTAATTTTTTTCTTATTTTTCACCCTGTTACCTCTCCCTCCCACCCTCCCCAATTACCCCTCTCATCCCATCCTCCAACCATGCCCCAGGAAGGGTGAGGACTTCCATGAGGGATCATCAAAATCTGTCATTTTGGGGTAGGGCATAGGCCTTCCCTCCATCTCTAGGAAAAGGGAGTATTCATCAGTGGGGAACAGCCTCCCATAGTCTGTTCATATGCTAGGGATACATAGTAGCCATAGACTGCCCAGGCATTCTGAGACCCACATTCAGGTGGTCTGGGTTGGTCCCATGCTTGTTTCCCAGCCATCAGGCTGGGGTCCATGAGCTGTTCAGGTCAGCTGTTTTTGTGGGTTTCTCTAGCTTGGCCTTGATGCCTTTGCTCATTGCATCTCCTGCTTTGCAACTGGATTCCAGGACTTTGGCTCAGTTTTTAGCTTTGGGTGTCTGCTTCTGCTTCCATCAGCTACATGATGAAGGCTCTAGGATGGCATATAAGGTAGTCTCAATCTCATTATCAGGGAAGGGCATTTAAGGTAGCCTCTCAACTATTGCTTACATTCCTAGTTGGGGTCATCCTTGTGGATCTCTGTACAATCCCCCCAAGTACCAGATTTCTCTTTAAACCTATAATGGGTCTCTCTACTATGGTATTTCTTTTCTTGTTCTCCTCAATTATTCCCTGACTCAATCTTCCTGTTCCCTCATGTTCTCCTATACCCTCTTGTCCGCTTCTCTTTCTCCTAATTCACTCTCCCCTCACCCCCTGCTCCCAACTTGCACAGGAGATCGTGTCCCTTTCCCCTTCTCTAGGGAACTATATATGTCTCTCTTGGGATCATCGTTGTTTCCTAGCTTCTCTGGGGTATGGATTGTAGGATGGTGTTCCTTTGCTCTATGTCTAAAATCCATATATGAGTGAGTACATACCATGTTTGTCTTTTTGTAACTGGGCAACCTCACTCAGGATGGTTCCTTCAAGTTCCATCCATTTGACTGCGAATTTCAAGATTCCATTGGTTTTTTCCCCCTGACTAGTACTCCACTCTGTAAATGTATCACATTTTCTTTATCCATTCTTAAGTTAAGGGGCATCTAGGTTGCTTCTAGGTTATGGATATTATAAATAATGCTGCTGTGAATATAGTTAAATATGTCATTGTTGCATGAATGGACATCTTTTGGGTATATGCCTA
Source organism: Phodopus roborovskii (assembly GCF_943737965.1). Lineage (NCBI taxonomy): Eukaryota > Metazoa > Chordata > Mammalia > Rodentia > Cricetidae > Phodopus > Phodopus roborovskii. The sequence goes on from NW_026126433.1 coordinate 21,986,302, forward strand.
AGAGTAAAATTGCTGGATCTTGTGGTAGACTAATTCCCATTTTCCTGAGGAACTACCATACAGATTCCTAAAATAGCTGTATAAGTTTGCACTCCCACCAGCAGTAGAAGAAGAATGTACCCCCTTTCTCCACATCTTCTCCAGCATAAACTGTCATTGATCTTTGATTTTAGCCATTCTGACAGAAGATGGTATCTCAGAGTTGTATAGATTTGTATTTCCCTGATGGCTAAGGATGCTGAGTACTTTCTTAAGTGTCCAGTCATTTTAGATCCCTCTATTGAGAATTCTCTATTTAGTTCTGTTGGTGAAGATCTTTTCCCATTCTGTGGGTTGCTGTTCTGTCTTGTTGACTGTATCCATAGCCTTACAGAAGCTTTTTAGTTTCAGGAAGCCCCATTTATTAATTGTCAATCTCAGTGTTTGTGCTACTGGTTTTATATTTAGGAAGCAGTCTCCTGTACAAATTCATTCAAGAGTACCTCTCATTTTCTCTTCTAAGAGGTTCAATATGCTGGATTTATGTCAAGGTCTTTGATCCACTTGGACTTAAGTTTTAAACACCTATAGCAAACTGGCAAGATACAAGATTAACTCAAAAATATCAGTAGCCCTAATATGTACAGATGATAAAGGGGCTAAGAAAGGAATCAGAGTAACACCACCCTTTACAATAGCCACAAACAACATAAAATATCATGGGGTAATGCTAACCAAATAAGTGAAAGACCTATATAATAAGAATTTTCGAGTCTTTAAAGAAAGAAATGAAAGAAGATACCAGAAAATGGATAGCCCTCCCATGCTCTTGGATCTGTAGGATAAACATAGTAAAAAATGGCAATCTTGCCAAAATTAATCTACAGATTCAATGCAAACTCCATCAAATCCCAGCACAATTCCTTACTGACCTTGAAAGAATAATGCTCAACTTTATATGGAAAAACAAAAGACCCAGGATAGCCAAAACAACACTGTACAATAAAGCAACTTCAGGAGGCATCACCATCCCTGATTTCAAGCTCTAATATAGAGCTATAGTCGTGAAAACAGGTTGGTATTGGCACAAAAATATACAGGTAGACCAAAGGAAGTAAAAACCCTGATATTAACTCAGACACCTACAAACACCTGATTTTAGACAAAGCAGCTAAAATTACACAATGCAAAAAAGAAAGCATGTTCAACAAATGATGCTGGCATGTAGAAGACTGCAGATAGAGCCATATCTATCACTATGCACAAGACTCTCAGCCCTTTTAAACATGCACAATCCCCGTTCTAGTGCAGGAGTCATTGTATCTCTTGTGGAAAGAGGTCGGGATCCCTGCCTTGTTCACAACTTCTTGTGAAGCAGGAGAAGTACACTGTACAGGAACCTCTTCTGAAAATCCCAAAGCCCTATAAATGTGGGTGGAGTCATCAAGGTTATACCTACCCAGTGTGGAACCTGGGAAGCACTATCCCTTTGTTTCTCTCCAGTCCTAAGTGTCCCAAAGAAGTAAATGTTAAAGTTTCCCTTTATAAAACACAAGTGAAGCATTTTATCTAGGACTGGACAGCTTGGATGCTTCTGGAATCAGTGCTAAGCAAGCCTTAGAAGGAAAAGTAAGTTCCTAGCTGGCCTAGTGAGTACCCAGGGAAATGTGATTTCAGCCTGGGAGCAGCTGGGGAATAAGCAGATCCATCAGGATTTCTGATTGCTGAAGATACAGCCTCTCTGCTGAGGATGGTTGAGGAAATTATATTTTTCTGTGACCTTGCACCTTACAATTTTTTTCACAGCCCTTTTCCTCAACATGTACTAGGAATCTACCACGTTTAGCTGTTTAAGCTTGGGCCTCTTGAGACTTGTAAACAAAGGGCTGATTAAATTCCCTTGCTCAATTTTTCTTAGTTGGTCAAGAAACATGCAAATATCCATATGTTTTAAATCTTAATTTATGACATGAAGATATTTTTGCAACTCTTACTTGGCTTAATATTATGAGAAAATATTTAAAATTGTGATAATTAAGACTAAGGAGAGTAAGAGAATTCTAGAGGGATCACAGCATTATTTTTCTATTTAATATAGCTTTCCATATAGTATAATTGGGGTAGGGGAGGGGGAACTCTGAGAAACACATTAGGACCATAGCATACTCTATAATCAGCACGGATGCCCAGCAAGGTTGTCAGGCAGGAGATGTTGGGAAAGACCTTTCCATATACGACTTTGACTAGTTTGAACATAGAATCTTTTTTTTTTTTTTTTTTTTTTTTTTTTTATAAAACACTCATAAAAATCACACTTGGGGAAATTCTAAATTTGCATCTTGTGCAGATCAGGATTTGTGATGCTTCATGCCACTCTGAATAATGGTCCTGGAGTTTCTATTTAAATGAGGAACTTGGAAGCTGAGCTCAAAACCCCATCACACATTTCACTACTCATTTTGCAGAAACAACTAATTCATCATTTGACTCTAACTTCCCTGGAGTTTTTTCCAAGGCACATGTGGTGGGGGTTGGGGGTATCTGGCAGAACAGATGTAGTTGGAGAAAACAGTTTTGCCTCTAATTTGAAACTTAGAGGACTTGGCGAGTTACACTGTCAGCAATGAGATGAAGGTTGTGGTTTTAAACCAGACAGAACATTCTGCATCTGAACACTCATTGACTGTGATGACAGGAAACACAGTTTTTCACTGAGTTTTGTATGACCTTTATACAAAGTCTTGCCTTGTTTTTATACTAGATTTTCATGTGTAAAACACAGTTTATAATACCTGCCCTCACAATGTAGGTCTAGTGTAGAGATAATATCCAAGGGAAGGGATGTATTTAAATGTTCTTTGGAAAATGCAAAACAATGTCAAATATGAAGTATGATTAAGGTATAAATTTCAAATGCACACCATCTGGGACCTTGTAGAGAGGGTCAGACACCAGGAACAACTGGCACTTTTCCCAGTCAGTATGTAATTGCTGCTCCATTTCCAGCCCGGGCTTTCTCTTAACCCCTTGAAAGGGTAGCAGCAAGGCTGCCAAAGGGCCATCGAGGAGAAGCTGTAGGGCTGTTTATTTCTTTCCAAGCTGAAAACAGTCACAGGAATGTCCCCAATCTTCTGGGAGTGCCAACAAATTCTGTAGAAGGAATTGCAACTCATACCGAAGCTCAAAGAATATGAATTTCATGGGGAATCAAAAGTTTTTATTAGAGAACTATACTGCTCCTGTGTGTCAGATTCAAGACTGATGTTTCCAATAAGCACATGCTGTACTTCTGCACGTGTGTGCCTTGGATAGCAGCTCTCTGTGTGTCTCGGATCTCAACATAATCGAAAATGAGCCTTGTGGTAACACTCAAATTCAAATAGCTCATGAACGCTCCTCAACAAACTGAGAAAGGAAGCATGAACAGTTTCCTTTTCCTTTGTTACTCAAATTTGCTACTTCTGATTTTCTTTTTATCTTATCCCAGTGTTGACCTCATCCACTCACTCTCTGATACCCACCTTACACCAAATGAATCCCAAGTCAATTCTTGTGCAGTAGCAGAACGGAGTGTATGTTCTTTGTGGCCACTGTAGTTTGGAATAGAATTATCCTCCTAGAGCTCACACAACAGAGGCTTGGCCTCCAGCCTGTTGTAATAATGGGAATGTGTGGAACCTTCAGAAAGTGCACTCAGTTGGAGGAAGTTGGGATATTGGGAACGTACCCATTCCTCTCTTTTATTTTCTGGCAACCCAGAGAAGAACTATAGCTTATGATATATTGTACTACCGTAGGCATAAAGCAAGAGGGCCAAACCACTGTGGACTAAAATCTCAAAAACCATGAGCCAATATAAATCCATTATAGATTTGTTTCCTCGGGCATTTTGTCACTGAGAAAGAAATATCATGAATACAATAGAAAATCAATACAAAAAATTTCTGGTTGTTTAGTCAACTCTCTGGGTCACTGTGTGCTATTTTTATTTTAAGATTTTATTTTATTTTTAAGGGGTCTCTCTCTCTCTCTCTCTCTCTCTGTGTGTGTGTGTGTGTGTGTGTGTGTGTGTGTGTGTGTGTGTGTACAAGAATACAGGTGCCTGCAGAGTCCAGAAGAGGGTATCAGACTCACTGGACCTGGAGATACAAGTAGTTATGAGTCACCAGAAGTAGGTTCTGGGAATCTAACTGGGATCCCCTGCAAGAGCAGCGAGTGCTCCTTGTTTCTGTCTCTCCAATGAGCTCTGGCTCCCGTAGTTATACTCTTTCCAAAAGAATCCCAAGAAATTAAATAAACAATATATTTTCAAATGTTAATGAGACTTTTATAAAGAGTATGGTCATTTAAATGTTGCAGGGTAAGTATAAACTATTTTTCCAAGAAAACTGTGATTTTGTGGTGGGAGCCTAAAGCTAACACCATTTCCTAGGCCTTTCTGAGGCTGTTACATAAACATGAAGTAACTAAAAGCTAAAGCCTGAGGGGGAAAAGCTTTGGGTTAGGAAAAAAATATTTGAGGAAGTAAACTTAAATTTGGGTCTGATTATGGTGCCTTAGAAGAATAGATTTCCTTGTGTGACAAAGGGAAGGATGTGATCAGTGGTTCTCAACATTCCTAATGCTACAACCCTTTAATATGGTTCCTCATGCTGTGGCAACCCCCACCCATAAGATTACATTTGTTGCTACTTCATAACTGTAATTTCGCTACTGTTGTCTATTGTAATGTAAATACCCCTGTTTTCCAATCATTTAGGCAGCCCCTGTGAGAGGGTTATTCAACTTTAAAAAGAGTCCAACCCAAAAGTTGAGAACTGCTGTTCTAGTTCTAGTCTAAAACCAAGACTCTAGATTATTAAATTTTTTATTTAAAAGTAAAGTCAATACAATTGTCACAATTAAAACACAAAGCAGAATGAAGTCACCCAGCTCATTTTACTTTGCTAACACTGTTCAGAGTGTAGAAAAAACAATGGCCACAGAAGGGGGTATTCTCAGCAGAGTCTTTGCTGGAATATGCACAAAGAGAAGTGTGGTGTGTTGGACTCCAGAGTGAGTTCTGGAAGAGGGTAAAAGAAAGTCATGATCTGCTAAAGGAACTGCTTAGAGACACTACACTTTAAAAGTGAAAGGGGTTATGTAATTAAAACTCATTTCCCAGGTAATGAAATTGGGGAACAATTAAAAGTTTGCAGTTAGCTAGCAATGCTGACAAATGCCTCAAATAGTAAACCACCTATGATGCAAACAGAAGGGCCTGAGTATGGCTCTCCACCCAATGTGAACTGCTAGCCTCCATATACACCTGTGTAAATAATGTGTGCACACCCACAGAACACGTACCTCCCCCCCCCCTCTCTCTCTCTCTCTCACACACACACACACACACACACACACACACACACACACACACACACACACGAAACTTTCTCAAGGATCCTTATGTTCTGAGTGCAAAACGCAGATTAGAAGCTTCCAGGTGTCTACCTGATGCAGAAAGAACAAGAGCCCGTTTCCAACACAGGGTTTTGTGGGGCAGAAGATATTGGCAAGGTGGATGTGATTTATATCGCACTGAAGAGAGTTCTTACTTCCATCTCAAAATCATGCTATGACCTTTGTCTACTGACTTATTTCAGACTAGTCCCTATTTTAGGAATCAAATCATTGTAAACACCTGCTTCAAGGCTAAAACAAGTTAGTCATAGTACACTGGTCAATGGTGACACCTAGTGGCCATGTAAAGAATTGTCTGTGTATTTCAAAGTTCCGGAACCCTGGGACAAAAATGAACTCTAAACATGAGAGGGACTTGGTCCCTGCCATGAGGAGGGAGATTAGGGAAACACAAAGGAAGCATCAAATGGGATTTTGTAAAAATGAGGGGAGCACCATCATGGGGCCCTCATCTAGTACCTGTTGGAAACAGAAGCAAACACCCATAACTAAACACTGAGTCGAACTAGAATCCAGATGCAGAGGGAGAGGACAAGACCAGGTTGCAGAAACACATAGAGACAGTTGACCTGAACAAGGAGGAGCTAACGGGCCCCCAGACTGATAGCTGGGAATCCAGCATGGGACTTACTCAGGACCCCCTGAATATGGGTCTCAGCTAAAAGGACTGAGCAGTTTAAGGGACCTCAGAAAGTGGGACCAGGATGTATTCCTAGTGCAAAAAAGGACCTTGTGGACACATCCCCCATGGAGGGATACTGCCTTAACCTAGAGACAGGAGAGAAGTCCTAGTCCCTACTTCAAATGACTTGACAGATTTACATGACCCCATCAGGATGGCATTGCCCTACATGTGGAATTGGGGTGGGGGATGGGAGGGGAGGGTGGTCAGGGTGCATGTGAGGGGGCTGGGAAGGTGAGAGGGAGAGAGGGATGGAGGGAAGGAAAGAGGGATGGAGAGAGGGAGAAAGGGAGGGAGGGAGATGGAACTGAGATCCACATGTAAAATAAAAAATAAATAAATTTATTTTTTTACTTACTGGAATGTATGCATGTCAGCTTGTCTGCATATGCACCACATATCTGCAGATGCCCTCAGTGGTCAGAACAAGGTCAGAATCCCAGAAACTTGAGTCCTGGGGTGTTGAGAGCTGCCAACTGTGGGTACTGAGAACTAAACCCAGGTACTATGCAGGAGCTGTGTTATTCAATGTTCAGCCATTTATCCAGCCCTGAGGAAAAATCTTTTCAGAAGACCAGTACCTATGGGAGGTACTCTTGAACAAATTGGTACAGGAGACTGCTTCCTAAACATAACTCCAGTAGCATAGACACTGAAATTGACAATTAATAAATGGGACCTCCTCAAACTGAGAAGCTTCTGTAAGGCAAAGGACACAGTGGACAAGACGAAACAGGAAAAGATGTTCACCAATCCTCCATCTGATAGAGGGCTGATCTCCGAAATATACAAAGAACTCAAGAAAGAAACTAGTCAACAAAACACCAAATAACCCTATTTAAAAAATGGGGTACAGAACTGAATAGAGAATTCTTAACGGAGAAAAATCAAAAAGGCTGAAAGACACTTGAGAAGGTGCTCAACATCCTTAGCTATCAGGGAAATGCAAATCAAAACAACTCTGAGATACCATCTTATTCCTGCCAGAATGGCTAAAATTAGAAACACCAATGACAACTTATGCTGGAGAGGATGTGGAGAAGCAGGGTACACTCCTCCACTGCTGGTGGGAGTGCAAACTTGTATAGACATTTTGGAGATCAGTATGGCAGTTCTTCAGGAAAATGGGAATCAGTCTACCACAGAACCAGGCAATCCCACTCTTAGGCATATACCCAAATGATCCACATCCAGGCAACAAAGACATCTGTTGAAATATGTTCGGAGCAGCATTAATTGTAATAGCAAGAACCTGGAAGCAACCTAGATGCCCCTCAACTGAAGAATTGATAAAGAAGATATGACACAATCTTGAAATTCTCGGGCAAATGTATGGAACTTGAAGAAACCATCCTGAATGAGGTAACCCAGTCACAAAAAGAGGAACACGGTATGTACTCATTCATGTATGGATTTTAGACCTAGAGCAAAGGATCACCAGTCTATAATTCACACCGCCAGAGAAACTAGGATACAAAAAGGATTCTAAGAGATTCATATAAGGTCCCTCACAGAAGGGGAAAGGGACAAGATCTCCTGAGCATATTGGTGGGGGATGATAATGAGTGGAGAGGAACTAAGTAAAAAGAAGGGGAGGAGAGAAAAGCATGTGGGACTAGGAAGATTGAGTCAGGGGAGGAATAGGTGCGGGGAGGGGTGAGAGAGAGAGAGACACAGCATAAAAGAGGGAGACATTATAGGTTTGAAGACAAAACTGAATCTAGAGAAATGTCCAAAGACCTACAAGACTGATCCCAACTAAAAATTTGAGCAACACTGGAAAGACTACCATAAATGCCCTTCCCTGATAATGAGATTGATGATTTTCCACCATCATGGAGCCCTCATCTAGTAGGTGATGGAAACAGAAGCAGACACCCACAACTAAACACTAAGCAAAACTGGAATCCAGATACAGAGAGGGAGGACAAGACCAGGGTACAGTAACCCACAGAGACAGCTGACCTGAACAAGGAGGAGCCAATGGTCCCTCAGACTGATAGCTGGGAATCCAGTATTGGACTGACTCAGACCCCCTGAACATGGGGGTGTTCAGTGAGAAGGCCTGGGAAGTCTAAGGGACCTCTGACGGTGAAACCAGGATGTATCCCTGGTGCATAAAAGGACTTTGAGAGCTCATTCTCCATGGGGGGGGGGGATACTCCCTTAACCTAGAGGCAGGAGGAAAGGCTTAGTCCCTACTCCAAATGACTTGACAGGTTTAGATGACCCCTCCTGGAAGACACCAGGCTCATGTGGAGTTGGGGGATGGGAGGTGAGAATTGGAGGGGGGTATGGGAGGGAGAAAGAGAAGTAAAGAGGGAGGGAGGGAACACTGCTCTAAGCCATCATTTAGTCTGTCATCGATCTTCTTCAGCTAATGGCTGCTACACACCTGTGAGCAGATGATGTCACAGAGTCCTTCTGTGATTCTACTATGCAGTAAGCAGATTGAACTGGTGCTCATAGGAGGACATGAAGCCACACTCTGCAACAGCTAAGGAAGATAATGACTATAGCTAACTGGGTATCACTAAGGACTGATGCAGCCAATGGGAGATGAGCATCCTCTTTCTTCCTTCTGTGGGAAGACATAAGCAAGCTATAATGGCTAATTTAATGCACTAACCAAACTCGGTCACATTACCAACTATTTTCTCAAATATTCCTCTCAAAGTTTCTGTAAAAAATTATCATTTATCACATGTGTTTGTGTGTGTGCATGTGTGTGTGTGTCATTGCAGAGGGAATTCTCCAATTCCTGAACTCAATATACAAATGCTTCTCTGCAGATTTTAGATTGCAAGTTTTAATGTCATGAGCTAACTCCTAAAAATAAGGTAATAGGTTCCTATCTCTTGTTCTCTCCTTCTGCTTATATGTTTGTGGGCATGTATGTATGTATGTACATATGCATTGTGTAGTCATATATTCATATGAGATACATGAAATAATATGAATATGCGCTGTATTTATATGGATGGTTCTATATATCATAATTTGAAAATAGTATAATATTTCAATATCAATTTCTGCTGCAGTCTATCCCTTGTTGAGGTGATAAACAGCTCTCCCCGGGAGCCTCCTCAGGAAAGGCTCTGAAGTTAATAAAAGCTACTGTTCCAGTTAGATTCATGGGCATTCTCCTATAGCCTTCTCCTTGGTGCTCCAAGCAAAAACCCTCCAGTCACACACATAACCTGATACACAATCAGAGACATCAGTGAAGATGCCATCCTAATGTGGTCAGTGGCTGTGCTGTTAGCATGCCTGGAAGGCCCTTTATTTTCTCCAATTACCAATAGTGGATGGAAGCTATGTGGGAAGAAAGCTGTTATGCAGAATCTCCCCTTTTGTTCACTTAAGTTTGTCTGCCACAATGATGAAGAGGAGAGTGTGAGGGAAGAATGCTTGTCCGCTGAGAGGACATTCAGGGCAGAACAGTCAAGTACTTACATTTTCTGCTCCTCTTCTATAGCACTGATTTGTCTGGCTCAGCATTGTTCTCAGGAACTGTGTTTAAATGTCATTTCTCATTAAAGCAAACACAGAATTCAGACTGATAGCTAATCATCTAATCCTTGAACCAAAAGCTGTGTCTTCAAATGCATGACAGAGTAGCAGCAGCTTTTTAATGTTTTTATTTTATTGTGCCGAGAACATGAGATCTATGTCCCAAAGTTTTTAAGTGTAAAATGCAGTGTTGTTGCATCTAGGCTCAATGTTGATCTCCAGTATGTCCCTTCCTTAGCCCTTGCCACCACCATGGCATCCTGTGGATACTTTAATTGATGTGATGGAATTCCGTATCTGTGTTGCTTCAAACAGTGTCTATTTTTGACTGCCTCATTCACTCAATGTGATCCACTTCTATTGTCTAGTGTGATAGAATTCTTCTGTGTTTTATGGTCCATTTTCTTTTGGCCTTGGTCATTTTAAGGTTACTTAAACCCTAAATCTTCACAACAATTTCATTTTAAACATGGCAGCAGATCCTGATTCTCAATTCTCTTAAATAAAATCCTTGAATTTGCTGAATAAAAGCTTTAATTTGTTAAGGAAGCCCTGGAGAACTTTCTATAATGACTGCATCCTTTTGCACATCAATTGGGAGTCCAAGCCTTCCAATGTCTCCATTTCCTCACCAACAGGCTTGTGTTTTGACAGCAGTCAAGTTGTCAGGTGTGAGGTGATACTGTGTGTGTGTGTGTGGTATGTTTGTACATATACATTTTCTCATGTTTGTGAACATACATGTGTGCGCATGCACGTGTGTACAGGTGCGTGTAAAGGCCACAGTCTGATGTTGAATGCCTTCTTCAATCACTCTCCTCTTTGTTTATTGAGATAGCACCTCTCACTGAACTTGTAGTCTGCCCATTCTGCTAGTCTAGGCAGCTAGCTTGCCCCAGTATTTCTTTTTTTATTATTTTATATAACAAAGTCCAATTAAATGAAAATAAACATTTATACACAATATTTGGGAATTTGGGCATCGTTCTTTCCAAACTACTTCCTGCTGGTAAGGGGCGCTGTCATGGGGGATTCGAAGAAGAGTCAGAAATCCTGGCTGTAGTCTGTAAGGCTGCTTTGTCCAGCTGTTTTGAATGTAGGATCAGGCGGTCTGGCGTGATCAAACCACATTTTCTTGAGTCTGCCTCCAGAGCACACAATAGCAGGTGGCCCAAAGAGCCAGTAGGCTTTTATATGCCTGCCAGAAACCCAAGGGCTGGTCCTCAGGCTTGCTTAGCAAGTACTTTATCCACTGAACCATCCCCTCGCCTCTCCTTCCCCAAATTATTTTCAACACAGCTTAAATAGTTTTTAAAGAAAAAAGTCTTTTATTTAAAAATATCCTTTCACTACCAATTCACTCTAAGTGTCAATTAAATATATATGACTTTTAATTTATCAAAGAAATTCCAGTAGTTACTAAATCAGAGGAAAACTTACATTAGCAAGCACAGCCAATGAAAGACAGATTGTCCTCTTCGTACAGTGCTGTTGTTGACTGTGTCTGCCAGCCATTTAACTGAAAGAACAAGTCTGGCCTGCAGAATGTCTCAGCAGTGAGTTAGCTAAAGAAACAGGTCAATAGCAATCCTAAAGGTACTCTGACAAACCCATAAGCCAAACTGACTAAGAGCATTTGAAAGGGGACTCAGGGATCTCTCCAGCAGAAGTGAGATAATACGTCTATCACTTCAAAGATATTGGATAGGATCCTTTTGAAATAGTTTACCAGAGAAAAATTTAGGCATTTTTCTTCTTAAGCTCCTGAGGAAAACGACAGCATATTCTATCATCTAAGTGACTAGACAGTAGTAAAAATGCTAAATGGTTTTTGTATGCCTATGTCCATCTAGCCTAATATACCAATGTTTTTAAAATATGTTCCTTGATTTATGAAAAAAAAGACGACAACCCAAAGATAATTGCACCAAAATGTTTATATTTATCTGTATATGTAAAAAATATCATTTTATCTTCAACTTCTAATTGAAGTAGCTGTTTGATCACACCACATATAGTTCAAAAGACTCTGGATTTCTTTACTATTATAATGGAAATGAAAGTGATTTGGGTATAATTTGTAGTTATCTTGTGTTTAATGCCACAAAGTCTAGAACTTGCTACATCCACCTCTAACCTTACCACCACTGATGCCTGCAGATCCCCTCATCCTATGATCTACAAAGGAGCTGCATCTCTTGCCAGGAGCCCCACGCTGAATGACTCCAAAACTAAGACCTAGCTGGAAATCAAAATGGAGGACATTCTCGTCAAACAATGAAGCTATCTTAGCTTGGTGCTCAGAGCAAAAATAACAGCCAAATGACTTAGTTGCCAATAGACACCTATAAACCACCAATATTATGAAAGAAGACACTTTCTTAATACAATGGGCATTGACCCTGTACCTGGGCCCTTTTCTTGTTGATAGGGTACAACCATTTGATCATTTTGAGGCTTTTCAGTTTCTTGTTTCTTTTTATTTGGTTGTTGGTTGTATTTCTTTTTTTTTTTTAATATTTATTTATTTTATATGACCAAGTCCATTTAAATGAAAACAAACATTTATAGACAATATTTGGGAATTTGGGCATTGTTCTTTCCAAACTACTTCTTCCTGGTAAGGGGCGCTGTCATGGGGGATTCAAAGAAGATTCAGAAATCCTGGCTGTAGTCTGTAAGGCTGCTTTGTCCAGCTGTTTTGAATGTAGGATCACCTGGTACTCTGTTTCAGCTGGTCTGGCTTAATCAAACCACATTAGTCTGGAAGGAATCCACATCTTTTCATTTTCTGTGGAAACAAAAATAGAAATCCTTTTCCCCAGTAACTTGTCCTTCAACTTAAATTTTGGAGTCAAAGCATTTTTTTTTTTAAATTTAATGATCCCAGTTCCATCTAGCTCGCTCCCTCCCTCCCTTTTTCCCTCCCTTTTACCCTCTCTGTCCTCTCACATGCACTCTAACCATCCTCCCCTCCCATCCCCCACCCCAATTCCATATGTAGGGGAATGCCATCCAGTTGGGGTCATGTAGATCTGACAGGTCGTGTGAAGTAGGGCTAGGGCTTCTCTCCTGTCTCTAGATTAAGGCAGTTATCCCTCCATGGGGGATGTGTTCACAAAGTCCTTTTGTGCACCAGGGATACATCCTGGCTCCACTGTCTGAGGTCCCTTAGAATGCTCAGTCCTTCTGGCTGAGACCCATATTCAGGGGGGTGTGAGTCAGTCCCATGCTGGCTTCCCAGCTATCAGTCTGGTGGCCCGTTAGCTCCTCCTTGTTCAGGTAAGCTGCCTCTATGTATTTCTTCCGCCTGGTCTTGTCCTCTCCATCTGCATCTGAGTTCTACTTCGACTCAGTGTTTATGTATGGGTGTTTGCTCCTGTTTCCAACAGGCATTAGTTGAGGGCTCCATGGATAAGTTAGTTGTTGATCTCACTCTCTGGGAAGGGCATTTATGGTAGCCTTTCCACAGAAGCTCAAATTGTTATTTGGCAGCAGTCTTGTAGTTCTCTAGACCTTTCTTTGTGTTCAATTTTACCTTCAAACCAATATTGGCTTCTTTTATGTTCTCTCTCTGTCTCTCTCTCTCTCTCTCTCTCTCTCTCTCTCTCTCTCTCTCTCTCTCTCTCTCTCTCTCTCTCTCTCTCTCCTGTCTTCTATTCCTAACCAGGCTCAATCTTCCTGGTCGCACATGTTTTCCTTTCCTCCCCCTCGTTTTCTCCTACTTCTCTCTCCATTCGCTGCCCCCCCACTTCCCCTGAGCTCTGGGGGACTTGTCCCTTACCAGTTCTGTGAGGGACTTTATATGAATCTCTTAGAACACACCTTGCACCTTGTATCCTAGTTCCTCTGGTGGTGTGAATTATAGGCTGGTGATCCTTTGCTCTAGGTCTAAAATCCATATATGAGTGAGTACATACTGTGTTCCTCTTTTTGTGACTGGGTTACCTCATTCAGGATGGTTTCTTCAAGTTCAAGTGCCATACACTTGCCTGCTTGTTTTTTCATCATAGACAGTAAATGCTCAAATGTTAACCCAGAATTAACCATCATCTGGAAAATAGATAACAAAAAGGAAAGAAAGGCATGCTTTTACTGAAAACTAACTCATTAAGTGACAGATACTCTTAACAGCTGGCACAAACCAATTTTCACTAGAGACAAAGGATGAGACTATAACCTTCACAGCTCTCTCCTCCCCCCTCTCTCTCTTCCTCTCTTTCTCTCCCCCCATGGCCATGTGGCCCACATTCTGCCACCTAGTTACCTTGTTACCTCCCCAGATTCCTGACCTATTTTTCCACCAACACATTGAAGATGATATGGAGAGAATTGATTTAAAATAATATGCAGAAAACCTCAGTTCTTCCCTTCAGTCCTTTCTGTCCCATATCCTCCACCCCTACTCCTACATCCAAAGGCCAGCCTGGGAGGCTGGCAACGCTTAGTGTCATTCTCCATTAGCTCTAGTGCCATGTAGAGGAGGACCTGAAACTCTAAAGGATGCAGGGAAGAACGTGTTCAGTTGGCTCCTCCTTCCTATTAAACTTTTTTATATGAAAACATCTCTCTCTATATGTGTATATGAAACTTATTAAATGATAGGAAAACTATATTATTTTAAAAAAACTTTGAACTAAAAGTTCTTCATAATTTTAACAATAAAGGAAATAAGGTATTTTCTTGTATTCACATATAATGAACATACGAAATATCTGGGCAGCACAGATGGAACTTAGAGGAGGGTTTAAAAAGTGAGGAATAGATCTGGGAGGGGCTAAATGAAGGGGTGGGTAAATATAAGCAGAATACATAGCATAGATTATGAAATTCTCAAACAGTAAATAAATGTATTATATTATAATATTCAAAATATAGTGTGGGAAGAATTCTGTAGGCTGTATTTTTTAAAATTTAATATTATATACATTTATGTGTGAATGTGCATGTTTGTGTATCCATGTTGCTTAACCCACACACATACTATGAATATGAACACAAATGTGACAGAGGAGAGAAAGTAGGAACTGTTTCTGAAGGCCATTTTTTTTTCCTATGTGGCTGCCTCTGACCCTGGTAGTTCTCTCACTTGCTATGGATGAGAAAGTCAGAGATAATCCAAGGGAAATGAAGCAGGGCTGCATGGTCAGAAATGTACTGCTTCCAAGTGAGGCTAAGCCCATCTCCATGGCTAGATGTTTAGCCTCTGATTCACCTAGGAAGAACAGCTCATTGGTCCTGTGTGCGTACGTACCTCCTCTTCTTCTCTGATGTGTAACTGGAGGTTGCAGATTTATTCAGAGTTTATTCTTTGTCGTAGCTAGGGTTTTTGTTTAACATAGATGGATAAATAATCAGATGTTGACAGAAATGAGCGATGCTCTCTTCAAAAATCTAATCTTTCTGGCCTTTGTTAAAGAAACATCAGGGAAATTGATGGCCATGAAGATTTATGTTTATTAATCTAAGGGGATTTTTTTCTCATCCTGGAATGATAATAGTTATTTGAGTTATGGCTGAATAATGGAGACTATTGAATCAGGGAGTCCTCCAATGGTTCATGCTCATTAATCATTTTTATAATTAAAAATGTATTTCTCAATTCCACTTATTTTTCATATTTAAGAAATACCTAATAGAATAAAACTTTCAGACATGCAAAAGAAACTATTTTAAATAATAATTGAGAAAATGAGAAGCTTAATCAGCTAAGCATCCTCATATAGGAATAGGAGTCACACATGCATGTCACATGTAATTTCAGATATTTATCCATCTTATGTATACAGAATTTTCATTTTAACATAATGGGACAAATGTAAATTGAATCTAAATATCCTATAGAGATGGAGTTTTGTTCTGTCCTGTGCATTTCTGGTAGGTGGAGAAATCATTAGGTCATGGAGCATAGTAGAAGGAAGTTAGTTAAGTTACTGGGAAAATGTCCCTCCGGGGTATATGAGGGACCCTGGCTCCTGCCTTGTGGCTCCTCTACTCTAACCTCTACAATGATGTGCTCTGCAGCCACAGGCACAAAATGATGGCATAGCCATGGACTGAAACATGTGAAACTTAGGACAAAAATGAACCTTTTCTTGGGAGCTACTGCAGGCATTTTATCACAGGGATGGAAAACTGACTTAAGACAATAAAGTGATCTGGAACTTGAAGTGATTTAGTTTCTATACACATACCTTTT
The DNA here is from genome assembly GCF_943737965.1 of Phodopus roborovskii. Lineage (NCBI taxonomy): Eukaryota > Metazoa > Chordata > Mammalia > Rodentia > Cricetidae > Phodopus > Phodopus roborovskii. The sequence continues at coordinate 22,002,135 of NW_026126433.1, forward strand.
ATTATGTGTTCACTGAAAAACAAATCAAATATAAAATACTATAAAGGCAGAGGGGCTCTATATCTCACCTCTGACAGCTAGCTAAGCTTGATATCAGGGACTAGCTTGCAGCTATTACTGATTTTCAAAACATGTAAGCATAAACAGAAATTTCTCATGCAAATACCCGTAAAGTTTACATGCTATATGATGTAAATAATCAGAAACTATCTAAAAACAAATAGGCTATTCATTTGGAATTTGCTTTAAGAAGGAACTCAGCAACCATCACTGCAATTGACAGAGACTTAAAAGCAGGCAGAGTAGAAGTGCTTGTAATGGAAAAGATGCTGTCATGTAATGGATCAAGTATGCTGTCATTCCTATCCAAGGCTGCTGTTAGGAGAAGCAAGAGGATGACCACAGAGGCTGGGCACACCCCACTGCCCATCACTATAGCATATCTGACTGTCTTGGGTGAACCAGAGATGGAAGCAAAGGATATAAAGGACCAGAGATCTAGGGGTCACTGGATGAGTCCAGTTGTATGCTACTTTTTAAAAATGCTACTCCATTTGTATTTGTCTGTCTGGCACTCTCTAGTCTGTCTCCATCTCTCTCTCTCTCTGTGGGGGAGATGGGATGTGTGTGTGTGTGTGTGTGTGTGTGTGTGTGTGTGTGTGTGTACAGGTGCCATGTGCCACAGTATGCATATAGAAGCCAGAGATCAACTTTCAGCAGTATGTTTCTTTCCTCTCTCTCTCTATCTCCCTCTGTGTGTGTGTGTAAGTACCATCTGCCACAGCACACATGTAGAAGCCAGAGATCAACTTTCAACAATGGATTTCCTTATATTCTGTGGGCCTGGAGGACTAACTCTGATCCCCCAATCTAGGAAGCAGGTAACTTTGGTAACTTTACTCACTGAGCTCTCTCTCTCTCTCTCTCTCTCTCTCTCTCTCTCTCTCTATCTCTCTCTCTCTCTCTCTCTCTCTCTCTCACTCACTGTCTCTGTACTTTAAAATGTATTCCTGGTTCCTGGTGGGCCTGGAGAAACAGCTCAGGATTTAAGAGTTCTTTCAGAGCAGCCAGGCTCAGTTTCCAGCATTGAAAATGGTGGATCACACCATCCTTCACTGCAGGCAATCAGATCTTTTCAGAATTCTGCAATCCCTGAGCACATACATGCTGTGCATACTTGCAATAAAAATACCCACAAACATAAGATAAAATAAATAATCTAAAGAAAATAATTTTAAAATGTATTCCTGGAATTGAACTTTAGGTGTGAATGTATTTTTCCACGTTGGAATGGAATACTGATTTTTTATTTATTTATTTTTTATTGTCACACTTAGATCTGTAGAAGTGAATGGAAGGAACATATTAATATCATCATTATTGTGAATTTGTGATGCAATAGATGATAAGCTTTATTTATTTACTGGGCCGACCAACCTCTGTTCTACTTACTGACTTTTTGTTTTTTGGTTTTTGGTTTTTTTCCCTTAGCTCACAAGTCATACCTTCTGCCCATAATTTTATGGGTATAATTTATTTTACTTTTATATTTATTGTTTTGTGGAAGATGTTTTTTCTAACATACTAAAATATAAATTTTCAATGTGTTTTATTTTTGCAATATGAAGGCTTGCTTCTAATAGTATTTGCAATGTTACTAAAATTTCCTGGCTGCCTACCAAAAAATCAGATCACATGCCACTCATACTCTGAGATAACACAAACAATTAGTTCTGAAAATCTCACCTCTTACTTTCAGGCTTCATATTTTGGTTAATGGAAACTATTACATGGAGGTTAGTGTGGAGAATTCTCAAGAAGCTGAAACTAGATCTGTCATATGGCCCAGCTCTGCCTGCCCATGTATTCTGTGTAGCCTGGACCAGTGTTTCTTATTCTTTCAGCAGAACTCTGAGTGTTCCTACTTTATGTGTGCAATGGGCTCATTCCAAATGGCTTCCATGTGATAACTACTGTCCATGAGTGTTAGAAGTCCTCATCACTGTCCATAAATTGCAATTGCATATAAAGTACAAAAAGCAAAAAACAAAACAACAACAAAGAAAAACCTGTTCCTAATCCCCTTATTCTATTGCCAGAAATTATGATTTTGCTGGTTTGAGGTAAAGTTCCAGGATCAGTATTTTTGAAACTCTCTTCGTTATATACATGTCCCTCTAGAATAGAATAGCACAATAGCTCATCTTTCCTTTATTTCTAATCAATTAGCCATATATCATGCAATTTATCTTCTATAATAGGAATGTCAATAATAAACTGAAGCCAGTATAATCCAGGTTACTTCATCTATTTTTAAATACTCTGTTATCTTTTAAGTGATCCTAAATACAAAATAAAAACATTAATATTAGGAAATACACCGACAATTTTCCATATTCAAATCTAGTCATGGAACCTGATTAAACCAATAGCCATAATCTCACAGACTCAGAAATATGCATACATTATTATACCTAGAAAAGATTAAAGAGAGCACTTAAATACATTTTCTAATTATATAAATGTAAAAATAATGTAGTTGAGACCCAGAATCATCCAGTACTAATCACAATTTACTATTTGAACTATAGAATCCATATGTGCTTAAATTCGTTAGACAATACAGATCCATGCAAAACTTGGCAGTGAAAGACACACTTACGTAGTACATACATTTATAATCTGGTTCTTTGAATCATGACCTCAAGGGTAACATCACAAAACCATTAGTTACTTCAACTCAGTATGATTTAAAAAAGCAAGCTGATTCTTATGAGGGGAGCAATCAAGATGTTGAGTCAGTATTGCAATTATCTGAAGGCCTGACTGGGGCTGGTGAATCTGCATCCAACACAGGTGACTCCCCTCTATGAAGCTGTGTGTCCTATGACTTGATGAAGCCCCCAAAGCTAAGATAATAAATTGAGTCAGTCTAGTTCATGAAATTTCTTTGGAAGCCACAGTTGATCTTATTTTGATATCTTATTAGTTAAACAACAGATCTTGTCCCATCATCCAAAGGGAAAATGAACAAGGGCATAACTATCAAAAAGCCAAAATCCACTTGGAATATCTTGGAAACGCCTTACCTTGGGCGTCTTGATGTTTCAAACCTCAATTTTACATCACTATAATTCATAAAATTTAGTGCTTTGATAGTCCACAGTTTATCTAAGCCTTCTACCAATTACATGATAGTCTGTCTTGTGACAATCTGGAATTTCACATTATAGTTTGATAATGTGGCATTTAGTAACAGGATGATAAAATAAAACTTTATAAAAATGTTTCAACAACATATGTCTTAAAAATTAATATGATTTGACATTTTAAAAATTGTACTTAAAATGTATATGATTTAAACTATCCAACAATATCAAATAAAGACATTTCATTTTTCTGTTCTGACACCATTAAAAATGTTTGTGTCCTCTACAATAACTTGTAATCTTTTTTAATACACAATAAGCATGTTTTCTAATAATCCTTGATATGCTGCTTACTTCTATGTATGCATGACATACATCTTAGAAGGCAGCTTTCATACACTATGATCATGAAATGAATAAGTAGAAACCAGAAATATATTGTCAGATGAGGAATGCTTTGTTTTGTGCTAAAGAAAATATAATATTGATTTGAACTTTTTACCTCTATATGAAAATAATATTTAAAATCTATCCTTAAATAATGTAAAATTTTATGAAAGGTTAAATGCATAATTTTTGATGGAATAACTCATTTCTTATATCCTCTTCCACTAAAAATGCTTGCAGTGCCTGAACAAATGTAAAGGAATTAGATTATGTGGATGCCTTACGGCATGTACAATTATTAATATCCTACTGAAACGGAACATTAGCAACCATTCCTACAGTTTTAATGTGTATTAAACCTTTCAAATAATTGCAATCTAATGGTGATATCCACTCATGTTATTACTAAAAGTGAGGAATCTCCCTGGTCCATGAGTCAAAACTTACCTTTAATATAGCTTGTGAAGCAAATGCCTAAAGGCAATATTTTCAGAAGATTCTAAAATGAAATACAGTTGTAAATGGCTCTAATACAAAATCATTTTTAAAAATTCCAGGGAGGTATATCATTATAAGAAAGATCAGTTCAGGAATGTCTGTCTGTGGGCTGTGTCTCAATGTATTTTTATCCAGGTTGGTGCCTTTTTCTTCCTGGAATACCTTTCAATATTAGTTCATTTCAGAAAGTGCCTAAAGTAGATAGATAAGCCTCCCATACCTCTAGTCTCATATGTATGTCTTATGTGAATAAGGGAAGAATTTCTGATCATTTGCACATCTGATAGATATGTCTCTGCTCCTTTGTCTACATTTCTCTATGTCTGGGGGCCTTTTGAGTTAAACTCTTTTCATTTATTAGTGAAGTTAGATCTTATCATTTCAAAATGATTGGAGGCAACTAATGCTTTCTCTGCAGCCTCTCCGTATACATCTCTGTCTCCTTTTTCTCTTTTTTACTTGCATTTCAAGATACCAGTAACCCCATATTTGTCACCAGTTCTTTTTTGTATTCTCTTCATTATAAAACTTTGTCTCATTATTCATCACAGATGAGTTTCCACATAAACTGAGCATCAATTCTGCCATCTGTTTCCAAAAAAAAATGTGACTCTCCTTTCAATGACTGCAGGATACGTTAGCACTCCTAGTGAGTCCGAGATATATCACAACCGAGCTACACAGAGGTATACTTCTTAAACTTCAGATCACAGATTCTTGTCCCCAAGCCATCTAAAGACCAATTGCTAAAGTCACAAAATAAGCCTATTCCTAAATCAAAGCTGTCAAATGTGGTGATGCCTTATGAATCATGGCCATGCATATGGCTGTTTAATGAATACAGAAAAAAAAAATGAGGCCATCATCACAGGTGCTGGGGAACTCTAGTTGGTTTGCTTCTGTTTTGCTTAAAACTGAGAACTGCAGCTAGTGCTATTGGAGGAGGAAAATAAATCCAAGAGTCTCAGCTTGGCTGGAATGTTGAATCAAACCAAGAAATCCAAGTATTCTATAAATATTGAAATATAAGCCAAATTGATTTTCTATTATTATTTTTTATATATATGGGACAAACGAGATGAATCATGAGGGAAAATCATTTGTCATACAAGCCCATGGTGGCCTAAATTTTATCCTTAGAACCAATGGAAAGATAAAATTAAAGAACTCATGCCACTAAGTTGTGCTCTAACCTACACACACACACACACACACACACACACACACACACTAATATACATTCATTTATAGAAAGAAAAGACAGACAGATGGTCATGTTACTCAAGACTCTGCTATGTGCTAAAGAAATAAAATTTTCTGCCAAGAAAAAAAAAGAGAAAGAATAGTTCTGTGTGCTTAATTTGTTTTTAATTCAACAGTTTCATACATGTGTGTCATAAAATTTAGTCATTTTTTGTGCCCCACTATTCTTCTCTCTTCTCCCTCCTCCTACTGTTGAAGCACTTCACTCCAGTAAACTACTACTCTCTGTGTGTATGTGTGTGTGTGTGTGTGTGTGTGTGTGTGTGTGTGTGTGTGTGTGTGCGCGTGCGTGCGCGCGCGCGCGCATGCGCACACGTGCACTCGCACACATGCACACGTGAGCATTCTACGGGTTTAATTAGAGTTGCTTGCACAAGCAAGGATATGACAAGCATAGAGCGGATATAATTTATCAGTGACCATAACACTGAAGAAAATGACACTTCCATCTCCCAGAAACCACTAACAAACCCTTATGAAGAAAATAGTTAATATATTTATAGAAATCATGGGTTCAAACTACTACTCCATTCAGCTATTCTCCTTGGTTTAAGACGTGTGTTTCATAAAGAAGTGGACTCTAAATCTCCTTAATTTCTTTTGACTTCAATGTGACAAGCTCAAACAATAAAATATAGCAGAAATAGTTCTAAGGCTAATATATTCTTTCAACTTCTCTGTTGGCTTTTAAAGAATATTGTCCTTGGAAACCTTGGGGTAGCACAGACGTAACGTTACCCTGGCATCACAGTGCTAACTATGCCATATGTAGGTAGGTACTGTGGAAAACCACCCTGGGAGCTCTGCTTGTCAGGCTGCCACCTAGGTACAAGAGGTGCAAATGAAGCAACACAACTCCCTGCATTCCTCCAGTTGTTCTGTGGTGCAACAGTAATGAGGAAGTGATCTCTGTGAATGGATGCACAAGGTACGGAGGCTAGCAACACACTGACTGACTACACGGCCTATGCTGAACACATTTTATTATCATAACATATTTTGAAATAAATATAACTATATTGTAAACATTTAGAAATCTTCAGTAATTCAGTCACAGGTATCTCTTTCTAAACATTTTCAGTGTATAAAGTAATAGGTTTTGTGTTGGAATTTTCATAGGCACAACTTTATTGATTGCCTTCCCTGACCTTCCCTCATGGCTACTATTGTCCGCTGCTCCCATTGTTCCCGTTTCTCAACCCAGTGTCCCCCTGTCTGATTTCATGTCTCAAATGTCCCATTGCCTGTTGCTCAACCACACACCCCATTCCTTTAAGCCTCTTGTTCATCTCCAGTACCCCATTTTTCTTTGAAATCACCAGCTTTGCAAGAAAATGGGTGGAACTGGAGATTATGTACAACAGTATAAGGCTCTGGAATCTAGATTTTAACATGTGTATGAGCATATACATACAAGTATGCACTGTGTATGTATGTTAGTACTTGAAGGAAGGGATGAACCCATAATGATATGCAATAAATATATGCCAATTAAAAAAAGAGAAAACATTATGATTTTCCAAACTGGCTAAAAACTATTAGCTTTGGACAAAGAAAAATAAAAGAACTAATAGGGTTTTTTTTCTTTTCTTTAAGAAAAGAATTAAATAAAAAGAAAGAAAGGGGCTTTAGCAAGTTTTCAGTGCTGAGTTGTGAAAGCTTTTGCTTCTACTGGAATATTCTAGAGCTATATTTAGCCTCCCTCTGTAATGCTGTGCCCTCAAGGATGAATTCTTGGTTCTTAAACACTACTTATTCACTAGATTCCTTCAATATGTCAAACTTAAATTCTGTATTTCAGATACAATCAAAGAAAGCAAGTTACAACACTGTTCCATAGACCAACAGTTGAAATATCTTTGTTACTACTTGATTGAAATTTCAACACAAAGGTGTCTTTCCATAAGTCTTCTTTGCCCTGTCTATCATCCAGAAGCTGAACACAGAACTATAATAGTTCAGAGCAGGTTTTTGTCATGTTTCAATACAGGAGTGCATACCCTTGTTACTGAAATGATAGGTAATCAAAATACAAGGAGACAACTAACTGGAGCTGATCACTATGGCAGAATGCACACCATTGGCCAGGACCACTTACAGCTAATAAATACCAATGGAAAGTGAATGCCTATCTCTAGAAATACATTATCATGGTAAGAAGCATCCTTTCCCTATGAGGGACTCAGATGCCCAGAACACACTTATGAGAACTTCAGAGGGCCTGGCCAGTTATTCCATGAGGCTGCACCGCAGGGTGAATAATGATACCCTAATTTTTGTAAATAATAACATCTTCTAGCTTTCTCAACCAACTATAACTTCATCTAGACACATGTTAATAGTTCTCAAGGTTAAAAAAAAAAACAAAAACAAAAAAAAATTTAGCTTGATCCCATACTATGTTTGTCTTTCTGGTTCTGGGTTGTCCACTCAGGATGTTTCTTTCCTAGTTCCATCCATTTGTCAGCAAATTCATGATGGCATTGTTTTGCTTTGTTTTGTTTTACAGCTGAGTAATACTCCATTTTGTAAATTACATTTTCTTTATCCATTCATCTATCCCTGATACATGAACTGGCTTTTTGAAGAACATTCCATATAATGGGATGCCTTGCACACTTTGATGCAGGGAGGAGGGGCTTGGTCTGGCCTCAACTGAATGTGCCAGGCTTTGTTGACTCCCCATGGGAGGCCTTACTCTTTCTGAGGAATAGATAGGGGTTTGGTTGGGGGAGGTAAGGGGATCAGGAGGTGAGGAGGGAGGAGGACCTGTGGTTGGTATGTAAAATTAATTTTAAAAATTTCACCAACAATTTGAGCAACCATGGAAAGGCTACCATAATGCCCTTCCCAGATAGTGAGATCAACAACTAACTTATCCACCATCATGGAGCCCTCATCTAGTACCTGTTGGAAACAGAAGCAAACACCCATAACTAAACACTGAGTCGAACTAGAATCCAGATGCAGAGAGAGAGGACAAGACCAGGTTGCAGAAACACATAGAGACAGCTGACCTGAACAAGGAGGAGCTAACGGGCCCCCAGACTGATAGCTGGGAATCTAGCATGGGACTGACTCAGACCCCCTAAATATGGGACTCAGCTAGAAGGACTGAACAGTCTAAGGGACCTCAGACAGTGGAACCAGGATGTATTCCTGGTGCACAAAAGGACCTTGTGGACACATCCCCCATGGAGGAATACTGCCTTAACCTAGAGACAGGAGAGAAGTCCTAGTCCCTACTTCAAATGACTTGACAGATTTACATGACCCCACCTAGATGGCATTGCCCTACATGTGGAATTGGGGTGGGGGGATGAGAGGGGAGGGTGCTCAGGGTGCATGCTGCGATCGACATGTAAAATTAAAATATAATAAAAAATTTTTTTAAAGATATACAAATTAAGATGGCATTGGTGGCACACACCTTTAATCCCAGCACTCAGAAGGCTGAAACAGGCAGATCTCTGTGAGTTCAAGTCCAGCCTGGTCTACAGAGTTAGTTCCAAGACAGGCTCCAAAGTAATACAGAGAAACTCTGTTTGATAGTAGATTAAGATGTTTTTTCTTATGTGTATAACTGAGGGAAATGTTATGTAAACTTTGTGGTTTGAATAAGATTGGCCCCAATAACATTATAGATTTGAATACATAGTCACCATGAGCAGGCAGAACTCTTTGAAAGGATTAGAAGGATAACAAGAAGTGTGTCACTGGGAATAGGCTTTGATGTTTCTTCCAAAGCCCGTTCCAGCACTCCCCTCTCTCCTTCCCTCCCTCCCTCGCTCTCTAGATCGGGTTATAACTGCCAGAAACTCCTTTAGAGCATTTGTGCATTCATGTTTCCCACCATGATGATAATGGATTAAATATCTGTTAAGCAAAGACCCCAATTAAATTCTTTCTTTTATGAGTTGCTGTGGGCATAGTGTCTCTTCACAGCAAAAGAACAGTGACTAAAAGAGAAGGGAGCAGGGACTACAGTATAGCTATGACAGGTCTAAGCATGCTATTTTTTTAGAGGAATATGGAAGACTTTGGGACTTGCAATAGAGAAGCCTTGGAGATTTTAAGCTAAGCTTAATAAAACATTCTAGCAGAAGAATGGAAGACAGTGCTGAGGGTGTTTGAACAAACTGTGGAGGCCCAAACCAAGAATTTTCAAAGGGGAAGAATTTTATAAGTGACCTACAGACCATTCCTTTGATATTTTGGCAAAGAACATAGCTTGGTTTTGCTCTTTTCCTAACAATCTGTCAGAGGCTAATTTGTAGAGTCTTGGATTAATTGTGCTGGCAGAGCAGAAATTTCAATATAGCCTCATATTGACTGTTTAGCACTTTGATATCAGACATAGAGATGCAGAATTTTAAGGTTTTCCTGCTAAAGTTAGGTCATGTTTGGTGCTAGAATTTTCTTATGTTCCCTTTCTTCCCTTTTGCAGTGATAATGTGTATTCTGTGTCTTTCTGTGCTCGAAGTATGTGATCTGCATTTTAATTTTGAGTTTACAGATGTTATAGTTAAAGTATTACCATGAGGATCAAGAGACTATGGGGACCTTTGAAGTTGGATGGAATCCATTTACATTATGGTGTGTCTACAAGCCTGTGGGTGTCAGGGAGTGGATTGTGGTGGTTAGAATAAGTATGACCCCCATAGGATCATATATCTGAATATACAGCCTCCAGGGAATTGAAGGTTAAGAGGTGTGGAATTGTTGGAGGAAATATGTCACTGGAGGTGGGCTTTGAGGTTTCAAAAGGCCCAGTCTCTCTCTCTCTCTCTCTCTCTCTCTCTCTCTGCTTATAGATCAGGATGTAACTCTCAATTACTGTTCTAGTGTCATGAACATTCAGCCATGTTCCTCACCATGGTGATAATGAATTAAATCTCTAAAACCGTTAACAAGCTCTCAATTAAATATTTTCTATTAGACTTCTCATGGTCATGGGGTCTCTTCGCCAATAACAGAACAGTGGCTAATCTAGTAAATATTCTGATATGAAGTTCTCAGGAAAAGAGGTCCAATTAGCCTTTACCTAGTATCCAGCAGACATGGGGAAATTCTAGATCAACCTGTTTGAAACATACTTTAACTGACTGCTGCTGAGAAATCTATTATTTTCTTCTGTGCTTTCTGTGCTTTGCTCTTCTCTTAGAAATATTTATGGCAAAGGTCAAATGTGTGGATATTTCTGCCCTCATAACAACAACAGAAAATGATACGTGGCAAAATTGCCTACTTAGATGGTTAATGCTACCCAATTTCTATCCAAAGTAATGTCACAAAAATAATCTGACATTTATATTACAGCTAGAGCAAAGGCTAAGCAGCCTACAGTTCACAACCCCAGAGAAGCTAGGAAGCGAGGAGGACCCAAAGAGAGACATACATCAACACCTGGAGAAAGGGAAAGAGAAAGCTCTCCTGAGCAAATTGGGAGCACAGGGTAGGGGGAAGTGAGAGGAAGGAGAGGGGGAGAGGAGAACATGAAGGATCAGGAAGATCAAGGCCAGTGTAAAAATAGAGAAAGAAAGCAAGAAAAGAGATGCCTGAACAGAGGGAGCCATTATAGACTTAAAGAGAAATCTGGCACTAGGCAAATGTCCAGGGATCCACAAGGATGACCTCAACTAAGAATCTAAGGAATAGTGCCACCTACCCACACCTGTTGCACTGACCATGCCCATTGAGGTGGAGACAGGGGCAGAAGTGTGGATATCTCACTACAATGAAGAGGCTACCTTAAATGCCCTCCCTCTATAATGAGATTGATGACTACCTTAAATGTCATCCTAGAACTTTGCCAACACATCCCCCATGGAGGGATAACTGCCTTAATCTAAAGAAAGGAGAGAAGCCCTAGTCCCTACTTCACATGACCTGTCAGATCTACATGACCCCAACTGGATGGCATTCCCCTACATATGGAATTGGGGTGGGGGATGGGAGGGGAGGGTGGTTAGAGTGCATGTGAGAGGGCAGAGAGGGTAAAAGGGAGGGAAGGATGGAGGGAGTAAGGGAGGGAGGGAGCGAGATGGAACGGGGATCGACATGTAAAATAATAAATTAAATTTAAAAAAAATGCTTTGACTCCAAAATTTAAGTTCAAGGACAAGTTACTGGGGAAAAGGATTTCTATTTTTGTTTCCACAGAAAATGAAAAGATGTGGATTCCTTCCAGAATACTGTGGTTTGATCAAGCCAGACCACCTGAAACAGAGTACCAGGTGATCCTACATTCAAAACAGCTGGACAAAGCAGCCTTACAGACTACAGCCAGGATTTCTGAATCTTCTTCAAATCTCCCATGAGATTTGAAATCCCCCTTACCAGGAGGAAGTAGTTTGGAAAGAACAACGCCCAAATTCCCAAATATTGTCTATAAATGTTTGTTTTCATTTAAATGGACTTTGTTATATAAAATAAATTTAAAAAATATTAAAAAAAGAAAAAAAATGTCATCCTAAAGACTTCACCCAGTAGTTAAAGGGAGCAGAAACAGAGATCCACAGCTAAATATTGAGCTGAACTCCTGGAATCCAGTTGTAGAGAAGGAGGAGTGATGACCAACAGGGTCAAGAGCATGTGGGGAAACCCACAGAAACTGCTGACCTGAGCAACAGGTAGCTCACAGACATCAGTTGGACAGCTGGCAAACCAGCATAGGACAGAACCAGGACCCCTAAACACAGATGACAGTTAGGAGCCTGGGAAGTCTATGGGGCCTCTAGCAGTGGAATCAGTATTTATTCCTAGTGCACAAATGGACTTTTGGAGCCAATTCCCTATGGAGGGATACTCTCTCAGCCTAGATATATAGGAGAGTATCTAGGCCCTGCCCAAAATGATGTGACAGACTTTGATGTTCTCCCATGGGAGACCAATCTCCCTGGGGAGTAGATAGGGGTAGATGGGCGGTTTCTGGTGGGGGGCATGGAAGGATAGGAGAGAGAGGGAACTGGAATTGATACATAAAATAAGATTATTTCTAATTTAATTAAAAAAAAACGATTTGTCAATTTTTGAATACTTCTCCATCTCGGAATACCAGTGAGCAAGAAAGACAAGAAACCTCATTATTAAGGTTATATATTACACACAAATACACACACACACACAAACACACACATACACACACACACAAACATACACAAACACAAACACACACACACACAAACACACACACACACACACAAACACACCGTGGAAACTACTTAAGTTTGTGTCTATTTAACGAAACTTAATTCTTGCTATTTGATGCCAAGAGGATTTCAGAAGAACCCAAATCTGTTTCAAATTAAGAAACTCCCACTGACATCAATTTTGACTGCTGGAAAATCTGAAGGTTCTCTAAACTCTACTTGCAAAGTATGTAAAGATGACTGGCTGTGATGATATTCATTTATAATCTCAGCACCAGAACAGTGGAGGCCAGAGGAGTTCAAAGCCACAGCCAGTCTGATGCAAGTCTGGATTATAAGAGAATCTATCTCTAAAAGTAAAATAATAAGCATTTGTTATGTGGAAGCTTACATAACACACACACAGAGAGAGAGAGGGAGGGAAAAAGGGAAGGAGGAAGGGAGGGAGGGAGGGAGGGAGGGAGGGAGGGAGGGAGGGAGGGAGGGAGAGTGAAAGGGAAGAAGGAAAGCCACTGGGTTAGCACTAAGGGCATCTTCTTCCTCATATAATAAGATCAACACAGAACCTTCAACCACTGTGCTTCACACCCAGGTCTCAACTTCCTTTTTCTAATTCATTAAGCCAGTATCAGAATTATCATAATTTCTAGGTTTTTCTAGGTTCGCGCATGTTTGTTTTTCAGCCTTCCCCAAGGATATATGTAAGACCCACTAGGGAATTTAGGATGAGAATTTTCTATCAATTTGTCTGCATGGTAACACAAGTAAAGTTGTCTCTTTTGGGTCCTAGTACATGGATTTTGAGAGACAGACAATTTCTTCATGGGGAAGCCTCTCAAGTTCCTCTGGAAACTGCAATGAGTTCATTGTGAAAAGAACAATCATGTTGTCTCTCCTGGAAGGACCATTTAAGTAAGCATTCTTCCTCATTGATGGAACTTACCTGAGACACTTTACACAACAAACAAAAACCCACAGCAGAAAATCTCCCCATTAGTGCAAATTATCCACCAATTCCATCCAATTCCCTTTTCTAGTAGCCTAATGGGACCTTAGAATAGCTTTTCAAAACTGACTGGCAATTTCCAGGTAATAAGACTTTAAATATATAAAATAGATACTAAGATTTAAACTTGAATTCCAGAACATTTATAGTCAATTTCCCTGGGAATAATACAATTTTGGTTTTGTCTAAAATCTTGCAATTGTAGCAAACTTTAAAACTTTTATAATTTCAGATGACTTTTCAATGCCACTTGTACCTTCATAATCCCATATTATTTAGTTATTGTTATTACTTGTTATCTATCTTCAATGTTAAATTTCTAAATATTTTATTTTTGAGATTATAATAAAGTTAAATCATTTTTCCCTTTCCTCTCTTCTGTATATTGGTAACCTTCCCAATATATGTAACTGTTGTTACATCCATATATATAAAAATCATCATTAACAAGGTTTATTTTTCTGTTAATCTTTGTCCACATAGTTTGACATAGTCCAAAAAGAAAGTGCTGCATTGCAATTGGGTGGGCATTCTGGTGTTTCTTCACCAAACCTCAGATGTGTATGCTGCTATCAATTTTCTCCACTTAGCTTCATCTCCTCCAGCTATAAGCGAATCTCCACTAAAACTGAAAGTGTAATTTTCAAGCTTATATCTGTTGAGGAAAAATGGATGCGGAAATTTCTGTCCCAGGCATTATAAACTGCGTTTAGCTTCCCTTTTATGGAGCACAAATGGTGCAATTTGAATAATCTCACATACCTCACCTCAGGACAAGATTTTAAATTGAATCATCATTAATTTATCCATTTGTCTGTGAAGGGCACAAATAATTTGTTTATGTAAGCATGGCTATAAATCACCAATGTAAAAGATACAACTTTTCCTTCATAAAAATCTTTTTAAAAAAATAATAATTTCATCAAGAGTTTTCTTCACATCTCCTGAGAATATCCCTCCTGCAAGTAAATGACTTTTAATCTCAACTATATTTCAAAGATATGAAATTATGCATTTAAGAAATGAAGAGCAGAGAGAAAGAGACGACCTTGTGCCCAAGGCTCTTTCTCCTGAGTGGGTTAATCAGGTAACTCACAAACATTAAAAACTGCATCTCTCCAGGCTAATATATCTTCCTCTCATTAAAAGAATCACATGATTAACATTGTCCAGTTTATCAATAAATGCAGTGAACTATAATGGAAGTTGAAGTGTCTAGCTGATAGGAGCTAGAGACAGGGTAACAGTTGACAGTGTTTCCTGCTGTCCCAGAGAACTGGATCTAGGTTCCTATCACCCTCATGCTGTGTGGCTCAAAAATGACTGTAACTCTAGTTCCAGAAATCTCACCACCCTCTCTTCAGGCTTCCACAGGTACTCACACATATGTAGCACAGACACACAAATAAAAATAAGCCTTTAAAGGGGGATTTCTGTACAAAATAATATGGATTTGTCCTCAGTTTTGTCTGGAAAAGTGGTAAGAAGGTTATGGTTATAGTAACCTGGCAGCATCTGCAGGGTCATCATTAAGTCTTGACATTGTCTTGGTATGCTAGAGGCTCTTAATAACCATATGTACAGCATGGCCAGTCATAATCACCTCACCATCTGCTACATAATTTTATAGATAGGAACAGAACAATAATAGAATAGCAAGTCTGCGTCTACGACAATACCTGGTAGGGAGGGGGATGTGTTATGTAACAATCATAAAGACAACATAGAAAGGCCAGCTTCCTACTGTTGTGATTGCAAAGGAGAAGGGGACTCCTGCCAGAAGAGATAGGAAGCTATAAATCATAAATAAAATCGTCAAATAATTAACCTACTGCTCATGTCATCTCCCACAATTCACTTAGCTTCTTACATTTGAGCCACTATTCTTACATTTCTTGAATTCAGTAGATTGCTTTGCAAGAGTAGATTTTTCTGCATCTTCTTTAAGAGGCTATCCCACCTTTCAGGAATTTGTAATGTCATGCAGTTGCTTGTGACATACTGCCATTATTGCATTTCTTGTTCTTTAGGCTCTTCACTACTCTTTTAAAAGACTCTTACCCACTTTGCCTCAGTGATTAGCTTCAGATGTTCAAGATTTCCACTGGCAGCTTGTTGTGTGTGTGTGTGTGTGTGTGTGTGAGAGAGAGAGAGAGAGAGAGAGAGAGAGAGAGAGAGAGAGAGACAGACAGACAGACAGACAGAGAGACAAAGACTTCCTTTGTCCATTTATTTTAACTAGGTGTAGAAAACTATGAATTCACATATAACATAAAAATGAAAATGATATCCTGACAGATTTTTCAGCCTTTGTCTCTGATCTTTGCTAGGAGAAGTCAGAGGAATTCACAAGGAAATGGTTTGGTTTTGTGGTATTTCTAGACTTTCCTCAGTCAACTCATTAAGGACTTGGACGGTTCTGGCACAACAATGAAATGATCCCTCTTTTCAATGTTATAAATTTTATCTTCTTGAGAATCATATAGAACTCCCTGCCCCTAGTGCAACAGCAATGTCAAAATGACACCATCCTGATTTCCTTGGTCACAGCTGGGACTCCCATATAAACTGTCAAAGTAGTGAGTTGTTAAGAGAACTGTAGAAGTTCCCTGCTGCCATCACCTCCTCCTGCCTTCATTTCTCTTTAGTACAATGCAAATGCCAGCAATTGGCGCCCTACCCAATGCAAACTTCAAACCATTCTTATTTCACCTTTCCCATCATTCATATGGCAAAGACTTAAAATGACGAGAATACAAGGTTAAATCTATTTTAAAGATTACAAATGGCTATTCTATGCACCTATTGATTATCCTATATGTCTAAGCCTTAAAAGGGACACTGGGAGAGGACATGAACAGTGTTGCTGTTAGCTATGGCCACATGAGTTTGCAAGACAATATTTGTGACATGAAGGACTTGGTTTTAGCTTTGTCACCTACCAGAGAAAACACCTAATATGCACCAAGTGAATTAGCAGATGCCAAATTCAGAAACTCTTTGTCTGGACAAAGTAGAATAACTGTTGATTACCATATCCTTATGATAATTAAAATGGATTTTAGAAATTAGAACATCCAACTCTTTATGGAATTATGAAATTGAAACTGAGGAAATTTTGCCTAGAACTCTGTCATAAATTTAAGCCAGATCTGGGGATTAAAGATTAAAGTTCATTTTTCACCCTATGATTCACACTTGCCTTTTTTTTTTTTAACTGAGTCACACTTTCCCACCACAGATAATAATTAGTTATAATAATCATTAATGACCTCCTGGTATAGCACCACAAAACAATGCAAATTCCACATTGTTGTTGTTTGGTTTTGTTTTCGTTCTTGTTTTTGTTTTTGTTTTTTTTTTGGTTCTAAGAGTGAATATGAAGGAGGTGAAGAGACTTGGAGCTCTGGCTGCTCTTTCAGAGGACCCTGTTCAATTCCTGAAACAAGACAGCTGTGACTCCAGGTCCAGGGAAGCCAATGCCCTGAAAGGCACCAGGCAACATGTGGTACACAAATCAAAACACCTCTGTACACCAAGGAAAATACAAATTAGATAGTAAATATTTTTTTAAAGTGACTGAGGAAAGTAAAGAATATATTTCCAAAATATATCTTAAGATTTAGCGAAAACGAAGGCAAAAAATGAAATACTATGAAGAACTTGCCTGTTTCCCAAAGAAATGTGTCAGATTTGGGTTTGGCAGGTTTCATAAATATGGATGGAAGATAAAATGATAACTCTTCTTCAGCTCTGTCCAGTAGTCAGAATTTCTGAGATATGTGATTTCTGTATGTCTGGGAAGAAATATTACACATACTAAGATTTAGAAAAGTGTCAAATGCTCAGAGTCATTACAAAATTGTTGCAGCAGATCTTATGATATTAACTGTGTGTGCTTTTCCTACAGATATGTGTATGTAGCAGATGAACGGGTGAAATTTGATCTGCAGTACAAGCTGGTGTAAGTGAATGGTGCATTCAATGGCCAATTTCAGACTCCAGTAGCAAATTTAGCTTATAGTCTAGAACAGTGGTTCTCAATTTATAGGTCGTAACTTTTTCTCAGATATGGCATAGCAGATATTCTACATGTCAGATATTTACATGAAAGTTCATAACAGTAGCAAAATTATAGTTATGGAGTAGCAACAATAATTTTATGGTTGGGAGTTACCATGATATGTGGAACTGTATCAAAGGGGTGTGGCATTAGGAAGGTTGGTCTAGAACTACAAAAGAAATGAGTCCTTTCTCTTTAATGTTAAACATTTTGTGATTTAGAACATTAACAGAACACTGATCCAATAAACCATTCAAGAGTGAAATTGTCCACTCTTCCAACAGTCCATGTGTGCAGTAATTGATCTCAAATTTAAAGATTTTTTAAAATTTTCCCTTAGAGTGTGTGCATGTCAATATTAAAAACCAATGTACTTTTCTTCAAGGATGTTACACTAGTGAAAAGGCATTTTCAAGCTTATGATTAACTGTATGAAGTTAATCTATCTGAGATCTAACAACTATAACCAATTTTTTTTTCAGTTTGAATGCATAAATTTCTTGAATCTGACTACAATCAATGTCTGGCAAATAGCTGAATTGCTTCAGTTCCAAATGGCATCTAGCTGCAAAGGGATGGGGTTTAAACAGAGCATGCCTGATACAAGGCAGTACATTAAGGCAAAGCTGATTGTTTTTCTTCTTTCCAAATTGAATGGTTCTTTTTAATTGTCTGTGGAAAGTGACCTCAAATTAACATATTAGTTTATTTGCTGTTCTCACCTGTAAGCAGTCTGCTGAAAGAACTCTGACAATTTTATTATCTCCTGCACTTGGCAAAAGATTCACAGTAATGTCATGACCTCCATCCTCTACTGTCCTTCTGGGTAAGAAAGTTAAACCATAGGTTCCCATGGTAAAATATAGATATGTCACCTTGTTACTAGATAATTGTAAGGCCTAGCTGTAGGTCTGAATGGTCACCCGCAGAGATTAAATGGCCTCCATGGGGAACTGCACTCAAATGCACATAACCACACATGGACATATATAATAAAAATAAAATATTTTTAAAAGAATGAAAAATGAATGTGTGTGTGTGTGTGTGTGTGTGTGCGCACACACGCACATGCGTGTGTAAGAGAGAGAGAAAGAGAGAGAGAGAATATAATTACTTCTAGTTTGGGCCACAACTGAGGAAAGAGAAATTCTCAGTCCTTCTGTGACTTGCCCACAGAAATGTCCCAACATGAAGAAAGTACAAAACAAAGGCCAGGAGGCCAGGAGCTGTGCACATGCAGAAGTAGCTATGGACTAAGTTACCTGAGAGGAAGATAAGTACCTGAAGCAGGCACCAGGGTCTGGAGATGTGCTGGGTAGTTTTATGTCAATTTGACACAAGTTAAAATCATCTGAGAAGAAAGCACCTTAATTAAGAAATTGTTTCCATATGATTGGGCTACAGGCAAGCCTGTAGGGCATTTTCTTAATTAGTGATAGTTGAGGGAAAGCTCAGACCATTTTGGGTGGCATCATCCCTAGGATGAGTTTCCTGGGTTCTACAAGAAAGCAGACACAGCAAGCAAGTCATGTGAGTAAGCTAGTAAGCAGCACCCATCCATGGCCTCTGCACCAGCTCCTGCCTCCAGGTTCCTGCCCTGTGTGAATTTCTGTCCTGACTTCCTTCAGTGATGAACAATGACATGGAAATGTAAAGCTAATAAACCCACTCTGTCTCCCCAAGATGCCTTGGTAATGATGTTCATCAAAGCAATACAAACCCTAACTGGGACAGGAGTAAGCTCTTTTACCTCTAGGATAATATGTCGTATACAAAGCTGGAGCTCAAACAGAATTTCTGAAAATGGATGCAAGTTCCTTGGGCCAAATTAGTCTTGTGATTTCCAAGCACAGGATATTCTCTTTAGTCAGAGATCAAGACCCGCATGTCTCAATTGTGGGTGCCCAAAAACATGGCTGCACTCCATCTTGGCACAAGGACAGAGAGTTCCAAGGAATGGTAGATTCCTCGAAATGTCCAGCATTTAGCTGTTCCTGAACCAGGCTTTCTAAAGCCTCTAACTTCTCGGAGGTCATAGGCCAATGCCCTACCCAGAGAGGTTTGTCCGTTAGCCATTTTAAAGATAGGGCTTTTGGTTCCTCTGGTTTTTTGGCACTTGTATTCTGTTTTTGTTTTTTTTTTTTTTTACAGCCTGGATATTTGGTGTCTATCTTGTATAATACTCTATAATATTTTTCCACAATCATGAGGTCATTTATGGTTCCTATATAATACTGGAGTAATGCTAATCTGTGTATTCCATTGCTATAATAGATCACAACCCCATAAATTTATTGGTGTATCAGCCTCAACCTTCCTCTCTGTCCTTCTGGTCCTACACATTCAATCCATCTCATGCTCTGTTTTACCTGAAAGGGTTCCAATCCCTAAGAATTGAACATTTACCTCTTGCAGGGGCCATCTTTGAGGCCAAGATTTATTAGTTATGATAGTTACGTCAGCATCTGTGTCAACAATGCCTCCAGTCTGTTATTCATCTTAACAATCAATCTAAGCCTTTGACTGTTCATAGAAGTTTGCCAAAATACAAGTTTTTTTGTCATGTTTGATTCAACTTCCATCACTAGTTTGTCATCCAGATCGGTATGAGTTTTTACAATAGGCACTGGATTTTCTAATGATCCTGTGGGAGATTGTCCTCCACAGTGACTGGGAATGTTCGGATCACCTTTGCCACGGGGGCCATCGAGAGACCCCCCCCAAGGAGTTTCCCGATGGTAAAGGGTTTCCTTGCTTGTCTCTGGTCGCTCTATATTCATTTGTCCAGTCGGCCTTTGCCACACCTTCTACACCCAGAAGGCTGAGGCCTTCTGTTCGATTCATTCCTGGGATTGTTATTTCTAGAGATCCTTTGCCTACAATTTCTTTTAGATGTCCTATCTTACCACAGCTAAAATATCTGACATTTTGATATCTTTTCAAACCTTTGGAGATGGCTTCTCCTACCCAAGCTTCTATGTCACCATAGTTAAGACCTCTGTTATCTTGATGTCTTCTCAGACCTTTAGATATTATCTGAATGGCATGTAAACTGCCCTCCAGAAACAATGTTCTATCTGCTAGCTTGCCATTATCCTCAGACATGGAACAGATTCTATCTTCCAGTCTTTCCATCTGATGTTCCAGCTTTTAAACCTTATTAGCAGCTTTGTCTGACCAGGAATGAGCTGTTTCTGCTAGCATGTTAATGTAGTGTATTGTTTCTTAGTAGGAGGAAGGTTGAGTTATGCCTAGTTTTTGAGACAGGTTCTCTCTTTGTAGCCTAGACTCACTATATAGACCAGTCTTGCCTCAAACCAGTGATCTTCCTTCTTCAGCCTACTAAGTGCTAGGAGGCTAGGCATATTCTTTGATTCCTAGAAAAGAATCCCAAGAACTATCCAAATTAGCATTTGAAAATTTAGCTGCTGAGTTCACATTATGTCTGAATAAAGTGTCTCTATGTATGTCTCTCAATTGTCTCCACTACCTGTCTTTGTCTGTGTCTCTTTTAATTTAGGTTTATGTTCCTTAAATTTTTCTCATGGCAGAAATGCCCACAGTTGTTCACAAAAGACACAGTAAAAATTGTTAGAAGTAAGCATAAAAATAAAATGCCATATCCACAGCTGTGTAGGGTTAATTTGTGTTGGACAAATTAAATCTATTTAGCAAAATACACATTTTCAATTTTTAATCCAGAGAAAACAGGCTTGGTGGAAATAATGCGCAGAGAAAAATAAAACTACAATTGAAAAATCTAACATGAATATATATAATTGACAACACAAAACAACTTAATGTTCATTGTAAAATATGAATGGAAAAGGATTCAGCATGAACTCAATCTCATTGAAATGTGTAAGGAAAACAGAAAATGGCAGAAATGAGTATGCTGTGATACATAGATTAATGTGCGCTGTAGTTAAATTCAGTGTGTGCCATGGTTTTCCACAGCTGCCCTATGTAGGACCAGAGGGCTCCAAAACAAAAGGAACTATGTTCACTCTCCGAGCTGGAGACTGAAAGTCTAAGCCAAGATGTCACTAGGGTTGGGAGGCTGTGAGGAGTTGTAAAATACATCTCTCTACCTGCCTCTGGGCAGCAGCTCCCAGGCAAGCCTAGGCATTCCTAGACATGAGATACACTCCTCCCATCCCTGCCTTTATGCTGATACTGGGCTATGGCTCTCTCAAATCTGGCTACATTTTCTTACTTTATTTTTCCTTCCCCAAATTTATATTTTCATTTATATAGGATAGGTCTTTCTTCTTTGTAGAGACATTTAAGCTTCATTTTTCTCCATACTATATTTTTAATGCTAGCTACCAGTTTTAATTCTTTCTCTCTCTCTCTCTATCTCTCTCTCTCTCTCTCTCTCACACACACACACACACACACACACACACACACGTATGTATATATGTGTCCTTCCTCTCTCTCACTTCCCCCACTCTCTTCCATCGCATTTTCCTTCCCCTCTTCCCATTCCCTCCCTCCACTCTTTCTTCTATCCCTCTCTCCTTTGCTACCTTCCTGTCCTTCTCAACAACTTCTCTCTTCTTACCTCACTATATAGTTCAGGCTGGCAGGGAACTTGCAATACTACAGCATCAGGCTCCTGAGGTCTAGACTGGCATGCACATGGGTGCCTTGAAAAGTTCTTTCTTACCAGAGACTCCTGGTCTGGAAAGCTTATTCTTACAAATCTGACATCAGAATGTCTCCCAATCTCTGGCTAAAAGAACAACAAGATCATTTCTTTTGTTTTCTTGAGTTGTCTATTTCAACTGCTTGTATTACCTTATTCAGGCTTTGTCTTTCAATATGAATGCAAAGATGCTCACCTACCATTCATACAAAAGAGGAAGGCTTGAAGAATCCAGTAGCTACCATCTGTTTCCCACCACACCATCCCTCATTCTTTCCACCTCAGGCTGAGAGACAGAACTTAGCAGTTATTGCTAGCTATGGGTCACCTGCACTATTCCTTATAGCTTCCTGTGTCTTCCTGCATCTCTCTAAGTAGCCACTTCTTGAAAGTCTTCAATGCACTCAGCACCTGTGTTGTCTTTCCTGCCATACTCTCCTACAATTTTCTGAACAAACGTACATGTTAACTCTACATACATGTTAACCGAATTATTGATTCCCAAAGCTAGTCTCCTTTGGTACCAGTTATCATGTGTATTATTCTGTTTAAAGAAACAGTGATTTTGCAGAACCTCCCAAGATTCCATACTCTAAATATAGTTATAAATGATTTTGAACAACATGGTGCTTATTTCCTTACAAAGTCATATCTCTCTAGTAGTAATGCCCGATGGCAAAAATACGGTCAGAAAGAATAATCAATTATTTTTCCAGGTGATTTTTATTTTATTTTAAAGATAACAAAGCCCTTGATTTTGTATGTTTTTTTTTTTGTTATAGCAATCATATAAGACACATTTTATGCAATCATTCTTTGGGAATATTATTAAGTAAATTTCTAATGGGCCAAACTCTAATGCATTGTGTTTTCCCATGGCTATTCTCATATGCATTTCTAAAATAGAATGACATATGTTATCAAATGTCTTATTCTTTTTTAATAAACAGCATTTTCCTTTCTAAAGATGCATGTGCCTATTGCTTCAGGGTTATGTAGAAATTTTAATGGAACACCGAGATAGACTTTATGTTTAAGTCACCAGTTTTCTAAAAATCACTTTAGCATTTTCAATTATTTTTAAATATACCAAAAAAATCAGTAACTATATGAGAGCATTTATAAATCACTGTCAGAGTGTAACAAGCAGAAAGAAAAATTATTGAAAGGCCAAATAGTGCCCGGGATAATTGGAGCAGCATCTGCCCATACAAAACAGCATGAAGCAAAATTCAAAACTAATGGACTTAGTCTCATGAGCATATTGTCTTTAATAATTGAACAGAAAAACATATACTCTCAAAGTGACATTAGTAAAAGCTATAGAAACAGCAATATTTCCTTTAGCAGAACTGACTCAATTTTCTTCCTGTCTTGCTGTGCCTAATATCTTCCATAATTGTTGAAGGCAGGCAATTTATAATGAGCGATGGGATAACCTAAATATGAGAATATAGCCTGTTACTTCCACTGAAACTTACAAAGCTAAAAGCAAAACAGGGAACTGGCTGTTTTAAGAGATGTGGAAATTACTCACTAGCTAATATGGTTTCCTATATTATATACATTTTTAATTCTATGTGAACTCTACTACAGTTATAGTTGATTTTTTTCAGTTGTTAATGATAGAGCAATCATGCTGCAAGGTTTTTGCTGGACTGCCCAAGATTCTGCCCAGACCTAGCATTAGCAGTACTTACTCTTGTCTATTTGTTTTTGAACCCATAGCTATAGTCCTCTGTATCATTTATGTTGATAATGCCAAATTTGCATTCTGTAATATATTATCATGCATTGGAGATGCTACATGAACTGAGGTAAAAGCAGGAAGGCTAACACTTCACTAGATAGCTGATATGATGTGGTCAAGTGTTAAAGTACAATCTCCAATACAATAGTATTAAGAGGAAAAGGCTTCAAGATATTGACTGAATCTCAAAAGCTTTGAATTTCATTACTATTATTATTATTATTATTATTATTATTATTATTATTATTATTTTCCAAGAAAGAACTTCTGGACTTCTTACCATAGGAGATATCATGAAAATTAAATGAAACTATGGAAAGGGGTTTGAAACTGTGAGATGATATATTGAATAACAAGCTAGTGCCTGTTAAACAAGTTACATACCACCTATAGTCATTGTCCTGCACAAACATCAGAAAGCCTTGTAAAAGAAGGCTGTCAATGAGTTACATTTAAAAGTTAAAGTTATGAACCCTGTCACACCAGTAGATGTCAGCCAGAATATGAACCCCGCCCAGCACTCTTACATTCTTCTGAATTCTGCTACATTAATTTTTTATGATGCCAAACTATAGAAGAATCCAAAAATCTACCTGAGAAGGCATCATCTCCTTGGATGAGGAGTCTAACACCATGTATTCTGGAATTTCTGATACAACTGAGCTAGTACTCTCAGTAGGTTTCACAGACAGTGATAGATCAAAAGTAAATTATTCGAGCAACTTCTTGGTAAGTTTGTAAATGGGTATTCTGTACTCTGGCACTTGGACACAGACTATTTTCTTTCACACTGGGTTCTAAAGCTACTCACCTTGATTTCTGCTTTTCTCACGATCTTACCTGCCTGGGAATTAATTAAATCAAGCTTTTTATGTTCAAGTACATCAAAATAGAAAATGTATGACTTGTTATTCTAATAGGTAGAATAAATTCTATTGTAGACAATATAAACTTCCAAATTCAATCTTTAAAAGAGTTTTAGATAGACAGACAGATGTAACCAAGCAAGAGTCAAATGGAAGAATGTCTAAAATCAACTCTCTTTTTATCACCTGGTTATCATGCTTGTGAAGACTAAAGAATTCTTAATAGTGTCAGTACTTGAGATTTCTTCATAATCAGGACACATCTCCCTAATAATCTTATGAACAAATTAGCATGAGGTGGTATGACTAATATTCCAAGTATTTTCTTCAATACAAATCTTATTAATCCAGGTCTGACTACTGTAGCAAGCTTTCTTACCAGAATATCTTTGGATCACCAGCCCACAAATAATGACCTGGAGTCTTATTATTAGTTATGAAAGCTTGGCCTTTAGCTTAGGTTTGTCTCAATTGACTCTCATAACATAATATATACTTTTTAAATCTATGTTCTGCCACATGGTCATTATCTCTTTTCCATCTGTCTCCTCTCTGAATCTGGCTGGTGACTCTGCCTTTCTCCTTCCCAGAATCCTCTCTATTTACAGAAGTCCCACCTAGTTATTGACCATTCAGCTCTTCACTAAACCAACCAAAAAGTGCTTTAGCAAAGACATATCTTCACAGTGTAAAACAAATATTCTGCAACCGCCGATAAAGCAGGAACCTTTATTATCACACAAGACTGACAAGAATACAGTTTAGAATAGAGGTGACATTCTTAAATGATAACATTTTTTATTTAAATTTGAAACAAGCTTATTTTGCATGTCAATTCCAGTTCCCTCTCCTCCTCCTCCACTGTCTGCCCCCAAACCCATTCCCATTCCCTTTCTGCTCCCCAGACAAGGTAAGTCCTTACACAGGGGATCTTCAAAGTCTGTCACATAATTTGAAGCTAGGCCCTCTCCCACGTCTCTAAGCTGAGAGAATCTCTCTACGTGGAATGGGCTCCCAAAGTCAATTTGTATACTAAGGATAAATACTGGTACATTACCAGAGGCCCCATACATTGCCCAGAGGGGTCTGCCTCGCTTTCGGGGGGGGGGGGTCTGGGCTGGCCTATGCTGGTTTCCCAGCTATCAGACTGGGGTCCATGAGCTTCCCCTTGTTCAGGTAAGCTGTTTTTTGTGGGTTTCTTTAGCCAGGTCTTGACCCCTTTGCTCATCGCTCCTCCCTCTCTGCAACTGGATTCCAGGAGTCCCGCTCATTTTTAGCTGTGGGTATCAGTTTCTGCTTCCATCAGTTACTGGATGAAGGCTCTAGGATGGATATAAGGTAGTCATCAATCTCATTATCAGGGAAAGGAATTTAAGCTAGCCTCTCCAGTATTGCTTATATTGTTAGGTGGGGATATCCTTGTAGATCTCTGGACACTTACCTAATACCAGATTTCTCTTTACCTATAATGGCTTCCTCTATTATGGTGTCTTTTCTTGCTATCCTCTATTCTTATTTCTGCTCCATCGTGTCCTACTCTCCCTCCTCTTCTCCCCTTATCTTTCTCCTAACTCCCCCACCCCTACCCCATGCTCCCAATTTGCTCAAGAGATCTTGTCCCTTTGCCCTTCTTAGAGGGACCATGTATGTCTCTCATAGGGTCCTCCTTGTTTCCTAGCTTTTATGGTGATGTGGACTGTAGGCTGGTAATCTTTTGCTCTATGTCAAAAATCTATATATGCATAAGTACATACCATGTTCCTCTTTTTTTTTTTGACTGGGTTGCCTCTTTCAGGATGGTTTATTTTTGGTTGTGAGCAGGTTTTAACTATGTTGATCCAAGAGCATGGGAGATATTTCCATTATCTGGTATCTTCTTTCATTAATTTCTTCAAAGACTCAAATTTCTTATTATATAGGTCTTTTACTTGTTTGTGAGTTTTTTTTCTTTTTCAGTTTATTTATATGGTGGATTACATTGATGAATTTTCTTGTGTTGAACCATCCCTGCATCGCCAAGATGAAAAC
Organism: Phodopus roborovskii; assembly: GCF_943737965.1. Classification (NCBI taxonomy): domain Eukaryota; kingdom Metazoa; phylum Chordata; class Mammalia; order Rodentia; family Cricetidae; genus Phodopus; species Phodopus roborovskii. The sequence goes on from NW_026126433.1 coordinate 22,028,947, forward strand.
TACTTGGTCATGGTGGATGATGTCTTTGATGTGTAATTGGATTTGATTTGCCGGTATTTTATTGAATATTATTGCATAATGTTTATGAGGGATATTTGGTCTATCATTCTCTTTCTTAATTGTGTCTTTGTGTGGCTTGAGTTCCAAGGTAATTATATCTTCATTAAAAAGAGGTTGGCAATGACCCTTCTGCTTCTATTGTGTGGGAAAAATTAGGTATTGGTATTAGCTCTTCTTTGAATTTCTGGTAGCATTCTGCACTGAAACCATCTGGCTGGGATTTTTTTTGGTTGGAAGATGTTGATGGCTGTTTCTAATATATTATGGGTTGTAGGTGTATTTAAATTGCTTATCTGCTCTTGATTTAATTTTGGTAAGTGATATCTATCCAGAAAATTGTCCATTTCTCTTAAATTTTCGAATTTTGTGGAGTACGGGTTTTGAAGGCATGACCTAAACATTCTCTGGATTTCCTCAGTGTCCGTTGTTATGTCCCCCTTTTCATTTCTGATTTTGTTTATTTGCATGTTCTTTCTCTGTCTTTTGGTTAATTTAGATAAAGGTTTGTCTATCTTGTTAATTTCCTCAAAGAACTAACTCTTTTTTACATTGATTCTTTGTATTGTTTTCTTTGTTTCTACTTTATTGATTTCAACCCTCAAATGGATTATTTCCTGGTATCTACTTCCCCTGGGTGAGTTTGCTTCTTTTTGTTCTACAGCTTTCAGATGTGTTAATTCTCTAGTGTGACTAACTCCAGGTTCTTTATTTGGGCACTTAATGCTATGAATTGCTTTCAAAGTGTCCCATAAGTTTGGGTATGTTGTGTCTTCATTCTCACTGAAGTCTAGGAAGTCTTTAATTTATTTCCTTATGTCTTCTTTAACCCATGAATGGTGCAATTGCAGATTGTTCAGTTTCCATGAGTTTGTATGATTTCTGCAATTTGTGTTCTTGGTGAATTCTAACTTTAAAGTATGGCGGTCTGATAAGATACAGGTGATTATTCCAATTGTTTTGTACCTATTGAGGTTTGCTATATTGCCAAGTATGTGGTCGATTTCAGAGAAGGTTCCATGTGGCACTGAGAAGAAGGTATATTCTTTAATATTTGAATGGAATGTTGTATAGATGTCTGTTAAACCCAATTGGGTCATAACCTCTCTTAGTTCCTTCGTTTCTTGGCTAAGTTTCTGTCTGGTGCTCCTATCTAGTGTTGACAGTGGAGTATTGAAGTATCCCACTATAAGTGTGTAAGGTTTTATGTGAGATTTTAGTTTTAGTAGTGTTTCTTTAACGAATGTGGGTACCTTTGTATTTGGGGTATAGATGTCCAGAATTGAGAATTCATCCTGATGGATTTTTTTCCTGTGAGGAATATGAAATGACCTTCCTCATCTCTTTTTATTGATTTTAGTTTAAAGTCTAATTTGTTAGATATAAGAATAAATAAGGATAACTACAACCACTTGCTTCTTGGGTCCTTTTGATTGGAAGTTGTGGTGTGTTTCTTGTATGTAGGAAAAGGATAGATTCTGTCTTCATATCCATTCTGCTAGCCTGTGTCTTTTATACCATTAATATTGAGGGACATTAAAGACAATTGGTTATTAATTCTTGTTTGTTTTGGATTTGTTGTTGGTCACGGTGTTTTAGTAGATTTACCCTGCCTTTACTTTTTGTTTCTGATAAAGTTGGATTATCTATTTCCTATGTTTCTGAGTATAGTTAACTTCCTTGGGTTGGAGTTTTTCTTCCAGAACTTTCTGTAGGACTGGATTTATGGAAATGTATTGTAAATCTGGATTTATCATGGAAAACTTGCTGGGTATAGTAGTCTGGGCTGGCATTCATGGTCTCTTAGTGTTTGTCAAAATTCTATCCAGGACCATCTGGCTTTCAGAGTTTCCATGGAGAAGTCATGTGTAATTCTGATAGTTCTGATAGTTTCTTGGCATTTTTCCTTCACTACTCATGATATTCTTTCTTTATTCTGTATGCTAGGTGTTTTCTTTCTTTCTTTTTCTTTTTCTTTTGGTTTTTTTTTTTTTTTTTTTTTTTTTTGAGACCGGGTTTCTCTGTATAGCTTTGGAGCCTATCCTGGCACTCACTCTGTAACCCAGGCTGACGTCAAACTCACAAAGATCCGCCTGCCTCTGCCTCCCAAGTGCTAGGATTAAAAGTGTGAGCCACCACTGCCAGGATAGGTGTTTTGATTATTATTTGGCAAGGGGACTTTTTTTGGTTCAGTTTGTTTGGTGTTCAGTATGCTACTTGTACTTTCATAGGCATGTCCTTTTTCAGGTTGGGAATGTTTTCTTCTCTGAATTTGTTCAATGTGTTTCTGCATCTTTAAGGTGGGCTTCTTCACCTTCTTCTATACCTCTTTTTTCTTAGGGTTGGTCTTTTCATGGTGTCCCACATTTCCTGGATATTTTGTTAAGAATTTGTTGGATTTTAGACTTTCTTTGCTCAGTGAGTCTATTTCCTCTAGTTTATCTTCAGTGCCTGAGATTCTTCTTCTATCTCTTATATTCTGTTGGTTTTGTTTGCATCTGTAGTTCCTGATCTTTTACTCAGCTTCTTTATTTTCAGCATTCCCTCAGTTTGTGTTTTCTTTATTGTCTCTTTCATTTTTCAGGTCTTTGAATTGTTTCCTTCATCTGTTTGATTGTTTTCTTCTTGGCTTTCCTTGCTTGTATTAAGAGATTTATTAATTTCTTGAATTTTTTGGTTTGTTTTTTCTTCCATTTCTTTAAGGAATTTTTTCATATCCACTTTAGGGGCCTCCATCAATTCCATGAAGATGTTGTTAAGGTCATTCTCTTCTTCATCTGCATTGGGATGTACAGGTCTTGCTGGCATAGAATCCCTAGATTCTGGTGGTGTCATATAAGACTTTCTGTTGTTAGATGTGTTCTTTTTTTATTTTATTTTATTTTATATGACCAAGTCCATTTAAATGAAAACAAACATTTATAGACAATATTTGGGAATTTGGGCGTTGTTCTTTCCAAACTACTTCCTCCTGGTAAGGGACGCTGTCATGGGGGATTCGAAGAAGATTCAGAAATCCTGGCTGTAGTCTGTAAGGCTGCTTTGTCCAGCTGTTTTGAATGTAGGATCACCTGGTACTCTGTTTCAGGCAGTCTGGCTTGATCAAACCACATTAGTCTGGAAGGAATCCACATCTTTTCATTTTCTGTGGAAACAAAAATAGAAATCCTTTTCCCCAGTAACTTGTCCTTCAACTTAAATTTTGGAGACAAAGCATTTTGCTCCCTCCCTCCTTCCCTCCCTTTTACCCTCTCTGTCCTCTCACATGCACTCTAACCACCCTCCCCTCCCATCCCCCCACCCCAATTACATATGTAGGGGAATGCCATCCAGTTGGGGTCATGTAGATCTGACAGGTCATGTGAAGTAGGGACTAGGGCTTCTCTCCTGTCTCTAGATTAAGGCAGTTTTCCCTCCATGGGGGATGTGTTCACAAAGTCCTTTTGTGTACCAGGGATGTTAGATATGTTCTTACACTATCATCTCCCCAATTCTTCTTCCAGTGGGTACAAGTGGGGTTTCTGCTTCTCCTAGTAGGTATGGGTTCAAGGCTCTATCCTGTCCTCTCTTGCAGGGAAGGTGCAGGAGCAAGACAGAAATGGCAGTCAATGCTGGATACTTTGTTCTGCCTCCCCATTCCTCTGGGGGGATTCAGTGGTATGAGGGGTCTTGATTTTTTTAATATATTTTCTGCACCTTTAAGTTGGGTTTCTTCACCTTTTTCTATACCTATTATTGTTAGGTTTTGCCTTTTCATGGTGTCCCACATTTCTTGGATGTTTTGTGTTAGGGATTTGTTGGACTTAAGATTTTCTTTGGTAGATGAATCTATTTCCCCTAGTGTATCTTCAATGCCTGAGATTCTCTCTTCCCTCTCTTGTATTCTGTTGGTTATGCATGCATCTGTAGTTATTGATCATTTACCCAGCTTTTCTATTTCCAGCATTCCCTCAGATTGTGGTTTATTTGTTTGTTTTTTATTATCTCTATTTCAGCTTTCAAACCTTGCACTGTTTGAATTGTTTCTTGAAATTCTTCCATTTCTTCAAAGGATTTTCTCATTTCCTCTTTTAGGGTCTATATCATCTTCATGAAGTTGTTTTTATGGTAGTTCTCTTCTGCTTGATCTGTGTTGGTAAATTTTGGTCTTGCTGGTGTGGAATCCCTAGACTCTGGTGGTGTCACATTGATCTTTCTGTTGTTGACTGAGTTCTTATACTTTCTTCTACCCACCTCTTCTTCCAGTGCATACTGGTAGGGTCTCTCCCTCTCCTGGTGGGTATGGGGCCAAGGTTCTCTTCTGGTGTATACAAACAGATCCAATATTCTGATGGCTCTCCTCTTCCAGTGGGTGGTGGTGGGACTAGGGTACTAGCAGACTCTGAATGGGCTGGTTCACTGGGATGGGTTACCTCATGCTTAGTCCCTGTCCTCAGGAGGCTCAGAGCAGGGCACTAGAAAGTGGGTTGGAAGCAGACCCACACTTAACACCCCCCATGGGTGGAAGTAGGACTAGGATGGAGGCAGACTCTGGACTAGCTGACCATCAGGATGGGCTCCCCCACACACAGACCCCCAGTCCTCAGGAGGCTCCGAGCAAGGTAACATTCTTCCCTTTTTTTAAAACTTTAATTGATTCTTTGTGGATATCACATTATCATGCCCATCCCTCTTATCTCCCGGCCCCCTCATATCTACCTTCTGTTCTTGCCACCTACCCAAAACAAAACCAAATTTAAAAGAAAAACAAAAACCAAACAAAACAAAAATAAAAAAAGAGAGAAGAATCTCATCATGAAAGATGTGGTGAGGCTTATTGAGCCACACTTTAGTCTATTTCATCTTTATTTTCAAGTGCTTATTGGCATGAGTCATTGGTCTGGCTTGAGGTCTCTGGTTTCTGCTATACCACTGATAATAGGCTCTCACTGGGGCTCCTCTTGGATTTCCTGTTGTCATACATGGTAGAGATCTTGCAGTTTTGGATCTGTAGGTTTGTCCCTGTCACATGCTCCAACAGTTCATAGATGGTGTGGCTGTTGGGGTGGGCCCACTTATAGCCCTGGTTCTGGGCCAGGGTGATAGTTGGGTTGGTCAGGCTGCCAGCTTTCCCTCAGTGTTGGTACCTGGATGAGTTCTCCACCACTGCCTTGGCTCATTTACCATATTCAGCTTACAGCAAAGAACAGGGACAGTTCTGCTCTCAGGTCCTCAGAGACATGTACACTACTGAGGCCATCTCTACTGTTTTGCCTAGACAAGGCACTGGGCCCTCTCTCCTGATGACAAGGAGGAGGTGAGGCCAGCTCTCTGCTCTCATGCCCTCAGGGATGGTTTATTTGTGTTGGTCCACACAACAGGGTCAGCTCTAGTGTGCTGCAGCTGGTAAGGAATAGGACTACCCCTCTCAATCTCAGGACAGTAGAACCAGCCCTTTCCTTTTGCAGGTAGCAAGAGGAAGGTGAGGGTACCTTTCTCTCACCCATACCACCCCATGGCTACAAGATCAGCTCTAGTGTGCTGGCCAGGTAAGATGTACAGATGTGATGAAAGGTGGGGCCATCTTTCCTGAGTGCAGGCTCCAGGTCTCCTGCAGTGGTATTGAGAAAGGGGCAGGATCAACCATCCCAGACAGTGAAGGGTGGTGCTGACCCAGTGCAGCATTGTTCCAAATGGCACCCTCAACTCCCACTCCTCCTAGCCCCACTAATATGGGCCATGGGCATCATCGCAGACCCCAGCTGCATCAGGAACAGGGACTCAGACATGGACCTTGGCAGCAGCTAGGACTAGGATGCACAGATGCTACTCAGCAAGATCTGAGATTTCATCAATGGAGATTATAACCACCATATTTCCCAAAGAAGTACCACATTATCCAGGCTAAGTACCACAGAGTCAAAGTAATTCTTTTCTTTATCAATGGCATTTGCATCTGGGATAAAGCACCTTGGGGTGATGACTAACAGTGAAAGTGTTACAACTCATTTCAAATGTATAAAATTGCAATTACATTTAGAATAATTGACAACGTGAGACAGAAGACTATACAATCTTCACCTGTTTCTCATTCTCAAAATCTTAGTTTAAATGGAATTATATGTTTCAGAGGGAAAAAAATGGTCTCCATAAAGGATATTTAGCTTTCATTTCATTTCATGCTAGGAATAAGTCCCATTAATGCTCTGCATCAATTACCTATGAAGGATGGATTGTGCTTCCCTTTCTTTACACAGACAGGTGGTAGCCAGCACCCTCAACCAAAAGTCATATTGAGTTTCTGTACTTCCTCTGTAATACAGACCTGCTCACCTCAACTACTATAACTACTACTACTAGATGCAGTCTGCTCTGATCCTCACTGAAGGTTTCCAGATGGAATTAAGAGAGGGCAAGATGGCTCAAAGGGCAAAGAACAAGCTGCAAGTTCAACAGACTGATTCTCTCCCAAGCCACATGGTGACAGGGAGAAACAGGCTCCTTCAAGCTATAGTCTGCATGCAAGTGTGTATGCATGAGTGCATGTATTTACAGAGAGGGAAGAGACAGAGAGAATTAGTAGCAATAAAAAGAATTCAGAAAATAAAAATTAATGTCATCATTTTTCTCAAAAGGAGGAGAAGACGGAGGAAGAAGAGAAAGAAAAAAGGCAGGATAATAGTTTAATTGGTATGTAAGAACATACAATAACCCCCTAACATTATGATCTCTGGATAAAAAAAGCATTGGAGTGGAGAGGTTTTCAGACGACCCAAATAGCAATATGGTTAATAAATAAGGAAACTCTGTGCTAAAGGAAATATGAAAACTAAAGACTAACAATTTGCTTCATGGTTGGACCTCTCAGTGTCTGTAATTGACATGTAATAGGGCTGCAAGAAAACTTATTTTATCCAACTCATCTCCAAACTCACTTCACTTAGAGGCCCTTTAAGAGCCTTACCTTTTAGGTGAGTATATTAGCTTCAGTTCACTATGGATACCACTATTTTTCTGCTGGGTGATACAATGTCTGGTATAAATATTTCAGAAAATTTTTAATCTGAAAGTGAGGTTTCTCTATAAAACATATTAACAAAATGTTTTATAATGAACTTGAAGGAAATATTTATTTCTTTGGTATTTTGATTCCATGGTCCTATGTCTTATTGCATATTTTTAGATTACTTCTCTTGTAAATAAAATTTTTCTTGCAAATAGGAACTCATAAAAATAGATTCTTGAATTTAAGGGAAACAAATGTCTGATTAGGACCAAATATATATGTGTGTGTGTGTGTGCGCGCACACACACACACACACACACATCCAGTAAACACTTGTCTTGTGTTTTTCTTAATAAATTTTCACTTTAAAATTGGAATTAAATATGTAAAGGTAAGGTGTTCCTGCTGAAAAATAATTTCCTAATGAGCAGCTAAGTCGTACAACCTATTTAGCAGAGTTATTATAGTTATTACTAATAAAATCGACCTCCCATTTAAATATAGAAAAGCCGAAATGGTTCTGATACCAATTATACATTATCCCTAAATTACATATTGAATCTTGGTGGAATTATGCCAAGATGTAATCAGAAGGAATCATGAGGTGAACAATTTTCAGAGCTCAATTTAATTCAACAACTTTTTAACTGTATCTTCCAAGATTATAATTATACTAAGCAATTGGTTTGATTGAAAGAAGAAAAAAATTATATTGCCTCATTGACCACCATTTTGCATACTTGTTTGAATGGCAGGGCACATGGTTTAATCTGTAAGGCGGCTGATTATGAAGAGAGTAACAATGGGAAATCCTGTAATTCTGCTGGAAGTAATAGAAAAACTCAAAGTTACATGTTTCTAGAACATGGTATCAAAGAAAGACACATTTATTTTTTCCCCAATAATAGTACAGGTTAGCCAGAAAGAGAATAGAAGTAGAATGTTAAGCAGAATGGAGGTGAAGTTCTGGATCTGCCCCATGCCATCCCTGTGTAATTAGTCAAGGGACTTGCTGCAAATGATTTCTTCATACCTAAGAAAGAAGGATAAGTTTTCTTCATTGAACATTTAAGGGAATCAAATTATATAAAAAGTAACAAATATGTTCATATACATGATATTTGAGTACCATTTGTTACAAACTGTATGTGTATATGTATCCTGACATATATTCTCTGAAAGAATGTAACACTTTTACATACCTTGTGATGGCTTTGTTTTGTTTTATACTGATTTTCTTTTTTAAAAACTTTAAAAGGAGAATTATTACTCTCTGAAATGAGGCAGAGATGTGTTTATCAATAAACTTAATGAAATACATCTGTATTGGGCAAAGTGAAGCAGATTTTCTATAGCTCCTCTATAACTTCAGGAGTATTTCTCAAGGTCAGTGATTCTCAATGTGGCTCTCTGAAGCACTGCATTAAGTGTCACCACTCTGTGGAACTGGAGGGCAGGGGACACACTTCTTGCTGGGGCATTGTGTAATAATCTCCTCTGTCTCTGACCCAGGAGTCTGTGTGTTTTGCTGTTGTGCTAACTGTTAAAGTTGTATGAAAAGATCCATTTCATACCAGCCTATTGCCAATACCTAGGATGAACCTAAGCACTTAATTCAGAAAGTTCACATTCAATGACATCTTGATTCATGTGAATTTTTTGTTAGATTTTTCAAGTTACCAATAATTTCATCTGGCTTATAAAATATGTATTGCTTTTAGAAAAGTATTCTTTAAAATGAAGCTGACAGACTTAACATAATATATTATATGTGAATATAGTAAACAAGATTATTCAGTCTCTGTTATTTCCTCTCCTTCACTTAGACTACAGTATTAGCAGGAAAAAAAAATTAGAGGAGAGCCAAGGTATTTGATTTGATCTGAGACTCAAGGGTTTTGATCACTCTGCATTACTGTAAAGGAAAACATTGTGAGCAGAAACTCTGCAGCAGTTTCTCACTGGCTAGAGAGGGAAAATATGTTAATGTGCCCCAGCTATTTCAGTGGAGAACTGTAATACATTGAGTAGTTCTTGTTATTTTAAAACACTATAGCAATAACAGGAAATTCTTTCATTAATTTGTGCAATTGTGAACAAAAGACTGTATTTCAGAGCCATGTTAATCAATGGCATCATTTACTACTGGTTTTTAATTTAAAGAAAATTATCCCACAAATAATGCATCTTTTCTTCCTCTATTTTTCTTTTTACAGCAGCAAACAGTAGGAACCCCTGTTTCATTAGGAGACTGAGGACTGAGAAACCTGGATCTATTTCACAGACAGGGGAAGAATTACATCACAGTGTCCCAGTTTGCTCATTAGAGTCCCAACTATACTTCCTTCTCCTATTAACTCAATAGCTTTGGCATGAAATAGAACAGGATTTAGCTATGCCTGGCCAAGAAATTGAAAGATGCTTTGCTGTCACTGTCTCTCTAAAAGATAGATCTGCCACTAAACACCCAAATCCTTTCCTCTCTCACTGAACATGAGAAATCTGACTACAAAACCAAAATTAACAGGCATGATTTTGAAAGTGATTTTATTAGCGCACACTGTGAATTAAGAGGCCCATTTTTTCACTATAAAGCTTCCATAATTTTCTAGTTTACCACCAAGAAAGCTCAAACACAAAGAAAACAAAACAAAGGCTGAAAATATAAAGAGTAACTGGGATCTTCCCTTCATCAGGATCACCAAGGTTGGTCTGCATAGGAGCAAACTTTTGTTTTGCATAGTCACTGCAGAGGTTCTATTACTGCTCAAATTGGCAGTTCCCTTGAAAGGGCCTCCAAGCATATAAGGGAAATAGGAAAAGAAACATTGTTGGGGAGGCAGAACTAGGAAGTCCTGTTTTGAGAGAAAACCACCCTGGTGGGGGGGGGGGATCATGACAACAAATTCACCTGAAACCTTTCTCTCCATCTGATTACCCAGTCACCAGAGACCTCATGTTCTCTTTGCCAGTCCCAATATGGATACTGTGTTAATCAAAATGAGAGGAGAATTTAAGGAACAGCTTCCTTGGTTTTACATATGGAAGAGGCAGCACTAGGAAGTTACACACACACACACACACATACACATACACACACACACACACACACACACACACACACACCTTTGGATGTACCTGTTTACATATGAAGCTGGGCTCTGATGAAATGCCTTAAGAACCTGAAAGAGCTGATATAGAATAAAATTCAAACAGGATATCTAAACAACCGTAGATCTGTGGTTAAATCAGCAAAATCACCCAGCCCATATTTTCTAGAGATAGCCTGTTTATCTCCTTTTAAGTCAATGTAAGTCTTCCAGATGAAAACTGTAGAAGGCATGAAGTCCTTGAGTGCATAGATAAGCTCTAGGGAAACCAGTAATGTTAAACATGCAGTGTTGGAGAGAGAGTGAGGGAGGAAGGGAACGAGGGAAGGAGGAAGGGAGGGAGGGAGAGAGGGAGGAAGGGAAGGAGGGAGGGAGGGAATACAACCTGTTTTCTGCCAGAGAGATGGAAATAGATGTGGTTAACAGCCTGGTGATATGTGCTGTCCTTAGGGCCAGGCCACACGTGACTCCCACAGTTTCTTTTATCATTCTTCCTCCCTAGGCCTTTATCTTGGTGCATCATTTCTCAGTCAATAGAATCCATTCTTATGGGAGATGTCACATGGACTTTACAAATGGAGCAGAGGTGGTTGATGGCCTGGTGACCTCGAAACTATCTATTTGGCCAGGCCAAATCTAGCTCCCCAAGGTAAAGTGAGTTTTCTGGCTCAGCAGGTCCTGCCAACCTTCTCTGCCTCAGCACAGATGCTGTATTAATTATGAAACTGTTGGCCATTGGATATGGCTTCTTATTGGCTAGCTCTGTTTTGAATATTAACTCATTTCTATCAATCTTAAGTATTACACATGGTCTTCTCTTACAGCCAGGGACCTGTTACTCCTCTAGCATCCTACAAGGTGACTGACTCAGCATGTCCACAGAGAAAAGAGAAGAGAAGCGATTTCCTGTTTGTCCCTGCTTATATTCTCATTCTGCCCAGCTATGTCACTTCCTGCCTGTCTGTACAGACCTCTAGACCTCTATAATTGGGTAGTGGCAGTTTCTACCCAGCTAAGTCACTTCCTGGGATCTCATGACAACACCTCTCTGCCTACACTTCCCAGAATCCTGCTTGTCTACTAGTCCCAGGTATCATCCTGACTCATTGGCCACACTGCTTTATTCATCAACCAATAAGAGAAACATATGTACGGAAAACATTTCTGTCACCCCCCAGACTATGTTTATCTCAGTGGTTCTCCCTGTACCCTTATCTTGAGCATTGTTTCTCAGGCGATAGAACACATCTTTAAGCAAGAGGTCATAAAGGTTTTGAAAAGACTTTCAGTGGAATCATGTCTTAAGCTTTGATGTACTTACTGAATTGTGTTATCATCGGATATTTTTTTTCAAAAATTGTACTGTGCTTAAATATGTCTAAAATAAACATCCCTGTGTCTGACTCTAGAAGTTTGAACTAACACCAGTTACTGAGTCCTGTTGAGCTAGACTTCCTTCTTGCCTCATGTGGATCTATACTCTGATGACTATTGCATTTGCAGAGACATGCACACAGAAAGTGATAGGGTAACAAAGACTGTATAGGTAATGTATATGACTCTGTAGTTTGTAATTGATTTTACAGTGATAAGGTATGACAAGACTAAACTCCTTAGGAAAAATGTAGTAATAAAACTATTTTACAGTATTATATAGCATTTTGATATATGAGGGGCTGTGGGTTTTGAACAATAATAACACTGTACATACATTTGAGGTAAATTTTGAAATAATTTAAGTCTATAGAGCTACATTCATCCTTCATGATATTTGAATGGTAGCATGAGGCATGGCATCTGATCTGGCCCTTTGGATTCTGCCCCTGGGTGTCACACTAAGACAACACTCAGTGATATAATACACTTCCTGTTCCAGAATAAAGCTCTGGAGCCACAAAGTTTTTATTGCCCTTTTCTGTGAATCCTGCACAAGAAAATATCCTGCCTTTCTGGTCCTTTCTGAGGGATTTTCTTCTGCGTAGAAGACATGGAACACTCCCAGCCTGTCTCCTTCTCTTGCCAGATTTCTATGCCTCTGCATAAACCAACGCCACAAAATGGAAAAGGGTGATTCAGAATGGATTACAAGGCAAAAAACACTAGAAGAAAAAAAATGAGATGTTTGGTGATGGCTTTTATCTTTTCTATAACCAGCCTCCAGAGGAACATTAAAACTAAGTGGGTTTGACAAGGATTTCTTTTAAATATATTTTCCACATGTCATATAAGGCAATATGTTTCTTCAGACTGTGATGTCAGTTCCATTGAGGGCCATAAGATTATACATTTTGACACATGGACTTATTATGTCTCTTTTTATTAGCCAAATGTTCGGTCTTTATTTTTCCAAAAGTTCATGAGTTATTTGATGAAAGTCAATAGGTCATGTAATTATATTTTAAAAAATGGAAAACCCTGTAGATTTAGAGCACAATCACCACTCTACAATGCTACATCCCAGGTACCACTCCACTAAATGTCTTACAATTGTTTTGCATGCTTCTATCTTTTCTCCAGCTGCAGAAAATGAGACAGCATGGTTGGCAGATGAAAAAGGTCATCACATACTGTTATCTGTTGATATTTTCCTTACAGGAAATTAATTTTTAAAAATGGCTGACCTTAACAGAAAGAAACCCAGGTGGCCAACCAATCAATCATAGAGACATTGAGTGACCACCATGTGTTTACCACTGAGTGCACACTCAATTGCTCTCCCCCAGTTGACTGTTCAAGTTGGGTTCTGCTATTTGTAACTCCAACTCCAGGGCATCTGATGCATCATCAGGGATCTACATTCACATCCACACACCCACAGACAGACACACACACCTCCATGTAACTACAAATGATAAAAAATAAATTTTTAAAAATTACTACCTCAGAGGTCACCTTTCAGATGTGTGGAAAAGCTACCCCAACCTGGGAAATATTCTGGAGCTTTTCATTTATTCTGTAATGTGTGCTGTAGGATCACACATAATAGGATCAAAGTACAAATATATGTGCATATTTATACCTCAAAAACTCAGTTCAGTAAGTAAGTAAAGCAAGAACTATTAAATGTGAAACTGCTGACACTGAAATTTGGATGACTGGAGCAGAGTAATTTCTTCCTCAAGATTAGAGCAAACCATGGCACCTGTCACTTTAAAGTACATTTTAACTTGCACTAATCAACACATTTTTGTGTGCAAAGCTGGTGGGCCAGAGTCTGAAACATCCATTCTGATATGGAGAAGATAAGGCATCCACACCTAGACTAGTGGGCTAACAGCCCAGAAAAAAACAGTGACCAAAGGAGAAAGGGAGATTGCCTTGGGAAGAGGTGAGGCCTCTCTTTAGGGCCTTACACTGACAGTGTCAACTGACTCCTGCTAACAACTGCACCAACTACACTATTACAGAAAGACTACTCAAGATTTTACTTAGCAATTTCTAAATAACTTCTTCCCTGCATGGATTAGTCCTTTAAAAGAACCTTATAACTTCAACCTGGTCTCAAATTGTCACACTAAAAGTCTTGATTGGGAGGTTTTTGTCATTAGCATGAAAGTTTTGACTATGTAGGAAAGAAAGTGGTTGTGTAATCAAGTGGAATAAGTGGGAGGACTTAGGATAAATGCCATGGCAATAGCACCACAGGTTTTTTCACTGTTATTACAGCATGCCTATACAGTTGGAGAAAGAGTTCTACAAGTTTTCTCATGGACTCAAGTGTTAAGTAAGTATGGGTGATGGGCTTATTTATAGAAGTCATTTCAAAGTAAATTCTCACTTAAAAGAATTAATGTTATAATTCAAATTTGTTACTCTGTTAAAATTCTAAAATTTTGAAAGGATATTAAAATATGGTATAAACTCCCACACCCCACCCAACTCTGGTACCTTCTTCAAAACAGAAAGGCAAAGATTAATTATTTAACAATGAAAACAAATTATCCATATGGTCTTATAAGCTACTGCCACCCAGTGGGCAATTTATGAAATGGCATCTTTCTTAAACTTTCATGAACAAAGATGTTTAATCATTTTAGCCTACCTTACTACTTATATTATAAATGACACTCCAGTAAACAGAATTGCAAGTTAAAAACAAAAATAGTAGGAAAAAACTTTTAAAAAGTGTACATTTTATGTATTTTTAAATTACAATACTTTCCCTATCCTTTCTTCCCTCCAAGTCCCTTTTTTAACCCTACCACACCACTCCCTCTCAAATTGATGTCTTATTTTTCTTTGATATATTGTTTTACACACCCTCAAATAATAGGATACATCTGCCAAGTTTTTTAAAAAAGTGTACATTTTAAACTGAAAATAATTCTGTGAACATAAAAGTTCATTTATTTTACAACCTGACAATTAATTCAAGGTGAATTGCATTATAATGTCTAATTAAATAGAACCATTTTGCTATGCATATGTTTGTATGTTTGTAAACTAGAGATGTTACAAAAAGTGTATTTCTCATGTGTTTCCCTCATGATAAATTTGTGTAGTAAGCTTTCTTGTCGGACCCTCTTTGGACTGCCAGCCCTCAAATAATCGGACCCTCTTTGGACTGCCAGCCCTCAAATAATGACCTGGAGACTTATTATTAATTATGAAAGCTTTGCCTGAGTTTAGACTTTTTCCCAAGTAGCTCTTATAAGTTGATTAACCCATAGTTTTTAATCTATGTTCTGCTACATTACATGGCTCAGTCACCTCTTGTTAGTATGGCATGTCCAACTTGCTCTGAGTTGACTGGCGTTATCCCTGTGCCTCTTCCTCTCTCTCCCCGGAAATACCGCCTATCTATCTGGTTAGTTATAGGCCATTCAGCTCTTTAATAAACCAATTACAGTGACACATCTTCATACAATATAAGCAAACACTACTAAATATGTACCACTACATAAATAAGATCTCCAAATTTCAGTTAGTCCAGAATCACCAACTGCTGCCTGTCCTATTGACGGGTCTATGATTTTTTTTTTTTTAATGTTACAAGACCAATGTCTCCTATGGTTATCAGAATGCCTTAAAGAACTGGAAATAATTTATCCCACAGCTTTTAAGAGCCACACCCCCTTCTTCCATCCTTCTCTTTACTACCTAGACTGTCATACTGAATTCCCCAAAGCTTTTTCATGACAAAAATTGAGCTGACTACCTCAAGGGCATGTTCAGAACTCTGATCTACATGTGAATGAATCGGATGCTCTGACCTGTGAGAGAACTTACAGAAAAGAATGGGTTCCAGACAGTGCAAGGAAGATGTCTTCATCTTCTATGCTTTTGTAAGAAAATTAGTGCCTTAAACTGACCTGAACATTATTCAGATAAGGTAAGAAAACTGAAACAGCTACTACAGGATCTTCATGCCATGGATGCTTCCTTCTACATTTCATAACAACCTTTCAAGCCTCTAAATCAGCAGTTCTTAACCTGTGGGTCAAGACCCTTTGTGACCATCTGAAATATCAGATATTCACATCACAATTCCTAAAAGTAGCAAAATTACAGTTATGAAGTAGCAACAAAAAAATGTGTGTGTGTGTGTGTGTGTGTGTGTGTGTGTGTAGGTTACAACAAATGAGGAACTGTGTTAAAGGGTTAAAGAGTTGAAGCATTAGGAATGTTGAGAAACCACTGGCCTAAATCTGTATTCTGATAACCCTTTTCTATCTTGTCAATACACTCTGAGATATCTGCTTCTTTCCTCTCTTCTCTGAATTTCTGTACCTTCCCCTTTCATTTAATAAGGACAGTGTGTATGTAGCTGGAGGGTGGCTCAACCTTTAAGAGCATGGGCTATTCTTCCAGAGGGACCTGGAAGTCTCTAACTCCTGTTCCAGGTGATGCAGTGCCCTCTTCTGGCCTCCTCAGGAACTTCATATGTGTGGTGACAGACATGCAGGCAAAACACCCACATAAAAAATAAAGAAAATGGATTCATGTGTTTACAGGGACTCTAATCAGATAAGCCAGCACAACAACTCCATCTTAAAAATCTTTAATCGGATACATAAAATCACCTTTCTCCTATAAAGTATTCAAAGGTTCCAGGATGTGTATTTTCAGAGGTCAGATATCCCAGACATCATGGATAAACTGAGTCAGAAGGGTTGTGCATCCTGATTTCTGGGAAGTAGATTTCAGTTTGAACTTCATTAAGATTTATTGATCACCATCATGATTTAAACCTAACTAAACAGAAATTACCAAAGAATGTGTAGATCGAAATATTATAAAACTAGTATAATTGTAGTCAAACTTTCTTGGAACACCAGCCCCCAAATAACAACACAGAGACTTATAATTAGTTATGAAACCTTGGCCTTTAGCTTAGGTTTGTCCCCTAGTAGCTCTTACAACTTAAATTAACCTGATTTTATTAATCTATGTTCTGCCCAAATGGCTTTAACTTTCCTCAGTATGACAAGTCTGACTTGCTCCGAGTATGCTGTCAATGTCCCAGTGCCTAGATGTATCCCTTTCATTTCCTCTCTCTGCCTGGAAGCCCTGCCTACTCTTTTCTGCCAACTACTGGCCATTGAGCTCTTTATTAAACCAATCACAGTGACACATCTTCATACAGTGTACAAATATCCCACAACAATGTATTTCAAAACATTTTCTATAACTCAGTTCTACCATTCTCTAGATGGGTGAACCGAAGTCACTAAGTTACAATCTTCTTTTACTTTCCCTCCTTTGAGAAAGATGAAAAAGAGGACTAATGTAATTATACCTAATTTGTATGCCTATCTAATTGCCTGATAACATCATAGGTGTTCATTAATAGATGAATCCAAAAGGTTCTGAAATTGATTTTTAATATAATTGATTGAGGTTGTTATATATGTCAGAGAACTGTGTAGGTTTAAGTGAAAAACCGTCCTTCTTGTTAGGCCCCTGTGTTATGCTCACATTGCTTTGTGTCTATACTGTTGGTCAGTGACACCATAAAACATGAGTTCACTATAATCTCTAATAGTAATAATAGTAATTATTTATAACTGAATGAAAGAATGCTTGATGTTCCGCCTGACTAGGATCTAAATGTTTATATGTTTCATCTCTGCTAGTCCTCACAGTGATCCTTGGAGAGCACACTAGATATCTGTCATCCTTTGGCGAGACGCTCCTCCTGCTAAGACTACTGACTCATTGAATGTTTCACAAAGCTGATTTGCTAATCTCGGGGAAATCAAAGTGAAATGGAATGCAGTATGACTCTGGAAAATGTCTGAAATCACTCACCTAAAATGTGGAGCTGAGAGTGTAAGTTACGTAAATACTGAGTAATACACTTTTCAGTGAGATTAATTTTTATAAATTGTTTAAAAGGTTTGCAAGGAGAACCCCCAAGTGGCAAACTAATTTGAAACTTTAAACCAAGCTTGCACACTGAGAACAAAACTTTGTTTCTCTGCCTTACACTTGCAGTTTAGTAGATGAACCTCCTTGTACCACCTTCCCAGTGGTTCATTTTAACTGATGCTTCTAGTGACATCAGTAAGATCAGGCACTCTGATGTCTGACATGTGGATGCCAGTGACCGGGGAAAGCCAGCTGAAAAGGATCTCCCAAGATGAACCCAGTGAGCTCTAACGTGTCTTACAACCCTCATTAGAAAGTCAGATTCTCTGCAGACCCTTTTTAAATTAGGCATGTGACCATGCACACATGGTGTTGTCGAGACCAGAACACTCCCTGACACCAGAGTTCAGGTGGTTATGATAGTATGATGAAGTAACTGGCCTCTTAGCAGCGCCGGAAGAAACTTTACCAAGACTCCTTATGCATGAAGCAGAGGCTGTGGTGGGGGCACCACAGGTAGCGAAATCACAATGTTAGCCAGAATTTTACCTCCAGTAACTCTTACCTCATGGTGGGGTACTGCTCCTTCTCGACGTTCTGCTAACCCCTCATCTGAAATGTTAAAAGGGTAAGAGTCCAGGGACACTCATGCTCAGCAGTCAATTGCTGTGGCTTGCGTGACTGCAGCCCACACGCGGCGCCCCGGGGTACAGACCCCGACCTACCTACCCTACCCAGCACCCTCAGGTCTGCGCAGGGCCCACGGTGAGGCTGGGAGACCCGGCCAGTGAGGCATCGCACCGGCTCCGCTCAGCACAGGAACCAAGTAGAGAAAACCTCATCGTGTCGACAGAGGCAGGTGGATCCTATGTGCGCCCCACTCTTAAGGGCCAGGAATAGACCACTTCTCACACGAGAGAGGGTGAAAGTGGCAAAGGCTCCTGGGAACTCCCGGTGCACAGCCCTGGACTCGCTACCCATGACTCCTCCACTCTGTTGAGCGAGTGGTCTCTACCGCCCCAAGAAGTCTGGGTGGTGAAGAGCCAAGCCAGTTCCAGTGCGCCTGTGCGAAGCCATACACGGGTTTTTGTCTTCTCTGTGTTTCTTTGACTCCATGGTCTTCCGAGAATTCTCAGTTTGAAAATGTGGAGTTAGATCTGATAGCGCAGGCCTCAAGTCAAAGCTGCTTCAGAGTCTCAGGGGGGAATTAGAGTCCAGCCTGAGCAATGTAGTGAGCTCTGCCAAAGAAAGAAAAGAAGGGCCGAAATAACCTAGCTGGGTAGTGGAGAGCCTGCATAAGCATTCATTTAATTCTCAGGACCTGGGAATACAGAACATTGGCTGTTCTGAGGCTCGCCTGAGATAACACACCAGAAACCGCATTCAGAGACAATAAACAGTAGCTACTGCTTGATGATTCGGGCCGTTCTGCGCCCTGTTTTTGTTTCAGCGTGTCGAACCTCTCAAGACCCTATGCAGACATCCCTCATCACATTCCTTAGAGAATTGTAGTCTAGGGACTGGAGAGATGGCTCAGTGGTAAAGAGCACTGACAGCTCTTCCATAGGACCTGGGTTCAATTCTCAGCACCCACATGGCAGCTCACAACTGTCTGTAACTTCAGTTCCAGAGGACATGACACCCTCACACAGACACACATGAAAATAAAATACCAATGCGCATGAAATAAAATAAAGTATTTAAAAAATATAGAAAGTCAGATTCTTACCATGAATCAGTGAATGAACCAAAGACAGAAGAAATCAAAATATGTAAGTACTTCAAGAACAGTATTTAGTGTGGCACATGTCGGTAATGACTGCACTTAGTGGGTTAGAATAAGAGGATCAGAAGTTCATGCCTGTAACCCCAGCACTCAGGAGGCAGAGGCAATTTGCAGGTCTCTGAGGTTGAGGCCAGCCTGGTCTACAAAATGAGTTCCTGGACAGAACAGACAGGACCACACGGAGAAACCCCTGTCTCCAAAAACAAGGAAGAAAGGGAGTGGGGGAGTGGGGGAGTGGGGGAGTGGGGGAGTGGGGGAGTGGGGGAGTGGGGGAGTGGGGGAGTGGGGGAGTGGGGGAGTGGGGGAGTGGGGGAGTGGGGGAGTGGGGGAGTGGGGGAGTGGGGGAGTGGGGGAGTGGGGGAGTGGGGGAGTGGGGGAGGGAGAGAGAGAGAGAGAGAGAGAGAGAGAGAGAGAGAGAGAAAGAAAGAAAGAAAGAAAGAAAGAAAGAAAGAAAGAAAGAAAGATCTAGGAGGAGTTGGGAGAGGTGAAGTCATAATCACAATATACTGTAATGAAAGAAAATCTATGTTTAATTAAAAAACAGAAATAAAATTATTTGGAAGAGCTGCCCATATGTGCAAGCAAGAAGATTAATAGACTAGAGTATCCTTGAGTATTTCTGAGTAGCCAAAGTGTTCTTAATCCTAGGGCTCATGTTTGAGACCATGGCCACAGGCAAGCTACTTGAATGTCTCTTGGAATATGTGCATATTTTCCTGCCTCTAAGGATGGGTTGCCTGCCTGTACTCGCCTGTTTTCACCACCTACTGTCATGAGAATGAGATCAGTCTCAAGAATGAGAAAGCAGATCAAGTATACCACAATAGGTAAAACTATGAAGTTCTTCCTGAGGGACATGTGAGACACAGACTCCTTCTCTCAGACACTACATGGCAGTCCCAGGAGGATGGATTCCTGAAGTGCTCTATTTATTTGCTTCTGTAATTACTTAGTTAAGACTAAGTGATGCTTAACGATAAAAGATGATGATGATTAGCATTTGAACACCTACTTGATGATACTACTTAGTGTATTACATTTTTTAAAACTCTCTCTCTCTCCAAGCTATCCTGTAAGGATATTGAAGCATCTGAATGTTATAAAGAAATTTTCAGAGCTGGACATCCAGCTCAATTTAAAATATTTGCCAACCATTCTCAGAGCCCTCAATTCAAGCTTTAATCCCACATATACCAGGTGTGGTGACAGACTCCTGTAATCCCAGCACTTAGGGAGAAAATGCAGGAGGGTTAGAAGATTGAGTTCATCTTCATGTACTCAGAGAAATATGCATCAGAAAATAAACATCTTCCAATTTGCTTGACACTCTAGCATTTTATTTTGCTCAAAGTACTCATCTCCAGAGCAAGCCACAAATTACCCTATTTGCTTATAATATTTTATGTCGTTGTTACTATGGGAGTTAATAAAATCATTTGAATTTTACTTCATTTTCTTCTCCCCTCTCTTTTCAAAGGCTGGCCTTTGATATATCTGATGGCCTATGACCATCCTGGGGAATTATGTTCAATTAATTGTTCTATCCCTTGCCAGTTCATAATTTGAATATTTAATACAATTAGCTAAAGTGCCCTTGTCTACAAAGCCAAACACTAGGAAGCCATTTAAATGAGTGGTTTTGCTTCAACAATTAGATTTCAATCAGTCCTCCTCCAAATATTTATCCCATCCTCTTGCATAAATCCAAACCCCCTTCAGACAAAGCAAAACCTCTTGTTTCTTTTCAGAAAATATAATATAAACACTGTCCTCCTGAGAGACACAAACCAGGATGCAAGATTATACTAATTTCTAGGCAATAAAATAAGTTTCTTTGGAGACCTCACACATTTTAAGGGTAGTAGAACCGAACGGAGGACCCTGGACAGGGTTACAGTAATACAAACTTCATTGGCTGGATGATAGAGAGGAAATGGGCAATTCTCAAGGATCACTATGTATATAATATGGAATCATTAGTGCTAGCTATGCATATATTATATGGAACCACTTATGTTAGCTATAGTGACCACTATGTATATACTATAAGGAACCAATAATGTTAGCTGCTTTTACTGTTCTTATGAGTATTTTGCATTTGTAAGAATAAATAAAAAAAAGCAAATTGTTCTAGGGTAGCAGGTGGGTGTTTCTTTTGTTCTTATTAAATCAAAGAGTGCTGTTTCTAACCAGCTCAAGTCAGAAACACTTAGGGTTTTTTCCTCTTCAAATATTTGTCCCACTGACTGCCAAGGTTATGCCAAGTACACTTAGTGCACGTTTACTGATCAGAGAGAAGTTAATCTACTCAGAAATTGCACAGGCTAGAAAAGAAATCATTACTTTGTATTACTAGGCATTTTCAAAGACAATGGGATTTGCAAATATTGACACGTGAGTCATTAAATAATAAAACTTTTGTCTCTTTCTAGATCAGGTTATGTATAATGTCCTTCTACAATTTGAGTAATATAAATTATTATTCTATGATTCAATTTTGTCTTCCATGCATTCATTTGGACAATATTGAGTGTTTAAAAGTATAAAAATTAATTCTTTGGAGAAGTAATACAGGTCATTCCATTTTTGAGGCTTGAAAAGACCTTGAAAGTCATGTAGAACTCAGTCTAGATAATCCAAGTGTCCTGGACATGTTAACCAGCCTCTAGAGAAAAAAAAATCATACTGAGATCTTTGTTGTTTTTGAGACAGGGAGGGCCTGATATAGATCAGGTTGTCTTGAAACTCACCATGTATCTAAGGATCACCTTAAATTTCTCATTCTTCTGCCTCTACCTCTTAAGTGCTGGTATTAAAAGTACATGTCACCATGTTTAGTTTATACAGTACTGAGATTGAATGATGGCTTCCTACCAAGTATGTCACTTTCCCAGGCCTGAATCATGTTTATGTGCCAATCTTGGCAAACTGCTCAGTCAGTTTATTTTTGACTTTGAATTTCTCTGTAGTATAAACAAGAAGTCATAACACCATCCATGAACCTGGATGTTATTGCTGCTCAACTATTGGCTATTTAAAAGCATCCTTGCCTGACCTTTCCCATTAAAATAGTTGCAGATACCACCATTGCTTTTTTTCTGATTAATATGTTTCAAGGCATAATTTCAATATAAAACTATTATTGAATATTTGTTGGTGGAATAGTTTACATGGCATCTCTCATTTTTAAAATGTACATTTTTAGCACTGGAGGAACTAAATTCTTTTTCATATATTTTATCACTAGTTTTGAGGACAATACCTTGCACACAGTAGGCACTCAAGAAAACCATCCAAAAGTCTATTGCACTTATAACATTAGTGGGTGTGTCCAGTAAACAGTAGACACTTCATAGTTCAGCTGTGAAAGGTCATGGGTAGAAAGAAAATCTTTGTCTAGGTCCAAAAATCATAGAATTTATATAGACTGATGTGAAAGATTAGGTCTTTGTGAACAGAAGGAAGATTTCTAGAAAGATGCCAAAGCAAGGAGCCCCAGTGATGGAGGAGGAAAAGATACTGATGGTATATACCACATTCTTTTCTGATCAAACCAGAGACTGGACACCACTCATCACATAAACTCAAAAATACCTATTTTGCCTGCTTATCTGAATTCTGTTCCTGACATTTGCAACTGAGATGGTCTCAGTTGCAGTGGTGATTACAGGGAGAGGCCTCAGGCCTGTTTTGTGTGCTTCCTGTTGTAATTTGCCAGATGTGGTTTTTGGATTCCTCTTGACTGTCTTCATGTTTCTTAATTAAAAAAGAACAAAATCAAAAGGGGTACTTATTAATCACCAAGAGGATTTATTTATTACTAAGGCAACGTCTGGAAAAAGATCAATTTATTGCGAATGTTTCCTGCAGGTTTGCAGATTTCAGGCAATTAACAAGGGCTGCTATAATTCACACAAAGAACATTCATTGTATTGCCAATAACTCATTTTGATGAATTAGGCCCTGATTATGTTGAATTGTGGGAGAACATGGAATTTTAAACATCTTGAGTAGCACAGACGCTAACTGTACACCACAGTTGGTGTGGAAGCAGAGTGGGTGAGCTGAGCCCAAACCCCAAGGAGTAAAAGCCACTGAGATGGAATGGAGGCCCAGATGTATAGGATGAGGTTTTTGTCACTTAAAAAATAATGACATGAGTATTCAGAACAAAAAAGCAGTATTTCTTGCAGGAAATGAAAAGGTTTAAGATCACAGAACACTCTGAAGCTTGGGCATTTACTCTGAACACAAACTTGGAAGATACCATGGCAACCAGTGAGATCAGAATCCTTTTGCTTCTGTACCAAACAAGTTAGACAGCTAATTTTAAATGTGCTTCAAAATCTCTCACTTAATTAACAACAACAACAAAAGGAAATGTTAATGCTGGTGTGCCCAGTCCTGCCTCAGATAGGGAAGCAAGGAAAGACAGGAAGGAAAATTCTAAAATTAATGAAGAGATGCCTTTATCTAGAAGGGCATCTTCAGGGCAATGGGATAGGGAGGAGAAAAACACTGCTAGTGGTGTGACCAATAAAAACAAAGGCAGAGAGTTATGAGAAAATAACGTAAAGTGATGAGCTAAATTGCAAAATACAAGAAGTGGGGGGAGTTGGTGAAAGAAGGCTGGAAAATGAGCATGGTAAAACAGCAAAGGTTGCATGGGCAGCAGCAAGCTGTGTCTCCTTGGAGTTTTGCCTTTTTCTGAAGTGAATGAAAATCCACTGGAAACTTTTAAATAAACAAATGGCCACCAAATTTTCATTTATAAAAATTTTTAAAATTTTTTGTTTTGTTCCTGGGAAGTACATCTAGAATGGCCACTTTGGCAGGTACTCTACTTGGAGGCTAAAATCACAGCTCTAAAGCCTGCATTTTTCCTAAGCCTATTCTCTCCTTCCACCATAGGTTCCAGAAATCAAACTCAAGTTGTCAAACATGCTGGGTAAGTGCTTTTGCCAACTGAGCCATTTCACTGGCAGTTTTGAAGCTGGATTGGGGGTTGGTGAAATGCTAGCATGACACTTGCAAGGGTAGAGTCTTCTGCCATATTGTGATCATCAACTACTGGCGATATTTTTCCCTAGCATTATTTTAATAGAGTCATGTCATTCATTCTACCATTATTCCCAAGAGCTGATAAATGTTGTCACCATGTCCTTGGACGTGCTTATAATGTTACCTCAGCACTGTTTCTGTAGTATTACAGAATTGCTAGTGCCTAAGCTAGGTACTTACTAAGTGAGCACACAGGCTGATTAGAGGTGATCAGAAAAGATGGGTTTATCATTTCCTGTGTGGAAATATAGAGCACAACATTATTGTACAGTCATAATGACAGAAGTAGACTGAGTCATGTTCAGTTCAATATAGGGGCATTTGAAGCTTCACACACTGGAGGATAATAGCACAACTCTCTCCCAAAGAACTAGCTAGAAGAGAAAAACAAAATAAGCAAATTATGCGTGAATAGAATGTAATTGATGATCCGAATATGATAAGAAGGAAAGCCTGGCAAAAATTTGGATAAGCAGTAGGTAATTTTACCTTCTTTGTGTCCTTTTAGCTTAGTCTAAAGCATTATGGGTAGTTATGATCACCAAAATGCCCCTTAGCTCAGAGGAAGTGCTCTATTCAAGTTACAGATATTATTTGTATGATGGTTTTTAGCAGCTAGGTAAAGGGTGGGGTCTACCTGAAACAGCTTCCTCCCCAGCCAGTTGCTTAAGCTGAAATCCCACCCTCATAGATCTGCTTTCCTGTGTTAACAGGCATCCTCCTTAAAATACAACCAGAACTGAAGAAGTTTACAGTCTGAGTTGGAAAGTACCAGGAAATCACCAAAACTGTGCCTTATAGTGCACCGAGTAAACAGATCTCTGGAAGTCATAACCCTATAAGTATGTGGCAAACAGCAGGATGGGAAATTAATCATGAGTTTCATTTTACTTTTGAACAAATCTGACCTGTAGGGAGATCTTAATTAGTTACAACTGTGTCATGTCTAATTCCGCTGCCACAAGAGACATAGAAGTGATTTTCAAGCCACCTCAATTCTGATCCATTTGTGTGACTGACATGTGAAACTGAGCAGGGAATGAAAGTGTGTCCATACTCATCAATGAAAAGCACATGATTCCAAGACTGTGTCTGCCAGGAGTTTTGGAAGAGAGAGAGGAAATGTGAAGCATGTGTTTTCAAACCAAATTATTCAGAGAGGACTATAATAATGCCATCACCTCTGTATCAAAAAATTACCTTATAAACGCTTACTCCACAGAATAATCTTACCAAGTTTTTCTAAGCTTGATTCTAGCTCCCAGCTATGGTTTATGTGAAATATCTCCTGTAGGTTCATGTGTAAGTACTGGGTTCCCAGATGGTTGTGCATTGGGGGGAATTATGGGACCTTTCTGAGAAGGCTTATTAGAGAAAGTGGTGGTGGTGGGGGGGGGTGCTACAGACTTGTCAGTGCTTTTTTGCCCAGTGGTTGCAAGCCACTGAGTCAGATCCTGCAGTGCCTTCTCACTATGATGGGCTTTGTCCTTTCAAGCTAGGAGCCAGAATAAATTCTTCTCAGGTGTTTGATTACAGGGGTCAGAGAAGACATTCTTCCCTAGGCAATAGAGATGAAGTCTGCCTTCTAATATATAGCTATGTATCCGCTATCAGTACACACACAGGTCCTTGGATTCCAGTGAAGAATTCCTGTTTGGTTTTGTTCTTTTTCATCTGATAAGACTTGGCTTGTTGTCTCAGATGAACAATTCACTTTGAAAAATATTTTGAAGTTCTGTAGTTTCTTAAACTGATATGTCAGTGAGTCAGTGCCCCAAATCCCCAAAGTCATGTTAAAATGCACTGAAAAATGTAGAAGCTACAAGGAAGAAATAAGTTCAGTTTGGAAGAGAAATAACCTGTTTCTAAATCCCATTTGCAATTCTGTTTATCTTTTAAGTATTCCATCTAAAGGCTGAGGCATCATGAAAACTCCCCATATAACCTAGTTTTAAAGAACAATCCACAACAGCAATGCATTTGTCATTTGTAACTTTATGAATTATATTTTTTTTTTCTTTCTCTTTCACAGGGCTGTAAACTGTTTCACACAACATTGAATCTCATGAGCTTTGGTCCATCTTAGGTCAACTTATCTAAGAAAAAATAAACTAAACTGAACGTTCTTCTTTGAGTAATGTGTTAAAAGAGTATGCCTTGTTGACCCTTAGAATAAAATATAAAATAAAAAGAGAGATAAGTCCAAGAGATTTATTGAAGTATTAACTGAGAATTATAGACCATGAATGACATCAAAGAATGAGCTCCCATCTTGACATACAGTGGACTCTGTACGCTACTTCAGTCAATCATGGTTATAGGTTTCCAAGAAGGCTGTCATAACCACCCACACCGTCATCAGGTCACAGCAATTCTCAGAGAAATGAAGGGATTAGCATGGTATCTGGAGGATGGGTGCTAGCACCTGATGAAGGGGATCTGGAGGAGTACTAGTTATTCATGCCAAATATGGCATCAGTCATGTATGAGAAACAATAAAAACCCTAAAGCTGCACTGTAAATAAAACCAAAAAAAAAAATCCAAACAAACAAAAACACAGGCAATTTTCCCATTCATTGTAATTTTTATTGTTATTTATGTAATTGTTTGGCATTTCTTATTTTGTTTGTGTACATATATTGCCAAGGGTGGCATTAATTGGATTTGTAAATAGATATAAAACAACCATGATGTCATAAAATACTCACCTTGAACTATTAGAAAAATTATTGAAAATCATGGAGAGAAATTCTGTGGAAATGTTACTCAACTTTTTGTTTTTTGTTTGTTTGTTTTGATATAGAAAAATTAGAATTTGCCGTGATCATTTATAGTAGATAAAGAAGAAACTATTGATACGAACAAAGAAAATACTGGTGTATTTTTTTTTATTATTTTGAGAAACTACTCTGACTGAAATGCACTGCCAACATTTTGAACCATTTGTGATATTTTTGAACCAATGTTAAGCTCAGATATTTCAGCCAAGACATAGAGACATTTGGTGTTTGGAGTCCTCTCTCTCTCTCTCTCTCTCTCTCTCTCACACACACACACACACACACACACACACACACACACACACAAACACACACTTTCACTCTTCCTTTTAGAACCAGGTTGCAAAGCCCAGGCCCTAACTTTCTGGATACTGTGTATCTATTAAAATTAAAATAAGTATAACCTGCTATGAAGTTCCAATATGACCATCAAACCCAGAATATTGATCAGAGTGTGGTAGTATGTATCTGTAATCCTTGCACTATGGAGGTTGAGATTAGAGGATTGCAACTTCAAGGTCAGCCATGGACTCAATATTAATTTGAGGGTAGCCTGGGTTACACAGTGAAATTCTGTCTCAAACACATTTTTAAAATCAGGATGTCAGCTTTAATGCACAACTATGAAGGAAGCCTCTGACCCTGCTCAGATTTCAGTGACTGTCCCATTGACATCATTAGCAGGAAGAATTCAGTTCAGAATCACACAGATTTCAGTTGTCACATCTCTTGAATTTTCAAAATAAAATGTTCTTCAAATTTACCTTGAATTCATTCCCTTAATAGTTTCGAGAATTGCCCTCTGCATTTCCCCAATATGGGTTTGTCTGGTGCTTTTGTCTGATTAGATTCAGGTAATGCATCTCAGGCAAGACAACTCTGGCAGTGAGGCACCGTTGCTCTATGTTGTTCTAGCAGGTAGCCAGAGATTTCTTATCACCACCACCAAAGCTGTTACTTTAGATTAGCATCTCATTTATCCTAGTACACAATTAGTCTTATAAAAATGTGCCATCGAGTTGTCCTTTTTTATATATAAAGTAGACTTTCTAGGAAATACATAAATGAACAAATTGGCAAAGCTGCATTAGTTCCTGTAGTTAACTACAAGTATATGAACAAGTGTGTGGTGTGTGTGTGTGTGTGTGTGTGTGTGTGTGTGTGATTCCAGACTCACACACAGTGATCTCGCACAAGGCAGAGGACATTAACTCAAGTTTAATAACTATTTGGTTGTGTTCCTTCACAGGGATATTCTGAAGAATAAATGAGATATAAACAACAGTTTTGCCCTGAGGTGATCTCTAGCACCATGTTTATTAAAAATAAACAGTATTGTAAAGTTTTGAACAAACATTATTTTCTATGCTGGGCTTCCTAGTTCCTAAAACATATGAGGTTTCACTACTGAGTAGTGGCCTGTGCTCAACACCCTTGGGGGATGCTCAACCCACTCAGGGATACTCTTCCCTGGATGCTCACAACTCATGTTTTTGCTGTCAATATCACTTTTACATTGTGACTCCCCAAGGTCCATTTAAAGTCACACAAATCTAACACATCTCATCTCTTTTCCATTCTTTACATATCACTCTCTGACATACTTGGCTTGTTTATTGTTGGTTAATAAAACTAATTAGGGACCAGATATAAAACATCCTATAAAAGCGTTCACATAAATGGATGTGTTACAGCTGGTGTTACTATTTTTGAGGTTATGGAAATGATAAGAGGTGAGGGCTGGCTGGATAAAGTAGGTCACTGGAAGTGTATCCTTGGGGACTATATCATGTCCTAAGAGCCTTTCTATCACCTGTCTGCCATAAGGTGAAAGCCCATTTAGTCAACATGCTCCTGACACCATGGTATTCTAAGAACCCAACAAACAGCCAAGTGTCTCAGTCAGTCCTTCATTGTTTAAACTGTTTACAGCAGGTATTTTGCATAGTATTAAGAAAAGTAGCAGATACATCTCGAGTCCCCAGGGCAGGTACTTCTTCCAGGGTTAATCAATATCCATGCCTCCAAGACCCTGCAGCATGCCAACAGGGTGTGGTGGGCATTCATTTGTCTTTTGCATAAATTAACTTTAAAAATCCATCAACTCTTCAGGTTTTTCTTTATTACTTTTTGCCGTTGATCACAGGAAAGAATATGAAAGGGAACAAGAGAACAGAGCTTAAAGTTAACTCAAAGGAAAATTAGCAGACAGCAGAGCAAGTAGAGGAAGACTTTACCTTTGGAAGGTGACTCCTAAAGCATAGCAATCAAGCTGCTCCTGAAACTAGGGAGCTTGCAGTAGATGCTGTCCCAGAGCACTGACACAGCCAGACACAGTGCTCAGCACTGCCCTGGGGTCAGCTGTTCTGGCTGAATAAGGAGTCCAGGATAACATCAGCAGAGTTAAGTATTGCAGTAGATGTTGTTACACATTTTTATACAAAGGAATACAAATTAGTGCCACTTATAGAACAAACTACATACAGTTTCCCTTTGAAAAAAAAAGATAATTAAAATATAAGTTTCAGAAGGCTTCAATAGATAAGAGCATGTACTGCTCATTCAGAGGATCCAAGTTCCTGGCATTCATGTTACAGGTCTCCCAACCACCTGTAAATTTGGCTGCATGGGATCTAACCCTTCTGGCCTCTATGGTACCAATAGTTATGTAACATCCCCCCCCTCACACATACACACACATAATTAAATTAAAGAAAAATCTTGAAAAATAATGTAAGTTTCACATTTACATTGCTTGAAATAAGTGAATCTGAATAACAAGAACCAGGAAGATGGGTAGAGTGTTGAACACACAAGCATAAAGAGGTGTGTTTGGGTGCGCATGTGAAGCCAACCTTGGCAGTGTTCATCTGCAATCCCAGCACCCTAAAGTAAGATGGGAAGCAGAGATAAGTCAGGTCCCGGAAACTCAAGGGTAGCTCCCTAGCATAGATAGCTACAAATGGCAGAGCAACCCTTTCTCAAACAATGTGGAAAGCAACGACTAACACAGAGTCGTCCTCTGACCTACACACACACACACACACACACACACACACACACACACACACACACACACACACACACCATGGTCCAAGCATATCTGCAATCAAACACACATAGACACGTACATGCACATATCATATACAGTACATCCATACAGAAAAGTTTTTAAAAGATAGTAAGTACTCAGGTGTCTCATGGTAATTTGTACATCCAAGCATTTATTTCATACGCATATAAATGAATATTTAAATAAAAAATAGTGTTGTATCATGGCACGAACAAATCTAGTTTGTGAATAACATTCACACACAATGGGAAGACTTACTGAGCTGATCTATTAAATACTTTAAAAAGAAAACCATATATATATATATATATATATATATATATGTACGTATATATATACATGTATATACGTACATATATATATATATATATATATAAGTACAGGTAAAAAAATGTTGGTGAGGAATGTTTAAAATACAGTATATTTCTTTATGCCTCTGTCACAAAATTCATATGACAGAAATCTTATATAACCAACACCATTTTCCACCTAACACGAAGCTAAATCACCCCAACTCCGAGCATTAGTCAGTCTCTTAGGCTCAGTAAGACAATCTGTAACCTGCACTTGACACCAGTCATCATGGAATTAAATTGGCTTGATCTTTCCAACACACAGCCTATGACGTGGGTTTACTTAGAAAGTCCTTGTTGAAGAATTTTCTTGCCTCAACATTACTCAGGGAAACAGAGCAACGAGATGGATTCTGTCTTCTGTATTCAATGCTCTCAACAATGGCATCCTTTATCACCTGCCAGTGGAAAGGGAAGGAAAACAAATGGTGAGCACAGCTACACATCCTGGAACAATTGTTGAATGAAAACACAAGCCTGATTCTCTTTTCTTGGCGTATCCATTTTGAAATTTACTGAGAAAAATATGATTCTTCCAGGCACATGTCAATGCCAGATCTCACTATCACATTCTTGTGAAGTACTCCAGAAGCATTCCATACTCCAGAAGCATTCCAGGTGAAGAGTAAGATCACTGCAACAAGGTAAATTTATCTTCCATCTAGCCTTCACTAGGAAGTGATAACATAGAAGGAAACACAAAATTTATAATTTGAGCTTTTGAAGTTAAAGAGGGGATGGAGACCACAGAGAAGGAAGATGCCCCTAGTGGAGAGAGAAGGCATTGCTCTCCAGGGAATTCTCCATTTCCCTAATTGTCACCAACAACAAGAGAACAAAGTGTCCTCAAAATAAAAAGCGCCAAAATTTAGAATTTTCCTTATGTAAATGAATTGCTATTTTCCATCTAGAGAATCTCATGTTTATCCAAGTTAATGATGATCAGAGGTAATATACATTGTTTCTGGTATAAAATTAAGCTTGTTAGGAATTTTAGGAGAGGGAATGAAATTGGGATTTGGTCAGAGCCATTATTTCCCAGCTGGGGAAACACTTTGGGAGTCGGGTGGCAGGTTGTGCATTATGACTCTGCTACTATTTTAGAGCCCTATAAACACCAGGAAACCTCCATTCCCCCAGGGGCTGTCAACAAAACAGATGTTTGGGGCATTAAAGGCAGAGGTGAGTTGCAGAGCTATTAGAAAGTGCCCTTTATCCAGCACTCCAGTGAGTATTACATAAGCTCCAAGTACTGACCATACACTTTCAGCTCTACAGTGTGAGCAGGAATCCCTGGCAAGTGCAAAGAGCTCAGGACCCATGAGCTCTCCTCCCACTCAGGTCTCATGTGGCTCATCTCACCACAGAGGCATACACAGAGAGTTTTTCCCAATACAAACTTACTGAGCAAGTATGCTGTAGTGCCTAGAACGGAGAGATAAGAGGACTAAGTTATGAGTGCATGTAGCCAGCATCCAGCAACTTCTTATCACACCCATTGGCAGGAAACTTGATTTCTTCCAGAGTGGCTAACTAAATAACATGTCATGTTACCAAAACAACCAACCAAAGAGAATTTATCACAAAAATGTGGGTCTTTCGTATAGTCTTTAAAAATGTGCCAGTCTCTGCTTGTGGAAACAGAAGCAAATATTATTGAGAATTTTCAGTAGGTGGATGCAGTGTCCATTTTCCCATGAGTCAGGGAGACATAATTAATTGAGTACTTCAGATCTGCTGAATAAGACTGGAGCCAAAGAAAAGCCTCCTTAGTCCAGTTGCACCCAGGCTATGTAAAATAGACAGAAATTAGCCTAAATTCTTCAGATTATTTCTTCTTTAAAGATGTTACATATTTTTGTTTTATGTGTGTGAATATTTTGCCTGCATTCAAGTGCACTATGTGTATGCAGTGCCTGTAGAGTCCGGAATAGAGAGATGGATCACTTGTAAATATTGTTAGACAGCATGAGTTGCTACATGGGGTGTTCAGAACCAAACCTGGGTCATCTATGAGAATAACAAGTGCTTCTAACTACTGAGCCATCTCTCCAGTCCCTGTTTCTTTGTATTTAAGGTAGGAGTAACATTATTAATCTTTGTTTACTGGGAATTGGAGACCATCAATACAAAGTGCTGTGGGCAATGACTGGGACATACAATGATTCTGTAACAGACGTTTATATGGTTGCTTATAAACTGTGTGTGAGATTAAAATTAGGAGGCTCCTGAATAAAAGAGAAAAAGGAATATGACTGCTCCTAGGAGGAGAGAGTTTATTGTAAATATGTAGGAGAATATAGGCAGAGTCAGAATCATCTGGGAGAGTCCAGAGTGGACACACCCACACCCCTGAGCCATGTGTGGAGAGGGGAGAGGTGGAGGGAAAGGTGATCACAGAACCATGTGCAGCAGCCAGGAGGCCCAAAGGTTCAGAGAGGGTGGTGGTACCACAATGTTTGAAATATATAGGGAAGGGTAGCCCAGCCTCCTGTGCCAAAGCATTCAGGGTAGCAGGCAGGATATGCCAGCCACAACTTGCAACACGAAGGGACTGAGAGATGATGGGAGAAGCTGGTGGTCAGGCACCTCAGCAGTTTGTCCCAGGCTTGAAACTTAACAGCTATGAAGCTTACAAAAAACAAACATGGATTGGGTAGTGGTGGCCCAGGCCATCAACCACAGCACACAGCAGGAGGCAGAGGCAGGTGGATCTCTATGAGTTGGAGACCAGCCTGCTCTACAAAGCTAGTTCCAGGACAGCCTCCAAAGCAATACAGAGAAACCCTGTCTCAAAAAAAAACAAACAAACAAAAAACAAAAACAAAAAAAAACAAAACAAAAAAGCTTATTGCCTAGTGTAAATCAGGAAATCAACCCTGATATTCAAATGAGCTACTGTATTTCCTTGTAACAGTCAGTCTTTCTAGCCTCCCATGTTACAATGCTAACATTTGGTTTATGTTCCTCCAACCGTATCCCTTGGTGCAGAGAAGTGCCTGAAAAAACACCGTAACAGAAAAGACTCTAGGGAATACTACACTATTAATGACTGCTTGATGTTAATTCTTGTCAGTAAATTTACACACACACACAAATGGGGGGAATAGAGGGGAGGAGGGAAGGAGAATGAGAGAGAGAGAGAGAGAGAGAGAGAGAGAGAGAGAGAGAGAGAGAGAGAGAAGGAAAACTGCCAGGGCTATGGTTCAGGTCCCTGTGTTCAATCCCTAACTCTATAAGAAAACACAAGAGAAAGAAGCAGTATTAGTATTACAAATGAGTGAATTTACCAAACATTGGCCCCTGCTGGTTTTCCTAATTTTTAAGTCTTTCTTGTAAGGGAAAACAAACATTTACAATTATAAATGAAAGAAAAAGAAATCATCTGGAGTTAAGAATGTGTAAGTTGAACCACTAGGTGGCACGTTAACACTATGAAATCACTAAACAGGCCTCCCATCCCTCAGACCCTGGGAGCTGGGAGCTGCCATGCAAACAAACACCCAGTAAGAAATCACTTGCTAGCTGTAAAAGCTTTTAACACGCCACATGGTATATCTGGATGTATCTAAAATCTATTTAGTCATGTATCTTTCTAATTGTTATTTCTACCAGGAATGATATTAAAGGGTTTATATAATTGCTTATTTCCTTCCACTGGATTCCAAATCCTTCCTGTCAGTGCTATTCTAGCAATATCCCATGTATGCAAATCTTCCTCAACCTTACTGATCATCCGAAGTATGATCCATACTATCTACCTTTTACTGTACCATTCAAGTTTCCTTATTTTAAAAAACAGTTCCCTTATTTTTTTTTTTTTTTTTTTAGCAATATGGGTAGATATGTGAGGAAAAAAATTGAAAGGTTAGAAAAATGAGATCTTCCTCTCTCCCATCAAAATGAACGATTCTAGAGGTGTGCAAGTGAACTATTGAACTATTTATAAACAAAAGTAGAATGCTTACAATACAATTTTAAAACAAGAGGGAAAGCTATGGTGTATTTTAATAAAGGAGTAAAGTTGCTGGTATAACAAACAACTGCTATTTTCATCAAAATTACTGTGAGTTCTGGTTAATGTTCATTTTCCCATGAGATCTGAAATATTGTGAAAACAGGGAGCTTTAGTGTTCGATCCTAGCACTGAAACTATGACAGGTACATAAAAACTATTTTCTAAATTAATAAATTCCCAGGATAAACCATGGGGAAATGCAACCAATGTTAAACACACATGATTTTACAAGCAAATATTTGATTAATACTAAGCATTCAAAATATTTCCTTGTTAGGGTTGTTTTCTGGTTTTTGTTTTGTTTTGTTTTGTTTTGTTTTCTGAAACAGAGTCTCCCTATGGAGCCCAAGTTGCAAATTCAGGATCCTCTTGCCTTAGCTTCCTAAGTGATGAGATTTCAAGTTTGGGCATTTTATTCTTATATGTCATCGTGACCCTGAAACAGTGACCAGGACAGTTGATAATAAAGACACATTTAAGCAATATACACATGAGATGGAATGAGATCAAGTAGAACATTGAAGGTAGGTGAGTTAGGAGCTGTAGGGGTTCAGGAAAACATACCCTCAAATGACAGTCTCAAAAAAAGCCTTGGAAACATGTTCTCCTGCCTCTGTCCTATTTCCTCTAGCCTCTTGCCTCCCCAGGCAAGCCATAAAAATTAGCATCCTTCTTCCCTAACTGGGAGTACAGAAGTGAGAACTCTTTGTCCATGTCTAAGGTCTGGAAGTATTGCTATGACTCTCCACCTTTCATTTCCTAGAAACACTCATAAAGGAATTCTCTGCCCCACCTGAGATCACCATAAGACTCCCCCCACTTCCAAATACCCTGCCCAATATCTAGAAGGACAGAAATGCTACACAAAGAGCAGAAAAACCCAAACATGCATCTTTCTGGGTTTCTGTCAGAATTAGACCCTAACCATTTCAAATAACCATATTTCTATACACTTGCCTATATATAAAAAACCCTGAAATTAAAAAAAATAGTAATGGGTAGTCCATTTTAGAACTCTGAAGGCACCCATGTTGTGTAAAGCTTTGCTCAAATGGGCTTTTAACTGGCTGATCTTTTAGGATGCCAGCCAACACTGAGGGTGATGGGCAAGAGGAACCACAATCTTTCCTCCTGGTAAAATAGGCCAGGATATCCAACAGATTGCAGATTGATGCAGATTATTTTTCGAATAGTCAAGAACCTCACTTTGCACCTAGACAATGTAATGGTAATGACAAATGCTATTAAACTAAGAATTAGCTGCTGGTACTTCTGATACACACTTTCCCCCATTCTGATTAACATTCAGTGTTTAATACTGTGGTTGGTTAACACTTATTCTCATCTAGAGTCATTCAAGAAATAAATCTCTGAGCACAGCTGTGAGTAGTTAGTTAAGATATGAAGAAGCAACTTAAGTGGGTGCTTCCTCCCATGCACTGTCATCTCATAGCTTTGTGACTGTCGACGCAATGTTTCTGCAACCGTGACTTCACCATCATGATGGATGACACCTTTTATTCACAAGCCGAAATAAACACTTCCTGCTTTTGTCACATACTTTGTCACATGAACAAGTGAAGTAACTACTAAAACACTTCATAAATTATCTCACAAAAATTTAGGCTGATTGTTGTGCATACTGGCATGCATTGAACATAGTGAAGAATGCTAGTATGATAGTATCTGCCTGAATTTGTCAACTGAATTGATAACTGAATGAGAACAGAAAACAAGGTGAGTCAACAAGTATTGTACAAGAGCCCTGAAAACCCCTCCCAATCAAAGTGATGGTTTATGATTGTACATTCTACATAGCCAGGAATGCACTGTATACAGTCTTCATGGTCAACAGTTCCATCTCCAACCAGTGACAACTTTTATCCTGACCCTCATTATCTCCAATCAGTTAATGACTTATAAAAGTAAATTCATAAAAAATGCATTGCCCTTGGGGTGCCAGGCATTATGTCACTATCCCCAGAGTACAGAAAATAAGTCAGTCACTGTTGTATCATTACAAAGAAAAGTGAATACAAAAACTAATAATAATTCTCTATTATATTAGCTGTTGCAATTTCCTGAGTGCCTATTATATCCTAAATCCTTAAGTTACTTTAACTAAACCCCATCCCAATCATAAAATATATCATTATTTACCCTTCCAAAAGAGGAAAATTATCTACCCATCCAAAGCCACCCAATTAAGAGACAGCTGAGCAATGACTAGACACTCAATATGGCCTGAATCCAAAGCCTCCCTACACCACACACCACATGTCCACCATTCTAAGAGACTATACCTTGCATTTCTAATAAGGAAAAAAATGTAAGCCCCACAAAATTCCGTAACTGTAAAAGCACTACAACGATGTTCATCAAAAAATAATTTGGGAGGACTGAGTAAGTACAGTAAAACTGATGCTAATGAAAAATCCAGACTTTGGTCAAAAAGTGAGCCAAAGAATAGGTCAAACTTCCTTTAGGACATCCAAGGAAAATGATCAAGAGGAGTTCCCAGCTGTTATATACACAGTGGCCTTTTTAGAACAAAACCAGATCCAAAAAATAAATTGAGGAGACACATCTTAAGCCATGGTGGCTCTGGCCACATGGGTGAAAACTGTCTCAAGCTAATAGATGAAAGGCTTTGCGTCCTGTTTATCAGTTTTTTTACCACCTGAAAACCACTCTGGTGATCCCTGTGCAGCAGCTTAAGTGCAAGTCCATGTCCTACTCCAAGCAGATGGTGTGGGTGGCTTTAACTAAAAACCCAATACATTTCCCAGCATCATATGCTCAGCAAAACTTTATTACTTTTTATGCATCACCTCTTACCAGGAAATTTTATGATAAAATGTGGGATTTTTTTTCTAGGATAAATGATACACAAGAGGTCATCAAGAGATAAAATATCAGTAAAAGTGTAATAAGATACACACACACACTCAGAAGCTATCGGTAACTGATAGAACTTAAGTAGCACCAACTAGACTTGATGGGCTAAAAAAAAAAAAAAAGAGAGACAAAAATTTGAGTGTGTATAGGAGTAGGAGTAGATCTGGGAGCAGTCTGTGGGGACAATGATATGAAAATACAAAGTATGAAATTCACAAATTTCATACATATTATATATTATTATAAATAATGCTTAGTTAACACTTTGTGAAGAATCAATGTTTATTGGACTGTACTGAAAGATGGTTATTATGCAGTTCAGTCTATCTTTGTTCAGGCTTTAACTTTGTCATGCCTTCCTCAAATAAACTACCTTGAGCCAGGCATGTAAAATATGTAAATAAAACTATACAATTACTTACAGCAAATGTTTTAGCAGGTCTAATATAAACAGGGACTGAAAATAGCAAGAGATATACAGTTGTTTAGAGTACATATTTAAATGTGTTCATTCCTAAATTGGATAGAGGATATTTATAATTTCTAAACTTCTTAGTTTTTTTTTTTTAATTAGAGGATTTAGAGGATGACATCAAATTTAACTGATTTTTTTTTTACTGTAAAGAATATATGTCTATTAGTTTCAAAATAGAAAACTGGAATCTTCTTATCTCTCTCTTTTTTTTAGTGTGATTAAATTTTATAAGACACAACTCTCTTTTGGGGGCTGAGAGATTAAGAGCACACCCTGCTTTTCCTAAAGACCTAAGTTTAGTTCCTATCAGTCACAATTGCCTGTGGCTCCAGCTCTGTGGAGATCTGACACTTCTGGCCTCCGGGGGCACCTGCACTCACATGCCCCCTCCCACAAATATACATAAAATGAAAATTGAAATAAAATAAAATGCAACTCTATTTTGACAATTCCTATGTGTTCCTTGTGTTACAATGCCCATTTCTCTATTTTCTTTAAAATAAACCATCACCACTGAAATAAAGAAGCATGCAGATTTTAAATATTTATCCCTGTGTAAGATTTATCCAGCATGTTAACTAAGGAAATAACGTGTTGTAATTTTTGGTAAGTATGTTATGTATTAGTCATTATATGCTGGAAATTACAGGCAAAAAAGGAATTTTAAGATTATAGGAACTGAAGTTAGGAAATTTTTCATATGATTACAAAAATGTACTGATTAAAAAGTAATATGGTTGTTATGTCATGATTGCATTTGACCTGTCTTTAACTGTCTCATGGAAAACTAATGAAGCAAGCACACTGATGTGCCAGTTGTCCCTTAACACAAAATCTAGTCAAGTTATGCAGATACAGGACATCTGTGTGTTCTTTAGGGCCATTCATAATCTCTAAAAGTCCAGAAAATCAGAGATGGTACATGGCTCCAATTGGCTCTCTTTTCCTATTTTCTTTCTTAATGTGCAAAATCCAAGCAGCCAATGAGCTCAGCTTTCACAACTGATCAGAATGAGTTAGATGCTGGGATTTGGACACACAAGCTGAGGATTTCAACCACATGACAGTACTCTGACATGGTGCATTTAGCACTAACCAATCTCAGACACAAAGACTTCTAGCAGCAGGTTTGTTAGCAATAAGAATGTCTGGTACTGAAGGGAAAGACTTGCTTCTATATTGTCTTTCACAAAGCTCAAGGGAAAGGCTAAAACTGAAGGAGACTCAGGTATTGGAAATACTGTCAAGTGCTACGAAAGCCAAGCATCTGAAAGCACGCTTCCATGCAGTCAACAGTGAGACTTCTTCAGTAAGGGCACTCACACTCATTCTCCTGCCTGTATACTGTCCTTTCAGCACTCCCCTCTTTTCATAAACTGTTATCATAAAATGAATAGGTCAGGAGAGTTGGGAATGAACCCTCACTTCACCAAACAATCATATAAAGTGTGGACTCTGATTTAACTGTAGACAGTGATGTCATTATTTGTGAATTCTGAGTGTGCCCTTAGAGGTTAGTGAATAATTCATATGAAGCAAGACATCACATTGTGGATAAGCTCATTCCCAAGTCTTATTTGTCTTCTTTCAGAATTCATGTGCTTGCTAGTGACTTCCCATGTTAACGGTTGTGGGAAACACTCACGTCAATGTTGTTCAGCGTATTGAAGTACATCAGATCATGTAGCCTCTTGAATGCTTGATTTGGATACTTAAAGTTGAAGGTGGAAAATGGCGATTCAGGGTCATC
The DNA here is from genome assembly GCF_943737965.1 of Phodopus roborovskii. NCBI lineage: Eukaryota > Metazoa > Chordata > Mammalia > Rodentia > Cricetidae > Phodopus > Phodopus roborovskii. The sequence goes on from NW_026126433.1 coordinate 22,068,605, forward strand.
AAAAATGTCAAAGTCGGCTATTTCTTTCTCCTCTTTGGTTTCCCTCGGAACACCTATATGCCCCCCCCCAAAGAAAAAGAGTATGAATCTTGTTTTCGAAAATTAAAAACAAAAACAAAAACATCTAAAACATACAAGTGACTATGTCTATCTATAGCACTGAAAGTCACCAGAAAGGCTATGATTCTCAAAACACAACTGTCTACCCCAGTCAGCTACACTCAAGCTGGGATGATACCCAGCTCCCTTGCCTGCTAGCATATAGGTGGAAAGGATGACTCTATGGTCTGGATGTTCTGCCTTATATTTTCCCAGATAGGTCATGTTCCTCTTGGGATAGCTGGTTTTTTAGTATGTGCCTTGCTGTATGTCTCCTTGCCCAGTATCACTTCCTCACGCACTTACAAATAAACTCTTTGTACTTGAATCTTCCCTGAGAATCCTCCTCTGGGGAAATCCAAACCAAAACATTGAGTCCTCTTCAAGCCCCAGAAATCCCTGTACTTACCAACCTCTTGGTTTCTCCCTGAGAACTAACAGTAATAGAAAATTGTCTAGGTTGCTTTCAGTTTGAAACCAGGGTTTCAATTTGAAACTGAGGTTTCTTTTTGAAAACAGAAAGTACCAGTCAGCTTTCCTTCTCCTATATGAGGCAGGCCTCAAAACTCCATACTTACTATTTTTTTTTTTTTATCATTCTGAGAAACCTAGGAAAAAGACCTTCTTTTCTCTATCTCCTCACCCATCTTTTTGTCTCTTTCCATTCACAAATCAGAACAGTGCATTTTCTGAAAAACACTTAGCATTTAATGCCCTTAAGCATTCTTCTGTTAATGGGTATCTCTTAGGATGCACAAAAGTCCACCTTCTCCTCTAGCTATGGAAAAACAGAATAAGCATTCCTTGAACTAGATTCTCTTTTGCTATAAAATAAAATGTACAAGCCCAGAATGGTCAGCCATGCCATACTGTGAGATTATATTTGGTTCTGTGATCAATTCATATGCCCTGAGGCTTTTGCATGTTTTTATTTTAAAGATAAGAGCTGTTTCACAATGGTGGAAGTCAAACTATTTAACATCCTTTGAGAATAGGACATCTATCAAACCCAAGCCTCTGATTGAATGCTCTAGTAATTTTTGCTGAGCATGTCATTCATCTTTCAGTTTCTCTATCATGAAGAACTCAAAATCTTGGGGTAAAAAGGAAGTAAGTACTTGGGCTCTCAGGTCACAACTATTTGTCACGGTAGGAGAAACTCTCTCTGTAGTCATAGTTCATGGGATAGTGTCAGTGTAAAAGTGCTTAATATCAGTCCAGACTTCAATTTCATGGAAACCTACCTGGGGCCTTGTATTTTCTGAAGTTGATATTGGCCAGAACAAAGTGGATAATGGTAGGGCAGTCATTTTCCACATCAGGATTCTTGGGTTTAAAAACATAGCACTCCTTTAATCCTTCCCGATCAAACACATACGGGTCAATCTTAGGAAAGGGGAGCTTGTTCATTTTAGCCCACTTCTCTGCAAGTAGAAGTTCCTGCAGGGTAGAGAAAGATGCACTTAGAAAATGTCAGTCTTCATTTCTTCAGCTAGTCTGTCCATCATTCTACATTTATTAGGTATTATTATCTGTCAGCAGTTGCTAAGGCAAAACAAACAAACAAGCCCCCCCAAAAAAAAAACCCGAGTTAAAAAGTTGTGCAAATCTCTAATATCTGTTAAAATTACTCTCTAAACAAACTCAACACTGTTATGTATATTTTCAGCACAGGCTGGGTAAATAGAAGACATGCGACAAATTTATTAATGAACTAAATTGAATATGAATTTGCTAGAGGAAAAAAAAATGGTTCCAAAATATTTACAACTATAGGAATGGGTTTAAGACTTTGGAGGTTAAATACTCTCACAATGAAGAATAGCAACCCCTGTGTCTTGGTTGGTCTGTGTTGCTGTTTTCTCAAACTGACACAAGCTAGAGTTATCTGAGAAGAGAGAACCACAAATGAAAAACAGCCCCATTGAGACTGGCATGTAGGGAAGCCTGTGGAGGCATTTTCTTTTCTTTATTTTCTTTTTATGTTTCAAGACAAGGTCTCTGCATAACCAGGGTATTTCCTTAAATAGTGACTGATGGAGGATAGTCTAGCCTGCTGTGAGTGGTGCCACTCCTTGGGCAAGTGGTTCTGAGGTCTCTAAGAAAGCAAGCTCAGCAAACCAGAAAGCAGCACTCCTCCATGATCTCAGCATCAGTTCCTGCCTCTCTGTTCCTTCATTGAGATCCTGCTCCAACTTCCCTGAATCACAGGCTGTAAAATAAAATAAACCCTATCCTCCTAAAATTGCTTTGGGTCATGAAGTTTCATCTGCAATGGAAATACATTGGTTACTGGAATGTATACCTGTTATCTCCATCACAGTGCAAAAACAGTAGCAATTAAATTGTTTTGCTAAGAATGTGAAATTCAAGAGCAGCTCACCATTAACTTCCATATCAACATATATAGCTGGTAAGATTCTTTGTGGAGAAAATATGTTTTAAAGCCATGCAAACTGAGGTTTTTTGAGTAGCTACTGTATGCAGTTAGATTTTACAGCTTTTGGTGCTGAATGCTCCTAGCTACTTGATGGTTTCTTCATGTCTTTTATGTATGATAGCACAGCACACTTTATAGGATTCTGTATTACTAGTAAACAGCCTTTTAAGTATGTTTCATTTGGTTTTCTTTTTAAAATCTCTAATAAAACTATGCAAATTTTTAAAACTAAATTTATGTATATAAATTGGCTTTGTTGGTGCCTACTTATGAAAAGAAACAGAACTTTAGGCCTCAATGCATTAAATCAATGAGGTGTGGGTTCAATGAAAATGCCCATCTCAAAGAATAAGGCAGACAACAACTGCAAAAGTCATCCAATATCTACTTCTGGCGTCCACACAAAAGTACATATATGTGCATGTACATCACATTTTCACATGAATACATCCAACATGAGCATATTCATACATACCACATGGATACACCACACACACACACACACACACACTTAATCTGGAGAAATCAATGTAGAAAAGATTGACCTTGTTTCTTTTTCTATGCAGCCTCTGGAGCCAGAATAAATAACTGGTGATATAGCACCATGGTGTAAAATTACAGATTGGTCCCATTGCCTGAGTCCTAATGTCAGTTCTGCAGCCTTAAGAATTTTTCTGAGCATAATATTCTTAACCATAAAACACACAGTATGATCTGAATGAAATGAAATGAATTAGCATTTTACAGTACATCTATTACATAGTAAGTGCTATACAGATATCCGGTCAATAAATGATGAGGATAAACAGAAGAAAACAAAAGGAAAAGAAAGGGAAAAAAGCAGGAACCATGGTAGAGACATTCCTAAAGAAAGAAAGTTTTGGGCAAACCACTAAAATTACCTTTTTTTTTTTTTAATACTCAACAATGATCATTACTGGCTGACCTGAGTCACCGGCTTGGAGCTGAGGGCAAAACCATCAGTAAGCACAGTTCAATGGCTCTCAGCACTACAGCGAAACTCTGACAGGTGAGGAACCATCATCAAGTGAACTTTTGTATTGAAAACTGTCATCAATGCTATAAAAAGTGACACATTTCCAGAAGATTGTACAGTAAGCTTAAACTATGTCCTTGGCGTATCATAATAACTACTACTGAGCTTCTCACTGTGTGTTACTCCTAAGACAGGATCTGCATTTGAAGCTTGGATGTCTTTAAATGAATGGGGAAAAAATAACTAAAAAGTAACGTAACAGTTTGGGAGAGTAGGGAAGGCAGAAAATGGCCATATACCTGGGTTGTAACAGGCCCAGCTTAAATAGACATGTGCTACTTTCCAAGACCACTGCCTAGACACTACGGTCACCAGTCACCAATCACATGAGAGGGACTTAAAATACACCCTGTGATACCACTATCATCACTGTGGGGAATGTGAGGTAAAGATGTCATGAAACTAAAGTGTATACTATCCCTGAAATAAGCGGCTCCCAACTACATCTCACTTGTATTTCATCTGCTCCCTAATTCTCAGTAATATATTTCCAACCTCTGCAAAATAAAATTAATTATTGCTATCTTCTTCATGGCGTGCCTGTGAAGATTAGAGGTGAGTAATGAAGGTGGACAGCAAGCAAGAACTTGAACCTAGAACCTGAACTCCAGAGAACATACAAAATTCACTGCGCTTGATGGCTCACAAAAGTCATGAACTTTATATGTATCAATGTCTATGTATGTATAGACATGCCTAAATGTATATTTATGTATATGCATGTATATTCCTAATAAAATGTATATGCATGTATATTCCTAAATCCAGCCTGCTTGGCATGTACAATGCTATTTCTGTTTTCATGACTGATCATTTGATACTGGGGAACCAACTGGTATGCTCTTCCATGGGGTAGACTATTTCCCCCACTCTCACCATTCCTTCGTGGCCTGTAGTTCTTTATGTAGTATCAAGGCCTCATGGTCTATTCTCTCAATAGAGAGCAAGGAGGGACAAAAGGGAGGAGGTGGAGGGAAGAAAAGTAGGGGAATTGTACTAAAAGCTCAAAAAAGAGTAATAAACCTTAAGTATTCAAGCAAACTAAAGAAAAACAAAGTCATGAACTTTAAGTTGGTCGATTCTCTGGAAGTTTACAAAGAAATAAAATTGGAGAGAAAAGGGATTCAGTAGACAGGAAAGCAGCTGTTTCATAAAATGGTTTGCTGAAGTTACACCTTGCTAAAACCTTAACAGATATAAAACTTCTCGGTTGATGTTTGAGGACACTTTTCTCATTCCCCTTTCCTCCCTCAGCCACCCTGTTCAGTTGAACTCCTCTTGTTAGTTCATGTCTAGCACTCCCCACAATTATTCATTCGTGATTATTCAACACCACAGTCAGACCAAAGCTCATACAGTAAGGCAGTGCGTGAGGGCAAGGCACAGCAGCTTTCTATTGTTTACAAACATGAGTCAGGGGATGACAAAACCATGTGTGGCTGCGTGGAGAAAGAGGGAAAGGAAACTAGTTGAGGTAGAGGTCTGCCTATTTTTAGCCATACAGAGTTATACTGGAATCAGGAAGTGATGGAAACTTTCCCTTTTCTGCTCTGAACCTGATGTGGAAAAGATTAAACAGTGGTGACTGCAAAGGCCATGATTACGGGATGGAAAAAGTCTCCTTCCTGCTGTCTCCTATCTCTCCAGGAAGACTGCGAAACAATGACACAGAATGTGCGTGGAGCCCCAGATTTGAAAGGATTAAAATAAAAACAATGTTTTAGTGAACATTAAAGGCATAATTCCAAAATCAAGCAATACGCTAGCAGCGCGCTGAGCTGTAACATCCGTCAACTGCTGCTTGGTGTCCCAAGATGTTTCACTCTTCCAAGCACTGATGTGCCTGCTGTAAGTTTAAATAGAACTAACTACAAACATGGCTTTCTACAGGGCAAATAATTAGGGAACCTTCATCCAAAGTGATACTTTCAAAACTTACCATGCTCATTTTTAAGTAATAAACCATAATTTAAAAGCAAAAATCTAACTGAAAACAATTTAACAGAAATATATCCTGACAACAGTGAGAATGGAATACACATTAGGTAATTTAGGCACACAATATATTTCTCTATATAAATACATATACATAAACAATAAGTTGGCTTTTCATTATAGAAAATGAGATTTTCATCTCTATGCAAATCTAGCATATATTCTTACTACCCTGAAATTTTCCCATAACTATCACCAGCCTATAATTCACACCACCAGAGAAACTAGGATACAAGAAGGAACTTAAGAGATTCATACAAGTTCCCTCACAGAAGGTGAAAGAAACAAGATCTCCTGAGCATATGGGGGGGGCACTGAGTGGAGAGGGAGCTAGGAGAAAGAGAAGGGGAGGAATAGAAGAGAGAAAAAAATGGGACCAGGAAGATTGAGTCAGGGGAGGAATAGAAGAGAGAGAAAAAACTTATTTTTAAAATTGGGGAGATAGACGATCTAATAGTAGGCATATTTAATGTAATATTTGCAATCGTGTAATGTTTAAAATAGCAAAGCAACTAATATAACATGGGACCGACAGAACTCCCACTTAGAATTCACTATTTGTGGTTATGGTTATGGTCTCTTCTTAGAGAGTTTTCTATTAGTCTTTAAGAGCCTCATAGAACAGGAAGTACGGAAATACAGTTTGCATACTTGGAAAAGTTAGCCTCCATTAAAAGCTGGGTATACACCCTGAAGAGACCAATATTAGATATATGTGTGCATCACAAGACATCCAACTCTCAGTGAAGAAACGGGTGTGGTAGGTTGAATGGTGGCCCCCACCCTAGCTATCCATCTACTGTGAATGTGACCTTATTAAAGAAGGTAGGTCTCTAAAAAATTATCACTATCTTTACTATTATTATTAATGGTCTGTTTGTTGTTTGTTTTGTTTGAGGGTGTGTGTGTGTGTGTAGGAGTGGGTATGTGTGTGCAAGTGCAGGCAGGTCAGAGGACAACTTTCCAAAGTTACTTTGCTCCTTCCTTTGGGATCTATAGCTAGAACCCAGGCTGTCAAGTTTGTGAAGCAAGAGCATTGACCAATAAGTCATCCCACTGGCTCAGAAGAAGGCTTTTCACAGTCTAATTAAGAATCTTGAGGTGTGATCATCCTCGATTATGGGGCAAAGGATAAGTACTATAACGGTTTTGCTAATGAGAAACACAAATAAAAAGGCCAAGTGAAGATTGAGGTAGATTGCCTTGTGATTGTGGCACATGCCTTTAATCCCAGCAATTGGGAGACAGAGGCAGGTAGATCTCTGTGAGTTCAAGGCCAGCCTGGTCTACAGGTCAAGTTCCATGACAGCCAGGGTTACATAGAGAAACACTGTCTCAAACAAACAAACAAAACCACTGAGGGAGAACACAGCCCAACCACTGGTTACCAGATGCACTTGGAGTTCTGTCACAAATCCTAAGAGCAAATAGCCCTGCTCACACCTGGCTCATCTGTTGGCTCCACAACCAAGACACAATACTTCTCTGTAATTTTAAGCTGTATGTAGGATGCCACTGTTTAATAGCAATTCTGAGAAAACAGTATGAGAAGTAAACCCGCAGGTACCAGTCTATGTTGTGTGGTCTTCCTCAGGCATGACAGACTAGCACTCACAACGTTTATCCAGGTTAATGTGTCTCTGAAGGTTGTCTCATTAGCCATAGTGAACTGCTTTCTACAGATCCATCACTTGAACTGGCTTGGGTGGGTAATTTCCCTCATATGGCACAATAGAATAGAGACCACAGAGTCAGCACTTCTACTGTTTTGGCCATGATGTGACCCAACATAATGAATTAAGTGTGCAGGGGAATTCTAAACCAAGAGCAACACCAAATACCAACAAATAAATGAGGCTAATGTGGAAAAACACAGATTAGGGACCTATAGGGAAACAAATGTAGCAAAAGACATTATTTCTATTTGTGATGTACAGCCCACTTCAACCTTTGTTACATCTATGCCACCCTCACATGAAACCTCATTGCCCCCTTTGTTTTACAGAGTAGTCCCATTGTCCTGGCTTCCTCTGGTCATGAAGCATCCTAAAGATCATTAAAAGAGTGGACCAGACCCATGTGCAATACATGGAATGAGATAGTACATAGTACATGTCATGACAAAATAACTTAAAATATTCTTTTAATAAAATGTAAAAAAATAACCAGTAGTGAACCTCGAGTTCTGCTATGTCTCATCTTACTTTCCCTTCAATCAAATCCAAAGCACCCTTTCCCCTAAACTCCAGAGTCTTTCTATTTCTGAATATTCGTCCCATTGATACGAGTGCCACAAGAATTAGCAGCATGTAAGCCTCATCAGTAAATCAAACAGATATTGTTGGTGTCTATATTATTAAATGAGTAGTAAAAGTGAAACTTGATCAAATGAAACATAGGACTGCTTTGCTTAGAGAAATTAGTAGGAATAATGTTTAGAACCATGAGACTATGCCAGTTTGGGGGGATATTTTTGCTGTTGTTTTGTTTGCTTTATTTTGTTTGTTTACAGTGTGTCCTATCTGTTCTAATGAAAACAGTATCCCTTATACTGACATTGTTAACCTAAAAGCCCAGTTACAACATGGATAAAACAACTGTTGTTGCCTTTATCAAAAGCCAATATATTCACCATTGTATAGCTTCCTAATAAAATACGAGACTTAATTATACTTAGGAAATACTATATGTACCAATAAACAATAAATGACTGTTTTCCCTTTTTCTTTCCTCTTCTTTATGAAATAGAGTTCATTTAACCCAAGCTGGCTTAGAACTCAAGGTAGCCAAGTACAATCTAAATTTCTATCTCCCTGCCTCCACTTTCCAAATGTGTGGTTGCATGGGTACAACCACCCTGGATTTTTATGACGTGCTAGGAATTGAGCTAACAGTTGTATGAATGACAATCAAGCACTCTACCAATTGAGGTACATGCCCGGTCAATGCTATGATTTCTACCCACATTATATTCTACTCTTTAATGAAAAAATGGTGTCTATATTTTAGTATCAAAAACAGTAAATGGGACTAGTGAGATGGCCCAGTAGATAAAGGTCTAATGACCTGAATTAGAACATATAGACCCACATGAAGGAAGGAGAAAACCAATTAACAAGGTTGTCCTCTGACTTCTATACATAAGCACAGCCCCAACACACTCATACTCACACACACACACACACACACACACACACACACACACACACTGTTTTAAAAATAGAAATTGGGTACATGAATTTTTCCCCCATTTTTCTTTTGGCTGTTGGTAAGTGGATTACCAGCCTACAATTCACACTGCCAGAAAAGCTAGGAGGGCCCTAAGAGAGATATACATGGTCCCCTGGAAAAGGGGAGAGGGACAAGATCTCCCAAGCAAATTGGGAGCATGGAGGTAGGGGAGAGGGAGTTAGCAGAAAGAGAAGGGGAGAGGGGAGGAGAAGGGGAGAGAGGTGTGCATGAGTGAACAAGAAGATTGGGTAGGGGAAAGAATAAAGGAGAACAAGAAAAGAGATACCATAATAGAGGGGACCATTATAGCTTTAAAGAGAAAATCTGGCACTAGGGAAATGCCCAGAGATCTAAAAGCATGAACCCAAGTAATAATCTAAGCAATAGTAGAGAGGCTACCTTTAATGCCCTCCCATGATAATGAGATTTTTGACTACCTTATATACCATCCTACAGCCTTCATCTAGTAGCTGATGAAAACAGAAGCAGATACCCAAAGCTAAACACTGAGCTGAACTCCTGGAATCCAGTTACAGATATGGAGTGGTGATGAGCAAAGGGGTCAAGACCAGGGTGGGGAAACCCACAGAATCAGCTGACCTGAACAAGGGAGAGCTTATGCACCCCAGTCTGATAGCTTAGAAACCAGCATAAGACTGACCCAGACCCCCTGAATGTGGGTATTAGTTAGGAGGTCTAGGCAGTCTATGGGGTCTCTAGTAATGGATCAGTATTTATCAGTAGTATACCAATTGACTTTGGGAGCCCATCCCACATAGAGTGATACTCTCTGAGCCTAGACACATGGGGGAGGGCCTAGGCTGTGCTCCAAATGATATGACGGACTTTGAAGACTCTCCATGGAAGGCCTTATCCTCCCTGGGGAGCAGAAAGGGGATGGGCTGGGGTTTGGTGGGGGTGATAGGGGAGGATGGGGTGTGAGGGAACTGGGATTAACATGTAAAATAACCTTGTTTCAAATTTAAAGAAAAAATAGAAATTGGGTGCTGGGGCGATGGCTCCCTAATTAAAAGCACTTGGTTCGCAAGCATATGGACCTGATTTCATTCTTCAGCACCTATGTAAAAATCCAGTCATGGCTACAAATGCTTATGACCCCAGCATTGGGGAATGCAGAGAGGCAGGACTGGTCATCCAGTTTAGCAAAAACGGTGAGCTTCTGGTGCAGTTGGAGGCTCTGTTTCAGAGGAATAAGGTGTAGTAGGATATCTCACATTCTGCTCTGTCCTTCAAATAAGGGATGTGTACATTGCACATTCATGTGAATGCACCACACACGTAATGCACCCCCCTCTCTGTGTGTGTGTATCTCTGTCTCTGTGTGTGTGTGTCTCCTTCAAAGAGAAATCAGAAAATAAACAACAAAAACAAACAAAAAACACCAGGTTTTGTGTAGAAGTGGTTGGTATATATTCCAATTGTTCATGTATCATCAAATTATATATACTTCTTAATAATAAACAATGAAACATTTTAGAACTCTTGCAAAATACAGTGCCTTTCATTTGTATTAAATGTTCTCCTAAAACTCCTTGGTACTATCCTCTTACCCAGTAGTAAAGCTCTGACTCATATAAAATTATGGCTTTGACATTTGCACTCCCATTGGTTATATGATTAATGCAGTGTCTTCCAACATCAGAATCACCTCCTTGGAGTCATCACAGGAACCTACCTCCTCTTTGTTCCTCATGGGTGACCAGGTTCGACCCGTGGCTACACAGTGCATGATTTTATTATCCTATGCTGGGGTTACAGTAAGTCATAGTTTTAATCTTTTGCCTTCCACCCACCAATTCAGGTTAATCATCCCGAGATTCCGATTTCATGATTTCATGTGTCTTCTGGAAATCCTCCACCAGCCTCCATTTCCTACCTCCCAATCTTAAAAACTTCCCTGGAGCCCTCTTAACAAGCTTCACATCTGCCTGTCTCAATCAGAATACTCTGTCTTTCCAATGTGTTCACTGCTGTTTCTGCGTGTTTTCATCTCATTCATTTATTTCCCTGTTCATTGACTCCAGGGAGCACCAACACTTTTCCATATTGATCTTGATGATGGACATAATTTGAAATGATCTCACCAACTCTTGTTTTCTTGTCTGAATACTACCATATCCTCAAAAGAAATAAAATAGTAACAGGTTTTGAACATGTGAGGCTTTACAGATACTTAAGATTTATTATTATATCCACTGTTCATTCTAGAAACTTAGTGCTTGCCACAGTCAGCAAGAACTGTCTGACATAGTCTAGAGTTACCCAAGAAGGCAGTTATTAAGTGAGTGACTGTCCAGGTCAGACTGGCATATGAGCATTGTCTTTGATTCTTAATGGATATGGGGGGACCCAGCTGACTGTGGGCTGCACCCTTCCTTGAACATGTTCCTATCCTCCTTACTGAAGTCTCCTTACCTTGAAAGGAGGGCTTGTGTCACTTGGCCTTGCAGAAAAGTCAAAGGAGATGATGAGATCCACACCTCTCTGAGGTCGTAGAATCAGGGGATACGGCAGGTTAAAGGTGAGTCCACTGTCTACAACGTGGATCTTTTTACTTTTGACATCTAGTGGTTCATATATCCGTTCAAATTCATCTGGATCTTTAAAAAGGAAAGGCAAGACAGTGACTTCAATGGTCATCTGACATTAGTTTAGAAACATAAATGGTTATGGCAAATTTGGGAGACAGAATTCTATGTAGCTAGCCCCACCGCCCCAGCTTTGTTAGATTCAGTTATGGATTTAACTCTGACAAATGTAGGTAAAGTAATAGCTTTAAGTGTTAGTTTATTCATCTGTGATATCAAAACAAAAGCAATTATCAAGTAAGATGCCAAAGGAAGAACTTAACTCAGTCACTAGTATTGACATTAGCTCCGGTGTCTTTAATACTACCATCTCCTGTCACAGTGTCTTTACTGATTTGAAAACATTTCTTCAGACATCTCCTTGTTTAACATTTGTAGCAGAGAGGTGAAAGAAAGGATGTTTAGAAATGGAGGGTGAAGCAAACTACAAGTCATCTATAAAATGAAACAACTGGGAAGAGGCAGAGTGTGATCAGATCCATCTGCTTCTCTCTGGGATGCGTACCCTTCATACCATGGGATGAAGGCCCAAGATAAAGTCCAAACCACACACTCCATAAGTTTGTGTTAGGCGTCCCCATTCAAGCACAATTCTGAATACTGAACAAGCCAAGTAAACTATCAGAGATACGATGAGTCAACTGCAAAGTATGTAAATGTACTGACAAGCCAGTGCATCGAGGATGGCTATGGCAGAAGTAACAGAGGACAGCATGGTGAGGAGTGAGCATTTATGTGTTCCATGATCAGGGCAACAACATTAAAAAACTTTAATAATAGCATTTGTTTAAATGCAGCAGTATTTTCTAATCCAGTAAAGCACAAGAATTCATCAGGAGTTTTCTTTGCCTTTGTAAACCCAGGGTTTTCTTTTTTAACTTTAGTCAAGAGATTCATTAAAACAAGTCAGGACTAGCTATTGTTCCCTTTCCTTTCTTAAGCCCCAGATTGCTTTGAGTAGATGTTTATGATGTGAATGAGTTCCCAACTGGCATAGGCTGAGTACCACTATCCTGGCTCCAGTTAAACTGACATTAAGTGAATCTTTATTGTGCTGGTATACACTTAAGTTTATGAAATATCAATAGTTGTTCCATACACAAGTTAAGACTTCCATGATCAAACATACTTAAGAAAGTCAGGATTCAATATCTACAGTAACTGCCAAATAGACAGCATGTTCCTGTTGTCCCTACCATGCCTGGCAGTAACTACCACTTGTGTGAAGAGCCACTTAATCCCCAAAATAAGGCTTTCCAATAGCTACCATCCATTTGTACTTTATAGCAAAATATGGAATATGCCAACTAATTGTTCAAAATATCCAACTAAAAAAAAGACCTGGCTGGGTTTCAGATGTCAAACTGCTTTGAAATGATATATTTGAGCCCTCAGAGTAACCCTTAAACTCTGTAGGCTATCCCAGTTATGTTATAAGAGAGAGGTGTCAGATTTGGAAAACATAATTTTGAAAGTATATCTGCAATTTTAGGACCAATTTGTTATGTGACAACTACTAATATGTAGATAGTTTGTTTCATGCTACAATGGGCAAACATCCTCCCATGACTGAAAGCATACAAACTCCCCAAGCTTGTGAGTGAGTTAATCTGGTTCTCTGGCAAGCACACAAACACAACTGTGTTAGAAATCTGTAATGATTCCTTAAACCAGTGGTTCTCAGCCTTCTTAATGTGTGACCCTTTAATATAATTCCTCATGTTGTGGTGACCACCAACCATAAAATTATTTTCATTGCTACTTCATAACTGTAATTTTGCTATTGTTATGAATTTCAGTGTAAATATCTGATGTGCATAATATCTCCATGCAACCCCGGTGAGAGTGTCGTTCAATCTCCAAAGGGTCTGTGACCCACAGGTTAAGAACTGTATGTGATGAACCTATGAATCTATCACATAGATTCAATTTACAACAGACAAATATTTGGATGTCTGTCTTCTGAACTCTGGCCTGAATTGACTCATGTCAACTTCCCATTCCAGATAGTGTGTCACAGTAAACACTATAAACACAAAGTAAACAGGAAATAAGTCATGTGACCAATGACCAAAATTTGTTTCTGCATACATTTAACTATTTTACAGTAACCTATTGCGGGGATTTTTATTACTTTATGATTTATCTTTTTTCAAATGTCTGAAAGCTGAAGTCACAGTCTGCTCATACACACTAAAATCTGAGTGTCTTAAAATAATTTCTTAGTTGAAAATGAGAAAAAGTGAAGTATTTTGTGCCTGTGACTTCAGCTTTTATTCTATGGCAACTCTGCTCATACACACTAAAATCTGAGTGTCTTAAAATAATTTCTTAGTTGAAAATGAGAAAAAGTGAAGTATTTTGTACGTTGCCATAGAATAAAATATAAGCTCGCCCAACACTGAGGTGTGGATTGGACAAAAGCCTTTAGCTTTTCTTTTTCTGCATGGAGGAGGTGTGCAATTAAAAGGGATATAGTCATAATGATTATCTTAATTGTGGCATTTCAGTTGTACAATACATAAGAGTTTTTTTGTTTTGTTTTACTGTTTATTACAGTTATTTTACTTCTTTGTGTGAGGGCGAGGAAGTCATGCATATTGCCATGACCCACATATGAAGGTCAAGGACAACCTTGAGAGTGTTGGTTCTATCATGTGGGTTTTGGGGATTTAATTTAGATTGTCACAGAAGACAGACAGTAAGTGCCTTTAGACTTTATGGGCACCTCATCTGCCCATAAATAGGTATTTTAATAAAATCTTGTGAAAAAAAAATTGATCACAGTTTGTGATAAACCTTTTAGCTTTCACGTCAAACATGATTTTTCTAGAGATTGTAAATGACTGGAAGGAGATAGACTTGATCTTTGTAAAGTCCTCAATGAGAATGACACTAATAAACTCACTTAATTCAGTCTAATATGCAATTATGTTTAACAATGTTTATATCCAAACAATAAATTTGCATTAATTTATTACTGAACTGATAGGTATTTTCTTCTATGTATTTCCATTAAGTACATGAACATAAAAAATAAAACTTAATGTGAAATTTACTGAAATTTAAGAATAAGCCTTTTTGCAAACATCATTAATATAGAAAAACTTTAGGTTAGAACACATCAAGAACATCTTAAAAACAGAACTAGAGAAAATGCTCAGTGGTTAAGAGCACAAACTGTTCTTGCAAAGGACCTAAGTTTCATTCCCAGCACCCACATCAGCCCCAGCTCCAGGAAGCTGACACCTTTCTCACCTCCTTGGACACATACATAGACGCACACACACACACACACACACACACACACACACACAAATAAATAATAAAGATCTCTAAAAAAAATCTCAAAGATAAGCAGTTTGTGCATATGATGTATATTTTAGGATGATTGAAATATAGTTTATTATGCTATTTGTATTATTTTGTGGAGACTAAGTTTTTTTTTTTTTTTTTTTTTTTTTTTTTTGAGAAAAGGAATATAACAAGGTGATACACACAGTGATTTTTCTCCAAACCTCACAGCCTGGCCACTATACAGCTATACCCTCATTAACCTCAGAAGCAGGATGGGTGATTTTCTCTTTCCTATTAGTGTTATTTTAACCAAAATATAACAGTCCTTCCAGAAATCAGGTCTTGTAGGAAAGGCCATTGTTTTTAGCCTTTATGAAGGCAATGGTTATATTTAACAATGTTTTTAATCCTTTTGAAGGCAAAAGGTATATTTAACATGTTGCCAAGTAAATCTTGAGGGCCAGGCATCATTCTGAGTGCGTCTAAACTCTGTGTTAATGCAGAAAGGAATAAAGGAAAGAAACCAGGTAAAGATTCTGAACAAGTGTTCAGACAGGGTGAGCAATAAAAAGGTATAGTTCCTGCAGTCACAAAATTTGGCTAATAAAAATACAGGATGACCAATTTTAATCTTTTCACTTAAGCAAACAAATCATTACATAGTCTCAATGCCTCAAATGTTTTGTGTTATTTGTGTACACATAAATGAATTGTTTAATATGAAAATTTCAACTGAGAGTCTTTGTTTTGTCTTGCAGTCTTAACATCACCAACCAAATTCATATTAAATACTACAAAACGGCCAGGAAGTTCTTAAAGTGTGAAGTGAGCTGGTTAGAACACGTATGCTACTCAAACCTGAGAAACTGCGCTGGCAAAATGACAATGAAAATGAAATGAAAGGAAGAATGCACCACGAATGCTCAGGTGAATTTACTTTATCACAAGTAGACCTTAATCACAGCTAATATGATTAGAATAAGTAGAATTATATAATTATAATAACTGGAATTATAAGTGCAAAATTAAAAGTAACTCATAGCCTAGAGTTTAAGGTTATACACATAATACAAAACTCAAGGTTTGTTCCCCTTCAAGTCAAACAAACAGAAAAATAACAAAATCTGAACCCTATCACAATTTCAAAAACACTTTGTAGGTATGATGAACAAAGAGCAGTAGGAAAGTCTTGGGAGGCTGTGTTGTTTCTAACATCTAAAGTTTTACAGCATCTTGGCAACCATTTAAGATAGGGATGAATAAGAAATTGTATTTGGACAACGAAGGAAACATGATAGTGTGACTGAGAAAAAAATTAAGATCACCACACAAAAGGATATATTACTGATTGTTGGTCACCAAGGCAAATGTAACACTTAATCTATAAGTCACAGGGATCTGAAGAATTTGGGGGAATTTGGTTAATGACAACTGAAAGTGACTAGATTCTTACCAGGCAACTTCACAAAGTTTCCTAATCTTCCTGAAAACAAGTGAGTTTCCCTGACCTTATGGTCATTGCACACCGGTCCATTCCAATCTGGCTCCCCTCACTCACCACAAGAGGGCGCCAAACCTAGTGCACTTTCCCTCTCCCTCAAAGCTCCATCTGTGGAGTCCTGGCCTTTTCCAAAGGGCCCACCCACGGGAAAGGAAGGAGGAAATGAGACATAGCTGTGTTTCTTCTCTTACTACTGCCAGGCACGATTGTGGAGGCGTTTGGGGGATGGTTCTGGTGATTTTGGAGTCACTCCTGGAAGCCCTGGGCTTGCTTCACTAATCCTTGGAACAATTCTGTAAGCATCTCCTTCCCTACTTTACACGGAAGAGATTTCCTGTTGTCTGTAAGAGAACCCTGACCAATTTAAAAAAAAAAAAAAAGGCTCCTGGGATTTCAAAGAATATTTTCTACAATAACATGATTAGGCAATTTCTTAGTCATTGTATTTTCTTCAAAAATAAAACAAAAATAACAAAACAAAAAAATAAATGGATGTCCCTCACAAGTCAATGTTTCTAAAATTGAATCCAAATAATGGTTAACGGGAATTAAAATGCTTCTCCCTAACAAAGAATAAAAAATATCCTTGATCAGCGTCCACAGCTTAAGCTTTGGTACATACCTGCTACAGCTGCATCGAGTTCGTCATCATCGAAGGAATCCTGGGGACTGAGGTCTCTCAGAGGAGACAGTGGATAGGAGGTGTTGAGATTCAAGCCCAGCATGAAGTTGTGGACCTTCCCTGCTCGCCCTTCTCGGGTGTTGAATAGTGCTGAGTCACTCACCAAGGCCATCAGCATGCGATGGACCCAACTTGCTTGACTGTCGCTTTGGTACTCTCTTTCAGCATCTTCGTTCTCAGTGCCTGAGGAAAAGGAATATATCACAGAAAATATGTACACACGGGACAAAATGTAGGGTGTTGATGTTATTCTGGGGCTTTGACACAATTATTTGCATAAAACAAGTGCCCTGACACTTCTGTTTTCAAGTGTTCATAGTTACCTTTCACCTACATATAATGTCAGTCTACATTCTTCACTGATGCCTCTTGGTCTATTTAGAGGCATATAACACTCTTTAATTTTGTCCTTTCTCCCTCTCCCTAGCTTTCCTCCACCCAATACACACACACACACACACACACACACACACACACACACACACACACACACGGGAGAAGGAGAGCCTGTATTACCTAATACTACCATGTATGTTTTCCAATTTTTCCTAAGTGTCCATATCCTGCTTCATAAACATCCAAGGATTACAGAAAGTTAGAAGGGACAGCAGAAAGACCCACCAAATGACTGCCAATAAATAAACACACTCATGCAATGATCGTATGACCTGTTATTTCATCCTTGCTTATAAACTCTTGAGATTTAAAGCCCTGTAATTTAAACAAACTATATAAAGTGTTTTAAAAGGCACCAGTTGTCCTAAGAAGTAATCACCAATGACTTTCCCCTCTGAAACCTATGCCCATGTTAACTCCTGGAAAACGCTCATCACCTGTGTTTCCATCCTCTCTCCACTGTGCTGGCTATGAATCCCTTCCATCCTTCATTTCCTCATTAGGAAACCTCCTAAGATTGTTCAAGGAGTAATGTGATGTGGACATCAGTGTGAAATTCTCAGAAAAGTGCCTGACCTTATATTCTAGCTCAGAACAGACAGCCTTACAGTGACCAACCTTGCAGCATAAGGTTGACCCACTCACATAAAAACGAAAAGAGCCCCGATTCAAACCTTGTCTGTTCCAAGTGGCTAGAAACTCTGTGACTAAACATGCACAGTTATATAAAACTGTCTGTGTTGAAGTGCTTGGTTTTATTTTTCTTTCATTCTTACCGTGTTTGGCCTGCACAAATGTCTGTGCGCATGTATCTGTATTGCTTGAGAAGGTCAAAAGAGGGCATCAGATCCTTTAGAACTGGAGTTATCCATGGCTGCTAGCTGCCACAGGAGTCCAGTGCTTTTAACTGATGAGCTGACTCTCTAGTCCCCTTTGTGTGCTGAGAGGTGAGTATCTATATTCAGCTTCTATAATTTCTAACAAATACATGCAAAGCATAAAGCCATAAACAGACATGGAGATAACTTAAGGACATATATAGAGGGAAAGAAATGAATGAAAAGGTCACAGAGAAACCCTGTCTCACAAAACAGAAAGGAAGGAAGGAAGGAAGGAAGGAAGGAAGGAAAGAAGGAAGGAAGAAAGGGAAAGGATGCAGATGGCATGCTTCCAACTATACAGCATCCAAGGAAAGACAAAACTAAGAGAGAGCATGGTAATTAGTTTTCATCTATCGAGAGAGGGATGGTTAGATAGAGAGAAGATTTCGAGAGCTGTGAAACTGCCCCATGTGACACTACAATGCCAAATACTTCCCACAACCACCCCCTCTAGAGGGTGATCAACCAGTGAAGTATCATGTAAACAGAGACCATGACATGGTGATGTAAGCCATCAGCTGTAACAGGCACTACTCAGATAGAACAAGTTAGAGTGGGGGACATTGTGTGCAAGAGAATGGGGCACGAGATTTTACCACGACTTTATTTTAAAAGCACAGTGAGAACTAATAAAAAACAGTATTTACAATGTCAACCCCTAAGTTAAAATGAAAGTAAAACAAAAAACAGCAAATTCGAAGTTCTTAAACATCTCAGCCTCAAAAAACAGCTAGTGCTGACCAGTGATGAAATTTTCTGATCATCTATAGCAATTTACTCAATAAGTAACAAACAGCTATGTCTACCTCACAGTCCTCACTAACCAGTTCTCCAAGTGCTAGACATAGGCTTCTTTCATTAAAAACAAACTCAATGGACTATATACCTGTAATCTGTAAGCGAACCATCACACAATTAAACGTTTCCCTTTATAAGAAAAAAAAATTAAATGCAAGTCTTTGAACAGCTAATAAAACGTAAAATTTTAAATTTTTAAATGAAGACTTCAGAATTAAGACTTATTTTTATTTATTTACTTAATTAATTAATTAATTAATTTTTGCAGGGTGGGGTCTTTCCAAGACTCAAACTAATAATCAGGGCTGCTGGACAATGAGCAAACCAGTGCTGAAATCAAGCTGGGTTCAGCTCTCCTAAAAGCTTGGATGCCACGAAAGGAGAGGGTTTTATTGTCCACCAGCCACAGCACACTCCTGCCCATGCCATGGCCGTACACAGCTACACCCTGTGGTGAGGCAACTGCTCTCCGTCTTATATGAACGCATCCTATGAAGAAGTAACAGTAGGCTGGCTGCGAAAAAGGACTCTCTCTTTGCAGTGATAACTGGAAAGGATAGAAAACATGAGCACCCCCCCCCACACACACACAACATGCATCCCACACCTGGAAGAAGTCACAGCAGTGTTCTGCTTTCTGAAGTCCAGACAGTCATAGCCAAAGGAGAAAAGACTTCCGGTTCTAAATTCTTAGCTGTTTTTTGTTTGTTTTGTTCTTGTTTGTTTATTTTTTGAACTATTAAGTACATTTTTATGAACTGCTTTGTTGGAAAATTGCTGTCAACATATACAATCTCTGTTTGTTTTCCTACCATAACAAATACCATGCTGCAACAAGTATCTATGGTCCTCACCTTCATCCTCATCCCATATGTGCCACTAACTACTGTGACCCACATCAAACTGAGATCTAGCTGCCTTGTCCCAGTGCAAAAGGAACCCCTGATACTGGTAGGTTAACTGTGCAACAAGTCTTGCTAATTTTAACACACTTTACCACTGCATTCTTCTATATAGGCAAGTTACTAACAACAATAGAAGGCTAAGGAACATGCTGACAGTCAGCCCCTTCAGATGGCTTAATGATAATTTAAATGACAACATTTTCACTCATTTTAAAGCTCATTAAATGAATTCCTCAGTCCCACTTTCCCACACTAAGAGTTAGAGCTCACTGATCTGGCTAGAACAGAATTCAGTGTTGCCACCATCTCAGACAGGTTCATTTGTTGTACTGCAAATATGTTTGAGGCTTTAAAAGAAAGGAAAATATGTGATTCTACTGTTTCTTACGTTCTATGCAATAGTCCTATCTCTCACTGGACAGTCTCCATCCTGACACTTCAGGACTTAGAACCTTATCAGCACTTAGAGAGGTATAGATGGGTTGGACAATGCTCCTCCGACCCACCCTGTTCACAATCCACACAGAAGCTTACTCTCTTTTACCTTTGGGTGCTTGGGCCTCATCATCACTATCAGAGCTGTCATTACTCACAATGTGCTTCGCTGTAATATTTTCTGTGGGAAGAAGACAAAAGCATTAAGGCATCTCAGGGATCAAAATTCACAACTAAATTTACTAGTACAATAAGGGAGTGGTGGTGCAAACCTCTTTGTTCCAGCACTCAGGAGGCCGAGGCAGGCAGATTTCTATAAGTTTAAGATCACCCTGGTTGACAAAGTGAGTTCCAAGCCAACCAGGGCTATGTGTTGAAACTAGGTCTCCTTTCTTTCTTTCTTTCTTTTTTCTTTTTTCTTTTTAATTATCAAGAAATAATCTGAGCAAAACTACAGAATGAGGACTACTGGTCTATGTGGAACTTCACATCAATGCTGTAAATGGAGACTCATTGGATTCACCATTTCTTAATAACTGATCCCTGGGCACCAAAATATCCCAGCAAACAAAAATTAATTGGTGTTAAGTTTATCCATTCCTAGTTTTAAGGGTTTTCATGTGATTACATCTTTAAATAGTATTTATGAAGGCGAATAACGAACAAAACCCAAATCTGCAAGTAATCTACAATATGGTCCCCAGAACTTGAAGAAACTGCACTCACTTTAATTAACCTCTGATTTTTTTTCCAACACTGAAAATCATCTGCTGATTTTCAGTATGTCAAGAATTGTGTGTTCCCTTCAAAGCACACTAAGACCAGCATGCTTTAATATGAAGACAGCAGTGAAATCTACTGCCATCATTAGCCATCATTTCCCCTGGGAAAAAATGTGCCTAATTTGTGGATCCTGGCCATTATTCTTGTGATCATTTGAGGAAAAAATTCAAGAGTTCCTGCTGATTCATATGAACTATACCCAGAGTGATTTTCTTCTTCTCCTTTGGCAGCAAATAGAAAAGATGATCTTTCTTTATTCAATGTCAAGGCACTAGTTCCGAATTTGGAAGCTTCCCATTTGAGAAGCTGTATGTTTTGAAAGGCAGAAGTGTGGCACGTGGCTTCCCCATATTTCTCTCCATATGCTTATTATACTCACATAAAGAATAGGTGTGTGCATGGTTATATAATAGAAAGGTTAGTAAATTCCAGAGAGTTTAAACTTTATTTTTACTGGCATTAGTTATAAATACAAAATTCAACAAAATAAAGTACCCAATGCTAATGGGATGTTCTTCTCATATTATAACTGTGAGAGCAATAATTCTGTTGCACATTAGATAGGGACAGCAAGACAATATCCATTCCACATGTCATACTTTGGTAGCTTTGTCACTGTGTGTATGTTCTTTTTTATTTTCCTTAATTAAGTACTTCCTTTTATCTGTCATTGTTGTTTTGTTTTGTTCTACTTTGGCTATACTTGATATGTTAATTTAAGAAAACCACATTGACTTATTTATAAGGATGTTTTCAGGGCATGAGTGGTTGAATCTCAACTCTTATTTTGTATCTTCACACAGCTCTTTTTAGAAGTGAAATTGGCACATATAAACCTCTTTGAGAAAGCAAATGATTTCATTTAAAGTTACTAACCTGGGGTCGAGTTTACCTTAAAGTCTTTGTTGAGGTAAAAGAGTAAAAGAACAGAAACAACAAACAAAAAACACCTGTGGTGTGGGGCCCTTTTATAGGGAATCCTCACTCAACCAAAGGAAGAAGCAGTCCCCAGAAGTCTTAAGTCACCTCAGTCACCTCTTCCTTTCATTTCTGGAAACCCTTACATAATCTGAGGCAATATGCCTCCTGCTGACCAGTGGAGCCCACATACACAATATCTACTGCCCTCAGTCTGATACAGAACAGCCAGCAGCCAGACTGTTGGCCTCAAGGGGACTTCTCCGTAGAGATTTCTCAGCACACTGTGCTGTAAGCGTCTTCCTTTTCCTTTGGCCTGTAGCCACTGTCTCGCCCACCTTCTGATGTGTGATTTCAGCCCTATTCTCTTCCTGCCTTAGGAAAAAAAAATAATTAACCTGAGTTATCAGGATTATTCAGAGGAGAAGGAACACAGGAAGCAGGCCACCCAGCGTGGGCTTCCTCTCTGCTTTTCTTTCTCTTTTTAAAAATCTTCACATAATTCAGAAAGGACCGAGTGACTCAGAAAAGACTGAGTGGCTTCCATACAACCAAGGTTGACAGCAGGGCACCCACCCGGATGCTACGATTAGAATAAACCAAGAATGATTATCTCCTGATCCTATACTTCAGCTCCGGCTAATCCAGATCTTTCTACGAAGCACAGATTAGGTTCAATCTTATGACCTTCCACACTGCCTGGGTAACCTCTATTTGTTGCTGTTGTTACAATGTTGGGGGATCAAACCCAGGGACAAGCACTCTACCACTGAGCTACCTCCCGACCCTTCATCTTTATACACTTTGACTTAGTTTAACCATGAAGAGCTTGTGAGTCAGCATTGAAGACCACCTTGGGCTCCAGATGGTACCTGCTTTGCCTGTTCCTTACACGAGTGATGCTTGGAATGACAGCAAGTACCACAAGTAACAATCGGCCTTTTTGTTTTTAATGTCCATTTAAAATAGTTGGTTCTAATGACATAATGAAATTACTTTTCCAATACTTTCTTTAAAATTATCCAAATGAACAAATGACACTTCTAAAGAGAAGATTAATGAATCTTTATACACTATATATAACTTATCAACAAGTAAAATCAAGCCTCTCAGGAGAAACAGTACTCAGAATGACATGTGTGACATTGCTGGTCATGTTACAATTGCATTCTGTTATGTGTATAAAACTTCATTATGTCAATTGCTATTGTCCATGATCATCAAAGGCCACATATTGGAAGGAAATCATATGAACATATTTTTAAAATGAATGGAAGATTAAAAAAAAAACCATTGTTTTTATTCTGTGTTTCCCAGCAGACCTGTGATTAGTAGTCCCAATCTGGCCCCCAATGTATTCATTCATTATTTTTATTTGTTTGTTTGTTTCTGAGGCAGGTTTTCATGTGTACCAAGGAGTTCCGTAACCATGGGATGTAGCTAGGGATAATTTTCAACTTCTCATCCTTCTGTCACCATTTCCTGTGTACTAGGATTACAAACTTGTGTCACCATGTCAGGTTTATGTTCCTAGGGATCAAATCCAGGACTTCACAGGCTAACAAGCACACTCTACCAACAGAACTACATCCTTGACCCCAAAATTCTAATTCAGCATTCTATGGCTTCTTCCCACAGTCCATCGAAACATAGTGCTTTTGGATGCAGATCACAAGACTTGGGGCAAATCATGAATGCATGCTCTACTCCTTTTTTTAAAAAGAAAAAATCAAATTTACTCACTCAGGAAAACATATTCCTACAGTACTAGTCTATTGATGACTATAAACAATTAATCCTCAATAGTCTACTTTTTAAAGATTTATCAAATTGGTTTTTAAATTATTATAGGATGAATGAGACTTATGAAAGCCATAAGTGTTAGCTTACAAGACACAACTTAAATTATCTTCTTAAAAAAAAAAAAGCTGTGAATTAGTGTCATAGGATAAGCTAGCAAAACTCTAGTAAATTATCACTATGGAGATAAGTGACAGGGATGAATTCATCCCTAAGAAAATCTGTGTTGATATGTTAATATCTTTAAAAGGAAACCTTTATTGTCCTCAAAAGGAGTACTCACTAACAAAAACAGTGTTTGGAAATACAATGGGGAAAAGAACAGGAGATTTTCTGGTAAAAACATTTCTTAGGAACAATGAGTGGTCTTTGTAAATTTCAAAACTGCAATGTCATAATAGTGCTTAAATAATTGAGAAGAAACACATCTATAGTTTCAACAAAGCTACTGATAAACTGAGAATTAAAATCCTTATAAAGATTTAATGTTCTCCTCATATGTATGTGATGTTTATCAATGCAGTTGATTTTCAGTGTGGCTAGCTTTATATAAATGCAAGCTTTTTACAATACCTAATTCCTCCTCCATTGTAGAACCTTTATTTTGTGAACCAGAAACTCCCAAGACTCTGTTGAACAGTATGGAAAAGGCACTGCCCCAAACACCTGAAAGAAAGGAGAAACAGAGAATAACTTAAAATGCATTCATGCTTAAAATGAGAGACAGACAGACAGACACATTTGATCACTCACCCATTAAGAAATGCAAGGGATTTTCTTCATATTTTTTCACAACTGTTCCCATAAAAAACTTGCTTCCAAATAGGTCAGGAGCCATAAAGGTACCATATTTTGCCATGCCAATCTCATATGGACTAAATTCAACCCAATCTAAAAGTATTTTAGAAATAAGACCCTTTATTAATAGGAAAATGATACAGGGACACACATAGATAATAATAACTCAGACAGCACCATGATTAACCTCACTGATTAGGCTAGCTAGTAAAAACATTACCACATATATGACACCATGTATGGTTGAGGGGGAAAAGATGAAAAAGACAATCTAAAAAGATCCCTTCTTGTTGGCACAAAATTAATACATTTTTCTGTTTAAAAACTCAGACATCTTTTGCACAGTTTATCTTAACTTTAAGATTTTAAAACTGAAAAATTATCAGACATAAAATCTATTAAGGAAACAAAAGAAATTAAATTCTTTAGGATAAATCAAACCCTCAAAAAAATGGGGAAGAAGTATTGTCTGTGCCATAACTTTTTTCTATAAATCATTTATTCTAAAGTCCCAACGATAATGTAAAAGACGTTATTCTGATTTCTTAGCAATACACTGAGATCAGATGGAAACAGCCAGGTACACTGCACAAGAGCAGCCCTGGAGACAGACTGTCTGGGAGCAAACCCTGTGCTGTGGCTCACAAACTGTGTACATAACCTGATTACATCACCTATCTTCTCAGGTCTTCAGTCCCTAATCTTAATAATACAAATAAAATCGGTAGATGGTTTGTAAGATTAAGGCCCCAGGAAACAAAGAAATCAAGGAAGTTATAGTTCATTTAATAGCAGCCACTGTAATGTTTGTACACTGTCCATAACATGATCTACATTTAAGTAACTCTAAAAAGGATGTCTGGGGACAGACTTTTTGCTTTCCTAGTTACCATTCCTTTAGCTTATTACATGAACTCTCTTTTATGATTGCCTCCTTTGAAATAATAGAAAAGTCTAGTGCTGTAGAGTCTATCAGACATATCATTGTCACCACAGGCATCATCACCAAGGTGCTGCACCCTCTCCCTGGATCTCCACAGTGACTTCCTAAAATATCTCAACCCTCTCTTTTTCCTTATGCATTCCAACTCCCCCATTTTCACCCACTGGGCTCAAAATAAACTTGGGGAAACAGAAAGGACAGAACACCAGGATCAGTTGAAAGCCTCCTCCTGCATTCTTACCCTGTGATTGAAAGGCAGCTACCCTCCATCTGCTCACGTTGAATAATCTCAAGTCAAATTTTCTATTACACATCATATTATTCCATCCTAACCATGCAAGCCCCTAACCATGCAGGCCTTTAATCACGAAAGCCCTCTAGGCATTAGTCAGAAGTCAAGGCCATTTCCACAGGGTCTTATACTTGATGTTCCTTTCTACGATTGCATGGCTTCTCTTAACATTTAGCTTGAGGACATTGTTAGAGATTCCTTATAAAGCACCCACATCATGTACTCCCTTCCCGACTCCAAATAGTCTGCCATTCCCATTTTTCTCAGTTTACTTTTCTGAAATGATATGTCCCAAATATATTATTCAACAACCACAGTACAACAACCACAACACAATCCACTACACTTTCTGTGACTATCTTGTGGTAAAACTTGAACTGAACTCAATGTGGGACAAGGGTCACTCTTCCTACATTAGTTATCCCAGTCAACTGGGAATGCTGACACCTTCCATTGGAGAAATACCAGGCTGTCTATTAGACTCCATAGGGATAATGAGCTACATCAATTATGAGCACAATTTTAACTTCCAAGCCTAAAACATTTGAATGTCCAAGAAGTGTGCTGTCATCATTTTAGAAAATAGACCATGCTTCAGATGTACAGTTTACTCAAGGGAGAAGAACATTAGCCTTTTAAAAAGGAAGTTGTAAAATCCTAATTGCGATGAGATAGTGTTGGCTCATTCAAGTCCAGGCTGAATGGCACATCTAAGGATGCTCCATTGGAGAGAGGCCGGTTTAGACTGAGGAGTGTGGCATTGGTGAGGCAGGACTTGCACTGAAGCAGAAGCTAGTCAAGAACCTCCTTTGCAAGTGTTTTAATTTCTAACACTGTCTGGGAAGCTAACATGAATTTCACTTTGATTATCCCTGTGGAATTGCTGCTGTTGGCTCATACACTGTGATGACAGACATTTTTAAAATGCAGGTCTACCCTCCAGTCCTTGTTGAAGGCCTCCTCCTGTTATTCACCTCCAACCCTCCAGCTGTTGACTCACACATTTCAGTTTCAGCCTCTGTCCTGTATCCTCACTTGCTCATTCCCCACATCCTGTTCAGCACTACACTTGGATGCTCCATCATCACCTCCCACTACCCCTGTCTGAAGAAAAAAAGAAAAAGAAAAAGAAAAAAACCTCATCACCTTCCTCCATCTCTAACAACTTAGCTACTCTGGGAAACTACACTATCACAGCCCAGATAAATGTACTATTGATGTTCTATTGATTGGCTGATTCACTGATTGCTGAAATCTCTGACTCCAGATGTACTGGCATTGAGCATCTCTACTTGTCTCTTCCTTGAAGACTATCTCCTTGGTCTCAGGATCTCATCACATTGATTCAAAATTAACTTGGAAATAAAAGTTCCTGCTTCTAACATCTTTCCTTTCTCATCTACCTGAATTAACTTACCAAGGGACTTTTAAAAACACTTTTAAGAGATTTATTATTTTATGTTTATGTGTGTTCTGCCTACATGTATATCTGTGTGCCACATGTATGCCCAGGGCCACAGAGTTCAGAAGAAGACACAGATCCTTTGTAACAGACAGTAAAAATGTTTGTGAGTTGTCATATGGATACTAGGAACCCAACCCAAGTCTTCTTCAAGAGCAGCAAGTGTTCTTCAACTGCTGAACCATCTCTCCAGCCCCTCACCAAAGGACTCTTTTGTAAAAATGCCACTAGCCCAGTAATTTCATTGCCTAGCCTCAAAGCAATAACTGTTTCCCATTATCATAAAACTAAGACAGCTGGAGATACAAGTTTTCCTAACTCCATACTGTATTCTTTCTCATGGACAGGGTCTACACCAGCATGTGTGCAACTCCCAGGCTCCTCAATAGGGAGCAAAGAAATGTTAGTGACTTCTCAGAACAGACTGTTAGCTCTTTTTTTAAACATGTCCATGCTGTTCCTATTCAAAGATGCCTTTTACCCTCAAGTCCAAATTAAATCCTATTCCAATCACCCAGGTAAAGTATTTGTATGACTATACTAAAGCTATATAATGCTATCCTATATCATATCTACATACTTCAACCAACAATTCTATTTCAGATGTACATTATTAATTTGTTCAGGTTTTAGTTTTGTGTCTTCAATGAGATTATACGTTCGGGAGAGGAAAGGCAATGAGTTTCAGAACTATGGTTTCTGTTGTAATAGCATGAAACCACACATGAAGATGTACATCTATAATCCCAACAACTTGGGAGTTTAAGGCAAGTAACATGAGATGCATATTAAGGTATTTTCTCAAAATTGATTAATGCCCAATCCATAATCATAAGTCATACTCAGTACATGTAAGTTATTCACCTTTGGGAAAACATAAATGATGTTTTAAATCTTCTCAGCAATGTAACAGAGTGGAGGAGTCAGAACATTTAATGGTTTAAACACTAATGTTCATTAGTTGAAAACCTTCCAAAGGAAAAATCGTCTAAATCTGTTCCAAGAGTCTGAAAGAAAAACATGCTCTGGTATTTATGAAGCAGAATTGTTGATAAAACTTCTATTAGTTGATTAGGGTTTTTGGCATTCTAGAAAATAATTCACTGATTTTCTTAGCCTTTCTCTTCTGAAAAAAGGTGTTTTCAAGCAATAAAGACACATTTTCACTCTTCTTTCTATGATTACTTGAGTAAAGCTACTTGGTCATGTTATGCAACTCAGAATGGCTTATCTGGGTACCAAATTCCCATAGCTAATGGAAGACACAACTTGACCTTTCTTATCACAGAGACTTAACAATGAAGGTCAATGGTGTGTGGCATCTCATAGTCATATTTCCAGATCAGATCTATGCAGACCCAAGATCTACAACCAAAGAGGAACCTGGGCCATTAGCTTCCAGAAAAACTACTTATTCATATTTTAGTTACTTTTCCCTTGCGGATGGTTGTCAACAAAAAGCTCAGAGAAAATAGTTGCTAATGTGAAAAAGGCTATAGTAATTGTGACAATAATAAAATACTTCTATTTCTACAACTGTCAGTTTTATGTATAAATCAGGAATTTCCATTTTTAACTTCCTCCACATGGTAAAGGTAATGGATAATAATATTTAAAATAGCGAGAGATTAAATGACCTGCCAGATAAATTTTAATATAAAAGTTAAGGCTTGCAAATTAAACTCTCATGCTCTTCTCACCTTATCTCAATGCTTGTGGGGTAAAAGATGATTTCTCCAACTACCCTGATCTCTTACTAGAATGCTCATGCTAAGGTACCAGTAAGAGCCCAAAATTTCAAGTTTTTCCAAAAGGCTAGAGGAGGTACAATTTCATCACAGCACTTAATTCCTATATATAATAAAGTCTCAAGTCTACAGTATGAACCACACCTTGGTCAAAGCTGTGGTCCTTGTTGCTGTTGGGCATAATGTTTATGCCTAATGCACATCTCCCTCCAACTTTTGACAGCCCGGTAATTAAATGCACCTAGATATAAAAAATCCTATTCATTTTTAAGATCTTGAAGAGTGATATTTTTCTTATGCCATTTTTCATAGAACACTCTAGTTTCTTAAAACATACAGAAAATTAATTGTTGTTTGCCACTGAAGTAGTTTCTATATTTCATCACATGCTTTGTCAAAACTTTATTAAGAGATACATGAATACAGGCTATAAGAAGTTGATGGTAATTCACCCCCAAATAGCTGAATTCTTCCTCCATTTCTTTAATGCTTACTGCAAATTTCCCAAACAAATGACAAGCTCTTACAGATAAAAACTATATGTTGTAGCAAGAGAGAGGAGTAACTCTGAGAGCCAATAAAACTGCATCCAACACGGTCAGTAGCCAGATAAACCAATATGAAGCTATTAAAAAAACTAAGGCTTTCCAATGTCAGTTCTCAGTTCTACTGTGGACTACCCTTAGGCTGACCACACAAATCACACCTTGTCCCTGAGATTTTACTGGCTCTTCTGTGGATCAAAGTTAAAAATACTTATCTCCCTAGGTTCCAGTGAAAGTGGATTAAAATAATAAATATGAATAGCAATTCCTGGAAACCATAAACTCAATAAATCCATAACACTAATAAATACTTGTACATTAGTGAACAAATCACTTCCTATAAACTATTAAGGATTCTTACATGAGAGCATTTGACCAAGGTAAAAAGAGAAGTAGATTACAAAAGCATTATGGATTTACATCTGCTAATCCATGGTGCATTTTTAAGAGCTCAATGTGAATGAAATTACTGAGTAGTTTATCCCTACAGTCAATGACCTCCCTGTGTTGTATATGACTGTGACTGGGATTCCTCTGGAACAAATGCACTTTCACAGCACCCAAGAACTGACACCATAAAAGAAACAAGCAGAACATTATTATTAAAAATAAGGCATTTTGCCTTTCAGCCACAAGTATAATCATGGCTTTAAAACACCAGGCCTTAGTCAGGCAGTGGTGGCGCAAACCTTTAATCCCAGCACTTAGGAGGCAGAGGCAGATGGATCTCTGTGAGTTCAAGGCCAGCCTGGTCTACAGAGTAAGTTCCAGGACAGTCTTCATAGCTACAGAGAAACCATAACTCAAAAAACAAAACAAATCAAAAAAAACCCAAAACAAAACAAAAAACAAATAAACAAACACAAAAACAGGTATCCTACTACCAGCAGTCATCAGAAAATGTACCATTCAGCAACTGACTGCATTTACTATTAAGTCTCCATTTCAATGATTTAAAGGAATAGACACCACGGGGTCTTGTCAAAGACCCTTTCCAATCAGAAAAGTCATCTAGCTTATTATTTTTTACATTTCAAACTGTCTTAAGTTACAGAAAACATAGTATAAATAGTAACAAACTGCTTATGATTTTTTACATAAAGAAAATCATTAGAAATCTCCATTTCAAGGGATGATCTGACTAGTAGGACAACATACCAGCAAACATCAGCTCTGACACATCAGGTTTGACATGGAGACAGGTGAAGAGAGGCAAAGGGCACCGGGCTGTGCTGACCTTTTCCTTCAAACTACTCAGGGTCGTGTTCATTCTCTGTCCACATGTACAAAAAGAATGAAATGGCTTTAAATGCATAGACATGGAAATAGATAAAAGCTATTTGAAATAATATGTTCAAGCAAATTATTTGAACTTTCATAATGAAATTAAGTCCTATCATTTCTGAAAATCTCTGGTCTCAAATAGACAATAAAAATAAAGCTCTGTGGGAAAAGTGGAGGAAGACTTGGAAGCCTTGGTACTGGAAGCTAATTCTTGGCTAGAGTCCCTGGCATAGGCTGTCCTGTCTCCCCTGCTTTATCTGCAGATGAAATGTCACCCAGTCACCCAGTAGTGACACATCAAAAAATTTGTTTCCTGTGTCCCATTTCCTTTTTTGACTCTTACCAAACAAAGACTATGATAATTACTCTGCCACCTTTATTTATTATTTTAAAATATGCTATAATATACATACATACATACATACGTGTGTGTGTGTGTGTGTGTGTGTGTGTGTGAACATGTGCATGAGTGCAAGTGCTCATATATGTATATCTCTTTGTGTGTGGACATATACATATGAGTGCAGGTACTCATAGAGGCCAGAGGTGCTGAATCCTCCTGAACCTGGAATTACAGGAAGTTATAAGTTGCCAGATATTGATGATGGGAATTGAACTCAGGTCCTCTGCAAGAGTAGTGCATGCTCCTACCTGCTGAGGAGAGAAAATATCCCCTTTTTGTATCTTTAATAGTACTTGTATTCACCATCTCACCTAAAGAGATTACCATTCATGAGAGGGGTGGACAGTGAAATTATTTTCCAAAAGGAAAATATAAAAGTTTCTTCATACATGTCAAACTAACAATAGTTTTAATGAGTTGGTGAGTTTGATGTAAAGAATCCTAACATCTGGCAGAGCATGTGTGTTTAACACACACAATGCTCAAAAAATAAATGGAGTACAGTAAACTGTAAAAAACGTCTTGTATCTGCTCTAATGTCAGACATTATAAAATTAATGTATATTGCCTACTACAGTTAAAAGGATTATGATTTGACCATGGCTTACATTTTGAATTAGTGTTTCTCCTATTAGCATCCCAAAGATGTCTGTAAATGTGACAGGTTGACCAGAACTTTTCTTCTTCCATAAAGACTCAACATATCTTTTAACTTTCTGTGGTGTGAGAAGTAAGAGAGGGTTGTGGCTAACATTTTTCATTAGCTCTTCATTAATCTCCTCTGGACCTTTTTCTGGAAAATCAGGGTGAGAGTACAAGGTTGACATGTACCTGTAAATAAGTCAAAACATCATTAGTAAAGATAAAGGACATTCCATAGAAGTCTCCAAAGAAAGGAGGCACTCTCTAGCACAAGATAAAGATATGGTGGTAATATTTGGCTAACTTCTCCATCTGGTTGAAGGTATTAATTTATTTAAGAAATAGGTATGTCAATCAGAAATTATCTGTTCTATGAAGGCAGCAAATTAGGGGAGAATGAATCTATGAGGGGAGAGTTCTCACAGTTGTCAGGGAAGCATGGCCAGACCTACTATCCACTAGTCTGCCAGGAATGATTGTTCTTATCATACTTACTGGACAAGGAT
This sequence comes from Phodopus roborovskii, assembly GCF_943737965.1. NCBI lineage: Eukaryota > Metazoa > Chordata > Mammalia > Rodentia > Cricetidae > Phodopus > Phodopus roborovskii. The sequence continues at coordinate 22,101,055 of NW_026126433.1, forward strand.
GACAACACTTTTGAGTCATGTATAAACTGACCTTTTTGAATGTAAAAGCAGGCAGGAGTCAGGAACTGGATAATCTCACTTTCCATGATGCTGATCTACATGGAGAAATTGTGTTGTCCACTACTGTGGATGAACGGAACTCATAACAAATGTTTTTTTTTTTTTTTTTTTTTTTTTTTTTTTTTTTTTTGCCTCTTTTTAAAATTGTGCAATGGCCAACAAGTTAAAATCCAAAACTTTGCCAAGATAGAACTTAAGGCTATGAACTTAGGTCAAACACCCTAGAGAACAATAAGGCCTTTCTGACTGATGAGGCCTGCTGGACACCAGATATGTGTCCACTTCAAGTGATACCCCAAATCCTCAGGAGCCTGAAATGTATAATCCAAATAAGAAACATTCTGTTCCTGGTCTTCTTGCTACAAACCAAAAATTTTTAGTATTGTAGAGCTCCTACAGAAAGATCCTTTACTTAATCTGTTTCCATTAATAAATTCTGATCAGCTTCCAGAAAAATACACTTTTATTATTACCATTTTCAGTCTTGATACACAACCTGCAATATGCAACAACTTACTGTCTGGACAGAACAAAATACAATGACAGATACTCCATAACCCAGTCAAACACATTCATAAAGTAGTACATGTTTTTATCTATATGTATACCATCATGACTTATCATCTAGTTAGGAAGGGGAGCCTAACTCTGAAACCTGCTTTTAGGCACTATTCTGGTTAAATGTTCCTATCTCTTGTCTTAAATATTCATAATAGCTTGCAAATACTCTTTTCTTCTTTTTAAGAAAGAATTGGTAAAGTAAATAATAGACCCATATAATCAATTGATGGGAGATTTCATTCTGTATATGTTTCTCATACTGGTTAATGAATAAAGCACTGTTGACCAATAGGAAAGGAAGATAGGAGGGACTAGGAGAGGAGGAGTCAAGATGGAGAGTCTGGAGAAAGCAGAATGCTGGCTGGCTCCCCAGTAAGAGAAGACCACATGAAAATGCATAGATCAGCAGAAATGGGTTAATACTTAAGACAGGGCTAGCCAATAAGAAACTAGTACTGGGCCAATAACATTATATCACATACAGAGTCTCTGTGTGTTATTTGGGGCTGGCGCAACGGCAGGACAAGACTGGCAGCGCGAGGAAAAACCCTACTCCTTACAATCAATTAATAAAAAAGAATCAGAATTTAAAACATGCCCTATCTTCTAGTAAACTCTATTATTTTTTTCATTGATTTGTTTTTATTTCTTTGGTTTGTCTTGTTTTTCTTTTTTTCAGAGTCTCTCTATTATGTATCTTTTGCTGTCTTGGAACTCACAATGTAGACTATATTGGTCTCAAACTTGGAGAGATCCACTGGCCTCTGCTTCCCCAGTACTGGAATTAAAGACACATATCACCACATTTGTTTTGTTTTGTTTTATGGCCTCACTATGATGTAACTATGTAGCTTAGAGTACACTTAAACCAATAAAGCTACTGCCAAAGCCTTTGTAATTGTTCCCTCACACTGGGTACATTTAAGTATTTAAAAATCTTACCACAACTCTTGTTAGTACAATCACCAAATAACTATAAATGTATATCATAGAGTACCTGAAAGATACAGTCTCCATCTACTTGGATAATTATCGAAAAGTCTATATTATGATTCATACTCATCAACAAAGACCCAATGCTTTAGACTCCGCTAAGCTTTAGAAGATGCATACATAGCTATAGTTATTTATATTTAAGGACATCAGAATATTTGAAAATAAAACATTCTTTAGAGACTCTCATATACTCAGCTATGAAGATATCCAGATTATAGCTCATTCTTTCTGAGAGTTTTATAAGGGAATTATTTGTTTTATTACTAAGAATAGTTGAGGATTTAGCTCTGTGGTAGAACACTTTGATAGCATGTAGGAGGCCCTGAGTTTAATCCCCAACACGAAACCAAACAAAAAGCAACACAAATTACTAAGGATAACTTACTTCCATATCAATGACTTACTAAAATGTATATTATTTATCTTCACATAGATTTCATGTTTTTGAATTATAGAAAGTTTAACTCTAAAGCTGTATCACATGCTACATGGAACATTAAGTCTTTCTGAATGAGACAGAAAGAATGTAAGCAAGGAAAGCAAAACTTCACATCAGAGATTAGTTGAGTCAGAATGATTTTTTTTTTTTTAAGGCCAAGTGAAAGGGATTGGATGTAGTCACTGGAAGCTGCTATTCCTTCTGTGCACAGACAGATATAAGTATCCAAATTCTATTTACATTCACTACAACTTCTTCATTTATATTTAGCTGAATTTTGAATGAACCAATATGAACTGTAACAAGTACTCTTCCCAAAGGCTTGCCACTAGCAGGATCTAAAGGCTCACCTCCTGCCTTATATCTCTCCCAACGTTTGCCTATTGTTATTGCAAAAGAAAACTCTTCCTTAGTTGTGAAAGGTTTAAAATCTCCAGAATGTATCCATGCATACAGCTGTGAGCTGGCCATTCTTCTGATCACAAGGAGAATGGCTACCTTCTATGCCCTGTTTCTATTCTCCAAAAGTGAAGGAAACTCATTCAGTTTCACTCTACCTCTACTTTTCATTTTTCTCAGGAAGTATTTGGCTGAGGGATTTAATCTCCAATATACAAAAACAAATCACAAACACCTAGACTAGTTTATTGGCACTGAGTCAATGGTCTTTGTTATTCAACCCTTATGAATACATATTCCTTAGAATTCACAAGAGTGAGTTGGACGTCCTTACCATGATATCATTGTGTCTAGCTGGATGTGGATTTTGGCTCTAGTGGTAACTAAAAAATAGAATAATAGGCAACTAGTTTTTCTATGAATCTCTTTAAGATTAAATGTCTTTCTTTGTGCCCTTGGTTTAACCCAGAAGAAAATATAATTTGATTTCTGCATATAAGACTACCCAAAGCTCACATAAAGAACTCCAAGTGATAATTCCACAGATAAGTCTTCATTTTCATCTCAATTATACCAATCAAATTTCTAAAACAGAGTGTCCAGGGTATAATTTCTATAGAGCAAAGAATGAACTAGTCTTATATTTACTTATGTAAAAATCTGGAAGAACTTAATTATAACTTTCAACTTATTAATATAAGATACCTCATTGTTTCAACATAAATTGATTTAAATGTAAATATTTTCAATGCTGTAACATCCCTGAAGGAAAAAAATACTAAATACAATCCCTATCTTCAAATCCTGTAGCCCACAGTGCAGATTTCAAAGTATTAGTGCCCTAGCCCTTGGACTCGCTGAATTAGAACCTTTAAATTCATACATTCAGACTTTTATACTCAAGAATGTGCCAAAATAGTTATCCTTCCCAATCAAGAATCCAAATAACATACAAAGACCCTTCACATTGTTCTAGGAGTCCTCCACACCAGTGAAAATTTTAAATATCAAATTTTGTTAGCCAATTTACCTGATGGGGCCCTATTCCTATTGTCTGAAGACATGGAGACACTTTGATCTCTCTTTAGCAGGTAATTCCATACAAATATGGTGATTAAAATTACATAATATTTATAAAGCCCCTTCCAGTGCTACAAGATAATAGCTTCTCTAAGGAGGAGAATTTTGTTAAAAGCCTAGGCAAGAGAACACCGAATTACCATCATGACTCTCCTAGCTTACTCATGCCAAGTCTTCTGAGTTTAAACTTAATGAGTCACAGGAATCATCCAAAAATAATTTTAGAAATAATTACTGTAAAGGCAGCTACAGTTATAAGAGAAGCTTTGTCCAACCTGAATTTTGATTTTGTGATCCCAGAGAACTGTCTGGGAGGTCCAGGGCTACTATACATATATTTGTACTATGTACTATCATTTATGCCAAATTATGGTCATGTCTCCATAGAATATGAAGCATTACAGGAAACTTAAGTGTAATTTGTTTTTCCAAGTCTTCCTGAATTCCTTCCTCTGAACTTTTTACTTTCTTACCTATCTGTGTCAAACAAGAATCATTAACATGAATCAGCCCCAACCCTTCTTGTATCTCAGGAAATGCCACCTCCTCTCAGTGCAGTTTTCCCCATGTGTGCATTCTACCTTGTAATCTGTCTCTGTCTGTGTCTTTCCTGTCTATAACATATGACATTTTACTTGCTTGTCTTCAACTACCTCTATGTGCCGTCCCCTTTATCCCAGGCATCTACCTAAATATCCAAGTCTCTTAAATTTTTAAAAACAAAACAGGTAAACCTTATAAAGTCCTCAAACACAAACTTTATTTTTCCCCTAACTGGCCAGGATTTTTGTTTGTTTGTTTGTTTTCATTTTTCAGTTTTCACATTGCCATACTTAAATTTCTGATTTCAGTTAATGTAATTTCATGACTAAAATAACTTTTACTAACTTAATTAGACAATTCCTAATTAAAACCACATTTTCCAAACTCAGGCTAAGCTTGGACTCTCACCATCCCTGACCTCTGGGACCTATCCTTCACCTGACTCTCTCTCTCTCTCAGGCCTTCTTGCTGATTCTATTAGTTTTCTTCCTCCTCTGTCACATTTTGGTGTTCTCAGAATTCTACAAATTAAACTACTGGGTACCATAGCTCAGGCAGTCAGGTGGTAAAAACTGTGGAATCACTAAAGCTTGCTATACAGATACAATTTGGCAAAAGGAGGTTATAGAGGAAATCTGGTGTCAAAGAGAAAAGCAATGTAAGTAGCTAATGGTGATGCAAAGGACAGAACAATCAGAGAGGACAAAGTAGAACCCTAAAGGAGGACAATATATGTGATTGTCACAGCACTTAGCTCCAAACTCCACCAGAAGAAATCAAAGAAAATATGTACCAACAAATATAAATGTGAAATGGCCTATAAGTGAACATTTATTAAAAAGATTTAAATAGAAATGGAATAAAAATGATGAAGTTAACATTTAAAGGGAAAAAAGGTAGAGCAGACATCCTGTCTATATGAAAGTGTGTACAGATTTAAAATCTCTTCCATTGCATATGACTTAGTCTCAGGTTCCCGAGAAGAGTACGTAAGAAGATATTGTCCAAATCTACGACAAAGGAAATGACTACAGATCTAATCTATGTCACAAATACATAATTCTACCTAAAGAACTAGATCATTTATTGGGTGCATTTAAGAAAATAGACCTCTTGCTGTATTTGGTAAAGAGCAAAAAGAATCAAGTAAATATTGAGTGAAGAAATAAAACCATGCAGAGGCAAATAATAAAATTATTCGTAAGAGATTGGACAGAAGGGTCCAAGTGTTTTCACCACATTACTCATTCAAACAGGCAGGTGCATGCTCCTTCCTTCAAGGGAAATAATGACAGACTACACCCTGTCTTCAGAAGACATCAATCATGTTAAGGGTACAATGACAGTGGCAAATGTGGCCCTGGGTTATTAGTTATTTAACCACAGAACCTGGTTCAAAATATATAGGTAAAATTTTTTAAGAAACTCTACATTATGTACATAGGAAGCCTTTATAATGTGTAAGAAGAGGATAGTTAGCTCAATTGTTTAGAGCATGGTACTAACATCATATTATACATATAATATAGTATAAAAAATGTTGGAATATGGACCTTAAGGCTGGTGTATCTAGTGATGAACAAATCACTTGACCTGTTAGTCAAATTTTCTTTAGGTAAAAAAGGAAACTTATATCCACCTCATGGGATGAAATGACACAGACACTTTAAAATGCTAAACATATAAACTACAACAGTACAGTACGTGAGCTTTACCATGGCTCAGTAACCAACTCAGCCTTTTAGGTCAGAGGTAGACATAATGAAATAATACTCTCATTTGAGACATAGGAAGAAGACCATCTATTTGATTTCCATCTATCTATTTCTCTTTGAGGAGATTCAGGGTTGGGGTTGTTGTGTGGGGGGGGGGAGGTTCAAGACAGGGTTTCTCTGTGTCTCCCTGGCTATTCTGGAAACTAGCCCTGTAGACCAAGCTGGCCTCAAACTCAGAGACCTACCTGCCTCAGCCCCCCGAGTGCTTGGATTAAATGTATGGGCCACCACAACTCAGTCATTGATTTTCAATATGTTGGTCTTGGGTAGACACATCAAAATGTATGTAGTATCTCTCTGAAAATGCTATATACATATATTTACAAAAAGGGAAATTCACATGACATGAATGTTATCCGTGGAGGTGTTACAGTGATCCACCTAGTTCAGTTGAGTTTAAATAAACTTAAAGGACTAATTTAATATTTTGTTAGATCGCAAGCAATGAGGCCTCCTGCATCTGTGCTGCTCAGAGTCATTTTCTCTTCTGTATTTGCAATTTTTTTTCCTATTTGCCCTAAAGAGGAAAATGAATACCTAGTGAATCATATAGACTTAGACATGTTTTCTGGAGGACTCCAAATAAGCAAATTATAGGAAGATTAAATTAATTATGGGTGGAGTATGCTGTTCCACTACTGTCGTATTTATCTAAAATTATCTTCAACCAGGCTATCCTTCTTTTATTTTAAGTTATTTTAACTACAATTTTTGGCTTTAAAGAGTAAACAGATGGCCGAAGTTTTAACTAAATATAAACGCTCATTATAACAAGACATCCTTAAGCTGACTGTAGCATCATACTGAAAGATTTTAGTAATTTGAAGTTAAGATTCAATTTTGTAAATTGCCATGTCCTAACATTTGAGCCGGATAAATTATAAATCTTTAGAAAAAAATAGAATTAGAAATGTATACTTACCATGTGGAGCCAGAAAGACCAGCAATGTAGGTAGCACAATCCAAAATCCCTGATTCGTACAGTGCCTTCATCACACCAGAGAATCCCACCATGGCCCGGAAACCCCCACCTGAACCCAAGATGGCCACCACAGGCACCTGGAAGAAAGCAACACAGAGACTGTATGAACAGCAAGACCTACCAATTAACTCATTTCCAGTTTCAACTCTTAAGGTTAAAAATGTTTCACATATATTACTCACGTGTAGGTGACATTTAATTTTTTTTGCATGCTCATTCATTTTAGTTTGTATATTTAATGTTTTTAAAAGGGTTTCTTTTTAAAAATCAAGAATAAAAGTCAACTGAAAAGCAGATATTATTTTAAATAACAGTTATAGTAACAACCATCACAGCAAAGCTCTGTGCTTGTTCAGTCTGTTGCAGTCTGCAGCTGGCTTTCAGGACCATTGTTTCATTTGGTCCATCAGATAACCTGAAAGGTCTAAACAGAGTAATGATCCTGCTCTCAGTCTCACACAGCTGACAAAAGCAACCTGTTGGTTGGGTAAGCAGCTTGCTCTCAAGGTATATTCACAGGGAGAAACTTTAACATTCGACGACAGAACTGAAGCGGGGACTGTAGTCAGAAGCCATTTGAAAGCTAAGCACCTACAATAAAGGCTACATCCACAGCTAATAATTAGTACAGTCGAGAATCAAACTAATGTCCAAGGAGCACTAAAAGCCATGCTCCTTCTCCTTTGGCATTGTTACAGAAAAAGGAGAGATTTATTGAAAGAAATTCTGGATGCATAGGCAAACTTTATTTCATACTCGTGTATAATCAAATAATATCAGCATATTCTGTGTAATGCATGAAGAGTAAATTTGGATTCTAAAACAATCTTCTGAAAAATCACTCTGAAATAACAGAGTAATAACGTGTGCATCTGTTAGTCCTGGCAGCTAGTTGAAGAGAATCAGATAAGAAATGCTGTTAAAATGTTTTTAGGTTATATTTGGACATGGCATCATTAATATTTGCATATAAATGTGTCAAGAAATACCTCACATACTTTCACGTAGGATTACAGGAAATGAACTTACATTTACCAAAAAAATCCTGTGTTTTGATTTTCAGTGTGCTGGTATGGGTTACATCTCTCTTTATGTATGAGAGTGTGGATACCCATCTCAGCCCTTCACCAAGGGAGAAGTTGCTCAAATTAGAGACACCCTAATAACCAGCTTACTCATCAGATTTAAATTCCACAGCAACAATGATGGAAGAGAAAGATACAGTTTAGAGAAATTACTAAGTGGACACATAGAGCATGCAAAATGGCATCTTATTTCAAAGGGTACCAATAAGTAAAAGTCCACCCCACTTAATCATAAGAAGTTGCATGTTTCAGAACAATTTCTGAATGATCAAATGATCAAATTTTGATCAAAATGATTAAAAACAGGAGTAGTTGTTGTTTTAAAGCTGAGTATTTAGGATCATAAACTCTTAGACTACTAGAAACCTTAACTATTTGGGTTCTCTCCAGGCAGGAAAGTGAGGATATTACATGTAACAGTTATTGTCACATGGTACTATACAATCAACAATAGCCCCCAACACTGTTTATAATGAGCTATTCTGTTAAGTAACTAGTATGTATTCTACACATTTTGCTGGATACATCGCAGCCTTGATGTTCATTTCATTGACTATAAGAGACATCATCTCCACTTTATAGTTGAAGTATTGCAGAATGTTAGTTTAAGGAGTGTTACATTTGTTTATGGTGTGGAACACTTATTTTAATGATGCAAAGATGTGTTGTATTCTTTAATGTTGCTTGTTTAACTCTGTGAAGCTGTGTTACTTTGCCTGTCTAAAACACTTGATGGTTTAATAAAAAGCTGAACTGCCAACAGCAAGGCAGGAGAAAGGATAGGTGGGCCTGGCAGGCAGAGAGAATAAATAGGAGAAACCTGGGAGGAGAAAGAAACGTAACAAAAGAAAACAAGGAGAGAAGGACGCTAGGGGCCAGCCACCCAGCCACACAGACAGACATGGAGTAAGAGTGAAAGTGAGATTACAGAAGTAATAAAAGGAAAAAATTCTAGAGGCAAAAGGTTGATGGGATAATTTAAGTTAAGAAAAACTGGCTAGAAACAAGCCAAGCTAAGGCCAGGCATTTATAAGAAAGAATAAGAAACCATGTCATGATTTAGGAGCTGGGTGGCAGCTCCCCCCCAAAGAAGAGTAAAAAGAGAACAACAAAAACAACAACAACAAACATTTTGGCACCCAACATTGGGCTAGAGTAACAATACTGAAGCACAAGTTTAACTCGTAAAATCCTTCTGAACAGCAAGAGCAGGACAGGGACATCCTTGACTTGGAGGCTTTCTTAAGACAATTCTTGAGAGGAACAACCCATTTTTCCACACTCAGAGGGCAACTATGAAGTACTGATGAGAAAATGAAGATATTTACAGGGAACAGGAGAACAGGAGACTAAGAGACACAAAGGTTAACATGATAATAAAGAACGTTTTATGGTAATGGATGGTATTGGTCACATAGTCTGCGGTGTGGATTATGTCTAAGTTGATTATTTCTGAAAAGAAGGTAAGGGGTAGCAAGAGTCAAACCAGAATTCTAGAAATCATCTTCAAATACATAAATTTCACATTTTTAAGTGCTATTATACTTCACTATCCATCTATTTCAAAACAAACAAAAACAAAAAAAAAATCCAGACAAATTTGATTTCTCTGGGAAGATTTACTATTTCTTTTTTTCCACTAAGAAATGCCAATCAGGGGTGGCAGCACCAACTGCTTTTCCAAAAACCCAAGATGAAATACCCACTGGACATCCACACTAATATACTAATGTGGCCTGTGGACATGCACACTAATATGGTCCATGAACATATATAGTAATATGGCCTGCAGACAACCATACCAATATATCAAATGGGTTTACATTAAGAGACAAATCCTCTCATTTAAACTTTCATCACTTCATTCACAGCCAGATATTGGTGTGCCTCTGTTTTGGAACCCTGATATTCTTTTTCTCCCTCTCCCTCCTCCCTTTCTTCTTCCTCCTCCCTTTCCCCTTCCCCATCTATTCCATCCCTCCATAAATGTAATGCTAACTCTGCCTAATTCTGTTACCTAGATCACATAAAATATTTATTGAGTGTCATATTTTAGGAGATATTCCATGATACTGGAAATACATAGGTAAACATCACAGACCTCCTCACAGTCCTCATCAAACTTATATTCTGATGGAGAGAGGAGACAAGTACTTTTAGATATAATCATGATAGATTCTGAAAAACAAAAATGTAATTTTAAGTGCCAAAGAAGGACGTAATGCAATCAACTTCATGTTTTGAAAAGTTCACCCTGAATTTGGGGTATATAGAAAATGGCAAGGAGGAGGAAAGTTACAAGAGGAGATACAGCGAAAAATGATGCTGCTTTTAGTTTTAGGAATGCTGAGATGGAGAAAATGAGAGATTCATTAGTGATTAAATCAAATACAAAAATAAGGAGATTAGATAAGAAAATCAAAGAGCCATGATGAAGTAGAGCAAAGTGAAGGAACAGTGTTTCAAATACTAGGAGGACATCTGCCATCAGCAGCCGTGCAGTTGGGAAAGGTGGAATAAAACAATATTGGCATCTATTTGTCATGGAACTGATGCCGTAGAACAATGAAGGCAGATGCAATGCCTGAAGCATGAAAGGATGCCAAGTGAGCTGAGAATAGCATATGTTTATTTTTATATAAAATATCCAAGCAGACGCTGACCACATAGATGAGGAGGGGACTGAAAGGGCTGAATAATTAGCATACTATGGTTCCTAAGAAAGGCTTGTGATATGTGTCTGATGTGGATCTGCATTTGAAAGAAAAGGAAATCTTTTCATTAAAGCATGAGAGAAACTACAAAGGAAAAGCATAGGCTGCATGAGTCAACCTTAGGGCAAAAAATTAGAAGAGAAAGATTTATGGATGTCTTATCTCTTGACTTTAATTTGCCTTTGATTAGGAGCCAAGTTATTAGTTGAAAAGAATATTGGGGGAGCTGAAGTAAAAAATAAAAGGGTTACAAATAACTGAACAGCAAGTAAGGAGCCTAGGATTATGAGTCAAGAATCTTCTGATGGGGGGAGAGGACCATGAATGTAGAGAATGGCCTTTGCATTCCAGCAAGCTCATTCCACACGGCATGGCCAGTACTCTCCCATCTTCCCACAAGTTCTAGCATCCTCCACTCACATCTGTTCACTTAATACATCATTAGTTTATTTTGCTTAAATATCACTTGTCCAAACAAAGGTTTAAACTCACTAAGGAGCTTTAACTGCCACCCATCTCAACTTTTATCTTCTCCAGAAGCTAACACAGTTGTCTCAATCAGTGATAGAGGACAAAAATCAAAACAACTTGAAATACAATTTCTAGGCTCTAATGGTCCAACAATAGCAAACAAAGATGGAAACAAAAAGAAGTTATAGAATTGCTGGCCAAAGGTTTATTATTAAAAGTAAATGGAGGGGGAAAAAGCCAAAAAAAAAAGTGAGTGGTATGATAAGAAGGCAGTTTTTCCAAATACTAATAACCAAACATAATAACCTGTTATAAATTTCTCAAGAGACCTGTCAGGATGACAAATATGATGCACAATAAAAAAGAATCAGCTCTCTACATTTTTAAAAATAGAAATTTAAATGGAGTTTCACTTTCTCCCTTTGTTTCTTTCTGGCAGAAATCCCTCACAAGGAACATTGTACAGTTACTTGGCTCCACAGTAGTCAAAGGCATGTGAACTTCAGCAACTGGCTTGCCACATCATGGCTCCCTGAAAACATAGCTGGAAACTTGCCATCACTTGTGGCCCTCAACTAATACCTGTTGGAAACAGGATCAAATACCCATACATAAACATTGAGTCGAACTAGAACCAAGATGCAGATGGAGAGGACAAGATCAGGTGGCAGAAACACATATAGACAGCTTACCTGAACAAGGAGGAGCTAACGGCCACTAGACTGATAGCTGGGAAGCCAGCATGGGACTGACTCAGGCCCCCCTGAATATGGGTCTCAGCCAGAAGGACTGAGCAGTCTAAGGGACCTCAGACAGTGGAGCCAGGATGTATCCCTGGTGCACAAAAGGACTTTGCGAACACATCCCCCATGGAGGGATAACTGCCTTAATCTAGAGACAGGAGAGAAGCCCTAGTCCCTACTTCACATGACCTGTCAGATCTCCATTTCACATGACCTGTCAGATCTCCATGACCCCAACTGGATAGCATTCCCCTACATATGGAATTGGGGTGGGGGGATGGGAGGGGAGGGTGGTTAGAGTGCATATGAGAGGGCAGAGAGAGTAAAAGGGAGGGAAGGAGGGAGGGAAGAGGGGAGGGAGAGAAGGAGTGAGGGAGGGAGGGAGAGGGAACTGGGATCGACATGTAAAATAATACATTAAATTAAAAAAAAAAATGCTTTGACTCCAAAATTTAAGTTCAAGGACAAGTTACTGGGGAAAAGGATTTCTATTTTTGTTTCCACAGAAAATGAAAAGATATGGATTCCTTCCAGACTAATGTGGTTTGATCAAGCCAGGCCACCTGAAACATAGTACCAGGTGATCCTACATTCAAAACAGCTGGACAAAGCAGCCTGACAGATTAAGGCCAGGATTTCTAAATCTTCTTCGAATTCCCCATGACAGCGCCCCTTACCAGCAGGAAGTAGTTTGGAAAGAACAACGCCCAAATTCCCAAATATTGTGTATAAATGTTTGTTTTCATTTAAATGGACTTGGTTATATAAAATAAAAAAAAGGTAGACTGATGGAATAGAAAGAAAAATATAGACATAGAGTATATCAGGTAAATGATAATAGATACATACATACACATACATACATACATACAAAGATGGATAAGTAGGTAAGTAGGTAGGTAGGTAGGTAGGTAGGTAGGTAGGTAGACAAACAGAAAAATAGATTGAAGGATAGATCATCCAAAAAGATTATAAAATGTATTACTGAATATTTACTATAAACAAAAATGTTAAAGAAAATTTCAAATATTGTACCATCAGTAAACTTCTCAACTATTTATTCTAAACTCTATAAGTAGAAATAATTTTTTGATTATTTGATCAATTTTAGATAGCATTTTATAGATGTCTGCTCCAAAATATGAAGAATTTGAAACAAATTTTTTCACCTCTTTTAATATGCAATTCAAATCAGTTAAGGAATGTTACTAAGAATAGCTAGGAATACCTTATTTCTTTATACTTCCCTTAAGGGTGTTTTTGTAAAAAGGGTAGTACTTGTATGCCTTATTTAAAAAAAAATAATGTATTGCAGATTATAGAGATATGGGGAAGCAGTTAAAAGCACTGGCTCCTCTTTCATAAGACTTGGTTTCAATTCCCAGAATTCACCTAACAGCTCATAACCTGTGTAACTCCAGACCCAGAGGATCTGAAGTCCTCTGCTCATCTTCATGGGAGCTACATGCATGCAGTGAACAGACATACATGCAGACAAAATACCCAAACACATAAAATAAAAATAAATGGAAATATTTTTAAACCTATAATATGGAATATACATTGTGTTGCATCCACACAGTGAGAAGGCTGTTCGGAGCTAAAAATAAGAAAGAAGCTACTAAATTGTGAGAAGATGCAGATCAAGCTTAAATTTAAGTGATTATTATGTGAAACAATCCAGTATGAGAAACTTTACATTATCTGACTGCCCCTGTACAAGATTCTAGAAACAGGTAAAACTATGAGGAAAGTAGAAACATAAGTGGATGTCAGAGGTTATGTGAGAGGGAGAATTAACTAGGTGGAAGGCAATGGATATTCAAGACAACAAAACTATCCACCTGTTCTATAGACATGGTCATTACACTTCTCTTCAAACCCATAAAATGTACATTAATTGAAAACCTTTACATGAACTACAGACTTTGAGCAATTTTGCACCACGAGTTCATTGATGCTAATAAGTGTAATGTTCTGATTGCATCCCTGTCTTCCCTGGATTTCCACCTTGTAGACAGTATATCATAGGACTTCTCAACTTTGATAATACACATTAGCCAATTTCCATATAAAATATCACATGCATGCATGCATGCATGCACGCACACACACACACACACACACACACACACACACACACACACACTCAAGTGCATGCATGCATCCCTTTAGTTTGGTTTCTAAGACTAGGAAGTCATACACATATGTGAATGGAAAGCATTAGGGGACTTATCCATGTTTTTTTGCTCAGTTTTTATGTAGCACTAACTACATAACTACTACAGCTTATAACTGTTCCCAAATATGATCAGCACTGAGTTGAACATCCTTAGTCTTTTCATTTTAGAACCACTTATTGTATATCAAAGCTGAAGAAATATTGCCCATATTGAGGGATATACTTGAAGAAAATACTAAAAAGTTATCATTAAAATGTAATGACACTTAAATTTTTCCAACTCACATCACGGGTAGAATATAGCCCCTCACTCTTTTCTGGACCCAACAGTTTCTTCATGTTCTCCTTTATGTTCTCTTTCCGCTGCTGTCTGAAAGCTTTCTCCTGATCACACAGAGCCATGCTGAACCGTAGGTCTGGGCATGAGCTATGATGGAAAATAGAGAGGTCAATGGGTCAGGGTTCCCAGGAGCCTTATAGTAGAGTATTCAACCTCTGAGATCCCTCAAAGCTGCATTAATACATTCTGATTGTTTCCTTCAAACCATGCTCAGGAAAAAACAAAACAAAACAAAACAAAAAAAAAAAAAAAAACAAAAAAAAAAAAAAAAAAAAAAAAAAAAAAAAAAAAAAAAAAAAAAAAAAAGAAAAGAAAAGAAAAACCAAAAAACCAAAAACAAAACAAAAGACTAAATCTTGGACTTGAATACTTCTAGTGTCTGTTTGGAAGGTATGGCCATACTGGGAAAAGTATGTCACTAAGGGCAGTTTTGAGTTTTCATGCCACTCCCACTGTGTTCTCTACTTTGTGCTTAGGGATGGAGATATAAGCTCTCAGCTGCAGCCTCTGCCTCCTGCCATCTGGTACCTCTGCTTCATCATGAACTCTAACCTTTTGGAACCATAAACTCAAAATAGAGTGTCTTCTGTAAGTTACCTTGGTCATGGTACTCTATCATGGCAGAAGAAGAGTAGTCAAGACCTATCATATATGAGGGCACTGAAGACTTTCAGAAGTGTTTCAGTACAGAAGACTGCTTGTGGCTTTGGTCAGGAGTTCTTCCCCTGTTCCTACATCCCCACTATCCTGCATCTAATACCCACTAACATCACAAAGTGTTTAATTCCAAGGGAACATGTTTGCAGAGATACTGTCTTAACAAATTCCCTTGTCTAATGGAGGACTCCCTCGAAAAGGGGAGCATATCATAAAACAAAACTCCAGATAACCACAAATACAAGAACATCTACAAGACATTTGAACACATTATTTACTAGCAGCAACAATTTCTTAGAAACATGTACCCACTAAAAAACACGTCAAGCATAATGTATTGTGACAGCTATGGAAGAAAATATTATACATTCTTAACGGCCAATCACAAATGGGAAATGGGCATAAAAAATGAAATTATTTCCATGGGAATATATTTATGTTACTTGAAGGAGGGCCCTTGCAAACAAGCAATTATTCTGACAACTATTACTCAGCTTTCAAACTATTAGAAAAGTAAGAAAGGAGTATTACAACTTGGCTTTTTTTATTTTGTGAGTAAGTATATAGCTAAAGGAAACTATTATGATACTGTAACATATTTAAAGTTTTATTTCACAAATAAAGTATTCTCTTTAACAATATCATATCCAATATTCTTCATCTGATTAAATAAATGAACTTACCAAACTTCAAGAGACATTTCCAGAATCATTTCAGTGACCTATAGAAAGAAAATATTAACTACATGAGGTAATAAAATAGATGTGCTTGATAGAATGTGAACAGGGAAAATGAAATGTGAATGACAAACTAAAAAAATAAAGACACAAAAGAAAAGCAGATCTTTCTTTACAGACACATTTGTCAATTCTTGTTGGTTATTACACAGCCCTACATGATAAATTATTTTATCAAGTATTAGAATTGCCTCTGCCTGATTGTTGGTGTAACTGCTATGATGGTTGTAAACTGCTTTCTAATTGAATCCGAGGCATGATTCACAGAAGGGAATTCATGCCTGGTACTGTAAACCTGATCAAAAGCTGGGGAGGTGATTTGCCATGGGGTAAGGTCTACTACTACTATTTTACTAAATAGACACCGTGTCAAATGGCCTTCTAAATATTTGTTTTTACTTATGGATTAGTGCTCCTAGGTAGTTTGGGTCAGATAAGCTTCTGTTTGCAGTGGACAACAGTTAACACACAGACCCACAACTGGTCAATGTAATAAAAATAAATGACTGTGTTGAGTGCCCATCACAAGATAGAACATCTATCTCACCCACTCCCAGTTAGAAAACATAAAGGAAAGGGTGTTGGAGAAAATGTAAGAGCCAGAGCATAGGAATGAGTGCTAGGAAACACCATCTTCTGTGCATTGCATAGCCATTGATTGCACTTATGAACTCACAGAAGCTACGGTTACTGTCCAAGATCTTCACAAGGTGGAACACCCATCACAGATAGGGGAGGGACTCATTAGACCCCACTCCTTCCTGAGCAGTGACTAGCAGTTAATTGATGCTGAAGGGTTGGAAATCATTTTTCTCAACAGCCACTGGTATGTTACCTCTGCTCAAGTGAATAAACGCTTAGCCATGCTCATGTAAGCAACCCTCATTAAACTCAATGCTCCACAAAAAAAAAAAAAAAAAAAAAAAATATATATATATATATATATATATATATATATATATATGAAAATAGGCAGAAAAAGAAGAAGCTGTTCCAACAGGAGTGGAAGAGAGATGACAAGATGACAGAGGGAATGAGATAGAGGTGTAATTTTAAAAAATCTATCATATACATAAATGAAACAATCAAAGAAAGGTAATTTCTTTAACAAAGAAAGTAGTGCCTTGGCCTTGGCATTTTCTTCCTGCACAGAAATAAAGTACTCAGTTCCATGATTATTATTAATAAAACATAAAAATGGCTGAGATACAAAATAAAGTAACACTTCTGTTGTGAGCACTGTTTGCATGTTGCTTAAGGTTGCAGATTCAATGTCCACCACAGCCAGGAAACTAAAGCAGTCTCGGTGGAAGTTCACATGTGCATGTATGTAACAAATTGGGTTGGAACAGGGACACCCATGTCTACTGGGCACCCAGGTCCAGTCTCCAAGAAACATCCACCAATGCAATGGAGGTGGGAATCTGGGTTTTGCTTTCTCATGGGTACTTTTGAGCCAGTCAAACTGTATGTTATCAACCATACAAATTTCATTTAACTTAAAAGGGAGTGGCTAGTATTCATAGAGCAAATATGCATGAAAGGATACCTTTCAAGGAAGTACATCTCTCCTGTATTGAAAGACTTATGACATTAGTACTGGTGACATTAATACCAAATAATCTCTCTTAAGACTGTTGCAAGAACCAATGGGAAAATGTCCTGAAAGTTGCTGTATAATTTTAAAACCATGCTAAGATTTTTTTTTATCATACCAGTTACCATAAGAACAGGGATTACAGCAACTGCTCAATCACTACTACAATATGCTTCTTGAAATGTGAAGGACATGAGTTTAGAACCATCAAAAAAAAAAAAAAAAAAAAAAAAAAAAAGCTAATGATCATTAGATGTATTGCCTTTGGAGTTTAAGGTATGGGGAGAAGACAAAAGGAGCTTTTCAAGGTTTAAAGTAAGTTCACAGATGATTCTCAGTATGGGCTTTTTAAGTAAAAGACAGTAAAATCCATATAAAATTACATTTTACAGTGCACTGAAGTTAAACAGGTTTCTATTACTAGTTCGTTTCTGGGTATTTGGAACTGATAAATATGTGTTGAATGCTCATGTGATGTGAAGTATGCCAGACAATCCTGTCCCATCAAAAAAATATCCAATCACTAATAGAGATAAAATCATGAATTGGTCAAACCCAAAGAACAGTTTTCTGCACAACTTTATAAATCTTAATTTATGAAAGAAGATACAGACAATACTTTTATAGCTGATGAAAAACACTCTAAAAATTCTAGGACATTGTGGTACATTATAAATCAAAAGTAACAGGATGTAAAATAATTACCATCTATTAATGGGAGCAGTGCCTAGGCCACAGCCCAGCACATTCATTATGCCTAATTTCCAACTTTGAAATTTCAACTGTAATCTTTCCCATAGGGAACTGAGAAAAGACTTTATATTGAATAGTGTTATCATGGTTATTTAGTACAATTAATCAGGCATAGATGATAAAAACTCTGTTTTATAGTTATTGCTGCTGCTGGTTATTGTTTGTTTGTTTGCTTCTTTTTGAGACAAGGTCTTACTATACAACCAGGCTGGCCTAGAACTGGTAAATATTCTTTCGTAGCCCCAGAGCTTTGGAGTTAAAGCCATGTCCCACCATTCCTTGGTCTATATTCTGTTTTGTAAAAAAAAAAAAAAAAAAAAAGAAAAGAAAAAGGAAAAGAAAAGAAAAAAAAAGAAACATGAAAGTTGTCACTAAAATGAGATTAGACAAAGCATTTTGTTCCAGAGGGCCAAATCTCCATGTATAAATGGACAGGAAATGAACTATCTTACAATGCTCTATTGCAATGTTTATTACACAACAGTAAATATTTAATGAAGAGCTGAATTTCCACCTGCCAAGTCCTGGACCAACTTACATATTAAAATATTCAGTGCTTGAAAGTTTCCAGTGCCTCATTGCTCCATTGATTTAATAAACAAAACCGAAATTGGTTATGCCATATTTATGGCTGTATTTGTGTTCCTAGGAGAATCCTTTTTCTATGCATGTTCACCAGCATTTCTTAGGATATTCTGATCATAGATAGAGGAGAAGGCTCTTAAGGGAAAAGCAGAATAAGAGTAGGTCCAGGATGTTTCCTATGTCTTTTAACATTTTAGAATGTGTTCTTATGGTTCTCATCATGGGTCAGACCCTCACTTTCTTGTTCAGAAGGAAGTTTTCCCTGCCCTGCCTCCCCCCACAGTGCAGTATGTTCAGACTTGCTAGGAAACCCGATATTCACAATCTCTACATCTTTTACCTGGAACATGTCATTCAGCTAAAACAGCCACAAAAATATGTGCTTCCTGTGAGGCATTAAACAGTGACACACTCCAAAGGGCTCTTCATCTAGGGCTTTCCCACTGTAGGTCACAACATTAGAAAGAAGGGGGACCAAATCTTCCAGGAAGCCTCCTAAACCCATGATTCATAATAAGGGGCCAGAACAAGTTAGAATTCCAATTTCGCTAAGAATTACAAATGTAAAAACCAAGCTGCACCAATTACACATTCTTGTGGAAACTAAAAACCTTTTCTTTGCATTCCACAGGGTAGAAAAAATTTGACATCTACCATGGAACATGTTAAGTCAGACAAAGTAAAGGGAATTGGAACAGGGCTTATAAAAAAAAAAAAAGAACATCTCATACTTTAACATAAATTTAAATGTACCTAAGCCATTGATTTTCTTGTTGAAAACTGAAACTAAAGCAGCAAATACGGTAAAAGTACAAAGAGGTACTTTTAAGTTATAACATTGAAAATATCCATACAGTCAAATATTTTAAGCTGACAATCTATGATTTCAGTAAAGAGTGTTTTGAGTATTCTATAACATACTTCCTTCATACTTTAATATTTGTATTGTTTCCTTTCAATAAATGATTAATTTCAAATTTTGACCCCCTACCCTGTTCATTCTCTTTTATTTCCTCTAGGTATAAACAAAGGCAAATGACTGCCATATTGACAACGAAACTATTTACCTCTGTCAAAGGAATGACAGAGATATTTTAAGTGTATATTTACATGACCCGTGCAAGATAACAAAATGAAAATTTGAAAGTTAAGAATCACTGTACCCTGCCTGTAATTCCATACTGTGAAGAACAAAATACAAGGAAGGACATGCTGAGTGAAGACGGGGGACTACAACTCTGCCAGTGTAAAGTAGGCCACAGCCATGAAAAGACGACACTCATAAATACCATTTCTAATATATAAAACTTGGCTAACATAACATTAGCATTTCCTACCAGGACTTATCTATGACTCAAGAATTCGGGAAAGCTGTTGTCCAGAGGATACTCTAGGCAGCTTTTAAAGATGAAGAAACTGCACTATTTTTCCTGCTGCTTATGCCTCTTTATTTCCTATGACCTCACAATTCTTCGACTTAACCTTTACCAAATATGGACATTAAGTTGGAATTATGAAGAGCCAGTTAATTAGTAGCTTCTGCACAATAACCCAGGTTTCTTAGAACACTGCCAGCAAGCCACTTTTCTCTCTCTGGTAATCCTTGATCTCTCTCTCTCTAGCTTTGTATGTTAAACTTTACTATTTTCATTGTCGTCTAAGCAATTCTCAGGATTTCAGCCTTTAACATAAGTAAAATTATTCAAACACCTCTGGCTAGGTACTATGCTGTGGCTTATAGCTAACTCTGATGTACTTCCTTGATAGAACTTACTGCTAAGATAGGGAAACCAAGAATGCAGGAATATCCTAACATACCTGTAATTCAAAAGTTATCTATTGTGGAGATATGAGATGATTCACCCCAGTGCCTACTGCTCAAAGACAAAAATAAAAATGCATTCTATCTTAAATTCAGGAGTCTTTAACCTACACTTGTACTATACTCTGAATAGAGACCATCTGATGTTTTTGACATCTGTCTTACTTAGGGTTTCTCTTACTGTGATGAAGCACCATGACCAAAAGCAACTTGAGAAGTAAATGGTTTATTTAGCTTACACTCCTAGGCAACAGTCTATCACTGGGGAAAGTCAGAGAAGAAAATCAAACTGAGCAGGAACTCAAATAGGGCAGGAACCTGGAGGCAGAAGCTGATCCAGAGGCTATGGAAGAGTGCTGCTTACTAGCCTGCTCCTTCTGGCTTGCTCAGCTTGATTTTTTATAGAACCCAGGACCACCAGCCCAGGGATCAATTCATCCACAATGGGCTGAACCTCCTCACATCAATCACTAATTAAGAAAATGCCCTACAGTCTTGTCTGTGGCCTTATCTTAAAGGAGGCATTTTTCTTAATTAAGCTTCCCTCCTCTCAAATGACATTAGCTTGTATCAAGTTGACATAAAACTAAACAATATAAGAGCTTAGACAGTGATTCCCAGACTTTTCATGAAATTGTGGCATCAGTGTAGGACTGTATGTGGATAAACCTATTAAGAAAAGGCAACCATGAATCAAGTACATTGAATGCACCTAATGAACCACCTCATTTTAGATTAGCAAAAATGGTGCCCTGTAAAGCATTGGCTGGCTGTGTGGTTGATGGCACAGTGGTATGGAAATGGTACTATTGTTTTCCTACTGCTGGCCAAAGAACACAGCCCTGGTTTTTATATCCAGTGTTAATTAAAAGAAAAAAATATTCACAATTTTTTAAAGTATGACTTCTACTAAATGGATCACCTCTATACACACTGAAATGTCAGAAAACCCTGCTGAACATCATACCCTGGGCCTCTGTAGTTAGTGTCTTGGTGTCTCTCCAAACTCCATTTTGTCTCCTACCTATCATGGAGTCACAGACTTCACACAAGACAGTTCTTCAATGAAATCACCCTGGCACAACATTCTGAACTCACACTCAAAACTCCTATTATTTTAAAGCTTTTCCCACTCTCTCTTCCACAGAACTAATTTTTCAAGTCATAATCATGACTAAGCAAGGCTGAAAGCCATCAGCCAAAATAGACAAACGCCACAGAAAAATGAAACATGGGTACTTCTAAGCATATTCCTAAGCAATAATACTAACTTCCAAATAAAGTCAGAAAATTAAAACATAGTGTAAACCTGAGGCTAGAGAAATAAAGAACTATAATTTCTCTGACTGGCTTCCAAACTGTAGCATTTTCGTGGTTTGTTTGAAGTGGGCTATTTGTCTATACACATCTAACTAACTTCTGAAAGATCTAGAGCAGTGGCTCTCAGTCTGTGGTTCCTGACTCTTTTGGGGATGAATGACCCTTTCACAGGGGTCACCTAAGACCACCAGAAAACAAAGATATTTACATTATAATTCATAACAGTAGCAAAATTACAGTTATAAAGTAGCAATAACAACAATGTTATGGTTGGGGGGTCACTGCAACATAAGGAAACGTACTAAAAGGTTGCAGCATTAGGAAAATTGAGAACCACTGTACTAGATCATTTTGAACAAAAATGAGCTAATCTAACCTAAAAACTGTATTTGATGGATTCAGAAATGAGTGACTTAGAGTAGTCTGAATCATTTTCATATCAATAGTAGTATCAAATTCAACTCTACCTGTGTTTCAGTAAAGACAGACAAATAAGTTTAATATCCAGCTAAATCCCTTTCATGATGCATGTGATTCACACTTAGTTGAATTGGATCAGTTACAATTATAATGAGAGTATTTAATATGCATCTGGTGATTACTGGACCATGTACTGTCTTTCAGTATTAATGTTTAACCATAACCACAATCCTAAGAGATGGGTATTAGATCTAACCCTGCTTCATAGACGAGGGTATATGGAGTCATGAGTGTATGTCATCACTCAAACTAATCAGTCACAAAACACAAACTCCCACTAGTCACAGGCCCTGCCTCTGACACTAGCCTGTCCCAGCTGCTCTTGGGTGACAGAAGCGGTGCTCACTAAGCTCTACCTACAACAGAACAACACAATTGTGACTTGAGAAGTGCCAGTTGCTTCAAAAACTGTGGACCCAGCTCTACAGCTGACTATCCTCAAAGCATGGTGTTCTGAAGGAAGTCTAGGGAGGAACTTCCAACAGCAATTCCAGTTTTCCAACTCAGCAGCCCTCACCCCTACCAAGAAATTCCGTGACTCAACTCTTACACATTAGAGCTGATAACAGAGGTTTTCCTTGTGTCTGCCATCCTGCAATGCGACTCTAGTCACTTTCCAGGGAAGCATTCTGCTCTTATGGCATCCACTTTTTTTGACAATGAACTCAACACTTGGTATCTTTACATGGTAACTTTTTTTTCATTACTAACCCTTTCTTAGGAAAAAGCCTAGCCTTGCTTGCTCTCAGTTTCCTGTCACCTGGGCACAAACCTGCTCTGATTCACTACTCAAACTGGAAGATGCTGTCAATTCTTCCATCTCGCATGTATGTGCTTCTGGGTTCTGAGCCACTGAACCTGTTCTTCCTTCATGCATCAATCTCTCTTCATTATCCTTAGCTAGAAACTGCTTCCTGTACTTGCTGTGCCCAGCCAAGATGATGGCTTCCCCCCCCCAGCAGTTCCTGAAATCATTCTGATGAGAACTGTCCTCTACCCTGTGAGTGAGTCACCTTGGCCATGCTTTTCTTCAAGAACAAGCTGAGCCTTTGATATCTCCGTTACCCACAATGTACTGCCTTCTTTCCCTTTCGAACCTAGCCTCTTGCCATTCTTTGTTTTCTGTCCATACTGGAGCCATCCTCCTTCTGGCAGTTACTTAGCCTGTCAGACAATCTGGGCTTCTAGACTGTTATTATAACCATGGTAGCTAGATGTTATAATGAACATGGGTTTGCATAGCTTAGATAATTTAAGAAGCCTAAAGTCATGACAGAGGGTATGGAAACAATTGAAATACTCAATACATCAAAACAGGAAGGCTAAAAGTGTGGAGGCACCAGCTGTGTTCATTTAACCATTCCCTCACTCCCAAGGATGGCAAGCATCAATCCCTTTTGAGAAAAATACCCACAAGGACACACCTCCCACTAAGCCCCACTTCTTAATAGCTCCAATCTCCCACCTATCAACACTACCCCACATTCCCAGACCATAAGAAGGGTCTTCCTACCTCGGATATCTTCTGTCCTTAGCCCCTGAGATTCTTTTCTTAGCCACATTTTCTATAATGTCATTTGCTACCCTTTTCACCACACACATGTGCAAAACCCTTCATTCTTGGAAGGCAGCTATGCTCACCACTATACCACCAACGCCCTACCTAAAACCCTTCATTCTTATTCCTGGGTTTTTGAAGCATTTGATTTTCTCACTGACAGAAGCATATCTCCCTATTATAACTTGCTTTCAATATGGTTTACTATACAGAATATTAGCTCCATAAGGAAAAACATGCTTGCTTGTTTGCTCATGTTGAAACCAGCCAAAGAGTGTGCATTACTGGGTGTTCAGTGGTTATTTGTGAATAAATGGAGAATGGATAACAAACACAGCAAGAGAATGTTCATGTGACCTCATTTGTAAAGTACGAAGGCTTATTCCTTTAATCCTAGGCACATATTTGCTGAACTAGGCACACAGCACTTTAAATAATCATGTATAAATCCTGAATGGTACTCAATGATATTCTGAAGTGCTTAGCAGTAGAGCATGATGCTGTCTGACATCTGTTTATAAATGGACCCAAGAGGATCACCTAATGCATGATCAGAGATGAAAAAATATACCTTGATACATGCATAAGGACAATGTTAACTACAGAACATGATGGTAGTTATGTGCTTGTTCACTGAAGAAAAACTTGAATGTTTTATGTTTGAAAAACTTTATAATAAAATTTTGTTGAGCATTAGAATGCTTTAGAGAGGCCAAGGCCTTCTTTCCTGACTATATGAACTATAAACTTTAGTTGCAAACCAACTTCTATGTCAAACTGTCAGAAGGGTTGGGGGTGTTGTTGTTGCTGTTGTTTCATATTCTATCTATTTATTTTGTGTGCATGTATGTATGTATGCACATGGTCTCCTATGCATGCCACAAGCACTTTTATGTGAAGGTGAGATGACAATTTGGAGAAGTTACTTATCTCCCTCCAGCATGTGGTTCTTGGGTCAAACCCAGTTTCTTGGGCTTGGCAGAAGGTACCTCTACCCACTGAGCCAGCTCTCCAGCCCCTCTTTTGCTTTTAAAAGACAGGATCTAGCTATACAGGCTACACTGGCCCAAGAATCATTTTCTTCCTGCCTCAGCCTCCCTAGCGCTCACAATACAGGCATGTGTCACCACACCCAGCTCTATTATGTTGTTTGTGGAATTTTCTTCCTGATATCTATCACTCACTAGTGCTGAGTGATTACTCATTTGCTCATCGTTGTATCTTTACCATCCTTACAAGAATATGAGGACATTGCCCATCATGTCATCTGCTGTTTTCTCGTCATGAAGTAAGTTACACGGAACTTACAAGCTCCTCGCATATCACTTTACACATGACTATATACTTTTTAAACAGATTACTGGTTTCTTGAAAATGAACGTTCATGCCTCTGCAATGCTTAGCAAGTTTCAGGCATGCAATAAGAATGCACATTCTCTTCATACTAAAACTTGTCATTCTACTGACAAAGTCAGAATTTTGAAATTATATAATATGCAAATGGAAGTTTTACTCTTGCTGTTTTTATTTTTTGTCTGTGAAAGAAGAATTGAGAGTTTTATGGGGAACTCAGTCAAGTGAACTAAGCTGGAGAGCTAGGAGATAATGCATTCTAAGCTCTCATTTTAAGGATGAAAGTGAGACTCAGAGAAAAGCAAATGACAATTCAAACATCTGGAAGGAGAGCAGTGTCAAGACAAGACAAACAAGCTTCCAGACGTTAAACCCCCAAATGGCCAGAACTGGTCCTGGGAGTCATTCCCAACCAATTGGAGGTTCTTGTTGATTCTCCAGATGTCTCCTGGCTATAGACACCACTCTGTGTTGAGTCAGATTAACTTTCAGATGCCAAAAGTTTGAGGGACTTAGCCTAGTAATATCTTGACTTTTAATTTTTGTGCTTTTTTCACTAAGGCCAAGAGCTCTTCTTATTATGTCATATTGCTACAGCCATCTTCAGGGTTTATTTAAGTCTGCATGTTCCCAGCATTCCCTGGTGGCTCATTCTGTCTTACATGTCTGTGAGCTTTACAGGCAGAAAACCACCCACCTAGGGCAGATCCTATATCAAGTAGAGAAGAGG
This sequence comes from Phodopus roborovskii, assembly GCF_943737965.1. Taxonomy (NCBI): domain Eukaryota; kingdom Metazoa; phylum Chordata; class Mammalia; order Rodentia; family Cricetidae; genus Phodopus; species Phodopus roborovskii. Next base: position 22,127,017 of record NW_026126433.1, read on the forward strand.
ATGAGAAGGCTCCCATAGGACACTCCCACATGATCCAAGCAAGAGCCCCAGACTCTCCTCCCAAGGACCATCACAGCTCATCAATGCAAAGGATTGACTCCAAATACAAATTCCAAGAGACTCTAGAGAGAAAAGTATGAAGAAATGTTCTTTGGCAATTTCCCAGACACACTAAGGAAAGCAATTACATAACCTACTTTGAATTCAGGAATGTAGAAAGCCTCTATGGAGCTTGGGGGTTATACAACTTAACCATAGGAAATGACAGGAGAGGAAATATATTTTTTTCCATAATGTCTCCTTTCATAATCAGTCTTTTGGAGCAGGTATTGAAAATAAAAGGCCTGTTTTGGAAAGGCTAATCCATGCTTATAAGGTTCTCTTATTAAAATCCCAGGCAGGACCTTCAGATGTTTCTGACCACATCTGTGCTCTTTGCCCTACTACTACACTGTGTACTTGGCAAGCCCCATCTTGCAGCCTTCTTTCAAGACAACGCTTTTGCAATTGCTTCTGTCTAGAATGCTGGAAACTATTTCTCTGCCTCATGAAACACTAGTCTCTTTTCAAGTCATACCAGCAGCAAAAGCAAAACACATTCATCCATCCATAGTGCTTAACATGAACCAGCCACTGCTGTAAGCATGGTACATATATATATGCACATAGCATGTTTACTATTTATATGTTTCAATGATCATTACATACTGAAAGTAGAATGCACCGTAATTAATATTTAAACTATCTAAATGATGTACAATTTATATTTTATGCAATAAATTATAAAAAGTTATAATTAAACTTATATGGTATTCATTATGTTCTAATGTATACAGTTACCATAATAAATCCCTTATAAGATATTATCTCTATTTTCACAGGTGAATAAGATGAGCCACAAGGGAACTATTAAAGTTCCAGGATGAAAAAGATAATAAGTAATTCAAAGGCCAAATGGACTACCTTCAATGTCAAGGTGTTAACCGCTATGTTCACTGTTACAACTGTTCAAATCACCTGGGGCTTCCTTGTAGTGGGATATTCACTTTGTCTCCTTCTGTAGCACTGACCACGCCCATTGGGGGGGTGGAGCCATGCGGAAGTGACCTGTGGAAGGAGGTCGGAGGGGGCCAGAAAGGCGCCCTCTTTCTGGCGTGACTCGGAGAGGAGAAGATCGGGTTAAATTTCCTGGTGTTCATCTGTCTAGGTTGTAAGTTATTTCTCCCTAAATAAACATCTATTCGGCCTATTTGTTTATCCTGATCCTTATTTACCGCAATACTTCCTCTCACAACACAAACTTCCTTTATTCTGCCCTCTCATTAAACTCTATACATATATCATTGATATTTGTTTCAATGCATGGTTATTTAATATTACACACACACACACACACACACACACACACATCCAATTCCTTCTACTTCCCATTAAAAACTTCAATATCACCTCTAACTCAAAGAACTATAATTGAGGAAATAACTTCCTGTTCTTACTTGCCTTGTACAAACACAATGGCTGGTACATTGTAGATTTTTGATAAATGTTCATAAAATGGATGAGTGAATTAAATTGTTAAAAAGGTATCCACAAAGAAGTAGGGCTCACAACTGTTGACTGAAATGCCCTCCAGAGCAGGGAAAGGGCCCATGGAGAATGCACAGATGGAGTTTCTCAAATTCTCTGAGTGATCAGATCATGAGTACACTCAAGAAACCTGTGATCTTAAGTTAACTTCTGAGTTAGTAGTGTGCATAAGCCAGGTAGAAACTGAAGACACATAAATTAGTATTTCAGTTCTCTTAGCTTATATAACTTTATTGCCACTGATATTTGATAAATTGGGCACTATAAATAAGCTAGTACCAAACAATACCATGGATTATCCTGGGGGATCATTAGAGCTTGCAATAAGTTAGGCAGCATGGAGCAACTGAGAGTTAAGGGTGAGAGGTTTGTGTAAGTAGAAGAACATGAAAGTCATTCTTAAGATGAGTGAAAATGGTGTTTCCATGGACATGATAAAATGTTTTAACTGAATTGACCAGTAAACTGCACATCTCACCACAAATTCTCTAATTTGTTCCTTATACATTTATCATCCATTAAGATACAATGAGTTTGTTCTGCACAAATCATTTTCCCAAGGCATTTTTATTCATAAATGACTACCAAACTGTGACAACTACTAAAGTATAAAGATAATAAAAATAAACTAACACCATCCCTTCTGACTTCTCTCTGATGTGGCCCTAATAATTTTAGGCAGAATTATTTCCTTAGACATGCTTAGTCTATAGCAATATATTCAATATTATATGTGTGTTTATAATAGTAATAGTAAATACATGTTCCAAAAAAGTAGCACAAAAATGTTGAAATGGTTCGCATTTTACAACATCCTATTATCCCAAATGTTTTGTATTGATGGATCCTCCAGTACAGTCCAAAGCTACTGCTTAATTCAAATTTTATTACTTGGAACAACAAAAAATTACTGTCTTATTGTATTTATCACCTCAATCAAGGTTTACATATTTAATGATAAGATATTAGCATGGGGGTCCCTGGATATAGGTCAGTGGTGTTTGCTTAGCCCATGTAAGGTCCTGGGTCCATGCCCCAGCACCACAAAGAATAACAAGAGATCACAAGGTAAGGACAGGAGGTAAAAGAGCAAGCAGAATGAAAGGGAAAGCATTCTATAAAGAAATATAAGTTTTTAAACATGAAGCCAACTTTCTAAAATAAATCGATGCATATGGAACGTGGAATGGGAGGTGACTTTGCTGCTACTTACTTGATTGAAAACAAAAGGGACTTCTTTCTTCTCTCCCACCTTCATAGAAGATACAGGAAATGTAGCTGTGCCTAGGGTTTCATCCATGATGTAATTGGCATCCATCAATGTTATCTACAATGCAAAAAAGGGTTAAGCTATTTCCAGGAATCTTATCTGAAATGTCTATCATGAGGGACTAGAGTGATGGTGTGGCAGTTGTGAGCACTAGATGTGCTTCCAAAAGGAACTAATTTCAATTCCCAGTACCCATGGTGGGTCACAGCTATCTGCAACTTCAGTTACAGAGAATTTAATGCTCCTGTCTCACTTCCATGGGGCATTTTATGTACATAGTTTATACACACACATTCAGGCAAAATATTCTACACATGAAATTACAAAACAAAATACTAAAAACCTGCTGTCCGATTAAAAAAAAATAATGTTCTTGGCCAGGTAAGTTTACATAAAATCTTTAATACCAGCCAGCAATCAAGGGGCAAGGCAGGCCAATAACTGGAGTTTGAGGCCAACCTGGTCTACAAAGCAGGTCCTATGTTAGCCAGACATGGAAGAAAGAGTCTATCTCAAAAAAGTAATTACTATTTCACAGTTCCTTATGACCCTCAATTTTTTGGTTTTGCTTTTGTTTTTTAATTACAGTCACTCTAGACAATGGAGCTCTACACACATCCCCTAGTGGTCTCAATATGTAACACACAATACTTTCATTTTTTCCCCTTATCGATGACATTTCTATTTAAAGCAATAAATTGTACATATTTCTAATTGACCATTATTTACACAAATGGAATGTTACTATCTCTATGTTTTGAAATATCAAGGAGAAATTAATATAAAAAACCCAACTGTTTTAAAGAAAAAATTCCATGTAAATATGTACTAAAAGGAACGGATACAACTTCTATTCTGTTGCTTTTTGTTTTTAATCTCATCTTTAGAACAGAAAAATGCATCCTCTCCAAACCGTACAAGCATCCTGAAATTCCACGTGGACACTCACATGACTCATGCATACCATTCAAAGGCTCAGCAAGCAGGGCACCCAGTTCACAGGCAATGACAAAAGGGGAAAAAAGGCAGCAGGTAAAAGGCAAGGTGTCTCTCTCCTTAGGAATGAGCCCTGTCCACTGCCCCCGGATGATTCACTTACCTCCAAAACATTTTCCTGATTAGGATCCAAAATGAACTCAAAGGTCTCATTCCACACAGGATTTATGTCATTATTGAAGTGTCTTGTTCTCTTCCTGCTGTCAGGGGTTGTAGAGATGAAGAGTTCCACATAAGGATCTGGAGTGTCAACTATGTGCAGTAAATGGAAAGGAAGAGGAGAAACATGTTATTCATTGACCTCAGCTTTTTGTTACTATAAGTTGTTTATTTCCAGTAAGTTGTACACAACAGAACATGACAGCTTATACACTCCCTTCCTTCCATTGCAGATCAATGAGAAGGAATCATGTATAAGGCAATCTTCTCAGAAATTCATTCATCTTAAGGGACAGCACCTTGCTTCATCTAGCTATTCCACAATGACAGGAACCACACTCACCTTACTCTACAGCATGATCCTCTACACAGGACCATGATGGTAACAAGATCACAGGCACAAGACCCAATACTTGTCTACATTAGAAGAATCATCTTGTTATTTTGCTTACCAAAGAATGTAGTGGGAGAGGAGTACCACTGCTGGCAGGTTGCCCAGGGCAGCTCTAAGAGACGGCTTCCCTACCAGCAGTCGGCCTGTATTTATTATGGCAGTATTTGCTCAAATTACAGTGAGATGTCTTCAAAAACGAAAGCCTTTTCTATGCCACATAAAAGTCCACTTGATTCATGCTTGTGAGTGTTCCTTTAAATACAAAGAAACATCCACACATAAAGGAACTATTTTACGTTATTCCCACTACATTTATACTTAACTGACTCAAACTGTAAATAGTGATCATTTTCTCTTCCATGAGTCCACTGACTCCTTTGACAATCTTACAACATTGTTTATAGTCTTCATATGTATGAAATGATATGTATGCCTTATTACTAAGAGACCATAAATGCCTTAAAGGCAAGGATCATATCTTCTCTTTATGCTTTCAGAATCTGGCAATGTAAACCTACCACAGTAAAATACAAAGTCTGCTGCTTTTCTTTAACATACCCTGTCCCACGTGCCCATTGTAATTAGTGGCCACAAATACCAATAACCACAATTGATAGTTCTCGGTAGTTATTTTCAGCACACATTTATTTCAATTAAATCCCACATTACAATCCAATGAGTACTATAATTTAGTACATATTATGAAATGAACAGGAACTGAGAGGTGTCATGCAATCTATCCTCTGTCCTATAGCTAAGGGTCAAAGAAAGATCTTAGGGTCATCTAATTACATCAGCTGTGACCTTAATGACATCTTGTCCCTAAGAAATAAGGGAGAGATCATAAAACATGAATTTCCATGGAAAGAAGAACTGAACAAAAACAGGCAAGAAGGTAAGGCTATATGAAGATCTTTCCAGCCAATACTGAGCCATGGGCATCACTCACGGCAACTGGTACAGGTTCAGAAAGACTGGGATCAAGAGAGAACCGGATCAGAGAAAAAAAGAAATATAAGCTGAGCTATCCTGCTACCAATGCTAACTGATCCCTACTCAATACAACAGCCCAAGTTTGAGGAAGGAATTAGGAATTAGATCCCTGCAACTGGATCTCATGAGCTTCACCTATGACCCTGTGTTAAACTCACAGAATGAGGGTCATTGACATTGTCTACAATGCATCTAATAATGCGCTGTTCTGTACCAAGACCCTCAGGGATAAAATTGTGTCGTGTTATTAACAGCACACCATACAGACAGTGGTATGTGTGTCACTGATCACTCCCTTAGACTGCAAGAAGAGAGCCGACCTGACTCCTGAGAAGGACAGATTTAAACAAACAGTGGTCAAAGAAAATTAAGAAAAAAAATGTAATGAAAGGGTAGAACTGGCAGTCTTATGGAAGAGCAGATCCAATAAGACAAGATTCTTGCCCATCATCAGGTCAGTGTGATGAATAGATATCTACATACTAGAAGGCAAGGAGCAAGAGTTCTAAGGAAGACAAAAGGAACAAAAGCCAGGAGGGCAAATTAGAGCATCTAAAGCTCACATATAAAGGCTATTATTGTTTCATGGTTAAAAATAAACAAAATTGTCCATGGACATCTTGTTTTCTATAACTTCCTCATCAAATAATGTAATCAATGCTCTTCACTTATTCTTTTAAACACTCCTCACAGTTCCATCAGTCATTAGACTTTTTTTAAAAAGTACTATTTTTTGTTATGACTATAGAAATGAAATGGCCTTTGGAACTGTTTTACATTTCATTTTCTACCTCAGAGCTCACATGACATTGGGCAAGGGGAGCAAATCTCAATGTAAGGCTACAATAAAAATGTCCAGAGCATTTATAAAATTTCAGGCAAGTCTCCAAGAAGGGCAATGAGCTGGTGAAGTGTAGTCTAGGGCTCTTCATTTTCAATGTACTGTCTAGCTGACATGGATACCAGTCAGGATGACAGTTAAAATTCCACTTTGGAGAATAGCATTTCTTTTTTTTTTCTCTCTCTCTCTCTCTTTTCTTCTTTAGGGGCTAGGGGGGAATTGAGACAGGGTTTCTCTGTATTGTTTTGGAGCCTGTCCTGAAACGAGCTCTGTAGACCAAGCTGGCCTGGAACTCACAGAGATTTGCCTGCCTCTGCCTTCCAAGTGCTGGGATTAAAGGTGTGCACCACAAAGGCCTAGCTAGAATACGCATTTCTTACCTTTCATAACCCAGCATTTATGTTTCCTAGACCAGGAAAGAGAAGCTAAGAAACAGCAAGACAGCCATGAAGCATGATGAGAGAAATGCACAGGGATGCTTCTGCCTCCTCAACTTGATCCTTTTCCTCTACACAATTCTCCAGAGTTTAGGATGCCAAACCAAAAGCAAATCGATGTATATAGACAGCCATGGCATCCACAGATTATAAAAAAGAAACAGGTTTTCCTCTGTGGAGTATAAGTAAATGCATGACCTCAAAGAGAATATTTGTATGACACAGAAAACAAAATATAAAAAGGAACATAGCTATTTATTGCTCCATTGATTCAGTCCTTTTTCATAGGGCCACTTGATGGGGGTGGATATTCAAATAGATTTCCCAGGAAAATATAAAGCGGAACCCACTGCAATTCCCACTCTAGAATATAAAAGCTATATGGGAAGGGGAGGCATATGGATTTTAAACATTCATTCGTTCATTCATTCACGCAATGCACTTTTAAGCTACCACTGTATGCCAGGAATTGCCTGTCAAGAATTTTCACTTTGAAAAAGAGCCAAGCCCTAAGCTGTAGATTTGAATTATGAAAGTGAGTCAAAGACAAACAGCCTAATTTTAACACCAAAGTAAATGGGAGACAAGCAGATACACCACACTGGTGACTCCTAACTCATTAACCCAAGTGGTTATGCAAAAATCAGGTCAAATCATAGGTGGCGAAATTGCTATTTGAGGCTTGATATTTGAATCTTTTTTTTTTCTTTTTTCCTTTTTTTTATTTAAATTTGAAACAAGGTTGTTTTGTATGTCAATCCCAGTTCCCTCACTCTCCCATCTCCCCTAATACCCCCACCAAACCCCAGCCCATTCCATTTCTGCTCCCCAGGAAGGGGTGAGGCCTTCCATGGGGAGTCTTAAGGTCTGCCATATCATTTGGGGCAGGGCTTATGACCTCCCTCCATTGTGTCTAGGCTGAAAAAGTATCTCTCTATGTGGGATGGCTCCCAAAGTCCATTCGTATACAAGGGATAATGATCCACTACCAGAGACTGCATAGACTGCCCAGTCCTCTTAACTAATGCCCACATTCAGGATGTCTGGGTCAGTCCTATGCTAGTTTCCAAGCTATCAGACTGGGGTGCATGAGCTCCCCCTTGTTCAAGTCAGCCAATTCTGTGGGTTTCTCCAGCCTGGTCTTGACTCCTTTGCTCATCACTCCTTTCTCTCTGTAACTGGATTCCAGGAGTTCGGCTAGTGTTTAACTGTGGGTGTCTGCTTCTGTTTCCATCAGCTACTAGATGAAGGCTCTAAGATGGCATGTAAGCTGGTCATCAATCTCATTACTGTGGAAGGACATTAAAGGTAGCCACTCCACTATTGCTTAGATTGTTAGTTAGGTTCATTGTAGTATATCTCTGGGCATTTCTCTGGTGCCATATTTCTCCTAAAATCTAGAATGGCTCCCTCTATTATGGTATCTCTTTTCTAGCTCTCCTCTATTCTTTCCCTGACTCAATCTTCCTGGTCCCTCATGCTCATCTCTCCCCTCCACTTCTGCCCTTCTTTTTCTCCTAACTCCCTCTCCCTTCCCTCCATGCTTCCGATTTACTTGGGAGATCATGTCCCCTTCTCGAGGGCACATGTGTGTCTCTCTTAGGGTCTCCCTTGTATCCTCGCTTTTCTGGCAGTGTGAATTGTAGGCTGGTAATCCTTTGCTCTATGTTTAAAATCCATATATACCATGTTCGTCTTTTTGTGAGTGTGTTAGCTCAATCAGGATGGCTTCTTCTAGATCCATACATTTCCCTGCAAAATTTCAGGATTCCATTGTGTTTTTCCACTGAGTAGTACTCCATTGTGTAAATGTACAACATTTTCTCCATCTATTCTTCAGTTGAGGGGCATCTATGTTGTTTCCATGTTCTGGCTATTAAAAATAATGTTGCTATGAACATAGATGAATGGATGTCCTTGTATGAATGCGCATCTTTGGGTATATGCCTAACAGTGGAATTACTGGATCTTGAGGTAGGTTAATTTCCATTTTCCTGAGGAACTGCCAACCAGCAGTAGAAGAGTGTGCCCCTTTCTCTACATCCTCTCTAACATTAACTGTCTTTGGTGTATTTTATTTTAGCCATTGTGATGGTAGTAAGATGGTATCTCAGAGTTCTTTTGATTTGCATTTCCCTGATAGCTAAGGATACTTTCGTTCAGTGTCTTTCACTCACTCCATTGAGAATTCTCTATTTAGTTCTGTTCCCACTTTTTAATTGATTTATTTGCTGTTTTGTTAACTAGCTTCTTGAGTTCTTTGTATATTTTGGAAATCAGTCTTCTGTCAGATGTGGGGTTGGTGAAGATCTTTTCCCATTCTGTAGGCTGCCGTTTTGTCTTATTGACTGTGTTCTTTGCCTTAAAGAAGGTTCTCAGTTTCAGGAGGTCCCATTCATTAATTGTTGATCGTAGTGCCTGTGCTACTGGAATTATGTTCAGGAAGCTATCTCTTGTACCAATTCATTCAAGGGTACCTTCCACTTTCTCTTCTATGAGGTTCAGTGTGGCTGGGTTTATGTTAAGGTCTTTGATCCATCTGGACTTAAGTTTTATTCATGGCCATATACATGGATCTATCTGCAGTCTTCTACACACCAAGTATCCAGTTATGCCAGTGCCATTTGTTGAAGACACTTTCTTTTTTCTATTGTATAGATTTAGCATCTTTGTCAAAAATCAGGTGTTCATAGGCATTAACATCAGGGTTTTCAATTCGATTCTATTGGTCTACCTGTCTATTTTTGTGCCAATACCAAGCTGTTTTCAGGACTATAGCACTATAATAGAGTTTGAAGTCAGGGATGGTGATGGCCCCAGAAATTCCTTTATTGTACAAGGGTTGTTTTGGCTATTCTGGGTCTTTTGTTTTTCCATATCAAGTTGAGGACTGTTCTTTCAAGGTCAGTGAAGAATTGTGCTGGGATTTCGATGGGTATTGCATTGAATCCGTGTATTGCTTTGGCAAGATTCCCATTTCTTTCTTTAAAAACTCACAGTTCTTATAATATATGCCTTTCACTTGTTTGGAAAGTGTTACCCCAAGATATTTGATGTTGTTTGTGGCTATTTTAAAGGGTGATGTTTCTCTGATTTCTTTTTCAGCCCCTTTTACCATTTGTATATAGTAGGGCTACTCTCCTGCCACTTTTCTGAAGGTGTTTGCCAGCTGTAGGAGTTCCCTGATAAAGTTTTTGGGTCTCTTGTGTAAATGATCATATCATCTGCAAATAGTGAAAGTTTGATTTCTTCCTTTACAACTTGTATCCAGTTGATCTCCTTTGGTTGCCTTATTGCTCTAGCTAGTACCTCGAGTACAATATTGAAGAGATATGGAGAGAGTGGGCAGCTTTGTCTTCTTCCTAGTTTTAGAGGAATCACAATGAATTTCTCTCCATTTAGTTTGATGTTGGTTTGCTGTATATTGCTTGTATTATATTAAGTTATGTTCCTGTTATCCCTGATCTTTCCAAGACCTTTATCATGAAGGGGTGTTGGATTTTGTCAAAGGCTTCTTCATCATCTAGTGAAATGATCATGTGGGTTTTCTTTTTCAGTTTGTTTATATGGTGGAATACACTGATAAATTTCCATATGGCGAACTATCCCAGAATCCCTGGAATGAAGCCTACATGGTCATGATGGATGATTTCTCTGATGTGTTCTTGGATTCGATTAGCCAGTATTTTTGCATTAATGTTCATGAGGGATATTGGTCTGTAGTTCTCTTTCTTACATGTATCTTTGTGTGGCTTGGGTACCAGGGCAACTGTAGCCTCCTAAAAAGAGTTTAACAATGACTCTTCTGCTTCTATCGTATGGAACACTTTGAGTAGTATTAGTATTAGGTGTTCTTTTAATTTCTGGTAGAATTCTACACTAAAACCCTTTGGCCCTGGGTTTTTTTTGTTTTGTTTTGTTTTGTTTTTTTGTTGTTGTTGTTTTGTTTTGTTTTGTTTTGTTTTTTGGGGGGAGGCAGATTTTTGATGACTGCTTCAATTTCATTAGAGGTTACACATCTATTTAAATTGCTTATTTTATCTTAATTTAATTTTGGTAAGTGATATCTATCCAGAAAATTGTTCATTTCCATTAAGTTTTTGAATTTTGTGGAGTACATGTTTTCAAAGTATGTCCTGAAGATTCTCTGTTTTTCCTATGTCCATTGTTATGTCTCCCTTTTCATTGCTATTTGAATCTTTTTTCAAAGGTGTTTTTATTCTATTTTATGTGTATAACCATTTTGTCTGTATGTGTGTTTGTCTACCCCATGTGTGCCTGGTGTCCATGAAAGTCAGAAGAGAGCATCAGAACCCTTAGACCTGGAACAAAGGTTATAAGCTACCCTGTGGGTGCTAGGAATTGTACTCCGGATCTCTGCAAGAGCAACAAGTGTTCTTAGCCATTGGGTCATCTCTTCAGCCCTTCATCTGTGTGTGGGAGGAAGGGAAAGGAGAGGTCACAAGCAGACAGGGAAAGGGAAGCAGAAGGTACAGTTGCCTGGAAGGAACCAGACAGGAAATGTAAGTAAGTGAGTGGAAATGGAATGAGCCAATTTTTAACATGACCATTTTCAGTGAGTTTAAATTCTCAGTGCTTACCTTGCTTTAAATCATTTTAACTTAGACAAAACAAAAGGGGAAATGACACTAAAAGATATGAGTACCACTCTTATATGTCAAAATATCAAAAGACATTTTGACAACTTAGAATCCAGTTCAATAGTACCCCCTGTCTTGCCAGCATTTATTTTAGTTTTAAATACAATAAAAGTGAATAGCTTAAGATGTTTGTCAAGAGTAACATGTTTTCTAGTTTCTCCTGTTGCTTCTCCAACAAAAGACTTCAAAGTTAAAATGTCAAAGGTTTATAGATAGAAGAAAGAGAACAGCTGTCAGATGGAAAACTACTAACTCTGATTTTGTAGTCTGCATCTCTACTAATCACATAGGCCAAGAGACATAGTATGCCTGGGAAAAACTCCAGGTTAAAAGGAATTTTTAAGGGATGAGTTTTAAAGTCAAAGTCCACACCACACAACCCATCGTAATGAATGGGATAGTGGCACACTTCCAATCTGTGAAAGGAAAATCAGTCCACTTTGACAGCAAAAACCTAGCTCAGTGCTTTAGAGAATTTCTTAGAAATGCATTTAAAAAATAAGTAAATAAATAAAAGGTAAGAAAAGAACCCCGTGGCACACATCTATTTCATGACTTTGCAAATTAATACCTGTAGGGTCATTTGTTGATGCTGAGCCACTAATTAGTAATCAGTGCTTTCCTAAATTATTCCCAGTGAATAAGCAATGAAGCAAAGATAGGCATGAGTAGAAGCTCTCTTGCATCTTGTTCTTTTATCTGCATCATGACAAACAAAAACGATAGGGGTATACGGTAAAGACCATTTTACCATCATAAAGATGACATGAAGCTACATGTACCAGAAATGGCTTCAGAATTCCATGGCTCTGAAACTTACTCATAAACTCCAGAAGTTTAAGGAGTGCCTGCCTGAAGTAATAACAGCCCTGTCTGTCACTCAGCTTTATCCAGGTCATAGACAATGTGATTCATGGTGGGAGCAGCTCCTGAACTCCTAGTTTTATTTTAAAAGCATCAATTGCTTTCCCACATCCATCTAACCCCTGAACAATTTAAACCCCTTGCTTGAAAAAAAAAAAAAAAAAAAAAAAAAAAAAAAAAAACAAAAACAAACCAAAGATCTCAAAAGAAAAGGGGGGTGCCCAAAAATGCAAAGTCAGTTTTACCATAAGTGGTAGTGGGCTTAAAACTGTGTTTCTCATGTTTCAGAACATTGAATTACCTTCCCAAAATCATCTTGCAGTGGTTGGTAAAAGCGCAAACTGGAATGTCTGAGGCTTTGTCTAAGTGTATAAAGTCCTGAGTTCATCCCAGAGCCACATAGGAAGAAAGGAAGAAAGGAAAAAAGGGAGGGAAAGAGGGAGTAAGCAAAGGAGGGGAAGAAAAAGATGCAGGGCCCTTCATCTCCCATCAAAATCAGAAGATTGGCTTAGAAATCTTCAGCCTTAATAACATAATCAAATGATTCTTACACACAACACACATCAAATTCTGCCTTCAAAGGCCAAGGACTTAAGACATAAGATTAGAATAAATTAAACAAAAGCAGTATAATAAGAACCATATAAATATTTGGCATGAGGAAGGTAACAAATGCCATGGCCTTCTATACAGGAATTATTCTGTCGTAGACTGGATTAAACACAATCCAGTTAATCACCACTGCTTCTCTCCAACCATTAAATACATTTTCAAGTAGCCTCCAAGAATAAAGTAAAGTAGATATGCTGGTTGACAAGTTGTTTGAGGTCATGAACTGATATTTGAAGGTTTTAATTAATTAATTAATTAATTAATTAATTAATTAGTAAACTAAATATTTAAATATTAGTTCATGACCTGATATTTATTATCTTACATTAATTATAATCATGTTATACTTCTTATATAATCATGTATGTTGTATGTGTTATAACCAAGATTATATTAATATCAGGTCATCAACTGATATTAAATATTTTTCAACTATCCTAAACCAGGAAGACCAAATATTAAGTAAGAATTTATTTAAAGACATCCTCATGAATGTTCCTAAACTTAGCCATTTCTTTAAAAGTTTTGCAATTAGTAACAATGGCAATCAGACATGAGAATCCCCAGAAGCTTTGGAGACAGCTAGTCTGTTCCATACTTATGCTCTAAGGTAACTGAGCAGCCACCATAGCCCCTAGGACAGTATGGTCAGCAATACCACTTAGCCATGAGTTTCAAAAAAATAAAAAATAAATAAACAGTTTAGTTCATTTCTTAATCAGAACAACAAAAAAGATAGCAGATTATAACTGGCAAGATTGCTTATTTCCATAATCTGGACTTCTATCCATGACAGCATCACTGAAGTTTAAATACAGACCACCACTCTCTCCGTTTAGAAATCTCTCCTCGCCATCCGCAAAAATGACTTCTACCATGCCTTCTATCACTACAAAGTCTTTTTGCCTTATTTCATTTTACTTAAACAAAAGCAAGCACAGAGAATATAAACTGAGCCTTGTTCTCTTGGTCCACCATTAAAATCAGAAGATTTGTTTATATTGACAATATATTTCCAAAGAAGTTCTCATAGTTATTTACAGTCTTTAAAAAAAAAAATGGGGCTAGAGTAATGTGATGGTTCAGCAGTTAAAAGCACAATCTATTCTTGCAGAGAACCCAAAATCAGTTCTCAGTTACACTTCAGACAACACAAAAACAGCAGCTTGTGACTCCATCTTGAAAGGCTCTGACACCTTCTTCTGGCCTCCACAAGCACCTGTGAAATAGGATTTTTCTCTCCTCAAGCCGCCTTCCAAATCAGAACACAGAGACTTATTTATTGTGAAATCTCAGCTGATAGCTTAGGCTTGTTTCTAACTAGCTCTTATAACTTAAATTACCCCATTTCTATTAATTTACTTTTTGTCTCATGACTTTATTACCATTACTCTTGCTACTTCCTGCTGGAAGTCTGGCTGGAGACTTCCACATCTCTGTTCTTCTTTCCAATATCCTCTCTGCCCTGAAAATCCTGTGTAGCTATTGTCTGTACAGCTTTTTATTAAACCAATCTGATTGAAAAATTTTCAGAGTATACAAAAAGATTATTCCATAACACATGCCTGTACTCACATGCTCTCTCTCTCTCTCTCTCTCTCTCTCTCTCTCTCTCTCTCTCACACACACACACACACACACACACACACACACATTCACACATGCACACAATTAAAAATAAAATAAAATTTTAAAATTATTTCTAAACACATAATATATCCTCCTCATTCTCTATAGAATTCTATAGTATAATTCATCTTGGGCCATAAACTTAATGATTGGGGCTTAAGTGGCATAAAGAGTTCATTTCTTCTTTCCCCAATGCTGCAAAGAAGGGTGGAATAGACATGAGAGATGTGAAGTTTTTTATTACAGGTTCACATATACCTCACTGCTGAGTAAGATATTTTGAAAGGATTCTTTCCTTTTCAATCATGCTAAGTCAGCTCTAGGTTTCATTGAACTGTTATTTACAGTTCTGGCTTGTATAAAACATTGTCTGTCTCAGCCACATCTTCGGTCTATCTCCATTATAAGGTCTTAAATCTGTTCTTACTACCTTGGAAATCCTTTACTTTGTTTACACAAACAAAACCCACATCCTGCCCATCCTTCTTTCTCTAAACACCACACAAAACAAAAAGTGGATGTGTAACTTGTCACTGTTCCTGACTTCACTATTTGACTTTGTAGCGCCATTATTTATACCACCATCATTTATAGCTGTTGGAGTTAGAAAGAAGAATCTTTTTCTTTTCCTCGGGGTTTTTATATCCAATCTATCTCCCAAGTTTAAGTTCTCACACCTTAAAATGACCCTTCCATCTAGCTTTTTAGTAATAATTCTACTCACTCCACTACCCCAGTTAACCAAGCACCATATAATCCTGCAGTGGCTAATGTAGAAGGCACTCTCTATAACACCAGCATATTTGTATTTCTGAAGCATGATTTTTAACCTTGGGTTCTTGCAAAGCCAGGCCTCAACATGGTGGGAAAAAAGAACAAACCAGAAAGGTCCCTCAACCATCCCAGGTTCTCTCAGAGTCAGCAACTCCTGTACCACACACTGCAACACTATTTTTGCAAGTTAATGGTAGAACCAAAGCACACTCTGAGAATGCCCACATTTCAAACAATCTACCCATGCATATTGAGAGCAGAAATCTTTGTTCTACCACAGCAGGACTGTATCTCAACTTGTGAACATCATTGTTTCCATGCTGAAAGTTAAAAGTTACCGGAGCCACTGCTGTTGTTCTAAAAATGTTCAAGAGTCCAAACATGGTTCAGTTGGGACTATTGGGAATGGGATGATTTCTTCACACAGTCCCTTATTTAGCGGATTTTTTCTGAACAAGGAATTGACTGCTTTCCTATTAGAAGAAATCAGCAACTAAAAGCCATGTTCCCAACAGGCTTAGTATACATATGTCTGTATGGTGAGCTGATAGGAATGGCTCACATAGACTCATGTGTTTGAATGCTTGGCTCATAGGGAGTACTATTAGGAGGTATGGTCTTATTGGAGTAGGTGTGGCCTTGCTGGAAGAAGTATGTCACTGTGAACATGGGCTTTGGGGTCTTCTATGCACAAGCTATACACCAGTGTAGCACATAGCCGCTTTGTGTGGCCTGAAGATAAAGATACAGAATTCTCAGCTCTTTCTCCAGCACCATGTGGACATGGTGCATGTCCTGCCTGCATGCTGACATGTTTCCTGCCATGAAGACAATGTACTAAACCTCTAAACTTTAAGCAAGCACCAGTTAAATATTTTGCTTTATAAGAGTTGCTATGGTCATGCTGTCTCTTCAAAACAGTAGAAACCCTAACTAAGACACTCTGCATACAAGAAAAAAGTAACATTTTGAGTTGCTAATTGGACATAACTATTCCCATTGCAAAGAAAAAAGTAGTTAGACTCACAGACATTTACTTAACATCAGAGGAGGTACCAGATCTCATTACAGTTGGTTGTAAGCTACCATGTAGTTGCTGGGAACTGAACTCAGAACCTCTGGAAGAGCAGTCAATACTCTTAACCTCTGAGCCATCTCTCCAGGTCCTTCCTTGCAGCTAGTTCCCCTCCCAGGTCACATCCGGCCCTGTCTCCACCCCCCATTGGCGTGGTCTATTCCACAGGTGCGGACAAGGTGAATATCTCTTTACACAAGATCATTCAGAAACAGGCTTTAACTTGGCTGGAGAGATATCTCAGTGGTTAACAGTTAACAATACTTGCTGCCCAGACATGAGAATGGACTCTGAATCCCAGGATTGACATCAAAGTCTGGTGTGTTCCCTTTCATTCCTGTATCCTAATACTAAGCAGGACAGAGACAGAGTGTGGATGAGGGAATGGGGTCCCCAGAGATTTCAGGATGCCAGCCTGACCTAAAATCACAAGCTGCAAGTTCAGTGAGAGATATTGCCTCAAAGAAACAAGCCACACTGGCAAAGAATGCCCTGCAACTTCCTCTGGATTGTCCAAGTGTGTGTGTGTGTGTGTGTGTGTGTGTGTGTGTGTGTGTGTGTGTGAGTGTGTGTGTGTGTGTGTGTGCACAAGTGTGTAGACATTATATGATACACACTTAATGCCACACACATGCACACAAATATACATGCACAGAAAACAATAGACTCTAACTCAGTATCTCTTGATATCAAATAAACCAATCTTAAGCAATTTCTGCCCATACTACACTGTAAACTTCATCATGACAGAGATCATTTAATTCTTACCCTCTACTGAATTGTGTAGTGGTGAGTCCAACAATAAAGTATGACATTCAAAACATCAGAAGAATATAATGGCTATCTAACAATGAAAGACACTGTGAAAGAGGGAAGTTCTCCCTTAAAGTTCTCCCTTCTCTTTTTACCTATCACTAATACACCTCAACTCTCTTAATGTAACCACCACCTGTTTTTATTTGTATTTCAGAATAAATTAGTGCCAACCACTTCTTCCAAGTGTATTTGTTTTTAATCTGTATTTCCAAGGGCAGACTGAAAAACAAATCCCACGTCTCATTGAAGAATCCCTTACAGAACAGGAACCCATCAGGGTATGTGTTCCTAGGTAGCAACTCACGCCCACTCCAGGAAGGGCTCAGAACTAGAATCCTTATGGGGGCTAGAAATACTGAAAGGAGACACCAAGGAACTGGGGAAATTGCAGGAGCCAGAAAAGAAAGTCAACTGTAGTTCTCAAACAAAACTAAATTTTTGTTGTTTCTATATGGCCATTTTACTTAAGTCTCTGTGATACAATTTTGTAAGAAAACGAAAATATCTTTGCAGTAACTCTTGGGTCTGCTGAGACAGCTCAAAGTGCTTCCAATACAAGCTTGAGGACAAGTTAGATGACTAGCACCCATGTAAAATGCTGGACAACGTGGCACGGGCTTGTAATGCTAGCGCTGGGGAGGTAGAGACGGGTGGAATGCTGGTGCTCACTGGCCAGCCAGCCTAGCCTAATCAGAAAGTCTCAAGTCCTCAACCAAGTTTCATATCAAAAGTACGGTAGACTCTCCATATACATGCACTCATATATGCACACATATACAGAATAATGCTTCTAAAGTCTTTACAGAATGCTAAGAACATATCAATTTATTTATATAGTTTGTTCTAAATATGCAGACTCAGACATCTAATAATTCTACTTTCTTATAGGCAGTAATATCTTTTCATTACAACAGAAGCTTTCAGCTTTGCCATACTGATGCCTCAATTGGATAATTCTGTGTTCTGGATTACTGGTCCTTGCCTCTACCTTCAGAATGCTAGGGGGAATCATAGAATCCTCAATTTTAACAAGTGTTTTAAATATGAAGTGATAAGCCTTAAGAGGGAAACTCATTAATTTAGCACCAATGCACTGGAATAAAGTAATCCTTTCTACCTCATATTTACATACTAGTAAAAAAAAAAAAAGAATCACAAAATAAGCTAATGTCCCTAAATGAAATAATTTAGACATATTAGGTCAATTTCATTTTTAAAACTTTTCCTGAACCTCTTTTCCTAAATACAATGCCTTTACAGCCACACCACAGTCAAGTGCCCACTGACATTATCCTCCTGTCTCAAGCTGCAGTCAAGGTGTCCAGTGTTTTCTGGAGTTTACCCCAAGAGTTTCCCCCAAGCTGCACAAGCCTACCCCATGTTCCCAGATAAGCAAAAACCACTCCAAAGAAAACCTCCCCAAAGAGTCCAGAGCACTGTACACAGGCCTGAGTTCCAGCCCCAACTACAGCAGCTGTGAGATTCTGGGTTATCAGCTTAACACCTTAACAAAATGATTAATTTCTAAAATTAAAATAAAAACAAGACAAGAAGTATTGCTCAGTTGGTAATGTTGGCCTGACATGCCCAAAGGCCTGAGTTTAATCCCCACTTAAACTCCTATACTCCCCATTCTATTGGTCCAGTCTTGGCAACATGAGATCACCTCTCAAAAAATCAAAACAAACAGCAACAACAAAACCCACCACACTTTACAGAGCCACAGAAATGAAGAAAGGAACTATAAAATCCTGAGAACTTTCCTCAGCCCCTTTGGGAATGAATACTTGTGTTGTGCCCATTATGGAATCATTTAATTTAATCTTATAAGGAACCTGGGATGAAGATGTAACTATCACTTATTAATGTGGATGACAATGAGGGGACACTTGAATCTGAGCAACACACATGAGTCCTGGCCCCAGCTTCTCTGCAAAGCTTCCTCCTCAGTGTAAAACCTAATTCAGTGCAGTTACCTGCCTGCCACAGACAGGGGAGTTTCTCTTATTTTTTTCAAGGTACCAGGCAAGCACTGGCTATAGGGAGTGCATTTGAATTTTATCTGGAATTTATTTCACTAAAGCCAGATGTGATGATACCTGCTTATAATCCCAACACTTGAGAGGTAGAGACAGAATGACAAGATGTTCAGTGTTCAAGGTCATCCTCAGCCACAAAGAATTCAAGACCAGGTGGGCCAAAAACCAAAAACAAATAAATAAACAAACCTTTAAAGTGTTTTGATATATCACAGGAAGTGTGAAACAAAAAAATACTTCTAAGGCTAAAGGTGTAATGTTCTGTGATATTCCAACTATCTTACTTACATTTAATTAGACATTTCAGTCCCTACATAATTAAAAATAGCAGTTTTTACTTTGAGGAAAAACTTTGAAATATTAAAGTCTAGCAAAATAATATGCTAGACATTTTACAAATGTTCAAAATTTTTATAGCAGCAATGTCATTTTATTTGACACAGAAACTTTAAAAAAGTACTTTCTGATGGGTGCGGTGGCACACACCTTTAATCTCAGCACTCTGGAGGCAGGCAGAGGCAGGTGGATATTTGTGAGTTTGATGCCAGCCTGGTCTACAGAGCTAGTTCCAGGACAGGCTCCAAAGTTACAGAGAAACCCTGTCTTGAAAAACGACAAACAAACAAAAAGATAAAGTATTTTTGTTTGGAAACTTAAGAAACATTTAAAACTCACAGCCTTCCCGATAGAAAGACCGAGTACGCTTCTCTCCAGCAAAAAGAATGCACTTATTATATGTGAAGAAGCCTGAGTATAACTCAACTACAAAGATTTGAGAAATAAGCTTTGTCCCCACTTGACAGAACATTAGCTTTTCAAAGTATAAATCAAAATAAAAGCAGGAATATAAAGATGACAATGTATGTGACAAGGTTGATTAGCAAGTAAATAAGTAGATGGCAGATGGGATTTGCAAAGCAGCACATATGCAGTGTGTCCCTAGTGGGGCTGTTAATAGACTTTTCTCTTTGCTGACACCTATATACATCTATACTGTTGTAATACAGCCCAACTCATTCTATTGAACAAATGAAGTGAAATTCCATCAATTGGGTGAAATTCCACCCAGCCAATGTTGTTAAAATGCACAATGGTATCGTTAACTGAATTTATAAGACTTACATTACACACACACACACACACACACACACACACACACACACACACTTCTTAAAATTTAAGAATGGAGGAAACCATCTAAATACACTCATAATGTCATTTGACAATCTACATAGGATGTGACATTGTAAACGGATGAGGAAAACATTCCAGTTTTGCACTTGGTACTTCTCCATTTCTAGCACATTCTCTTCATTGTCACATAGAATGAAGACA
Source organism: Phodopus roborovskii (assembly GCF_943737965.1). Classification (NCBI taxonomy): domain Eukaryota; kingdom Metazoa; phylum Chordata; class Mammalia; order Rodentia; family Cricetidae; genus Phodopus; species Phodopus roborovskii. Next base: position 22,147,499 of record NW_026126433.1, read on the forward strand.
TGTGAGATAAACATGTTATGGGACACTTGACTCATCTTGAAATTATCTTCTATGAAATGACCACTGGGAAATAATTTCAATAGATTTAGAGCCCTTTAAACTTTTGGGTGGACTCAAAAACATTCCAAAGCCATTAGTAAACTTAAAACTCATATTCAGCCATAACCTAAAGGCTGACCCTAGAGAAATAAATTACCAAATACACACTTTAGAGCTACAAATGGGAAGCAGCAAAACAGTTACAAAGAACAAGATTTGAAACCCCATAATTAATGCATAAAATTGTTACTAAAGATTTCTCTATGATGTGCCTCAGAAAAATTCTAATTAAGTTGTGGACAGAAATAATAGAGATATTTATTTTCTGAAGGGGGTAGGGGGACATAAAACTATTTTTCCAATTCTCTCCTCACTGAGATAGTAAAGAGAGCATTATTCAGGAAGAACAGCTCATCAATTTGATTTATTTTCCCAGTATTCCTTACTATCTTAGTTGTGGACCACACTCAGGGCTATGCACTAATTTTAAAAAACAGTAAGCAATCCAGAAGCCCAGCTTAACAAGTGCATGAAGGTGACAGTGTGAAGAAGCCCGTCACAGAGGCAGTGTGTTTGTAGGGAAGCACATCAAGGGAAATGCCCTTCTAGTCTTTCTCTCAAGTTGAGGAAGAAGAGTCTAAAGATTCCTCAACAGAGGAATTTATCTCCAAAAACAAAAGTGAAGAAACCCACATACTACTCAAATCAGAATTTTTTGTTGTTGTTGTTGTGATAGTGTTTGAGAACATTTCTGTCTTTTTATGTGGATGCAAGAAATGGTCTACAATAACAAGCAGTGTATTGAACACACAGATGAGTATGTAACATATACACACTACTCAAATGCTCACATCTGCACGATGAAGAGAGCATGGTGTTGTGGGATAATCTTTTTGTACACTATGATGATGTGTCTTTGTCAAGGTACCTTCTGATTGTTTTAATAAAAAGATGAAGAGACAATAGCTGGGAAGGAGAGAATAGGCTGGATTTTCGGGGAGAAAGAGGAACAGGAGATGGAATTAGACATACAGAGACACCATTGATACTTGGAACAAGTCAGACATACAGAATGGGAGAGAGATAAAAGCCACATGGCAGAACGTAAATGGATAAAAGCAAGTTAACATAAGTTATAAGAGCTAGTGTGGGAGAAGTCTAAGCTAAGGTCAAGCTCCCATAGTTACTAATAAGTCTCCATGACATTATTTGCAAGCTGGAGCCCCAAAGGAAGGTCCAACTACAGGTAGGTATAGAGAGGACACATAAGTTGTCCAGAGACATGGGGCTAGTGACAGCCCATCTATGAATTCCATGCTTGCTCATCAATATCACTGTCTTTTTATCCAGAACCGCTGATCTCTGTGGAGATCAAAATGGACTTGGGATCACATTTTTATGGGAATTTATCTGAGGTTGCTCAAAATACTAAATAGAAAATGCATTTGCCTGCATAGACCTGATACTTGTCCCATGTCAGTATTTACCAATATGAAAACTGAAGTCTCCTTTTCACAGGGAATTATCAGCAACAAGGGTTTTTTGAAGAGGCTTACATTAAGAGATTTTACAGGTAGGATTCAGGTTGTTGCTTTAGAGAAAGGATTGGAAAAGGTAGGTAAGGAGATGGCTCAGTAGGTAAAACAACTTTTTTTTTTTTTTGTGAAGTACAGATGACATAAGTCTGGATTCTCAGAACACACATAAAGTCAGAAATGTGCCTCCAAGTTCCCAGAGTGAGAAGGTCAATTAGCCTGGGTATGAAGCAATGAACAAGAGACTAACAAACAAGGGGTGGGTATGTTCACCTATGACTCCACACATGTGCTATGGCATATAGACAACATATCAACAAGCATAAACATGCACACACACACACACACACAGAGGGGGGAGAGGGGAGAGAGGGGGGTTTCTCTTTTAAAAGGAGGGTTCTGTAAAAAGATGGCATTCTTTCCTGAAATGCACATGAATCTAAATTTCCTTACATTCTAAAGTGTTGGAAACCTATGTTTCTTACACACTGTGTGAGGCCTGATGAATACTGGATTGCCATGGATCTGGACTCAGCACCTTTATGCCTGGATGATGGAAAGTTCCCTCTGCTGCTGAGTGGACTTCAGAGAAGTCTTCCCCCAGAGACATTCCATTTCTTGTCAAAAGCAGAAGATCAGGATCCATAAATACATGTAACTGAACATTGGAAGCCAATGGTGCTTACCACCAATGCTTATAGCACAACTTCCTCTTATGGTACAGGCAACTCTAAATACCTAAGATTCTTGCAGTTTCTTAGAAAAAAGACAGATAAACCACAGTCCTCTCACCTCTAGTGAGCTTGGGCTTGGTCTTAAGTTTTCTTTTTACGCTATGATAAAACGCCAAAACCAAAAACAACTTGAGGAAGAAAGGGTTCTTTGGTTTGTTTTTTTTTTTTTTTTTAAGAGATTTTTTTTAGCCTGATTTTATTTTACGGAGTCCAAAGAATATGCATGTATGTATGTATGTATATATATGTATGTATGTATACATATGTGTGTGTGATACTCATACTTATTTTCAGCTCTTTACAGGTCTTTCTTTTTCATTTTAGCTTATTTTCCATTTTGTGGTTCATTCTATTTTCTTTTAATATTAACATTGGTTTTTGTAGAAATTCCCCTGGCAATCTTGGAAGGTCATTGGAATTTACTTTCTTATTCCCGGATAAACTGAGTACTTTAATGTTCTTGACAATCTTTGCACACTCTTCCGAGAAAACGTGCTGTCTATTATACTAATAAAAAAAATCAGTTATACTAATAAGAAATGACCAATTCATTCAATGCTTTAAATTTTGCCACATACCTATTTAATATAATTGGCAAAACAAACAAACAAAAACAAAACAAACAAAAAAGTAGGGTAAATATGGAAACATTTATGTGTAAAATGTCCCCCATTGTCAAGAAGCAATAGTTTGCTTTTAAGCAATCAAATAATTGTTCTCATACAAAAATAAGATATATTTAAATAACACATGTCATTTAGTTGAGGATTTTCAGATGATGATTACAAAGCAAACAAAATTTGTGAGGAAGTGTCAAAGATTGATAGAATGATCAGGGTATTTTTATCAAATCCATAGCTGTTTCAGAATTCAGAAAAAAAAAACCTTCTCAATCTAAGTATATCCTATACCTCCTTCTAACTTTACATTTAGCTCTTCACGTAATACATGAAAATGTTTTATTGATTTAAAAAGGCCTGTAGGTAACACATACGAATAACATATTAAAGGGAGAGACATTGGTTAATGGAGATTTAAGCAATTAATATGCCCAGTTGGTATCTACTTAATCAAAACAACTTTGAGATACCATCTTACTCCTGCCAGAATAGCTAAAATTAGAAACACCAATGACAATTCATGCTGGAGAGGATGTGGAGAAATGAAAATGCTCCTCCACTGCTGGTGGGAGTGCAAACTCATACATCCATTTTGGAGATCAGTATGGCAGTTCCTCAGGAAAATGGCAATCAGTTTACTACAGGACCCGGCAATCCCCCGCTTAGGCATATACTCAAATGATCTACATCCATGCAATAAAGACATGTGCTCAACTATGTTCACAGCAATATTATTTGTAATAGCAAGAACCTGGAAGCAACCTAGATGACCCTCAACTGAAGAATGGATAAAGAAGATGTGGCATATCTACACAATGGAATACTATTCTGCAGGAAAAAATAATGGAATCTTGAAATCCGCAGGCAAGTGGATGGCACTTGAAGAAACCATCCTGAATGAGGTAACCCAGTCACAAAAAGAGGAGCATGGTATGTACTCACTCATATTTGGATTTTAGACATAGAGCAAAAGATCACTAGCCTATAATTCATACCACCAGAGGAGCTAGGATACAAGGTGTATTCTAAGAGATTCATATAATGTCCCTCACAGAACTGGTAAGGGACAAGTCCCCCAGAGCACATGGGAAGTGGGGGGGGGGTGCAGTGAATGAAGAGAGAAGTAGGAGAAAGAGAAGGGGAGGAGAGGAAAGCACGTGTGACTAGGAAGATTGAGTCAGGGTAGGAATAGAAGACAGAAAAGAGAGAGAGAAAGAGAGAGAGATAGCGAGAGAGAGGGAGAACATAAAAGAGGGAGTCATTATTGGTTTGAGAAAACTGAACCTAAAGAAAGGTCTAGAGACCTACAAGACTGCAGCCAACTAACAATTTCAACAACAATGGAAAGGCTACATAAATGCCCTTCCCGGATAGTGAGATCAACAACTAACTTATCCGCCATCATGGAGCCCTCATCTAGTACCTATTGGAAACAGGATCAAACACCCATACATAAACACTGAGTCGAACTAGAACCCAGATGCAGATGGAGAGGACAAGACCATGCGGCAGAAGCACATAGAGACAGCTTACCTGAACAAGGAGGAGCTAACGGGCCCCCAGACTGATAGCTGGGAAGCCAGCATGGGACTGACTCAGGCCCCCCTGAATATGGGTCTCAGTCAGAAGGACTGAGCAGTCTAAGAGACCTCAGACAGTGGAGCCAGGATGTATCCCTGGTGCACAAAAGGACTTTGCGAACATATCCCCCTTGGAGGGATAACTGCCTTAATCTAGAGACAGGAGAGAAGCCCTAGTCCCTACTTCACATGACCTGTCAGATCTACATGACCCCAACTGGACGGCATTCCCCTACATATGGGGGTGGGGGGATGGGAGGGAAGGGTGTTTAGAGTGCATGTGAGAGGGTAAAAGGGAGGGAAGGAGGGAGGGAGGGAGAGTGAACTGGGATCTACATGTAAAATAATAAATTAAAAAAATGCTTTGAATCCAAAATTTAAGTTGAAGGACAAGTTACTGGGGAAAAGGATTTCTACTTTTGTTTCCACAGAAAATGAAAAGATGTGGATTCCTTCCAGACTAATGTGGTTTGATCACGCCCGACTGCCTGAAACGTAGTACAAGGTGATCCTACATTCAAAACAGCTGGACAAAATAGCCCTACAGACTACAGCCAGGATATCTGAATCTTCTTCGAATCCCCCATGACAGTGCCCCTTACCAGCAGGAAGTAGTTTGGAAAGAACGATGCCCAAATTCCCAAATATTGTGTATAAATATTTGTTTTCATTTAATTGGACTTTGTTATATAAAATTAAATAAAATAATAAAAAATAAATAAATAACTGTGTTCTAGTCATTGCAAGATTTCTAAGGAAGAAAGAGTTTATTTCATTTTATACTACAGTCCATCACAAAGGGAAGTCATGGCAGGAATCTAGAGGTGGGAACAGAAGCTGAGGCTGTAGCAGAATGCTGCTTACTGGCTTGATCACAATGCCTTTGCTCAGTCAGCTTTGTTATATGACCCAGAATCATCTGTCCAGTGGTTCCCAGATGACCCCAGATTGTGTCAAATTGAACAGAACAGGCTCACAGTCTTAACTGTGATTTAGACACATGTTAAGTGAGTGTTTGTTTTCCCTGAGTGTTAACATAAATAGCCATACTACTACACAGAAACATGTTAAGAATGATTGTTCATTGGATTGTAAAATATACAACATGGTATGATTCAAAAATAACTGAGTATTTGCAAATATTTTATGCTACATGGACATGTAGCCAAAACCAATTATTTTTAGAGGAATTTTGATAGTCATTTCTGAAATGTCATAGTTGTTTGCACTGTATTAATTAACATGTCACAATTGCCGGTTATTCCTCTTTAAATGCATATCCCCCTTGAAGACAGAAGTGGAGTTGCAGTATCTCCTTTCTCAAGGCTATAAGCTAGTACAAATAAAGGATGTCATGAATTTCCATGTAAAGGCATGTTGTCTAAAGCACTTAAAAACTCTTCCACAGCACTAAAAAAGATGGCTCAGCTCTTTCACGCGCTGAGAAACCCAGAGCACAAATTGAGATGAGGGAACATTCAACATTAGGAAACTTTAGAATACGGGGATGCTTTTGTGAATAGTCATGTGTATATAGGACCTGACGAAAGTGTGATCACCTGACTCTGAGTAAGCATTGTGGTCTTTGTAACAATAAATAAAAGGAGATACTTCATTTCACTGATAGTAATGTGGTTTAATCATGATTCCAGTATAACAAACTTCAGGATTGAAGAATGTAACTGTGATGAGGGATTAATGCCTTTGTGTTTGTTTCTGTCCGTCTTCTTGGTGATAATGTTGTGAGTCACATAATTAGGCACTCTCTAGATGAAACTGGATAATAGCATAAAGGTAGTAAGGTCTTTATGGTATTTATTTTACAAAGGAAAACCAGTACAAACTGAAAGCGCTTGAACCATTGCTCCACTCTAGAATATGAAAGCTGTGTGCCTCAGGATGAGTGAAGACAAGCAGAAGCATCCCCCAGACCCTGCCTCTTGAGAGTGTTTAAGGGATCCTCAATACCCACATCACTTAGATGCTAAAACTTTGTTTATTTGATGAAACTGCTGAACCAGGATCTGTATTTTTAATAAGATTTCTGGTGATCACATGTACAGTAAGATGCCATGAACATGTTTTAGGGAGACTGGTTCAATCCCAAACCTGCAAACAGAATAGCTACTTAAAAATTAGGAACTCAAAGTTGCTATGTCCTCATTGGAAAGAAAATAATGTTTTCCCATATGTAAAGACACTGAAAAAAATAAAAGCTTGAAGTTATTAAACTCATCAAAGAGTCCCTTAAGGTAAACATAGTCTTATAAAATTGGTTTAATAACTTTGAGTTCATCTCTTTCTTCAAGTGTTTTGTTCTTTTAAATGTCCTCATAAAGCTCTGTCAGCTCATGAATAATGAAGAAAACAGTCTACTTGCAATCCTGTAAGTATATTCAGAAGCTCCAATATGTTCAGGATGAAATCTGTAGCAGAAAGTGCTTGGTGTCTAATTAAGAGGGCAGGAAGAACCTTCAGAGTTGGGCATGGTATAACATACATGGAATCCCAGAACTAAAGAGGTTGAGGCAGGATATTCCTGTGATGAGTTCAAGGCCAGCCAGGGCTGTATATAAGACTGCCTCAAAAACTAACAAAAAAGTCTCCTCCATAAATATCCATAATATTTACATATGAAAATATCTACATCCCTTGAACAAATTCCAATATACTAAACGTCGGATCACTTCTCAGAGAATGAAGAGTGGCTTTACCTAGATCTAAACTCAAAAACTCCATTGTCACATGGCTTACAATAATATTCCCTGGCACTTTTTAAAACTAAGAAGTGAGACTCAGTGCAGCAACTCCAACAGTTGCCCATTAGCTAGTTGTTTGGTTACAAAATTAGTTCACTGTCAGGGTCAAGTAGACAGAGGAAAAACTCTTGCTGGCTGAATTATGGCCATCACTGGGGCCATCACTCACATGCACACCCTCTGTTAGCAGAGTAAAGGAACAAAGCCAAACTGGGTATCACATCCATCACTTAGCTCCTAACCTGTGCATGAATGCTATCTGCTACATGTCACATCTAAAATAACTGACTGTGACATCAAAAGTAAGAGTACATAAATTTAAAGCAAAAACTGCTCATTTTAGAAATCAGAATGTGGCAATGATCTTTAGCCAGGTGCAAATTTGAACTTCAAACTGCTCTTCTATCGACCTTGACCATAATAAGACAGAATGTGGTTGGCACTGGGACATGAGGTACAGACAATACACAGTAGCGTCAACATTTAATTCTTCTAACTACAGCAGCCATGCAGAAGAGACTGACAACTGTCTTGTTCTGACCCAGAGGCAAAGGCCCATAAAGGAGAAGGGGTTATGATGAAAATGTCATTTTGTAGCGGGATGTAGCAGGATGGACTAACATACATCTGTAATCCCAGCACAAAGGGAGGCAGAGTCACGTGAATCTCCCTGACGACAAGGCCAGCCTGCTCTACAGAGTGAGTTTCAGGACAGCAAATGCTACACAGCAAAATCCTATCTTGAAAAGAACAAAAGATGAAAAAGAGAAAAGATTGGGATAATTCATCGGTACATAAAATAAATGTAAGTATGAATTAGTATTATCTAAAACAAAGTATATTAAGGTATGGAAACAGCTAGCATGTTGTCACCTTAAGAAAGATAACCATACAAAAACAGCATACCAGCATTGTCTCCCTCCTCTTCACCCATATGGAAAATTCAATGGAAATTTATTTTTAAATATAGACCCTAGAAAACAGAACAGGGTGTGCTGTCCTGACTTTTTGGTCTTAGTTGTTTGTAATAGTTTTATGGTTTTCAAATACTTTTATAGTTTCCCATATTTGTCTGTCTCCCAGGAGTTGTTGCAAACAAACATGACAAATTTGGCTTACTTGGCAATCTAGAAAGCTCAACTTTATCACCTGAGATGAGGATCCTACACCTTTCCTCACTGTAGACGCCTATAGTTTCTCAAAATAAGGTCTTGGTCCTGTCTATAGCCTTCCCGTGTTAGGCAAACTTGCTATGATGTTTATTTGTTTGTTTGCTTGCTTGTTTGCTTCCTTGCTTGCTTGCTTGCTTTTAGATCCCTCTGTTCCCTCTCCCTGTGTATTCCTACTTTTGTAGCATCATTAACTGATGCTAGAAGCTGGCAACGACACCCCACTCCCCACCCAAAAAAAATCATATAGTAAAAATATTAGCCATCATTCTTCTTCACAAACATGCAGAGCTATATGGAAATTTGCTTGTTAAATAAACACAAGCAGCAGAAAATTGGAATAGAGTGGGGCTGGAAAGAGCCTCAGCAATTAAAAGCATCACTTGCTGCTCTTACAAGTTGGGTTCCCAGCACCCACATGGTGACTCACAGCCATCTGTGACTCCAGTTCCAGGGGACCAGACCCCTCTTCTGACTTTCATACTCTTTGGCAAAATACTCAGATTCAGAAAATAAAACAAAAGAAACTTCTGCTCTCTCGGAGTTCCAGGTCTTGGGAACACTGAATGAAAACACTTGATCATTGAGCCTTATCTCTGGCCTTTCACTTATGCCCAGTGGCCATTTCTCTCATGGACCTTTTAATCTAAAAGTGGCACATCTGGAATTCAGTGGACTAATCTGGGTCACATCCACTGTCAGCACAGAAATCAACACAGCTTTATTCTCAATAGTCTAGTTCCTGGAGTAAACACAATAGATAGTCATCTCAGGTTCCAAAGGAATCCAGTCCATACCAGGTGAGACTGACAGAGTCTATACTATCAGAGGAGTCCACACAGCTATACTCTGATATACACAAATACACAGTGAGTCTGAGCTGCAGCCTAAGCATAGACACACCCACTTTCTACAGAATAGAATCAGCACTGATACAGAAGACTGCTGCTGCTTTGCCTAAGAGAGAATAGCTATGTTTGTAACAGTCAAATCAGGCCGATTGTTTGCATGGCTGGCAAGTTATTGGCACAGTGTTTAAGAGAAGGAAGAAGGAACTGTTCATCTAATAGTTGACCTGTTCCACTCACAGGCCTTAGTCAAAAGACTAAGCGTTCTGGGTCGGCCAAGAGTCTCTCCAGATTATGACTGCTGTTATCAGAAACAGTAAGTTGGCAATGCAGTGAACCTGCTATATGCTCTTTTATTTTTTTCAATGAAAATTGTGGTTTTAGAAGAACAACAAACAGCAAAATAAGAATAAAGAATAAGAATAAAAGGACAACACTGACAAGAAACATTAGGCAGGGCAGACAAAAGCACAACAACATTCAGTCATCTAAAACAGTGATTCTGACTAGTTTTAAAGAAATTGCCATTGCTATGCTCAGCTCTACTAATGCCATTCCATTCGAGCCTCATTCTCCTTAATCATAACATCCACCAACCTCCTGGATCTTCTGCAACCACTGGTGGCTTGGCCTCAGACCCTGCTTCCTTTCTTAATATTTAACATTCCCCTCTTCCTTGGCTTTACCATCAATACATCAAGCAAGCTCAAGTCTTTCCTATTCTTTAAAAACAAAAACAAAACCATTTCCTCATTCTTCTCTAAACTATTCAATTATTTTTAAACATCTAATCTATTGTTGTTGGAACATTTTGAGTGAGAACTAAGTCCTGTGACTGGCACTTCAACACTATCTAGTTCTCCCTATTGTGCAGACAATAATCTCCCTCTCAGGCCTGTCTTCCTAGAGCTTGCTGTCCTAGCTTTGCTTGCCAATTTAGTTCATACCTTTGTTTCCTATTCACTGGCAGTGTTGGACCTAGTCTAGCCAGTCTCCACACAATATTCTTTCTGCTGGAGATTCCTCCCAGCTCTCACCACCATTCAGTGTCACTCTACAGATGCACTATGATCAAGCACAAATGGTTCTTCTCCATGGCTCCTGGATCATGACCCCTTCTCCAAGATGAGCCATAGAAACTAGAATTTCCTACGCTCAAGGCAGATGACAGAAACTTTACTCTTCCCTTTGGCCATCAAGAAATTCTTTGGCCAGCCAATCTAGTAGAACAGTAGGTCACAAGACACAGATGATTTCAGAAGAGACTTGCCTCACACCCTTCAGGAACAATGATGTCCAGGTAGGTCAAGAACTATAAGGAGACAGGTCTTTCTGGTTCTAGTTTTATCAGCAGGATACATGATGGAGTCTCTACAAAATGTCAAAGGACAGGACTGGAAATGCCATCAGATTGCTAAATTAGAGAGGTTCCCAGAGGATGAGGTCTAGACAAGCCAGAGAAACTCTGTATTCTCTCCCCTGGATCTTTGTATCTATCTATCTCTATCTCTTTGTGTGTCTGTCTCTCTGTCTCTGTCTTGCTCTTTCTCTTTCTCTGAGATAGTCTCTCTACATAATCCTGGCTGTCCTGGAACTCACAATGTAGTATAGGCTGGCTTTGAACTGACAGAGATCCTCCTGCCTCTGCCTCCCAAGCACTGGGATTAAAGGCATACAACATCATGCCTGGTTGTATCCCTCACTTAAATGCCTTACAAATCTCTCCAAAGTAATAAAGCTAAGTATTTCCTTGACCTCTATGAGCCACTATCTGGGCAAATGAACTGAATGCTGGGAGAGGGTTAAGGGAGAGCCAGTGTTAAAAAGCTGGAACTTGCAACTTGCTTTAAAGTGGGCAGAGGAGAGAAGTCTTGGAAACTCAGTCCTCAACCTATGTAATCTAAAACTAGCTCTGGGCTGACCATGCCCTACTGAATTGAGTTGGATAATACACTGCTGATTTCTGCTTCAGAATCAATTGCTTACTTGCTGGTGGTGAAAATCCCCACACACCTGGTGCCAGAAATCTTCTTCAGAGAGTGGGGTGAGATCAGAGACAAAACAACTTGGGAGATGTGCGTCTCTAAGAAGCAGCAGGATGCTGCCTGTGTATCCCGCAGTTTTAAATTAGAGTTTTGTTTTCTCTCCAACACTTCTGAGGATTTCATCACCTGTTCCCAGACTATGGCAATACTCAAACACTTAGAAATCCACTATCGTATTTAAACACGTTTCTTTGCACTCCACACCTGTGAGCTTTGGACTTCTCAGAAGAATAAGGAAAAGTGCTGTTGAAACCAGAGAAGGAGACAGCCAACAAGTTAATGCAACATGATCCTCGGGCTGCTGTCCTGTACCAGTTTCTATAGCTATCCCACACATAATAAACACACTCAGAGGCAGAAGAATTCCACGCACTGCACTTTTTAATCCTATAAGCACAATACCTCACAGAGGCAGCCTGTTTGACATCCTGACTCAGCACTCTTCCCAAACAGGATGAAATGGAACTTTGGATTCCACAGAGCCATATCATGAGATTGTCATCTTGACTGACTGCAGTTGCTCTCGGCTAAAGCCAAAGTCAGTGGCTATTCTGACAGATGACAAATAGCATCAGAATGGTTCAAACTGTTACCATTCACAGAAAATCACAGTTAAGGAGGGGAATACCTGGCTTGTCAAAGAATCAAACAACTGAACAGAAAGTCCCCCACCTTGGAAGCCATAATCCCCATCACCAACTACACAAGAAATTGAGTACTCACGCATATCACCAAACGTCCCCTTGGTGACTTTGGTGGCACTTAAAACCACTACCGTGAATTTATGGGAATACTGGTGTTCCACCTAGAAATAAAATGATAAGAAACATAAAATAAGCATTCTCAATGGCATCTCATTGTTTCACTGAGACAGATTAAAAATATGCTCAATACACACATACCAGAAACATCTTGTGCTGCTAGAGTTGGCCCCCTCTCAACTCCCTCCTTTCCCACCACAGACTCATTGAGGAGTGTAGCTCTTGCCGTATGCTGTCACTACAGCTTGAGAGTGAGAATGAGACTATCTTTCTTAGTGGGGGAAATGTAAATCAGGACTGCAGGCATCTAACACACAATTGGGCTTTGTACTCTGACTAGGAAGTGTGGCTTACAGAGGTGTATCCAGAGCAAGAAGCTTACATCACTCAGGCTTGTTTGCCTCTTGTAGCTGCTCAAAATCAACCGAATGTCTTGTACATGACATTCCTGAGGCAGTTGTCAAAATGCCTTTGACCCAAAGCCGTTTATATACGAACTGCTTCTATTGACTCAAATGCATTTGTTTAAAACTATGCCCAACAGAGTTATGTTTCTAATGTCCCGAAAGTCTGCACAGACATAATAAAATTAACAGGGAGGCAGGCTATTACTCACCTCGCCTAAATGGAAACCAGATAGCAAAGAACCTTACCCACTAAAACAAACAGGGAAGTTCGAATTTACACTTTTAAGAGCAACTGAAAAAAAAAGCAACATATTTAAAGCTCACAGATTTTTTTTTTTTATCCCTTGCTTGTTTCAATCTTATGGAAGTCCACTTCAGTTAATGTTAATACACCTGTCTGGCAAGATAAAAGGTCTAGTGCTTAAAAAGAAGCTGGCGGCTGGAGGGATGGATGCCTGGCAAATCAAGAGTGTTACAGTTCCTAATACCCATATGCAGCTTACAACTGTATATAACTCCAAGTAGGGGGATTGGGGAGGTCTGGTGTCTTCACCTCTTTGAACAACATGTATCCATGTGGCACACATACATGCATGCAAGCAAGTCACTTGAACACATAAAACAAATAAATCCTTTTTAAAAACTAATTTTTACAAAGCTGAAATAATGTTAATACTATGAAGTACTTTAAAAGGCAAAGGCATAAAATACTAACAGAAAAGACTCATATGGATTAACAGGGTCTCATGTGGCCCAGATGGGTCTCTAGCTGTCTCAGGATGATCATGAACTTGAGTCCTGGCCCTGCAGTGCAAACCTGGGCACCTCCACCAGCTCATTTTAGATAGTGCAAGTAATTAAATCACTTAATTAATTTAAATAAACCCACAAAGTAATGTGTTTTATCATGCTATTCTTATACACACATGTTAGTATACTCTATTAGTATAGTCTCCTGTCCCAAAGCCCTCCCCCTGCTCCATGAACCTCAGCCTTACCCCTTTCTTTTCTGTACCAACACCCTCCTGTCTGTTCTCATGTCTCATACATACAATTACCAACCCCCTTCCACCTCCCTAATAAGTTCTTCATCCCCTCCAATAATTTCCCTTCTACTTTCAACACCCAAACACACACACACCTAAACATAGATTTCAGAATTTCAGGTATGAGAGAGATATGTGGTACTTGCATTCCTCAGTCTGGGTTATTTCATATAACATAATTATTTTTAGTTTCACCTGTTTTCCAGCAAAGGTCATTATTGCATTTTTATGCCCAAATAAGACTTTTTATGTGTATGTAACACATTTTATTTAGTCATTCATCTGTTGATGGAGATCTTGGTCGTCTTCATTTCCTACTATTATAAAGAGTATAGTAATAAATGTGTATGTGGAGTATCTCTGAGGAAGAACCTAGAGAGTTTCAAATATATATCCAGGCATGGTAGAGCTGGGTCATATGGTAGTGCTAGTTTCAATATTCTGAGAAGCCTCTACACTAACTTCCTCATCAACCACACCTGCTTACATTTCCTCCAGCAGTGAATCAGGGTTCCTCTATGTTCACATGTATGCCAGGATTGTTGCCATTATACCTAAGGATGTAGAACACATTTTCCCTGTATCTATTCAAAATTTCTATTTCTTCTCTCTCTCTCTCTCTCTCTCTCTCTCTCTCTCTCTCTCTGTGTGTGTGTGTGTGTGTGTGTGTGTATGCACATGCGCATGGATGTGCACACACACTAATTCATGCATGCATTTACCAAGATCTGCACATGTGGAAGAAAAGGCCAGTATATGGTGTTTTTCCCTACCCCTCCCCATCTTAATTTTTAAGACAGAGTTTCTGTGAACCTGGAACTATTCATTTTGGCTAGAAAGGATGACCCCTCAGGATCCACCAGTCTCCACTACTCCTTTTTACTCCCTATCCCCGTGCCAGGGTTACAGATGTGTGCCACTATGGTGCCTAGCTAATACGAACTCTGGAATCTAAACTCAGACCTGCATGCTTGCACAGCAAGCACTTTATGTGCTAGGACAATTCTTAGGATTTTTCTTATGCTACTGGAGTTCTGTTGAGAATGTCACTGCTTATGCTGACATTGTGAAGTGTCTTAGCTAGCACTGTTAACTAAGTTAAAGTTCCAGGTCTTGTATTAGGGTCTTTAATCACTTTTAATTATTTCTTTGTGCAGGGTGACAAATATGAATTTAGTGTTCATTTGTCTCATATGGACATTGTTTCCTCAGAAACATTTGTTAAAAATGGTTGTCATTTCTCTAATGTATGTTAAAATTAGGTGGCTTTAGCTGTATTGAGTAAGCCCATTATAAAAGTAAAGAAATGGTGAAAGATATGACAGGCAGATATTATGCAAAGGAAAACTGGTTTGCTACATTAATTTCAAATAGATCAAACATTAAGGAAATAAAAATTATCAGGAATAAAAAGTATTACTTAAGATGGAGAAGTAAATTCTTCAAGATGATATAATAATCCTTAATATGTATGTGTCAAATAATATAACATGAGGCAAAATGTAACATATAACAGCAAGAAGAATTAGAAATATTTGTTATTGCATCTGGAGATTTTAAATAGGCCTTTACCAGTCCGAGGCAGATGCAGTAAGCACAGAGGTGGTATACACAGAATTACCTCAGAGCTCAGTCAATTAACTGCATCTACAAAAGATGTCACCAACAATCAGGACCCATGTTCTTCTCAACCTCACATGGCACATTCACCAAAATAAACCATTTTGTGAACAATAAGCACACCTTAACTTATTTAAAATATAGAAACAAAACAATGTTTTCATAACACATTGAATTAAATAAAATAAATATAAAAACAAAGGTGTACAGTCCCCCCAAATACACAGAGATAATCAACTTTGCTGTTTGTATATTCCTTCTGTATGCTGAGAATATGTATTATTCTCATTGGTTAATAAAGGAGGGAAACTGTTTGGCCTATAATAAGGCAGGATAAAGTTAGGTGGGGCAATCAAACTGGTAACTTGGATAAAGAAGGGCAGAGTTGAGAGAGACACCAGCCAGCCACCAGGGAAGCAAGATGCTAAAAGACAGGTAAATCCACAAGCCATGTGGAAATACACAGATTAATAGAAACAGGTCAATTTGAATGTAAGAGCTAGTTAATAGCAAGCCTGAGATATTGGCTGAGAATTTGTTATTAATATAAGCCTGAGTGATTATTTGGGAACTGGCAAGCAGAAATGTCCATTTTTACAGCTTTGTAAGTGCACAAATAGTTGAGTCAAATAAATAATAAGAGAACATCACAAATATCTGGAATTAAAGGTAAATGAGAATACAACTTAGGAAAATTTGTAGAGTGCAATGAAAATAGTGCTTAGACAGAAACTTATATCCAATTTTTTGCCTAGAAGAAAAAAGAAAAATCCAAAGTGAATAAGTGTTATCTTAAGAAACACACACAAAAAAAAGAACAATTTAAAATACAAAATAAGCAGAAAACAGCAAAATTAGAACAGAAGTTAATAAAGTTGAAAACACAGAATGAATAGAGGGAAAGCAATGACACCAAATCTTCATGCCTTGAAAAGACCAGGCTAGGTGTGGTGTTGCACATCTTTAATCTCAACACCGGGGAGCTGAGGCAAGGAGATCTCTATGAGTTCAAGGCAAACCTGATCTATATAGTGAGTTCCAGGCCAGCTATGGCTACATAGTAAGACCCTGTCTCAAACAAAAAAAAAAGTAAATAAAGCAAAAATACTATGATTTCATGAACAATAAAATGACAAGGAAAAGAATTTATGAATATCTCTCTGATCCAAAATTGACAAAATAGATAAGATGGAACGATTCACTGAACAATGTATCAAAAGTCCCACAAACCATCAACATTCTCAATAAGCCCACCACATTTGCTGAATAAATTGAGTCAAGAACTGACAACTTTCCCTAAAAGAAAAAAAGGTTCATGTGTGAATTCTACCGACTGTTTAAGGAAAATTACAACGGTTGTGTTCAATGTTTTTCAGAGGATAGAAACAGATCAAATATTTCTTGATTCATCACTGGCTTCCAGCATTACTCTAATTTCAAAGCCAGACAAAAATATTATAACAAAAGAAAATTATAGACAATTGTTCACATGACCACAGAGGAAAAACTACTCAACAAAATATTATCATATTTATGTCTAAATATTATCATATCATATTATCATATTATGTCTAAAAAAGAGTCACAGGTCATGGCACTTGAAAAATAATGGATGGAACTAGAAGCCTTTATGCCACATAAAATAAGCCAGACATAACAGGAAAATTATTTTTTCTCTTATGCACAATTTAGACTTAATATTTATATGTAGATGTATACATGGATATTTTCTTTTATTTTCCTGTGTGTTTAAGTCATAAATTTAGACAAAAGATCACAACACAGGAAAAAGGGACATTAAGGAAAGGGGAGAAAGGCAAGGGTAAAGGGATACATGTGACATGGAAGCAGAGATCTGTGGCAAAATAGAACCAGGGAGGGGTGGGGAAGGGGAAGAGGATGGAATAGTGAGAACAAATGAGAAGAAAGGATAATTGTTGGTCAGCAGTGAAATTCCATGAGAAACACACTCTACAATAACCTAAAATAACTTAAATAAAGTATACTTATTTTTAAAGTATTATATCATTAAAACAGTCAGAGGCACAGTGGTACACATTCAAAATACCAGTCCTTCAAGGACAGGCTGTAAGTTAGAGGTCAGTTTGGGATACACAATGAGACCTTTCCCCTGAAAATATAAATAAGTAATAACAGACATGCATACACACACACACACACACACACACACACACACACACACACACACACAATTACCCTGAATTTATACTCAACGCATTCCCAAAACCACTTAAAGTTATTTTGCAAGAGTAATTGATTCAAAATTGTTTATGTATAGGCAAAAGATCCAGAAGAGCAAATACAATATTAAAAGGGCACTAAAATATTAAAGGCAAACTGAGCTAAAACAACCTGACCACGACTTTCTGTGCTGCACTAACCAAGATAATATGGTACTTGTGAAAAGAACAAAGTGGACCAAAGCAAGAGATTTTGTCTTTTTGTCAGATGGAGCTGTAACAACTGGACAGTTTCAATGAAATGAAAACAAGCTAGGCTTGAAATAAAATGAGAAATGCCTTGGAAAGTCCAACCTAGGTATTTAGATTTTTCTATCTAAAAGACCTCAAAAGTAATTATTATAGATGTGTATACCTAGAACCTTAGCACACAAGAGATGGAGACAGGAAAAAAAAAAAAAAAAAAAAAAAAAGATCAAGAATAGCCCTAGCTACAAAGTAGCCTTGATATGGGCTAGTCTTTATGGGGTCCTGTGCCAGAAAAAAAGATAGATAGCAAAAAAGAAAGGAGGAAGGGAGGTAGAGAGGGAAAAAGGGAAGAAGGGAGGGTGAGAAGGAGGGAGGGAAAGAAAGATCACACACATAAATTATTCTTACATGTAAACTTGCTTACCTGCCAATGATCTATATTTATCTATGTCTTTGAACATGTAATAGCATATGAATATTCAATGTCTAAAATTCCCCTGTAACATGAAACTTATGAGCAATACTTTTACCTATCTCTACTTTAAACTTTTAAGTTGTTTCCAACTTATGAAACCAAATGCTTCATAATAAAGCACAGAAGAAAAATGTTATCATCATAAGGACTTGTTGAGTGTGAATCACATTTTAGACATCCTACTAGATACTGCTTCTCAGTCTTCTCAAGATCGCTATAGTTGACAACAATGAGGCATCCGGATAAATAACACACCTTATAAAAAAAATAATATGTATTGTGCCAGGTGATGATGGCTCATGTCTTTAATTCCATCACTTTTGAGACAGAGGCAGACAGATCTCTGTGAGTTCAAGGCCAGCCTGTTCTACAAAGTAAGTTCCAAGATAGGCTCCAAAGCTACACAGAGAAACCTTGTCTCGAAAAAAACGAAAGTAGTGTGTATTATGTATATGTATAAATGTGTGTATTACTATAAATTGTTAGGCCTTAGTATCTTAAATGATTTACTTATATTTATGTGTATATGTGAGTATATGTCATGTGTCTGGGAGTGTTCAGAGATTCCAGAAGAGGATGTTAGATCCCCTGGAACTTGAGTCACAGGTGGTTGTGAGCTTCCCTGCCTGAGTTCTGAGAAACAAACACAGATACTCAGGAAGGATAACAAGTGCTCTTACCAACCGAACCATCTCCCCAGCCCCATGCTTATTCTGGGCTGCACTCCGACTCAGATGACAGACAGCTGCTTATGGCTCAGAGATGCTGCCAAAGGAAATGACACTGACTTCGCAACTTAACATTTTCCAAGAGAAATCAGTGACTCAGGACAGTGCTTGGCGGTAGCTGGCAGAAAAAGATGTTGCGTTTCTATTGAGATGTCAAATCTAAGCCCCATCTTCTGACTTAGTCACCGAGACTAAGCCTTGCCTGCAGGTGTAGAATTACCTTACTTTGAGTATCTGTCCTCATCCTTAATCTTTTCCATAGTGAATTAAAATTTACCAAACAATATTTAAAAAAAAAAAATAAAGACTGTACTCAGTAGATGCTGTACAATTGTGTTGATGCCGGTAACTAAGATGAGTAACATTGAAAAAAGACAACCAACTTTGATGAAGCCAGTGTGATGGTTTGAGTACATTTAAATTTGTGTTAAAATATCTAAAGCAACTATTCTAGAACTAATCAGATAAGAGAGAGGGTCTATTCCATATATAAACAGTGCTTTTTTCTACCCAGGTGCTACTTTTTAACTTTAACCAAAACTGGAACTGAAGGGTACTGGTACAGTCAGGGTCACAGAATCTTACTACTGAGCAGAGAAATCGTGATCTTTGATCAGCAACTAGCAACTCTAAATGAGCTCAGAGCTGTTTAAAAAAAAAAAAAAAGAATCACACCTCCACCCTGATATTACCCTGGCTTTTCTTGGTTATTTTCAGTTTCACTTCCTGATGTGCAGTTTCACTGTAAGACAACTAACTACTGCGGACATTGCTCTAGTGTTTTTTCCCTCTCTGTAAAAGAATGATCAGCATTGTCTCCCTCTAATGGTAGCACACATTCTCCCTTACATGGTGACACTAAAAATACAAGTGGTAACTAAGGACTGGGAAGGACCTCTGAGGAGGCTACAAGATGGGTAAATGGCTATGAGCAATGTGTGCTGTCTGGATGTTTGGAAATACTATGCCAAGCTGATTAATATGTACAATGAATGTGATAATTGAAGGAGAAAAGCTCAGTTTAAAAAAAATCCCTGCACGTGAGAGACAGAAACAGAAAGATGGTGAGTTCAATATCTGTCCCAGCTACACAGTAAATCTGAAGCCAGACCAAGCTACACAAGGCTGTTTCTTAAAACAAAACACAAAATATAAAGAAACTAAACAACAGGTACCATAGGGATAACATAAAAAAAGCCTTCCCATGTACTGGCAGCCCATTTCATTGCAATCCAAGTCATCCAGAAAACAAGCACCCTGGAACTGAGATTAAGTGTATCCCAGACTGTAGTTTCTCTAGGCATCTGTTGTGTGACAAAACTTTTCCTGGGGAAATGCAACACACTCCTACTCACCCCAGATCGGGAGGCTATGACAGACCAAAGTACAGACACCACCACTGACCAACTTGGTGAATCAATGAGTTTTCCTGGGGTTACTTACAGGAATATGACCAAGGGGATACTTACAGAAGGAGAAATGAATCAAAGACAGCCACATACCAAAGTCCACTCCAGCAACTAATAAAAACTGGGAACCTGGAGCGCATTGCAGTCAGCTCAAAAGGTTGGAGAATATCCTTTCCAAGTTACTCTGGTCTTAAACTTCCTTCCAGATAGCTGGTCTGGCCTCAGAGTCTTCTTTGCAGGTTTGCTTATCTGAGAGCCTTTCCAGCTTTTATTGCTTACTCTGGCAGGGAGAAGCATAGTGAATCTGGACTGTGTCGTTTCCAGGTGCCTCAGTTGGTGTGAGCCTCTTCCAGGCAGCTGGACTAATTTCTGCTTCCTCCAGGCAGTTAGTCTGCCCTCAAAATCTTCTTTGTAGTTTTTATTGCTTACTTTGGAAGTACCTAGTGAATCTGGTCAGTTTCAGGGACTTCCTCAAGTTATTTTGAGTTGTTTACCTACCAGCTTAAGGAGCTTCCCTGCTGGATGGAATGTTTCAATCTTGTAAGGGAACTGTTATTCAATAGCATTTGAAAGAGGCAAACCAAGTTTTGTCCTCAGGGAATAATTCTACAGTTAGTTTTCTTCAGGGTGATTGGCACAGATTATGAAGTGATTAGTGGCATGAAGAAGTATGACACCAAGACAAAGAACCAAAGAAGGACCTATCCATTTAATAGCCACACTGTATGAATCCTTTAAAAAAAAAAATCTAAGAAGTGGAAGTCCATAGGGATATAACCACATGGAATGGAACCCACAAAACTGGATGAGATTTTACAAAGAATCAAACAGAAATTTGGGAAGTAAAAGCTAAACATTGATAGCCTCAGCCTAGACAGATGGTTCAATGGTTAGGAAGATTTTCTGATCTTGCAGAGCATCAGAGTTTGGTTCTCAGCACAGATATCAAGTGGCTCTAAACCACTTTTAACTCCAGCTCTAGGTGATCTGACACCCTCGACTATCTTGAATATTTGAATTCACATGCACATACCCATACAGACATTCACAATTAAAAAAATAATTTTAAAAAATATAACCTATGCATTTCTGAAATATGGATGGTCTATAGTATAAAAGCGGGATTATGAATACCAATTATAATTTCTACACTTTGCCACTAAAAGGACGCTTATGAGTAGACATAGACACATAGGGAGAATCATCAATTTGAATGGATCATGTGGCAGTCGATTTAACATGATTTCTAATTTGAGTTGGTGGACTCCATAAAGTAGTCCACCATCTTCATTGTGGTAGGACATCTATCAACCAACCTGTTGATGGAACTTGAAAAGAAGATAGAGGTTTCCTTGTTTTTCTTGTCTTACTATTTGAGCTGAGATGTCTCATCTCATTTAAGATGAGTTCTTAGTCTGGGATTAACACTAACAGCTCCTCCCCACCCTCCCATTTTTGTGACGGCTAACCTTAATTGTCAACCTGACACACTAGACTCACTTGGGAAGAGAGTCTCTGTAAGGGACAGTCTAGATCAGGTTGACCTGTGGAGGTGTCTGTGAGGATTCTCTTGATTATGTCAATTGAATGGGAAGAACCACCTATTGTGGGTATTTCCATTCCCTTTTATTACCCCTAGGCACCAGGTCCTGAACTGTGTACAAGAGGAAAACACTCAACTAGCACAAAAAAACATGCATGTATTCATTCTCTCTGCTATTGGTTATGGATATGACCAGCTGTGTTTCAGTTTTCTCCATCTTATCCCACAGTCATGTACTGTTAACCCGGAACTATGAGCCAAAGAAACCCTTTCTCCTTTAGCTTAGTTTTGCTACAGTAGTTTATCATAGCAATAGGAAATGAAATTAAGGCTTTTGTAATAGCACTGAATTACTATACCTCCATGTCTTCTATAGTGTCTCCATCTTGAGAAGGCAAGTGATATGGCTTCACAGGCTTTGCAATCACGTGGATTGATCCTCAGTATTATTGGTAGTCAATCACTCCTACTGGGCTGTGTTTGCTGAAGAAGTCCAACACACTAGCCTTCCTTTTCCTCTCTTTTCTAGATTGTATTGTGTTCAAAATTAAACTATTTACCATAAGACTCATTATTAATACTTGGGCACAGTCCTATGTTTTGGTTACTACAATTTAATCATGTTCATATCCATTTGCCAGTAGCAGCATCCTACCTTCTAAAGTCCCAGAAATATCCTATTGGGTTTTTTTTTTTTTTTCATTTTAAAAGAAATCACGTAGTGCACACAGTAATGTGTTATTTATGAGAACCCTGTGAAGCAGACATCACAGAGGATACTATTTATATCCTGCATTCCAGATGAGGCAAAGCCAGTGCCCCTGAGCACGTAACTGGGAATACCAACACTACCAACAGAATACTAAATCTTAGATTTCGTACTCCATACTGGTAGGGTTTTTTTTTTGTTTGTTTGTTTGTTTGTTTTGTTTTTGTTTTGTTTTTGTTTTTGTTTTGTTTTCCTATGTTACTGTAATGACCTGGAAAAATACCTGTCCACATTCCAGACATCCTTATATTAGGTCATGTTAGTACATCCGTTTGATTCACTGTCTCTAATGAAAGACTAGCCTTTATTTCAGTGGATGTGGTCAGTGGCCCTCTATTGCTAATATTCAGTAGAAAAAAGTGCAAGGGCATAATTTATTTTTTCAGTAAAAAAATGTGAACTATCATAAAATTTGTTTTGTCCTTTGATGCAGAGACTCACATTATAGCCCAGGCTGTCTTGGATCTCATTTTGTAGTCCAAGCTATCCTTGAATTCTTGGCACCATCCAGTAGTAGGTTATTATTGTTGCTTTAACTTTTTGTGGGCCTGCCACCCAGCTCCCAAATAATTACATAGAGACTTATTCTTACTGAAGAATGCTCGACTATAGCTTGGCTTCTTTATACACAGCTTTTCTAACAAATTATCGCATTTCTCTTTAACTGCAGTTTTGCCTCTGGGCTTTTCTCCCTTCTTTATTCTATATTCTTTTTTTCCCTCTTCAATGCTGGCTGGGTGACTGGGTTGCTGAGTGGCTGGACCCTGGTGTCTTCCTCTCCTTCTTCTTTTCTTCTTCTTTTCTCTGCCTGCTAGCCCTACCTATTTCTTTCTGCTGCCTAGCTATCAGCCATTTGGCTCTTTACTAGGCCAGTGAGGTGTTTTAGATGGGCAAAGTAACACAGCTTTACAAAGCTAAACACATGCAACATAAAAGAATGCAACAGATCTTTGCATCACTAAACAAATATTCCACGCATGTAACCCATTTTAAACTAATATTCCATGCCAAGCAGTGGTGATGTACACCTTTAATCCCAACACTGTGAAGCAGAGGCAGGCAGATCTCAGTGAGTTCAAGGTCAGCCTGTTCTACAGAGCCAGTGCCAGGATATGCTCCAAAGCTACACAGAAAAACCCTGTCTCAAAAAACAAAAACAAACAAACAAAAACTAATATTCCACCACCCTCCAGTCTCCCATCGCCAATGTGTTGAAATTACAGGTGTGAGCCACCCTGCTCAGTTTGATAAATGCTTCATTCTTTATCTCTCCTTATGAAGTTAATGTTTCCATGGTAACAGAACAACAGAAAAAGAGCTAAAGGCATGGATATCTTTAATATTGAAAAGCACCTTAAAATAATTCTAAGCTAATGGAAAGTTAGTTCTATCATACATTTATGTCTCCATGCTCTAATACCATCTTATAGGCTAGTACCACTAAAAGCAAGACAGTATGTTGGCTGCAAACACTACATCAGCCCACAGTATTCTCCAACACAGACATGTAGTTTTGAAAGCTCCATCCTGGGCCTTAGGGCAGCCAGACTTTAGGCTTGTCTGGCACCAACTACTCATTATAGGAGTGAGTTTGATGCCACTCTGATCTACATAGTGAGTTCCAGGACAGCTCCAAAGGTACACATAGAAACCCTGTCTTGAAAACCCAAAAACTATATATACACATACATATATGAATGATACTCTGTGAGCTGGAAAGATGGCTCAGTAGTTAAGAGTGTGCAATGCTCTTGCTGATGACCAGAGTTTAATTCCTAGACCCATGTTGGCAGCTCACAACTGCCTGTTATGCCAGTTCAAGCGAGTTCCAATTCCTCCTGACTCTATGGGCACCTGTACTCAAGTTCACATACACACATAATCAAAACTAAAAACAAATCAATTTTTTAAAAAGGTTGTTTTAAAAGCAGATTGCTAATGTAGAAAGTAATCAAAAAATAAAATATTGTTTCAGAAATCTTGATTATTTGCTTTTTAAAAAAATACTCTAAATATATAAGGAAAATACAGATTGTTAAACAAAGAAACAAGAATTATACTATTAAATTGAAATAAAATTTAAAACAAAATTATTATCATAGGTAAAAAGAACTTACTAATACAATACCAACCAATAAGAACATATATAAATAATTCAAAGTTAAATTGCCAAAAAATACCCACAGCTTAAATTTCAAAAAGTAAAATTTTACATGTGGTTTGTTTATCAAAATAGATAATATACTAGATGATAATCACATATAAACTTGTTTTAAAATCTTAAGGAATATAGGAAGGCAGAGGCCAGCAGATCTCTGGTTTACAGAGTGAGTTCCAGGACAGCCAGGGCTACACAGAGAAACTCTGTCTTGGAAAATAATAATAATAATCATCATCATCATCATCATCATCTTATAGAGTATATTCTGAACATTTTTAGTACAGCAAGGCTAAAGAATTATCAAAGTTTGAAAATTAAGAAGGATATATCTACATGCCCTATGTATCAAAGGATTAATCACAGTGAAAATTAAAAATATTATACTAAAATAAGACATCTCAAAACTTATAAGCTGAGGTATATGGTTTATAAACAACAGAATATTTAACACTCAGTGATCAAAATACAAGAAGGAACACTAGCAGTGTTCACAAATCACAGAAATGGTTGAGACAGTCCATTATCATCATGTCAATAAGCAAGCACATGTGGTGCAGAGAGAAAGATTCTGGGCCTGGTTTGAGCTTTTGAAACCTCCACCCCCACTCAAAGTGACACACCTCCAACAATGTCACACTTCCATATCCTTCCTAAACTGTCCCAGATTCAAACATTTGAGCCTATGAGGGCCATTCTCATTTGAACTACCACAAAAACTAATTCAAAAAATAAAATTTACAAATACCTTTACAATAACACTAAAATATCAAGAAATACATATATGTGTGTTCATACAAGAATTTGTATACATGTGTATATACATCAATATACATATATATATATACATCAGTATATATATGGATTTTATATATAAACAAGATTTCTTTAAAAAAACTACAACATATTACTGAGTAAATTAAAATGATTTGAATAAATTTGAGTTAGGTTTGTGGGTTGTTAGTAGATTGGGAACCTCAATATTGTTGTCATATCGACTCTATTTTAACTGATATTGATGTGTAAATTATTACAGGAATGAAGGTGTGTGTGTGTGTGTGAGAGAGAGAGAGAGAGAGAGAGAGAGAGCACATGTTAATATGAGTTGACAATCTAACTCCAAAAGATTCAAGAGTAAAAAGTATCAATAATCCTCTTTAGTCTTGGAGAAGAATATAGAACTTCATGATATCATAGATATACATTTCAAATCTTTGCAACTAGAGCAGTTTGGTACTGGGACAAATACAGACAAATAGACCAATACAAATAAAAAATAAGACAAGTCACACATATATAGTTGTCTGAGTTGCAGCAAATTCCTACTGCCACACAGGAGGTTATCAGTAGAATGCATAGTTTGCAATCTACTCAATGAATGAAATAATACATGACAATATACACATTTGAAATTCTAGTCACAACATCATGGATGAATCTCTGAAACACAATTTTGAAGCCAGATGTTGGCAAGAGGGAAGCAGAATGTACCTATGATAATAGACATACCAGTTTTCTTTGAAGAAATTTATGGACTACAAGAGATATGAACAAGTCTTAGGGCTTATTAACAATGGATACTTTTATCTGGATGATGGTTCCTGGGTGGAATACATACGTAAAACTGTGCCAAGCTTAGCTTAGCAATGCATTTCTATGAGAAAGGGAAAATGAAAGAAATGGGTTGGAAGGAGGAGAAAGACAGAGAGAGATAGAGAGAGAGAGAGGCAGAGAGACAGAGACAGAGAGAGACAGAGAGAGGAAGAAAGAGAAAGAGAGATAGTTATAAAAGAAAATTAAGAAGTAACCAAATGAATAAAAACTAAAGAAATCTTGGAAGAATTTGATGAGGGAATGGCCAGCAGAACTGGGGTAGGGAAAAGTCAGAGTTCCATTGAGTTTAGCACAAGACATACACTGTTGAGGAATATTATTGTGAAGGAAGGGACAAATGCAGTCTTTGGTGAGTCATAAGAAAGAAAGCATTACAAGAACTACAATATATCAATTGATAATGCAAGCAGGGAAAGAATGGCTAACTAGGGAAGAAAGGATAAGACAATAGTATTTCATTAAGTGAAAATGAGGCCATAGGTTATTTATCAATACTCACAAACTCTATCTCCAGTCCATTGAACCCTAACTGAATTTCAAGTGCTCGTTTCAGCCAGGAAACTTCTCCTTGTTGTTGTTGTCTTGGTTTGGTTTGTTTTATAATCAAAAGAGAGATTGTATGTCTTCAATGAAATAGGAACAATCACAATGAATAAATTTTGAAGTAGTAAACTCTTCACTGAAAGTTAGCCAACCATGGAAGAATTTGTTCAGCATCTCTAGCTAAGGGAAAGTTTATAGAATTGTTTTCCTTGGAAATTCATACCAACATACAGTCCTAAACTCAGAAATTCATTTGTCCTTTGTCTACAAAGTCACATGCATCAATGCTCTTTGATAAATGTGAAGTGCTAACATTTTTCTTGTACCATGAATTTTGCTGTTGTTACAGATATTTTGGTTATCTTTTTTCCTAAGTCCTTTTTTTCTGAAAATTTATAGCAACCAAAGGACATGATTTTGTTTTATAATGCACCATAACCTAGTGTACAACATGATGTTCCTGAATATAATATGAATTCAATGAGTAGTTTAAAACTCCAGTTTTACTAGTAACACCAGCAACATGTACACGCATGCATGCACATACATACAGAGCACACACACACATACATGCACATACACACAGAACACACACACACACACACACCTGAAACACATACGCTTCCCTTCCAGAAAGAATACAACACTTACTATAATGTGCTGATAAGGATCTATGAATGACATGTTGGCCCCAGCTGCAGAGATTCTCACACTTCCAAGGTCTTGTCTGGTACTCCTAGCTTCTTTAAACCCTATAAAACAAACAATCATCATCATTAAGTTTCATTCTGGACACTGTTGGTTCAAGGCCACCTTGGGCTACATGAAATATATCCAGTACTAAAGAGAAACAACTCACACAAAGATCTCAGCACTTGGAATCAAAGCCTTTAATCCCAGGACTCATGAGAAGTGTATAAGACAAGGTCTCAGAACTGACATTGAAGATAGGAGGCATTCATTCTCCAGCCACACTGAGTTTAGGAAGACATAAGACTCAGGATTCTCCAGCTACACTGGAGAAACTTCAGTCATTTTGTTTTTGTTTTGTTTTACATTACTGTATTTCATACTTAGAAAGTTTGCTAGGCATGGCAGAACACACATTCCTTTCACCCAGAGGCAAGAGCATCAGGCATACAAGTCCACTCTGGGCTTCATAAGATTTTGTCTCAACTTTCTCTCCCCACCCAAAAAAGAAGGAGGAGGAGGAGAAGAAATAATGAGCCTATCAGCCTATCATCAAGTACCCCTATGATACAGTTTTAATGTTTGGCCCTGCCACAGCTCATAATGACATTTAGTTTTCAAAGGTCAGATGCAGTGGCACATGCCTATAATCCCAACACTTGGGAGATAGATACAATGAAATCAAGAATTCTAGGTCATCTACTATTAAGCAGTTTGGAGTCATCTTGGGCTACAAGAAACACTGTATTTAAACTTAAAAATAGAAGATAAACATAATTGTTAATGTGGAGGTTTGAAAGAAAATAGCACCCAAAGGGAGTGGCACTATTAGGAGGTGTGGCTTTGTTATAGGAGTATGCCAACATGGGGATGGGCTTTAAGGTTTCCTTTGTTCAGGCTACACCCAGTATCTCAGACTTATTGTCTGCTGATCAAGATTTAGGAATCTCAGCTCTGTCTCCAGCACCATGGCTGTCATGTACTGTCATGATGATAATGGACTGAACCTATGATCTGTATGCCAGCCCCAATGAAATGTTTTCCTTTATAAGAGTTGTCCTTCTCTCTTCACAGCAATAGAAGCCCTAAGTAAGACAGCTAATGTCAGAATATTCAGAATTTTAGGCTTCTGCGTTAGCTCCTCCCTCTGGGCTCCTACCTTAAATTCCTGCCCTGGCTTCTTTAGATGAGCTGTAACATGGATTTGGAGGCCAAATAAACTGTTTTCTCCTCTGGTTGCCTTTGCCCATGGTCTTTACCATAACAATAAAAAGGCAAACTAAGACAGTGGTATTAACAGGCAACCTCATGTTTGGAGGGGATAAACTACATGTAAACTGCAACTGTATTCCATTCTGCTAGTCTATGTTGATTCATGTTTCTCTTTTTCTTATTACTTTTCTTGATTACCTACTATTACAAACATACCATCAGGATTATTTCTCTGTTGTGTTATGCTATGCCTCTGCCTTGCCTCTAAGTACCCTTGAAGGAATGACCTCATGAAAAGACACAGACAAAATTATGCACTGTGGAATAATTTGTGACTCTTGTATTTGTGTTATGGATATGTATTTCTTATGTTACAAATTTATTAGTTGATAAAATCCTATTTAGTATTTACTATTACCAGGATGTTTTAAGCTATTCTTATTATATCTTATTTAGAGGAGCCAATAGTAATAACCAGGTATAGCAATATACATGTGTAATAATAGCACCAAAAATACTGAGGCAGTACAATTTGTAGTTCAAGGTCAATCTATGACACACAGTGAATTTCAGGACAGCCTGGGGAACTTGGCCAAATTTTCTTTAAAAGTATAATCAAATAAAAGCCAGCAAAGACTGGTGAGATGGTTAGCTGTTCAAAGCTCTCTGGTCCTCTGCTTTTGCAATTCTCAGCAGCACACAGGGTACCTCATAACCACCTGTAAATCAAGCTTGAGGGGTCCAACACTGTCTTCTGAACTTTTCAAACACCTGTACTTAAATGTGCATGTACTTCCATACAGACAAAAACACATAATTAAAATTTAAAGTAATAAATGAGGCCAAAACAAATAAAATAAAATATGATTTAGATAATTTGCTTGTCATTATAACTGATGCTTCTGTATTGATATTTCTGTATGTTCAAAGTATATTTACATAATGAACACAAAATATCTCCTTATCTATAACACATTGTAAAATATAGGGAAAAATGAACTGACTCCTCACTAGAGGATTTATACCTACTGACTAGCATTATGGTACTGGAAAGTACTATGTATATTACTAGAGCAGAAAAGTAATCGTCACTCAGCTACAAACACTACAGCCCACAACAATGGCCTGCATGCAAGAAACACTGGTCCAACAGTGACACAAATGTTACAGAAGTAACCAAACACTATTTTTAGTTGGATTTGAGAACCACTCTATAAGATGTAATCCATATCTGATACTGTAAAAGTGGGAAAGAATCTGAAACTAAATAAGTCATGGACCCATTATTATTATTCTGCTAAATGAACACAGCAATAAAATGACTCCTAGTGACTTGTTACTATAGCCATAGATGAGTACATCACTAACCCGTATCAGAGAAATTTCTTCTTGTAATAGATGGTAATTGCATAGAGACCATAGATGGACAATGTGCAGAAAGTGCAAGACTTTGGGGAACTCAGCCCTCACTAGGATGTCTTCATCAAATACTCAAGGCTCAGGGATCTATGTAAAAAAAAGGACAGGGAATGGTTGTGAAAGCCAAAGGTGGTGAATGACTAAGGAAACAGTGTCTGCCAGAAATAACAAGGCTAATACACTTATGAACTCACAGAAGACTGTGACAACATACAAAACACCTGCATGGATACAAACCAGACAAAATCCCTGCACTGAGAAGGAGAAACAGATAAGAGTTCTACACCAGGGAAAATTAGTTTTCTCCAAAAGAATGTCACTGGGTGTATCAGTTATACTCCAGGGCAGGCAACATGCCCAGGAATAGTTAGTTAACTCAAAATGCACTCCAAGGTTTTGTGTGCCTATTTTCTTTGTTTTGTTTGGGTACATTTTGCCTTACTGAGGTTTGTTTTTATAGTGGACAGGATCCATACTGAAATCTATGAAAGTAAAGAGGGTCATGACTGCTATTCT
Source organism: Phodopus roborovskii (assembly GCF_943737965.1). Taxonomy (NCBI): domain Eukaryota; kingdom Metazoa; phylum Chordata; class Mammalia; order Rodentia; family Cricetidae; genus Phodopus; species Phodopus roborovskii. The sequence continues at coordinate 22,178,188 of NW_026126433.1, forward strand.
CACCAGAATTAGGAATTTAGAGGTGGGTTGTGAAGAAGTCTAGTGGTAGAATGTTTGCCTGGCATGTGTGTGTCCAGCACACTTCTGATGATTCCACTTAAAAACTGCAGCTTTAGAAAAATGTACAAATTTCTCTGTTGACATCTGTTCATTTGTGCAACAGTTATATCATTGCTAGGCAGATATGTCATTGCTAGGCACTAGGATGCAGTGAACAAGGCAGAGCTCATGCCTCCTGGAAACCTAGAAATTGTAGAGGTAGCAAGGAATGTAGTTCTGTATGATACCTCATGCTTCTGTGTCACTAAAAGGAGTACCACTTCCAAGGATCGGTATCTTTTGTTGGAAGGGTCTCTTGAATATTTTCACAAAGGAGGTAGATTTCAACCTTTCTAACAAAAGACACCAATCCTAAGAAGTGATACTGAGCATGGGGTGTCAGGCAACACTACACTCTTTGCTACCTCAACAATCTCTAAATTCCTAATTTGAACAGTCAATGAGTCTTTCATATTTACTTACTGCAAGCTAAAACAGTAATATACATGTGTACATAGAAATATATGGTATATATAGAAGCAGTCTGAATGTGGTACTTTCACTGAGAACAAAGTACACTATTTGTATGGCCCCATTTGATTAAATGCTAAGAGCATCCCACCAGATTGATTTCATGACAACACAGTTTGACAAACACTGATCTAAAAGAAGACTTCAAGATTAGATTTTCATCTACTTCTCCATTCTCACCCCGTTTCCCTCCTCTTTTTAATTTACGGCAATACAGGTTTTCTTTCCTTTCATCCAATGCATGCTGTTCTGTTGGATTCAAAGCTATAATCTACCTCTTCTATCCACTTATTTAACAAATATTCAAATAGAACATTCAGCTATTGTATACCAATTATATTCCAAAGTCCCAGAAGTAAAATCAAATTGAGATAGCGGGTCATCTCTGTAGGAACTCATATTCCTTCCATAGAGCAATCAGAAAATAAATAATGCAAGAGGAAAAAGCAAGTGTCCTAAAGTTAGGCTCTGGAAAGGAGCTGGCCATAAAGGGTGAAGAAGTGGGCTTAGAGTATCATGTCCTCAGCAGGCATATAAAGGAAGTGAGAGGAGTCCTGTGGCTGGTAAATACAAACCAAAGCAAAAGTGGTTGATGGTGAGGTTAGAAAACAAGCAGCACCAGATCCTGGAAGCCTCTGCAGATACCACTTGTCAACCAGTTAAACTAGGCCCAAGATGTGGAGCTCAGCTTCAAGGTCACTGTCATGGAGAAACTCTCTGTGACCATTAGAGCATGTTTGTATTTTAGACTTCTCCAAGCCTTCTGTCTCCCTTCCAACATGTCTGCCTTCCCTTCAGAAGCTAAAGACAGATATATACAGTCAGTGACCATGTTGACCTCGTGTACATAGCGTGGTACCTACAACATAGCAGGATCAAAATAAAGAAGTGTTTATTGGATAGATGTATGATGGACAGAACTAGGAATAATTCCAAGTGTGTTCATGGAGGAAGTTCTCACACTAACACTTTTTCAGTGTTCCTCTTGTTCATGCCTAACTATATTTAACTAGCAAGAGATACTATAAATGAATCTCTACTTTAAAAAATAAAAAAAGGAACAAGTAAAATTCCACAAGAAGTGAGATAACTATTTACTTTGAGGAAATCTGTTGCTGGGGATCAAAGCCTGATGTCAGCAATTTTATTTCCTCTTTTCATATCCAGTAACTTCATTCATAACTACCATGTTCACCAACCAAATATCAGCCCAAACCACATCCTCCAGCCAGACCTGGGCAGAGACTTCCCTAGTACTCAAGTCAAAGACAGGAAATGTGTTCAAGGTAGTTAACAGCTTAATTATACAACCAAAATTCTTTCTTAAATTTTTGTATTTTTTTTTTTTGGTAATTTCACATATGCATATAACATGGCTAGCGCCAAGTAATATTATTAAATTCTCTTTCATCTTTCTTTACCCCCTCCTTTCTTAAACTACAAGATAGTTGGATATTAGGAGACCATGACTCATGCATGGCATTAATCCTTTAGTCCTAGAACAACTTCCTTTTTTCTTTTCTCCTTTAATTCCACCCAGTTCTAAACATTTTCCTGCCCTAATAAAACTTCAGGCTGCCTTAGAAGATTTCTGTTAACTTTTACAATAACCAAAAATGAACGCATAGATTTAGATGCAAGTCCATTTAGAGTGGAAACCTATTGTAAGAAGGGAAAGGTGTGGTCACTGATTTCTTTTCTCCTCCCTTCCCCTGATTTAATATTTCTGCTCTATTTTCACTTCTTTTGCTGTGGTAAAATGCCCTTACACAAAGAAACTTACAGGAGATCACGGTTTATTGAAATTACTATCACAGGCTCCAAGCCCATCATTGAAGGACAGTCAAGGTGGAAAATCAGTCACAGCATATCCATAGTCCAATACCCAGTAGCAAATAAACTGGTGATTCACATCTGTATCCTAGCACTGGGGAGACCAAAGCAGGAGGACCAGTAGGCCAAGGTCATCTTCAATTACATGAATCTGAAGTCAGTTTTGCTGCATGGGACCCCATCTCAAAACCAAACTAAACAACAACAACAAAAAAAACAACCAGCCAAACAAACAAACAAACAAACAACAACAAAACCCACAGACAATCGAGTATACAATAACCCATTTTTGTATTTTTAATCTTAACAAAAGTATTTTAGGGGATCCATCAAAGTTTCCACTTGAGAGCTGAATATCGAGCTTGACCAACTTCTAGAACAGCAGAGAAAAGAACTTGAAAAGTTCTTGCTGTAGAAACTTTGAGAAGGGGCACAAGCAATCATTTAAGAAATCTGAAACTAATGAAAGAATGTAGGACAAAGGAACAGCATTTTTCCAGTATACCAAGAACCAGGAATAAAGGAGGTCTGTGGCATTTTAGAAAGGCATTGCTCCTACCCTCCCCAGTTCCTCAGCATGAAGTTCTAACAAGGAAGGGAGGGCAGCCTTGAGAACACACAGCTCTACTGCCCTGCTGGTCAAGGCTGGACAAAACAAGGAAAATTCCACACCCCAGAAGTTGTTAGAGAAGCCAAAGAGCATAGAACCAAACATCAGGTAAGTATCATACTAGCATGGGATCCCCACTATGTGAGACAAGACAACAGACCAAATAGAAAATTAAAAATGACCAACAGAGCCATGTGTGAGGCTCTGGGTATAAACTTCAACAAAACAGAGGTTGGTTAAGAGAGACCTTGGTAAGGTCCAGCCTATTCCTGATGTGCTGAAAGAGTGTGAGAGCAAGGATATGCTGAGGGTCCTAGGCAGAGAACAAAGAGTAGGCAGGGACTTAGAAACTCGCTGAACTTAGAAAGCACTCTTCAAGTCACAGGCAAGGCAGATTTCAAAGATGTGCTCACTTAAGACACTTAAGTAAATCTTTGTCCAAACACTGGTTGACAACTAAGAAGTGCTAACCCATAAAGAACCATGGAAAAACAACACAGAAAGTAAAATCAAGAATGAGTGGGGATGGGTAAGGGGTAACCTGGGTATATATGCCTGAGGCTGAGCACTATAGAATACATCCGTGAATAAACTGAGGTCACTAAAACAAATCAACATTCTCAATAACTTACCCATAGGAAATACCAGAATCAAAGACACAATAATATATAATTTATACCTTGATGTACAATCTAGAATCATTTTCAGAATTAACCATAATAGAGCCACTGAGAGAAGTCATCTGGTAAAGGTGACTGCCTCCAAGCTTGAGGGCCTACGTTTGGTCCCCAAGGCCCCCATAGTAGAAGGAGGACCCCACTCCTTCACATTGCCCTCTGACATCTTCAAAACACATACATAAATATATTAGATAAACAAATGTAATAAAAATAACAAGAATTTAAAAATAAAAAACAAGTAAATAAATAAATAATGGAAAAAGACAACAAAAACAGTATGAACCATACAGCAAAAAGTTCCAACAAGAAAGAAAAAAAAAAAAGGCAACAATTACTGGCTGAAATTTCCTTGATTTTGATTTTAAAACATCAATAAAACTCCTTCAAGTGGGATTAAACACAAAGACAACTAAATCCTAGACACCTAGCTAACTGTTGAAATTCAAAATGATAAAGAATAAATTTAAGATTAAGGAAATAACAGCTGTTCATGCATAAGATAATTGATGATCAACAAGTGACTTCTCATATCAGAACCAACAGCATTCTAAAGGGAGTGGGACCACATATTCAAACTATACACTGAGCTTAGTAGCCAGCGAGCTATCTTTCAGAAATATGAACAAATACCAACATCACCACAGCAGTAAACACAGGAAGGAGTTTTATAGATTAATAAAATAAATAAATAAAAATAACAGTAAAAGCTTCAGAACCTAAATCTAAAATTGTGTCTGTGTGCCTGTGTATGTGTTATAAAGGTGTTTAGTGTCAAGAAACTACCATGTTTATCAGAAAGGAAGAGACCTTAGGGGAGATGAGAATCAAAGGGGGTGATGGAACACATATAACAGGAAAGCAAAGGGGAGCATTTGCTGATGGAGAAAAGAGAACTGGCTAGGAAAAGTGGAAAGGAGAATAATGGGACCAAAGTACACCTGCTTACAAATGAAGATGTCATGATGAAAACCATTACTTTGCATGCTAAATTAAAAATAATTGTAAGCAGGGTGTTGGTGGCACACACTTTTAATCCCAGCACGTGGGAAGCAGAGGCAGGTAGATCTCTGTGAGTTCAAAGCCAGCCTGGTCTACAGAACTAGTTCAAGGACAGGCTCCAAAGCAATACAGAGAAACCCTGTCTCGAAAAACCAAATAAATAAATAAAATAAAATAAAATAAAAAATAATGGTAAAATGTTGAAGGGCAGGAAATGCTGCTTAGCATTAGGACACTTGCCTAACATGAATGAGGCCTGGGGGTCAGAATAGAGAGGAAAGGGGGGAAGGAGGGCGGGATGATGGCTGGGGAGACAGGAAATAGAAAATAAAGTTCTTCATGTTGAAAAGAATTGACAGTAAACAACAACTCAAAGCCTCACAAAAAACAGAAAACACCAATAAAGTTAAAAATTTTAAATATATTTTCCTCTCTTTATCTTTACACCATAAAAATGATACAATTACTCTGAGCTCATTTAAAGAGGCTGTGTGTGTGTGTGTGTGTGTGAAGATTTCATATGTATATATGAAATTTATAGCACAGAAAGAGAAAAGATAAACATAGCTATATTAGAACAAGGAAAATACATCAAATAATCTGAATCCATTGGAATAAATTAAGAATACCAGCCTTGGTAGAATGTAGATTAATACCAGATAGTCTATAAGTATACTTTCTAGTTTTATCACTAAATGTTTTAAAAATATGAGGTTTATAGAAACATATTGCAATGCTATAGCACTGGATTTATAACACATAAGGTTATGATATATTGGAAAGCAACAACACAAATAAGAACTAAAGAAGAATTGCAACTACATGGAAAGATTATTTTACCAAAACAAGTTACTAGTTATATGAAGAAGACTATAATAAATTAGTACATATACCTTAATTCCTAGAACTACCAACAAACTCATTCAAATATCATTGGAATATTAACAAAATAATTTAAATGGCCCCACCCCCCCAAAGAAAAAGATCACCAGAAAATAGGTACATAGTTCAGGGAGCAGAAGAATAGAATAAGTAAATAAAGAATGAAGAAACACACATTAGCAGATGGGAGCCCAACCCTATTTCTATTAACAATAAATGTGAAACTATCTGTAGACTGATCAGGAGGCATACAGGTTCAACGTCAGCCTGGTCAGAGAGAACCCTGAGAGCTATTATATTTTCTGTTGGTTGCCTACTAGAAATAAATTATAAAACCTTTTGCTGAAGGCACCACATATTTAGACACAGGATGACAAGAACACAAGCTTGAACTGAGCTGGCAGCTTCTTCCTCCCAGCTAGCTAGTTTTCATAGCTTTAGAAGGTTCTATGCACGCTCTTGGTTTGGTGGGGAACCTCACTCAGTTATGGACTCTACATGCTGTACTACCAACCTGCAAGGAAAATGATGCAATACTGACATGACTCTTATGGGATAACCAATTACTTTCTAATTGAATTTGAGATCTGCTCCATAAGAAGGAATTCATGTCTGGTACTATAAACATGATCAAAAGCCAGTGAGTGGTGGGTGAGGTCACAGGTCTTGCTGGGGATGACAGCATAGTGGTGTGGTTTCATAAAAAGACATGATAGTATGACAGTTTGTCAAACTGCCTTACCAATATGTATGTTTATGCCCATATATGGTGCTGGTGTCAGCTTTGATCAAGTAGCTCATTTTTCAATGAGAAGAGGTTACTATATAGATTCACAACTGGTCAAAGTGCTAAGAATAAGGCATCATTGAATGCTCAGCCATCCATATCACCTTTCCCAAAGGCTCAGGGGACATTGTAGAACAGAGGATGGAAAGAATTGTAAGAGCCAGAAAAGGGGATAGAAGGTTGTCTTTTGGGCATAACATGGTCATCATCCTCTTGAGCTTTCAGCATCTGTGACCATCTATACAGGACATGCACAAGATCAGGACAGGCTACATCTTGTCATGGAGTGGGGTGGGGCTCATAAGGCCCAGCTCCTCTCTGAGAACCTACAGGCTACCAAGTGAGTGCTAGAGGAGGCAGACATTTTCTTGAGTGGTGCAAGCACTTGTCAGCTGCCCATGCTTTCATAAATGACCCTTTACCCATTCTATAAGTTACTCTAATGAAATCCATTGGTTCACAGAAAAAGCCAAAAATAATAAAACATGAAAGTACTAGGGAGTATGCGCACTAGTCAACAAAAAGGAAGGGATCACCAGAAGCAGGAAAGAACAACAGAAGGTAATGAAGAGAGAATGAATCAAAACACATTACAAACACGTTTGAAAATGCAACAGTGAAACACATCATTGTACATGCTAATTAAAAACCCCAAAATACATAAATAAACACATGCACGATTGAAAAACAAATAAAGGACAACCACATTGTAAGACACTTTCTCAACAATATGTACATGGATCTGACCTCCAGTCAATGGCTTTCAGACTGAATAGTGCTAAGGACTGTAAAATCGGAATTAAGTCTATAATATTTTAGTATTATTGTATACTTACAATGCTGCACCAGTGTCAGTGTCCTGGCTTTGAATGTGCTTTGGTAATATATAATGGGGGAAACTTAGTAGGAGGCATCAAGGACTCTGTGTAACACTTTAGGGATTTCTTATCTTAATTATGTCTAGTTTATTTTAAAATCTAGTGCATGTTATGGGGGCTGTGGTGTTGCATGCCCTTAATCTCAGGACTCTGGAGGCAAAGGAAGATGCATCTGTGAGTTTAAGATCAGCCAAGGTTACAGAGTGGGACCCTATTTTAAAATATAGATGTCAGTAGACCTCACTGATATGTACGATTTTCATCCCAGGAAGAAACAAAGCTGTCCCAAGGGAATCAGATTAGTATATGGTCACTTTTTGTCAGGACAAAAATCATGTGTAATTACTGTCAGTGACTCCACTTTCAGTTCCAGTTAGGAAGCAACTTCCACTCACCACTTTCCCCTCCTGTCACTGACAGTAATGGCAGCAGATACTTTAGATTACTGTGGTATTAAGACATCTCTGCCCAATTCTCCATACTAAACACACGCAAAATGCCTTTAACACCACAATTAGCTCAGGCCTGGGAATCTTACTACAACTAAGTTGCACAACTGTTACAATGAATATTCTGAAACAGAAGGCTTTCCCCATTTCTTCTAATGGGGCTAAATAAATAACCAGACTTCCTGAGTAAAGAGTAGCTGGCAAGTCTGGAGTAAGAGATATGAAGCTCGTGGTTTGCTTTGGGGTTTTTTGTTTTTCTATTTGTCTCCCATGCCCTATACTTAGAAATCTCCAGAATGCTCATGAGAGGAGGAGAAAGATACCCTTCCCAAGACAGACTTGACTGTGCTGTGCAACTGTTGGCTTACAATGAGTGATTAATACCATAGGGTCTGACCAAAGCCCATTTAGTCATGTCAGAGCAATACAGGCTTCTCAGAAAAAGTGAATAAAAACTACACGGCCTGCCTGAAGTGCTTTGTCACTTCTGTCTCTCTGCAGAGAGTGATGAAACAAAGGGAGAAGATAGTTATAATTACAGCTGTGGCATCTGGTGGCCAGAAGGAAAGGGACTACATTTCCTAGGCAGTGGCAGGAGCTTTCACAACACAGTGCCACCTTCACAGCCAGAGGCAAGCAGAGCTTGCTTGCTCTCCCATTCTCCCATTCCAACCCTCTATTCATTCCGTTGTACAAAATGAGGAAATGGCCCCTCCACCTCACAGACACCTTGGGAGGATAAAATGAGCAAATGTATGTAAACTCCAACCGCAAGCAAATGAAATTAATAAAATGATGTATTGTTGTTTATAAAACTGATGCTTTTCTAAAGCTACCTCAACTCTGTGAGAGGTGTTTGACTGTATGGAGAATTCTGCAAAGTTTGCAGTCAGCCAGTTGGTTGAGCAATTCTTACAAGTCTCATGGGCTTTTCTCTGGTCAACAATGAGGTTTTAATAGAAAACACGAAGTGCTTACAGTGCTAATCCACTAGGATTTTAAAAAGTAAAAACACTGGGCAACTGGCTTGTCTGATGCTTAGAGCCACAATTTTGTCCATTATGCCAGATAAATAAGTGTTCTGAAAACAAAGGCCCTTGGCCCTGTGTCCCTTCAGCATCCTTCTCAGACATGGATTCCCACTCAGGTGTTACAGAAGTTCTGTTCCTGAATGGTTTGATGATGCTTTTCTTTTTTAACTAAAGCTAGGCAAAACTTTCTATCACTTACAAGCAGAGAAAAGTGAAGAACAAAAGGAATTAAAAGAGATAAATGCACTAGCCAAGAAGCCAGCCTGGTCTACATAGCAACTTCCAGGTCAGCCAAGGCTACAGAATGAAACCCTATCTCAAAACAAACAATTAAAAAGTAGTTAAATGTATGAGACCTGAATAAGAAAGCCTCCCACACACACACCAAGCCTCATCACTTTAGCACAGAAAGCCTGAGAGGTTCTTTGTTCACTAGGAAACATAAATGTTCATGCCCAGACACAGGCACAGGTTATTAACTAGGTGGGTTTCTCAGTCCAGATATGTTGTGGAAGATATTTTAACTGGGCAAAGATGTGTTACTTTTGTTTATGCTGCAATAATATATTAACTGTGTAAAGGGGCGTTACATCTGTATATGTTGCAATTGTTTAATTATGCAAAGATGTGTTGCCTTTGTTTTACCTTACCTGCCTAATAAAAGGATGAAAGGTCTAATAAGAGGCTGAATGGACAATAGATAGACAGGAGAGAGATAGGCAGGGCTACCAGGCACAGAGAATAAATAGGAGGAGAAATCTAAGTTAAGGAACAATGAGAGAAGGAGAGAATGAGTGAGATGCCCAGGGCAAGATGCCATACATGAGAAGCAGTGAAAGTAAGATATATAGAAACAAAAGTAAAAAGACCGAGTCAAAAGGTAGATGAACAGAAATAGGTTAGTTTAAGTTCAAAGAGCTAGCCAGAAATGAGCCAAAACTAGGCCAAGTGCTTATAACTAATAAGTCTCTGTGCCATGATTTGGGATCTGCTTGGTAGCCCAAAAGAAAGAGAAAGCCTAGTACTGTGCATGTAACTACAGAGCCTGCCCAGCATGTCACAGTGAGGTCCCTGGTGCCAAGTGCTGGAACCCATGCTTGTCCTTTAGAACTAAGATTTCCCCCTGTCTTTCTATGTTAAGTCTCTAAGCTTCTTCACCTTCCACATGTGTCTTCCTCAAAGCTCACTCTAAACCCACAACCAGGCACAGGGCACGATTACACACAGGGCACAATGGAACACAACCATAAAATGGAGCACAACCATAAAAGTCACACAACCGGGTAAGGAGCACAACCACATAAACAGCATAACTGCGTAAGGAGCACAACCGCATATGGAGCCCATGCCAGAGTTCAGAGGAGGAACAGAGCCCAGTGACTTAAAATGGGAATTCATAGAAGCACAAAGTTTAAAGATACACATGAAGTGGGGAAAGGAAATATTTCCATTAGGTAAAGATTCACAGCTAAAGACTCTCCCTGACGCTGCCTGCCTGCCACTCCGTTTCTGCATAAATGCCCTATGAGAAACTCCTTCTTGATATATCTGCTAGCCCAGCACAAGCAGTATGGTGGCCCTAACTCGGAACTCTGCTTCCTTCTGCCAGTTCTGCAGTTGGACCAGAACTGATTATTTAACTACTCTTGATGAAAGGGTGAACAAGAAAATGAGGACTTTTCATGGTATACTGGGGAAACCACCCAGATGATAGATGAAGCCATGCGTTGAGAATTAATATAAGAGAACTCCCTATTCATAGACTCTAGAATAACAAATTGCTCCATATATAAGCACTTGCTAGTTTCAGCAATAATTTTTCCATATTAAACTTATTTTTGTAATAGATCTGTGATCTATCGAACTGATTTCATTTGATGTTAACTTAAATATTTTGAACCATTTTTCTGTGCTACTAAGCTTTCTTTTTCCCCCTTCTTTCATACAATATACCACTACTGCAGTTCCCCCTTCCTCCTCTCTGCTCAGCCTCTCTCTCGCCTCCCATCGTCCTCAGACCCTCCCCTCTTCAGTTTCCCTTCAGAAAAGAGCAGGCCTCTCAGGGACATCAACAAAACATGGCATTACAATTACAATAAGATTAATACACATACTCAGGGAGGCAGATGATGAGGGATGTCTTTCTGTATATATGTTTCTCTTATTGGTTGATGAATAAAACACTGATTGGCCAGTAGCCAGTCAGGAAGTACAGGCAGAGCTATGAGACTGAGCATAATTCTGGGGACAGGGCAGAGAGAGATGAAGGAGTAACATTCTGGATCCTTCTCTGATAAGATAAGGCCATGTAGAAAAACATAGATTAATGGTTATGGGTTAATAATTAAGAGAGCTAGCCAGTAAGAAGCCTGAGCGATAGGCCACACAGCTTATAATTAATATAAGTCTCTGTGTATTCATTTGGGACTGAAGAACAGCAGGATTTGGCGAAAGAGGGAACTCCAGCAACAGACAGAGGCAGGAGAATCTCTGTGAGTTCATGGCCAGACTGCTCTACAGAGTGAGTTCTAGGACAGCCAAAGCTACACAGAGATACTCTATCTTGAAAAACCAACAACAAAAAAGGGGGGGAGGAAAAAATTAATACACACTTGTTAACCATTTCCCAGATATTTTATTAAATAATGTAATACATTCTATCTCATTTATTTTTCTTAACAAGATAGTAATTATTAACATTTTTGAGATTAAAATAAGATAGGTTTAAAAGATTGAATAACTGGTCTGACAACTCAAGCTCTACATCCATATTATGTAAAACCATCTCTCCTAAGGAGCATGGAACATTAACAGTACTAAGCCAACCCTAGAATTGTGACCTGCCTCATCATAATTTATTTTTTCTTTCTACATCACTATGACATGGCAAATAAGATACTAAAGGGCAAGCAAAATGACTCAGTGTGAACAGGCACTTGCTGCCAAGACCTATGACTTGAGTTCAATACTGGGGCCCACATGGTGGAAGAAAAACCAATGTACCTAGCTTGCACTTTAACCTAAACAAACACACACACACACACACAGAGAGAGAGAGAGAGAGAGAGAGAGAGAGAGAGAACAGCTGTTGTATATGAGCAATAGCTACATACATACACATGCTCACAAAATAAACATAATTTTTAAAAGATATGACATCCAGAAACATTTGGAAGTTACATGTAAAGAAATATAGTTATTAGAAAGCCTTAGCAAGAAAGTAACATGATAGAAATCTCATGCTTTCCTTAAAAGAAAAAGAAAAGAAAAAGAGATACTGCAGACTGCAGCTTTATAACATTCATTTTCTTACAGTTCTAGAAAGTGGAAGTCCAAAACCAAACATTGCATGTTGTACTTCAGCATCTCCTCCTTGCTTAAGGTGGCTGTCTCCTCAACGAGAGTACCCCCCCGCCCCGCCGTCTCTCCCTCTTCCTGTACTCGCTATGTGTTAGGAGGTGTTCTCCTATTATGTTCTCATATGGTAGCCCATCTAACTGATCTTGTTTTAAATTAATCATTCCTTTAAAGCACAGTTCAATAACATAGGTATAGCACACCAGAATTCAGCAATGAAAAACAGACTGAGAATGTCAAGGTATTACTCAAGGAGGGAGACACACAATGGACTCAAGAAGCCTGGGCTGAGCTGTTTTGAGACCTGCACTGAGCCAACAGTCGTTGGTTCAAAGGGAGCACAGCACTTTTCCATGAGGGAAGCCACCTGTCTTGCCATTCAGTAAGGTCCCATGAACACCCCCAGGCATTCCATATTGATGAACGCACACTATTTAATGCTTCACTGTAGTATTTCCTGCAACACCACCTTGTTACTAGGAAGCACGCAACCAGAGGGACCTGCCCATTTCAGTACCCAGCCAGCTTTCTCATATTCCTTCCTTGACATGGAGGTTGGCTGTTATTTTCCATCCTTTCACCTAAGCAAGTGGCCACTCTGGCTATATTTTAGAGTCATAAAATTTTGAAGTTGGAGGAAATACTTTTATCATGCTAGCCATCATTGCATTTATAAGCTGCAGCCTAAGGAACAGACAAACCAAGCCAAGTTAGGGGACAGCTCTATACTTATTTCTCCTTCTTTATACCTCAGTGTATACAGTGTAGATTTCTAAAATTAATCAAAATTAAAATGAAGTACATATATATTTACATATATACATATATATGATTTACACACACACATATATATATATTTGTTTAGCCAGTATGTTAAGGTACTAGTTTGGTGGTATGGAGTTGACTCAATATATGAATTTGAGAAAAAAAATAGTAACTGTATATCCCCATGTGACTGATTAAAAAAGTGACTTTACAATTTATTTCATCATTCATACTTCCCTATGTTTAATCCTTAGTTATAAGTTGTTTACTTACAAACATTACATGGATTGTTTTTAAAAACTATTTTTGTCATTCAGCCCAATGGAATTACATTACACTGATGGTCAGAAAATACACAACATTCATTTTCAGATAATATACAATAAGGATGTTCTGTCTTCTCCCTTACAGAAACTGATTTTATGATTTAGTGTGTGTTAACCCTTTAAACACATCCAACAAAGTGCCAAGAAATATGGTGTGCCTTGAGATCACATCTACACCTTCTCTGCAGACTGGAGGTTGCAAACACGGCATGACGTTAAATTCATTTAATAAAACCATCTGATGATAAAGAGTAGCAATTATGATGAAACACAGTACTGTGACAGTGTACAAATATTAAATGATACCAAGTGTGACTTGGTGTCTCTGAAGCACACACTAGTGTTGTTCTCAATTTGATGCAAATTTTTGAGGACAGAATGACTTCCAGAACCATGAAGGACAAAATGATAGGAAACACATTCTCTCTGTGCCTCTGTCCTCTGCTGGCACCATAATGACTTGTGCTGCACCTTGAATATTTGGTATTATACAACAATGGGTTGAATTGAATGAGTCAGAATCGCTACCATTACCTCCAAACATCAAATGTGCATTTCCTCAACCTTTGTGCATGATCAAGAAGGCTACACCAAAGGCATTAGTCAAGTCTGTAAGGGTTCAGTTGAGCTCCTTGTGCTTTTTAAAATATAAAGTTAACAAAACTAATGTTCGCCACTCCCCTTCATTTTGCAGAAGAGGAAGTTGGCCATAACCTAAGAGAGAGACATGGGCAGAACAAGGAGAGAAGCACGCAGTGACTTTCCACTTCATGACCTGTCATGAAAGCAAGAGGGAAGGAAGGAGAGCAGAAGGAAGGGAAGGCCTTCCTAAATTGGGACAGGGTAGCTGCTCGCAGCATAGGAAGGAGCAATCTCACAGCTCTGACACAGTGCCCCCTCCTCTTACATGCTGGCCAGCAGGCCCCGCAGAGGACTCTAATTAGTTATGAAATAAGGCTCTTTTATGGGAAGGGAATTTATGAAAATGGCTAATGGACTTAAGAAAAATGTAATTTTTTAACTTTGAAGAAATATGAGTCAATATTTCAATAATATTGTTTTTGTCAGGGGTGGGAAGAATCCATCATTTTGCTTACGATAGACAGCTGTTTCCCATGACGCTAATGAATAAAAATGAAGCAAGGGAAGTGACTTTCATATTAAAAAACAAATTGGCAGGTTGAAAATGCACATCCGGGCAGTAGGACTCTCAGAAGAACCTCTTGTTTGTTGCTGTTTTATTAGTCATTGTCTCAGACATAACATGATTTTGCTTTGCTTTGCTTTGCTTTGCTTTGCTTTGCTTTGCTTTGCTTTGCTTTGCTTTGCTTTGCTTAGTTTTGGGGGTTCTAGGGTTGGACTCCAGATCCTCACACATGCTAGACAAGCATTCTTCTGCTCAGCTAATCCCCAACCCTGTACTGCAGAATTCCATCAGTTCAATCAAATTCCAGAATGTCTTATCAGATACACTAATACTCTGAGAGCCAGGTATGGTAGCACATACCTGTAATCCCAACAACAGGAAACAGGCTCAGAATGGTCTAAATAGTGAAACCCAGTCCCAAAATGTCCATCTTGAAATAATAAGAATAACAATATTTTTAAAATTTCCTCAGAAACTGGAGTAGCTGATAAACGGCTGGTGATGCGCTGAGACCTAAGGATTTCACTAAGGAACCAACAGGAGCCTGCAAGGAGACTAGCAGTTCCACACCCAGAACTCAAACCAACTTCTGTAGCAATTCCACCAATTGGGAGTGAGGAAAACAGATTCCAGGATGTTGCCTCTTGGAACATGTAAAAAGTCATTGAGATCCAATGAAGTGGAGAAAGAGGCCTAACACGGATAGGAAGAGGCATGGAATCCAACAGGGGTTTAAAAAGAACAAAGGCTCCATTCCAGGCTACCGGAAACCAAGCCAAAGTGGGACACACCCTGTCAATTACTAACTAACTTGCATTAAAAGACCAGAATCCTAAAAGGTCCTGGATTTCCATGTATTTTTATTTGTCTAGGTTCAGTCCTGTCTGGGTTTTTTCTTTACTTAATACACTATTTTATTTTCAAGGATTTCAACTTCTTCCTTCCTTCCTCTCCTTTTTGGAAAAGGAAAAAACAAAATAAGAGGACACACATATTCTAAAATCAACTATGTAGTGTCTTCACACCTATCATCTACAACTTGAGAAATATCACACAGCCAGCCAGTGGTTGTGTTTTAGATTCTCAGCCACAGAGCCTGAAGAGGCTCTCAACCAACAGGGGAACATCTAAGATCTCAGGTCACCTTCAGCCACACTCCTGGAAGTGACTTGGCTTCCTTCTCACCCTCTAGGATCTCACCCACCTACACTCTCTTAGCTTAGGACCCCCCTGTATGTGACAGTCCCTCACTAAAAAGGAAGTCTTCCTTCTCCTGGACAGACCTGGCTCACATCGCTTTGAATGGGAGAGCCATACAAGGACTTTACTCTGATGGCAGAGACTTCTTTCCTCAATCATCAAGCACCAGCTTCCACCAGATTCTGGCTGGCAAAGCTGCAGCTAGTGTCTCCACTAGCCGTTCCTCCTTCTGGAAAGGCTCCTTTGCTTGCCATCCCCAGATCTGCACTCTGGCTCCAGGCATGGCCATCCCACTTCCATTTTCTCCATCAGCTAAGTGAGGGTGCCCTGGTGAAGATCAGGAATAACCTGCACCTTCTCTAACATAGGGCTCAGTTTTGCACCCTCAACCTCCATTTCCACTGGAACAACCATCCTTCCGGGTTTCCATGACATTATCCCAAATCCCTGGTTTATTAAGTAATTTTATGGTTGTTTCTTTGCAGGTCTCTTTACAAATGCTATTCTCCATCAGGAATCAGTGTGAGTCATGCTGTCTTCATTCTATTCACCTCCTATGCATTGCCTCTCATCCTTCACATCTTTTTTTTTTTTTTAATGATTTTTTTTTATTTAAATTTGAAACAAGTTTGTTTTACATGTCAATCCAATTCCCTCTCCCTCCTATCCTCTCCTGTTCCCCTACAATCCCCATCCCATCCCCTTTCTGCTTCCCAGGGAGGGTGAGGATTTCCATAGGGAGTCTTCAAAGTCGGTCACACCATTTGGAACGGGGCCTTGGCCTTCCCCCATGTGTCTAGGCTGAGAGAGTATCCCTCTATGTGGGATGGGCTCCCAAAGTCCATTTGTACACTAGTGATAAATTCTGATGCACAACCAGAGACCCCCACAGACTTCCCAGGCCTCCTAACTGACACCCGCGTTGAGGGAGTCTGGATTGATCCTATGCTGGTTTCTCAGCTGCCAGTCTGGGGTCCATGAGCTCCTCCTTGTTCAGGTCAGCTGTTTCTGGCCTCACATCTTCTTAAGTTGACCATTTTATCATTTGCCATTGACAAGAGAGAGACATCATTACAGACAATGCAAAGGAGAGAGAAAGTACTGAGTAACTATTGTAAATGTTTATATATTTTAATTTAAATTTCTGCTTGTTGCTAGCTTAGAAAATAAATACTAAGAATCAGGTTATAATAGCCATTTAATATCTTTAAATTAAACCTTTTCATTTCGACATTTGTTTCTTTAGTTTTGGCACTAGGGGCCTTGTATATTCACAGCAAACACACTACCACCGAGCTATGTCCCAGCCCTGTTGTTTTACTACTCACTTTGCCTCATGACCTCACTAAGCTGACCAAGCTAGCCTTGAACTCACTCTGTAGCTAAGCCTTGAACTTGTGATTACAGGGCTGCACCCATACCCTCAGTTTAAAGAAACATTTTAGAATTATATTTTTTGCTATAACCAATCTTTCTAAAATGTGTTGGCTGCAACTTCTGAGAATCAAGACTCCACTAATACTTAGAAGATATTATTTGGACATGTACATTGTATACTGAAAGTAAAATGCTGACCAATGAACTACAAAAATGCCAGGTTTTAATCTGTGTTCATGAACTTAACCAATTTGAAAACTGTCTCCTTCTTTATGATAGTTGAAGGATAGGAGGTAAAAATTGACTTGAAGTCACTGATGGTTATTAAGAGATCATGATTACAGATGTGACAGTCTGTACAGAATGATCTAAATCATTCTGAAGTATACATCTTGATGCACTTCTCCCCAAGTTGATTTCTTATATATTCTTACATCACTGGTCTAAATCATTTATCTCAATGCATATCATCACATAAAATACAAGTAAAAAATAAATCCACAGAAGTGATTGTCTTTTTGTTTTCATAAATAAATAACAGAACCTAAAAATGTTAAGAGATTTTTTTTTCTTTCCCTAGACTATCCCAGACAAGCAGTGTCTTCAAGAATTACAGATCCATGAATCCAACAGGAAATTATCTTTCATCCAGGGGTTAACAACCACATTGCTGCTTATTGACTACATTCAACTTATTTGTCAAAGATGTGGGCAAGAAGTGTGGGGCAAATTGGAAGTGTGCCAACTCACTGTCTGAAATTCAAAAGCTATTTGCTGACCTAATGTTTGTAGAGGCAGAGTTACACACAGCAGGCAAGCCTCAGCTACTGCATATTACATATGACCAAGCCATGCATTGCACAGCAAGGTAAGTTTGTAACTGGTTCATAAATCTTGAGAAGGAGCTTCTAACTTCTTTATTGTAAGCTTCCATATGCTAGGGAAAGTCAACTTTTTCTTTTGTTCTGCAGAAGATGAATGTGAATGATTTATACTAACTGGCATAATCAAGCATGGAACCTTAAGATTCCAAATAGTCTAGGAAACTTCTGTTTTTCACTTGGATGTAAGACCTTTGGTTAAATAAGTATTTCTTATCATGATTCACACACACACAAAAAAAAACTCTTTAAATATGTTTATTTCATAGTTTTGATAAAATATCGTGTGTTACGTCCTTTAAAGCTGTATGTGCCTGTATAAAATACCAAGTAGTTAAAAAAAAAAAAACCTGAAATTACCAATCAGAAGCTAAATTTTTCAATCATTCTGAGTGTTGATATAATATCCTCTCAATCAGTAACCATGTTGCAAGAACAGAACAATGGAGTTGCTGTGGGGCTGGACTGTGGGGCTGGACTTTGGAACAATGTACTTTCCTGAGTCTTCCCTTACAAATTTTCAATTAACCCTAGTAGGAGGAGGTTGACTGCCTCAAATAGAGGACTTCAAAAAAAACAGGGACTATGAACAAATCAGCTGGCCTAAGGAAATATATAAAGTCCATAGTGATGGATGCCATGGACACAGGCTTAGAAAGAGAAGCTATTTGATTTTTCCCAAATTAGTCTTTTCACATCTGTAAATGTAGACAGTAGTGACTGCTCTGCTAATTCATAGTTATTTAAAAAAAATCCTTTGGTGTTTTTTTCTTTTTCAGTACTGAAGACTGAATCTATGGTTGCATGAATGTTTGACAAGCAAAGATAGCGCCACCCATCAACCTCCCCTTTTATTTTTACTTTTATAAACATTTTAGACAGGATATCATTAAGTTACCCATGTTGGCCTTGAACTTAATGTGTAGCCCAGGCATGCCTTGAACTTGTTAACCTCCTGTGTTAGCTTCCAAGTAGCTGGGCTTACATGCCTGCCTATGATACCAGCCTCAGTTATAAATAAAATTCTTATGTAACATTTTTATAAACCGTACACCACTATATAAATAGAAGATAATATAGAACTCTTATTTTTTTCAAACTAAATTCGGAACAATAGCTCATAAACAGAAACAAAATGAATAAGAAAATATAAGTTGAGTCTTATAGACATGAGCTTTCTACATTTGAAAAGAATGATGGAATTAGACATATTAGGGACACTTGTCTGCTAACTCAAAACCTACTCTTTCCTAAAAGTCCTAAATTTGCCTGTAGACTCCAAGGCAAAGCAAAAGAGCAGAAGAAAGTGAATGCAAATTGTTCCCAGCTCCTTGTGCTAAAGAGAAGGAAGAAAAAGATGAGGGCTGTCCATTATCTTTTAATCCCAGCTCACCCCCAGGTGTTAGTTGAGTTTCTCCAAAGATATTTGAATTAATTAAGTGATTAAACTGGTAGTGCAGCTTTTCAAAACTGCTTATGGTCAGCGCTGAGTTATGTACATTTGTTTGAGAAGAGAAGGAAACTATTTAAGTTTGCTTTGCATGTATTCAAAGTCACAGACAGTAAAACAATAACTGAGACCTATATCTCTAAAGCAGCAAAAAACAAGCTGCAGCCCCACCCCCAACACACACACACACACACACACACACACACACACACACACACACAAGTCTGCACAGGTAATGGCATTAAAAGATCAGAAAAGCATCTTCCTTGCTTGCTGCCTTCTCTGAAAACAACCCCAGGATCACCATCCTAACTCTTTGTTGCCCCATTAGTCAAAAGGTAGAAAATGATGAGTCAGTCAATGCTTAAACTCACTATACATTCATTATTGACAAACATGGGCATTCTTTTTACAAAACTTTTATTAGTAATCATCACATAACCAGCTCTTAGCCTTTGCCCTACTTTTTCTACATGAAGCAAGCCTAGATGTCTCCAGGGCTGTGAGAAATGCTGTAGAAGTTTGGGGCATCTTCTCAGAATTCTCTTGTATTTCCTCAATTTGGGTAAACTATGAGTCCATGAGAATATGATTTGCTTTCATATTTTTGTGCATTCCCACCCTTTGTGAAGGGAAGTTCCATGAAATACTGAAACCAAACCCTAAAAGATAAGTCTACAGGGTTTCTGTCTCTACTTCAGCATTTTATCTGAAACATTAAAACCCTTGACTTTCTTCAAAGTCTATGAGGATTCCATAAGATCTCTCTAATGATGTCCACTATAGCTGTTCAGATTTACTATGCTAAAAATTAAAGCTCAGAAAAAAATGTTAAAGTCACATTGAAAAATGCAAACATCTAAGCAACCACTCTGAACATCTGTCAAACTTCTTTAAGAAAAAGATGCAATTGTAAATACGATAAGCCCTCTTCCTGTAATGGTTGTCTGAATGACTGGATTCTCCACTTAGTATTCTTCCTCATAGCATCCAGTATCAGCACAGGCAAACTCTTCTAATACCTCAAGCTGCTTATGAATGGACATACATCTCAAAAGCAAAATGGAAGAGTACTGTGTGACATGTAAAATATTTTGAAGATCCTTAACACACTGAATTATTTTTATTCCTATTTTACAGCTTAAAAATAACAATATAAGGAGGTTAAGTAACTAGGTGGTTTATGATTTTATTACTTGAAAGTTGTGGAATTTTTGTTAAAGTCTAGAAATGCACTTTTAAGACTGAACCATAATGACCTGTGCAAACATTAATATAATGGTGCTAGATTAAATATTACATATAATATGGAAATTTGTAATCAATATTATTTATATTGATTTATATTGATCCAATAATTTATGATTGATCAATTCAGCATATCCACAGACTGCACATAGCTCACGGAAAGAGCCATAGTCTTTAATGGCTACATGGTATCTGACTCCTAATAGTTCAGAATCATGGTATGTGATAAAAAGAAAAAAAATATACAGATGAACATATGGTCACAATTATAAAAAATGTTTTAATAGAATCATGCAAATCAAAGGAAAATGCTCTATAAAATGGCACCAAATTCAAACTCTCAGATTTGTGAGTCTACAAATGAGACTATAAGTTATAAAGGCAAATGGGTAAAAGCACAAATTAATGCAAATAAGATTCTTTTTCTATGTGCTAATAATTTATGCTGTGTAATCAATAAATACTAAGAAAGTAAATAAATGGAAGAAAGTCATTTAAAAATAAGTTCTTAGAAGAGGATAGGTATTTTTTTTTTATTTTGTTCTTTTCATTTTTCTATCATTTAACAAGATTTTCACAGTGGGTATAAATTACCTTTGTAAAAGGCAATAATATTAAAACTCATGATCAATCTGGAAAACATAATGCAGACTGTTAGAATAAAAGTAGAATATGCATATATACTTCATAATCCAATAAAAAAACTTGCACCTATTTCTCCATTATACATATTATGGTTAAGTAAAAAGATTCATCATAAGTTGCAAAAAATGACAGGTCTAATTCATTGGTGATTATTATTGGAGTTGAGTCTAGAATCTAGGTCACTTACTTTGTAGACAAGGGCCTACTCAGAGCCCTAGGGTGCTTAGAATTCCTAAATATCGGTGAACAAATGCCAGTGTGGACACTCGAGTATTGGCAGCTAGATAATCCTACACTTACAAGTGGAATAGTTTGCTACTTAACTTTGATGTATTATCAGAAAACACAAAATTTAGGAAATAGTAATTCTTTTGGCAAATATGAGAATTTCTTCCTTTCAGATCCGTATACACTGGAAGAGTGTACATACATTATCATAAGAGGATTCCAGACTTCTCAAACTGTTTATAAAGGACTCAGTGATCAAAGAGAAACAAAAAAAGCAAAAGAAATTTCATTTACAAGCAAGCATGTGGTAGTAAATAGGAGGGGAGGAAAAGGAACCTTGCAAGTTCTGTCTTCCTCTTTTTTTATTCCTGGAACATGTTAATTAATATGCACACAATCAGCTTAAGGACCCCGCTTTCTATGTGATAGCATTAGAAAAGACAAGTGTTAAAAACAGGCAATTACCTCTAGGACATGAATTTTACCAGGGGTTAAGACATGTGTCTCAGAATTTTAATTTTTCCTATTTAAAAATAAATATTAAATGCTATTAAAAGAACTTAACACTGTTAAAATGAAAGTTTCTTTTCCCATAAAATATGCTTCCCTTAGAGGAAGTTTGTAAAACTTTGAGAAAAGGCCAATTAAATACTTCTCTATGCATTACACAATTATTAATTAATTTAGAATTCAACTCTTCCTCAGCTCAATTAAAACAAAACCCCAACTTCTCTGGCAAGTTCTCAGCACACCTGATATATAATTTCAAGCCTAATAGGTTATTTCACTAAATTCCCTGTGAATCTCCTTGACTTTGCAATTTCAAATATACCCAACAAATGGAAACAAAACAAAATGCACCCCCCTTTCCCAAACTAGAATCCCAAATATAACATTAGAATCGCCATTCTAAGTGATATGTGTCTAACACTCTCCACCCCCTTTACAGAAAGCAGTCTAAACCATCAGCCAGAAGCAGAGGCACTTTTCTTAACCTAGATTTTGAACTGATGAAAATATATTTAAGATTGAAATCATTATAAGTTGTAAAAGACTTAAACAGATTAGGTCGCTGTTATTTCAAAACCAAAGGCCTTTACGCCTTCCTTCTTTTGCACCCCAAATCTAAAACAGTAGTCACACTCAAAATGCAAGCGAGCAACTTGATAAAATATATTCAAGAAACGTTTTGACCTGTTCTGCTATCAGAACAGACAAGTTACCCAAAGACGAAGGGACCAGCAGTGCTTGGTAGTTCACGGGTAGTTTTTCAGTATTGTCTGTCGTACAACACAGAAATATATTAGATACCCAGGAAGTCACTGATATAACTCTTTTTTAAAAATAATTAAAATTTCAATGAGTCTCCAAACTGCCCCCTAAGCAACTCCACAGTCAAGCAATATGCAATGCAAGCCCAGGAGTCCTCAGCAATCATTGGGTGGCATCACGTGGAACACAAAGAAGCGCCAACTCACTTCTCTATAAATACTAAATTTTCCAGCAGCCACTGAAGGAAAGAGTTTCTCCTTTTATTCCAACCTGTGCTGTGACCCAGGAAAGCAAGTCCTTGACGGTAAGAAGAGGACTGAAGCCTTTTCTTTGAATCTTTCACAAAGGCAGAGGAGTGAAAGCAGTGAGGTTTCATCACTCCTGGCTGCCTTCCTCCTCGAGAGCTGCCCACGGAGAGCTGGGGAGAGCGCGAGAGGGGGCAAGCAAAGAGAGTAAATGCTTACAGTTCCCAGAGTTAAATGAGAGTCCTCAGGCTTCTCGGTGCCTCTGGTTTTCTGTCAGAAGGGATCCCCTCACTGTTCCGACTTCAAGAAAGTCTTTTCTCCCTGGTAGGAGGGGCTAAGAAGTGGGCTGGTCTCACTGGATGTTAAGGTGGAATTCAAGCCAGGGTGAGCTCTTCTGATGAAGACCAACATCCTAAACGTATGTGTTTAGTTTTCAGGACCGAGCCTTTAAAGTCATAATGAATGCTTTAAAAACATGTGACCTAACTGGTTCTAATGTGTGTGTGTGTGTGTGTGTGTGTGTGTGTGTGTGTGTGTGTGTGTGTGTGTGTGTGTGTGATACTGCTGCTTGTCCTTAAGCAGTCACTACTTCCTCTTTTTCCCAAAAGACTAAGAGCAAAGTTGAAAAGATAATGAACTATATTGAACATTTTAAGTCTTGAAAAAGCTGAGTTCAAAACAAACATGCATATGAAATAGATATATTTTACAGTTGAACAATGTTGCGCCACTTTAAAAATCAAACCTGCTCAAGCTTTTCTCTCCAGGCTCAAAACTTCTGAAAAGACAAGTGTTCAGACTTAGAAGCAATAACAAATGGGCCAGAATCCCGAGATTGCAAGACAGTTTGAAGTATTTGATAACTTTTCTGTGAAGGGAGTGCAAGTATTGCATCCCTTTTAGTGCAAGCTTGCTGGTAGCTCACATCTGTAATTCCAACACTTGGAAGGCAGAAAGAGAAGAGTTGGTGAGTTCAAGGCCAGCCTAAGTTACACAATGAAGACCTATCTCAAAGCAAACAAACATCATGAGAATTCACGAAACACCATCATCCTAAGTACCCTGGACAGGAGGAAGTTTGTGGTACTCTGACATATCAGCAATGCTCACCATTGTGCCCCTTCCTCCCAACAACTCCTTCATTCATCTCCTAATTAATGTTATCAATATGTTTATGAGGTACATCTTTTTTTAATTTTCTTCTTCTCTCACTTTGCTTTCTAGCTCTGGGATAAAACTTTCTGACCAAAAGCAACTTATGGGGAAGGGTTTATTTGGGCACATATCCTAGTCACAGTCCATCATGAAGAGAAGTCAGAAACCTGATTTCAAAGGAGAAACCTGGAGCTGGAAACTGAAGCAAAACCAAAGCCAAATGCATTATTTTTTTTATCTCATTTCATAATTTACTTGCTTTTGTTTAATGAGACAGCCTAGGCTGAACTCAAACAGCTGTCTAGCAAGAGGTGACTTTGAACTCCTAATTCTCCTGCCTCCAAGTCCTTGAGATCATAGGATCATGCCACCATGCCTGGCAATCCATATCATGACAGTTCTTAAATGTTCCTTTATCAGTGACAAGTAAAGCAAATCTGACCATAAGTGGCAGACTAGAATACTTCATTCTATCACAAAGTGCAAGTTTATGTGGCTTAAATAGAAAATTTCACCCAATTAAAATCAATATGCCAATCCACCACAGAAAATACGGCTACAGATAAATCATATTCAAGAACTTTTGGAGAACAGCTGGATTAGAAGTGAGTTTGCCTTCTACGCACTTGCAGCCATAATTCTACAAGCTGCTTTCTGCTATCTAAGATCCCTCAAAATTTCTTGCAGCAAATGTCTGCCCAATTTTAGTGACTCTGTCACAATGGGCACAAACCCCATTACTCAGCCCGTAGAAGGACTTCCAGGCACTCTGTGGGGTTTTGAAAATATTTATGCTGTTGGAATTTAAATGTACTGACGACAGTGTGTAGTCTAAGCCCCGTGCCCTCTGTGTTGAGGCAATTCTGGGTAGGAAGAATTATTGCTGAGTAAATTTCCAATGTTTCCTAAGTAGCTGAGCCCTGACAGATGTCAACAGAGGGTTTTCCTTTAGCACATTGATTGTCTAGGGCTGAGATAATAATAGCATTCTTATATGTGTGTTTACAAAGCCTCTGTCTGCAACCTCAGGAACACTTTCCTATTTACTCTTTCAAATACATGGTCAGGCCTCAGCAGCTACTCAGAAACTCTTCCTTCATTCTTCACATATATGTCATTTTCCTTCCATTAGAAACACAGCAAAACAAGTCATTTTATCTTCACACAACTTAAAAAAGATAGTCACATACTGGAACTTCATTTCATTTATTTATCACATGGCTTTAAATTCTACAGTTATCCCATGTTTATTTTCATGGGTGAAGTACAATTAACTCCCAATAAAAATATTTTTAAAACTGCTTTTAGAAAAATTGTGGGTCATGGAATAATTCTTCAGGCTTAGCACTTCAGAAACTGAGGCAGGCAAATCTCAGTGAGTTTAAAGTCAGTCTGGTCTATGTGGGCAGGTGTAGCCCATCCAGGGCTACATAGTGAGACCCAATATCAGAGAAAGAGAAAAACAGAGAGGAGCATGGGGAAAAAAAAACCTAGGCTGTCCAGATGATTCCATGGGTAAAAATACTTGTCAGGCAAGCTCCACGACCTGAGTTTGATCCTTGGGTCCCACACTATAGTGCAAAGAGAGAACTGACCGAAAGTCCTTCTCTTCCCTCCACAGGAACACTTGTACACACACAATTACTATTATTATTGACATTATTATAAACAGTATAATAAACACATTTTAATAACAATAAATACAATTTAAACATAGGAAAATAAAGAAAGAAACATTTACTTAATGAAAGAACATTTTTGCTCCAAATTTGAATGAAAGGCTGGAGAGATGATGCAATTGCTAAAATACTTGCTAAGGAAGTGTGAGGATACTGGTCAAGGTCCTTAGCACCAATATTAATGGCAATTCCCTTTTACAACCACAGAAATGGGAAAGTAGAGATATGCAGATTCCAGAGGCTAGCTGGCCAGCTAATCTAACTGAATTCATGAGCTCTAAGTTTAGTAAGAGGCCCTGTCTCAAAATGATGATGATGATGATGATGATGATGATGAGATCAAGGGACTTGAGGAATGGCTCAACAGCACTTGCTGTTTCTTCTAGAAAGCCATCTTAGAGTCCCAGAACCCATGTTGAACAGAAAACAACTGTCTATCCTAGCTCCAGGGTATCTTATGTCTTCTTCTGACCTCCACAGCCACCCACACATAGGTGACAGAAAAAAAAAATAGAAATGAGTTTTTAAAATACACAAGATGGAAAGTGATCAAGAAAGACAGTGGGTATTGATCTTTGGCCTCCAGGCGTGTACCTGTAGCACACCTGAACATATATACAAACAAACATTTACATACTCATGAACACATATACATATCATACACGGGGGGGGGGGGGGTTGGAGAATTAGCAAAAACCAACTGTTTTATTTCTCTAGGTGGGCCCATTAAGAAAAGCATTGATGGCACAACCAACTTAAAAAACTATCACTTTATTCACACTGTATTGGTTAAACTTTATGAACCAACTGGAACAGGAAAAAATGCTCAGATGGTTGGGGAAATGTTATCTGAGTTGCTCCCTGGGGTGAGATTAACTTTAAACCAATAGACAAGCCTCCTTAGTCCATGGGGGCAAAGGAATAAATCGAACTAGCACTCCAGAGGTACTGAAGAGAAAGTAAACAGAATACACAAGCTCTGTGTTGTGTTTTCATGGAGCTACACCCTAGATGATGGAAGAACAGAGAACCAGATGGTCTTCTTAAGCTATTGTATCCCGGAAAAGCCTTTAAGGATGTGGCATTTTGGCTGAGGTTTGGAAGATGAAACCAAACATGTGAGGAATGTTCCAGACAAAAGAATCAGAAAGTATGTACATAGAAACCTAAAATGACCCATGAAGTCTGAAAGATGCACATGAGAGTTCCAGCACTCAGGCCTTGAACAGTCAAGCACTGATGTGAACAAAGAGAAAAGAGGGTTAAATCAGAAATCCAATGGGCACCCTGAAGCTAGGATTGGAATTTGGGGGTAAATGGCAACAATAAATGCAGAGGTCAGAACTAAGGGACTGCAAAGGTGTTTCCAGGATATAATAGAGTTTATGGGGAGAGGAGTTGGAGGCAGTTTTAGAAATGTACATTGGAGGTCAGGTTTTTTGGTTTTGACAGACATCTAAATTTGGACCTAGAATGAGATGTTCCAGGTTATCTATAATGTTCTGAATTTGAAAGCTGCTGATTGGTGACCTTGATAGCTTGATATTCTGCATACTGATATTTCTAAAGTTGTTGACAGTAGACTAGATAGGAATAGAGATGGTGATGTTAAAAAGGGGGGAGCAATAGGAGCACTGTCAAACAGGCATAGAGCACTAGGACCTGAATGGAAAGAGACCCATCGGGGTGGAGCAGGTGAGTAACACTAGATCGAAGTTAACTGTAATTCTATCCTGTGGAAGTTAGTTTAGATAAGATCCACAGTTCGAACACAATTTAGAATTAGAGGCTTATTGCTTTATACATCCATGGGACGTACTTACACAATATGTATGACTTAAGGCTTTGTATGCTTGTTTTGGTTTGTCAAGACAGGGTCCTAGAATTGAAACTTAACCTTGAACTCCTGATTTTCCCACCTCTGCTTTGCAAGTGCTAAAATTACAGATATGCAGCACCACACCCTTCTCAAGACTTCAAGTTTTTATCTTCAAGATGGTGTTTACATTGAAATTTTATGCCCAAACAGGTAAAAAGTTTAATCTTAGTTAGAACCAGTTTTGTCATCTGAAAATTAGGGAAGAAAAAAAACAGGGGAGGAGGGAATAATTGGCACAACAAATCATTTTTTTAATACCCTTTCTAAGACTTTCTAAGTTACTATCATTAATTTTATAACACTAAACAAGCTACAACTGCCAAAGAAAATTTAAAGGTCGTCACAGAAAAGGTTATTGCTTGAACTTTATGATCTTTAAGTATATATATCAAAAGAATTTTACATTGTTGCTTAAAACATACTTTGAAGAGAATCCAAGGCAGGGTTCATCTTACAGGAGTAAGACCCTGTCTCAGAGACCTCTCCTGGTCCTTTAGAGTATAGAAGCAGGGTGGGAGAGTTGACGGCATAGTGAATGAGATGGTTTGCTATTGAATCATGAAGACCTGACTACAGATCCTAATGCCCCTATAACAAGCCACGTGTGAGCCTGTGTACCCCAAACCTCAGTGCTTTGGAGGATAGAGACAGAAGAATTGCTGAAGCTTTCTGGCGGCCTACCTAGCTTAAACACACACACACACACACACAGGCTCCAGGTCCAGAGAGAGACTATGCTTCAAAGGAATAAGGCAGAGGGGATAGAGATGGAAAATTCCCTAGCATACCTTCTTCCTCAATGTAAGAAGTTAATGAACAGCATGTAACAAGATTAAATTATCACCTGGCACAAAAGCCATGAGTGACACCTGGAGTTCAAGTCCTAGTAGTTGGCAATGGGAATCTTTAGTACTTGTGTTATTTTCGAACAAGGCACATATTCTACATTCTGTCTGATACTCCACACCAGTGCATAGCTGAACTGGGTCACTTACAAAAAGGCAAGGGATCTTCTAGGTATAATTTGGGGGTTTGAACTCAAAGCAAGCCCAACCAACAGACCTGGCTACTGCAAAGGCAGGTTTCAGAGGAGAAAGGAATATGTGTCTCTCTGGGTAAGGAACAGCTGTACTTATTATTCAAGAAAGTGACAGGTGGGCAACTGTGGAACACTCAAGAGTCTTTATTAATAGCATGACACTTGAGGCTGGAGACATGGTTTGGTGGCTAAGAACACTTCCAGAGGACCTGGGTTCAGTTATCTGCATCCTCATGGTGGCTCACAACTGCCTGTAACTCTAGGGCAGGAGATCCAATACTGCTGCTAGCCTTTATGGGCTGGTGCACAATTGCACAATTCATCCATGCATGCAGGCAAATATAAATAAATAAATAAATAAATCTAAAAAAGAAAATTCACCAAAAATGATAATACCAACCTACTGAATACTGATGTTGTGAGAAACTGATAAAGTAAACACAGGGTTGTTTTGCTATTTCTGTCATTGGAATATATTCCTCTAAATTTCAGAACTCAAGAGCTTCCAGAGCCAGGCCCATAAGTGCTGCAATGCTTCATGACTTCATTGCTACATTGTTAGGCATGTGGTATTTATTCTGAGTGGAGACAGACCCCGATCTAGGTCCAGTCCAACAGGGAAGACAACCTGTCAGGAGTAGGTTTTCCTCTGCCAGTCTGGTTCAAGCACCCTGTCAGCCCCAAATGACACACTGAGACGCTGCATTAGATATAAAGTATGCCAGTTACTAGTTTCTTGTTGGCTAGCTCTGTCTTAAATTTTAACCGATTTCTATTAATCTAAGTATTTCCACGTGGACTCATCTTACTGGGGAGAGGGCCTGAGCCTCTATTCTCTCAAGTCTCTACATATTGACTCCTCCCTACTATTTCCTCGAATCCTCCTTATCTCCTAGTCCTGCCTATCTTACTTTCCTGTTGGCCAACAGTGCTTTATTCATTAACCAATAAGAGAAACATATTTACAGAATAACATATCCCATCATCTCTTCTTTTCTGTCTAAAATAAAAGGGTTTTAACTTTAACATAGTAAACGATATAACAAAACAGTTATCAAATAAGAACCATAGTTAAAAATGTTCAGTCCATTAACATTTAGTAAGATTTAAAGAAATATTTTTTTCATATATCCTATCTTTGTGAGTCTAAAGTCCTATATGTAACTTATCTTTAATCCTAACTAAGGAAAACTATAACCATAACTATCTGTCTTCGACTCCATCAAAGACCACAGAAGGATAATATATAAACTCTAGAAATGACTGAGACATCTCGCTACCTGGTCAGACATCTGAAGTTCTTCTGTAATGTTGCATCTTCAGCCCATAGGCCATAGTGTGTCTGGCAGACTCCTCAGCAAAGCAGGAAATTTAAACTGTACACCTGTATTGGCAGTTTTTCAGTCACATTTCTCTGTGTCCTATAGTCTGTCTGGCAGACTCTTCCATGAAGCAGGAACCCTGTAGCAATGTCTATCTTGTATCAGCAGTCACTTTCCTGTGGGTCCTGCATGTCCAGTTTATACAGGATAAAGTTAAACAGTCTAGACAAGAGCAGTATCTTGCCCAGATAGCTACTCTTCCCATTTTGAAAGCAAACTCCATAACAAGATTCATCAATGTCCATCTTCCTTTTCTGGCGCAGGTGATGTTGTCAGGAGCAATTATGCCTCACTGCTAAGAAAAATCCTAAACTATTTTAAATGTCATATTCTGTAGGCCTTTGAAAGGTTTGTAGAATGTCTTTTCATCTCAAATACATCTCTGTATATCTAGAAATCCTAACTAACTTAACTATAAGTTTTGACTATTATAAGTAACTATCTATAATTTGTGCTAAATTATACATTACATTTCTAAATGAGATATGTAAACACAATACCTAAACAAGAGGAGAAATATACATATCACAAAATCCACCTTAAGTTTGTATCAATAAATGAAAATCCATTCCAAAACAAAGTATTCATATCTATATCATAATCCCCCTTTTACCTTTAAAGATATTGGTTGTGAACATTAACCATTTATAACAACCCTATATAAATGAAAATAAATATTTATAAACAATATTTGGAAATTTGGGCATCATTCTTTCCAAACTGCTTCCTGCTGGTAGGGGACGCTGTCATGGGGATCCTAGGAAGACGCAGAAATTCTGGCTGTAGTCTGCAAGGCTGCCTTGTCCCACCTGTTCTGAATTGTGCATCACGGGGGACTCTGTTGTAGGGGGTCTGGCTTGATCAAACCACATCAGTCTGGAAGGAATCCACAGCTTTTCATTTTCTGTGGAAACAAAAATAGAAATCTTTTTCCCCAGTAACCATAAAATGAATTAATTCAGCAGCATTTCTTTTAACAGTTGTTATTTCCTCAGCAGTCAAACAATACAAACACAATGTAATAACGTGCAGTATCCAGATTCTCTTTGTGCTTTCCATCTTTATGTGGCTTTATTTCTTTTACCTTTATTTATTTTATTTTATTTTATTTATTGAGACAGGGTTTCTCTGTGTAACTTTTATCTGTCCTGGAATTATCTTTGTAAGCAAGGTTTACTTTGAAATCACAGAGATCTGTTTGCCTCTGTCTCCTGAGTGCTGGAATTAAAGGCCTGTGCCATCTCACCCAGCTACTCTCTTTCTTTTTATTATTTTTTTAAACCATTTCATCCTGTTTCTTTTTCTCTTCCAAGCCTATGTATATTTTAAAACACACTGTAAACCTTTAGAGGTTGTTCGTAATCTAAATCTGTCTTTACTGTAAATTATAAGGAGTAAAGTTTTTCTGCCCGCCGTGCCTGCCCCAAATAACGCACACTCTGTATTTGATATAATGCTGTTGGCCAGGTACTAGTTTCTTATCGGCTAGTTCTGTCTTAATTATTAACCCATTGCTGTTAATCTATGTATTTCCACGTGGTCTCATCTTACTGGAGAGCCAGTTGGCATCCTGATGTCTCCAGACTCTCCATATTGACTCCTCCTTACTACTTCCTCTTTGTTCCTTGTCTCCTAGTCTCTCCTTTTTTCCTTTCCTTTTGGCCAACAGTACTTTATTCATTAATCAGTATGAGAAACATATTTACAGAATGACATCTTCCATCATCTCCTCTTTTCTGTCAAAATAAAAAGAAGGGTTTTAACCTTAACATAGCAAAATATATCACACAACAGTTATCAAATAAGAATCACAGTTAACAATATTAAATCCATTAACATATAGCAAGATTTAAAGAAAGTATTCTATCATCTATCCTATCTTTGTGAGTCTAAAGTCCTATATGTAACTTATCTTTAATCCTAACTAAGGAAAACTATAACCATAACTATCTGTCTTCAAAGACCACAGAAGGATAATATATAAATTCTAGAATTGACAGAGACAACTTGCCTGGTCAGTCACCTGAAGGTCTTCTATAATTTTTCATCTTCAGCCCATAGGCCATAGTGTGTCTGGCAGACTCCTCAGCAAAGCAGGAAATTTAAACTGTACATGTGTATTGGCAGTTTTTCAGTCACTTTTCTCTGTGTCCTGCAGACTATCTAGCAGACTCTTCCTTGAAGTAGGAACTCTGTATCAATGTCCATCTTTAATCAGCAGTCATTTTTCTGTGGGCCCTGCATGTCCAGTTTATACAGCATAAAGTCAAACAGTCTAGACAAGAGCAGTATCTTGCCCAAATGGCTAGTCTTGCCATATTCAAAGCAAACTTCATAACCTGTTTCTTTAATGTCCATCTTCCTCTCTGACACAGGTAGAGTTGCCAGGAGCAGTTGTGCCTCACTGTTAAGAAAAACCCTAAACCACTTTAAATGCCATATTCTGTAGATCTTTGAAAGGTTTGAAGAATGCCTAGCCATCTCAAATACATCTTGAAAACCTAACTAACTTAACTGTAAGTTTTACCTATCATAGGTAACTATCTATAATCTGTATTAAAGTATACATTAAATTTTAAATGAGCTATATAAATACAATACCTAAACAAGAGGAGAAATATACATATCATAAAATTGACCTTAAATTGTATCAATAAATTAAAATACATTCCAAAACAAAGTATTCATATCTATCCATAATCCCCTTTTTTTACCTTTAAAAATATGGGTTGTGATCATTAACCATTTATAACTAACCCCATTTAAATAAAAACAAACATTTATAAACAATATTTGGGAATGTGGGCGTCATTCTTTCCAAACTGCTTCCTGCTGGTAGGGGGCGCTGTCATGGGGATCCTAAGAAGATGCAGAAATCCTGGCTGTAGTCTGCAAGGCTGCTATGTCCCAACTGTTTTGAATGTTGGGTCACCTGCGACTCTGTTTTAGGTCTGGCTTGATCAAACCACATCAGTCTGGAAGGAATTCATAGCTTTTCATTTTCTGTGGAAACAAAAATAGAAATCCTTTTCCCCAGTAACTTGTCCCTAAACTTAAATTTTTGTGTCAAAGCATTTATAAAATATATAAATTGAATTAATCCAGCAGCATTTCTTTTAATGGTTGTTATTATTTTCTCAGCAGTCAAATGATACAAAGACAATATGATATCCAGATTCTCTCTGTGCTTCCCATCTTTTCGTGGCTTTTTTATTACCCTATTTCTTCTACTAATTTTTTTTTTTCATTTTTTGAGATACAGTTTCTCTGTATAACTTTTATCTGTTCTGGAATTCACTCTGTACACCAGGCTTACTTTGAAATCACAGAGATCTGCTTGCCTCTGTCTCCAGAGTGCTGGGATTAAAGGCGTGTGCCACCACACCCAGCTACTCTACTTCTTTTTTTCTTTTCTATACCATTTTATCCTGTTTTTCTTTCTCTCCCAAGCCTACGACTATTTTAAAACACACTGTAAACCTTTAGAGGTTTTTCTTAACGTGAATCTGTCTTTACTGTAAATCTTTATCTTTTTTTGGCCAGGAGTCTTTTATTGGTAAACAGCAACATTGTTAAAATGAAATTCATAGTTGTTTCTGCAGCGGTTTATCAAAGATGGCGGCGGCTATTTTTCTGCCAGCACTGAGAGCTGTGCTCAGTGTCTTGGTCTGCACGGCCATCCAGCAGCATGCTGCCAGCTTGGAGATGTGGTCATTGCCATTGCTAGCTTTCATACACACCAATGAATTGTTAGCAGAGTTTATTAAAAGCCTTGCAGGTTTTTGACGCTTATGATAAGTCAAGAAACCTCCCTTATGGGAGCAGCACAAATCTCTGTTTGTCTTTAGCAAAACAGAACCCAACTGAGAAAAATGCTGCTACCAAGAAGCCTTGCTTTTGTTTATTTTTTGGTTTGTAAAACCCTTTTTTAAGCTTCTGTTAAGTTTTAAATGGAAGTTCTTATTAGCCATTTGAAGAGCCATATGTAAAGAGTAAGGTTTTTCTGCCTGCCGCTGGTCTTGTCCCATCGCCACGCCAGCCCCAAATAACGCACAGAGACTCTGTATTTGATATAATGCTGTTGTCCAGGTACTAGTTTCTTATTGGCTAGCTCTGTCTTAATTATTAACCAATTTCTGTTAATCTATGTATTTCCACATGGTCTCATCTTACTGGAGAGCCGGCTGGCGTCCTGCTCTCTCCTGACTCTCCATGTTGACTCATCCTTACTACTTCCTCTTTGTTCCTTGTCTCCTAGTCCCTCCTATTTTCCTTTCCTATTGGCCAACAGTACTTTATTCATTAATCAGTATGAGAAACATATTTACAGAATGACATCTCCCATCAGTAAATCTTTATCTTTTTGTGGCCATGAGTCTTTTATCTACTAAACAACAACATTGCTAAAATGAAAGCCATAGTCAGCAGAACATGAGACTCTTAATTTCAGGGTCATGGGTTCAAGCCCCACGTTGGACACCATTTTGTTATGAGTAGGTTTTCCCAGCAGCCTGCCCCAAATAACACACAGAGACACTGATTTAGGTATAAAGCTGTTATACCCATTTCTATTAATCTAAGTATTTCCACGTGGTCTTATCTTACTGGAGAGAGGGTACAGACCTCTGTTCTTTCCAGTCTCTACATCTCGACTCCTCCCTACTCCTTCCAGAATTGTCCTTGTCTCCTAGTCCTGCTTATCTTGCTTTCCTATTGGCCAACAGTGCTTTATTCATTAGCCAATATGAGAAACATATTTACATAATGATATATCCCATCAGCAACCAAGCCACATAAAGTTTCCAGAATTTAAATCTGCCATGTATCCCTGAAGGCTCAGAACACATTAAAAAAAAAAAAAAAAAAAAAACAACTGATAGATGGTCACTACCATTCTAGCCGGTTTGCAAAACCTGCATTGCTTTTGCTTGGGATCACTTTTGCTCGGGATTACCATAGTTGCTTAGATGTGGACCCAGCAACAGGTAGGTCCTTCTCTGGCATCCTTCTCCAGCTGCCTGAGTAGGTTGGGCCTTGGGCAGTCATGACTGAAAGGGCTTCAGCAAAGGGAGGTAAATAAGCACTGGTGAACCTAATATTTCTATGCACAACCTCATTTTTAAAAAAGAAATTTATGTTCTAAAAGGGGCACCTTCATTGAAAAGCTGGCTGGAAAGCTGACCAAATGCTTCTTGCTCTCTATTCCTGTCACTGGCAAATGACAGGGAAAGCAATCACTTCCTTAAACAACAAGCTGTGCCATACCTATTTGTCAACAAAGTAGTTCAAAGGACTACTGACACAGCATACCACGATTGATGGTGGTGGCGGTGTGTGTGTGTGTGTATGTGTGTGTGTGTGTGTGTGTGTGTGTGTGTGTGTGTGTGTGTGTTTGCTCCATGATAAAACAAGGACCCTTAATACCAGGCTCTTCTTATTCCTTGAGTTGCAGATTGGAAATCAGCATCCTGTGTGATCCCTTGGACTATCTCAAAGATCTATCCTGCTGCCCAGAGTGGGCCAGGCCCTCCCACATCAGTTATCAAAACACTTTCTAACAGATTTAGACACAGGTCATTCTGATCTGAGCAATTCCTCCATTGACGTTCCCTCTTCCTAAGTGACTCCAAATTTTATGAAGTTGAAGGTAAAAACAAATTAGCACAACTGTCTATTATTTTTGTAGTTTGGATATTTTGAATCAACAGCTCGCATCAACTAATTGGAGATGGAACATGATGATGGGTCAATACCCCAAAGTCCAGGGACCCCCTCCTCTGTATGTAAAATGCAATGTGCTTTCCCCAATGACCCTCTCCTCTGCATGTAACATACAATGGGCTTTCCTCTGCTGCTTCCTGTTGTGCAACGAACCCATGTTCTCTAATTTTGCTTAAACATTCTTTTTAAAGATAAGACACTAGACTTAAAGTCTTATCACAATTACCATAATCTGATATGCCGCTGCTTCTCCTATTGTGGTTTTTAAGAGGCCCTTTAAGACTACATCATGGGAGCACTGGCTAAAGATAGCAGGGCTCTCCAATCATTTCTGAAAAGCATATTGTAGTGAAATGACTAAAACTGGGAGGAATAGAAGGCACATTTTAATAAATGACTGTAGTGAAGGAAACCATAGTAGAAAGCAGACCAGCCACATCATACAGTGATAGCACTAAGACAGGGAAGGCAATAAAATCAAGTGGTTTTTAACCTACTGAACCAAGAAATAGTCTTAGCAAATACAGGGACCCAAATTATGAAGCTTGAACAAATGAGAGGGGGAAGAGATCTAATAATCCTTGTTTATGAACATATTTTGCATTCAAATAATGATCATCTGGGGGTCCATTATCGTCAAATCAAAAGAGATAAAGAAAGGGATAAGCACTAAACATAAGGAAATGGCTTTGATTTACATCATCTTACACATTTAGGGGAGAGAGTGACTCTTGAAGTCATCCTAAGGAAATACTCATGCTGACCATCATAGTACCTGCCTTGAGTCCCAGCATCCAGGAAGCAAAAACAGGAGGATTTTTGTGAGTTTGAGAACAGCCAGGACTACATAGAGAGACTATAGCAAACAAAGCACCAGAAAAGGAAACATTCATTTTATAAGTGAGGAACTAAAGCAGAGGTTGTATACTGATCTATATACATCACATTCCAGAACTTAAAATGAAACTTTATGTGTGGGCTGGGGTTGGGGGTTTTGACAGTGCATGCCAAGCATATGTGTGAAGACCAGTGGGAAATGTGTGGGATGGGTTGTCTATTTCCACAGTGTGGATCCTGAGACTTGAACTCAGGTCCTCAGGCTTGGCAGCAAGAACCTTTACCCACTGAGCCGTCTCACTAGTTCATTCCATAACTTTTAAGTGGACATTTGAACACCTAAAAATTGCAGGAAGTATTAAACAATATTTTACTTCTTCCTCAAATTAGATGCTGTGGTGATAAATTTAATTGTCAATATGATTGGGTTCAGAAATGCCTACGGCATTAGTGAAATAGGCATCTGACCTGTTCAAGAGAATATTTTCTATAAGGGAAAGGCCCACCATAAGTGTGGGCAGCATTATCCCACAGGTTATAGTCTTGGGCTGAATAAAAAAGGGAAAATAAGAAAACTACCCTAATGTTGGCATCTCCCTTTCTCTGCTTCCTTTTCTCTGATGTAATGTAACTAGATGTCACTTGTCACCAGCACAGACACATTGCCACATGTCCCCTGCATGATGCACTGCATCTCTTCAAACTATAAGCCAAAATAAACCTACAGTCCTGTAGGTGCTTAGTACGCATTTATTTGCTCCAGGAGGAGGGGGATATAGATGCTATCCCAATTCCTTATTGTAATTAAGATCATAGGCTCATAATCTTGGGGCCTTTGAATGAATTTTCTCTTTGTTATCCTGTCTCTGCTGAGACAGGAGTTTCTCCTGCATCACAGCTTCTAAATCATCTTTTCTCCCTTTGTCTATTTTTAGGGCACTCACTCTATTCCATGACTCCAAAGCTGGAAAGGGG
Organism: Phodopus roborovskii; assembly: GCF_943737965.1. Taxonomy (NCBI): domain Eukaryota; kingdom Metazoa; phylum Chordata; class Mammalia; order Rodentia; family Cricetidae; genus Phodopus; species Phodopus roborovskii. Next base: position 22,215,715 of record NW_026126433.1, read on the forward strand.
TGTTATTAACTGTCCACTGCTGTGACAAATACCTACAGAAATCACTTTTTAATTGCTCAATTATTATTTGTCTGTTTATAGGTGTCTTGCCTACACATGTGTCTGCACACCACTTGCAAGCCTGGTGTCCAAGGAGGCCAGAAGAGATTGTCAAGTGTCACATCCTCTGGAAGTGGAGTTGTAGATGGCTGTAAGCAGCCATGGGGATGCTGAAATTCAACTTATGTCCTCTGGAAGAGCAAGAAGTGCTCTTAACCTCTGAGCCATCTATCAACCCAAGAGAAAGAATTTCAAAGAAAGTTTCATTTTCAGCCCACAGTCGGTTGGCTCTGTTGTCTCTGTGGTGAGGCAGAACTTCATGGTGGAAGCGTGCAGTGGATCAGAGCTACTTAGTTTATGGGAGCCAAGAAGCAGAGATGGAAGAAGGGAGGGAGGGAAGGAAGAACATAAGGAAGGGAGAGGGAGAATGGATAAAAGGAAACAGAGAGACAGGGATAGAGAGAGATAGGGAAGGAAGATGGGATAAAGGATAATAATGCTGTCCCAATGATGCTGTCAAATTGTGTGTCCATTGATTAAGGCAAAAACCATCATGTTCTCATCACCTCTTAATGACACCTTAGCTAGAGACCACACTTTCAACACCAAAGCCTTGTGGAGGGAACCTTCACTCTAAACCTAACAAAGGTCATATTCAACCCCTAACTGGTGAGTAAGGCTATATAGAGTGGCAACTTTAGTAAGGAAAATCATCCTGATTAAGAAAAATCCATCATGTCAACACTTGAGAGGTACAGGCAGGAGACTGAGAGTTGAAGGCCAGCCTCAGCAATAAGTCTGTGACCACCCTGGGCTTTGTGAGGCCTTATTTCAAAAGGAAGTAACTATGAATCCATGTAATTGTGGGATTGACGATGCACTCTGTGTTAAGAATTTTCTGGGTAAGAGCTCCTAAACTCTGTTGAAGAGAGAAGCACATAGTTTATCTTACTGACAGAATGCTTTCCCAGCATGCCCAAGGGACTGGGTTTGATCCTTATGACAAAAAAAAAAAGTAAGCAACACTGAGTAAAACATATGCAACAAAGAGTAGACACAGGTAGTCACAAATAGATGAATACAATTTTATTATTATAAAGGCCTAAGCCAGAAAGCTTGGCCTCAATTCCACACTGGCATCTAGTCACCTAACCCACAGCAAACTCTCCTAATTCCAGTTTTGCTCAATTTTATGTATGACTGAGACCTCACAGCTGTGCCCACACCCTGTCTCTTTACCTCACATTCCTAAGTATATGACTTCAAATCTGAATTGGAAGGTCATCTCATTACTGTTCCATTCTCCTTTCCTTCACTACAAATTTAGAAGAATAGCTCATAGCTGAGCTTGCTGGCCCGCACAAGCAAGAAAACAAATCTCTCTCTCTCTCTCTTTCTCTTCCCCATCCCCCAACCCCATAACCCCATCTGACTGCATTCACTTATGTTTTCTTCATTGCAGTTATCTTGTAATTTTCTCATTCATTAGTCCCTTGTGTATTTGTGAGTCCTTCCACTAGGGCATAAGCACAGTATTCAAGGTATTCTTTGTTTTGTTCCACAGTGCACAGGACATTCTGTGACATGTGTAAGTGACAAATATGAATGATATTACAGAAAAAACAGATATGTGTCTCTATTCTCCCACCTGACTTCTAGTCTCAGATTCTGCTCTGTAGACTCCCAGACTCTGTAGATCCCTAATTTTACCAGAATCTAATTTTCAGATCTCAAGACTTGCTTATGATCCTATGTCCACACAAAAGTCACCCATTATTTTCCACACTCCAACCCTTAACTGAACCTGCATTTCAGCTAACATCTAATTGTCATCCTTCAGCCAAGCATACCATTTGCCCTTGTGTCTTTGCATGGGTCATTGCCTAAAACTGGCTATAGGACTGGAAAGGGTTTCATCATCTTGAGGAAAGCACCTCTGGTCTTCTCTAACCACCTTCCCAAGAGAGCCCTAAATAGTCACACTCTTGTCATTTATTTGACTGTACTAATCTGTAATTTTTAGACTGTTGATTTAAATTTTCATTTTTTCAGGACACGTATATTTATTGTCACTGACTGTATTGTGTATGTTGTTTAAGCTAGAGATTATCCCTTCTTTCTTCTTGCCTATCACAGTACCATGATCACATCTCAGAAGACAAATAGTAAATGTTTTCAAATGCAATTGCATCCAAACTGTGGTACAGGCACTGTGTAAAAGCTATACTGCTTTCCATACCAGCCTAATCCAGCCTTATTCCCAACCTTGCACATTCTCATTAGAGCAGAATGTAATGATACATGTGATGGCTCATGTCTGATATTCCTATCACTAGGGAGGCTCAGGCAGGAGGTTTATTGTGAGTTCAAGGGCAGCCTAGGATACACAGCAAAACTCTCTCCCAACAAATATAAATAAATAACAGTTGTGATCCTATCTGTACTATGCTCTGATTTAAGTCAGAATTTTATTGGAATTTTAATAGCATTTCTTATAACTCTGCAAGCAGTGGTACTTCTTAATCTTATGGTTTCATGACAATATCTCATATGCTCTTAATCTTTAATGTGAATCAGTACTAGTTTAAATATAATGGTGACTTCAATTTTAATTTTTATTAAGTTATTTTGTGTAAGAGGAAAGCTATCTTCCCAGAATTGAGCTGAACTTACTTTCTACTATAGTTTTTATTTTTCTAGTTGATTCATGCTTCATTCTCTTATGCTTTGGCTCATTCTTTCCCGCAATGATTTCAGCCTTGTTCTCAAGTGAATAGCCACAAGGTTTTATCTTGGAATTACTGTTAAATTCTTGTGGTCCACAAGATTTCAGTAGTACGACTGTTTTCTTCTCTATGAGAAGAAAATAGCACTCTGTCCTGTAATTTTGTTTCTTTACAAAAAAAGTGAAAATTACTTGTGGGTTACCACAGCCCTCCTAGTTTTACTTTTAATGAAAATTCATTCATACATTTAACATGTCTTACTCAAATCTTTATATAAACTATTTACCCTGGGATAGTTAAAAAAAAACCTTCAATATCTTATAAACTACTGGGGGTGTAAAAGTGCATTTACACATAAGAATGTATAATATTCTTGCACTATGGCAATATTAATAACAAATACTCTTATATAGGATGATGGTAAATTAGATGTCATTTTGACAATTTGACTGGGCTATGAAATGACATCCATACTCATTGGGAAATACTTCCTCTAGTTATGTCTGCAAAGGTGTCTCAGGAAGCAGACATCATCTGGATAAGAGAATGAGTGAAGAAGATGCTTCCTTACCAGATTGATGTCCAGTAAAGAAAAATGGCAAGGGAATTGTGACTGGAATGGACTTGCTGTTCCAGATCTGTGCATGGCTTCTCCTATTAAAAGGTATCAGAGTTCCTGGCTCTCAGACCTTTGGCTTAAGGGACCTTGCACCCTGGCAAGAGTTATTCTACAAGATACCTGAGTGCCCATACCTTTGCTCATGGACTGGATTGCCCCACCAGATTTCTCATTTCTCTAGTTTGGAAATGGCAATTTGTGGAACTTCCTAACTTTAATATCAGAGAATCAATTTCCATATTAAATCACTTAGTACCTATCTATCATCCATCCATCCATTTTTCATACATCTATCTACCTATCTACTTATATCTCTGTCTAATCTAGCAACCATCTATCTACCTAACTGCCTATCATTTATCCTATTGGCTTTCTTCCTCTGTAGAACGGTCTAATACATGAAGTTTTACTGTTTTCATATCTAGATCCACAATGGTTCTGTAATATGGATGCATGCTAATGACATACTCATTGACACATAGGCATAAAAATATGACACAATTTAATGATTTTAGCTATGAATAGAATCTGAAATTGGTTTTCTTATTCCAAGGTTTATTTCTTACCACACTGCCTATGGTGGTTTGAAAGAAAATAGCCCCAGGAAGAACTGATTGACACTATTGGAACCTGTGGTCTTGTGGAGTAGGTATGGCCTTATTGGAGGAAGTGTGTCACCATAGGAACAGACTTTGAGATTTCCCTTATGCTCAAAATACCACCTAGTGCCTCAGACCACTTCCTGTTGCCTGCAAGATATAGGCCTCTCAGCTACTTCTCCAGCAGGATGTCTGCCTGCATATCAACATGAACTTTATGCAAGCAACCTCAATTATATGGCTTCCTTTATTAAGAGCTGTCATGGTCATGATGTCTCTCTACAGCAATAGAATACCTATCTAAGACACCATCTAACAATAACAAAACTAAGTAATAAAAGAAAGTCATACCCCAATTTACCCATGCTACCTTAGCATTAGGACAACAGGGCAGAGTGAACAGCTCCCAAATGGATGAACTGTCCCTGACTCTAGTTCCAGTGGTTCTGATGCCTTATTCAGGTTTCTAAGGGCACCAGTCATGCACATGGTGCACAGATCTACATAGGCATGCTTATGGACAAAATGCCCGTACACATAAAATAATATTAAAATGTTTAATATAAAAATATGTTAACTGACAATCTTTAATAAAGTCTGTACATTTATGGGACTATGAATAGAGAAAAAAAGCTCATTAAGTCCCAATATTAACTCCTTCAGTTGACAAAGAAATTAACCTTTTCTAGAAAAAAAAATCCCTTTATGGTTTAAAGTCCTTATATTAAAGAATCCAAAATTAACCAATGATAGGAGATGTCATTTGGCAAATATGGGTAAATATGTTTCTTATTTCTTATTGGTTAATGAATAAAGCACTGTTGGCCAATAAGAAAGCAAGATGGGGGGGGGGGGACTAGGAGACTAGGGAGAGAGAGGAAGTAATAGGGTGGAGATCCAAGATGGAGGATGGTGAGAGAAGAATGCCAGCCCCTCTCTCCAGTAAGATAAGACCTCATGGAAATACTTAGATTAATAGAAATGGGTTAGTCATTAAGACAGAGCCAGCCAATAAGAATTGTTAGTAACTGGCCAACAGTATTATATCAAATACAGAGTCTCTGTGTGTTATTTGGGGCTGGCGTGGCGGTGGGACCAGACTGGCCGGCAGGAAAAACCTTGCTCATAACAAAATGGCATTCGCAGCGTGGCTAATAAGAACTTCCACCAAAAACTTAACAAAAACTTTAAAAAAGGTTCTAGAAACAAAAGAACGGATATAAGCAAGGCTTCTTGGTTGGACTCTGCTTTGATAGAGACAAGCAGAAATTTGTGTGGCTCCTTTAAGGGAGATTTCCTGACTCAGCATAAGGGGCAAAAAACAGCAAAGCTTTTAAAGAGCTCTGCTAACACCTGAATGGTGTGTACAAAAGCTGGCAATGGCAGTGACCACATCTCCAAGCAGCAGCATGCTGCTGGATGGCAGCATAGACCAAGGCAATGAGCACAGCTCTCAGTTCTGTCTGTAAAAGTACAGACAGCCACATTGGATAGATAGACAGTGGCTAATACAGCTTGGGCTTTCATTTTAGCAATGCTGTTGTTTACCAGATAAAAGACTCATGGCCAGAAAAAGATAACAATTTACAGTAAAGACAGATTTAGATTAAGCAAAAACCAATAAAGGTTTACAGTGTGTTTTAAAATATATGTAGGCTTGAGAGAGAAAAAGAATAAAATGGTTTTAAAAAGACAGAGAGTAGCTGAGTGTGGTGGCACAGGCCTTTAATTCCAGCATTCAGGATACAGAGGCAATCAGATCTCTGTGATTTCAAAGTAAACCTGGTTAATTCCAGGACAAATAAAAGTTACACAGAGAAACTCTATCTCAAAAGAATGAAAAAATTGAAGTAGAAGAAATAGAGTAGTAAAAAAAAACCCACATAAAGATGAAAAGCACAGAGAAAATCTGGATATTGTACGGTATTATATTGTCTTTGTATCTTTTGACTGCTGAGGAAATAACAACAACTGTTAAAAGAAATGCTGCTATATTAATTCAATTTATATATTTTAAAAATGCTTTGACTCCAAAATTTAAGTCTAAGGATAGGTTACTGGAGAAAAGGATTTCTATTTTTGTTTCCACAGAAAATGAAAAAGCTGTGGATTCCTTCCAGACTAACATGGTTTGATCAATCCAGACACCCTGAAGCATTGTCCTTGGGAAAAGGCAGCCTTGCAGACCACTACAGCAAGGATTTCTGCATCTTCTTAGGATACCCATGCAGCGCCCTCTACCAGCAGGAAGCAGTTTGGAAAGAACAACACAAAAATTCCCAAATATTGTTTATAAATGTTTGTTTTCATTTATATGGGGTTGGTTATAAATGGTTAATGACCACAACCAATCTTTTTAAAGATAAAAAGGGGGTTATGGTATAGGTATAAATGCTTTGTTTTTAAATGGATTTTTGTTTATTGATACACATTTAAGGTCAATTTTGTGATACATATATTTCTCCTCTTGTTTAGGTATTGTGTTTATATAGCTCATTTAGAAATGTAAAATTTAGTACAGAATTTAGATAATTACCTATAATAGTCAAAACTTTAGTTAGGTTTTACCTATAATAGTCAAAATTTATAATGTTAGTTAGGTTTTCTAGATATATAGAGATGTATTTGAAATGGATAGGCATTCTTCAAACCTTTAAAAGACCTACAGAATATGACATTTAAAATGGTTTAGAGTTTTCCTAACAATGAGACACAACTGCTCCTGGTAACACCACCTGTATCAGAAAGGAAGATGGACATTGAAGAAATGGATTATGGAATTTGCTTTCAATATGGCAAGACTAGCCATTTGGGCAAGATACTGCTCTTGTCTGGACTGTTTGACTTTATGCTGTATAAACTGGACATGCAAGACTCACAGGAAAGTGACAGCTGATACAAGATGGACATTACTACAGAATTCCTGCTTCATGGAAGAGTCTGCCAGAGAGTCTGCAGGACACAGAGAAAAATGACTGACAAACTGCCAATACAGAGGGACAGTTTAAAGTTTCCTGCTTTGCTGACGAGTCTGCCAAACACACTATGGCCTATAGCCTGAAGATAAAACATTACAGAAGAACTTCAGGTAACTGATCAGGTAGCAAGATGTCTCTGTCATTTCTAGAGTTTATATATTACTCTTCTGTGGTCTTTGAAGGAGTTGAAGACAGATAGTTATGGTTATAGTTTTCCTTAGTTAGGATTAAAGATAAGTTACATATAAGACTTTAGACTCACAAAGTTAGGATATTTTCTTTAAGTCTTAGTAAATGTTAATGGACTAAATATTGTTAACTGTGATTCTTATTTGATAACTGTTGTATGATATATTTTGCTATGTTAAGGTTAAAACCCTTCTTTTTATTTAGACAGAAACAAGGAGATGATTGTAGATGTCATTCTATATATATGTTTCTCTTATTGGTTAATGAATAAAGCACTGTTGTCCAACAGGAAAGCAAGATAGGTGGGACTAGGAGAGTTGGAGGATCCTGAGAATTGTAATAGAGTCTCAATGTGATCTCAGGAGAGGACTCTTCCTGGTGTTCTCAGTAAGATAAGACCATGTAGAAATATATATTAGTAATTATGTATTAATAATTTATACAGAGCTAACCAATAAGAAGCTCTAGGCATTGGCCAACAGATTTATAAGTAATAGAGTCTCTGTGTGTTATTTTGGGACTGACACAGCTCTGGGACCAGGCTGGCAGAAAAGTACTCATAACAGTTTCCATAAAGTACACACCATCTTATCTAAGTGCTACCTAAACATCTTTTGCCATTTTCTTCTATTTTCTATGTCTCTGAAATTTGCTTAACAAAGTGGTCCCCCACAAAACAAAACAAAAAGAAAATTGTCCCAAGTAACTTAGAATCTGTAGCTGATAATAGAGTGGGATTCCAGGGAAGCATATTAATAGCTTAAATTATATCAATTGTATTTAAATTGCAAGAGAGTTCAAGCAAGCTAACAGTGATGATTAAGAATGGCCAAAATCTCCATCCGTGTAAACTTTCCTATAATTCTTAATTTTCACTGAGACCAGGAGTGAAGAAACATGTCTCACCAACCACCGCAGAGACTGATGGGAAAGTTACAGAGACTTGATCTGTGTGTAGGTCAATGAGCCAAGCATTTTCTAATAGGTCAGCAAAGGCTGTCACCTCACGAGCCTTCTGTTATCCAGAAAGCAATTCTAGCAGCAAAATGGTTAAACAGGCAGAGTGTTTGGGTAGAACTCATCCACAGCTTCTGATATGCCTCACTTTCTTCTATTTAATGCTGTATTTTCACAATTACTTTTCAAGCAGCCTGTGGAAATTAATGTATTGCTATAATGATCTGCTTAAAATTTTACTACACCTTTTACAAACATGTTTCTGCATCATTGCCCAAGGTAACTGAAATTTCTCCTGTTACTCAAAAGAAATAGAATCCAGAGAAACTCACAGTAAGAAGCAATGTGCTCGAGCAGGAACTTTGAGATATTAACAAACACACTAGGTTTTCATCTTTGGAATTCAAATCACGTAGTAAGAGAGCTCGTTTTGCACGTTTGCCTAACATGTGGGAAGCTGCCTAAGCTTACATGATCACAGACTATGGTACCAAAATCCTCAGATGTCTGAGGACCATTGGAGTAGAAAGGTAAGGGATATGGGACAGAAGGAAAAGATTTTAAAGTGTCTGGTTGGACGCGCATAATGTTTAACCTGAAAACTCCAAAGTGGAGAAAAAGGCAAAACTTGAGAAGAATAATACGGAGAATTCTCATTTCCTTTTATATAGTAATGAAAGCCAGAAACTCCTGCTGCTTTGCCTGGGGCCATATACTTTTTTTCTTCTGCCACTCCCACTGGCCCTCCCAAGATGCTTACAATCCAGCATTAACCCACTGTGTGCTCAAGTGGAAGCAGCTAGACTATTTATGTACTATTATATATTCCATGCCTTATACATTAGTAGGTAAAAGTAGTTCTGAATCAGTCCTGGCCTGCTTTGTTTTTGGTCCAGCTTTAAGGGTATAGCAGTTTTCATAGGCTAGACATTTTTATTCCTAAAGTCACCTTGGCAATCACTTTCTAGGGACACATGAAGATAATTCATCAATTTAGTGCTTGTTTTTCCCAAAAAGATTGGAAACTGTACCGAACAAAGTTTTTTGGTTTTTGTTTGTTTGTTTGGTTGGTTGGTTTTTAATCTGACTTTGTGCCCAGTTATTTATGTGCACACACAAAGGTGACATATGTCATATGTATTTACTATCTATTTGCCCTATATAACAACCAAGGCTGCAAAAGTGTTGAATAGAATTTCAATGACTTCAATGACAAGTCAATGTGTTGTAGATTGACAAAACAGCTCACTTAGTGAGCAACTCATGTTCACATTCTGGAAACATAGGTATTTCAAAGTATTTGCATTAAAAATCTCACTTGGCCTAGAGAGATGGACTGGGTTTGATTCCTACTACTGACACGCAGCTCATAACCATCTGTTGCTCCAGTTCTAGGGAATCCAAGTCCCTCTTCTGGCCTCTGTGGCCACCAAGTATGTCCAATGTACACAGACATGCAGGCAGGCAGAAAACTGACACACACAAAACTTTTTAAAAATCTTTAAATCTCACTCTTGTCCCAGCACTTGAACTGTGAAGATATGAATTCAAGGTTATCCTTAACTATATATTGAGTTCAAGTCCAGCCTCCATTACATTAGATCCTGTCTTAAAACATCAAAAGTGAAAATAAATAAATAAATAAATAAATAGATCACTGCTAAATGTGTTTGGTGTAGACACCAGGATTTAAAAATATTAGGTGAAGTTGTGTGTAGAAAACCTTGTATGCCCTTGAGATGGTGGCTGTATTAATAACCCTGCCCTGCCTTGGAAAAGAAGTTTTGAGAACATTTACATGTACAGCATAGTCCATTAGGTTTCTGAATACCCTGCCTAGCTTTTTCAAGGTTTCTGGGTGGTTAAAGAGTAACACCAAGACTGTTTCTCTTTCCCCAGGGAAACTGCTTAAACCTCAGTATCCTGTTTGGGGATCCCAGACTTCCATACACAAACTGACACCTCACTAGGATAATTGCTGGCTGCAATTCCTTTGTTCTGAATATGGTCTCCAAAGGCTTTCATCAATGCGTGAGTTTATAGGGTAATGTGAAGAAAAGGGACAGGATTTGCTTTTTAGTTTTAAGTATAGTTGATGATGTACCAGTGAGTTCTGAGACTCTCTTTTATGCCATGATTTAAATGGCACTGTATCAGAAAAACACTTGAGCTGATTGTGTTTCTCTAGAAAGTAATGTCAATCAACTAGAAGCCAGACATGCTGTTTGTCTTTGAAGGTCTCTGTTCCCTCCTACATTACCATGTCCCACCTTTAGGAGAACTCTTTCATTTTTTTGTTTCCTATTTCCAGCGTGACATTGAAAGGGGAAGAAGGAGGAGAAGCCTGAAAATAAACACACATGGAGTGATTTTCATTCATAGTATCTTAGTTATTATTGAACTGTGAGGAGACATCATGACCAAGGCAAGTTTTAGAAGAAGCCATTTAATTAGGAGCTTGCTAATAGTTTCAGAAAGTTAGCCCATGATAATCATGGCAAGAACTGTGGTGACAAGCAGACAGGCATGGCACTGGACCAGCAGGTAAGAACTTACATCTGAGCACCAAGTTACAGGCAGAAAGGGAGGAGATACTGGACCTGGCTTTTGAAATCTCAAAGCCCACATCCAATGACACACATCTTCCAACAACGCAACCCCAAAGGCACCTCCTAATCCTTCCCAAATAGTTCTACTTCCCAAATAGGTCTACAAGGGACCAAGCGTTCAAACATATGAGTCCATTCTCACTCAAGGCATTATATATATATGAACCTCAACTTCTGTGTTACAATTTAACATATAGATGGCCTCTCCTTTGATAAGTAATTGTAAGCAATAAGCATAATGTAAAGGAAGCAGATTGAAAGAAATCAAATGTTGACACAAAGTGTTTCTGTGATAATGCTTTTACTTTCTCTGTCTGCCCCTTCAATAGCTTCTGCCCCTAAACTTGAGAGAGCAGCATACACTAAAAGCATACCAGCTGTTACCTCATTACACTGACTCTGTTGGTATTTTTGTAGGTTTATTTAGGGTTATTTATTCAAAGATAGTAGCCAGGCTGGCTCTGAACTAATTACGCTGTCTGCTTTCCAAAAGCATCAAAGTTTACATTAAAAGCAATGGTATGCCCAATTATGTGATGAGAGTAGAATAAAGGAACATGAAAGCATCTACTACTTAACTAAAGAAGTAAAATCTATAGATTTGCAGAAGTGCTAACTCTGGATAAGGCAGACTAGTCTCTAGGTTAGCTCCTGCATATTGCAGCACCTATGTTACAGTATGTACTTCATCAAGTCTTCAGTACACACTTTCAGTAAATGATTGAAGGGGGAAATGAGTCAAGGCTAAGAACTGAGCCTTTCATGGAGGTGAAGGATAACAGAAAATGGACACTTTTTGATGAGGAGGAACACAGCAATGATCATTTCCAACTTACTGCAAGTAACTGTTGTTTTTATAAAAGTTTTTATAAAAGTCTATCCAAAGCCAATTGTGTTCCTTCAGTACTCAAGAGGACAAGACAGAAGAATTTCTGTGAGTTCAGAGTGAAACTGGATGCAAGGTAAGAGTCTTTCTCTAAATAAATTTACAAAAATATAGGCACAAAATATTACATCTCCAGACTCAAACAAACTATCAAGGCATTGATTGATTCCAGTTCTTGTCAAACACCTTAACAACTGTTGTGGCATCCAAGTGTGTTATCTGCTAGGAACAGGGTATGCTACCAGTTCTGCAACCTTCCCAAAGTAGCAAATAAGACATGATACACTTTTGTGTCCCCAGCTGACTGAAAGGAGGGAAAAGCAACAGTTTTACTCACCTGTGTAATTCTTAAACACAGTCTCTGAAGATCTTAGAGAATTCAGACATTCAATGGCACACAAGTCAAGGTCAGAGGACAACTTGGAGAAGTTTTCTTCTTCCACAGTGTTAGTTCTGGGGATTGAATTCAGGTTGTTAGACTTGGTGAGTGCCTTTAGCCACTGAGTCATCCTGATAACCCTTCAGGAATTTTAAGTTGGGCTTAGCTATCCAATGAGTTCAAGGCCAGCCTAGGCTGCTGAAAAGTACCACTTTTCTTATTCTACTGTATCTGTATTTTAAGACATGAATATGTGTCTCATATCATTAATGTATACCAAAATGTACATCTCATTAACTTAAAATTTTATCTGTTGTTATCAAATAAAGTGGGAAAAAGAGACAGACAACAGGGAGAGCTTTGGTTATCTGACTGACTTTCCTTCATAATAAGCAACCTAAGCAAATCATCCTGTCTTTTGAAAATGGGAACTGTGTCTCACAACAAGTAGTTGACAAGGTCATACTTGAGCAATGTTTTCATAGAGATTATCTGTGCTTATGTGCTTGTTTGCTATTTTTTTGTTTTTTGAGACAGGATCTCATCTTGCTTAGGCTGGCTTTGAACTTACTTTGTAGTCAAGGGTGACCTTGAACTTCTGATCTTCATGCTTTTATCTATAAAGTTCTGGCATTTCAGGAGTATACCACCATGCCCTTCTTTGTTTTTATCAATTAAGTTAAGGTAAGACAGGGGTTCTGGAACAATGCAATGACAAAATGTTTACAGGACACTTGTGGGGCTAGAGAGATGGCTCACTTATTAATAGCAAATACTTGTTGTCTATCAAGAGGAGTGGATTCATTTTGCAGTACCTGCTTGACATAATTTTTGTAACTCCAGTTCCAGGGGATCCTATACTATCTTCTAACTTTTGTGGGTATCAGGTATGTACATGTTGAACATAAATACATGAAGGCTGTAATAGTTTGAATGGATTCCATAAGCTCAAAGGAAATGACACTAATACTTCCTCAAACAAGGCCGTCCCTATTCCAACAAAGCCACACCTCCTAAATTACTGTGGGAGTGTGCTTTGAGGTCTCATATACCAGTTTTTCTTATTTTACATATCCATCCCAGTTCCCTCTCCTTCCCTCCCTCTTATGCCCCCTTATTCCCCCTCCCATCCCACCCCACCCGCACTCCACAGGGAGGATAATGCCTTCCAGGAGGGAGCATCAAAATCTGTCAAGTCATTTGGAGTAGGCCCTCCCTCCTGCCTCTAGGCTAAGGGAGCATCTCTCCATGGGAAATGTGCTTCCAAAGTCCTTTCGTGCACCAGGATACATCCTGGTTCCACTTTGACAATGCTTCTAAACTACTCTTCTAATCTGTCTACAGCTTATTCTTTTCAACTGCTTCTTTCACACATCAATCTCTGTCAACTGCTGGTAAAACAAACTTAATTATATCACCTATTTCCTTTTTAACTCTGTTATGGAATAATCTTTTGAACACTGTGAAGATGTGTCTTTTCTAGGACACATCCTAATTAGTATAATAAAAGAGTTACTGGCCAATAGCTAGGCAGAAGAGGCAAACTAAGAGGACACTGGGAAGAAGCAGGGTGGAGTCACAAGGAGTCACCAACCAGACATGGAGAGAAACAAGATGAACATGCCATGTTGAAAAAAAGTACCAACATGTGGTATAGTGTAGATGAAATATGGGTTAATTTAAGTATTAATAGCTAGTTAGTAACAAACCTAAGCTATTGGCCAAGCATTTATAATTAATATTAAGTCTCTATATGTTTATTTTTGGGTCCAGCAGTCCTGGCAATAAACCCTGCCTACAAATGGTGCCCAACTTGGCACCATGCATATCCACATAAAACCTTAAGAAGATAAAAATCTTCTTAAGAAAAGGTCCCAAACACAGAAAAACAGAGCCAAACATCCTGCAGTCTCCCACATAGGACATTGTTCAGAGAGGTGTCTCCCAACCACTTGTCTGTGGGCTTGATCCATCATCATGAGCCCTGCCCACATGCCATGAGCTAAGCTACATGGTGGGTTTAAGGTTTTTCTCATGCAAACAAAAACAGATTAAAAATATACAATAAAGACAGATCAAGACAGAAAACCCTTTAAATGGGTTACAGTGTGTTTAAAAATGTACATAGGCTTGGTAGAGAAAATAGGAAGAATATAGATAGCTACAGAAAAAAAAAGAAATAGCTTAAAATAATAAAGTAAAATTGTTACACAGAAAAGTAAAATAACAGAAAAAAATCTAAACCATGTAAAGATGGAAAGTATACAGGGGTCTGGATCCTGTATGTTACTGTGTTGTCTTTGAATTTTTTGATTGCTGATAAAAAGTTGTAGCTGCTAAGAGGCATGGATTATGGAAGTTGATAGATTAAACCAACCTATATGTTGTAAAAATATTTTGACTTCAAAATGGAAATCAAAAAGTATGTTGCCTTGGGGGAAAAGTTTATGCTTTTGTTCCCATAGAAAAGGAAAGGCTAATGATTTCTGCATCTTCTTAGAATCCCCCATGACAGCGTCCCTTACCAGCAGGAAGTAGTTTGGAAAGAATGATGCCCAAATTCCCAAATATTGTCTATAAATGTTTGTTTTCATTTAAATGGACATAGTTATATAAATAACCTAGGCATAGAGAAAGATGGCTGGGTGGTTAAAAGTGTGTACTTCTGTTACACATAAACTGAGTTCAGTTCCTTACACCTACACCAAGTGGCTCACAGACTCCTTTAACTCCAGAACCAGTTACTCTAACATCCTCTTCTAGCCTTCACGGGTACTTGTACTCATGTGTTTATAGACCAGAGGTTCTCAACCTTTCTAATGCTGTGACCCTTTAATACAGTTCTTCTGGTTTGTGACCCCCAACCATTAAATTATTTTGTTGCTACTTCATAAGTGTAATTTTGCTACTGTTATGAATTGTAATATAATTATATGATATGCAGGATATCTGATATTCTATCCCCAAAGGAGTACAAATTCACATGTTGAGAACCACAATACAGACATATACACACTAAAAACCTCAACCAATTAATTCTTCAAAAACTAAAACTAAATAACCTTTAAAAAGTCATGCAGATTTTAAAAAGAGAAAATGATTCCTATATGAATGATATTTTCTGAAGAGAGAATTATCTGCTATTCAAGAGATGAAAAGCTAGCAATAATACCAAAGAACTCTAGACATCACTTAAGATATCTCAGATACTAAAGATAGAAGCTTTGTGGGAGATTATGCAGAAACAGTATTTGCCTCAACTTGTTGATTGTATCTAGAGTATCTCTTGGGGATTATGTATTTTATAATAGCTGATTATCACTCCCTTGGAGCATGATCATCTGATCACAACAAACACTAATCTCTTCTTTAGTGCAGCCATGACTACTTGCAAGAATCTCAAAATGAATGAGGCCCATGAGTGCTCTCTCTTGGAAAAAAGGGAATAAAGAAGTCATCAACCTTTCACCTGAGATTCTAGCCACTGATTCCTACACCTCTCCCCAAGCTATATACAATTCTGTCTGAGCTTCATTTGGTCTAGTATATACAATTATGTGATAACGTAATAAAAGGATACTTAGTGGCTATTAGTAAAGGTAAATATAATAGTGAGATGTCACTGTACACTAATTGGATGATTCCAGGCGAAACAGCAGATAATAATAAATGTCAACAAACATGGGAAGTAACTGATAACTCATACATTGTTTTAGGTGTGGAAAATGAGGCAGCCATTCTGGAAAGCAGCTCTGCAGATTTTTACAATGTTAGACAAAGTTGCTATGTGACCCAACAATTTCATTCCTAAGCATCTGAAAGAAAGAAAAACTTGCACACAAGAGTTCACAGGTACATTATTTGTAGCAAGAAAAGAAAGCAGCCCAAATGTTTATCAAACGATGATGGATAAATAGAATGTAATATGTTAATATAATTCCTCACAATATAACTATTGGCAACCAAAAGTTAAAGTATTCATACATGCTACAATATAGATGGATGTTGGAAGTATTATGTTAAGTAAAAGAAGTTTGTCACACTGTGTTGAACTGCATTTATTTAAAAAAAAATTCTACAATAAGTTAATCCAAGCTGGGTGGTGGTGATCTCAGCTCTCCGGAGACAGAGAGACAGAAGTAGGTGAATCTCTTGAGTTAAAGGTCATCCTGGAATATAGAATGAGTTCCAGGAATGCCAGGGCCATTACATAGAGAAACCCTGTCTCCAATAACTAAAAACAAAACAAAAGCAAAAACAAGAAAAGTTAATTCATAAAGCCAAAATTTAAATTATTCATTACCAGAGGCTGGAGAGAGGAGAACAATGAAGAATGACTAAAATAGATATGAGTTTCTTTTGTAAATTGTTTCATTTAATTAAAATGTAATTAAATCATTTCCCCTCCTTGTCTTCCCCCTACTCCTCTCACACCCCTTCTCAATTCCATGACCTCTTATTCTTTAGTTATTGTTACATATATTTGCAAGCAAATATGAAAATGGAACCTGCTATGTCTATTAGTGTTATTTATATATGCTGACCACTTGGGATTGTATAACCATGTTGGGGACACATCCCTGTGGAATACTTGTTCTCCTTTTCTCAATTAATTGTCTTTAATTGCCTGTAGCTCTTTATCTGGGAATGAGATCCTATGAGATTTTCCCGATCCATACTACTATGTCAGCTGCTATTGTCATTTGTTCTGGTTTTGTTCTATCAGCCATGTTGCTAAGATTTCATGTGTATAGCTTCCCTATCACATCAAAATTATAGTCTTGCAGTGGTGTTTCTGCATTGCTGGCTCTGGCAATCTTTTCCCCTCCTTTCCCAAGATGTTCCCTGAGCCTTAGTTATAGGGGTTGTGTTGTAGATGTAAGATTTGGGACTAGGCAAGTGGTATAGGCTTTCTTTTATGAGCGCTTAAAATATTATAAGATTGGGTTGTAATTGTTTCATACTTACTACACAATAAAGAATACAGTACAAAAAGAATACAGTAAAACCACAAAATGTATAAATTACGGGGTGAATTTTGCATTACAAGGATTATAACTCTATCAAATTGTTATACAAATGGATATAATAAATCAGTAAATGATAATATTCATAACATAGAGGAATGACCTGGAAAAGAAAAAAAAAGCAAGGGAGGAGGCTTCTTGGGGAGGGATGGATGATACTAAACTGTGAACTACTGTCCTTCCCCAGCTTTATCAGTTCCATGAGGCACTAGTTACACAGTTGCTTAAATGCTAACCCATAAGCATCATGTTTGGTTTGGAGTGGAAAACACACTCCAGAACACTCAAGCACTCAAGCATACAATTCTCAAGAGACAAAGCTGCAGGCAACTCCAAACTCACAGCCAGATCCCTCCTAAAGGTCACAAGTTCAGCCCAGCAACACCTGCTCTAACTCAATGACGTATGCTTTTCCTCATTGAACTCACAAGGCCGAGAATTGCCAGAAATCAAGAATCCATTAAACAATGTGCTCTTCTCACAGGAAGTTGAGTAGTTGAGTGCATGCTAGAATCCACCTAGGTTCCTGGTTTCCTGGTTTTTGATTTCTTTTTCTTTTCTTTCTTTCTTCCTTTCTTCGTCTTCTTTTTTTTTGTTGTTGTTTTTTGTTTTTTGTTTTTTGTTTTTTGTTTTTTGTTTTTTTAATTGTAACCAAAAGAATCCAGGTCTCCAGACATTTTCTCACATACTCAAAAAACAAACAAACAAACAAACAAAGCATAAAGTCACACACTAGAGACCTGGAAACCTTCCAGAAAACTAAATTTTCTACACTTTGCTGTCACATTCAAGATTCCATAGTAAGGAACAGAAACTGCCTCTTTTCTCAATGTAACCATCCAGAAGTTATGACAAGAACTATGAAAATTTCATATCTAATTATAAAATATATTTGTAGAAAGTAAAAGATGTTTAGACTGTAAATTAAAATTCATATACTGTTTGCTAATAGCTCAGTTTCTATAGCCTACAGTTTACTTATTATTAGTATCATTCAGTCACTCTCGAGACAACAAACAAATAATTACATGGAAACCATAGCGAAAACACAATAGAGTACTAAAATAGAATTTGATTGTAGCCTAGGAAACAAAAGCTTGCCAGTCATTTCTTTTTTTGTGTGTCTTTGAATCAAAGAGAAAGTGACATAAATGAATTGCTCAAAAAAAAAAAAAAAAAAAGAAAAAGAAAGAAAGAAAGAAAGAACAGACATTCTTTACCACAGATTACACATTAGTCTATGACCTTAAGATGTCTGGGAGAAGAAATATCACATCAAAGACAACTTTGACTGTAAAATGACAGTAATCTATGGAATAGGAAGAAATGCATCTTAGTAATAAAGACTCGATGACCTGTCCCTGATTAACACTGGGAAATTATATTTTGCAATGTCATAGAAGTTTGCTGAGTCAGAATTGAGGTTAGAGTATAATGACAGACTAGCAGAGTAAGAAAACAATGTGCATGAAGGAAGGAGTGATCCCCATGTTTCCCATGACTCACTGAGCTAGACTAAATTTACCTCTATTGTGGAGTCAGAACCTGTGCTCTACAGTAATCTTCTCCTTGAGAAAAAAGAGAGGCAAACCTGAGATCCTGAAGGGAACGCTTATTATCTAAGTGAGTGACACACAACTCTAAGTCCATCATTTATTAGATGAAGGCAGAAGGATCAGAAGCCAAGGGCATCTCTAACAACTCAAGGCAGTTCATGGCCAGCACAAGCTAGAGATCCCTTCCCAAAACAAAGCAAAACAACTTAAATAGGTAAACTTGTATGCCCCAAGTCCTGTTGAAAATGAAATATCTACAGCACCAGAGCATTCTGTTTTGTCTTTTTTCTATTCAATATTTTCCTGACCTGGCACAACCTGGCTCTGATTTTTATCACTATAACACGATTTTTTTTTTCTATTCTATGGCTTCAGATGGATATTTTCATATCAGAATAGTATTACTCTGTGATATTACACTATTGCCATACTTTTTTCTTCCAGTGGCTTAGGAGACATCCACTTTATGTTCCTTTATCTAGTCCTTCATTGGGGGCAAATATAGGCTATTTCTAAGATTGAGCTCTTCTAGATAAAGTTACTGTTAATAGTCTTACCTAAACTTTTATGGATGCATACTTTAATTTCTCTTTAATAAAACTCAAAGAATGGATTTCCTAGATCATAGGGGAACTTTTGTTAAAAGTCCTCAGAATCCTCAACTTTTAAAATTGATTTAAAGGTTAAATAGGAAGATCGTGTCTCAAACAAAACAAACAAGGTAAGCATGACATGGTGGTCCATGCCTGTAGTTCCAACACTTGGAAGATAGAGATAAGAGGATTCCTAAGTTCAAGGTTAGCCTAAGTTATAGAGTAAAATGAAGAACAAAAGCAACCAAGCAAACAAATAATAAAAAATGATTGAATTACTTTACATTCCTACCAAAAATGAATGAGTTTTATCTTTTTTGTCAGCATGTGACTTTTACAGTCTTGATTTTATTTTTCTATTTATTTCTTTTGGAGACATGGGCCCCTGTAGCCCTGGATAGTCTTGAATGTTTTATGTAGTTGAGGATAGCCTTGAACTACAGGTCCTCCAGCCTCCACCTCCATGGTGCTGGGATTATGGCTTTGCCTGTACACCAACACACCTAATTGTTAGATGTTGGCATTCAAAGCAGGGCAAGCATTCTAGTAACAGAGTTGCAGCCCCACCACCTTTTATTATCAGCCTTTTGGTTTCAACCTTTGTGGTGATCGTGAAGTGCTTTAATATTCAGTTTCTAAGGACTAAGGATAACAACAAGTTTTCATGTTTTTATTAACCATTCATTTATCTTTGTGCAATATGTGCTGAAGCCTTTGATCCACAGTTTTGCTAAGTTGGGCTTCTTCATTATTGAAATGTAGAAATTTCAAGGAGCCAAAACATAAACATCCAAGAGAGAATGAATTGGTGGAGAGTGTAGAAAATCTTTATATATTCTGAATACTGGGCCTTTTGAAACTATATGTTTAAACTGTTTTTCTTACAGTTTTTTTGGGGGGGGTTTTACATTTTTTTTGAAATGTCTCTTCATAAGCCGAAGTTTTCAAGAACTCAATTTCTCATTCTTCTGTGGTTAGCTTTATGTGTTTCATCTTAAAAGATACTTTCCTAGAAAATAGTTGCTATTACATTCCTTTATTTATTTTTCCTAAGCATTCCACAGTTTGGCTTATGCATTTATGACCATGATTCAGCTTAAATCAGTATTTATGATTTGAAGTAGATGACAAAATTTATTTTCACATATCAGTACACATTATTTATAGGATCACCCAGCTTTAAAAAATTAAGCTTTCCATACAGAATTGTTTCTCTTATGCCTCTTGAACCAAATTTACATATATTTACTATTATCTTGTCAACATCTACTTTCAGAAAGTCTGCCTTAAAATATCACTTAAAGTTAAGACAGAAGAGAATCTGTATATGGATCTAGGGAATTTGAAGGCCACAAAACATCTTAAGAATACTGAGTTTTACAAGTCACAAATATGGTATGTCTCTGTATGTATTAAATCCTTTGTTAATTTATTTCACCAATATTTTATAGTTTCAGTGCAGCAACATTATGTAAATCCTACTAAATTTATCCAAAATACTTGGGGAGGAGATATAAATGCTACTTTTAGTATAAGTTTTGAAATTTATGGATATAAAATTATAATTAATTTGTACATCGGCTGTAATAATAAAATACTGTCAAATTCACTGATTAGTTGTGATATTGGTCAGGCATGGTGATGCATGCCTGGGATTCCACTGTTGAATTATGACCTAGAAGACAGACCAGGCTATGTAGTGAGACCCAGTCACCACAAACAAACTATGATATAAGGACTCTCTAGGGGCAGAAGCAGTTTTGCAAGGTATAGGACTGTAAGGAGTAAGGTTTTTCCTCCCGCTGCTGCGCCAGCCCCAATTATCACACTGAGACTCTGTATTTGATATAAATGCTGTTGGCCAGGTACTAGTTTCTTATCGGCTAGCTCTGTCTAATTATTAACCCATTTCTATTCATCTCAACGTGGTCTCCTCTTACCGGACAGCCGGTTGGCATCGTATTTTCTCCAGACTCTCCATCTTGACTCCTCCTTACTACTTCCTCTTTCCTCCTTGTCTCCTAGTCCCTCCTATCTTTCTTTCCTATTGGCCAACAGTGCTTTATTCATTAACCAGTATGAGAAACATATATACATAATGATATCTTCCTTCTGTCAAAATAAAAAGAAGGGTTTTAACCTTAACATACCAAAATATATAACACCACAGTTATCAAGTAAGATCACAGTTAATAATATTTAGTACATTAACATTTAGCAAGATTTAAGAAAATATTCCATCATCTATTCTTTGTGAGTCTAAAGTCCTATATCCTTAATCCTATATCTTTAATCCTAACTAAGAAAAACTATAACCATAACTGTCTTCAACTCCTTCAAAGACAACAGAAGGATAGTATATAAACTCTAGAAATGACAGAGACATCTTGCCTTGTCAGTCACCTGAAGTTCTTCTGTAATCTTCCATCTTCAGCCCATAGGCCATAGCGTGTCTAGCAGACTCTTCAGCGAAGCAATAAACTTTAAACTGTCTTCTTGTATTGGGAGTTTGTCATTTTTCTCTGTGTCCTTCAGACTGTCTGGCAGACTCTTCCATGAAGCAGGAATTCTGTAGCAATGTCCATCTTGAATCAGCAGTCACTTTTCTATGGGCCCTGCATGTCCAGTTTATACAGCATAAAGTCAAACAGCCCAGACAAGAGCAGTATCTTGCCCAAATGGCTAGTCTTGCCATATTGAAAGCAAACTCCATAACGTGTTTCTTCAAGGTGCATCTTCCTTTCTGATGCAGGTGGCGTTACCAGGAGCAGTTATGTCTCACTGTCAAGAAAATCCCTAAACCGTTTTAAATGCCATATTCTGTAGGTCTTTGAAAGGTTTGAAGAATTCCTATCTGTCTCAAATACATCTCTGTGTATCTTGAAAAATCTAACTAACTTAACTATAAGTTTGACTATCATAGGTAACTATCTAAAATCTGAACTAAGTTATACACTACATTTCTAAATGAGCTATAAAAACACAATACCTAAACAAAAGGAGAAATATACACATCATAAAATTGACCTTAAATTGTATCAATAAATGAAAATCCATTCCAAAACAAAGTATTCATATCTATACCATAATCCCTTTTTTCCTTTAAAAAGAGCTTGGTTGTGGTCATTAACCATTTATAACCAACCCCATTTAAATGAAAACAAACATTTATAAACAATATTTGGGAATTTCAGCATCGTTTTCCAGCTTAGGACAACTCTATTGTAAACTCCATTATGCCTTCACCCTAGGACTAGATATGTAGGTCATTTTGTTCTCAATTTTCCTTTTCTTAGAGCACACTTGTTATTCATTGTTTTGTATATAGTTTTGTATCAAGCCTAAATCTTTTCTTTAGACTAAAAGGGGAATTGTAGTGAGATATTTACTTTGTCTCCTTCTGTGGCACTGACCACGCCCATTGGGTGTGGAGCCATGGGCTGAAGTGACCTGTGGAAGGAGGTCTGAGGAAGAGCCGGGGAACGCTCTCTGGCTGGCGGGACTCAGACAGGAGAGCATCCGGTGGAACTTGCTGGTGTTCATCTGTCTAGGTTGTAAGTTATTTCTCCCTGAATAAACACCTATTCGGCCTATCTGTTTATCCAGATCCTTATTTAACCGCAATATAGGACATCTATAGAGATGTATATGAAACAAGAGGTTGACCTGCCTGAAAATTAACAGAAGCAACAGGAACACTTTATATAAGCAGAGCTTTGCATGAATAGAGATCCTTCTGGTAGATGTAAGCCTCACAACCCTCCTGAGAGGGTGGAGGAAACTGATATATTGTAATAAACTTAAGAGAGAGAGAGAGAGAAGCAATTTTTAATTTGCTATGAAGGACATGAAAAACATAAATGTATAAATGTTGTGTGGGTGAGATTAGGAGGTAAAATCAAAAAAGCTTGTTTGTTGATGGAAGAAGTGGAAGGTCCTGAAGGCAGGGGCACTGAGGTGGGCTTGCCAAAACAAAAAGTTGTCAGGAAAAGATAAAGTCCAGCTCCCCCAGTTCTCTTTCAAAGCAGGATGTAAGAGGACCAGTCCACTGTGTTTGCAGGTGAGCCAGCTACAGGACCAGTTCCAACTTTCTCAGTGTCTATTTATTTTTTCTGAGAATGGCAACAGGTTCTCTCAAAAGACATGAGTTCCTTACAGGAATTTCTCCTTAGAGAAATCCTGGCCAGTCCTGTTTGCTTACCAGAAGGGCTGTTCTATTCCAACTGCCCTTTGTCATCAACCTCAAGATTCTTAGTATAAAAAGCTAACATTGGGAAAGACACAGCTTTAAAGTTCTTTCTAGAAGATAGCCTCTGAAGATAAAGCATGCATGTCTTCCCTCAACCAACCCTAAAGTAGAAAGGGCTCCAATCACTATATGATCTTTATACATAATTCCTCCCAGGTTTATAACCTAGGACAACTACTTGACATGAGTATCTTTATAATATTTAGCTGATTTTTGCTTAATTTTTTTCAAGATGTTGTAAAAAGAACATGGAAGCTTGTAGTGACAGGCTACAGGAAAAGAAGGGAACACATTAGGTGTTTGGTGCTGGGTGTAATGCAGTGACTGTCTATAGTTTCTATATGTGTGAGAAAACTGAACCTAAAGGGACAAAGTTATTTGAACAAACCACAAACTCACTAAGTAGCCAAGGATCACTTTGAGCTCCTTGATTTCTTCCTGCCTCTACCTCCTGAGTAGGAGATGACAGGCCTGTGTCATCGTGCTTATTTTAAACAGGGCAGAACATCTAGCTCAGGGCTTCCTGCATGCTAGTTAAGCACTCCGCCATCAGAGCAACATCCACCATTGTCACAAAAAACATGAAGCAAAAGCCCCCTAGAGTCCGCACAGCTTTCCCAGTACCAATGTGACTGTAATTCTTACTTTCCAACCAGTGAAATGGATGTGGCTTCTGGAGCTGAGAGCTCTGGAATCATGAAGCCAGCCTCGGAGATCCTCACAGGAGGGAGGTAAGGGGAATGGTGAATTTGGAGAAATACTGTCTTTCAGGAAGACAAAAAAAAAAAAAAAAAAAAAAAAAAAACTTCAGTTCTCAAGCTTGAGCCAAGCTTCCTGTGTGATCTGATCTGCCACAACTCACCACCTTCTCCAGACTTCAGATTCCTCATCCACAAATGAGGGCCTTTATGGAATGACCTGAAAGATTCCTCCAAAATGCCTGTGTGACTGCATTAAAAACGCACCCTATCTCCCAGCATTATGTGTGTTACTAAGATTGCTCAGAAGTGTAGACATTCACTGCACCCAGAAACAGGACAAGACAGACAGAACACAGCTCCTGATTAGTTGAGAGTTCTGGCTGCAAGAAGTATTTCTTAGGTCATCGGCAAGAAATAACTAACAATCCACTCCAGCCGCCTGTTCAGCTTGGGAGCTGCATTTGCTAGCATAGCTTGAGCTCTCCTTCTTTCCCCAGAGGAAGGTCCACAGTAGAGTGTTTGTATGTTTTGTGGCAATTCTCCTTATTAAGAGGCTAATATAAATAACACTGTTCAAGCTATAAGGCAGTTGTAAATGATGTAAACAACCTTCTATGTTGAATCCAATGAGAAACTTCAAAGAAGCCCATAGTAGTGGGGACTTGGGATGAACATGTGCTCAGACCCACAAGGAACAATGACTTATCTTGTTCATACCACTTCCATAACAGTGAGGCCACTCATGCTCATGCAAGGCAGGTCTTCAGCTTCCCTCAGCATGACAGCTCCCAGGCACATTGCCTGGAGGCAGCCACCCACTGTAGGGATGAAAGGAAGAGATTACCAAAGGATCTGGGAGGAGCCCAATCTTCTGCATAGCCAGCTAAAGTTTCCACCTCTGATGGCTCTAAAGTTTGGCTTAGCTATCAGTGGATGCCTGTGTAGTATAACAAGCAGGTCCATGGCATGCCTAGCTGTTTGGGTTCAGAAATTCATATAATAAATGCACAGAACAGAGAAAGACTGCCAAAATCCACTCTATTTTTTTCTGTGTTCATTTTGAAACAGGGTCTCAGGTATCCCAGGTTGACCTTGAACTGTGTGCATACTCAATTGGTGTTTGAACTTCTAATCCTCCTGCCTCCTCTACCTCTCAAGTTCTGGGGAGTGTAGGTATGCACCACCACCAAGCAGCTATTCTTGGTTAGATAATGAGAAGTGGTGTTTGTGTGTGTGTGTGTGTGTGTGTGTGTGTAGGGGCAGAAAAAGAAAATGCTGAAGAAGAAGCCTGCAGTGTGTATATAGGAGACTTTGGAGTGAGAAAAGGGAAGGGAGAAACTTTGTAATTAGATTATAGCATCAACAAAAAAGAAATTATGGCTAGATGGAACTCATCCTGCAAGATGGCTGGCACAATATGGAGAACTGTGAGTGAGATGCAGCATTTGACTGAGAACTGCTGTACTCCACATGCTAGTGAGACAGGCAGCTGTGGTTCTCTTACTTAAACAGTAAATGATACTAATGCCAAAGGGAAAAATCAGAAGATGGCTCAGAGGTAAGCAACGAGATGACAGACAACAGCACCAGTGGTGGGTGAAAGGCTGCACCTGAGGCTGGAGTCCAATGTCTGAAAGACAGCAGGCCACTCCCTGTTGAGCACAAGAGCCTGAGGCACTGTGCTCCTTCCTTAGTCAGGCTCCCACAAAAGGAATCACATCACACAGGAAACCTGGATAGCCAAAGAACATACGCAGCCACAAAATGCCTTGAAAACTTGTCAAATAATGAGAACTGAGGACTAGACTGTGTCTAGGAGGGACTGTGCATGGGGGGGGGTAGGGATGGGGGAGGAAGGAAGGGCCAGAGATTGGTACACAAAACTGTCAAGGTAAACAGGCCATTCCTGCAGTCCTCTGGCCTTCAGGCCCATGGATGCAGCTCTGGAAGGGTAAAAGCCTGGACAGCCAGACCACAACCATGCAACTGCAGCAGAGGGAGGAGAGAACATGTCAACAAGGGGTTCGGTGGTAGATGAACCTCTGGGCAGACTATCTTTAAAGAAAGAAAGAAAGAACTCTTTTGAAACCATCTTCACTCCCACTATGTTGCCCTGACTGTTGAGGAACTCCCTGTACAGACCAGGCTGTTTTTCTCTTTCTACCATGTGGCTTCCTGGGGTCAAACTCAGGTTCTCAGACTTGGAGAAATATGCCCTTACTTGCTAGTCATGCCACCAGTCCCTCGGGTGGATATTTTAAATAGCTAAGATTACACTAGTTTGAAGTTTGGAAAATAGGCCGAGGATAGATGGATAGTTTTGTAATAAAAAATAACGTTCCTGGATTGACTGTACAAAGGGAGAAAACAAAAACAGGGCTAGGGAAATCGGTTAGTATAAATGAAGTCCCAGAATCAATCTACAGTACCATAAAAAACCATGAGTCATGATGCATGTTATACTGCACTGAGGAGGGGGATCATAAATTCCAGGTCATCCTTGGCTCTATGGAAAAGTTGGGGCCAGCTTAGACTACCTGGTGATATTGCCAACATGAAATAAAGGAAGGAAGGAAGAGACGGGAATGGAAGGGAAGGGAAGGGAAGGGAAGGGAAGGGAAGGGAAGGGAAGGGAAAGGAAGGGAAGAACATGAAATAATAGAGTTTTGAGAATACCACCATACTTAAGGAGCTGGAAAATAAGGGACAATTTAGGGAAAGCAAGAAAGAGTGAATGCATATCAGAATACCAAGAGAAAACAAAACTTCTAATCACTAAAATCAATATCCAATGCAAATACAATCTTTCCAGTTCTCAATATAAAATTCATGGTCAAATGATCTTTGACAGTGGGAAAAAAACTGTCTTCCCATTGAAGATAATTCCAATACCTTGGGCCATTATGATAATGTTTCTAGAAGATTTCTATGGGTCTAGATGGTAACATGGGGATTCCTTGAATGCCCTTACACTGGTTAGTGCCTTTGAGAATTTGAATGGTCTGAAAATAATCTGTGGCTTTTACCACAGCTAGTCCTGCAGTCCCTGGTCTACTTAAATGTACTATTTTCAGCAATTGTCTAGCTCACCATTCCCAAGAAGACTAGACAACAAAAGTGTGGCTAGATTTTACCTTATTGAGGTCAGAAAGACTTAAGAAGTACAAACTCCATTAGTGGTACCCATTGCTCTGTAGAACACATGACGACAGAGGAAAACCCCTAGGCATGTCAGTGAAAGGCTACCATTATGTGACAGAACCATGTCAGCAAAAAGCTAGGCATAACATCCAAGAATAAAGAAAAAAAAAGTTAAAGAAATGCAGAAAAATGTGACATGTTGCCAATCAAATAAAGGGGCTAGAGGAAATAGATTAAGAGGGTTTGGGGGGATTATTTGATAATTGAGTCATTTGACTATGTTGGTAACAAAGAATAAAGCAAGAAAGGGGAGAAACATATTGAATGAGAGGTCAAGGAAAAGATGCTTTTAAATCAAGCAAACAAGCCAAGTGTGGCAGTTGATGCCTATAATACCACTGCTTGTGTTGGTACAAGAATGAATTTGAAACCACTCTAGACTACAGGGTAAGTCTCTCTGTCTCTGTCTCTGTCTCCATATCTCTCTCTCTCTCTCTCTCTCACACACATACACACACACACACACACACACACACACATACAGAGAGAGAATATAACATTGGTAGAACTTCAAAATGTCTAGCCAACCTATTCTTCCAAAGAAAACAAGCCAAGTTAGTATTGTTATAGCATTTTAGGTTACTTTCTTTTTAAAAAATCAATTGACATGGCTGGGCAGTTGTGGCACATGCCTTTGATCCCAGCACTCACAAGGTAGAGGCAGGTGGATTTCTGAGTTCTAGGCCAGTTGTTGTATCCAATGAGTTCTAGTATATCCAGGGCTTCATGGGAAAAAAGTATAAATAAATAAATAAAATCAAGTCATTTAATATTTTAATAGATTTTTCTAAATTTTTCATATAATTTTTGTACTGTCAATTTATTTATGTTGTGAATAGCTCAATTACGAATACAGTTTTGACTCTTTTTTTATTAGCAGAATTTCACAAATTTACTGCCTTGAAGAAGTTATTTTACAATCGTAAATTTCTGTAAACCCTGTATTCATGGCTGATATATTCCTTACATGTAAAAGCTTTCTTCTAAAAAAGGTGGTAACTCAGAATCTGATAAATCAGCTGGAAGGAAAAAGGGAGATTAATTTATGTTTGTATGTATTTGTTATCAGTCCCAAAGATGAAACAATGTATTCATTGTTAAATAAACTTAGTTTATCTTGGGAAAGTGCTTTGAAATTAGCGGGCCATTATTTCCAAGAATTGAAATGCCAAGCTGTGAAGTCAGCACTCAGTTTTTCCCCTAGTTAGAGGCTTGAGTCAAGAATCCCGAAAGGTAAAGTGGTCATGGATTTTGAGTCATTTGTTTTTGGAAGGTGTAATGGTATTTATATTTTGGTATTTATATTTGTATATAGCAGATTCTGAAGTGTAAGAACATTTTAAATTTTTCCTGAAAAATGAACAAACAAAAAAAAAAAGGAGCCAGCTTGCAGCATTTAGTTATTTTTCATCTTGTGCTGTTGCCAAGATCAGCTATAGCCAGAGCTCACACCTTATTTTGGGAAGGCAAATGCACTCGCTGCTAGTAGACAACCGGATCAACTAATAGAGTTAGTTGTTTTCACCTAAAAAGTATTTGTTTAATGGATATGGTGGTACAGGTCTTTAATCCCAATGCTCAGGAGGCAGAGCCCAGCCTGGTCTACGTAGCAAGTTCTAAAACAGCCAGAACTACATTGTAAAACCCTATCTCAAAAACAAAACACAAACAAACAAAACATAGCATCTTTATTTTTTATTGTGTTCATAAAATGCATCTACCCAAATTAAACTCAGAAATTCAGAACATTGATTTAAAAATTAAGTATGTTGATTTTCTATCAGTACTGGTTACTGTTGTTTGAGACAGGATTTTATTACATATCTCAAGGCAGCTCTGATCTCACAAATGCTGGGACTACACAGGTACACCACCACATTCAGGTAGTGGGGTTCTTATACTCTCCATGTAAATTTGTTACAGTGATTCCAAGAGTGGTGCTTCCTGGCCTTGGCAAGAAGAGAGTAGAGACCAGGAAGCAGTTCCTAAGATTCAAGATGGAGAAACTACTGAACTTTGGAATTGAACAACAGGATGGGTAAGATCTCTGGGTTTTAAGTCGGGTAGATGAGTGGAGAACGTAACCGCTGATGTTTACTGACAGTTTTTACGGTTTTGTTGGTTGGGTTTTGTATGGGTAGATGCCCAGGGTATCTTCATCTGATCCTCTGCCTCATCCTTAAAGTGCTGGGATTACAGACCTGAGGGGCTGCTCTCCTGAGTATCTTTGAGGGACTGTACCTAAGTCTGTATCCATTTTATTAGTCTTTCAGTTCAATTGGGTCTTTTGAGGCAAGTTCTTCATGCTGTTCTAGGCTGTTATGTTGTACTGGCTGGCCTCCAACTCACTGCAATATGGCTGAATCCATCTCTCTAGTGCAAGCATCACAACAGTGAGCTCCTGTGCCCACCACATCTGCTCTCAAGTATTACAATATTCCTATGATATTGATATTTAGAGTCAGAAAAAGAAGCCCCAAAGAAAAATTGTTGCTAAGAGGCAAGAGCCTGGGTGTGAGCACAAAATGGCCTATTTTCTTCATTACTACTAGCTATCCCTCTGATCCCTGAGTTCACATTATCAGATTCAAACAACTGTGAGTGGAAATTATTTAGGGAGAAAAGGTGTGGCTTTTAATTAAACAATTGTCTGTACTAAATATATATATTCCTTTTGGTAAATATTTCCTAAATAATATAGTAGAACTTCAATAAATATAGGTTTTATAAGCAATCTGGAGATGATTTAGTGTACATATGTCATATTACTTCATAAAAGGAACTTGAGCATCCTAGAATTTGTCAAGTTCCTGGAAAAGCCCAAGTTCTCATGGATTCCAGGAGATAACGTACTCTCTGGAGCCAGCCATTGGAATTGAGAAAACAGAAAATGAAGCTGGTTTTGGTATAGAGTTGATATTGCTATTGACTGAATTACACATTTCACAACTTCTTTCTCTCTCTCTTATTTTTTTTTTAATCTGTGAAGAGCAATGAAGAAAGCTTGGACAGAGAGGTTGGGGTGGGGGGAATTCTTGGGAAAAAAAGGAAGAACAAGGATAGAGGGAGAGGGAGGCGGGAAAGAAGCATATGTACAAGGTGCAAGCAAGTCAGTATCTTTCAAGAAAGTCTGGATGTCACCACAGAACAGAAAGACCTGTTCAGACCAAGCAGATATATGCCTTGATGGTAAAAAAAAAAGCTTCAAAGTTGGTATTAGAAATGAAGCATTTTTGCAAAAGAAACAAGAAAGTGAAAGGGTAAATGATCTGAACTTCTCACAACCTCATCCTGTTCCAGTTTCAACATGAAGAAGGAAATAAATCAATGGCTTTTGTTCTGTACACAGGAGGAGGTGGCTGCAAAGGAAAGTTCAAAATCATGACACACTTACACCTACACACAAACACACA
This sequence comes from Phodopus roborovskii, assembly GCF_943737965.1. Lineage (NCBI taxonomy): Eukaryota > Metazoa > Chordata > Mammalia > Rodentia > Cricetidae > Phodopus > Phodopus roborovskii. Next base: position 22,246,436 of record NW_026126433.1, read on the forward strand.
CACACACACACACACACACACACACATCTTCTGTTCATGGTAAAAAACCCATAGTTACAGCAGATTGTTGAAGCTGCTGCTGCTTTGTATGTATATGAAGGGTGTCACTTAGTAAGGATTCCAATCCATATAGCAAAACTTGGCTATGTGGAGGGGAAACTGATTCTATTAAGTTTATCAAACATGAATTATGAATATCCACCTGTGAATTATTCTCCCACTATTATTTTTTATTACATATCATCACTTTGTGTGGTGGTCAGAGGACAATTTGTGTGAACCAATTCTGTTCTTCTGCCATGTGGGTCCTGAGTAGTGAACTCCAGTCCTAGGGCTTGGCAGCAAGTACTTGTACTCAGTGAGCCATCTCGTTGGCTCTCTTCCACTACTGTTAAGACATGGAAAAGTTCATTGTGACTGGTCTTTTCTAGTTCTAAAGCCACCTCATTCTACAATCACATTTTCCTGTACTCAGTTCAGGATGGTATTATTCCTGTCTCAGAACTGTAAGTATTTCCTGCATCACACTTGACTGATATTATCTCTAGAATTTTCCAAGGATTGTCATTCTTTTTCATATTTGAAATTTAAGTCTTGTGAGCTGTTCACCATGAGTAATTTTTCTAAATATCGTTTTTAAATTATGGTATTTCCACATGCTTATAATGTACTTTGATTATATCCACCCCTCTATTGCTCTTTCTTCTCCTCCTTCCCTTTGTTCTTCCCTTTCTCTTCCATATCCTCAGTAGTCCTAGTTTTCTCTCTTTTCCTTTTGTTTAACTTCTCTCCCTCAACAGAGTCCATGTATGGGAGAAAACATATATGTCTTTGTGCAACTAGCTTATTTTACTTAACATGATGATCTTCAATTTTAGCCATTTTTTGAGCAACATATTCTTCTTCTTTGTGGCTCAGTGGAACTCCATAATTTACACACACACACACACACACACACACACACAGAGAGAGAGAGAGAGAGAGAGAGAGAGAGAGAGAGAGAGGTATATATACATACTGATGGGTACGTAGCTTGATTCCATAGTTGAGTCATTAGACTATTGCCATACTAAGCATCACTGTGAAGGTATACCTACAATAAGCTAATTGATAATCTATCACATGTACTTTTCAAATTATGTGAAGAACCAGAAACCCATGTAATTCTTTTTCTTTGTTTGTTTGATTTTTATTTTTTGAAGACAGAGTTTATTTGTGCAATAGTTCTTGCTGTCCTGGAACTCACTCTGTAGACCAGGCTGTCCTCAAACTCACAGAGATCTATGTACCTGCCTCTGTCTCCTAAGTGCTGAGATAAAGGTGTACACCACCACTCAATGGTCATATTTTAAGGTACAAAAAGTCTTAATAAGTATTAATACAAAAAAATGAAATTTTACTTTATCAGATCACAAGGGAATAAAACTAGAAGTCAACAGCAAAAGGAAATACAGAAATTAATCATACACGATTGAACAATACACTTTGCTCATCAAAAAGATTGATGAAAGCCAGGATTTGGTGGTGCATACTTTTAATCCCAGCGCTCAGGAGGCAGAGGCAGGCAGACCCCTGAGTGTTCGAGGTCAGCCTGGTCTATAGAGCGAGTTCCAGGACAGGCTCCAAAACAACACAGAGAACCCCTGTCTTGAAAAACTAGAATCAAGCCAAGTGTGGTGGTTCATGTCAGTAAGTCTACCCCAAGGAGGCTGATGCAGGGAAGTTGTTATGATTACAAGGCCAACATAGGCTATGTCTTAGTTTGCTTTTCACTTCTTGTAATAAAACACCATGACCAAAAGCAATTTAAGGAAGAATGTATTTGGGTTTATGATTCTAGAGAGATGAGACCATTACAACAGGGCAGATTTTAAATAAGCAACATAATTGTACACCTCAACATCTTAGGGGGAAAAAGCTAATCATAAAAAGAGTAGAAAGAAAGGTTAATAGAACATGAAACAACATGCAATAGATTCAACACTATTTTGTCTTGAAATTTCCTTTGTTTAAAAACTTAGTCCATTGGTTTTTAGGTTTACTTCAGGCATCTTTTTAGGACAAGAGCAGAAGTCAGTCAGATTCTTTGGCAAAATCTATCAGGAATGACCTCTAATGTAGCACCCGTGCTACAATCTGCTAATCAGGCGAAGGCACAGAGACTGAAATAAGAGACAAGACAGTGGGTCATTCATTCAACAGCAATGTCAGAATGCCGAATGCAGAATGCCCTTTATTGAGGGGGGGAGGAATGGGCTTATATCCTGACTCATAGGACGGTGAAAAACAACAGTGTTTTCAGGCTTTGCCCCTCCCCAGCAGATGTGTATTAGCAAAACAAGAAGAGTACCAACAACAACTCTGGGGCAAGATGTTCCAGCCAACAGCTTCAGGCTTGCTCAAGGTGCCTCGGGGGTCCATGGAGGGCCCTACACTCTAACCCAATTGTTGATCAAGTTCTTGCTTCCCTCTGAAGCCTCCTAAACGAGGCCTGAACAGTCTGAACTGTTGTTGTCTTCCATGCCCTATTAGAATAACTCTTACAACTTAACAGCAGCAACCCAGCTGAAACTAATAAAATGGAAACTAAAGGAATAATGTACATGATAAATAAAAAAGCTGATCTTTAAATTCCTTTTAACATATTGTTTGAGAACCTCAAACCAACTTACTATTTGACTCTAACAAACTTTTAAAGCCCTTAAACTAGTCCATTAATAGGGGAGACACACTTCCAAACTCACTTTGAAGAGGCAGTATTACCCAGAATATAATTGAAGAGAAAACAGAATAAAAAGGGAAAAAGGAAAGAAAGGAGATGTGAGGTCTTTCCCTCCTAAATGAAGACCATCTTTTCTAAAACTCATTCAAAATCTATTTGAATCCATTGTCCTTCATTTATGGCATTCCTAACTGCAGAGAGTTTGTGCTCCCTATACAAGAAGAGAGGTACCGACATACTAAGTATCAAACAAGAGGCAGTCACTATACCAGGTGATGGTTTACACTGTTGAATTATTCAGCTGCTGTAAGCTAATGAGAAAGTCCGCAATATTAAATTATCCATTCCATGTCATTTTGAACAACTTTCATGTCGAAAGAAAAACAAAGTCTTTGCTATTAATTCTCCCCCTATAGTTGAGCACTTTAAGATCTTAGGGATGAAAGAACTTGGTTCAATTAAATAACTCCAGTCAGGCTCATGTGACAGTAACAACCAGAAATGTCTCCTCTGACTCTGAACTGAGCTGGGCCTTTCTACTGAGCATCACTCTGTGGAGTAAAGAACAGGTAAAGTATAACAGCAAATGTTTATGAAGTATTTATTTTAAGCCAGGCAGCGCATTAAGTGCTTCAAACAGGTATTTGTTTAGCTTTTTTAATCTCAATGCCAGATGAACCCTATCATCACCCTGATTTTGTAAAGAACTGAACAAAGCAGAGATTAAGTAGCTTGGACCCTAAAGCATGCAAATGGCCCAGCCAGAACCTGAAACCTTATCTTCTTTCTTTAAGAAAACACTGTTTTACCTCATCAGTACTTAACCAGGGTCTGTCTGTTGCTCCTCCCTGTCATTACGAGACCTCAAACCTACACACTTCATAACCAAATTATTTTACACAAGAAAAGCTCATTTGGCCTTGTAATGGGGAATGTGTAGCTCAAGAGCACATACTTGTCAGTAGCTAGCAAGGATGAAAATACATTTTAGGGTAAGATAGAGGGCAGAACTTTCTGAAATGTTATCCATGACAAATCTATTAGTCAAATTGCTCTTACAAGTTTAGAAGGGACCATACCAGGTGGTACAATGTATGTTTAGCATGAAAAATACTCTGGATTCATCCCCAAGCATAGAAAAGATGGGGAATGATCTGTAGGAAATGACTTGTTTTTAATGGATAATGAATGACACCTTAAAAAGAAAGAAAGAAAGAAAGAAAGAAAGAAAGAAAGAAAGAAAGAAAGAAAAGGAAATGAGCAAGCATTTACTTTTAATGCAGATTACTCTTCAAAAATCAATACCAGATAATCTGGAAAATGATTTCATTAGTTGGACACAGTGGAACACGGACATGACCTCAGCATTTGGGAGGCTGAGACAAGAGGATTCTTCAAGAGCAAGGTCAGCCTGTTCTACACAGTGAGTTCCAAATCAACCTAGAATGTAGCGATACCCTGTCTCAACAAGTAGACAAGAAAATTGTATCACTAGAAAGATTAATTTCTAATATTTTTCTGAGAGGTTTTTTTATATGGAGCTGTCGACTGAGAGATCTGGAAAATTTAGAGCAGTAGTCAAAGTCAGGCATGGTAACATATGCCTACAAATCACAGCACTAGAAAGATGGAAGAAAAAGGATCAAGAACTTGAGGCCAGCCTAAGATAAATCTCTCTCTCTCTCTCTCTCTCTCTCTCTCCCTCTCCCTCTCTCTCATACACACACACACACACACACACACACACACAAACATACACACATACAAACATACACACACACACAAGCATCGTTGCAAGCAAGTGTGTCTACTTTTCCAGCTCATTTCATTACCTATCTTCCAATCTGGAGATAGAAGTTTTTTGTTTACATCATTTAAGACATTATAAATTAATACAGCAATAAAACCATGCTGTAATATTCCAGGGCACTGAGAGTCTCAAATTAGTTTAAAATAATCTTTACTTGCTACCTGGTATCTCCTAGAAATTGATTTAAAGACTTCTGAATGTAGCACATCAGTGGGTATGTAAAACCCTTATACAAGATTGATATGATAGCTCCATGTAATCTAAGACCATCCCCTTGTGTACATGAAATCATCTCTTATACTATTTCAGCTATGTAAATTTTAGATAAATAGTTGCTGAACTGTATTTTTTTAGGAACTAAAAAAAAATTTAAATTTTCTAATTTTGTCTGACAATGCTTCTTTCTAAAACCAAAGACCATCTAATTAAAACCCTAACACCTGGCATGAGAATCCCTCTTTGGAGTTGGTTATGGTCACCCAGGAGACACCAAAACATTACAAGTTATTGCCATTGCCCTTGCCCCCCCCCCAGATAGAAAGTAAGTCCCAATTTCTGAAGACCATGTGCTTCAGACACAGGGCCCAGAAGCCCCTGAGCTGACCTGACCTGAAATCCCCTTCTGCGGGGGTCTAGATTTTATGGTACCAGAAGGCACCTTGCAAGCTTCTAAAGGAGAGGAGCAACCAAAGGTCCTACCCAGCCAGGATGGCTGCTAGCCACAACAATGATCAGAGTGGCAACATAACCTTGACCTTGGTGATAACCAACAGTACTCTAATTGGACTTAAAACTCACTCCACAAGAGGAAAAGTATGCCTGGTACTAGAAACCTAACCAACTACACAGGGCTAATGAAGTCACGGATTTTGAAAGAAAATTTACAACCACTACTTCACTAAACCACCATAATCCCTAACTACATCCTAAACATTTGCTCTTATGCCCACAGGGGAAAAAATGTAGTGCTCATACCTTGTCAAGAAACCCTTTCTTCATAACAGATGGAGACCAATTACAGAAAACCATAACCAATTAAAAAGTAAAGTTGTGGAGCCCAGTCTCTACATAACAATCCCCACATGTAAGGCTCAGAGAACAGTGCAGAAGAGAGGGCAAAAAAATTGTAAGAGCAAGAGGATCAGGGACTTTGCTGTGAGATTGTGTCTCCTAGTAATGTCTGGAGCTGTACCATAAAGTCTCACCAACATGGCTGACCATGAGCTCAGCAGGGACAACAACAGAGGCACTAAAGTGAACTAGAGAATAGTCACTATGTTTCAACCCTCCACAAAGAACTATAGGCAACTAAGGAATGTTTAGAGGGGGAGATATAGTCTTCCCCAGGGAAAAGCATGTCAATTATTCATCCCTGAAAACATATATACAAGTAATATACAAGTAGGCTGAGCAGGGTGTATTTATGTATTTAGGATGTATATATGCATGTAACAACAATTAATGGAAAACAGAGGCCATGGTTCTAAAAGAAAACAAAGAAAAGCATACGGAATGATTTGGGATGAGGGAAGGGAAGAGAAAAATGGTGTAATTCTGTAAAATCTCATAAAAAGAAATAACCTCAAAAACTGTTTAATAAACAGCTGAGGTGGAAGCCTGGAGAGATGGCCCAGGAATTGATAGCACTGACTTAGCTGCTTCAGGGGATCCAGTTTCAGTGCCCATCACCCACATGGCAGCTCACAATCACTGGTCACTCCACTTCCAATGATCTCAATACCCCCTCTGGCATATTCTGGAACCAGAAGGAACCAGACATGCAAATGGCATACACATACATTCAGGCAAACACCCATGTACACAAAATAAATCTTAAATTCAAAACAACAGCTAAACAACCTCACTGCAAATACATTTTTAAAAGACTGAGATGTGAGTTGTGTTAGGTTTCAAATCTGGACCCACTGACTGGCCTATTTAACATATCAAAGCAGGCACCCCAGTGCCTACCTAGCTACAAAGCCCTCCTGACTAGCATGCCCCATCCCCTACCCTAAACTTCTGCAACCCAGGGGCTGGGTTGCCCTTTTCGCTGTTGCCCTTCCCTATATAATCCAACCATTTTGGTTACATGGTCTTTCGTCCACTCTCTTTTGGGCCTCCCAGATACTGCACCTGGTTCCCTTTTCTCCCCCTTCTCCACACATGGCTCACCTGTTGTTACATGCTTGACCCTAGGGCCTTTCCACTAGGGTGTGTCCACTCTGGACTCTCCCAAATCCCAAATGCCCCTGCCTCAGGCTGTGCTCTCCTACATATGTATAATAAACTTTTTCCTCCACCATACCTAGGAGCAGTTATGTCCTTTCTATTTCCTTTATTCATTCAAATTGGTTTTTGTTTTGTTTTGTGTGTGTGTGTGTGTGGTTTTTTTTTTTTTTTTTTTTTTTTTTTTTTTAGCACAAACTAATTCTGTTGGGGGAATTATTTGAGGTACCAGGGACTTTTGACTCTGTCTGTCCCAGGGGAAGGCTGCCCCTGGTCTCCACATCAAAGGTGTCAACAGCACTCTCCAGGTGTGACAACAGAAAATTTCTCCAAACACTGTCAAATGCCCTTTTGTCTCTCCTTCAGAACACCAGTACTCCAGGATTTCCCTGACTCTCTGACGCTTGTGTCCAAAACCAAACCTGGGGGATACACAGTGAGATTCTTCCCATAGCCTCTCAACACACAGCTCTCCTCTTGGTCAATCCGTATTAGCCCTTTAGATTCCAGATGTCCATACTTCTAGCAGACTGTTCTTTCAGAACAGTCAGGTGCTCCCCCAGAGCTGTCCTTGTCCCATCAAGATTGTTAGTTTGGGGATGGTACTCAATCAGCTCATCCCTCCTAGGGATGGGTGCTGAAGAAGATGGCACCTTTGGGGTCACTACTATATCTCCAACACTCCATTCTCCACTGGACCAGGCATCATGCAGGCATTCAGCTTTATGCAGTAAACTGACACTAGAGGGCTGAGATGGTATTTTTCTGATGATGATAATAGATAAGGGTGAAGGAACTTTAGGCATGCTAGAAAGCCTGTTTACCTCTGTTCCCTCTCCCCACCCCAGACTTCAAGGTATCCGTTGCTGCTTGAGTCCCTCAAGGAACAGTCCTGAGTATTAGGTATGAAATGGAATAAATGGATTCAAAAACAGGAAGACAGTCACTGGTGTGTCCAACAACCACCACTATCTTTCCTCAGCCCAGGGCACAGCAGATGGCTCCAGAGCCAGTCCCATGCCCTGGACAGCCTGTTCCTTCTCGATGTAAGGGTTCATATGAGGGACCACTGCTTTGTTTTTCCTTTTATTCTCCTAGTACATTTTGAATATCTGTTACATGCTTGGCCCTAGGGCCCTGGCTTAACACTAGGAACAAAGATATGACCAAACAGGACCTATCCACGTAGGAATTTTGCTAGTAAGATTTCTTTGAGTAACTGTGACAAAATACCTGAGATACTAAATAAATGAAGACAAAATTGTTATGTTGTCTACCGGATGCTGCCTTTTCAATGCATGGTCAATTGGCTCTATTGCTTTGGACCTCACAGCCTAGTGTGTCACTGTGCAAGCTAGTGACTGAGGACTAGTAGGTAACTGTAAAGCTCGTAGTGTGTGGGAAGCAAGAGGAGCAGGCTGATTTCAGGGTCGCAGGATGCCCTTCAAGTATGTGTTAACTGTTGACCTGACTTCTGTTTATTAGGCCCCACCTCCTGAGGTTTCCCCAGCGCTTTGTAGTGCCATATCAAAACATGTGGGAGACATTCAAGAACTAGAAAGTAGCAGAACTCACTTCCTTGGTAAGAGTGGGAGGTGGAAAATGGACAGGGACAAAGTGTTTAGCAAGATAAACCAGGAAAATGTGAAGTAAGCCAGGTGGCATGAAGTATCCTGGAGAAAAATGAAGCCGAAGAAAGAGATGAGTAGAAGGTTGCAAGTTTTGGCAGGAGTGGGTTCTCACTGTGTATCCTGGCTAGCCTGGTACTCAATATGTGCTGTGGGTGGCCTCTAACTTGCAATAATCTTTCTGCCTCATTATTGAGGATGCTGGGGTTGTGGCTGTGCATCCCTAAGCTGGGCCTCAGGTCCTTATCGGAGTTCTCTTTATCTTGAGAACACAAGGATGACCTAGCAAGCCCTAACTCAGGCAGGAATGAGTAGTGCTGAAAAATTCTTTTCCAAACACATACATATGGCTATTTAAATACAGTGACTGGAGGTGATTATTTTGTGGTCCCACTCATGTGTGGAGTCTGAAAATGCTCTCAAAGAAGATGAGTACAAAGACGAAAGTCTATGAGTTTTGGAGGCTGGAGGAATGGCTCAGTGGTTAAGAGCATGTGATGTTCTTGCAGAAGACCTGGGTTTAACTCCTAGCATCTGTGTCAGGTGACTCACATCAGCACCAGGGGAACCTGACACCTCTGGCTTCTGTGGGCACCTGTACTCATATGCACATAGCCACAAACAAACACATAACTGAACAAAACAAAGCAAAACAAATCAAAATTTAAAAAAACATTAAGTTTTTAAAAAGTTACAAGTTTTCTTTAGGGCAGTCCTGCCTGGCAACAAAGTATAAATCTCCACAACCATCCCAAAATGCTGCCCCACTAATTCAGCCCAATTTTACATCTCCCTTCTCTCTATCTCTATGTGTGTTTATGTATGTACAAGTATGTTTATTCACATGAGAGAGAGAGAGAGAGAGAGAGAGAGAGAGAGAGAGAGAGAAGGAAAGGGCTTCCTATCTGTGCTGAGAGCTAAGTGAAAGAGAGGTATGGCATGTTGCTGAGAGAGTAATGGTATGAAGTAAGAGCAGGCTTAGGTCTGGGAGCTCAGAAAGAGTGTGTGGGGGCTGATGATCTGCATCAAGCCCAGAGGCAAGTGGTGAGGTCCAGGTGAGCAAGCCCAAGTAGGTGTGGAGGAGATAAGATAGCAGAGCACTCCTGGAAAACTGGGTGAGGCAGAGAGAAAGAGAATTGTGTCCTGAAAACTGAAGCAGAATAATAATAATTATTATTACTTTCCACGTTCTAAGACAGGGTTCTAATTCTGTAGCCTAAACTAATCTGAAACTTGCTGCATAGAGCAGCCTCAGCCTCAAGTATTAGCATCAAAGGTATGAACTATCAAGTCCAATTAAAATAAAATTTATTTATTTATGTTTCTTGAGACAGGGGTTCTCTCTGTGTGACCACCCTGGTTGTCCTGGAACTTGCTCTATAGATTAGGCTGGTGTTGAACACACGGAGATCCTCCTGGCTCTGCCTTCCAGTGCTAAGATTAAAGGTATGCACCACCCCACCAGACTGATTTTTTTTTTTTTTTAAGATTTACATTTTTTGAGACAGGGTATCACTTTGAAATTCCATCTGTCCTGGAACTTATTTTTGTAGACCAGGCTTGCCTTGAACTCACAAAGATATCCATCTACTTCTACCTCCCAAGTGCTAGAATTAGAGTTGTATGCCACTACATCAGGCTATTTATTTATTTATTTTCTTTGATTATGTGGTTGTGGGTAGTGGTATGTGCCCTTATGTGCCGTGACCTCAGAGGTCACAGGTAAAGTGACCAGCCAGTACAAAGGTCCTAAGGAAGAAAAGTGTCTGGAGCAGGAGAGTGAAGGAGAGACAGAGGTGAACAGGATGGCAGATCATATAAAACCTTGGATAGGACTGTCTTGCTCCCAGTGACACAGAACAGTCAGGTTTCTTATTGAGGGGTAACCTAGCTTTAACAAATGCCCATTGTAAGCATAGAAATCTGTGGACACTTCTGTTCCTCACAGGAAGTCCCTTTTTCCATTTTACAATGACTCTCTCTTCCTTTCTTATTTCTCTCTTTTTCTTCCTTCCTTTCTTCCTTTATTTTTCATTTACTTCTTCTCTATTGATTGTGGTTTTGTGCTGGACTTTTGTTGTTGTCTTTGGCCTGTTTTGAAACAGGGTCTCACTCAGTACTCCTGGCTGGCCTGGAACTCAGGAACTCGTTATATAGCCTAGGCTGGCCATCAACTCATGAGATCCTCCTGCATCAGTTTCTTAATGCTGAGATTACAAATGTAAACTGCAATGCTAACCAAACTGTCATAACCACTTTCCATTCCACCTGCAGCCTCAGACAATCACCAAGGTGTTACCTGCCTCTTTTTTGGCCTTTTATAAGCATTTCTTTAAAACTCTGATAGACTGAAAGATCTTTCCCAGGATGTTTCTTTTGTGACTGCCTCATGATGAATGGCAGAGGTCAACAAAACTGTAATTTGTCAAAGCAGTGGTGTCTTACAAGTGTGGTTTATAAACTGAGGCATGGGGGTGGGGATGAATCACTGTAACCATAAAATTAGTCAGTCCTAAGGAACAGGCAATGCAAGACATGATGCTGTGGCTTCAAACCCTTGCTCTGTGTTCCACTCACTGTTTAGACTCCCCCCCCTCCCATCAGAGTTCTCTCCAATGGAAACAGCCCAGAGGAGGAAACCCCTGTGTTTGTAGGTTCACTTTGGAAAAGAAAGCTTTGTATGTTTGTATTTGATAACATTGTTATAGTTACCAAACGATCAGCTCATGGTTCTGGAATTCTATGGAATTCCAATGTGGAGTAACAGCCTGTTGCTCTCTGTCTTCTCTTCCGGTCATGTTACTCTTGGATAGCAGAAATCAGTCAGGGCCCTCCCTCCAACTCCAGTCCAGTCTACACAGAGTTCCAGTATCAGTAGAAGTGGAAGAGTAACACTGAGCCATATTTTTTCCCCTCCCTGTAAGCCATTTTTCAAAAGTTTACTTGGACATCCAAGGGACCAACCAGAGAGACAAAAAATATCAAAAACTAGGAAAGGGTTGAAACTGGTCATCTTAGCAAAATTATCTGACTAAGATCTGAAGTCTGGACCGTGTGTCCTCTGTTAACATGTGCGTCAACTCTGATGGATTGTCACCCCCAGGGTCATAGGCTTTCCTGTGTCTACAATAGATAATTACTGAAAGAGTGTGGCTTATTGATAGACATTAGTATTGTAAATTTGAATAGAAAGCAAGGAAATAATAAAGCATATATTTCAGTGATGTATTTATATTTACATTTATTTATTCTGTGTGTGTATATGGATGTGCACACATACCACAGCTGTGTGTGGAGATCACAAGGTCACAGGACAATCTGCTGGAGTCAGTTCTCTCCTTCTGCCTTTGGGCCCAGAAGTTGAACTCAGGCTGCCCATCATGCTTGACTGAAAGCGCCTCTACCAACTATCTCACTGGCCCTCAGTGCTTTATTTGGGTCACTGATTTTCACTCTCTTGTTTCTGTTTCTTGGGTAATTTTACAGTTTTAAAAGGTAATACAGGGCATTTTTAAATCTTGATGTCATCGGATCTATTTTCAAGAAGTTCATAGAATGGTCAAACTATATTAATCTCATAGCCAGAGGACACCATAATTATTAAACTTCCTCACCCAAACAAAAGAAGATCTAAATCCCTACTGCCTTTTTGAAAGAGAATCTCACTTTGTAACCTGGATTGGCCTACACCTTGCTATGTAGACACTTCAGCCTCAAACTCTGAAAGTCTGACTGTTGCTGCCTTTCAAGTACTGGAATTAAAGGCAAGCATAGAATTCAGGGCTTGTAACACATCTGTATACAGCTGTACAGAACAATACCCTCCTTTAAGAAAATGGGGTTGGGAGTGGTGTGTGCCTTTAATCTCAGCATTCAAGAGGTAGAGGGAGTCAGACCTCTGTGAGTTCAAAGCCAGCCTGGTCTACAGAGCTAGTTCCAGGACAGCTAGGACTGTTACACAGAGAAACCCTGCCTTGAAAAACAAAACAAAAAATTAGGTATTCTTGGTTGTCAATTTGAGTACATCTGAAATTAACTAAAACTCAAAAACCTGAGCTTACTTGAAAAATGATTTTTTTTTCTTAATTAAATCATCTGAAATTGGAAGACCCACTTCTGGTCTGGATCTTTGTGGTGGGAAGATAAGCCTTTAATCAAGATCTTTTGAGGTAGGAAGACCCACTTTTAATCTGGATTAAGCCTTCTGCTTGTAGCCTATATAAAGAACATGGAAGAAGAAAGCTTCTCTTTGCCTGCTTGCTCTCACTGTTGATAGTAAGCCCACTCCTTCCTTGGCATTACACTTACATTTATTACATGGCTTATATGAGCCATATATATAGTCATGTTATATATTGTTACATAAAATACTGTATGTAACTGTAACAATGAATCCATAAAACTAAGTTTTTTCCACCTAAGAGACATGGAGAATACTACACAAGCCATCAAAATATACACATAATTTTTAAAAAATATTTATAGTGATTTTGATTTAGGTGTATGTATGTGTCTCTGTGGGTATGCTACTTGTGTGAGGGTTGCCAGAAGAGGGCATCAGATTCACTGAAGCTCAAGTTACAGGTGGTTTTGAGCTGCCCATGTGAGTATTCAGAACCAAAGTAGGTCCCCTGGAAGAACAGCAAGCACACATTAGCACTAAATCACCTCTCTGGGCTTTGTACCTGATTCATGTATCTAAAAGGTAAATGTAGCTGTTTACAGGAAGATACTGTGGTCTATTATTTCAGAGCTCCTCTTTCTAATGGCAGTGTCTATTTCCTGTAAGACACAAGAGAGTGAATGGGAGCCCACCGGCTGTGGCCTCATATAAATCTTCACTAATCTGACTGCAACTTGCCAGCTAAATTTGTAGTGACCTAGTATGCTGGTCACTTCATCAGTGTGACCCTGCTTCTTTACTGGTGAAAGCACAAAGTGGAGAGTGATTTAAAACTTTTAATTTGTTCAAAACACAGAATAGTATCACTTCTCTTTTTGCCTAAGATCAAATGTAAAGATACTTATCTTGTTGAGTCAGTTAGAATGATAATGGTTAATCTTCTAGTATCTGTGATTTGAGACTGTTCTCTGTGTGAATTTTCTAAATTCAGTGAAGTAGAATATTACCAAGAAGATATGAATGCAATATGGATCACACTGTGACCTCAACTATATTATGTAAATCCTCTTATTTGATGATTGCTGTAGGAAGCATATTTACTACAGTGCTTGCCTAGTGTGCAAGCTCTGAGTTCATTCCTAGGTGCTAGATAAACTAGGCGAGGTGGTGGCACACACCTGTAATCTCAGCACTATAGAGGTGGTGGCAAGAGGATCAGAAGTTCAAGGTCATCCTGGGGCCACATTAATAGTATGAGGCCATCACGAGGCTACCTGAGAACCTGTTTCACCCCAAAAGGGAAGATTAAAAATACATGTTTTTATACCCTAAGAAAAGGGAGGAGGGGTAGTGTCCAGTCACAAAGAAGAACATGTTTTCTATAAGGAAACAAGAAGTCATTCTTTGTACTTTATCATAGCCCAGCAAGAGTAGGATACACAGAACTCTGAAGAGTAACATCCATTCTTAGGGGAAATGAATGGACCAGTAAGTGGATCCACACTATTCTATTTTTAGTGGCTGAAACTTCCCATGCTATTGTTCTCCTACCACCTAGTGGAAAGCTAATGCCCAAAAGGACCTTAGATGCTACCCACTGAAGAAAACTAAAAATAAAGACCTATTACTAGAGAGAATTGTGTAAAGTAGAATTCACACTCTGGCGACTTATATAGAAATCATATTCCATATAATTTGCTACTCCAGGAAAGCCCCCAGAGTGGTGGCACAGGTTAGAGGTTAAGCCACTGGATATGGTAACAAAGCCTTGTAACAGTATTGGTGATTGGACAGTAAAATACTCATACCCTGCTTAGCATGGTCATCAGTGGGCATATGGAGCATGTTATAAAGACCAATAAATGAAGACGGATGTGAAGAGGAGTAAGTACCATTACATGGGATATGGACATATTGTGCAACTCAACGGAGTTGTTTACCAAACTTCTAAGCACTGGAAACTGAGTTAGAAAGTTCTGGCTTTGCAAAGATAAAGAAGATAAAGTCAAACCAAGCCCCACTTTAAAACTAAGTAACAAACATCAACAACAAACCTCTGAACGAAAAGCTTGTTTTCACCAAGTTGATTATTATGCCTGAGAGAAGGTCTATATCCACAAAACCTGCCTGGAAGTAAGGAGAGAATATGTGCAACCCTGGGCAGGAATGTGCCGCCATGGTACTAAATGAGAGCAGATAGATTAGGCCTGCCTTCTGAGAGGACTTACAAGAGTACCAACTGGTGTGTAAATACCTTTTGCTGCTCATCGCCTATGGGAGTCTTGGAATATTTAAAGTTATACCACATAGAGCTGTGGAAAGGGCAGAATCCCTGAGGGGCTAAATGAAAGTGGGAATGAACAGACAACAGATTTAAGTAGGAGAAAGTGCACACATTGACCAAGGCACACCAAGGCAATCCACTAGCCCAGCTTGAGAGTGAAGAGGCTAGAATATGGAGAGAGAACCTGAAGGGTAATTAACCATCCTTAGGGAAAAAGAATGGATGCAGTAAATGCACCTTATCTTGGAAGTCACAATCCCCATGAAAACAGGGTAATAATAAGGGCAGTCCTGTGCTTTTTCTAACTCTGATCTTAGTGTGAATAAGGGGATTCCAGAGGGAGCATCCCTGTGCTTGTAGGGGAGGCGGGATAAGGTTACAGAAGAGTCAAAGGCCTCATAGGGTACCAAAATGCTTGCTTTCTGGATATCATCTTCTCAGCCAAAGGGTCTCCTGGAACCTTTTCAGAAAGTAGAATTGGAAAAGGAATAATATCCAAAAAGACAGAGCCAGAGAAGACACAACGTTTTCCACCCAAATGAATAAAGTCAGATATGAATTAAGAGCCTCCAAGATGCAAGGCCAAGAGAGTCCATACAATGAGCCCACAACAGAGTCCCAGAGTGTCCATGCTTTCATTCATTCCTCTGTGGAGCATGAGTTGGCCCACCACTAAAGAAACTGGGCAAAGAATAGTGTCAATAATGTGTCACTTGTAGTTCTTAACCAACAGAACATGGGAATTCAAAATGCTACCAGTGAACAGAATGATTCTTATCAACCCACTGCAATTGGATCAGGAGATAGTGTCAAAATAATGTGACTTTTTAAAGCTTGAAACAACTGTAAGTGGTGTTCAATAAAATGTGCCCAAAACATGTGCTGTTTGTACCTTTTTGTGATACTAGAGCTAGTGAGGAAGATGAGGTACTTAAGGACATTTGTGATTACCTAGACATTGGAGGCCAGCCTGAGCTACATGAGGCCCTACAGAGAACAGAAGTGGGTACACTAGTAATCCCATCACTTAGAAGGCAGAGGCAAGATGATCTCTGAGTTCAAAGCTTGCCTGGGCTATATAGGGAGACTAGGATATCTTAGATTACAGAGTGAGACCAAGTCTCAAAAAAAAAAAAAAAAAAAAAAACTCAATGAAAATAGAAAAAACAACTGGGCATGGTGGTATGTACCTATAATCCTAAAATTTTAAAAAGCTATAGCAGGGTTGTGAGTATAAGGCCCCTCTGGGATATACAGTGAGACTTGACCCTAATTACATATGTAAATAAGTAGTTTCCCTGGTCATTGTTTTTTTTTTTTTTTAACTTTTTCTTTTTCACTCAGCATGTTAAACATTGTACTATTGGATAACTTATTTGATTTTTCATAATTTATTCTAAATATAAAACTATAATTTGGGGTGTTCATAGTAGGGTTTCCTTGAGCAGCCACGACTGTCCTGAAACTCATTCTGTATGCCAGGCTGGCTTCAAACTCACAGAGCTCTGCCTGCCTCTGTCTCCCAAGTGCCAGGATTGAAAGTGTGTGCTCCAATGTCCAGCAGATTATTCTTTCTTATATACTGATGTGCATAGGTTCTCCCTACATACAAGTTCAAAGGCCAGTTGTTTCCAGTACTTCTCACAGTTTTCTGTCATTGTGCCTCCTGAAGTAGCAGAGTAGTTCAAGCCAATAAACTAATTTTATGAATTCACCTGATATACAAGATGAATTAAAAAACAAAATCCCATATCCTCAGTGTTGGAGAGATGACTCAGCAGTTAAGAGTCTATCAAGATGTCCCAGGGTCCCAGCACCCACATGGTGGTTCACAATCATTCATTACTCCAGTTTAAGGGGATTCAGCACCCATTTCTGGCTGAGTATTTGGTATACATAGTATTACATATGTGAAAGCAAATACTTATATACATAAAATCAAGTTAAAACAAGAATAAAAAAACTTGTTCAAAAACCTTATTCAGTGGGTATTGACCACAGTTACTGAAGCATCACTATTTCTATCTGGTCTGGCACTCAGGGAGGCTGAAGCAGGAAGATTGCCATGTTAGACTAAGCTTCTTTTTCTATTTCTGTGACAAAATAGTCTGACAAAAACAAGGTAAAAGAAAATGATTTTTTCAGCTCACAGTTCAAGGTGGAGCCCACCACGGAGGAGAAATCAGGGCTTCTGGAGTTATAGGCAGCTAGTATCCTCACAACCATAGTGAGGACACAGGAAGTGAAGAGCAAGAGCTCCTTGTCTCCACTGATACAGTCTAAGTCCCTGCCAGGATAGGGAATGAGGGCATGAGGGCAAGTCTTACTGCCTTAACTCAAGATAGACATGCCTGAAGGCCAAACACAAGTAGAGTCTATTGTTGACAGTTAATACTAACTATCACAGGGACAGGCTCAAAAAAATAAATAAAGGAAAAAAGGGAGGGAGGGAGGGAGGGAGAGAGGGAGAGAGGGAAGAACAAGCAAGCAAGGAAGGAAGGAAGGACAATGAGAGACAGAACAAAAAACAAAAACGCAAAGTCCCAAGCAATACTTGAACCTTACTGGTTCATGAGACTACTCCACTCCACTGAGTGCAGAGCATAATAAATACTTAGAGCTTCAAGACTGATTGAGCATACTTAATGAGCACATGGTCATAGGTCAGTTAGAAACTCTAGAAATAACATAGTTGGAGCCAGGTGAAGGTGTGCACACTTGTAATTATAGAATTTAGGAGGAGGGCAGCACAAGAGGATCTCCAGTTCAAGACCACCTCAATTACAGACGGAGTATCTAGGATTGTCCTTTAACTTATGACCATCCAGCCTCTGCATCCCAAATGCTGGGATTGCAGGCCTGTGCTGCCAGGTCCAGCTTCATTTTATGCAAGCTATTGGTGCAGCCACGGCTGGTCTGCAACTGGCTCTGTAAACCAGATTGACCTCAAATTTGCAACAATCCTCCTGTCTCCATCTCCAGAGAGTGGGGTAGGAGTCTACTAACATGCCTGGCTTTGATTTCATTTTTGAGATGATTTTGCTGCATAGCCCAGACTGGTCTCAAACATAATTATCTTCCCATCTCAGCCTTCCCAGTTCTGACATTACTTGGGATTTTCAGCATGTTCCAAAAACAAGTTATACAAATGGTTTAGATTATAAATGAGAATATGACAAAATTGGTATCATTCCATTGACGAGTTTTTAAATGGGACTTTATCTCTCCTTAAGTCGAGGATGCAAAATTTTCCTTGACCATGAACAAAAGAGGTTGGAATGTGCACTTCCAGACACAATGTATTTCCTGTTCCTCCATAGAGACTGGGTGGATTTGGTCCATGGGAAGCACTGGCAGAGTTACAAAAAGCACAAGGGCAGTTTACTCTCAAATGTCTTTCCTGCCAAATGGTCCCAAGCTGGTTGCATTCCTTCAGTAAAATCACATCCTTTGGAGCAACCTTCTGTACAAAGCCCCTTTCTCTGGGTACCAATACTGCCATCCATCTTTTACTATTTCGTTCAAGCTTGCAGCTGGTAAAGTCTTGCCTTGACATGGTGCTCTCCAGTTTAGCTTTTCTGAAACGGTGCTCACAGATTTGGAATCAACCCTTCCGTTCTTTCCTGAAAGTAGTGTATGTTTTACTAGAACCCCAATGGCAGGAGGGTATTCTTATGTCCCTAGTAACAGTTCCTGCACACAATTAGCTTGCAGATGCCAGGGTGTGCATTTTGGAGAATATGGTGTGTTGAGGAAGTAGGGGAGTCCTTCTCCATATGACTGATTCTGCAGTTGATATTCAGTGATTCATTTCCTGAATGGGTTGGAAATTCTCAGCCTAAGAGATGAGATCTCAGAGACTTAGATTCTGCATCTTCAAAAGCAATTTTGAGACTATTGCCCATTGCTTCCTCTTACCAGAAGTTTCCGACGGAGTACAGCTTTGTAGCCAAAACATTCAATAGACTCGGAATATAGTGTGTTGGTTAATCAGTAAGCTTTGCCACTCATATAATAATAATAATAATAATAATAATAATAATAATAATTCTTAATTTTTAACCACTGGTAGCATGCATCTTTAATCCCAGCATTCAGGAGGCTGGGGCAGGGGGATCACTAAAAGTTTGAGGTCAGCCTGGGCTTATGAGAAGTTCCAGGTCAACTTAGACTAAATGGTAAAATATGTTTAGACAACCAGTAATTAGCTTTCTAATACATGAGCTAATATTATAAAATCACATAATTAACCTGGGGGTGGCAAAAACAGGGCTAAGAGTTGAAGTTTTGTCATTTAAATGATATTTAAAAGGCTGAAGTGGAAAAGTTCTGGAAGCATGGAGATAAGGAAGTTTAGACTAGTCAGTGGCTGTCTTGGTTTCTTCATCTGGAAATAAGCACAGACACCATTTTTGAGAGGTTTATTATAGATCGGTCAGTAACAAAATGAGTTAATGACTTTAACTCATTTAATTTTCCCAAAAAGGTGAGCACCATCTTCCTCAACTGCAGCTCTACTCTGGAATCAACTGAAAGAAAGAAGTAAGAAATTTAATAAAACGGAGCATCAGCTCTGAACCTTGTGCTCTTGACTGCACCAGGCAACCTTCATCACTCAGCGAAACCTTACCGTTGGTGTGTCATTTCCAGGGACTGTCTGTTGGTTCTAAGTCTCCACGTTCTGGCTCTATTTTCTTCCTGAGACAGAAGAGTAGAAAGCTCCTCTCCTGACTTCCATGTCCTGACTTCTCAGGTCACCAGTACACACAACCCGTAGGACCTTTACTTGTCTCCTGCCTCATTTGAAGTCATTTCATGACCATTGACATAATTAATACAAGACCACTGCCACTTGTGGTTACTTTTAAACTGGCAACGTCAGTGCTCACATTCGATGCTCACACTCTAAATCTCCCTTCAGAAAATGCCTTTAGACACCATTCCAACTCTAAATACCTCCAGAGCTTAGCATAGAGAAATTACACATTACTGCTGCAGCCTCAAGGTTAAAAAACCGTGATCATTCAATAACTGTCATGCCAGCACCCAAATATGCTAAATTTGAGCATTTAGGAGGGCTTGGGGGGACGGTCTCATTCTGTAGCTGCAAGCCTTGAACTCTCAATCCTGCTGCCTTCACCTGTGCAGTACACGTGCTACAAGAGTACACCGATACCATAGCCTGCAGTTTATTTCCTTTGGATCTTACAAAGCTTTCCCATGTTCCCAATCTCTTTCTCATATGATGCCTTCTTTCTACTATTTGATCCGATCGATTCTTTCACTATTTTCTCCTTTCTATGGCAACCCGTGAAACTCTCAGCTCAGTGAAAGAAGTCTGCTGTCTTCTCAATTTTAGTTTGTTGTCTTTGAGGTCATCTTTGATCCAAAACTATTATAGCCACTGTAGAAAGTGGTAGCATAATGTTGGGAAAGGCGAAGGTGGTCTAACTGACTGTGAGATTCAAGTGTGCTGCATAAAAGAAAAGGATAAGATTGTGGTGGGCAATTTTTTAAAACTAATTTAATTACCCTTTAGCGAATAAATTAAAAATAGCCCTTAGATTAAAATAACTCTGTACTCCTTTTTTAATTGACCCGACATTTGCACAAATGTCTCAGCTGGAAAGCACATTGAATCTTAGTGCTTCATGGAAAATACAAATAAGTAGCCAGGTCCTGTCTCTGATGAGACTGGAGATAGTGTATTTAAATGTGAGCAGATGTAGTGTGTTTAAATGTGAGCAGATGGCTCCATGGAATGCATTCATGAACAAAGGTTTTCATTGATTTCATAACAATTGGTTGAAGTGGAAATTTCTTTAGATGTGAGGCCAAGGCTGAGCCATAGGGGAAGCCAAGGCAGTGCGTGTTACTGCAAATCTCTTAAGTGGAACTGCAAACGATCATGGCTCCTTGCTGAGGTTCCAGGGAGAAACATCTATTGTAACCGCTAACAGAAAAGACTTCTTTTGGATCCACAAGGATCTGAAAGGGAGTTTAACACCCTTCCTATCTGTGTCTTAGTTTTACTTGTAGTATGAGTTATTTGAGAGGTGAATTAACTTTGTTTCAAACTATCTTGTTATCCATAAATTTTTATTAATTCACTAAGCTTTTTGCTCCAAAGTATAGTTCACATTTGCAAGTTACTATATTTAGTAGAAGTTTGATTAATGGGTAAATACTTTGAGGTACGGACTTTGTGACAATGCCTAAGTACAAAGGAATGACTGTTGGGGGTCACATGGGAAATGGCCCACAGTTAATTAGCTGTAACACATTATGAGGGTGCAGGAACAATGGATTTTAAAAAAATGGTATGAACTATTTGGCAATGCTACACACCCAAAAAAAAAAATATTACTTAAACATTTGTTGATTTTTTTTTCTAATGTTTTTAAAGAACAATGAACAGAACACAGTGTCACACATCTGTAATCCCAGCACTTTGGGAGACTGAAGCAGGAGGATTACAAATTGGAAAATAGCTTGGGATATGTAGAAAAACCCTGTTTCAAAATAAACAAGTAAATGAATGAATAAATGAACAGAAACATTAAAACGTTTTATTGGGTTCCTAAGCAAACTGGTTGCAAAGCCTAGCTAATAAATCACTTCAGGAAACCCTTAATCCTGTCTGCATTTTGTTGCCAGGGCACTTCTAAAAAATTGCTTTTTATTGGACACAGAGAACCTTTAAGAAGAGTCATTTCATGTAATATTTCCAAGATCCTCTACTTGGGATTAACAAGATGATTTCTATAATCCTTATTCAAATATATGAGTCTCTGGGTATGAGAACCAAACCACTGCATTCTCTCTCTCTTTCTCTCTCTTCTCTCCTCTCCTTTTGTCCTTCTCTTCTTCCTTCCTTCCTCCTTTTCTCCCCGCTTCTCCTCTCCCCTTCTCTCCCCTTCTCTCCTTTCCTCTCTCCCCTTCTGTCCTCCCCTTCCCTGGCTACTATCTCTTTCTTTTTTCTCTTTTTGAAATGGACTGTCTTTATGTATACCCTAAGCTGACATCAATCATGGTAATTATAACCTCAAACTACTCCTCATTTCATCAAGACTCTGTGTATCTATTTATTTATCATTTAGGTTTTTTGAGGCAGGGCATTGTTGTGCTTACCGGGTTTCCTCAACGTCCAAGGAAGTGACTCCCCGAATGCAAAAGCAAAAGGTTTTTATTGCTAAGAACTGAACCGTCTGGGACCTCACTCTATCAGAAGAGTAAGGTGCCCGCTTACAATTGCAAAGTGTTTTTAAAGGGAACGGGAGGTTTGAGACTCTTAGTCTCAGCCCACAATTTTCCAAGGTTACAGAGATTTCATAGAGTACAAAGTTTTTACAAGGTGGGATTGTTTAGCGCACCTGCAAGGTTAGGGGGTTTCCTTTCTCTAGGACCGGTAGGCTCAGTGTCCTTGTCCTTAAGATAATGGGGAGCAGGGAGAATGTACTCTCCAGTCAGGGAGTACTTTATATCTATTGGCAGAAGCACTTGCTCTTCCTGGTTTTTCCCTCTTGTCATGAGTCCCATATCTTTTAGTTATTATTCTTCCCTCACAGTTATAGTCCTGGCTGTCTTGGAACTCGTTCTGTAGACAAGGCTGGCCTTGAACTCATGAAGATATGCCTGCCTTTGTTTCCCAAGTGCTGAGATTAAAAGTGGGTGTTACCACTGCCAGGTTATTATCAAGACTTTTTAAGCTCTTCAGAAGATTTCAATTTACAGCCAAATTTCCAAACCAGTGTGAAAAGAGGGTGGGGGTGAGGGAGGAAGGGAAAAAAGAAATAAAGTCAGGAAGGGACAGAGGGAAGGTCAGTCTCTTGGGGTGTTGTGAAACTCACTCAGCTTTATGTATGCACGTATGTGCAGGTTCCACCATACATCCATACATCATAGCAACTTGTTTGTGCATGAGTCTTTACTTGATGGAGAACTTCAAACATTACTTTCCAGTCATTTTTTTCTATGACCAACCAACAAGTTCAATGACACATATCACATAGAAGCTTTTACTAAGTACATGAAATGATTTGCCAGTTACATATTATTGTTGTTGATTGTTGATTTTTTTGTTTTGTTTTGTTGTTGTTTGTTTTTGTTGTATTGCTTTTTTTGTTTTGTTTTGTTTTGTTTTTCTTTGCAACAAGGTCCTATTATGTAGCCCTGGTACATATGTACAAGAGAAAGTATTGGAAACCAGCTTGGCATACACAGGGAAAACCTGTCTCAAGACAAATAAATGCATAAATAATAAATGACATTCCAAGTAGCTAGCCTCACTCTGTAGGCCAGGCTAGTCTTAATCTTTCAAAAATGCACCCCCACCCTATGCCTCTGCCTCCTGAGCTCTGGAATTAAAAAGTACCATTATAGCCAGATTGCCACAAATTCTTAAACTTCTCCCCCTTTATTCTGTGTTGTTCTACTGTTCCAATTTCTCCTCTGCCTACAGGATAAACCACCCACAGATCTTGTCACATGTACCTTGTCACATGGAGGCCGGAAAAATGGCACCCAAATGGATCTCCTAAAAATGGAGTTACAGGTCCTCTGTAAGAGCAACGAGAGCTCTTAACCACAGAACCATTTTTCCAGCCCTCAATTGCAGCTTATTTTTTAAGTCCCTGTGCTTTTTGTAAACCTTCCAATACCTTCATTTATATGACTTTCAAGTTAACAGAGAATTTGTCTTAGCAGAGAAAATATAATTTCACTGTTAAGTACTTATTACATCTATGTGTGTGAGCCTAAATTACAATGATTAGAAACTAAAGGAAGATACACAGCTTTATGCTAACATAGCATGCATTCATAGCCAAGTGTCACAGGAACACTTAAAACCTGAGCCCCCAATAACAATGTGTTCAGTGTAGGGCAACTCAAGTTCAAGTCCCCTCTCTGCAACAGGGAGCTAGTTCTTTCCTTCTCAATGAACTTTGTTGCTTGCTTTTTTGATGTCCTTGTTCATCATCCTTCATAAAGGTAAAACAATGATACAGGAAAACAACAATGCAACTCCAACAAACAGTAACACTCAGCATCTGGATTTCCCACATGAAGGATACAGGTACCCAACAGACTGGGATGCCAGAGTTTTGCCCTGCTATTTTTCCATAGAATATGATGAGTACAGCTGTCTTACAAAACTAGATATGGTCTTTGGTCTACTAACAGAAACACTGGGGGGACATGTAACATTCTTAAAAATCCCATGGGATGATGAGCCTCTGATTTTCCAGTTCTGTGGCTCTTCCCTTGTCTCCAGACAGGTAGAAATTTTGATCCCTGGAGGGGAAATGCCTGTGCCCTTGTTCAGCTACAAAGAAGTTATGGAATATTTTCAACCATCTACAATACTTTGATTAAGGGATCAAAGACACCAAGGGATAAATTAAGGCAGGATAGAGAGACAGGGAATTATGGTGTCATCTGGATAAAAGGCTGGGAGTGGGGGGAGGTTCTCTTCCAGAGAGCTAACCTATTTTTTTTTTAACAGAAAATACATCTTTTCCATACTATATATTCTGATCACAGTTTCCCTTTATCTCCTCCCAGATCCTCCCCACCTCCCTACCCATCGAACTCTCTGCAGGTCCACTCTGAGTTCCCACCAGCAAGATCCTTGACCCCCAAAGCAGGGCCTCTGCTAAAGAAAGAGGCCTCAGATGGAGAGTGAGTTTCCAGTGAGATCTGACTATCCTGCAAAAACTTCCCAAGTTTCAGCTCAGCCTTTGCCCTCTTCCACCAGCCATTGGCTAGAGCCCTGACCCCATCCCTGGGTCCCTATAGGTGGAGAGACCTCCTATAGAGCTTGGACCACCCAGCGCTACAGATATAGAATCGCTGACCCACATAAGCCAACTGGGGAAGTACCATAGAGAGAAGGGGAGACCCCACCAACACCTACTGGGGAAGCTATGGGAAGAAGGCAATATAAGAAAACACATAACAAC
This sequence comes from Phodopus roborovskii, assembly GCF_943737965.1. NCBI lineage: Eukaryota > Metazoa > Chordata > Mammalia > Rodentia > Cricetidae > Phodopus > Phodopus roborovskii. The sequence continues at coordinate 22,271,194 of NW_026126433.1, forward strand.
AGAAAGACAAGCATGACACCACCAGAATCTACACCAACTAGAACGGAACACAACAACAAAGCAGAGGAAGCAGAAGGGAACGACTTAAAAATTACTATCATAAAAATGATAGAGGCACTCAAAGAAGATGTGAGAAAATCCCTTAAAGAAATGGAGGAAAAAACAAATAAAAAAAGTGGAAGAAATGAACAAATTCCTTAAGGAAAGTAAAGAAAGTACAGAAACCCAAGAAAAAACAATTAAGCAGGTGAAGGAAACAGTTCAAGACTTGAAAACTGAAATAGAGAAAATAAAGGCAACACAAACCAAAGAAATGCTGGAAATAGAAAAACTGGGCAAAAAAATTGGGAACTACAGATGCAAGCATAACCAACAGAATTCAAGAGATCGAAGAGAGAATCTCAGGCGCAGAAGATAAACTAGAAGAAATAGATTCATCAACCAAGGAAAATCATAAATACAACAAATCCTTAACACAAAACATCCATGAAATGTGGGACACCATGAAAAGGCCAAACCTAAGAATAATAGGCATAGAGGAAGGTGAGGAAGACCAGCTCAAAGGTGCCAAAAACATATTCAACAAAATCATCGAGGAAAACTTTCCAAATCTGAAGAAGGACATGCCCATGAAAGTACAAGAAGCATACTGAATACCAAATAGGCTGGACCAAAGAAAAAAGACCCCTTGACTTATAATAATCAAAATACCTAGCATACAGAATAAAGAAAGAATATTAAGAACAGTGAAGGAAAAAAGACAGGTAACATATAAAGGCAGACCTATCAAAATTACACCTGACTTCTCCATGGAAACTCTCAAGGCCAGAAGGTCCTGGATAGATGTCCTACAAGTATTAAGAGAACACGGATGCCAGCCTAGGCTACTATATCCAGCAAAACTCTCCATCACTATAGATGTAGAAAACAAGATATTTAATGACAAAACAAGATTTTCCCAATACCTATCTACAAATCCAGCCCTACAGAAAGTATTGGAAGGAAAATTAACAACCCAAGGAAGGTAACTATGCCCACAAAAATGTAGGCAACAGATAATCCAACTACACCAGAAACCAAGGGTAAATCAGAACTAATATATTCACAATACCACTGCCAACAACAAACTTAAATCAAACAAGCATCAATAATCAATGGTCCTTACTCACCCTCAACATCAATGGTCTTAACTCACCTATAAAAAGACACAGGCTAGCAGAATGCATACGAAGACAGAATCCATCCTTCTGCTGCATACAAGAAACACATCAAAGCTTCAAAGATAGACATTACCTCAGGGAAAAGGGTTGGGAAAAGATTTTCCAATCAAATGGAACCAAAAAGCAAGCAGTCATGGCTATCCTAATATCTAACAAGTAAGACTTCAAAACAAAATTAATCAAAAGAGATGAAGACGGTCATTTTGTATTCATCACAGGAGAAATCCATCAACACAAAGTCTCAGTTCTGAACATCTATGCCCCTAATACAAAGGCACCCACATTCATAAAAGAAACACTACTAAAACTCAAACCTCAGATAAAACCTCACACACTTATAGTGGGAGACTTCAATACACCATTCTCAACACTGGACAGGACCACAAATCAGAAACTCAACAAAGAAACAAAAGAACTAACAGAAGTTATGTCTCAACTGGGGTTAACAGACATCTATAGAACATTCCATCCAAAGACAAAAGAATATACCTTCTTCTCTGCTCCACAAGGAACCTTCTCTAAAATCGACTACATACTAGGTGGCATAACAAACCTCAACAGATACAAGAGAATAGGAATAGTCCCCTGTATCATATCAGACCACCATGCTTTAAAATTGGAATTCAACAACAACACAAATAGCAGAAAACCTGCAAACTCATGGAAACTGAACAATGTGCAATTGCACCACACCTAGCCCAAAGAAGAAATAAAGAATGAAATTAAGGAATTTCTAATATTCAACGAGAATGAGGACACACCATACCCAAACTTATGGGACACCTGGAAAGCAGTGCTACGAGGGAAGTTCATTGCACTAAGTGCCCATATGAAGAAAACAGAGGATAGTCACATAAGAGAATTAACAGCGCAACTGAAAGCCTTAGAACAGAGAGAAGCAAACTCACCCCGTAGAAGTAGACACCAGGAAATAATCAACTTGAGGGCTGAAATCAACAAAATAGAAACCAGGAAAACAATACAGAAAATCAATGCAATGAAGAGTTGGTTTTTTGAGAAAATCAACAAGATAGACAAACCTTTATTCAAATTAACGAAAAAGCAGAGAGAGAACATGCAAATTAACAAAATCAGAAATGAAAAGGGGAACATAACAACGGACACACAGGAAATCCAGACAATTTTCAGGTCATACTTTGAAAATTTGTATTCCACAAAAATTGAAAATTCAAAGGAAATGGACAAATTTCTGGATAACTATCACTTACCAAAATTAAATCAAGAACAGACAATTTAAATAGACCTATAACCTGCAATGAAATAGAAGCAGTCATCGAAAGCCTTACAACCAAAAAAAGTCCAGGGCCAGATGGATTCAGTGCAGAATCTGGTAGAATGTCTGGTAGACATTCAAGGAAGAACTAATACCATTACTACTCAAACTGTTCCACAAAATAGAAACAGAAGGTTCATTGCCAAACTCTTTTTATGAGGCCACAATAACCTTGGTACCCAAGCCTCACAAAGACACAACTAAGAAAGAAAACTACAGACCAATATCCCTGATGAACATCGATGCAAAAATACTCAATAAAATACTGGCAAACCAAATTCAAGAATACATCAGAGAAATCATCCACCATGACCAAGTAGGCTTCATCACTGGAATGCAGGGATGGTTTAACATATGAGAATCTATCAACGTGATCCACCACATAAACAAACTGAAAAAGAAAAACCATATGATTATCTTCCTAGATGCTGAAAAAGCCTTGATAAAGGTCTTGGAGAGATCAGGGATAACAGGAAAATACCTAAACATAATAAGAGCAATATACAGCAAATCAACTGCCAACATCAAACTGAATGGAGAGAAACTTAAGCCAATTCCTCCAAAATCAGGAACAAGACAAGGCTGCCCTCTCGCTTCATATCTCTTCAATATCATACTGGAAGTTCTAGCTAATGTTATAAGATATCTAAAGGAAATCAAGGGGATCCAAATTGGAAAGGAAGATGTCAAACTGTCTCTATTTGCAGATAATATGATAGTTTACATAGCCGACCCAATAAACTCTACCAGAGAACTCCTACAGCTGATAAACATCTTCAGCAAACTAGCAGGATACAAGATAAACTCAAAATAATCAGTAGCCCCATTTTTTTTCAGACGAAAAATAGACAGAGAAAGAAATCAGAGAAACATCACACTTTACAATAGCCACAAGCAACATAAAGTATCTTGGTGTAACGCTTACCAAACAAGTAAAAGACCTATATAATAAGAACTTTGTGGCTTTAAAGAAAGAAGATACCAGAAAATGGAAAGATCTCTCATGCTCTTGGATAGGTAGGATAAACACAGTAAAAATGGCAATCTTGCCAAAAGCAATCTACAGATTCAATGCAATCCCCATTAAAATCCTACCACAATTCTTCACTGACCTTGAAAGGATAATAATCAACTTTATATGGAAAAACAAAAGACCCAGGATAGCCAAAACAACCCTATACAATGAAAGAAATTCAGGAGGCATCACCATTCCTGACTTTAAGCTCTACTACAGAGCTATAGTTCTGAAAACAGCCTGGTATTGGCATAAAAATAGACAAGTAGACCAATGGAATTGAATTGAAAGTCCTGATATTAACCCACACACCTATGAACACCTGATTTTCAACAAAACAGCTAAAATTATACAATAGGGCGGAGACAGCATCTTCAACAAATGGTGCTGGCACAATTGGATGAGGGTGTGTAGAAGACTGCAGATAAACCCATGTCTGTCGCCATGCACAAAACTCAAGACCTCAACATCAATCTAGCTACATTGAACCTCTTAGAAGAGAAAGTAGAAGGTTAGGGATTGGGGAATCATATCCACCTTTTCCTCTCAGTGCTGGAACCCCATCTGTCTTGTAACTTTATAGACCCTGTGCATACCTCCATAGTCTCTGTGAGTTCCTACGTGCATCAGTCTTGTTGTGTCTGGAACACATTGTTTTCTTGGTGTCATCCATCCTCCCTGGCTCTTAAAATCTTTTCACACCCTCTTCTACAGAGTTACCTGAGCCTGTGGGGAGAAGTTTGATGGAAACAGCCCATTTAGGACTAGGTGTTCCATGGTCTCTCACTTTCTGCATGTTGTCTAGTTGTGAGTCTCTGTATTTGTTCCCATCTTCTACAGGTGGAAACTTTTCTGATCATTGCTGAACAAGACACTGTGGCTATAGCAGAATGTCATTAGGAGCAATTACATTGCTATATGTCTTTATTAGAATAATTTTTGGTTTTCCCTAGATCCATAGCCTATCTAGTCCAGGTTCTTGACTACCTGAGCAATGTCAGACATGGGCTGCATCTCACAGACTGGGCCTTAAAAATTGGTGACTCCCCCAATTTTTGTGTCTCTCTGCACCAGCATATCATGTAGGCTGGTCACTATTGTAGATTTAGCATTTAAGCTGTTATTTCTCACCTTCTGCTATTATGACCAGTATTTAGTAGAGTTGACAATTCTAGTTGGGCATCAGCTCAATTTTTCCATGTTCAAAGAGATATATAGGTGTTGTAATTAGTAACTTTTTCAAGCTCATTCATGAAATATGTAATAAAGTAGCACATTTAAGGCTGGGGATACAGCTCATTTGGCAGAGTGCCAGATTAGTATGAATGAAGCCCCATGTGTCAAACCCGAAGCACCAAATGAAACTAATCTGGTAGCTGGCAGATGCTTATACTCGTAGTACTTCTTGAAGGCCACCCTTTACTATAATATGATCCAGAGGACAGCCTGTAGGAGCCCCTATCTAAATAACTAAGTAAAGTTCATGTTTTTCTAGAAATGTACCTCAGTAGTAGAATATTTTCCTGGCATACTTAGGACCCTGGGTTTGATACCTAGCAAATACATAAATTAATTAATTAAATGACGCATACAAGGAAATAAATCAATACAATGTACACATAAATGCTGAAAATGTATACTATCAGACCAAAGAAAATTTTATTTTGGGAAAATTGATTTCTAAAAAGCAGCAAGTTGTCTTTTCAGAAATAAAACCTCATGTGGGGTTGGAGATGGTTTAGTAGTTAAGACCACTGGTTGATATTCCAAAGGATCTGGGTTCAATTACAAGTACTCATATGATAGCTAACAACCATCTATGTCTCCAGTTCCAGGGGAATCTGATATCTTCTTCTGGCCTCTGAGAGGGCATGTTTACATGTCACTTACAAATATACATGAAGGTAAAACACCATAACATAAAATAAAAATAAGTAAACCTTAAAAAAACACACTATGGAATAGCACAATCTCATTGACTTTTAAAGGCATGCATGCTGAGCAAAAATGGTATCATTTGCTAGAAGTTCTATATGTCCATGTTGTTGTTGTTGTTGCTGCTGCTGCTGTTGTTATTGTGTTTTATGTGTGTGTGCTGGTGCTGGATCTTTCTTTACACCTAGACACAATCATTCCAATCACTTTTTCTCTGAGGTTAATATCTGCTGCTATTCATCTTTCTTTATCTTGGTAACCATAGTGCAAGCAAAGGCTGGGACTTGCCACCCAAGAAATAACCTTGCTTTGATCATTGTGATGGAAATCCCTCATTGCCTATATTTCTCATTCATATATATATATATATATATATATATATATATATATATATATATATTCAGAAAGAAGTATCTAGAAAATAGGTTGTTCTCTAACCAGGAAAATGTTCAAGTTTTACCTAGTAAACAAAGAGATTTGATAAGTTTAGAGTGACTAATTCAATGCACATTAACAGCAAAAAAAAATAAACAAATAAAAAATAAAAAAAATAAAATAAACTTTTCTGAAACCCTTTTCATATAAAGCTACCAGCATCATAACCTTTGTAAGCCTGGTGGAGTCCATTAGTTTTCATCAGGAGTAAGAAGCCCTTTTTTATGCTGGGGGGGTATTCGTTTTATGATACTCTTTGTTGCATTTTTTTTTTTTTAGAAATAGAAATTGTAATGTTCTCCAGACTGGCCTCAAACTCCCAAACCTAAGGGACCCTTCTGTCTCAGTCTTCCCTGTGCACAGATTTCACGCATGCAGTACCACACTGAAATGAAAGCTAATTTTTCTGGAAAAAAATTACTGAGGCATTTCTTTTTATAGTAAGGATACCTGTTGTGTATCTGTAAACTCTGCTCATAAATTTGTTTTAATCTTGTTAAGTACAAATTCGTGTAAGTGGTTGATGAACATCTGGTCAGGGAACAAAAATCTGCTAAGTGCCAAATAGTTGAAAACCCCTCAAATCCACATAGACATAAATAGATACACAGAAATACACCCAAGGGCAAGGGATTGGTTTATATTCTGAAATACAAATGGAGAAAAGATTATGCCGTAATGTGCCCAATTTGAGCTTCTACACTTGCATGGAAATAGTCGTTTAAATGCTCTGAGTTAGTTAAATATTTAGAATCTGATATCTTTAGGAACCCACAATTTTGTATACCAAAGCTAATAATGAAAACAGAGGTTTCTACTGAGTCATTTGTTTCTATTAGTTTGAAAACTATGAATGGATGTTTCTGTCCATGATTGAACAAACTTATCTATCCTTATTTGAGTATAGCAATAAAAATAAGTGGAAAAGACTATAAAAGCCAATTTGTTTATAATTCTGCATACTACTTAATATTAATTTGGAAGAATATCTGAAATATGCTCTGTATTTTTTTAGACTTATTTTGTTTTCATTAGTGTGTGTGTGTGCGTCTGTCTGTCTGTCTGCCTGCCTGCCTGACTGTCTGTCTGTCTGTCTGCCTGCCTGCCTGTCTGTCTGTCTGTCTGTCACAGGCATTCAGATACCTTTAGAGGTCAGAAGGCATTGAGTTCTGATGGAGCTGGAATTACAGATGGTTGTGAGCAGCTTACTGTGGGTATATGACATGAAATTGGGATCTCTGGAAGAAAAGCAAATGCTCTTCACCACTGACTTGTCTTGTGTGCTGGTGGCTTGAATAATGGCCCCCAGAGGCTCATATACTTGAATGCTTAGGGAGTGACACTATTTGAAGGGATTACGAGGTGTAGTCTTGTTGGAGGAAGTGTGTCACTGGGGGTGGACTTTGGGGATTCAAAAGAACAAGCCAGTCCTAGTGTCTTTGAATGCAGATGTAGAACTCTCAGCTACTACATCTGCCTGTGTACCTCCATACTCTCCATCCTAAGGATAATTGATTAAACCTCTGAAACTGTAAGCCAGCCCCAATTAAATGTTTTCTTGATAAGAGTTGTTGTGTTCTTATGTCTCCTTAGCAATAAATAGAACACTGGCTAAGATAACTTCACATTTTTAAAATTATCTAATGAATTTATTTTAATAATACCCCCAAAGGATTTATATTGCTTTCTCTATTTGCTAGAGGCTAGTTAAACAATGCTTAAGGCTTCAATGACTTTCTCAAGTTTTTTCCATCTTTACATTCAATGGCAATAGATCTTTGTATCTATTATGTATCATTTATGCCTGGAACGTGATCATGATACATTTTAATTTCTCTGCTTCAAGGGACATAGCAGACATTATTATTAAACCTTGACCACTGTACATGACTGCCAATATACTCACTGTTAATATACCTTGAGAGGAGCCATGTGTTTTGCCAAAATTTCCAGGAAGTCTTGAAATGTTTGTAAAGCACTGGCTACTTTAGCCACAAAGTAGCAGCTGTTGTGGTTACTCCTAAATTCAAGTCTAGATAATTCTAGCAGCTGAGAACAGAGCTCATTCACACTTCCTGCCAACTAGTCCTTCAGTCTCAAGAACTGGCATGGAGCTGGCAGTATTTCTTCACAAAGTGGACTTTAATAAGTGTTGGTTCCTAACATCATGGTGGTTGTAAATGTTAATATACTTCCTACATGGGAAGTAGAAGTGGAAAGTTTTATTTATGAAACCTTCATCACTCTACTTGGTCACCATGGACCTGCTTCCCTGAGGCATGCAGTCCCTGGGTGTTTAGCAGTTAATGAATATAAATAGCAGCAAGTCAGTAATTCTCAAAACCATAATAGTTCTCTCTTGAATGCTCATCTAATGGAAAAAAAATAAAAAAGAACTGACGTAGCAGGAAACTACTTATTAACTAAGGCTAAAATTGAGCTTTAAAGCCTCACTAATTTGTACAATCCCAGAATATTATACATTTATTTGGCTAAATCTATTGACTATCTGGATTGACAGTTATTCGTCTCTACTTTTTTCTCAGTTAAAATATCCCATTTTAAGTATATAACTTCTTGCATACAAATATATACCAAAACAGAATATGGTGGAACATACCAGTAATCCCAACATTTGGGGGGATAGAACTAGGGGGATCCAGAAGCCAAGGTTACTTTATAAGATGAACTACATGAGATGTATTCTTCCTCCCTCCCTCTCTCTGTCTCTGTCTCTCTCTGTCTCTGTCTCTCTCTCTTACACACACACGCACACGCACACGCACACACACAAATCATGTGTTACATCTCTTGTCTGTCATAGGTCCTTCTTTCCATGTTTGCAATGACCATGACCAATTTGAAAGATACTTATTGAAACTTTTTTTTTCAGTACCAAGATCAAGAGATCAAAAACCCTTCAAAAAATGGGGGGAAAAGTTGAAAAACGAGGTCTGTGTGGAGCCACGGTTGCGGGTCCTATTCCGCAGGATGGGGTTCGTGAAAGTTGTCAAGAATAAGGCCTACTTTAAGAGATACCAAGTGAGATTTAGAAAGAGGTGAAAGGTTAAAACTGACTACTATGCTCAGAAACGATTAGTGATCTAGGATAAAAATAAGTACAACACATCCAAATACAGAATGATAGTTTGTGTTACTACCACAGATATCACCTGCCAGATTGCGTATGCCCCGTATAGAAGGGGACATGATAGTCTGTGCAGCATATGCACATGAGCTGCCAAAAATATGGTGTGAAAGATGGCCTGACAAATTATGCTGCAGCCTATTGTATTGTCTTGCTGCTAGCCCGCGGGCTTCTCAATAGGTTTGGTATGGGCAAGATCTATGAAGGCCAAGTGGAGGTGAGTGGAGATTAGTACAATGTGGAGAGCACTGATGGTCAGCCTGGTGCCTTCACTTGCTATCTGGACACAGGTCTTGCCCGAAACACAACTGGCAATAAAGTCTTTGGGGCCCTGAAGGGAGCTGTGGATGGAGGCTTATCTATCCCTCATAGTACCAAATGATTCCCAGGTTATGATTCTGAAAGTAAGGAGTTCAATACAGAAGGGCATCAGAAACGCATCATGGGACAGAATGTCGCAGACTACATGCGTTACCTAATGGAGGAAGATGAAGATGCTTACAAGAAAAGTTCTCCCAGTACATCAAGAACAACGTTACTCCAGACATAGAGGAGATGTATAAGAAAGCTCATGCTGCTATCCGAGAGAATCCAGTCTATGAGAAGAAGCCCAAGAAAGAGGTGAAGAAGAGGTGGAACCATCCCAAAATGTCTTTGCCCCAGAAGATCGGGTTGCTCAAAAGAAGGCAAGCGTTCTCAGAGCTCATGAACGGGCTGCTGAGAGTTAAAACAATTTTCTATGAAGATTTTCCATAAAGATAGTAAACGTATTGACTAAGCAGCCAAAAATAAATAAATAATAATAATAAAAAACTTGAAAAACACCAAAAGGACTTAGTTCTGTAGAAGATATTAAGGCAAAAATGCGAGCACATATAGGAAAAGCACATTGAAGATTCCTGGACATTACTGGTAAATTAAGCCTAAAGATGGGAAAAGTGGAAAAGGAAAACAAATATGGTCCATACTGAGTACCATCAACAATACAGAATATGAAGTCTTCTATTTTCATCTCAGTCCTCTCTCCTGATTGGTCACCCATTCCCCCCTTGTACACAGGAAGCAATCTTTTGTTTTCCTAAAGCATTTTTCATTCACTCTGGTGATTCAGCAAACTTCACTGCTTCCTACAAACACACACACACACACACACACACACACACACACACACACACACACACAAAACCCCTCATCTCTAAACATGTTTTAATGCCTCTTTAAAAATTCTTTTGTATCCATAGCTTCTCAATAAAGTTTTGAATGAACCAGGAAGAAGGAGGAGGAAGAAGAGGAAGAAGAGGAGGAGAAGAAGAGTACTGGTCAAACATTTTATTATTTATTATGTGCTTTTAATTCTGAGCTTCTCAGTTCTCTTTTCCAATTAAACAGGGGTGGTGGGTTTGAAAAAACATCCCACAGGCAACGGGCTTCTTATCATCCTCTATGATCAAAAATATGTCACCAATGAAATTAACACAGATCATTTGCTTAAATTAGTGCTTGCAAGTTTTCCCTACCCTCAAGTAACCTTTCACCCCTTCCCATAGTTTTGAAAAACCTACCCAGGAAATCTTGCCTAAGTTTACTCTACCAGGGATAGGCAGCAGAAATCAAGTTACCAAATTTTGTCTCGAGTTATGAAGTTATTTCTCAAGATCATTTCCTCTAATCTGACAGACCATTTCTTTACTCGCAGCCAAGAATATAGAGGAACAATTTGACTCAAGAGTAAGGGTAAGAGTGAAAAGTAAAGAGTGTAGACAGGTTAGAAATTTATCTGTCATACAACTTTAGTTTGTTTGTGTAGGGTCTCGTGTACTCTAGAATGCCCTCAAACTCACAGTAATCTTCCTGCCATCACCTCCACAGCACTGATGCTGTATTTCCTAGCTAAGCTAGAGATTTTGAAGATAGTTTTGATGCAGTATGTTTGTAATGGAATTGTAAGTATCGTGACTCATGCCTATTATCCTGGCCCTCAGAAGGCTGAAGGAAGGGGAATGTACATTCAGGGTCAGCCTGAGACAATATACAGACAATTCAGGGTTAGCCCAGACCCTGAAATAAAGAAGTAAAATAGAAAACAAATGAAATTAGGAAGATCTTTTGGAGGGATACAGAAGAATAAAAAGTAAGTAACAGATGATGTAAAATAAAATTCTCTAAAAGTTTACTTTAAATTTTAGTGGCTATAAAAACCTATTACTTACTATCTAATATTTCATTTTATTTTTAACCTTTAAAAAAGTGTATATGAGTGTTTTGCCTACATATGTATGGGTACCACTTGTATGCCTGGGGTCGTCCAAGGATAACAGAGAGTGTCTGATCCCCTGAGACCAGTTACAGACGGTTGTGAGCGTCCCTATGCATTCTGGGAATAGATCCTCCTCAAGAACAGCAAGTACTGTTAACCACTGAGCAATCTCTTTAACCCTCTCTCACATCGTTTTGGAAACTGTAAGCACATTTAGAAAGAAATAATAACAACTATAAACTTCTATTTTGTATATCACTTGAGCAAGCATTCATTCGTTTCCTCATCTATTCAATTCATATTGACTGGACAAACAGGCATTGTCCTAGTTACTTGGGATAAACAAGAAAGAGTCTTGTTTGGCAAGTTTCTTTACCTAGGTAAGTCATCTTGCTGGATCTGAAGATACTTTTTTAAAGTAGTTCTGTCTTATAATTGGTACGATAGTGGCTTATTATTACTATGAATTAACTTCTTAAATGAAAGCTCAAAAGCTGAGAGTCACTATCAACTATAGAGGGGTTACAGAGATGGATCCATGGGTAAGATATAGGAAGAGATGAACTGTAGAGGTAGACCCAGGGGTAAGAATTGGGTAAAGATGGACTGTAGAGGTGGGCCCTGGGGTAAGAGATGGGTAAAGATGGGCTGTAGATTGATCCATGGATAAGATCACTTGCTCCGTAATCATGAGATCATGAGTTTGAATCTTAGCACACATGGAAAACCCTGGGTGTGGCCATGTGATTCCAGCATTGTTAGAAGAGACAGGTGGATCACTGGGATTTTTTAGTCACTAACCTAGCTCCAGGGATAGTAGTGACTCTATCTTAAAGAAATAAAGAATGATACACCAGAATTATCTACATGGGAACCACCCACACACAAACATACACAATACACATAAATACTGTATACACATCACACTCACATGCACACACAGAAAATTTAATTTAACTAGACTTTAATAAGTCCTGTAAACAAAGGCTATAGAATTACTTCACATTAGTAATATTAATATTGTCACTTATGTCAATTACAACTAAAGTGACCCAGTCTAGTGAGATGGATCATCTGGTAAAGGTCCTTGCCACCTAACTAGATGATCTAAGTTTGATCCCGAGAACCTACAAGGTGGAAGGAGATAATCAACTCCTGCAAACTGTCATCTGACCTCCATGCATGTGCATCATAAACATATACAAGATAAATAACTAAAATGTAATAAAGTAATGTGACTGCGATGGTTTGAAATGAAAATGGCCCTGGGACTGGAGGGATGGCTCAGTGGTTAAGAGCACTGAGTTCAATTCCTAGCAACTTCATGGTGACTCACAACTATAGTGGGATTTGATGCCCTCTTCTGTCATGCAGGCATGCATGTAAATAGAGCACTCATATACATAAATAAATAAATAAATATTTTTTTAAAAAAAAGTAAAGAAAATGTTCCCTGTGGGCTCACAGGAAGTGGTACTATTGGGGGTGGTCTTGTTGGAGTAGGTATGGCCTTGCTGGAGGAAGTTTGAGGTTTCAGATGTTCCTAGTGTCATCCTCTTTTCCTGCTGCCTGCTAATCCAGATATAAAACTCTTGGCTCCCTCTCCAGCACCACATCGGCCTATGTGCCACCATACTTCCTGCCATGAGGACAATGGACTAAACATCTGAACTGTGAGCCAGCCCCAATCAAATGTTTTCCTTTGTTTGAGTTGTCATGGTCATGGCATCTCTTCACAGCAATAGAAACCCTAACTAAGACAGTGATCTATGATTATTTATTAATCAGGTAATTATCAGTTGCAGTATTTTATAATTACTAATTTACTCAATGTTATCTTACAACTATTTTTTAAATCATTTCACTTTAAAGGAAAAATGAAAAATTATATAAATTTTAGAAATAAGCAATTAATCTTTGATTTTACAATTTTTGCAGATGTAGAGAATTGAGCTGTGCACATCTCCTTGAAAAGTTTAGGAAAATTACAAGCTATCCATTGATAAAGTATCATTGCAGTGGGCATAGCTGACTAATGACAACTTCTCACAAATTTGCTTAGCTAGCTTTGGGCTGTTCTTTGCCCTCAGGACATTGGCACACCTAGATATTCCCCTAGGAAGGCATTTATTTTGTAGAGTTCTAACAAGCTGCTCTGAATCGGAAGTAACCAAATGAGGCAAAAACTCAAGTTTTGTCATTGATGATGAGTCATAGATACTTGCTAGACCTGGCTACTCCCTGATATTATCCACCATTTTGTGAGTGTGTGTGTGTGTGTGTGTGTGTGTGTGTGTGTGTGTGTGTTTAACCTGGAAAGAATGAGCTTCTGGCACAAATGATAGACAATTCAATTAAATTCTATTTGGCAAATATTGCCCCTACTCTGTTTCTCTTTGCCAGATATTGTGCAAGAGACAACAGCAATCACACTTCAATTTATCCTTGAGGCATATATAATGTAAAGTCAGATAAGTAGAAAAACTATGTCAACACAAGAGGTTGAAAACAAAATGATAGATTTGTCATTGTGAATCTTGAAAACTTCTCACTCCAGCACTGGGTAATCAGAACAACATTCAGAAGGATTCAGACTCTAAGATCAACCCCTAAAGTCAATTGAATTTAAGCAGCATACATCACTAGTGTTTTCTTTGCAAGGGCTAGATCAACCAGTGCTTAATCTGAGCTGTCAGCCCTCTGAGCGATGCTGGAAATCAAAATAAACAAATTCCATGGCTTTCTCTGCATGTATGTCACCCATTTCATTTGTCAGAATGAGGAACAGTGATGTACCTAGGGTCCCAGTTTTTGAATTATTTCCTTGTTCTTTCAAATCTCTATCCTTTATTTTACATGATCTTCTATCTAATCCCTATGGTTATTTTCCAAATTATATTTCTGGCCCAATCTTCTCCAAATCAAGTACTAATAGACACTGCAAACTCAACATATTCGAAAGTAAACTCTGGCCATGTATATAATCATATAATCCCAGTATCTGGGAAATGGAGGTAGGAGAATCATTCCATCTTAATCCTGCAGCTCCACAAAAGTAATGTTCTTAAAGTTAATATAAATATCTGTCCTCTGTATGTGTTTCATTTCAATTTCTGCTCACACTGTAATTCCATATTGCAGGTTACTCAGGACCAAAAATTAAATAAACTTTTATGTTGATGTAACATTTGAACCTTTTATCCTTCCTCTAACATAAATTCATTAATAGATCATGTGACTCTTCTTTTATAATATATCCACATTAGAGTTCCAAACATCACTGGTAATCAGGGCCACTTTTTTCTTCCTTTGTCTTTCTCCTCCTCCTCCTCTTCTTCCTTCTTCTGAGACAAAGTCTCACTGTGTAGCCCTGGCTGACCTGGATTTCCTTATAGACCATGCTGGCCTCATTCATGGAGATCCTGCCTCTGTTTCCTGATACTGGGATGAAAGTTTCTCTCCACTACACACACGCAGGGGCACTTTCATAGCTCATCTGCATTATTCTGACACTTTCTTAATTTGCCTGCTCACTTCAGTCCTTCTCACTGTCTTTCTAACATGCTTGGTGTCAGTTCTGTATCCCATTGCTATGACTTCCCACTTGATCAGGAGAAAAGATAAAGACTAAGTTCATTCCACATTCTCTCCTTTGTTCACCCGGTTTCAGTTAGCATGGTCTCTAGGACACTCCTGAAATTTGACAAGATCAAACATTTGATATGGTTTGGGGTGGGTGAAGGAGAGGAGAAAGTGGGTTCATGCCTATATGTGTAACTTGGGCCAATGGTGGGATATTCATTAAAAAGGAGCACAGATGTAGATCTGCTTTAAAATCAACAGGATGAGAGCCAATGAGCAGAATTATGAAAGTGGTGAATTGAGTAGTCCCTGACACATTCTTGCAGCCATCAATTGATACATTAATCTGGAGCTTAGTAAAATGTCCCTGTTTTGCACTTACATCATTGAACCATCAATGCTTAATAATGGAACTATGTAACAAGAGATATAAAGGTGTGTGCCTATCAATAGCACATCTAACCCTCTTATAAATCAAAAGATAGACAATATTCTTCATCTGTGGCCCCAGAGTACAGGACTTCAAACAACCACAGATGACAATCTTGGAAAGCCAGGACTTGAACATCAGATTTCAGAGTCATACTATAAATCACTGCCCTACTGTCTCCCCTTTACACTAGTAAGATGGGTCTAAGTTTTAGATGCCATTTCTTCAAAGATCAAGGGCAGCCTTCAGTGTTTTCCCTATGACTTACCTGGGTCATGATCCTCTCCTAAATCCATCTCCCAATTTGTTCTGTGTCTTTGAGGAATGAATCAATGATACTGGCATGACCAGCTACTCCTGCTATGCTTCCTTTCATATTAACCTGGGAAGAATGAGCTTTCACTAGGTATAGAATGTGGGATAACTTCCCTTGAGTGTGATATCAATTGGTATTTGAAAAGAAAAAGTCTGGATTTTTCTTTAAAGGTAGACCTTACTTAGGTTATGCTATTGTATGAAAACCAAGTATCCATATGTCTATGGCTTTTAAAGGCATTCTTTTGTCCTGAAGCCCAGGCTCACCTCAAACTCGTGGCCATCCTCCTCATGCCTTAGCCTCCCAGGTGTTAGGATTACAGGTAAGAGCAACCTTACACAGGTGAGGTGATGTTTCTATTTCGGAAACCTCAAAAAAACAATGAAGGGATGACATAAAGTGTACCCTTCTTTTGAGAGTAAATAGGAGATTGTTTTGTTTGGGTGGCAAACAAAACCTGAGGGCCCTTTGATAACAGTTCTTGGAGCACCACTGTGCTTAGGGTACTTCAAGAGAAGAGGATAGAGAGGCAACAACACCATTCTGCAAAGTAGATGGGAATGGAAAAGAAAGCAGACTATAAATGGGGCTGTGAGTGGAATACTCTTTTGTTAGATGAGAAATTGACTTGAGTCTATCTTACCGTGGATAGATAGGAGACGAGAGAAAGAAGTGAGCTTCCTGTAAAGGAAGAGAGGCAGGAACTCAAAAACACAGAAAATGTCAGGTGGTTATCTCTTCCACTGGTATAAAAGGAAAATATATGATTAAGAAAAAAGAAATATGTTAGGAGCTTGAGTTGGCTTGTATGTAATGAATACCTGAGAAGAGGCAGAAGTTGTCAAGGTGGCAGGGCATTGATGACACTTGGTCCAAAAATTAATATCCTGAAAGCTTAGTACTACTCATAAAAATACTCAGAATGTGGGTGTGGTGGTGCATACTGTAATCCCCACAGTGAAGATCATGAACAGACCTAGAACAAGCCAGCCACATGATAGTGACACACACCCCTCCCCAAAATGCCTGAAGTCCTTGTAATGCTGATCCTAGATGAATGCAGCATCTCAGATCTCACGGACCGTTTTATCACAGGTTACTTGTTGTAAAGATAAGTTGGTTAACTGGGCATGGGGGCACATACTAGAGAACCCAACACTTACCAGACTGACACAGGAAGCGCACCCAGGAATTAGAGATCAGTGTGATCTCAGGTTGTGAATTATATGCCAGTGCTGCATGCCTGTCTCACACAAAAGAAACAGAAAGAAAAAGAAAATCAAAACAAAATAATTTTAAAAAGTGAATTTGTTTTCCTTAAATATGTTGCATCATTTCCTTGAATTCTCTTAAGTACAAAATTTCCTTGTGAGCTTCTAATTCAGGATTGACTATGTGAATAATGGATGGCTAGTAGTGTCAAATGATAGACGATAACAGTTCCCTAATGATCCTAAGAATTTTTTAACAAAAACTATAAGACTCCATGTTAAGGTGAGAATTTTATAAGCTAATTTTCATAGGCAATAAACAAATTGTTCTAATGGTCATGCACCTTATTTTTTAAGGAGGCGTCAGAACTAGAGAAGGGTTCTGTAGGATGGATCACCAGGTGCAGCACATTCCTGTGAGTCACTTTGGGGTGGCCATCTGAGTCATCCCTGACCCAAACTCACATTATGCCTAGGTAGAACAACAGTCACTAAGCAACTAGAGAGGTGGGAGCAGATGCTGGGAAAACAGTAAAAGTGAAGCTTCTGCCTACTGAAGACAAGCCATGGTCCGTAAAAAGCCACTGGGAAATTCACTGAAGCAGTCCCTACTACATCCCGACTTGAGATTCCAGTCACAGGGTTAGAGCTGGCGCTTACTGCTGTGTTTAATTATCAGGTACTCCCTTCCCATTGTGGAATCCATGGGAATTCTGAAAAGACACTCTCACCTTTTCATTTACTCAAGCATCACTGATTCAACAGATCACTGAATGTCAATTTCATACCCAGAGCCAAGAATTCAGATGAATGTGGGCATCTTTGTTCAAGTACTTCACAATCTGACATGGCACTTTATACTCCAGTGTGAATTATTTTAATTGGATGGCATCCATCAAATTAATCATTGCTACTCAAAAGATTCATTCTTCTGAGTTTGTGTAATTAATAAAGGCCTCTCAATTTTCTGTTCTTTTTACCTTTATGTAAAGATCAGCTTTAAAGGGCAAATGCAAAATACTCATCTTAGCACAAAGGTCTTCTTCTCTGAGCTATACTGTGAGATCATTTTGGACGAACATAAAGAGGGAGAGAATATAACATGAAAAATAAAAGCCCAGAGATAGATATTGGGGTTCAAGCTGATGGTCAGATAAGCAAAGAAACCAAGCCAGTAGCTCTTACTATCCAGGGTGAAGCAACACTGTCCTCAACATGGCTGAAAACTAATTGCCTGAATGTGGCTGAAGACCAAAATGCCCCAGACTGAATACCTTCTCCTATTTTATGTACCTCAAGTGCTGGGATTAAAGGCCTGTGATCCCAAATGCTGAGCTTACCTTTGTGTGAGATGTTTTTTTTTTTAGGATTGGATTGATTTCATGTAGCTCAGGGTGGCCTTGAACTAACAGAGATCCATCTGCCTATCTTCTTAATCCTGGGATTAAGGGTGGGTAAAACCACTGTTTGGTCTATGGCTTGCTAGTATGGCTGCTGGGTTCAAAGGTGTATATCACCACTGCCTGACCTCTATGGCTTTTTAGCTATTTTGCATTCTGAAGCCTCAGGCAAGCTTTATTAAATCATAAATAATATATCACCACAAGTGAAGGAGGAGAAGAAGGAATAAGAGAATGAAAGAAAGGCAGACACACAAGGACATATACCAAAGTGGAGGCTGTACTCATGAACTACTTTAGATATGTAGCAAGCACCATTGCAAATAAGACTCATAGTCAACAGAAAAATATGCAAAAGAAGCAGTAAATGAGTGATCTTAGGCATATCCAAAGATTGAAAGCATATTTCATATCACCTTAGTAGACTGGCTTACATCCTGAATTTCCTTTCTTTTAAATATAAAGAAGGGTATTTGTGTGAAATAATATAAGTAAAATACACAGACTTAATACCTTGTTTCCTAAGATAAAGTACTGTGATGGCTAATCTGGGTTTTCGGTCAGGTTGACCTCATCTGTAATCCCTGAACAGCTGTGTATGCCTCTGAGGGATTTTCTTGACTGGCTCATTTGAGGTTGGAAGACCCAGTGGAAACCTGATCCACACCTTCTGATGGCAGGCCACTTTAAAGGTCATGGAAGATGGAAGCTATGTTTTGTGCCTATATGCCTTCACTCTCCCCGGAAGTTTATCTATCCTGTTGCTGAGGTGCTTCTTCACTGATATTAAAGCCCACTTCTTCAGGGTACCAATGAGAACTGGAGACCAGTTGCTCTCTAAGAAACATCCAGGTTACCAGCACCAGAATGGAACTAACAAGCTAATTCCAGTCTTGTGGCTTTCCTGCCATCATTGGATTACTAGAACCATAGCCTGCACGTAAGTCTTTAAACACACACACACACACACACACACACACACACACACACACACACACACAGAGTTCTGTTAATTTAGAGAACTTTGACTAGTATTATTGAGATTTTTATATTTCTGAAATTCAAATAACCACTCATAATTTCCATGGTTACCATGGGCACAGCTAATTATCTATGAGTTCATCAATGGAAAGATGGTGATGTCCCTCCTACCTGTGTTCTTATGAACTCACCTCACAGCACAATCACATTGTCATCCTCTTAGTTCATTATCCCTATTCATTTGTTTAAACACCATCACCAAGAGTTGAGTGCTTCAAGGTGGGATGCTGGAGACACTTTGTTTTCAATGATCTTACAATCAACAGAGGATTCTGTTTCAAAATCCATGTGTCACAAATGAGAAGTCATGAAAGGGATGCAGGATTGCTCCTGAGAGCAACATGGGATAGATGGAGCCAGGAGGAAAGTGGTACCTGGCAGGGCATGGAGGTGAACATAAGTAGAGATAGATGAGATGGATGAAAGAACAAGATAAGCCAGGTCAAGAATATAGTGAAAAGATGAAACATTCTGTGTTGTCAAGACTACAATAGAAAAATCTGGAAGACAAGTTTGGGCCAGGGATTAATTATCAAATCACTAAATAATCATAATTTGGATCTAACAAATAGATAAAGAAAAATAAATGAAGAGAAAAAACCATACCCCAAATTCAACCAAACAAATCTAAACAGAGCTGAAAATTAAAGACATGCAGAGTTTCCAGTTCACTAAATATAAACCACCTTTCTCACCCCTGCTCACCACCCACTGGCTTTATACAATGCAAACCAGAAATAAAGGGACTGTCAAAGATCATCAAAATATGCCATGTTAGGTGTGGTTGGGAGGGGATTCCAAAAGTTTCCCTAGCTTGCCAGAAATACATTCATACTCCAATTATTCTAAATCATGCTGTATCTACATGACAAGACTCGTCTCCATGATTCAGTCTATTCATCATGGTAACCCTTGGCATGACCAGTGATACAATGTGAATAATTTAGTATTTCCATCAGTACATGCTATTCTGCACAATAGGGCAACCATTCTGTGGTCTATCGTGCAGGCACAGAAAATGATTTAAGTTTATATGTGTTGACTGGGATTAATTTCTTTATAGAGATACAGGCAATAAATACTCAGAAGCAGTCATTGAGTGTCTGGCATCTATTAGTGTTTCCATACAATAACACTCCAGATTCTCAGCCACATACTGCTGCTGTTGTCTCACTTTTGTCCTTTTTGCTTTTAAGCAGTGGAAAATACAAATATAATGCCCAAGCATGGATTATGGAGTCAAGTTTCTCTTCTCATTGTTGTTTTGGTTTGGATTGGGTCTTTTGAAAGAGGGTCTCATGTGGCCCAAATTTATTATGTAACCCAGTTTACTACATAACCCAAGATTTTCCTTGAGTTCCTAATTCTCTAGGCTCCAGCTCCCAAATGCTAAGCCACCACAGTCGGCACTCCACTACTGGTTGTATATAATGTTTGTCCACCATAGAGATGATTTTGTTAAAATCCCCATTTCTCATCAATACATCTTTTATGTTCCCAAATGCTGCCTTAGCAGTATCAAATAACAGACATTCAAAATGATTACACCCAAAGCAGTATGTATTTTTAATTACTTGAATGTAAAATGTTTGGTTTCATTGTTGATATTTTGCTTCTACCTGGAATTCTTTTTAGATAAAGATGGAGAACTTGTCTCAAAAGCAAATAAACAAACAGACAAGACAAGGTAGGAGGATCCAAAGTTCAGTGCCAGCCTGGGATACTGAGTTCAAGGCTAGCTTAGATACTGTATAACTTGTCTCAAAATAAAAAATAAAAAGGGCCCGGGTTGTAGCCCAATGTTAGAGTATTTATCTAGCATATGTAGGGCCCTAGGGTCAGTCCTCAGAGGTTTAAACCTAAGCATATATCAGGCCAGGAATATGGTTATGAACCAAGATCTCAATAAGATAAAACAGGCATTTTGAGTTTGAGACCAGCCTAGGCTACATAGTGAGCTCCAAGCCAGCATGAGATACACGGCAAGATCCTATCTCAAAACAAAGTAAAACAGCTTCTTTATTCCTAAAAAAGAATGTGTGTTCTACAAATAATTAGGTGCTGTATTCTACATGTCATAGATTGGGAGACATCTTGTCATGAGGCAGTTCTCATTTTGTAGTTCAAGATGGCCTAGAAGTCCAGCTCCTAGTACCTCAGACTCCCAACTTGAGGGTTACAGGTGGCTGCCACTGAGTTCCAGAGTAAACTTTGATTTTAATCTTCAAATCATTGCTACCTTTTAAATCCTCTCTAATCTTTTAGTTACTGCAGTTACCTTAGAATTTCTTACTATAAATGAACAATGCACATTTACCTTGGACCTTTGGAAATTTTTTGCCTTATACATTTAAAATATGTGACCTGGTACATTCAAATTTAATTATATTTTGCAGTTTCTATGTGGGGGAGCAACTGAGAAAAGCCTCAAATTTTCTACATAGCCAAGAATAAACTTGAACTCCTAAACCTCATGTCACCATTGAGCAATGGAATTACAAGGAAACAGAAACTTAGCTGTTGTAATCATTTCTATTATAAGTAGTACATACAGGATTTTATAATTTTATTCAGTATAATGTTCTTTGTCTTTTATTTGGAATACTTATTGAAATTACTGACATGATATAGTCAAGCATTCCTACAACCCAAGCATTTAGGAGGTCTGAAGCAAGAGGACCACTGAGAGCTAAAGGCCAGCATGTGCTACATGGTGAGTTTGAAGATAGCCCGACTTACAAAGTGAGACATTCTCCAAAAACAAAAAGCAAACAAGCAAACTAAGCAAAAAGCATAAAATGAAAGTGTATGAACAGGATATATTTTATATGTCTGACTTAGAAGGTAGCAACTGCCAGCCCACATGGAGACTTATTAATTATGAAAGTTTGGCCTTAGCTTAGACTTGTTCCACAAGTTCTTATAACTTAAATTAACCAATTTATATTAATCTATGTTCTGCCATGTGGTGTTACCTTCCCTCCATTCCACACCTACTCTTTCTGCTCCATATATATCTGATATATCTTTCCTTTCTTCTTTCCAGAGTTTTCTCTCTGCCAGGAAGTCCAGCTTTTAGCTCCTTTTAGCTATTGGCTATTCAGCTTTCTCTACTCCAATCACACCTGTGTATCTTCACACAATGTACAAATATCCCACAAGAAGAAGCATACTTTATGAAACTTCTTCAGTTTTCCACAAAATGAAGGTGGATTTTTCTCCTGCAATCTAGTCTAACACATAATGGGTAAGTTATACAAAATAACATTTGTCTTTGTCTTCATTCCTTGTTTCATGCCATCCTAGTACCTTCCTTAATTTTCCATCTCTGTTCCTGTGAATTCACTATTAAGGCAGCCTATGTTGACACACAGACTGGGATCAATCACCCAGTCCAGTCCTATCTTCTTTCAATTCTTCCCAGTCACTGCCACAAAGTTAACTGCCACAATGCACATTTACATTCATGTACATACAGAATGTTAACCATATGTGGTGGCAAATAGTTGTAAATTTTGTCACTCGGGAGGCTGATACAGGAGAATTAAGGAAGGGTCTGGTAAAGACTCACTGGTACTTTATATGGAGTTCAGACTATATAGCATGATCTAGTTAAAAAAAATCAAACAAAACATATAATAATAAATCTGTTGATGGATTAGGTATGTATCTTAGTTGATACGGTACTTGCCAAAGCTCTGGGTTCAGTCTCCAACACAGGAACATTAATCAAGTGGCAACCCAAGAATCAGGAAGTTGAAGTCATTCTTGACTCACAAGTTTGAGGATAGCCTGAGACAGTCTCAAAAAAGCCATGAAAAGGGGGGGGTCATAATAAAGGAACATAACAATTTGACATTTTAATTGAATTTTTAAAGAAAGAAGATTGTTGAGTTAGGTGGAGGGAGGTGAAAGGGCACTGGATAACGTCACACAAATATCTCATAGATGTATCATAGGCCAATGAACAAACTGGAAATTTACATTTAACTCCAATAAGACTTTTACTGTGTGGTTTTTGGGTGTTTGGGATTTGTTTTGTTTTGTTTTGCTTTTGTAATGTCAAAGAAAAGTTACAGGAGAAAATCCCTTTACTTCTTGACCAATGGCCCCAAAGGTTCTAAAATGCTAACTCAGAGGCAGGGCCCTGACACTGAGACAAGAAGCACTACAGGCAAATTTCCACTTAAGATTGGGAATAATTTAGGTTATTGCAGTGACTTCTTCTGGGATTCAAAAGCATTTTCATAGCCCTATTAAGTCACATATGGTAATATCTGCTATCATCCCAGCTCTTGAGAGA
The DNA here is from genome assembly GCF_943737965.1 of Phodopus roborovskii. NCBI lineage: Eukaryota > Metazoa > Chordata > Mammalia > Rodentia > Cricetidae > Phodopus > Phodopus roborovskii. The sequence goes on from NW_026126433.1 coordinate 22,294,781, forward strand.
CAGTGGCAGAGTTTTACTACAAGTTCAAGGCCAGTCTGGTCCACAGAGTAATCCCCTGACATCTAGGACAATATACCAAGACCTTGCATCTGAAAAAAAATTAAAGGATAAGCATTCAATAACCAAGTTTTTATTCATAATCAAAATCTTTTAAATAAGTTGGTCTGTGTGTTTGTAGAGACTTGAGAAATTGTAGATTACTACCTGGAGTTGCTAGAAGTGGTGGTAAAATCCTATAATCCCAGCATTCAGGAGGCTGAGACAGGAGGATTGCTGTATGTTTGAGACTGGGTTAAGGAGTGAGTAGCTAACCAGCTGAAACTTCTCAAAATCATCCAGCAAAAAGATTCTTACCAGAAATATAAGAGCGCAAAGAACAAAAATGCTTAAGCAAAGTTCTGTGGGGGCTGAGGCAAGGCAGGAAGTGAGGCAGAACACAATGTTGCAGCAACTCTACCACAGTGAAGAAATCAAAACAGTATATGAGTGAGACTACAGGGGGCTGTATTACAGTCAGTTACCTCCACAGTCACTGCTAATCTATTTTGTGTTTTCTTTGTTGTGACAGAGTTTGGAAATCTGGGCTGGATTCAAATTCAAGATCTTCCTGCCTCAATCTCTCCAGTGCTTGCTGGGATATGATATATGGTGCCATTCAGAGTTTAAATCTCTAACTTTCTCTCCACCACTTACAAACTAAGAAATAGAACATGTCAGTAGAATAAATTTATAGCTAACATTATTAAAAGTGCATGATTTTATTAATGAAATGATCTTTAAATAAACACATTCTTAAGATCTGGAATTTTCCATTTTACAGGCCTTCACCATGTTCAAACAAGGACGGAAAACTACAGATGAGCCTCTTCACAGAGATAATGAATATATGAATTGTCATTCAAAATGTGTGAAGTCTGGCTACTTCCACCTGTAGTTGATTTTTGTGAATTGCACCTTCAACAAGGGCAAGTGCTCTGTGTCTATAAGAATGGTATCAAATCCTAAGGATAAAATATGAAAAATGAATATACACAGAGATACAGCTTGCTCTTGTGGTAAAGTCTAGTGAATGATGCACCTCCAAATTAGAGTGTTTTAGTGAATTTAAGCATAAGTCCGCATTGCCTTTTGATGTTTCAGTATTTGGATTTTATACATGGAGCAAAGGACCACCAACCTACATTCTACACCTCCAGAGAAGCTAGGAAACCAGGAGGACCCTAAGAGAGACATACATGGTTCCCCACAGAAGGACAAAGGAACAAGTTGTCCTTAGCAAATGGGAACAGGGGGAGGGATGGGGAAGTTAGGAGAAAGAGAAGAGGAGAAGAGGAGGGGAGAGGAGAACACGAGGGAGCAGGAAGATTGAGTTGGGGTGAAGTATAAAGGAGAACAAGGAAAGAGATACCATAATGCAGGGAGCCATTATAGATTTAAGGAGAAATCTGGCACTAGGGAAATGATGGGAGGGGTCATTCTGTAAATATGTTTCTCTTATTGGTTAATGAATAAAGGAGCACTGTTGGCCAATAGGAAAGCAATATAGTCAGGACAAGGAGACTAGGAAGACAGAGGAAGTGGTAGGGAGGAGATTCAACATGGAGGAAAGAGAGCACAACACTGGCCTTTCTCTCTAGTAAGATAAGACCACGTGGAAATACTTAGATTAATAGAAATGGTTTAATATTTAAGACAGAGCTAGCCAATAAGCAATGATAACAAGACAACAGCTTTTTATCTAATATAGTGTCTCAGGTGTTATTTGGGGCTGGCAAGGCGGTAGGACCAGACCGGCAGAAAAATTCCTAACAGGGAAATGTCCGAGTGTTGGGACACCTTGTCATCATAAATAACAAGCATTCCTTCATATTTAATTGAAATAAATAGTTCTGCTACTGTAAAGAGAAGTTAAAATGGGCAGGAAGCCGTGTAGGGATGCATTAAAATTACTACATTAGTGAATGAAGTATATTGGGAAGGGAACAAAGATCTATAGTAAAAGTGTAAACTAACCTGTAGTAAAGGTATAAAATTCCCACATGAATTTTCAAATAAGAATCTGATATATATGAATTCAGAAGTATGCCATATTGGGAACCTTGGCTGTCATGGTAGTGTATCCCTGTGATCCTGGAACTCAGGGGGGTAAAGCTGTTTGGGGGCCTACATGTGGGTGTAGAGATAGCCTTCTCCAAACAATAAAAATCATAGCAAAAAAAAAAAAAAAAAAAAAAAAAAGAACCCAATGCTCAGTCATGAAGTTCACAATTTTTTTAGTTGACGTTTGATTAGAAATTATTAACAAACATGATGAAAAGGTACGGCATAAATTTAGGTCTTTGTCAAGTGAAAAAGAACATAATAGTGCTTTCTTATAACTTGATATTAAATATATTTTCCAAGTCGAACTTTGTCTTAGGAGGAATGAATACCATGCTAAAAGAAATATTCCCAGCCAGCCACCACATAACATGCCTGTAAACCTAAAACTGAGGGAGAAGAATCAGACTTTCAAAGCCAGCCTGAGCTACAGAGTAAATAGAGAAAGGAAGGAAAACAGACAGACAGGGAAGGGAGGGAGGGAGAGAGGGAGGGAGAACGGGAGGGAGAGGGAACTGGAATGATATGTAAAATAAGAAAAAATAAATAAAACAGTGGGACTGTGGAAACTGGGGTAAGGAGACTATGTGCATGTAACACTGCACTGGGCCAGTACATTTTGCTTCAGAATGCCTTCAATTTTGCAAGTTCTTGCTTACCACTATCTATTCACCAATACCAAACTGGCCAGGTCAGAGGTTGAGAAAAGAGAACAGATATTTCTAGTGATTGACTTCTTGTTATACACTAGGTAGTTTTCACATGACTTGATATTCAAAGCAGTCTTTCATAGTAGTGATCATTGTGCAAAAAAAAAAAACAAAAAACAAGATTATGATGTTATGATGAACAGTTACTTCTTAATTTTTAAAGATTACAGTACACTGGGGATGGTGACATGCACCTTTAATCACAGCACCCAGGGAAGCAGAAAGCAGATGTAGGTGGAGTTTCAAGCCAGCCAGGGTCACATAGTATCTGTCTCCACTTTGTCCACACCCACACACACCAGATAAGAGTGTTGTGAAAAATCCAAATGAAGAAATACGCACTACTTATCAGAAATCATCAGTGAACAACCTGGCAGAGCCAATGCAGAGCCAGCCCTTCTACAAGGTGTGATGATGAACATAGACCTACAATCCCACTACTCAGTATGTACTTAGAGACAGAGCACCAAAACGTGAGACCGACCTAGATCACCTACTAAGTTCCAGGATAGGCAATGAGACTCTACTGTAGCTACCCACCCTGGAAAAAAAATTCTCACTAAACAATCACAGCACATAGATGGAATTTTTTATTTACCAATACATAAATGTATTAGCAAATAAACTTCATATACAATGAAAGTCAATTTTGTTCTGTTTTCATGTTTTTGAAGCACCATCTCATTGTATATCCCTGGCTGGCCTTCAGCTATAGGCCAGGCTGTCTTCACATATTTGGAAATATTTTTAATTAATTAATTAATTAATATTTTATATTTTTTCTTATTTTACATATATATCCCAGTTCCCTCTCCATCCCATCCTCCCATGAGCCTCCAGGCTGACCCCCTCCCCACATCCCATGCCCCATCCACTCCAGGAAGGGTGAGGATTTCCAGGAGGGACCATCAAAATCTCTCAAGTCATTTGGGGGAGGGCCTAGGCCCTACCTTCCTTGTGTCTCTAGGCTAAGGGAGTATCCCTCCATGGGGAATGTGCTCCCGAAGTCCGTTCATGCATCAAGGACACATTCTGGTTCCACTGTCGGAGGTCCCATAGATTGCCCAGGCCTTCTAACTGAGACCCACATTCAGGGAGTCTGGGTTGGTTCTATGATAAATTCCCAGCTATCAGTCTGGGTTCATGAGCTCCCCTATGTTCAGATCAGCTGTTTCTATGGGTTTATCCAGCCTTGATCTCTTTGCTCATCACTTCTCCCTCTCTGCAACTGGATTCCAGGAGTTCGGAGTGTTTAGCTGTGGGTGTCTACTTCTGCTTCCATCATCTAATAGATGAAGGCTCTAGAATGGCATATAAGATAGTCATCAATCTCATTATCAGGGAAGGGCATTTAAGGTATCCTCTCCACTATTGCTTAGATTGTTAGTTGGGGTCATCTTTGTAGATCTCTGGACATTTTCCCTAGTGCCAGATTTCTCTTTAAACCTATAATGGCTCCCTCTATTATGGTATCTCTTTTCTTGTTCTCCTCTATTCTTCACCCAACTCAATCTTCCTGCTCCCTCATGTTCTCCTCTCCTATCCTCTTCTCCCTTTCTCTTTCTCCTAACTTCCCCTCCTCCCCATCCAAGTTCCCAGTTTGCTCAGGAAATCTTGTCCCTTTGTCCTTCTGTGGGGGACCATGCATGTCTTTCTTAGGGTCCTCCTGGTTTCCTAGCTTCGGTTGCAGTAGGAATTGTAGGCTGATGATCCTTTGCTCTATGTCTAAAATCCATATTTGAGTGAGTACATACCATTTTTGTCTTTTTGTGACTGGGTTACCTCACTCAAGATGTTTTCTTCTAGTTCCATCCACTTGACTGTGAATATTTCAAGATTCCATTGTTTTGTTGTTGTTGTTTGTTTGTTTGTTTTTTGTTTTTTCATGTGTAAATGTACCACATTTTCTTTTCCATTCTTTAGTTGAGGGACATCTAGGTTTTTTCCAGGTTCTAGCTGTTATAAATAATATGCTACAAACATAGTTGAGCAGATGTCTTTGTTGCACAGATGTGCATCTTTGGGTATATGCCTAAGAGTGGAGTTGCTGGGTCTTGTGGTAGACTGATTCCCATTTTCCAGAGGAATCACTGTAATGATTTCCAAAATGGCTGTACAAGTTTGCACTTCCACCAGCAGTGGAGGAGTATTCCCCTTTCTCCACATCCTCTCCAACATAAACTGTCATTGGCGCTTTTGAGTTTAGCCATTCTGGCAAGAGTTGTTTTGATTTGCGTTTCACTGATGGCTAAGGATGTTGAGCACTTTCTTAAGTGTCTTTCAGCCATTTTGGATTGCTCTATTGAGAATTCTCTATTTAGTTCTGTACCCCAATATTTAATTGGGTTATTTGGTGTTTTGGTGACAAGCTTCTTGAGTTCTTTGTATATTTTGGAGATCAGATCTCTGTCAGATGTGGTGTTGGTGAAAATCTTTCCCCAGTCTGTGGGCAGCCATTTGGTCTTGTCAACTGTGTCCTTTGCCTTACATAAGCTTCTAAGTTTGACGGGGTCCCACTTATTAATTTTCGATCTCAGTGTCTGTGATACTGGTGTTATGTTCAGGAAGCAGTCTCCTGTACCAATTCATTCAAGGATAACTCCCACTCTCTCTTCTATGAGGATCAGTGTAGCTGTGTTTATGTTGAGGTCTTTGATCCATCTGGACTTAAGTTTTGCACATGATGATAGACATGGGTCTATCTGCTGTCTTCTACACACCAATATCCAGTTATGCCAACACCATTTGTTGAAGATGCTTTCTTTTTTCCACTATATAATTTTAGCTGCTTTGTCAAAAAATCAGGTGTTCATATGTTCATAGGTGTGTAGGTTAATATCAGGGTTTTCAATTCGACTCCATTGGTCTACCTGTCTGTTTTAATGCCAATACCAAGCTGTTTTCAAGACAATAGCTCTGTAGTAGAGCTTGAAGTCAAGGATGGTGATGCCTCCTGAAGTTCCTTTATTGTACAGGGTTGTATTGGCTATCCTAGGTCTTTTGTTTTTCCGTATAAAGTTGAGTGTTGTCCTTTCAAGGTCTGTGCTGGGATTTTTATGTGGATTGCATTGAATCTGTAGATTGCTTTTGGCAAGATTGCCATTTTATCTATGTTGATCCTACTGACCCAACAGCATGGAAGATCTTTCCATTTTCTGGCAGTTTCTTTAATTTCTTTCTTTAAAAACACAAAGTTCTTGCTATACAGGTCTTTCACTTGTTTAGTTAGTGTTACTCCAAGATATTTTATGGTATTTATGGCTATTGTACAGGCTGATGTTTCTCTGATTTCTTTATCAGCCCATTTTTCATTTGTATATAGTTGGGCTACTGATTTTTTTGTAGCTAATCTTCTGTTCTGCCTCTTTGCTGAAGGTGTTTATCAGCTGTGGGACTTCCCTGGTAGAGTTTTTTGGGTCACTTATGTAAACTATTATATCATCTGCAAATAGTGAGAGTTTGACTTCTTGCTTTGCAATTATTATCCCCTTGATCTCCATTTGTTACCTTATTGCTGTAGCTAGTACCTCAAGTATAATATTGAAGAGATATGGAGAGAATGGGCAGCCTTGTCTTGTTCCTGATTTTAGAGGAGTCACATTGACTTTCTTTCCATTTAGTTTTATATTTGTTAGATTTAAGATTTTCTGTCTTTGATGAATCTGTTTCCTCTAGTTTATCTTCAGCACTCGAGATTCTCTCTTTGATCTCTTGTATCCTGTTGGTTATGCTGGCATCTATAGTTCCTGATCATTTACCCAGCTTTTCTATTTCCAGCATTCCCTCAGTTTGTGTTTTCTTTATTGTCTCTATTTCAGTTTTCAGGTCAAGAACTGTTTGAATTGTTTCCTTCATCTGTTTGATTGTTTTTGTTTTTTTTTTTTTTATTTCCTTGCTTTCTTTAAGAGATTTGTTGATATCTTGAATTTTTTCATTTGTTTTTTCTTCCATTTCTTTAAGGGGATGTTCAGATCTTGCTGGCGTGGAATCCCTGGACTCTGGTGGTATCAAATAAGTCTTTCCGTTGTTGGGTGTGTTCTTATACTATAGTCTTCCCATCTCTTCTTCTAGTGGGTACAGGTGGGGTCTCTCCCTCTCCTGGTGAGTATGGGTGCAAGGCTCTATCATCTCCTCTCTCTTGGAGGTTGCAGGGGCATGGCAGCAATGGCTCCCAATGCTGGGTCCTTTGTTCTGCCTTCAGGTTCCTTTCCCATTTTAGGAAACATTGATGCCTCCCAAATGCTGGAATTACATACAGGTGTGTGCCACCATGAGCAACCTCAAACTACTATTTTTTTTAATTAATTTTATGTCATGTAGGTGATCATTTTTTAAATTTTTATTTTTATTATTTTTAATTATGTGCAGGTATGTGTGGCTATATGTGGGTATGTGGACATGAATGCAGGGTGACTACAAATGCCACAGGTGTCAGATCCCCTGGAGCTGGAGTTACAGAAGGCTGGATGCTCTGTGGATGTGATGATTATTCTTGGTTATCAACTTTACTACATGTGGAGTTAACTAAATCCCAATCCACTGGGCACACCCAGGAGAGATTTTTCTTAATTATTTGAAGTGGGTAAACCCCCCTTTAATCCAGATCTTTGAGGTAAGAAAATCCATCTCTAAACTGGGTCACACCCTCTAGTGGCAGCCTACATTTAAAAATGTGTAAGAAGGAAGCTTTTGCTATTTGCTTGCCCTTCCTGTTGTTGGCAAGTTCATTCATTCACAGGCATTAGAGCCTTCTTTTTGGGGATCCCTGTATATACCAAAGAGCAGCTGAGACAATGAATCTTGGGGACTGAACAACTGCTGGATTCGTGGACCTTCCATTGGTAGACAGGCATTGTTGGACTAGGTGTGTGTGTGTGTGTGTGTGTGTGTCCCTCTAGAAAACCCTGCCAAATACCTTGGTAAGAGGATTTGGTGCTTAAAGAAGTTTCTTCAAGCATTTCACAGAGCTAAATTTCATGAGCTTATTAGATTCCTGGAAATAGTAACAAATGATCCAAAACCCAGCTTTCTTTAGGGGGGATTCTTACCATTTATGACCATTTAACCCTAATTAGCCTGGACCTCAATACATAGACCAGACTGGCCTGGAACTTGGAGAAATCTGTATGTCTCTGCCTCTTGAGTGCTAGCATTGAAGGAGGATGCCAACACACTGGACATTTTCTTTTTAAAAATTTACTACAATATTTGTGTGTGTGTGTGTGTGTGTATACGCATGCACGCATGCACGTGCACAGTAATGTGCATGTGTGTGTCTGAGGAAACCAAAGGAATGTCAGAGACCCTGGAGCTAGAGTCGAAGGAGACAATTGTGTGCCAGCAGACCCAACTTGCATCCTCTGGAATAGCAGCAAGCACCCTTAACCACCTAGCCAATAGATAGTAATCTTAATCAAAGATGTCCCTCTGTCAGATCCCATAGTGTTACTATGTTAACAGCTAATACAGAATATCTCCTGCCCACTCCCTTCCAGGCTCACTTCCTTCTGCATTCTCTATCTCAGAAGGCTGTGGTTTCTACTTTCAACTGGCAGCTAATGTTGCCATAGATAAAGACACCCTTACCTCTCCTCGTTTCAGCACACAACAGGATTGTAAATGATCATTTTGCTTCTCATCAGTGTGTACTTAATGATTTGGAAGTGAATTATATATAGTTATTTGTTGATTTTGTACTTGTTTGCATTTATTTTTTAACAATAGATCTTGCTATGGTTATCCAGAATAGCCTAGATCTCAAAGTAATCCTCTGGACCCAGCCTCCTGAATTCTGGGATTATAGGTGTTCACTGTCTTGCTTGGCTAGTTAGCCAGTGAATGGTGAATTGAAAAGATCTACTTAAACATTTGTTTAACCTGTCTGCTTCTCACTAACATTCTAAGAAATGTGTGTTGGTCAAAGAATGGAAAACTCTGAACTAAACTCTAAACTAAACTAAATGTGTGTGAGCATTTATTTATTTTTTGTTTGTTTTTTATTGGTTTTTTGTTTTGCTTAGACAGGGTCTTAACTAACTGGCCTTGACCATCCTATGATGCTGGAGATGACTTTGATATTCTCACTCTTGTGCCTCCATTCATGAAGGCAAGAGAGACAGGAGTGTACCACTAGATATGATTTAGATGGTGCTAAAGATCAAACCACAGCCTTGTGTATATCAGGCCGACACTCAACCATGAGTTACACCCTCAGCTCTTGTTTCTATTCCTGTACTAGGGTAATGCTTGCTTGCATAAATAGAGATGTGTATTCTGAGACATGTTGTTTGGGTTACCATCTTGTTAAACAGATGTACCTTGCTAATTCGCAATGAATGAGAATTAGTAAAATGCAGATTTCATGGGTTTATATGCCCGTGTAGGACTGTAATACTGACCAACTTACATTCACAGTGTTTTTCATATCACATGCTCTGATTATCACTATAAGTCTCATACATACATATGTGTGTGTGTGTATATATATATGTATGTATGTATGTATATATGTATCTTATATCATGTATCATCTATGCTTCACAAGGGATGCAGCTAAAATCCAGACACAAAACCAATTTACTCTAGAGCTTTGACTCTCTCCTGGCCCAGGAGCTAGAGCTGCTAACTTCACAGAGGTGGACTCATGTTCCTGACCTCCTAGGTGAACCAGGCATTCAGTTATCACCCTAGAAACAAAATAGAGCAAAATAGCTAAGTACATGCTTTTTAATGACTGGAGACAGAGATGTTACATCAGTAAGACTTTCTATAAAAACCTAATACTTGTATAAAAAGCCTTCTACTTCTACTACTTCTAGGACCTTTGTATACAACAGAAATGCTGAGGAATGACTGACTAGTAAATGAAGAAGCTGGCCCAGCCTAGGTACTTACTCAGCTAAGCCAGTACTGAAAGGGCAGAGACAGAAAATACCAGAATCACATGCAGAGCTTCAAAAACCTGGTTTCTGCAATGGGAAGCAGGCTCAATCAACACTGACAGCAACTCCTCACCACAACACTAGGAGATACAGTTATTCTTCCTAAGCTATGACTACCAGAGAGCCACACTCCAATCTTAAATTTGCCGGAAGCTTTTCACTGTGCACATTACATCCACACATCTGCTTCATCTGTGACAGTGACAACTTGTCACTGAAACTTTCTTCACAGTTAATGCAATTACGGCAACGATGTGTTTCCGAACCATAAAATTGTTGGTTCTGATTAATGCAACATGAGGTGAATAGAGTGGAAATATACAGCATTGTGGAAAACACTTGATATCTTTTTTAAGGGCTACCATTGTTTACTTATTTCTCAAGCCCGGACTTCCGATTACAAACCACTTAAACTGAAGTGAATCATGCTTTCTCTGATGATTTTACTGAAGATGCAGTTTTTAAACCTAAAATCCTACAACTCAATATCCTTCAGTAAGATTTTAACCATATGCAAAGAAAAATTACCATACATAATTGCAGAAGTGTATAGTTATAAATTATAGACAATTCCTGTTGCAGATTATCCATTATTTTGCATGTAACTTGACTGGTATGGTGAGACATTTATAATACTAAACTTCAATAGATTCCAGAATTAATGGCTCTAGTCATTTTGCGTCCCCTGATTTATTCATTCACTCATATAAACATAGTGAAACATTATGACAACAATATAATGGTAAGGATGAGCATGGGGAGGTTCCTACAAACCTAGAACTCAGGAGGTTTAGGCAGGAGGATACCTATAAATTTGGGGCCAACTTTGGATACCCATAGAATTCTGTGTTAGCCTGAGGAGGGTCTTTTTGATGAAGTATGCATTCTAGTTGTAGAGATGTCCCTTACATAAGTATTCACATATTAAGCATAAAGTGATGGGAGATGTCATTCTGTATATATGTTTCTCATACTGGTTAATGAATAAAGCACTGTTAGCCAATAGGAAAGGAGATAGGAGGGAATAGGAGACAAGGAGGAAAGAGGAAGTAGTAAGGAGAGTCAAGATGGAGAATCTGGAGAGAACAGAACCGCCATTCCTCCGCTCTCGGTAAGACCACATGGAAATGCATAGAAATGGGTTAATAATTAAGATAGAGCTAGCCGATAAGAAACTAGTAACAGGCCAACAGGATTATATCAAATACAGAGTCTCTGTGTGTTAGTTGGGGCTGGCGCATCGGCGGGACAAGACTGGCGGCAGGAGGAAAAACCTTACTTCTTACAATAAAGTACAACTGTCATGGGACCCTTAGAAAAAGTATACAGGGACTAAAGAGATGGCTCAGCCATTAAGAGTACTTACTGCTCTTGTAGAGGGCCTGGGTTCAGTTCTCAGCAATTACAAGGTGGCACAGTTGTTCCAGCTCCAGAGGATCTGACATTCTCTCTGGCTTCCTCCGCTAGCAGACAAACATATAGTGTATGAATCTATATGTAGGTGCACATACATGCACACATAAAAATAAGTATATTCTTTTATAAAAGGAAAAGTACAAAATGACATGGGAGTAACAATTAAAGTTTTTTATTGATACCTAAAGGATGAAAATTCTTTGTTGGGAAAAAGAGGGTAGAAATAGGTGGAGAGATTGCTCAGTGGTTAAGAATACTTGCTAATCTTGCAGAAGGACCTGGGTTCAGTTCCAGCCACAGAGTTGTAAGGTACGATGTGGATTCAGGGAAATGCAAGATCCTCTAGAAGAGAAACATGAACTCTTAACTCCTGGGATGTCTATCTAGCCCTTGTTTTTCTTTTTGAGACAGGCTTTCATTCTATAGCCTGAACTGGCCTGGACTCCTGATAATCCTTCTAACTCTATCACCGAAATACTATGATAACAGTAGTTCTTGTCCCCATTATCTTAAGAGTATCTGTAAGCATTGAAGAGTTTTAAGTCAGAGATGACTTATCAATTTTTTGCTCAAAAAAATTGCTTGGGCTAAGCTGGGGAACAGTCAGGGAAGAGAGAGAGAGAGAAGATGTAAGAAAGGGAAGCTGAGTGTGCAGCCTCTTTCCAGTTTAGTTTTTCATATACCCAGAAACTTCCAAAGGTCTTCATGAATCCCTTCCTTCTCCCCCTCTTTTTTCTTTTCTTTTCTTTTTTTTTTTATTGAAACAGGGTCTTATACTGTAATCCTGGCTAGTTTTCAACTTGATACATGGCCCAGACCAGCCTCAAATTTCAGTGATCCTGTGTTCCCAGAGTGCTGGGATTCTTGGTGAGTTCCACCACCTGTAGCACAAGCTACAGATGAAGGAGCCTCAATTGAGAAAATGTTTCCAGAAGATCAGAAAAGCCTGTAGGGCATTATCCTGATTAGTGATTGATGAGGGAGGGCCCAGACCATCGTGGATGATGCTGTCCCTGGGTTGGTGGTCCTGGGTTCTGTGAGAAAGCAGGTTGAGCAAGCCATGAGGACCAAACCAATAAGCAGTATCTTTCCATGGCCTTTGTGTCAGTTTCTGACTAGGTTCTTGCCCTGTTTGAGTTCCTGTTCTGACTGTCTCCAATGATGAAAAGCGGAAGCATAAGCCAAATAAACCCTTTCCTCTTTAGCGTTGCTTTGGTCATGGTGTTTCATCATAGCAACAGTAATCCTAACTAAGACACACCCTTGATGCAAATCCATTTTCATCAGCTGGAATATTTGTCTGTTTCCTCCAAAGGAGAATCCAGGCAAACACACAATTAAACTGCAGTAGCAAATGCCGACACAGACATGATCTAAAACTACAGTCCCAAGACTGAGGCAGGAGGATTACAATGAGTTCAAGACCACATCAATCTCCATAAAATCAAGTAAATAGATGCTACAAAGCAAATCATGTCTCAAACAAACAACTCAGATAAAACACAGTCCAGAGTCATCTTCCCCAAGAGTATCAGTGTCAGTCAACAATTCCTTAGTAGTATAGGGAGACATTAAAAAATAATAATAATTCTCCATGACTCATAGGGGTTTTCCCAAAGAAAAGCTTTCAGAATTAGGAAATCTATTAGTGTAATGAACATAATTAATAGATCAAAGGAAATAAACCACTTAGTCAAAAACAAGGCCAAAAGAAATGAACTGTCCACTATTGAGTGAATAATGCTTCCTTCCAGACAGATGGAAGGAGATGGTCTTTTTCATCACTTCTCAAGATTAAATTGCATCATCCTCATAGGGATGCTACAGCAACCTTGCCTTTAATATCAAGAATAAAAGAAGCATACATGCCCACTACCTTCACTTCAGTTACTGTAGTTTCTTAAGAATTGGATAATTAAGAGAGAGAGAAAGAGAGAGAGAGAGAGAGAGAGAGAGAGAGAGAGAGAGAGAAGCCTACAAGGGACTCATGTGTCTAATCTCAGCACTTGGGAAGTAAAGGCAGGATCAGAGTTCAGGGTCAGCTTCCACTTACTACATAGAGTTCAAGAATAGCTTGGTACATGATACCCCAACCAGTGGGGGAAAAAGGAAAGAGAGAAAGATGGGGAGGGAGGGAAGGAAGAAGGAAAGAAGAAAAGAGGGAGGAAGGAAGGGAGGGAAGGAGGGGGGAGGGAGGGAAACAACTAAACCAAGATGGTGGCTCATACTTGTAATCCCTCTGCCTGAGGCAGAACGGTTTTGTCTTTTGGTTTTAGCTCAGACTTGATGATGACAGCTTTAGTCTTGTCTGCCTCAAATTTCATTATGACTTTAGGCAATTGCGTGACTTTTCTGTGCCTTTGTGTGCTTATCTGTAAAGGTCCTGATAAAATGGGAGTGTTGGAGAAAGACTGTGACATCTGTCCTTGGTAGGAAGAGGCAGTAGAATATGGAATTCAAGGTCATACTAAGCTGTATGGTGAGTTTAAGGCCCTATTAGGCCACAGGAGACTCTACCTCAGCTTAAAAAAAGGAAGGGAGGGAGGAAGGAAGGGAGGGACAGGAGAGAATATCTGATCATTGAAAATAATATTATTGACAGCTGCTCATCTTGGAGTCAGCCTGTAACCTTATCAGTATTGGGAATGTGGGGTCATCATCAGCTATACAGTAAGTTCAAGGCCAGCCTGAGTTACAGAAAACCATGTCTCAAAAGGAAGGAAAAAAAATGGCTTGGTGTAGTAGTGCATGCCTTTTTTCCCAACACTGAGAAGGCTGGTGGCTCTCTGGAGTTCAAAACCAGCTTTGTCTACATGTAAGCCAGTGTAGTACATGGTGAGACCCTATCTTTACAAAATCCAACCCCAGAACTGTGGGACATGAGGCAGGAGACTAGAAGGGAGTTCAGAGTCAACACCTGGGTTACATTATGAAACCCAGCCTCAAGAAAAGAAAAATTAAGAGAAAGTGTTATTGTTGCAACCTAACATCTTTTAAGAGGAAAAGGAGACATTTAAGACCTGCAAGAAAAGCATATGTGTGCTATTTTTTGATTTTTTACATTTTGTATTTTTATGTAACTTACATTCATGTTTTCATCTTAAATATTCTTCCTTCTGTTTTTTTCTTTTTCTCTCTTCTTCTTCTTCTTCTTCTTCTTCTTCTTCTTCTTCTTCTTCTTCTTCTTCTTCTTCTTCTTCTTCTTCTTTTCTTTTCCTGAGATAGTCTCATATTGTTGCCCACTGGCTGGCCAGAGATCTGCCTGCTTTGCCTCTGAAGAGCACATGCCTGGTCCTTTACATTTTAAACATACGTGTGTGTGTTTGTGTGTGTGTGTGTGTGTGTGTGTGTATGTATGTGTGCTCATGTATGTATATGTACACATATGCATGTGTTTCTACACTCTTGTGGGAGTCAGTTCTTTCAACCATGTGAGTTGCAAAGATCAAATCAGCTCATCAGACTCAGTGGCAAGTGCTTGTATATACTGAGCATTCTCTTCAACCCCATATTCTAAATACAAATACATTTTTCTGCTTAATTGGATATTTTACATCCATTTTCTTAAAAAGATTCCTCTTTGTTGGGTATAGTGGCCCACCCCTATAATCCCAGCACTAAGGTGGTTTAGGCAGGAGGATGGCAAGTTCTTTCAAGCATAAAGATTAAGCCTCAAAGTTTTCACTGTCTACCATTGTATAACTTATATGTTGTACATATTTAATATGTAGAGATTTCATATAGAGAAGCCTACTATGATTCCCAAATCAATAATACAAAGGACATTAAAGTGCATATAGGGGACTAGGAATATAATTCAGTTGTATAGTGCTTGCTAGTATATTCAAGCTCCCAGGTTTGGTCCTCATTACTACGAAAACATGAAGAAGTAATTCAATAAAAATGGAAAAGTTGTGATCATCCTTTCCCTTAAACAAATGAAGCGTAGGGGCCTGCCTCACACAGGGATCACATACCAAACCCTTCCATGTGTGATTCCTGTTTAACACATCAACACATCTGGTGCCTGACAGTCACTCAAAGTTTACAATGCTAGATGTATTCTAGGTGTCTCACCTGTGTTATATCTTACTCCTACTAAAAATCAGAAAACTAAAACACAAAACACTCAGGTAATCTTTCCTAGACCAGGCAACAAGTCATTAGCTGAACTTGAACCCAGAGCCCTCCCATCCATACAGGTTCCCACTAGTAGGCATTGTTGGCAGAAGAGAGGGTAAATATTTAAGTCTCATGTCTGTAACTCACTGCGTGTGTGGCCTTCATCCTATCTGGGCTCTGGGTCATGATCTACAGAGCAGTCTGAATGACGATGAAGTTCAGATAAGGCTGTTTGATGAATTCTTTATTCTCCCCACCATACCTTCTTTCTACAGATACTCATCAGTGCTGTGATTTAAAGAAGGAATTGTAAAGATTCAGGCATTACGCTGGCCTGCCCATGTCACCTGGCAGAAAGCACTCAGGCAGTACTCTGGTCAGCCCAGGGTTCCATGAATATTAGTCTGCAGGCAGGTGCAAAGGACCCCTTTAAAAGTCAGACCCCCTGCCCACTTACGCTCTCTTTTTGCTTTCTCTTCCTCTCTCCTGCTTTCAGTTGGCCACCAGCTATCCCCTTCTCTCCCACTCTCTCCTCTTCTCTTCTGTTCCCGGTGCCTCTATTTCTCTTCCCTTCTCCCTCACTCACCTTACCCTTACCTGCTATGCAACCTGCTATGCTCTCCCACGTGGTCCCTTACCTTGGGACCCCACTCACTCGGGACTACCTCCCCCCCTCCACCTTTTATTCTTATAACTGGAACAAAAGAACAAAAGGAATGATATTTTCATAATAATAATAATGGCATTGCAGTATTCTCTTGGTGAACTACAATAAACATTTGATACCAGGTATTTTTTCTGTATTAATTATTACCGGTGTAAGAGTGACCATGGTAAAGAAAAAGAGGGTTAAACTCTGGCTTACTTTCTCCTTCTTTCTTTCCTCCCTCCCGCCCTTCTCCCTTCCCTCTCTCCCTCCCTCTCTTACTCTCTTCTTTATTTCTGGTCAAACAATATGAAAGAAATAATATTTTATGGCATAGGTTGTTATATTAGCTTACTTTAGTTTGACTGAGAGACCTGTCTCAAGGGGATAGGGTGCAGAGAAGTAGAACAAGACTCCTGATGTCCTTCTCTGATGAGTGCTGGCACCTTAACATATGTGCCATGCATATGATACACACACACACACACACACACACACACACACACACACACACACACACCATAGGTCCATGTAAATTCTGACAACCTAAGTTCTCTTCTCAAAACCCACATAGAGGTGAAAGGAGAGAACTCATTGGACTCCACAAAAGTTGTCCTTTGACCTCCACATATAGGTCATGACAGGTGCTCCATGCCCCTCATAATAATAGCAATTAAAAAAGAAACCTAAACTGTACAAAAAATTTAGCTAAGTGTATAGGGATTACTTTAGATAAAATTTTGGAAATAGCATTAACAGTTTATCTCCACATACCTTCAAAATTAAATGTGTCTACTAAGTTATTTTTATAACATTTAATTTTTTTAATTTTTTTTTGAGGCAAAAAAAATTTAGCCTCAAAAAATTTAGCCTACAGCCAGGCTGTCCTGGAACTAGTTATGTAGTTGAGAATAACCTTGAACTCCTGATCTTCCTGCCTCCTCCAACCCCTAAGGGCAGGGATGCCAGGCAGATGTCAGTGCACTAGGCTTTTAAAAAATTCTTAAGTGAAAATATTTGATAAGGAACTTAAAAGTTAGAGGTTGACATCTTCTTTAAATAGACTTTTTCCATTTGTTGCTAAAATAAATGACATTCAACACTTCTAAGTAAAAACAGCTGATTTGCAGACCCAGCTTGGACTGAAACGTCAATGGAAGAACCTAAATTTAAAAGCATAATGGATCAGGGCAAAGTCATGATGAACCACAAAAAGGAACCATGTTCTGGCCATCCAATGTTTTGTTAGTCAATAATTATCTCTGAAGAAAGTAATTTTTTTCTAATAACTAATAGCCCAAACATTGATCTGTAAACACTTTAGCCAGGTGGTGGTGGCCCACACCTTTAATCCCAATACTTGGGAGGCAAAGGCAGGTGGATCTCTGAGAGTTCAAGGCCAGCCTGATCTACAGAGTGGGTTCCAGGACAAGCTCCAAAGCTACAGAGAAACCTTGTCTCAATCTGCAAGTACTTTAGAGATCCAGAAGTTCATGGCTGCCACTGTGGGGTCTAATGCTGTTTTGGTCACTCACCTGTGTTACAAAGCAGAGGTTTTGTTTAGCACTATGGTACCTATGGCAAAGTGGCTAAAAGAGGGAAGATATTTGAATGTAGGTATTTGAGGGGAATAATAGAACTCTCAGGTTTTGTCTGTGGGTCTTACTGGAGACAATGCCATTTCCTGCCTTGTAACCTCCATATCCTTCTACTCATCTGCTTCATTTGGGGCTTGCATAGCCCTGCATTTTAGTAGGGCAGTACAGAGTGCCAGTTAACATTCTATGAGTTCAGGGCAGTCCTTGGGAGTTCCTTATCTTTATAGCAATGTTGAACAAAGAAGAAACTGAGGCATAATCAATGTAAGCATTTTTCCAAGGCTGTAACAGCATACACTTCCTTGTCCAAGGCCATAAGCCTCTTTCAGGCTAAATGCTTGTCTTCTGTAAACAACACGCACCTAAAGGTGGGTGCTTGATAGAAACAGAATTGAAATATTTTGTGTGAAAAAAGGACTTTGCGAACACATCCCCCATGGAGGGATAACTGCCTTAATCTAGAGACAGGAGAGAAGCCCTAGTCCCTACTTCACATGACCTGTCAGACCTACATGACCCCAACTGGATGGCATTCCCCTACATATGGAATTGGGGTGGGGGGATGGGAGGGGAGGGTGGTTAGAGTTCATGTGAGAGGGCAGAGAGGGTAAAAGGGAAAAGGAGGGAGGGAAGGAGAGAGGGAGGGAGGGAGGGGGAACTGGGATCGACATGTAAAATAATACATTAAATTAAAAAAAAAAAATGCTTTGACTCCAAAATTTAAGTTCAAGGACAAGTTACTGGGGAAAAGGATTTCTATTTTTGTTTCCACAGAAAATGAAAAGCTGTGGATTCCTTCCAGACTAATGTGGTTTGATCAAGCCAGGCCCCCTGAAACAGAATACCAGGTGATCCTACATTCAAAACAGATGGACAAAGCAGCCTTGCAGACTACAGCCAGGATTTCTGAATCTTCTTCGAATCCCCCATGACAGCTCCCCTTACCAGCAGGAAGTAGTTTGGAAAGAACGATGCCCAAATTCCCAAATATTGTCTATAAATGTTTGTTTTCATTTAAATGGACTTGGTTATATAAAATAAAAAAAATAAAAAAAGAAATATTTTTTGTGAAACAAAATTGAGCAAAAGAAATGCAATGGCACACCCCTGTGATCCCAGCACTTGGGAGGCTGAGACAGGGGAGTCAGGAATTTAAGCCAGTCTGGACTAACCAGACCCCATCATTAAAAACAACAATGAATTAAAGTATGCTGGTAAGAAATCCTTGGTAAGATAGGAGGGAAAGTATCCTATTTTACAATGAGAATTAGGCATTTTTATCAACTAAATGTAGTAATTTGTTTTACATTTATTATCTATTTGTGTGCATGGCTATTGGGGCAGGGCGGGTGTGCACTTGTAGAAGTTGGTTTTCAACTTCCCCCATGTGGGTTCTAGAATCAAATTCAAGAGACCAGGTGGGTGGAAAATACCTTCACCATCTTCCTGGCCCATTTTAGTGTGAACTATAACTCACCCCTTGACACTTAGATTTGTAGACTTATATATTTATTTTTATTCATTTGCAAATGTTAATGTAGGCTACTGAACTATAGTTATGATATCTCATAAAAGTAGTTCTCAGACTAAAACTATCTTGGCTAAAACTGGTCTCTGGACCAGCCTTAAATTCCCATACAATGTGATTGTGAGCTACAGGTTGACTGCCTAACCCTTTAACTGTTATCTCTCCACTTCTGTAAGCAAGGCTTGAGTGTGAGTGTTGCAGATTTCCAGCACTGCTTTTCTGTATATGTCACAACTGCATTTTTTTTTTCCCCTTAAGAACTCCAGCCAGGAGTTGAGCTGCTTCTGGCTAATTTGTTTGGGACAGTCTTGCCAGCAGTTAATACAGATTCTGATTTATTCAGGCCTCTTGGGAGTTTTTCTTTTCAAGTACCACGTAACATTATTTAATTGCATGCCCCCTAGTTTAATTTGTCTTTTGATTGGTTGGTTTTTTTTTTGTGCACACTAAAAAGTGTAGAAATATTTAACATTTCCCTTACCCTTCACTCAGGAATATGAGACCCTGTTCCTCTTCCACATCCTCCAGATCTCCAGAATCTGTACGATGTACATATATTCAATTACTTTTGTTGAGGCAGATTGCTTTAATGAGGGTTTCCTGTAACCTAGAGTCACCTTGAATTTACTTTGTAGCTGAGTATGGACTTGAACTCCTTATCTTCTTGCCTCCACCTCTCAAGTGCTGGGACTACAGATACATGCTGCCATGCCCAGTGGAATTGTTTGTGTGTGTGTAGCTTTTAGGATTTGTTAAACAAGAAATTTATAGTGAGACAAGTTCCAAGGGAAATGGCTAAAGGCTCCATCTGAAGAGTACTGGCAAAGATTTTGACCATTCCATGTCTTATATCCCCTGCATTAGATGTCAGACAGAGTTTCAGCCACCATGCAATAACTCCAACAGCTTCTGTAACAACTACCAGTGACATTGGGGGGGGGGGAAAGACATTTAATAATGTTGATGCCTTGGGTGTGAAACTACTATATAAAATGTATATTAATACATTTTATTTTTATTTAAATTTAAAGTTAATTTCACAGAAAATAGACCACATTTACTCCACAAATATTTACTAATATTTACTGTGACCCAAATACCAAGCACTTGGAACATAATACTGAGCAAAACAGGCTAAAATCTTATCTTCATGGAATTGATATCTTTTGTAGAAAAGAGAGATATAAAACATACATACTCAGGAACAAAGAAATAAAATTAAATTTGGCACATTCCATGCTGATAAACACTAACAGTAGATCTGGATAGGTCATAAAGTTGTTCATCCCCATAAAAAACAGTGAAAAGTCTCAGTGTGTAGACCAGGCTGGCCTCAAACTTAGAGAGATCCACTTGCCTCTGCCTCCCGAGCCCTGGGATTAAAGTGTGTGCCACCACCACTCTGGTTTGTAGGTTTTTATATGATTTCCTTATGTTTGTTTGTTGTGACAAAGCTTCACTAATTTTGATTGGAAAATATTTTTGGCTTTTTGTTTGTTTGTTTTTGTAATGAAGATAAATTGATTTTTTAGTGTGGTGATATGAAAAAATCCAGGGGAAAATCAGACATGTGGCTTTTGTGATTCATGTAAGAGGACAAACATGACTGTGTTCCTGAAGTCATGAGAGGACTGTGAGACAGGAAGGCTGCTTCTAGAAAAAGAGAGAAGGTGACTTCACTGGGAAGTTCTTTGTGGATGCATGATGAGGACCTGAAGGGATGAATTCCTTAACTGTTTTACCTTAGGTAGAGTGAAGATCTAGTAGAAAAGGAAATGGACTTCCCATGTGTGCTCAAAGCAAGTGTATCTGCGCTATTTAAAACCACTACATTCAAGCTTGAAGCTTTTCTCCAACAATTATGAAAAGCCAGCCAACAAGCATGCAATGCCGTTAACAAAGGCTGCTTCCTTACAGCCACACAGATGCAGAGGTGGGATAGATAACAAAGAATAGCCAAACTCAGAAGCCATTACTTATAGGTTGAGGTTGCTTTGAAAATAAAGCTTACTAGGGGGTCTAGAAAGAAAGAGTGCCTATACAGTTCCAGTGACCACATGCCCACAATAGCTTCATCTGAGTTACATTACTGCCACAATCAAAGAATACACATATTAGTTCTCAAATCTGTAGTGCACACTACGGTTTATTTTACACTTGAAGGGACTATTTTACACCCAAGGGTGAAACCCTGTAGTATACTGCCTCTTCATAATTGGTGTCTGAAGTTCTCAGAAAAAGAAAGCACAGTGTTGTGTTCGATCGCACAAGTCTGAATAGCAGATTTGAATTTCCCATGTCTAAGCAGATTTCTGCAGTCAGAATCTTGTCGGTTATTTATCTGGGATATTTTTAGTCCCTTTAATAGCCATTCATTATCCACACCTGTGGAGACAACGCCTTAGCATCCTTTTGAGTAGCACGTAAAACCCATTAAAATGTTTTTCTCAGCAGACCACCAGATTCCACCAACTCAAAAGCTAAGAATGTCATCAGATAGCAACTAAAACTCATAGCTTCAGTTGGTCTTACTTTGCCTTAGGCCAAGTAACTTTACAACTAAAAGTTAGGTAAGTACCTTGATTTTTGTCTTTCTTTGTTCTGGAAGTAATAGTTTCGTGTAGTGCACCCATAGAACAGGATATTAAGGGAAAAAATTACTCTTCCCTTAGGGTCAGGTGAGTCATATTGGACTCAGAATAAACCATCTCCTTTTCCCCTAGAGATAAGAGCTATTTTACATCCGCATTCACTTAGTAATATGCATTTGAATTCCTCATCCTCTTTTTGTAGATGAGACCTCATTTCCTATTATGTCTGAATAATATCTCAGTGCCATAGTCTATTGGTTGTACTTCTCAAAATTAAATTGAGGTGGAAAGTAGCAGGGGCCTGGTAGTAACACCGAATTGCCAAAGGCAAGATGATAGCCGTTAACATAATGGGCAACATAGACAAAGCCGTGTCCATAGTGGTGTGACTATAATGATCAGCACAGGCATGATCTTTATAGTGGTATGACGTGTATAGACCTTTGGGAAATGGCTTATCAATCATGGTGTTTTCAGGTATGAAATAGATGAGAAGCTTGCTGCATTTTTGTTTGATCTGCATAAGCTGAAGAATTCCCAAACAAATTAAAGAAAGGCTCCATTGAACCCTGTCATAAAGGAATCCCAGCCCAGGAATCAATTTCAAGACTAGAATCAGTTTGTAGACCCAGAACCCTTTGAATGAAGAGATGTGGGCAGATTCCCCTGAGCAAGGACCTTGATAAACTTCCTAAGAGGTATTACTGTTAACCTTTCTTCAGTCCTTCCCCAGGGAGACATTTTACAAGGATAACTGTACACTGGAAGAAAAAATCCAATCAGACTTTCTGGGCTCTACTGAGTAATGATTCTGAATTGACACTGATTCCAGGAGACCCCAAGAAACACTGTGGTTCCAGTTGGGAATTAATGAAAGTTTGGATGATGTTTGCCATAGCGTAGGTTCAATAGGTTCCTGAACTCATCCAGTGGTTACTTCCCCAGTCTAGAATATATAATTGGGATAGATATATTTAGAAGTTGGCACAATTCTCACATTGGTTCCTTGACTTGGAGTGAGGGTTATTATGTTTGGAAAGGCCCAGTGGAAGCCTTTAGAGTTGTTGCTGCCGGGGAAAATAATGAAAACAGTACTGAATCCCTGTCAGAGATACAGAATAGGTACTAGAGGAAAGTAGATATAAATACCCAAGGTCATGTGAACAATTGCAGAAACGGGAGTTACAATTAGCATTGGTGTTTTTGTCATATTTGTTAAGAATGTTGTTTGTACACATAGTTCTGTTTTCTTTCCTTGATGCCTTTCTTTCATAATATAACATGAATTAAGGGGTTGGAATTGGTCTATGGTGGAATACTGGGCAGACAAAATGGAAGCAAGCTGGATGCAAGTTGGGTCTGGCCCCAGGTAAACATTCCCTTCCCTACAGAGGTAAACACTTTAAATAATGTCCAAATTTGCTTCAAAGTTAATACAGAAAAAACCAGATGTAGGATATATATATTATGGGTGAAACTGAATTGGACTTTGAGCTACGAGATTAATAACAGATGACTAATTGTTAAAAAAAATACAATATCAGTGGTTATCATATTTAAGTTTTGAGATACTAAAAGAATACTACTTAATCTAAAAATTATAATGTCTTTTTAGTTAGTTGTACAATGTTAGGCATAATTATGCCCTGGTTAAAGATATATTTGTGATTGTACATGGGATAGCTATATTATGTGGATATTAAGCATGACATAAAGATATGATTGTGTGTCAAGTTGCCAAGGACTGGCCTTGTGATGGCTATACTTGGTTAATTTGTTTGTGTGTAGAATTAACTAAAACCTAAGTGGCATGGTGTACTTGTAAGGAATTTTTATTCTTAATTAAATCACTTGAAGATAGAAGACCCACTTTTAATCCCGATCGTTTGAGGTGGGAAGATATACCTTTAATCTGGGCCACAACTTTTGGTGGCAATCTATATAAAGGACATGGAAGAAGAAAGCTCTCTCTCAATCTGCCTGCAGTTACTCTGGCTGCTGGCATTAGAGCCTATTTCTTTGGGGTTCCTGCATACTCTGCAGACTAGCAGAGACATTCAGCCTCGTAGATTGAACAACTGCTGAATTCTTGGGCTTCCCATATATTCCCAGAATGTATGTATGTATGTACATACATATATATGTACATATAATCTGTTCTGTTCCTCTAGAGAATCCTGACTAATGCAATACTCTTATGAAGTCAAGTAGGACTATTACAGTTTGATACATTGTATTTAATACTGTAAGCAAGCTTTTGCCTGTGTATTTTCATTTGCTTATAATTATATTTATGATCCAGCAAGGCTCATACGTTGGGTAAAGGTGTTGGCTTCATAAGCCTAGAAAGCTGTGTTCTGTTACCAGAACCACATAAAGGTGGAAGGAAAGAACTGACTCGGTAGTGTTCTCCTCTGACCTCCACACTTGCACTACTTGAGGCACTCATCCTTCACAATAGCCACAAATAATATAAACTGTTGTGGGGTAACTCTAACCCAGAAAGTGAAAGATGTGTATGATAAGAACTTCGAGTCTTTGAAGAAAGAAATTGTAGAAGATATCAGAAGACGGAAAGATCTCCCATGTACATGGATCTGTAAAATCATCATAGTAAAAATGGTCATCCTACCAAAAGCAATCTACAATTCAGTGCAATCCTCAGCAAAATTTCAACATAATTCTTTACCAACATTGCAAGGACACTACTCAAATTCAGATGAAAAAACAGAAACCAGGATAGTTAAAATATTCCTATGCAGTAAAAAGAACTTCTGGAGGTCTAACCATATCTTATTTCAAGCTGTATTATAGAGCTATAGTAATAACAACTGCATGGCATTGCCATAAAAACAGACAGGTTGATCAATAGAATAGAAATGAAGACCCAGACATCAATCTACACACATAGGGACAACTGGTTTTTTTTGTTGTTGTTGTTGTTTGTTTGTTTGTTTTTGTTGTTGTTTTTGAAGAACCCAGAAATACACTGGAAATAAGATAGCATCTTCAACAAACAGTGCTGGTCAAACTAGATGTCAGTATGTAAAAAAATGCAAATAGATCCATATCTATTACCCTACACAAAATTCAAGTCTAAGTGGATCAAAAACCTCAACATAAACCCAGGTACACTGAACCTAATAGAAGAAAAGGTGGGGAATAGCCTTGAACACATTGACACAGGAGACAACTTCCTGAACAGAACACCAATAACGCAGACGCTTATATTGACAATAAATGGGACCTCGTGAAACTGAACAGCTTCTGTAAGGCAAAGACACTGTCAATAAGACAGAATGGCAGCCTACAAAATAGGAAAGGCTTTCACTAACTCCACATCTGTTAGAGGGTTGACTTCCAAAGGACATAAAGAACTCAAGAAACTAGGCATCAACAAACAAAATAATCCAGTTTTTAAAATGGGATACAGATCTAAACAGAGAATTCTCAACAGAAGAATCTCAAATGGCTTGGAGACATTCAAAGAAATGTTCAACATCCTGAGCCATCAGGGCAATGCAAATCAAAACAACTTTGAGATTCCATCTTATACCTGTCAGAAGGACAAAACTCAAAAACACAAGTGACAGCTCATGCTGGTGGGGATGTGGAGTAAGAGGACACGCCTCCATTGCTGGTGGGAGTGCAAACTTGTACAGCCACTATGGAAATCAATATGGAAGTTCCTCAGAAAATTGGAAACATCTACCTAAACAGCTACATCATTCTTGGACAGACTCAAAGGACACTCCATCCTACCACAAGGACACTTATTCAACTATTTCATAGTGGCTTTATCATAATAGTCAGAAACTAGAAACCTAGATGTTCTTCATCTGAAGAGCAGATAAACAAAATGTGGTACATTTATAATGACATCATGAAATTTTCAGGCAAATTGGTGGAACTAGAAAAACAAACAAATAAGCAAACAAAAAACAACAAAACAAAACAAAAAAAAAAGGAAAAAAACATTCTGAGCAAGGTAACCCAGACCCAGAAAGACAAACATGGTATGTACTCACTTATAAGTGGACATTAACTGTTAAGTAAACAAAATCATGCTATAATCTATAGATACAGGAAGGCTAAGTAACAAGGACAGCTCAAAGGGGGATGAAAGGCTTTCCCTCAGAAGGGGAAATGGAATAGATGTTGTGGCTGGACAGGGGCAGGTTGGCATGGGGAACTGAAGGGATCAGGTGGGAGTGAGAGATTTGGAAGGAGAGTGTACTGGGAGAGGTGACTGGAACTGAGAAGCATTGGGGGGGGGATAATGTGGAAATCTAGTGCAATGGAAACTCCCTGGAATCTTCAAGAATGACCCTATTGAATACTGGTAATAATGAGGGATCTGAAGCCTGAACCAGCCATCTTCTATAACCAGGCAAGCTTTCCAGGAGTGGGACTGGGATATCAACCAAGCCACAAAGACTTTGACCTCAGTCTTCTCTGCCTCCAAGATATATGCTGGGGTAATGGTGGAGCAGAATTTGTGAGGGTTGCAACCAATAAACTGGCCATCTCCTATAACCAGGCTAGATTTCCATTGGAGGGTTTGGGTCACCAACCTTATCACATAGCCTTCAACCTACAATCTGTCATGCCTACAAAATGTGCTGGAAAAGAAATGGGAGTGGCCAACCAATGACTAGGACAGCTTGAGATCCAGGCCATGAGAGGGAGCCCATACCTGACACTGCCTGAAGTGCCAGAACCACAAAGCTGGATATCCCAGAGACCTAGGATAAAACCAAACATGATTGGGGGGAAAACAAAGAAAAAAAATCAACAAAATGGTTACTGATACTCTGCTATACTCATAGATCAGTGCCTAGCCCAGTTGTCATAAGAGATGCAGATCCATAGCCAAACACTAGGCAGAGCCAGAAGAACCTCATAGAAAGATTGAAGGAACCAGAGGGGTCAAGGACACCATGAGAACACAGCCCACAGAATCAACTAAGCAGGGGTCATAGGGGCTCACAGAAACTGAGGCAAAATATAGGGATCCTGTATGGGTGGGATTAGGTCCTCTGCATATAGCTAATGGTTGTGTAGCTGGGTGTTCTTGTTGGGCTGCCAACAATGGGAGTAGGGAGTGTCTCTGACTCTTTTGCATGCTCTAGGGACCCTTTTCCTCCCACTGGGTTACCTTGTCCAGCCTTGACATGAGATACATGAGATATGTGCCTAGTTGTGTTGCAAATGTGTTCAGCTGATATCCCTGGGAAACATGCTCTCTTATTTTTGTTTGTTTGTTTGTTTCTTTATTTATTTATTTTGAAGGGAAACATAAGGTGAGTAGATATGGGGAGAGGGGAGATGTGGAGAGGACTGGGGAAAAGTGGAGGGGGAGGAAACTGCAGCCAGGATATAATGTATGAGAGACGGGTAAAGGAAAAAAAATGTGTGTGTGTGTGTAATTAATATATATATATATATATATATGTATATATACATATATATATGAAACATTATTAAATAAGAAAGATGTATCATAAATAATTCCTCTTGGTCATAACACATAACATAATTAATTATGTTTTCAATTGCTTGACTTGAATTTTTAATGTTTGTATTTAAAAGTTTATTCATTTGCTGTGTATAAGTGTTTTAATTGCATTTTGTTTCTTCCTGTGTTTTGTTTGTGGGCCATGCATGTGCCTGGTACCCTCAGAGGTGGCAAGAAGAGGATGTTGAAACCCTGGAGCTGGAGTTACAGGTAGCTGTAAGAAGTAGTGCAGGTGTTGGAAACCAATGTCGGGTCATCTGGGAGAGCAGTCAGTGCTCTGAACCATCATCTAAGCCATCTCTCCAGCACCTGTGTTTAATAGTCTTGGATATTCATGCTGTAGTTGTCTTTGTGATGTCTTTGTCGACTTCAATGTGAAGGTCACACTAGCCTTATAGACTGAGCTAGGAAGTAGCACCTCTAGTTCCACTGTTTGACAGAGGTTGTAGATTGTATTGAAGTGATATATGTTCTTTAAGTGTTTGGCAGAGTTCACCAGCAAGCCCGTGAAGGCCTGATTCTTTCTGTTTGGCAGGGTTATTATTCATTCAAATGACTGTTCTCTTCTAACATGAGGTTTTATAGAATTTGCTTTCAAAAATTTGGTACATGGGGCTACAGAAATGGCTTGGTGTTTTAAAAAGTACTGACTGCTCTTCTAGTGGACTCTAGTTCGATTTCCTGCACACACAGAGTGGCTCACAACCTTCTGTAACTCCAGTTATAAGTATTATGATGCCTACTTCTGGTCTCCACAGGCAACACTCTGGCACATAGAATACAGGATACACATTAAACAAATACTCTCTCTCTCTCATGTATGTGTGTAAAATTGGTACAGGGGTTGGGAAGATGGCTCTGTGAGTAAGAATACTTGTCTTGCAAGCATGGGAACCTGGAGCTGAATCTTCAGCACCTACTTGAAAAAACTGGACATGGCTGCAAGTATCAGTAACTGGCTGGAAGAGGCAGGAGGACCCAAGAACTCATTGGCCAAGCAGCCTAGTCCCAAAAGCATGTTTTTTTTTTTTTTTTTTTTTTTTTTGTTCTGTTAAATACCCTGTTTCAAGGAAACAAGGGGAAGAGCAATAAGGAAGACATAGACATCCTGCTCTGACCTCCAAAAGAGGAAGACAAATGTCATGTGCTCTGATGTCCAAATGCACACAGGAGGGACCTGCACACTCATCTCAAGGCACTATATCCATACATCACATACCATATACACAGAGGGAGGTCAGGGGAAGAAGAGGTTGGTACATTCCATTGAAAGCATAAAAGCTGTCAACAGTAATTTTTAATAGTGTATCAATTTCATTGTTGATTGTTTGAGGCAAGGTCTTGCCATGTCACCTTGGCCTGCCTGAACTCACTATGCAGACCAGGCTGGCCTCTAACTTGCAGCATCCCTCCGTCTTTGACCGTCTTGTTCATAATATACTTTTATTATCTTCCTGATGTCCATGGTTTCTGAACTGACGGCATCCTCTTTCTGAGGTCTTTATGATTTGGTTATTTTCTGTCTCTTTTTCTTTGTTGGGCTGGCTAGAGACATCACTTTTATTGGCCTTTCAGAAGTCGCCTCTGTTATGTTGACTTTTTCTATTAATTTCCTGGCTTTACTCTCACTGGAATTCTTTCAAATTTCTGTTGTTTCTGTTCTTCTGTTACTTTGAATTTAACTGCTCTTTCTACTCTGATAAAGTGGGAGCCTTGAGTTTTGATTTTTAGTCGTTCCTTCCTCACCTATGCATTTAACGCCAGAACTTCCAGCATTGATTTCCCTAAATTTTAACCATTTCAAGTTGTACTTTCATTTGATTCAAAATATTTTTTAATATCCTTTGAGCTTCCACTCTAAAGCCTACATTATTAAAATGCAACTTGTGATCTCCAACTACTTGGGGATTTTCCAGATATCAGTGATTCATTCTACTTTTTACTTCCCCCTTTCCCCTCCTGTTTTGTTCATTTTTTAAAAGGCAGGGTCTCATAGGTAAGACCCAAACTCTCTATGTAGTCAAGGATGACCTTGAAGTCCTCATCCTCCTGTCTCTACCTCCTAAATACTGGGATAAGAGGCATGCATTACTATGCCTGTTTTATTACACTTGGTGATTCATATTTATATTTAATTTATCCATAGCCTGGGATATATATTGTATGATCACTATTTTTAAGTGTGTTAAGGTGTTTTATAGCCTGGAATGTGGTTTATCTTATTGGATGTTTCATGTAACTTAGAACAGCGTTTATACTGCTGTCCTTGACAAAACTGTCATAGATGTTAATAATGTCTATTTTATTTGTAGTTACACTGACTTTGGTTATCTCCTTTATATTATCTGCCAAATAGACCTGTTGATTTCTGATAAAGGAGTACTTCAGTGCCCAGCATTTCTGTCTCCCTGGAGTTTTTATTCATTTGGCCTCATGTATATCAATGCTCTAATGTTTTGTTTTGTTTTTTTTTTTTTTTTTTTTTGTATATAAGGATCATTATACCTCCTTGGAGAATTTACTATCTTATCAAATACTATACTCTTGTAGTGGCATCTTGTTCCACCAGTGGACTTGGAGTGGTGGCTGCAGGTGTGCTGATGTGACCCCGTATAAGGAAGAGGAGGGGCTGTCTTTCTCTCTTGGGCTGTGGTAGAACATCTGGAATGGCAGAGACTGCGTCTTCAGGAGCAGGAAAACAGAGGCAATGTGAGTGTTCCTCTAATAAATACCTGTTAATCAGTTATCTGGGGTTTGTGGACTTCCTTAAACCCGCCATCATACTCTTCTTTATTCCTCCTAATTTTTCTTTGCTTTAAAGAGTGCTCTATCTAAAAGTAAACACAACTATTTGGCTATTGCTTGAATTAAGAAGTATGTCCTTATTAGCCAGGTGGTGGTAGTGCATGTCTTTAGTATCAGCACTTGGGAGGCAGAGACAGTCAAATATTTGAGTTTGAGGCCATCCTGGTCTACAGAGTGAGTTCCAGGATGGCCAGAGCTACACACAGATACCCTGTCTCAAACAACAACAAAAAGTTACTTATTTTTAGTACATGAATAAACTTTAAATCTATAAAAAAAAAGTTATAAAACTAGAACCAAAAATCTACCTAACAATCTAATCTACCCAGCATCTTAGGGGGAAAAAAAAAAGTTGCTGAAAATTCAAGTAGCAGAAGAGGGCAGTAAAACTCAACAGAATGTTCTCAAAGACATAAATAGGCTTTCTTATTTTCCTTTAGAGTGTCTCAAAAAATTTCAGACTCTAAGAAAATATATTTTGTATAACACACACACACACACACACACACACACACACACACACATATTTTGTATAACACAGACCTAAATGTACAGAGAAACACTAAATTTCTTCACAACTTACAGCTATATAATGAAAATCTTAATAAGCTACATCGTTATCATTATTCTTTGCTATATGAAACAGGATAAACCATCTTGATTTGGGGACATCTTATATCCTCCTGTAATCAGTATTAGAAATATACCTATGTATTTTGCTCCAGCATCCCAGATGTGCTAAAGCAAACAATTACAAAATGTTTTCCCTTATTTGGACTTCCTTTCAAAACTGCTCTTGTCCTCAAGGGCCAAGTTTCTTCCTGAATTCTTGTGTAACTCAATAGCTACCCCTCCACCCCTGCCACAATCTCTTTAAGAGCATCAGAATATACTTCTCTACATAGCAGCTGTACAACTAACATCAGAAGATGATGGGAGTGTTCAAAATCAATTCAAGATTACACTGTGAGGTCTGAGTACCCTGTCAAAAGTTAGAGTTGAAATCAGTAATTCTAACAAACTTAGCTTTAGCACACACAATCCTCTCAAAATAAAACAGAAACCAAGAACTGCTTAAAGGAACTATCAAAAATGAAAATGGTCTGTGTATTTGGTTGAAATTTCACACAGGAATCAGTGTAAAAGGTTGGGAGTGCCAGAAATGGAATGATTAAACATGACTAGAACAAAGAGCTGGATGAGATGGAATTTTAGTCACTATGCCTCATGTAGAATCAAATTAGCACACACGAAGCAAACACTTGAAAAAAATTCCATGAGTATTTTTAATTTCTCCAAGACTTCCACAGACTGAGGTATTATGTATAGTTTTCTAAGGGTTGTTTCTCTCTGGTTTTCCCCCATTGCTTTCCTTTCTCTCTTTAAATTTTTATTTGGTTTGTTTTGAGCTGGGGTCTTGCTGTGTTGCCCAATCTACCTTAAAACATTTTCCTGAGAAAATAGTTTAATTTCAGACTGTGTGTCTTGTTATCCTCCATTCATGCTAAGAACATCAAAATTTAATTGATTTCTTCAGTTTCCTTACTTTCTTATTTTGCTTGTTTTTCACTATTCCATCCTCATATACTCCTCCCTGGCCACCATCAAACAGCAGAATGATATCCAAAACTGTCAAAAATCACCTTTCTATGCAATTGATTTCTTCTCAAACAATGTTTGAAAGTTAGCCAGAATAAGGCTAATTATGGAAACTTAAGTATTTTCTTTTGATCCATTGCTATAACACACCTTCTTGAAAAACGTGGAGAGAAAAAGAAAAGAAGTACATCTTAAGAAAAGAATTCTTTTTTAATGATATATCCCGTGAAAAAAGAGTTGTTGACTGAAATGATAAAAGCAATGCCCTGGGCACTTAGCATTCCGATGAAGTGAAGCTCAGAATCTGTCCTTTGCAAACACCGGTGCTAGGGGCTGGCTAGGTCTGTGGAGCCTGGAGGCAGTTCTGTGACGGACTTCACCCTACCCCCACCAGTACGCTTGTGGACCCTGACAGCAGCATTCTCAGTTCATTAAAAAAAAAAAAAAAAAAAAAGGTAGCTGTGTGTGCGCTCCGAGCAGCACGCACATCAGGCCGTCCCAGCGGGGGGCGGCGCGGGGATTCCCTGAGTTCCGACCTCGGATCCGGGAGAGAAAGCGTGACATCCCAGCTCTCCTCTGTCTCCACCTGGAGCACGGGATTCGGGACTGGGAGGAAGCCGGAGTCCCCAAAGAGAGCCAGCGTGGGCGCGGGCACAGGAATCGCTCGGGGCGCCTGGAGGGATGCGAGAGGGCGGCGCAGTTCTCTTGGCACCACCTGGGGCAGCCTAGGGCAGCTTCCCGGCTTTCCTCGTCTCCATTTGCGTGGGTAAGAGCCCTGCCCCCACCCGCCTTGCGCAACTCCCCGAAGCGAAGGGGGTGGGGGAAGGCTATTGGGGGTAGGGGAAAGACTGGGCGGAAAGAACCAGTCACCACGGCGTCACGTGGGGCCTTTTTCAGGCATAAAAGCAAGGTTCTCCCTGTTAGCAGCCAGTTGTCAAACTGCAAGTGGAGAGCTCCAGGAGTGTCAGAAGACTGCCCACGAAGGAACTCAGCACTGCGTCCCTTCAGCTCAGCCACCTCTGCCACCACCGCCGCCTCCACCTCCGAGATGCTCGTCCGAGCTCTGCTGCTCTGTGCCGCTGTGGCGCTCAGCCAGGCAGGTGAGTGGACCCGCCCCATAAGGCGCCTGCAAGAGTGCAGACCCCTTTTTTCTAGTGCGGGGACTGCGCAGTGGCAAAGAGCCTGGACCACTTGGGTCAGGAGGAACCGCAAGAATGGCTTACTTTTGCCACTGGCTGTCAGGTTAATTGGCCAATTACTCAGGGGAGCAGAGAGCTACTCTCACTTGCCAAAACCCACTAGCCACAATATTTTGCAGGTTGTCATTATGCTAAGATCCATCCGATCAATACTTGTGAAGTGCATATGTGGGGGCGAGTGAATAGGAGTGCTTACTTTAAATACCTTCATTTCTGCCCCCAAGAAAGTTCAGAATACATTTTTTAAAAAAAGATACTCAAAATGTTAAAAGCAGTGTTTTACTTTGGTTTTCTTTACACTAAATTTTGACTAATGTACTAGATCGATCCATTTTAATCTAGAAAGGTGCTACTTTACAATTCTAATCTGAACATTTGAGAAATTACCATGAAAATATTAATAATGTGAGCTATGATGTTCGGTCCTCTGCTTTTTTTCTTAGAAAAAGAAATTGTTAATTCTACATTGCAGCCATTTGATGAGACAGACTTAATTAAAATAAACTTGACCCATAGTAATACAATTAAATTCTTAAGATGAGACCCACCAAGAGTGGCTTACAGGCTGGTTTTTTTTTCTTTTGTTTGTTTGTTTTTTATGTAGCAAATCCTTGCTGTTCCAACCCCTGTCAAAACCGTGGAGAATGTATGAGCGTAGGATTTGACCAGTATAAATGTGATTGTACCCGGACAGGATTCTACGGTGAAAACTGCACTATACGTAAGTTTCTCCTGGGTTTTCTTCCTTTGGAATGGGGGCATATACAGTTACCATCATTTTGTATATTTGTGCCCTGTGGAGGATGTCTACTAATTATTCCCTGTGCTCTCTCTCCAGCTGAGTTTCTGACAAGAATTAAATTGCTGCTGAAGCCCACCCCAGACACAGTACACTACATCCTGACCCACTTTAAGGGAGTCTGGAACATTGTGAATAACATCCCCTTCCTTCGAAGTTCAATCATGAGATATGTGTTGACGTGTAAGTACAAACCTGCCTTGCTTCTAGCATCCTCCAACAAAAATATGCACTGGAAACCCAACCCCCAAAAATATTCCCAACCTTTTCAAAATATCTTCAATACCCCCTCTCCACAAAATGCCCATAATACTGACATGGGATCCTGTAACCAAGATCTTATTTATGAATTCCAACCTTCATTCCTGTAGAGGAAATGTGCTTCCCTTGTTTCTTGAGTACCTATGGCTCCCAGAATTGTTCTGAACATGCAGCACCCTTTAAAGCAAATGGTTGATTCAGGTTTGGGTCAGACGAGAAAATAACTTTCTATAGTTTTAAGTGAGGGCCATGCCCTATTGTATCAGCCATCAGCTATGGAACACCTGAAAAAAAAAAAATCAAGACTACTGGAGCATAAGTTCCTGTGTAAAGCTTAAGCTTTATTGAAGACACATTTCCACTTGCCCTTTAAAGTGTAGTCATTGTAAAACAGGGTATCTTTGTCTGAATCAAAGTCAAAGTCTGAATCAAAGTCTGTGCCTTCCACATTGTACAATGATAATTAACATTTGCTTGTTTTTTTCACATTAGGGCCAATAAATACTTTTTTTTTTTTTAATTCTAGCCAGATCACATTTGATTGACAGTCCACCAACTTACAATGTGCACTATGGTTACAAAAACTGGGAAGCCTTCTCCAACCTCTCCTACTACACCAGAGCCCTTCCTCCTGTGGCTGATGACTGCCCAACTCCCATGGGTGTGAAAGGTGAGTGAGAAGAAATTCAGATATAGCAATTGCAGTGATGGTTGGGTGTGTACTTAGAAAAGGTGGCCTTAGAATGTCATTTATTAAAAAAAAAAAATATATCATTTATTTAAAACTGTAATGCTTTTGGCTTTAGTATGGTTATCCACAGAGGATTTTTTTAAAGCATCTACTCCATAAAAGTAAATCTTAATTTTGATATAATGTCTTACCATTAGTATGTTGTGCTAAATAGAATTGGTATTAGTTAAAATTGATAAAACTATTCAATAAGTTGTTCCCCCAATTCTTGTACTCTTGGCAAGACAGCCCATCGCCTGTAATTTCATCATTAAATAAATTTCAGGCAAAGATTCACCAGTAAGCTCAAGGCCAACCTGGGATAGAGAGTAAGTTTAAGTCAGCATGGGGTAAAGCAAAACAACTTTATTGGTCTTATGATCTTCCTTGAGACTATGTGAATAAGTTGCAAATGCTTTCATGAATTAAACAGTCATCTGTTTGCTTAACAAATACATGAATGGGTTTTTACTTTAGAGTTTTCATGTTTCAGGAAATAAGGAGCTTCCTGATTCAAAAGAAGTTCTGGAAAAAGTTCTTCTAAGGAGAAAGTTCATCCCTGATCCCCAGGGCTCGAATATGATGTTTGCATTCTTTGCCCAGCACTTCACTCATCAGTTTTTCAAGACAGATCAGAAACGAGGACCTGGATTCACCCGAGGACTAGGCCATGGGGTAAGATAGGCTTAACTCAGAATTAAAGCAAATCCTTAGGAAATGCTGACATCTTGCCATGCCAAGCAAATCACACCCATTTTTATACAAATGTCATGTCTGTCTACTAAAGCCATAATAGAGTATTCCATTTTCATTCACTAGTTCAGTAAAAATAAACAGACATACACAGAGATATTTTAGTGTAAGCTTTCCTTACATTTTAGCTTAAAATTTTGGTCTACAAAAAAGTGCTACATCTTCCCAAAAAATTAATTAATTAATTATTGGTAACACTGGGAAGTGACTTTAGAACTTTGTGGTTGCTAGGCTTTGCTATTGAAGTAGAGGCCCATCCCTCCAAAGAATAGCTGTACCCTGAGTATGCTGCTTAAATAATATAAAAATAGCTACCATGGTTATAGTGAGGCATGTGCCATATTTAAAATAAGATACTAATATCATTCAACATAAAGAGACATACAGAGGTGGATTGAGGGGAGGCAGGGGAAAGTTGGGAAAGAGAATGGGAGGAGAGGAGGGAGGGATGTAAAATAAATAATTAATTAGTAACAAAGAGGCATGAAGGCTTGTCGGGTTGGAAGACATTATTTTAGCATTTTGTGACTATGGGGAAGTCATTTGTTGGGCTTGGGTTAACTCAGTGTTTAAGAACACTTATTATTCTTTTGGAGGAGCCAGTTTAAGTTCCCAGCACCCACATGGTAGTTAAACCATCTATCTCTAGAACCAGTCAGTTCCAGGGAATTTAACGCCTCCTTCTGACCTCCTTGGGCACCAGATATGTACATGATATGCATAAGTATATATAGGCAAGCACTCATACATACATATAAAAATAAAATAAATCTAAAAAAATCACTTGTTGAATTTTAAAGACAACTAAATCATCAAAATGTAATAGCAAATGATAGTAAAACATCAATAAATTAAAATTTCTCCATGATTTTCTAGGTGGACTTAAACCATATTTATGGTGAAACTCTAGACAGACAACATAAACTGCGCCTTTTCAAGGATGGAAAATTGAAATATCAGGTATTTTCCTTACCTTTTAGGAATTATCACCTGCCATTTACATTTACGTTTTAAAACTTCTGGTTGTGTGTTTGTTTTAACTTTCTGCTATTATTACTGTTGTGGCTTAGGTCATTGATGGAGAGGTGTACCCTCCCACAGTCAAAGACACCCAGGTGGAGATGATCTACCCCCCTCACATTCCAGAGCACCTTCGGTTCGCTGTAGGGCAGGAGGTCTTTGGTCTGGTGCCTGGTCTGATGATGTATGCTACCATCTGGCTGCGGGAGCACAACCGAGTGTGTGATGTGCTTAAACAGGAGCATCCTGAGTGGGATGATGAGCGGTTATTCCAGACCAGCAGGCTCATACTGATAGGTGAGTGAGAGAAAATCAGTAACACCATCCCCCCAAAGGAAAAGAAAAACTCACATATTGCCATTGCTATGTTTTGGCACACTGTTGTGAATAGTGAGGATGTACATGACTGGTAATATACCTACCATTTGATAGCAAGGGAAACAAACTCTCTGTGTTGTGCAACAGGGGAGACTATCAAGATTGTGATTGAAGACTATGTGCAGCACCTGAGTGGCTACCACTTCAAACTCAAGTTCGACCCGGAGCTGCTTTTCAACCAGCAGTTCCAGTATCAGAACCGCATCGCAGCCGAATTCAGCACACTGTACCACTGGCACCCCTTGCTGCCTGACACCTTTCAAATCGAGGACCAGGAGTACAACTTCAAACAGTTCCTCTACAACAACTCCATCCTCATCCAGCACGGACTCACCCAGTTTGTTGAGTCATTCACCAGACAGATCGCTGGGAGGGTAAGCATCATTCCTGAAAAGCAAGAGCAAGGGGTCAGTGGCTTTAGGATTTCTGTCATACAGATAATTTTTCCTTTTACTAAAAGGATAACCAGATGTTCTACTGGTTCTTGAAGCATGAAGCCTGGGTGGTTTTTGAAAAGCTATAGTTTTAGTCTACAATTATCAAGCAAATAACAAAACATTACCTTAAAACTAATACTTTAAAAAGCTTGAAATCATCTGACATATTATAGAAGTAAATTTCAGACTTGCCTAAGAATCACGTTTTCTTATTCCTTTTCCTCAGGTTGCTGGGGGTAGGAATGTTCCAGTTGCAGTAAAAGCAGTGGCAAAGGCCTCCATTGACCAGAGCAGGGAGATGAAATACCAGTCCCTCAATGAGTACCGCAAACGATTCTCCCTGAAGCCATATACATCATTTGAAGAACTGACAGGTGAGAGGTTGTTTCTGAAATTCTTCTAAGGGTCAAGAATTTGTAAGGGATGAACCTCTTCCTCCTCCTGTTCTCCTTTTTAAGGATTCTGTTTAATGAGGAGAGGGGTGGGGATGGAAGTGGGCTAGTGGGCAGGGGAAAAGCCTATGCTCCCAAGCCAGAATTATTTTCTCCTCTTCCTAGTTTGACATTGCCTGTATCTCTGTCTTCTTTACTTTCCAGGAGAGAAAGAAATGGCCGCAGAGTTGAAAGCCCTCTACAGTGACATCGATGCCATGGAGCTGTATCCTGCCTTGCTGGTGGAAAAGCCTCGTCCAGATGCTATCTTTGGGGAGACCATGGTAGAACTTGGAGCACCATTCTCCTTGAAAGGACTTATGGGTAATCCCATCTGTTCTCCTCAGTACTGGAAGCCGAGCACTTTTGGAGGTGATGTGGGGTTTAAGATCATCAACACTGCCTCAATTCAGTCTCTCATCTGTAATAATGTGAAGGGCTGCCCTTTCACCTCCTTCAATGTACAAGATCCAGAGCCTACCAAAACCATCAATGCAAGTGACTCCCATTCCAGACTAGACGACATCAACCCCACAGTGCTAATCAAAGGGCGTTCAACTGAGCTGTAGAAGTCTATTGGTTATATTTATTTATTTATATGAA
Source organism: Phodopus roborovskii (assembly GCF_943737965.1). Lineage (NCBI taxonomy): Eukaryota > Metazoa > Chordata > Mammalia > Rodentia > Cricetidae > Phodopus > Phodopus roborovskii. The sequence continues at coordinate 22,332,966 of NW_026126433.1, forward strand.
CAATTTAATTTAATTATTTAATATTTATACTGAATGCCCTTTTCACTTAACATCTTCTATCACAGAAGGCAATGTCCTGAACGATATTACATTTGTGAAGATTCCCATGTTTGTGCTTTAAGTATGTGTTGCCCTCAAGTGAAAGAGAAAAACAGCTTTCACTTTTTTTACATAAAACAGTGGGGAGTGCATTGTGATAATTTTTTACTTGAATTTCAGCTCATAGGATATCTTAATAAAAGCAAAGGAAAGGTGTTTGGATACTTAAATGCTGTTACAACATGACAGATGCTGCAAGTATCTACACTGTTCATTATGACTGCATCTTCCTTGCTACATTAGGAGCAGCTAATGGGGAATGTTAAAGAACTCTTGCATATCTTTAGCTCATCAGACAAAAGGTTAAAAGTTCAGTTTTCGATGAACATTTGTGGCAGATACTGCCAACAAGTTCATTTTAAAAGGGAATGATTTGAAAGTTCTAAATTGAGAGCTTGTATCCCTTTTGAATGCTCTCACTTTCTTAAGCTGTTAATCTTGGACCCATACCAATAAAACACCTGTCATAAACATAAATCTCTAAAACTAGTAGAAATTACATTGTGATTAATGGTTAAAAAAACTATGTCAGGGATTTTCTTTTCTCAGTAGGAGGGAAATGCTTACTGTGATGATAAGACCTTCCTTGTAATTCAAGATGCCAGTATAGGAAGGGGGTTGGGCTCCTGCTGTTGTATTTTTAAGAGTATGATCTTTAAAGAGTTTGATTATATGAGTAGTAGTAAGCAAATCTTCAACAACAAAAGATTTACAAATAAAATAACCAAGAACAAAGAAGGATCCCAAATTAAATATCACATTTGGGGTTACACTTCAGAAGAAGGCTTTTTGATTCTTGTGTGATGCTGGCATGGTACTCAACAGGTTTTTGCTGTGAGGTTAATGACTTAGCAAGCTGGACTTCAGCAGTTTTTCTCTTGCACGGTGTGATGTAACAAACAGTCCATCTCACAATGCCAAACATATCAATGGCCTTGTGAGCTTCTTCCAAGTGTTGAAATCTACACCTGCTCATGTACCTGAAGTGCAGTGGACCCCGTGCCCTGTGTGAGTCCAGCCTGGATGCCAGCATGCTGCTCCTCGCATTGCTTTTTCTTGTCACCATCTTACTATGAGAAACTGCTGACTGTTTTCTTTTCTTTGCTGTCTTCCAGGTTTGTAATATCAGGTCTATTCTCTCTTTAACCTCTATTAACATTTTTTCTACTTGAAATTTTACATTCAGGAAGACCTCAACTCAGGACTACTGGGTACTCCCCTGTGGAGGAGTAAATTCATTTTAGGCAGAAGGCAGAAATTTTTACTTATAATTAGTTATACTAAAGGACCCTATCAAGGCATGAGTGTCTTATAGAAAAATGTAGGGGTTTGTGACAAGAAAGTTACATTCTAGTTGTGAAGAATGGCTTTCTTACTTACAAACAAGTTTGGTTAGTGAGTAGTTCTGGGCAATAATAATAAATGTAAAACAATACTGAAGATAATTCTACATCTCATTATCAGCTGAGGTACTGTATATTACTTAATTTATTGAGGATGATTATGTCTTTTAGACATTATTGTTATAAACTATGTTTAAACCTACAAATGTTTGTTTTTGCATTGTGTGAGAATCAGTGTACCTTTTTTTTTTGTGTGTGTGATTACCTCTCTGAATTCCTGTGTAAACAATCAAATAAAATGATGAGATTAATGTTCATGGGTAAATTTTAAGAAAACTAGTCTGTTATATTGGGAAGTTAAAGGTGGAATTTACACATATAGTAGACTGCAGAGAGCATTGTCTCACCAAAACATGTTACAAAGACTAACATCTTAGACATTTTGAAGGCCCTGTAGGTGCTTTATCAATTAGTTAAAACATACCTTATTAAGAAATTGTCTTCAAAGCACTATAAGCATTAGTATTCACAGGTCAAGAACTGTTACAGATAATAGTTATGTAAATAACTGATTATTAAGAGAGAGATTTATTTTGCTACAAAGATTACAAAATATTTTAAAGATTATATGCTTAAAATGATTTGATTGGAAAAACGATCGACTTTAGAAAAAATTTGTTTAAAGATTGTTACTGTAATGGATTTTTTTTCTTTTTGAATCAAGCTAACTTGATTGTTGTGAACATGAACCTGCTGAATGAACCTGGAAATTCAGGTTAAGTGTGTGTCTGCTACAGTGCCTGAGAGAAATGTGTATTTAAATTAACTTATGTAAAAAAGAAGTCTTAGAACAAATGCTTGTTTATTTTTATACTATTTAAGATTTGAACACTTCTGAAAATAAAATTTGATTGTTTCTTTACATTTTTGCATGGCATTGATTTCTCTGAGTGATGGCCCTTAAACCATTGTTTGGTGTTCTTTCATCTATGATAGGAGTGAAAAGTAGCTTTAGTATAAAGTGATTACCTGGCATTTAGGAGGCCCTGGGTTCCTTCTTCCACACTGAAGAAGAAAAATCTAGGCTGCCCCTTGACAAAATAGCTCTGCCTTTGGTCCCATGAACTCATCTGAGAGTCACTACTTATTATCTCAGTTGCTGAAGAACTTTTAAAAGTGTTTTGTGCTAAGAAGGCACCATCAGGCTAATTGCCTAATCTAGAAGTAAATACAATATATAAAAGGCAGAATTGGCAAGGTGTGATGGCTCAGTGTGTAAAAGCGCTTGTCGCAACCCTGATGACCTGAATTCAGTCCCTGAAATCCACATGGTGGAAAGAGACAACTGACCCTCATGGGTTGTTCTCTGACACACACACTCATACACACACACACACACACACATATACACATGCACACACACACACACACAGCCATACACATACACACCCACATACAGACACACAAGCCCACACACATACACATACAAACACATACACACATGTACACACACATGCACACATACATACATGCACACATATGCACATACACAATATATATATATAATTTAATTTTTTAAAAGACAAAGATTTGTGTTACAAAGGAGGTACAAAATATGAAAAGGAAGTACAAAAGAAAGAGGGATGGAGGAAAGGAAAGAAAAAGAAAGGAGAGAAGAGGAAGAATATAGAAGTCAGGTCAGCATGCTGATGCATGCCTTTAATTCCACCACTCAAAAGACAGAGGTGGATGGATCTCTGTTTGAGCTTCAGAACAGCCAAGGATACATAGTGAGAATCTGTCAAAATAAAGCAAAATACAAAAAAACAAAAGCCAACAAAACACAAAACTATAGAAGGGCAAAACCATTAAAACACTATACGTGGCTTCCTTTGTCCTATTTTTTTGGCATCTTGGTAACTTCTATAACTCCACAGGCCATATATTTCATGACTTTGCTGACCTTTCTGGGCCTTGACGTTCTTTTTCCCAGTGATACTTTCCCACCATAATCCTGTGCCCCTGCATCTTGACCTCATCATCATGACTTGTTGTGCCATTTTGAAGACCTTGATTTCCATCATGCCCCTTGACTTAGTATAGTTTAGGCTGCCTATTGAGCCTCAGAACCTAACATCTGACTTAAGTGTGCACTGAGCCCACTGCTGTCCCACCAATGTCATCGTGTTATTATTGACCTCCCAATTTTATCCTTGCTTCCCTCTGCATGTAACTTAGATTTTATTGCTCATAAGCACTCTCTATCTGTTCAGTCTCTTACTGTACTTTTCTATTCACCTAATTGGAAGAATTTACTTTCAGCCATTCAGTGACTTCCCTCTCTACCTCTTTCCCTCATTCCTTCCCTCCCTCACTCCGTGTGTGTGTGTGTGTGTGTGTGTGTGTGTGTGTGTGTGTGTGTGTGTGTGTGTCTAGGATCTCACTGTACAGCTTTGGCTGGCATAAAACTCTCTAAGTAAATCAGGTTTGTCTCTCACAGAGATCTAGCTGCCTCAACCTCTGAGTTTTGGAATCAAAGGCATTAGCTATCATGCTCAGGATCATGTTTCTTTTTGTGGTGCTTGCTTTGTAATTTTTGTTTTGTTTTGCTTTTAAGATGAGGTCTCACATTACAGCCCAGGGTGACAACCACCTCAGGCTTCACAGGTGTTGGCTCTACAGGTGTGAGCTCCAGTGTCTGGCTTAACTTTGTCTATATTTGCCTCTTCAGCTCTTTAGTAGTATTCAACCCAAGGGTCTGTTTGTTGTTTATACACACACACACACACACACACACACACACACACACTGGCACAGAGTTTGCTGTTCTCCTGTTCATTTTAATTTGCAAAGAGTACCCCATTCCTCTGCTATACTTGTAAGTTGGCACACTACAATATCTTTCATGTTAATTGCAGTGAAATTCTTAAGTTCAAACGATAATCATTCACAGGTTTTATATTTCCAGGATTAACTTCTAATCAGCAATTAGTAACCATCCACTCAAATTTACAAATGTACTCATTTATTTTCCATCTTTGCCTAAACAATACATGTGCTATATAGTCCAAACAATAACTATTTTAAATTTATTAGATAATCACCATATTCTAGTTTTAAGCAAAAGCCTTTTCTTCTATTTTATTCTTTTATACTTGCTCTAGTGGCAATCCTGTGGATGGCACTCCATAGACAACTAGGAATTCTGTCACTTTCCTCCCCAACACCATCAGTATCAACCTAGTTAGTGCAAGAGACATTTAATTGGTAGTCCCTCTGTAGTTTTCCCTTTGTCTGAAACACTCTTCTTATGGTAATGAAGTATGTATTTTTTTTTAAATCAACCTAACCATGACTCTCCTATGTCTGAAATCCTCAAACAACTTCTAACTATGCAATTAATATGAGCTTTTTTTTTTTAAAGGTTTATTTATTTACTATGTATACAGTGTCTGGGAGATCATTGTGAGTCACCAGGTGGTGGCTGGGAATTGAACTCAGGACCTCTGGAAGAGCAGCTAGTGCTCTTAACCTCTGAACCATCTCTCCACTCCTGAATATGAGCTTCTTATCCCCTTATCTATGGTCACCTCAATCGTCCATCCCCTGCCTATCTATCTGAACTCATCCACTGTACATCCTTTACTTGTTGTATTTCATTTTCTGTTGTTGTGACACAATGCATGAGACTGAATAGTTTGCTCCTGGCTCTGAAAGCTAGGGTCAAAGGCTGTGATGCTTCTAGTAGAGTGCTTCTGCTCTGTAGGCATCAACTGATGTGGGAAGACTGGGCAAACAGGCTGTGGAACAAGGAGGGGCATGGCTAAGCCGAGCTAATTCACAGTGGAGTGGAGAAGGACATTGATCCCTTTTTGGTGGTACAGCCCCTCATAAGCACTCAACCACCTCACAATAATGTTTATAACCAATTACATTTCAACATGAGTTTTTATAACAAGCCATGTCTGAACCACAGGCACGCCCATGTTTCCTATGCTGGTTATATCACCTTCTTATGATTTGTTTATTAGCAATAATTCTTAAGATGTTGCCACTCCAGATTTTTTTTTTCTGAAGATTTTCACATGGCTCTGCCTTCTCATAGCTCAGTCTCAGCTCAAATTTCCCATCCTCAAGAAGGCCTCTTCTAATCGCCCAAATGAAAAGACTTGTTGGACTATAATTTTCAGACTACTTGATGTTCTTCAGAGCAATCATTGCTATCTTATCTGATGTTATTTTGCTTTGTGTGTTTCCTGTGTTCTCATTCTAGACATTTATGCCCATGAAAAAACAACCTTTTCTGAGTTGTTCATAACTCTCAGAATACTAGATGCTTTTAAAACACATTAAAAAACACATAGAAGATGAATAAAGAAAGATTTTTATTAAAAAACAGATTGTGTAATGATTCTTGAAGGAATAGTAACATCTTTGCAAGCCGAGACATCCTCTCTGGAAAGGTCTGCCATTTTCTTCTATAACAAAAAAAAATGCATTAATATAATCTTTCTGACTAACATGTGTGAAAGTGGTAAACTCTGAGTAAGCTCTGTGGGTGGTACCAATGTCAGTTTCTTGGGTTTGGGTTTGATATTGGACTATAATTATAAAGATGTCAGTATTCTCAAAGGTGTGAAGTTTAATTCCTCTCTACTCAGTTCTTTGTAACTTCCTATAAAGGTAGTTGGTTTCTTTTTTCAAAATTGTGAATAGCTTTGTTTGTTTGTTTAAGACAGGGTTTTTGGTACAGCCTTGGCTTGCCTGGTACTCATGTAACCCAGGCTGGCCTCAGAATCACAGAAATCCTCATGCTTTAGTCTGTCCTTCCTGAGTGCAAGGATTACCACTTTGTCCATTTTTATTTTCATGGGAAGGGGTATTCATTTATTTATTTTAAAAAATGTACTTTTATTGTTTCTGTTTATGTGTTTGTGTGTGTATCTGTGTGAGCTAATGCCAAAAATGTGCAGGTGTCCATGGAGACCAGAACAGGGTATCAGATCCCTTGGAACTGGAGATATAAACCATCTAACATGAATGCTAAGCAGTAAACTCAGGTGCTCTGGAAGAGTAAAAAGCACTCAACCACGCAGCCATCTTTCCAGCTCCATCTTTTAAATTTTTATTTTATTTTATGTGTGTGAGTGCTTTGCTGGCATGTATGTTGTATGTCTTAAACACTGAGCCATTTCTCCAGCCCTTCCTTTTGCTTTGTTTTTTGTTTGTTTGTTTGTTTGTTTGTTTTTTGTTTTTTTTTGTTTTGTTTTGTTTTCAGGTAGGATCTTATGATTCCCTGCTAGCTAGCCTGTGACTCCCAGTGTACATCAGGCTGGACTCTGACTTGCTTGGTTCCTCCTGCCTCTGTGGTAAAGCACTGGCCTTAAAGGCAGGCATCATCAATACAAAGGGGTCTTTTCTAGTATTTATTTATAATATTTTTAATTATGTGTACATGTGTGCTTGTCTACATGAGTGTATACACTCCAGGGGTGTTAGACCCCCTGGAGCTGGAGTTACAGGCAGTCATATGTGGGCTACCCTTAATGGGTGTGGAGACCTGAGTGCAGGTCCTTTGTAGAAGCAATACATGCTCTTAACCACTGAGCCATCTCTCCAGGCCTGGAGGACTTCTCTTTTCTTTTTTAGATTTATTTTATCCCCCCCCCCCCTGTGTGTGTGTGTGCGCGCTGGCAAACAACCACATGTTGGAATTCGTATCTGAACTCCAGGTCTCATGATTGAACAGCAAACACCCTTAACTGAAACAAAGTGAATTCAAATATGCGGTTAAGAACTCAGAACTACTGTTTCTTCTTCCTCCTCTCCCTTCTTTCCCTCTTTCTTTTTGGAACAGGATATCATGGAACCAGGCTAGCCTCGATCCACTCTGTAGCCAGGATTATCTTGAAATTCTGATCTACCTGTTTTCATCTCCTGTGTGCTGGGATCATAGGCAAGCATCATTTTGAACAGTTTATAGAATACCAAGGATCAAACCCTGTGCTTGGTGCCCACCAAGCAATCTACCAACTGAGCTACATTGTCCAATCCCTCCTTTTGTTTTAGCTCATATCCTCCTATACTTCCTCCTCCCATTCCTATTCATCTCTTTCTAATCCCTTCCTCTCTCCATAAACAAATCTTCCTTTTGCTGTCTGGTCTCACAGACACATTGCTCCTTTCTGGCCCTCCTTAAGGATCCTTTCCTCTCTCTCCTGCAAACACTGACTTTTTCAAAACTCAGCCAAAGGCCAAAGATACAGGAAAAAGAATGAGCTTGGGCGAAATAGTGAAAGTTCTGTATGCCACTCTGCTATTATCTAAGAAATATGAATCACTTTAGAAAGACCCACCTCCCATTAAACTCAATAAGAAACCAGGAGAGATCAGATTGGTTTTGTTATAGTTTCTGTAACTCTCTTAATTTAAACTTTTTATATTAAATTTTTTATATTTGCATTTAACTCTCTCTCTCTCTCTCTCTCTCTCTCTGTGTGTGTGTGTGTGTGTGTGTGTGTGTGTGTATTGTGTGTGTGTGGGTATAACTTGGAAGAGTTAATTCTCTTTCCCCTTCTATCATATGGGTTCTAGAAATTGGACTCAGATTGTTAGACTTAGTATCTTGATTAGGGTTTTATTGCTGTGAAGAGACACCATGACCACAGCAATTCTGATAAAGGAGAAACATTTAATTGCGGCTGGCTTCTGGCTTACAGGTCCAAAGGTTTAGCACACTATCATCTTGGCAGGAAGCATGTCCTGGCACACAGGCAGACATAGTGCTAAAGAAGACAAGACTTCTGCATCTGCATCTTCAGCAGCAGCAGGAGGAAGACAGAGACATTGGGCCTGGCTTGAGCATTTGAAACTTCAAAGCCCACCCACCCCCAGTGACACACTTTCTCTAACAATGTGACACTTCTTAATAGTGAGCTTATGGGCACAATTTCTATTCAAACCACCACAAGCTCCAAGCCACTTTACCAGGTCTTGTAGTTTGTCATCCAAGATAGGCTTTTAGTAGCACAGGCTGTCCTGGAACTCATTATGTAGCCTAGGCTGGCCTTGACCTCAAGACAATCATTCTGCCTCATCCTCCCAAATGCTGGGATTGAAGTTATGAGTTACAATACCCAGGCAGAGTCCCATGTACATTTACTCTGAAAAAAGAAACACTCAAATTACATAAAAGCCAAATCACCAGGGAAGAACTCAAGAAATAGATCATTATTTCACAAAATAAAGAACACAGAACAAGCCATCTGTCCTTCACTTTCTTAGATTATCACAAATAAAAGCAGTCAGTGTTTGGCTACCCTTGCACACCAGCCTCCACCACCACCTCTCTCTGGAGCTCCCATCACATGACCTCTGTGGGGACAGAGCTCCCTTACCTTTCATGTTCCCTATTGTTCCTAGTAGGTGATGTGGTAGCATTATTGCGTGACTTTTCCCTGGCTATTGACCAAAACACTGTTCATGATGACGACGTTCACAAACACAGGGCGGGGACACAGTGCACGCTCTCCAGGGAGTGTCATGCACTGACTTAGTATTCTGAAAGAAGCTAAGAAAAGGGGCCAATGGGTAAACACTCTGGCTCCTTAAGCAGAAAAAAAAAAAGGTGGTGATGATGCATAGTACAAGAATGCTCCTTTCGCCCACACCCTGAAACCTCCCCTGTAAAATGCAAAATTTCTCCAACATTATCATGCTATATTTTATTTAGACTTGATTTATCTATATTAAGCAATACACTCACTGCTGAACTTTTTGAAATGCTCTTCAATTTGGAGGAAATCCTGCTTGAAAGAGAGTTTGAGAGCTTGAACAATCCAGTCTGTTACAGGTGGTATGAGCAGCAGCAGGACACTGTGTGTGTGTGTGTGTGGGGGGGTGGATTAAGGCCAGCTTGCACTCTGATTCAAAAAGAAAAAGAAAGCACATTTGTATCAAAATTTCAATTTGGGGGAGTTTTGAACCAGCTCAATTGACTGATTTTTTTTTCTCTCATTTTAATTACTCTTCATTCACATACAAAGTGATATGTGCCATGAATATTCTTAAAATGAATTTTATAAATAGGTTAGTTTAGAGCAGGATTTATATTTATGTTTAGCAATCATAGTAATAATGAAGCAATCATAGGTCTCTGGGCCAATTCAGACACTGTAAATCAAGCACATTCTCTATCAGTACCACTCCGATCATCAAGGCCATGTACTATCACCCTGCTCTCCTGCTTTGCAAGGTAACCTGCTTTGCCCTGGCTCTACCCATTTGCAGCATTGTAGTAAATAAAATGCCCGCGTTCCTTGTCTTTAAAAGGTAAAATAAGGAATGGGATTATAGCTCAGTTGGTGGTATCTGCCTGGCACACAGGGAGCCCTGGGTTCCATCCTTAGCATAACTTAAGGTGCAGACCTGTAATCCAAGACACCACTCCAAGAGGCAGAAGCATCAGAGGTTCAAGGCCATCCTCAGCTACATAGCTCATTCAATGCTAATGTAGGGTAGAAGATATGCCAAACAAACAAACAAAAACAAAACAATACCAACAAACCACAAGTTCTTTTTCCTGCTGTTAGAAAAACTAGTCTTGCTCCACAAGTACAGACAACTTTTAAAAATCTTTATTTCAATTCAATTTCTTAAGGGGTTTGAATGTTTATCTTACATTTGATCACATTAAAAAAAAGTAAAAATAGAGCGCAAATAGTGATGTTGACTATAATCCTAAGGGTTTTGTTCAGTTAAAGGCAGCTTTTTTTTTCTTTCTGTTCCAAACTATACCTCAAGGAAAGTTAACATTTTTTAAAAATTATTATTGTGTGTGTGTGTGTGTGTGTGTGTGTGTGTGTGTACGTGATATTGCACTTGTGCAAGACAGAGGACAGACAACTAGTAGAAACTGGTCCTTGACCTAGGCCCTCTGCATATGTGTAACAGTTGTGTAGTTTGGTCTGTTTGTGGGGATCCTGACAATGGGATCAGGGGCTCTTCTTGATGCTGTGGCTGGCTGGTGGGAACCTATTCCTCATGCTGGATTGCCTTGCCCAGCCTGAGTACAGGGGGGAGGTGCTAAGCTTTGCTGAAGCCCACCGGAGGGTTGGAGGACTGCCATTTTCTTTCTGAGTGAACACAGAGGAGGGGTGGATGGAGGCATGAAGGAGAGGGGAGCTAAAGGAGAGGGAAGAGAGGTGGGCAGGGAGGCTTTGGCTGGGATATAAAATAAAAAATAAGCTAAATTAAAAATAAATAAATAAAAGAAGAACTTGGTTTTCTCCTCCCATCCCAGGGTTAAGGTACCAGGGATCAAACTCAGGTTATCAGGTTTGCCAGCAGGTGCCTTTATTATCTACTCAAAAAGCCATCTCACAAGCCTTTTTTTCTTTTTTTTTTTTTTTTAAACTTTTGAGATAGGATCTCTTTATGTGGCCCTGGCTGTCCTTGACTTTTCAGAGATTCTCCCGCCTCTGTTTTCAATTATTGGTATCAGAGGAAGCAGCCCCGGCACTCCACCAAACTTCTACTGCTCTAGGCTATGCAAATCGGCTAGAAGGTATATATCTGGACAAGCAATTCAAATATTGTCCTGAAACTTCAAGCAGGGGCTCTTACTATAGTCCACATTATGCAGCTATGGCAGCATGGATGATCAGCACTTAAAGGGTTAACAAGGAAACAGAATTATATACAGAGATTAAGAATGTCAGAGGAAGAGTTTTCAATTGAGAAGTCACCAAAATATAATTTTACCATAAATCCATATTTTCAAGTCACCTAAAAGGTGGGCAGTGCAGTGCATGACTTTAATCCCAGCACTTGGGAGGCAGAGGTAGGCAGGTCTCTGTGAGTTCGAGACCAGCCTGGTCTACAGTGCTAGTTCCAGGATTCCAGGACAGCCTCCAAAGCCATAGAGAAATCCTGTCTCGAAAAACCAAAAAACAACAACAAAAACAAAACAAAAAAAACTGTCAGAGGAATGGAAAAACAAAATCATCTACAGTTTTCCTCTGCTGCTGGTGTTGGTAGCTTTGGGGGTGGGGGTATTTTGTTTAGTTTTCCTTGTTGTCTTGTCTGTTTTTTGGTTGTTTGTTGTTTTGAGACATGCCATGGAATCTTGTCTTCTCCAATCTCTACCTTCCAAGTGCTAATATCACAGGACTGTGCCACTACACTGAGTTACCATTTTGCCTTGGTCTGTTTTTACTTTATAAAGCTCTGAGTGTTCTAGTTACTTGGACTGGATGCCTATGTCCTCCCAAAATTTATGTGTGAATTCTGATCTGTGTTGTGACTATTTGGACATCTAAGGAAATAAGTGACCTATCAGGAGAGTCCCAGGGGACTCTAGGGAGCATAGGTCCATTCATTCTCTCTCCCCACACTGTGTTCTCCTCCTAGCCCTCTGTCTTTCACTAAACACCCAGAGAGAAGCTCACCCAGGGAGAGCTCAGATTTGCTCAACATGGGAGGAAAGACTATAATGGATGTGCCTTTGTTAGTGGAATGCCTTGGCATGTAGCACACCTTTGGTGGACTTTCTATCTTCAGGGCCTTTACTATTAGTGTGCTCTACCAAGAGGAAGAGACCTATATTCAGAACACTTGGTCCCCAGTTGGTGGAGCTGTTTGGGGAAGCTTGGGAAAAATGGTATTGCTAGAGGAAGTATGTCACTGGGGGTAAAGCTTTCACAGCCTCACACCAAAGTAGAGCTTGAAAACTCTACTTTGTGCTTGTAGTTTAACATGTGAGTTTTCAACTTGCTGGTTCAGCTACCAACCCTGATATCTCCACATTGCCATCATGGACACTAACACTGTGAAACCATGAGCTTAAATAAATTCTTCTGTAACTTGCCTTGATCATGGTAACTTATCACAACAATAGAAAAGTAATCAATGCATTCAGGCATAAAGATAAGAGCTCTAACAATAATCATTCTTATCTCAGTTGGTACAGGTATTGTCCACCATACACAGAGCACTGGGGTTGATCCCTAATATTCCATAAACCAGTTATGGTGGCCCAAATCTGTAATCCCAGCTTTTAGGAAGTAAAACCAAGAGGATCAGAAGTTCAAGGTCATCCTTGGTCTTATGAGAGCAATTTGCCCTCACATTTTGGAAAATTACAAGTAATGCACAAAGATCTAACTGGTAATGCTGGGATATGGCTCAGTGGTAGAGCACTTCCCTAGAATGCAAACCCCTGGGTTTTATCCTGGCACACACACAAACACACACACACACACACACACACACACACACACACACACGGAGAGAGAGAGATAGAGACAGAGATATAGATGGGGTAGGGAAAGAGAATTCAGGTGTTATTAACAAAGGCTATTTCCTAATACCTACTTTGTTTGATGGAACTTGAGGTGATATTGACTTAAAAATTTATTAATAACTAGGAAAATGAAATGAGCTAGTTGAGTGTAAGGTACTATCACCATAAAACACATACAGTGATAATTTATGCTAAAATGCAAAAAAAAATGAAATGTACACCTACATATATATAGAACACTGCTATAACATCCATATTTACTTGAAGAAGTCAATTAAGGGATAAGAAGAGTCTAGAAATCACACAAAATAAAAGTAAACATGAAAGAAAGCTACAGCTGAATTGTTATTTCTAAAATACCAATGAGATTATGTTAGCTAGGAGAATACATATCATTTTGCTTAGAAAGAAGTAACTTGCACCTGGCAAGCTAGTGCAGTTGTTTACAATGTGGTGCTAATAAAAAGAGGGGCCCCAACCAATAAAGCTGTGTCAAGCTGTCTACAATAATGTTACAAAGCTCTGAAGTAGACTAGAACTCTGTCTGACCCATTATGAATTGTATTCTTAGGCACTAAGTTAATACAAGTCAACTGCTCCAATCCTATTAAGAAGTCTAACCTTTGAACTTTTAACCCCAGCATCCAAAAGGCAGAGGAAGAAATATTTTTGTAAATTCAAGGCCAGCTTGGTGTATGTAGTGAATTCCAGGTCAATAGGGTTTAGATAGAGAGACTCTGTCTTGGAAGGAAGGAAGGAAGGGAGGGAGGGAGGAAGGAAGGAAGGAAGGAAGGAAGGAAGGAAGGAAGGAAGGAAGGAAGGAAGGAAGGAAGAGATGGAGGGAAGGAAGAAGGAGGGAAGAAGGAAGGAAGTAAAGAAGAAAGGAAGGAAAGGAGGGAAAGGAGGGAAAGAAGGAAGGAAAAAAGTCTGGGACCATATTTTCTAAAGGAGGAAAATTATGTTGCAATATTGAGGGTATAGCAGAGTATCATGTCTAATCTGCAGAAGCTAAAACCTGCTACTAAAATAAATGTACAGTTAGACCTTGTGGCAGCAACCCAACCCTTGGTGGTAGAAACAGAAGGATCATGAGTTCAAAGTCAGCCTGAGCCTCCTGTTGAGACTCTGTCCTTAAAAGAATGTGTGTGTGTGTGTGTGTGTGTGTGTGTGTGTGTGTGTGTGTGTGTGTGTGTGTGTGTGCATGTTACTTATATGAAAAACAGTCCCCACAGTCATTCACTTAAGGCACAAGAAGTCAGCAGATTTCAAAGATTACTGTGAGCAACTGGCCTGGTGTTTCCTTGGTTTTGAACAGTTAATCTAAGTCACGTAAACTATCTGGATTCCTGGATAACATCAGAGAAGTTAGTGTCTGTACAAGCTTGAGTGAGGTATGGAGAGATGGTTCAATGGTCAAGAGCATTGGCTGTTCTTCCAGAGGATCTGCGTGATCTGCGTTCAATTCCAAAGTCCATATAGAGGCTCACAAGTCTAACTCCAGTCCCAAGGATCTGACACCTTCTTCTGGTCATCTCAATCAATAGGCACAAATGTGGTATACAGGCATATAAATCAAAAATGAAAAGAGAAAACCTGAGTGACTATAAGAAGACTGTGGGGTTCAGAAAATAACTAGATTTTAGAACTGGAGGGAACTATTTTTTGTTACTTTTATGCAGTTATGAAAGGAGAAGAAAATCCTGTCCTGGAATCCCCAGTAATTGTTGGCACTGATCACAATCTAAGCCACCCAAGGAGAGTCAAGTGTGTGTTTGTTTTTACAGGAACTGTCTTTTTAGGAGGTGGCAGGGGTGTGAACGATTAAGGTAAAGAGTAGGAGTGAAAATGTTTATAAAGGATCATAAATAAAATGAATTCTGAAGTAACTCCCTGTGAATGAATTTGAGCAATCCTGCCGGGGCTTTCTTGCCTTCCAAGCAAACTTTATTATACCAGGAAATGTGTCAGCAGGACCTGGGATAGACATGACGATGGATGGTTTGTAAATAATTGTGAGCCTTCTCCTGTAAGTCAGTAGGAGATTGCTCAAACTTTCCTAGGGTAGAAAGATTGTTTGTCATATCTCAGAGGCTCTCTCCACAGGGTCCTCTTCTCCCACCTTGAATTCATTGATCCAATTAGTTGTGTATATGACTTATGTCATAGAAGGATTAAGAAAGTCAGCTCAATAAGAGAGTGGAGGGGTTCAGGGAGAGAACTGGCCTCAGAGGAATAGAGAGTTATAGAAAAGGACACTTGAGACAGGAGGAAAAGGAGAGGAGCAAAAACAACAACAAAAAAAATTTTTAAGTACAATCTTTAACAGAAAGAAGACATAAAAAAAACAAAATAGCAAAGACTTAAGGACATTTTGTTGAATTTAAATTATGTGAATTAAATGTCACATAGTGGAAAAAGTTAACATATTTCAGCCTAAAAATTCGAAACAAACACAAACCATGATGTTACAGACTTTCAGGATGAAGAAGAGAAACTGTTTCCAGAGCAAAGATGGGGAGTAGGTTATCAAAAGAATGAAAATCCCCTCTCAGGAGCAGCATGCGAACCTAGGGAAGCATGCATCTAGACTCTGAGAAAGCACTTCTGTTGACATAGGAATAGTCTACAGCTCACCAAGTTCTCAAGTGTAAGCCTCGAACAACTTTTTCAGATTGTATAAGAACTAAATCTGAAAGAAAGCTAAAGAAACCTTTGAGAGGATTGCTGCAGGAACATAATGACATAAAACAAAGCCAACAGTTGCCCTGCTATTCCATAGAGCATAATGAAGTTCATGTTCATGATGAAGATGAAAGCCCTCAAAAGAGTGACTTGGCAAATCCCTCGAAGGATGACTAAATAGAAACAAGTCACCTGATACCTTGAGAATGAGGCCTCCAGATTGAAAAAAGAAAATCTCGTGTGTGTGTGTGTGTGTGTATGTGTAATTGAGGAATAATTATGATACAGATTTTGAAAGATAATATTAATGTTATTAGTTTATTAACAATGTTTCAACATTAATAATTTATTAGAGACATCATAATGTTTATCAGAAATTGTAGATATAAAATAATAAACAAATGAAAAAATAATTTTAGCTGAAGGGAAAAGTTGGGTTAAATATTTCTTAGTTCTTGTATATACAAAATGATAATGTAAGTACATTACTTAAAACAAAAATCTTGGTTGAGTTAAGGCAGGTTGATAGGATGTAAAATATAAGTGTAAAATCAATTGGACAATCAAATTTGTGCACTTTTCAGAACCATTCTATTAAATTTTGAAACATTACCTCCATCTTTCTACTAAAGGATGGAGGAACATAATGATGTCATCACAGAAGTAACGCCAAAGGAGGCTTGGGGTCATAAAAGCTGTTTCTTCCGGGACAGTGAAGCTTTCATTTGCAGTCATGTTTACAGATGTGGGTCATATGTGGGAAAGCATGACTCTGAGGATCATGGCTTCAGCCCTCTTTAGCCAGTTGTCTACACAGATATTCCCACCTCAGTGGAGATTATCTTTCTGTCATTATCCATCACCAATGGTATCATTACTAACTATTCACCCCAAACTAGAAATCTGGAGTTACTTTGCCAGTTCCTTCTTACCAATTCCCTTTCCTGGGGTCTGTTGATATTAATATCTAAATATTTATGGGCTTTCATTTGTTTCTGCTTGCCTAGTTAGTCTTTTCTAATTAAGATTCTGAATTACAGATAGGCATGGCATATGCCTTTCATCCTAGAGGTGGAGGCAAGAAGACTGGAGTTCAAATCATCTCAGGTACATGAAAAGTTTAAGGTCAACATGGACTTAGCAGGGAGATTTTGTGTCATAAACAAGAGCTAAAACAAAACAAAACAAAAAACCCTTAATCCTCTTTCTACACATTCTTTCAATTCTATGTTCACTTAGGCAAGAAAAAGATCTTATAAAATTTACATCTCTACCATCAGTAGTCCCAGGTGAAAAGGCAGATCATGGTGGTGCATGCTGCAATACCAGTGCTGGGTAGGTAGACACGTGCAGATCACAAAGGTTTGCTGCTTGTCTTCCTAGCCTGCTTGGTGTGTTCTAGGTCAGAGAGGAGAGACTGTGTCTGAGAAACAAGGTGGATAGTCCATCCAACAGAACCACCAGTTGAGGACCACGTGTTCGAACAAACCTAAGAGGAACATTTCATATCCTATTACAACAAGGGCTTTTTAGTGAATACTCTACCTGTTATTACACGTAGTTCTACATACAATTTCACGCATGAAATATTGTTAGCATCTTACATCTCCACCCAAGTTGTGTGTTCTAGTATCATAATGAATTACAGGTTGCCTTCAGACACCCCTGAGTACTTCAACTCCTGTTCTGTACCCCGTGTGTAAGCCTCGTGGACCTCAGTCTTCACATTGCTTTCCTGCCTCAGAAATGCTTGGAGGATTTGAGCATCAACAAAGAGTCCAGTTGGTCAGAATAAGTGAGCAAGACAAAGCTAGCTAATATGAGCTAGTAGAGGAAAATGTATGCTGGGATATCCAGAGCAGCACAGGACTTGTGGATAAATGAATTCTTAAAAATCATGGAAATTCTCCAAAGACTTTGGACAGAGGTATACGCGTCATACTCTCAGCATTGTGTGTGTGTGTGTGTGTGTGTGTGTGTGTGTGTGTGTAAAGATCTTAACGTTTATGGATTTTTACCAGGGGTATTTGGGGGAAATGAGTATAGCAGAAGTGTTCAGGCCGGGATGTGGTCTATTCTCTGTCAATGCACAAATATGCCTTGGGTTAAAGGCCAATTTTATTTAGTAAACTCTTGCTGACAGAAAGATTCTACTCAAGTAGCTACCTTAGGGCTAAACGTAATATACATATGGGCTTATGCAAAATGAGCATGCATTTCCTCTTTCCACCCCTGCTGTGGGTTATATTACAAAGCATTCCTGAGATGACTAACAAGGAAAACTGCTAGACCCGAATTATTAATTTTTCCCCATTGCAGACTGACTTTCTCTTGTGGAAGGAAAGATAATTGATGGTATTTCCTGATTACATGCTTGCAACTCCAGGACCAAAAAAAAAAAAAAAAAAAAAAAAAAAAAAGAATGCACTGCTCTGGTTTTAATAACATTTCCAAAAGGAAAGCTCTGGTGGGCCTGGCTGGGATCATATGCTCATGTTGGTTCCCTTACTGAAACTATAGGAATGGATGAGTCACCCTGACAAACCAGGTTCCGATGGGCATCCAGCCCAGCCCTGGGGTGAAGATGCTGTGCCCACCTTCTTTGACATCCTTTTCTTCTTATTCTTTTTACTTTTAATTACTTCTTTTATTTTATTTTTTTTTTTTGAGGTTACAATTACATCATCATACCCTCCCATACACCTATACTGGCTCTCTTTCATACTTGTGGCCTCTTCTTTATTAATTATTTTTACCTACACACACACACAGACACACACACTTCTAAATACATAAGTACCACCTGCACAGACTGTATAATGTTACCTGTATTCATGCTTTCAATTCTTTTCTTATTCCACTCTTCTCTTTGTGGGTTAGCTGATTTTTGGAGATAGGGTCTGCCCCTACAGCCCTTGACTGGCTTGGAACTTGTGATCCTCTTGCTCCCAGTTACTGAGACTACAGACATGTGCCATCACAAATCGTGTTTTTTCTACTCTACTCCAGAAGTAGCATGGGGTAGTATGGAGCACAGATGCTAGGTTTGTAAAAGTTTGGCTCATTTGTTTTAAAGTTCACTAAGCTTCCTTCTGAGTTTTTCAAATAGGATACCAATGAAGCAAAGGAAAAGTACAAGTAAAACATGTGACAGAAGGAAGCTAGGGTGATATTTGAGGGAGTTGATGGATAATACCCTTTTTCTTTCTTCAACTTTGTTTACATAGAGAGAACCAAGAAAACGGAAATACCTCTTAAACCAGTCAGATCATGTTTGCTCAAAATGCTACCGGGATTTGCAATGCCACACCAAAGAAAAGCAAAGTCATTATAGGTCTGCTCTGCTCTGAAGTCACTATCCCCACGTGTTCTGTTCTGCAGGCCTTCCCCATCTGTGCTTTGTCCCAGTTTCCCTCTGGCTCACACCTTTCTCCTGGGCACATGGGTTTCACTTCTCTTCAGACTTTGCTTCTTGGTCTTTGTTTTTCCCACTTCTCCTCTCACACATGGCTTGCTCCCCACTCAGGGAAGGAAATAGCATAGCCTCAGTCCTTATTGAGTTGGGAGACAACAGAGAAACTGAGCACTGAGTGAATAAACAAACATGACATAATTATGAAGCGCAATTAGCACTGTGGTAGAAAATGTCTGTGCTCTGGGAAAACAAGGGAAGAAGGAGTAAATGCTGAATAGTAGGTGAAGGCTATATGAGGAAGTATCACTTAGGATGGGCACAGTATGCAAATAGTACAGTCAGAAAGGCGGGTCATGCCAAGACCCTTTGTCCAGCCTACTAGAGATGGAGCAATAATGAAGTCACCTGGGATCCATGCAGGCTGGTGGTCAGTGCAAGGTTAGTCATTGTACATCACTGACAGATGGGAATTCAGGAATGGAAATTCAGCAGAGGTAAAAAGTAGTTCAAATGATACCTAAAAAGTAGTTCAAATGATACAATTCCAGTAGAACAAGGCAGACTCAGTGGTCTATTGAGAGTCATGTACTGGGTGCCTAATAAGCCCTGCTCTCTCAGGAGAGCTACACTCACCCTGCATCAGGATGCAAAAATGCACAGCCAAATCACCTTCAATTGTCCACTTAGGTGTTATCTCAGAGGCTAATTAAGCAAGTTAGCATTTGGATGGGAGACTGAAAAGAAGTAAGAATGATACTTTAGGCATAATCCTGGTTATTCTCAAATTAGTTTTTAAAATATTTTGTTAAATAATCAGGGGTTCATAGAATATTGAAAGATAGTATATAAGTCCCTGTGAACCCTCTGTCTGCCTCCTTGTAGTATTGACCTCTTATGTAAATATATCTATATCTATCAAGAATATATATATATACATATATATATATATATATATATATATATATATATATATATATTGGAAACCTAGATAGTGGCATTGGTGCAATTCAACTATAGACCTTTTGGGTTTTCTCCAGTTACTTTTAAAAACACACCATACTAAAACTTTTAATTTAAAAAGCATGAGTAAAGAAGCATATTATACCATATCTCTGTACTTTTTCTTCAATTTTTCCCAAAAGCTGAAATTGCTCAAAAAATCTATTAAAACAAAAACAAAGATAAAACAAATCTACAAAAAGAAAACCATCACTTTTTATAGTTAAAGACTGACTCAAGGTGTCAGGGTACACCTAAGATAGTTATAACACAGCACCCCAATGGCCAGGATGTATACTAACTTGTCTGTGATGGTGTCATGTTGGACACTTCACAGACGATCATGGGTGAGCTGGGAGAAAGGATCCATGCCCTGTTTTGGTTGGCCATTAAAAGGACAGCACAAGATAGGGTTACACACAGAAATAGTTAAGATGTATATATATGGTCAATATACCCACACTGTATCCACAATGTATCCCAGTCTCCATTTTTAAAGTAAAATATGATTACATCATTTCACCTCTCTATCCTTCCAAACCTCCCCCCTCCCCTCCCTCATTCCCTTCCAAATTATGATCTCTTTTTTTTTATGGTCTCTGTTTATTATTATTGTTACATACATGTGCACACAAATGGATATATAAATACAACCCACTGAGTCTGTTAGTTGTGCTTGTATTATATGTCTTTTTAGTATTAGCCATTGGGTTTTGTATAACCACTTAGGGGGCTCATGCCTGGAGAAGAATACTTCTCCCTCTCTTAGCAGTCAGTTGTCTGTATGTCTTCATTCAGGGGTTGGGGCTCTGTGCAATTTCTTATAACCCCGTTGGCATGCATGTGATGTTGTAAGTTCAGGGTCTGTTTAGGCAGCCATAGTGTTGAAATTTCATGAGTGTAGCCTCTTTATCATATCTAGAAGACACAATTTTGCAGTAGACATACTGGTCCTCTGGCTCTCACAACCTCTCCACCTCCTCTTCCGCGATGCCTCAGGTGTAGCATTGTAGATGAAACAATCAGATACCCCCACTGTCAGTTCTCTGCATTTTGACCAGTGGTGGATCTCTGTGATGTTCTCCATCTGCTGAACAAGGAAGCTTTTTCGAAGATGGATGAGAACTAGTTTACTGTATTTAGGATAACTGTTTAGGATGCAGTTAGAAATTATGGTGACTTTGTAAAGGCAGTAGTGTGTTCTCTAATATCCAGGACCTCTCGAGCCAAGGCTAGCTGGCCTGAGTTCCAGTATCAGGTGTGACTACCCTCCTGCTGAGTGGGCTTTAAGTCTAATTAGGCCACTGTTGGTTACCACCAAGATAAAACACAGCACTCCAATGGCCAGGATGTATACTAACTTGTCTGTGATGGTGTCATGTTGGACACTTCAGGGATATCTTGCTATACTGGTAATTGTGGTTCATGAGCAGCACAGCTGGATAGAACTATTGGTTGCTCCCTTCCCTTAGCATCTCCCATAGAACCTTCTAGAGCTATGAAAGCTAGTTTTTCAGAGAGACTTTTGAATCAGATACAACTGGATTCCGAATCCTGTGTTATTCTCCAACAAAAGGAACCAGTTCCTTAGAGCTCATTGGCTGCAGAGCTAGACAGAATACTCAGAAGAAGGGCTGGAGTCTCTCTGACTCAGTGGTGGGTATTGAGGCATAGAAGCTCAGTGACAGATCCCACAATGACCCATCTGTGAAACCAGAGCAATGAAATAAAGTAGATTTACATCACACCCCAAAGCCAAATATTGGGGGCAGAAGGATGGCACAAAGCTTCTACCCAATTTGTCTCAGTTGCTTTCAGATTAAACTAATATGTTGATTCTGGGATGATGGCTCTCAGGGTGAAGGCACTTGCTGTCAAGCCCGTAAGCCTGGGTTTGATCCCCAGGGATCCACATAGAAGAAGGGGAGAACCAACTCCTACAAGTTGTACTTTGGCTCTCCACTCAGTACACACACTCTCTCTCTCTCTCTCTCTCTCTCTCTCTCTCTCTCTCTCTCTCTCTCTCTCTCTCTCTCTCTCTCACACACACACACACAGTGTAATAAATTTTAGACTAATACTTTGACATTGTTTAAGATGGTGTGAAGGTGACATAGCACATTCTGGTCTCCTACAATGTGTTACTGTTTCTCTCCTGAATATTTTGGGTTATTTTTTTTTCCTCTGTGCCATCAAATTGATAATAAAGATGAGCCATCTCACCTCCGTTTATGGTGTATGAGAACCAGGCCCCAAAGACATGAGGTGCTAAGACATTAAAAAAAAAAAAAAAAAAAAAAAAAAAAAAAAAAAGACAGATGCAGACAGGTCCAAGGTTGCACAAATTGTAATTTATGAGGGATGTACAAAAGATAAGAGGATCCTTATATCTCAAAGCACAAGACAAGGGTTTATAGACAAAAATGGGCTATACCCAGTTAAAATTTAACTGCTCTTTCTCGTTTTGTATTGTATCATCTCTTTCAAACAAAACAAAATTATTAACATGTCTAGTGTTAGAGAAAACTATGTCCCAAACATTAAAAGCCAGTACAATATGCCCAAATGACCAGTTTTTTTTTTTTATTCTTTTTTGTTTTGTTGTTGGTGGAAAGGTGTTAGGAATTGAATCCAGGGCTTTATAGACTCTTGGTGCACACTCTCTCACTTGACTGCTCACCCAGCTCCTCAGGTCACTGCCTTAATCAGCTGGTATACCCTAGAGGGTTTAGATTTATCCCTGAGTGACACAGTGAGCAAAAGTGTGGTTAAAACCATGCTAGCTAGAGTCAGGTCAAGATGGATCCCCACACCTTAATCCTAAACATAGTTAAGTTTTGGGTGTCTTCCAGGAGAAAGGGCCAGAGATGTTGGGCATGAGGCAAGATCCACCTAAGATGTTTCTTACATAACAGAAAGTAAGGCGGGTGAAGGGGAAATGATGTGCAAATAAACAGAACATCACCTTTCCTGAGGTTCTGAAACAGGAAATATGATGCCATAGCTATCACAGTACCTTCCTTTTTCCTACAAATTACCAGGAGCAATCAGTCACTGTTGTGTCAGGACCACGCCCCTTTGCGCATGCTCCCTATGCTTGGAAATGACCATTTTATGACTGATCTTTACAAGCCTAAATATGGAAATAAGACAAAATGACAACTGTGCTAGAAAAATTCAGAAGAGTGTGTTCTATTGTTTCATTGTTTTGTGTGGTTTGTTTCAAGACAATACCTCATGTATCCCAAGATGCTTCCAACCTCACTATGTAATGGTAAATGACCTTGACTTTCCAATCCTCCTTCCTCTACTACCTGTGTTGAGATTGCTGGTATCTGTCACCACCCCAGGCTAGGGTCTCACTCTGTATTTAAGGCTAGCCAGGATGGACTTGAACTCATAATAATTCCCTTTCCTCACTCTCTTAAATGCTGGGATTACCACCCCATCAAGCTTTGATTATCCCTTAAAGGCTTTACTTCGCAACACCTTTGCATTGGGACATTTCAGAATGTTTTAATGAAGAAAGACTTCTTTCAAACCATAGCACCCACTATACCTCAGTTCCTCAGGCCCGTCACTATTGTCTTTGATAGTCATCAAATTGTTAAATTAAACATCACAGTCTTGGCTGCATCCTCTTGGCTTTCCCTCTGCTTGTTTACTGCCTCCTGTGGGTCACTCTTCAGTCTTCCTGAGCTTTCCAGTCACTTAACAGCTGCACTCTCTCTCTCTTCCTTAGCACTCACCAGTCTTTTGTTTTCTTTTTGATCTTTGTGTTGTTAGTTTGTTTTTTGAGACAAGTTTCTCTGTGTAGCTTTGAAGACTGTCCTGGAAGTTGCTCTGTACACCAGGCTGGCCTCAAACTCACAGAAATCCACCTGCCTCTGCCTCCCAAGTGCTGAGGTTAAAGGCATGTGCCATCATCACCCAGGTGTTTTTTTTTTGTTTGTTTGTTTGTTTGTTTTTTCAAAAATAAATAAGATGTTCTTTCTCTCAATAATCGTTATTTGAAATTCTTACATCTCCTAACTCCCACTTTTATCTTATTTATTGAAAAAAAGGAAACTATCATACTCATATTTTCTTCATACTTTTCCTACAATTTCTTGATACACATCACTTGAAGATTTATTTTATTTAGCTTTTTACTTATGTGTATTGTTGTGTCTCTGTGTCTATATGCTATGTTGGGTGAGGCCAAAAAAAAAAAAAGGGTATCAACCCCCAGAGATCTCAAGTTACAGTCATGAATTTCCTGATGTGGGTTCTCCGGAAAAGTCAGAAAGTGCCCTTAGCCACTGAGTCATCTCTATAGATCCCCCCCATCAATACATCAGTATCTGCATGTAATAGCCCATGGAAGACAAAGCTGTCACTCCTACAATCCATGGTTACAATCAAAAGGGGCCTGCAATGTTTCCTGCAACCCCACTGGCTTTCACTGGGGAACGTACCCTCTCCCTTCCAAAAGCCTATTTAAAGCTTCTATCTTCCTAAATTTTCCCCCCTGTTTTCTTCTTCTTATTCTCTAGAGATGTCTTCTTTCTAGCCTAACAGAGAAAGTAGAGACCAGAAGAGAAGAATGGTAATAAGTTCTTCCTAGAACATCTCCCTTATGGTGGGTGCACTATAGTCTCCATGCCCCTACCAACCATCTACAGCACCATAGGCCAGAAAGACCACTCTGTTTCTTTCTTTTCTATTGATGGTGTAAGGGTGCTAGCGATGAAATCTAGGGCTTCTTCCATGATTCTGCATAGTCTACCTCTGAACTGCACACCCCACTCCTCCTGTGTCTTGACTCAACTGGATTCCCACAATTTTGATACAGTATTATTAATTTTTCCTTCTTTCCCTGGTGTCTACCCCTTCGCCTCCAGTTAGTTCTCCTTATCACTTAGATATGTGTGTCCAGCTTGTAACCAGGTCCCTTTAACCTTTCCTCTCACTGCATTCATCATTCTCCCTCCTGCTTTCTCTAGATCACCATAAGCTATGATTTGAATGTGCTCCCCTGAGACCATGTGGAGGGAATTTCTAAATGCAAGTGTTGGGAGGTGGGGCCCAAGGGAGGTGCCTAGGTAATGAGTCCTTTTGTAGGTGCTTCCTTCTAACTGAAACAATTACCTCTTGGAGGGAAAGGAGATGCTCACGAAACTTAAACTAATGAAACTTAGGAAGCTCCAGAAAGTTAGAAGATTCATGTGGCTTCTCATTGAAATTATGAAGATCAGTAATCAGTTTCTGGGGTGAAGAGACCCTCCACTTTACTGAACAGACTAGGAAACTAATTATTGCACTAAGCTAGACTTGGGAAGAATCATTACTTGGTCTGCTATCAGTGCCCAATCTGGAATGAATAGACATTTGTTCATGTTTTCCCAGTAAAAGTCACACAGCATAAGGGAATTGCCCTCATGAATGGATTGGTGCCTGTTATTAAAGGCTTGGACTGAGAGTTCAATTTCAGGTTCTTTTGCAGCCTCCATTCTTCTGTCTGCCACAGGAAGGGTGTAGGGAGATGATCTTTGCTACAAGATCCTGGACTTCAGAGTCTCCAGAACCATGCCTGCATTCATCTGTGTGCATTATCAAATATACATTCCCAGGTGTTCTACTGTAGCAATAAAAATAGACAAGAACAGCATGAAGAAAAAAGCCACAAAGCTGTTAACTATAATGAGTGTAGCCTGCATCCCTTCCCTTCATGGCTATCCACTAGCATAACACTCCCTACCTATGTCTCTTATAATAAAGGCTACATAACTACAAAGGTTGACCTAAACTCCTTATTTGGCCTATTGTATAGTCATTCTCTGAATTCGATAACTAGTGAAGTTCAACAGCCTACACAACTAAGAGTCTAATTTTGCTCCTACTCTGGGCATTTCAGTGAAAAACATATTGATCCAGGAAATTCATGGGGACATTGGAAGGCTAAAAGAGCAGGAAGAAAATTAATTTCCCTCTGACTCCTAGAAGCAAAAGCAAAGCGCTGACATTAGATACTCAAAAGTTCAGTGGATATGGTTCTTAGATTGTCACTCTAAACTGTGGAAGGATCAAGATCAAGACATAAATTACAGATGCAACTTGGATATGCAGCAACTTTGGCAAATAATGTGACAGAGTATTATTCCAACCTCTCTGTAAAGGTTGGCAGTTGCTGGGTTTAACAATTTCATTAACACAGTCTAAAAGGATGCAGAGGGATATAAAAAAAAAAAAGAAAGGAAGGAAGAAAGAAAGAAAGGAAAAAGGAAAGAAAGAAAGAGAGAGAGAAAGAAAGAAAGGAAGAAAGAAAGAAAGAAAGAAAGAAAGAAAAATCTGAGAGCTTAAGCCACATGTCTCTTTATTCCTGTACTGAAGTGATGAGTAAAAAAACAAAAAACAAAAAACAAAACAAAACAAAACAAAAAAAACAAAACAAAAAAAAAAAAAAAAAACAACCCAAGTTGTTTTGTCCTCATTTGTCCTTCTAATCCTCTGTCTGGGGCTTCTATTTGACAGGACTTAGTAAGAAGCTAAATGGCCAAGGATTCTGAAAAATGTGGTTGGCTGAGGCTCAGCCTCTAAGCTAGAGAAAGGTTAATACAACTTTATCAATAAGTAAAAATTTGCTGGAGGACGCATGCTGGCTTTAGCTTAGAAATGTAATCTACTAGAAACCTCTTTTTCCTCATAATGGCATAAGGATGGCTCTTGGGTGCTGGCAACCATATCCCAGACACACAGAAAAGCCCCAAACAACTAAAATACATAAAAAAGAATCATGAGAGTCCTAGAACCATCACTGCCCAACTCCCAAGACTCTGAAGTTCCTGGAGAAAACTAATCATTAGGTCTCCAATCATATCCATTGAGAAGTAGATTGTTAAGACTAAATTTTAGACTTAAAATAGTCTTTTTTTTTTTTAGAATAAGGTCTTGTATATCCCAAACTGGCCCTGATAACTGGTCCTACTACCTCTACTTTCTGAGTGCTGGACTTCTAGCTATGCCCTGCCAGGCATGCTAGGCAATGCAGTGGATCAAACCCAGGGGCTCAGACATGAAAGGCAAGTACTCCACCTACTGAGTTGAAGCAGAGAATATGCTCAGTAATGGTTATGGTTGGATTATGTCAGTTAATGCGTTTGTTTAATGTAAGTCACTCGGGCATCCTTTCCTTCCTGGAGAAGGAAAGCCAGAGGAATAGGCAGATTTGTTCTTGACTTGAGAAAAGAAAGATTAAAATGATCTTCCAGAAGTCCAAGGTGCAGCAGGCTTCAAAAGTGGGCAGAAGCTGGGTGGTAGTGGCACACGCCTTTGACCCCATCATTCGGGAAGAAGGGGCAGCCGATCTCCAAGGTTGAGGCCGCCTGATCTACAGAGTGAGTTCCAGGAAAGCCCCAATAGTTCTAAAAATCATTTCCATGCAGTTTGGTAATTTATTCGGTCATTGCCAAGCGATTTGTAAATGCGAGAAATGTTTCACAGGGATAAGGACAGTTTTCTAATTCACCAAACAACTCACCTTTTAAGGTATTGGAAAAATATCAGGCGATTTCAAGTCAAACTGGTTCAGATACTTTGCCCTGGAGGAGGTATCATTTACCTAATAGATAACAGTGCTTACATCTGGGTTCCCTTAATTTCTAGCCAAGTAATCTGCTCACACGAGTCTACTGGGCTTGCGCCAGCTCCTAGGCTTCTCATGGCAGCCTTCAGATAGAGTAACTGCTGTGCCCATTCCAGGCCAGATCCGTTAAAGGACAGCCCTCTGAGTGTAGATGATGTTTACTGTTGTCCAGCTCTGCATAGTAACAGGATTTGATGTCTCCCTTCTTTTACACACTTCTTCCCAGGTGAAGGTACTCCCAACACATTTCACTTGAGTATCTTAGTAGCTGATGGTACTCATGAGCTTGTTTCCAAAGTACTGCCTGTTACAACTTGCAGAACTTGGAAGCAGACATAAATTCATTATGGAAAAATCTAATGAAAAAGTTCTCCCTTTCCTGCAGGTAGAGTGCCCTGCCCTTCCCAGCCATTCACTGAGTTTGCACAGGCAAGGCAAATAGCAGAACACCCGCACTCACACATCATCACTATAGACCAAGAAGTGGCTGGTATTAGTAACCTGAGGGAATATTATGTTAGGAAACGGGGAGGGAAATCCTATGTGGCTGACTTGAAGAATTCCTTTGGAAGAACAGGGTGATGCTGGAACCTGCCACTGAGGATGAGACCCTGCCTAGAAACAGTGAAAGCCAAACAAGCATGCAAACAAAATCCTCATTGGCAGATTGTTATATTAACTGTCATCAAAAGTGAGTGACTATGTACATAGTAACTCCAAATCTGAAATTGACACCTACTTTTGAAGAATGTTATAAGGGTGGTATTTTCAAAATTAGACCTATGAAAGAGGTCTGGTAAAATGGCTCAGCAGGTAAAGGGCTTGCTACACAATGGGTTCAATCCCCAGAACCCAGCGAAAAATGGAGGGAGAGAACCAACTCCTTAAAATTGTCCTCTGATCTCCACAAGCATGCCAAAGTAATGCGTCCCATGTACATATCACACACACAGAGTAATCAATAAAAGTAAATGAAATAAAAGACCAGAAGATGTCATCACTCCCCAGCCCCACAAAAAACCAAGTGACGTCTTAGTTGTTGTTTTTCTGGCAATATGGATTATATAGCACACTTTTATGCTATGGTTCCTGGTCATGCTGCTGAGTGTTTACCAGTGCACCAAAACTTCTATCCTGTCAGCCCAGTTATGAGCTGCAGCTCAGAGTTGGTCAGCCGGGTGGGTGCCCTCTTTTTGCCCCTGCCCCTTAAAATAATTACATTGCTCTGTTTATGCCCTAATAGTAAGGGAAGTAATGGTGCAGCATTTCTTATTCCTTGTATGCTAGGAAACTCTAAGATAAGCATCAAGTTCAACTATGTAAGCATACATCACTTTCTTGTCTCTCCTTGCTCTTCCTGGTTTTTAACCTTTATCTTCACCATCCTCTGTGCAGAGGAAACACCTGCTTTGGAGGGGAGTATAATAAAACTTTGTGTTGGTGCCATTAGAAGACTTAAAATATGAAATGTAGCCATGCAAACATTGTCATGGTTCACTAGAAAATAAAAGGGATGACCACTCTAAGAATAGTAGACTTCCATGAAAATGGAAAACAAGCATGGCTAATTTTATATTTCCAAGTATCCAGTATTCTTCACAATTACTTCTCCACGTGGACATTTGCTGTGCTGTGCAATGATGTATTAAGTCAGTAATATCCACTTGATAGATTCATTACATCACTGAACAAGACAGTTGAGATACAGTGTTAACTAGCAATGAAGAGATGGAAGCCTGTGAGTATCTAAAGTGAGAAACTAAAAACACATGACTCAAAGTTTATTTTAAAATACCCTCTTATTTTTATTACAGCTTATTCCATTTTTGAAGATGCACCAATTTTCTGTAAATAGCATTTTAATGTATTTTTTTAAGACAAGAGTCTCATCTAGTTCAGGCTGCTCTTGAGCTCTTTGTGTAGCTCTGGATGAGTTTTAACTGATCCTCCTGCCCACATCTCCCCGGTGTTGGGATTACTGGTATAAACTAACAGTTTCAGCTGGTGATGAGGATCAACCTCAGAGCTTTCCTGCATGTTAGGCAACCAACTGAGCTATATCTATAGCCCTTCATTTTTGATTTGAAGAAAGTGATCAATAGAAATAACTCTGCTGTGGTCCAGAGTATAAACATCTATCTTATTGTATTTTATTTTTGACTTATTTTTATGTGGATGGGGCAGGTAGTATGGGTACATGGATGCAGGTGCATGAGGAGACCAGAGGCATTTGCTTTGCTTGGAGCTGAAGTTATGAGGATTGTAAGCCTCCAACTACCAATGAGGATTCTTGGAAGCCAAATTATGTTCTCTGCAAGAGTGCTCCCAACTGCTGAGTCTTCTCTCTGCTCCTACTTTGTGAGCAATTTTCAGATTTCTGGAAGTATCAGCTTCATTTCATTTCATTTTTTCAAACAGATTTAGTTTCATGAGTATTTCCAATAGCTAGAGATGTAACACGATTGCCAGAGTGCTCCACTAGCATGGATGAAGCCCTAGGTTGGAACTCGAGCACCACATATAATTGGGCATGGCCATGAATGTCTTGTAACCACAACACTAGGGAGGTACAGTCAGGGGAATAAGAAGTTTAAGGTCATCTTCAACTACATTTTGAGTTCAAGGTCAGCCTGAACCACAATAAGACTCCATTTCAAAAACCAAAAGTGTTTTCAGGTTTGCAGCACAGCTGAAGAGAAGTACAAAGATTTTCCATAGGTAGTTTGTCTATTCTCTACCATTATCAACATCTCCGCAAGACAGGTATATTTGTTAAAAATGTACACAGGTATTTAGCACAAAATTTTCCAAATATACAGAATGCTCAATACAGAATGTAGATTCTTCTGAAATAGATGCCCATTGTGTCATGGGCATCTATTTCAGTAAGTTCATTGAGAACTGTCTTAGTTCCCTGTCTTACTGCTAAGACAAAATAGCTGACCAGAACAACTGAAGAAAGGCTTTATATGGGCTTACAATTTGAGGATTCAGTCCACAAAGGGGAGGAATTTGAAGCTGCTGGCTACAGTACATCCTTACTCAGGAGGCAGAGAGGAGGAGGGATTCTATACTCAATTCACTCTCTCTCTCTCTCCCCCCCCCTCTCCCTCTCTCTCTCTCCCTCTCTCTCTCTCCCTCTCTCTCCCCCCCCTCTCCATTTTATTCAGTTCAGGGCCCCAATCTATGAACCAGTACCATCCACAGTCAATTAACCTCAACCAGGTACTCCTCTACAGACTGGCCCTGAGATTTATTACTATAGTGATTATAAATCTTGTCTAGTTGATAATCACACAGTTTTAAACTTGCTTCATATCCTAAAAGGGAGGTAAAACTGACTCAGGTTCCTGCCATCTATCCTCAAGAGATTTAACCAACTAGGCAGATAATTGTTATACAATAGCATAATCAGCACAATGCAGATAAAGTATTATGGAAGCAGAGAAAAGGAGAGAGTCAGTCATCAGGGGGAGGGGTGTGGGAAAGAATCATGGGGAAGGTGGAAAAGTTGCCTGTGAGCATGACTAAGAGACCCAGGTGGACAAGCAGGGTATATGATGTGAGGCAGGTGGAGGAAAAAGCTGCACATTTGTGAAGACACAACAGATAATGGCACTGTTGGGGACTTGACAAATCTTTCTGCATAGAAATTACAAAAGAAAACCCTTAAAGTTAGGTAATAGTAGTTGACAGAAGAATGAGATTTAAAAAATAAAAACCCACTGATGATTCTGAAGGAGCATCAACAGTAGTTAATTTAAAGAATAAAATTTGTGTGTCTCGAATGTGTGCATGCATGTGTGTGTTATACAGATGGGGTATGCTTATGCACAGAAGCCACAGAAGGCCCTTGCTTCGTCACTTCCCACCTTATTGTTTTGAGATAGGATCTCTCACTGAGTAAACGTGGCCAACAAGACTCAGTGATCTATCTGTTTGTCTCACACAATACTGGGGTTACAGGCATTTGTGTGGCCACACCCAAGAGTATATTTTGAAATAGACATGAAGTAAGTAAAAGCGATATTGTGAAAATTAGTATGCTGTCAAACCTTGGCAATAAAAACAAAGGGAAGAATGTTAGGAAATAAAATGTCATCATGGAAGGGGCAGATAAGCTGTTGAGGCAGTCAAAGGGGAGGAACATGAATTCCTTCTACAATATTAATGGATGAACTGCAGAGATGGAGGAAAGATCAAATTTGTGGGTAAAGCGTACAAATTCAACATCTTACATATTAAGATGCTACTTGAACAAGATGAACCAAATCCATTGTCCTTAGCTAAAAGAAAAAGACTCTGTGGCCAAGAAAGAGATAATGGGCAAAGCAAAGATGTTTGAGCCATTGTCATTTAGTTGGCAGTTTAGGTACAGGGTTGGAAAAGGAATCCCAGAGAAATGTAAACTGAAAGTGAGTGAATCACCACCATTGCACAATAGCTGAGTCATTCTTGAGTCTGTCTACTGGTAAGACTCGAAAAGATGCAGTGTGGGGATCTTGGTGATCAATAATAGAACACTTAATAGAGAGCTGGCCTGGCATGTGCTGGATGCTGAGGGTTCACTTCTCAGTGAGCTCTGGCTGTATAACACAGGCAGTGATACAACTGTGCATGAATAGCCAAGGAGAATTGATTGTAGGATTCTAAGGAGCAGCCGAAGAAGAGTTCTCAGGGAGGGAACCACACTGCTGGGATGGTGGAAGTCCTTTCGAGGCAGTTGAGAGGGAAGGCTTCCTTGGTCTTGGCATCATGGAATTTTTATGGAGGCCCTTATTTGAGGAGGCTGGTAGTCTATTTATTATCTTGTTGAGCAGTACATTTATAGTGTAAGTTGAGGCTGGTCATTTGTGTAAGATGCCATGAATAATTAACAGGTTAGGCGAGCTGATGTCTATGGGAGACATCATGCATTATGTTTCAAATGAATACAGTGTGATTATTAAAACAGAGAATTCCACTTTTATTTTATGCAATTTTTGTCCTTCCAAATACCATAAAACAAAATAAAAATCTATGTAAGGCTCCTGTATAAAGCATTGTATTGAACTCTCTGGGACTGATACGTTTGTAAGTTAAAATCATGGTCTACCATTTGTTTCATATGGTTGAACTTAATTGTGATATGAGCCTACACAAGCCAAGTTGACCTCTCAGAACATCTCATTCTCTCCCTCCCTCTCTCCCTCCTTCCCTCCCCCTCCCTCCATCCCTCCTTCTCTCCTTTCCTTCCTTCCCCAACTCCCCTCTGGTTATTGACACGTAAGCTGGCCCTGATTTTGAGGCAGTTCAGCCTTTTCAGTTCAGCAATACCAGGCATGTGCCATGGTGCCTGCTCAACCTCTCATAACAGAAGAAGGGCCTGGTTGTGCCGACCGCACTTGTCACAGTGAGTAACAGTGAAAAGCATTGCTTAGCCAAACTAGGTAAAAATTTCCTTTTGCTTCGAGAAGAAGCCAGAAATGTGAATAGAGAAGTCACTCTTCTGAATTTGAGACGGAAATGCTCGAGAAAGATGTTGAGGGGAGGGTCCTCAGCAGGCCTGGATCTCACCCTGCAGCCTAGGCTGGCCTGAAAACTCATTTTGTAAACCAGACTGAAGTGGAAATTAAGGCAACCTCATTTCTCTTTAATGCTTGGATTACAGGTGTATGCCACCATGCCCAACTAAAAGAGGACAGAATTTGCCATCTTCACCCTCATGGGTTTTTTTTAACATGTGTGGGGGGGGGGGAGAGAGAGAGACATACATACACACACACATATAGAGGATGGAGGAAGGTAGGGAGAGATATATATTGCTTCCTTGACCCATGACTGTCTGTATGCATTTCTATACCATTAAAGTGTGAGCTCATGCATTCAGTAAATAGTTATCTTATATTTCTGGGAGCTTTTTGTGGGTTTTGTTTTGTTTTGAGACAGGGTCTCATTATGTATCTATTCTGGAACTCATAATGTATATCAGATAGTACTTGGACACATAGAGATCCAGCTGCCTCTGCCTCCTGGGTGCTGGGGTTAAAGGTATGCTTAGGTATATTCTTGGTTTTAATATGGAGTAACACAGATGAGATTCATAAATCATAACTAACAAATAAAAACAATATTATTTTTGTATTATGTTAGACTATCAAATAAGAATCTTAAATTACTAAGCACTTTTTAGGACTAAGGTTTGTATGCATTTTTAATATATTCTTCATCTTTAGGCATCATAACACTTGTAGGAGGTTGGTGTTAGCCTACAGGATGACTTTACTGCATCTCTGACTGTCCACGTACAGCAAGTATTTGTTATAAACTTAACTATGTCCCTTCCAACAAATTCCTGTATAAAAGAATGAATCCTAGTACCTCATAGTATGACTTTGTTGGGAAACAGAGTCTTTGAAGATACAATTAGTTAAGGTAGTAAGAAGTTATACTGAAGTAGGATGGGATGACAATCTAATCTGATGAGACCACTAATAAAGAGAAGAAATTTGGACCAAGTTACACACACACACACACACACACACACACACACACACACACACACACACGAGGGCAGAGACAGAACAGAGATTACATCAGTATGAAGCTGAGTTATAATGCCATAAGCCAAGACATTATGAGTGACTAGGAAGACCTGAAATACATTACCTTTAGAGGAAGCATTAGTAAATAAGTGGCATTCAATTTCATGCTTTGACAGCCACACCTTAGAACAATGACACAAAAGATGTCTTCCCCAGCTCCTGTTGGCCAGGACTTTCAAAGGCACTGTTTTCTGCAGTGCTATGTAGGCATGGTGTTTGCATCAACATTCCAGGGACACAAATATAATGTCCTGTAGCAGCATTTATGGTAACTTCTCACTTGTGATTTTCTGGTATCGGAAGAGAATCACAAGATACCAGTTCCTTGGTGGCTGCCTTGTCAGCTTTTTTACTTCCTGGAAACTGAATCCTAAATTTCTATGTGGGTAGTTTTGGAGGAGGAACCTTTGGGGAGTAACTTTGGATGAGGTCATTAGGGTGGAGCTCCCATGATGGAAGTAGTTACTTTATAAGAAAAAAGAAGGCCTGAACTAACAACACATTTGCTTACTTTTGCCATGGGATGCCCTCTACCATGTTTAAATAGATGAAATATGCTAGGAACATAGCCTCAAGTCTAAAGATACTCTTTATCTTTTCTTCTAACTACCCATGAGCATGTAACTACCACTGTCAGTCTAAGAGCTGTGAGGAAGTAATGTGTGGAGCCTACTGCTTTTCTATTTCCTACTGATTATATTTTGAACAGATATCTTGGAATGTAATATGGAAGCCACATCAATAGAACCTGAGTTTCTGATGTCTTCACAGTACAAACTGACTCACTTGCTATGAACTGCCAGCCTTTGAACCTACATAAGAGACAAATCAGCTTACCTTGTTTAAGTCACTAACTTAGCTATATGGTAGCAGTATATGTAGTCTGCGGTTACATTGTGCTTGACAAGTAATATCTCTTTCTTGCCATGCTTCATCTCATCCAATTTAAAGACCCTCTACTACTGCCTTTGAAATCTTTTTTTTTTTAACATTGATTTTAACATGTGTATCCAGGCACAGTAGCACATTTCTGTAATACACCACTAAGCAGGCTCTCCCAAGAAGATTGTATGCTTGGTGCCAACCAGGTCTATATAATAAGACCCTATAAGACCCTGCATCATCATATACATACATACATACATACATACATACATACACATACACATACACACACACACACACACACACACTACATGCAGAAACACATGCTCACACACATACAGGAGGAATTTGTTTTCTATTGTTCATAGCTAGGTTATGTGTTGTTTAAAAAAAAAGTTAAGGTGAGAGGGGGACATTCATGGTTTCTGCAGGCAAAGCTCAAAGAGTCTTATATCTCTCCCTTAGGTACCATCTAGGCAATAATAGGTCATCCAGGCATATGGGACCCCTCAAGAAGGAACTCTGAACACCAAAGTTCACAGTCAACTACAAACTCTTAGAATCCAGGACACTACATACCAGGTAGACTGGAACCACTATTTTGAGACTCAACAGCAAACCAGTTGTTCAGGACTCCTAAAACTGTTTGAAATGATTAATCAATTAAGTCCAGTTTTTATAAAGCAACAAGTGTATTTAAGTGAAATTTCCTGACTTAACAGTTTCCTGCCTCCCTGTATCAAATATTGGTTTTGGTGTCATATATGTATATAGGTATTACAGTAAAGAATTTTAAAGTTCAAAGAGTAATAATAACTACCTGAAGAAGTCCTTGCCTTTTTGACTATGGGTTTCTAAGCTCTGACTACGGGCAGAGCTGCAAAGGGCCTTGAGTATGCTGCAGCAGAACATAATCAGCCCTGGATTCTGTCACTGAGGGCACAGAGAAGTAGTGTAAACAGGCTGCCTGAAGGATGGCAAGGTTGCCCTAAAATAGCAATAGCTCACCAGCCTCACAGAGCATCCCCAAAAGGACAGGCAGTACCGTGTCCCTAACTGAGTAAGACTAAAAATAGAATAATATCATAACGAGAAAGAAATACCATATTCATTAGGGAGATACCACTCAGAGGTAGCAGCTAGAAAGTCATTCCAGAACAATGGTATAAGCCATGGGAGAAGACTGATGAGATGGAAATGACCAGAAGTCATCATTGAAAACAACCACATCTGAGTCAGGAGACCTGGCATCACAGGAGTGGGCATGACTGGTATTCTCCTAATGTGCTCTAGAATGTGTGTTTCTGTTTGAACATCTCCATGTAGCTATGAGATGGACTAAGAAAGAATGTTCTGTTGAGGAGCCACAAAGCCTAGTCAGGTAAGCAGATCAAAGAATTACAGAAGTTCAGTTAGAAATTAAGGCAAAGAATCAAGAGAAACATTAAAAATTTCACAGAGGTGGCTATAGAGGGCAGACGAGAAGAGAGGAGAGGAGAGGAGAGAAGAGGAGAGGAGAGGAGAGGAGAGGAGAGGAGAGGAGAGGAGAGGAGAGGAGAGGAGAGGAGAGGAGAGGAGGGGTTGGAGTAGAGAGCTGTTGCCTGAAGACCTTCCCACATGTAGACCTTAAATGGGGTCATAATGAAAAGAGCACAATATTGCCTTCTTGAACCGTTGGATTTACTTTTGACTATGTAAAATCCAGATATGAGTTATATGTAATCAATGTCATTTATTTAGTGATAAAGTGAATTAGTAAATAAATATCTTTATTTTGAACCAAATTACCATTGCCAGTCAGCTAGTGGAGTCACCTTTGCACTACCCAGATAAAAGTCACAAGGAGGAGATACCCAGATAAAAGTCCCAAGGGCTTTCCTAGTGTTGGCAGCTATTCTAGTCAGGTTATTATTGCTTTGATGAACACTGTGACCAAAAGCAAGTTGGAGCAAAGAATTTATTTGGCTTCTACTTCCACATTGTAGTCCTTCACTGAAGGAAGTCAAGATAGGAAACTCAAGCAGGGCAGGAACCTTGAGTCAGTAGCTGATGGAAAGGCCATGGAGGACTGCTGCTTACTGGCTTGCTCCTTATGGCTTGCTCAGCCTGCTTTCTTACAGAGCTCCCAACAATCACCCCAAGGGATGGCACCATTTACTTTGGGCTGGGCCCTCCCCATCAATCACTAATTAAGAAAATGCTTCACAGCTGGATCTTACTGAGGCATTTTCTCAATTGTGGTTCCTTTGTAGTTACAAATGACACTAGTTTACAGAAAATTAACATTGCAACCTTGGGTTGAACTAGCCAAAGTCTTATAGCTCTAAGACCTGGCAGGCCAGAGAGGGCCTATTGCTCTAAGCTTTAGAAGCTGTCTGGTGGCTATAGGTTTTAATGTGAAGGCAAATAGCCCTAGACTTTAACAATCAATGACCCAAGCATTTGGCATCTATTGAAACCTTTGACCTCCAGCAACAGAGCAGTAGCCAGTAGCAGGAAGAAGCAAAGACAGGCTATTCCTACTAGTGTTATAGTTCTTGGGTGGGATTCAAGTGTTGGAACCCTCTGTACCTAGAGTAACTAATCTTACAGCTCATGGGCCTAGGGTTATAGGCCCTCAAAGCTGAGAAACTCTTTGCAATTTGTTTAGTAAACATAGTTGCATTGTTTTTTGCCTTTCACATCAACCTGCAGCCACCATCCTTCATTTGTGCTGCCTCTGTTTCCTGTTCTCAGCCTCCAGCTACCCACTGGAACTCTCCAGCTTGACTTGACCATCACCACTTCTGCTACTGCCATTAGGGTGGCAGCAACTAATGGCACGTCCCACATCTACTCTTCATGTCATCAGCTCAGCCCACTGTGCCAGTGATAAAGGTACAAATCACACAAGACAAGACCTCTTGGGAGAAGCTTTTTATTGGACCTCATGCTGTAACATATAGTTGTCTCCTGCCTGGTTCCAAAAGTTAACTGTACATACTGTTTATATAGCCAGAAGAGGAACTGTGTGGCAATCGTGTCTGTGCCAATTATGGTCCAGCCTGTCATGAAAAGAAGAGAAAGCATTTGTTGTAACCACAGTCCTACTGTGCTATCAGGGCAGTGCTGGCCTGGCAGAAAACAGCTACACTGAGGCTTGTGATGGCAAAAGGTCTGCCACAAACTGTCAGAAACAGCTCTGGCTGACATACTGTCCAGGGAGCTAGCACCAGTTATGGTTGCCCTGTAACTTCTGCAAGATGTCCGTGGAGTGTTCAGCGCACCTAGGCTGTCAGGAAGGCAGGACAGATGGATGCCAAAGAGGGTCTGTTCTGCTGACAGTCCTCCATTCAAGACAACCAGTTACCAGGGCAGGATCCAATATCAACCCAGTTAGGCAGTCAGGCTAGTTCAGTACCCAACGGCTTAGCTTATTTAAGAGACAAGTAAATATTCAACAGTGAGCTTATAGGAAATGTTGACCATTAGAGCTAACAATGCTTTAGGTATTTAACACTTAGCAAATATACTTGAGGACAGTGTTGGGTCATTTTTAAGCGTCTCTCTACTACTATTGAATAGGATTTACCAGCTCTCACATCTAATCTTGATGGCTAGACTTTCTACTAAGCTTTAAATCCCAAGCTAACTCTCTGTCAATGGCCTCTGAGAAAGCAAGAACAAATTCAGAGCTATTTTATTAGGGCCATTAATTCCAAATTACAGGAAAAAAATGTTTTTGGTGATAGAGTGAGAAAATCAGAAGGAAAGAAGAGAACGTAAGGATTTGGTGTGGTAACTTTAATAAACTAAAAAAATTAAATTATGCTTTTATTTTATATTTTGATGAGGACTTAAAAGAAGATAAACACAACTTTAAAAATTATCCTGTAGCATCTACACAGACATCTTCATTATATCTAAGCATTTAGAAGAATTACATCATTAAGGCACAGGTTAACTTTGTAAGATGAATAAGGATTGAGAGTGGGACAGAGTCAGAATTGGGGTACAGATGAAAAAGCATTAGGGATGGGAGAAGTGACCAAACCTTCATGATCAGGAATGGTTAGGGGTAAGCTCAACAGAAGCTAACTTGTGTGTAAATGCACACTGAAACTACCACTCACATGATTCAGCCAACAAAAGTCTTATATCCAAAGAACAACAGAGAAATGCACTCAAGGCAGAGGACCTTTGTGAGTTCAAGGTTATCCTGGTCTATATAGAGTTCCAGGATAGTCATGGCTACCAGAGATACCCTGTATTAAAAAAAAAAACCCACAAAACTGATTTTTATTTATGCTGTCCCCAACATGTTAAAGGGAAAACCCCAGATCTATAATTTGTTCAATTCAAGTCTTCCCCAATTCTCTAATTCCCTAAAAATTCCAGAAACATATCCCTTTCATTCTAGGATGAATATGCTCTCTCGTAGGCATGTCCACAGTTCTCCTCAACTCCCAGATCACATCTGTCATCTCTGGTAACATACTGCACACTTCACTGTTGCCAACCCTGAGGAGCTTAGTCTATCTTCTCTTTTCACATCTTTTCTTAAACAATGATTTTAAAAAGTCAGTGACATTTATTTAGTCTACTCACAGAATCCCATGTTGCACAGAAGGCTCAAATGGAGACCTTCCTTACTAAACAGTGAAAAGCCTAAGAATGTTCATATACTAAATTTTGCAAAGTCATCTGTATATTACATGATACTGTTTCAGTGAGACAAGGTCTCCTTGCAGTTCAGGCTGGTCTCAAACTCAGTCTCACTCTTCTTGGCGGGATCACCATGAAACATACATTATCATCATCATCGTTGTTTGAGACAGGGTTTCTCTGTGTACCCTGACTGTCCTGGATCATACATACTCTGTAGACCGGACTAGCTTCAAACTCAGAGATTCACCTGCCTCCATCTTTGCTGTGTTAGAATTAAAGGCATGGAAGCACTGGATCATGATTAAAGCGATCATTTAAAAAATCACTTGCAAAATAAATATGAAAATGAATGTACCATGGAAACATGGGTAATGGCCAAGTTGATGTGTCACTATTTAAGAGGAAAACATAGAAGCCAAAATCCATTAGAAAAACTAGAGTGAACTCTCCATGGCAGTTTGTGAAACAAGCAAGCCTCAATCATCAGGAGACCAGACTAGTGGCAGAGAAAGGGCTATAGGGATGTTTAACCATGTTAGAGATTATTAATCTTGTAGCCAGAATGTGTTAAGATGATCAATATCAAACACCATTCTGAATGTATTATTCCCTGGTTTAAGTACTTTTTTGATGATGATACTCCAAATCCATTGCCAAATTCTAGTTAATCAGCTTTATTGAGATGACAACCAAGCCTCGATCTTCATGGCTTACAATGACTAGCATTAAAATTTCCTCATGTTATCTTCAGTACTGTTGGTCATTTGTCATATCTCTGTTACATGGGATCTAGGATTAAGGAGCAGTCTCTACTTAGGTCATACATTCTCTTTTCAGGAATTCATTGATACATGCAATAACTCTTAAGTCTACTACGACCTGCTTATATTTATTAGTCAAAGCAAGCCCATGTCACAGACTGGGAATATAAATTCATCCTGCAAGAGACATAGTAAACTGTGTGTTAACAGATCATCACTTTTTCATTAATATATATATATATATAAAACCACATCATTTTCATCTTCCCTTTCCTCCCTCCAAACATTGTTGCTCCCTGCCACCATCATGTCTTCCTCCTGTTTGTGCAGGCTGTGCTCTCTCGCCTGTAACATCAATCTTGTTCTGTCTTTCAACCCCAGACTTTGAAACTTAGGACTTTCTGCTAGCCATTTTCCTAAATATTTCATTTTTTCCTTATATCTCAAAAATGTCAGAATCTTGTTACCTCTCTCCCAAAGATCTTTCCTCTTTTTTTTTTTTTTTTTTTTTGTTTTGTTTTGTTTTGTTTTGTTTGTTTTTTTGTTTTTCCAGCAGGGTTTCTCTGTGTAGCTTTGGAGCCTGTCCTGGAACTCACTCTGTAGACCAGGCTGCCTGCCTCTGCCTCTGTAGTGCTGGGATCAAAGGTGTGTGCCACCAACACCCATCAACCTTTCCTCTTTTTACAGTCTTAACTTTTATTAGATTTGAATACTCAATTTAAGTATCTTCTCTCTAGGAAGCTCTCTCCTGTAAAGTTGTGAGCCTCCCTTAGGAAATCCTATGCACAACTCTGCCATGCATACTTCTTCCACTTTCCTGCTCCTGTTAGATACAGGGAAGTGGCAATGTTTATTTACATGTACTTAGCAACAGTTTCATTGACAGCATATAACAGGTATTTAGAAGTGCTTTAGAGAGATTAAATGAATTAAGACTGAGTGAGTTAATGAGAGATGGCTGGGTTTCTTTAAAACAGACAAAAGTTTTATGGGTAGAAACAGAGAGAGTTGAAGACTCTTATGTATATTTTCTTTTTTCCAGAAAATTCCAAGGTTACACTGACTACTACAAAGGGAGATGATAATAGTATGGGGAATGTAAGAACATTAATTCTTCAAAGCCCCCAAAAACTATGAAAAAAACCTAACTATGCAAATAGATAAATTTAATCTAGAATAACTACCAAGAAGTTTTAAATTGTGATGTCATATTTTAGATTCTTATTTTCATTTTATGTATATGAATGTTTTGCCTGCATTTGCACTGTTTGAATGTTGGGCACCACAGAGGCCAGTAGATGGCATGATCTCTGGGTCTGGAGTTAAAAAGGGTCATAAGCCAGGATGTCTGTGCAGGGAATTAAAGCTTGGTCCTTTGGCTAGAGCAATACGTTTTCTTAACCACTGAGCCATCTCTCCAGATCTTAAAATGTCATTTGTATCATCAACTAGAAGTAATTTATTCTAAATCATGTAAATAATTTTACAGCCAAATATTACATATAATTCTATTGTCTATGTTTTCATTTATATTTTCCTTTGTTTGTTTTGTGCTTTTGACACAGTCTTAGTATGTAAGTTTGCCTGGCCTGCAATTTGCTATATAGATCATCCTGGCCTGGAACTTACAGAGATCTGCCTGGATCTGTCTCCCAAATACTTGGGATTATGGGTATTGGCCACCACACCTGCCTTATTTGTCCAATCACAACATTGTTACCAAGAGAAACTCTTTTCATTACTTCCACTACATCAAGCAGAGAATTAGGAGCATTAGAGATGTGTGTCAGTCAGGAGTTCTGTTTTGGTTTTCAGGACTTGATCTTGTCA
Organism: Phodopus roborovskii; assembly: GCF_943737965.1. NCBI lineage: Eukaryota > Metazoa > Chordata > Mammalia > Rodentia > Cricetidae > Phodopus > Phodopus roborovskii. The sequence continues at coordinate 22,375,137 of NW_026126433.1, forward strand.
AAGAACCAGTACTCCTAATTGGGGTGCCTCCGCTTTGTGTTAGAACTTAGAACCAATGAGAGAGTCTGGAAGAAAAGTCAAGGAAACCAGGAATAAGCAGGAACCTATATACACACAAACTGGAACCTGCAAGGATGGAGTGAGCCTTGTATCAGTTCTTATTGGCCTCTGCCCTTGCTGATGTGGCTGTCCTGGGGAAGTCAGAGTGCTTCACCATGGAGCCAAACAAACACACCTGTTCCTGGAGACAGGAAAGCCATAAGAGATCCAGATGAAAGGTTAGGGGGATTATAAACCCAGCCACTGCCTCACATAAACTATGTGAGGTAGCATATGTACAAGCTATAGAATAGTTGCTGTATCATCTCTACCCTTCAACTATTACACAAAAATGGGTGGTACAACTCACTCTAGCCAGAAACACACAGAAAAAGTAACCCTGGATCTGCATTGATTCCAGTGAATGTACTGAAAGCCAGACATCATAATGCTTAAAGAAAATTACACTCACTTGAAAGATCAGTTCTGGGAACTCCCTCATATCCTAAAACTCATGGATGTTTCTGTTCTTTATATAAAGCAGCATAGTATTTTTATATAGCCCATGAATATCTTCTTCTCAACTTTGCTATCTCTGGATTACAGGTTGGCTACAACATATTGTTGGGGTAAATATGACAAAGGTCTGTACAAGTCAAGCACAGACTCAGTTTTTATATTTGTTATTTTTATTTATTTATTTTGTTTTTGGTTTTTTCAAGATAGGGTTTCTTTGTATTGCTTTGGAGCTTGTCCTGGAAGTAGCCCTGTAGCCCAGGCTGGCCTCGAACTCACAGAGATCTGCCTGCCTCTGCCTCCTCAGTGCTGGGATCAAAGGCATGTGCCACCACCGCCCAGCAAAGACTCAGTTTTTAAAATACTTTTATTTGTGGTTGATTGGATCTGAGGATTCAATAATGGAGGATAAGACAGGGCTCCTGTAGAAATACTAGTAACGATTATGTTGTATTAATGATTTTCTGCACACTAAATTCTCCACACACAGACTCATTGAATTAGCACAGGCTAATGCTACAGTACCAATTACTGTTCATGTTTTCTAATCACTGGATCTCTACCCAACTCACCTACTGTCACATAGCCTGTAAATAGCAGCAGAGGCAAGATTCAAAGAATATGGACCAGTTGGAGGGCTGCTTCCCAAAATACTAGACTGCTACCTCCCTGAGATGCTGAGAAAAAGCTTTGGAATTAACCTGTGTCTGAAGTGTGGAAGAGCCTGCACCACAGTTGTGATCATTGATTCTATTGCTCATCTGTGTCAGTTTTGCTTGAATTTACCTTTTTATAGATTTAAAAAAAAATACTGTATAGAAGCTATCAGGGCTTTGAATATACCTCTAATCCCAGCATTTGGGAGGCAAAGGTAGGTGGAACTCTGTGAGTTTCAGGTTACACATACGTGGGAGACATTGTTTCTTTTCATGCCCCTGTGCCCTTCCCCCTTTTCCCCCCAAAAAACTATCATGATCTTAGGATATGTTTAGTTAGCAGAATGCTTGCCTACCAGGTGCAAAGGCCTAGGTGTGAGCCCAAGCTATGATGATGCCTATAATCCTAGCTCTGGGGACAGAATTTGGGGAGGATCAGAATTTCACAGCAGTCCATCTTGGCTTCATAGAAAGTTCAAGGCCAATCAGGACCACATGAAACCCTCCCTGTTTTAAAAACAAAGCAAAACAACAACTAATAATGTTTGTTTAGACAGGCAGGTGGCTCATGCCTGTCAATATTCTGAAAACTGAGGCAAGAGGGCCATCTAAACTATATGAATTTCAGGGTAGCCTGTGTTATAGCCTATCTCAAAAAAAAAAAAAAAAAAAAAAAAAAAAAAAGAACTGTTAATGAATTCATCATTCGCACTAATTGAGTATACAGTTTTTATCACACAAATAATTAAAATCCACATTGCTCTCAAACTGTCCAAAGTTTTATTTACATTGGAGCAAGCTAGATTGTTTTTAACAGAAAGGGTGGTGGAGCCAGTGTCTTTTAGTCATGACATTTTAATTCTGAATTACAGCAGAAACAAATCCATTACCAATAAATCAAGGGGGGTCATCAATTAGGTCCATGAGAAAATGTTTTGTAAAAGGGCCCACACACTCCTAAATGAGACATGCCTGTCAGACAATTATCTCACTCTTAAATTAAATGTGCGTGCAGTTTTTCACATTTATTCATGAAAATCCAGCTTTTCATAACGCCAAGGTTCCTCTTTGTCTCTAGGGACAGGTTTTCAGAATGTCCAAACATGATTTTGGAGACAAACTCAGAGGGAATGGAGACTGTCTGATTGGAAGTCTTCTGAGACCATCGTTGTGAAATCCTATGCGTAATTCATCATTTGAAAACAAAAAACGCCATTTGGAGTTTTCTGTGGCAAAGATTCTGTGTCATGAAAGTCCGGGGCCCGCTTCCAATCACGTAACCACTTCCCTCTTACACGGACCCCTGTGTTTGTCGCACTTTGCATATTGGGAGGCGCATCGCTGTGTAATGCCTGCATCACCTGCCAAGCTGCCAGGTTTGCCCTGGTAACGTCACAGGGTATCAGCACCCTACTGTGTGCCTGCAAGAGACTCAGTCCTGAACAGCAAATGTGTATGGAAACTTGAAACTACAACTCTGGATTTAATTTTAATTTTATTTTTACTTTTATGAAGTCTTTCTCTCCCTCTCCCCCCCACCCACCCGCCCCACCAGAATAGCTGACTGGGAAGATGATCTGCCTGCCCTGACTAGACTGTACCGTCAGAGGGATGGGTAGTACTGGCCACGCCCACCACAGGTCCAGCGGGTTTATTCGGCCTTGCCTGCTGCTGGGAATCCTTTGTTATTCCTTACGGTCACAGTCCCTAATGAGTCTGGCAAAACTTTGCCCAGCTTTTTCTAACTGCTTCATCTCATCTTCTCCACATACTAACAACGCCCATGCACTATATGCCCTCTGCTCTTCTTTGAGCACTAGCAGACACCAGACATTCCTTCCACATTCAGCACAGTAGGTAGGGACCAATTCAAGAAAGCTCCTGCTCCAACCCATGGCTGAGGTAATGTTTTCCTCTCACTACTCTGCTATATAGTTTGGGGCCCCTTTATCTTGCGCTGTTGTCAGCTGGTTGGTGTTCGACAAGTTATTACTCTGTAGCCCAGACAAGCCTGAACTCACTATGTAGACCCGACCTGCCTCACCTATTAAATGCTGAGATTAAAAACAACTTCTTACTCTTTTTAATACTTTTCACTTAATACAAGGAACTTAGAAGATGCTGTCCTTGCTTCTTAGGTTCCAATTCTGAATCTGCCACTGTCTGTATGATGTTAATCAAGCCATCTGATTTTCCTAATAGCTAGGTTTTTTTCCCACCTGAAATGTATTCATAAGAATCATAATAAAACACAACAATAGTCATAAGATCTAGCACCTAAGAGTTCAGTTTGGCCAGGTGTTCTTTTCAGGGTATATGCATATTGATATTTTGATAATCTAGAAGACTGATAAGTTGCTAGCATTATGTGCCACTGAGTAGTATGTATCCATTAAAAATAACATGAAAGTAGCCACAAGTGGTGTTGGCACTCACCTGTGATCCTAACACTGGGGAGATTGAGGTAGGAGGATTACCAAAGGCCAGCCCAGGTAACACAGTGGACACCAAAAGCAGAAAAAATAAAAACAGGAAACTACATTTGTGCTCTATGTGTAATATATGTAATATATATTATATGTGGTATATACTATGTATATGTAATAATATATGTAATATACATGGTTCCCTTTGTAAGTCTACAAATATTACATATGTACTCACAGATGATATGAAATTTTTGCAAAGTGTATGTTCATACATCTATATAGTTTACACATTTCTGAGACAAAGTCTCACCTAGTACAGGCTGGCCTTGAACTCCTGATCCTTCTGCTTCAACTTCTTGAGTGCTGGGATTATAAACATGGGCCACCAAACTCAGCTTTAATTTACAACAAGTGGATAGGAAAAATGACTTTTAAAAGAAAATCTGGTATTAATAGGCATACCAGAACAATCAAGTCAGCTAAGTCTGTCCTGCATTCATTAAAAGAGAACTTTCACAAGCACTTGTTTATTGTAATAAGATTTAAAACATTATTTTGATATAGCTGTTTAGTAATTGCCAGCAAATCCAGTATTGCATTTTTCTGAATATTCCCAGTGACAACATAGATGTCTCATTGGGGGATGTTTATTCTTTTTTAAGCAGACAGTGGCCACTTATATCACTACTGATTAATAGGATTGCTGACCATGCTGGGGCTGGTCCTTTTACTGAAGACTGCATCAAGGACATATCCGTATCATATAACTGTCTGAAGTGCTTCTGGAACTCACCAAAGGCAAGAGTTCATGATATAGAACCTCAAGACATTTCTAAACTCTACTTTCAAATAATAAGCTTGATGGTGCTTTGTTGGATGAACTTAACATGAACAGTATGTATATCATCAAAGAAACAAGCATCAACTTGGCTTTCAGTGTGCAGACTAGTATAGTCAATGACCTTCTTACCAGTGGGGTCACAGTAGGAATGCTCCCCTTCTAGAACACATCAAATATTGAAGCGTTTTCTCAATGTTTATATTATTTTATCAAATGCTTTCTGACAGATTTCACCAAATTAGAAATTACACTTATACTCAAGTTGTGTTTCATACACCCATCAGAAATTTATTTTTAAACTTTGTAAAATTTGGGGGTGGGGTTTGTTTGTTTTGTTTGTTTATACAGGTTTCATTCTGTAGCCCTGGTTGGCCTGAAACTATATAGGACATGTTGGCCTTGAACACACAGATTCTGCCTGGTTCTCCCTTCCAAGTGCTGGATTACAGATGTGACATCACATGCAGCTTATGTTTTTTTTTTTTTTTATTTTTTACAAGCAACATATTTCATCATGGCATCTTCATATCGTGTGTCATTATACTTTGTTCTCATTCATGTTGGTGGTGCAGCACTTGGAGGCAGAAGCAAGCAGATCTCTGAGTTTGAGGCCAACCTGGTCTACATAGGAGTTCTAGATAGCCAGTGCTACACAGAGAAACCCTGTCTCATAATAATAACAACAACAAACAAAAGATCTTCATAACTTTCCTATATTTTGGCAAAAGTCTGCTTATCTGAATTTCTTTTTTCCCATGTATTTTATTACAGTTATTTATTGCATGTGTATGTGTAATGTGTGTGTGTGTGTATGTATGTATGTATGTATGTATAGAGGTCAGAAATTAACTTTTAGGAGTTGGTTGTCCCCTACTGTATGAACCTCAAGGATTGTGTAGGTCATCAGGCTTGGTGACAATCTCTTTTACCTGCTGAGCCATTCTGCCAGCCCTGTGTTTATCTGAACTTCACTATTTTGATGGGATTCCTATAGTTAGGTGTCATTTGAATGAATCTTGCTCAATTTTTATCAATAATATCACCAGTCTTGGAAAAGAACTTGGAAAAGAAAATTACTTTTAACAGATGATAGATAGACAGGGGGTAGATAGAAAGAATACATTTTTATTTTATGTATTTGTTTTAGTTTGGTTTGGATCTTTGCAACAGGTCTCAATGTGTAGCCCAGACTCACTTGCAGCATTATGTAGCCCAGATTAGCGTCAAGCTTGTACACATTCCTCTGCCCCAGCCTCCTAAGTGTGCTGGGATCACAAGCATAATCCACCACAACTAGGTTCATGACCTTTGCCCTTTAGCCTTCAAACATTCTGGAATCTCTCCCATTGTGAAATTGAGAGACAGAAACAAAAAAATCAGGTAAAGATCTTGGTCCCTAGCTCACTTCCCAGGTTCCAATCAACCAGTTACATTTTCCTTTAAAATCACTTTTACGATCCAGTGTTTGTCTCTCATGCCTTGGTTTAGTCAATTGCATAATTTTCTCAATCCACATTTGATCAAAATGTTTTTATCGATGTTACTAATGACCAACGACTTTCCCAATCCAGTGGGAAATTTCGGGACACCTTGCCTGAATCCTCCGAAGTGTGTCTTCCTATTCTCCTCCCCACTTCCTTCTTGACGCCCCATCAAGGCTTCTGTGAAACTACACTCTAGTTTCTCTTCCACCTCCAATTCTTTTTTCTAAATGTTTAAAACTTTCTTGTTTAAAACTTGATGCTCTGTCCTAGGCCACACCCCGCCTTTTTTTTGGGGGGGGGGTGGGTCAGGATCTTTTTCCTTGATTATCTCTTCCTGTTTAAGGCACCACACCAATTACTCCTCCTTCTTCACAACATCTGAACTTTGAGTCCAAGCTGAGAACTGTTTGTAGTGCCAGTCTCAATTTACCACGTGGCTCCAAGAATGCTCTTGTCCTCTGTGTCTATCATCTTTGTCAAATGGCATCCCCAGATGTCAGAAATGCAGAATCTGCTTAGAACTCTCTCTCTCTTGCTTTCAGCCTCACCAAAGGTTTTGTTTTGTTTTGTTTTGTTTGTTTGTTTGTTTTGTTTTTTTGAGTCAGGGTCATACTATTTAGCCCTAGCTGTCCTGGAACTCTACATGTAGATCAGGCTATCTCAAATTCATTGAGTTCCACTTACCTCTGCTTCCCCAATGCTAGGATTAAAGACAAGTATGGTGATATCTTATTTGTATAAAGTATGTCTGAAGATCAGAAGATGAGCTTGCCATTAGTTAACTATAAAGGTCTGGAGGTCTGTACAAACTGACAGGAAGTGAAAAGATTGGACAGAGAGAAAGATATAAATGAGAGGAAACAGGAACTCACTGTCTTTTTCACTGGGAAGCTAGTGAGGTAAATATGGCTTTGGCTTGTTTCTTCTTCTCTGTGATCTCCTAACACTTTCCCCTATGTCTGAGTTTGGGCTTTTGTTACTAAGACCTATTAGAACTCATGTTACAGACAAGTACCAGTGATCAGTCACTCAAGTCCTGCCAATGAATTCTACTTATTAAGTTCTACAAATACTGGTTTGGGGATGAGTTTTATTTCTTCTCTTCAGTCCTTTTATAGCCTGACTGGAACTCTGCTATTAGTCTCATGTCTTCCTATGGTTCCTCCCAATGCTCTAAGGAATAAGTTTTATAATATACAAATCAGTAATTATCAAAATCTAAGTAAAACTCTTAGAACACCTGGTTCCTGCCAACCTCTTGTCATATTTCACCTATATCTTCCTTCCATGTAGCCTCCATGAGCACTCCAAAGTCCCTCTCTGTCCACTTGTCTTCTGGGGAGCCTATATTCTTTTCTATGCATTCCCAACAGTTTCTCTCTTCTCATACTAACTACTAATTATTATCTCTTCTTCATGGTGTCAGTTGGACATAGTGGGTCACACCTACAATCTCAGTACTTCAGAGGCTAAGGCATGGGGTTGCCATAAATTCATGGCCAGCCCAGTATTGAGTAAGACAAGGTCTCAAAACACTAAAAGCAAAACAAAACAAAAAGATATCCTTCTTATTTCTACCAAGAAGTACTTCATCTGTACCTTACTGACTCCAGCATTCAGAAATACAAGAAATAGTGTCTTTGGGCTTTGTTGTTGTTGTTAAAAAGCAGTACACACTTGTTTGGAAATTATGAAACTAAATTGGAGCATTCTTTAAAAATAAGGAAGGAAACACTAGTGGGAAGTCTAAAGAGCGAAGTTTCAACCACAACTGGTTATAATGATGTATGGAATAGCTTCAGGAGTCTGTTTCTCCTTCTGTGTTGTCTTTGTGCTGAAAGAGTGGGCACCACATGGTGGTCTTGAAGGCTAAAAGGAAATTTCTTGAAAATTTCACCCAAAGTTCTAGCACAACTGCTCATTAGCCCAGCTGTGGCCATATGCCTGTGTTCCTGATTAATCACTTTAGTCACAATGATTAGATAACCTGGTTATTGAGACTTCAGAGTAGAGATTAGATTATATTTTTTCTATGGATCCCAAGTAAGAGAAAATGAAAGTTCTTTAAATAATTGTATTTGTTTGCTATGTGAATATCAGCTCACACGTAGGTGGACTTTATACTGTTACCTTAGTAGGAGGAACCAGATAAGATCAATGTTGCGAAACTAAGGCCAACGAGATGGCTTAGAAGGCAACTTGCTGAAAAACCTGATAACCTGAGTTCCATCCTCAGGACCTCAGGACCCACAAGGACAAAGGAGATGGTAATAGGCTGTGGAATGTTGACCTTTGACCTCTACACACATGCCATGGAACATGAACGTGTGTGTATGTGTATGTATGTATGTATTATGTACAATAAATAAATATATAAAGGTAAAAAACAAAAGACATTGAGAAGCTCTAAATCTTCATATTGCTGACACCCTGTAAGAGTTACTTTTTTGCAATTTCAATTTTTTTCTGTTCAAATTGCTATTGTGGTTAATTTTTTTTCTGACTAGATCCTAATATAGATGGTTGTACCATGACTTAATTAAAACATGTCCTAATTAATGGTTCATGGTTTTGTTTTTAAATTTCAAATATTTCTATTTACACCTCAATAAATACTTATTGGAAAGCTACTAGGTGCTCCATATCATTTTGTGGAGGGAAATATAGTGAACAAGACAAATGAGGGGCCTTGTGGAGTTTACAGTCTAGAGCATGGAGAGGGTAGCAAGAATAAACAAGTAAAGAAAAGACAAAAGTTCAAGATGGGAAACTCTATGCAGAAAAGATAAATGTTTAAGGGGCTGGTGCATAAAGATAAATGGATCAGTGAGGGTTCACTAGAGCAATAAGATGGAGAGGCCTTCTCTGTGGAGGTGACATAAGCAGGTGTCTGAGTTGTAGGAAACCCTGGTGAAGGAAGCAAATATCCTCTGTAACTGGAGCATGGTGTAAACATAGTCTCGTGTAGAGCAGAACTCAGAGTTCCGCAGGTCACACAGTGCAGAGAAGCCTGGATGTTCATGGAAGGGTAATGGTGTAACTAGAACACTGGCTGTCTTGAGGCCCGTCACCACAAATACACCTGATCAGAGAAGGGAATTCTGTTTTTAGCTTGAACTTTATTCCAAAAGTGGTGATCAGAGAAGGTGGCAGAAAGAACTGTAGTGTGCCTCATCTCCAGCCCACCAGGCACTCCAGACTTCAGTGCTGCTCCTCTGGTGAGGTGGTCAGCCCCCTCCCAGAGCTTCATGGGGTTGAAGCATCTCTCATCATCTCCCAAAATTCCCATCATTGTCTCTCTACATACCTGGATTCAAGACACTCTCTAGCAGAGTCCGTTAATATCAGCCTGAGTACCAACTACTCCCTGTCCTAGGGCCAAGGGGTTAACTCAGGCCAAGCAGTCTGATAATTAGGTATTTTTAAAAGTGCATATGCAGATTCCTTTCCACAATACAGAATAAAAATGTGCCCTTATAGAATATAAGACTAGGACAATAGTTCAGTTGGTCAAAGTACTTACCATGCAAATATAATGGCCTGAGTTTGATCAACAGCCCCAATTGTAAAAAGAGGCATGTTGCTCCACACTTACAATACCCGCACTGGGGTGGCAGAGACAGGTGGATTCCAGCCAGCCTGTAATGGGCAAGTTCAAGGTTCCAGTGAGAGAATCTGCCTCACATAAACAGAAACAGTGTGGGACTGCTCCTGAGGACCAATATTAATAGATATGCATGTGTACATATACACCAGCACACACATGAACATAGTATAGACTACAAAAAAGTGTCCCTATCTATTCCTCCATTCCCCATCAGTGTGATGTTATTGCGACATCATAAACAGGGTACTACAGCAGCCTAATATTTTTGAAAGACCACTGTAGTTTGTTTGTAGACTAAAGCTTCAGAATCCCAAAAGGACAGTGGGGGAAAGCAGAGACAAGGTGCAGGATCTGGCACAGAAGCCAGCAAGATGCAGCCTCAGTCTCGGGTTCCTAAGGGAAAGAGGACTCAGAAGCCTCTTCCATGAGGTAAGCCCAAGAAAAGCCAGGCAGTCCTGCCCTTTGGACAAGCCACAGCCCTCTTGATGTTCAAAACTAATGGACTGCTTTGAAATGCAGTGATTCTTACACAGATGCACACAGAGGAGAGAATCCCATTTTGTCACACTGTGACTCAGAGGCCAGACACCATCTTTAGAGAGAAACCATTACTAAATACCTACCCATGGGCCTAAGAATTGTAAATAACCACAGGTCAGGGAACCACAGTTTGGCTGGCCACAGCCCCTGGGAAAGGAAGGCTCAGAGAGGTAGTTGTGGAGAGCACTAGCACCAGATGTTGATGGGGTTAAGAGTACAAGCAGTGGGAGGGTAGAACAGACTGGGGTGTGGACAATAAGAGGGAGTCCTGTCCTCCGTGGTTGGAAACAGATCTCATTAACTGAGAATTACTCAGAATTTGATGACTGAACCAAATTCTGGAGTCACCTGTCTCCCATTGCTGTAGAGCTTGAGAACTCTGAGGTTCCAAGGGAACATCCGGTACACACAGCTGTATTCCTCCAGCTTCGTGGTTAATACTGAGGAGGCCTTTGAAGTATGAAGATGGGTATCTATCTGCCTGTACTGATCTCAGTAGCTCTACGCATGCCCAACATACTTAGGAGATATACCCAAGCTTCAACAGCTACCCAAGCAGAATGAAATGTGTAGAGAGCCACGGGTGCCACTGCCGAAGATGGCTCCGGTTTCCTGTCCATGAGCCAGCAAGGCGTGGTTGTTTTCCACCAGAAGGATAGCAATGCACATGCATAACACGTCATGGGGTGTTTGTCACGAGTATCGTGGGCTGCACCAATCAGTAACAGACACGACTCCTCTGAGCATATATAAGCAGAGCCCTTTTTCCTCCTCCGGGTCCTTCCTCATCTCCCAGTAAGAGCCGCACAATAAAGCTAGCTATAGAAGAATCCTGTTGTTGAGCCTCGTTCTTGCAGGCTAGGTGACAGCGCTCGACAGAAAGGGAATCTCAGGAAAATGAGAAAGAAGTCTGCCTAAAATAGAGAAGGCACAAGCAAGTGTGGCCAGCAGAGATCCCTATTATGCATTGTTGAGACTGTTCTGGAAAATATTAGACACTTATCCAGTACATCACAGGAACAACATAAACCAATGGAAAGAAGAGTCCATAAGGCAAACTGACCTCTCCTCTCCATACATATAATTAAAACTATTCAATTTCAAAGCATTTTAAGATCTATTTTATATGAATGAATGTTTTGCTTACACGTATTATGTGCACCATATGAGCATCTGGTGCCCTTGGGGGCAAGGAGAGAAAGCCAGAGTTACAGATGATTGGGAGCTACCATGTGTGTCCTAGGGTCCTATACAATGGCAACAAGTGCTTTGATAAACAAAGCCATCTCTCCAGCACCTATTCTCGAATTTTTGAAGACTCAGGGAGCAGCTAATCCAATGTAACCTTTTTTTCTTCTTTCTTCCTTTCTCTTCATTTTTCTTATCTTTTTTCCCTTTTGTCATTGTGCTTCCTTCTTTTTTCTAAGATATTGACATTTTAAAAGTATTTTGACATTGCTTCACTAAATTTTTAATGTTCTAATAGTATTATATTTATTCTCCTTCTTACATTACTGTAATTTTCTTACTATTGGAAAATATGTTTTGATTTTTTTCTTTTTTTTCTAATTATTTTTCTTCCTTTCTCTCCCATAATATCCTTACTTCCCATCTTCTTTAGCTTTTCAGTTTAAACTTGCTTCTTTCTTCACTGGAGCTCCCAATTTTTGTTTAATTTATTTTATATAACAAAGTCCATTTAAATAAAAACAAACATTTATAGACAATATTTGGGAATTTGGGCGTTGTTCTTTCCAAACTACTTCCTGCTGGTAAGGGGCACTGTCATGGGGGATTCGAAGAAGATTCAGAAATCCTGGCTGTAGTCTCTAAGGCTGCTTTGTCCATCTGTTTTGAATGTAGGATCACCTGGTACTCTGTTTCAGGTGGTCTGGCTTGATCAAACCACATTAGTCTGGAAGGAATCCATAGCTTTTCATTTTCTGTGGAAACAAAAATAGAAATCCTTTTCCCCAGTAACTTGTCCTTCAACTTAAATTTTGGAGTCAAAGCATTTTTTTTTTTTAATTTAATGTATTATTTTACATGTCGATCCCAGTTCCCCCTCCCTCCCTCCCTTCTTCTCTCCCTCCCTCCTTTCTTCCCTTTTACCCTCTCTGCCCTCTCACATGAACTCTAACAACCCTCCGCTCCCATCCCCCCACCCCAATTCCATATGCCATCCAGTTGGGGTCATGTAGGTCTGACAGGTCATGTGAAGTAGGGACTAGGGCTTCTCTCCTGTCTCCAGATTAAGGCAGTTATCCCTCCATGGGGGATGTGTTCGCAAAGTCCTTTTGTGCACCAGGGATACATCCTGGCTCCACTGTCTGAGGTCCCTTAGACTGGTCAGTCCTTCTGGCTGAGACCCATATTCAGGGGGGCCTGAGTCAGTCCCATGCTGCCTTCCCAGCTATCAGTCTGATGACCTGTTAGCTCCTCCTTGTTCAGGTAAGCTCCCAATTTCATAAAACAAATACTAATGGACTTAAGGATCCGATATGTCATATTGCATAACAATGGGTGGTTTTAGTAACATTCCCTCATCTCTAGTTAAGTCATCCAAGCCAAAATCATCTTTCATCATCATCATCAACAACAATAACAAAAATAAAACCCAAAGAGTTAAACTATCAAATAAACTTCACAGATGTATACGGAATATTCTATACAAAAGACAGAATACATATTTTTCTCAGCAGAACTTCCTCTAAAATACACCACAATCTTGGTCATGAATCAAGTCTTAACAAACAAAAGCCAATTGAAATAATCTCATAACTCATAAGATAGTAGTGAAATAATAATAAATATCAGTAATTTAAAAAAAGTTATACAAAGACACAGAAACTGAAAAAACAACAACAACAACAAAAACCTTCTTAAGTGATTATTGGGTCATTGACAAAATCAGAGAGGAAAATCATCTTTCTAGAATCAAACAAAAATGAAAGCAAAACCCACCAGAAATTCTGAGGCACTTTTAAAGAAAGAATTCATAGCTGTGCATGCTCTCAATAAAAAAAGAAGTAAAATAAAAAGATCTCAAATCAGTAATCTAACAAGATTCTAGTAAAATGAGAAGAATCCAAAAACCAAAAGCAGTACATGGCAATGAACAGCAAAGATCAGGGCAGAAATGATGAAATGGAGACTAAAAAGGACACTGCTTGGGCTGATTCAAGAGTGGCTCTTAAAAAAAAAAAAAAAATCAATACGCAAGATTGACAAGCTTATAGCCAAAGTAACTAAGTAAGAGAGAAGACCCAAATTAATAAAATTAGCAATTAAGAGGGGAAAGGTGCTATAGATGTCATTGAAACACCAAGAATCATTGGGGGCCACTTTAAAATGTAATTACCCATCAAAATTAAATCATGAAGATAAAGGCAATTTTAATAGTTTTGAAGCAATATGTGAGATGTAAGGCATAAGGTCATCTGGACAAATGTCTCTGAGATTAAGAGCTTTTGTTGCACTTGCAAAAGATCCAGAGTCCGTTCCCAGCACCCACTTGGTGATTCACATCCATTACTCCAGTTCCTATGGTTCCAGTGTGCTTTTGCGACCTCTGTGGGCACTAGGCAGTCATAGGATACACATATATGCCTGAAGACAACATACTCATATACATAAAATAAAATATACACCTAAAATAATTTTTAAAAAATATTTTGGGACAGAAACAACATGGCCATTTCAATCAATGAATAACTTTTTGATAAAGTTTAACATTATGATACAAGCCCCATTGTAACTAGGACAGAAAGAACATACCTTAACATTAGAAAAGCTGTATAGGCCCAATCCATTTATAAAATTTTACTAAATGTGGAGAAAGTGAGATACTGTCTACTGAAATTTGGAATGACAAAAAGGGTTCCCACTCTTTCCACTCTCATCCAATCCATGTAGTACTTCTTCTGTACCAGGGGACTGTATGCATCCATAAAAAAAAAATAAAATTGTGATATTTGCAGGAAAATAGGTGTAACTAGAATTATGTGAAATCAAATAAGACCCTGAAAACAAACACAATTGCTTTCTCTCATATGCAGAACCTAGCTTTAATTATGTGTACAAGTATATCTGTACATTTGTGGTTCTAGATTATGAAAGTAGAAATAATCATGAGAGAAGAGGAAGAAATCTTTAGGAAAAGAGAAACAGAAGAGAATGGAAAACATGTAATTTGAAATGCTATCACCATTCACAAAACTCAAGGCCAAAGGGACCAAAGACCTGAACATAAATCCAGCCACACTGAACCTCTTAGAAGAGAAAGTAGGAACAAATTAATACAGGAGATTGCTTCCTGAATGTAACTCCAGTAGCACAGACACTGAGATCGACAATTAATAAATGGGACCTCCTCAAACTTAGAAGCTTTTGTAAGGCAAAGGACACAGTTGACAAGACCAAACGGCAGCCCACAGACTGGGAAGATTTTCACCAGTCCTACATCTGACAGAGGGCTGATCTCCAAAATATACAAAGAACTCAAGAAACTAGTCAATTAAACACCAAATAAACCTATTAAAAATGGGGCACAGAATTGAATAGAGAATTCTCAATAGAGGAAATCAAAAAAGGCTGAAAGACACTTAAGAAAATGCTCCACATCCTTAGCTATCAGGGAAATGCAAATCAAAACAACTTTGAGATACCATCTTACTCCTGCCAGAATGGCTAAAATTAGAAACACCAATGATGACTCATGTTGGAGAGGATGTGGAGAAAGGGGAACACTCCTCCTCTGCTAGTGGGAGTGCAAACTCATACAGCCATTTTGGAGATCAGTATGGCGGTTCCTCAGGAAAATGGGAATTAGTTTACCACAGGACCCGGCAATCCCCCTCTTAGGCATATACCCAAATGATCCACAGCCATGCAACAAAGACATCTGCTCAACTATGTTCATAGCAGCATTATTTGTAATAGCAAGAACCTGGAAGCAACCTAGATGCCCCTCAACTGAAGGATGGATAAAGAAGATGTGCCACATCTACACAGTGGAATACTACTCTGTGGGAAAAAAACAATAGAATCTTGAAATTCGCAGCCAAGTGATGGAACTTGAAGAAACTATCCTGAATGAGGTAACCCAGTTACAAAAAGAGGAACATAGTATGTACTCGCTCATATGGATTTTAGATATAGAGCAAAGGATCACCATCCTATAATTCACACCGCCAGAGGAACTAGGATACAGGGTATGTTCTAAGAGATTCATATAAGTTTCCTCACAGAAGGGGGGAGGGACAAGGTCTCCAGAGCACATGGGAAGTGGGAGGGGGGGAGTAGTGAGAAGAGAGGAAACTAGGAGAAAGAGAATGGGAGGAGAGGAAAGTATGTGTGACTAGGAAGATTGAGTCAGAGGAGGAATAGAAGACAGAAAAGAGAGAGAAAGAGAGAGTGAGAGAGAGAACATCAAAGAGGGAGCCATTATTGGTTTTAAGGGAAAACTGAACCTAAAGAAATGTCTAGAGACCTACAAGACTGACTCCAACTAACAATTTGAGCAACTTCCCTGATAATAAGATCAACAACTAACTTATCTACCATCATGGAGCCCTCATCTAGTACCTATTGGAAACAGAAGCAAACACCCACAACTATATACTGAGTCAAACTAGAATCCAGATGCAGAGAGAGAGGACAAGACCAGGTTGCAGAAACACATAGAAAAAGCTGACCTAAACAAGGAGAATCTAACGGGCCCCTAGACTGATAGCTGGGAATTCAGCATGGGACTGACTCAGATCCCCTGAACATGGGTCTCAGCTAGAAGGCCTGAGCAGTCTAAGGGACCTCAGACAGTGGAACCAGGATGTAATCCTGATGCACAAAAGGACCTTGCAGGCACATCCCCCATGGAGGGGTACTCCCTTAACCTAGAGACAAGAGAGAAGTCCTAGTCCCTACTTCAAATGACTTGACAGATTTACATGAACCCTCCTGGATGGCATCACCCTACATGTGGGGGTGGAGGTGGAAGAGGAGGGTGGTCGGGGTGCATGTGAGGGTGAAAGAGAGGGAAAGAGAGAGGGAGGGAAGAAGGGAGAGGAAACTGGGATCAATATGTAAAAAAAAAAAAACCTCACAATAAAAAATAAAAACAAAGAAATAAGTATTGAGGTAAAAAATGACAATAAAGTATAATGACACATGAACATATAGTTACATAGAGATGTCAGCATAAAATCCATTTACTTTGTACATTAATATAAAATATTTTTAAAGAAAAATAAGGTGTGAGAAACATTACTGACATGGGGCTAGAAGTGTAATTCAGTGGGGACAGCTTGGCTTAGATGTGTTCTCAGTTCTATTCCTAGCACTACAAAATAAACCAAGTAACAAATTTCAAAATGATTTATGCTGCATCAGGTATCTTTATTGTATATATCTTCATCCAGAAACCAGACACACACATTTACTATGTAAGAAGCTATAGAAGTTAAAGTACATATGTTCCATTTCATTTAAAATAAAAATAATAAATTCAGTATGTGTTGACATAAGTACCGTGTTTTATTAAAATTACAATATTTATTTAATACTTCCTAAAGGATTATAAGAAGAGAGACACTGTTTCTACATTGTGCAAATTTGATGTCTGGCTTTACAGAAGACAGCTGGATTATCAAATCTGTTCTGGGTATCAAATCAAGGGCTTTGTGCATGTTAAGTAAGTACCCTCCCAACTGAGCTATATCCACAACCTTAAGAGCTCATAGTTTTTTAACATGTCACTTCCCAAGGGATTGGCCTATAAAAATACCATCTGAAACTTCCTTTCTCCACCAGAATATTGTGTAAGCCAAAACTTTTCAATCCAAAACCACAGTAGGGAGTACATACTCAGCAAGAAAAGACAAATGGTACTTTCTTGAGCACACAAGAAAATGTAGGGCAATAAAACATGTTTACACACACACTTCCTGTACCGCCATATCAGTTCCACCATCGTGATAACCCACCCATACAGATGACTAACTATCATTTTCAAGCATTAAAGCCAGATGCCATCATCATTCTTCAAAAAAATTCCAGAATCCTTTGTATAACTTCCAACCTGTGTACTCTTGCAGGCAAATTCATAATAAACCATTACTTCATGATGTGACCTCACACATCAACTCCTTGAACTCTGAGCACCAATTAAGTCAACATGATGTGATATTGGGGAAAACCCCATACATTTTTTGTGGTTGATGATACTCTAATCCTGCCTTTATTTTCTTTTTAAAAAATTAGTCAGCTCTATTTTATAATCTTCAACTACAAAGGATAGTTTCCTAATCTGGATGTGAAGACAGAAGGCTTAATCAGAAAAACTGAAAATTTGGTTTCAATTTGTATTACTCAAATTGGGAATCAAAAAGTCATGAAAACACAAATATTACTACTCAGAGGGGAGCTTGCCTACAAGTGAAGAGCAGTGTTTTCCCTGTGTTCATATATTTACAAGAAGTTCAGTTGCAACCCACAGATTGAGAACCGCTGCCCTAGAAGGATAACCTGTAGAATATGTCCTCTAGATTGACTGGAACAAAACCATAAAATCAAGTAGATTCATAATGAGTCTATGACCCCATTTGAATTGGTTTTATTAATGTCATTTTAAAAACAAGAAGCCATCCATTGACAGCTTTATCCCTTAAGTGCATCTAGACTCTGATAAGTTGACAAAGTCAACCCTAACACTCATGGAATTTTACTATGACTTCTCAGAACTTGTCATAATTAACTTGAAAAGTTTTTTTTTTAACATCTTGAAAGGAAAAAAAACTAAAGCTATAATATTTTAGCTTCACAGAATGGGTCTGACAGTATCTCTTCCTTTTTGTCAAACATTTGAGAAGTATTGGTGTTAGCTCTTCCTTGGTAGAATTTAGTAGAATTCTGTAATGAATTTGCCACCTCCTGGACTAGCCTTTGTCTGGAGGTTATTTTATTACTGTTCTTGACTTAATTTTGATAAGTCATATGTTTTTAGGAGTTTATTGATTTCTTCTACATTTTGTTTTATTTAAATGGAAATTGAAATAGCTACTAAATCAACACATTTGAAGGTTATTTTGGTTATCAATATTATCAGTTAGACAAAACTATTTTCTCCTTTCAGTTGCTCAAATAAATAAAAATAAATGATGATTATATAAGAAATAATCTCAAAACACAATGAAGTAATCAAACACATGAAAAAATATAAAAAAGAACCAGCCTTTTACATTTCATATTGGGTAAATCCCCCACTTACAAAAGATTAAATTGCTTGTCAAAAATAGCTTCAAAGTGGGAAGTCCTGAACCTTTGTCCTCCCAGTTTTAAGTGTTGCAGAGAACAACAAACCTTTCAAACTGACCTAATGCAAGAAACAAATAGACATTTTAGAACATGTTTGTTCTATTTTTCCATAAAGATTCAAAAGGATTTTGTTAGCTATATACATTCTTACGTGAAAAAATCTGCAGAGGAGGGAGGGAGAGAAAGAAAGAGGGAAGGATGGATGGAGGGAGTCAAGGTTCCATTTCCATGAAAGAACATAAATGTTAAAATTCTTAACAAAACACTTGCAAACCAAATTCACAAGTACATTAACAAGATTATACATCATGACCAAGTTGTTTTATCCCAGAGACACAAGGTTGGTCCAATAAATCAATAACACAATACAAAATATATATGGGCTTAAGAATAGAAGTCACATGATCATCTCAAAACTCAGAAAAGGCATTTAGCATAATTCAATATCTTTTTATGATAAAGTATTTCCAAAGAAAACCAAGAACAGAAAGAGACTATATATTACACATATAAGTATAAACAAATACATAATAATGGTGTATTGTATAATAATATATACTCTTCTAATATTATATAGACTATATGTAACATAGATACACACACTATGGAAAACCTATTGCCAATATTAGTCTAAATGGGGAAAGACTGAGAGCATTTCCTTTAAAATCTGGAATGAGACAAGAGCACATTACCTTCCCCATTCTCATTCAATACAGTGTTCAAAGACTTACAGACTGGTAAAAAGAGAAGACAAAGGAAAGCACAGAGTAAGTTTGTCCTTATTTGCAGATGACACAAGCCTGTACATAATGGTCTCTAAAGATGCCACCAGAAAACTGTTAACAGATAAACACTTTCATCACAGTTGTAGGATATACATAGAAAAATCAGTACCCTTCTGTATACAAATAACAAAATATTGAGAAAGAAATGAGTGAAAAATGCTACCCTTAATAGGTTACAACTAAAATAAACTACCTAGGAATAAATCTAACCAAGGAGGTCAAGGCTTCCATAACCAAAATCTTAAGACATGCAAAACAGAAATCAATGATGACATTATAAACGGGGAATACCTCTGATGCTCATGGACTGGAAGAATTAATATTGTGAAAATGGCTATATTGTTGAAAGCATATACAATGTAACCACATCAGAATTAATCGCAGAACTAGAAAACAACACTGAAATTCACTTGGAAGCACAAAAGACCCAAAATACACAGAACAATGTCTAAAATATAACACTTAATCTTAAATTTTACTACAGAGGCATAGTAACAAAAACAGCATAGTCTAGGCTCAAAAAACAGACATACAGATAAAAATAGACTAGACTACACTAGAACAGAATAGAATAGAGGTTTCATATTAAACCTAAATAGTTACTGACAACTAATTTTTGTCAAAAGTGTCAAAAACTTATATTGGAATATAGCCTTCTTGACAAATGCTTTTGGGAAACTGGATATCCACATGTAGAATGAAACTAGATTTATACCTCCCATCCTCCATTAAAAAAAAAAGGAATTCAATAATGAATGAATGAAAGACCTTAATAAAAAGTGAAACTGACACTACCACAGAAAAATATAGGGGGAACATCTCAATACACAGGCACAGCTGAGAACTTTCTGAAAGGATATCAATACCACAGGAAATGATTTCAAGAACTGACAAATGGCATCACAGAAAAGTTAAAAAAAAGAAACCTTTACAGCAAAGGAACCAATTAGAAGAGATGATGTACAGACAGGAGGAAAAAAAATGATGGCTATATATCAGATTGGGGGTTAATATAGAGATGTGAAAGGAGCTGCAAAACGTAAAGCACCAAAATCCAAATTATAAAATCACTAAATGAGCCAATGAGGCCTAAAGAGATGGCTCAGCCATTAAGCACACCAATTGCTCTTCCAGAAAACTTAGATATGATTCCCAGCTCCCACATCGTAGCCTACAACCCTCTGTAACTCCAGCCCCAGGGGATGCAGGCCTATCTTCTGACCTCCATAAGTACCAAGTTAGACATGTGTATGCAAGCAAATATAATGTACATAAAATAAATAATAAGTCTTTACATTTTTAAATAAAAGTGAGTCAGTGAACTAAGTAGACAATTTTAAAATGAATACCTATAAATGGAAAGTAAATATGTGAAAAAAAATTGTTCAACATCCTTAGTTATTGGGGAAATGCAGAATAAAACTACATTGAGATCCTATCTCTTCTGAGACATAATAGAAATCATCAAACAAAACAAAACAAAACAAAACAACAAAAAACAGCATGGAGAAGAAATAGGACTCTTACTCACCTACTGGATAGAATGCAAAGAGGTACAACTTGTATGGAATTCAGAATGGATATTTCTCAGGAAACTAAAACCAGCTCTGCTACTCTTGTGTATATATCAAATAGATTGCAATGTCTGCTACAGAGACACTTATACATCCTTGTGTGTTGCTGCTCCATTCACAACAGCCATTAAATGGAACAAGCCTACACATCCCAGAACAGAGAAAAGGATAAAGAAAGTCTCTCTCAGTAGGAGTAGATGGGAGGGGGTGAAGAGGAGGATGGGGTGGGAGAAGAGGAGGGAGAGGAAACTGTGAAAGGGATGTAAAATAAGTAAGCATTTTTAATTAATAGAAAATTAATACATTCTATGTATGATGGAACTAATATAAGAATAAAACTGCCAGTCCTATAAAAGACTCTCTTTCTCTATGTCCCCCTCGCTCTCTCTGTGTCCCCCCCTCATACACACACACACACACACACACACACACACACACACACTCACACACAATGGCATTTTATTCAGCCTTAAAGTAAAATGAAAACAGAACATCTGCAGGAAAATGAATGAAATGGAAATCAATTATGTTAAGCAAAGTAAGCCAGACTTAAGACAAATAGCATACTTTGTCTCGTGTGTGGAACCTTCATTTAAATTTCTGTATGTGTGTAATGAAATTGGACACCAGATGGGAGGAAGAGAACTTAGGAGAGAGTTTGATTGCCAAGAAAAAGAAGGTAATGAGATACATGGGAGGCAGGGAACAAGGGGACAAGCCAGAGGTAAACAGGAAGGGACAGAAGGGTGGTGACAGAGGGAAACAAATAACAACAAAATATGAAAACACAAAGAAACCCATTGCTTTGTATACTAACTTAAAATTAAATAAAAGTGTCAAGGAAAGTTATAATAATTGCCTTTTATGCTTTTATCTTTTTTCTGATGAAATTTTAAATTTTTCAACTTTCTAAAAGCTAATAAAATGTGTAATTATTTTTTCATTAAAAGTGAATAGCTCATTTTTGCACATATTATTTTTTTGTTTTCTCCACAAAGCTCTTATGGAAACAATCAAGTTATTGAAAGATATTCTCCACAGAACCTTACTATAAGCATGGCTCAATGCAATTTTATACACTTTAAAGGCCAAGAACGTACAGATATGGGAAGAGGAATAGGGGTTATTTTAACCCTAGGTATATTAATTTGACCAGTCATTACTGTATTGTTTACTTAATTTCTTTATCAGTATATAAACATATAAAGCCTATACATATTTCAAGCTGATGTGTTTGGAGATAGGTATTTTGTGTTTAATTCAAAGCCACAATAAATTCAGTAACTTGTTGGACACCTCCAGAAGTTTTTCCTCCTATTTGTTGTTTCTTGGATTTCTTTGTGATCTTTTCTCCTTAGAGATTTTTTTTGATACATTTATAAATTTAGAGATATTGACAGAGCTCAAGATTGAAATTTAATCAGTAAGTCTTTTTTTTTCTTCTTTTTCCTTCCTTCCGTCCTTTTCTCCCTTCCATCTATCCTTCCAACTCCCCTTTCTTTTTCAAATCTTTCTTTTTATTCCTACTATCATATTCCTAATGACCCAAATTAAGTCAGATGAGCAAGGAGAACCTACCAGCCATGGACAGTAGGCTAGGATTTATCATAGAAACATCATTGCTCCCATATTACAGTTGAAGAGAGAAACAGCTTTGGAGAAAGTAGAAATGTTCTAGAAAAGGACAAGGGGAATTGTTGGCCAGCCAATCAAATAAAGAACTTATTCACCAAGTTAAGACAGAAATTACAAATAACTAGGGAAATAAACTGATTTTTATTACCCTTTCCTTTCCCTATGATTTAGTTAAAATGACTTGTTGGCATGCTAAGTGACATGGAGCAGATGATGAGCCAAGAAATGGGATATCCTAAACTACTGGTAATTTATAGCTCAATATTGAAAAAAACTGACATCCAACAATTTTACTAAAAAGTGTTCATTGAAGCACAAAAAAAAAAAAATATTAAATGTCCCAGGACAATACTGTTTGAAGAAAAAAAAAAAAGAAAGAAAGAAAGAAAGAAAAAGAAAAGAAGAAATATCAGCATACTACAGCCCTCTCCTGGAGAGTCATATGTTTGAATTCTAATTTTTATATTTTTGGTTGTGAGCCTAGCCTTTAACAGCTGAGCCATCTATCCAGCCCATGAATTCTAAATTTTAAGATAACATTTTCTTTAAGCAACAGGAAATTGTTCTTGTTCTGGGCTTCTTCCCTTCTAATGGTTTTGAACACATTGTTTTCTAGGTATCAGTATATGTTAGATGTACGAGTGGCCTCAAGTTTTCAACACATTAAAGGGCCCAATGTTGCTTAAACTTAGGATAGGTATGTTGGACCACTGGACACTTTGCAGAGAGTGTGGAATAGACCTGACAACCTAAAAGTTATTGTTAGTTTAGGAAGAAATCTACGGCTTCATCATGAGTCAGTCCCTAGTCAGACTCTTACAAAACCTATCTTATTCAATGTTTCGAAGACTAACCTGTCATCGTTTCATTTCCAGAGCAGCTAGGATCTTGGAGAAATTTGATGCAGCATATCAAAAGACTATAAAACCACAGGAGGTAAAAGCTAAAGCATTCTTAGGTGGGTGCTGACGGTTAGTACATTTTTTTCTTTGGTTCACAAAGATTTTGTAATGCCAACATGGTACTTCATTAAATCTTTATTGATCTCTTCTAATAAATAGGAAATCATAATAAATAGTATCTAGTACTATCTAATAAATAGTAAAACACAGTTCAATTTGGGACTCATACAAAGTCAAAATTGCATTACACTCCAAAATTCATCTTTAAAAGTTTATTTCTTAAAAACTTACAGAATCTTAAACATGGAAAGCGTCATCTGTTAGAGTCAGGCCTCCACATGGAGCAAGGTTGCTTAATAGAAAACATGTTGAAACAAAGTCTACATGTTTGGGGGAAACTAAGACCTGATGTGTTTTCTAAGGAAAGAGGAATAGGATTTTGCCATGACAGCTAGTGTTATAAGGCAGTTTTACACTGGCTTAAAATGATACTAGGCTAATAGCTTCTCCTTTACCAATTGTCACTGTGAGTCACCAAGGATAGAGAAAGATCTTAGTGACTGTGGGAACACACCTTGCCAGGTTATTTCTAGTGTGTCATTTATATCAAAGGGTCATGGGGCGATCCCACATTGCAACTATGTATTACAAGAAATTTAAAGGGAAGTTTTTGACAATAAGATTGGAAAATCCCTAGTCCTTCCTTTGCAATGGAAAAAAAAATCCCATGCAACTGATGAAATAAATAAAGGATATATTCAAAGAGAATTTACAAATATGTCATGTAGATACTGTGATGGGAAGAGATACAGGAGTATGAAATAGGAAATCATTTCTACATAGGAATATATTTGCAGCTGATTCCAAAATGGGAAAGTGTCCTTATAATCTTGTTCTCTTACTGAAAATACATTTTTCTTGCATAACATATCCTGATAATAGTTTCCTTCCATCACCTCCTTCCAGTTCTTCCCTACTTCCCCTCTACTCCCTTTCTGTCTCTCACTAAAAAAGAATAGGCTTCCAAGTTACAATATCAAAATATAACCAAATAAAATATAAGATAAAAATGAGTTGGACAAGACAAATAAATGGGAGGAAAGGAGTTCAATAGGAGGCACAAGAATCAGAGACCTACTCATTTACAAACTCATGAGTCCCATGAAAATACTATACTCAAAGCCATAACACAAGTGCAGAGAAACTGGTGCAGACCCACGCAGGTCCTGTGCTTGCTGCATCAGTCTCTGACTTCAAATGAGCTTTGCTGATTTGATTTAGAGGATCTTGTTTCTTGTCCTCCATCCCCTCTGATCTTATACATGTTCTGCCTCCTCTGAGGGGAGGAGTTTAATGGAGACTTCCATTTAGCAGTGAGGGTATGATGTCCAGCTGAGGGTCTCTGTATTTGTTTCCATCTGCTTCAGGAAGAAGTTTCTCTGATGATGGCTGAGTGAGACACTGATCTATGAATAGAGCAGAATGTCATTAGGAGTCATCTTGTCAATATGGCATTTTTATTTTTATTTAGGCCACTAGCATTTGTTTTTACCCTAGATCTCTGGGATATCTAGTCTTTGGCTCTTGGTCACCCAAGTGGTATCAAATATGGATTCTATCTTGTGGAGTGAGCCTTAAGTTGAATTAGATATTGGTTAGTTACTCCCACAAACTTTGTGTCAGTATTGCCCTAACATATCCTGCAGGCAGGACACCCAATGAATGAATGAATGAATGAATAAAAAGGAAAGGACATGATTAGTCCTGGGTTTTGGCACCAGATGAATGAAATAAATAAAATAAAACAGGAAAGGAACATGACTGGTCCTAGGTGTGGTGGAGGAGAAAGTTTATTGTGGATAAAAAAAGGAGAGCATGACCAGATTCAGGGACAGGTGGGAGAGTGGGAGACCCCCCAGTGGACATGACCCTGAGCCACATTAAGAGAGGAGGGAGGGGAAGTGAGAGGAAAGAAAGGGGAACCAGGGGCAGCAGCCAGCAGGCCCAAAAGAGAGTAGACAAAAAGAGCAGGTGATCAAAATGGTTGGAATCTGGTAGAAGGGCATCTGGGGTAAGGGCACCTGGAGAAAGGGCACTACATAATTAATGGGCTGGAGAAGTTTAGAGTGGGAGTAGGGTATGCAAACCAGGAGGACTCTGTAACCGGCACCGAGGGAATCTGGGAGAACCTGGCAGCCAGGCCTGCTTTGATATGCTAAGCAGGCACCTCAGCAGGTTGTCCAGATTTGAAACCTAAGAGCCACTATTGTAGATTAGAGGTTTTGTGGCTGACTTCTTTGGCTTTTTTCTTTTGCTAGAATGCAGAGTACCTTCCTGTACCACAGACACCAGCTCACCTTCTCTATTTCCAATGAGTTGTGTGGGTGTTGTCTTCAGCAAAGGGGCCTTCTGACAGTTTATGGAGAGCAACCTATTATCTTGACAACAGCATGGGTTCTTTGGGGGATTTCCATGGGACCCCTTTGGCCCATGTATGTAACCCAATCCTAGTACTGGAAACTGGTGCCAAGAAATGTCTGGGTTGGGCTCTGTCTCACCCATTATTTGGGGATTTCATTTATATTACCCTCTTTTATGTAATTTTTTTTGTGGGGGAACAATTCTACTGTATTAGTTTTCCAACCTTTCAAATGCCCCTTAATTTTAGTGTCTCTCTCCATATGACTCTACAATGAAAACACAGAGTTGCAATTGTAAAGAAATATTTCACACTAAATTTCAGGACTTCATAGAGTCCTTTGACCTCCTAGCTAGTATAAATATTTCTGAAATACATTGTAATCTGGGTGTGGAGGCCTCTGCTTGCAGCTAGTACTTTGGTAGGAGCACCAGTGGATCACTTCAACCTCAAGGCCAACCACTTCTGCACAAGAAGTTCCAAACCAGCCAAAACTAGAAACTCTGTCTCAACCAACAAACTGCCAGCCATGGTAGCAGATACCTTTAATTCCAGCACTCAACAAGCAGAAGCAGGTAGATCTTTGTGAATCCAAGGCCAGCCTGGTCTACATAGTGAGTTCCAGGACAGCCAAGGCTACACAGAGAAAACCTGTCTCAAAACAAAAACAACAAAAGAAAGACATTGTAATAATTAGGTTTAATTGGCCTCCTTTATTTATGAGAACTTAAATTCAAACTCTATTGTTTTTTAAATTAAAAATAATTTAGTTGGACTTTAGAAATTATTTATGTTTCCTGTGCATATGAACCTATTGTGGCATTGGAGACCATGGGAAAAATTACCTGGACTCTATCAAGATTTTAATCAGCTTTCGCTGACAACAACCCTCTTGGTGGGATTTGGGGCTGTGGCACAGCTAAGGGGCAGGGGTAAGGGATGGGGACACTTTCAAAGGAAAATACCATAATTCATTCCTGCAGGTGTGAGGTGATATCCCTGTCTTTTGAATTCTTGGAAAAGTTTATGTTCCTGGTATTGTCTTGACAGCTCAGGGTTGCTGATAGGACTGACCTCAAGCCTCTAAGATGGTTGTTTTAGTCAAAATGGAGTCCTCAGCTGCTCCATCTCCCACAGACTCTGGCTCCTATGAATCAAATCATTGATTCACAATATCTTAATTATGTTGGCTCTTCTTTTTATATGTGAGTAGCCTGTTTCTGATACAAGGCCTGTGCTGTGGTAACATCCATAAGCAACGGGGATGGTTTTTGGTTTTTGTTTGTTTGGTTGGTTGGTTTTTGGTTTTTAGAGACAGAGTTAGTCTCTAAACCATGACCCTGACCCTGCCCAGCCAGGGATGGGTTTTAGTTGGTAAATGATGTTTTCTCCCCTCTTTCATATATACCTACATATGGGATATTCAGATGATCATAATTTGATTTGATTTAATTGAGCTGCACTGTAATTGCTGTAACAAATACAAATAAAGTCTGTGAGTCAAGTATAAAGTGTTATAGTTTGTTTTTAGTATAGAATATTTATAGTCACAATTATATATAAAATAAAAACAAATTCTATATTAAATATATCTATAAAATATAATCATTTATTTGAAATAAATTAGAAAATTTTAAGCTCTGAAAAATAAAAAAGAACATGAAATTGAACTCACTGGGCTCACAACCAAGGGAAAAGAAAACACAAATGAAATATGCCATTTTCAGGAAAATGAATGAAACTAAAATAATCATATTAAGTGAATAATACCAATCTCAGAAAGAGAAAAAGTATGTGGCTTGCTATTTGAATTTCAATGTATAATGAAGATACACACAATGATTTTTTTAAATGTATAAATAAATAAAACCTAAAATTGGACCTGGCTTAATGGGTAAGAGAATTTACCCTGCAAGCCTGACAACCCAAGTTAAATTCACAGAACCCATGTACAAAAGATGTCAACAGTTTATTAAGTTTATGGACTTTGTGAAAGTCATTTTCCACTATTAAAGGTAACTTTTTTTTCTGTACTTAACCTTATCCTCGAAGATAGGAGGACATCTTAGTGATGAAGTGAACTTTTTTAAAAAATTATTATTTAAAGATTATTATTTGGTGGTCATCTGGGTGTCCTGCACTGTCACCAGTGACCATGGTGTGGACCCGGCTCAAGCTGCTGCCAGGGGCCATGTCTCAGTCAGTGGCCCTACTGCAGCCAGGATCTGCATCAATGTCCATGGCTCCAGTTATTACTACAGGCAATGTGGATGCCAGGGGTCCAGACACCAACCCTTCATCACAGGCCTGGGAGAGATGGGTCTGCCCTCACCTAAGAGGAGCCATCCAAGAAGTCTGGGCCAGCCAACTCAACTGCCACCCAGACACACATCCAAGGCTTGGAGTGTGTAAAGGGACTGATACTGTGGAACAATACCTGCAGGATCTCCATGACTCAGGCTACTGGAGAGAAATGTCAGTGGGTGTCCTGTTTCAATGGTGTACTAAAACCAGAAGCCTTGAACCTGATCTACAATATATTACATAATGAACATTTGCAAATAATGCTGTTTGGACAAAAGGATATACTGCATGGCATATATCCCATGCCAGCTCCCAATGCCACTAAAATGAATGAACAGGCAATAGAGGGGTGTGAAAGACAGAAGAGGTAAGTGTTTTCCATTTTCTTAAAAAAGTATATTGTTTATTTTCATCTTATTTTTATTCCTATTTAGGTTTCTGGGGACACTATATGAGTGAGGGACAGATATGGAGGAACTGGAGATGAGTGGGATTAGGTACATGATGTGAAATTCTCAAAGAATCAATTTTTTTAAAAAAGATCAGTATTTGGAAAGTGAGTAAATTATATTTTGAAATAATTTGTCTATAAGTGATGGGATGAGTGGTAAGAATGTTTAAGAGATTAATCTTGAAAGTTGGATTCTTTTTTTATTTTATTTAATTTTATATAACAAAGTCCAATTAAATGAAAACAAACATTTATACACAATATTTGGAAATTTGGGCGTCGTTCTTTCCAAACTACTTCCTGCTGATAAGGGGCGCTATGTTGGGGGAATCGAAGAAGATTTTGTTGTGGAATATTATTTTAAAGTCTGTTACATTAGTTTATGCTCTGGAACTTTTGTTTAACAATGTAAAGATGTTTTGCTTTTGTTTAACTTTGTGTTGCTGTGGGTTTTTTTTTTTTTTTTTTTTTTTTTTTTTGCCTGTCTAAACACTTGATGGTCTAATAATGAGCTGAATGGCCAGTAGAGAGGTAGGAGAAAGGATAGATGGGGCTGGCAGGCAGAAAGCATAGATAGAAGAAGAAAACTGGAGAGGAGAAGGAATGAGAGAACAAGGAGAAGATGATTCTAGGGGAGACGCATACAGTCAAACAGCAAGCCACAGAGGAGGAAGTAAAGAAAGGTATATAGAAAAAGAGAGCTATAAAAGCCCAGAGGCAAACATAGACAAGATAATTTAAGTCAAGAAAAGCTGGCCAGAAATAAGCCAAGCTAGGGCCAGGAATATTTAATCATAATCCCTTACTTTGAAAGCATTTTCCACAGATCTTGAAAGGATAATGTTCAGGTTCATATGAAAACACAAAAATATTCAGGATAACTAAAACAATCCTGAACAACTTTTAAAAATGCTGATGGTATCACCATTTCCAATTTTGAGTTGTATTATAAAGCTAAAATAACAAAATCAGACTCGTTGATCAATGGAATTTAACTAAAGATACAGATACAAACCCACATACCTATGGGCACCTGAATTTTTACAAAGAAGCCGGAAATACACACTGGAAAAAGATAGTATCTTCAACAAATGTCACTGGTCAAACTAGAGGACTGCATGGAGAAGTATCCAAATTGTTGCATGCTTAGCATTCTGTATAACATTCAACTCCAAACTGATTAAATAGCTAAATGTAAAACCAGATACACCGATCCTGATAGAAGAGAAAGTGAACCCACTGGCAAAGGAGATGAGCTTCTGAGCCGAGCCATCTTTAATATGGGCACTAATAGCAACAATTAATACCTGGGACCTGGGGAGAAAATATGTTTACCAACTCACATCCATTAGAGGGCTAAAATCCAAACAATATAAATAAAATTTAAAAACTAGACATCAAGAAAACAAATAACCCAATTTTAAAATTGGGTAAAGATCTAAATAGAGAATTCTCAACAGAAGAAACTCAAATGGATGAGAAACATTTAAAGAAATGTTCAACATCCTTAGCTATCAGGGAAATGCAAATCAAAACTATTTTAATATTTTCTTTTACACCTGTCAGAATGGCTTACGTCAATAAGACAAGTGACAGCTCATGCTAGTAAGAATGAGGAGAAAGTGGAATAAAGGGGTCACAAATCCATTGCTGGTAGGAGTGCAATCTTGTATAGCCACTATGGAAATTAGTATGATGGGGTTACAGGAAGATGGGAATCAACCTATCTCCAGACCCAGATATATCATTTTTGGACATATACCCAAAGGATGTTTCATCCTACCACAAAGATACTTGCTTAACCATGTTCATTGCTGCTCTATTAATAATAGGAAACAACCTAGATGTAACTCAACAGAAACACGGATAAAGAAAATGGGATACACATGGGGGACCACCTTGAGGCCGCACAAGCCTCATCTTTGAATCCCATAGCCTTAAGAACTTTGCCAGAGGTGAGCCTGGGATAAGTTCAGGCCTAATCCCCCCTCCCCATCCTTCACTGGGAACTCCCTGGGTTCGCTCTGCATCTCGATCTTCCTGTGTCTTGGCCCTGGATAGTAAAGTCCTGGTACTCTGCTCCATATACCACCCAGAGCCTGCCTTCCCCCCACCCTTTGTCCTGCTGGCCTGCTTCTCCAGGTGAGCATTGAGCCAAACTCACTGGAAATTCCTGGGTCTTCTCTGAGCACACTGGTCCCACCTATCCACGTGGGACCACCTCAACTTTAGACCCCATCACCTCTGCCAGAGGACAGACCTCCAAGAGAACTTGGATCATCAAGAGTTACAGACATCGAACTCCCAACCCACCTACACCCACCAGGAGAATAGGATAGAGAGAGAAAGACTCCACCTGCACCCACTGGAAGAAGTGATAAGAAGACAGCAATACAAGAAAACACCTAACAATAGAAAGACAAGCATGACACCACCTGAATCTAGGGTCTCTACACCAACTAGAGCTGAACACACCAAAGCAGATGAAGCAGAAGACAACAAATTAAAAAATAACTTCATAAAAATGATAGAGGCCCTCAAAGATGATATGAGAAAATCCATTAAAGTAACGGAAGAAAAAACAAACAAAAAACTGGAAGAAATAGAGGGAAAGACCAAGCCCCCAAAAAAAAAAAATGCAAGAAATGAACAAATCTCTTAAAGAAAAGTCAAGGGGAAAAACAAACAAACAAACAAAAAACAATGAAATAGATGAAGGCAACAATTCAAACAGTTCAAGACCTGAAAACTGAAAAAGTGACAATGAAGAAAACACAAACTGAGTGAATGTGCAAAATAGAAAAATAGGGTAAATGATCAGGAATTACAGATGCAAGCATAACCAACAGAATACAAGAGATCAAAGAGAAAATCTCAGGCGCTGAAGATAAAGTAGAGGAAATAGATTCGTTGACAAAGAAAATCTTAAATCCAACAAATCCCTAACAAAAAGCATTCAGGAAATGTATGACACCATGAAAAGGCCAAATCTAAGAATAATAGCCATAGAATAAGGCAAAAACCCAGCTCAAATGTGCAGAAAACATATTCAACAAAATAATTGAAGAAAACTTTCCCAATCTGAAGAAGGACATGCCTATGAAAGTACAAGAAGCATACTGAATACCAAATAGACTGGACCCAAAAAACAGATCCCCTCGGCACATAATAATCAAAACACCCAATAAACAGAATAAAGAAAGAATATTAAGACCAGCAAAGAAAAAAAGGCCAGGTAACATATAAAGGCAGACCTATCAAAATTACACCTGACTTCTCTATGGACACTCTCAAGGCCAGAATGTCCTGGATAGATGTTCTACAACTACTAAGAGTCCACGGATGCCTGCCCAGGCTACTATACCCAGCAAAATCTCAATCATTATAGACAGAGAAAACAAGATATTCAATGACAATGCCAGATTTTCACAATACATATCTATAAATCCAGCCCTACAGAAAGTTCTAGAAGGAAAACTCCAATCCAAGGAAGTTAACTGCGCTCACAAAGACATAGGCAATAGATAATCCCACTTTAACAGAACCCAAAAGAAAAAGTGGGGCAAATATACTCACTATACCACATCCAACAACAAATAAAAAACAAATGAGAATTAACAATCAATGCTCCTTACTTTCCCTCAACAGTAATGGTCTTAAAATGCCTATAAAAAGACATAGGCTGACAGAATGGATATGAAGACAGAATCCATCCTTCTGCTGCATACAAGTAACACATCTAAGCTTCAAAGACAGACATTACCTCAGGGTAAAGGGTTGAGAAAAGATCTTCCAATCAAATGGACCAAAGAAACAAGCATGTGAAGCTGTCCTAATATCTAACACATTAGAATTCAAACCAAAATCAATCAAAAGAGATGAAGAAGGTCATTTCATATCCATCACAGGAGAAGTCCATTAAGATGAAATTGCTATTCTGAATATCTATGACCAAAAAATAAAGAAAACCACATTCCTAAAAGGAAGGCTACTAAAACTCAAAGCTCAGTTAAAACCTCACACACTCATAGTGGGAGACTTCAACACCCCACTCTCACCAGTACACAGGACCACCAGACAGAAACTTAAAGAAACCAAAGAACTAACAGAAGTTATGTCCAATTGATTTAACAGACATCTATAGAATATTCCATCTAAACACAAAAGAATATAACTTCTCTGCTCCACATGGAACCTTCTCTAAAATCGACCACATACTAGGAAACATAACAAACCTCAACAGATTTTAAAAAAAATGGAATAGTCCCCTGTATCTTATCAGACCACCATGCTTTAAAGTTGGAATTCAACAACAACACAAAGTGCAGAACTCCTACAAATTCAAGGACACTGAACAATGCACAATTGCACCATTCCTGGGTCAAGAAAGAAATAATGAAATTAAAGATTTTCTAGAATTCAATGAGAGTGAGACACAACATACCCAAACTTATGGGACACTTTGAAAACAGTGTTACGAAGAAAGATCATTGCACTAAGTGCCCATATGAAGAAAACAGAGGATAGTCACATTAGATAATTAACAGCACAACTGAAAGCCTTAGAACAAAAAGAAGAAAACTCACCCTGGAGGAAAAGATGCCAGGAAGTAATCAATTTGAGGGCTGAAATCAATGAAGTAGAAACCAAGAGTTGTTTTTTGAAGAAAATCAATGAGATAGAAAAACCTTTATCCAAACTAACCATAAAGCAGAGAGAGAGAGAACATACAAATCAGCAAAATCAGATATGAAAATGGGAACATAACAACAGACACTAAGGAAATACAGAGAATTTTCAGTTCATACTTTGAAAACATATCCTCCACAAAATTCAAAGGAAATGAACAAATTTCTGGATAGTTATCACTTACCAAAATTAAATCAAGAACAGACGAGCAAATTGAATAGACCTATAACCCCTAATGAAATAGAAGCAGTTATCAAAAGTCTTTCAACCACAAAAAGCCCAGGACCAGATGGCTTCACTGCAGAATTCTACCAGAAATTCAAAGAAGTGCTAATACCAATACTCCTCAAATTGTTCCACACAATAGAAGCAGAAGGTTCATTATCAAACTCTTTTTTTATGAGGCAACAATTACCTTGGTACCCAAGCCACACAAAGACATAAGAAAGAGAACTACAGGCCAATATCCCTCATGAACATTGATGCAAAAATACTCAATAAAATACTGGCAAATTGAATCCAACATCACATCAGAGAAATCATCCACCATGATGAAGTAGGCTTTATCCCAGGGACACAGGAAATGGTTCAACATATGAAAATCTCTCAATGTGATCTACCATATAAATAAACTGAATAAGAAAAACCACATGATAATCTCACTAGATGCTGAAAAAGCCTTTGACAAAATCCAACACCCTTTCATGATAAAGGTCTTGGAGAGATCGGGAATAACAGGAACATACCTAAACATAATAAAAGCAATATACAGTAAGCCAACAGCCAACATCAAACTGAATGGAGAGAAACTTAAGGAGATTCCTCTAAAATCAGGAACAAGACAAGGCTGCCCACTTTCTCCATATCTCTTCAATATTGTACTTGAAGTTCTAGCTAGAGCAACAAGACAACAAAAGAAGAACAAGGGGATACAAATTGGAAAGGAAGAATTCAAACTTTCACTATTTGCATGTGATAGGATAGTTTATATATGTGACCAGAAAAACTCTACCAGGAAATTCCTACAGCTGATAAAAACTTATAGCAAGTTAGCAGGATACAAGATTAACTCAAAATAATCAGTTGGCCTAATATATACAAATGATAAAGAAATCAAGAAACAGCAACTTTTATAATAGCCACAAACAACATAAAGTATCTTGGAGTAATGCTTACCAAACAAGTGAAAGACCTATATAGCAAGAAGTTTGTGTCTTTAAAGAAAGAAATTAAAGAAGATACCAGAAAATGGAAAGATCTCCCACGCTCTTGCAGAGGTAGGATAAACATGGTAAAAATGGCAATCATGCTAAAAGCAATCACCAGAGTCAGTGCAATCCCCATCAAAATCAAAGCACAATTCTTCACTGACCTTGAAAGAATAATTCTCAACTTTATATGAAAAAACAAAAGACCCAGGATAGCCAAAACAACCCTGTACAATAAAGGAACTTCTGGAGGCATCAACATCCCTAACTTCACATTCTACTATAGAGCTATAGTCCTGAAAACAACTTGGTATTGGCACAAAAATAAACAGGTAGATAAATGGAATGCAATGGAAAATGCTAATATTAACCTACACACCTACGAACACCTGATATTTGACAAAACAGCTAAAAGTATACCATGGAAGGAGGAAAGCTTCTTCAAAAAATGGTTCTTACACAACTGGATGATGGTGTGTAGAAAACTGCAGATAGACCCATGTCTATCGCTTGCACAAAACTCAAGTCCAAAGGGATCAAATACCTCAACATAAATCCAGGCACACTGAACCTCTTAGAAGAGAAGGTGGGAGGTACCCTTGAACAAATTGGTACAGACCACTTCCTGAACATAAAACTCCAGTAGCACAGCCACTGAGATCGACAATTAATAAATGGGACCTCCTCAAACTGAGAAGCTTCTGTAAAGCAAAAGACACAGTCAACAAGACAAAATGGCAGTCCACCAATTGGGAAAAGATCTTCATCAATCCTACATCTAACAGTGGGCTGATCTCCAAAATATACAAAGAACTCAACAAACTAGTCAACAAAACACCAAATAACCCTATTAAAAAGTGGGGTACAGAACTGAAAAGAGAATTCTCAGTAGAAGAATCCAAAATGGCTGAAAGACACTTAAGAAACTGCTCAACATCCTTAGCCATCAGAGAAATGCAAATCAAAACAACTCTGACATACCATCTTACTCCTGTCAAAATGGCTAAAATCAAAAACACCAATGACAGTTTATGCTAGAGAGGATATGGAAAAAGGAGAACACTCCCCACTGCTGATGGGAGTGCAAACTTGTACAGTGACTTTGGAAATCAGTATGGCAGTTCCTCAGGAAGATGGGAATTAGTCTACCTCAAGATCCAGTAATTCCACCCTTAAGCATATATCCAAATGATGCACATTCATACAATAAGGACATCTGTTCAACTATGTTCATAGCAGCATTATTTGTAATAGCCAGAAACTGGAAGCAATCTAGATGTCCCAAAACTGAATAATGGATGGAGAAGATGTGGTACATTTACACAATAGACTACTATTCAGTGGGAAAAAAAAATGGAATCTTGAAATTTGCAGGCAAATGAATGGAACTTGAAGAAACCAACCTGAGTGAGGTAAGCCAGTCACAAAAAGAGAAACATGGTATGTACTCACTCATATATGGATTTTAAACATACAGCAAAGGATCACCAGTCTATAATTCATGGCGCCAGAAAAGTTAGGAAACAAACAGGACCCTAAGAGAGACATACATGGTCCCCTGGAGAAGGAGAAATGGACAAGATCTCCCAAGCAAATTTGGGAGCATGGAGGGAGGCAGAGGGAGTTAGGAGAAAGAGAAGGGGAGAAGAGGAGGGGAGAGGTGGGCATGAGGGAGCAGGAAGATTGAGACAGGGAAAGAATAGAGGAGAACAAGAAAAGAGATACCATAATAGAGGGAGCCATTACACATTTAAGGAGAAATCTGGCACTAGTGGAAATGCCCAGAGATCTACAAGAATGAACCCAACTAACAATCTAAGCAATAGTGGAAAGGCTACCTTAAATGTCCTTCCACGATAATGAGATTGATGACTACCTTACATGCCATCCTAGAGCCTTCATCTAGTAGCTGATAGAAGCAGAAACAAACACCCACAGCTAAACACTGAGCCAAACTCCTGGAATCCAGTTACAGAGAGGGAAGATTGATGAGCAAAGGGGTCAAAACCAGGCTGGAGAAACCCAGCTGAGCTGAACAAGGGGAACTCTCATGCATCCCAGTCTGATAGCTAGGACATCATTGGACTAACCCAGACACCCTGAATGTGGGTGTTAGTTAGGAGGACTGGGCAGTCTATGGGGCCTCTAGTAATGGACCAATATTTATCCCTAGTATAGGAATGGACTTTGAGAGCCCATCCCACACTGAGCAATACTTCCTCAGCCTAGACACAATGGGCAGGGCCTAGGCCCTGCTCTAAATGATATGATAGACTTTAAAGACTCCCCATGGAAGGCCTCACCCTCCCTGGGGAACAGAAAAGTGATGGGCTGGGGTTTGATGGGGGTGATAGGGGAGGATGGGAGGGTGAGAGAACTGGGATTGACATGTAAAACAACCGTGTTTCAAATTTAAATTAAAAACAGAAAATAAAAGGATCATTTGAACTCACAGACTGAAGCAGAAGCACAGGACCTGCATGGGTTTGTATTGTGCTATGTTGTGGGTTCCAGTTTAGTGTTTTATGGGATTCCTGGGTGTGCAAACAAGTGGGTCTCTGTTTCTTGTGCCTTCTCTTGGCTTCTTTTCCTTGTTTGTGTATTTTGTCCAACTCTGATGTGTTAGGTCGTGTTTTATCTTATTATAGTTTATCTTGTTATATTTTAATACTATGTCTTAGATACAGAAAGGTAGTGGATCCAGATGGGAGAGAAGGTGGGGAGAATCTTTAAAGAGTAAAGGTGAGGTAAATGGTAAACCAGATGTATTATGTGAGGAAAAAATATCTATTTTAAATAAAAGAAAAAATAAAAATAAGGAAAACATACCTACTCCTGTAGTCCCTAAATAATGAGAACTATTTTCTAGGTATAACAAAACATTAAGTAAATATTCATCCTACTTACACTGTAGCAGCCAGGAAAGACAGAAATAAAGGTAGAATGCAGTAGAAACATGTTATAATACAATATTGGATTTCTTGAAAATCATGTATGTTGGGCTGGAGTGATGGCTCCATGGTTAAGACCACTTGTTGCTCTTATAGAGGGCCTGAGTTCAATTTCCAAAATCCATGTCAAACAGCTCATAGCTGCCTATAACTCCTGCTCCAAGTGATCTGACATCCCTTTCTGAAACCATAGCACCTACATACATGTAGGATGCACTCAGACAGAGAGACACACATAAGTAAATAAATAAAAATTATATGTTTTTTCACCTGGGAGGCAAAAACAATAATTAAAACTGTGTGTCTAATCCAAGAATGTTTTACTTATTCGTGCCTTTAGAAAAAATTGGAATAAATGACAATGAATTTGAAATGCAGCTATGTCTATTTAGAACCTATTGAAAATAAATTGTTTTGTTGTTGTTGTTGTTGTTGCTGTTGTTGTTGTTTTAACCGCCTGCACATGCACCCTTCAAGTTTCCGGGACAAGTCTCTTTTACTTTTCATAGCAGGAGACCTGACTATGTCTGTCTTCCTTCGAGCTGTGCTAAGATTTCAGGGGCCAGCCGCATGGGGGAGACCTCTTCGCCGGCTGTGGTGCTGCACTGGGCTGGGGGATTCCAAAAGGTGGGTGGCCAGCAAGTCTCCCACCTCGCAGAAGAAGTCACCAGGCACAGAGATGGAGAAATTCCACACAATCTACCGATTCAGAGTCATCAAAAGATTTGGGTTTCTATCTCGGCTGAAGTTGGCGCAGACAGTTGTGACTGTGGCAGCCCTACCCCCAGGCTTGTTCTGGTACTCACAGGGCCTTGTAACCCTCAATTCACTCCACATTATGTGTGGGATCTCTTGCTTCACCCTGGCCGTGCTGTGCAGGAGGCTGGTGGGCTTCATGTATGTGAATGAGTCAGGTACCATGCTTCCAGTGTCCCACCTGCCCTTCTGGGGGCGGCGACAGGATACGTACTGTGTAGTGTCGGATATAATACCCCTGTCAGAATCCAAGGAATATGCCCAGGATCTGTTGGTACGAATCCAGCAATATAGTGGCAAGCAGACCTTCTATGTCACCCTGCGCTATGGCCAAATCCTGGACAGAGAACGTTTCTCACAAGTGTTTGGAACCCTGACCACACTCAAGTAAAGAATAGCAACTAGGCCTCCAGGTAGCCCTGGTTACACTTGGATTTTAGACATGAAGGCCAAGAACATTGATCAGGCAGAATCTAATAACTAGGGGCTAGGGCTGAAACTCGGGTGGTAGACTGCTTGTCTAGTATGTAGGAAGTAAAATCCTGGCTTCAATCCCTAGAACTGCATATAACTAGGCATGGTTGTGTGTGCTAATACTCAGCGCTGGAGATGGAGGCAAGTGGAGAAGGTCAAGGTTTGTTGGGACAAAAAAGAAGATATTAACCAATTTAGGAAAAAGCCCTTAAGTGGAACATTGTACTGAATAGGGCATTCCAACAGATAGTGGCTAGAAGTTTCCATGAAGAGCCACTTCTTGTAGGACTGCTATGCCAAGGTCACAGAGGCAGCCCACTACTACGAAACCAGAAGCAGGAGGGTTGGCAGAGGGACACAAAGACTGGAATCTGGACACTTGGGTTCTGCTGGACTTCATCCTTGACCTGGGGCAGGGTGTTGAGTCTGAGCCTTGAATTGTACTCTGAAATAGAAGAGCCTTCCTCTCTCACACCGGGATGAATATGGAAATAACCAATAATGGCTAAGGATGGGCATGTAGTTATGTTGAGAGTTCTTACCTGGCATGTATAGGTCTTAAGTTCCAACCTGAGCACCACAAAACAGGCAAGCCTAGTAAATGCCCTGTGCTGTGTAAGGTCAGCAGCCCAGGGCTTACAACATTGAGGAAGGCTGCCAGGCTGCCCTGTACCCCTTGTGCTCACCAGCTAGATGGCCAGCATTGAAGCCTAGAGTGGACTTGGTTTTTGCCCCATCAGGAAGCCACTATACACCAGCTGAGGTAGGGGCAGCACTCAGCTGAGAATGCTGACCACCAGGAGGTCCAGGGCTGCTTACACTGGGGAGCTTCACAGTGTCTTCAGGACAGAGGGACTCTGTCCAAGGAACCTGCCAGCTGAAGGAGACTATGCATGCTGCTTTTCATAATGGGTAACACACATGCTTGTTAGGTGACTTGTTCCTGCATAAAGAGGAAAGCAGCCACCATCTTTGTAATTTGACAGCTCAAGATGCATAGTTAAGTAGCTTTTTAGTAATCCCCCTCCCCTCAAGACAGGGTTTTCTGTGTAGCCCTGTCCTTGAACTTGCTCTGTAGACTAGGCTGGCCTCTTGTGACATACTGCCTGGCTAGTAATTTCCTTTCTTGAAGAATTTTTCTTTTAAAATCGCATTTATTCATTTGTGTGTATACACTGTGCTTATGTGGAGGTTGGAGGACAACTTTTCGGAGTCCTTTGCCTTGGGGATTAAGTTTGGGTTGTCAGGCTTGGCAGCAAGCACCTTTACCCACAGAATTACCTTGCTGTTCCTTTAGCCATTCTTCATTGCTTTAAAACAAACAAAGATAACAATAGACATGTGAAAGTGTGTGTGTGTGTGGAGCAGTGATGGACACACCACAAGACCTCAAGCCACACAAACAACTACAGGCAACCCAAGAATTCTGAAAGTAGGAGAAATAGTCCTCCTCAGAGAAGAGCACACCAGTTGGTTATCAATAAGAAATTGTTGGCCCTGAAAGCATACACATGCAAGTACAGACTATTTAGAAGTATATGCATACAGGAAAGAGGAAAGGAAGGGGAAAATGATGTAATTATATTGCAATCTCAAAAAATAAAACTTAAAAATGTGCAAAACAAAAAAAAAAAAGAAAAGAAAGATATTAAAACCTCTTATCTACAAGCTGAGCAGTGCCTGATAATTTATTGTAGGCAAAGGAATAGATGAAAATACATATAGAAAAAAAGGAGAAAAAAGCATTGAAAATTCTGCCCTCCTCTAGGTAAATGATATATAGACAACATATTTGAAGAATATGTTTATAATCATGATAATAAATTATGATGTTTTACCTTCACCTCTTAAAAATCATGTGTGCAAGAAAAAATTATTCACATACTGTAGAGAGCTGCGAAGTGCCACGCCTTAAAGATGGCGCTGGCTTCCGCCTTCCACGTTCCTGATGGTGAGCACTCTCTGTCATAAACAAGTCCTTATTTGGCTAAGCCTGTTCAGCTTGCTTGCTTTCCTATAAGAGCAGCCTATCTGCAGGGTCCACGTGGCTCACTAGGGTTGGTCAGCGCAAGGGGATTTAAGCTTGTGCGGGCGTTTCCCCAAAGTTAGAAGAAGAAGCTTGTTCAAGGATCCTGATTAAACTGCTAGAAGAAGATCTCCCCTGAATTGTGTCTTCCTTGCTGGTCAAGGTTGAGCACAACAACATACTTTCAGTTTTACAACAAATAGCATGAAAATAAGAATGAACAATGCTCTTTATAGTTTGGTAGTTCCCACTCATCATGAGGGACAGCAGCAGCCTGTCTATTCTGCCTGTAACAACAGAAGGAAATGAAGAGGAGGGTCATGGAGGAGAAGAGAGTGGTAATTTAGGGCTCAAAGCCAGAACAGTTCTGATCAGAAACATGCCAAAAGAAATTGAATAGCTAATGGTTTCCCAAGTCAGCAAGCTGTTTTGACAGTGTTAGAATGTGGACAGATTTTAAAGTCTGAAAGGTTTGCATTACAGAACATGAAGAGAGAAAGGAGATACTGTAGATTGCCCAGAAGAGGAAACAAAGAGAAGAATGGAAATGAGTAGGCCTAGAGTTTTAAGAACTGAAGGATACCTTGCTCTGGAGAGTAGAGACAGGACAAATTAGATATAAAACAGGAGACAGGGTAAGCTCTATATGGATATATGGATTGGAGTAAGTATATTAAAACCTCAATCACATATTTTCATAGTACCCTGGTGTGTGTGTATGTGTGTGCATGTGTGCGTGATACTGAGCAGGTCATGGTAAACATCCCTCAGAATTAAATTAATATAGCTATACACCATAAAAATAAATGTCTGTAGGTTTGTTTACTCAGAATCCACTTGTGACTTCTGTTGAAAAGATTACTTGTTTAAGCAATACTATTAATAGCAAAGGAAACTTACCCAAGCCAGCTACCAGTGATTGTCAACATGGGCTTTTGTTCACAGATGTGCTCAGCTAGACTTGAGGTCACCAGACACTGAAAGAAAATAAAGAAGGCCAAGATGAACAAACAGAACTGCTTATCCAAGAGAAATAGGTAATGCAAAGTACAAAGGGGAAACATTAAATATTTAGTTGTACTGGGAGAAATTAGAGAGTTTGTGAAATAAGAAGAGTGTTCTTGTAAAGACATAAAAAAACAGCTAAAAACAAGTAGGCTTTAGGTAACAAAAAACAAAATTAATAAAATCGATATGCATCGACAACTAGATTATTCATCTAGAATACAACACAATGCTTCAGAATGCAGACTAAACCAACAAAGGAACTGGGACACCAAAATAAAAAGGCCACCCATGAGAAGCAGACCTCATGGAGCTGAGGATGACAAGGAGCAAGAAGATAAGGAGGAAGAGGAGAAAAGAAGACAGAAAAAGGAAAAGGAGCAAGAAAAGAGCCCTCAGTTTTCATGTCACAAAAGCCAAAAACTTAACAAGGCTAATGAAGAAAGACCATAGTGCATGGTCAGCCTGACCCAAAGAAGTCCCTGGTCTTCCCCCTCTGAGTCTGAAGGCCTGCCTGTGCTGTGCAATCTCCTTGATGCCTTCCACTACAGAGGGGACAAATCCTTCTCTCCAAAGCTCATTTCCCACGTGTTCCTCAGACATGCACTCCACCTTTGCTTTAGAAGTTTGTTCTTTCAGTTTGCTCCTTTGCCTCCAGCAGTATTATTTCTATCTTTTGGAATTCTTATCATACAGCAATATCAGAAACTTATTACATTCCATCTTAGATCTAGCTGTCTCAACAACCCCTACTGTAAATTTTCCTTTGTTGTAGAATTTATTTACTTGTGTTGTTGTTGTTGTTGTTGAGACAGATCTTCGCTGCTAAGATGAGG
This sequence comes from Phodopus roborovskii, assembly GCF_943737965.1. Classification (NCBI taxonomy): domain Eukaryota; kingdom Metazoa; phylum Chordata; class Mammalia; order Rodentia; family Cricetidae; genus Phodopus; species Phodopus roborovskii. Next base: position 22,417,577 of record NW_026126433.1, read on the forward strand.
CTGGCCTGGAACTCACTTTGCAGCTCAGGCTTAGAATGTTTTCTTTAGTAAGAAACCATCTTTCCCTGCAGTAAGGCACATGCTTGAAAGAAAAAATATCGTCTAGAGGTATCCCTTCAGTCCCCTTTACCTGTTACCCACATCTGAGTGTTTGAGCCCCCAGCAGTCCTTGGACACTGAACTCAACAGGTTGGTGATGGCCTTGCCTCTCATCAGAATTTGCTATGGTTGTTCACTCTTTCCTCCTCAGACATTGCCATACTCTCACCTGTTTTCACTGTTCCTCTAATGTGTTCTCCATCTTCTTTGCTGTTTACTCTCTTCAACTAGGGCTGCCTGCAGTAGACTGCTTAAGTATTGAGTTGTCTTAAACCCCTTCCTTTTTCCTCAGCTATTCTTAATGTTCATTTGCTGTAAATACTATGATCGCCACATCTATATTTCTGAGGCAGACTCCGTGTGTTTGTGTGTGTGTGTGTGTGTGTGTGTGTGTGTGTGTGTGTGTGTTATGCATATTTTGTGCTCACATCTGTTAGATGAGGGCATTGAATGTCCTCTTCTGCCACTTTCTGCCTTTATTCTTTGAGTCAGTATCTCTTCCTGAACTTCCCTTTTTCTACATAGGCAAATAGCTAGTCCCAGCAACCTCCTGCCTCCATCTCCTACAGAACTGGCCTTGTAGAGTGTGAAAAGCATGTGTCCAGATTCTTAGCTGGACCTCAGGTCCTCATGGTTGTACAGCAAGCACTCTTAACCAACGAGCTGTCTTCTCAGACATTTTTTAAGTTCAAGACTCACACAGTTCAATTTCTTCTCTGGAATCTTAGCTAGCATATTTTATTTTAAAAATTCAACAATAAAATGTCCAAAACTTGAAATAAAATCTGATCCTCACTCTCCTCCAAAGGTTCTCTATCCCAGGTATGAAGTCACCACCCTAGTTATCACAACAGAAGGCTGAAGAATCAAAATGGAGCATACAGCAGACACACACACACACACACACACACACACACACACACAGAGAGAGAGAGAGAGAGAGAGAGAGAGAGATACTAGATAGTTCTTTGTACTTTTTTTTTTTTAACACATGCCCTATTGCAGGTAAAGTTTGTTTCTTACTTAAGATAACATTCTAAACCTGAGCTGCATAGTGAGTTTCAGGCCAGCCTCATCTCAAGAGTGAAGATGTGTCTTAACAACAGCAGCAATGACAAAAATAATATAATAATAAGTAAATACATTCTACAACAAAGGAAAGTTTGTGGTGGTGGGTTGTCGAGACAGTCGATTCTAAAATGGAATGTAAATGTAATAGGTTTCTGTTGTATGACAAGAATTCCTAAAATATATCTTGACCCTCCCTACCACTCTCAGAGTAATCTATTATGAATACCAATTATAATATAGTGACTTGTGACTTGTTCCATTACAGTGTCTTTCAGTAACTGTGATTTATATAAGCATGGTCTCATTTAGTTCTTATACTTATGTGCTAAGGCATAGTAAAGAAACAGAATCATATTGAAAAAAGTTTGATGAGTTTGCACAGCAAGCAGTGGGGATGAAATTGCAAACCAGTATTTACTAGTGTGTGAACAATTGACAATATTTGATGTTCCATGTGTTAAACATTCTCATATCTAATTTAAGCCTCATAACCAGAAAATATACTCTATTCTTATCACAAAGCATACCCCCCCCCCAGATAATAGATCAGTGTTCTATTTGTGTGGTCTAAACTTCCTTTCAGTATCACCATAGCATTTGTGAAAATGGGATTCTTTCCCCCACCCCCTTCTTGCACTGAGAATCAAGCTCAGGGCTTTGTATACATTAGTAAGTACTCTACTTCTAAGCACTATGTCCAATATTTTGACTAGTTAGCCTTTATTCTGACTAAGAAATCACTGTTTTCACTATTTCACTGCTCTGATTAAAATGTCTTAAAAGTTCAGAATTGTCTAAAGAATAAAGTCCTACAAAGTAGTATGCAAGTAAAATGAAGGGAAAATGGTTAAATACGAGGGAGAGTATCTTTAATTGAAGGTGGAAGGAGGCTAATACAAGAGAAGGGGAAAATACAATTAAAGATATTTGAAAAGGCCTTAAAGAAATACTTTTTATTTACCTAAAATTATCTATAATAAATATAAGTGCGATATAAACATATATAGTTTAAATGAAATTATGCCATTTAGGTTAACAATACTCCCCCCAAGAGTCATAGACTCTCTAAGGAAAAGTGCAGAGCCAAGCATGAGAAGCCCCTTTTGAGTTGTTGGTTCAGAGACTCCCAAAGTAATATAAGCTGTTGCTGTTAACCCTTTCTTTCTTTCCAGAGGTTGAAGGTAAGCTCCTAGTCTAAGGACACATTCTGGATCTAAGCAGGATATGGCCTGAAAGTCCCTGATGAGCAATTTCATAGTTTCAGAAGATGGTATGCAACTTGCCAAGGAAGGCAAGCAACCAATATTCCTACTTAGATGTGAAAACTATAAACTATATTAACCAGCATGCCAAGATATCCCCATAGTTACAATAGTGGCTTTTGTATCTTGGAAGTAACCAATAGCTGTCTAATTGGACTTACGGTCCACTTTAGAGGAAGAAAATCATTCTAGATACTGGAAACCTAGCCAAAAATCTGGGACTAAATGAAGCCATGGATCTTAGAAGAGAACTTACTACCAAACCTTACTAAGTCAGCATAATCCTTAACTGCATTTAATATTTATTCTTAGACCACAGGTAATTGTAGCCCCCACCCTTCATTAAAGAGGTTTCTCTGTGCAGTAGCCAGAGACCATTACAGAAAACCACAACTGGTCAAAATGCAGAGAACTATTTACCATGAGATGTCTGTCCCAAGGGTTACATTTACAATTCAACTCCTACACCTAAAACTCAGGGAACATCTTAGAGGAAGGATCAGGAAAATTGTTAGAGTCAGAAAACCAGGAAGTCTGTTGTGAGATTGTGTCTGCTAGAAATGACAGGGAAGGTTAATCCATGAGCTGCCTAAACAAGACTGATCATAACGAAATACCTAGACATGGGTACCATACCTAGACAAAGAACTATAGGCAACTAAGGACTACTCTGAGAACGTTAATTAGTCTTCCCCAAGGATGAGCCTCCTGAAATTAAAATAGTAAAGAGAATAAAATCCTTATCATGTCTTTAAAATCTGAAACATGTCTACTACTATGACTTCTGGACTCTGGACATATCACCCACTTTCAAGGTTAAGTTTGAACAGGATATGCTTTTTGGTCCCCCTTGTCTTTTTCCAAGTTATTTCTCTTGCCTTGGATATTCCCATACAGTGTTGGCATGGTTGCCTTGCTACCATCTATATTTTTTCAATAGCTACTCCTATTTTTGTTTAAATATCCAGAGTTTCCTGGTCCCCTGCTTTGTACTCAGCTCAGCTATAGCTAATCAACATGACTGTACCTCCTGTTTACTGTCTCGGTTCAGATAAACCAATTAGAGCCAGTGAGACAGGCAAAGTTTAAAGGGGGAGGGGATTCTTGGCTCTACTTGAAGCCTTTGGAATTGATACCCAGACAGACTGAGTTGTTGAAACAAAACATCAGTGAAGCTCACCCCACCCCAGAACTTTGCAGTGACAGGAACTGAGCTGATGTTAACAGATTGCTCCAGTCCTCAGAATTTACAGGCAGCATTTTATCATCTGATTGATTTCTACTGATAGTAGATCTTCCTTATTCTTTCAAAGTTACAGACTTTTTTTTCCCTGTGTGATCTTAAAGGGCCGTCTGAATCAAAACCCATACCCCAAAGCTCCAATTTTAATCTGTTTCCAAGTGAGACAGACACCTTAAGGAAATGAGCCCATGTTACTTTGCTGCTCTGAGATTTATAAAACCAAATGTGTTCAGTAATAGCTTATACTTTGTAAAACAATCCCCATGTATTTAATGTAGAGTCTCTCAGCCACCAAGCACTGGGATTTGGGGCCAGATACCTCTTTGTTGTGGAACATGCTGCACAATATATTTAGATCATTTCTGGCCTCTGTTTACCAAGAGCTAGGAACACCACCTCCTCACATTGAGAAACTAAAAAGTGTCTTCAGGGTTGAAGATATTCATATAATTTAAATGCTCACTATTCTTGTAAAAGACCCCAGTCTGCTTCCCAGCTCCAGCATCTTCTCTTGTGGTTGGCCTTTTGTAGAGCTAATTCTTAGAGGATCATATTATATCCAACTTGAATACAAACAGAATGAGCTAAGTGTCTTAGGGCTATTATTACTGTGATGAAATAGCATGACCAAAGAAACTTGGGGAGAAAAGGATTTATTTGGCTCACACTTCCACAACACAGTTCATCACTGAAGAAAAAGCAGGAACTCAAATAGGGCAGGATCCTGGAAACAAAAGCTGATGCAGAAGCCACAGAGGAGTGCTGCTTACTGGCTTGCTTTCATGATTTGCTCATCCTGCTTTCTTACAGAACCCAGGACCACTAGCCTAGGAATTGCCTTGCCCACCATAAGCTGGACCCTTCCACATCAATCACTACTTAAGAAAAGGCCTCACAGATGGGTCTCATAGGGGCATTTTCTCAATTGAGGCTCCCTCCTTTAAGATAACTCTAGCTTGTGTCAAGGTAACATAAGACTAGTCAGTACACTAAGGATTCCACAAAAGGTAAATTATATCCGCTTCATGTGAAACTATTGGATTGGTATGTAATGAAGGCTTGCTCAGGTGAACTCCACCCTTCCTGGGTAAAGGATGTGATCTCATATATCAAACCTTCTTTTCTCAGTAGCCTGTCCCTTTCCAGTAACTTCCCATCCAATATTGGTATGCCATTTCATCATTGCAAAAGGAAAGATCGAAAAGAGGAGAGCATGCATTCTTCAGTGGCAATAGTGTTCAGGAACCTACAGTGCAAAAATGTGCCCCAAACTTTTGTTATATCTCCCCATTTCAAATATGTCTGCATCTTATGCCCAGATGACTTTTGCCCTCCTTAGAGGGAGATCTTTCAAACAATTACTAATTATAAACTTCAGGGGAGAGGTATTCTCATTCAGGGAACATGCAGGTACTTGTGCCCACACAATCTCCTTGGCCTTAGGGCAAGAGCTTCTGCCCCAAATGTTCTTCTAACAGACAGGATGATGGAAGCTGAGAACTGAGAGAACCAAGCCAAAGCACTTGTTTGAATGTTTACAATTTCTGTAATTGTAAATAATTCAGAGAAACTGTGCAAAATGCCTACACATCACCATGACTGACCTAAGGTGGTCATTTCTATTTGGGTCCAAACCATACATTAACTTGGTAAATGGGAAAAACACAAATTATAACCATTTTTGGTGGCAGAGGGAAGGGTGTATAAAAGTTCTCAGATGTAGCCCAGGCTGGGCTCACACTCATGGTCTTTCTACTTCAGTCTCCTAAACACCCATTTTTACTTTTATTTTCCCCTCTTCCAGGCTAAAAGCCACTTGATGTTTGCCTTTGAATCAATGTGTATGATTTTTATTAATTCTATATGGATGAATGTCTATGCATCAGATATGTGCCTGGTGCCAGCAGATCAGGAGGAGAGGATAAAGGCCACTGGGACTGGTGTTATAGACTATCATGAGCTGCCATGTGGGTGCTGGGACTCGAATATTTAAAACCACATCTAGGGTCTGGAAGAACAGACAGTGCTCTTAAAATTGCTGAGACATCTCATCAGACTCTGGATGTAGTTTTAAATATTGGTTTACATATGTTTGTTGAAATGTTTATAAGGCCTCAAATAAAAGCTTGATTTGAGTATAAAGAGATCAGTGTGGTCCACACCATCACATGATGTACTAACTAATATTATTAATGTGATTTCCAATGACAATAAAATTTTCTCAGACACTCTAGGAAAGAATGTAGTTTTGTTTTGTTTTGTTTTTTGTTTTTTGTTTTTTTTTTTTTTTTTTTTTTTTTTTTTTTTTTTTTTTTTTTTTTGGCTACTAACAGACCTAGCTATGACTGGAACACTATATTCTGGTATAGAAAAAAAGACTTCCATTTTAAAATTTAATTATAGTTGTAATTCTCTCACACCTACAATGAAAGTCTACAAGGGCCATTTTTCATTATTTTGTTCTATGGAAGTCAATAGTCTTTAGAGTGGTGGTCAGCGTAAGAGGGGGAAAAACTAAAATATTTTCAGTGCTGACACTTCTGTGACCACGTGTGTTGGGGAGAAGGTTCATGCTAGCTAATTCTCTGGCACCAGATGGCTGACCTGTTGTTTTTTTATCTATAGCACAGTGGCTCCACCTGAACCACCTGCTGCTAACACACTCAGCCCAGGAGAGCTCTCACATTCTACCACCTCCACCTCTACTACCTCCACATAGGGAGACAAATGTTTTAACTAAGCCTTTGTCCTTATATTTTACCAATAAAGATCAGGACCCAGATGCTGAAAGGTGAAAGCCTGCTAGCTGAGAGAGGCTGAGAAAACATTCAACTGACTTTCCTCCTCCACGGTCATCTCAGAAAGAGAGTTTTCTCCTATCCCATCTGAAACAAAACTCTTCCAACTGGATGTCTCTTCCTTCTATTTCTTCTGCCTCACTCTCTCTTCCTCTCAATCTCTATGGCTACTTCCAGTCAGCTGGTTGCTTGCTCTGTCTCTTGACCTATAGTTGATTTTATTTAAATAATGAAGTCTCAGGGTTCACAGTGTGATCAAGTAGCCCACAACCATTTAATTCAGTTGTGACATTCTACAGAAAAGAGACTCAGCCCCATCAGAGTGTCACTCTTTTCAGATCCTAGTCATGCTTTCAAGGCCGTTTTGTCCAGACACCAATCAAATGTTCTCATAGCCTTTGATTTACATGAATAGAGACCAGAGGAACACTTTTCTTTTTTGTTATATTTATTTATCTGTATGAAGGGAGGAATGTGTGTGTGTGCCAAAGCACATGAGATCAGAGAACAGTTTATAGCAGTTGATTCTCCCTTTCTGCCTTGTGCTGAACTCAGATTTATCAGGCCTGGCAGCAATGCCTTTACATCCTGAGTCATCTCCTGCCCCCTTTTGTTAAATGTTTGTACTTATTACAAAAGTATACGAATTAAGAGCTACCTATGACCAGCCATGAGGGAAGAAGCACGTCATCTTTCTGGTACCCCCATGAGTCAGGCATTTCAGGAGCTCTCCAAACCTGGTCTTGCAGGAAGTTTATGTCATCCTCATTATGGAAGCATTATTGGCCAAATTACTGGCCACTGGTGATCAAAACAACTTTCCGTCTCTCCTCTCCCCAGAGGCTAGAGAACAGGCTCAAAGGCTCCAACTTTCTAATCACAGAGTTGTTACAATGGCAGCCAGGCTTTATTCTGCAAGTCATCTTTTTAGTATAAAAGGCACAAAGACTCCAAGTTACAGGCATTGTATGCCAGGAAGTGAGAATAGAGAATGAATATGCATTATAAATCATAATACCTGCTCTATAATTTGTTTATTGTCTTAGTCATTTATATATCCTGTTTCATTAAAAATAGCAGAATCAAAATATTAAGATATAAGCTGAGCTTGATGGTGCGCACATTTCATCTCAGCACTCAGGAGGCAGAGGTAGGTGAATCTCTGTGAGTTCATGGTCGGTCTGGTCTACACAATTTCTCACCAATCTAATATGATTCCATATCTTAATTCATTTGAAGCTATTCTTTTCTACCTTTTTATATGATCAATAACCACTAATGAGATTCATAAAATTTCAAGTATGCTTCTATTATATCTCCCAATTGCTTTTCCTCAAATAACGGAATATTTCCTTCATCAAAGTCATATCTTACAAGGAACAATGATATTCCAATGGGGGTAAGGCAATCAATACCTATTTGCCAATAGATAATGTCAATGTCTGCTTAGATTTGATGAGAGTCTCATGGTGAATGGTGTAACAGTGACAAAGTGCTTTGGAGTAGTGAGTAAGTAGAGTGCGTAGAAGGAAGACTCAGCGGAGATGCCATGCCTGGTTATAACAACTCATTGTCTCATGAATTAATCCAGCCACATGAGGCTTGACTCACTCCTGGGAGACAGCATTAATCCATTAGTGAAGGTGGAGCCTGCATGACCTAACTACTTCTGATAGGCCTTGGTCAACTACTCTACTACCAGCACACTGGGGACCAAGTCTTCCACACATAAACCTCCAGAGGACAAATTACATCCAAATTATAGTGTCTGTTCATATAGTGTTGCGGAATGTCTAAATTCAGAGAGTCTGCTTCAAAGTCATATTAAAAAGGGTTCACCCAAAACATACTGTTACTTTTAGTAATCTACATATGCATTTAAGAAACCAAGAAGCACTGGTAGGAAGCTAATATATTCATCTATGACTTATACAATGGGTTGTAACATAAAGATAGAAATAGTAGTGATATAGAAGCCTATAGAATACTCTTAAGTTCTCTGACCTACCTACCCCTCCTTCCAGATAGTGTCTTATGTATTCCAAGCTGGTCTTGACTCCTGTTCCTCCTGGCTCCTCCTCCCAAGTACTGTGATTACAGAAGTGCACCCCACACTCAACTTTCTTAAAACAGCACTGAACAGTACTGTGTGTGCTTTATTTCCAACTCCTGCATGAAAAATACAATTAGAAGAATAAAGGGGAGAAGGTGACAGATTAAGCTGTGTGAGAGGAAAAGGTGAAATATACTTAGGGAAGTATTTCTAAAACAATATACCAGTAGTATTGTTGAGACCTGTCAATAGACTGGAAAGATGAAAGAAGGGAAAGAGAAAAATCAAATAGCAGATAATCAGGAAACACGATCAAGTACAGGGTTACTGATATGAATGGGTTATTAAGACAACATTGGTTATGTGAAGACTTAAAAGGTGCCAAGGTTGTTAAGACAACCATTTGTCACTACAGTTCAAGACCATGGCAAATGTTTACTCTTTAGCTCAACAATACTGTTCCTAGTAATCTTTCCTGGAGAAATACACATATCTAAAATTGGGTAAATAGCTATCTAAATTACAACGTGACGACTCAGAGAGAAAGCACTGCTCTCAGTATCTTATGTCCAGCCTAATGCATTTTGCTGTAGTCTACCTTTATCCATATCTGGCCTTGCCCTGTCTGATCCAGGAAGAAGGCTCTACATTGAAGAATGGAATTCCTTTGTGGCTGGAGCACAGAGACAGAGAAATCACAGCAGAACCTGAAGCTGGAATGGTGAGTAGGTGTCTCAGGGCAGCAGCCTCTTCCTTGAGCTCATTTAATTTGCTTGAGCAACTCGCAAAATTCTTCTAAACTTCTAATATAAAGTCTATTACAAAGAACACAAATGAGCAATGAGATAAGAAGGTCACAGAGTATGAGGCATGAAGCTTCTACACAGACTCCAAGCCTCTTGCTCTTTCACTCTCCAGATGTGCTCCAAGCCCAACTTTTGTGGTTTTTCATTGGATACATAGAATTGATTCAACCATCAACCACTAGTGATCACCACAACTTTTGGTCCTCTCCTTTCACTAAATGCAAAAGATAGGAACTGAGAGTTTCTAAGACTGTTTCCCCTGGAAAATACACTGCCCAGTACACATACCTCCAGGCTATGCAGGAGCCCTAGTTATAGTATCTCATCAATAAATTAAGCATGGTTACTCCTAGAATGTGATAGGGTTTTCAGAATCCTGTACAGATGGAGACGAAATCCTGGATATGCAGACGAAATATGTATTTCTCAATACCATGGTGCTAAACGTAGTGGTAGGCCTCAGAAACCTTAGGACAATGGTACTTGAAGGAAGCTTAAACAAGAAAATAATTGTTGGAAATTTGAAAAATACATTTCTGCATACACTATGGAAAGTTGGCTACAAAAAGAACTTGGAAAACTGAAAATTTAAAAAAAAATGCTCATTTAACTCAGATTGGTAGGTTTTAGATGAAAATCAATTATTTACATTCTGTTCAGAATTTGCTCTATTTTACTAAAATAAGGGATATTATGGCTATTAGATTAATTAATGGATTTTGTTTAGTTTTTGAGGCCGGATCTCACTATACAGCCCTGGCTGACCTGGAACTTGCTCTACAGAACAGGCTGGCCTCCAACTCACAGAAATTTCACAGCCTATGCCTTTCACATGCTGGATTCAAAATTAGTGACTCTAACTTTTAAAAAATAATTTAATTTAGTCCTATATTGAAAAGAATATTTTTAACACAAAAGGGAAAACAATTTTTTGTAAAAAGTGGAAAGCTAAGTGATAAACCCAAGTGACAAAATTTCCCACATGTTACAGAAAAGTATCTCCCTTGCCCCATGTTTCACATCCTAGTATTATTCAAATAAACTTAAACAGACATCCTAAGAGGTTACACCTCAGAATGACCCATGAGGTTTATTTTCTGTTAGATTTCCCCCCCTCCTTGTTGTTCTGCTCTATAGTTCTGTTTGAATTATAGAGCAATGACTCATCTTGTCAGCCTGCCAGTAGTCTTTTCCTATTGAGAAAGTGGCATGTACTTCACGTACTGAAGCTGGAACACAATCGAAAACTTTGCTCAGATTGCCCCAATTATCTTCTTCCCTTCTCAAAAATGTCACACTACCTTTAAAAATCAGTAAGAGGCCAAAGACTAAATACCATGACGAAGAGGGAAAGTTAATTGCAAACATCAAAGGAACATTAGTGGAATATTACCTTGACTTGCATTTGGGGGATTTGGGCTCCTTCGATGAGGCCCACTGACTGGGATCTGTGTAGGCTTGCCTCTAGTATGCAGGGTGAGTCACAATCATCCAGGCCCAACAAGCTTCAGTAGGTACCACAGCATAGCTGACAGTACAATACACTCTTGCTTTGTGGTTCTTGAACCTTAAGATATCAGCAAGGTTTTAATCAAGACTTTTATTTAGCTCACCCCTTGCTTATCTCCTCAGAGCTCAAATACAAAACTTATGAAGGGCTGAAGTAATGATAATAGCTGATTTGTACTGGTCATTATGTATTAATTTATATGATCCTTATAAGAACCCAATTGGGTATGTAAAGAAGTTATCTTTTTCACAGACCAAGTAATAAGGCCATATCATGATAAAGTAATAAGACATACTAGAGCTAGTCAATGGTGAAGTTAAATTTGAACTCTTATCACTGACCATCACACAATAGTTCTAAAGCCCACACTTATAATTATTGTACTACAAACATTCTTGGCTTCATACTTTTTGTGCAACTTATGGCTTTGCTCAATACAAATTTTTCTAGATTTCTAGTGAGTTCCTAATAGATACAGTCGATTCCAGCATAAAAGCAATAACTTCAACATACCTAAAACTGCTCTCTACATTTCAGAACTGGTGATAACTGCAACTCCAAATTTCTCCCTTGTTCTTGCTTCATTTTTATGGAGTCAGACTAACTTCTTAATTCTATTTTTTCTACATAATACCTGTATCATAGGGAACATTTTCTTCAGCTAAGAATAAATGACAACAAAGAAGAAATAAGGAAGTATCTCTCTTCATTCAGTCATAACAATAATGGAAGGAAGTCCTCTTTTATACTCAAATTATAAATGGATGCTAGGCTGGAAGCCAGGACCATGCATTAGTAAGATTCAAACTTCCAAGCCACAATTCAATGTCTGTTTTCCTCTTTGGCCAGTTTTACTAGGCCAAAATCACAGGATCTTCTCTTGAAATGTCCTCTGTATTTCTCACTTCTGTACATGGTGCACATCTTCTCTGGAAGTATTGAATATGTCCATTTGCCTTCATACTCATCCTCTGTAGTCTTGTAAGAGACACCGTCATCTCAAACCCAGTTATACCCATGTATGTATGTATGTACATACGTACATATGTATGCATTCTTCAGTGGCTTTCTACTAATCTTAAGGACAATATTTCAACATTCTATCAGTTCTCTATCCCTGGTAATTTTCAAAACTCATTTTTTTATAATATTTCCCTAAAAGTGGTCTGTAGTGGTTTGAATGAGCTTGTCCCCCATAGGCTCATATATTTGAATACTTGGTCCCTAATTGGAACATTTTTTAGAAGGATTAGGAGGTGTGGCCTTGGTGAAGGAAGTGTTCATGAGGCTGGGCTTCAAAGTTTCTCTGTCTGCCTCATGGTTACTGTCTCAACACATATGCTCTCAGCTACTGCTCTAGCACCATGCCTGTCTGTTGCTATGTTCCCTGCCATGATGGCTATGGACTCACCCTCTGAACTATAAGCAAGCCTCCAGGTAAATGTTTCCTTGGACAAATTGCCTTGTTCATGGTGTCTTTTCACAGCAATAGCAGGGAGCTAAGACATAGTCCTTCATTCTCTTCCATCCAACCCCTCTGATACTCTTTGTTTCACTAAGGTAATGGTATCCTTGTTCTTTCTTACTGCTATTTTCACCTCTTCTCTCTCACACACCTCACTGTGGACTCTCCTTTGAAGGGAGATCCCTCTGTATTTTGTGTGCTTCCTTTTAACCAGCACTTCCCCATTGCTTTCACAGATGGTTGGGTTCTAATTACTATCACTTACGCCTTTTGTATCTCTGGCTAAACTGTAAGCTGCTTGGGAACAGGAACTGCTTTATTTTGATTACCATTGTATCCCTAGCAGCCATTATAGTGCCTGGAAAATAATGGGCACTCAGTAACCATTTGTAGAATGAATGAGCACAGTTAATCTGACACATGATGAGTTGAATAGCTTCCCACAGGTCTATTTGAAAGAAAAAGCTTTCAAATTAAGTTCTTCAATAGTTTGTTAATAATTTAAGAATTTGGTCTAATTTGCTTACTTATTTATTAGGATGTGAAATGCATTTTTTACACAATCGTCTCCCTCCTTCCCTCTACAGAGACAGTTTCTTCTACTTTATATTCAATCAAGCAGAAATAAAGAGCAAAACTATGGTATCGGTAAAGAAGTAAGAGGGAGGTGTGGTATGAAAATGAGATTTAGTTTATATAGTGTTAACAAAAGAAGTTGTGTTTATTGAGTATTTAAATACAAAATGCCTGGAACTTTGCTAGACTTCTAAAATCTGGACTGATTTTGATTATGAATGAAAAAAAAAAAACTCTTCAAAGTAAGCTGAGCTCAGTATCTCTGATAGAGGATATTGATAATAGTGCAGATACTTCCATCTGTAGGATGGAGATAAAACATTTTCTTTAATTCTATGATTTATATCACACTGGTAGAACAAATTTTTTGTGCAATCTGATGCTAATGGATTTCAAACACACAGAGTAGTCTCTGAAGCACTAGTAGTCTTATAAATGGTTTGAAAATACTAGTGTCTTTCTAAGAGGACTCTGAGTACAGTTCACTGTGCTGAGTGGGGAGTTAGGAGCAGTAGGGAAGCCAGTGGAGTTGGGTAATCCTGATGCAAACTTTGTCAAGGCACTGTTTGAAAGATGTTGAACTTGAGGCTAGTACTGAAATCTCAAGCTGTGCCTTAGCTTTTAAGTCAAGTGGGGTGGAGTGAGACATCTACAATGAAAACATAACTTGGCATAAAAAACACATTAATTAGCTAAGTAGTAAACTCAACTGAAGAGAAAAATTAGTGGCTATATATCTTGATATCTTTGAGAATTATATACACTGTATAGCAAAGAGCCAAAGTTGAAAAAAAAAGAAAGAAAAGAAAAAGAAAAAAAAGAGAAAAGAAAAGAAAAATGAAGGAAGTATAGAGTAAAAGATCTTAGAGATTTAGAATAAGAGAGTAAAATAAAAGGATGTAACAAGAGAATTTTGAAGATGACTGGGGTATTATAATTTGTATGAACAACACAGCCACGTGTATGCAGGTGTGTGCACCCATACATAAGCGTGTGGAGTTCAGAGATTGGCAAGTATCTTTCTCTCCCTCTCTCCATTGTATTTATTTGGACAAAGTCACTGAACCCAAAGCTTGCTATTTTGGATAGCTTTGATGACCAGCAAATCCATTCATCTCTATGTTCCCTCCCAGTACAGGGATTACAGACAAGTGCTGCTGCACCCAGCTTTCCATCTCACACTGGCATGGAAAGCACTTCACATCCAAAACCATCTTCCCAGACCAAACACTACAAGTTTCACAACTTGAAAAGAATGAAAGTGCACAGATTTACGAATTGTGAAGTATTCCAAGTATGCTTAATTAGAGACACAGTCTCTAATTGGAAACATGAAGTTATAACAAAAAAGAAAGCAGAATGACAGTAGTACATATAGGGACAGAATCATCTAATCTCTTCCAATAGTTAAAGGAAAAATAATGTGTGAAGAGAAGATGTTTTGACAAACAAAACTAGGATGCTTCATTACCAAGCAATCTACACTATAGTGACAGATAGGTAGGCAGACAGACAAAAAGATAGAATATTTGCTCAGAAGCAATCTGAGACACAAAAAGAATGACTAAGTAAGGCTGTCATGTGTGTGTAAATCAAACGTGTTACTTTCATAATAGTACAAAAATAGTAATGTTGCCATTTGGGCTAAAGAAAGAATATGATTAAAAATCAGACCAAAGTAGAATATAACTTTATTGTGTATTATAGATTAGGCATTGTAGAATTTATATTTTTCTAAGAAAGGATAAAAATAATAATTTTGATGTCTGGTAATGGTTTCTTTTTTGATTTTATAAAACCTAGTCCATTTAAATGAAAACAAACATTTATAGACAATATTTGGGAATTTGGGCGTCGTTCTTTCCAAACTACTTCCTGCTGGTAAGGGAGGACGTCATGGGGGATTCGAAGAAGATTCAGAAATCCTGGCTGTAGTCTCTAAGGCTGCTTTGTCCAGCTGTTTTGAATGTAGGATTACCTGGTCCTCTGTTTCAGATGGTCTGGCTTGATCAAACCACATTAGTCTGGAAGGAATCCACATCTTTTCATTTTTTGAGGAAACCAAAATTGAAATCCTTTTCTCCAGTAACTTGTCCTTCAACTTAAATTTTGGAGTCAATGCATTTTTTTTTTAATTTAATGTATTATTTTACATGTCGATCCCAGTTCCCTCTCCCTCCCTCCCTCACTCCTTCTCTCCCTCCCTTCTTCCCTCCCTCCTTTCTTCCCTTTTACCATCTCTGCCCTCTCACATATACTCTAACCACCCTCCCCTCCCATCCCACCACCTCAATTCCATATGTAGGGGAATGCCATCCAGTTGGGGTCATGTAGGTCTGACAGGTCATGTGAAGTAGGGACTAGGGCTTATCTCCTGTCTCTAGATTAGTCAGTTATCCTTCCATGGGGGATGTGTTCGCAAAGTCCTTTTGTGCACCAGGGATACATCCTGGCTCCACTGTCTGAGGTCCCTTAGACTGGTCAGTCCTTCTGGCTGAGACCCATATTCAGGGGGGCCTAAGTCAGTCCCATGCTGGCTTCCTAGCTATCAGTCTGATGGCCTGCTAGCTCCTCCTTGTTCAGGTAAGCTGTCTCTATGTGTTTCTGCTGCCTGGTCTTGTCCTCTCCATCAGCATCTAAGTTCTACTTCAACTCAGTGTTTATGTATGGGTGTTTGCTCCTGTTTCCAACAGGCATTAGTTGAGGGCTCCATGGATAAGTTAGTTGTTGATCTCACTCTCCAGGAAGGGCATTTATGGTAGCCTTTCCATGGAAGCTCAAATTGTTATTTGGCAGCAGTCTTATAGTTCTCTAGACCTTTCTTTGTGTTCAATTTTATCTTCAAACCAATATTGGCTCCCTCTTTTATATTCTCTCTCTCTCTCCTCTCTCTCTCTCTCTCTCTCTCTCTCTCTCTCTCTCTCTCTCTCTCTCTCTCTCTCTCTTTTTCCTGTCTTATTTCCAAACCAGGCTCAGGCTCAATCTTCCTGGTCCCACATGTTTTCCTTTCCTCCCCCTCGTTTTCTCCTACTTCTCTCTCCATTTGCTGTCCCCCCACACTTCCCCTGAGCTCTGGAGGACATGTCCCTTACCTGTTCTGTGAGGGACTTTATATGAATCCCTTAGAATACACCTTGTATCTTAGGTCCTCTGGTGGTGTGAATTATAGGCCGGTGATCCTTTAATCTAGGTCTAAAATCCATATATGAGTGAGTACATACTGTGTTCCTCTTTTTGTGACTGGGTTACCTCATTCAGGATGGTTTCAAGTGCCATCCACTTGCCTGCAAATTTCAAGATACCATTATTTTTTTGTGCAGAGTAATATTCCATTGTGTAGATGTGCCACATCTTCATTAACCATTCTTCAATTGAGGGGCATCTAGGTTGCTTCTAGGGTCTTGCTATTACAAATAGTGCTGCTATGAACATAGTTGAACAGATGTCTTTGTTGCATGGATGTGAATCCTTTGGGTATATGCCTAAGAGGGGGATTGCCAGGTCCTGTGGTAAACTAATTCCCATTTTCCTGAAGAACCACCATACTGATCTCCACAATGGTTGTATGAGTTTGCATTCCCACTAGCAGAGGAGGAGTGTTCCCCTTTCTCCACATCCTCTCCAACATGAGTCATCATTGGTGTTTCTAAATTTAGCCATTCTGTCAGGACTAAGATGGTATCACAAAGTTGTTTTGATTTGCATTTCCCTGATAGCTAAGGATGTGGAGCACTTTCTTAAGTGTCTTTCAGCCTTTTTCATTTCCTCTATTGAGAATTCTTTCTTCATTTCTGTACCCCACTTTTTAGTAGGTTTATTTGGTGTTTTGTTGACTAGTTTCTTGAGTTCTTTGTATATTTTGGAGATCAGCCCTTTGTTGGATATAGGATTGGTAAAAAACGTTTCCCAGTGCATGGGCTGCCATTTGGTCTTGTCTACTGTGTCCTTTGCCTTGCAGAAGCTTCTAAGTTTGAAGAGGTCCCATTTATTAATTGTTTCTCTCAGTGTCTGTGCCCCTGGAGTTGTGTTCAGGAAGCAGTCTCCTATACCAATTTGTTCAAGGGTACCTCCTACTTTCTCTTCTAAGAGGTTCAATGTGGCTGGATTGATGTTAAGGTCTTTGATCCATTTGGACTTGAGGTTTGTGCATGGCGACAGACATGGGTCTATCTGCAGTCTTCTACACACCCTCATCCAATTGTGCCAGCACCATTTGTTGAAGATGCTGTCCTTGTCCCATTGTATAATTTTAGATGTTTTGTCGAAAATCAGGTGGTCATAGGTGCGTGGATTAATATCAGGATTTTCAATTCGATTCCATTGGTCTACCTGTCTATTTCTATGCCAGTACCAGGCTGTTTTCAGAACTATAGCTCTGTAGTAGAGCTTAAAATCAGGAATGGTGATGCCTCCTGAAGTTATTGTATAGGGTTGTTTTGGCTATTCTGGGTCTTTTGTTTTTTCATATAAAGTTGATTATTATCCTTTCAAGGTCAGTGAAGAATTGTGGTGTGATTTTAAAGGGGATTGCATTGAATCTGTAGATTGCTTTTGGCAAGATTGCCATTTTTACTATGTTTATCCTACCTATGCAAGAGCATGGGAGATCTTTCCATTTTCTGGTATCTTCTTTAATTTCTTTCTTTAGAGCCACAAAGTTCTTATTATATAGGTCTTTTACTTGTTTGGTAAGTGTTACACCAAGATACTTTATGTTGCTTGTGGCTATTGTAAAGGGTGATGTTTCTCTGATTTCTTTCTCTGTCTCTTTGTCGTCTGAAAAAAGTAGGGCTACTGATTATTTTGAGTTTATCATGTATCCTGCTAGTTTGCTGAAGGTGTTTATCAGCTGTAGGAGTTTCCAGGTAGAGTTTATTGGGTCGCTTATGTAAACTATCATATCATCTGCAAATAGAGACAGTTTGACTTCTTTCTTTCCAATTTGGATCCCCTTGATCTCCTTTTGATGTCTTATAGCATTAGCTAGAACTTCTAGTACGATATTGAAGAGATATGGAGAGAGAGGGCAGCCTTGTCTTGTTCCTGATTTTAAAGGAATTGGCTTAAGTTTCTCTCCATTCAGTTTGATGTTGGCTGTTGGTTTGCTGTATATTGCTTTTATTATGTTTAGGTATGTTCCTGTTATCGCTGACCTCTCCAAGACCTTTATCTTGAAAGGGTGTTGAATTTTGTCAAAGGCTTTTTCAGCATCTAGAGAGATAATCATATGGTTTTTCTTTTTCTGTTTGTTTATATGGTGGATCACGTTGATAGATTTTCATATGTTAAACCATCCCTGCATTCCAGGGATGAAGCCTACTTGGTCATGGTGAATGATTTCTCTGATATATTCTTGAATTCTGTTTGCCAGTATTTTATTGAGTATTTTTGCATCGATGTTCATCAGGGATATTGGTCTGTAGTTTTCTTTCTTAGTTGTTTCTTTGTGAGGCTTGGGTACCAAGGTTATTGTGGCCTCATAAAAAGAGTTTGGCAATGAACCTTCTGTTTCAATCTTGCGGAACAGTTTGAGGAGTATTGATATTAGGTCTTCTTTGAATGTCTGGTAGAATTCTGCATTGAATCCATCTGGCCCTGGACTTTTTTTGGTTGGAAGGCTTTCGATGACTGCTTCTATTTCATTGCGGGTTATAGGTCTATTTATGTTGTTTGTCTTTTCTTGATTTAATTTTGGTAAGTGATAGTTATCCAGAAATTTGTCCATTTCCTTTGAATTTTCAATTTTTGTGGAATACAGATTTTCAAAATATGACCTGAAAATTGTCTGGATTTCCTCTGTGCCTGTTGTTATGTTCCCCTTTTCGTTTCTGATTTTGTTAATTTGCATGTTCTCTCTCTGCTTTTTCATTAATTTGAATAAAGTTTTGTCTATCTTGTTGATTTTCTCAAAAACCAACTCTTTGTTGCATTGATTTTTTTGTATTGTTTTCCTGGTTTCTATTTTGTTGATTTTAGCCCTCAAGTTGATTATTTCCTGGCATCTATTCCTACGGGGTGAATTCGCTTCTCTCTGTTCTAAGGCTTTCAGTTACGCTGTTAATTCTCTTATGTGATTATCCTCTGTTTTCTTCATATTGCACTTAGTGCAATGGACTCCCCTTGTAGCACTGTTTTCAAGGTGTCCCATAAGTTTGGGTATGTTGTGTCCTCATTCTCGTTGAATATTAGAATGTCCTTAATTTCGTTCTTTATTTCTTCTTTGAGCTAGGTGTGGTGCAATTGCACATTGTTCAGTTTCCATGAGTTTGCAGGTTTTCTGCTATTTGTGTTGTTTTTGAATTCCAATTTTAAAGCATGGTGGTCTGATATGATACATGGGACTATTCCTATTCTCTTGTATCTGTTGAGGTTTGTTTTGCCACCTAGTGGTCGATTTTAGAGAAGGTTCCATGTGGATCAGAGAAGAAGGTATATTCTTTTCTCTTTGGATGGAATGTTCTATAGATGTCTGTTAACCCCAGTTGAGACATAACTTCTGTTCTTTTGTTTCTTTGTCGAGTTTCTGATTTGTGGTCCTGTCTAGAGTTGAGAGTGAGTGGAGTATTGAAGTCTCCCACTATAAGTGTGTGAGGTTTTATATGAGCTTTGAGTTTTAGTAGCGTTTCTTTTACGAATGTGGGTGACTTTGTTTTGGGGGTATACATGTTCAGAACTGAGACTTTTTGTTGATGGATTTCTCCTGCGATGAATATGAAATGACCATCTTTATCTTTTTTGATTAATATTGGTTTGAAGTCTAACTTGTTAGATATTAGGATAGCTATGCCTGCTTGCTTCTTATTTCCATTTGATTGGAAAATCTTTTCCCAACCCTTTACCCTGAGGTAATGTCTATCTTTGAAGCTCAATTTGTTTCTTGTATGCAGCAGAAGGATGGATTCTGTCTTCGTATCCATTCTTTAGCCTGTGTCTTTTTATAGGTGAGTTAAGATCATTAATGTTGAGGGTGAATAAGTACCATTGATTGTTGATGCTTGTTTGATTTAGGTTTGTTGTTGGCAGTGGTATTGTGAATATATTAGTTCTGCTTTACCCTTGGTTTCTGGTGTAGTTGGATTATCTGTTGCCTACATTTTTGTGGGCGTAGTTAGTTTCCTTGGGTTGGAGTTTTCCTTCCAATAATTTCTGTAGGGCTGGATTTGTAGATATGTATTAGGAAAATCTGGTTTTGTCATTAAATATCTTGTTTTCTCCATCTATAGTGATTGAAAGTTTTGCTGGATATAGTAGCCTAGGCTGGCATCCGTGTTCTCTTAATACTTTTAGAAGATGTATCCAGGACCATCTGGCTTTGAGGGTTTCCATGGAGAAGTCAGGTGTAATTTTGATAGGTCTGCCTTTATATGCTACCTGTCCTTTTTCCTTTGCTGCTCTTAATATTCTTTCTTTATTCTGTATGCTAGGTGTTTTGATTATTATATGTTGAGGGGTCTTTTTTCTTTGGTCCAACCTATTTGGTATTCAGTATGCTTCTTGTACTTTCATGGGCATGTCCTTCTTCAGATTTGGAAAGTTTTCCTCGATGATTTTGTTGAATATGTTTTCGGCACCTTTGAGCTGGGCTTCCTCACCTTCCTCTATGCTTGTTATTCTTAGGTTTGGCCTTTTCATGGTGTCCCACATTTCCTGGATGTTTGGTGTTAAGGATTTGTTGTATTTATGATTTTCTTTGGTTGATGGATCTATTTCCTCTCGTTTATCTTCAGCGCCTGAGATTCTCTCTTCCATCTCTTGAATTCTGTTGGTTATGCTCGTGTCTGTAGTTGCAGACTTTTTGCCCAGTTTTTCTATTTCCAGCATTCCTTCAGTTTGTGTTGCCTTTATTTTCTCTATTTCAGTTTTCAAGTCTTGAACTGTTTCCTTCACCTGGTTAATTGTTTTTTCTTGGCTTTCTGTACTTTCCTTAAGGAATTTGTTCATTTCTTCCATTTTTTTTTGTTTGTTTTTTCCTCCATTTCTTTAAGGGATTTTCTCACATCTTCTTTGAGGGCCTCTATCATTTTCATGATGGTAATTTTTAAGTCATTCCCTTCTGCTTCCTCTGCTTTGTTGTGTTCCATTCTAGTTGGTGTAGATTCCCTAGATTCTGGTGGTGTCATGCTTGTCTTTCCGTTGTTAGGTGTTTTCTTGTATTGCCTTCTTCCCATAGCTTCTTCCAGTAGGTGTTGGTGGGATCTCCCCCTCTCTCTATGGTACTTCCCCAGTGGGCTTATGTGGGTCTGAGATTCAATATCTGTAGCTCTGTGTGGTCCAAGCTCTCTAGGATGTTTCTCCGCAGACAGGGACCCAGGGATGTGGTCAAGTATGAGGATCCAGTAGAAGATGCCAGCAGGTACTCACAGTGGTCCCACAGAGATAGGCAGGTCTCTGGGAGGGACCCGGGGCTCCAGCAGAGGACTGGAGGTGGGGTCAGAGACCAAGCAGGTGGAAATTACGGGTGGTCCTGCATGGATAGTCCGGTCTCCATTGTTCAGAGTTGCTCTGAGAAGTCTCTGAAGTAGGGTGGACTGTTGGCTCCACCCTCTGTCCCAGTGCTCAACCAGAGCAGCAGGACCGTGGCACAGGGTAGGGCACAGGGTAGGGGGGCAGGCTCGCGGTGGGGATGGGTGGGGGTGTATCAGAGCTCCAAGGGTGCTCTCGATGGGGACAGGAGACAGGAGCAGCAGGATCAGGGGCCAAGCCAGGGAGTTGGGGGGGAGGGAGAGGTTGTAGGGGAGAGGCAGCCCCGATTGGGCCCAGACTCACCTCTGGCCAATAGCTGGCAGAAGAGCCTGGTAATGGTTTCTTACGTTATCCAAATAACATTCTACTGGAAAGAAAAAAAAAGTGTCACACAAATTGTAACTAAAACTCTATATGTAGGTGTGTCTGTATGATCTATACGAGATGTATGGTGTGTGTGTGTCATGAATATGAGGTGCATGCCCATAAATACATATGCAGAACCCAGAAAGAGACCCCAGATGTCTTCTATTACTCCAATTTATTGCTCTGAGGTCTCTCACTGAGCTGGTAGGTCTTTGTTTTGAACATACTTTCTGTCCAAGAGGCTCTCAGATCTGTCTGCCTTTGCACTCAGTGCTGGAGTTACAAATGTCTG
The DNA here is from genome assembly GCF_943737965.1 of Phodopus roborovskii. Taxonomy (NCBI): domain Eukaryota; kingdom Metazoa; phylum Chordata; class Mammalia; order Rodentia; family Cricetidae; genus Phodopus; species Phodopus roborovskii. Next base: position 22,439,581 of record NW_026126433.1, read on the forward strand.
CAGCCACATCCAACTTTTTATAATGGACCTGGGGAGCTGAATTTAGGTCTTCAGGCATTCAAGTGTCCAAAGCAAGCACTCACATACACTGAGCTATCTCTAGTAAAACTGTTCTTCAAATACATAATATCTTTTTAAAGGATTGGTATTTCACATACAAAAAAAATTTTTTTGAAGAAAGTTTCAAACCAGACATGAGGAAAGTTATAGCACCAAACATTCAGGAGCTGGAAGAAGCATAAAGTAAACATGAGTTAAGTAACAAAGGAAAAAAAAAACTCATGGAAGCAGTGAGAAACAGAATTGTGTTTACTCATGAACTAAGTGTTTACTATAAAGCACTATGAAGAGAAACAGCTTTAGAAGTCCTACGCTATTTAAGAGTTAGTTGCGGGAGCAAAACCAAACAGACATTACAACAATCAATTAATCACAGGCCTTAAAACTCTACTCATAGCAAACCTCAAAAGATATATATTGTTTAAAAAATGCAATAACCCCCTGTATCTTACCAGACCACCATGCTTTTAAATTCAACAACAACACAAATTACAGAAACCCTACAAACTCATAGAAACAGAACAATATGCAATTGTATCTTACTTGGGTCAAGGAAGAAATAAAGAAAGAAATTAAAGAATTCCTAGAATTCAGAAAATAAAGACACAACATATCAACACTTATGGGAACTTTGAAAGCAGTACTAAGAGGAAAGTTCATAGCACAACAGAATAAAAGAGATCAAAGAGAGAATCTCAGGTGCTAAAGGAAATAGATTCATCGACCAAAGATAATCTTAAATCCAACAAATCCTTAACCCAAAACATCCAGGAAATATGGGACACCATGAAAAAGCCAAACCTAAGAATAATAGCCATAGAAGAAGGCAAAAACCCCAGCTCAAAGGAGCAGAAAACATATTCAACAAAATCATTAAAGAAAACTTTCCCAATCTTAAGAATGCCTATGAAAGTACAAGAAGCATACCGAGCACCAAATAGAATGAACCAAAGAATAAAAGACCCCTCAACACATAATAATCAAAACACCTAAAATGCAGAAATAAAGACAGAATATTGAGAACAGCAAAGAAAAAAGGCCAGGTAACATATAAAGGCAGACCTATCAAAATTACATTACACCTGACTTCTCCGTGGACACACTCAAGGCCAGAAGGTCCTGGATAGATGTTCTACAACTACTAAGAGTCCACGGATGCCTGCCCAGGCTACTATACCCAGCAAAATCTCAATCATTATAGACAGAGAAAACAAGATATTCAATGACAAAACCAGATTTTCACAATACATATCTACAAATCCAGCCCTACAGAAAGTTCTGGAAGGAAAACTTCCACCCAAGAAAGTTAACTACGCTCACAAAGACACAGACAATAGATAATCCCACTTCATCAGAACCCAAAGGATAAAGCAGGGCAAATACATTCACAATACCACCGCCAACAACAAATCTAAAACAAACAAGAATTAACAATCAATGCTCCTTACTCTCCCTCAACATTAATGGTCTTAACTTGCCTATAAAAAAAGACATAGGTTAACAGAATGGATATGAAGACAAAATTCATCCTTCTGCTGCATACAAGAAACACATCTAAGCTTCAAAGATAGACATTACCTCAGGGTAAAGGGTTGGGAAAAGATCTTCCAATCAAATGACCCAAGAAGCAAGCACATGTAGCTATCCTAATATCTAACAAATTAGACTTCAAACTAAAATTAATCAAAAGATATGAAGAAGGTCATTTTGTATTCATCACAATAGAAATCCATTGCACAAAGTCTCAATTCTGAACATCTATGACCCAAATATAAAGGCACCCAAATTTGTAAAAGAAACGCTACTAAAACTCAAAGCTCAGTTAAAACCTCACACACTCATAGTGGGAGACTTCAACACCCCACTCTCACCAGTACACAGGACCACCAGACAGAAACTTAACAAAGAAACTAAATAACAGAAGTTAAACCAATTGGGTTTAACAGACATCTATAGAACAATCCATCCAAACACAAAAGAATATACTTTCTTCTCAGCTCCACATGGAATCTTCTCTAAAATCGACCACATACTAGGAAACATAACAAACCTCAACAGATTTTTAAAAAAAATGGAATAGTCCCCTGTATCTTATCAGACCACCATGCTTTAAAGTTGGAATTCAACAACAACACAAAGTGCAGAACTCCTACAAATTCAAGGACACTGAACAATGCACAATTGCACCATTCTTGGGTCAAGGAAGAAATAAAGAAAGAAATTAAAGATTTTCTAGAATTCAACAAGAATGAAAACACAACATACCCAAACTTATGGGACACTTTGAAAGCAGTGTTATGAAGAAAATTCACTGCACTATGTGCCCATATGAAGAAAAAAGAGGATAGTCACATTAGATAATTAACAGCACAACTGAAAGCCTTAGAAAAAAAGAAGCAAACTCACCTTGGAGGAGTAGATGCCAGGAAATAATCAATCTGAGGGCTGAAATCAATAAAGTAGAAACAAGGAAAACAATATAAAAAAAAATCAATGAAACAAAGAGTAGATTTTCGAGAAAATCAACGAGTAGACAAACCTTTATCCAAACTGACCAAAAAGCAAAGAGAGAACATGCCAATTAAAAAATCAGAAACGAAAAGGGAGCATAACAATGAACACTGAGGAAATCCAGACAATTTTCAGGTATTGGATAGATCAGGGATAACAGAACATACCTAAATATAATAAAAGCAATATACAGTAAACCAACAGCCAACATCAAACTGAATGGAGAGAAACTCAATGTTAGTCCTCTAAAATCAGGAACAAGACAAGACTATTCACTCTCTCCATATCTCTTCTATATTGTAGCTAAAACACTAAGACAACAAAAAGACAAGAAGAAGATACAGATTGGAAATGAAGAAGTCAAACTGTCACTATTTGCAGATGATATGATAGTTTACATAAGCGACAAGAGAACTCCTACAGCTGATGAACATCTTCACCAAACTAGCAGGATACAAGATAAACTCAAAAAAATCAGTAGCCCTACTTTTTTCAGATGACAAAGAGACAGAGAAAGAAATCAGAGAAACATCACTCTTTACAATAGCCACAAGCAACATAAAGTATCTTGGTGTAACGCTTACCAAACAAGTAAAAGACCCATATAATAAGAACTTTGTGACTCTAAAGAAAGAAATTAAAGAAGATACCAGACAATGGAAAGATCTCCCATGCTCTTGGTTAGGTAGGATTAACATAGTAAAAATGGCAATCTTACCAAAAGCAATCTACAGATTCAATGCAATCCCCATTAAAATCCCACCACAATTCTTCACCGACCTTGAAAGGATAATAATCAACTTTATATGGAAAAACAAAAGACCCAGGATAGCCAAAACAACCCTATACAATAAAGGAACTTCTGGAGGCATCACCATCTCTGACTTCAAGCTCTACTATAGAGCTATAGTCCTAAAAACAGTTTGGTACTGGCACAAAAATAGACAGGTAGACAAATGGAATTGAATTGAAGACCCTGTTATTAACCAGCACACCTATGAACACCTGACTTGTGACAAAGCAGATACAATTATACAATGGAAAAAAGAAAGCATCTTCACCAAATGGTGCCAGCATAACTGGATGCTGACTTGTAGAAGACTGCAGAGAGATACATATCTATCACCATGCACAAAACTTAAGTCTAAATGGATCAAAGACCTCAACATAAATATAGCCACATTGAAGCTCTTAGAAGAGAAAGTAGGAGGTACCCTTGAACAAATTGATACAGGGACTGCTTCCTGAACATAACACCAGTAGCACAGACACTAAGATCGACAATTAATAAATGAGACCTTCTGAAACTGAGAAGCTTCTTTAAGGCAAAGCACACATCAACAAGACAAAATGGTAGCCCATAGAATGGGAAAACATCTTCACCAACCCAACATCTGACAAAGGACTGAGCTCCAAAATATACAAATGACACAAGAAGCTAGTCACCAAAACACCAAATAATCCAATTAAAAAGTGGGGTACAGAACTGAATAGAGAATTCTCAATAGAGGAATCCATAATAGATGAAAGGTACTTGAGAAAGTGCTCAACATCCTTAGCCATCAGTGAAACACAAATCAAAACAACTCTGAGATACCATCTTACTCCTGCCAGAATGACTAAACTCAAAAACGCCAATGACAGTTTATGTTGGAGAGGATGTGGAGAAAGGGGAATACTCCTCCACTGCTGGTGGGAGTGCAAACTCATACAGCCATTTTGGAAATCATTACGGTGATTCCTCAGCAACTCCACTCTGTGCACCAAAAGGTTCACAGCCATACAGCAAAGACATCTGTTGAAATACGTTCATAGCAGCATAATTTGTAATATTAATAACTTGGAAACAACCCAGATTTCCCTCAAGTGAAGAATGGATAAAGAAAATGTGGTACATTAACACAATGTAGTTCTACTCAGTGGGGGAGGGGGAGATGGAATCTTGAAATTCATAGGCAAATAAAAGGAACTAGAAACCAACCTGAGTAAGGTAACCCTGTCACAAAAATAGAAATATGGTAATTGCTCACTTATATATGGATTTAGGCATAGAGCAAAGGATCACCAGACTACAACTCACACTGAAAGAGAAGCTCAGAATCAAGGAGGATCTTAAGAGGGATATACATTGTCCCTCATAGAAGAGGTAAGGACAATGTGTGTCTCCTAAGCAGGGAGCGGAGGCAGTGAGTGGAGAGGGAATTAGGAAAAAGAGAAGGGGAGGAGAGGAGAACATGTGAGACCAGTAAAATTGAGTAGGGGAAAGAATAGAGAAGAACAAGAAAAGAGATACCATAATAGAGGGAGCCATCATAGGTTTAAAGAGAAATCTGGCACTAGGGAAATGTCCAGAGACCTACAAGGATGACCCCAACTAACAATCTAATCAATAGTACAGAGGCAACCTTAAACCCCTTCCCTGATAATAAGATTGATGATTACCTTATATACCATCCTAGAGTCTTCATCCAGTAGCTGATGGAAGCAGAAGTAGACACCCACAGCTAAACAATGAGCCAACTCCTGGAATCTAGTTACAGAAAGGGAGGAGTGATGAGCAAAGGGGTCAAGAACAGGATGGAGAAACCCATATAAAGACCTGACCTGAACAAGTGGGAGCTCATGGGCCCCAGCCTGAAAGATTGGAAACCAGCATAAGACCAACCCAGATCCCCTGAATATGGGTGTCATTTAAGAGCTTCGGGAGCTCATTCCCCATGGAGGGATACTTCCTTTGCCTAGAGACAAGGGGGAGGGCCTAGGCCCCACTCCAAATGACTTCCTCCTGAAAGGGGCCTCCCCCTCCCTGGTGAGTGGATGGGGGATGGTATGGGGGGCCAGTGGGGAGCATGGGAGGATGGGAGGGAGAGAAACTGGGATTGATATGTAAAATAAGAAAGGAAAAAAAATACTCTACTCAGCTTTGTTTAAGGAAAGAACTCATAAATGTTCATGGAAACAGAAACTCCTAAAAAGCAGTGCCCAGATGTGAGGAAAACCCAAATAGACCATTTATCTTAGTCAGGGTTTTTATTGCTGCAACCAAATACCGTGACCAAAGGGCAAACTGGGGAGGAAAGTGTTTATTTGGCTTATACTTCAGCATTGCTGTTCACTCCCTGACCTGCTCAACCTGCTTTCTTATAGAACTCAGGACCACCAGCACAGGGATGGCCTTAGGGCTGAGCCTTTCCCTATTGATCACTAATTGAAAAGTGCCTTACAGCTGAACCTCATAGAGGCATTTTTTCAACTGAGGTTCCTTCCTCTCTAGTGACTCTAACTTATGTCAAGTTGACACATAAAACTAGCCAGAACACTGGCTACAAAAGAAAATTCAATAGAAGAAACTTTAAATTCAATGGACAGAGAAGGCACTGATAGACACAGCAGAAGAAAACAACTTGTAAACTAGAAGACAGTGAAACAAATCATCTGTAACACTAAACTGAGAGAATACATCCACAAGGCAGATGGGAAGGAGGCAGTGAGACAACATAAACTGTGACTGGAGTCAGAGAGGAAAGCAAGTGAGTGTGCAGCTCGGTGTTGGAGCAGATAGGCTGACTGTCAAACTGAGATGAGGGTATTCAGTGTGCCTTCCAGAGGCTAAATGCATCCTGGGAAACAGACTCTTCATCACACTCCGATACGTCATAGTGAAATACTAAAAGCCAAACCCATAGTTTGGACCTATAGTTTAAGGAGAAATGATTACCCTGAAGAAGCAAACTTCTCTTCAGTAGCAACATAAGTAAAACAGTATCTCCACCATGATGCAGGAAGTCATCAACAGGACTTTAAGAGGAAAAGTGAAGGTGAACATCCTCACCAACAGGTTTGCAAAAAAGGAAGTTGTAGTGAATGCAGTTTAGCCATATATATATGTATGTGTATATATATGTATGTATATATTCATGTATGTATATATTATGTATGCATATATACATAATATATATATATACATGAATATATACATATATATTATTGTTATTTTACGTATCGATCCCAGTTCCCTCTCCCTCTCATGACCCCCGAGCCCCCTCCAAGTCCATACCCCCCACAACACATACTCTGTAAGGATGGAAAAAGTCATTCTTGACTGTTTAGGACAGGGCGGTTTACCGACAGCCCTGTGAGTGAATGAGAACAGGAAATGAGCCGTGCCACACTACCCAGAAGCCCTAGTGAAAGCAGACTTCCTGGGATAAGCATGGGCTTGGATAGTTCAAATTGAATGGTCTGCACTGGATGCTATGAGATGATTGGTTTGTGATGTGCAGGCTTTGTTGTAACCCTATAAAAGCTGAACCCTGTACCCAGGGTTCCCAGTCCTCTAGCCCACATGGAGTATGGCTGTGGACCCCAGTGTACTAGAATATAAAAGACCTCATGCTTTTGCATCAAGACCGCTTCTTGTGAGTGATTTGGGGGGGGGAGGCGCCTTTCCTGAGTCGGGGTGTGAGGGTCCATGCCCTCCGAGGGTCTTTCATTTGGTGCGTTGGCCAGGAATGGCCAGGAAACCACGACCACCCCTCTCACCCGAGAACCCGGACTTGGTACGGGCATCCCCTCTGATGTATGCGTGTGTGTTTGTATGTATTATATGTTGGCCGGTGTCTCTGTTCTGAATATGTGTTTTCTGCCTGTTTGATGAAGACACGGGTGGGTCACATGTCTAGATCTGTTAGTTTCTGTTTGATGTGTTTTCTGGTATTGGTTTCCTGGAACACATTCTCGGTTTCGGTTTGCAGCTGCCTTCTTAGGCCGTAAGGACTAAATGGCTATGATAAGCAGACTTGCTATTCGGTCACAAAGCTATGGCCTTGGAGGAATCTCCAGGGGGGGTCATAGGAAGCCTGGGATGCCCAGTTCTTAGCTTCCATCTGTCGGTCGGTAGGACTGAGTCTAAATCTGTTTGCTGCCTCCAGGTGACAACCCGGGAGATGAGGAGGCTCTCAGCTTCTGTCTGTTGGTCGGTAGGACCGAGTATGATCTGTTTTCTAGAATGCGTTCTTGGTTTCGGTTTGCAGCTGCCTTTCCGGGCCGTAAGGACCGAGAGGCTGTGACTAGTAGACATGTGAATTTGGTCACAAAGCTGTGGCCCTAGGGAAATCTCCAGGGGGAATATAAGAAGCCTGGGAACGCCCAGAGTAAGCTTCTGTCTGTAGGCCAATAGGACTAGGGCCTCGGTGAGGAGGCTCTAGGCTTCTGGCTTCTGTCGGTGGGTAGGGCTGAGTCTGAATCTGTTTGCTGCTTCCCGGGGATACCCCGGGAAATGAGGAAGCTCTCAGTCTGTTAGTCCGTTGGACCGAACTCTGCATCTGTTTGCTGCCTGCTGTTTGCTGGAGACTCGGCAGGTCATGTGTCTGGATCTGTTAGTTTCTGTTTGATGTGTTTTTGTTCTGTGAGTCTTTGATGTCTTGTCTCTGTAGTTTTACCCTAGGACTGACTGTGATGGATGACTCCCCTTTAGTTTAACTGTTGACCACTGGACTGAAGTTAACCCATAATCTGTCAGTAGGGATTAAGAAAATTCTGGCAGACTTTTATGCCTGAGTTGGCGGACATTCGGTGTCGGATGGCGTTTAATGCTGAGATTATCCAAGCTGTTAAAGCAACTGTTTTTCAGGACCTGGCTCTCATCCTGACCCACTGCCAGAGAGCATTTGTGCAGGTCCATCTTTGGGGTCCGGAAGACCCAGCAATAATGTAAAAGTGCGGGTCTCTTGCCCCCTGGAGCATGCCGCCAGGGCGAACTGCAGCCACGAGGCTGTGGGCCGGGGTGGCAGGGGCGGAGCCATGCCGGAATGGATGGGCAGGGTTATGACCCTGCTGCTGTGCATGTTCGGCTCCCCCCGCCCCGACAATGTCGGGTAGCCAGATTACAGCCTCCAATGCTATGCCTCAGATCTTTGTAATTAAAAAACTAAATCTTTATAATTAAAAACTAACCACCACCACCCCCCTGTCTCAAATGCCCCACAGGGTTGGTAGAGTCTCTTGTGTTTTCTCAACAGTCAACAGCCTGCTGCAGATGCTCTTTAAAATGGAGGAGCGGGAGAGAATACTATTGACTTGGGATTCCCTTTGGCTCGCCCCAGTTGGGACGGCAACACTGCATGATGTAGGGAGAGCTTGAAAGTTTATCGCCAGGCACTGATGGCAGGTCTCCGAGGTGCTGTGAGACAGCCCACCAATTTGGCTAAGGTGAGAGAGGTGATTCAGGGACCAACCAAATCTCCCTCTCGGCTCATGGAGGCTTTCAGGCAGTTTACTCCCTTTGACCCTACCTCAGAACCCTAGAGAGCTTTGATGACTCTGGCCTTTAGAGGGAGAACAGGAGTGACAGAAGACAGGAAAGAAATTTGACTAAAATCTTGGCCACAGTAATTAAAAAATTTTAGAGCAGGCCCTAGACAGTCAGGAAGCCTGGGCAACAGGACCAATGTGCATATTGTAATGGGTGCCACAGGACAACTCAGTATTCATGGACTACCCGAAGAACAGTGAACCTTGGCGTAGGCCAGGTATCTCACTTATTCCTAGTTATCCCAGGATGCCCTTACCCTCTGTTAGAAAGAGACATCCTGTCAAAAGCAGGAGCACGGATTCATTTTGACTCTAAACAGCCATCAGTTACCAATAAACAGGGAAATCAATTGCAGGTCCTTACTGTTAGGCTAGAAGATGAGTACAGAATCCACGAGGAGCCAGGGCTTGACCTCAACTGTTCAGATGGAGCTGGAACTTCCAATATGGACTGATGATTGGCCCATACTCCCTTAGCTTGGGCTGAAATATCCGAAATGGGTCTGGCAAAGCAAGTGCCTCCACAGGTTATTCAGCTAAAAAGCTAGTGCTACACCAGTGTCAGTTAAACAGTTCCCCATGAGAGGCCCGGCGAAAAAATTCAACCCCACATCCAGAGGTGGATCCAGCAAGGTGTCCTGGTTCCTATTCAATCTCCCTGGAACTCTCCCTTGCTGGTAGTTAAAAAGCCTGGTACCAGTGATTATTGGCCAGTGCAGGACTTGAGAGAGAGGTCAAAAAAGGACACAGGACATACATCCAAATGTCCCAAACCCTTATAACCTCCTGAGTGCCCTCCCACCTGAGTGGAGCTGGTACACTGTATTAGACCTAAAAGATGCCTTCTTCTGCCTGAGGTTACATCCTACCAGCCAACCACTTTTTGCCTCTTGAATGGAGGGACCCTGACATGGGCAGAACTGGACAGCTCACTTGGACCTGACTGCCACAACCATCCCGACCATCTTTGATAAGGCCATTCATAAAGATCTAGCCAGCTTCAGGATCCAACTCCCCCAGGTGACCTTTCTCCAGTACCTGGATCACCTACTTCTAGCAGGAGCCACCCAGCAGGACTGCATGGAAGGAACAAAAGCACTGCTTCTGGAACTGTCAGATCTGGGCTATCGAGCTTCTGCCAAAAAGGCCCAGATTTGCAGGAGAAAGGTACAGTACCTGGGGTACAGTCTATGGGATGGGCAACGATGGCTGACAAAGGCGTGGAAGAAAATCATAGTCCAGATACCAGCCCCAACCACTGCCAGGCAAATGAGAGAATTTCTGGGGACAGCTGGGTTTTGCAAGCTATGGATCCCTGGGGCCATAGAACAGACCAGTGGCTTATCAAGGAAGCTTGATCCTGTAGCCAGTGGATGGTCTGGCTGCCTAAAAGCTATCGTGGCCGTGGCAGTACTGGTCAAAGACACTGACAAGCTGACTTTGGGGCAAAAAGTAACTACAATAGCCCCTTGTGCACTGGAGAGCATTGTCCAGCAGACCCCAGACCGATGGATGACCAACGCCCGCATGACTCATTGATGCACTACCTGCCACTCACTCTTCTGCCTGAAGAGACTAATGAACCAGTGATTTGTGACTGCCATCAACTGCTGGTTGAAGAGACTGGAGTTCGCAAAGATCTTATGGACTTCCCTCTGGCCGGGGAAGCACTTACCTTGTTCACTGATGGGAGCAGTTACCTTGTAAAAGGTAAAGAAAGGGCTGGGGCAGCGGTGTGAATGAAACCCGCACTGTTTGGGCCAGCAGACTGCCAGAAGGAACCTCAGCATGAGAAGCTGAGCTTGTGGCCTTAACACAGGCCTTGCAGCTTGTCAAAGAAAGAATCTGTAAATATCTACGAACATAGCAGTTATGCTTTTATAACTGTACATATGCACAGGGCGATCTATTAACAAAGGGGACTTGCTATACCTCAGATAGAAAGAAGCTATACCCTACTCAGAAGGGTTAGAGGACATCCAGCAGATACATCGTCTAATCCACCTAGGGGCTAAACATCTGCAGAAACTGGTTAGAACATCCCCTTATGTTCTGAGACTATTAGGGGTGGCCGACTCAGTAGTAAAACATTGTGTGCCTTGTCGGCTGGTTAATGCTAACCCTGTAAGAATGCCTCCTGGGAAGAGACTGAGGGAAAGCCATTCAGGCACTCACTGGGAAATGGACTTCATGGAAGTAAAGCCTGCCAAATATGGTAACAAGTACTTATTAGCCTTATAGACACCTTTTCAGGATGGGTAGAGGCTTACCCTAACAAGAAGGAGACCTCAACCATGGTGGCTAAGAAAATACTGTTGCCCAGGTAAGTCAGGGACTGGCCAAGACGGTGGGGGTTATTTGGAAATTACATTGTGCATACAGACCCCAAAGCTCAGGGCAGGTAGAAAGGATAAATAAAACCATTAAAGAGACCCTCACTAAATTGACCCCAGAGACTGGCATTAATGACTGAATAGCTCTCCTAACCTTTGTGCTTTTCAGGGTTAGAAACACCCCTGGACTGTTTGGGCTGACCCCCTATAATTGACTCTATGGGAGGGGGGCCCTCCACTGATGAAAATTGCCTCTGATGTGCTCTTTTCCAAGCCTTTGCTAGGCTTAAGGTGCTCGAATGGGTGAGACAGCGAGTGTGGAAGCGGCTCTGGGAAGCCTACTTGGCGAAATGAAAGTTCTGAAAGTTCCACATCACTTCCAAGTTGGAGGAGATTCAGTCTACGTTAGATGTCACCACACAGCAACCTTGAGACTTGGTGAAAAGGCCCACTTTGTGGCCATTCCAAAATATGTCCTCTTCCCCTGGACCCACCCCCATGCCACTAGAAGTTTATAGGACCCAGGAACAGCCTCCTATCTTGTTGCTCACTGTTACTTTTGTTAGGGAGCGAATGAGTGCGGTCCAAATTATGGCCTTTTAGTCCTCTCAGTTCTAAGATTATAACTATTAACAAGAGAAGAAGTGGGAAATGTAAGGATGGAAAAATTTAGCCTAATTCTCCCTAGACTCTGCCCCCTAGCAGTGAGTAGGCAAAAGGTCATTCTTGACTGTTTAGGATAGGGCAGTTTACCGACAGCACCTGTGAGTGAATGAGAACAGGAAATGAGCTGTGCCATACTACCCAGAAGCCCTAGTGAAAGCAGACTTCCTGAGCTAAGTGCAGGCTTGGATAGTTCAAATTGATTGGTCCACACTGGATGCTATGAGATGATTTGTTTTTTGATGTGTGGCCTTTGTTGTAACTCTATAAAAGCTGTCTGAACCCTGTACCCAGGGTTCCCAGTCCTCTACCCCATGTGGAGTATGGCTATGGACCCCCAGTGCACTGGAATATAAAAGACAACATGCTTTTGCATAAGACCGCTTCTCATGAGTGATTGGGGGGGGGGGTGCCTTTCCTGAATCAGGATGTGAGGGTCCACACCCTCCATGGGTCTTTCAACTCCACAGGGAGGACGATGCCTTCCAAGAGGGATCAACAAAATCTATCAAGTCATTTGGAGTAGGGACTAGGCCTTCCCTCCTGCCTCTAGGCAAGGGAGTATCCCTCCATGTGGAATGTGCTCCCAAAGTCTTTTTGTACACCAGGGATACATCCTGGTTCTACTGTCGAGGTCCCATAGACTGCCCAGGCCTTCTAACTGGGACCCACATTCAGGGGGACTGAGTAGGTAACAGTGTTGGTTTCCCAGCTCTCAGTCTGGGGGTGCATGAGCTCCCCTTGTTCAGGTCAGCTGTCTCTGTGGGTTTCTGTAACCTAGTCTTGACCCCATTTTCTTATCACTCCTCCCTCTCTGCAACTGGATTCCAGGAGTTCTGCTCAGGGTTTAGCTGTGGGTGTTTGCTTCTGTTTCCATCAGCTACTAGATGAGGGCTCTGTGATGGTGTATAAGTTAGTTATCAATCTCATTTATTATCAGGGGAGGGCATTTAAGGTAGCCTTTCCACTGTTGCTCAGATTGTTAGTTGGGGTCAGTCTTGTAGGTCTCTGGACATTTCTCTAGAGTCAGCTTTCTCTTTAAACCTGTAATGGCTGCCTCTATTATGTTACCTCTTTTTTTTTTTCTCTTGTCTATTCATCCCTGATGCAAACTTCCTGGTCCCACATGTTCTCCTCTCCTCCCCTTCTTTCTTCTAACTCCCTCTCCACTCACTGCTCCACATTCTACCACCACCCCAACTCCCAATATGCTCAGGAGATCTTGTTCCTTTCCTCTTCTGTGAGGGACTTTTTATGAATCTCTTAGGTTCCTCCTTGTATCCTAGTTTTTCTGGCAGTGTGAATTATAGGCTGGTGATCCTTTGCTCTATGTCTAAAATCCATATATGAGTGGGTACATACCATGTTCCTCTTTTTGTGACTGGATTACCTCATTCAGAATAGTTTATTCAAGTTCCATCCATTTGCCTGGGAATTTCAATATTCCATTGTTTTTCTTTCTGCTGAGTAGTATTCCATTGTGTAAATGTGCCACATCTTCTTTATCCATTCTTCAGTTGAGGAGCATCTAGGTTGAGTCCAGGTTCTCGCTATTACAAATAATGCTGCTATGAACATATTTCAACACATGTCTTTGTTGAATGGATGTGGATCATTTGGGTATATGCCTAAGAGTGGGATTGTCCGGTCCTCTGATAGACTGATTCCAATTTTCCTGAGGAACCGCCATACTGATCGCCAAAATGGCTGTACAAGTTTGCATTCCCACCAGCAGTATACTAGTGTTTCCCTTTCTCCACATCCTCTCCAGCATAAGCTGTCATGGGTGTTTTGAATTTTAGCCATTCTGACAGGAGTAAGATGGTATCTCAGAGTTGTTTTGATTTGTATTTCCCTGATGGTTAAGTATGTTGAATACTTTATTAAATGTCTTTCAGCCATTTTGGATTCCTCTATTGAGAATTCTTTCTTCAGTTCTGTACCCTACTTTTTAATAGGGTTATTTGGTGTTTTGGTGACTAGTTTCTTGAGTTCTTTGTATATTTTGAAGATCAGCCTTCTGTCAGATGTGGAGTTGGTGAAGATCTTTCCCCAGTCTGTGGGCTGCCTTCTTGTCTTCTCAACTGTGTCCTTTGCCTTAAAGAAGCTTCTCAGTGTCTGTGCTACTGGTGTTATGTTCAGGAAGCAGTCTCCTGTACCAATTTGTTCAAGGGTACCTCTCACTTTGTCTTCTAAGAGGTTCAGTGTGGCTGGATTAATGTTGAGGTCTTTGATCTTTTCGGACTTGAATTTTGTACATGGCAATAGATGTGAGTCTATCTTCAGTCTTCTACACACCATCATCCAATTGTGCCAGCACCATTTGTTGAAGAAGCTTTTCTCTTTCCATTGTATACTTTTAGCTGTTTTGTCAAAAATCAGGTGTTCGTAGGTGTGTGGGTTAATATCAGTATTTTCAATTTCATTCCTTTGTTCTACCTGTCTATTTTTGTTCCAGTACCAAGCTGTTTTCAGGACTATAGCTCTATAGTAGAGCTTGAAGTCGGGGATGGTGATGCCTCCTGAAGTTCCTATATTGTACAGGGTTGTTTTGGCTATCCCGAGTCTTTGTTTTTTCATATAAAATTGAGTATGATCTTTTCAAGGTCAGTGAAGAATTGTGCTGTGATTTTGATGGGGATTGCATTGAATCTGTACATTGCTTTTGGCAAGATTGCCAAAAGTGATGGTGTCTTATTGTTAAAAAAATAATAAATTAAAATATCAGAAAGTAGTCTAACGCAGTAAAATAAGGATCAGGATAAACAAATAGACCGAATAGATGTTTATTCAGGGAGAAATAACTTACAACCTAGAAGATGAACACCAGGAAATTCAACCCGATCCTCTCCTGTCCGAGTCACGCCAGAAAGAGAGCCTTTCCTGGCTCCCCTCCGACCTCCTTCCACAGGTCACTCCGCCCATGGCTCCACCCCCAATGGGTGTGGTCAGTGCCACAGACGGACTATCTCACTACAATTCCCCTTTTAGTCTAAAGAAAAGATTTAGGCTTAATACAAAACTATATACAAAACAGTGAATAACAAGTGTGCTCTAGGGAAAAGGAAAATCGAGAACAAAATGACCTACATATCTAGTCCTAGGGTGAGGGCATAATGGAGTTTACAATAGAGTTGTCCTAAGCTGGAAAACATAAGTCTAGTACCTAATATATCTAACTTGGAAGAGAGAATAATAGTTGTGATAATTTAATCTTCAACCTCATCAAGACCTGAGAAGGAAATTAACAATACTAGAGTAGACAGGAAATGCGGATGGACAACTTCCAAAAGGTGCAGCAAGGACAGAAACAGCAAGCCACCTAACAGTCACCCTAGGTCTCACAGCAACGTTGGTACACCCAGATTTGGCTAAGGCCAAGAGGACTTGACAGACCACAACAACAGCAGGGAGGTAGAATGGCTGTCTTACCCTGACTTGGCAAGGTCAAGCAGTCTTCTATATTTGTCTCCTGCAAGCACATAGGACTGCATGTCCAAATCAGTGGTCAAGGTGGGGGCAATTCTTTGCCCAACAGGCCATTAGCTGAGGCGAGATTGAACTCCAGCAGGAGCAACAACAGTGTACAACATATTTTCGGGAAAGTGCACGGTGCAGTCAGGAGCAACAGTGTCTCATGTCAATGGAGTACTAATATTAAAACATTTAAATGCCATGTTCTGCATGTCTATGAAGTGATTGAAGATTAAGCATCTATATCTGACTAATCTCATAGGTACAGGAAATGTGAGTGAAGATAATCTGTAATACTCGGGAACTTAGCTAAAAAAGACTGATTAAAACTTCCCTGAGTAAAGCAGGAACAAATACTTAAACAATATAACTATTTACATATACATACATGTAAATCCCTAAAATAGAGGTAGAGTATAAGTGTCAAGACACGAGGTAGAACTATAAAGAGCAGCAAGATAAATATCCCAAATTGTATTAATATACAAATTATACAAAATGTCTTGAATACAAGAAAAGTATACATACATAGAATATGGTAAAAAAATAATGTGCATAAAACATTGTAAGTGGAAAGATTTAACACAATATAACAAAATATAAACTTAATTTTACATAGCTTACCACATAAGAATACATAACAATGTAAGCTGTAAAATACTATCTCATTCTTACTCAAATTCTCAAGAAAATAGGCTAATCTACCTATATCCCATCTAAACCATACCTTTCCCAACCATTCCCTATTCCTGTCTAAAAGATAAACCCGAGTGTAAGCATCACCCAATCCCAAATAACTAAAACCAACCCAAAGACGATGACTATTATCCCAAAATTCCAAGGGTAGGGAAAGGGGGGCGTCGTTATCTTAAGGTTACTTCCTGCTGAAATGGAACGATGATTGCTCCAATGAATCCTGTAGGAAGAAAATTTTTAGCAACCAAATTTCTCAACAGAACTGGCTGTGACATATGTAGCTAGTCACTGTGTGGCAGAAAATTCTTGACTGTAGTTCTATTTGAAACTCTGGCCAGGATGTAATAAAAAGGTGCACCATTACAGCTAGCTAGTCATGAGTTGTCTCCAGCAAAACAGTCTCAAACCGGTTTTAGGGTGATGTTTGTAGTTCAGATGCATCAGGTTGAGTCAAGTGGAAACGATGATGTGGGGCCCCATCTTTTTTCCGGAGAGTTCAAAGACTGCATTTTCTGGTTTGCACTCTGTTTTATGTGAGACAAGCAAAAATTTCTGCGGCTCCTTTAAGGGAAGATTCCTAACTCAGCATAAGCGGCAAAAAACTGCACGGCTTTAAAAAAAAGCACTGCTAACAATTTATTGGCAATGGCAGTGACCACATCTCCAAGCCAGCAGCATGCCTGCTGGATGGCAGCATTGACCAGGGCAGTGAACACAGCTTTCATTGCTGGCGGTAAAAGTACCCGCCACCATCTTTGATAACCGCGGCAGAAACAAAGACTTTCATTTTAACAATGTTGTTGTTTAACAGATAAAGACTCATGGCCAGAAAAAGATAAAGATTTACAGTAAAGACAGATTCCCATTAAGAAAAGGTACTAAAAGTTTACAATGTGTTTTAAAAAAATATGTAGCTTGGGAGAGAAAAAAAATGGTTTTAAAAAGACAGAGAGGAGCTGGGTGTGGTGGCACACGCCTTTAATCCTAGCACTCAAGAGACAGAGGCAAGCAGATCTCTATGATTTGCAAAGTAAAACTGGTATGCCGAGTAAATTCCAGGACAGAGTTACACAATGAAACCCTATGTCAAAAAATGAAAAAATAAAAGTAAAATAAACAGAGTAATAATAAAGCCACGTAAAGATGAAAAGCTCAGAGAGAATCTGGTTACTGTATGCTATTGTGTTGTCTCTACATTGTTTGACTGCTGAGAAAATAACAACAACTGATAAAGGAAATGCTGCTGGATTAATTCAATTTATATATTTTAAAAATGCTTTGACTCCAACATTTAAATTCAAGGACAAGTTACTGGGGGAAAGGATTTCTATTTTTGTTTCCACAGAAAATGAAAAGCTGTGGATTCCTTCCAGACTAATGTGGTTTGATCAAGCCAGGCCCCCTGAAACAGAGTCGCTGGTGATCCAACATTCAACATTCAAAGCAGCCTCGCAGACTACAACCAGGATTTCTGCATCCTCTTAGGATCCCCATGACAGTGCCCGTTGGAAAGAACGATGCCCAAATTCCCAAATATTGTTTATAAATGTTTGTTTTCATTTACATGGGCTTGGTTATAAATGGCTAATGATCACTACCAATATTCTTTTTAAAGGTAAAAAGGGGATTATCGTATAGATATGAATACTTTGTTTTAGAATGGATTTTCATTTATTGATACAATTTAAGGTCAATTTTGTGATGTGTATATTTTTCATTTTGTTTAGGTATTGTGTTTATATAGCTCATTTAAAATGTAATGTATAATTTAGTACAGATTTTAGATAGTTACTTATAGTAGTTAAAACTTATAGCTAGGTGAGTTAGGTTTTCTAGATATGCAGAGATGTATTTGAGATTGATAGGCATTCTTCAAACCTTTCAAAGACCTACAGAATATGGCATTTAAAATGGTTTAGGGTTTTCATGACAGTGAGACATAATTGCTCTTGGCAACACCACCTGCATCAAAAAGGAAGATGAAGATGGACATTGAAGAAACTCGTTATGGAGTTTACTTCCAAAATGGCAAGACTAGCCATTTGGACAAGATACTGCTCTTGTATGGACTGTTTGACTTGATGCTGTATAAACTGGACATGCAGGACCCACAGAAAAGTGACTGCTAATTCAAGAAGGACATTGCTACATAGTTCCTGCTTAATGGAAGAGTCTTCCAGACAGTCTGCAGGCACAGAGAAAAGTGACTGACAAACTGCCAATACAAGAAGACAGTTTAAAGTCTCCTGCTTTGCTGAAGAGTCTGCCAGACACACTATGGCCTTTGGGCTGAAGATGGAAGATTACAAAAGAACTTCGGGTGACCAGGCAGTGAATTGTCTCTGTCATTTCTAGAGTTTATATATTATCCTTCTGTGGTCTTTGAAGGAGTTGAAGACAGATAGTTATGGTATAGTTTTCCTTAGTTAGGCTTAAAGATAAGTTACATATAGGACTTTAGACTCACAAATATAGGATAGATGATAGAATAGTTTTTTAATCTTGCTAAATGTTAATGGACTAAATATTGTTAACTGTGATTCTTATTTGATAACTGTTGCGTTATATATTTTGCTATGTTAAGCTTAAAACCCTTCTTTTTATTTAGACAGAAAAGAGGAGATGATGGGAGATGTCATTCTGTATATGTTTCTCATACTGGTTAATAATAAAGCACTTTTGGCCAATAGGAAAGGAAGATAGGATGGACTAGGAGGAAAGAGGAAGTAGGAAGGGGGAGTCAAGATGGAGAGTCTGGAGAGATCTGGACGCCAGCTGCCTCCCAGGTAAGAGAAGGCCATGTGAAAATACATAGATCAGCAGAAATGGGTTAATACTTAAGACAAAGCTAGCCAATAAGAAACTAGTACCTGGCCAACAGTATAATATCAAATACAGAGTCTCTGTGCATTATTTGGGGCTGGCGTGGCGGCGGGACAACACAAGACCAAGCGGCAGGAGGAAAAACCGTACTCGTTACAGTAGTCCACAACAAAGAGAGCACAGGCCAGGTGCTGAATGTCATCTGTCAGCTAAGTAGGGCCCCAGGTGCATTAGCAATTTGTAAACTAATGGAGTAAAATAAAAATTGAAAGTGAAACACTCTATAAGAAAAGGGAATCCAAACAGTTGTTACAAAGAAAAAATACAACATATGGTGGCACAAATAAATAATGCCAATCACATGCAATGCCCATAAACAAAATGCCTTAGTTGATTAACAAACAGAACTATATGCTATCAGAAATAACTAGAGTACAAAGTTACAGACAGGTTAAAAGTTACATATTTGGAAAAGAGTCACTATGCAAAGCCTGAAAAAGAAAGCAAGAATAGCTGTCTAAACAAAATTATCTTTGTTGAAAGCATTATTGGGAAAGAAAGAAAGCCAAACTGATAAAGGTTTTGTTGCATAATTTTGCAAGTAATTAATATGTTGGTCTCAAAATAAATGATATTTAAATAAAACTACCTCTGTTTTTCTTTTCTAACCATTATGTTTCATTCCTTATATATACCAAACTATCTAATAGAGTGTTTTATTAAGGAGGTAATCATAAGCCTTGTGTTTGATTTAGTCTTATAAAACATGAGCCTTGAAAATGGCACCATGTTGATGGTGAAGAACTATGTCACACTTTTGTTTTCATTTTATCTTGTAGCAAGAAATGATTGGCATAATCTCCTTTCTTAAACACATATGCAAAGCAGCTAACACACATGAATTCCAGTGACAAGCTACACAAATCATTTTCAATGTTTTTAGTACTTTAACACAAAGCTTTAGACAATTTTCTTAGAATTGTAGTAACATTAGAAATGTATATAAGTAGCTAATTCAAACTTAAGAACCAAATTTTGCTAACCCCCCCCCTCCCCACCAAAATGGAAGCTTTAAATAATCTTATTGATGATAGTCATTTAGTTCTACTCAGTGGTGGCCTTCACTGCCAAATAGCTGCTCATTTCTTACTAACAGAGGGACTGGCCTTGACACCAGAAATGAGGTTTGTCACTCATTTTTTTCCAAGGCAGAAGACCCAACATTGCTTTCAGGGCGTCAGGAGCAGAATGTGACTTAACTTGGGTGATCTAGCATAATCTCATCCTGCTGCTGCCATGGCCACAATGTTCTTATCTTGGTTTTATGACTTGGGACAGAGCATCCATGCACATGAATGTGTGAAGGCCTATGTGCATGTTGATAAGAGTAAGTGATGTTATCAGTTGCATGAAGTTTCATTAAAATGGTTGTTTGGCAATAAGAACACTGACGTGTGCTGAAGTATCTTGTTTCAGTTAATGCGGGAAGGAAAGTGAATGATAGCTAAAATAATCTGTTGATCCAAAATCTCCTGAGATTTGTTATTAGACAAAACAACAGTTTTTTTCCTCAACCCTGAACACCAGTGTCTGCAGTCAAAAGCTCTGTGTATATTTTGGAATCTAAAGATTGTGTTAATTTAATACTTAAATCTATGAAAACTATTTTTGGAGGGAAAAACATAAAAGTTATAAATGCTCTGTGGAGCTACTTTGTGTTATTATGGTTGCTTTTCTTAATGCATTGTTTAAAATATATTTATTTCACCTAAGAAACATTTATGTCATGATGTAATAGTTTTGAAGTATCCCATGTCTTCATTGCAATATGATGTTCATTAAAATATCCATTTTTCTGTGAAAGAACCAACATTGGTGTGAAGTTAACATGTTTTTATAAGGACCTTTATTAAGTTAGAGCACTTGTCATGTATTTCCAGCTGCAATTTGTTTTTACTCTTGACTAGATGCTGAATTCTGACAAATGTTCTTTACCTGAACACATTGGGAGGGTCAGATATTTTTCCTTTAATCTATTACTGCTATAAACTAAAAGAACTTATTTGCTAATATTTCATCTATGAAATTTGGTTATGACATGTGATCTTTTCCTTTTGTTGCTTATTTTTTCTTACTAAAGTTTTATATAAAATTCTTTTATTATTATTATTATTTTTTATTTTACATGTCTGTCCCAATTCCCTCTCCCTCCCTCCTTCCATTACTCTCTCTCTCCCTTCCTCCCTTCCTCCCTTCCTCCCTTCCTTCCTTCCTCCCTCCCTCCCTCCCTTCCTACCTCTTACCCTTTCTTCCCCCTCACATGCACCCTGACCACCATCCCCTCCCATCCCCAGCCCCCATTCCTCATGTAGGGCTATGCCATCCAGGTGGGGTCATGTAATCTGTCAAGTCATTTGAAGTAGGGACTAGAACTTCTCTCCTGTAAAATTCTTATCTCCATATTTGTGAGTAGAATTAGACTGTAATTTCCCCTTTCAACCTCATATGTCTCTGACAGCATTTAAATTCAGTATTACATCAACCTCTGAGCCAGACGGCCTTAACATTCTGTTCTTCTCAGTCTGGCAAAACTATAGGCAGGCCTCTGACCCCCTTTCCGTAGATTAGTGTGCCTTCTCATTTTCATTTAAAAAACAAGTTACAATTATAAATTATTTCTCTGTGCCTTTGAGATACAAATCTACTATCCAAAAATATCCCTTATTATTTTTTAGGACCTGAGAGTCATGCCTTTGAAATTTATAACCAAGAAAAATAGCATCACTATTTCACAGTATGGAGATAGGAGCCCAGTTCTTACCAACAACAATTAGCAAACATAGGTCACCCATTCACCCTGACCCCCTCTCTGCTAATGCTTTTCCGTATTTTCCCATCTCCTACCTCAGTTTTTAAAATTATTATTCATTGTGAATTTAATATACCAGTACTGCATTTATATCATTCTTCACCCACCCCCCCTCTTTCCAGTTCCTCCATGTCCCTCACACTCATCCTCACATTCATGACCTCTTATTCTTTAATTACAACTATTTCTTATATGTGTCTGTATACTTTTTATGAACACAATCTAAAGAAATCATTTGGCGTTGTTCATTTGTGGTTGGGGTTAACATCTATAGTCCGAGTAGCCCATCAGAGGGCTTGTTCCTGGGAAGGATTGAATGCGCCATTCTCAGAAACTATTAATTGCTAGTAGATCTTCTTCTACATTGTGAGAATTCCCCTGTCCATGCGGGCATATCACTTGGTGCTATCATTTTTCAGGTCTTGTTTAGGTTGCAGCTTCCCTGCTCTTTTTAGAAGACACCATCTTGCCACATATGTTCTGGTCTTCTCTGCCTTGTCTTCTGAGAAGTTCCCTGACCCTTCTGTATAGAGGTCATATTGCAGATGGGCACTCCTCTGTTGGTGGTTTTCTGTATTTGGACCGGTTGTGGCTCTTGGTAAGGGTCTCCATCTACTGTACAGAGAAGATTTTAAGTGAGCCTTACAAACCCCCTTTCCTTACTAGATTTTTGTCCACCCATTTATTATGCTTTACTGTTCCTTTAAAAATGGTACAAATTCTAAAATACACATCAAGATTAATCATAGCATGGTAATAAACATTATAAATATAGAACTATAAAACTAAAACATTTGCTGATAAGAACAAATCTTGAACATGTAGTAGTCTTCTTTGGCTGTTTAAACAGCTTGGTGTAACCAAGTTAGAGAGTAGAGCCATTTATTTTCTGGTTTCTGAAAGTTTATATGAGATTGGCACTATTCCTTTTTCCAATGTTTAGTAGAAACAGAAATCAAATAACAGAGCTGGAGATAGAATTGCTGCGCCAAGGGTTTTTTTCTGATTCCAATCTCCTTAATGTAACCTACTATCTGTAGGACAGTATCTGTAGTTATGCTATCTTTCTCATTTCTGAGAATTTCTTTGTGTGTGTGTGTGTGTGTGTGTGTGTGTGTGTGTGTGTGATGGGAGATGTCATTCTGTAAATATGTTTCTCTTATTGATTAATGAATAAAGCACTGTTGGCCAATAGGAAATCAAGATAGGTGGGACTAGGAGACAAGGAGGATTCCAGAAGGGAAGAGATTCAAGATGGAGGGCCTACAGGGTCCAGTCTCCCTCTCTCCAGTAAGATAAGACCACTTGGAAGTACTTAGATTAATGAAATGGGTTAATAATTAAGACAGAGCTAGCCGATAAGAAACTAGTAACTGGCCAACAGCATTATATCAAAGTCTCTGTGTGTTATTTGGGGCTGGCATAGTGGTGGGACCCGACCGGCAAGGAAAACAACATACCGTAACATGTGTGTGTGCCCTAAGAAGTGTTTGGCGATTTCTTGGAGTTTCAAGGAGCTACATATAGTTTGGTTAATAACACTTGCACACTTTTTTCTTATTTATAATTTTTTTCTTGATGTCTATTTTTCCTTCATAAGAATTTAATTGGCTGTTATGTTACTAAGTACTGTTATCATCAGACAAAGAAATCATGAAAATGATCTTTAGCCATGTTTGAAAAGCTATTATTAAGATAGATATGTAGCTAAGAGATTCAGTACTTGCCTAATTTGTGTGAAACCCTGGATTTGATACTAATAATAACAAAATGGATAGATAGATGATAGATAGATAAATTGATACATTAATAGGCAGGTTAAATTAGATAGATAATAGAGTTATTCTTGTGATACAAAACAATGATGATTATGTACACAACTTCTATTCCAGCAAACTAGAAGTTATAATAAGCATGGTAGATGTGAAATATACAAGGAGTGGTAAGGAAAAATTAAGTATTATTAATCATGGATAATATACAAGAATCATTGGAGAATGAGGTCCATTAATAGAATATAGCGGTGCTACAGAGTGAAAATTTATATTTTAAAAAAAAGCTATTCAGTTTTATGAGGTAGGAGCCTACTAGAAAATTTAAATATTACAGAAATATTAGCGTATAGCCTTCAGCCATCAAAAACTTGGATTTTTTAATAGTATATGAAATGGTTCCTACTGATTAATGACACATATTAAAACCCAATAGTGAAGTCAATGGACAGAACAGTCACTTAACTAAAGAGAAAATTCTAGAAGCAAATAAGTATGTAGAAACTTGCTTTTAATAACACTTAGGGAAAGGTATTTTATGACTACATTGAAATTCTCCTACAAAATATGAGGCTGGCCAAAGTTCCAAAGAACTAATCATCCCATGAAGATGTAGGGTCACAGGAACTCTTATGCTCTAGGCAAGCATAAATTGAATCAAGTAATTGGAACTTTCATTTGACATTATCCATTATAACCAAAGTGCACCTACCTTTGATCCCATGAACTCACTCTTTGGCAGTATGTAACCAAACAGTACATCAGCATCTAGATGCAAGAATAGTATCTTAGCAGCATCATTCAGTCTTGGTACTGGAACTAGCTCAACTCTCTAGTAGTAGCAGTACAAATAAAGAAGCTGTACTATTGTCATTCTATGAAATACTGTATAGGAATAGAAATATTAAATGCAGAAGAAATTTAGTAATGGAGTTGGGACATCAAATTGTGAAATTACAACTTCACTTAAAGGTTGTTATTAGTTGTGTTTACTATTCTATAATTAGGTAGCCTTTCAATCCATAAAAATAGAGTTGTTTCAATGCTAAAGGCTGAACTTGAACCTTACACATGCTGGATAAATGTTCTACCACAGAGCTATACCCCAGCCTAAAAGGTATTTTGATGGCCTAATCAAGGTTTTAAGAAGAAACTGAAGAAAGTAGAACTGCCCCCCCCAAAAAATGGATTCATGGTTTTTCAGTTACTTTCCTCATAAGATAAGGACAGGAGGACAGAACAACAGGAAAAAAAAACAATTGGTTAAGGGCATCTTCCATAACTTCTTTGGAGCTGTTACTTCTAATTTGTCTGTAGATTCTGAGTTAATATGTGTAGAATGCCTGACACACATCCTGCACTGAGTAAACACTGGTGGTTCTCCAGAGAATCCAGATTAATAGGATGTGTACAGAGAGAGAAAGTAATTCTTGAACATGTACAATTTAGAAGACAGGGTCTTACTTTAAGACTGGACTCAAATTAACAATCATGATAACTCAGCCTCCTTAGTACAAGGATTAGAGAGTGTGTACCCGCACATTTGCCTCAAAACTGATGTATGTTAAAGAAATTATCTCACATGGTAATGGAGGCTAGAAAGTCCCAAATCTTCAGTGTGCATGTTCAGGCTGGAAAACCAAAGAAAAGCCAATGTTGTGATTAAGTCCAAGGCCACCAACCTGAAGAACTAAGGAGCAACAAACCTTATAGTTTAAACACAAAGACAGCCTAAGTTCAGACTTTCATCCTAATTAGGTCATTAATTGGTTGGATAAGACCTACCAATATTATGGAGCAATTGTTCTTGGTCAAAGTCCACCAACTTAAATATAAAAATCACCCCAAATACTCCTAAGATATCTAAGCACAGAGCTTAGACAAATGAATATATATATATATATATATATATATAATTAAGCCTCTCACTTTAACACTGTTATCATTCAGGAAAATAGCCCTTTTTCTGACTTTGGTAAAGCAATTCTGATATCTATTAAAATCAGTAGGAGAACAGGGACTTGAAGTTGGGCTTCTTGAGGGGACAAAGTGGCAAGTGTCAGGCACAAAACAACAGGTGACAGAGGTGCTATGGTTTAGAAAGACTCACTACCTAGGAGCTCTCTGCCACAGCAAGGACCCTGAAAAAAAAATGGTAGTGCTGCCACCAGCACCTGCTCTTATCAATGAATCTAAATCTGGCCGAACATGAGCTGATCATCTTCATCGTGTTACAATGGTCCACTCCTAGGACACACTGATCTGGAGAATGTTCACTGCCAAATGCATGAGAGTGGCAGAGATGAAAGAAGGAGAACAACTCTTCAAGGACTCTTCAACAAGGACTCTTCAAAGGCCATATTGAACCCAAGAACAATGGCCATATGTAACAATGGCATATATTGAGAGACGCCCAAGTGTTCATAACCTAGAGTTGCATGATACAATACTGCAGCTGCAGCTTACCATAGCCTGTGTTAATGATACTGGGGCTGTGAGGAGCCCTGAAAATCTCAGAGGAAATAAATCCCCTGTTCTTAAGATATAGTTAATTACTCATCACCTATAGGTGAACCTTGCCCAAAGTCAAGACTTTATGTGGAGAAAATGTAAGCACACACACATGCAAAAAGAAAGTAACTAAAATATTAAATAATGAATGAAAGTACTACTCCATTAATAAATGCCCTGGGCTGTATAGTGAGGCTCTGTTTCAAACAAACAAACAACAATAAATACAATTTAGAATTAAGCAAACCTTGTCCTGTAAATTATATCACCTTTTTAAACAAAGGAGAAATTGCTATTAATTGTGAAAGGAAGCAGAATTGGAAATTTTGAATTCTAATAGTTCAAGAATGCTGTATCAGAATTTCTAAACAACAGAGTGAACAGTAAACACAGGGCTAATGTAAAGGGTAATATGCTTCACACACACACACACTGATCCAAATGAAAGGAATTCCCTGTCAAGCAAGAGGAGTAGTCTTGTTAAATAAGATTCTCTAGGGTTCAGATTGAGAATTAATGGAAGGAGACCAGAGTGTATATGTGATATGTATGTGTGTGTGTGTGTGTGTGTGTGTGTGTGTGTGTGTGTTCGTGCTTTGTGTGCATAGATACAGGAGTTAGGTATGTGTAGTGTGTGTGGTAGGAGAGTGTATGTGTGTTATGTGTGTGTGTGTGGGGATGTGTGGGGATGTGTGTGTGTGTCTATGTGGTGTGTGTGTGGTATGTTGGAGGATAGGAGTGTATATGTGTGATATGTGTGGTGTGTGTGTGTGTGTCTATTGTATGTGTGGTATGTGGGAGGATAGGAGTGTGTGTGCATGTGTGGTGTGTGTGTGTGTGTGTGTTTTATGAGCATGTGTATGTTGGTGTAGTAATATTTTCCAGTCATGATGTGCACATGGTTACGAAGAAAAGACTTATGCCTCACCACTTTATTACTGGCTGTCTGGTGCTACGTGCATGTGTGGTCATTTTTTTCCAGTTGTTCTATAAATAAGATTTCAAATGAAAGAAGGCTTATGTCCCATCACCTCATTACCACAGGTCTAGATATTTGTCAAGCTCTCCAGTGGACAGAAAGGCATTTGCAGAACTAAGCTTCTCCTTTAGCGATGGGAAATCGACTCAGATGAGCCAAACCCATTTGCCTCCTCCCACCTTCATGCCTGTTGTCCATGCCCTATTTTCTTCATCTGTCCAGAAGCATGAGAGTAAGCAGAACTCTCACATGGGGGCCTTGCTCAGTTTTCAATCCACTAAAGGTTCTCTCAATCTGTCCCTTAGTGACTTATTTCTCTCTCTTTCTCTCTCTCTCCCTCCCTCCCTCTGAAAACTGGGGTCCTATTTCTTCTTGGTTCTCAGAGCTGGTTTGTGACTGCTTTCTCAAGCAGCTTTCAGGTTTCCTTGGTTGTGAATTCCTTTTATGTAACGAGACTTAATGTGTAGGTTTTACAATTAGAGAAAAGAATAATTAATCTCCACAAAGTCTAAGGTCATGGTTTTCAATAATCTGAATGCTGCAACCTTTTAATGCAGTATCTAATGTGTTGACCCCCAACCATTCTATGTCATAGCTGTAATTTTGCTACTGTTATGAATCATAATGTAAATATCTGTTTTCTGATGGTCTTAGGTGACCCCTGTGAAAGGGCTGTTTGACAACCCCCCCCCAAAAAAAAGGTCACGACCCACCAGGTGAGAACCACTGGTCTAAGAGCTTGAATCTCAGGAATTCTTTAAAATAGCATCATATTTCCCCAAAGCACTTTATTAGCTAGGCCTGCTACTGCACAGGGAAAGAAAAAGCTGCCTAGAATCTAAGAAAATATCCTCAGTCTAGTCTTGAAACATTGCAATATTCTAAACAATTCAAAGAAAAATACCAATGTTACATGTAGAGTGTGATGCTTTGGCCATCAATCTATTATAACCATGCAGGACCCTTTCAAGTCACACACCTAGAGGATAGGCTACATAAATGAATTTTAATTCATTCAAGGGCTAACAAACTTAAAAGATGCAAACTTTTGTTTAATCAAGTTACTTCTAGTTGACTAAAATACTTTTTACTACTTAGCAACTATATCACTATGGGAAGAAGAAATTTTTTTATTATATAGTAAAGCTTTAAGTAGTTCAAAATGCTTTCCGGGAAGTGAAAATTCCAATTTTGGTAGCAAGTCTACAAAGCCCTGGTTCACAAAGTTCCACCAAAGCTAGACATTCCAGCACACTTAAATCATTGGTCTTGAGGCTGCTTTAAAAATACCTATGCCAAGAATATGAGCACACCTCTAAAAGTAACAAAGGAAGTAGCCATCATAGAAAACTTGTGGACCACTGCAAGTCCTGTAAATACTGGGAAGGAAATAAGCCCCCATTTTGGATTCAGGGGGCACAGAAATGAATGCTCTCTGAAGCAGTATAGTTCAAAGAACAGGCATCCCAATTTGCTCTCACAGTTCTCCCTTCCTGTGGGCATCCTGACTGCATCTTAGATCACCAGTTAACACTGTCTCCCAAAGCCAGTCCTTTTTGCCATAGCTAGGCTGACAGTCATTGATTCTACTACTTTCGAGTTTGAGAAAGTGAGGAGTCATTTGCTCTGTCTTTCCCCTGTGACTTCACGGCACTTGCTTCTTCTACTCAAATGGCAATTCTTGTTGGGCATTTCACACTGGAGTTATAGAAACAGAAATAGCCTGCCCCTCTCTTAACAGTTTTCCATAAAGCCAGGCATGGCACCACTTGCCTATAATTTTAGCATTTTGGAGACTGAGGCTGAAGGATTACAAGTCTGAGTGTAGCCCAGCTTACTTAGATATCCAGTTTCACACACATTCCAACTGAATAATAGAACAAATGAAATTAAACACCTGCCTTACATTCTTAGAGATCCTATATATAAAGAAGAAAACACCTATAGAATACCTCAGAGCTGATCAGAGGGTTAAGAAATAAAGCATTTTGTTGAATAAAATGCCCTGGACAAAGAAAAGAGAAGAAAAGGAAAAATCAGTCAAATGTCATAAGTAGAAGGCTTCCCAAAGGAAGGAAAGTGCATTGGGACACAAGAAGACATTTACTTTTAGGCAATGTTAATTTTCACATTTATAGGCATATAACTGTTTTAGAGAGGAGAAAGTCACATTGAAGAACATTTATTTACATCCACTTTAATTTGATGATGAAAGATAGGAAGACTACACACACAGACAAGAATTCTGATTCTTCATGGTAGTTGTGGCTATGAAGTTTATATTGTGAGTGAGACTTATTTGTAATGTGTAGTTCTGCACACACATTAAGGTCTCGTAAACACACAGCATCAGAACAACCTTCATTCTGGAGGATTGCTTGGAATTTTCCTTTTATGACTTTAGAGTAATATTTAACTGATTCCCCTTCTTAAAAAAAGAAATCTGTGAATCACCTCCTCTGGGCTTGTAGCTAAGATTGAGTATAAAAATCTAGAAAACATATATACTACAGTAAAAAGCAAATGATGTGATTCATAAATTTCTTCTCAGTATATGGGTGGGCACTGTAATGACTAAGGACAAACTAGACTAGATAACCACAGGACTCAGTGAATCTCCATCATGAAAATATTTTTAAAATTATCAATCCAACCATGCAGAAAGGTGAGGTCACTTTTGAATGTCTCTTCTCTCTTTGATCTCAGGACTCCACCATGCTAGCTAGCTATGTGTTTTGTGTGTGAGAAACTCCCTTTATCTATCAGTCCTCAGTAAAGCAAGAGAAGAGGAGCCATGGGGCGGGTCCTATGAGCAAGGTACTTTAGATAACTGTATGAGAATATCAAAATAAAATACAAACTTCACTTTCTCCCAACAGGGTTATAACTATGGCCTCCCCCCCCCCCCCCAGATTTCCACCGGGAGTTTACAACTTACATGGACTTTCACAAAATGTGGCTCTGGTGATATATATGTGCCACTGTCTTTGGAATACTTTTTATAGGAACCTAAGTATCTAACAAGCTTTAAATGACAGACACACACACAACAATCTGTGAACCGCTGCCCTGATCCTTGGCTCTCCTGCTAAAGGGCAGACGAGAAAGTACCACGTGGAGTTCAGACTGCAGTTAATAGTCATCTGTTCCTTGAGGAGTGAGTTCAGCTCACAGGCATCTCAAAGGGCACTTAAGACATCCTCCATCTACCTTTGAAGAGTAAGCATTCCTGTATGTAAAACTTCCCTTGATCTTTTCCTTACAAGAAACAGTTTTCTGTTTTCATGAGCATTACAATCATGAACAGTAATCTTTCCGTAACTTCTGTGCCTCAAGGAACGTCAAGTGAGTAAAGCCACAGTTATCAGCAGTGTGTGGTCAGGATGCAGGCTCCCAGATATCTTAGCTGCTTTGGTCTCTATCTGATGTTAGAAAAGAACATCGTATTCAGATTGTGTTTATAACAAAAGCACGGGGCATGGATTACGAAACCCAAGAGCATCATTCAGTTATCTCCGTTGTGCTCTACAAATCATCACTATCCAGAAGCAAGAGCAAAGTATAACCATAACTGTTGTACCCTTTGTCCTATGGTTCCCACTAGCATAAAGAAAGGGAGAGATGAAAATTGCAGCACACATTTTTTTTCCATTACAATTTTCTTTAAAAGTACTTGGAAAAAATGGAGTCAGAACATACTAAAAAAAATGTAGATTTAATAGTAAAAGTCAGGCCAAATTAAGCTATTGGAGGAAGATGTAGTTAAAATCAGTTTAAAAAATTAGTAAATTAAGTTTTTCAGAGGATGGAGAGATAGCCCTGTGGTTAAGAGTCCCTGATGTTCTTGCAGAAAACCAGAGTTTGGTCCAATAGTTCACCATTGCCTATAACTCAAACTCCAGAGGATCAGACAGCCTCTTCTGGCCTCCACAGGCATCCACATACAAACAGATGTTTCCTGTCTTCCCTGTATTTATTAATTTATCTTTTAAAAACATTTTTATTTAGATAAGAACAAAAAATACTCTCTATGCAAAAAATGTACTTTCATGGGGTTAGAAGAGGGGTCAGCCTGTAAATTCCCTGGTATGCAAACATGGGGATATGAATCAGTCCTCAGAATTCCCATCAAAGCCAGGTGCTGTGCAGGGCATTTCTAACCCTCAGTGCTGAGAGAGGTGGATTGGTCACCCAGCCCCAGAGACTGAATGGGCTCCAGGTTCATTGAGACACATTGTCTCAAAATACGAAGTGGAGAGAAATTTGGAAGACAACCAGCATATATTCACACATATGTGCACACATACATGTACACACTACTTTCATTCTTAAAACAATTTTCATAAAATATCAACTAAATATAAGTAAAACATTAAATTTAAACCCAATGTGAGGGCTTATAGTTGCAATTCCAGGATTCAGGAGGTTGAAGCAGGAGGATTATAAGTTCAAGACAAACACGGGATACAGAATGAATTTGTCTTTGGCTGGCTGCATAGGAAAATCCTGTCTCAAAACAACAATGACAAAAAATTTCTGATCTTAGAAGACCAGAAAATCTTTCAGGTGGTATATTTGAAAGGATTGTTTCTATTTATGGAAGCACATTTGGCCAAAACTTCAAATTTGGTCCTCTTAAAACATATACATTTTAAATTTTAATTGGTTGGCATGCCTAAATCTACAAAGAGAGCTTGAGTTTGTGAGACCAGACAAAGTCAGAGCAGGAAAAAAAAATTATTTATTACAGCCCCTTTTTCATCAGACCAGATACACTGGTGCCTGCTTGTAGCTCTAATTACAAGAGAGACTCAGTCAGGAGAATTACTTAGGCTCTCAAGTATGAGAACAGCCTAGGTAACAATTTTTTAAGGAATCCCCTTGTAAAGAACACATAGGAATAAAACGTTGCGAGAAGCGTGTGCATTCTGTGAGTGGTGCTAAGATTTACCCCGAGTAAGTAACTAGCATTTTCTTAGTTATGAAACTTGATTCAGCTTGGGTTGTGAATAGAGGGCTCACTTAGCATTTGCAAGGCCCTAGGCTGGATTCTGGGCACCAAAAAACAAAAACAAGAGAAAAGAAATTGATTCAACTGTCCTGATAACCACAGCACTGATAGAGCAACACAGTTACTGGGGAGGCAGAGTCAGTGATGGAGGACAAGATATATAAGCTGAGGCAGACAGCTCGTTTGTAATGTTACTCTGACAATGTCTCCTTGAACAAGTTGCACAACCCTTTAAAGCCTCAAGTCCTAGATTGTAAATGAAAATAAATAATATCTACTTTCTAGATTTATTGTAGGGGTTTATTAAAATAACAGCTGTAGTGCATTTAGCTCTGTATATCGAGACAGGAAGTCTTCAGTACATGTTACCCTTTAGCATACACTTGCTGGCTAGTTTTATGTCAACTTGACACAAGCTAGAGTTGTTTTAGAGGAAAAACCACAGTTGAGAAAATGCCCCAATCAGATTGGCAGATGGGAAAGTCAGTGAGCATGTTTTGATTGATGATTGATGCCAGAGGGCTCAGCTCAAGGATGGGTGGTGCCCCACCTAGGCTGATGATACTGGGTGCTATAAGGAAACAGGCTGAGTGAGCCAGCAAGCATGGCTCCACTATAGCATTTTCAGTGGTTCTTGCCTTGAATTCTTGTCCTGACTTCTCCTTGAAAAGGACTGCAGGCTATAGGATAAAATAAACCCTTTCCCCTCAACTTGCTTTCAGTCATGGTGTTTTATCATAGCAATAGGAAATTAACTAAGACAACATATATATGTCTACATCTAATTGTAGTATCTCTGAGTTATTGTGAATGAAAATTTCAAAAAGTAGTTTATATGATATAAAAGTATACATGATAAACTAGGACTAAATTTTAAAACCTTAAGAGTGGGTTCCAAATTATGTAACAGAATGTTAAGTAGCTGTCAGAAATCATTAGGAAATAGTGAAGTAGAAATAATTATGATATAACATTAAATAAAAGGAGTACATAAAAAAACCATAAATCTACGGTTGAAGAGATAGTTCATCTGTTAAGAGTACTTACCGGTTTTGCAGAGGACCCAGATTTGGTCCCCAGGACCCACATTGGGAGGCTCACAACCAAATGGCCCTCAACCATCTCTAGTTCCAGGAGATCCAACACCCCCTTCTGGGGTATGTGAGCATGTGATTCACACATAGACAAGCAGAGATATACATCTCTACATAAAATAAATCATTTTCTAAAACACAGATTGTG
Organism: Phodopus roborovskii; assembly: GCF_943737965.1. NCBI lineage: Eukaryota > Metazoa > Chordata > Mammalia > Rodentia > Cricetidae > Phodopus > Phodopus roborovskii. Next base: position 22,472,837 of record NW_026126433.1, read on the forward strand.
TGAAAAGATGTATTACAGAAAAGAATGCTAAAGAGAAAGTCCTTCTGATATGTCTAGTGACACTTCTGTGTGGAGCCTTATATGGTGTCAAATAAACACAATCTAATTTGTATTACCATACTCACTCTCCTTTGAAGAGGCACCTGCTAGTCACATTCTTTTAAAAGCACAAAGATTCCAGGAATGGTGGTACCCACTGCCTGCTGACACTTCTCAGTCTCAGACAGGAGGTTCTGATCTACATCACAAGACTCTGCTTTTAAAAGGTTGAAAGAAGATGGAAAGAGAAAGGAGGTCTTGTTTTGAATTTCTAGGTTGACAGAGTATTGTGAAAGCATTCTAATATAACAAGATAGTTGAATACTGTGACCTGAATGTTCTTTATATGCCAAAGATACATGTATGTACTGAGGGTTTATTGAACATGTCTTTCATGCCAACTACTAAGAACACAGAAAGATAAGCTTGTAAAGTACACAATTATAAACAAGAGACAAAGGGTGATAATACTCTCCTTATAAAGAGCATAATTTAATGCAGAACCACAAAGAAAGCAGTTAAGTTTTCTTGATCAGTCTAGATTCATATACATTTTTTTAAATCAAGGTGTTTTTATTTAATATTTATTTATGTACTTTATGTATATGATTGCTCTGTTTGAATATACATTTGTCTACAAGAAGAAGGCATTGGATCCCATTATAGTTGGTTTTGAGCCTCCATGTGGATGCTGGGAATTGAACTCAGGACCTCTAGAAGAGCAGCCAGTGCTCTTCACTACTGAGTCATCTCTCCAGATCCCAGCTCAATCTGAGTATATGGTAAGAATGGTTTGGAATGTTCATCTATTGAGTGTGATACAGATATGGCATTCTCCAGAGTTATCTAGCTATCCTCTGGATACATGAGAACAGAAATCAGAAAAGGGGTGAACTGAAGAGATGGCTCAGCTCTTAAGAATGTAGACCCAGTTTCGATTCCCAGCATGCAAATGTCAGCTCACTACAGTCTGTAACTCTAGTCCTACTCGATCTGACACCTTCTTCTAGCCTCCAGAGGCACAGAAATGCACGTGTGTGTGTGTGTGTGTGTGTGTGTGTGTGTGTGTGTGTAATAAAAAAATTCAAAATCAAGTAAAAATAAGTGAAAATTTAAGAAAAAAATGAATCAAGAAAGAATTCTGGGGTAGGAGAATTTGAGAGCCACAAGCCAGTAAGGTGAGTAAGAAAAAGGACTCAGAAAAGATATGCCCTCAAAAGCACCATTGAATATGGGACACTGATACTAAGAGTAGCTTGCAAATATAGGCCGAGAACAGATAGACAGAGACCCATAAGAACCAAATTAAAGCAGGTAAGAAAATGCTGGGTGACAGAATTAAAAGATGGAGGCAGGTGGATATCACTAGATGACTAATAGACATAAAACAAGAGCTTTAATTTACACCATAGGTTCTTTGGTCCAAGAAAACGTGCTACTCTATGTGATAAATCTGGAGTAGTTATAGGGAAGGGAAGATAGGGGTTGACAGCACTAAATTAAAACATTACTGAAGAAGAAAGGGCAATATATACAACTTTTACAAAGTAAATGCAGATAAAAAATCTTGTTTAAGAATTGACCTCTCCAACACACAAATGCAAACTGAAACTAAATACCAGTTTTGCTTGCCAAATTAACAGACTATGTGAACTAATAGCCCTCCATGCTGTCTGTGATTCAGTGAGACCAGGCACAGTTAATAGGTTAGGGATAGGGCTAGGGTTAGGGTTAGGGTTAGGGTTAGGGTTAGGGTTAGGGTTAGGGTTAGGGTTAGGGTAAGGGTAAGGGTCTGTTCTCTACTCATCTGATCCCCCTTTCCTTTGCAGAATCTGTAACATTGATAGCACACAAACATTATATGTGTAATTCTCACTTTATTTGACTGGTAATGTCAAGAATGGGACTCAGACTGACTGGCTGCTTTCTCCCTAGTCTAGGTTCTGCCACATCACATGGTGATTATTAAGACATATATTTGTTAAGTAAATTCATAAGGAAAAGATTTATTCTAATTGGCTAAATTCATCCTACATCCATGTTATAACCCAAAGATATTAAGCCATTAAGTTTCTTTGTGAAACTAAAGCATGCCCATATGAATCCAATATAATAAGTGCATATGTTAAGTATAGTATGCATATACATAAATGCTTATGCTGGCTTGTCTCTTAGTTTTTTCTTTTGTTTTCAGTTTTCATAAGGTGAATGTTTTCAGTGGTTCAAGTTTCTGTAATTGTTCCTTCTTTGAGTATAACTTTTAAAACGTCTCGTAGCTGCCCAGTCAGCCTTAATCAGTCATACCCCCTGCTATTTAGGACAGCAAATGACTAAAAGTAAGTCTAGCAAGTTTACAGAAATCAGTGCGAGTGGAAAAAAAAATTAAATTCACTTGGTATTTGAATTGGGAAAGTAAAACATGAGTCGACTTTAAACTGTATTTTTAATGTGCTTCGTGTTTCTTAAACTGTAATTTCAGTGACTCATCATAAATTATTGTGTCTGTGTTATTCATGGATTCTCAGAAAAATGTACAGTCACCACTCAGACCCGAGGGAAGCAGGTAAGGGGTTTTAAGGTATCTGTCCTACAGTAGTCCAAGAACCAAGCGTCAGCATTATCTGTGCTTATTTCTTTAGGACTACTCAACATCACTTGGAGAAAGAACTTTCTTTATGCCCAGATTGCAACACTGTGGCTTGGCTTGCTTGTGAAGACACTAAACTAAGACAATTTCTCTAATTATATCATATGGCCTTTACATGCTACATCAGCGGTGCTCAATCAGGGCCAGTTGACAAGTCTTACATGAATGGCATTAATAATGTTTAGAGACATGTTTGGTTGTTGTAACTGAGGTGTGGAAACAGAATTCCTATAGATATCTGGTGGATGCAGTTCTGGAATGTTGAAAAATGTCTCACATGACCAGAGCAATCCCCCACAACAAGGAACCACCCAGTCCAAAAACATCAATAACATCAAAGTTGAATACTTTTGTTCCTTGGGCTGGAGAGATGGCTTAGAGGTTAAGAGCACTGGCTGCACTTCCAGGTGTCCTGAGTTCAATTCTCAGCAACCACATGGTGGCTCACAGCCATCTATAATGGGATCTGGTGCCCTCTTATGGTGTGTAGGCATACATGCCAGCAGAATACTGAATATACATGGTAAATTTAAAAAACAACAACAACAACAAAAAAAAAATTGTGTGCGTGTCCCGATTGCCTGATGTAGGTTCTCAGCTCTCGGAGAATCATCAGCATCTTGTATGAAGGTTTTTTGTTTTTTTAAATCAATTTACATTGTTGTCTTCACAGACTAGATTTCCTACATATAATTTGGATTTTATTTGATGGTAACTCATCGTAGCAAACTAAGACAAACTGTTGCAAACTGTTGAGAAATCAAAAGTTCATACTCACTGTTGACCATTGGTTTTTCCCTGCTTGTCATTTGAATTCTATTATAAAACTATTTAATAGATTAACATTTCAAGAAATTTACTATATAATACTTTTTCTTTCTACCCTGCCATTTTAAACTTCTCCAGATTCCATCTCCTGTAGCAGTGGTATCACAGACAAAGTCTTGAAAAGGGAAAAGGAACAGCTAAGTATTTTATTGTTTTCCTAGATAAAATGTTTGGGTGGTATTTCTAGTAAGTCACAGTGCCAGTGTCAATTTTAGTAATAATAAAAACAAATTAAAAAGATATATATATATATATATATATATATATATATATATATATATATATATCCATATATATATATATATATATCCTCTGACCTGCCTCTATTTTTGGTCTATTTTTCATACACCTGTAAGTCAGTCATCATAGCAATGGCAGCTATGAAAAGAAAAAATGAAAACAAACAAAAGCCCTGAATTAGAATTAGTTAACAATATTTTCCTTCAACTGTTTGTCCTGGGGTGAGGGATTGGGGGATGGCTTTATTAGGTCACCACCATATTGATTGATCTTTATTTCTCCAGCTCTAGATAGTCCTTTAATATATTTGTCAAGTGTAAGGATTTGACAAATAAATATGGGAGAGTTCATCAGGGACATGAATTGAATGCAGTGGTATTGAGGCTCAGGGTTAGTATTCCCAGGGAACTTACTGTTATGACTCAGACACAGGTGCCTCCTCCAAAACTCCTACCTGGAAACTCATGTTGAAATTTAATCCCCATCATAAAGTATTAAGAGGGTGGAAACTTTGTCCTCCCTTGGTGTTGATAAGTGGGGCCTCTGGAAGGTGACTAGGGTTAGATAAGGTCACAGGGTAGCATTCCCATGTTTGAAGAGTAGTGGCTTTATAAGAAGGAATGAAACCAGAGCGGGAACACACACATACACACTTTCCTGTCTCTCACAAAATGACTCCCTGTGCCATGTCAGGTCCCTGCCAAGAAGAAAGCCCTTACCAGACCTTGGGCCAGAACCCATGAGAAAAAATAAACCTCTTTTCTTTATACCTGTCTGTGGTATTGTGGTTATTAGCAACAGAAAATGTTTTAAGCCAGCCAAAACTCAGCTTCCTTTGGTTGGAGCTCAGAGCCTGCCTTCACTGAATTGTTAGTCTTGTTTCTCACTCTGTGGATATTCACTTTTTTCTCATGCCTTCAATATTCATCCAAACGTGAAACATGATTGCTTCTTCTGTACTTTGATAAAACTAATCACACAAGCATTGTGCTTTTATCAATGTTCACCATAGCTTTAGGACACATAAGATGATTACACTGAAAGACTGCATCACCTCAACCATCACTGTCAAATGAGGTAGTAGGTAGATATTCTTGTTCCTAAAGTCTCCTATATGTACTGCTTGGTCCCCTGTGCCCTTAACTACTCTCCTATAGATTTCATATGTTATCTTAGTTCTAGTAAGAACATGACATTCTTAACCTTGAATGCAGCCTATTTCCTTACCTCCTTTGGGGGTAAACTCTGTTTTCAGACATTCGTGTTATCACTGGTACCTGAAATTCCTTCATTGCATTCCCTCTTTGCTGGCAAGGATGCTGTCTTCTTACTTTAAATAACCAGTGTATGTCAACACTGCCTCCATTTCTGTGTAGCCAGGTTTCTTTACAACAGATATGGCTTTAGTTCTCTCTCTTCCCTTCCCTCTTTGAGACAAGATTTCATGTAATCCAGGCTGCCCTTGGCGATAGTAAGCTAGGGAGGACTTTGAACATCTGATCCTCCTGCCTCCACCTCTCGAGTGCTGTGATTACAAGTAAGTGCCATTCTTGCCTTGTTTAGGTAGTTCTGGGGTTTTGAACCTATGGCCTCTTATATGTTTGATAAACACTCTACCAATCAAGCTACAGCCTCAGATCCGGCTTTCATTTTCAGTCTCTGGCAGGAGCCTTCACATCATTGCCAGATTAAATTCTAGAAACAGGATATTTGAAGTTCCATCTCTGTTCCAAACTTCTGACTAGACCCCACTGTGCTCAGTCCCACTTCTTCCGGAACAATTTCACATAAGCAAGCTTGTTGAAGAAGCCAATTTTTCTTTAACACCAAAGCATTATTGTTTTAGTTTTTTAATTTTAGAATTATTTATTTTATTGAATTTTATGAGTATTTGCCTGCATACAAGTATGTGCACCATATACCCAGGGAAGTAGAAGGTGGTGTGAGATCCCCTCTAGTGTGGGTGCTGGAAACCTAACATGGATTCTCTGCAACAGCAACAGTGCTCTTAACAGATGGTCTGTCTCTACAGCTCCAAACCATTATTTTCTTACCAGCCTTCTAAGGAGGTGACTATTGCAAACCACAACCACATTCACAACTTTCTCCTATATTGGTAAACTGTAATAACAGTACCACAAATCTACAACTTAAACAGTAGAAACATTCTCTCACAGCAATCAAGAGACTGATATTGGTATGTCAACAACATTGGATTGTGTTCAGATCTCCTTCCTTAGCCCACAGATGGCTTTCTTAAGCTTGTGTCTTCATGTGGTCTTCCCCCTGGTGTCAATAATTAGGACATCCACTCATGAATTTCTCACTGGTGCCCATTACACCTTCCTACATATTTTTTTCCATCCTGTTCCTCCCCAATTCCTTTTCAACATTTAAGACCACATGCAAGATGGTGGTGCATACCTTTAGTCCCGGTAGTCAGGAAGCTGATCTCTGAGTTCAAGGCTAGCCTGGTCTACAGAATGAGTTTCAGGACAGCCAAGACTACACAAAGAAACCCTGTCTCAACTGCCCCCCCCCAAAAAAAAAACAAAACAAAACAAAAAAAACATATTCACAACCCAATCTTCCTAATTATTCTAGCTTGACTTTCACTCTTCCTTCCTGGGTTCTACTTCATCATTACTGTGTCAATTATATATTTTCTGGCTAAAGATGTATCTCCAGGAAGTCTAAGTCCCTTTGTAAATTCCCTAGGTTTTTATTAAGTGATCATTATGCACGGATTAAAAATTCAACACAACTCAATTTCCTTGGTCAAACAAGCTGTTGCAGGTCTATCAAATAAGATGCTTGAAGACATGTCTCTAGACTAACAACAGAAAGGCCAAACAAACTAAGAAATATTGTATTTCCTGAGTCTGAATTGCATCTCTCTCTTTTCTTAAATTCCTTTCAGAATCTTATTCAATATGGCATTATTTTCACAGAAAACAGATTAGTTCCTGGGAAGAGATCATCACCCTATTATTAAATAAACAAAATGCAATCATTGAGGTCTTTAAGAAGCAGCTTTCTTCCACATCAGCACCCATGGGATCATTGTGATCCACACTAGGCCTTAGTCTTCATGCTCTTCTCCTCCTCCTCAACCACAGTTGCCACCAATGTATTATATCTGGAATTGTCATGAGCAAGTAAAGTAAAATACAGTCTAAGCATCTCCTTCAAATTCTTTCTTGTATGTTGAACTCTGATACTTCATCCATATCTAAAAATTCTCAGCCTTTGGAAGGTGGAAGCAAGATCAGATGTTCAAGACCAGTTTCTGCTTCATAGCAAGTTTAAGGACAGGCTGGGGTACCTAAGATTGTGTCTCAAAATGAACAATAACAACAAAAAAGAGTCAGCATTTGTTGAATATAGTTAACACAAACCATTAACGCATCAATGCAATTAAAATCATTAATGCAAATTAATGATTTATATGTAGAATAGAGCAAATGCATTTACTGGGATTATTTAATTTAATCCTTACCAGTTTTATGAAAGCATAGCATGATTACTCTGACCTTATAGGTAAGGCACAGCAATGCTAAGTAACTGGCCCAAGATGTAGACACACACACACACACACACACACACCAGAGAACAGTTTGTGGGTACTGGTTTTTTCCTTCTATCACATAGGTTCCAGGGATTGAACTCAGGTCATCAGTCTTGACAGCAAGCCTTTACCCACTGAACCATCTTGCCTACTCCTATACTCTTAATTTCTAATACGAATCACATATCCCTTTAATAAGGTATTCAACTGGAAAAATATTTCATTAGTGTTTTTTTTTTTAAACAATATTTTCATCTTGTGTTTTAATTTCAAAGCTGTGTAATTTCCTTGGGAATCAGTTCTTTGACTTAAGGGCAAGGCAAACATTAGGTCTTTGTGTAGTTATGCTGCCATCATGTGGCAGATACTGTGAACTGCATTAGAGTGACATTCTAGCAAAAAACAAACAAAAAAAAAACAGTTTAGGAGCTGAGGATAGCTACTCTCCAATTACAATCAAAGCTGCTTGTAGGATTGGTGAAAACACACATACATAACTCCAAATAAAAAATATGTGTCCTCAAAATACCAATTTATTTTTTTCATGTGTCCTTAATTTCACCAAAGAAATATACCAAGTGGGAAACTATTCAATTAATATAAATATTTATATTTATAAAATTACTTATTTATGGATATTGCATGAAGTTGCAGTTGAATAACATCAAAAAACACTTTCTATTGTGTATCAGTCAGGGTCATCTAAAGGAATAGAACTAGTAAAATGAACACATATATGTAATTTAATTAGCCTACTCTTGAAGGTACCTTTTAATTAATTGTGTAAGCTTCAGTATTGAACCTTGGCTCTCTATTAAATTGGCTTATGTCAGTAAACTCAGCTTGATCTGGTTTTATGTCCCTTACCATTATTCGTCATGTTAAAATCCATTCCTACACATTCTCCAGATGTCTGCTTGAATAAATTTCAAAATTCATTAAGTTATTTGGGGGTGTATTGCATATCTTTCTGAACCACACATTCTACCTCTTGTCTATGAACCTGCTTAGCCTTGAGTCTAGTTGTAGATGTACAGGCAATGACAGGAGGTCCCTAAGAGACACCAGCATTGTCTTGTCTGGCATCTCATTTATGGAAAATCATTGCCTGCTCCAGAGGCATACAGGCAGGATTAATTCCCCCAGGCAATGGAAGAGAGAATTGGCAGGGGTAGAAGGATGGGGATGAATGTCTGCTGAGAATAGGATGACTACTTCCTCAGTTTGAGTGAGCCCATCAGATTCTGAGTATTCAATGTGCTCAACCTCTTTAGGGTCCTCCCACACATCACTATCCCAAGCCACAGGATTTATGCACATGGCAGTTTGAATCAGAATGCCCCAAATATTTAAATATTTGGTCCCCAGTTCTTGGCAGTGTTTGAGTATGTTTAGTGGGTATGGCCTTGCTGGGGGCAAGCTTTGAGATTTCAAAGCCTCATGCCTCAAGGCAGTCTATTAGACAAGGAGCTAGATAATTAGGTGTCTGTGATTTTAGCCTTACCTTGGTTTAATATTTCCTCAATATGTCCCCATTCCTCCATTTTGGAATAGTAATGTATATTCTATACCATTATGTTGGGAAATAAGTACCTCTTTATTTTACGGGGGTTAGAATTAGGAGACTTTCTTGGATCTCAGAAGAGACTTTGAATTTTCAAACAGTGTTGAGACTGAAGAACTCTGGGAGCTGTTGGAGTTGTACTAAATATATTTTGCATCTGATATGGCTATGAGCCTGTGGAAGCCAGGGAGTAGAATGTGGTGGCTGGAATGAGAAAGGCTCCCACAGGCTCAGGCATTCAAATACTTGATCCACAGTTGGTGGTCCTGTTTGAATGGGTTTAGGGGGTGTGGCCTTGCTGGAAGAAGTATGTCTTTGGAGGGTAGCCTTTGAGGTTGTAAAGCCTCACACTGTTCCCAGCATGCTCTCTTAGCTTCCTTGTTATTATTCAAGATGTGAGCTCTTAGCCGTTCTTGCTTCTATATCTACTTTTTGCTATGATTCCCTGTTATGATGGATGCCAATATATTAAAATATTTTAAGATATTTCAGGGCTTGATCACAAGCCCTGAATCTTTTTTATGAATTAAATTTGTTGTTTAACAATTTCATACATGCATATAATATGTTCTTCTTGCTCTTCCTACTTCTGCACCCAGTATCTCCTTTTTATCTCTACCAGCATCCCCATCACTTTCCAGTACCTTTCCCAGTTCACTCTGTGTTTTGTTTTTGTTTTCTAATAGATTAGTTTTCTAATAGATTAGTTTAACCAGAGCTGTGTGTGTGTGTGTGTGCGTGCGCGCACCCACACATGCATGAGTATGTGAGTAATGGATTGGAACTATCCACTGGAGCCTGGTAAGGCCACTAGTGAGTATACAATAGATGGCAATAACTGCCCCTCTCCCTGAATCAAATGGTTCAATAGTGTGGGGTAGGACTCCCTAAGGTTTTCTTCATCCCTGCTTGACTATTGGTGGGCCTATTCTTCAGCAGTCCTAGGGTAGTATGGAGGATTGCAGTGTCTGCATCTTGCCCAGAAAATGGTAATTTGCAGCCCTTCTTCCTGTCTTCCAGGCCTTACATTGTTTCCTCCCCTCTTACCTATCCAGTTCTTTTGAGCTTTAGAAGGCATTATAGAAATGTGTTGTTTAAGACTGAGCTCTCATCTGTCACATGTTCTCAGCAGGTTATGTAGCCATGAGACTCTGCATTCAGCACCCTTCACTGGCCTCTCAGAATAAGGCTGGGAGTAGCCTTTGCCAATAAGTACAAACATAAATATTTCAAAGCAATTTAATACTATGTCAGTCTAGCTAAACAATAGCATTCAGTTCCTCCACTATTTCTCCTTTTGAGAATTCACTGCTCAAATAAATAACCCAGTTTTGTGTTTTCTTTTAAATCAGACCTTTTTTAAAGCATTTCTATAGTCTAGATATCAATCTTCTGTTGGATGCATAGCTACCTGCTATCTTTTAATATTAAAGATAAATGTTAAATTTTTATAGTAATCAATCTTAATATTAAAGTCTTAATATGAATCTTAAAAATAAGAAATTTATGATGGTAAACATATAACCTTATATTCATAATGATGAGTGTATAAATAGCCTATGTTGCTTAGATAAAACATGCCAAACAATAAAAAAAAAAAAGGAGAAAGATTTGTAGTCCTTGAAAAAAATAAGGAGGCTAAAGTCCTTCTTGGTCATAGATCTTCATGATAATTTCATTAACTTTGGAGTTAGAAAGTAGAAACAGAGTTAGGTGTGATGACACACACCTTCAATGTCAAAATGGTGCAGAAGCAGATGGATGTGTGTGAGTGTGAGGACAGTCTGTTCTATATAGGAGTTGCAGGACAGCCCAAGGCTATGCAGTGAGATGTTATTTCAAAAATAAATAATAAAATTAAAAAGAAAAGAAAGAAAGAAAAAACAAAACGAAATGGAAACAGAACATCAGAAATCCAGCCTGAATGAGGTTAGCAGATATCTAAATTGTATAATCTGAAGCCAACTAAAGGCCTTTCAGTGCCTTGAAATTACCTTTCAAACTGACTTGGCCCACAGTCTACAGATTCTGCCATTAATATTTTTTTTTCTCAAAATTACAACATGATGTCTCTGGCAGTATACTTTTGAAATATCAAAATAAAACATTGCCTGGAAAGATAAGACTCTATAAATCATGACTTTTCAGCACAGATTGATTTGTAAGAATACTTAGTGTCAACAAGAAGCAGTAAATAAGGCCTATAGGGGGACAGGTCAAGTCACAGGTACCCAACAGGACAGAAAAATGGCTGAAAGGCACAGAACTGCTTCGAACAGTCAGTGTGATCTGTTACAGTGGGATGAGGAAGGTGAGTCTAGCCAGCGAAGCCACGTGTCAAAGGAGAACTAGGAAGAAGCCAAATACAAATTTGGACTACTCCAGAATGTTATATAATATTGGTCCTTTCAGCCAAAGTCAAAAATCTAAAAATTACCTAATAAAGAGAAGAAAAAAATAGATTAGATAGAAGAAAGGTTAAAATTACCTAATTTGTTTTCAGGGAACTTGAAAATTGATTACTTAACCATGAATTCTCAATTCAAAATAAAGCAAAAACATAACTTCCTTATGTAGAAATACAAAGTGATTTTGAAATATAAACTACTAATAGTTTAACAGATGATCCATCTCTTCCTGGCCAAAGAGAGGAAAAGTCATATTCTGTTTGCTAAGGTTCTCCCCCCCCCCACCCGGGTTTTATCTTGAAGTGTTCAGAATGGAGTTAAGAAATCCAGAATAGTCTAAATTGATACACTGCAGATTAGGAAAAGGGGCTGTCTCGATTCTTGAAATCTAACTCCATCACTCACCACACTGAGCATTTGAAAGTTAACCAATGATATGAATCTTATGTATATGTCTATCTGAGCATGAATCATCAGGCAGCAATCCTTTGGTACAGTGCACTGCCTTTCAGGCTACATGTTTACCTGCAGCATAATAGGGAACATTGGGAGAGTAACATATTCATCGTCTGATGAGCCAACTATTTCCATGGTTATAAACCTCCTTCACATATAAAGCAAACATTCTGAGATCTCATTTTAAAATCCTCCTGCTTCAGTTCTTATATTTGTAACAAGAAAAGACTTTACAGGATAGTGAGAGAATTAACAGACATGGAGAAATTGTGAGATACAGACCAGCTCTTGGGCAGCTGGTGAGGCTGCTCTTTCCCATAAAGGCCAGAGGACAGCCTGTACCAAGTCCATCTCTTCACTCAGAAGGAACCATTCTCTACAGAAAGGAACAAGGATTTTTTTTTTTTCTAATTTTAAGATAATATTCAGGCCAGGCATTGGTGACATATGCCTTTAATTCCAGCACTGGGGAGTCAGAGGCAAGTGGATCTCTATGGGTTAGAGGCCAGCTTAGTCTACAGAGTAAGTTTCAGGACAGCTAGAACTGTTCCACAGAGAAACCCTGTCTCAGGAAAGAGGAAGAAAGAAAGAAAGAAAGAAAGAAAGAAAGAAAGAAAGAAAGAAAGGAAGGAAGGAAGGAAGGAAGGAAGGAAGGAAAGAAGGAAGGAAGGAAGGAAGGAAGGAAGGAAGGAAGGGAGAAAGAAAAATTTGAAAGTGGGGTACAGCAAAATACTGCTTTCCAGGCATGACAAGGCTGTTATATTCATGAACTCACAGGGATAGTGACTATGTCCACAGAACCTGCGAAAGAACAGGCCAACCAAACTCCCCCCCCCCCCCAGCTGAAGAGCTGCTAGTGAAAGACCTAAAAAGTAATGTTAATGATGGACTAACCTAGAACCAATATCTGTTCCTTGGAATTTGCTAGCTTCCTCTCACAAGGCCCTGAGATAAGAGGAATTCACACTGCCCCTCCTTTCCTGTGAGTCAACAGGTGGTAAATAAGGTCAAGAGATAACTGTAACTCTGGTTTGCCCAGACAAGATTAATTAACACACCTGAAGCCCTAAGGTCTGCTGACCCTAATAGCGAGACCATCCGGCCTCCAAGGGTCACGTACTCAATGGACAGAGGGTCCCACCCCCCTCCCTAAGCTTGTGGGTTTGCCTTTAAAAACACCTGGGCCCAAGGGAGGGGGCTTCTCCCTAGCCTGCGTGCTGGAGGAGCCCGTTTGCGCAAACGTTTCCTGTTCATTAAAGCCTCTTGCGTTTTGCAGCAACTGGACATTTTGGGGTCTCGTCCGGGATTTGGTCGACCCCCCCCCCAGACCCAATTCCATTGCCAGTTGGAGGTAAGAAAGAGCTCTCAACCTATATGTTTGATGTATGTCTGATGCTTCTGATGTTACGTGTTTTGACTCGAATGAATCTGTGCTTGGCCTGCACAGAACTTGTATGTTATGTGTTTTTGACTCGAGTATTTGAATCTGTGCCTGTGCCTGGCCTGTACAGGACTTGTATAGGACCACAGGGGGAGACAGACGTGTCCTGAGACCCTTGGTCCTGCCCTGGACGAAAGTCCGGGGTTGTTTGGAGGAGGGAAGGAGACGAAGTTTCTCTTCTCCAGGGGACGGACGGCCTCTGGACTTGCTTCCCTCCCACTTTGTAACTTTGGTTTGGGCGCCGTTTGTCTACTGCGCGGATTTGTCCTCTTTGTCGGATTGTTCTGTGTTTTTGTGTCCTTCTGTTCCTACTGTTTGTGTCCATTTCTACTCTCCCCATGGGTGAACAACTAACTACCCCACCTAAGTTTGACTTTAGATTCAACAGTTTCTGCTCGAGGCTAGAAAAATATCCCTGGAGCTGATGGGCGGCCAGCGCAGCTAGAAAATGAGACTGACTTGGTATTCCTTTTGACTCGCCCCAGTTGGAACTTCAACACTGCTAAAGGTAGGGAGAGCTTAAAAATCTATCGCCAGGCTCTGGTGGCAGGTCTCCGAGGTGCCGCGAGACGGCCCACCAATTTGGCTAAGGTAAAGAGAGCACTTTTTGACTCTACTTCAGAAGCCCAGAGAGCTTTGATGGCTCTGGTCTTCATGGGGAAATTGGGCCACAGATATTAGGAAGAAACTCCAGAGACTGGAAGGGTTAAGAGACAGAGAGCAGAGAAAAAGAGTGACAAAAGATAGAAAAGAATTTGACTAAAATATCTTGGCCACAATGGTTAAAAAAATAGAGAGAGAGAGAGACAAAAAGTTAAAAAATTTAAAACAGGCTAGGGAACCTGGGCAACAGGACCCCACTCGACAAGGAGGATCAATGTGCATATTGTAAAGCAAATGGATAAAATTAAAGGGAGACGGGGTTTGGACCTCCTCCCGAGCCCAAGGTAATTCATGGACAACCCGAAGAACAGTGGACCTTGGCGTGGGCTGGGTACCCCACTTGTTCGAGGTTACATCCCACCAGCCAACTGCTTTTTGCCTTTGAATGGAAGGACTCTGACACGTGCAGAACTAGGCAGCTCATCTGGACCCGACTGTCCCAAGGGTTTAAAATTCCCCAACAATGGCCAGGCAAGTAAGAGAATTTCTGGGGACATCTGGGTTTTACAGGCTAAGGAAAAATTCTCCTGAACCCCAGAACATCAGGAGACATTTGATGCCATTAAGAAGGCCCAGTTGAAAGCACCCGCTCTAAGCCTTTTGATGTAACTAACTTTTTACCCTTTATGTGGACAAGTGTAAGGGGGTCGCCTGGAGAGTTTTGACCAAATCCCTAGGGCCGTGGAACAGACCAGTTGCTTATCTGCCAAAGAAACTTGATCCTGTAGCCAGGGGAGGGCCTGGCTGTCTAAAAGCTATCGCTGCTGACAAGTTGACTTTGGGGCATAAAGCAACTATAATAGCCCCCATGCATTGGAGAGCATTGTCCGGCAGCCGCCGACTGATGATGACCAACGCCCGCGTGACTCACCACCAAAGCCTGCTTCTCACTGAGAGACTTAGGGGATTGTGTTCGCTCCACCAGCCAGCCTCATCCTTCCACTCTTCTGCCTGAGGAAACTGGTGAACAAGGACTCCTGACTGCCATTAATTGTTGGTTAAAGAGACTGGAGTTTGCAAAGATCTTAAGGATATCCTGCTGGCTGGGGAGATGTTGACTGGTTCACTGCTGGGAGCGGTTACATTGTAAAAGGTAAAAAAAAAAAAGGGCTGGGGCGATGGTACTGCTAGACAAAGAGAAGTCCATAAACATTAACAGGCAGCAAGTATGCTTTTTCATCTGTTCATGTGCTTGGGACTGTCTCAACCGTGTGGGTAAAAAAAAAAAAAAAAAAAAAAAAAATACTAAAGAAAATTTCCCGAAGATTTAAAATACCTAAGGTAGTAACAGACAATGGTCCAGCTTTTTGTTCCCCAGGTAAATCAGTCACTGGCCAAGATATTGGGGATTGATTAAAATTGCATTGTGCATACAGACCCCAAAGCTCAGGTAGAAAGCATAAATAAAACCATTGAGGAGACCTTCACTAAATTGACCGCGGAGACTGGCGTTAATGATCAGATAGCTCTCCTACCCTTTATGCTTTTCAGGGTTAGAAACACCCCTGGACTGTTTGGGCTGAGCCCCTGTAAATGGCTCTGTGGGGGCCCTCCACTGGTGGAAATTACCTCTGTACATAGTGCTGATGTGCTGTTTTCTTAAGCCTCTGTCTGCTAGGCTTAAGGTGCTCGAGTGGGTGAGACAGTGAGCATGGAAGCAACTCTGACAACTCTGAGAAGAGACCTGCAACTCTGACAACTCTGAGAGACCTACGCGGCGGGAGACTTGGAAGTTTTACATCACTTCCAAGTTGGAGATCCAAGATTACATTAGATGTCACCGCACAGAAACCTTGAGACTCCAGTCCTCCTCCTCTGGACCCACCCCCACGCCACTCCAAGTTATAGGACCCAGGGACAGCCTCTTAAAACTGCCCATTTTTATTTTTCTCTTGTTGCTTACTATTGAAAAAATTGTTACTTTTGTTATGACTTTTGTTACGAGTGCTGTCCAGAGTATGGTGCTTAGATAGCAGTACAAGAGCCTCTGGAGCCAAGAGGAGGCTGCTTCTTAATTCCATAGTTATAAGATTAAAACTATTGACAAGAGAAAAAGGGGGGAATGAAAGACCTAAAAAGTAATGTTAATGATGGACTAACCTAGAAACCAATATCTGTTCCTTGGAATTTGCTAGCTTCCTCTCACAAGGCCCTGAGATAAGAGGAATTCACACTGCCCCTCCTTTCCTGTGAGTCAACAGGTGGTAAATAGGGTCAAGAGATAACTGTAACTCTGGTTTGCCCAGACAAGATTAATTAACACACCTGAAGCCCTAAGGTCTGCTGACCCTAATAGCGAGACCATCCGGCCTCCAAGGGTCACGTACTCAATGGACAGAGGGTCCCACCCCCTCCCTAAGCTTGTGGGTTTGCCTTTAAAAACACCTGGGCCCAAGGGAGGGGGCTTCTCTCTAACCTGCATGCTGGAGGAGCCCGTTTGCGCAAACGTTTCCTGTTCATTAAAGCCTCTTGCGTTTTGCAGCAACTGGACTGGACATTGAGTTCTTGGGGTATCGACCGAACCTGGAAGACTCCTCATTCTGAGGGTCTTACACTAGAAACTGATTGCCTGTGGGGCCAGTGCCAGTATGCTTCCAGGATGTGATCCCCAATAGGCTGCTCATGCTCCAGTGGATGGCACTATGTACACACTGTCGGCACTAAGTGGATCCATGGCTTTAAAAAAGAATACCAGAAATAGTGAGGGAAAAGTGATGGGGGGGATATGAGAGGAACTGGAGGGGAGGGAATGGGGTTGGCCTTTATTAATACAATTCTACACATGTCTGAAATTTTAAAACAAACTTTAAAAGGTAAAAAACTAAATAAATGAATATAAAATTATTAAAGTTGAAAGTTTGAGTTCCAACTGTGCTTGTTATTAATTAAATATGACTCAAGTGTTGCCTAATGAAACATCAAAATAGTATTACTAAGTTAAATCCCAGAACAACTTCATTATTCCTCTAAGAAAAGTTTTCTTCATCTTGCTCAGAATGCTTACCAAATGCTCTGGGGACTAACCTTGGATTAAAAAGGCAGGTGGGCAAGACAATCTCTCCTTTCTATGACTACACCTTCATCCCTCACACCTGCAAATGAATGGTATTTATAGATAAAGCTGCTCAGCTAATTCAGACAAGAGGATTAGGAGCTGCCAATCAAGCAAGGGGTTTGTGTGAACTGATAAAACAGGTTCTGGCAAAGCACTAAAGTCTCTCAGTCTCCCATGCTTTATTCTTTATTAGTAGGAGGGAAGAAAGAACGGAAATGGTGTCCTTTTTCTCCACATTAGAACAGAAAATGCCAGCCTGATGTTAAATAAATGCATTGCACCTACAAAGCTTTGTAGATTATACAGGGAATGGATGTAGTTTGTGCACCTAGATTTTAGAAACCTCACTAACGAGTTGCATGGTGCTTCCAACTGCGTCTAAAGTAAATTACACTCGTAACTGTAACAACTTGCTTTTTTTTACATTCATCTATTTATTTTACATCCCAGCCACAGCCTCCCTCACGCCAGTCTCTCCTCCCCAGTCCCACCCTTTCCTCCAGTACACCTCCCCCTCCCCCCTACACCCTCCCTACTCCCCCCAATCCCCTCATCATCCACATCCAAGAGTAGATTATTCATTTAAATTCCAGTCCATCTTTCTATGTATTTGGAACATCTGATCTAAGGTACTGTACTTTATACACATTATATGCCACAGCAGCATGTCCCCAGCCTCCTCACAGAGGTTTGAGCCCAGTGAACATAATCACTGTCTTGTTGGCCACCTGTTGGGAGTTTCCATCCCCTCTGCTTCCCTTGCCTTCACTCTCACAATAACCATTAAGTAATGCCTTTGGCCTCTGTCTCTAGGATTCATCCATTCATTCTGTTCTACCCCTAGCCTCTGCCCCTTGCTAAGTAGTTGCCTTTCCACTAAATCATCCACACAGTGTTTTAACTATTCTCACCAATTCTCAGTTTCTAAGTGCACTTTCCACATTCTTTTTTTTAAATTTTTCTAAAAATGTATTCTTCTCTCATATATTAATTACATCCTGACTGCAGTTTCCCCTCCCTCCTCTCCTCCCAGTCCCCCCACCTCCCACCTCATCCACTCCTCCTAGGCCTCCCAGGAAATCAACCAAACATGGCATATCAAGTTACAATAAGACTAGGAACATCCCCTCATGTTAAGGCTGGACAAGGCAACCAATAGGAGGAAAAGGGTCCCAAAAGAAGGCAAAACAGTCAAAGACAGCCCCCACTCCTTCTGTTAGGAGTCCCACAAGAAGACTAAGCTACACTACCGTAACATATATGTAGAGGTCTATGTCAGACTAGGCCCCCTGGTTGGGGGTTCAGTCTCTGTGAGGCCCTATGAGCCCAGGTTAGTGAATTCTGTGAGTTTTCTTGTGATGCCCTTGACAGCTCTGGCTCCTATAATCCTTCTTTCTCTCTTCCCCAGGGTTCCCTCCACCTAATGTTTGGCTGTGGGTCTGTGCATCTGCTCTGATTGTAAGACCCTCAGAATGAGGAGTCTTCCAGGTTCGGTCGATACCCCAAGAACTCAATGTCCAGTCCAGTTGCTGCAAAACGCAAGAGGCTTTAATGAACAGGAAACGTTTGCGCAAACGGGCTCCTCCAGCACGCAGGCTAGGGAGAAGCCCCCTCCCTTGGGCCCAGGTGTTTTTAAAGGCAAATCCACAAGCTTAGGGAGGGGGTTGGACCCTCTGTCCATTGAGTACGTGACCCTTGGAGGCCGGATGGTCTCGCTATTAGGGTCAGCAGACCTTAGGGCTTCAGGTGTGTTAATTAATCTTGTCTGGGCAAACCAGAGTTACAGCTATCTCTTGACCCTATTTACCACCTGTTGACTCACAGGAAAGGAGGGGCAGTGTGAATTCTTCTTATCTCAGGGCCTTGTGAGAGGAAGCTAGCAAATTCCAAGGAACAGATATTGGTTTCTAGGTTAGTCCATCATTAACATTACTTTTTATGTCTTTCATGATCAGTTGTTGGATGAAGCCTCTCTGGCTAGGCTCCTGCCTACAAGCATAGCAGAATAGCATTAGGAATAATTTCACTGACTTTTTTTTTTTTTTTTTTTTTCCAGTCATGTTTGGTTCTATCCTAGGCTATCCAGGCTCTGGGTTCTGGTCCTGCAGGCATTGTTAGATATGGGCTCCCTGTCACAGCACATTTTATAGGCAGGACAAATTGTAGGTTGAAAAGTTTGTGACTGGGTTGGAGAACCAATCCCTCTACTGGAAGTCTTGCCTGGTTATAGGAGATGGCCAGTTCAAGTCTGTATCCCCCTTTACTAGTAGTCTTAGCTAGGGTCACCCTCATAGATTCCTGACAGTTTCTATTGCACCAGGTTTCTAGATCATTCTTGAAATAGCCCCCAGATTCCAGTTGTCTTCCCCAGTACTCTCTCCAATTCCTCCTGTTCCTCTTATCATGAAGGAATGTTACATTTTCTCAAAGGATTTTTCGGCATCTAATGAGATGGTCAGGTTCTTTCTTTCCTTCTTTTCTTCCTCCCTTCTTCCCTCCCTCCCTCCTTACTTCTTTCCTTCCTTCCTTTCTTTGCAGGTTTTCTCTATTTAGCCCTGACTATCCTGGAACACTCTGTAAATCAGTCTGGCCTCAAACTCACAGAGATCTACTTGCCTCTGCCTCCTGAGTGTTGGGGTTAGAAGTGTGTGCCACCATGTTTGGCATACTTTAAACATTCTTATGATACTTTTCTAAATAATAAAATTTGTCAGCAAGGCAGAGAAGAAACTAGGCCATTCATGTGTACTCATGCCATGCCATGAATGTTTATTTTGCAGGAGTTAGTTCTTTCCTTTGACCACATGGGTTTGAGGGGCCAAATTCGTATCAGTAGGCTTGGCAGCAGGTGCCTTTTCCTGCTAAGCCACCTCTCAGTCCTTTCAGTCTTGCTTTCCAATAGATGTATCTGCAAAGAGGATTCGCTGGCCATACTGTATGCCCAACATCTCTGGATGTTATGTACAAGAGCCCTAGCTTCTACTTAAAATTTTGCCAGGTCTAGACCATCCTTTCTCTCTTCTCTCTATAGTAGCATAGAACTCAATTCAGGTACTGTGTTCTCCACTGTCTCTAAACAGCAGCATGATATTTCCTAAAACTCAGATTGGATACTTTTTTCTCCGCCTGTTTTTATTTGAGCTATACTCCAAATTGGGAAGTTTATCACCACATCCAATATTCTTACATTTGCACCTCTGAAAGAGCATTTCTTTCACACAAACATTTGTTTCCTCACAAAATTCTAGGTCCAAATACTATTTTGTTTTTAACTTGATACTCCCACAATCCTCTAGTAGTATGTGTGTGTATTACCCATTTGGAGCTCATGTTTACCAAAATTAAACACTACCTTTAAAAGAGTGCTTTATTATATACTAGTCTTTATCGTGACTACTTTATAATATGTTGAATCAGTTTCCAAAACAAATCTACCACCTGGAGAAGATTGGCTACATGAAGTAACAAATGCCCTAAGAAAGGAAGCCTCTTATCTTAGGGTCAGTGCTAGTCTGGAGTGAGATTAGAGCCAAGGTCTTTCATTAGTCATAGCTGCTGTCCTCCCCCAAGTCACTAGATAGTCTTTAATGTTTGAATTGATGTTCAACTATACATACACAAAGACCAAGGGAGCAACAGATACCTGTTAAAAGGCTGCCACACAAATACTGACCATGAAACACAGGAAGCTTTAGATGCCAGTGCCTAAAGAGTAATACGGTTAGAATACATGTTTAAAGGCTAATAGCTCATGAAACGATCTTTGAGATTCAATGAAATCAAATGCATGAAATGCTTACTCCAATACATGAAGTATTTCTGAATAGTTTAGAAGCTATAATCAGACTTATCTCCGATCATAAAACCTGAGGGCAAGCAGGTAGCCTCTAAATTCATGGTGGTTTGATGGCTCATATAAGAAATATTGTTTTAAAACTTAAATATAAATTTAATAAACATATAAAGGACTTGTTAGTATATCTATTATGCATAGAAAATATAAGAAGATTAACACTTAATTGAGAAAAATGTTGGATTAAAAAAAGAAATTAAAAGGAAGGACACAACTGCTCCTAGGTGGAAAAAGAAAATTTATTGCAGATAAAATGGAGAGCACAGCCAAAGGCTGGGAGAGTACAGAGTGGACATGACCCGAGCCATGTGAGGAGAGGGGGAGGGAAGGGACAGGGCAGAGAAGGGAACAAGGTGTAGCAGCC
This sequence comes from Phodopus roborovskii, assembly GCF_943737965.1. Classification (NCBI taxonomy): domain Eukaryota; kingdom Metazoa; phylum Chordata; class Mammalia; order Rodentia; family Cricetidae; genus Phodopus; species Phodopus roborovskii. The sequence continues at coordinate 22,493,963 of NW_026126433.1, forward strand.
AACAGGGAAAAGGTTTTAAAAAGTGGGGAAGCAGGTAACCAAAATGGCTGGATTCTATAGGAAAGGGCCTCTGGGGGAAGGGCAGCCCAGCCCCTGGGCTGGAGAGTTCAGGGAAGAGTGTGGGTATGCCAGCCATACATTGTAAGGGACTGAGAGACACTGGGAGAACCTGGCAACCAGGTCCACTTTGATATGCTAAATAGGCACCTCCACCATTTGTCCCAGGAGTTAAGACTTAACTCTTATGAATGATGGCTTCAGTAATGACATCCTTGGTTTTTTTTGTTTGTTTGTTTTGTTTTGTTTCTAAAATGGGTGGCAAGACCTCCCTTAAGACATTTCTTCTTAGGCTTAGGTGGGACTAGAGTACTGGGTGTTGTAGAATTGGACGAGGAAGTTGGTCCAACAACAATAACCACAATAGCTACCAATCACTGAGCAAGAATATGCTAGACACTGGATAACACAGTAGCATTCATCTGAATCACCACATTCTCATGTAGATTTTTGGTTGTTATTATTATTATTGAAAAGATGGCATGTGAAGCAGTTGACTAACTTGGTCAAATCATACAGTTCTAAGGGACATGTGCAGAATGTAAGTATTCATCTGTCAAACTCCAAGGCCCCACTTCTTAAACACTTGAGCTGCCTTCACTGAGTCTGTAACAGACTGCTGCTTTGCTTTTTTTCTTTTACAAGGAGGATTTGTGTGTGTGTGTGTGTGTGTGTGTGTGTGTGTGTGTGTGTGTGTGTGTGTGTGATTCATTATAAATACTAGCTTTAAAAAAACTCATTCAAAAAAAAAAACACTCATTGTCTAGGCAATCCAACTTATTTGAACAAAAGAGCAGACATAAACAAATTATAATTTATGTAGTCTGGATCTCAATACCATAAAACCAGAGGGCTTAGTCTTCATTTATCTATCCACAGAGTCCTTTCCTCTAATGGTCTGAAACCAGCAATGACATCATTGGGGGTAGACATACTTCATACCATATGAATGCATGGTGATGTATCATCTTTTCTCTTGCTTTATGAAAAGGTCATAAGGGCAATGCATCAAATGAGTTCTTTTTTGGGAATTCAGATGAGCCACACTGTCTGGTTTCACAACCACCTACATATTTGCATTGACCCTCACTCAGTGCTTCTCTTTTGCTCATTTGCTATTGCTGCCTCATTTAAAGTCTGCCTTCTCAGTTTTAAAAAATCCTTATAAACAAGGGGTCACTTGACCCCCTCCTTTAAGAGAATTTACAGTTTAAATATTTATGTTGGACATACTCACTGAACAAAGAATGTATACAATCAAGGGAAGCATTTAGGCTTTACCATAACTAGCTTAGAAACCTCTTTTCTCTGCCAGAAACATGACACAGAAAGCAGAGATTTAATTTAATATGATAGCAATTTAAGGGGCCCAGCATCTGGTGATAGGTATTATAGATTGGATGCCAAATTAAGTATTCTGAAATTGAAATAACTTTTATTCATAACTAACTTTCAACTATTCATAAAATATGAAGTTAGTTTCATTGTTTTGTCAAACATCTCAAATGCCATTTCTCAGTTATTAGTGACTTCACACTCTAGGGATGCCCATTAGAGACATCTTCTTACATGCTTTGAGGTGTGATGGTTTTGTGTCGCCACCCTTCTGTCTTTTTTAATGCCGTGTTTCCAATTCTTTGGATAGACCTGACGAAAAAGTCTAGTTATTCTAAGGAATTAGGCATCTCAAGTAAAGCATCTATATGTTCTCACACATTCCATCCTAAAATATTTGAGGAAAATGTTTAAGTTAACCTCAATTAGAACATTGCAAAATGACACCACGTTCTATTAAGCTGTACATGGGAATGAGGGAGTAGTCTTCTTGTTAGAAACAGATATGATGAAGTTTGCTTATATACCCAGGTACTTTTTTAACCAGCTAAGAAAAAAAATGCTTCTCTTAATCAAACATCAAAAGTGGTGTACATCATCTTTCTTGTTATTAGAATCAAGCCCTCAGTTTAATTAAAACTACCATTTTGGTCTGTCAAGAAGTAACAAAAGAAAAGACCCAACATGGCAGATGACATGCAGACACCAGCTAGACTTTCTAGAGAATAAACTGGTTTAATAAAAATAAAAATTAAAAAATAAATTGGGTAACAACTATCGTAGAAGGTGAGTGACAGCTGAAAGAATCTCTAATTTAATCACAGTGTAAAACAGGAAACTGCAGAAAAGAACAGGAAAAACAATGCCCATCTTGAAAGGATTGGTAGTTCTGAAGGGTTCTCTGTTACATCGGGAATAAGAGGGGAGAAGAGGATTAGGAGGTGGTGGAGGAGCAGGTTAAAGGGAGGAGGGCATACCAGAATGGAAGATGCTGCTGGGAAAAGACTCTTCTCAGAACCAGAGCAGCAGCTAGCCATAAAAATTACAACAGTGATTCAATGTTATTCTAAAGTCAGCTTAACAGCTCAGATTCTCGGTGAACTACACTGTTGTGAAAGTCAGAGCAAGTGTTAAAGGACTGACACACTGAAAATGGGCTGGCAGTGTACATCTATACTGTGAGGAAGTCACTGCATCAGGACCATACAGCATTCAGTGAGGTAGAAGCCTGGACAAAGCCATAGTCTTCAGAGGAATTCTGACTACAAGCAGTAAGCTAGACATCAGAAAGAACCACACAGAATTTACCAGATTCCAGAAGTAATGCTCACAGATGGGATCAGCATGCATGACCTACACTACGAAAGGCTATCCACTGACAAGGCCAGCATATGTGAGCCATCTTGACCTTGCAAAGGAGTGCCGATATGCAAGAACAGCATTTGAAACTGAACCCCCAAAGAACCACCTAAAGGTGTAACCAACATCTGTGATCCTGATGCATGAAGGACCACCCACTAACAAGAGCAGCATCCAGGTCCTGACTTCAGGAGCCTGGGAAGGAATACCAAGAGAATCGAAGCTGCAAGCAGTGAGTAGGCATGACTGTATCCAGTCTCTACACATCCACTTTTCTCCTCCTTACGCTGAGACTCTTATTTAATATCTGCACCCTACCCTGTCCAGGTCTTTCTTTGCCTTCCCCTTTTCATTTCCTTTTTCTTCACACTCTTTTCTTTCCATTCTCGATTCCTTTCTAATGATAATTAAAGAAGCTTTCCCAGGTAACATAGCCTTACCTGATTTGTGGAACCCCCATGTCTCAGCCTCCTGAGACCTAAGACTCCTTTGGGTTATCTAAAGAAATTTCTTTACCTTTGTCTTTTTATTTTATCTTTAGCCAAAGCTGCATCATTCCCCCTCATCTTATCATTCCCTCTTCTATTTATTTACCCCATCTCTAGTTTTTACTACCAGTTTAATACTGACCCCTAGTCTCACTTTGTTGCTCTCCTTTCCTCCCATACTCACAGCAACTCATATGCTAATGCACACTATCAGTGTTAGTTTGTTTTGTAAATTGGTTGACTTTTAAAGGGTGATTGTTTTGATTTTATGTTATTCTACTATTACTATATGTTCATTGGCCTACCCAGTGGTAGTGATTGTTTTTATAGACAGAATTCTACCTTCAGGAGAGTATGAGAGACAGTCTGGTGCTCCAAATATAAGCCTAACAAAGAGAATGACACTTAAACTGTATTGCAAACTAGTCCCTTTTGAACATTGGAAACACTTTTACTGAAAGAATAAGGCTGATAGGGGAAAAAAAAAAAATCAAACCAACAAATCAAATCCAATACCAAATACCCAAGTCCTAATATGAAAGCACAAGAGACATGAAAAACCAAGGCAGTGGGATTCTCCAAAAATGACCAATCTCACAGTAATTCCCTCCAGTGAGAGTAAACAAAGTGAAACCCTAAATAATGATTAAAATTATGTTTAAAGAAATCAAAGAGAAGCCAAATAAAATCTTGAACAGATTCCAAGAAAGCAAAAATAAACAGCTAAATGAAATAAGGACAACACAAGATATGAAACTGGGATTCAACAAAGACATTGAAATACTGAAAATAAAGCTGAAATACTGGATATGAAAATTGCAATGCACCAAATAGAGCCCTTACCAACAGAAAGGACCAAGGGGAGAACAAGGTGAAGGAATGAAAACATTCAGATACAACAGAGATGAGTTAATAGGATGGTACAAACAGAACATTCATAGCCTTTGGGACACTATGACATCATGACCAAACCGCAAAAATTTGACACAGAATTAGAAAAATTTTATACTTAAAGGTCAAGGAAATATTGTCAAGAATATCATGCAGAAAATTGCCCAGATCTGGGAAGAAATGTCCTTATAGGTACAGCAGGCTTTGAGAACACCAAACAGACAAGACCTTCATTGCATTATAAGTAAACCACTAAGTATACAGAACAAAGAAGGGATATTGAAAATGGGGAGAAACATCAACTGCATACAAAGGCAGGCCCATCAGAATAACTGAAACTTTAAAAGCCAGGAAGACCTAAAAGATGTTTTTCAAGTTCCGAAAGACAAAAACTACCAACCTATACTGCAAAACTATTTGTCATAATTGAAAAAGAAACAAAACTTTCCATGATAAAAACTAAAAAAAAAAAAAAATTGATAAAAACAAGCTACTAAGACAGACCTATAGAAGATATGTGAAAGACACCTTTGGACAGAAGAGAAAAAGTCTATCTAATACCACAGGAAGGAATGAACCATGCTAAATAATAGTTAAAAAGACAAGAGAGCGAAGCAGTGGCAGTGCATGCCTTTAATCTCAGCAATTGGGAGACAGAGACAGACAGATCTCTATGAATTCGAGGCCAACCCTCGAGTGAGTTCCAGGACAGGCTCCAAAGCTATAGAGAAAACCTGTCTCAAAAACTCAAAAACTCAAAAAAAAAAAAAAAAAAAAAAAAAAAAAAAAAAAAAAAAAGAAAAAAAAAAAAAAAGAAAAAGAAAGAAAAGAAAAAGAAAAAAGAAAGAGAAAGAGAAAGAAAAAGAAAAACAGTAGAGAAGAGAAAAGGAACGCATTACAAAGTCAACAAATAACAGGAATTAATATACACATTGGTAATTCTCAGTTCGATTCAGGAACCAGAGACAGACTGCATTACAAAATAGGATCCAACTGTTTGTTGTTCCAAAGAATCTTGCCTTATCAGAAAAGACAGCCATTAGCCTAGAGTGAAGGCAAAAAATATGCCAAGAACATGAAACTAGGAAACAAGCAGATGGTGGTGTTCAAATACCTGACAAAAATAGACTTTGAATCAAATCAGAAGAGATAAAGTAGGTTAATTCATGCTGATTAAGGCAACAATTCATTAAGAGAATGTCACAATTTTAAATATGCATGCATCAAACACAGATGCACCCAATTTCATACTATACTGCGAAGTGTAAAGATTCAGATTACCAACACAGTAATAGAGGGCAATAGAGGGCAACTTCAATAACCCCCTATCAGTTCACAGGTCATGTTGACAAAAATAAGCAGAGAAACATTAGGTGGCATTGTTGTAAGCCATGTTCAGGGGCTTCTATTTGGTCCAGCCAACTTGTCCAGTCCGTATCTGAGAGGGGGAGTGTGGGTTGAAGAAGGGAAGTCAACACAAGTGGTAACCAAGTGCTTTTTTTTTTTTCTATATGACAGCTATTCCATAGAAAGGAAATCATGGGCAATATAATGTTGTCCTTGTATTCTTTTCTTTTTTCCTTTCTTTATCTTTCTTCTTTCCATCCTTCTTTTTTTCCTTTCTTTTTGAGACAGGTTCTTAATATGAACTCCAGACCTTAGTTTGGAATCCCATGCCTCCTTTTCCTGAGTGCTAGGATTATAGGCCTGTGACACCCTATTTGGATTCATGTGGTAGGCTTTCATTATGTACAGACATTTGTTCACTCCTTATGAGAGCCACTGAATCAAGCATATCATACCTGTTCTGAAGTCTCTCCAGTAAATAAGTCCCATTGAAGGGACAGGAAAAAAATAACAGTAATTAAGAGCACTTGCTGCTCTTGCAGAAGACTGATATTTGATTCCCGTATTCCACATGGTAGCTTATAATCAACATCAACACCAGGTCCAAGGGATCAGATGCCCTCATCTGGCTCCCTGCAGGAACCCAGCATGCATATGGTTCACATGTATACATGCAACCAAACACTGATACACACCCAAAGTCTGGCTTTAATCCCCAGATTCTACACACACACACACACACACGGAGGGGGAGAGAAAGATGAGGGATGGAGGGGATGAGTGTATCACTTGTTCAATAAGTTATTAATGAAATGAAAGTAGTGACCTCTTCAGATAGGACCTACGATGTACCAACTAACTTCCTGAAATGTGAAGTTTGCCTTATGCTATAAAAAAGAGTGAATAAATGCCCAATTAACTTAGAAAAACAAAACTTAACTATTAGAATATTCTAATACACTACTAGTCATCATTACATAGTACAAGTTTCTATTTAGAGATTTTGGGCAGCATTGTATATAATTACACATTATATGATTATAAAAATAGATGTTTTCATATTAATTACCATTGATATTATAAATTTTGCTCTGTGGCTAATTAAACTTTTAAACTTTAAGCTTAGAGAAATTTAAATTTCTGACTTGAAAAAGTTGTATGAGACATTTGGCTATGAGGACTAAAGATATTAAGAAAAGATGGCAAGATGCATGCCTTCATAAACTTTGCCTAAATTCCTAAAAGTCATTTTAAAAAAACAGCAGGAATGAGAATTTTAGTAATGAAAAAAATAAAAGTAAAACCAACTGTAATGAGAAGGAATGGAAAGGAGAAAATACCAAGTAAACTTTAGCAGCTGGGAAACCATAAACCAAAGATGGCTTACCCCACATGGCAAGGTTCCATTAATAGCTGTCAGCCATAGATAAGGAGCCTCCACCACAAGGCTCAGGGAACATGGTGGCAGAGGGGCAGGAGTGACTTAGGAGCCAGAGGATGGGGAAGAGGGTTGTAAACTCTTGTCTTCCATGCTGGACAGCACACAGGAACTCACAACAACAGGGGCACCTTAGAAAGACCCACTCAGGATCAAGCCAGTTAAAAATTCCAGCATGGAATCTGGAAAGACAGCTCAGTGGTTAAGAGTACACTGGCTGCTCTTCCAGAGAACCTGTGTTTGATTGACAGCACCCACATGTGGACTTACAACTGTCTGCAACTCTGGTTCTAGGGGATGTGAAACACTCCTAGTACTGTTCATATACATACACACACACACACACACACACACACAAAGGGTAAGTGCTGTCTCCTACACATTCAGTGAACCCTATAAACTATAAACTGCTGACTCAGATCAAACTTCTAACTTCTGAAGGCAGTATGTTCTTCTAGTAAGCTTCCTCTTGCAAAAGGCAAGTAGTTGATTATGTGCCATCTAATAAACTTCTGGTTTCTTTTTAAAATGACATATGAAAGAGTACTGACATGATCAACAGTGGAACAAGAAAGAACTTAGAAAAAGAGATAAAATGTAGAGAGGACACAATCAGAGGGGTGTATTAGTGTTACTGAAGAGCGATCAAGCTTTTTGGAATTTTGATTCAAAAAAGTAAAGACTTACACTGATTTCAGAATAGAAAACTTTTCAGGGAACAAAAAGGAAGAAATTAGCTGGTTAGTGAATTCAAAGGGGAAAAAATGTATCATGGCAGATAACATTGAGAATACTTAATACACATTTGAGGGATATTTAATGACCAGGAAAAATGAATATTTTAGTTGTTTAGAAAATGGTAAGAAATTCCTGAAAATAGATATCAAATACTAGAAAGGTATTTTCTCAAATGACGAAAAAAAAAAAAAGAGGTGGACAGACTGTAATAAACACAGGGCTTGCAGTTCTTTATATTTTAGTTAGTTTGTTTTGTTCTGCAATCAACAAATACTCTTTGCTAATTCTCTTATGGCAATCCTCTTACATGTTCAGAGCTATTTCTGCAAGGGTCATCAATATCCAGGAATCTTAAAGCTAAGCTCAAACTGGCCCAAGTTCAAAGGACTTCAGTGGACAGCGATTCTCGTCCACTGGGAATAATCTAGGACACCAGGCACAGAGATCCAAACCGTGAGTCTACAAGTAATGTCGATAATGTATTTTTAAAAATTTGTCTTGGGGGAAAGAATTATGATTTCAGTGTTTATATGCTTCTGAGTTCTTTTAAAATAGTTCCAGCTAACATCAAGTACACTATAAAGGCAATTACATGGTTTATGTTTTTCCCTCTTAAAGTCCTTTATATTGTCATCTCTGCTAATCAAAGTTCAGATTAAACACAAAACTGTGAATCTGATCTTCTATGTACTTAATATAAATCCTCAAATAGAGAATTAATTCTTTAAATTCCTCAGTTCTTCTTTGAGTGCAAGAACTGAAGGAGTAAATGATGATTCCTTTCCCTTTGTGTTTGAGAGTTTGGCTCTCAGCCTGTAAAAGGGAGATTTCACTCAATCTTAAAGCTTTTGAACCTCTACATTTAGCAGTGTGTGTTAAGGCTTTTTAATAAAAGTATACATTTCAGGTTGGTTTTATTTTTTTAACTTTAAAGTGGAGATAAAAATCTATACTTCAAATGACTAGTACTTTGAAGAGCTAGATATATTTATTTAAACAAATATCGAGAACTTGATGAGACTTGTGAAATTGTGTGAATTTTTTTGGTTGATTTCACTCTCCTACTTTGCTTCCCATGAACATTATCATTACTAACAAATTTTACTATTTGTGTGATGAAAATTAGTGTAGTATGGTTTTTCCCATTGCTTTAAAATGAAGTCATTTTATTTACAAAAACAGCTTTTAGCTACAGTGTTCATTTTAAATATATAGATGCATATACACATATACACACACAGATACACACACACACACACATACCCATTATAGATGATACTTGAAATCACATTAATATATGATTAACTCTGTAGATCATCTAATTCATCATGGCAATTTTTGACAAAGTATTTTGTTCATCAACTGGGCTTTATCAAAGTGAATCATTCATAATACTCACAATAGAATTAAACAATATATACTGGGAGTAAATAAGTTTATCAAAAATAAGTGTAACCAAGAAAGATAGCTGCCCTGATTTTCTTGGACTAGTGTGGCACTTGTATTCTATGCAGGACAACTAAGAGAATGTCTGTAGATTATAAAAGCAAAGCTGATATCTTTTCATTAAACACAAGAATTCAGTTTTCATTCTAAAGCTCATATTTTTTTAAGATTTTTTTTTTTTTTTTTTTTTTTTTTTTTTGCCGATATTACAGGCTGGCAAATATAAAATTGCTACTTGCCATGTATTTCTAGCATACAAGCATCTTACTCCTTTAATCTGCTCAGGCTTGTGTGCTGAAAAGGTAACACTATCTATAGAGTAGGGAAGAAGCTAAGAACACATCACACCTGCTCTGCAACACCTTTTGTCAAAGTCCCCATTACAATTCTCCCATCAGTTGTCACGCACTGTATCTAAAGTCTGTGGATAGTACATAAACTAAGGCTGCACTTCACATGCAAAGAGGAGCACGTTGAAATTGTTGAGTTTCTGCCACTTGCTCAGCTTAGTGTTTTTATTCATTCTCGTGTCTTATATTCCACTCAAGCTTCTAGTAACTGTCTTTAAAGAAAACTCTCATTATGATAACTGTGAAGTGTAAAAGTTGATGTACCTCCAAATTAATAACTAGGATAACTAACGGAGGCAACAACAATCCTGAGTGTCTTTACTTTCTGAGCAAAGCCCTATTGTATTAGTGAAGTGGAATGTAGAAAAGCATACAAATGGCAGATACATGAGGCACTATGACATAATCACAGAAAAGAAAACAAATCACTTGACAAGAAGCAAAATCATAAGTAAGGAAGTCAGTTCATTAGAGAAGGACTGTGTCATCCCCCCAAATCAACATTCTTATTTCCTCTTTGCAATTTCAAGTACATTTTGTTATGTTGTATTTTTCTATTCAAGATTAACCTCCTTATTTTCTCAAATGCTTTACAGCAAATATTCCTTATGAAATACAAATCAAAGTACTGCTATAAAACACCCAATCAGTAATAAAATAGGAGCATATAAAATATTTGAGAGATAAAATGTGTGATATGTGTGTGTATATATATATGTATATATATATATATGTTCATATATATGTGTGTGTGTGTGTGTACATATGCATACAAACATGAGCTTTGATGGGAGAGATAATTAGAAATAAGCAGTACATATATGTATTGACCCTTAAACTTTAGATTTGTTTGACTATATAAATTACTAAATTTAAATCTTTAGGTTTCATTTTTGATTATTCATTGATTAACAAATTAGTTTTTGAACAAAATTTATTATATGACCAATATTAATACAATAGTCATTACATAATTTCTTGCATTTAATACTCATACACTTTTTGAAGTAGATACAATTATTACTATCAGTTTTGTGAATGAAAAACTAAAGCAAACAGAATTTGACTGATTTGCCTAAGGTCACAGAGCTAAGAACTGGCAGAGCTGAACTTAAAATAAGTGTTCAAAGCTTTAATGATCCCCTATGGAAGGCCTCACCCTCCCTGGTGAGGAGGGGGATGGGATGAGGGTCGGTGGGGAACATGGGAGGAGAGAGAGGGAACTGGGATTGATATGTAAAATAAGATTGTTTCTAATTTAAATTTAAGAAAAAAAAAGAGGGGAAAAAATGAGTGTTCACGTGCTACTCATTATGTATACTGCCATTTGAAACATTTAAATGCATGGTCCACAAGGAAGTCAAGTTCTGCCTTTTAGGAAAAGATACATACAAGTAAACCTAGGGTTAATTTTTAAAAATTTACAGATATGAAGCATAAACTCTCCTCTATAATGATGCTAACCTAAGGGCACACTCTTAGCTAGTCCTATATCTTTCAGGAAATTATGGCTTTGGGGAACAACTACCTCCATCTTTACCATTTGAAAGAAGAGTTCTCCACAGACCCAGCCATTTTCATATGATCTGACATAGTATCTTCAGGCCTATCTCACATGAAATGATCCAACAACTTCTTTTACTAAAAAGAGATACAACTTTTTTTTTTTTTTTTTTTTTTTTTACTATTAAGAGATACAAAATTCTTTCTATAGGAGCCCAGTAGGACACTGGAGAAGACAATTGTGGCAGGGGTTAAATATCTCAATGAACACATTAATACCAGTGAGAACATTAGCCTGGTTTAGTTGATCAGATTAGCTCACAGTCACCTTGGAACAGCAAAGCAGACACAGAGGAGATAGATGAATAAAGATGGAAAAGGTTAGGGCAGGATGACCAGCAAGGGTGATGGATGCAGTATGACCCTCATAGAAGACAGAGCAGGGCATGAAATCCAACATTCTAATAACAGTAAAGGGGAAATGGGAAGTTAGGGATTTTATCCACTAAGCACTTTTACTAGATTCAACTATCTTATAAAATAATAGTTACTTGAGGGCTAGCGGGATAGTAAATCTGTGGGTGAAGTGCTTGCTGCACTGGTATAAAGATGTGTTTGCATCTCTAGCACACACTTAATTACAAAGCTAGCAGTGATAGTGGCTATCTATAATGCCAGCAGTAGGGGAGGGTGAGCAGATACAGGCCAATCCCCAGGGCTCCTTAAGCTTATTGAAGCAATTAAGGAAGACAGTGTCCTGTCAGTTTATGCTCTCATATGTGTACCTACACAAGTGAATGCACTCCCGCCAGAGCATACGCACACGGATATTAATTAATTAATGAAAACAGATGGGCAGACAGAAGTAGTTCTTTGGCTCTACAGCAGTTACTAATAAATTTTAATTATTATTAGTTGAAAATTAAATAGCGGATATAGTTTAGTTAATAAAATGTTTGCCTACTATGCAGGAAGCCCTGCTCTCAATCACACACCAGGTGTGGTAGCATGCATGAGTTTGTAGTCACAAGACTCAGACGGGAGATAAAGGCAGGAAGACTAAAAGTTCAAGGTAATCCTCAGCTACATGTCAACTTCCAGGCCTACCTAGGATGCATAAGATCCTGTCTTAAAACAAACAATATTATAACATTGTAACATTAAAAAGAAGCTGCCTTGTTAAAATCAAAAATACTGTACCTCTTTCAGAGAATAAATCTTGATGAAATCAACAGTTCCTGGGATTTTTTTTTTTTTTCCTGTCTTCTTACTACATTTTAAAAAACTATTTATTTTGGCTTTCACATCACACATCTCAATCCCACTTATCTCCATGTCCCTTCATATATGCCCTTTTCTCCTTACAACCTCCCCCACCAATCCCCCATCCCACTACCCATCTACTCCCCAGGGAGGGTGAAGCCTCCCATTTTATCATCAATTTCCAGCCATACAAAAATATTCCCATTGTCATCCAAAGGCTTATAATAATATTGTTATTTAAAGCAGAGATTAAACTGTTAATCATTATTCATAATATCATTGCAAGCCAAATGCTGATTTTTAATTACCAATACTTAAAATATATCTTATTTTATATAGCATAAACACAAAACATTTATCTTCTTTCTAAAGCATTTTCATATTTTTATGAGAATTTCATAACTGATTATTGCATTTACATCATTTCAAGCCCACTCTAGCCTCTCCAGTCCCTCCTAACCCTCCTCATTGCTTCTGATTTCATGGCCTCTTCTTTAATTGTGATAGATAATAGATAGATAGATAGATAGATAGATAGATAGATAGATAGATAGATAGATAGACAGACAGCTATGTATATACATACATAGATGCATAGAACCCACTGAGTCAATTTAGTAATCTATATAACAGGGGGCTTGTCTCTGAAGGAGACTGATTTTTTCCATATTTTATCAGTCATTAATTGCCTGTAGATCTTCATCTAGGGATGGGGCCTTATGAGATTTACCCCCATCTATGTTAGTATGTTAATTGACATTTGCATTATATAGGTCTTTAGAAAATACTTATTTTCAGATTTGGGCATGGTGGCACACACCTTTAATCCCACAGAAGCAGGCAGATCTCTATGAGTTTAAGGCCAGCCTCGTCTACAAAGCTAGTTCCAGGACAATCAGGGCTGTCACACAGAGAAACTCTGCCTCTAAAGCCCCCTGCTGAGAGAGAGAGAGAGAGAGAGAGAAAGAGAGAGAGAGAAGAGAGAATATTCATTTTCTGTATGCCAAGATCAACATTCTTTTCAAATACCAATGAAATTGCTTATATGATGATAATGTAAAATTTGAAGATGATAAATCCTTTGGGATAACCAGCAAGTCCTAGAGAAGGTGGCTAGAAGCTAGAGGAGGTGGCTAGAAGGGGAATTATTATGAATATAGATGAAACCTATCAATAGTGACATACAATCTACTGCAGAGACCATGAGCTCATTATTATTTATTTTCCTCCAGGCAGTAAACAGTACCAAATTTTGTTAACTTTTATATTCTAACTCAAAGGAAGGCAGCCTGATTGGCTTATATGTCAGCATTAGTGAGAACCTTACTACAATTGTTTTGTTTTTAAATGTAATTTAGAGCCCAGAGAAAAGTCAGACACCATCTATTCTAGGTATACAGTAATCCAGCCAATGGATGCAATATGACCTAGTTAATTGTATTATCTTTTCTTTTTTCATTAATTTTTACTTAAATTAAAAACAATCTTATTCTATATACCAATCCCAGTTCCCTGTCCCTCCCATCCTCCCATTTCCCCCACTAACTCCCCAGCCCACCTCCTATCCACTCCTCAGGGAGGATAAGGCTTCCCATGGAGGACCATCAAAGTCTGTCACATCATTTGGGGCAGGACCTAGTGCCCCCCACCCCGTGTATCTAGGTTGAGAGAGTATCCCTCCATAGAGAATGGGTTCCCAAAGCCCATATTATATTTTCAATGAAGGACTTCGTTGAAATTGGCTTATGTGCTTGCCAAAAATTGAATAAAAGCTTGTTTTCTCTACTAGATTTACAACTAAGCTATCAAAAACTAAACTCAGAAGGGAGCTATAGTTCTGTCTCTTCAAAATTTAAAATACAATCACTTTAAATGTTCTTAACTTTACACATACTTAATCAGAATTGTAAGAAAAAAAGCTAATTTAGTTATGATTTTCCTAGAAATTAAGCAGTTATTGAAATAATCAGCTATGTTTCATGTTCTCACTTCTTTGCTTCACTTTGAAGTGAAAAAGTTCATGTTCCTTTAGAAATAAAAGTGGTTTTAAATAATCTAAGTCACTAAATTTATTTTTTAATCCAACAGTATTTACTTATTCACTTTTTTCTTTCTCTGTTACTTTTTACTTAATAAATACATTCAAATTCATATACTTAATTCTAGATTAGATTGGTTTTCCTTTAATATCTTATCTAAAAGTCCTTTCTTGTTCAAATGGGAAAATCAAGCTGGGAAAGATTTTGATCTCAGTTGATTCTGTTTGGTATTGTAATAAAGGAAAAGAATTCTAGGATCAGTCCAAATATTGTCGCAAGTCAAGACACAAGAGGAGTGGAGACAAGCACTAAAAGAACCAACTCTAAAACTGAAGCATAAATTAACTAAAGCTAAGAAGTAATTTAAAATATAGACTGGATTATAACAGTGTCTAAAACCGACTTTGAGGGTTGGGCAGTGGTGGCTCACACCTTTAATCCCAGCACTTGGGTGGCAGAGGCAGGTGGATCTCTGAGTTCAAGGTCAGCCTGATCTACAAAGTGAGTTCCAGGATAGCCAAGGCTACACAGAGAAACCAAACCAAAATAAATAAATAAATACATAAATGAATAAATAAATAAATATTACTTTGAAAGGTCAAAGAGAAAAGGTAAGGACACTTGGAACATCCACTGCTATATAGCCTCCCCATGGAAGTTTCAGAGAAATTACAACTATGTGGATCACTTAGGGAATATTCTAGTGTGTATAATAACCAAAATTTAGAGATAAGCAAGTAAATTGAATTTTACTGTGAACTAAGCATAAAGAAGTAAATAGCCATCATGTTCCCATAGTGTTTTACCTTTTCCAAATTACAAAAGATTGTAGGGGTAGAAAAAAAATAAATACTATAGGTTTAGTTACTATCTGTTTTCTTTTGCTTTATGTGCAACTGTTTCATCAAAACTTGGCCTTTAGCATTGAAAGATGTTTCAATGTTAAGTATTGATTAGGTCATCTTTTTTCAATAATAAATCATATAGTGCCATTTTCCAAATCAAAGAGGAAAATCATTAGTTACTTTAAAGAATAGTGTGATGGATACCAGTAGGCTCCAAAGTCAAATTGCTTAGATTAAAATACTCTTCTAAGCATGCATGACAAATAATCAAAATTAGTCATCTTTTAGCTTTTGGAGTTGTAAAATGGAATTGATAATTGTCCTACCACATGTGGCCATGAGGGCATTAAATGAATTTGTCACATAGGTACTTGGTAAATGAATGAGCTGTAGTAAGTGCTCATAGAGTAGTGGGTTAAATAATAATGCTCCCTACACATGCATATATTTGAATGTTTAGTCATCAGGGAATGAATGGCACTATTTGAGAATGATTAGAACAATTAGGAGGTGTGACCTTGTTGGGGTTGGTCCGGCTTTGTTGGAAGAAGTGTATCACTAGGAGTGGGCTTTGAAGTTTCAAAAGCCCATGCTAGGCCCAGGTTCTTTATTTCTCTGCCTACAGAGCAGGATGTAGCTCTCAACTACTGCTGAAACACCTGCCTGTGTGACTTCATGCTCCCAGCCATGATGATAATGGACTAAAATCTGAAACTGTAAGCCAGCCCTAATTAAATGCTTTCTATTATAAGATTTGCCTTAGTCATAGCAATAGAATACTAAGACATTAAGCATGTAATTAATTAGAATTTTTCATTTAGACAAAATATTGGTATATAGTTTTTATGAAATCCTTTAACAAGTAGTAGTAAAATAAGGAATTCATTAATCAATAGTGTTCATCAAGACCTAAACTCAAAATGAAACTATAAAACTTTTAAAGACAAACCATAAATTATACAAATGTCTTTAGTAGCATATGCTATATTAATGTCCTCTTATAATGCAGACAGAAACATTTAAAACACTTTCACACAATAATAGTTCCTAATCCACCTGGGTGACATCAAAGGATTATAACACAAACATGTGTGTTTAAGGGTGTGTATACACTTGCATATGTATTCTAGAACTTACTAATTGCTCTTTGTCAATCATACAGATTACACCAAATTCAACCCCTAACATGGAAGAAGCCACAAGCCAAAGCATAGAGGAAGACTTTGAAGGACAGGCCACACACACAGGTAACCAAGTGCAGAGAAAGCATAATTATTAAAGTAAAATTAATTCTAGAAATATGTTGTTCTTATGGAGAATATTATTGAATTGAAGTACTGTCTTCAACAAGTCAGGAAGAATAATCCAAAACATTTGACTAAATAAATTAGTTTAAAATGAAATGGCCCAAGATTGGTTATTTGCTATTTCAGTATCAAAGAGTTAGAAAAACATTGATAATTTCCTGCTACTCAGCTATCTAGGGCTCTTCTTTCTACAGTTTAAGAAAGGCCCTTTCTATTCTCCCAACCCTCCTGTGTGTACCAAATATAATCTTGTGTGATCCAAATGTAAAAATGAGTAAGACGATAATAAGGCATGCTTGAATCAAGTGGATTTCAACCAACTTCCAGAAAACCCAAAGCATCATTTCATAAAGGGGTTTTCTTAACTTGTTCAATTGTATGTGGTTATTCATATGCCACTACTGAGACCTTAAATGTTAAGTATTATGGTTTAAAATTTAAATTCCAAATCCTCTACAGAAGCTTATGTGACTATTAAGTTTCCCATATCTATAAGCATGGATTGGAACTTTTAAATTTAGTCATAGGTTTTCATGAATTCACACTAGTACCAGAAAAATATGTGGAAAGGCATTCGATAATAGCTATCTATGGTAACAGTATGAAATAATCAAAGAAAATATAAAAGAAACGATAGATAAGTTCACTGGAAGGAAGCAGTAAATCATGCGAGAAGAGAAATGAGTAGAGGGAGAGAAAAAGAAGGTACATAGCGAGATGGCTCAGTGGTTAAGAACACTAGCTGCTCTTCCAGAGGATCCTGAGTTCAATTCCCAGCAAACACATGGTGACTCAAAACCATCTATAGTCAGATCTAGTGCCCTCTTCTGGCATGCAGCGTACATGCAGGCAAAACACTGTATATGTAATAAATCTTAAAAAAAAAAAAAAAAAAGAATTTTCTTCCTACAGGATCCTATTGAGCAATCATCATCCCATTTCAGCAGAAAGTAATCTTAAGATAAAGATGCCCCCTTTCCTTACTGTTGGCTTTTGGGGATAATATTCATCTTCATAGGGTTGGTTTTAGTTACTTAGGTTTGGGTATGGAAGGTGATGCTTTAGACAGGGATAGGGTATAGTTGGAAAAGGTATGGTTTAGATGGGATATAGGTAGATTACTATCTTCTTGTGAATTATTTTAGTAATAGTGAGATATTAGTAATATACAGCTTACATTGTTATAGATTATTATATGTGGTAACCTATGTAAAATTAAGTTTATATTCCCTTCCTGGATGATTTGTATATTGTATTTTGTCATATTGTGTAAAATTTTCCATTTATGTTTTTTGCACAATATCCTTACCACATTCTATCTATGTATACTTTTACTTATGTTCAAGACATTTTGTATATCAATACAATTTAGGATATTTTTGTTTAAAAAAAAACAAAAAAAGAAAGAAAGAAAGAAAAAAGGAAGAAACAAAGGAAATTCCCACTGTCTGGTAAAAGCTATCAGGAGAATATACCATGAGAAAAATTTCCAAGTATTGTTATTGTTGCTCCTCCAGTAACTCCAGCTTCCTTTAATGTTCATCTATAGCAAAAGTGTCTTTCTTATGTAGTGAGTGTTGTTTTTCTAAAAGTCTCATTGCTTTTATATATATATTCCAACTTTTAAATATTTTTGCCTGTATACTTCCGTAAATAGTTTAAAGGACATCATTTATATTTTTATTATTACAGATGTTTTTAGAAATATTCTTTGCCATGGTCTTTGCCATTTAATAAGGTTAATCTTAGACGTTATTTTTATGAACAAGTTAGGAAAAATATTTTTGTCTAATTAACATGTTTGATTTGGGTGCAAGAGATGACAAGTTTTCTCATGGCAATATTTACACAAACTTCAATTATGTAAACAGTATTTTCGATAATAAAGAGGAAAATGTTTGTTTTAAAAACTTATTTCAGGACCCAAAGGAGTAATAAATGATTGGAGAAAGTTTAAATTAGAAAGTGAAGATGGTGATTCAATTCCATCCAGTAAGAAGGAGATCCTCAGACAAATGTCTTCTCAGAGCAGAGACGACAAAGATGCAAAAGACAGAGTCAGCAGAAAGGTAAGAGGAGCAAAGGCCCATGACAAGTTATTAATATTATGTATTTCCTAGTCGAAGTTACTCAAGCTAATCACTTCAGAACATTATGAAATGCTTTCATTGTGGTAACAGTGAATATTATCACGAGGTATTCTATACCAAGAAATATATGTGGGAATCAGAGAATGGGTTATAGATATATAAGTTATCATAGATGAAGTTTTGCAATATGAGAAAACAAAATACAGAGTTTTAAATTTTATGAACAGTTTCATTTTTAGAGCAAGGAAGATACCATTGGCATATGAATCTGCATTCAGAGAAGTAGAAAGATGCTCTCTTGGTAGAGGATGGTCATAGTTTAGGAGAATGAGATTACCTGGGAGAAGGAAGGAGATAAGCAGAAGCTTAACCTTTATAAGACAGCATTGCAGGAGTCCAGTTCTGCATGTATATGTCTGTGTCATAGAGACAGAGTTAAAGATGACCTCTAAAATGTCAATGGATATTATCTGAATATTAAATTGGTAGAATATCAGTATTTTTACTTTGTTTAAAAAAAACTTTAGGCCACTGCAAAATCCCCATAAATAGCATATATTACTTATATAACAAGTTTAATAGTAATAATAAGGAAGTCATAAAAATATTTTCATTTGTGGTGAAATCACTCTAGTAGATTATTTATCTCAAAAATGGTTTATATTGATAGTATACTGAGTTAAGAGAATATGAATAGAAGTATGCCTTGGCCTGTGTCTTCACGTCATGGCAGTGATCTTTAGTCTAACACTGTGAGGGGAAAAAGACAGAAGTTGGTTCACTTTCTGGGTCATTATGTAATTATTATTCTGCATTATTAAAGATTTTGTTCTGTTTAAACTTCAGAGGTGTGCAGCTATGTCTAAACATCTATGCCTCAATGTATGAACAGAACAACTTCATATATATGAATGCTCAAATATATCTTTAAATCAGTATTCATGAGACTTGGTTGCTTGAACTAGCAGAACTATGATGGCATCTTAGGAGTTATATAAAACATTTAACAATTTTAGAACTAAAATAAATTAAATCAAGACAATAATATTGATTTAGAAAAACAATTAGAATAGGGATGAGATTTGGCTGCTTGGGAGGTTGAGGTAGGAGGACCTTGAGTTCCAGGCTAGCCTGGGCTACAGAACAAGACAATACCAAAAGAAAGAGAGGAGATAGAAGAAGGAAGGGGGGGATGTAGATTGTCAGGGAGAAAGAATTGAGGATATTAGGAAAACAAACAAAAAATGCAGAAGCAATTAATAAAAAATGGATGGCAGCTGCAGTTCAAGGGTTACACGATGACAATCCCTTTAAGACTCCCCAGCTTCCAGCTTCCAAGTTTCTAGGCTGCTCTACACCTTTTAATGAGCAGCATAACAATAGGCTGCATCATTCCTTCATGTCTATTTTTTTTCTTGGTTGAGGGGAAGCAGTGATTAATTGTCTATCAAATATATTAATAATGGAGTCACTATTATGAAGGGGTATTAAGGCAATTTGATGTTCTAATCACAAGAAAATGTAGCTATTTTGGGAAGATACACAGTTCTCTTACTTTTGACTAAGCCAGTGGTTAAGAATAAGCTAGAGGGCTTGTTAAAACACACACAACTCAGCCTCACCCTTATAGTTTCTGATTCAGCAGATCTGAGCAGTGCTCATAATCGGGAAAAAAAATAATTGCTGACACTGAATGCATTAATTAGAAAACTGATTTTAGTTCGTCAAAATGTAGTATAGCCCCCAACAGTACTTAGTATGAAAATAAAAACAGGATAGAGAAAGAGGAGAGCAGAGCAAGAGTCCTTCTTAAATTGAACACCCAAGTAACAAAAGAAAATGACCTTTTAGACGAAGCTTAAATGAGAAGGCTCTAAGCAGGGAGGAAGTGGCCTAAGCAGAGAGGATATCAAGTCAAAACTCCTGGACTTGAGAATAAGTTTGATGCATCCAAAGATGAAGTGTTTCTGATTGAATCATCTCTATCATTTCTTTCATGCCTTCCCAGATGAGCATCCAAGAATACGAACTAATTCACCAAGACAAAGAAGATGAAAATTGCCTTCGCAAATACCGTAGGCAGTGCATGCAGAATATGCACCAGAAGCTGAGTTTTGGGCCTAGATATGGGTTTGTGTATGAGCTGGAAACAGGGGAGCAATTCCTGGAGACTATTGAAAAGGAGCAGAAGGTCACCACCATCGTGGTGAACATTTATGAAGATGGCGTCAAGGGCTGTGATGCACTCAACAGCAGTTTAGCATGCCTTGCAGTGGAGTACCCAATGGTCAAGTTCTGTAAGATAAAAGCTTCTAATACTGGTGCTGGGGACCGCTTTTCCTCAGATGTACTCCCTACTCTGCTTATATACAAAGGTGGGGAACTCATCAGCAATTTTATTAGCGTTACTGAACAGTTTGCTGAAGAATTTTTTGCTGGAGATGTGGAGTCTTTCCTAAATGAATACGGATTACTACCAGAAAGAGAGATACATGACCTAGAGCAGACCAACATGGAGGATGAAGATGTTAAATAACAATTCACTATGTCAGTATCTCATATCTTTACACAGTTAACATGGATTTTTGGTAGTATCTGTATTCCTTTAGAAAACTCTAAATATGGCCATGGTTATTCAAATTTGGCTGGAAAAGACACTAAAATCATGTTAGGAGCATTTTTTTTGGTTTTAGTTATCCAAGTTGAAATAATATTTTGCTGCAGAAATATTGTAGTTTTTAACAAATACTTAGTAAATAGCAGAGGTGGATATTGTCAATGTTATATCACTTTAAAGATCCCTTTCAAGTTATGTGGTAGCTTTTTTACTCCTTATTTTTCCCCTGGCATTTTTATTTGGCTTTTGAAACTGAATACTACGTATGAACTGACCTCTATGATAAGAATAAAGTGCTATGAAAAAATAAATATTCTATGTAAAGTCTAACTGTGAGTCGAGTATTATAGTCTCACGTATCTAAAATAATCCATAAAGCTCAAAATACTAAAATGGTTTCATTTATTAGTCTCTAATAACCACAAATCCACATGTTAAAAGTATTGCTTTCATTTTTAAAATAATGTAACATGATGCAGAGAAGTAGAACTTTAACTTTCACATCGCTTGAAGACATTTGGAAGTTTGCAAAAAAGCAAACAAACAGACAAAAAAAAAAAAAAAAAAAGAAAGAAAGCAAGAAAGAAAGGAAGAAAGAAAGAAAGGAAGGAAGGAAGACAGACAGTTGATCTTTGCTTTAATGAGTTCAAGGCCAACTGGTCAGTCAGGGAAACCCTGTCTCAAAAAAAAAGAAAAAAAGAAAAAAAAAAAAAAAAGAAAAGAAAAGAAAAAAGAAAAGGAAAAGAAGAAGAGGAGGAGGAAGAAGAGAAGAGGAATAAGACGACATTTGTAAGTTTGTCCTCCCACACACAGATAGGAAGTACAAAATAAAATCCAACATTAAAAGTATAAATACATAAATCGGCTGAAGAGGAAGGTGAAAGGTATCTAAACCAGAGGGAAAGGTAATGGTGAGTGAGGGTTGAAGCAACGTGGTGATGGTACATGTCCAGAAATGGGCTCTTTGTGTGTTCAGAGCAGGCTCACACAGTTCTCCTTGGCCCGTGAGTGAAGCACACAGATGTTCGAAGCATTAGTCTCTAGTCTTTTAAGTAACTGGCTTACAGTTTTTCTTTTTCCCTTGACCTTTTTCCACAGCCCCACCCCCCAACTGTAAACACTTCATCTTGTTCATTTCTTACTACTGAGAAAACAGATGGTATCCTATGGGAACTCTGCATCTTTCTACCTCCAGAACTGACAACTACGCATAGCTGCATCTACTTACGTAAGGGAAGAAGGGCCCACACAGGTGTGTGGAGTAAGCCCACGCAGCTGTGCAGCGACTGCATTCATTCCCACAGGCACAGAAGTTCTCATCTGGGATTACTCCCCTCTCCTCTGCATTTTCTACCCCCTTTCTCTAATTTTGCTTTGAAGTGTTTTTAAATCAGCCACTATTCAAAGTATGTCTCCCTACAATTTAAGATTTAAACTTTCCACTCAAATCTCCGATTTTCTTTAAAATCACAACTCTTAAAGGAGATATCTAAAACTACCTAGGGTCTGTTCACACTTCATTTTTATTGCATTTTGGTGGCATTCAATGCCAGCAATTTCAGTAAAGTCAAAGTCTCTTATCAAACTTACTGGCCAATTTTTATTCCATATTTTATCCCACCTCCCATAAGCCCATATCAGAGCTACTATTCTCTTGCCTTTGATTTACTTCCTCTGGCTTCAAACAACATGCTGACATGCCCTCTATCCAACTCTCTCTCCCTTCTACTTTGACTTCTCAAATTACTCCACGTAGGTACCCTCTTCCTGTCCACTCTGAGGGTCACATCTCCAACCCCACTTCCCACCTAGACTCTACAATCTTCTCTAGCAGGTAGAGGAAGACAAGAAAGAAACAAAGTAAAGTACAGGAAAGGAAGGTAAAAATTCTGCCATTTGATTACGTGTTCGCGATTCAGATGAGTAAAATGACTAGCTTATGCTGACTAGCCTCTGACATAGCTTTGTCCCTAAATGAGTGTTTTTGTTCATGAATCTAAAGTCGTGAACATCAATTCCTCACTATAAATTGAGGAAAGCATTTTCAAAATCATAGGCATACTTTTAGGTTTCTAGGCAACAAGGATATCACGCAGAGGAGGGTGGTAAGAAGGAGCCATGTGTAATGATTACATATAAACCAAGAGCTTTTAAAAAGAGTTCAATGTATTTTTTTTTTTCAAAGTAGTGGCTAACAAATGTATTCATCTCCGATAGAACTCTACTAAGAAAATACTTGCATTATAAATATAACAAAAAGAGCCAGACACAGTGCCACACCCAGCCCTCAGGAGGCTGAGGCAGAGTCCTGGGAGTTCAAGAACAATCTGACTACAAAACAAAAACAAAAGCAAAAAATATGAAAAAAACCCCAAAAAAACCAACAACAGGGACTTCACATGAGGTATTTATAAATCTAAAAACTCAATAGAATAGCTATAGAGTGGCATTAATTCCATGAGCTGGAAGAAATTATTAAAAGATGGTGGCAAGATGGAGAGGAAGGAGAGTCAAATAGCTCAAAAGACAACAATAGTTTAAGAACAAGATGTAAACTCTGTTCAGTTAGTAGCCATGCTTAGGGGCAGGAGAAACAACTTTGTAGGCCAGAGGCAGGAAAGAAAGGCTAGCTAGTGAAAGAAAAGGCCCATCCATGGAAAAACCAATAAAAATGACTGTTTTGAAACCTTCCCTATCCAAAGAAAGCTCTACTTCTGTAAGAAACAAACCACCATGTTTTAATTGAAAATAAACAGCTAGCAAGCTTAAGCAGGACTAAGCCCAGGAATGTATTTAACCCATCATTGTCAAAACAAAAGTAACTAGGTGGTACCAACTTACAGAGAGTGAGTGATGATAGCAACCATTCTCAAAATAAGACTAGGTGACTAATGGGTGCCAGGGTGAAGCTTTGATCATATAATACTCATCAGGAGAGTCACACAAAAGGCAGGATTTGACTAGAATGCTTGAAGTTTGCTGTTGCAGAAATGTTGCATTACCAATGCCTTCATGCAAACACTCCATCTGCTGTTCAATTTCGTAAGGGAAGAGATCATTTAAAAACATTTTTTTTTTTGTTTGAGAATTTCTACACTTTATTTTGATCATAGTCACCCCCAACTCCTCCCCTTAACCCTTCCCAGATCCACCCCAGACATGATGTTTGGCTCAGCAAAGAAAGAGCTTTAAATTAAATGGTTTAAAATATTATCAAATGTCACATAAATACTCAATAACTGTAATAAACTTGAAAGATAACTTGCTTGTCATCTAAGGATAGAAAAATGTATAAGGAATAGCAAATTTGAATGTAAATTGAAAAGCTAATTTATTCATCTTTTCATAAAACATTACTGATACTGGGCAATGTTCATGCTGGTTCCTTGACAGCAAGAAAAAGAAGATAACTGTTCATAGCATTGTATCTCTATGTCTCTATTTTGATGGTGGTGATTCTGTTCAGCATCCTAAAAACTTGTTGGTATGAATCCAGTCACTCATTTTGTGAATTTGAGCACACTAATTAATCTCTCTGCACCTTTTAAACATGTGTCAAACACAGGTAATTACAGTATTTCTTTACAGAGTTACTATGAGATAAAAAGGAGTAAATCGTATAAATTAGAGTGCCTAGCATACAAATATTACTCAAATGTTACTTGTTGTTATTAATAAACATCAAGTAAAATGATTCATATACTAAACATATTTAAAAGCATAAGATCATCCATATATATGAACTAATTCATGAAGGTGTCAGATGTGATGCATCTATATCAAACACACCAGTCACATCCTTCTAGAAATGAACTTACTAAACAACTTATATACAATATTTAAATCAAAAGTGAAAACTCCTTTACAAATTCCAGTGTATTGAAAGGTAGGTAAGTGACTCCAACCAAATGGCCCAATCACTGTACACATATCCTACAGCTCATCTTCCATGCTTTGCGGCACACTGGATGCTGATAACCACTCTCAAATTGAAATTCTTGCTCTACTGGGTGTTCAAGAACTACACTCTTTTAGTCTTTTCTTGTGGCCTTTCTTCCTTGATAATTCCCCCATTGTCTCTTTGAATTCTATTATTCATCCTAATGGCTGCTCCTACGTCACAGTTTCTGAAATTCACTAGTATTGGTATTTCTGTGGAGACTCATTGTGCACATTAAAAGTAGCATCCTTGACCTTTCCCAATTAGATGCTAATAGCCTCCCTCCTTTAATTGCAGCAACAGAAAAACTTTTTAGACATTTTCAAGTGTTCTTAAGAAGGAGGCAAAAATCATTGTCACTTGAAAATCACTTACCATGATAAAGAAAATGTATCTTCTGCCTCCTGCTTTCTTATATTGGTGGAAATTTAATTCACCTAATTTTATCACTAGAGCTCCTGCAATCATTTCCTAACCAGACTTCACAAGTTGATATCAGTCTGCTGAACAAAAGATTAAGCAGGTGAGCAAATCCCAGGGCTGTTGGGATGGGTGTGCTGGTGAAAGTTTTCTTGGGACATCTGTGAGATAAAGGAAAATAACTGGATTTGTGAGGTACTTTAAATTATATTCAGAAACACGTTGAAATATAAATATTTTCTATAACTTCTAGAAGTGAAGTAGCTATGTATAGTGTTCCTTCCATTAGTAAAACGGTAGTTCTTTAAAAAAAAAAAGTAAACTCAACAGCAACATTTCTCTAGGTAATTTTTAAGAAACTGTAAAATAAAATTTTAGAATAATAATATAGTAAAATTAACATTTTTATTTTATTGTATAAAATCCACAACTCTCTTAAATAATTACTTTTATATAGAGATACTAAACTCTTAAAACTAAAATATAATAAGATGCTTAATAACAAAACATCAGAGATGAAAAACTGTACTATTAGAAACATAAATTTCAAGGCATAGAGATATGGATCAGGGGCAGAGCCCATCATCACAACAAACAAATTATAAAAAGACAATACATTATCTGAATATCTAACCCAGAAGTTAAGAAGTATGGTAAACTACAAAGTAGAATAATGAGAAAGTAAATAAGACTGGAAATTAACGGAATATAAATTCTGTTTATAAAGCTTTAATTTACAATAGACGGTTATCAACACAGAAATCCACACCTAGCCATGAGGAAGAGAATAAGATACTGCAAAATACTCAGCCCTAAATGTATATTCTCAATCACCACTACCAAAGACTCAGGAGGCTTGCAGAAGAGGGAGGAGAAAGAGCGTAAGATAAAAGAGTGTCTTTAGGGCACAGCAGGGCTGCTGCATATAAGAGCTCAGTGGTTCCTGCAGCATCCACAAAACCTGTGCAAGCCCAAAACAGAGGAAATTCCAGCACGGAGGTAGGGATTAGATGCACAATTCCATCCCCAGCTGTGGACATACTGGCAACTGTTAGCTGCTAGGAGCGGGAGAAGCAGTTTTCTTTAGGAGTATAACCTCTGGTAAGTTATCATGTGAAAGTGAGCAGAAAACCCATATCCAAGAATACTGGAGCAGTTCAAATTGGCCTTGATGGGTTTTTACAAATAAGAATACAGTTTGGTGAGTATAGATCTGGTAGGAGTTCGGGCAGTGCAGGGTGAGTATGAAACACATTGTACAAACTCTCAAAGAAGTAATAAATTATTTTAAAGAAGAACCCTAAATATGAAAAGCTGGTTCCTTACCAAAAAAAAAAAAAAAATTAGAATTGCATGTTGAAGAATAAGCAGACAAAAACTGTAGTGAGATATTCACTTTGTCCACACCTGTGGCACAGACCACGCCCATTGGGGGCGGGGACAGGGGTGGATGTTACCTGGGAGAACTAAGTCTGAAGAGGGGCTCCAGGAGCTCTTTTGCTTCCAGCACTCAGACAGAAGAGCATCAGGAGGAATCCTTGGGACCAGGAACCTGCTGGTGTTCGTGTCTATGTTGTAAGTTATTTCTCCTCCTGGAATTTTTGAGTCTGGGTCTAACTATGTGACCCAGGGTAGCCTAAGGCTGAACCAGTCCAGACTGACCAGGAATTCACTATGTAGTCCAGGATATTCTTCCTGCTTCCTCCTAAATGCTGAGATTACAGGCATTTTCCACAATTGTGAAAATTAATAAAATCTTAATACCAAAATCAGATAGACAGTGAGAGAATGGAAAATTAAAAGATATTATTCTCATCCTTTAATACTTATTAATGTAGATATAAAACTAAATAAAATACCATCAAATCTAACAGTGTATGTGAAAGGTAAAATATGAACAAATTGGGCTTATCACTGGAATGTGTTTAACTATACAAAGGTAATAGCTATAGGTCATGTTCCTACTGTATAGTCTTGGTGACACCTAAAAAAAAAAAAAAAAGAAAGAAAACAGAAAACCCTAAAGCTAAATCTACCATGATTCTAAGCATTCATTCATTAATCAATATCTAAAATTAGCATGCATTAACTTCTGCTCACTACCCATGCCTTCTTCATAATCCTTTCCTGTACCACCATCCTTGCAATCTGTGCCTTCTCAATATTTAAAATCAACACACTTTCCTTTATTCCTAACTACTTTTCCCAAACACTTCTTTCCCTATTTGGTAAAATGGAAACCTCATTTTTCAGGATATCCTTTTCCTTTATCATGTTGAGGTACTGTCTATTATTTAATAACCATTATTTAGTACTTCCCCTTACCTCAGACTAGTAACCACTGATTTCTATAAATATCCCTATCTTTTAGGCATGTTACTAGTGTGTGGCA
The DNA here is from genome assembly GCF_943737965.1 of Phodopus roborovskii. Lineage (NCBI taxonomy): Eukaryota > Metazoa > Chordata > Mammalia > Rodentia > Cricetidae > Phodopus > Phodopus roborovskii. The sequence continues at coordinate 22,521,828 of NW_026126433.1, forward strand.
TTTTTGTCCCATCCTTTTAATTCAATTATTGGCTCACAAATCATTCCCTTCACTTATAAAAAACTAGACACTTGTTTTAAAGTTTTCCTTTATACTTCAAGACCTATCACTATGTTGGATATTATCATTCCAACAGACAACCCATCACCTGTAAATGACATTTGTTCCTTGACCTCTTCATCTCATGTAAATGACCTATTTTACCTCAGCCATTGAATTCCTTTGCTATCACATGCATGTTTCTTCCTCAAAACATTTTTGTGTTTTGTGTTTCTTCTAGCCCTCCACATTTATTTCTTCACAGTACATTTAGTCTACTGGTGTATGCACACTCTTCTTGCTTTCTTTCTCCTCTTCACTTCTTTTCTTATTCATCATTGCCCTAAATTTCCAAGCACTCCTTTGTTTTTAACTTATTTCTTAAACAAGACTTCCAAATACTGCTATGTATATTGTCATTGTTTTAGCTACAGTAGATTTATAGTATAATAATCAGCATTTTAAACAACATTATTCCTAATTTCTACATCTGAATCTGAGAAGATAGACTCTTGGTGGAAAGCACACAATTTCATTTATTTAAAATCAGTAACCTCAAAGGTAAATGTGCCATCTGGCAATTCCACTGTTGATTGGGTCAGCTTGATGGCCCATTTCTTGCAACAACTTCTGCAAATATTTCTTTTCTCACATTATTGTTATTATTATTTTTTTCATTCTCAGGTGACTTTGCAAACTTCTTAGAAATCTGAAGGTATCAGGCATAACTTATCATCCCATAAACATGAGCATCAACTTTCTCCTTACTCTGAGTGAACTACTGTGTTAGAAGCAGCATCCCTTCTCCAACAGCCAGTATTTACTCCTTTATAGTTGACCGCCTCACAGAGGAAGCTTAGATCCACATTCTTTCAGTTTTAGAGTTGTCCTTCCTTGATTTTACATTCTCAATCATTCTCTTTCATCAGTGTCTTTCTCCTTAATATACAACATATACAATTGCTACCACTAGGGTTAGGAAGCCACTTTGAGCCACAGTTTCTAAACTGCTGAAAAAAAAAAAAAGATTGAAAACACTTTCTAAATTTAAAAACACTATTTAATGAGTGCTGATGCTGTTAAATTTGTCCCAAATCCAAAGGATTGAACTGACTTATTAAGATTCTATTTGATCTGGCAGTACAACTCAGATTTCTAGTTATTAGCTAATCAGTAGCATATATATTCAATAGTACTAACTTGAAAGTACAGAAAATTTATTTAAAAATCTATCTTATTTCTACTTAGACTAAGAAATAATAACTTAACATATTAGCTAATTGATATTCTAATCATAAGATTAGTTATCTGGTATACCTTCAACCAGATTGGATTTGACTAAAATAGAATCTGAGACATGACTGAACTACTTTCATCTTGATCATTAAGTTCCTTTCTCAATTCCATAAATAAAATATCTTAAACTGAATAAGTTAAACGAGGTATCTTTTTAAAAATGTCATGTCTTAATTAAGAATTTTTAAACAGAACTATTTGGAGATCACCATTTCAGAAGTTCCATAGCACAACATAAAAATCTAGCTTCACCTGCTCATGCTAAGTATGTAAATCATTTAAAAACAATTTTATAAAGATGAAAACCAGGAGTAACCTACTTCTGATCATTGAAACAAATAGTTAACCTGTCTTAGAGTTTCTATTGCTGTGATAAAACACCATTGTAAGAAGTACGTTTTTCCCTCCCACTGCCGGTCTTGTCCTGCTGCCATTACCAAAAACAACTTGGGGAAAAAGGGTTTACATCTTACAGCTTGTAGTTCATAATCAAAAAAAGTTGGGGCAGGAAGTTGAGGCAGGAACCTGGAGACAGGAATGGATGCTGAGGCCATGGAGGAGTGCTGCTTACTGGCTTACTCAGTATGTTCTCTTATACACCCCACAACCACCTGCCCAGGGGTGGCACCACACACAGCTGTCAAGAAAATGGCCCATAGGCTTGCCTACATGTCAATCATATGGAAGCATTTCTTTCAACTAAGTTTGATGGTCGACTTCTCATATGACCCTAGCATGTGACAAGTTGACACAGAAACTAACCAGCATATTACTCAGTGTCCACTCTTCCTAAATATGAACAATCCTTTGATTACAGTCATAAGTTAGAGTCCTATCAATAAGCCTTAACAACATAAATATTTTGTAAAAGTCAATGAGACAATGAATGCAAAAGCACATCCAAAATGGCGAAAGCACAGATAAACCAGTCACTTCTATTTTATTTATTTAAATAAGTATTCTCTTTTATTTAAATTAAAACCTATTAACTTAATATACCTTTAATAGGTTATGAATGTTTTCCAATATATTTGCTCATTGGGCTAAATTGGAAATTAAGAACAATTTCCTGAATATTTGCTGTGCAGTAGCTAATCTACATTTAGACAAATCCCTACAGTAAGAACCAACCAAGCTTGTCATATAGCTTGAGTTAATCCCTGCTGTGCTGGTAAGAATGTGATACTACTGACAGCTAAAATACCTTAGGCTTACATAAAAGGAAGAGACATTCTATGGGTCTACAGAAGTAGCACAGCAGAGGAAAGCAAGCAATAGATTGAAAGGCAAACTGTATGTCATATTTCCCTTTTGAATAAAGATTTTTCTTCTCCTTGTCTTTTGATTTAGGCTTAGTTGGGTTGGCCAATTAAGCCTAAATCAAATGTAGTAGAAATCATATCCAGGAATTTCCAAGCCAGCGTTTGAGGACTTAGTCTCAACTTTTTCTTTGTTGGAATGTTCATGCTTGTGTTACTTCTTTGACTCTAAGCATCATAAAATATGAAGAAACTCGGCCAGTATGATGAATGAACCAGAAGCCAGATATGAAACCTACACAGAACCGAGACGTGATCACTGGATTCCCAGTTGAGAGCTACCATCAATTATCAACCATGTGAAAGAACGATCCTGTATGTTCCAATCCCAATCTAGTCCCTAGGTAATGGAAGTTCTAGCAAACATAGGTAGAGAACTTAAGTGACTTCTGTCCATTCAGAGAACTGTGAGGAAAACAACTATGAAGTATGTGGGCATGGTCTGTTAGCAATAGAAAATAAAAGTAATTAAAATGTGCATCTAGACACCTGTTACTTAGGAAGCAAAGCATGGCAATACTGTTTTCAATGTATTTGTTACATCCTGCTTCCCCGTTCTGCCATCATCCACTTTTGTACCTTAAAAAAGAATTTCACCAGAAATACATGTAATATAGCTTAAATTTGCTTAACTTTACAAACAGTATTACACTATAGGCAGACCTGGCATTTGCCTAATAATTTCCAACTAAAATTAATTTTATTTATTTGAAGGAGGGTCTCACTATGCAGCCCAGACTGTAATTGAACTTGAGAGATGAAATTACAGGAATAGCCATGAAGCCAGACTTTTAAATTCTACCTCCATGTTTTAATGTAGGTCATTCTCCCTGCTAAATAAAATTACATTCCCAACAATTTACTTATTTAATTAATAAATATTTGGACCACAGTCATAAACATTGTTACATACTCTTACAGTTCTATCTATGCAAGAATTTACCTAAGTTATGTAAGTAGAGATTAGAATTATTTAACTCTACAAGGCCAAATGGCTTTCTGAACACCTACAATGTGAAGTGCCTTTTATTACATCATTTTTATTAGCATCTCCATGTCTTAGTTTTACAACCTAGCAAATGTAAAATGGTACTGGCTATATGACCTTAATTAGTCTCTTATGCAGTAAATATTTTCATTTGTCTAGTCATGTTCTTAAAATGCATTGTCTTTTTCTCACTTTTCTATAGGATGAACAGAAAGTTAACGAGCATCCTCCTGCTCTTGCTACTTAATGCATACATTTCTTTAATACAGTGCTGAATTAACTTGAATAGTGCATCTAATTTTCATGTGTGTTAAGAAGTGTTATCAGTCTGCAGTTTTTTCTCTAGCTGTCCCTGGTTTTACCAAGTTATATGAGCCTCATACAATGACCTAGAAAGTCTTCTTCCCTCATCACATATGCTTTGAAAGTTTGGTTAAGATTGTATAGTAGTATTGTCTTTAAAAGAGGTAAAAAACTGAGGCAGGTGTTGACAAAAAAACAAAACAAAAAAAACCTTAATTTGTTTACTATTCCACTTGAACAGGTCTATTTAGAATCTGCATTTAACTAAAATTTTACTTTCCAGAATTTAATCTATTTGGTCTAGATGGTTTGTCCATTTAGCTTCTTTCTTTGAGCAAGGGCCTTACTTGTCTTTATTTTGTAGTAAGGAAAAGGTCAGGACCTTGTATCTATGAATCATGCAACTCTATTATTACTTACCACATTTGTTCCCTTCTAATATCTTCCTTCCAAATCTTCTCATTAGGCTGTTTTACCACCTAACTTGAAAGGTACCCTTAAAAGTTAACCATGCATTGAAATAATCTAATTTAAACATTAACTTGGCCTGGTTCCTGAATCCTAGCCCCAGCCCCTCAGAGCACTTTGGTTCTAATCATCCTCCTCCTATCCTCTAAGCCAGATTTTCCCAGTTATATTCATATTTGAAAATTACACATTAATGTTGCTTAACAATATTTATTCAGTTTTATATTTGTTTACAATTTCTATGAATACTTCATTATGACTGCTTTATACAAACAACACTTTAACAATATTGATCACTTTGTTCATTAACACTTTATTTCAGATCTTGCTTTGGAGTACTTTTCTTCATTGAAGACCATCCTTTTTTAGTTTCTTTAATGAAGATTTGTTGTTTCTGAGCTTTGCTTTACATCAGCTGTTACAGTTCCACTCACAATTCTAAGGCATTTTCCCACTTTCTTGGGTACACTGTCGCTACTGGGGGTCTGCTCTGTATGTGACTGGCTTACCTTAGCTGAGGAGCTTTATATACCTTTGACTTTTTTACAACCTTGCTTTGTGTCTTGTAGTTCACTACTTGGATAAAATCATGGATTTTTTTTTTAAATGTATTTCTTGAATTTATAAATGTTTTGCTAATGTGTGGAGAACCCTGTCAGCCCAAGTGCTGCCTCTCTTCCATTCTCCTGTCCTGGTTCTCCTAGACTGTCACCCTTCCCTCTGCTGCTCTACCGTCCACTTCACTGATTTTCCATTAACCAGCCTGCAGTCTGCCCTCTTCCTTTAAAGAAAGCAGTCCTCAGTCTAAGGAGCACTACCCTGCTCTTACCCACATTTAGTTGGCAGAACTGACTTCAATGTTCAATTTTTCCTATAGTTTATTCTAAGGAGCACTATCTAGCTCTTAGCCACATCTATGACTATGTCCTTCATTCTCTATGTTGTTGTAAACTTGGGAGAACTTCAAAACTTACTTTTTCCTAAGACTTACTGCTTGATCATAATTTATGGGAGTCTTGGGCCTAAGTTACAAGTGCTTCTAGTTTGTTTCTGCCAGGAGCTACACAGAACTACAAGGTGAGAGCTACTGAACATAAACTATCCCTACCTAGGATAGCATCTCCAATTTACTCTCTCTTTGTTTTGGTTTTGAGGCAAGCAACACAGTGCCGTGCTGCTACTGGCACCTGCCATCCAGGACTCCACAGTCCATTTGTGTGCTTAAAATAGTATTCATGGTCTCCAATTTAGACCATTTCCATAAAATAAGGATAAACTTACCAGGCAATTCCTGATGATTTATCAACTATGATTGCTACTGACTGCTCAAAGTTTCAATATTTCGATCAGTATGTGATGCTGTTCAATAGGACTAAACTCTAAAATAGCTCACGTTTTGACTCTTTTTGAAAATACATAATAGTGATTTGTTACATGCAACTCCATTTTGATGTATAGTTTACTTCTGGAAACCTGGGCCAGATAATGAAAGCAGGTTAAACAAGGCAGCTGGTGATGTCATGTAAGTCAGAAACACACCTAATACACATTACTGTAGCAGAGCTTATATGCAGCTGGGGCAGTTACATCTTGAGTTTTCATAGCTGTTGTTCACTGTTCTCTGGATGATCAGGAAGCTCTCTGTGCCTCACCCTAATCACTGAAGTAATGAAAGGAGATGCCGGCTGCAAGGACTGCCACACCAAGTGCTGCAATCGCACCTGAAAGTGAAACAACACAAAACAATGGAAGTGGAATGAGCAACTGACCGTCATGCTCTGAAATGGGGGTAAAGGATGGGCCTGTAAGACATTACACAACACACACACACACACACACATACACACGTACTACAAAAATGGGCAGATATGTACATATTAAAATCCAGAGAAGTCTTAGACGAACATATGGTAGTAAACTGAAACTAGCTCATAAAGATTGGGCAAAGTGATTCCCCTACATATGGAATTGGGGTGGAGGGATGGGAGGGGAGGGTGGTTAGAGTGCATGTGAGAGGGCAGAGAAGGCAAAAGGGAGGGAAGGAGGGAGGGAAGGAGAGGGAACTGGGACCAACATGTAAAATAATAAATTAAATTAAAAAAAATGCTTTGACTCCAAAATTTAAGTTCAAGGACAAGTTACTGGGGAAAAGGATTTCTATTTTTGTTTTCACAGAAAATGAAAAGCTGTGGATTCCTTCCAGACTAATGTGGTTTGATCAAGCCAGACCGCCTGAAACAAGAGTACCAGGTGATCCTACATTCAAAACAGCTGGACAAAGCAGCCTGACAAACTACAGCCAGGATTTCTGCATCTTCTTAGAATCCCCCATGACAGCGCCCCTTACCAGCAGGAAGTAGTTTGGAAAGAATGACACCCAAATTCCCAAAAATTGTCTATAAATGTTTGTTTTCATTTAAATGGACTTGGTTATATAAAATAAATAAATAAATTAAAAAAAAAAGATTGGGCAAAGTGTCTCTCTTACACATATGCACACTAAGAGAAAATAGAACAAGTACTTTAAAAAGCTTCTGCAAATATATGTGTATATGTATGGGCATACACATACATACAAGTACATAGAGACACACACATATACAGGCCTACCCCATTTGTCAGCTGTTTCATACTTAGATCTTAGATCACACTGGAACACAGATCCAGTGGGCAGTGCTTCTCAACCATTAAAATGCACATTTATTTGTGTAGCTATTGTCACTTTCATCATACCATGTAAATACTATCTTAATCTAACACTTTGGCAAAATGAAATTAATTTTAACATAAAAAGAAAACTCAAAATCATTCACTTTTCAAAATTAAAAAAAAGCAAATACCTATGTTTTGCTTAATCTTCAATCCAACTGTAGTCTTACTTGGTGGCTCTGGGTGTTCATCACCAGAGTTGGTTGGTGATGCTTCGCTCTTCACAGAGGAAGTCATACAAGCTGCAGGAAATCAGAACAAATGCTACAGAAATCAAGAACTGCCATTTTTCAATAACATGAAATATACAACAATCAGCAGCATTTTCCTTCTACTCATCCATCTTTCTAAAGATCTGTTTATTTTTATTTGTTTTGAAATCTGAGTTCATATATATATATATATATATACATATATATATATATATATATATAAAATTCATTATTTTTTTTCTTATTTTACACATTGATCCCATATCCCTCTCTCCCTCCCATGCCCCCCAACCACCCTCCCATCCCATCCCACCCACTCCAAAGGGAGGGTGATACCTCCCAGGAGGGATCATCAAAATCTGTCAAGTCATTTGGAGTAGGGACTAGGCCCTCCCTCCTACCTCTGGACTAATGGGGTATCCCTCCATGGGGGATGTGCTCCCAAAGTCCTTTCATGCACCAGGGATACATCCTGGTTCAATGGTCAGAGTTCCCTTAGTCTGCCCAGGCCTTCTAACTGAGACCCACATTCAGGGGGTCTGAGTCTGTCCAATGCTGGTTTCCCAGCTATCAGTCTGGGGGGGGGGGTCCATTAGCTCCCCCTTGTTCAGGTCATCTGTCTTTGTGGGTTTCTTTATTTTAAAAATTGTTTTGTTCTTATGTGCATGTGTGTTTACATTTGTGGATGTCTGTGTACCACATGTGTGTCTGGTGCCTGTGGAAGTCAAAAAATTAAAAGAACCAGAGACTGATAATGAGATTCAAGCTTCAAGCTGAAGATCAAAAAAGCAAAGCAGCCAGCCAGTAGCTCTTTCCCCTACCTCAGGCTGAAAGGGCTGATCCACAAGCTCTCCCAAATCTCAGACTGCTGTCTCTCCTGAGTGTGGCTGGAGAGAATCCTGAGATTGAATGCCTGATCTGACACCTTGCTGCTGTTTTATACACCTTCCTGATGCTGGGATTAAAGGTGTGTCATCCCAGATGCTGGGATCAAAGCCATGAGCTCTGTTACTCTTCACTTATGCAAGCCATAGTGATCTTGAACTAACAGAGATCCGTCTACCTCTTAATTCTGAGTCCTGGGATTTAAGGGTGTACCACCACTGCCTGATCTCTATAGCTTGAAGCTGAGTTTGCTTTCTGAATCCTCAGGCAAGTTTTAATAAATCATAAATATTATCACCACAAAAATATGACTAGAAACTTTACCTTACAAACTGAAAGTTAAGGAAGGCAAGTACTTCATCACATTTACAAATCCTAGTAGGTAAAGAATGAAGCTGAGGATTCTAGGTTGTTGACTCAGGGTTGGTAAATTTTTACCTTGTTATTTAAAGGGGAGAATTTTTAAACATTGATTTTGTGTGTGTGTGTGTGTTGGGGGCCTTTTATGTACTTCATTATTTTCCTATGACTAAGGTCATCAATATTGATAGCAAGTGCCATTACCAGCTAAGTCATCGCAACAGCCACCCAGAACTTGAAATTTTTAAATAGATAAGTTTCCTATCCCTGTAGAACTATAGTCAACATTTTATCCATAAATATATACCAACCATCAGTTGGTTGTGGTGCTGTCACACACCTGAAATTTCAGTACTTAGGAGGCTAAGACACAAAAATAGCAAATATGAAGAAAACGTATCATGCTTACATAGAGAGGGACAGTGTTGAAGGCCATGGAAGTATACAACAAGCTAGTGTCAATCCACCAGAAGAATGAGCCTCTGGAGAATACCAGGTAGAGCCTGTAGGACCAATGACTCTGGAAAACTGTTGCTCCCGACTGTAATTTCACATTTGCTAAAACAGCTATGGTGTGTCCCCAATACCTGCACTGTAGTGTGTAACTTCGTATGCTATATATATGTAATCTCATAATTGCATCTCAATCTTATGGGCACATAATTTGTGGGTGGTCAGGAAGATAACTTCGCACTAATATGAATAATTTTCATATATAAAAAGTACACTAGGATACGCTTCATAACTAGATTGTCCCATGACCATAAGACACTTAAAAGCCTGTTTTGTTCCTTTTACTCAAACTACACACAATTAGCTCATTTTTACCTCAGAGCAAATTCAAACTAGACTGAAGGTTTCTGTAAATGGATCATAAGTTAAAAATTTTACAGTATGCACAAGGTCAGAGTTAAAGATGTCTAACCAAGATTACTAACAAAAAGCAACCTAAAAAACAAATCATGCCAATTCCTTGATTGTCAATTCTACCTGATAAAAGAACTATGTCCCACAGCTTGTCTCATCAGGCCCTGTGCCCCTGACATCTGGTCACAGACTTACACCAGAAACCTTGAAACATTGTGTTGCCATGGTAAATGGCTCTGCTCTTATTGCTTACCCAAAGAATGTGCTATGACCAATGAGATGTGACTCTTGTAACTATTTTTATTGCCTTAAACCACCTGTAAAAAATGCTTTTAAGCTAGGTGAACACAGAAGCAGGGGACTGAAACTGAGAATAAGAACCAAAGATTTGGAATTACAGATTGAAGCTAAAGAATTAGGGTCAGAAAATTATAGGCAATTAGGACAAAAGAATTAGAACTGGAGAAGGATAAAAAACATAACTCGAACAGCATGATTAGAGCATGATTAGAGATTTTCTAAGTTCCTTTCATTATGATGTGTCTTCTGACCTGAAACTGTCAGGTAGTCTTGGGAGATGAATTCAAAAGCTACTGTTAGGAATAGGTGTGTGACTTTCTGCCATGCACAAGGCCCTGAGTTTCATTCCTAGCATCACAGTAAGTAATCAGGATAATTTTTTCCCTTTAAATTGTAATGCTTCTCAAGCACGTGAGTATGCATAGGAGCAGAAAGGAGTTCAAGGCCTGCCTGAACCACAGAACAAGACAGGTCTCAAAAGACCAAGGTATGGGGACATAGCTTAGTAATAGGAAGCTTGCCTACCATGCACAAGGTCCTGGATTCAAGCACAGAAAATAATAAATAATGAATATTTAGTAACAAAGAATAACTGGCTCCAATACCATGACAGAATTGACAAAGATGAGTTTCAGCATATTTTAAAGGTGTGTCTTCAATTTATTTTTATCTGATAATAGACAAAGTACATCTGAATTATTAAGCTAATGTCTATGAGATGACTAAAACATCCAAGAAATTTTAAAGCCATGGTTATCCTTCAACATTAGTGAGTCATTTTGACAAAACAAATTGCTTTTTATCCCTTAAGTCGTTTAAAAATATGTTACTTGAAGATATTTCTTGGCAAAATATGTATTTTTAAACATAGCAACTACTTGACAACTATATTATAGACCATATAGTAATATTAAATAATAATTTCAAAAACTTAGAAACAACAGCGATATTTAGAAAGTTTAACAGTCCTAAATGCATAACTCATTTCCATTTCTGAATCTGAACTATTTTCAGGATTTATTGTTTATAGAAACCCTGATTTCAGATGCTTATGAAAAATCCAAGTATATCATAAAATATTATGTTCACACTTTTTTAATATTGTTTTTTTGCTAATGTGCAGAAGTTCATTGAGAGGAAATTAATTATTTGGCACAGTATCCTATCATCGTCCATTTATATGCATTACCTTTTAGAAAATATATTCTCTAGCCCAAAGGAATATGGGGCTCAGAAAGGCTTTAGACAGGTTATACAGCTATTAGTGGCAGGTCTATTCGCAAGTCAAAGCACACCATGGCTTTCATTATGCATCTAAAAGCTAAATTAAATCTAGCTGGGTGGTGGTGGTGAATGCCTTTAATCCCAGCACCCAGGAGGCAGAGGCAGGTGGACTTCTGTGAATATGAGGTCAGGATAGGCTCCAAAGCTACACAGAGTGTCTCAAACAAACAAACAAACAAACAAAAGCTAAACCTACACACCCAATGTCTTTGGGTAAATGAAATAAAAGAATGGAAAAATGAATATAACCCCAAACACCCTCTTCCCTGCTACACACAGAGGGGTCAGGGTAAGAAGAAAAACACCATTACCCTTAAAATGGAGACCTGACAGGAGGGGTAGATGATCACTGACTGTGCTAACCCTGTTATACATACAATACACTGGCTAAAGAGAACATGGAAGACAGAACTTTAGGAAGCTGTCTTCTCAAGAGAGGTGGCTCTCTGAAAAGAAATACAGTTTAAAGATATAAAAAGAAAAACCTTGTAGATCATCTACTTACACTGCATATTGCTTGTTTGCAATTTTTGTAGTTACTGTTCTGAGAAGGGTAACCTGAAATTCCCTATGTAGTCCAGGCTTATAATTCCCTGCCTCAGTCTCCTATGCGCTAGGATTTAGGGATTAGCACTTAAATCTGCCACCAAGCCTGGGGGAAAAAATATTTGTTTCGTATTGAATTACTAATGAAGTAACTATGGACCCTAGAATCCTGATCGTTACTCTAGAGTCAGCCCTCAGAGACTCTGAGGACCACACTGAATTCTCTGACATCCATCTATCTTTTAAATCAGATAATAGGATCGTTTTGTTTTGTTCTCATTTGGTTTTGACAACACAAATCTTCTCTCACACTTCCAGAGGCTATAAGCTGAATATCAGGATATGAGCACTTTTGGTTTCTTCTGAGCACACCTTCTCAGCTTGCAGATAGCTACTGCTTTCCTTTGTCTACATAACTAGTCGGTACCAAAAATCTATGCTCTATCCCAACCATCTTTGTCTCATTTCTGGAACTTCCCACCTTACTTTAGTGTCCACCTTATACAATAAGGACATAGAGAAAAAGACAAACTCCATAGAGAAAACTTTCTAAAACAGTTTGAAGAATTTTTCTCATGTTGAAATAATATCCCAAAACTATATATTTTCACACATTTAAAACTGACTTTGTTTCATGAAGATTCACTGGCTAGACTCAAAACACACTTAATATATTTTAAGTTTGGGTAAAGTTTCCAAAGAAAATAACTCTGTTTTTATGTATACTGATCTGTTATGCATGTGTGTGTTTGTACATACCTCAGTTAATAATCTGAAGTATCGAACAGAATTAGCTTTAAGGAAACAGGAAGGCATGATGAGATTAGGTATGATCTACGCAGATTTTAATTACCTGTGTTTACTTCCTCTGCAATTTCCAAGTCTTCTATTTGAATCTCATGATCTAACATCTCTGAAAAATGGTCTCTAATTTCTTCAGCTGATTCATCACCAAACTTATAATCACACAACATTATAGCGGATCCAGGAAAGGGAACAAAAACTCGCTGAGGAAGTTCATATTCTAAAAAGAACATTACATTATCAGTATTTAGATATATCTGTCATTGGTGTCAATAAACATTTACTTCAAAAAAACGTCGAAATGACAATAATTTTGAACTTTCTAGTTGGCAAAACTGCTTTCATTGAGTTCTTTCTTTCCTCAATTTTCATGGCTTCTTCAATGGGGGCAACATAATATACCTATGACACATATACACCTCCTTGTCTTTAGTGTAGAGAGATGCTGTTAATCACATGATCTTATAAAACTCACTGTGTCCTATGGTGAAACATTCAAGTTAATTTTGTAACTCTCCCATAGATTGCTACTTTTCTTGTTCATTTTCATCTTGTCAGTATTGTGAATTTTATTACTTTTTCTTCATTTATGAATGCTTAAGGTCAATGCAGGGGCCTTCCCTGCTTTTGCCTCCCTAACACTGAATAGAAGTCCATGTCACAATACCTAGCTTTGTTCTTGGGATTCATGGGTCCTAGGAACTGAACACATTCTTGGGAGCAAGCTCTTTTACCCAGTGAGCCACCATACTTTACAATTCTTTGGATACCTGCAAATTAGACTATATGTCCCTAAAAGTTTAAAACAGTTACTAGCTATATAAATATAACTGCTGGTTAGCTCAAAATGTGGCTCTAATAAACTAACACAGAAGTAGATATTTTGTAAATAATAACTAACTACTTTGTGTGCATCAGATATGATTAAAAAGCTTTCAATGTAAAAAAAAAAAAATCAAGAAAAAATTTGGGGCCATTCTACTAGCAATTTACGCTTCTTCAAGAAACTAGGACTACTTTATATAATTACAAATAGAAGATGCTAAATATCCCTTAAGTGTCACAGGGAATGCAGTGGCATAAACTACACAATTCTTCCACTTTCAGTGTATGATCTCATTCTGTGTAGAATTGGAAGAATAGTTTTACTCTTTGACCACACTGCCACCCACTGTTAGAATTACATAACTGCAGTTTGTATCACAGCATGCAAAATAAGGACGATGGCATATTTTTGAACCAAACATACTTGAATCTTAAGTGAAAAACTTGAAGATGATTATAATATGCATGGATAATTGATTTACAAAATCTTTTATTTTGTTTTGATGTACAAAATCTTAAGCATACTTCAGATTTGGATTGCTTGCCTGTAGAAAGAAAATGTTATAAAAACCAAATGCCAAAGAGTTGGTTACAAAACACTTAGAATCAGAAAGTCACCTACCAGCAGAATAGTAGGAATGGAGACACTAGAGTAAAGCTTCAAAAGCAGACTTACTAGAGTTTGGGGGGGGGTATAAAAATATCTTAATATGGATTACTAAGATGTAAAACATAAACTGCTAATGTTTCCCCACAGATGGAATTCAACCATTTTTGACCTAATCAAGTCTGCTAGAGAAAAAGCTAAGAAATACAAAACATAATAGTGTATAAACAGTATCTTTAAAAAAAATCCACTATTCAACAAACACAAATAAGTTAATGTTTGAGTACATATAAGGTGACTTAAAACCTATAACATCAACAAAAAGTCTTAATTTAAACTGCTGAAACTGTTTACTCTGGCAAAAGTAGTTCAATCAGATACAATTGTTTTAAAAATCCTCCAAGAGGGGAAATAGAATGCAGTTATATAGAGTCAAAGGGGAATAATGGAACAGAAAGTGTTATATGGGGCAGGAATGGAAAGCAGGGTAGAGGAGGAAATACAATAGGAAAACTAACACTAAAGACATATGAAAACGCACTACTGTAGAAGCTTCCTGAAGTATTTACATGAACATATAAAAGAGTTTATGCAGAGTTTGGACAACAATGCCTCTATGACACCACAGGTTAACAAATAAGAAGTCTGTGCTGAGAATGGGTTATTTCCTTTGGAGTTACTGGCCAGGAAGATTCACAAATCCAAACAGTACAGGCTATTGTCAATGTTTGTGATTGCTTACCATGGCATTGTCAAGCCGTACTGCTGAGTGCTAAAACATGATGAAATCAAGCAGATACTCATCTGAAAGCCTCACACTTACTGGCTAGCATTAACAGTCCTAGTAGGTGCTTTGCATGCTACTAGATGGAAAAAAAAAAAAATCAGTCTTAGCCCACTTTGAACCCTGCTAACTACAGTGACAACTGAGCTGTTAAAGACACATATACTAGTGCAATAGCCATAAATGTCATGGGGGGAACCAATCGTTTCTGATAGGACTTAAAGCTTGTTCCACACCTGGCACTGCTGTCAGGGCTAGGAACCTCTGGCTAGCTAGGTTATAGGCATTAGATAACAGACCATTATGCTACTAAATGGGCATCACATTAAAGCAATTCCTAATGACTTACTGTTATACCCATAGATTAATGTTTCTCTCAACCCACAGCAGAGAAGTCTCTTTTGCAATTAACAGAGACCCACAACCAGTTGTGGTACAGAGAATGAGAGGGGTAAAATGTTCAGCCCTAATTGAGGCATCTATATCACATACCCAGAGCTCAAGGCTCTGGGATTATTGCAGAAGAGAGGCAGAAATACCAAAGAGGCAGAGGTGGTGACTATAAAGAAAACGGTGCTTTCCAGGCACAGTAGGGCACTTGACCAGACAAACACAGAGTGACTGTGACAGCATGAACAAGATCTGCACAACTGCAAGCCATATGAAATCCCAGCACAGGCAGGGGAAGTAAGCACCAAGTCACATCCTTAACTAAGGGGCTATTGCAATTGATAGCTGCTGAGAGGAGAGTCAGTCTTCTGAAAGGTGTGGCCCCCAGTAGATTAAGCAAGCTCCAATGGAACGCAACAGCTCTAAAAATATGTGGGTAGCACAAACTGTGCCTGGTGTGTTTTAAAAAACAAACAAACAAATTTGGGTGGGTAAGATGTGATGGGGTGAATATAATCAAAATACATTGCAAGAAATTCTCAAAGAATTAATTTTTAAAATGAGAAAAACAGGATGCAAAATATTAAAAATATCTTCCCTGGAACTACTAAATGTTGACAGCTTTGCTAATAAAAAATGTTCAAAACAACATGGTGGAAGAGGGGGCAACAACAAAGATTTTATTTGGCAAAAAATGTAAAGACAAGTTACTATTCTAAAACATGTTATAGAAGATGACATACATATTAAATCTTGACATCTTACTGTGTGAAAGAGAACAAATATAAGAAAAGTACTTATTTTATAGCCATACTTTTTTTTTCTGGAATTTCATTCAAAATCAGGTCCTCAAAAAGTATTTCACAACGATCAGCAACTGTGTTCAAAATATCTCTCTTCACTGCCTATGGGGAAAAACACATTAAGAAATAAAATTCTTCAAAGTTAAATTATCTCCTTATTATAAAACAAACAAACAAACAAACAAACAAACAAACAAACAAACAAAAACCCCAAAAAAACATTACTTGCTTTCTGGGATAAGAATGTCCACTTGTTAATCTCATATACTCAGCACACCTATTGCTATTAATTTTAACACAGTTGTAGCTTAATGGTAAATCTACATAGCCAATCAAATAGTGAATGAAAGCCAAATAAAAAAATTAAAGTTTGAATCTAAGCAAATTTTTCTAATATTCTAAATCAGGAAATGTACTATGATGTAAATGCTGATCATCACTTTCTAAATTTGGACCCTGACACATGATCTAAAAATTTTTCCTGTAAATACTTTAGTTAAGAAACTGAGTTCCCCTCAAAAGAAATTATTTCAAAGGTACTGATATATTACAAAGGTGGAATAATTATTAAATCAATATAGACAGTCTACATGTAAAAATCTTGAAACTGTTTCGAACTTTATTAATTAAAACGAAATTAACAATCATAAAATTAAGATAAGAAGAAAGTAAACTTGAAGAACTTCTTAATGTTAAATTGTTCCCACTTTTTTCATGTCAGTGACTTTTTTATACCTGCATAGCGTCTTTAACCTTGGGTCTGTTGCTGTGAATATAAGCTCTGCATTTGACATCACCCCGAAGGTTTATAGAACCACTGCAGATCTGGACTGTGGCTGTGGATCTGTGGTCTGAATTCAGGGGCTGAAAGACAAAATTGTAGAACATATGCCTGTGTACACGTGTGTGTTGTAACAAGGAAGCCAAAAGTGGGTGTTTGGGTGTTAGATTCTCTGGAACTAGAGTTATAGGATATTGTTTTCCAAAATATATTATCCTATTTTTAAAAACTGCATATTCATATGTCACAAAGGAAAGTTTTAAAGGCTATAAGGTGCAACATGAATAATAAAAACCCAGAGACAGATATTGGGGTTCAAGCTGAAGATCAGAAAAGCAAAGCAGATGGCCAGTAGTTCTTACCTCTACCAAGGCTAAAATGGAGATCCTGTCATCCTTGTTACTAGAAACTGAATCTCACATGAGACCCTTTGCTTCTTCTTTATATCCTCTCTAGTGTAGAGATTAAAGGCATGGGCTACTCTCGTGTAGCCCTGAGTGGTCTTGAACTCACAGAGATCTACCTGCCTCTGTCTCCTGAGTCCTGGGATTAAAGATGTGTGCCACCACTGCCTACTTTCTATGGATGTGGCTAGCTTTGCATTCTGATCTCCAGGGAAGCTTTATTAGATAATAAACAATATTTATTAGATAATAAACAATATATCACTGTAATAATGTACCTTTTTGGTGAAAACTTTCCGGATTCTACAAATATCAATGACTGCTACATACTTGAACACAAACCGGATTACAAATAGCCTCTAAATGTAATGTGCTCACAAGAGAGTTAATGTTTTGGTACTAACATGAAAGTTTGGAAAAAGAAGCCTCTGGCTTTCCTGACCAAAACCCAATGGGAGTACTGGCATTTGGAAGTTGAATTTTTATACTTTGAACCTTCCATCATACATTAAACAATGATATTAATCATATCCATTTATCATGTCCCATAAGTACCTATCTGCCTCCCAACTTCATGTCATTTTTACACTTCATATTTTATTTTTATATGTTTGGTTTTTCAAGACAGGGTTTCTCTATGAAACAGTGCTAGCTGTCCTGGAACTTACTCTGTGGATAGGCCTGCCTCTGCCTCCCAAGTGCTGAGATTAAAGGTGTGTACCATCACTGTTCAGCTTTGTTCTATTTTTGTTATTAACAAACTATTGCTAGATCTTGATGTATAGGTAGGATTCTGACTATGGGCAGCAGAACAAGGTGGTATGGACAAGACACATGGTTCAGGACACACGCAGAATTCAAAGACACTACATCAGACATTCAAAATAAGTTAGAAAATATGTGATGATACTGTAAAGAGTCTTGAATTAGACTTTTTAACAGGGAGAATCAAGAAGGAAGTCTAAGCTGGGCAGTGGTTGCTCATGCATTCACTGTCAGAACTCAGGGGGCAGAGGCAGGTGGATCTCTGAGTTCGAGGCCAGCCAGCTATAGAGTGGGTTCCAGGATAGTCAGGGCTACACAGAGAAACCCTGTCTCTAATCACCCTCACTTATAGTAAGTCTAACTATAAAGGTATATAGAAGAATAGCATGCCTTGACATAAGGAACACCTTTAAATCCAAAGTCACGTAAAAATACAAGACAAAAAAATACTGTGAAAAAACACAGGAAGCAAGGTGGAGCTTAACTCCACTGCCAGCTTAGTAATGCTTTAGAGTTAACAGAGACAGATGGCAAAGCATCCTTATGAGCCAAATTATCTCTACACTCTCAATTTAGTTAAAGAGCTGAAGGTCCTGATAGTATTTCTGGGTTTCAAACTCTAGAATAATACTGAAATTAAGTTTCTTATACTTCCTATAATTGTGGTCTGTTCTTCAGGATAGCATGAGTCAGTATTAAAATGAACAGCACTTTGAAGTCATTAGTTTTAATTTAAATGACTTTTATTTAATTCAGTTTCTTCAGTGTTCCCAATTTTTTAAAAAAAATGAATTTCCATATAAATGTATAACTTAAAAATGTTCAGAAAAATGAAATTTACTAATTAATACTTTGGAGATTTTTTTTTCAGATTTATTTTATGTGTATGAGTGTTTTGCCTATATGTATGACTGTGAACATGGAAGTCAGAAGAGGGCACTGTATTCCCCGGAACTGGAGTTATGGACAGTTGTGAATCACCATGTGGGTGCTGGGAATTAAACACATAAACTTGACAAGAACAACAAATGCTCTGAAACACTGAGCCATTGCTCCAGCCAGCCCTTTGGAGAATTTCATCAAATTGGATTAAAAGATGGATATATACCTCAAATTAAGTATATGACAGCTCTCCCTATATCAACACACATCATTTAAACATTTCTAACAATTCTAACTTTAATACTAAAACAACAGCTCAAAGCATTTAAATACATATGTACACACACTTTAAAAATTGATATTTATATGTTAACACTTCAGCAGCTTTGAGACCAAAAGGTTCAAAATGGTTTAACATGAGCAAAGCTTCTCTGGAGTAACTTTCTTATAACTGAATGTTTTCTATAGTTTCATATCTTGGTATATTTTTAATTAATACAACTATATTCCTAATTTTTCATTATGTTAGATGAAGTAATTTATTTTAAATAAGTGGATTTAAAAATATTTACCAACTGTGTTAGCACTCGGACATCAAAAGAATGAGCAGTTGCTTGAGTATTTCCTCTAGATTTTTTCTAAAAAATACAAAAGCCAGACTGTTAACATTGTATTTGAAAAGTAAAGGACAATTTAGGAACTATTTTACATTTCTAAACAACAAGGAGAAAATAAAATCTTAATTATTTTAGTTTTGCTTTTATACAGATATATTACGTTATATACTCTACATCAACCAATTAGTCTTTTAAATTATTCCCTTAGATTTGAGATTAGTAAATTATTTTCTGTGGGTCAAATTCACATTGCCACTTTTCTCTGTAAATAAATATTTACTGGAACAGTCAAAATCATTTATTTCTATTACCATCTATGGTTACTTAAATGGAAGAACAGGAGAGATGAATATTCAACGACAACATATTTTCTAAAACCTAAAGCTACTATTTGGCTTTTTTAGTTTACAGAGAGATCACCTAAGCTCCTCTTCATCTAGGTCAAAGGTATTTGAGAAACCCTTACAGAGCCTTCCACACAGTACTACAGACGGTAGAACACAAGATAGTTTTGAATACTTTTACAATTTGGAGATCAGACAGGCTTTAGATGCAGTTGACATTCCTAATTCTTGGATTCAGTATCTCAATTACATCAGAAATAACCTCTTCCTATCACTCTCTGAGAAAAACATTTGCCCTTTATAAGACTATGGAGCCCAGAATGGTAGAGTTCACCTTCAGTCCCAGCACTTGGGAGACAGAAGCAGGCAGATCTGTGTGAGTTTGAGGTAAGCTTGTTCTATTTAGTGAGTTCCACAATAGCTAGGCTACATAGAACCTACATCAAAATAAATAAATAAATAAATAGCAAAAGATTCTAGAAATGAGTATGTGAAACTTGTTTTAATGAAAACTACAACTAAATATAAGTCTATTTTTCCTTAAAAATTATTCCATAAATGAGATGATTTTCTCTGAACTCACCTGTCCTTCTAATAGGTCACAATCTTCACCTTTAACTTGTCCATTAATCAAATAAACACCATTTTCTATTTGCTTGGCCCAGCGTGTAAGTCCACTCTTAAAAACAACATGAAATCTGTCAGATGGAAAGTTATCTTACTCGAGCTTCCTCTTCTACTATTCTCGACCTACTACATTGAAATCTTGAAAATGTCCAAGTATCAACAACATAGTGTTTAATCCAGTACCACAAATTACAACAGTTCTGATCTTTTAAGTTCCTTACCCATATTTAATGTTTTTTGATCTTTTCCTAAAATTTTATCACAAACTCCAAAGTCTTATTAACTACATGAGCATAAAAATAAACACCAAAAGTGACTATTATCTTTTAAAAAGTAGAAAAATGAGCCTTGAGTAGCATAAAGCAGTATTAAAGAAGAAAATTTAAACAGAAACAAACAAACAAAATAGATAAAATACAAAAATACAAAAGAATAGAAAAAGAAAGGCAAAACTAATTAGGGTCAAGAGATGGCTATCAGTAACTCTATGGACAAGATTAAATTCTATATATGTTAACTAATAGATATCAAGCACCTGTTATGCTAAATATACTAGTATTATGACATTATTCATGCTTAAAAAAGTTCTAATCCAGCTAGAATAACAAGTTCATTATACATATAACAAGCATTTTAATGGAGTACAAGTTTTGAGGATTATAAAAGTCACAATCTGATTAACAGCTGACAGCCCACTGAGTAACCAAGGATGAAAATGTGTTTCACTTTGGTACCTTTGTGTTTTTTTCCAAAGTATAGCTGACGGAAGTGGCTGACAGTGGGATGTGAATATTAACGTGAACAGTACACTCTAGAGACAGCCATGAGGTAGACACTCTATTTTGATACTTCCAATCTGCAGGTCTTGCTGAACTCTTTAGCAGGGAGAAGACGGAAAAACAAAACATGACATGACTTAGGTAAAATATATGCATTAATAAAATAAGGTGTAAAATCTATATATAACTTGACCAGACTAGCATCATGTACCACTGACCAAATTCTGTGATTTAAGAGGAACAGAAGTTAAGAAGTAATGATGCATTAACTTTAGTATTCTTTCATACAAGCCAGATATCTTGGCAACCTCCGGGGGTAGATAGACAAAGGATCAGAAAGCTCTGAATTCTAAAAGTTGCTCTAGGCCTCAGCTTTCCCTGTGGTCTCAACAGCCCATCCTCAAGACTCTGCTTGCAGCAAATGCTCACCAAGCTGCCCCTCAGTAAGGCTGTGCTGTCCTTACTTTCTACACTGCTGAATTATTTTCACATTGCTTTTAAGAAATAAATGCTGGTCTGGCTTCTGTACCACACTGGGAGACAGTTGACTAGATACCACAACTACACAAAATCCTTAGTCACTTTTACCATCAGCTTCTCAAATGAAAGTCTGATTAATAACAACAAAGCACAAAAAACTACAAGTGATCATATACATCAAAAAGAAGTGATGACACTGAAAATCATTAAAACTAAATATAAATATGAACTTTTTGATTTTTAAAAGTAGCTTATAAGACACAAGTCCTTAAAGAGTCATTTTTCTTACCTTTGGGTCATGGACGTCATAAGTTCGACAAGATAATCTTCACTAATTAAGGTCATAAATGACTCCAAAAGCATCCATGATAATAAAATATGATCCAAAAACTAAAAATGGTACATGAGTTCTTAAAAATTATAATACTTGAGATACTTAAAGACATATACAGTTATATAGCTATGCATTTCTCTAAGTGTTTGAGTGTACTTATACATTATGTGTATTATGGATGTATATGAACTGTTGACTATAGTACTTCTGGTGCTTCAAAATGCAAACAAAAGACAAATTTCCTTCTGTTTGTAAATACTGCTAATCATGATAAATGGAAAGAAAGCAGCCCTGTGAGCTTTTGTTCCAAAATACTCTACACAGCATAAAGGAGTACTGTTTCGCATGGGTTCAAGCCCAAGAACATTTACTGAGTTATGACACTTCCCCAGGCAGGTGACAAATATGTTAAACACTCATCATCTTCTACAGGAAAATTCTCCTTGAATTTTGTCTTCTCCAAGGCCTCATTTAGTGGGTCCTTGGATTGTGTCTCTCTTCTTTAGTTACTGTCTATCCTGGTGAGTTATAGAGGAGAAAGTCTAAGGAAGACACTTGACCATGGCAAAGGCATAAGCATTCCTACAATGCCCAGCTCAATTATGGGTGCTTTCAACTGCACATTTTACTTTAAGAAATGAAGATTTAAATTATATTAATAGAGCAAAAACATTATATGCTTAAGCTTATCTCTGAATAGAACCTATAGTGCAAAAATATACATAGTTAGAAAGCTGACAAAAAAATTTACAATTCTAAGTCGTTTCTCTCTCTATCAAACTCTATAATTTCATACATGGCCAGGGGCCATTATTATTGTTAATATCATTATTGGCAGCCCTAATCATAACAATGTGTTTTTTAAAGAGAAACTTAATAGTCTTTTATGAAAAGGATGATTTAAACAAATGTTTAAAAAAAGAACTATAGAACTGTGATTTACATAGCAAGTGATTTGGGGGAGAGGAAAAGTAGGTTCATTGTGGTGTACACTGTGGGTGGTGTGGGATAGTCAACAATAGTAGTGTAGCCAGGACCATAGACATCCAAATAAAAGATACTTTTTTGTAGAAGAACATATGTGGAGTATCACTCGTTCTGAGACCTCTTCCTCTGTGACAGTCCATAGTCTTTTCCTATTTATAGATTTTTCCACAGAAAATATAAGCTGAAAGACAGAGAAATATACATGAATTCATCACAAAATGAAAAATGTAGAAACGGCTATGAATTTCTAATCTCCAGAATTTCATGAACTATTATGATATATTTACCATTTGTGATTTCATGAAATGATTCACATAAAAATTGAGTTTTAAGTAAAAAACATAATTCCTTATAATTAATAATGAACTGGATATGATACATTAATTTGGGGCAATAGCATTTCTATAAAACATAGAATACAAACTTTATTTTTATTATAAAGGGAAATAATAAGTGATTTTTTTAACCACAAAAATAAAATATGTTGCCCAATTAGCATTTATTTAAATTTCATAAAACATGAAAGCAATAAAAAATTAAGAGAAAAAAAAATCAGAATAGCAAAATTTGTGTCAGTTATGTCAGAAATATGGACTTGGAATTAGGATACAGGGTCATGAACGTGGCTATGGGCTTCCTTACAACAATGTGTAGAGGAGTCTAATTTGCCATCTTATTCTTATGATCTATAAGCTGGAAACAACTGACCAGAAGGCACACACCTTTCCTGATAATATCAAAAGAAATTGCTCCACAAAATGCAGTATTATATAATGACCAAAATTATTGACAATTAACAACACATTTTATCAAGTTATTTTTTGCAGTATCTCTCAAGATACAGCATTTTTTTTCCCATTTTTATTTTCAATTTGAGATAGTCTCATTATGTAGGCAAAGCTGTCTGAGCCAAGAGAGAACACACACAGGAAACCCTCCTAGGGCATGGTGCCATTCACAGTGGGCTGAGACTTTGCACATCAATTAGCAGTCAAGATAATCTTCCACAGGCCAATCTCATCCTGAGGACTGATTTCTTCCCTGGTGATTCCAGGGTAAGTTGAGAGTTAAAACTAACCAGTACATGCACAGAGATTAAATGTATTCCAAATTGAAAAAAAAAAAAAAAATGAGAGCCTCAGTGAAAAAGGAAAATTTTACTTAAAATGGAAGAGTACAAAAGACTGAAAAGTAGCTGGGTGGTGGTAGTGCATGCCTTTAATCCCAGCACTTGGGAGGCAGAGGCAGGTAGATCTCTGTGAGTTCAAGGCCAGCCTGATCTACTGAGCAAGTTCTAGGACAGGCTCAGAAACAATACAGAGAAACCATGTTTCAGAAAACCAAAAAAAAAAAAAAAAAAAAAAAAAAAAAAAAAAGACGGAAAAGTATGCCAAGGAGGCAAGATATCCTTTCTTCCTAGGCACAGAGTATCAAAGACATGGGTGAAATACCTGAAGCAGAGGAAACAAAAGTGGAGGTATCTACAGCACCTGAGGACTGCTTTTTTTCTTTTTAATTATTAATTGCCCCCAACTACCAGTTGTGCTTCTGAATGGTATAAGGTCCCCTTTGTTCATAAGGGAGATATGCTTGTGAAAGTACATGTGGATCTTGAGCGTGTAACGATACAGAAGCTTCCTGAAGACTACTTTAGGTTTGAATTGAAAAGAAAACAGCTTGGGACTTTTACATTTACTTTTGGAATGATTACACTATCTGATTTTCTGATGTAGTAGCAAAACAAACAAACAAACAAAAATATGAGATACATAGTATGCACCCCATCCAGAAGTAAATAATAAGTATGATTATTGTTTATATTTAGTATCAGAACTTCAAATGATGTGACTAGCATACTTGACATTACTGCAATCGCTACCTAATAAGTAGAATATATACAAGAAAACTACTATTGCACACACACACACACACACACACACACACACACACACACACACACACACACAAACCCAGTTAAACCATCACGACATGTTATATAACATTATGATATCTTTTGGAAAATTGTTTTAAGGGTCAGTAAGATGGCTCAGCAGGTAAAGGCATTTGATGTGGAAGCATGACAACCTGAACTCAAGTCGTGGGATCCACGACTTGAAAAGATGGAGGGAGGGCACTGAGTCTACAAAGCTGACACAGTCCTCTGAGTTCCACAAGTTTACCACACTGGGTGCATGACCACACCTCCAAATGTCATATGTTTAATAAACCACACCCCAAACATCATATGTTTAATAAACATCATATATACATGTTTAAAGTCAATATATATGCATATGATTAAGTGAAATAATATGTAACTTTGATCTCATTAAGAGTTTTTGCTATAGTGGACTTACTCTGCGCAAGGCATTTTGAAAATCATCTGCTAGTTCTAAAGTTGTAATAATAAATATTCCAAGAACCACAAGTCCTCCAGGGAGCATTCTAGATACCTAAAGATAAAAAAATACAGTATGAACTATCATAAGCATGTCAGTCTTGATACAGTTAACATTAATCTGCAAATACCTATCCAGGACTATACATATAGAATCCAGGCAGAGACAGTTGAAAATCTAAGACACACACACACACACACACACACACACACACACACACACACACACACACACCCACCCACCACACACACACACGCATCTATCACTTCCCAGAGTACCCTTAACTTTAGGGTCTTAATATCACTTTAGTAACTTGCTTAGGTGCATCAATATATAGACCCCTTTCTTCTAAGATTAAGATTTGTAAATTAAATCTTTTCAATGATCTCTCAACTATCTGCAAAATAAGTATTTTACCTTAGACTGCCATTCTAATCTTCCCAGAATCTGGCCAATCTGATATTCAGAGACGTGGCTGATCTACCTTCTCTGAAATATTCAAGCATTGATCAAAATTACTCCCTGTTCACCACACATTGTCCTAGGCTTTCTAACTCTATACCTTTCTTAAGGTTGTTTCCTCAGCCTAAACTGACTGCTCTCACATTCTCACATATGGATTCAGTGAGATAACTTGAAAGTCAAGTTGAGGGAGCAGCCTTCCCTGACACAATGATCTCTGAACTTCCAGTTTCCCAGGAAAATCATACAACTTTGTATGTGTACACACTAATCTAGTTTTTAAAACTACATGTGTTTTTTTCTGCCAGCCGTGTTCAGTGACAAGAGCACTTTTGCTAGCTTTCATAGATATATGATATAAATGAGCAATCAAAAGTTAAATTTTAGAAAATTAGATATTAAAGCATAATTTCTACTATATCTGCATGTCAGCTCATGGTTCCCTCTGATTTCATAAATCCCATTTAATTAGTACGACAAATGTGACAAAATTTTTACATTTATCATAGGAAACCAATATAGCTTTAAAAACTAATACAAAGATAACTCTAGAGGTAAAATACTAATTTAATTTCCATTATAAATTCATGCATATTCTCTCTTTGTGTTTTTGCATATAAATTTAACAGAACACATTAAACTTCATAGGGAAGGCGTGGCGGCTCAGTGGTTAGAGCACTTGCTGAACAAGCAAAAGTATCAGCGTTCAAATCCCAAGAACCCATGTAAATGCTTAGTGGGTGTGACAGATGGCCTATAATTCCACCCTCTTGAGAGAGACAACAAGGAATTCCATAGAGCAACCTAGTCAGCAAGACAAGTTCAAACAGTAAGATGGCAAAATGACTGAGAAAGATTACTGATATAAGCCTTAAGCCTTTCCTTATACACATGCAAACACATGTTCACAGCATGCATGCATACTACAGACACATGAAAGAAAGCAAGGCAAATTTAAAATAGGAAGTTATTTATATATATGTATGTATGTACATATATACCAATAGGAATTAAAATGATTTCTTTAAAAGACACCAGTATTATTTCTTGAACTTTTTTTTATAATTGCATACAACTCTCCCATCACAAATATACGCATTTATTTATCTAAAAAGTTTTTTTTTTTTTTTTTTTTTAAGATTCATTTATTTATTATGATACAGAATTCTGTCTGCATGTATCCCTGCAGGCCAGAAGAGGGCACCAGATCTCATTACAGATAGTTGAGAGCCATCATGAGGTTGCTGGAAATTGAACTCAGGATGTCTAGAAGACCAGCTAGTCTTAACTATCTCTCCAGTCCTATCTAAGAGACTTTTACGTTGAGAAAGAAAACACAAAAATTCTACTTTTATCTTACTATAATCACTTTATTATTCTTTATTCTATACCACAACTCATTCAAAAAATATTTTAAGTGATACTTATTACTTTTTCGGCATCCCCTAAATCCATTTCCTCACAAACACTCAAGGTAAAAATCTTTGGCAATTTTCTCTTCTAAATCTCTTTATTCTCAATCTACTTGGTCACTAAATTTTCATGATTCTAGCTCTTTCTCTGAAATTATTAATGAAGATTAAGCTAATTTGTCCATGCATTTTTTTTAAATCTAGTATTTTACAACTCACATTATATACCAAGGAAATGCTGTAGGCTCTCAGACTACAGCCATGAATACAAGAAAGAACTCCTGCCCTCACACAGCTCAGAATCTAGCTTAGGCTCATACCTTCACTGGTTTGGACTACTACTACTTTAGCTATAGTTTCTCTTCTGTCTCCAGGTTCTACTTTCTACTAATACTGTGCCTATATTAATGTTAGTTTATAAATTACGGGCAAATAAGTCACTCTTTTAAAATAGGGGGGTATAAATGCCTATCACTGGGCTTTCCAATATAATAATTTTATTAGTACTCTGAGGATTCTACACAATGTTCTTTGATCACATTTGTCCCCCACTCTTCCCAGATCCAGTCCACTGCCCTATGCTTTTCCTTCCAACTTCATGTCCTTTTTTTTTAATAACCCATGAGTCCAATTTGTACTGCCCATATTCTCCCAGGTGTGAGGCCATCCAATGAAGCCTGAGTAATCTACTCCTGGCAATATATACTTTCTTTTAAAGCTAGATCCTTAAAAAAGGATCATGACTCTCCCTGCCCTACAACTGGGCTTTTGTTTATATCAAGGGTACTTCTTAGAATTGCATTTCAAAGCCACCCATAACAAGCCTGGTATTTAAATACATTTTCCTACATGCTTTGTGTTCAACTATACTCAACTGTCCAACTGCTTGTTATTTACCTAGTATTGTGTCTTTGTGTCACTTAACCACACTGTCCTGATCTTACTGAATGTGTTCTCAGACTTGTTTAATTAACAAAGTCCTAAGAATCATTCATGTACAGAGCCTTTTGTAAAACTGTTTTGCACACAACCATTAGCATGCATTTAAGAAAGAATACTGTAAAATTCAAGTCTAGTAACCTAGGAATCTTTTTTTTTTTTTCCTGTTAATCTATTACATACAAACATCTATATAGAGACAGTTTTACCTGGCTGGCATGTTCTGTGGCCCATTCTTCATCCAAAGTATCCAACTTAGCTTTGGGATGCTTGAGGTTCTCGTTCTGTTCCTCTTTGGGTGGTGTTCTAGTGGCAAGAATCACATAATCCTTTTGTGAAGAACACTTTAAAAAAAATTGTAAAAGCTAATTACAGTTAAATCTGATTGAAGAATTTGATATCTCATGCAAAACAGTACTTTAGCAATTTAAACTGTTCATACTCATATTATTATGGAAGCTATACTCATGGGAACTGATTTTAATGCATGGCTTTGCAATATCTCTCATATGGTGTTTATCTTTAATGTACATATCAACTTATTATTTACTTGAACAACCTCAATATAAATTACAGAGTGGTCTTTAAAAATGATACTGGGCCAGGTGGTGGTGGCTCACACCTTTAGTCCCAGCACTCAAGAGGCAGAAGCAGGTGGATCTCTGTAAGTTCAAGGCCAGCCTGGTCTATAAAGTGAGTCCCAGAACAACCAGCACTATTACACAGAGAAATATGTCTCAAAAAATAAATAAATAGCCAGCACTTGGGAAGCAGAGGCAGGTGGATCTTTGTGAGTTTGTGGCCAGCTTGGTCTACAGAGCTAGTTCCAAGACAGGCTCCAAAGCCAATACAGAAAAACCCTGCCTCAAAACAAACAAACAAACAAACAAACAAATAAATAAGTGAGTAAGTAAGTAAATAAATAAGTAAACAAATGGTTCTGGAACTGTAGATGTAGCTCAGTTGGTACACCAATTTCCTAGCATGCAGAAGACCCTGGGTTAGAATCACCAGTGCCACATAAACCAGGCATGAAGGCAATGATAGCATACATATGTAACCCAGCACACTCAGGAAGTAGAAACAGGAGAAACATGAGTTCAAAAGTCATCCTGGACTACAAAGATTTTTTAGGCCAGTTTTTGTTGTTGTTGCTGTTGAATGTGCAAGTGAACTGACATAACTAAAATATAATGTGCTTAGTCAATACTCCAATTATCGTATTTTCTTTGTAATTTAAATGGACTAGATGTTTAGTAAATATAAAATCTCATTTAGAAAATGACAATGAACTTGTTTATTTTATTTGGACTGCCATAATAGTCCAAAGTAAATAAATAAATAAACTTACATAGATGCATCTAGAGAACAAGGGGTGGGGATGTATTTGAAATAAAATTCAGTAGTTCCAAGCTTCAGGTTGTTTGTTTTTAACAGCAGTTAAATGGCAATCCAAAGTAAAAGAGCTACAAATAAATTTATGGATTAGAAGAGATCTCAGTTTCGATATAGCATGGTTCCTAAGTTAGCTAATAAGGCTCATAATGTAGTTAGAACGGTGTTATCTCCAAATAACACCTAAAACGCCCTAGAGATCATTAGCATCATCATGCCATTTGCAGAAATTACAGAAAACCACTTCCAAATGTATACAAGAGTGTTGCATGGCTTGATTAAAGGCCATGTCTGTTAGGGGTGGCGAGAGGGCTCAATGGTCAAGAGTAAGTATTCTCTTGCAGAAGACCAGGTTCAGTTCCCAGAAACCACATCTGGTAATTCACAACAGTCTTTAACTCCAGCTTAGGGACTCCAACCCCTTTGGGTTCCTTGGGCATCTGAACTCATATATGCACATACATACTGAAAAAAAATCATAAAAATAAAATATAAAAATTCCTATCTACACCTTTTTTTTTTAAAGTCCTCCCCACCCCTTCTCTCATTATTTTCGAGCCGGCTTTTACATAGCCCAGTCTGGCCTCAAACTCACTATGTAGCCAAGACTGATCCTTCTGTCTCTGCCTTCCAAGTACCAGGAGTACAGCCATGAGCCACCATGCCTGACATAGAGGCATTGCTTCTTTCATAAGATGCTGAACTTTGAAAAGAAAGAGAAACTTTCAATTAGAGTAATTACGGCAATCCCGAGAAGACAGAAGAGAATAAAAGTGAGCTCTGGAATCAAAGTAAGAGAAAGAATGCAGAAAACGAAGAAATAAAGACAGTATAGATCTGGATATAGTGGTTCAAATCTATACTGAGCTGGTACATTCAAGGCCAGTTTGGGCTCCACAATGAAACGCCTGGTTTAAGAGGTGCTGAGTGAGTTAGGCAAGCAGAGGCAGTAGGTTAGCCTGGGATTCTATACACCTGGTCATTGCTCACCTGCCCCCTCTAAGAATATACTTGGTAGCCTAGTCCCTTTACCTGTAGGAACCATGCACAAACCCATCTCTCCTAAGAACCTCACCTGGAGGCCCCTACCTGCATTGGGCTACACATTGCTTCCATCTCTAAAGAACAGTATAGACTTCCCTGTCCTTGGTAAAAATCACATTAGGCAGTTTCTATTCAAGTGCATTCCCAGCATATCTGGTAAGAAGAATAGCAATGTCCAGCCAGCCTAAAACAGTTTTAGGTACATGTACAGTTAAATAAACTGTCAAGTGAACTTTTAGGGAAAAATCTTATGCCTATGAAAGAATTTAAATTGAGTTAAATCAGGTGGATTATAGGGCAGGACATGTATATTAGGGGGAAAAAAAGCATCAGGCCTTATGTAACCTAACAATCAAAATAGATAACCACTTAAACTATGTCCTTAGAAGCCAGCACCTCCTTCTTTTGAACCCCATAAAACTAAGGCACAAACAATAATTCGGACACTTAAGTACTCTCACTCATGTGGCCTGCAGTGAATCCTGACTTCTGTTTTGTTCCTTATGAAGTTATCTTGCCACATTTGCAAATTAGTGAGTTCTTATTTTCAATTAATTGGGTAAGAGGCCACAAACTTGGAAAGAACTAATCCTGACTATGACCATGCTGACAACCACCAGGAACACTGGGGCTGAAACTTGGGGATTTATTTATGTACCAGCTGAGCTATGTATCCAGTCCAAAACACAAAGAAAGCCAAAATGTGAATAATCTGGTCAGTGAAGAGTTGCATTTGGACATTATCAGTTACTTTCACAGTACCAAAGGGAATGTGATGGTACTTATCCCACCTTCAGCCAGGTTCCTCTCTTTCAGATGTTTGGGTTACCTTCTTCACCTATATGTCCCTTCCACACAACCCTAAATTTCCTATTAAATGGCATACTTAATTTAAAATAACCAGTAATTTGTTTTCATCAATATGAAGACACATACATACCTGTCCTATCAAAAGACCAGAGACAAAAGTTTTTCCCTGGAGATTGATGTTTGAAATATACTGGCCAACAGTCTCTTCTACAATGTAGGTTCTTCCCATTATTGACAGCAATTCAATACCCTACATTACAAGAAATAAAGTTTACATTTTTGGGGGAAAAAAAAGTAATTGTTGATAGTTTAGCACGGTCAGATGGGTAATGGGGGGGGGTGGTACAATCCTGACAATTTTCCTATGTTTTATAGTGATTATTTATGAATAGGGCATTCTTTTTTGTACAACTGAAATGTAGTTTGGAATTCTGAGTACAGGGTTGTAAGAAACAACTCCCTGAGGCCTGGAGAGATGGCTCAGAGGTTAAAAGAGTGTTCACTGCTTTCCCACAGGGCTTGAGTTCAGTGCCTAGTACCCAAGTCCAGTGGTGCACAAATGCCTGTAGCTCTAGCTCCAGGAGAACCAATTCCCTCTTCTGGAGCCTGCACACACGTAGCATACCCACACAAATATGCACACCACATGAAAATAACAATAAAAACATACTATTTAAGAAAAGAAAGGAAGGACAGACTCCCAGCCAGATAGGGTACTGCATGCCTGGAACTCCACACTCCAGTGGCTGAGTCAGATTTGATGCCACGAGTTGGAGCCAGCCAAGGCTATATATTGAGTTTGAGGCCAATTGGATCTAAATAGTGAAACCTAACTCAAAAAACCAAACCACAAAAAGAAAACAAAACAACAATAACAAAAACCACAATTACCAATAACCATGAGAAATCAAAGCTATTTCTCATTCTTGGGATAAGAAAATAATTAAACCATTAGTCAACACATCTAATTTCTTACTTTAGATCTCCTCAGCTACATTCTCTTTGTTAATTTATTGGTGAACTTCCATGTTCTCATTTCTAAAATATGAGAGATGAATTTCTGATATGTTCATTAAGAGGCAGAGAGATTCAAATTTCTTTGGTCAATATATATTGTACAATTATTACTTTCTAGAAATTATACTCGGTGGGAAGGCACAGAAGTGGACAATGATTGCTGACATGAGACAACTCACTTAACAGCCACTTAAGTAAACAGTAGTACAACAATGATAACTAACTATATAGCTTTCATTCTGCACAGGGCATTAGTCTAGGTACTTTACATGCATTGGCATTCAATACATAACACCACAAGGCAAGTACTACTATTGACATCTCCGTTTTATACATAAAGAAATCAAAAGAAGGAAACGTATTAAATAACTCCTCCAAATGACAAAACTGGTGTGTGGGAAAGGCTCTGACAGTCTGTTTTGCTCACATCGACAACATATACTGTCCTTCAATCAAATCATTGCAAAGGTCAGCTCCTGTTTTCTCCTCCAGTTTGTGAATGGAAACTAGTATAATAACCATACTAACTTAAACCCCCCCCCCACACACACACACAATCCCCTTCACTGAAAACAGGAACTGACTACTAACTCAGGCTGTACTGGAATTATAACCTGCCTGCCTCTTACTTCCAGTAGCTGAGATCACAGGCATGTGCTAGCTCTTATTGTCAATCAAGAGTCAATAAATTCTTCCAGAAAAGTAACCAGTGACGAAACAAAGTACATACAGAAAGGCTGAAATACGACCTAGAAGCAAACGTAGTTCTGTTACTGGGGCAAGATGATATTGTGACAACTGTTTTAAAACATTTTCATATAAAAACATCAACATCAGACTTTTTTTCTTTGCAATGTCATCTTAATACATAAACTACAAACTCTTCCTGACTTCTTTTTGTTTAAAATATTAACTGGATTACTACTTAAACTCGCATTATCTGTGCCTCCAAGCGCCAAAAGCACGTTTGTACGAGGTCTGACATGAGCTAAACTCCTCAGAAGTGGACTTCAGTGTGTACCAGTGACTGTCCATATGTTCCCTACACTAAATCCTTTCCTTGCTCCCCCTGAAGAGGAAGTGGTTGGTGCTCGAGTGCACTCACGTTTGTAGGCTGACTCACTTGTTCGCAGAATGTGCACACGTGGCCAATAAATCCCCCCCGAACCTTCTGTCAGCAAGAGAACTCGGTGAGTACAGGTAACTGCCTTCAAAGGGCCAGATGCCACTCAGGACCTACTTCCACAACCCATGAATTCATCAGAAAGCGACTGCAGACGCTCCACTTCCCTCTCCAAAGTAGGGCACCAACGGGCGCAGCCTGATGACGCAAGCCGTCCCGCACCCATCTCCGCAGCTCTTCCACCAAAGCAAGTGTGGCCTGCACCCCGCCCCCTTCGGGCACCATTGAGAGCGTGGCGGCAGCCCGGAGCCTGTCAATCCACCCTGCCGCGACCCTCTAGTGGCTCGGTTTCTAGAAGCGGACGCCGAGGAGTACCCATGGCATCCCGGGGTTTTGACGGTAAGGTCGCCTTGCTCCTCGGGGAAGGACGATGGTTGCTGAACACGTGTGTAGCGCCACCGCGCGGACACTCGTCACAGCCGAACGCGGAGAGCCGGGGGCGGGGAGAAAGAAGGAAAAGGAACGGGAGGTGCGGGTGACGAAGCTCGCGGAAGCGACTGAGGTACTACATTTCCCAGGAGCCTTTGGGTCTGGAAGCAGAGGAAACCAAAAGTTAGGTCCGAGGCCCGCTGTGAACTCGCATTCCCAGCGTGCATAGCTTCCGGAGGCTGCGTGCGCTTAGAGGGCGCAGTGGCGCGGCCCGTGCTGCGTCTAACGCGGGACTCTATTTCCCAGGGTCCCGCCGCGGGAGTCTCAGGCGGGCAGGCGCGAGGGAGCCAGTGAGCGACGCCGCAGACGGGGCGCCTCAGGCGTCTGGGTTTCGCGCTTCGCCCAGCTCCTTCGTTTCTCCTTCGGCCGCTGCTGCCACGACCCCGGCCGACATGGCGGCGGTGTTGCAGCAAGTCCTGGAGCGCCCGGAGCTGAACAAGCTTCCTAAGTCGACCCAGAACAAACTTGAGAAGTTCCTGGCTGATCAGCAGTCGGAGATCGACGGCCTGAAGGGGCGTCACGAGAAATTTAAGGTTGAGAGCGGTAAGTGCTAAGCTCTTGAGCTCTGGCCGAGCTGTGGCTCCACCTTCCTCTTTACCCGCTCTTGCACTCCGCGAGGGGTGCAGGTAGCATCACACAGGCTCCGTATGCCTTGTAGGCCTTCTCTTTTCTCCTCGCTGAGTGATTTTTTCAAAAAAGAACAAGCGATCCGTCCTCCCAGATCTAAATCTACCTTCATTTCGTCTTATGTAGGAGCTCTTAACTTGGGCCCACAGACAAATTGTGGAGAGTTTTTGTCAGTCTACACCATATTTTTAGGACTATGCAACCCAAATCTGATTCTGTTTTGTTGTTCTTGTTTGTTTGTTTGTTTGTTTGTTTTTCGAGACAGTTTCTCAGTTTTGGAACCTGTCCTGGAAGTAGCTCTGTAGACCAGGTTGCCCTCGAGCTCACAAAGATCCACCTGCCTCTGCCTTCCGAGTTTGTTGTTCTTTCTACCCACCTGGACTTATAGGCCTTTGCCAAGCTCCTCAATGCCTTGTTCTTAGTGTGTGTGTCTATATCCTTGTGGTCCCATAACAAAGTAGATGGTCATGAAAGTGAATTTGAATGCAAAAGACATCACAAGAAAAAGCAGTGAAATTGCACTGAGTTGGATATATCCTGTTTTTGCTCATATGTCCTTGTAGTTGCTTGTCTGTAAGAAAGTTATGGACTTCGTGGTTTGAACAGTCTTGAAATAAAAATAGTAATTACCATTAATAAAATAGGATTTTTTTTTTCTTGTTGCTTGTTTTGCTTTACCATTAATTGAGGGAATTGGTGCTGTATTTTGATAGCGATTGGAAAACACCTGAATTAATTTTCACTTCAATGAAGTGTAGTTATCAAGCAAAGTTGACAGTTGAAATTATTCAGTCAATTGGTGAAATAAGAAAATTGCATCATACACTGTATTCTGTTTATTAATTTACACAATAAATATTTAGTGATTTATGTGTCCCAATACTGAAATGAAGTAAACAGTCTCTACATGGTCTCCCCATCCCCCTCCTTTTTTGTTTTTTTTTTTTTTTTAGACAGGGTTTCTCTGTAGCCTGGCTGTTCTGGACCTCACTCTGAAGACCAGGCTGGCCTCCACAAAGATCCTCCTGTCTCTGCCTCCCATGTACTGGAGTCAGAGGTGTGTAGTACCACCACCCAGCTCACTGCCTCTTTTTGTGGGAAGTCTGCAGGTTTATTTTGACAGAATTTTAAGCAAGTGGTATTTTAATTATTTTATGTAAAACCTTTTAAAACAATTCATTTTTTAATTAAATAAAATTTTAATTTAGTAAATACTTATTTTTAAATGCTTAGCAACCTCTTGAGGTCTGGAGAAAATACCAAGATGTGATATTGTTGTTTGCTTAGAAGAAATTAATTTATGAGTCCCCTTTTAGTCATTATTGTCTTTTTTTATATGTCAGTTAAAAATGTTAGAAAAGTCTTTTCAGTGCTAAATCTATATTGAGATTAGATTTTCCTATATTGTATCTTAAGTTTTGCAATCAGTATTCTAAGAAATGTGTGGTATTAAGACTACTGTTTTTGGGGATATGTGTTCTTGACTTTACTCTTAGTATTTGTATTGTCTTTTATAGAACAACAATACTTTGAGATAGAGAAGAGGTTATCCCAGAGTCAGGAGAGGCTTGTAAATGAAACCCGTGAGTGTCAGAACTTGCGGCTGGAGCTTGAGAAGCTAAGTAAGTATTAAATCTTTATAACTGTTTTTGGGTGTTCAGTTACTCCTTCGTGTAGCATAACTTAGGCAGGGAGCCTGCCCCTCCTGGACACAGGTTGTCCAGGTAGCAAAGCCCGAAGAAGAGATTTACAAACAAGGTAAGGACACACCCAGCTTCCTTGCCTTCAGGCCCAGAGGCAGACATTGGTCACATTGTCACATCTTATAAATCCTGTATTAGTTTTCTCATTCTAAATGCCAAACACCACAAAAACAGTGTTTTTAGTCTAATTTGATGGTGACAATAGACCCTGGGCCCACACCTCTGCCTCACTACTTCCTCACAATCTATAAAAACATGCTCTCTCTTGAGAGGACTGTAGCTTTGCTTCATACCCATGGAGGAGTAATGAAGACTTTCAGGTATGTGCGTTTCTGTCCCCTTCCCTACCTATATCTCTCTAAAACTACCATGTGAAAATTCTTGGTAGGGTATTGTAGTTTGTATTCATAGTGATAATTTGTTTTTCACTTAGCAGTAGAGACTTGGTGAGGACATAGGTTGTCACAGTTGGGAGCGCTGGTTTCTAATTCAGACTTTGAAATTAAAAGTGGTTTCACCACACATACTATCATAGAATCTTTTTTAAAAGGCTGATGTTTGCTGAACCACATGCATAAGTTTCCATAACTTTGCACATCAAAGGTATTTTTGATAATGTTCAAAGTAACTAAAATGTATACTTGATTCAAATAGTGATTTGCTTTCCTATTGAAAAATTAATTACTGATTTCATTAGACTTTGTTATAAATTTTATAACTACAAATTCCATCATATTCTTTTCTCTCTTTGGTTTATAATTTCTTCTTCAGGTACTTTTGATACACTAACATTTAATGAAAAAAATGTGTATTACATACATGTGTACACACAGCACACAGCACTTGTCCTCAACAAAATAGAGTAAGTCCTGCCTAAAAGATACTAAAGAATTTTTAGGAGTGTAGCTGATTATAGCTTCTTTTATGAGGTATTTAGAGAAAACAGGGATGAACATAGACAAAGATGAGTACCTTTTTAAGATGGACAATTGTATTTGAAGTGTGTGTATACAATTACAGATGTGTACATCTGGAAGGTAGTAAGTAAAACAAAATAGAAAATCTAGAGTAACAGGTTTTTGTTTTCCTTTTACTATAAATTTAAAAAAAAAATATGTTAAATTGCCTATACATAGAAACTGGGGAGATAGAGAGTTCAAGTGATTTAAGAGCACTATCTTTTCTTCTACAGGAGCAAAGTTCAGTTCCCACTCTTTCTAAAATCCTAGGTTCAGAGCATGCAACAGTGACAAATTCTTCTGGCCTCCTTGGGTACCTGCACAACATAGCATCCATTTAACACAGCCACACACATATGCACATAAATAAAAATCAATATTTTACCTCTATATAATATAGCATTTGCTTGTTTCCTCTTTGAGGCAGGATCTTCCTAGGTTGTGCCAAACTCACCTTGTATACCAGGCTGGCTTTGAACTTGTAGCTATCCTTCTGCCTCCCCCCAAGTGCTGGGATTGTAAGTGTGTACTACTACACCTGGCTTTAGACGCTTTCATAAAAAGTTTTCAGATGTGTACTTTTCCTGCATAACTAAGTGTATTCTTAGGAAAGATCTATATGGGAAGATAAACATATCATGAGTACTGATGGAGTGCAAACATAACATTTTTTTTTCTGTGGCAAAGGCCACAGATCAAAAAAAGCACAGAATTACAGATGTTTATTATGATATGTAATGAGTGCATTTTATGTAGTTCAAACTACATCATGTGTATTTATCCTGACTTACATGTTATATTTTATATAAACTTAGGTAGAAAATGGCATTGAAAATCTGAGATTGCTAATTTTACTACAAATTGGGAATAGAATTATTACATTTAATTGTAGCATATTTAAACTTTGGGTCTGGAATACAGTAAAATAAGAATGTATTCTCAAATTTGGAATATGGTTATAAATCAGTAATTAAGGACTCCAGTTCATTTTTTAAAATATGTAATACTGGCAATTGAGTAAAAATGCCAATTTTAAGTTAACACATTTGTGTGTATTACATTTCTTTTCTCTAGATAACCAAGTAAAAGTGTTAACTGAGAAAAACAAAGAACTTGAAAGTGCTCAAGATCGTAATCTAGGCATTCAGGTAAAACTCTGTTCAGTTAACAATGCTGATTGCAATTATGAACTTAAAATTTTTCTGTTCTGATTTTATGTATTAGATAGTAGTCAGTGGAAGGTGAAATGTCCTATTAGAAGCTGACGACAAATATATAGAAATGTGTACACACAATTTCTCTAAATTGTTATTTGTTTTTCGTTGTTGTGTTTGTGTTTTGTTTTTTCAAGACAGGATTTCTCTGTATTGCTTTGGAGCCTGTCCTGGAACTCACTTTGTTGACCAGGTTGACCTCAACCTCACAGAGATCTGCCTGCCTCTGCCTCCCGAGTATTGGGATTAAAGATGTGTACCACCACCCAGCTATTGATTATTATCTTTTGACTGGCAACTACCCCTGCATTCACAGTGTTTTGATAGTTAGGGTCAGTCTGTCTGTAGCAGTTTCTTTAGAACAGAGATTAGAATAACATTAAATGTTATAATAACGTCACTATGCTTTTTTAGTAGAGTAGTTATACTTAATCTTTCTTTAACCATCTAGAACTACATTTTTAAAATTACATTTGATTTGAGTCTCAGATTTTGGAAAAAAAAATTAACTTTCAGATTCTGGATAGAAGCGTGAAATATCCAAAATACAATGATAATTAATTTTTAAGAAGTATAAATTTAAAGTGCTTTATAAAATTCATAATGTGGGTTTTTGATTGTTACCTCAGTGTTAAGAAAATTTTGCTTTCTGAGAACTTAAAAAAAATCCATTTGTATGTGGAAGAATAACAAACAGCATGTTCCTGGGTGAGGTGATTTTCCAAATTGATAAGGGCTTTAATGCAAGGTCTTAACAGGAATTCTATGTCTGATGAAACAGCAACAACAGTAAAGTTTGTAACCCAGAAGAACAATGGGCACAGGCATAGATACAATTTAACAAAAAAGAAAGAAAAAAGAAAAAAAAAAAAAAACCTGTTAGAGATAGAAAATAATGTGTTTAACTGCCTTGCAAGTCAGTTTTCTGTTAGTCACTGTAATCAAACATCAGATAGAACATACAGTGAGAGGTTTGTTTTCATTGACAGTTACAGCAACTTTTTTGTTGTTCTATCTTTTGTAGGACTTCCAGCTTGCCAATAATGACACAGAGACTTATTAATTATAAAAGTATGGTCTTAGTTTAGGATTGTTCCTAACAAGTTCTTTACAACATAAATTAACACAGATTTTTTAGTCTACATTTTTCAATAAGGATCATTACCTCATCTCCATACTACCCATCTTGATTCCTCTGCATTTGGCTTGTGACCCTGCCTTTCTTCTCTCCAGAGTCCTCTCTGACCCTGAAAATGCTGCCTAACCTCTGTCTGCCTAGCTATTGGCTATTTAAACCAATCAGACAGTCCCTTGTCAAAGACACATTTTTCACTGTAAACAAATATTCTGCAACATTTCTCCCTTTTTGTCTAAATAAAAAGAAAGGGTTTAACTCTAACACAGTAAAATTAAAAATAATATGAACAATTGTATTTATAATGTCTAGTCCATTTGTATTTGGCAATTTTGGAGAAAATATCTATTTTGTCTTGATAAGTTAAAGTTTTATACCTAAACCACTTTCTATCATAATGTACTACTATACCTAAAAAAATGTCTTTTTAGGCCCTAAAACATTTTCTTAGATAAACAACTTGAGCTTTATATGTGTCTCAGCTTTTATAAACTTTACATCTCTTGTTTCCTTTTTGAATTTGGGAACGAAGAAAATGGCTTTCGTCACCATCAGAAACCCAAGGATAAACTATTACCTGAGTGAACAGGAAGTAGAGAGCAAACAACTTCCAAAACTGGAAATGATAGAATAGC
The DNA here is from genome assembly GCF_943737965.1 of Phodopus roborovskii. Lineage (NCBI taxonomy): Eukaryota > Metazoa > Chordata > Mammalia > Rodentia > Cricetidae > Phodopus > Phodopus roborovskii. The sequence goes on from NW_026126433.1 coordinate 22,561,980, forward strand.
TGGCTGCCTTAACAGTCACCCAAGGTTCCTCTGCAGTGTTGAGGCACCCATCTACAGGTCTAGAGTACCTGACAGATGGCAAAGGAAGTATGTTACATAAATAATGAATGAGAGCACAAAATGTTTGTAGTAATAGAAAAATGCAGGTTAAAGCAATAATAAGATAATTATGTTTCATCTCTATGTGTTGGCATACATTTCACCCTTCCCACTCTTTGAATACTCTGCTTAAGTTAATTGATATTGTTGCTTAGAACTCTAAAATCATCTAAATGGCCATTGACCTCCTTTGAAGAATAATTTGAACAAAAGTGAAAATGCATTAATGTTAGGAGTAGTTTTTCCCCTGCCGCCAGTCCCACCACCAGCCTGGTCACACTGCCGCGCCATATGTTACAAGTAAGGTTTTTCTGCCGGTCTGGTTCCACCGCCACGCCAGCCCCAGTTAACACACCGCGACTCTGTATTTGATATAATGCTGTTGGCCAGGTACTAGTTTCTTACCGGCTAGCTCTGTCTTAATTATTAACCCATTTCTATTAATCTAAGTGTTTCCACGTGGTCTCATCTTACCGGAGAGAGGGGGCTGGTGGTTCTACTCTTTCCAGTCGCTCCATGTTGACTCCTCCTTACTACTTCCTTGAATCCTCCTTGTCTCCTAGTCCCGCCTATCTTGCTTTCCTATTGGCCAACAGTGCTTTATTCATTAACCAGTATGAGAAACATATTTACAAAATGACATCTCCCATCACATTAATAGTTCCCACAATTTACATTTGAAGACAAACAAATTAGAAATCTATGAAATACTTAAATATAAAGGCTATGTAAGTAATTAGAATACTTGCTGAATGTGTTGAATGACAAATTCATAAGCCTGGGAGAAAATGAGTTTTAAAAATGTTAGGAGTATGAGTATTTTTTATTTTGTTGATATCTAAGTTGTAAGGGAAAGAAAACATTTTTAAGTAACTGCTAATGTTCTTGAAAATATGTTGTTTCTTGATGTGACAGAGCCAGTTTACGAGAGCAAAGGAAGAGTTAGAAGCTGAAAAGAGAGACCTAATCAGAACCAATGAGAGACTGTCTCAGGAAGTTGAATATTTAACAGGTATGAAGAAATGCTTGTGCATTTAACTGCATTCTTTGTTACTGGTGCTGCTAGGAGTTACTTCTGTTGTAATATTTCCTTATATTTCTTTAGTGTAGAAGAGTTTAGTGTAATGGTCCTATTGTTTCTTCCATTTGCTTATCTTTATGTCAGGCATCATATCACCTGCCTTTAATTTCCACTACTCAGGATGAAGAGGCAGGCAGTTCTGAATTTGAGGCCAGCCTAGCTCAATCTGCATAGTGAGTTGCAGGGCAGCCAGAAGTACACAAAGCAGCCTTGTCTTTTAAAAAAAAAAGCAAGTAAAAGAGTTTTACCTGTCTAGGAAATTTACCCATGAAAGTTGAATGTCATTGTAATTAGAGCTAAGTTTTACCTATACAACTCTATAGTACAATACTATTTATTTATTTAATCTTGTTATGTTCCTCAGGCCTTCTTCAAACTCAATTATCAGCTTCAGGTGACTTCATATTTAGTCTCCCAACAGCTAGGATTATAGGTATATGCCACCATGCCTGGTTCCTACAGTGCTGTTTATAATACCAAGTTGAAAAAAGCTGAACTTCCATTCATTTTATTTAGATATCTTTACTATTCATAAACATTGTCTTAGAACCTAAAGAAAGCCAGTGTTTTCAAACAAACTGGAGCATGGGCAGCTTGCCAGTGGCTGTACCACTGAAGAAAACCCCCTCCCTCAGCAACCATTAGCTGCCAGAACTTTAGGAAGGAGCAGAGCCTCGTGGGCCCCTTGCCCTTCTGTGATGAAGTATTGACAGGCCCAATCTCTAGCAAGGGTTGTGCAGAAAACCAACCATACTTGCAGTGAGGTCATGATCCAACCATGACAGGGCTGGAGAAGCATTGGGAGGAAAAGGAAGGAAGTGAGGGAGAATAGTGGATGAAACTACTAAAGTTCATCAGACATATATGATACTGTCAAGAAACCTGAATTTAGGAGATAGGAATATAAAGTGTATCAATATATTGTTTGACATTATTTGTCAAAAAATGAGTTTTAAATAGTTATACCTTTCCTTGGGCCTCTTCAAAAAAAATTTAACTTATATAAATAAGGAAAAAGTGTTCACATATCTGTTGTGATGTTGTATATAATACTCAGCTTGGTACCCGCTTTTCCAGTCTCAGGGAAGAATGAATTCAGGTTGGTTGTATCAGTTACTTAGCTAGTGGTAATTAGGATTAAATAAGTTATTTTCATAAAAAAATGACTTAAAAAACAAGAAATATTAAATGTGCATTTTTAATAGAAGATTCTTGTATTTGTCTTTGCCTTTTAACTTAGATGGTTATTTTTAAAACTTTAGTAGCTCTTTAGGAATCTAGCTGGAAGGTTAAGGTAGGTATTTATAAAGTTAAGTAATAAATTAATTCTGTTTGATGGTATATAAATTTTGATTTTACCTATTGGCAGCAGTTACTTTTAGGGATTAGAGCAATGGCTCAGTAGTTAAAAGTATTTGCTGCTTTGTAATGCAGTAGGATTTGGTTCCCAAATCAACTACCTGTAACTCCAGTTCTAGGGAATATACACACACATAAAATTAAAAGTTTTTGAATAGAAATTTAGTTTGTAATTAGCTATGACAGAAACCTAACTGAAGTAGGGGAGAGAACCACTTGTTTTGTTAAAGGTTTATATTTCTAGTAATGTATTTTGACACTTAGTTCCTGGGAGAGTTAACTAGTTGTTACTTTCACTTTCATCCCCCTTTCTAGAGGATGTTAAACGTCTAAATGAGAAGCTTAAAGAAAGCAATACAACAAAGGGTGAACTTCAGTTAAAGTTGGATGAACTGCAGGCTTCTGATGTTGCTGTGAAGGCAAGTAATAATTGATTCCCAATGATTGGAGATTCATATGCCTAAGGATCTATTAGTTACTGTTCTTTTTGATATCTTACTTACTAATCTGTGTTTCTATTCTGAAATAAAATTCATGTATCCCTCCCTCAGCTACAAATGAAAGCTTTAAATTTTTTTGTTTGTTTGTTTTTAGTATCGAGAAAAACGTTTAGAACAAGAAAAGGAGTTGCTACACAACCAGAATTCATGGCTCAATACAGAGTTGAAAACCAAAACTGATGAGCTATTGGCTCTAGGAAGAGAAAAAGGAAATGAAATTCTGGAACTTAAGTGTAATCTTGAGAACAAAAAGGAAGAGGTGAGTAGTAAAGTTACCTGCTTATGTTGGTTGTCGCATTTGGAAATTCATCAAGTGACAGTGTTCTACCTGGTTAGTTACAAAACTTTTGCTAAATTTGAATGATAGAACTCACCTTAACTAGAGAAGTAAATAATTCACAGGATTTTTAATGATACTTTATACCTTCCTTTCCAAAAATACTGAGAGGTAGCCCTAACTTTTTGTGGATTACATTCAAACACATTATTCCATCAAAAAATTTTCTTATTCTATTGTAAGGTTTTGGCTTACAAGCACTAGGTTAATTTGCATTGCATGACAGTGGGAGTAAAACACAAAGACAGCACCAAGCTAGTAAACTCCTATTTATGCCATTTGACAGAGACTGTCTAACCCCAAGAACCATTGCCCACCTTATTACCTTACTATTGTCCATTCAGGTGATTGTTTTCTTCATGTTGTTCTTACTGCAGTGAGACGTTGGGTGCACTGAATGGCTGCACGAAAGCATAGGGAGATTACTGTGATTGTTGTCATGACAGTAATTCCAAGAGATGAAAACATAAGAAATGAGCAAAAACTGGCCTGCAAGAGAAGTCAAGTTGTGTTTTGACTGTCATTTCTTATACTGGGCCATGTAGTTTCTACAATACAGCCTATGTTTACCTTTGGGTAGCAGGCTCTATTGTTAAGCACACTCCTCACTGTGTAGATCACAGAGTTCCCAGTAATCATATCCAAAACAATTTTCACAAGGAGTTTGAAAAAGGATTTTGGGTCAGTACTAAACTTTGTTAGTAGACTCAGGTATAGTAATCAGTGTTCGAAAGATTTCTTATTGTAACCTCATTTGTAATTATGGCAAATGATAGCAAGTGCAGTATTCTTTTACAGAGTGGCTATGTAAATGCATGTGCACCTGCTGGCAGACTGCTATAACTGTGTCCTATTTGTGATTGGAGCAATAGTGGTACCATTAAATTTCCTAGCCACATTAACCTTTTTTCCAGTCATTGAGACATTGAGTTGCCTAAATATGGCTGATTTTTGCTAATTCCGCCTTAGATTAAAAGTACATGCTCAGGGCCCAATCAGACAATTCCTTGTGGAATACTGATGCATTAGGAGTTATTAATATGGAATCCTTATTAGTAATTACACTGTTCTTATATGCTTATATGCTAATGACGATAGAACTGGGGTTTTAAGTTTATCTACACATGGTTAAAATTATCATTCATTGGGATTTTCTTTAGTCTTTGTCATAATTTAACTGTGAAACTTTGTCTTTTTTGCAAATTTGAAAGTTTAACAAGAAATCTAAAAGCCTAAAGCCTACATTAAAGCCTATAAAAGGATCCAGCCATATAATTTGAATGAATGAGTAATACTTAGAGTAACTAAGGTTTATCGTTAGGTTAACTGGAGTATCTCTAAGACCACATAAGGATTTATATTTAACATAGCATATCCAGTATTCTGATAAGTTTCCTGAAGCTGGTGTCAATTATGGGCAAGCAGAGATGTGGTCTGTGTAAGGAAGAAGAACAAAGATTTTGTGGCAAGAAGTCTTATTGCATAATCTCCGGGGCTGAGGGTGTTGTTTATTTTTGGGGAGCATCACTCCTGGTAATATTTCCCTTGAGGGTATACAGTGGACATACAGTCGCAGAACCCTGGAGAGTAGACCGGCAATTTCCCCAGTGTAAGTGCTAAGAGTTTGGTATGGATCTCCAACAAGGTTCAAAGTCTTTTTCTGAGACGGTTGCCAAGTGACTTGGTGTCCATGCTGTACATAATGAAAGGACTAGCTGCCATCATGATTTTTTTTTTTTTTTTTTTTTTTTTTGCTGTCCTGGAACTCGCTCTGTAGACCAGCAGGCTGGCCTTAAACTCACAGAGATCCAACTGCTTCTGCCTCCTGAGTGTTGGGATCAAAGGCGGGCACTACCACTGCCTGGCTAATGTTTGGCTTCTGTCATGAAATCCAGTAGTCTGATCTTAAAATTATCTGAAACTTGTATTTCTATGAAAATCTTTTCAGTGGATTTCCTCAGAAGTAAACTGTTATATTCACTGCCTGAAGTGGAGATGGTCTTTCTCCTCCATTGGGGACCAGGTGCACTCAGTGTTGTTTCCTGTACTGTCCTCCAGTTGTAAAGTAGCAAAAGTAATACAATGCTCTAGTCAGGGCCTTTTCCTGTCGTCCTCTTGATGCTCTTAGAGACTGTTGTATATAAACTTTGGGTAGCTCTGGGCTTATGGCCTATGGACTTAAGCAGGAACATCATGAAGACTACAGTGTATGATAAAGGGCACCACATTGCAGGCAGATGATAGAAAAAAGGGTTTATTTTCTCAATCATGCATACTTACAAATTCCGCTTTTTGGAAGGGGGTTGTATTTTGCTTTTGATAGTACAAACTTCATATTAAATTTATCTCAGTGGTTATGATACCTTCCCCTATTTATTTCTAGGTTTTGAGACTGGAAGAACAGATGAATGGCTTCAAAACATCAAATGAACATCTTCAAAAACATGTAGAGGACTTGTTGACAAAGTTAAAAGAGGTAGATGTATGACCATTTAAAGATAGTTTTTTTTTTTTCTTATTTTGTTGTGGTTTGGTATAGCTGGTATAGCTTGATTTCAGAAGGAGTCTCGTGAAACTCAGGCTGTCCTAGTCAAGGCTTGCTATGTAGTCAAGGACAGCCTTGAGCTTTTTGTTTTGGTTTGGTTTTATTTTGGGGCTTTTGAGACAGGTTTCTCTGTGTAACTCTGGTTGTCCTGGAATTTTCTCTGTAGACCAGGCTGGCCTTGAACTCACAGAGATCTCCCTGCCTTGTTTCCCAAGTTAGGATTAAAGGCGTGTACCACCTCCACCTGGTTTTAGCTATGGCCTTTTAAACCTCCTGTTTCTATGTCCAGAGTTCTGGAATTAGAGGTATGCTCCTATCACACTTGCTTTTATATAGTGCTGGGGACCAGCCCTCTACTCTTTTTGGTGGATTATTCTTGGATTCTTGGACCCTAACATTACCAACTGAGCTACATGCCAGTCTCTAAAATAAGTTTCCTTAACAAAACGTTAAAGCATGTATACTGATGTTATTTGACAAAATATTCAGGAATTTACTATCAGAAATCTGTTTCAATTGTTATCTTTACAAAGTGTACTTTCTGATGTTTCATAAATATCTTTTTAGTTTAGGCCGTACTTACTAGGGTACATATTTGACATAATTGGGCTTTTATTTTATTTTATTTTATTTTATTTTATTTTATTTTAGGCCAAAGAGCAGCAGGCCAGTATGGAAGAGAAATTCCACAATGAATTAAATGCTCACATAAAACTCTCCAATCTATACAAGGTAAGTACTCTACCACACACGTTATCATCCTGATGTTGGATTCTTGGCTGATTTTGACTTTATGATTAATTTCTAGAGTGCTGCTGATGACTCAGAGGCAAAGAGCAATGAACTAACTCGGGCTGTGGATGAACTTCACAAACTTCTGAAAGAAGCTGGAGAAGGTAAGATTTTAGAGTATGAAAGGGTGATTTTGTTTGGGGGTAAAAAGTACAGCTCTTCGTATATGTGTAGCTGGTTTAATTTAAAAGTAAGGCTTGGCTTTATTGAAGACAAAATTTGATATGAGAGAAAGAGCCTAGGCTCAGAAAATTTATTTTAAAGCAAATAGTATATTTGAAAATATAGATGCTAAGATGGTGGCTTGTTTTCCTCTTACATCTTAAAACAATTTGGGTACTCTTCTTATGCTATAAGTTTGCCTTCAGTTGTTAGTTGTTGAGCCTTGTGAGTTTCTCTCCCTCTGTGTGTGTGTGTGTGTGTGTGTGTGTGTGTGTGTGTGTGTGTGTGTGTGTGTGTGTATTTAGTCATCCTATAGTAGATATAAATCCTTATGTGGTCTTAGAGATACTCTAGTTCACCAAATGACAAGCCTCAGATAATCTAAGTGATCACCATTTGTTCAAATTATACACCTAGACCTTTATGTAGGCTTTAGGCTTTTCAAAAAGTTTTGAGCTTTTAGATTCACACATAGCTTCCTTTTTAAAATTTCAAACTACCAAAAACTATAAAGTTTCACTGTTATGCCAAAAACTGAAGAAAACTCAAGCAAAGGATAATTTCTTACCATATGTAAATAAAGTTATATCTGAAGAATTGGTTGCCAGGACCCATCAGGGATACTTTTTCTTATTTAAGGTGGTGTAGGATTTGCTTGTAACCTATACACATCTACCTGTCTCTCTTCAGTCAGCTTTAGATTATCCACAGTACCTCATACAGTGTAAGTAGTTGTGCTTTACTGTTTATAGTCTGCATATTCAGTATAGATACACATTTTTTTCTGATTATTTTCAGTCCATAGTTAAGTCTATACTATGAAATTCAGGGAATGTTTAGTTACCTTTTCTACTCATTTCTTATGTTTTTAATTAAAGGTCAAAATTGTTTCCAAAGATGTACCTCATACCCCTTTTGTGCCATTCATGTTCATAGTCTCCTGTATTTTCATTGGTGAGAAAGGTTAAAAAGAGCCTAGACCTGTCAGACTGATGAGGAGAGCCAGGACTTCCAATGAGTAATAGCCATTTAGTGCAGCCTCTTTACAATTTAATGTTGTTTCCAAAGGGAAAGATTGTAACTATGTTATAGTTAATAAACTGCAATATTTTAATGATGTGTTTCAATATTCTGTCTTTACAAATATGTTTAGCCAACAAAACAATACAAGATCATCTTCTACAAGCTGAAGAATCTAAAGATCAACTGGAAAAAGAAATGCTTGAGAAAATAGGAAAATTGGAGAAGGAATTAGAGAATGCAAATGACCTGCTTTCTGCCACAAAACGTAAAGGTACAACTAACACATACTTGTTAATTTCTGAACTGCTAGAACCTATCTAAACATGGTAGCATAAATTACAATAATATCATTTCCCTTTTGTGTTACAATATAAAAAACTTAGATATTTGAAAAATAGCACACTGTAAGTCTTCACATCATAATCAGATAAATACCATTTGATCAATCTTGATTATTAATTCCTAGAACAGTGTCACTTATCCTCTACTTTTAATATTCATTAGTTGCTTTCTGTTTTCCAATTTTGCAAAAACAAAAAGAAAATTAACTGTGTTTACACAGGGGCTATACTGTCTGAAGAAGAGCTTGCAGCCATGTCTCCTACTGCAGCAGCTGTAGCTAAAATTGTAAAGCCTGGCATGAAATTAACTGAGGTAAGAATGATACTAGACCAAGTTTCATTATACAGAAGTGCTCCCAGTTTATTCTTAAATTACCTGTTACTTAGTAGATCATTTCTTAAGAGGTATCCTTTGGCCAGTGATGTACTTCCAAGAGTAAAAGCACTTGAGCTTGCAGTCTAACAACTTAGTTCTGTTCTCAAAACCTGTGGTGAGGGAACCACCTCATAAAAGTTGTCATATGATCTCCATATACACACTGTATCATGCACCTGCACACATAGATACATCATTCAAACACATACAATAATACATGTTTTAAAATAAAAGGGAGCTGGGCGTTGGTGGCACATGCTTTTAATCCTAGCACTTGGGAGGCAGAGGCAAGCAGATCGCTTGAGTTCGAGACAAGCCTGGTCTACAAAAGCTAGTTGCAGGACAGGCTCCAAAGCTGCACAGAAACCCTGTCTAGAAAAACCAAATAAAATAAAAAAGGGGGTATGCTGGAGCTAAAGAGGTGCCTCTAAAAATGCCTACTACTCTTGCAGAAGACATGAGTTCAGTTCACAAAACCTGCGTCAGGTGGTTCACAACAACCTGCCCCAGCTCTAGGGGATCTTCCATCTTCTGGCCTCCTCAAGTAACTCACTCCCATGCACATACCCCTCCTCTCCCAACACGCACATATACATATAATTAAAAATAAGAAATATGTCTAAATAAATGAGTTTTTAAACTGTTTAGTTGTTTTATGTGGCATGTAACAAATATTTTTTATAGGACTGGTATGGGTCGTTTACTGTGGGCCTCTGTAGACTATATACTACTGTTGTTGCACTTCAGTTTAGTGAATTGACCACCTTCTCTGCTTCCAGTTATATAATGCTTATGTGGAAACTCAGGATCAGTTGCTTTTGGAGAAACTAGAAAACAAAAGGATCAATAAGTATCTAGATGAGATAGTAAAAGAAGTGGAAGCCAAAGCGCCGATTTTAAAACGCCAGCGTGAAGAGTATGAGCGAGCTCAGAAAGCAGTGGCGAGTTTATCTGCAAAGCTGGAACAAGCTATGAAGGTTGGTCCCATTTCTAACCTTGAGCTGCAGGCACGGTTACCAACAAAACATCTTTCCCTGGGTAGTTTTCTCATAAAGGTCTTTGCACCAGAAAAGCTTGACGCTCTACATTGCACCCCCGCCGTGACAAAGTGTCACTTTCACTCAGCTCAGTTGTAAGAGCCCTTTACAGTATTTTATTTTAAGGCAATTGCAAGGTAAACCTTCTTGGACTACTCTTCAAATGTTTTAATAGAGCATTAGAACTTTTTAAAAAGTTAAGCATAACCATTTTTTTCTCAGATGGTTTTGATAGCCTGTCTAGAAATGACTATAATGTTGGACATTAGGTCACAGAATTTTTAATATCATTTCAAAATTTAGCTTATTTAGCTGTGTATTATTTTATAACAGCTCCTTTGCCATGTTAAAAGTTGCAAGAAGTTCATGAGTACTCTTTGCTATTGGAGGTTGCATTTTACAGAGTTTGTACTATTGAATAATTTACTTTTAGGGTATAGCTTATTACAGACACGTCTTTTAAGATTTATAGGAGAACTTTATTGAGGAAATGTAGATAAATGAATTTATTTTGCTATTATTAACTGATGCATTTCCTTCTTGGAGAATATGAGTAAATTGTACGCATAATTCAGAATTAAATCTTTTCTGTTGTCATTTTAATTTAGAAACCACTGAAGTCTTTTTTTGTATCAGAATCCCTTTACTATTTTTTGCCCTAAGAGACTATTGGCAATCTATAAGCCCACAGCATCTACCTTGCATTGTATCTGTCTTGTTTTGGACTTAGTAAGTTTGTAAGTGCTGTCTCTCATGAATATTTATGTACTAAGTTATGCCAACTTTCTTTTTTTCCTCTGGCAGTTAACTTATTCATAGTTTCTTAAAGGTACATGAACCACCAGAATATTATTTTAAGTAATGTGAAAATAACTTTATGAACCTAAATATGTAGATACCACAGATTTTTAAATCCATCTGGTTTTTTTGCCTATGGGAGTATTTTTACAATTCTATTGATGTTTTTAATCAAGTCTTCTGTGTCTTACCCAACATATTTAATTTTGACTCAGTTTGATCAATCTAACCATGATTACTGCTGTTGATCTCAAGTCATGAAAATTTGGGGATTATTTAGTACTACACTGAGTTTGATACTATTTGCAAAGTTGTACTTGACAGTAAATTTGATAAGTGTAGAAAATGCACATGCGCACACAAATTCTTGAAGGTGATACTGACTTTCCACTTGTGTTTACATTTTAAAGGAGATCCAGCGATTGCAAGAGGAAACTGATAAAGCTAACAAACATTCATCAGTACTTGAAAGGGACAATCAGAGAATGGAAGTGCAAATAAAAGATCTTTCACAACAGGTTAGAATATTTTGAATGTTTTCCAGGTTTTTTTGTGATACTGACTGTCCAATAATGCTTGCGTATGTATCCTAGTATCTAAGGAAAGACCTTCTAGGGAAGTTGTAAGATATTCTAGTCAATTAGTAGGAGTGCTCTAGCAGGTCTTGTCATTGTCTTCTTAGAGATGTTTGATTAATTTTCAAATTGTAAATAACATTTGTAATGTGAATACACAAACTATTGAAATAGGGTTTTTTTTTTTTTTTTTTTTTTTTTTTTTTTTTTGCTGTTTTCCATCTCCCATCTTGCTAGCCTTCTGGTCCCCAGAGTATAACCAGTATTAGCAAACTGGTACATATGTACTTCATGTCATTCATATGTCATTCATGTATCAAGTGCATATCTGAACATGTGTGTGTTTATACTGAGCCAGGCAGTGGTGTTGTACGTCTTTAATCCCAACACTTGGGAGGCAGAGGCAGGAAGAGCTCTATGAATTTGAGGCCAGCCTGGTGCAGAGATTGAGTTCCAGGACAGCCAGAGTTGTTATATAGAGAAACCTTGTCTTGAAAAATTAAAAGGAAAAAAAAAATAATATACTTTTGCATTACTGTGTTTTTTTGAGCAAGGGACTTGCTCATACTTCAAGTTCACTTTGAACTCTTAAGTCTCTTTATCTTTGTGGGTGCTAGGATTTCAAATGCATATCACCATGTCTGCGTTCCCTCTACCCTACCATATAAAATAAGCACAAAATAGTTACTAGTAGTTTTGTTTTAGAAAAATAGCCATGTTTCTGGAATGATTTTCTAATTTTAAGTAAGTGTTCTTTATATTAAAAGTAACTATCTCACTTAAATTTTTCCTAGATTTTTAACATCTGAAGTAATAAATTTTGATGTTTTTTTAAGATACATTAACAACAGTTGCTTTTTTGTTTAAAAAATCTTTTATAGATTCATTTCTTCCAGATGTTCCCCAAACCTCAGCTCATAATAACTATTTTATAACATTAAATTTTCATTTCTAGATTAGAGTACTCTTGATGGAGCTTGAAGAAGCACGGGGTAACCATGTGATTCGTGATGAGGAGGTCAGCTCTGCTGACATAAGTAGTTCATCTGAAGTAATATCGCAGCATCTAGTATCTTACAGGAATATTGAAGAGCTTCAGCAACAGAACCAGCGTCTGTTATTTGCTCTTCGAGAACTTGGGGAAACCCGGGAAAGAGAAGAACAAGAGACAACTTCCTCTAAGTGAGCAGCGAGTACATCCATGTGTTAAACAATAGTTATTGGACTTGCTGTGCCCTTAGCGGTGCTGGATACTGGGGATATAGTGACTTAGGAAAATAATGCTAGGCAACAGTACTGTAGAGTTATTTTTAATAGAGAGGTTAAACCAGTTTAGTGTGATTAGTGCTAAAATAGGTAAAAGCCTATCAGTAGCCATATATGTGTACCTTGGCAGACTTCATTTGAGTTTCAAGAAATAAGTCTTTATGGGAAAGATACTCAAGTGGCATACTGAACTTTTTATAAAGATGTGTAATGTGATAAGGAAGGAAGAATGGAATTAATGGGAAGAAGTTAGCTTAATGTTGACAAAATTTTTCATATTCTGTTAATAATTCATCTATGGTAGGAATTGTGAGAAGTAATTATCAGCAGAAGGAAAGGGAAAGGATATGAAAATAGTGTGTATGAAGGTAGGAAGTATTCAGATGATTTATAATGGAAATTACCTCTGAACATGGACCCACAAAGATTTCCATTTTCTGCAGAATTTCTGAGCTTCAACACAAACTTGAGAACTCTCTCACTGAACTGGAACAGCTCCGTGAGTCACGACAGCATCAAATGCAGCTTGTTGATTCCATAGTTCGTCAGCGTGACATGTACCGAATTTTATTGTCACAGACAACAGGAATGGCCATTCCATTACAAGGTAGGTTTTTTTTTTATTATTTCAGGAAAATATTTTGGAAATGGTGAATAGGTTTGTGACAAGGGCTATAGCTACTCTAATATAAAGATTGACTTCAGCTACTTTGTGTGATTAATTATAACGTTACCAAATTTTAGGTGTCATTTTGACACACTGCTAAGAAATAATACTGCTAAAAACATACTTGTTAGAATTAGTGAATTATAGTTTTTTTGTGTTATTATTTTAATTTGTAATAAATTGCCTCTAATAAAGAAAAAGGAAAAAATTGTGTGCATGCACTCGGTGTGTGGGAGGTCAGAGTTACTAGTGGGAGTTGGTGGTTTTCTCACAACCTATAGGTCTTAGGGATCAGACATAGGTCATCAGGAAGTTTTCTCACTGAGTTACTAATATTTGTTTTTAATAGGTTCATTCTCTGCAAACTCCAACAATAATTTGCTCTCTCCTTCTTGTTTAGTAATGATGCTTTTGCAAATAAATCTTAAAACTGATTTAGGAAAGCAAGCAAAACATTTTATTGGTCTTTTCTATTTTTCTGAAGCTTCAAGCTTAGATGATATTTCTCTTGTGTCAACTCCAAAACGTTCAAGTACATCACAGACTGTTTCTACTCCTGCTCCAGTTTCTGTCATTGAATCCACAGAGGCTATAGAAGCCAGGGCTGCCCTGAAACAGGTAAAGACTCTAATCCTAGATAAGATCACAGTTTAATTTCAGGCTGAGTTTTTGAGGAAAATGATATCGTCCTCTGATGATCTCCAATATTTAGTTGCAGGAAATCTTTGAGAACTATAAAAAAGAAAAAGTAGACAGTGAAAAATTTCAGAATGAGCAGCTGGAGAAACTTCAAGAGCAAGTCACAGACTTGCGCTCACAAAACACCAAAATTTCTACTCAGTTGGATTTTGCTTCTAAACGGTAAACTTTCTTTTTGTTTGAGAATTAATGGTGTTAAATGTTACACTTCAGTATAAATATCGATCTTTGCAGAATTAATTTACAATAGTGTTGCTTTTCTGTGGAATGTGTTCACAATTAGGAAGCCATATGCTTCATTTTTTAGTGTTGGCTGCAAATTCTCCTGGGTAGGATTAGGAGTGAATTTAGTAAGTGGAAGTTCATGTAATGACTGCTACTGGTTTCCTTTCCTAAAATAGTTCCTGGAGTTTTTTCTGAGGAGGTGAGGAGTATGAATTTTTTGAGACAGGGTCTCACTGTATAGCCCTGGGTAGCCTAATACTCAGTCAGTAGACTGTGCTAGCTTCAAACAGGTAGTAGCTTTGGCCTCCCAATGCTAGCATTGTGGGTATATGACTCATTGTATTGCTCCAGGTAGACTGGTCAGTAACCAGGCTAGCCTCAAACTTGGGGCAATACTGCCCCAGCCTCCCAATGAGTGTGTGTCAACAATGGCTATCATTTCTGGAGCCTTTCCTTCATTGCAGTTGTTGTTAAGTTATTCAGCATGAAATACTGCCTTATTTTAACTGCTAAGTAAGGGGAGTATTAAAGGTTCCACGTTATTACACAATCCAGTTTCTAATTTTAATCTAATGAAATTAAATTTCTGTGGAATTCTTCAAAGACCTAAGAATTATTTACTTTTATTACCAGGTATGAAATGCTGCAAGATAATGTTGAAGGATATCGCCGAGAAATAACATCTCTGCAAGAGAGAAATCAGAAACTCACTGCGACAACTCAGAAGCAGGAACAGATCATCAATACAATGACACAGGACTTGAGAGGGGCCAATGAGAAGCTTGCTGTTGCAGAAGTGAGACAATATCTACCCCCAGCTGACTTGTGTTTTAACTACATTTCATATCACTGGTTATTTCTTTGATTTTATTGGTTGAAATAACTTAGTTAAGCATTGCATGTACTACATACAATACATACCTTCCAAGTAACCTATCCATATCTATGCAAGACTTCAAATAAAATCTTAGTTGAGCATTTAAAAAAAATACTCCCAATTAAATAACAAATTAGATAATGATAAAATTAATATACCATCGGTTTTTGGTTTTTACTTAATAAGCTAGATGTTATTTGTCATCTCTTTTAGGAGAAATGGGTTCAAGATTTGCCTCTGACAGTCATGAGAAATACTTAGGACTTGAATTCACTGTTTTAGTTTGTCGGCTACTTTTCACTTTATGATAGGAAATAGGAACTTTTTTTTAAACTGATAATTTTAAGTTTACATTGATAATTATGACTCCATACTAAGTTCAAATTCTTTGAAAATACTGAATTTCAAGTCACTTTTGCATTTCCCTTAAGGTAGTATGCACTCCTTTAGGAAGAAAAAAGTTCTAACTGGATTAGTCATTTTTTGAACGAAGTCCTTTGAAACTAATTTAGGTTATAAACTTACATAATTCATGTTTATTATGTTATTTTCTCTATGGCATAGTTACACACATCCTTGTTTGTTCTGGTGTTTTGGATTTGGGGTTTTACTTTGCTTAATTTTTGTTTTGTTTTGTTTAATTATGTGTAGATGTGTGTCTGTTTGTGGGTATCTGCATTGGACCCCTTGAGCTAAATGGAGTTAGAGATAGTTGTTAGGTGCCCCGGTATGGTGAACCATCTAGAAGAGCAGTGTTCTTAACCACTGAGTTGTCTCCAGCTAGGATTATACTATTTTTAAAGAATAGTTTGTTAGAGCAAAGAAATTGTGTCTGTTAGTATGAAGTCATAGACTTTTTTTCTTTTGGTCTATTAATATTCCCAATCATTTTTGATTATATTGTATACATGAAACTGGGAATTATATTCACTTGATCAAGAAGAGATGTAGTCTAAATTACATTAAGAAATAAATAGTAAAGTTGATTTAATTTTGTAAGTGTATTTTATTTGACACAATTTTCCCAATATTTTTTCTTTCACTTGTATTCATTTTAAGGTAAGAGCAGACAATCTGAAGAAGGAAAAGGAAATGCTTAAATTATCAGAAGTCCGTCTGTCTCAGCAAAGAGAGTCTTTGTTAGCGGAACAGAGGGGACAGAACTTGTTGCTGACTAATCTACAGACAATCCAGGTAACAAGTAAAAACACCTGAAGGAGTTTTATCCTTTGTACTTTCTTAAATTTCCTAACTAGGAAATTTATGTTCATCTATTATGGTGAACATTTAAATTGGAGGTGTGCTAGAAAAATATTTTAAAGGAAACCCAGAAAGAGAATTGATTGAAACAATGTAATTAGCATGTCAGCATTACAACTATTTACTGTATAACTACTGTAGTGTTTCTTGCCTCTACTACCACACCATTAAATAAGTGTATTTTAATATGAGAAGTTGCCAATACAAAGAAAATCTCAATTCTAACTTCAATGTGGACTATAATCTTATAATTTTGTGTAGCCTCTACTGTTGTTGGTATTGCTTTAGTTCTTTATTGTTAAGCATCTTCACTTCTTTTCACCTCAGGGAATATTAGAGCGATCTGAAACCGAAACCAAACAAAGACTGAGTAGCCAGATAGAAAAACTGGAACATGAGATCTCTCACCTAAAGAAGAAGCTGGAGAACGAGGTGGAACAAAGACATACACTTACTAGGAATCTAGATGTGAGTATCAGCTTCTGGGTGTGTGTAATTTATAGGTACTGTTCTGCAGAAATGTTATTTAGGTTGAAACAGAATCTATAAAAGACCTTACAGACATTTAAGTATCTTTAGTAATCTTTATTCTTTGAAAGCTCAGTACATTTACATAATACATATAATCATATCTGTTCACTACCCCTTCCAACTCCACTGTTGTCCCCACTTTGTCTCCCAATTTCCTGTCCTCATTTTCTTAAATTGTTACTAATAATCCCTAGTTCACTAGTGATTGCCATAAGCCTATTACTACAACCTGCCACCACATCCCCAAAGAAGAGTGACTCTTTCTCCTTTAATAGCCGTCAGCTGCCAGTAACGCTCCCTTGTCTGTGCTGGCATTTGACTAGCTTGACTTGTATAGGTGTTGTGTAGGTAGGTGACCTCATGTTTGAAGTCGATGTATGCATCAGCCATGCTGTAACCAGAGTCAGCATTTCAGTTTCCCTCCCATCTACCTGTTCTGGTCTTTCTGCCACTACTTCCAAGACCTTCCTTGAGCTTTGGATGGTGGAAAGTTGATGTAGATGACCTGTCCATAGCTGAACACTCATGGGTCTGCATTAACTACTATATACTGCAAAAAATAAGCTTCTCTGACCACAGTTGAAAGCAGCACAAATTAGCTGGTATGTATAAAATTAAATTTAATTAGTTAGAATGCAGTTTGATACCATGGACTCTTAACTAAACAACAGTAAATTTCCACCTTGGGCCTATGAGCTCCCAGTCACCAGGGCATTTGACTAGGCTTACAGTGACAGGCATGAAATTCCTCCTGTAGAACAGCCCTTATAAATCTGAAAGCAGTTTGTAACCATCATGCCATTGTTGCACTGGTGGGAATTTCTTTCCAAAAGGTTAGTATTACAATATGTAGGGTCTAGCACTGGGTAAGAATATTGATGTCCTTCTCACCCAGCAGCCCATATAGCACCATCTGGTATACAATGTAAGCTATCATTCAGGGAAACAGTTTACTGATCACTTCAAGGCTGACTTCTCTGTCCTGCTCCCCAAGTGAATGGTGCCATCAGCTCTTAACCATCTACTTAGGAGGGACAACCAATAGCAGCAGTACTGGGAATTTCTTACCATGGGATTTAAATACTGGTTATATTGTATGGAATTTTCTTGAGCTTCTGAAAGACAGTAAAGTTTAAAAAAAAAAAAAAAGATTCATTATGCATTAAGCAGGTAGAGAATGGTGCTTGGTTTAGGTGTAGTTATTGCTTACCACTAATGCAAGACCTTTGTGAAGTCCTACCTCCATGGTACATTTTGCCATTTGCCTACTTTTAGCTTTCAGGGTTAGACCCCTTTGATGCTGAGCCTTTGGATGGTTTGTGATATTTTCACAAACATGTGCACATCACCACAGTGTGCTGGACATTGGAGAGTTGCCCTCTGTTTACCCCACAGTGCTCTTTCTGTGTGCTGTTTCTCTCTGGTACTCTGTAGCATGAACTGGAGATGCTTTGTTCTCTGGGAACAAAGGTCTGTGTTCTCAGTTCAGGGAATCTGCTGAAATGTCTTCATCTTCTTTCTTGTGACATGTTCCAGAGCCTTATTTCACTAAGCTAGGCTATTCTTCTTTTTCTTATACTAGAAATCATGACTGTAACATGTGCTTTGTCTTTTTAAGAATTTCAGGAGTTCTACTCTCACTGAGGCAGGGTTTTAAGGATTCTTAGGAAATTGCTTTTAACCTTTAGTTATGTAGGAACCTATAGGTCATCTGTATGGTGTTTATGTGTTTGTTTCTTACAGGTTCAACTGTTAGATACAAAGAGACAGCTAGATACAGAGATAAATCTTCATCTTAACACAAAAGAACTATTAAAGAATGCTCAAAAGGAAATTGCTACACTGAAACAGCACCTTAATAATATGGAAGTCCAGCTTGCTTCTCAGTCTACACAGAGACCTGGTAAAGGTAAGGAGTAGATTGGTGCAGTGTAAGTAAAAAAGATAAGTTGTAAGGAGTAAGGTTTTTCTGCCCGCTGCCTGGTCTTGTCCTGCCGCCGCGCCTGCCCCAATTAATGCACAGAGAATCTGTATTTGATATTATGCTGTTGGCCAGTTACTTGTTTCTTATCGGCTAGCTCTGCCTTAATTATTAACCCATTTGTGTTAATCTATTATTTTCACGTGGTCTTCTTACCAGGGAAAGGGGCCAGCATCTCGTCTCCCCAGTCTCTCCTTCTTGACTCCTCCTTCCTACTTCCTCTTTCCTCCTTGTCTCCTAGTCCCTCCTATCTTCCTTTCCTATTGACCAACAGTGCTTTATTCATTAACCAGTATGAGAAACATATTTACAGAATCACATCTCCCATCATCTCCTCTTTTCTGTCTAAATAAAAAGGTTAAACTTAACATAGCAAAATATATCACATAACAGTTATCAAATAAGAATTACAGTAAACTATATTTAGTCCATTAACATTTAGCAAGAGTTAAGAAAATATTTCATTATCTATCCTATCTTTGTATGTCTAAAGTTTATGTAACTTATCTTTAATCCTATCTAAGGAAAACTATAATAACCATAACTATCTGTCTTCAACTCCTTCAAAGACCACAGAAGGATAGTATATAAACTCTAGAAATGACAGAGACAACTCACTGCCTGTTCAGTCACCTGAAGTTCTTCTGTAATCTTCCTTCTTCAGCCCATAGGCCATAGTGTGTCTGGCAGACTCGTCAGCAAAGCAGGAAACTTTAAACTGTCTTCTTGTATTGGCAGTTTGTCAGTCATTTTTCTCTGTGTCCTATAGACTGTCTGGCAGACTCTTCCATGAAGCAGGAATTCTATAGCAATGTCCATCTTGAGTCAGCAGTCACTTTTCTGTGGGTCCTGCATGTCCAGTTTATACAGCATAAAGTCAAACAGTCTAGACAAGAGCAGTATCTTGTCCAAATGGCTAGTCTTGCCATATTGAAAGCAAACTCCATTATGAGCTTCTTTAATGTCCATCTTCCTTTTTGACGCAGGTGGTATTGCCAGGAGCAATACTGTCAAGAAAAACCCTAAATCATTTTAATTGCCATATTCTGTAGGTCTTTTTAGAAAGGTTTGAAGAATGCCTATTTATCTTAAATACATGTCTGTATATCTAGAAATCCTAACTAATTTAACTATAAGTTTTGACTATTATAGGTAACTATCTATAATCTGTACTAAATTATAATTACATTTCTAAATGAGCTATATAAACACAATACCTAAACAAGAGGAGAAATATACATATCACAATTGACCTTAAATAGTATCAGTAAATGAAAATCCATTCTAAAACAAAGTATTAATATCTACATCAATACGTCTTTTAAGCTTAGGCCCTGTCTTGTAAATGAATCCCCTTTGTGCGTGCTAATGAATGCCTGAAATATTTTCTACAAACAGAAAAGCTGTTTGGGGCTTATAATAAATTTGGAAGACTTCTGAATTCAAACAGTTGTTTGACCCCAGACTAAGTAAGCTATGTTCTGAGGTTTTCCAATCTTTGAACCCACTGGCTTTGGTATGGGGTGGTATTGTTTTCTATGAAACCCAGAACATGTGTGTAAAATGAGTTCTCTTCAACACTAAAACCATTTATTGATACTTAAAATTTGTTTATTCTTTTTGAAATATGAGCTTATCGTAGAGGTGGTTTTGCTTTGAAAAGACACCATGACCAAGGAAAACTCTTACAAAGGAAAGCATTTAATTGGAGACATGCTTATATTTCCAGAGGGTTAGTCCATTATCGTGGTTGGGGATGGGGTGGGGTACACCTTGGTGGCAGGCAAAAAGGCATGGTGCTAAAATAGTAGCTGAAAGTTCTATATCCTGATCTCCAGATCCATGGGCAGAGAGAGGGGCTGGCATGGGCTTTTGAAACCTCTCAAAACCCACCCCCCCAGTGACATTTATTCCAACAAGGTCACACCTCCCAACCTCTCCCAGTAGTCTACCAGCTGGGAATCAAGCATGCAAATGTATGATCCAATAGGAAGGTGTCAGTCTCATTCCAACTACCACAAGGGTATTTGCTAAATCTATGATAAGGTTCTGTCAAAAAATTCCTAATTTGTATTGGTTAGTGTCCTTTGCTTAAATATTTTCTGCCATTTCAAATTAAAAACTTGTTTCCATGCAATCTTTCTATATACTTTATTAATGGTAGGAAAACAAGTTTGTATGCATATAATATATTTAGATACAGATGTCTGGTACATGTTTAGTTGATGTATTACTATCAAGTAATCTCTTCATACTGATACTTATGACAAAGCATTCTTTTCAACCTTCAGTTTTCTCATTATCCATATATTTTGGATAACACAGAAATTGGGATAAACTATAGCTTGTAGATTTGGTTTGATAAAATTTTTAATTTTTGTGATGAGATTTCAATCATTTGAATTTTTGGAAGCAATGAGCCAACAAAATACTTTTAGATTTCCTTTCCTTTCTTAGCCTCTGGCTGCCATGGCGTTGGCTGGTGTAGAACTCACTCTGTAGACCATGCCAACCATGACTCTGGAATTATAGGCATTTGCCTTCATGCCTGGCTTAATTGTCATTTTGGTGTTCACTTTGTTTCATATACACTTTATAGATAATTTTAGCCCTAATCTTGTTTTATGCACTCTTGATAGTAGTCATCCATAATGCCACTCAAAGCAGTAATTGAAAGTGTATATATATATATTTATTTATTTATTAGAGCCTTTTTTTAAAATGTCTTCCAGGTCAGCCTAGTGACAGAGATGACGTCGATGATCTTATGAGTCAGCTAAGGCAGGCTGAAGAGCAAGTCAATGACTTGAAGGAGAGACTCAAGACAAGTGCTAGTAACGTGGAGCAATATCGTGCAATGGTGACTAGTTTAGAAGATTCCCTGAACAAGGAGAAACAGGTATGTATATTCCACATGTCTTCAACTAAGAACTTGCTTGTGTGTAAAGTTAGCATGGTATGGGTTGGACCAATATTCTTACTGAGGAAAGTTCTTGGTCCTAATAAATCAAAACATAGGAGAGAATATGAGTTTGCTATATGTGCATGGCTTCACCTAACAGATGGCAGGTGGGTACATTTGAATAGAGGCATGTGGATAATCAAAGATAGTAGAAAAGTATCAAGCCTCAGATGAGTCCAGTCTTCAGATAAATATGTTAAATAATGTCTGAGCTTATATAGAACAATTGGTTCTTAATGTGTCATAGTTAGAAAATTTTCTTCAAAGATTAATGTAGTAGTTTGAGAATACATTGTTGTGGAGGCTATAACAGTAAGGCCACCATTTTAGAAAACCCTCTTGTGACAGGCATCAATGGATATCAGTGTATAAGAAAAATAATTTTTAATGACAGACCAAGTAGATTTGGACAAATAGATGTGAGGCTAGATGGGAAAATAAGAGATTTGGATTTCAATACAAAAAATAATAGCCAGGTTTAAAGAGAAGTTCTAGATTTATGTGGCATATCTGCTTGGCTAAATAGTGTTTTAGGGATTTCTTTAGTATAAGACAAGTAATTTTAGTTTGGTTCCAGTTTAGTTTAGATTGGAAAAATGTTACTTATCCCTTTAATCTCTTCTGTTTCTTGCTACTTATGATACGATGAAGGTGACTGAAGAAGTGCATAAGAATATTGAAGTCCGTTTAAAAGAATCAGCAGAGTTTCAGACACAATTGGAGAAAAAGTTGATGGAAGTAGAGAAGGAAAAACAAGAACTTCAGGATGACAAGAGAAAAGCCATTGAAAGCATGGAGCATCAAGTGAGTTCACTGGGATCCATAGTAACTTTCTTTCCCAAAAGTCTGCATTCTCTTTACTAGTTCACAAATTAAACTGTGACTTATTTCAGCAGAAAATTGATTGAATGCATACCTACCAATTTTAATTTTATATTTCACTATTCTGTATATCTGGGTAATTTTCCTTTTGAAAATTTAGACCACTTTACAAAATTGCATATCAGTTCTACTTTTTGCAAACTGGTAGGCAGAGAATATGGATTAGTAAAGAACTGTAAAAATTATATTGGACAATAGCTGTGTTCAGTTTAGTTAATTGGATTATTGAACATGTGTCTTAAGTATTTTTCAAGCTTGTAGGTAACTGTGGCTTACTCTTGTTTTGTTTAGTTATCTGAATTGAAGAAAACACTTTCTAGTGTCCAGCATGAAGTACAGGAAGCTCTGCAGAGAGCAAGCACGGCTTTAAGTAATGAGCAGCAAGCCAGGCGTGACTGTCAGGAACAAGTGAGTGTTCTCAGAGCTCCTGAGCAGTGAGCTTTTAGCCTCACTTCTACTCCCAGCTTCCACATAAAATGCCAGACACCTGAAGCCCTGGCACTTTGAAAGGTGGGAGGTTGCTGGGGCAGACAGGTGCAGTGAAAGAGCCTGCCTGAGAGAAATAAGGTGGAGAGTTCTAGAGGGGAACGCCAGTGTTAATGGCCTTCGTTATATGTGCATACACAGAAAAACCCATTTTCACGTGAAAGTATTAACTTGGTGAATTTTAATCTTCTTTGTCAATTGGGAAATTGTTCGTTGCAGGCGAAAATAGCTGTAGAAGCTCAGAATAAGTATGAGAGAGAATTGATGCTGCATGCTGCAGACGTGGAAGCTCTTCAAGCCGCCAAGGAACAGGTTTCTAAAATGACATCAGTCCGTCAGCATTTGGAAGAGACAACTCAGAAAGCAGAATCACAGCTGTTGGCATGTAAAGCATCTTGGGAAGAAAGAGAGAGAGTGTTGAAGGTACTGTTGTCAATTACAGTAGAATGTTTTTGGAAAAATAAAAATTTTTGTTGTTTGGGGTTTTTTTGTTTGTTCTGTACACTTGGGAAACCATTATAATGGACTCCTGATTTATAGGATGAAGTTTCTAAGAGTGTGTCTCGCTGTGAAGATCTAGAGAAACAAAACAGACTACTTCATGATCAAATTGAGAAGCTAAGTGACAAGGTGGTTGCCTCTATGAAGGAGGTTGTACAAACACCATTAAATGTCTCTGTCAGTGAAGAAGGAAAATCTCAAGAACAGATTTTAGAAATTCTTAGGTAAGTCAAATTCATTCTTCAAGTAGTTCCATAGTAAGAGGCAAAACACAAGTTTTAATTGGCCAAGCAACATAGTGGTCACTCAGGTGGGTTTGGTGCACACCTTTAATCCCAGCATCTCTGTGAGTTTGAGGCCAGCTTGGTCTAAGAAGAAGAAGAAGAAGAAAGGAAAACTAGATGTCTCATTTCATTTTAAAGAGATAATAGTTTTCTCACTACCCTGTCTGCTTCTTCCTCTCAAGTGTTGGGAATGATTACAGATGGTGCCAGTGTATATAATCTAAAGATAATGTACTTTTAATTTTTTCCCCATATTATTGGTTGTATCTTTGTGTGTTCATGGCCATGCTACTGCATACATGTTGTAGTAGAACGTGACTTTATGGAGCTGGTTTTCTTCTACCTTTTTGGGGTTCCAGAGATCTAACTCAGGTCCAGAGGTTTGTGCAAGTGCCTTACCTCTTAAGCTATTTTGCAGGTCTGGGGTAGTATGTTTCTAATGCTACTATCTAATCCCATAATAATCTATTTTTTGAAGTGTGAAAATAACTATTAAAGTGAATGCTTTTTGTCATCTTAAGAATTGCCCAAGTTTTGCTGGGTGGTGGTGGTGCACACCTTTAATCACAGCACTCGGGAAGCTGTTTTCCAGGACAGCCTCCAAAGCCACAGAGAAACCCTGTCTTGAAACTCCTCTCCCCCACCAAAAAAAGAATTGCCCAAGTTTTAAAATACTAATATTTAGCTTTCTAAAAATTGCGTGTTTGTATTTTTGTAGGTTTATACGACGAGAAAAAGAAATTGCTGAAACTAGGTTTGAGGTGGCTCAGGTTGAAAGTCTTCGTTATCGGCAAAGAGTTGAACTTTTAGAACGGGAGTTGCAAGAACTTCAGGACAGCTTGAATGCAGAAAGGGAGAAGGTGCAGGTATGTAGATACACTGAGCTTGATGGAAAGCTCATTTTTATGTCCACTATGTTACAGAAACTTAATTCAACCTTGCAGATTCATTTAGCATCCACTCAGTATGCTTAGATATGTGGTAGTTAGAGGCTGTGTTCCAGCCATCTGATTTAGAAATCTGCTTCCATGGGACTAGGTCTGTGTGCTATACATTGCTCAGCTTCCCTGAACTTAGTCTCTTATGTGTAACATGTAGATCATGGCTATATAAGGATTGAGATTGTGCGTGTGAAGCATTTAGACTATAGTGTATGGTATGTAAAATTCCAGCTTTCTAACCTATTGTAGCTTCTATGTATCAATTCAAGAGTCATTCTATAATAAAATTCCAGAGTCCTTATAGAACAGATTGAAACTATTATAGAGTAATTTTTTTCAGCAAAGAAGCAAAAGGAAAAAAACTGAAAAGCTAAGAACTGGAGAAGGCAAAAGAAAGTGCTGTGTGCGATGTCTGGTAGCATGGAGTTCCATTTTAACTCAACAGTACCTCTTAGTACCTATTGCTGAGTTCGTTCATTGTGAGGAGATCTAGTGCACCCCCATATCTAGAAGGAAGGAAACTAACTGGTCCAGACTCTTTCCTGAGGAAATAAAGAAACAGGAAAAAGTAGTTGGCATTGCTACTAGGGAGAAACCTTTGAAAAGTGAATAATTAGACTAAAGAGACTAAGGTTCTAGCCGAAGTTAAAAGATACAGAATTGCATCTAATTTGAAAATACACTTCAAATGTAATTGCTGTCTCACCATGGATATATTAGGTCCTACATTTCATGGAGTTTAACCCTGGGAGGAAAGAGGAGACAGATCATCTAGTAAGACTGTGTTTTAATCCCAGTCTTCTCTGTTTTCCTTGCTAATGTTTAGGCTATTGAGGTTGACAGGGGAAACCTACTTTCAGATATAGCAAGAAGAGCCAAGAAGTTAGCACACATTATGTCAAGAATAATACTCAAAGTGTGATCAGTACCCAAGCGCTAAGATGGAGGTCAAGATGGGTGGATTGCTGAAGCTTGTTGGCCAGCTAGCCTATTCAAACCAGTGAGATGCAGGTTCAGTGAGAGACCTTGTTTCAAACCATAAGGCAGACAGTAATGGAGGAAGGCATAGGTCAACCTCTCTCTTCCAAACACCCACACAGACACATGAACATCCTATGCAAATTACATCCAGTGGGAGAAAACCAAGTGAGAGACTTCTAAGCGAGAGAAGAAACTCGAAAAAGCCAAGAATCTGAATAACATTACAGAAAGATAAAACACTGAATTTTTCCTGTGGTAGTGGCGCTTCTCTGTTGGCAGCATTTGCAGTGTCTTTTTAGTCTGTTCCTTAAATCTACATTTATTTAAATTCACTTGAAAAGCACATGTCTCAAAGAAATAAACCTGCAAGCTTTCAAAGTTTTCGTTAAGGGTTGAAATTGAAATCCTCTATACTTTGTTATTTGGGAAGGTTGGAACTGGTAGGGAAAGGGTAGCTCTTTGAATGTGGTTCTTGACTTGTGTGTCTGTTTCAGATAACTGCAAAAACAATGGCTCAACATGAAGAACTGATGAAGAAAACTGAAACAATGAATGTAGTCATGGAAACCAATAAGATGCTAAGAGAAGAAAAAGAAAGGCTTGAGCAGAACCTGCAGCAAATGCAAGCGAAGGTTTGTGTCTTACCAGGCAAGAGCAGAAGCTCTTATTATTTGTGATACAGATGAATTTAACATTGGTTATAAAAAATAATAACTTTGGAACTATTTTCAGGTGAGGAAACTTATAAAAAATAATAACTTTGGAACTATTTTCAGGTAAGGAAACTGGAGTTAGATATTTTACCTTTACAAGAAGCCAATGCTGAGCTCAGTGAGAAAAGTGGTATGCTGCAGGCGGAGAAGAAGCTGCTAGAAGAGGATGTCAAGCGCTGGAAAGCACGGAACCAGGTAAATACAGCTATTCATTTACTATCGTAGAAATGACTTGTAGGGGGCTGACGTGATGGCAATAGTAAAATTTAGAGGTATAAAAATAGGGAACTGATAAAAATTGCATTTATCAATAGACCTCTAGCAGGCAAGTACATGGCATGTTACAGAAAAAAATCACTTAAACTTTATGAATTATTTAAAGTTCTTGTCATTCTAAGTAGCTAACCTTTAGCTTTATTTCTAAAATATGTGTGAAAATACATGTATGTTTACTGAGGCATATTTAGAAAACTTGTTCACTGGGCTTTGAAACCCATACAGCATAGTAAGTTTAGTTGAGTGATTTACACTTGAGTTTCTTAACCACCCTGAACTATAGTTTTCCTCATTTGCAAAATGTGGATATTAAAGCATCTTTCTGGTGACAAAAATTAAATAGTAAATGAAGTTTCTCTGACACCCAGACAATGCTGTGGAATAGTAATAATGGAAATAATATTTTAGAATTTCAGAGCATTTTTATTCCTCATTTTGCTCTTACCAGACATACAATAAGAAAAGTCATGAAAGGAAGTTGTGTTAACTGGTTAGTGGAATAAGTTGCATTTAGAATGGTCTCATATGTTTAGACTATAAAACATTTTTCTTTGTAAATATTACTTCAGTGAAATTATGTGTATAATGTTAAAAGCTTTTATAGGTAGGCCACTGAGATCATCAGGCCCAAAGATCTAAATTTGATCCTCAGAATCTGGATGGCAGATGGTGAGAACTGAATTTCATAAGTTAGCTTCTGATTTCCACATGTGTGTTATGGTATATACTCAAACGCACGCACACATGCATGTGTAGATACACATAAAAAAAAAAAAAAACTAGAATGTTAGAAAATAAACTTCTAGGATTCATTGACGTTCATTAACAGCTCTGACAAAATGAGAGTTAATAATATTTGATGTTTTCTTGCCCTTTTATCTTTGTTGTCCTAACTAAAGCTTTGAACTCACTATTTTGGTACTTGATTACATTGTATGCAATGTGGTTAATGGAAGTAATTAGATATTTTGCCATTTTATTCTATCACCTTTTGTTTGTGAAACCTGACATAGCAAAGTATGCATGTCTGTTATTCTAGCATCTGGTAAATCAGCAAAAAGATCCAGATACAGAAGAATACCGGAAACTTCTCTCTGAGAAGGAAATTCACACAAAGAGAATTCAGCAGCTAAATGAAGAAGTTGGAAGACTTAAGGCTGAAACTGCAAGGTATCAAGAATAAAACTTATAAAATATATGTAATGGAGGTATTTTTCTTTTTCCCATGAGACAGGAGCTCACTAGGTAGCCCAGACTATACCAATGCATTCTGCGTGTAACCCAGGGTGGCCTTAAACTCAGTGTTACCCTCCCAAGTGCTGGGATTACAGGTGCGTAGCACTACAATTGGCTTTAATGAAAATTCAAGTTTATTTCAACTCTTCATATGAGCCTGAAGCACTTCCTGGTTATTGGGAACTAGAGCCCTTGTGTGTGGCTCTGCCTCTTTCTCTGTTGTGTCAAGCTACCACCCATTTAATTCTTTGTGCTCATGTATGAAGTTTTGTTCTCTTGATTATTTAAAAAGCTACATGTCATAACTTTAAAGCTAATTTATTTTCTCAAAAATATAATCAGTAACCTATAATTCATCTTTTTGCCTTTGTGTTAACAGTCTCTTTATAAATCTATAAAATGAGGTTGGGGAGGTTGTTTAGTTTTAATTTGTGCTTGCCCTGTCTCTTATAGAACACTTTGTAGCTTACAAGTTTCTGTCATATATTTACTTTATTCCAATCAGTATTCATGTTCAGCGTGAGAGATACTATTTCTTTAAGAAAACTAAAACTCAAAGAGCTTCATTATGTACTTATACAGAATTGGTATTAGCTGCTACTCCTATTTTAGGTTGTCTCAATGTGAAAATTCAGATCGTGACATATACAGGAGGGCAAGCTGCATACATCGCCAAATGTGTATCAAGAAGAAAATGTGACAAAAATTGTGTAGGCTTTAAGATCCAACCAGTAAAGTTCCTCTCCCACTTACAGGAAAGTTGGATAACATCTGACCTGTAGAGTCCTCAGTCAACCAGGTTTTGGTTAAATGAATGTTGTCACTTGATGACTTTGTAAAATCATGTTACTTGACTACTTAGTGGTTCAACGTGTCTTAACTTCACAAGGGGTATTAGACCTGTGTAATAAGGTCTAATAATGGCTAAATTCATAATTGTCTTTGAAGTGGAGCTAGTTTTATAATTAGAAAGCTCTTATTAAAGCAGTAATATAAACTTCTTAAGTTGAAATGTTTTAAAATTTGCAAAACATGTATTTAATTTTACAAATCTTCTCCCATTTTTTTTTTCATAGATCAAATGCATCCTTGACTAACAACCAAAATTTAATTCAGAGTCTAAAGGAAGATTTAAACAAAGTACGAAATGAAAAGGAAAACATTCAGAAAGATTTAGATGCCAAAATAATTGATATACAAGAAAAAGTCAAAACGATCACTCAAGTTAAGAAAATTGGACGCAGATACAAGACTCAGTATGAAGAACTTAAAGCCCAGCAGGATAAGGTATTTTGAGAAAATGTGACCTTTTTTCCCCTTAATTTTGACAGTTGCTGGTTTTTAGAGTCTAAACTCAAGAGAAGTTTACAGTGATATATTTATTTGGTGTAAAGTTATTGTATACCTTCTCACCATGTATCTCAAGCTAGCCTAGAACTGCTGAGCCTCCTTGAGTTTTGGGATTACAGGTGTGCACTACCACACCTGGCCAAAAATGAGTTATATAATATGGTGACTGAAAGTACATTATAAAGTGAGAACAAAAAAAAAATTATAAATGCTGAGTGATTTTTTTTTTGTTGTTGTTGTTGTTGTTTTGGGTTTTTTTTTGAAACAGAGTCCCTTCTACATAGCTCTGACTATCCTGTTACTCTCTGTAAACCAGGCTGGCCTCCAACTCATAGAGATCTGTCTACCACTGCCTCCCATGTTCTGGGATTAAAAGCATACACCACCACATCTAGTCTATTTTTCATATTTCTAGTACTATTTCTTTGCAAAGCTGATTTCAGAACTATATTAGCTACCTTTTCTCATTCTTGTCACCCAGCAGTGTCATATTTAGGGACTCCAGTCCACTGCTGCTGGGAAGGCATGACTCAGTGGCAGGAACACACTGCCTGCCACATGAAGCAGACAAAGGGGAGTTCCATGGCTCTTCTCCTTTTCCCTTTTTGATTTAGTCTAGGTTGCCAGCTGTAGAACAAGGTGTGTCTTCCCCCTCTCAGTTAATTCTTTCTGAAAAAGCCTCACAGATTCACCCCAAAGGTAGGCACATCAAAGTCTTAGGTGTTTGTTACCATAATAAAGTTGATAGTCCAAAATTAACTGTCACAGTGGTTCATTGTGAATTCAAGTTATCAGTATGAACATGTGATAGTTTTTACAACTAGTAAGGTTTTGTATCATTTTAAACAAGTAGTGTATGGTAACACCAACATTTTTAAACCCTTTTTCTATTTGTTAGTACTTTAGTGTGTTTTTCTTGTTGTGGAAGTGGGTTTCCAAAGGTTATCATTTGCTTATGCTCTTGTGTCACTCTTTTTCATTTCACTCATTTCTAGGGGCTATGTTCAGGGCCAGAGGTGCATTTACGGTGTGTCATCTTTAACATTACCTGTGTGTGGAGGACCATAACTCATTTTCTCATTTTGAACATGAAAATTGTTCTGTAGAAATTCACTTTTTGAGTGCTCTTATCAGTAATTTTGTACAGTTGGGATTGTCTCTTTAAACTTAACAGAAGCAGAATCACTAAGTAACAATGTGTTATTACTAATCTTAGGCCATGGAGAGTTCCACTCAGTCTTCTGGTGACCATCAGGAGCAGCACATCTCTGTCCAGGAAATGCAGGAGCTCAAAGATACCCTCAGCCAATCTGAAACAAAGACAAAGTCCCTTGAGAGTCAAGTGGAGAGCTTGCAGAAGGTATGACTGTGGAGGGTGGAAGGCCTATGTCCCTATTCCCTCTGTAAGCCTCACTAAAGTGCTTAAACATGCCACTCCTTACTATTTAGGACCTTTAGCAGTGTTCCAATACCTTATAACATACATACTTCGTACTGATTTGACTGTGTTACATGATACTACTTTTTCCTTAAAAAGACATTATCTGAAAAAGAGACAGAAGCAAGAAATCTCCAGGAGCAGACTGCACAGCTTCAGTCTGAACTGTCACGCCTACGTCAGGACCTTCAGGATAGAACAACACAGGAGGAGCAGCTCCGGCAGCAAATAACCGAGAAGGATGAGAAGACAAGGAAGGCAATTGTAGCAGCAAAATCAAAAATTGCACATCTAGCTGGTAATTTCATGTATATGCTACAATTTGAATTGCATACTAAAACCAGATTATGCAGTACAGACTTAAATGTAAAAGAGAAGCCAGTATTGTAAATTTATGTCTGAGTTTGTTAGGTTTTTTTAACTTTAAGATTTTTTATTTCATATGTGTAATTTTGTGTGTGCGTGCGTGTTTGTGGGGGGGGAGGGTGTAAACATGTATGGCGTATGTGCCTGGTGCCCACAGAGGGTGTTAGATATACTGGAACAGGAGTTTCATATGGTTGTAAGCCACCAGGTAGGTGTGGGGACCAAATTTGGCTCCTCTAGAAGAGTAGCCAGTGCTCTCCAGCCCCAGAAATTTTAATTTTCAAATGGTATGTTTGTGAAGCTTGCTGTAATTAGCTTTGAGTAATGCTCCCCTTTTTAATTTAATTTTCTTTCCCCATGTTTCTCTGTGTACCCTTGACTGTCTTAGAACTAGCTCTGTTAACCAGGCTGGCCTTGAATTTACAGAAATCTGCCTGCCTCTGCCTCCCAAGTGCTGGGATTAAAGGTGTGCACTACCACTGCCCAGTTGCTCTGCTTTTGGGTTAGAATGAAACACCTGTGGCATTCCTTTACATCCAGAACACTGCCTGCCTGTTTTGCAAACAACACAGCATAGGTTCTTATCAGCCCAAGGACTGACTGTTCTGTACTTTCGGTGTAGTACTCCCATGGACTTTGTGGAGAATACTGTCACATTTATAAGAAACCCAGTACTAAAAACGTTCAAGGCCTTAGGATAAATGAATTGTGAGTTCACTTTGATTTTGCTCTCACTTTATTTTTCTAAGATTGTTTCACAGCAACTTTATTAAAAAAAAAAAAAAACTTAGTGATCTTTTTGGGTTTTGAGACAGGGTTTCTCTGTAACAGCCTTGGCTGTCCTGGAACTTGTGCTGTAGACCATGCTGGTCTTAAAGTCACAGGGATGCACCTGCTTCTCCATCCCTAGTGCTGGGATTAAAGGTGTGCTCCACCATACCTAGCTTCACTGATCTGTTTTTTAATATATACTATATAGACTGATGTGAATATTTTATAGTTGCTAATAATAAATAATATACACATATAAGCAAGCTCCTGCTAAAGTTAATTTATATCAATTTAAATTTTTTGATGTTTTAGGATAATTTACAAATTTTTGCTGAAGTAAGTATATAATATAATAAACATGGATACGTTTAGAAATTTGTTCATTGAGATAGGTGGTGAGTATCAAAACTAGTACAGAATCTAATACTAACTGTGCATGCAAAGAACATGTTTCTGATGGTTAATTATGTGCTTATTTTAGGTGTAAAAGATCAGTTAACTAAAGAAAATGAAGAGCTTAAGCAAAGGAATGGAGCTTTAGATCAACAGAAAGATGAACTGGATGTCCGAATGACTGCTCTAAAGTCCCAGTATGAAGGTCGGATTAGTCGCTTAGAGAGAGAACTCAGAGAGCATCAGGAGAGACAACTTGAGCAGAGAGATGAGCCTCAGGAGCCCACTAATAAGGTGACCAACCATTTCTATTTACTTGACAGCCACTTTGTGTGATTGTATTTGGAAGTTCTAGGAGCCTTTGTTAGAGGGAATTTGGACTAAAATCACAAATCCACAGATGGTTGATAATAGCCTGATGTCTTTGTTCAGTGGACTTGAGAGTGTAGGAAGCATGGAAGTCAATGTTTTTCCTCTTTACAGGCTCCAGAACAGCAGAGACAGATCACACTGAAAACCACTCCAGCTTCTGGCGAAAGAGGAATGTGAGTCTTAAAGTTCAGAAGAAATTGAGTTGTGTACTTTTCAACTCTTGTTTTCACTATGCTTTCATTTCTAAGTGTAAAGCTTCAGTGACCAGAAACACCTCGCTTCTTAGTTTGTAATTGGCTTCTAAAATAAGCTCCTACTCGGTCCCATGTCTAGGCTGGGGCTGGAGAGATTTGAACTTGTTACTAAATACCTGCTGAACATTCATTTTAAAAAGTAATGTCTTGATTTTCATTATATGTGTGAATGTGTACATATACCAAGTTTCGTAGAGACGACATATAATCTTGACTATTTCCTATAACTGTTTGCTTTCTATGTAGTGTTATTGCGAAGAAAGCAAAATATATATTTACAAGGGACCTTCAGCCTAAGTTTTGTGACTATGTTATTCTTGAACTTTTCTTCCATTAAGTGCCAGTACATCAGACCCACCGACAGCCAATATCAAGCCAACTCCTGTTGTTTCTACTCCAAGTAAAGTGACAGCAGCAGCTATGGCTGGAAATAAGTCAACACCCAGGGCAAGCATCCGCCCAATGGTTACACCTGCAACTGTCACAAACCCAACCACTACCCCAACAGCAACTGTAATGCCCACCACACAGGTGGAGTCCCAGGAAGGTGAGTGAAATCAGGGATCTCACTGGACTGGCTGCTTATGTAGATTTGTTTTGAGAAGACAAGAGTAGCTATAAGGATAAATGGAACATACAAATTTTAAGTAAGACATCATAATAAAAGTAGTTAATATTTGGAGTACATTCTTCCTAGGTTACTTGTGCTTAATTTTTTTCTAAAACAGTAATAAAACTCAGGTAAATACTGTTTGACTAACCTATATTTTCGGGCCTATCTATTTGTTTGAGTCCATGCTGGCCTCCAATTCATGATCCTTCTTCCTCATCATGTTAAGTATCTGGGATTACTGGCATGTGTTGTCATGGCTGCCCAAGATACTTAATTGTAAATCCAGTAAATTTCTTCCTTCTCTTATGCTTTGCTTTATTTTTAAGCTGATAAAGAGGGAAAATATATTTCTATAAATAACGTGCTTTGCTTTCGGGAACCAGATATTCAAGTCTAATAGCTAAGAAACATGCCATGAAATCCACTTTGAAAAACTATAGTATAAAATTGCCAGCACTTCTTGATGCTTTCTCTGCTCTGTTCCCATTGCAATACAGTAATTAAATTATCACACTTGATTTGATTTTACACATCTTTTTTAATGTACAAAATTGAGAATCTCAAAGTAGTCACTTTTTTTTTTATTGTTCAACCTTTTAGTCCCAAAATAGATGTTCAATAAAAGGTTTGCAAGATCTTAAACTGCCTTGACATGTTAGAATTCAGTAAAGTTTTCCAAGTATTTAGAAATCTCATCAGTCAGGAGGAGAGGTAGGCAGACATCTCCAAAGTTCTATAGTGAGCCCATGTCCCCAATCAGTACATGATATAAACACTCTGATATATTGTTTCAGCTCCATTCAGTAAAAGATTGTCAGCTAGATTACCAATTCAACTTTGAATTTTTAGAGAAGCAGAACCTTGTTTTGTTGTTTTTATGGTGCTTTGGGTCAAACCCAGGGCCTTAAACATGTTGTACAAGCACTATACCATTCAGCTCTTTACCTGTTCCCAGTCTTCATGGTGGTATTATGATACCACTTAAAAACAAAATGATTCTTAAAAAAATTTCTGACCATTTTCAGCTTCTTAATATTTATTTCATCTGGTTATATTATTATGCCAATAGATAACAAGAATGATTTCAAACATACATTTAATTTAGCCAGCAATTATTATATACTACTGTATTAGTCACATAGGCAGTACAATATAGAATACATAACTTTTTCCCCACAATATTTTTGTGTAGTAAATGGTAAGACATACAAAAACTAGAGAGTACAATGTGTACCAAAGAGTAAGATAATGACTCAGCTTTGGTAAGAAGGCTTACTTACTAAATATTATAATTATTTTTTCAGCTCTGCAGTCAGAAGGGCCAGTGGAACATGTTACAGTGTTTGGAAGTGCCAGTGGATCTGTTCGTTCTACTAGTCCTAATGTTCAGCCCTCCATTTCTCAGCCCATCCTAACTGTACAGCAGCAAACACAGGCTACAGCTTTTGTGCAACCCACTCAACAGAGTCACCCTCAGATTGAGCCCGCAAATCAAGAGTTGTCCCCAAACATAGTTGAGGTGGTACAAAGTTCACCAGTTGAGCGACCGTCTACTTCCACGGCAGTGTTTGGCACTGGTAAGATTTAGTTTCAGTATTTTATTATTTATTTTATGTCTGTGTATCATGTTTGCCTGGTGTGCACAGAGATCAAAGGAGGGCATCATATCCCCTAGGACTGGAGTGACAAGAGAGTTGTGAGCTCCCATGTGGGTATTGGGGCTCTTAACTGCTAAGCACTTTTCCAGACTGTTAAGATTAATTTTTAAAATTAAGCTAAAGTAGACATATATACTTCAAGTTTCTTAGAGACAACATATATCTTGACTATTTCTTATAACTGTTTGCTTTCTATATAGTGTTATTATGAAGAAAGCAAATTTTCTATTTGGTTTTAATCATTGGACTGATAGATACAAGAACAATTTCAAATATGCATTTGATTTATCTAAAAAAGTTACATCTATTATAATTTAAATTGTTACAAAATATTATATCTAGGAAATGCTTTTACTGTTTGATAGATTTCAGTCAGTTTTTGTCATTAAGTAAAAGTTTTTCTTCCCTAGATATTTTAGGCTGTATTTAGAGGTGAAAAATAACTAACATATTATATGTAACTTAACATGGATTCTGAAAACTAAAGATGTTCTTTTTACATATAGTTACAATCTTTAAAGAGTTCTGGGTTTGATAGAAAGTATTGTGTAAACTTTGTAAATTGTAGCTTTAAATTATATAATCTGAAAGTTTCAGCGACCCCAAGTTCTTCCTTGCCAAAACGCACTCGGGAGGAGGAGGAGGACAGCACTGCAGAAGCAGCAGACCAGGCCCCTGATGACACTGTGGAAATGCCTCTCCCAAAGAAACTGAAGACAGTCACACCCGTGGGAACTGAGGTTTGTAGCATTCCTTCCTTCAGTGTGTCCTCATTTCATCAGCAGAGCTGAGGGTTAGCTATTAGTCCTAACCAATGGCAGATTAACTTTTGGGGATCATAATGTATTACCTGAAAAATTCTTGAACTATAAAGTTTTCTCTGATAACTAAGGTGTTTTGCAATTACATTTGATTATGTATATTTCCATGAATTTCTTCCAATTTTTATAAAAAGCAGAAACACAAGTTGAATTATATTTTTAGGAGGAAGTTTAATCATTGACATTCTGTGCTCTTACTTGTCGTGTGTTTCTAAGATTAAGCTTAGCCAGAATTGTTTCTTTTCAATAGTAGACTGTGATGAATTAGGTTGTGTACCAAACAAAAACAGTGTTAAATGTTATTTGTGTATATTAATTAAGGCTCATAAGTCATATGTCTTGACTTATGTTGTTTGAGGGTATTTTTTATAAATAACATCTCTGGCATAGCTTCATAGGATTGTAGGTTTTACTTTTTGTAGAAAAATTGAGAGAATGGGTGATAATTCATCTAACCCTCTGATCCAATAAAAATTCACCTATTATGATTTAGGAAGAAGTTATGGCAGAAGAAAGTACTGATGGAGAGGTAGAAACTCAAGTTTATAATCAGGATTCTCAAGATTCCATTGGAGAAGTGAGTAAAAACATTAAAAAAAAGTACTAAATAAGTTGAATTTAATAGAGTTGACTTTGATCTTTTGAAATACTATTTGGATTTTTAAATTTATTTTGTGTTTTGAGGCAGGTTTTCACTATGGCAGACAGTCCTGCTGCTTCAGCCTTCAAAGAGCTGGAATTACAGGCATATGCTGCCATATCTGGCAACTTGCACTTTAAAACTTGTCTTTAGTTTTGTTTGTTGAATTTTTTTTTAGTTGTTGTTGAAGATAAGGCTCTCTGTAGCTCTCTGGCTATCATAGAACTAGCTCTATAGACCATGCTGGCCTCAAACTCAGGGGTCTTCCTGCCTCTGGCTCCCAAGTGCTGGGATTAAAGAAGTTTGCCACCTCATCCAGCAAAATTGGTCTTCTATATTTAATGAGATCTAGAACCAGTGCAATTTCTATATTGTTTTGCTTCTGTACACAAACTAACACATGAGAATGCTTTTTTGTTCATGTGCAATAAAGAGTTTTCCAAGCAAGATGTTATTTCCAGTAAGTATTGCTGTACCATTAGATCCTGCCTAACTCCATCTATTAGAAACTGTGTGCCTAAGTGTGCTTTTTTTAACTCCTAATTGCTATACTTGTGAGAAAATTACATTTTAAGGATTGTAAGGTGTCTAAACTCTTGCATTCAGGAGGAAAATCCATGTAATTAATATTAACACAGTAATCCTTCACTTATTGCTACTGTTAAAGAAATTTAAATTTTTAACGTAGTTATTAGGACAGTCCTAATTTATAAGTAAGAACTAATGCTAAGGTAAGTTGTAGAGCCAGGTTCATACAGATTTGGGACTTGGGAATTGAACCCATGCTGTAGCTCCCATGTGTCTTCTTAAACTTGAAAGAGTACTTTCTCAATGAACTTTCAGGATCATGTTACTGTGAAATTAAATACAAGTTTAGTTTATGAGATGCATTAATGTTCTAAGTTAATTTTATCATTTTTCTCTGATTTAATAATGTAAAACCATGCCTATGTTACACGTACTATATAATACTGTAGATGGCATCTCATGTATTTTGGACAGTCATATCTAAAGAAATTAGAAATATGAAATAAAGTATAGGTTTCTATCTTGTTGCCAGCTGTAGTTAAATCTACCTTAGATCTCCTGTGAAGTTGTTTCTTAAAAATGTCAAATTATTTTGACTCAAGCCTACCATTAACTTCTCATTAAGTATTGCTTTTTTTTTTTTTTTTTTTTTTTACATAAGTAACTCACTTTGGGAACACTTTTAATTGTACTATAACTTATTCACTTTTTCTCCAATATGGTTGGTACATGTGATTTTTCATGACTTTCTTTAGTTCATAGATGTTATTGGTTTATATGAAAAATAGACTTTTACAGAGTGCTTAAGTCAATGGGAACATTTTTATTAAATGTAAGAATTTTTTGTTAAATACAGGTTTATTTTGATAAGGATCAGAGTGTGGAAAATAATTGAGCAAAGTATTACTTTAGTATCTGATATTTACTGAGTATCCCTTATTGCCAACAGCATTTCATACAGGCCTTGGAGTATTTGTCTAGAGACCAGCTGAGAGCATCACTTTGGATCATTGTCTTGTCACTCCTTAATGCCAATTGTGTTTCTTCATGTGTAGACTGAGGCCGTAATTCTTACAAAGAATGATGTGCTAAGTACTTTGAGTGCCTTGGCTTGCTTACTGAGCAGAGTCCTCCCTAGTTCTCATCCTGCTCATTTTGGGAGGATGGTCTGAGAAATAAGCTGCTCTTCAGAGTGCAGAGCTTTGCTCTGTGCCAGTCTTGACAACATTTAGAGTGATGTAACTGCTTATTATTACTTTGTATCACTCTCCCAATCTCTTTCCTTTCTTTAGCCCCTCCCAAGTCTCCTCCCTCTAACTCTGTGTGCCCCTTCCACTCTCAAATTGATAGTCTCTTTTTCTCCAGTTACCATTATTTCACGTATGCATGTACAAATATATAAATACAACCTGAGCCCCATTGTGTGTGTGTGTGTGTGTGTGTGTGTGTGTGTGTGTGTGTGTGTGTGTGTGTGTGTATTGGACAACCAGTTGTGGGCTTATCCTGGGATAGGCTAATTCTCCCTCTCTCAGCAGTCATCGAGTACCTGTAGTTTCTTGTCCAATATGTGTGACCCCCATGAGATGTTTTTTATTTATTTAGTTATTTATTGCTATATATGTCTGCTCCACAATTCTCTCCCACTCTACCCTCCATTTCCTTCAAGTGTGATGCCAGTGCTCAAAAGCTTCAGGGTTTGAGTTTTCAAGTTGGGGATAGTCAACTTATTTGTTTATTGCAGTGTTTCAAGGAATTATCAGTGTGATTGGAAGTAGTTTTTTTGTTGTTGTTGTTGGTTTTGTTTGTTTATTTTGGTTTTTGTTGCTACTGCTGTTTTTAAAACAAAAGAAATATCCAGTTTGTGTCCAGATTATTTCTAGCTTGGGTAAAACCCCTTTCTAACTTTTAAAGGGAGTCACACAGGGCGATTATACACCTATGGAAGACAGTGAAGAAACATCACAATCTCTACAAATCGATCTTGGACCACTTCAATCAGATCAGCAAACCACTTCTTCCCAGGATGGTCAAGGCAAAGGAGATGATGTAATTGTAATTGATAGTGATGATGAAGATGATGATGAAGAAAATGATGGAGAACATGAAGTGAGTTTAGCATAGAAAACTCCAGTGTTCGTCAGCTGCCCTTCTGCTCTCATTTTCAGTGCAGTGTACATTTTGACCTTGAGTGCTGGTGTCAGTCACAGAGCTTTAAGCCCTTGGTGATTCTAATATCAACTAGTGAGTTCTCATTCCCAGTCAGTTTCAATCAGTTGATGTTATTAAAAATAATCAAAGAACCCTTGATTGATAATCTACTTTTAAACTTTATTTAACTTGCTTTGGGGGGAATTACTTTGTTACTTACTGGAGGTAGGATTTGGTGCATAGCCCAGGACTTCTAAGAACTCCCTAAAATTCTTCTGCTTTGGTCTCCTGAGTGCTGGGGTTATAGAAACACATGGCCTGCCCAGCTTGTTTGTTTTGTAAACAGTTGCTGTACCATTTAGAATTTGTTTCAGATTTCATCTTCAGTCTTAGTTAAATATTAATGGCTATATGGTTCTCATGATATGTGCTGTTGTTTCTGGAAATAAAAAGAAATAGGAGTTGGTAGTTGTTTTGTTTGTTTTTCCTTTTCATACCCTGTACCTATTTCCAAAGTAATTAGGTTTTCACTCATAGCAGGTGAGTTTTAGGTTAATTTGATTATTTTTATTATTATTTTGGAATTTTTTATTGATGATTTCTTTAGATTCTTTTGTTAGTAAAGCATGTTATTAAATCTAGTGTGGTTTGATTTTCTTCTTTAATTCTACTCATGTTTGGATATAAATAATGTGAACCACTTGACACTTGGCAGACTATTAACTTTTGCGCAATCTTAGTTTTTTTTCCTCCTTGCTGTGAAACTACTCTTGAAACACTTCTATATCCTAATCAGTAATAAGTCATTTAAAGGCAGTGTTAGGATGTGCAAAGTAAGTAGGCCTACATTTTATTCACACTTGAACTTTTTCTTCTAGGATTATGAAGAAGATGAAGATGATGATGATGATGATGAAGATGACACGGGGATGGGAGATGAGGGTGAAGATAGTAATGAAGGAACTGGTAGTGCAGATGGTAATGATGGATATGAAGCTGATGATGCTGAGGTAACTGGTTAGAATTGTGACTGTTTCCTTAAAAGCTGTGCTTAGAAAGCTTGCTGTTTTCCTGTGATAGAGAAAAGCTTCTGTTACCAGGATAATAAAAGTCTTTATACCGTTGGAGTTTTGTTTGTTTGGCTTGCTTGGTTTGGTTTTCCTCTGGTTTGTTTGCTTATAATCATTTGGTGTGGCTTTCTCCTTAAGCTTTCATTTGATTTGCTTCAGTCATTACATTTTGTTCTTAGGGTGGTGATGGGACTGATCCAGGTACAGAAACAGAAGAAAGTATGGGTGGAGCAGAAAGTAATCAGAGAGCTGCTGATTCTCAAAACAGTGGTAAGATCATTAGTTTTTTAATAGAATATTCCTGGTAATAGTTTCCAAGCTAGAATTGTACTTTAGATGTAATAAAACTCAAATAAATTGGTAATAGAATAGAGTCTTAATAATAGAAACTTAACAGTTTTCTACTCTCATGACATGTACTGTTAGTTATCATTATATACTATTTGTCTATCTCATAATCAAACATCTTGGAATCTCTAATATAGCACAGAGCCGTTTTGTCACTGCTACCTTTTTACTGCCAGGTATAATTAAATTAGGGATGGGTAGCTAGTGTGAAGACAGCAAGGACTGATACCCTGTCTGAAATCCTTCAAGAAAAAAACATATTAGAGATTAAGGCCATGTAACTTCTTAGTGTGGGCCTGGTTTCCAAACTGAAATTTTTCTTCCTTAGGTGAAGGAAGTACAAGTGCAGCAGAATCATCTTTCTCTCAGGAGGTTGCTCGAGAACAGCAGCCCACATCAGCATCTGAGAGACAGACCCCTCGAGCACCCCAGTCACCAAGGCGCCCCCCACATCCTCTTCCCCCACGCCTAACCATTCACGCTCCACCCCAGGAATTGGGACCACCAGTTCAGGTATTAAAAAAAGACAACTTCTGAAAAGGGCATCTTTTAAAATGAAGAACTCACACTCCCTTCTTCCCTCCCTTCTTCTTCCCTCCCTCCTGGTGTTACATGAATTTTCAATGTTTCGGCATGCTGTAAGATTTTAAACAAACTAATCACCACTTTCTTTAAAATGTAGCAGTTTACATTCACAAATGAATTGACATTTGGAAACATGGCTTGCTAAAGTTGTTTTGTGTATATGCATATATAATATATAAGTTACTACAGCCGAAGGAAATAAATTTCTGGTTGCTTTAACAGGCTTAAATCTTCTTTCTTAGATTTTAAGTAATATGATAAACATTTTGCCAGCTTATTAACATTTGTTTTGAACATTTAATTCTTCCTGTAAGGTGTGGAGATTTTTAAAATTAATATTCTATTTAACTTTTTTCACATTTATACTTAAATATTTCCACCTAATTAATTAATAACCCTGTATCTTGAACATGGAATAGGTTTGGCAGTGTCAGAAGCTCTTACACAATATGGCAGGGAACACACAAAGCTTCCATTTAACTAGTCTGAGTTTTAATCCTGACATGGAGAATATATTGAGAACCATTACATATAAATCATACTGAGAGTAGTAGAAATCAGGCTCATGCCTTTAATCCCAGTGCTCAGGAGGCAGAGGCATGTGATTTCTTTGAGTTCTAGGATAGCCAGGGCTACACAGAGAATCCCTGTCTCAAAAAAAAAAAAAAGGTAATGAAAATTCATATTTGAAAATACAAAGTCTAAAGGGATCATTTGTGGGTGTCACAAAACATTCAGTCTGTCAATTAGAGATTGTCTTAGCTGTGAAGTAATGAGCCAGTTGCTATATAAGCTATGGTGAAAACCCTCATTTATTAATACTTAACCAATGAGACAGGAAGTAAGTGTATATACATGTTCAAATTAAATATTATCAGTGTGCCTTTTGGTTCATAAATATCTTTGTTAATATAATTTAAAATGTATCACTGATATTTGTAACAGATAAATGGTAGCTATTTAGAAATGTCCTGTTAGTTACAAATCTTCTACAATTAGTTATTTCATTGCCAGATTAATAAACTATGTTTTTGGTGTTTGTTTTATTGGCTAATTCTTTAAAGCAAATGTAATTCCTTCTCTAACACAGAGAATTCAGATGACCCGGAGGCAGTCTGTAGGGCGTGGACTTCAGTTGACTCCAGGAATAGGTGGTATGGTTAGTATCTAGCCATCATGTGTGCATTTAATCCACATGTACATGGTTAGCCTGTTAAGGCCTGAATTCTGTATTTGTTTCAGCAACAACACTTCTTTGATGATGAAGACAGAACAGTTCCCAGTACCCCAACTCTTGTGGTGCCACATCGCACTGATGGGTTTGCTGAAGCTATTCAGTAAGTTGAAGTGGGAATGTTGGTGACTCATCAGTTGCTTTCTTTTTACCTCATAAATTGGTTGTTTTGACATGTTATTTGTAGAGTCCTACCCTACTGTCCACTAATCTGCATGTGGACTAGGAGGATCATGAGAAAGTAGTGTTGAGCAAGTTTCTATGGGGTGACTAAAATACATCTTCTAGGAAGAAAACATGACATTTCTTATGAATGTGGGTTCTGCAGTCAGTGCTTGTGTTTGAGGCCTGTCTCTAGGGCTTCCTCCCAAAAGCAGGTCCCTTGCTGTCCCTTCTTCCAGATAATCTAATCTTACTATTAATATTTCAGTTTGTGCTTACATGTTTACATACTACCTGACACACAGTAAATGCAGTATGGGTGCTGGTAGAGGTGTTTGTCATTATGGTGGTCATGATAGTATATTGTGAAAACTTAGGATATAGTAACCAGCTGTCACCTGACTGTCTAGGAGAGAGACAGTGTAAGTGATCTTTGTTATACAAGTGAAATAATTATTCCAACAATGAATAAGGGAGGACATCAATTGAATCTTAAAATTCCTAATGGTTGCTTATCATTTTTGTGCATTATTTAACCCTTGTAACTATGAGGATAGATGTTGTTGTTGCCTATGAATGAGCACTACCATGGTACATTCCACTCCACAGACCCCATTGTCACTAACTTAAGCCCCAGTTCTCCAGCATGAACCTATTATGAAGAACTCTGGAGTTAAATAGTAATGAACCTCTTGAGATTTGGAGTTAAATAAAAGCCTGAAAATTAGAATCATAGTACAGGACTGCTCCAGAATCTTAGAGCAGGCCTGGAAAGATAGCTCAGCAGTTAAGAACACTGGCTGCTCTTCCAGAGGTCCTGAGTTCAGTTACCACCAACCACATGGTGGCTCACAACATCTGTAGTAAGATCTGGTGCCCTCTCCTGACATACAGGCATACATATAGGAGGAACCACTGTATACAAAATAAATAAATCTTTAAAAAAAAAAAAAAAAAAAGATTCTTTGAAAACCAACCTGAAGGAAAAGGTTTAGCTAAAATGACGCTTTTGAGTAAAAATGAAACTTGACTGAGATAATGTATGATGCATAAGCACATATAATTATAGGTAACTAAGAAAAGAGAGGGAAAGAAATGAGGCTGTGTTTTATGTTCTGAGTAGGCAATGGGATACATGATTATTGTTGTTAGGATACAGGGAGAAAGCAATCTAGTCATCTAATGCTAGGATTTTTCTAAATCTTAAGAGCTAGATTTTGAACCTACAATAGTCCAGAAATTTATATTACTAAGCAATGAAAACTTAAATCAGAAACAAAAAAACTTGCTTGTTTGTTTGCTTGCTTCTTGTTGCATATGTCTGTTTCAGACCAGTTCAAAAAAATCAACATAGTTTAGGGAAGCTAAATGTTAAATAAATCACAAATTGTTCATATTACTAAATTCAATGACAGTATTTTAAAAGAAATCCTTTCTGGCATAATTTTCATTTTTTCCCTGCTTATTGATGGTTTTTCTTTGTTTCCTTTCATGGTTTAAACAGATAGTATTAAATTTCCCATCAAATTAATTTTTGTCCATTTAGTTCCCCACAGGTTGCTGGTGTTCCTAGATTCCGGTTTGGGCCACCTGAAGACATGCCACAGACAAGTTCCAGTCACTCTGATCTTGGCCAGCTTGCTTCTCAAGGAGGTAAAATAACCAAATAAGCTGGAGATTTCGTAAATGCATGAATTGAGTAGAAGTTAGTATGCTGTGACTTTTTTTTAAGTTGTTATAATACAG
This sequence comes from Phodopus roborovskii, assembly GCF_943737965.1. Taxonomy (NCBI): domain Eukaryota; kingdom Metazoa; phylum Chordata; class Mammalia; order Rodentia; family Cricetidae; genus Phodopus; species Phodopus roborovskii. The sequence goes on from NW_026126433.1 coordinate 22,606,270, forward strand.
TCCCTGTCCTAATTTATAAAGCCACCACCAGTATGGCCGTATTAAGCATTGTCTTTTCTAATCTTATCATCAAAGTTCTAACCTAAAGGGTGGTTTTTATATTTGTATATTATCTTAATTACTGTTCCATCGCTGTAATGAAACACCATAACCAAGGCAACTTATAAAAACAAGGATTTATTTGGGGGCTTGCTTATAGTTTCAGAGGGTTTGTCCATTATCATCATGGCAGGGAGCATGATGGCAGACATGGGTGGAGTCGGAACAGTAGCTGAGAGCTTTACCTCCTGATCCACAAGCGGGGAGAGAGACAGACACTGGGTTTGCACGGGCTTTTGAAACCTCAGAGCCCACCCCCCCAGTGACACACCTCCTCACAAAGCTATATACTTCCAACAAGGCTACACCTCCTAATGGTTCTAAACAATTCAGCTAACTAGAGACCAAGAATTCAGACATGTGAGCCTTCGGGAGCCATTCTCATTTCAAACCACCACATACATCTTCAAAGATATGTTGAACCAATAAATATACTAAGAATTACCAGCTGATTTAGGTTTAGGAGTACAGTGTAATTTTGTTTACAACATGACACCTGTGGCATACTATATAAATGTATGGCTAATTATTAGATTGTCCTTATTAACATTTGTTTTAAAAATAAAGTATGGGATATAAAACTAAATAACCCCAAAAGTATATGATACCTGTATATTGTGTATGATTTGTATAATTAATTACTATTTAGTCTACTTGTGACATTTGGCATATTTCTGGGAAACTTAAGTTTCACTAGCAGAAAGAATTAGTAAAGAGACATTTTTGCTAATTATATGGGGTATTTTAATTAGTGTTAAAGAGTTTAAAAGAAATGTTGAATATATGTATTGAGCTTGATTTTTGCTTGATGGAGCTAAATTATGAGCTTCAAGAAAATTGTACACTTTGTGCTAATTCTTTTCCATGGCATCTTCATGTTCTCTAGTCATCTGTTGATACAATTGTTTCTAGGTTTGGGGATGTATGAAACGCCCCTCTTTCTGGCTCATGAGGAAGAGTCTGGCGGCCGTAGTGTTCCCACTACACCTCTCCAAGTAGCAGCCCCAGGTTGGTGCCAGACAAATGAGGACATTTTATTTTATTTGGTGATATAGAACCCTATTGAACCTATTGTGGCTCAAAATTAATGAACCACAAAAGTAAATGTGTTTATTCTCTTTCTTTCTAAGTGACCGTGTTTACTGAGAGTACCACATCTGATGCTTCAGAACATGCCTCCCAGTCTGTTCCAATGGTGACAACATCCACAGGCACTTTATCCACGACAAATGAGTCAGCAACAGGTGATGATGGAGATGAAGTATTTGTGGAGACAGAGTCTGAAGGGTATGTATGATTTTATTGTATGTTTTTTGTATGTTGTCATAAGTGTTTGCTTTAGCAAGCAAATATGTCTGTGTCTGTTCTCAGTGGTACCCTACTCTGTGGATAAGCCAAAGCCTATGTTTGGAAAAGTTACCTTCCATTCAGAATCTAACCAGCATCAGAATTTAGGGTTACTATGAGAGCATTATTTGAAAAGATTTTTTTCATTCTAAGGAAACAAATAAAGGAGCCCATAAAGAGTTAAGTTTCAAATTGGAATCTAATTCTTGTAAAATTGGAAGTTTGTACTGTTTATTGGTCAGAAACACTGCTGCTAGAGCATAGGTTTTCTGCTTAGAGCTCAAGGACTCCATTTTCCTTCACAATACTTTATAAGCCAGGTCTACTGGGTATAAGCAAGTCTGTTTGTATTCTTTAACACTGAGAATACTAGCTGTTACTAATTCTATAGATATTTTCAGGTCACTTTATATTTTTCCTTCTAACCTACTTTCCATTGTAGAAATTAAGTTTAGAGCATTTTAACAATAATTTTCTTAGGCTGTTCTACTGGTAGCCAGCTCAGGTGAGATTTGAAACCTTAGCTTCAGCCCTGTACTATTTACATCTCCCCATTTTGAAACCTCGGGTCTTAGGTGAGTTGTTACCAGTAACTCCACTAATGTTTGCAGATAATAAAAGAGGAAAGATTAGAACAGATTTGGGGTTTTTAAACTACCTACCCTCATGTGCTTCTTTAAAGGGGGGGGGGGGGAAGAAATATAGCCAGGAGCCAAATATTCTTATACCCATAGCTTCTTATTCATGGTAACTTGCTAATTTGCTGTTACTAGTTGGGACAGTTATGAATAACTCTTGCCTTCCTAGAATATTGTTTGGGAGTTTATCAAACTCTAATGAAGAAGAAGGGCTGCTGAAACAGTGGAAAACAAAAAGTAAAATTGGAGGATATCTGGAGTCTGCACCGGCACCCGCACCCCCTGCTCTGCCTCCCAAAAAAAAAAAAAAACAAAAAAAAAACTTAACAGTCTATAGCAGAGTCTAATTTTTAGTTAAAAATAGAACTCTGAAGCTGCTTACAAAATAAATCAAAATTAATTTGGGATACATTCTAAAATCAGTTTTACGTAATCTAATCCACATATATTTTCTTAGTATTAGTTCAGAGGCGGGCCTAGAAATTGATAGCCAGCAGGAAGAGGAGCCTGTGCAAGCATCTGATGAATCCGATCTCCCCTCAACCAGCCAGGACCCTCCTTCCAGCTCTTCTGTGGGTAAGGACTGTGCCCATGCAGCCTGCATTCATCTCCCTCCCTTGTCTGCAGAGATGCTTATCAGGGACACATCTCTCAAATACACATTCCTGACTTATAAACACATTGCTTAATTTTATCATTAAAAGGAATTTACATTATCATCACAGGGATATTCTGGCATTGATAATCAGAAACATGGAGGTGGTAGATCCATACCAGAAGTGGTTCACTTATATTTCATCCAGATAACTGTCAGCACAGGTCCTATAAAATGTTTGGGACTCTTAACTGTGCTACTTACATTCTGGTTTCTTCTTAGATAATATGAATTGTTCACCTGTCTGAAGGTGCTACTTGAATGGGAGGGAGGTGTGGTACTGGGAAGAAATCAGAGGAGTGTTTCCCCAGCTCTCCTGTTGGAAACAGAGCAGCTTTGATCTGGAGGGTTGGGAGGTGAACTCCATTTACTTCAAAACCATGTTTGAAATTTACTAATGCAAAGAGTTGTCTTCAGGTTTTGTTCTTTTATTTGTTTTTTTTTTTTTTTTTGTTTGTTTGTTTGTTTTTTTAAACTTCGGAAAGATTATTTCTTTCCTATAATAAGTTACTTCTATGGGCTTTTTGTTGTTGCTTTTTAATAATGGCATATTTTGAGTATTAACTGTTTTGGGCTATTCTCAAGCCTTTTATATAGATTATTTGGTTCTCACAACAACCTAATTTTGTAGGGATCCATTCCCATATATTAAGTATGAGGACTAAAGCATAGAAAGGGCAAATTACTTCACAAGGTCACATAGCTAATAAGCTATAGGCCAACATGCAAGTTTGGCTCTAGAAACTACATTCAGTAAAATTTCATACCAGGCTTTTTAATCTTAGAATGCATAAGGCAATTCACCTTCAGTTTTGAGGAAATGACATGGAATACTCTATCATCCACTCTCAGCATTATTATTTTCATTTATGATTGTTATTCTGAAATTTCTATAGAACAGTCAGATGTTGTGACAGACTTGCTTTACTGTATTTTACAGTCACAGAATTTTGCTGTCCCCAAATCTCTTATTATCTCTCTTAGTTGCTTTTCTGACATTTCAGCCAATTGGCTTACATCTCTAGATTCAGCACCTGTATTCATATTTCATCAGCTAACCACTTTACATATTCACATTTCATACTGAATCATATAATCAGAATTTCAAATAATATATGTAAATTGTAACTCAGCTTTATGCACAGAAGGATCAGAAGTTTTAAGTTTATTAGTCCTGTTCATGTTCTCTGAGAATTGTCCTTCCTCAATAGTAGAAGTAATTCTAGCTCTTGCGTGAGAAAATGTGGTTTTTTGTTAGTAGAAAATAGAGTGCCCTTACACTGATTTCGTTCTCTATCTGACTGGGTACTCATTCAACAAATTTGAATGTCTAACATAGCAGAGAATTTTACAGAAAGTGTTGTCAAGAAACTGACATTTGGAAAGGGATCAAAGCCAATGGGTTGTGTCTGAGACATTACAAGTCAGCAAGGAGGTTTGTGGCTGGAGCAGAGTGAGGACGGAGACTAGGAAGCATATGAGAGGAGTGATGAAGGAAAAATCAGGTCAATCTTCATATTTGTTATGATTCTCATAGGAATAGAATACAATTGAAATTCTTCACATAGATTAATGACATGATGCTGCAGTCAGTTTGACCATGGTATATAAAGAGATTAAATTTTAATAATGAATAGAAACAGCTGAATTTGGAAGGTGTTGAAATACACAATAATGACAATGACTTGGACTATGTGGTTGTGGTGAGTTTGTTTAAATTTGAGCTGGCAAGATTTGCAAATGATTCGATTTATGGTATTAGATAAAACTACAAGTCAAATGCGTTAAATGTGTTATAATATTCTGCCTTCTCTGGGGCCTGATTCTTTTTTACCATAATATTCCCTTGCCCCTGGAACTATGTGTATACCTGAGTAGTTGCCTTAAATAAAAACCTCCTAAATTAGTTGAGTGGTTGAATAAGTAACTTCTAATGTTTTTCTTCAGATAGATTTTGTTGTTGTTTTTTGTTTGGGGGGGGTTTGGGGTTTTTGTTTGTTTGTTTTTTTTTTTTTTTGGTTGTGTTTTGTTTTGGTCTTGGGTTTTTTGTTTTAGTCTGGTTTGGTTTTTTGGTTGTTTATTTTTATTGTAGCATTTGTGTGTTTGTGTGATTGTTTAGTTCCCTTCCCTCTTAAGCAAACTTGAATATTGAAAACAACAGGCACATGTGAATTTGTCTGTGTTGATCTAGTATTGCAGCTGCTTTGTTGGCTAACTTTCTTTCCTTACATCTTAATGCCTTCTTTAGATACTAGCAGTAGTCAGCCAAAGCCTTTCAGACGAGTAAGACTTCAGACAACATTGAGACAAGGTGTTCGTGGTCGCCAGTTTAACAGACAGAGAGGTAAGTTTCTGACATACTGATTTCTTGGTATGTAGGATAATAATATGTGCAGAAGTTTCTAAAGTAAATTGTAAGAATTGATTGATTCATAATTACATGTTGGTAATGTGATACTTAACAACCAGAAAGCTTCTTTTAGGCAGTTTGTCTTAGCTACAAAATGAATGTGTTTTTACATACAATTGGTATCTTTTAACTGGATCCAAAGAAAGCTTCAGAAACGAAAATGTTAGCATGCTGTGTATTAATATTAATCTTAATATCTATAATATCTTAGATATTTCCACTGAATATGAATGGTTGCCTTTTATTTCCTTCTACAGGTGTAAGCCATGCAATGGGAGGAAGAGGAGGAATAAATAGAGGGAATATTAATTAAGTGATCTGTAAACTATAATAACACCTGTGAATAAGATTGGCAAATCTGTTTTAATATAATGATTGTCAAGTTGAGAAGTGTTTTGTATTTAAATAGGTATGCTCATTTCAACATTCTTTATTAATAAAATGTATTTCAATGTCAAAATTTGTCATTGTTTTCTTCATTTCATTTTGATGACTTTTCATTGCTCATCAGTCTAAGGACAGTTGTACCAGATTTTGGAGAGAGTCTGCCCAGAGCGAGTAGTAACAGCTCTTGCTGTTCTAGTTGGCACATCGATGTTATAGTATTGATCTAAATGAGAAAGAGAAATCATCTTTTAAATTAAAAAGCAGATAAAGCACTTGTTTGTGTTGATTATTGTATTTGAAGTCAGTATCACTTCAGTACCGAAATTGATTTCATTACTTCCTGCCAAAATATTTGTGTGATGGGATGATATTTCTGCATCCTTCAAGTAATATTAGATTCAACTCTCCTTTTTGAAAGAAGTATCTAAATTAAGTTAATTAATCTAAAAGGTGATTCGTTTGGCTTTTATCATTCTTAAAATAAATTTCTTTGGTATTCATATTATAGAATCAGGGAAAAATAATTTAAATAACTGGTCTTTCCAAGTAATATACTTCATTTAGTAAAACTGGGTCCCATGAATGTCTTGTACACCTTGTAGACTGTATTGATATGTGGGATCCTTAGTGCCGCTCATGATAGAAACAAGGTTTCTTCTAATCTCCTAACAGTGCCGTAGAACTGAATGGCACTCCCTTCCAGTTAAATGAGATTACTGCAGCAATCTCTCCCTTCACTTTGCATAAGCACTGACGTTTAGTCTCTTACTTGCAGTCATTATTGCCATTTCCACTTAAATTATGTTTGTTTCTACAAGTGATATAAACTTGGTAAGTTCACAGAATTCTTCCATCTTACTTACCTTTAGAAAAGGCATAGTAATCATAGCCGTCAGGTTTTCTAATGTTAGGCAGTGTTACTGCTGAGGTCACAACATTTGGAAACCCTCTCCACATTGCACTCACTTTGACTTCATTATGAAGGAAACCTGTAGGCAGAATTTGTAATCAAGGTTTGAAAGAGTTTGCAGCCTTAGAGCTACATAAGATCAGGTTTCAAGTTGGTTCTTTGCTATGACATTAACCGCTCAGTTTTAGGGCTGTCTTGAGGATTACAGATTTGTGTACTGTGTGTGTGTGTGTGTGTGTGTGTGTGTGTGTGTGTATTCATACACACACACACACACACACACACACACACACACACACTACTACTACTACTACTACAAAGGAAAAAAATTATTTTTGGTTATTACTCAGTAAGGCAAATGTATTTGTTTTACATCAGTAACTTTAAATTGTTAGTACTTTTTGACCAATAATCTCCTTCATGATCAGAATTCTTGATACAATTGAAAACATTACCCTTGTCTTGATAAACAACTCTCATGGGCAGCGAGTAATGGATTCTGAGGCTGTGTGTCTGGAAAGGGCCAACAGCACGCTCAAAGCGGCGCCTCCTGACCTGCGCTGCATCCCCATACACTGAGTAGTTTATAGCAGGCCTCCGTCCAGTGCACTTCCTCGTGGGCTCATGTTTATAAGTGTATTGCTGAATGTTGCCACCTGTTAATATTTGGAAAAAAATCACATAGCAAAACTCAAGTTGATCAACACAGAAAGGAATGGCTTAGAGTTGCCTTTTCATTTTTGGTTTTCACATACACACACACAGACTTTTAATAATAGCTATTGTAATTGAATAGTTAACTGAAAAAATTATTCTTGAAATACAGTAATTACTAAGATCTGAAATGTGTATTGAACAAATGAATCCAATAAATTGCCTAACACAAATTCAATGTTAACATTTATCTGACCCCCGTGTGTTCTATAATTCACATTGCAGGAGATATAAATAATTCTTATGTCCTGTAATATTTCTAGCAATAAAATATCAAAGAGTTCTTAAAAGGCAGTGTCATGTTGACAATTGTGTGATACATACCTCTCTTGAAAAAGTACACAGATTCAGGCCTGTCCTTGTACTTGGCTACTGAAAGAGCTGCCACTATCTTGCCTGTTAGTCCCCCAAAGCCTTTGACAATTTGTTTAGGATATCCAGCGTCTTGTACATCATTGGTGAAACGCCAGTATTGAGAATCCTGATTGTTAAAAAGAGAAGATAATGTGAAAGGCTTTATAGGCAAGGTTGTGGAATTCATTCTCAGATTTAAGTGTAGGGAGAACACAATAACTTGGTAGAATTTGAATAAGCAGATGATAAATAGTATCAAACTGTTACTGATGAGAGAACAGTTCATTGTTGCCAAAATGAAGCTACAACTGAATTTTTTTTCCCCCAAGGATTATTTGTAGTACCTTAAAGAAGAAAGTTTTCCCTTCACAGTTGCATCTAGTGAAAACAGTGTCAATAGGGGAAGGAATACCCCAGACTTCTGTAATTCTTCGTGGTGGAGATGGTGGTCTGAATGGATTTAGCATCCAGAAATAATGACCTAAAAATTAAAGAAATGTGTCAACCTACAGGCTGAATGCTAAAATATGCACCATGGAAAATAATATAGTGATTATAAGGAAAAATGGATTTAATGTACTAAGCTCCTGGAAATAGAGTCAGGTCAAAAAAGAGAAAATTTGTGTATTTCTAAGATATTTCTTAAATCCAAAATTTAGCAAAAGAGATATTTTGAAATATTTTAGTTCCTATGTTTTAAGTTTTAAGTTAACTTTTGAGTGTTATTTCAAGACAATCTGTGAACACTAGGCTGGTCTTGAACTCACAGAGCTCCCACCTACCTCTAGGTCCTGAGAGTTAGAATTAATGGAAGTATACTACTACACCCCACCTTGATTTGTTTTGGGTTTGGTTTTGGTTTTTGGTGTTTTTTTTTGTTGTTGTTTTAGGTTTGTTTGTGTGTGTGTGTGTGTGTGTGTGTGTGTGTGTGTGTTTTATTTTTTTGTGTGGTTTGTTTTTGTTTGTTTTTTGTTTGTTTTGTTTTTTGGTATGTGTAGAAGTCACAGAGCAACTTATTAGAGTTGATTTTCTCCCATCATGTAGAGCTCAGAGATCAGGCTTGACAGTGGTAACTTCATCTATTGAGCCATCCCACCACCTCATTTTCAACTCTCTCTAAAAAGGTCTTTTTGCCTTTGTGACATAGCTCTCTGGGTGTCAGTGTTTTTACTTCCTAGAATTAGAGTTATATAACTTAATGGCTGCTATTATCTCTTGAACCTTTACTACATATGATTTTGTTTTGTTCATACTTAATGTATGTTCTAGGAAGACTAAAATATCAGTCCATGTGAAATCTTATCTACTTAATTCTATATTACTCTCAAACAAAAACACAACTTTTCTTACCTCACAATAGAGACACAATTGTAAGTCAGAGAGTGCAAATCTCTGTCATTTGCTAGTTTGAAATTGATAATTTGAAATCCTGTCACGCAAAGAAACTTTCCTTAATAAATCAAATACTTTGTTGTATTTATGGGCCTACATTAATCAATCCAATATTCTCATTTAGTATAGAATCAGTTTCCCTTTCAAAGGTACAATTCAAATTAACACCCTTGTGATTTTGTTCTCAGGAATGCCAACACAAAACAAGAAGCACATAAATATAGTCATAGCTCACCTCGAAATGCAACTAATGTCCCATTGTGCAAAGTAGTCAGTCCATCCACTGGTTTACCATTGCATAAATTGGTCTCATCTAAAACAAATCAAAAATTATTGCAGAACAGAATGGGGAAAGCAATTCACTGTTTTTAAATCCTGAGAGGATTCTGTTTCCTGGAAATGATAGGATTCCATAATTCCTCTGACCTTATGTGCTTCAGGAGTATTATGTAAAAGTAATAGTGAGGTGTAAGAGACCAGGGTACCCTGATCTACATGCACGTGAGGTATTTATTAGAAATTTGAACTGTTTTCTGTCACTGCCCTTTGGAGTTGATTTAGAAATTTTTTTTCCTTTGTGTTATATTTTCTAAAGTCCTAACATTATTTTGACATTCTGTACCCCATTTCTGCTTCCAACAGACATGTCTGAACTTTGCCAACATCAAATTTCTGATGCTAATTTGTACTAATGTCCTGAAGAGCAAGTATACTATGGTTACTCTTACTCTGCACACCTATAAGGAAGCTGTAATCAAACTTGCTAAGTACCCAAGTTAGAGTTCCAGATCATGGATCTCTATAGAGAGATACTACAACAGGAGAGTAACTGATTCTTAGTACCTGAAAGCATGGGATTGATGTTAATGCCGTGGTTGAGTGCGCCGGCCAAGTGATCAGTACCTGAAATAACGATGGGGGATAGCACAGGGGGCCTGGGAATCAGAGGCTTTTCTCCACCTCCATCTGCATCTTCATTATCTGGATTTACTTCAACTGTTTCTGAGTTTGGAGTTGGCTTAGGGCTGGCGGTGGTTGGCAGCACGACTTCTAAAGCAGCAGTATTTAATTCAGGCATTGCTGAAGTTGTCTTTAGAGGAGATGGTGTTGTTTTTGGTTTTCTCGCTTTTGTTGTCTTTGGCTTTTTGGTAGATGTGGGCTTCTTTGGTGCTTTGGATGGCTTTTTGGTAGAAGCAGGCTTCTTGGGTGCTTTGGTTGGTTTCTGGGGTTTTAGAGTTGTCTTAGGCTCATCAGAGTCATCAGGGGTTGTTTCTTCAGGGTTTTTTGGAGTCTCTTCAGTTGGAGCAGTTACTTTGATTTTGAGAGTTGTTGCTTCTAGAGTAGAAATTTGGGGTGATGTGGTATCTTGAGATGCAGATGTTACTTGTGTGGTGGTACTTGCTTCTGATTTGGTAGTCTCTTCTGGTATAATTGTTGTCCCTTTAGGGGCAACAGTTGTAGTTTGGGGTGTGTTTTTTTCTGTTGTCTTATCTTTAGCTGCTGTAGTAATTTCAGGTTCACTTTCCTTGGGAGTCTTAGTTGGTGGGACAGTGGGTTCCTTGGGACTATTTTCAAGAGCCTTTGGTGTGGGTGCTTCAGAAAACTCAGGAGTTACTTCAGCAGAGGTCTTGGGAGTTGTGGGTGCAGGCTCTTTGGGGGTCGTGGGAGCTGGTTCCTTAGGGGTGGTGGCTTCAGGCTCCTTCGGGGTCGTGGGAGCTGGTTCCTTAGGGGTGGTGGCTTCAGGCTCCTTGGGGGTCGTGGGAGCTGGTTCCTTAGGGGTGGTTGCTTCGGGCTTCTTGGGGGTCGTGGGAGCTGGTTCCTTGGGGGTTGTGGGAGCTGGTTCCTTGGGAGTGGTGGCTTCAGGCTCCTTGGGGGTCGTGGGAGCTGGTTCCTTGGGAGTGGTGGCTTCAGGCTCCTTGGGGGTCGTGGGAGCTGGTTCCTTGGGAGTGGTGGCTTCAGGATCCTTAGGAGTCATGGGAGATGGTTCCTTGGGAGTGGTGGCTTCAGTGTCCTTGGGGGTCATGGGAGCTGGTTCTTTAGGGGTGGTGGGTTCAGACTCCTTGGGGGTTGTGGGAGCTGGTTCCTTAGGGGTCGTGGGTTCAGGCTCCTTGGGGGTTGTGGGAGCTGGTTCCTTGGGAGTGGTGGCTTCAGTTTCCTTAGGGGTCGTGGGTTCAAGCTTCTTAGGGGTCGTGGGAGCTGGTTCCTTGGGAGTGGTGGGTTCAGGCTCCTTAGGGGTGGTAGATTCAGGCTCCTTAAGGGTCGTGGGAGCTGGTTCCTTGGGAGTGGTGGGTTCAGGCTCCTTAGGGGTGGTAGATTCAGGCTCCTTAAGGGTCGTGGGAGCTGGTTCCTTGGGAGTGGTGGGTTCAGGCTCCTTAGGGGTGGTGGGTTCAGGCTTCTTAGGGGTAGTGGGTTCAGGCTTTTTGGGAGTGGTAGGAGCAGGTTCCTTGGTTGTAGTTACAGGCTTCTTGGTAGTAGTAGGAGCCGGTTCCTTTGTAGTAGTGGGTGCTGACTCCTTGGTGGTAGTGGGAGCTGAGTTCTTGGAGGTGGTAGGAGTAGGAACATCAGATGTGGGTGCAACATCTTTATTTTCTGCACTGCGTATCTCTTTAGCTGAAGTAGTTTTCTCTTTTTTACTGGCGGAAGTCTGTTTATTTGTTGCAGTAGTCTCCTTCATTTCAACTGTTGTCTCTTTATTGGAAGTTGAAGATGCCTCTTTGGGTGTCTCAGAATTAGGTGCAGGACTGAGTTTAGCACTTGCCGGCTTTGCTGCTGTAGTCTTGGGATTGTCAGGAGTTGGGGTGGGCTTGGGTTCACCATTATCCAGTCCACTTCCAGCTTCATCTACACCTGGTGGTTCTGGATTAGGTTCCTTTTTAGGGGTGTTTTTCTTGTTATCTTTTACTAGAGAAGAAAACAAAAATTGTTATTTTGAATATTTTTTCTCCCTTTTACAGTAACATAAAAATCATAGTCCTATCATTGACTAGCTATGTATCTGTAGGCAAATTGTTAATCTTTAACATGCCTTAATATGTGGTAAAAAGTTAAGATTTTCTATCTTTGGAGACTTTTTATTGAGTAAATGAGGTGTGTGGATAAACCACAAATGAAACCCTAAATATAAATATGTGGAAGATGGCTTGAAGTCAGCAAAGTGATCAGTAGTTTGAATCCATCTCTATGTTAATTTCTTTACCCCTCACTTGGTCCACTATGCCATTCACCCCCATTCCTTGTTGTTCAGTGTTGTCTCTTCTTCCTGGAAACTTGATTTCAAACTCTTGTAGTTTCTTTACACTAACTCCTACAAAGGCATCTACAACTGACTGAGGATTTGGTTCCATTCTTTCCAAAGGTCTCTGTTGAACCTAGTTGCCATACACATAGGGCTATTGACTGCTCCTTTTCAGCTGCACAGCTAAACTCTATAGTCCCAGAAGACATGGGCAATTAGGATGCCGAGGCAATAGACTGTGCTTAAGATTCTCCATAGTGGCTACCTCTTAGGGGAGCTAAGCCAAAAGCATTTCACTGATATGACATCTGTTTAGCAAACTTGTATTGCACTTCCATTCTGAGCAGGGTTCTTTGAATGACTTGAAGTGAGAATAGCTGGCTATGAAGCTAGAGAAGGTTATAGAGAAACTGCAGCCACCCAGGGAAATGTTCCTCAGAATTCCAGTACTTTCTAGAGAAAGAATATATTTTCAAATTTTGGGAAATACAAAGAACAGATCAGGTAGAATGTCTTCTCAGAAAATAATAACCTGTTCTTTAACTTGCAAAGAGAAGTGAGGCACATGATTTTTGTTTAGAGGATAGGAAAAATAATAGCGATATACAACAGGAATAATAATCTCACCTTTCCCTGGAGGTATAAGAGAATGTCAAGGACTAAGTAATGTTGGCCAATGCTGAGTTTTTGTTAAGTAAAACCATAGAAGGGAAAACAAGCAGGTAAAACCGTAGAAGGGAAAACAAGCAGGGGACAGAGAGGAACTGGAAGGACACAGTGATCAGCTGGACAAGAATTGCGACAGATTGCCACAAACTATTGTCTCTGATACTAGCTTGTGCTTCCAGTCACTACTACAGCATCTTCCGATCCCTTGCTGTAAAGGGTGCTTACCACTGAGTCACTGTAAGATGTCTTCATGATGTACTTTTTAAACTGAGTGTTTCCATAGTTACATGCTCCCCAAATACTGAGATCTCAAACCATTCTACCAACACACATTACTTTTTGAAAGATTATTGTTTAACATGGCATTGATAGAGTCTTTGATCTTTATCAATGCTCAAACCTTTTGGGTTCTTCTGTAATTCTCTATTAGCTGAATTTTTGGAAGACTTGATTTTCCGAATAGTTGAAGAGGAAGAGGAAGAGGAGGAGGACTCTTGATTTTCAGAAACAGAGTGTTCTATAAATCAAATAAAAAGTTTGATCACAAAACAAAGTAAAAAGAGCTGCCGGTCCACATATAACAAGAAAAGCTGGCAACTGGTCTTCGAGAGCTGTGGTCTGCTGTCGTCCTATGGGTAATGCAACAACTCACTTTGTAAAGCTATCAACCAAAAAAAGCAAGGCATCTGAGTTGATCAAATATGCTAACAATATAACTTTCTCCTGATTTTCCCATGCCTGCTAAAAGTTACACAATCTAATTATTTTTTTTTTAAGAGAAATCATGTTTTCATTTTTTTACAGTGATCTTTGCCTCTGTTGATAAAGGGTTTGGTAAATAAGGGCTATAAATATCCAAGGGTTAATATTTTTGTTTAAATATTAATGTAAATCAAGTAAACAAAAAAAGTATGATTAGCCCTTCATGACTCAAATGATTGCCCTCTGAGGATATTCATATGAATAGTCCACCTACAGGTTATTTCAGTTCAGAAATCTCCTGTAGTGATGTCTGTCATCTTCCTACCTTCTGTTATTTCCTCTGATTCTACAACTTTCTTAGTCTTCTTTTTTGGTGATTTGGGAGAGCGTTTGGTAGTTGATTTGATGTTGTGAGATGCTCCTGGAGGCGGAGGTGCAGTCTTTGGAGGTTGTGATGTGGGATTATGCACTGAGGCCAAGCAAGACAGGTTGTTAAAATCCAGTTTAGATTCATCAGCAGTGCTAACTGAAAGGCATGGACACATGTGGCTTCGAGAGGAAATGCTGCTAAAAGTCAGTACGGGACAGCTGTAGCCCAATAATTCTGAGGACACATTGCTATAAAATAGAGATTCTCAAACTGGGGAGATTGTGGTAGAATGCAGTCTCAGGGATCGATGCTCTAAATGTTAGTCATGCTTCTCTGGGTGCCTACATTTTTGACCTTGGAATACAGGCTGAACTATCATCTGTAAAGTGAGGGAATCCCTGGGAATCAGAAGAAAGAAGAGGGACTTGAAAGAGAAGAAAACAGCAGTTGAAATAGGGAAGACAAGAGTTACACACAGCCACCACTCCCACCATCTCTTCAGAACTCCTCGTTTCCAGGAACTGGGCACTGCACCTCGCCCTCTTTCTCCTCCCCCCCTTTAACAAAATGCCAAATTGAATAACAGTTCTGCCAGGTATTCGTTAGTGATTGTGGCCAAAACAGATAAGCTTTCCGGCTTCTCTCTACCCATTTGGGAGGCAACTGGGTTGATATGACTCCTGTCGGTTCACAAAATGCTACAATTTTTAGATAGATCCTAATAACCAGTGACTAGCAGTCCTGAAACAACTTGGCAGTTTCCATAGTTTTTAATGAAGTCTTAAGCTCTGGATAGTTTTCAGTTGGGAGCCTGACTGTCTTCCTGAAATTTGTGAATTGAGTTGCCTTGCATTGCCTCCATTCTTTCCACTTCCTGTCTAAACCTCAGGTGTACTTCAGAAGTATGGAACACTCTGTGTATTTAAAATGTTCTGTTGGTGTCTTCATTCAATCTTCTCCCTATCCATCTGCCAAAATAACTGTTTGGGGGATTGGGGAGTTAGGGTGTTGCTTTGTTTGGTTTCCTTTGGTTTTAGCTTGTCTCTTAGCCAAAATAATTATCAAGGTATTGAGTAAATATATATATCCCCATCACGATCCCTTCTGAAAGCTGCAGGAGTGCTGAGCTCGGGGTTTTGAAATAAGGGTGTTGTCTCCAGTACTTTTAGAATACTTCCTGTAAAAATATTGAACAGTTAAGAAAGAGCCCTCAGCTCTGCTGATTGAGTTTCCACCACTAAATAGAGAAGAGCACAGCCAACAAAAACCATAATCAAATTATTCAAGTAATTGTTCTCAATTTTACCTCCACATATGTTCACATTTTGACAAAGGATGGTTAAGAACAAATATGGAAAAGAAAGTATCCCATTATTTTATCTTGTAAAAGGAGCAAGGATGGGCTGTTGTTCCACTGTGAGAGTATTCCTTCGTGTTTAATGGCCAGAAAAGGTTTTTAAGTGAGGCTGACCCCTTTTATTGACTTTGTCCCATATCAACTTTTGTGTAGAGACTGCTGAAGGGACTGTAGGGATGGGAAGGAACAAAAAATTAATTGAGGTACCAACTCAATTTAGACAGCAGGCCTTAGGGACAGTTGGTTTTGTGGTGGAGTACCACTAGGTGGGGACAAGTTTTAAACTGTAAAAGAAGCATCTTGGAAGATAAAAGTGTGAACACTCGGCCTGTGCCCTCCCCTCCACCCACCCCCACCCCACCATTGTGAGGCTCCAGTTAAAGGTGCTTTTCTTTGTCTTTGTGAAACAATATTATTGTGAAACAGCTCATACATTAGTAAAATCAAGACCTTAGATGTGGGCTAGACATCACTGAAGCCAAGGTATGTACCCTACTAGAATGGCTGTACTAAGCAGCACTGGCTGGCGCCTTGGTTCTTACCTTCTTCACAGAAACTCTCATAATCGTCACAGCACTTGCCAAACTCTTTACACTGGGAGTCACAGTCGCACTCCCTCCCTCGTGCGAAGGACTCGAAACATCGGCCTTTGCAGGAGAGTTCTGCCCAGAGCAAAACAGGCAAAGTGGATTATTAGTCACAAAGCAATACTTACATATCCTGTAGCATTTCTCATCTGATAGATGACTGGAGTCTCAAGGGTGCACTTCTAAGTCTCATATTTGGAATATGGAGTACACGCATCATCCAGTATTAAAAATTAAATTTAAAAGGATGATGTCCAGACAGAGAGCCTAAGTCAGGGAAGAAATCTGATGAGTTGGGGCATCATTCTTTTCCTTGTAAAATATCAAGAGACCCCCTGATGCTGCCTGAGTCCTTTACATGTGTAGACACAAGAGGAAACTTGGAACTATCTATATAGCAAACTGCCCTTCATACAAGGTCCTTCATCCTCCCCTCACACCTCCGACACCGTTTCTTTGTAATAGACTCTGTAGTCATTAAATCCCCCTATCTTATAACATTATATCCCAAGAAACTAGTTGAACAGGCCATTGTCCAGGCCAAAAAAAAAAAAAAAAACATTTACAATACAGACACTGCTAAAATGACAAACTGGGTAGGGAATGAGATTGAAAGGTTTCAGTTAATGCCATGATGTAGACTATGACACAAGGCCTTCTTGTTCCAGAAAAAAAAAAAAAACCTTGGTGGGAGCTACGATAACTTAGTCAAGGCCTGCTTGAAACACTTTACCCAGCACACAAACTTACAGCACCTCCACATGAAAATTCTAATGCAAATATAACTTTTACAGATTTTTATAATTTTCATAAATTGAATATTAAATTGCTCTCATCTATTACAAGAAATGGCCCAAACAGTGCTCAATTAAAATACCACTCATAATTCAGAACTTTGGGACTTTGAAAGTCATGATTTAACCCTGCTATTTGTTTGATCTTTAAAATATCCTCCTCAGGTAATTTAGAAACACATTTACTACCCAAATTTTAAATAGCATATGTATGTGTTCTGTGCCTATTTATCCTTTCGATGAAACTATCTGAAAGGCTCGATATCTAAGCAATCAAAACGCAACTGTTAATGAAGAAGGATGCCTTCCCTTTTACTTGATGTCTACCACATCAAATAATTAAGCCTCTACCTAAGTCCTTTTACACGCAAGCAGTGGACACAAATGTGCAAATGCCAAGTGCCCAGGTTTCTGTTCACGACCCCGGAAATCAAAAGCTTTGAAACCATCCTCAGGTACAGTGTACTTCAACATTTAAGCAAGTGAAGGAAAAGGCATTTAGACAGAGGAGGTGGGAAGGAGAAACAGAGCCGCAAAGGGTGCCAAAGCAGGTTCAGAACAGCAGAACAGTGGGCTTGACAGATGACGCCCAGCTCTCAGAACGTACCTGTGGTGCAGACTCTCTTGAAATCAGGACAGCACTCCATGTAGTGTTGACAGTTATAATCACAGTTGCAGGTGGCATCTCTAGAATACCCTTCCCCACATCTCCCTGCACAGCTTGATAAATCTAAAATTATACAATACTAGGGTAAACACGGCCAAAAACACTTAGAAAGGGGGAATCTATTAAGGAGGACAGAGCCACCTGAGAGGGAGAGCCTTACCCACTGGGCAATGCCAGGAATACTGTGCAGTGATGGACCTAGCTGCTATTTGGGTAAGCCTGTATGTGGCTTTAGTCATGTCATTTCATTCTTCACTAGATTGGGATGATAAATACACCTCTGAAAGTCAGGCTAAGTAATGCTTGCATGAGGAGTGATAATACTGGGACAAAGGTGGCCATTACAGCTGCAGATGGCAGCTCTTGTGATTACTAGTGGTTGTTTTTTGAGCAGCCCTATGCCAGGCACTGGGCCATACATTGTCTCCAAAGCTTAGGAAAATGTCTCTAGGAAAGTATTACTAGCCCTATCTAAGTCACAGGCCAGGTGGTGGTAGCACACATGTCTTTAATTCTAGCACTTGGGAGGCAAAGGCAAGAGGAACTCTTGAGTTTAAGGCCAGGCTGGTCTACGAGAGAGTTCCAGGACAGCTAAGACTATAGAGAAATCCTGTCTCAAAAAAACCAAAAGAAAAAAAGAAAAGACAAATTTTAATAACTTGCCCAATGACACACAGCTAGTCACTGTATGTAAATGTGTGTGTGTATATATATAATTGATCAACTAATATATATATATGTATGTATATATATATATATATATTCATTATCTGTACAACCCCTTTACTCTTATAAATGCCCTGATTTGGGATAATCAATTGTATAATCATCCTAAACAAATAACCCATTTCAAATTCAACCTCCTTTGTGTGAATTTGAAGCATGCACCTTCTCCACTGACTGCATTGCCTCTCACTCTCAGTGTTGAATTTAGAGCAGGCTGGTTAGACAAGGACAGACTCTTCTGGGTGTTCTCTGTCAGTAGGAATAAGAGAGAACTCTTGAAATCTGATCTGGGTGTGGATATAAAGGTCATGCATGAACTGAGTGTTTGTGGACAAAAAAAACAATGATAGTGCAAAATAAGTAGCCTTACATATTTCTAAACACAGTTTGGCAGATAACATTGCAAGATCCTCCCCAAGAGATAATAGTATGAATGTAGCAATGAAATCCCCTTCTGGAAAGTTCTAATTTGTAGAGGAATATTGAAATACACTGAAAAAAAAAAAATCTCAAGAGAATCCAGGAAAGTTTGTTTTAATACATATATAAACAATAAAGAGTAGGATAATGGTTGCTTACATACATATGTGCACAGTACATACAAAATGCATATATAGTGTATGTTTATAAATACATATATATAAGGAAAGAAATGAAAAGAGGTTGAGAAGGCAAGACAAGCAGACAAAACAACATCAAAAGACTATTCATTTACACTTAGCATATTTCTAGAACAAATGCACTTATTTTTATAAATGGTCTATTATAGCCTTATGTTTATTGCAATTTATTTAAACCACTAGTGTGCTGGGAGGGTGGGGGGTACATGTATATGTGTGTGTGCACATGTGGAGGCCAGAGGTTGGTGCCAGGTTTCCTCTAACACTTTCCGCCTTATTTTCTTGGCTAGCATGTCTCATTGAGCCTGTAGCTGGCCACGGGAGCTAGTCTGCTTGGCCTGTGAGTACCAAGGTCAGCCTATCTCGACTCCCAGAGCTGGAGTTGCAGGCATGTACTGCTGCATCTAGCTTTTCACATGGGTGCTGGGAATCTGTAAGCACGTTCTCATGCTGTACATCTGATAGCTTACCAGAAGCATCATCTCCCAGTCCCACTGATTATAAGTTTGTTTATTTAAAAAAGAACTTTCAGTAGATAAGTAGAAAGAAAACGGATGGCTTGGGAGGTACCCAGTATTTCGAGTCTTAATGCCAAATGAGAAAACAGAAGGGTCTGAGACTGGGAGTGTGGCCGTCATTCCTCACTCAGCATTTATATTTGGTTCCTGTGTTTCTCCACCTTATCTTATCTGGATGACTCTGAAACCATGCCCAAGCAAGCAGTCATCCCTCATGTTCAGGTTCAATGAGAATTTTAGACATTTTACCAGAAATGGTTATTTTAAAAATAAAACTTCACTGTAATAATTATGGATATTGATTTTTTCTTCACTCACGCTGTGTATTTTGAAAAAAAAAGCTAAAGTTACATATTGTTATGACTAATCAACTTAAATTTCATGCTGTGTACTGTCTACCATGGCTGTGCTGAGTGCACACCAAGGCAGGAGGAACATGCTACCCACCTAGGACTGATTCTGAAGGCCTTAACTCTGCAATGTTATAAAGAAATGGCACTCAGGTCTGTACAAGCCCATAATGGGATGAATAGTCCCTGTAAGGAAGAGAGAGCACTTAAGGCTAATAAAATCCATTTGAAACACTGTAAATGTGCATTATAATATGCTATCTGTGTTCACGTGATGGATAATAAAGTAAGTTATTTATAATGATTCAGTTGATGTAAAAGTTTGGTTAAATTTGTCGGCATACCATCAAATGTTATTTGAATATTGCATTTCTCATTTCTTTTGATGGTGTTGTGTAGCTCCAGCAGAGTTCTGTTATTTTTTTTTTTAATTTGAGGAAAAACTGAATGGGCAGAGTAGGGACATTGCTTTCTGTCAAAGCTCAAAATTCCTTTAAAGCTCTCACAGTGCCAGAGGGAAAGGCTAGAATTCCAAAACACACAAATGTACTGCGTGTGTTTCAACTTTAGGGTTGCAAATTGTTAAACTCAAGCAAATGTATATGTTTCTGAATATATTTTCTTGTTGTCATAAAAACCAATCCAGGTGTTTAACAGCAGTGGTTGGATAGAAGCATTTTTGATGGGTAAGTTACCTTGAGATGAAACTTGTTGAATCAAGAGGGTAGGAAGCAGCAGCAACACGCAGATGGGAAGTATTTTCCACTGCATGGCTGTACTCGGATACAACACTCGGATGCCTGAAATAAAAATGAAAGCATCAGAAACCTGCTCTTTAATATCACCACCACATAATGTGTGTGACATGCATAGCGTTCAGAAACTTCCCAAACCTAACTCAGAAATAAAACACTCCATTCCTAAAACAAAACGTATGAGCCATCAGCTTGAATTCCTGAGAAAGTACTTGGTTGTCCTGTTTAATATGCTTTAGAACAAGCCCCCTCAATTGAATTACCAACCACTATAATACCCCAGAATAATAGCAGAAAATAGGGTTATTTTTACTCTGTTGGAGGAGTAGTCTGTACTTAACAGTGCAAGACTTAAATCATGTCCTGGAGAGAGAATAACCAGCTTCAATAAAACTGAGATTAGCAATAGCAGTGGAGCAGTTCGTCCAACTCTCTTAATTCAATATAAATTCATAGGCTTCCAACAGGTATCTCACACAATTATGATTCTTTTCAAAACCTTCCAACTTCAAACACATTTAATGAAGACATACTTAGTGCTACAAAAATCATGTTAACTTTAACACTTACCTGTAAAAGGAGAGATGAATTTCTTCAGTGTTGCTGGAAGTCTTATATACCAGTGCAAATGGATTGGGATGACCCAATGAGTCCAAAGGTTAGGCAAAATCAACAGTGACAAGCTATGAAATCAAGCTTCCCTCATTTGCTGGCCAAGGGCCCAGACGACTAGACTTAGGCAACATCTGGAAAACACTCCCATTAAGAAAAATGACTACTACAAAATAAAGTTAGATTTATTGGCCAAAACACATTTCTAATTTCTAAGTGAAGTGAACAAATTGTTCAGAGATGGTAAAACACTCTGGCAGCCTTTAACTGGTGTAAAGAAACAGCTCTAAAATGCCCAGGCTGGTACCATGACTCCCTTTCTTGCCAGTTAAATCCAGTAAAGGTGTTTCAGAGACATCTCTGATGTAAGCTTGGGATGAAAAGATCATGATCTTATACCAATAATGTAACATCCTCCTCTGCCTTCTCTTCCTTCTTTGAATTCTTATTTTTGTGGAACACAGGAAATACACACTCAGTTCACTGTAAGGTAAAATACCCACGCTGTGGGTTTTCAGGCTTCATTACCATGAAAAAGCTTGCATTAAAAACACTATTGAAAACCTGGCCCAGTGGCATCTACCTGTCTGTAGTCCCATCTCTCTGGAGGCTGAGGAAAGGATCACAGCATAGGGATTGGGGACCAGACTGCACATCACAGTTCCATTCTACCCCAAAAATAATAAATAAATAAAGAAACATAAACTGAAAACTGTACTGAGTTTACCATGGTGCAACACTGCTAGTGTTTAGAAGATGTCTCTTATGCTCCTAGTGTAGTTCCCCTGCCACAAGAAATGTAAACCATCTGCCTTTCAGCTCAGCAGGAAGTTTTATGCCACTTTCATGTGTAATGTTCTTGTTCAAATCTCGCCTAAGTTCTCATCTATGTTTCAGCACCTTCCAAAATCTTGCCCAAGTTACACCTACAATTATAGTCAATAAATGTACTGTATTTTATTGGTATTATCTATCCATTTGTCTCTGAACACCACCAAGCATGGATTTCCTTAAGAATATATCTTAATTATACTGCCAATGTACAGTCAGTCTAGTGCTTTACCAAGATTGTGTGCACAAAATGTGTTTGGTGAAGCAAACTGTTCTAGCCTGGATTTTGCCATGCATTGTATATTTAGTAGGTACTGCATTTAGTTATCACACAATGACTTTAAGTAGAAATATCGTCTACATTTTATAAATTAGAAGATAAAAACGACGAATGAAGAATGTATGACCATCCTCACAACACAGGACTTTGCATTCAAGTTCCATCCTGTTTCTATCATATCCCACTCGAGTAAACACATCGCCTCACTATATAGCCACTGTATTATAGTTTAATCCTTCATATTTATATATGCTTTCTTCTCAGATGAATATCTAAAGACAATATAGAGGCTGTCTGCCCAGCTCTTGGTAATCATCCCCTGGCACCACCTCACAATCCACAGAGTGATTTCCCTTTAGACAGCCTGGCTGCATCAGTCACTGCTGAAATAGCTGGAAGGAGGAAGTGGAAGTATGTTGGATCAGTGTTTCTTTCTCATGGAGATGTGAAGTTAGAATGCAGAGATTACTAGTCTTTCTGCCGAGACAGATCTGTGATGCGTGGATTTCTGCTCATGTTCTAAAGGAAGTTCTTCAGACAAAAACAATGCAAGTAAGTGGCGAAGCTACAGGGAAAGATTTCCAGAAGCCTTCTAGTTCATGGATACATCTTGTTCTTTAGACTCAACATCTTGTTATATATATTTATGGTGAATTTCTCTTCTGGAGATGAGGCTACAGAAGTGTCTTGCTACTTTAAGGCATATTATGAACATAAAAGGTCTTGTTGGGTTGACTTGAACTGAAATACCTTGCTTCTTAGACTTACCAAAGTCAAAAAAAGGAAGTGAGACTAAGGTCTATATTATACTCTAATATGTACCTTTTAAACTATCTGTACTATTATCCTCCTTCTTTAAATGAATCGGATAGTGGCAGTAAATCACATTTGGAGGCGGGGGGTGTTGTGCCTGCGCACACACAAGAAGGCTCACTCCCTCCTCCTTCCCTTGAGACAGGTCTCTCATTGCACCCGGAGCTTGGCTGTAGGCCAGCAAGTCCCAAAGACTCTTCTCTTTCTGGTACCTATAGAACCAGGGCTACAGGTTTATAGATGATCAAGCCCAGATTTTTTGTGGGCACTGGCAGTTTGAACTTGGGGCCTTATGCTTATATATTAAATGTTACTCATTGAGCTTATGTTTATATGGCAAACGTCCTTACCCATTGAGTTATCTCTCTAGCTCTAGTAAATGATGTTTTAAAATTAATTGAATAATTTGTACTTGTTCTTAAGTTCAAGTTCTAAACTTCCCAGGCTGACAAAGAAAGCATGAATACACACATATGCATAACCAGTGTAAACTATAACTTTAAACGTATCCATTAATGTGTTGTTTTTGGCACCTTAATTTTCCATATGTGTCAAAAATGGAACACTATTAAATGCCAAGATTAAATTTACCCAGCTCTATTTACCTTCAATTCGACAATTTTACTGGATAACGAGGCTATCTAGGTTAAGTTCACCCTTGGAATAGAGAAACATTTCTATTCTTCAGGGTTTGGCACACTTACTATCTTTGTTACATAGCAATGGTCCTATTGCTTTTTAAGTTTATCCTTTGAGATATCATTCCTCATTAAAAGCATGTTGTTAATGTTCATTTCAATCTCATTTAACTGGAATACAAGTTACCTCAGGATTGGGTTGTGATGTGGAGTACTGGGAACAGGGGAGTCAAGAGCAATGGAGAGGATGTATATGATACTGAATCATGTCTCATCTCAAGGGCTGTGTCCGTATGAGAACCCCTTCTGAGCATCGCTTTCTACTGGCTTCTCTGTTAAATCGTCTATTCTGTCTGTTAGGCCTCCATCCCTGCTGTTAGCTGTCACCTTGCCCTGTAGTCAGCCTGTCTATGCCTCATGGCTTCCCTCCACCTTTCCACAACTTTGATGTTCTTTCTTTTAGCAGCAGCCCAGGAAAATGTGAAACCTGCCAGGGGGAAACTACAGAAGCCAGCTTGTTCTTCACTGCTGCCGTTTGCATATGATCAGTGTCTACTTAGGTGAAATAGCTCATTCCGCCCAGATGGAATAGAAATCCACATGTTGGGACTACTTCTATACTTTCTATTCAAAGCACCATCACACACTAGAAAGGAGTGTGTGTGTGTGTGTGTGTGTGTGTGTGTGTGTGTGTGTGTGTGTGTGCATGTGCGTGCATGTGTGTGTGTGCACATAAACACACATGTATATTTTCCTGGATATTTGACCAAAACTCTAAGCAGTAAGCATTAGCTCAGTAAAAGTGTTTGGAGATCACTTTCTCAACCCTTTCCATCGTTTCTAGCTGTACCTTTAGAGATTATACCTCAGCTGCCCATTCAGGTAGGTGTGACCTGACAGCTGTGTTTACTTTGATGAAACACCAATAGGAATGATTTGCACAATTTCCATCTGTTTCCTAACAAGAAACTGCCTTCCAAACTTCCTCTTTTTCTGCTTTCTTGTACATTGGATGACAGGATGGCAGGCACTGGGACCAACAGTGGTCATGCGGAAAAAAAAAAAGGCAGCCAGTGGTCTATGTGAGGCTTACATGCTATATAATCCCCTGCAAAATTCATACTATTTGAATAAATTTAATCAAAAGTCCTTCAAAAATATCCTACCATAGAAATAATAAACATCTAGTGTTTTCAAAAATTATATTCTAAAAATTAGATTTACATTAAAGAATGAGTTATTAGTTGATAATAAAGTTCTGACAGAGGAAATGGAGATATAAACTGTTTATTGCAGAGGACACAATTGTGAATATAGAAGATGCTAAGAACCCATGAAAAGTTGTAAAAACTAATGAGCAAACTAAGCAAGGTCATAAGACATAAGGACAAGACCCAGGTTAAGGACTTATTAATGTATTAACAGGTGTGCCCAAATAAAAATGATTGAACTTTCTAAGAATAAATGAATGAATGGTTCATGCATTGAGTTCACTAATTTATTTTCTTTTTTTCATGTTTTGAAAATAATTTGTTTCTTTTTAAGTGTAAGAGTGTTTTGTTTGCATGTATGTCTGTGCACCATGTGCATGCCTGTTAGTGGACACAGAGGTCAGGAGAAAGCATCAGATCCCCTGGAACTGGGGTTGTAGAAGGCTGTGAGCTTCCCTATGGAAGCTGGAAAGCAAACCTGGATCCTCTGCAGGAGCAGCGCGTGCTCCTAAACACTGAGCCATCTCTCCCACCTTGTGTTTTATTTTTGTGAGACTATGTATAATTCTGTAGCCAATGCTGACCTAGACCAACCATGTAGCATAGACTTGCAGAGATCCTGCTGTGACCCTTTCAAAGCACTGGGATTAAAGACATGAGTCACCTGGCTTTGCTTATTTGGTTTTAATGAACAATGGAATTATCCAGTAGGTACTCTACATTTTAGCCCCAGGATTAGTTGCTGAATACACATTTGAGTGTGAGAGGAAACTACTGGTTTCTAAAATCTCTTGGACAATTCAGAAATAATTGGACAGTTCAAATACTGTGACTGAACAAGACCATGTGGTCAACAACTGAAGTTGGGCTTTGGCATAGGCAAAATCATTATCCAAATCTCAGTTACAAAATTCAATTCCCTACAATTCTCTGACCTTTCTAGACCTTGGTTTCCTAATCTTTGTGTAAAGGGGTAGCAATAATTCCCATTAATATTTGGTATTGTAGAGATGCATGAAAGACAAGGCAGAATTATACTGAACATGCAATGGAGAGCCTTAATAAATACAGATGTGGTTATGATTATTCTAGAACTTTGCACAGCCATTATGCAAAAATAAGGACCAGATCTACCTGAGGAATTCCTCACAGATAGCAGATGTGTGATATGGAACCTGAAGGCTCCCAGGTTTAAGAACAAGGACAGTAGCTGAACATCATAAGAAAGGGAAATGAATAAACCCCTCTTTCATTTTTTTACCTACTTGTATTTTGTCCATGGTAAAAGTTAGGTAACTACATACAAATGACCTGATAATCATATAGGCTTTTCCTAAAGAACTAGATTGCATATGTTTGTGATTTTATTCAGCTGACAATGCAAAATAAATTTAACAAAGTCACACCTGAAGTACAGAAAGGTTAAATAACTTGTTCAAGATCATGAAGTCAGAAAGCCATAAAATAGTCAGAAAGCCAAAGCTAATGACTTTAACCATTTTAATGTCCTTAAATTGTAACACTTGATCCATATCTTCATCTTACTCTTATCCAACTGTATTTGTATCTTTTTAATGGTACCTCATTTCTCAGTGCCCATCTTCCCCACTATAGTACAAGGAAGCCAGAAGAGGGAGTTGGATGTTATGGAGCTAGAGTTTCAGGAGGTTGTGAGATACTTGATAATGATGCTGGCAATCAAACTCTGGTCCACTGGAATAGCAGTAAGTGCTGATAGCTGCTAAACCTTCTCTCCAGCCCCAAGTTTTACAATGATTACCTCTTGTTAATTTTCCAATTTTTTTTCAAAGTTTGTATGGTTTCTACATGTAATAGAGAGTATTGTTTTGTTTGTTTGTTTGCTTTTTGTCATTGTTGTTAAACTAAGGCCCTTTGCTTCTAATAGACACTACACTGTATTGGCACTGTTTTCTAATCTATATTCTTATAGCTTGTCAAATTCACATCTCTTGGATTCCAGAATATCAAGGAGACATACTATAATATATGACATATCAGACAAAAAAGCATTACAAACTGATTTCGCAGTAGTTTACAATATGAGTAATTCCCACAGAATCATTTAAGTGAGTGAAAGTGAATCTTGGTGCTGTAACTCAGTGTGACAAATACTTGAGAACTGGGAAATTCAGAGAGTGGGCGCAAAGCTGGGTGGGGTTGAAAGACCACAGCTAGGTGGAACAGGAGGAGTGACTCTCAAGAGACAGTCAATGAGTCACCCTGAGACTGGAACACCAGGCTGTTCAAAGAGATGGGGGACTGCACAATCCTGGCTGATTGTCCAGCATTGCATAATGATTACCTTAACACCACTTTCCCTGTGGTGATGGGCAGTTTCTGCTGAAAAGTCACAGAAAGCAGGATGTTCAAAAGGAATGTCCTCCATGAGGCTTTTATTCTGCTTGACACAGAAAATCTAAGCAGAAGTCTTGAAAAACAGAAGTTTTCCCCTTTCACCCTTTTTGGGCTGATTTCTTGGGAAACTGAACTGAGTAGAATTTATATATCTCAGATGGCTCAATAATGTTAGCAAAAAGAGTTCATAAACAAATGAACTTCCTTTGTCTTCCCCTTGGACTGGGGATTAGGATCTTGATATTGGTGAAACAACTGGTTCTTTTTATGTGACATTTAGTCCTCAAGATTGAAAGGATGGAGAAATAACATGAGCTGGATGTTGCTTGCTTGTTCTCTTATTTGTATTATGCACCTTCTATAAAGAAATTACTTAAGGGCATTGATGGTGGACAGGTGCCCTGTGTCCACAAGTTCTTGAAGTGGCATGTAACATGCTATGTTCTCTCTAGGGGAAAATCAAGGCCATGACCACATATTCAAGAATTCTATTCCAGCCAGGCCTTTGTGGCATTGGCCTCAAATCTCAGCCTCAGGAGACTGAGGCAGGAAGAGAACAACTTACATCTATTAATGAGATTCTGTCTCCAAAATGAAAAGTAAAGGCGAGGGCTAGAGAGATTGCTTGGTGGTTAAGAGCACTGTTTTTTCCAGAGGATCTGGGTTTGATTCCCAGCCCCTACATGTTCACGGTCTATAACTCCAGTTGCAGCGGATCCTACTTGTGTCCACTGTGGACATCAGGCACACATGTGTTCACAGACATATATGCAGACATTACACTTAAAATAAATAATGTTTTTAAAGTAAAGGATGGAGAAATGGCTTAGCCATTAAAGGATAGGCTAGTGACCAAAAATAGTTAAAAAAAAAAAAAAAGTGGGTAGAATTGAGGACAGCACTAGAGATATATTGATATATCTCTCTTGATTGTAGAGTGCTTGTCTATCAATCCCTGGGCCCTAAGTTTAATTCCCAGTACTGAGATATGGAAATGGGATCCTGTTCCAGGATTTCAACAACATTTCCACCTACATCAACATAGAGAGACTGAACTAGGTATCAGCTAGGTACCATAATCAATGCAAAGTAATCATACAATTAAACAAAGTAGAACAAAACATTGAAGTAACTCTGACTCTCCTAATTTTACAAATGAGGACCCATGCACGAAACTTTCAGTAGCTTTCTCTGTGAAAATGCCGGTAACAAGATTCTTAGGTCCATTTGTCTAGATCGATGTAGACTTCTCTTACTCTGATTTCCAGGTGGTAACACTGAGTTACTAGATGGGCCTGAAGAGGTCTGGGGGTAATTTAATCTTTTCTTCTTTCAGTTTAAAAGGTGGATATGTTTGCCTCTCCCACATCTGTGATATCATGATGACTCTAACAGAACATAGACAACTCTGAGCCTCTATCTTTTTCATAATGCAGACAAACTTAAAGAAAGGTATTCAACTAAAATTTCACTATCATGAGCCAGGTGGTGGCGGTACACACCTTAATAGCACTGAGGAGACAGAAAAAGGTGGATATCTGTGAGTTTGAGGCCAGTCTGGTCTACAGAGTGAGCTACATGAAGAAACCCCATTTGGAAAAACAAAAACAAACAAACAGAAATTCACTTTTCTACCTGTATAAACTGATGGCATCCTTACCAGCAGGAAGTAGTTTGGAAAGAACGACGCCCAAATTCCCAAATATTGTGTATAAATGTTTGTTTTCATTTAATTGGACTTTGTTATATAAAATTAAATAAAAAATTATATAAAAAAATAAACTGATGGCATGACTGGCTCCATGCTAAGAGGAGGCTTTTATAGAGGAGGTGGCAGGGACCGGGCGGGGGGGGGGGAGGCACCAGCTGGAGGCAACTGGAAGAGTCCAGAGCTGAGAAAGAAAGAAGTAGACTGAGAATGTCCAGTAGATTGGACATGGCAGAGCTATCTGTGAGAAAGGGGTGAGTAGCAGGAGACAGAGAATAGAGAGAGATAAAAAGAGAGAGAGGGAACATAAGGAGAATAGCAAGTTTATAAGGAGAATGAGTAGTTGGAGGGGAGGAAAGACATGAGTTAGAAGGAGTTCAAGGTAGGGGAGTAGGTGAGAAGATGAGAGGGCCTAAGAGGTTAGCATGGACTGTGAAATGTGTCACAAGTACTTGTGATACTGTGGGAGCCTGGTGGCCAGCATGAGCTTTCACTTGCTAACAGACTCCAGAGACAGTCATATGTCCCTTCTCTGAGAAGTAGGTAGATGGGAATGAGTTTCATAAGTTTCTGAGGAATTCTGCCTATTGTTCCACTTCCAGAAAGCCTCCTATCATCCAAGTTGAGCTCATTGGACTGCCTTTTGGTGTTTGAAGAATTGGAGTTTCCTTTGGATTGACCAGTCACATACTTAAACACTCTCTTCCGAATTTCATCCTTTACTCCAGATCAACTGTGACTTGTATTTTTATTTTTTTTTACGCTTGAATCGGTTAATAGGTTTTGGTTCCTATAATCATCTTACTAATTATCTCAAAATTCTATATGTAGTTGAAACACCACGGTTGAAAGCCAGGTGTGGTGGTAGACATGTGTAATCTCAGCACTTGGGAGGCTGAGACAAGAATATTGCCTTGAGTTTGAGGCAAGCCTAGACAACTCAGTGAGTTGTAAGCCAGCCTATGTTGTAGAATGAGACCTGGCATAAAAAATAATGACAATGATATGATTGGGCCTTGAGCTTATTTGGTGGAGCGCTTGCCTCAACAAATGAAAGCCTGGGTCCATCCAAAAAGATGTGATGGAGAATACATATATAATACACGCACTTGGCAGGTGGAAGCAGGAGGGAGGATCAGAAGATCAAGGTCATCTTTGTCTACAACAGAATTAAAGGACAGCCTGAGCTACAAGAGGCCATTAGGTCTCACAGGCAATCCTTCTATACAGAAATGAGCTCAAGCTGGACTAGAGAAGGATTTCTGGTGGTTAGAGGATAGATAAAAGCCAGCATTCCTCAGGAACTTGTGAAACAGATTCTCATCTGCTCAAAGGAGTCATTTCCCTTCCCTCTAGGAGAAGGGACCAGAGTCACTCATCAGTGTATCAAAGTAGGGGGTGGCCTCCAGGGCTGCCTCAGTATCACAAATACCTGTTAAATGAATGCTTCAAAGTCCAGGCTAGCATCCAGATTCTTCCTTCCCCAATGTTACTCATCCTCCTTATAATGCTCATGATTTGTTGCCCCCCATCTCTCTGTCTCTGTCTCTCTCTGCCCTCTTTACTCTTACTATCCTCTCTCGTGCTATCTCCCCTCTTACCTCTTTTCCTCTTGATACTCACTATTCTCTGTCTCTCACCATCTTAACTCTTCTGCCCTGTTGTGCTCCCATAAGCTCTCTGGCATCTCTTGAAGATCACCCATAACCACTGTTTCTCTTTTCTCTCTGTTCTGGCCTCTTCTAGATACATCTGGATATTTTTTTTTCTCTCTTTTACCCACAATAAAAACATTGTCCCTAAAAGTGAAGTGGTTATGTCAGTAGTTCAGAAGTTTAATTCATACAGAGATTCTGTCCCAAAATAATAACAATAAGTAAAATGATAATTTAATTTGATTGAATTCTCTCCTGTGAGAATTTTTGGATATTTCATTATAAAATGTGTGTTTATTTTTTTCCCATTAAAGAAAAATCAGGGGGTTTATGTAGAAAATACATATGGAACTTTTAATCTTTGTGTTTGAAGGCTAGAAGAGAGAGTCATAAAAAAAAGTCAAAACTTCTATATAGAAATGCAAGTTTTGAGGCTCCCTAAAAGTTTTATAATATACATCTTATAATAACTGCTCCTCTAAACCTTTTTGTGAAATGTATTATGTACTTTCTTAGCGGTCAATATATAATTCTGTGGAAAAGAAACAGCTTTTCTTTAGCCTAATTTCCATACACTCCACAACTCTATAATCATGCATGGTATTTGTTCTGAATGAGCTAATTAACATTTGAGTATTACAGTTTAAAGAGACATAAAATAAGCATACCTTTATAATTAAATTGGAGTAAAGACAACAATAAATTTGTAAGCTTACTTTTTCTATATTGCCTTTATTACTCATTGTTGTTGGCTTTGGTTTCTCTCTCTCTCTCTCTCTCTCTCTCATGATTCTTCCTTTCTTTCTTCCTTTCATGGGATTGAGCCCAGAGGCTTGCACATAGTAGGTTAAGTGCTTTATAACTGAGCTATCCCTGCAATGGCCATTTATTACTTTAAATGATGGCATGTTATTTCAATTCTTATTTAACATTAGTGACATCTATACAAGTTATTCAACTTTTGGATTAATAATTAATTTGTAATAATCCATTTTTCACTTAACTAAAATAAAAAATTACCTTTAAATTACTGGAAGTAAATTTTTATAATTCTTAATTATACTGTCAAAATATTTTGTTTGGAATGCTCATCCTTCAAAGGCCGGTAGCAAAGGTCTTCAAAGATGACACACACACACACACACACTTCACCACTCTTCTTCCTTTTAATAATAGCCATTAGTGGTGGATGTGACTCTGGGAATCATAAAACCTGACAAGTTTAGGAAAGATGACTACTGAGGGGATTTTCCACGGAGTGACCCCACAGACTTGCTACAGCAACTGCTCTCTGCTCTGGTTCCCATCCTCTTTTCTTAAAGTGTATTACAGATCTGCCTGAGCAGATGAATGGGGAAGGTCAAAGCTTAGGCAAGTAGCCAGAAATTAATTTCTTTCCTGCTCCTTTTATCTCTTCTGTGTTTCCTATGGAAGAATGGGGGAGGGGTGTTTAAGGAGAAAAAAAGTGAAAGGCTGAGAAAGATAAGCCCTAGAGTAAGTAAACGTGCAGCCTTGCTGAAAACCATCTGTCATATCTGGTCAAAAGCATGCAGGAATTCCAGGAGGAAACAGGTAGAACAATTTATACAGATGCCAATGTGACCAAAAGGCCTCTGAGTCTTTTGGGACACTCACCAAACCACTTGTGGCCCTGTTATTCCCTCTAGAAAATCAGATTTGTGGAGGAACATGGGAAGAAAATGCTTATTATACAGTGTAACAACCTAGAAAACTGCTTTTCTGAGCGTATATCCCTATGCTGCCTTTCAGAGCAAGACTGGTTTTGTTAAAGCAAGATTTTTGGTTAAGCCCTTGGAATGGTAGCAACTGGTTAACATGCAGAGGCAGCATCATAAGGAAAGGTAGTACAGGCCAGTGAGATAGCTTAGTGAGTAAAGGTGTCTGCTGCAAGGCCTAACCTGAATTAGGTCCCCAATTTAGTGGAAGGAGAGAACTATTCTCTGACCTCCACATCTGTGCTGTGGCATGATGCCCCTCCCCCACAGTGCGCAAATGAATTCATAGAAGGATACATGTAATTAAAAAAAAATCTTTCAAAAAAGAAAGGTAATAGAGGGGAAGGAAGTGAAGAGCAGGTTTTATTGGGGAGTAGGGAGATTTGGCATGGAAAGACATGCTAAAGAGATTTAAATATGTTTAGACAGATAGCCCTTATGGATGGAAGCCATAAGCTATGGCGTATGCAGTACAAGGTCTCCTGTCATTCCTCACAAAGCTTTTTAAAAGCCCCAGCATTCACAAATGCTTTTGATATCATTGGGTTTAGGGTTTAGTATGATGACTATGATGGATTCTTAGGTACACGTTTTATTTATGGTCACAGTTAGCAATGGGCAAAACAAGAGCAAGAAGCGCTCTAAAGATACTGCATAATGAGATTATATCTACCGTGTACCAGTGGAGAAAAGGATGCCCTGCTTTCAGAGGAGAGGTCAGGCTAAAAGCCTAAAGGCTCAATACATTGGAGAAGAAAGGTAACTAAAGCATTTGAGAAAGGCTGGCAAGGAAGACAGTAGGGCCACTGCCTGGTATAGTCTCAATTGAGCAGACTACTGTTCTGTCCCATATGGCTACTAGGGAGCCTGGTAAAGATATCTAACTAAGAACCTAAAGAGCAATTTGAGTTTTTGCTTATATTTATCTGACAGTAAGCAAAGCAATATTTAAGCAAAATCTATAAACAAACCTAGCAAGTAAAAGTAAAAGCTTTGAGATATGGAAAATGCTCTAAAGCAAAAAAAAAAAAAAAAAAAAAAAAAAAAAAAAAACAGTGTGCTCATGGATTGTGTCCAGTTGCTTGTTTTCTGTCAGTGATTCTTATAAATGATGCACTGTCATGAATGGAATAATGTCTACTGGACAGAGTGACTCACTGAAGGGATGATGGGAAGTTCGTCAACAAGCTACAATAACTTTTGGGTAATGGGTCACTTTATATCTTCTGGCGATAGCTGCCCGCCCTTTCCTTCTGCTTCTAGAATTTCACCTGGACATCCCAATCCTGCTTTCTTGGCTCAAGGGAAGTGGGGTTCCATTCTGACTTTTAAAAGCCTCTTACAGGAAGCAAACCAATGAATCAAAGACTCAACGAGTGACCTAATTGCTAGTCTAGGCTTCCAGCCACTGGCAACCGTTCACTCTTCAGATTTCTTTTTAGACGTTGTGACAGCTAATTATTTGCAGCTGCTGCTGAACTTGCTGGGACAACCTGATGTGCTCATCCTAGGAGTGTGGCTGACCAACAGCATAAATGGAGTTGTCGATCAACTCCTAGGGAAATCAAAGATCAGGGAAATGAGGAGTATCCTAAGAAAAATCATAAGATACATATATTTAAAAGCAGCCAGTTGTAGGATTGTGTTTTAGATACCCTATGGGGAAATGCCCAGCATAATAAAAAGTAATGATCATGGAGAGAAAATTCAGGAAGGTGGGGGTTAAATCACCACTCTGAAGCCTGCATCTGAGAAAGCAATGGCTCCCACATTAGCTGGCTGGAGGAGGGCACAACCATGCCCCTTTGGTAGTCCAAGTGCTATAGTAGTGACATTGGGACAAAACTGACCAGGAAATTCAGCTTAGATACCTGGGAAGGGATACCTTCAAGCTTGAAAAATGAAGAGTTGTGTATGGAAAATAAGAAGTAGTTATGGAAGGTGAATTAATTAATTAATGCTTTTTAGTCTATTTTTTTTTAAGATTTATTTATTATATATACAGTGTTCTGTCTGCATGTATCCCTGCCGGTCAGAAGAGGGCACCAGATTTCATTACAGATGGTTGTGAGCCATCATGTAGCTGCTGGGAATTGAACTCAGATCCTCTGGAAGAACAGCCAGTGCTCTTAATC
The DNA here is from genome assembly GCF_943737965.1 of Phodopus roborovskii. Lineage (NCBI taxonomy): Eukaryota > Metazoa > Chordata > Mammalia > Rodentia > Cricetidae > Phodopus > Phodopus roborovskii. Next base: position 22,640,521 of record NW_026126433.1, read on the forward strand.
TCTGAGTCATCTCTCCAGCCCACTCTTTAGACTTTATCTGACTTTAAATTTTGTGGGTCAAAGCTGAGTGTTACAGAGTTACAGTTTAGTAACTAACTGCTTATAAATCTATTGAGCACTCCTATGTTGTTAAAGATAGATAACTATAAATATGTTCAAAACTGTAAGCTTAATAGTTATGTCAAGGTAGACATACTAGTCTTTCAGAAAGTAGATAGAGTCAATTCATTCTTTATTTGTGTGTTTGGGTGTTAATTTCAGCTTTCATGTCTGATCACAGATCACAGTCCATTATGAAGGAAAGTCAGGGCAGAAATTTAGGCTGCAACCTACAGGCAGGAGCTGATGCAGAGGCCATAGAGTGATGCTTACTGGCTTGTTCTCCATGGCTTGCTCAGTCGGTCTGTTTTCTCATATAATCAAGGACCACCTATGAGTGTGGTATACCCACAGTGAACTAGTTCCTCCCATATCAGTCATGAATCAAGATGGTTCCCCCACACAGTTGCTCACAGGCCAATCTGATGGAGACATTTTCTCAGTTCAGATTCTTCTTGTGCCAAGTTTCCAAAAACAAAGCAAAGCAAAGCAAAACAACAAAAATCAACCATTACAAGAGATGTTCATTTCTTTCCATTAGAAAAGAAAGTAAGAGTGACTTTTCTACTAAAAAAGTGGGAAAAATTAGTGAACCAGTTCATTCTTAATAATTCCTTACATGGTTCTTGGGAAGTTTGCAAGAGAAGTCCTGAAACAATGATACAGAAGGAAATCACACTGTTTTTTAAAAGTGAAATTGCATTAAATTAGTCATCCTCCATGAACTGAAGAAACACTGTGCCAACTCATCCTTGACTGTGTGTTAACAGCCACATTCTCTACCACATACTGAACTTCATTCTGTCTCCTAATTTTGTGGGGTTTTGTTTTGATGCACTGCTTTCTCCTCTTAAAAAAACCCACTGTCCGTTCTCCTTAGACACCATCCTTCCGAGGTTCTGATCCATTCTCAGACCTGCCCTATCAACAGCTTGTCTGCCATTCCTACCAAGAGGAATGGGGAAACGGAGCAATATGATGACAAAGCTAAGCATTTCCCCCATGTCTAAGATGGATACAAACAGAAAACCAACTCCTATTGAAAGAACTCTCTAAACAATTTCTCCAGTTACATTATTATATGGAGAGAAATTTTATTTCAAGCTTGTGGCAAGATTTGAAAAGATCAGTTGAACATTTTTTATGTCAGAATCAAGATTTACTATGGAAAAAAATAACATACATCCTTATTAATAGGTTTTGGTAACAAGAGAAAGAAACAGCATCATCAGACTCTTTAGGGGCCGAAGGTTATAGATTATTAGTTTACTGCAAAGGTTGACGGGCAAAGGATGGAGATGACAAAAGAGGCTCAAAATTCATTGAATTCTACCAAGTAGAATTTCAATTTCTCTCCAGTAGGAGCAGCTAATCACATCAGATTGTGGCTTCCGGCTCAGATCAGTGCCAGCATTGTTTATCTTGGGTGATCTGATGGCTGTTTTGCTGTTTACTTCATTTGCATTTTTTAGACATTATATACATGCTCCACTAAGAAGCTCCATACATTTACAAAATGTATGGAAATTTGTAAATTGAACTGTAACAACAACTTTTATCATAGCTTCCCTGAGGACATTTGGTAAGCCTGACTGCTCATCTTGGCTCTAAGTTCTCAGGACAGGACACATCCCTGTCTTCTATTTAACAGACGACACAGAATTAGAAGCAAACGTGGATTATCAGTTTATATCATGAAACAAGGCACAGTAGCATGATGTTTATAGGCAAATGTAGACACAATAAGCTACTTGAACATGAATATTCTGTGGTACCTAAGATTTTGCCATATTTAATACAAATCAGCAAAATAACAAAAAGTGAAGTAGTATTGATAAAGTAAGTATTCTTTGTTTTTTTGTTTGTCTATATGGGCTTAAAAGATTATTTGGCTACATATGGTGCAGTAACAGGGAACTAAGAATTCATAATCTGATTGGTGCCCTGTCAATTGGAATTAATTTCGAGTCTTTCCTTGGTCACTGAGAATATTTGTATGAAGAGTCTTAGGATACAGTAACTGAATAGAAGGCTTTGCCAATAGTTAGCCATGGGGACTTACCTGAACCATTCAACCACTTTATATCAGGAATACCTGCTGTAGGAGGATGATCCACATAGGTTGTACACACAGAGTTTGGCATAATAACATGTGTGTGCTGATCACTCAGTACAAGTTAGTATTCACTACCGATGTTGTGTGACACAACTTTTGTATATAACATAATTCTGTATTGATTCTTTGGGAATTTCATATCACTTTCCCCAGTCCCACTCACCTCCCTTCCCTCCACATTCACCCTGCATCGCTGCTTGTTCATAATGCTGGGTTTCAATGTTTATTAATGAATGAAAAAAAGAAATTAAAAAAAAGGACATGACTACTCCTAGACATGGTGATGAAAGCTTATTGTAGATATAAGGGAGAAACCAGCCAGAGGCATCTGGAGAAGACCAGCATGAACAGTACCCTGGCTGGGCCATGTCAGATAGGAGGAAGGCAAGAGGGGAGAGCTAGGAGCCAAAAAGCCAGGAGGCAAAGAGGCCAAAGAGCCTACATAACCAAAATGCTTGGATCACAAAGGGAAGAAGAGCTGGGGGAAGAACAGCCCAGGGCCCTAGTGGGGAGAGAGTTCAGGGTAGGGGGCAGGGTATGATAGCAGCCAGTAGGACCATGTAATGGGTAAGGACTGAGGGATGCTGGGAGAATGGTGCAGCCAGTATCAGCTTTGATGTGTTAATACATCTTAGCCACTTGCCCCAGGTTTGAGACACACAGTTAATTTTCCAGGAAATAGAAAGGAGGTTCTTTTTGTTTGTTTTGTTTTTTTGAAATAGGGTTTCCCTGTGTAGCTCTGGCTGTCCTTGAACTCCCGTTGCAGACCACACTGGCATTGAGCTCACAGAGATCTGCCTGGCTTTAGTGCTTCAATTAAAGGTCTACACCAGCTTTTGTTGCTGTTATTCCTGTCAAATCATTGATTCTCTTCTCCATTCTCCATAGCCTTCCCAAATATTCTATGACAATTATTATTTTCCTTGCAATAACTTCTAAATAGTGTTACGTATGTCTTTTCAGTTTAGCCATCCATTTTCTATGGCCCATTTGTGATAAAAAGAAAACAAACAAGCAAAACTAATTATATTGGCTGCCATAAAGTTGAAGGTGTGTTTTATGTTAACCAGAGTAAAAATGTGTTTGATCACACACTTGCTGTAAGTAGAATGTAAATCAAATGATGCAGTAACTAAGTACTGTGTTAGGAAATGAGAAGGTCCTATGGGATATGAGCAAGTGGATTTTATACATGCCATTCATTGTCCTACCTGCTGTATTAAATCAGGATAAACAGTGAATGGCTTTGGCAAAAGAAGTGCTATGGCTGAAATGTTTGTTTCCCCCTCACATTGATACATTGAAAGTCTAAGCCCCAGTGTAATGGTGTACAGAGATGAGGGCTTAGTGGTTACTTTGGACATCAGGGTAGACCTTTCATGAATAAGACTAGTTCCTTAACCAACAGGAAAGAAATCTGAGGACACTCTAGGCCACCTACTGCCATGATGCTACATAATGACAAGATGGCAGTCTACATTTGAATCTGGTACCTGAACTGGCTGTACAGCCAGCAAATTATACGCAAACTTTATGTTGCAGAAATCCGCAAGAATTATCTTTTTGAAAGCAATGACCAGTTAGTACAGGAAAAACAAATCGAAACAAGCCATAAATAAATAAATAAATAAAAGGTAAAATGTGGATTGTTTCTTTTCTGGTAAAGTGCACCCTTGAGATAAAATGAAAAGCGAATTCCCATCTCTGATGAGTAATTTTATGAAGTGTCTGTGGCAACTGGAAAAAAAGAGACAGAATGGAAAATTTTTCTTGAACCAATCTGGGCAGTGCTGTCTTTTCAGCCTCACCATCCAAAACTGATCACCGACTTCCACGAAATGTTACTATGAGCACTGCTAGCATCCCATAAGGCTTTGCCATTTTCCAGTATCAATTATCCTTTTTTTATTGAGGATGTGACACGTATCTGCTTACCAAGTCTGAGGGCTCAGAGCAGAGCTACTTCCTAACACCAAGGAGAGATGGGAGCCCAGACAGATACCTAGCACTAGTGTTCTGAGGGAGGTGTCTTCCTGGAAGCCTCCTTTGGTCTTCATCTTGAATATATATAATGATGGGAACTTCTCACAGGGTTCATCATATTGAGACTGAGGATGGGAAAACAGAGGGAAAATAAGGGATGAGGAAAGGGAAAGAAGCCCCTCCCTCTGACTAAGAATCTACAGCAGTGGTATTCAACCTGTAACAGATACTTCCCTTACCATTCATACAGTAGCTAAAATACAGTTATGAAGTAGTAATGAAGCAATTTTCTGGTTGGGGTCACCACACATGAGAAACTGTATTAAAGGGTTGTAGCATTAGGACAGTTGGGAACCACTGATCGATAGTTCTAACACAACTGAAGGAAGTTGTAATTGCCTTTAACAGCAGTGCTCGGCTACCTAAGGCGATCCAAACAAAGGTGATGAAAATGACATGGTGTTTACACACAGTACCATGCCCCACATGAAGTCACCTAACAGGTAAACTTACAAAAGAAAATTCTTCAAAAAAAAATAAACCAGCATATGTATTTTACTTAACTTTGAAACTTTATTTAACTTTTAAACTTAACCTTTAAATCTTGTTAGAAACCACACCTTTTGAACAATGTGATTTAAAAAGCCCACTCCCCTGAATAACCTCACTCTTTTGCTTCAGTCAGCTTGTCCGGGAGTTCTTCTGTGCTTGGGAATTGGGGCTCAGGCAGACTGGGGGAGGGGAAGGGATCTCTTTAGGCTGCTGGTAGCAACAGCTGCCCTTTCCTTGCTACTTCTTGTAGGATCATTGTATGCTGAGAAAGATATGGCTCCTGCACAAAGTTCTAAGAAAAAACTCCACACTTCTAGAAATTCTGATGCCAAAGGTTCTTTATAAAGAGTCAGGTCCCTATGTCCTCTCAAGACTGTCCCCAAGACTGGGTGGATATCAGAACCTGCACATTCTGATATTGGTTGATTCTATAGCCTCATCTCCTGGGCTCTCTCTCCTTTTTGCACCATCTGTACTGAGAATCTCCTGATTTCTCCAGTTCCCCACACTCTTTCTCAGCAGCACCTTTCTTTGTAGTTGTTCCCTTCTTGCAGCTGGATTTTTCCTATTTATGTATGACTTGTTAGTTGAGCAAAGGTTCCATGAGGCACCTGATTGATGAAGGAACTGGTGCTTTGAGATATGTAATGTGACCTTTGCAGCCTTTCCTCAGATGTCCGTTCCACCTGGAAGCCATCTGCCTAGTTGGTTCATCCACGCATTGCCAGAGCCCTACGCCAACACCTTCCCATTACTACACTTTATTCAGTTATTCAACTGCAGCTTCAGCTCCCATCACACCACACACACACACACACACACACACACACACACACACACACACACACACACACACACTCAGGGATTTCTGACATCTGAGCCCAAACATTGCTCAACCTGTTTGTGTGTCAGATCCTAGTGTTCAGGAACTTACCAGGTTAGCTGAAGGAGTACATCTAACCAAAATCACCAAAACAAGTACTGAGAACCACCCCACCCTCTTCTTCTGTTCTATCCTGAATATTATACTTTTTATGACTTTCTGGCTTTTGAGTCTTGCTATTGATAGTTACCTAAAAGTTTCATTTTTTTATATTAAATTGCATGATGAAATGTAAAAGCAGACTTAATTATAATTAGTTGATTTATTTACATTTTGTGTGCTTGACTGTATAGGCTTTCACACACAGGTCAGAATGAGTATGTGGAGATGAGTAGACCACAAGAGTTCATCAGTTTTCGCTTTCTGTATATCATCTACCTATCTACTTATTATGTACCCATTATGTTAAGCATGCTAAAATCCATTCTTTCCATTCATGTATTCAGCAAGCTTCTCTTTCAACTTCTCTTTCCAGATTATTCTAAAAGAATTAAACCATAAGGTAAAAGGAAAGTGAAATGTGGTAAAAAGCAGACAATTTAACAGAAATGATGTGAGTGGTCAAATGGTATAATTTGATGGCCTAGACTTTTGCTGAGAACAGAAAGTAGGATTGCTTGTTTAATAAAGAATGGTTATGGAGTAGTGATGGAGCCAAGCTTGCTGGTTTCTTCATGGTCAATTTTTATGATGGAGTTTCAAGCTTGGGACTGAGAAGCAAGTTCCTTTGTTAGTTGATAAGTGCATTATAGTTGTCAGAAACTCTGCTCTTAAACTGATTTCTTGATTTTGAGCATGCATTTAATGTGCAAAAGATGAATGATAGATAACAAAAGGATAGCATGCAGAGAAGCAAAGACAAGGGTTCACTCTTGGCTTCCTTTAGCCCTTTTAGAATTTTGCTAATGATACCCACATCTGTGCCAACTTTTAAGTCCTTGCAACTGGTTTCTGGTTGGACTCACATCTCTGCTTTTCTGTTATGAAAAAACAGTTTAATACAGGGAAAGATTGCCAAGCCATCTGGCCTTCTCCAGAGACCAGAGCATTTTACCATGTCCTATTAAAGGTAGTGCACACAGATGTGCCCCACATAAAGGCCAATAGTAGTCTAGCAAAGCAAAATGAGAACACAAACGAAACTCCTTTTGGCCTCTTCACAGTGAGGGTGTAGCTCCTGGAATGCAACAAACTGCCTTGGGTGTGTTGTGATGCCCTCTCTCCCCAAATGACAATGTTAATTCCTTCATTCTCATCATGGTCTTTTACTGCAGGTTTACATGGGCCTTTCCTATGTGTGCCTTATGTGTAGCATGGCTTTCCCAAAGTGGAATACTATGGAAAGCACTTCCAGTGTGTGTTAGGATGTGTTCTGCTCTCACACAGCATGAATATAGGTCACTTGGAAGCTTAAAACCTAATTGTTGTCTCAGTCTGGAATGTATCCCAGGGACGGATTTTTCTGTCAAGCACCCAGGTCACGCAGAGAATGCAAGTCTAGGGAACATTTTGGAGATCACTTGCTTCACATATTGTACACAAACTATTTTCAACTCCCAAAGAAACAGATTAAAGCCTAAGTCTCATTACATTGAATGTATTGTTCCCCCGATTAGCATTTGCAGAAGTGTCTAGAAGGTTATCCATTTCTTCTAGATATTATTGATATATATGAGTTAGTGGTACTCTGGATTTCATTTGTATATAATATCCCTCATTGTTCGTAAGTCTGTTAATTTGGACGTTCTTGCTTTTAGTACATTTGAATAGGAGAGAGTGCATCATTCTTGCCATCTTTCAAAAGAATAGCTCTTTGTTTCATTGCTGATTTCTATTGGCCTTTACAACACTCCTGTCTCAGGGTTTTTCATTTATTTATTATTTATTATTTTGTTTTTGTTTTTGTTTTTTTCTGTGAAGAGACACCATGACCATGGCAACTCTTACAAAGGAAGACATTGAGTTGTTTACAGTTTCGGAGGTTTAATCCATTATCATCATGGCAACATGCAGGCAGACAATGATGCTAGACAAGTAGATGAGAGTCCCACATCTTACAAGCCACAGGAAGTTGACTAAGATACTGAAAAGTAGCCTGAGTATAGGAAACCTCAAAGCCTACCCCCATAGTGATGCCCTTCCTCCAACAAGGCCATACCCACTCCAACAAAGCCACACCTCCTAATAGTGCCACTTCCTATAGATTATGGGGGTCAATTACATTCAAACTACCACATTCCACTCCCTGACCCCCATAAGCTTGTAACAATATCATTGCAGAATACATTTAGTGCAACTTCAAATATCTCCAGTCTGAACAATGTTTTAAAGTTCAAAGTCTCTTCTGAAATTCATGTAGTCTGTTAACTGGAATCACCTGTAAAAATCAAAATAGAAAAGCAGATCACATACTTCCAACATATAATGGCACAGGATATACATTACTCTTCCAAAACACAGGGAATGGAGAATAGCAAGGAAATATGGGACCAGTGCAAGATCAAAAACCAACTGGGCCAACTCCAAATTATGCATATCTGTGTCGATGTCAAAATGCTCTTCAGATCTCTCTAATACCATTCAGCTCTGTAGACTGCAGCACATTTTACTTTTCCTCTTGGACTGATTCCACTTCAAGTTATCAGCTCTTCCCGGCAGGTATCCCATGATTCTGACATCTCTAACATCTTGGGTTCTCCAAGGCAGTCTAAGCTTTAATTACATAGTTTCATGCAATGGTTCTCTACTGGGCTTCTATTCAGGCATGCCCCTGACACATGCCTTGCCTCAGTGGCTTTCCTTAGTCTTGGGGACATACTCTACAACCTGGCTGGACAATGATGGCATATGCCTTTAATCCCAGCATTTGTGATGAAGAGGCAGGTGGATTTTAGCCTGGTCTACAAAGTAAGTTCCAGGACTGTCTATGAACCATGTAGCTGAAACTGTCAAGTTCTGCTGCTTGCTGGGGCTAGAACATGACCACCTCATTCAATTACATCTTCACCCTCTTTGTATTTTTGATGGGTTCCTTCATTGCCTAATCTTGGCTGTCCATGAACTTTCTCTATACACCACACTGGCCTCTAATTTAGAGATCTACCAGCCTCTGCCTTCTAAGTGCTGGGATTTAAGGCATGCCGCACCATACCTAGCTCTAAGCTTTTCTTTAATTCCCTTTCACAAGTTGGAAACAAGTTGAAAGAGGATGTATGGAGACGGCACAGGGAAGGGAGGTGACAGACAAGATCTAAGGGTGAGTTGGGATGGCTGCTAGTGCCCCATTTGTTGAAAAAAGGAATACATCTTTTGTTCTCAATAGTTTAGCCACAGGATAGATTGAAGGAAGACTCAAATGATTCAGAGATCGAATTCAGCCATTAACTTCATCCCAGCATTTTTTTTCTGAGACAAAAGAGTATCTACATTCCTATTGTTCTCAGAGGGTCAGCAACTTTACCAGGGGCTCTCTTATATCAGTGGAAAGGTCACATATTCCTCTTGCCAGAGATAAAGAGAATGACTGCTTTATCAAGCAAGAACTTTCCTCAAGCCCCTGAGGGAATGGAGGTCCTTATCCAAATGCTTGATCTTGGGAAAAGAACTTCTGGGGAGCAGACACTCCATTACTATTTAAGAACAAATTTCATTCCTTTAGGGGTATGATGCAGCATTTGCCCTGAGCTATACCCTAATTGCGTACCATTGTGTCTCAGTCTTATTACCTAGACCTCCCAGACTCCCAAAAGATTAGGTCCTGATGTTTTACTCTTTTCCCACTATACCATACTATACTGATTTCTATGTATTCATTAACTGAATTTTAGCCTCGGGCTTTGGATCTGTATTTCATCCCTGGAATCAGGTTTGTCTAGTAAATCTCTAACTTTCCTGTTCTTGGTGTAATTAGGAGGACAGAAGGGAATTCCTGGTTCCACTGTGGCAGGAATTTTTCCCAAAGAATTACTTTATTTAAAGAGGCTGCCGTTGTATACATTTTCATCCTTCAAAGCCTGCACAACATTTCCCACAGGAAAAGGCATAAGAGAACTTCCATAACACATAGGAGGAATCATTAAAAATGAAACTAAAAAGGTGTTGGAGAAGTGTGGTCTGCAATATCGAAATGCTGGAACATTGTCAAGCAGCAATGGTTGCCTTTCGGTCCATGCCACTGTACCTTTTAATGTTTGTACTAGCAATGTGTGTTGCTGCAGCTGCTGTGAGAGCCAAAGTTACATTTTAAGTAGATCCATGTCACAAAATTTAAGAGATCAATGATACAAAAATGCCTCTGACCTGCAAACTCCTTGCCCAAGGACGCATAGTTCCTGAAATGTTAGAGGCTATTTTTTATGGGAGATTAAAAAGCCACATGTTTTTCACTCCTCTAAACAAATTTGGCCCATCTGCACCAAATGTGCTTGATCACATGTGGGTGAGGGGTTCACAGGCAGGAAATACATCAGAATATATACTTGCTCCTGATTGGATGTAGGCTGGAGGTACATCAGGATGTATGGTTGCCCCTGATTGGACCTGATACCTGGACATATTTAAGCAGCTGCAAACCATGGCCATTTTCTGGAAACCCAGAGATGGACCTAGCCAAAACCCATCCACTGGGCCAGTATTTAATTAAAGCTTGCTGAAAATTTGCCTCTAAACTGTGATAGTGGTCTTATTCTGGATCTGTGGGGTTAATACTGCCCCCAACCTTGCTGGGACTTGTTAATGTGCATCTGTCTTATTGCACTGACTTGGGTGTTATTTTATTGTCTTGTTGACATTTATTTTCCTCAGGTTGATGATGTTGACATTTTCCCCCCTCCTTTTCTGCTTAGAAATGTACACTCAAAAATTTTGTTCATTTAAAAATTAGCTATCTATGTCTTTAATACCAATGTGTATAATACTTTTTCATAAATATTATTCTGATTAATTTACAGAGTTTTGGAAGAATAGATTTTTCAGTTTTTGCCAGTATTTAACATTTTTTTTTAGATGATCTGATTTTTCCCAGCCTCTCTGCTATTACAGAAATGCTTTCCATGACAGATTTTTATAGTCTAGAAGCTTTTATTTTTCAAATGTGTTTTGAAATGTGAAATTATGGTTTTACTCTAAAAGTAAATCATGACACCACTTGCCTTTACCTCCCTGACTTTTCATTAAACACATGATTTGAATAAAAATGATGACAAAGTCATCCTCTGAAAATATAACTAATATAACTTCCTGAACATACAGTGGATCTATTGACCAGGGAGAGACTGTTAAAGAAAAATCCCATGTTTTTGTGTTGATAGTAGGAAATATGTTTGCTATAATGCTACCTTCACAAGAAGGAAAAACATCAGTGCTAATATATATTTATTTTATAGTAAGAAACACTTGCTGGTATCTAAATGCCTTGGTTTTTGTTGGCAGTGAGTAAAGGCAATATAAAATTCTAATAAAAGTTGTAATTTTCCTATAAATTTACTACTTCCACTGACATCTCTAGGCATTTTGCCCTTTAGAAAGATGTGATTTTAAAAATGGGCACAATTGGTTTAATTTTAAAAATATGTTGAAAAGCCATCGATATTTAACTGGTAAGCCACTAGCCTTAAGCAGTCATAGTTTGTTTATAGAACTTTAGGTAGTTGGAAAGATATGAGAGGCAAGCTTGATAATGTAAGTTGGGATGAAAAAGTGACTTCTTTTCAAAAGATGCTTGTTTTGCTTTTTGTGGGTTTCCAGGTATTGGGAGGGGGACATGTGGACTATAAATAAACTGAACATAAGACAGATTGAGAAAAAGAAAAGTGTTAAATTGCATATATGCACACGTAACTAAGTCTCTGAGTGCAGTTAATAATTTTCCCTTTTAAAGGGTCTGGGCCATTCTTCCTCTCACTTAAAGTTTAAAACTCAAAGAGCATATTCTTTCTTTTGCAAACAGGAAAGTTGAGAAAGCCTAGCTTCACCTGCTTTTGTTAGTGACTTTCATCATTTCTCTTAGAAGTTATTTAACTAAACAGTGAAGTAATGGGCCCCTTTGCTTACTTTACAGAAAACACCTCTAATGCTTAGCGGTCTGCTGTTTTTCTTAGAAATTTAGAGCCAGTCATTTCTAGTTCAAACTGACTGGAGCCTCCAACCACTTCTTTGGACCTGAATATGTTTCAATGGTCATCCCTTTCAAGTCAAAGGACCAACTCTCTGCCATAATGTTTTTGGGGTCTTAGGTCAGAAGCTTGGCTCTTGGGGTCTCAACATGTCAGATTTGCTGTCAACTTGAGAGTCTAATCAGAAAAAAAAAAAACTGTGCAAAGAACCAGAAAGGATCTTATTTGCAGTGTGTTCCTACTCAGAAGAGGGCAGAGCTAGTGCCTACCTTAAAAAAAGTTGCCTCTGAGATGCTAGTAATAGCCACAGGGCTGTAGAATGGAGTCACTAAAGTAGGCAGGCAGTAACTATGTGGGAAGAAACAGTACTGGCCAAAGAGAAGTTGTGTTAGCTATCATCTCAAGTCCAGTCCTGTTGTTGCCAAGGAAACGCCGATTAATGGGAGATTCAGTCAGCAGCTTTATTCCCATCAAGCATTGTATCCAGAACTCAGCAATCCTAGAATCCAAGGTATGCTAGGGAGGAGAAATTATCTGAGAGGGAGCACAAGAGAGGAGCAGAACGGAGGAGTCAGAACAGTGACTGGTGCCTCCTTCAGGCTTAGGTACATGACTAATGACTGGAGAATTCAATGTGTCATGGCACGGATGTGTAACAAGACAGAGTCAAAGCTGATGGTTATAAGTTTCTGTAAATCTTGAAAACATCTTACTCTTGCCCTGATACCTTCAACCTGAAGGAGAGGAGAGATATTAGGACATTTCAGCCATATTCTACCGTTTATATTCCTCAAACCATTAACACATCATTTTGCAGAGGAATCTGATCTGAACTTTAAGGTAATAAAGGAGACAGATGTAATTTGTAATAGTAAAAGATTTGCATTTCTGCTTCTCTGATATTCTGTGGCTCTTCATAGGATACATGTTGCAAATAGTGACATCAGCAGGAGCAACATTGGCTAAAACAGTGAAATCACTTTGAAGAGCCACAGAGCATATGAACTTGGAGACAACTAATGACCTCACCTTTCCTTACCCACAATCACCTTTCCTCACCCTTTTGTTTAACCAGTCCCCTTACCCCTTCATTCCTCTCAGTGGGGTGTTTAGAGGTCAGACTTCTACACTTATGAAAATAAAAACAAAACAAAAAACCCAGTGTATGCTATGTTTTACCAGTGTATGCTATGTTAATCAGACTTTCCATCAATGTGAAAATACCTGAGAGATACAATTTAAGGGGGAAAGTTTTATTTTGGATCATCGTTCAGAGCTATCAGTCCACAGTTGTCTGGCTCCAATGCTTAGGCCTGGCGTGAAGAATTACATCATGACAGAAAAGGAGTAATGGAGTGGAGAAGTGCACTACAGCTGGGAGGCAGAGGCAAACAGGAGGAAGGTGCCATCTGCCCCTTGACTGATGTCCTTCAGGAGGGCTTCACTTCCTCAATTTTCCATCTTCCTCTGAAACAACACTGTCAGCTGCAGCTCCAGCTTCAACACAGCATGTAGGAAATGTTTCATATGCAAACCATAGCAGATTTTCTTTATTGATGTAAATTTCTTTTGCAAAAGGAGGTGGCTAGAGCGAATGTCTAGACTTGAGCTTTCCTTGGAAATGCAATATGGGACAGGTTTCAGGATTGGGCTAATGTAGATGTCTCCTGAAGGCACAGGGCTACCAAGCCTTCTCTAGGCTCCTGGGAGAATTTTACTATTCCTATGAGTTGTTTGGCCCTGGGAGGAGCTGTCTCTCAGGCCATCAGGATTTGAAGATGTAAAAACATGGGAAGTGTACAAAACAAACTGTGATCAATGCAAGCAAGCCCAGGAAGATCCATACAATTACCTTTAATTTTAGGTTGTTTTATAACAGGGTTAGCCTTAACATTCAACATCCATTGTCAGGTTGTTTAAATGATATTTCTACCATCCACATCTTTTAGCACACCACAGAGAAAACCCAAAATTCCAAAGACATCTTTAAAAGCTCTTTTTTTTTGTCTAAGAAGCTTATTTTTGGGGAGGTAGGACAAATGATTTTTAAATCTGTAACTTTAAAAATTCAATTAAAATAAGGCATTTAGTAGTTAAACAATGTTTCTGAGATCCACAGAGTAAGCTTTTGTCTGATTATAGGCTTCTATTTTATATTTCTAAAAGCCTCTTGTTTTTGTTTTTTGTTTTGTTTTCAATAGAGGAATAAGTCCCCTGTCCTTAGGAAATATTCTTATGGCTTGGTTATGCAATCAGTGGTGTCATCTAGTGGCAATTCACTTAAATTTCAACTAGATGTCCCAGGGGGCTATGCCAACTCACTAGGGTCTGACTAAGCAAGACTCTTCCAAATTTAATGGCCTGTCAAATGACAGTGAGCAATTTTTGAAATAATTATAGAAATAAAGGAGGGGCAACTATAACACTAAAGACCTCTTGAAAACTCATGTGGAAACTCACTACTAAAGGAACTTCTTTTAAAAATATATGCATCCATATTTATAAATTATATATACACACACACATACACACATGCACACACACACACACACACACACACAACACACAACACACACACTTTAAATGGCATTACCTTATAATGAGAGATGATACCCCAACTGGACATCATATACTAGCATATAAAAGTTCTTTTACCAGGAATGGGTTACTCCTTTTTAAATTGTTGGCTAATGGGATCTCATTGCAACTGCCCATCCCCCACCCCCTCCCCTCCAACAGTACAAGCTATTGCCAATGGTCTTGGTTACTTTTTAGAATTTGACAGTGGGGCTGTGTTGCTGAAGATACCATATACTTGAAGAAATCATGAAGGAAACAAAATCATAAAGAAATCAAGCTGACACTTATCTGGAAACTTCATCCCTATTGGCTAGCCTTCCTGATGTGGGAAGGTGCCGTGCGGGCAGTAATCACTTGTTTCACCCAGATGTGAACCCTTTGAGCTACAGTAGTCCTTAACCTGAGAAGCTATGCCCAATAGCACCATAGTGGTACAAATGTTATGGGAGCAACCACCCATACTTTAATTTGATCCAAGGACTTGTCTATGAGAAGAAACCCAGATCTGTCATGGTTAAAAGGGCTAAGAACCTCTAGCAAGATAGGTGATTGGTCCTAGGGGAGAACCTACAACTAATAGTAATTAGTTTGCCAAATGGGCATCATACTAGAATGACTCCTAATGACTTATTGCTACAATACAAACCAGTATATCTTTCAACCCTCATCAGAGAAAAAATTTTTTTCCTGCAGAAGATGACAGATAAGACCAGGACCCCAAACTTGTGAAATTACAGAGATAACAGACTAGGATGGTCATTTTGGTAAAGATATTCTATCTAAAGCTAAATACTCAGTTTCCTATTGTCTTCTAGCATTTGATTAGTTATGTGTTTGACTTCTTTCCATTTAAAAAAGAAGCCACTCTGACCAAGACTGAGAGCAGCCCAGGTCTGTGGGTACAAATGTAAATACTTATAAGGCACTTAGAAAATATGACTGTTGAACAAAATAACAATAGAAGGTTCTACCTTACAGTCTATGATTTCTGTAATCATGGGCTTTTGACCAGCATTGTAGTGCCAGTTATAAAATTCCTTCTGTGTATCAAATCCAGTCAGAAAGCAGTTAGCTACCCCATAATAATTATGATGATATTGTACTAATAGGCAAATCTTAACTGTCAGGTCAGTGTTGTAGCATACAAGGTCCATAACTAGGTAAGATCATTGATGCCTTTTTTGCCACTAGAAGCTTGCATAGCACCTTCTATGCCATGAAGGCTATGGAGGAAGTTTCCAGGTTTGAGACTGATTTTTGTATATCCTGTAGCTGAAGTGTGTGGTATTTTCAGCAAGAGGGTCTTATTGCAACAAGATAAATAAAAGACCCAGACACATATGTGGCAGTTCAAGAATCAAGCTGAAGATTATAAAAGTAAAGCAGCCAACCACTAGCTTGTATCCCTGACTCAGAATGAAAGGTGATCCTGGCTCCACCAAACCTCAGACCGCAATCCCAGACTGCTCCTCCGTGTGGCTAAAGACTCCTGAGACTGACTACTGAGGACCCTGCTCCTATCTTTTATACCTCTCTAGTGCTGGGATTAAAAGCATGAGCTCTGTTACTCTTTTAGACTGATTCACTCTCATGTAGCCCCTGAGTAGCCTTGAACTCAGAGAGATCAATTGCCTTTGTCTCAGGAGTCTTGGGATTAAAGGTTGTGTACCACACTGCCTGATTTCTATAGCTTGAGGCTTACTTTGTTTTCTGAATCCTCAGGCAAGCTTTAATAAATCATAAATGGTATATCACCACATCTTACCATGGAGTTATGGTGGGTAACAAAAGGCAATAGCAATAGTCTGTGCTGTTTTGGAGACTTTTGTGGCCTCTCTGGCCAATAGATCATAAAAACATATTCCATACTTTGTACTGTGGTTTTCATTTAATAATCCTATAGTCTGGGAGCAACATTGTTCACCCATGAAATGCAATTCTGTTTGTGTTCTCTGTCTCTTTATATTTTGAAATCAGCTTACTAGCTAGTGGGTTTGAATAAGGCTTTTCAGACATGGTTAGTTTTGGTTAATCCATCCCCATTACCCAATTTCCCTACCACATCATTGCTTAATCCTTTAGCCCCATATGTCCCATATATACATACATACATACATACATACATATATGTTCTACTATACATACAATTGGATTTTTTTAAATTGGGTATCAAGGCTTCCATATAGCTTTTCATACATTTTTTCTTTTGGAGTTAGCCTTTCCCTTATCTCCAGGGTTCCCCCATACTCCTGCACCCTTCCTTGCTTGAACCTTTCCACTGGCAACATTCCACCATTATACTTTTGATTTACTGATAGCCTGCTATCTCCCCTCCACTAACATATCCCCTACCGCCCCCCCCCCCCCCGACACACTTTCTGGCTCCCATGTAGGCTCCAACTAAACACACAGAACAAGGGATTTGGAGCTTGGATCTGCATATGAGAGACCTTATAGCATGCATCTTTCACTTTTATAATTTTATTATTGCAGGAAGATTGTAAAAATTAAATTACTTCATATGTGACTCTTTGAGTCAGCAGTATGATTCCTCAAAGACACATGAATGTTTTCAATAAGTTCAATGGTTTATGTTTGTTTGCTTATTTGAGGGGAAAAGGGAAATATATGTGAAAAATTGCAACAAATGATCAAAGAAATTTTCACATCTATTTCCCTTTTCCCCTAATTCAAATAGACATTCCATTATAATACTGTGAAGATTTTCTGCTGTTTCTACTTTTCAGGAGTGAATGCTTGAATGTATTCTTACTGGGTCTTATAATAAATTAGAGTTGTTTCTTTTTTCAGGAAATTGTCAGATTATTTTCCAGATTGAGCAGATGATTTAACTTTTGTAAGCAATCTCTAAGCAACCCAGCTTGTCTGTGTCTTCACCAGCATGTGAACACAATTTTTTAACTTTCATAGGGGACATATACAAACAACAGACTGTGGTTATGATTTGTGTGTCTTTAATATCCAATAATGATAAAAATCTTCCATATGTTTGATTGTCAGTTACACATATAAAAGCAGATAAGACCTAAGCAGACCATGAATAACCAAGGACTATTTCAGAATTTCCTGCAGAATCTGCTAATGATACTTTGAAACAAGATTTTCAGTGAAACGAATGCACAACAGCAGCCATCATGTTTGGCCGATGACCTTTTGGAGTCACAAACTCAAAATCCTGTACAGAACATGATAAAGGCCTAAAAAGAAATGCATGCCATGTGAAGACGGACAATGAGTATCATACATGTGGCGGAAAAAACATCAAACTTCTGCCAGTGAGTAACCTTTTCCCGCTTCTCCTTTCCTGTAAATGTTCCCTATGAACCCATCCACTGATTAGAAAAGTGGATTTGAGCCTTTGCATCCTCCATGCCCACTGCTCAGCAGTTCCATTCCATGTTAAAACAGTAACACTCATAGTATGACTTCCGCACACATTAGGTAGCAAGCCTTTGCTCAGCATAATTTCTTGTCAAGAAAATGTATCTTTCTTGTCTCTTGCCTATTTGCTAATGGGTTAGTGTCTGCTGTTGCATTTCAATAATTATTTATTTTATTATCATTGATTTTATTTGTCTCTTTGTTTTTCTATGTAGCCCTGGCTGTACTGGAACTTGCTCTGTAGATTAGCCTGGCCTCAAACTCAGAGATTTATCAGCCTCTGCCTCTTGTTTCTGGAATTAAAGGCATGCACCACAATGCCTGGTTGAGAATTACTTTTTTTTTTTTTTTATTAAATGTTTATTGTGTGTTTGTGTGGGGGCACTCACATGCTACATATGGAACTCAGAGGACAACTTTCAGCAGTTTGTTCCAGGATCAAACCCATGCCACCGAGTTTGGTGATAAACAATTTTATTGGCTGAGCCATCTTACTGGCCTTGAGAATTCTTTGTATATTCTAAGCATGAATCTTTTGTAAGGCTTGTGGTTTATGACTCTTTTATACCTGTTTCTGACTTAAGTCTTCATTTTGTTAATGAAATTTGTCATAAACTTTTCTAATTTTTATGAAATCTAATTTATCTATCATCTGTTTCTTTTATGGGTCATGTGTTCATTGTCAAGCCCATTAACATTTTACCACTATCTAGTCCCGAAGATGTTCTGCTATATCACCAGGATTAAATTATTGGGATTTCACTCAGATTCTTGTTTTTTTTTATTAAGTTTGGGGGAATTTTGCTTGTGCCACCAGACCCAACCTGCTGGAGACATGCTTTAAATACATCAGTCATCTCACCTTACATTTCTGAGGCTTCATAGGAAAGTGAAAATTAGGTCAAAATCTTTTACTTTGGCCCTGTTTCCCCCCCCCCCCCCCGCTCTGGTTCCCCCTTGCTCTGGTTCCCCTCTCTGTTCCCCTCTTGCACTGGGCCCCCTGGCTCTGATTCCCCTCTCTGGTTCTCATTGGCTCTGGCCCTTCCCTTGCTCTGGTACCCCCTGTGGTACCCCTGGCTCTGGTCCCCTCTTGTTCTGTTTCTCCTTGCTCTGATCTCTCCTGGCCCTGCTCCTCCCTTGCTCTGCCCCTCCCCCCTTGGCTCTGGTCTCTGACTCTGGTCTCCCCTATCTCTCATCTCCCCTTGCTCTTGTATCTCCTGGCTATGGTTTCCTTGTCTCTGGTCCCCTTGGCCCTGGTCCCCACCACTGGGTCCTGGTACCTCCAGGACCCATCCCCCCACAGTTCCCCCTGGCCCTGGTCCCCCTGGTTTCCCCTAGCCCTGGTCACCTCTGGCTCTGGTCCCCTCTGCTTCCTATGCCCTGTCTTCCTTGACCTCTGTTGCTGCTGCTGTTCCTGTATTGGCAGGTCAGGGAAGCTTTTACCTCAAGACCTTTGTTTTTATTGGATACTATCCTTTCTTCCTTTTTTTTAATCTAGTGCTCCCCCCCATTTTTGTTCACCTTTGCCTCTAAATAGGAGTGTTAAAAGTAAAAGCACTTAAAATAAGTTCGGTGTGAACCAGGATGTATCCCTGGTGCACAAAGGGACTTTGGGAGCACGTTCCCCATGGAACGATACTCCCTTAGCCTAGAGACAGGAGGGAGAGCCTAAACCCTACTCCAAATGACCTAATAGATTTTGATGATCCCTCCTGGAAGGCCTCACCCTCCCTGTGGAGTGGGTGGAGAATGGGATGGGAGGGGGGGTCATGGGAAGATAGGAGGGAGAGGTAACTGAGCTTGATATGTAAAATAAGAAAATAATAATAAAAAATGAAAAAAAAAATAAGTTCCACGTGGATAAGAACTCTCTCTGAATACTCACTGTGTATTTTCAGCAATTGGAAGAATCTTCACTGAGTGAGCAAGGGAAAGAAAGCACTGTGCAATGTAAGATTCAGAAAAAACAGTGCAGTGAATGAAGTCTAAATTAAATAAATAATCTTCAAGTTAAGACAAAAAGAAATGAAAAGAAAGCAGGAAAAAGAAACAAATGAGAGGGTTGTTCCAAGAGATGGCAAGACAAGGCCATAGCAATGGGTCCGCAGAGAAAGCTGAACATAATTCTCTCCAGTGAGGTTTATTGTTAGTCAGAGGACTTCAAGGCTGTGGCTGGGGGCAGGGGAGCTTAGATAGAAATAACATAATGCGCAGGGAAATCTAAACATGGCTGGGCTTTAAAGAAAGAGGAGAGGCTTCACTTTCAAGACAAGAGAGGACCTTTAATAAGAGTGGTGTGTGTGTGTGTGTGTGTGTGTGTGTGTGTGTGTGTGTGTGTGTGTGTTTGTGTGTGTGTGTGTACGCATGTGAGAGAGAGAGGTCTCTTCTTATTACCCTTATTATGTATGAGATGCTGGATTAAATTACATGATGATAAAGTGAAAAGCATGTAATAAAGACTAAAGCTTATTGGTAAAAAAAAAAGCTTATTATTGGTAAAAATTTTAAATTATGAAAAATTACAAAAAAAAATACCCTCAGGCTTTCTTAGCTATTTGGATTGTAGTGAAGGTGTAGAAACACAATGACAATGTAAAAATGAAAAGAGCAGAGGGAAAAACTGTCAGTTCTATATTTAAGAGAACACATTGGTGGTTCACTGTCTGCACTAAGGAACAAGGACCCTCCAGTGGGTAGCAGTGCCCGTTGTCTCACTGCTACCCAGTTTCCTTTATTCCCAGAAGCCTGCCTTACACGGCTCCCCATCCTACAAACACTGCACATTTCCATGTGGTTTATCTTGCTTGAAGCTTTGGAAGCTTCTCAAAGCCTGCTGCACAAACCTTGCTGACATTTTGTACTGCCCCAGAAGTCCCTCTGCATTCTCTGAGTACTTGCTTCTCTTTCTGGGTGACATTTGCTTAAGGTCATTCTTAAACGTTGCTTGTATGAACACTTCGTGTATGTTTCCTTCTCCAACAATTGAAGTTCTTGGAGGGCCATATCTCTTTTGTCTTGTTTCCGTGCACAAAGCCTGCCTTATAGAAGTAAAGTAAACAGATGCAGGTCTAATCAAATGATACCTTTATCCTGTCTACTGAAAAGACTTATCATCATAACTCAAGCCATGCTTAGTTATATAGTTAATGTATATGAAATTACACTCTAACATAAAAATTTCCCTGTCATCTTAAACAAGATTTTCTGCTTGTTTTAAGAAATAATGGTGTATTATGAATCCTGTGTGATCTTGGAGTCATCTGAAGGCTTACACATTCCAGACCAGATTTTCATTCTCAGAAGGTTCCATCTCATTGTCTCAGGCTCTGATGAAAATGGCCAGCTTGACATTCACATAGGTAAGCTCTCAAAGATAATATTAACACAAAATAGCTGGAGCTGGAGCTGGAGCTGGAGAGATGGATCAATGGTGAAGTGCGCTTGCTACTCTACCAGGGGACTGGGGTTTGTTTTCCTGATGGCTCATGACCTTCTGTAATTCTATTCCTAGGGGATACTATGCCCTCTTCTGACTTCCCAGGCACCTGAATGTGTGTGTGTGTGTACAAATAAAAATAATGTAAATAAAAAAAAATTAAAAATAAATCTTAAAAAAAATGTGAAATAATGTTGACCTTAGTGCAGTTCCTTCAAGCCACCATGGTTGGGCTGTTTCTGCCTGGCACTCTGAATCAGGGCTAGTTCTTTACCCTCTCTTCTGTCTTTTACCATTGGATGCAGCCAGAGCTACTCATGCTTTGTCTGGTAATTGGCCTTTTCCACTCTTCTGTAAAAGCTCTCTCCCTGTTATGTGACTGCCTGCTTCTGCATAGCTGACCACCACGCCAGCTTCACTTGACTATGGCCTAATGAGAGAAAGGAACACAAAAGAGGGCCCTTACTTCCTGCATACCCCCTGCTGACCATGAAGTGACTTCCCACATTTTGTAGTAACATCAAGACCTCAATCACAATAGGCAAAAATGCTTTACTTCTGAGCTGTATCATCAGACCTAAGGTATTTTCTTCTTCCAATAATTTATGCTGGTTTTCTCCTTTAGCTGTCTTCAGAGGAAACCTGGTGTGCTATTCCTGCACAAATCTATATCATACGTTCATTTGAATATTTAAAAAATTTAAGGTGATAATACTATATGTAGTGTGGTATGGAATTATGTACACATATAATAGGATCTATATGTATATATTTATAGGCAATATAATATAACCAGAACAAAGTAATTGACATATTCATCACCTTAAACACTTGTAATTTCTTTGTGTTGGGCATCTTAAATCCTTTTTACTAGCTTTTCTGAAATATATAGTTAATTGTTGTTAATCATACATTCTTATTTTTAAAAAAACTAATTATAATTTAATATCTTTAAAGTTGTTATATGACATTAGTAACTTAGCTATGCCATATGCTGGTTATCCATAAGCATGATCTGTCATCCAGCGTCTCACTTCCTGCAACCTTGATGGAGAGTCAAAGTCATTGACTTAGCACAATACTTCACATTTTATTAAAGACCATCTCCCAAAACTTGCTTTGTCTCAGTGCTACACAACCCAATTGGCCTGCTGCATTTTCTCCTACTTTCATCTTCTTTAATTTAGAATGTGGTTCTTAACTTCTTAACTAATCAGACATCCAGGTACTCATGGGAAGAAATGCCAGGTATAAACCACCCCAAGTTGAAATACCAATTTACTTACTTAGTCTTTGTTTTTGCAAGCCTTGTCATCAAGGAAGGTAGAATGTTAGTGGTAATTTTGGAGACATTACTTCATTACAAATGGACCTGAGGCTATAATTGGTTTCCTTTTCCTAAACCATGTGTGCCATTGTGCACATCTGTGAAAAGAAGGGCTGTTTATAGAACCAATGTCATTTTGCCATTACAAAATTCACAAATGTGCATAGCAACAGACACTTGCAACCTTATAGTTGAAATATAATTTTCTTTACCAACTGTCCACTGAAAATTTAAATTTAAACTAAGCTAACAGATGTTTATAGTTTGAAGAAAAATAACATTTAGAACCATGGGGCTGATGTAGCAGAGCCAGACTATTTCCAATATAAAACCATTTTAGTGTGATTTAAATATAACTTTCAATTCTTTTGCTACAAGTGTTTGTCCAGCTTAAATTTTGAGTATTTCTGAATCTAGACCAATATCAGGGGGTGTCCTAAAAATCTATGATTTTCAGCTACTTTTTTCTTGATATAGACAAAACACAATAGGATAGAAATAGGCACAGTGTTCCTTTAAACAGAAAATGGACACACTTCTGAGTATCAGCGAGACATGCCTCTAATTGGAATATTCACAGCCATTTTACTGACTGAGCAAACAGAGCAGATGGCATGCTCTGAATAAGAGTAACTAAGAAGATGTTAACTATGGCCATTATTTAAAAGGTAAATGAGAAACAGGAGAGAAGTGGAAGATATGGTTAGATGTGAAAAGGTTTGAAATGTGTCTATAGTCAGTCTGAACTTTATGAAAGAAAAATATTACAAAACAGAA
Source organism: Phodopus roborovskii (assembly GCF_943737965.1). Classification (NCBI taxonomy): domain Eukaryota; kingdom Metazoa; phylum Chordata; class Mammalia; order Rodentia; family Cricetidae; genus Phodopus; species Phodopus roborovskii. The sequence goes on from NW_026126433.1 coordinate 22,663,789, forward strand.
ATCATATCTATTTCTGTGTTTCTGCTTCTTTTATCTTATTCCTTTTTTATATTTATTATTTTTCCTTTTTATTTTACATATCAATGCCAGTTCCCTCTCCCACCCTTCCTCCCTTTGGTCATCCCTCCCTCTTTCCCTCTGTCTCCCCCTCACTTTCACCCCGACCACGACCACCCTCCCCTGCCAGCCCACCCCACTCTACATGTAGGGTGATGCCATCCAGGAGGGGTCATCTAAATCTGTCAAGTCATTTAAAGTAGGGAGTAGGACTTCTCTCCTGTCTCTAGATTAAGAGAGTATCCCTCCATGGGGGATGTGCCTGCAAGGTCCTTTGGGCACCAGGAAAACGTCCTGGTTCCACTGTCTGAAGTCCCTTAGACTGCTGAGGTCTTCTAGCTGAGACCCATGTTCAGGGGGTCTGAATCAGTCCCATGCTGGATTCCCAGCTATCAGTCTGGGGGCCCATTAGCTCCTCCTTGTTCAGGTCTGCTGTTTCTATGTGTTTCTGCAGCGTGGTCTTGTCCTCCCTCTCTGCATCTGGATTCTAGTTTGGCTCAGTGTTTAGTTGTGGGTGTTTGCTTCTGTTTCCAACAGGTACTAGATGAGGGCTCCATGATGGTGGATAAGTTAGTCATTGATCTCATTATCAGGGAAGAACATTTATGGTAGCCTTTCCACTGTTGCTCAAATTGTTAGTTGGAGTCAGTCTTGTAGGTCTCTGGACATTTCTTTAGGTTCAGTTTTCTCTTCAATCCTATAATCTCTCCCTCTTTTATGTTCTCTCTCCTGTCTTCTATTCCTCCCCTGAGTCAATCTTCCTAGTCTCATATGCTTTCCTCTCCTCCTCTTCTCTTTCTCCTAGTTCCCACTCCACTCACTTCCCTCCCCACTCCCCATGTGTTCTGGAGAACTTGTCCCTTCCCCTTCTGTGAGGGACCTTACATGAACCTCTGAGAATCCACCTTGTATCCTAGTCCCTCTGGCAGTATGAATTATGGGCTGGTGATCTTTTGCTCTAGGTCTAAAATCCATATATGAGCAAGTACATACCATGTTCCTCTTTTTTTGTAACGGGGTTATCTCATTCAGGATGGTTTCTTCAAGTTCCATCCACTTGCCTGCGATTTCAAGATACCATTATTTTTTTTCTGCAGAGTAGTATTCCATTGTTTAGATGTGCCACATCTTCATTAACCATTCTTCAATTGAGGGCATCTAGGTTGCTTCTTGCTATTACAAATAGTGCTGCTATGAACATACTTGAACAGATGTCTTTGTTGCATGGATGTGAATCCTTTGGGTATATGCCTAAGAGGGGGAGTTACAAGACTGACCTTTCTGGTAATGCCCCTGTGAACAGAGCTAGTTAAGAAGTCGTCATCACCAGGTGACTCAAGCCTTTAATCCCAGCACTAGGGAGGCAGAGGCAGGCCACTCTCTGTGCATTCAAGGCCAGCCTGGTCTACAGAGTGAGTTCCCAGACTGCCAAAGCTACACAGAGAAACTCTGTCTCGAAAAAACAAACAAACAAACAAACAAAAAACAGAGTTTATCATCCTATCATTGAAAAGTTGCCTTAAAATTGTGAAGTAAATCTATTTCATTAAAGATATATCAGCTTTGGACAAAACAGCCCTACAGATTACAGCCAGGATATCTGAATCTTCTTCAAATCCCCCAAGACAGCGCCCCTTACCAGCAGGAAGTAGTTTGGAAAGAACGACGCCCAAATTCCCAAAAATTGTGTATAAATGTTGTTTTCATTTAATTGGACTGTTATATAAAATTAAATAAAATTAAAAAAAAAAAACCTCATTCCTGAAAAAAAATGATATATCAGCTTTGCAAAAAGTATTAAGGAAAATCATTATGACTTTTAGCACTTTTACACATTTATGAATAATTCTTCTTAGTCTTTTTCAAGGACTCTGACATTTAGGATTACATGTTTTCTTAAAAGGCATTTGACTCTGAGTCATAGATGAACTTGCTACAAGTTAGTGATATTTCACAGTCACCACAAACCACATGGATGACCAATTTAATACCGTCTTACGTGGTTACATAAATGAATGGAGCTAGCTACTCTACTCATATAGCACAGATGGTGCTTGGGTTCTTACTGTTGCGACAAAACATCCTAAATGCAGTAGCTAATGCAACACTTAATTAGCACCACACAGTTTGGTGGTTGGGTATCTGCAGCGGGTCTGCATTGCTCAATGTGTCAGCAGAGAGCATTTGGCCTTCAAGGCCCCTGGAGAATCCCTCCCCTTTCCATGTTTCTGGAAACTGACTCCCTTCCTTTTCTATTTCCTGCATCACTCCAACCTCTGCTTCTTTCATTATTTCTTTCTCTCCTGGATCCTCCATCCTCCTGTTAGATAACCTGTATGACTTTATATTGGTCCCACTGATAAAAGTAAACACAGCTGAAAATTAGTTAAAATGTTGAAGACAGGTTTTATTGAGTAACTCTTGGATGTAGAGGATGTAAAGCCAAATTCAATTCTAATATGTGCAGAAGTAACTGTGTGTTCTAAAGGGGACATGAGGGAGAGGGGAATGTGAATGGTGGGGGCTTAACCGGGGAGTGGAAGACACAGAGGCACCTAAACTGGTAATGGTGGGGAGGGGAGCATCAATGAGGGGTCATTAGGTGAGAGGAGCTCTTAAAGTGTGCTGTGAAATGTGCTGTCAATAGTAGAAACAATAGCAATGAACCAGATGGGGAAGGCATTCCTGTGCAATAATACATCAGCAGATGACAGGGACCAAATTATAGTGAGCTTCTTGAGACTCTGTCACACAAGTACTATTGTCAGTTTTCTTTATTTGAATTTAAGGCATGCAGGTCATTTCCCCAGGCATGTATACACATAAATATGACATGCCTATTTAGTATTGATAAATATGACATGCCTATTTAGTATTGATAAGCCACAATAAACTATCACCTAATAACATAACGCTCTTAAGTCACTGACAAACACTATGAAGGTGAGATCCAAACATTTGGGAATGATTGATTATTTCTTAGATTGAAGTAGTCTCCAAAGCACAAGGTAAGTGATTACTCCATCATCCTGGCACAGATACTGGCTGTGAAGAGACTATTATTAAAAGGAAAGAAACAGCAAAAAGAAGTCAGCCGAGAGATCTACAAGAACTTCCCAGAGTCCCCATGCTTAATTCAGCATCCTAGGCAAACCAAGAAATTCAAACCTGAAGTTGTGAAGGACTATGGAATTTCAGGACCCTTCAAAATTCAGCTTTTTCTTTGGTAGATAATGCATACCCAATTAAGCCCATTTTATTCATGGATAGTCTCCCCTTTCCAAAGCTTGGAGAGAAACAGGGAATTAACTATCCTTTGCAATCTGCTTGTGCCATGACCCAGCACTTCTTATCCTGTGTGTGTTTCACATTTCTGACTTAAACAATAACCTCTCAATGCATCCACCTCTCTTGAAACATTTTCTTCCTCTTCAGTAAATGACATCACATCCTCAGCCACTCAGACTTCACTGAATCTTTGCTTCCTGTCACTGTCCAAATCCAAACTCTTGGGGGATTTTTTTTTTCTTGTTTATTTTCTGTCTGCTTTCCTTGAATGCAGGCTCCAAGAGAGCAGAGATCAACTCGGTCCTGGGTGTGAACACATCCCAGTGTCTAGACAGAGTAGGTATTTGGGAATGAACACATCCTGGTGTCTAGACAAAGTAGGTATCAACTGTGTGTATATTAACTTACTAAAAGTATTAAAGATATCATTTTCTATACATATATAGCCCTATGTGTGAAAAATGTTCCTCTTTTACTAAACATAGCTTCTTTGTCCAAACAATATAATCTGAATACAGCTTCCCATCCCTCTGTGCCTTCCAGTTCCTCCCCTTTTCCTCAGCCATACAGATTTACCCCCTTTCTGTCTCTCATTAGACAAGAATATGTGAAAATTGTAAAAGACTATTTTGAGAAGTTTTCAATTCATAGAAAATTTGAGAAGAAAATACAATGTTTTTTTAAAATATATCTTCTTGGTTGCTTTTAAGTTTTGGTAATTAGGAATAAAGCTGAAATAAATAGCCACATACAGCCTTTCCTGGGGCACTTTGTGTTTTCAGCTACTTTGGGTAAAATACCCGTGTGCTCCCCCTTGTGGTCTGAGCCACACTGGGACAATATCCCTTATCTCCAATCTCCAACCCACCTGCAATGGACTCAACTTCAGGGTCACCTATGACTCAGCATCTTATCCACCAGAGGCAATTAGGTGAGATCCCCTTTTGGTGAGTGTAAATGTTTTCCTGAGTCTGAAGAAGTGATCAGTGAGTGTCCAGCACCCCTCTAGTATTCCTGGAAGTGGAGGTATCCCCAGCCACAGTCTTTAAGGCTACAGCAGGCCCTCTTCACCTGACCCTATCCCTCTACCCTTAGAACTGCAATCCAACAGTTTCCTTAGGCCCAACTGGGTTATTGTGCTCCTTCTTGCTTTCCTCTCCTGTCTTTCCCCTGGAGCTGCCTGTAATCCCACAACTCCTCTAGGCCCTTGTGGCTTTTGTGACCCATTTCTCTACCCTTTCCTGTGGATGAGACCTTTCCTTCTAAAACCTGGCTTTCATTCTTGCCTTCTCACCTCTATGAAAGCTCTGGTACCAGGCACTAAGTCTCTCCACTGCCTTAAGCCTCTGACCCCTGTTGGGTGTGGTGATGGCCCACTGAAAGGCTTGCTCCTCATTTGATCCTCCTTGAGAACTGGGGCCACCCGTGACTACAGCTACAGTGATGTTTTCTTTCACTTCTCTCATCCATGGAACAGTGTCTTCCACACCCTCCTATTCTCCCTTGGGATACCTCTTATTTCTAAAGTTTTCACCTCCAGTCTCTATACCTGGCACCTGACATGAATGGCCCTAAACTTGTTTGCTTTTGCAAAATACAAATCAAAACAAAAATATGGCCTCAATACCCCTTAGATAATCAATCTAAAGTGTCATCTTATGCCACTTTAGATCCTAATATAATTTGGGACCTTTACAAATACTGTGAGAGATCAGGGAAATGGAAAGATATTCTCCATTCCATATTTCTCTTTTCTCTACTCCAAGCCCTATCTCTCAGCTCCTTCCCACAGGGTCCTCTCTATCTGTAGTCAGAACTCCTCTCAGATGTTAGGACAAACCACTATTTTCCATCATATTAAGAAGCCTTCCCCTCACCAGCTTCAACCCACAGTCTTTTCTCTTCCTCTCCAGCCTTGCCAGTGTCTCTTTCTCCTTTCTCAGCAGCAGGCTGTCCACTCAGTCAGGGCTGAGGCTGTCTGGGACAGGAACCCTGAATGGAATTACAATTTCCCAGGGGCATTTTTGTTGGGGATCACTTTGTAATTTGCCTCCTGGATGGTTTTCACAAGGACACCCTTAAAGCAATAAATTATGAAAAGGTCCAAGAGGTCATTCAGGAAAGACATGAAAACCCATCTCAGTTCCTCAATAGCTTTACAATACCAAAATCAATTTCTAAAACATCTGTCCCCTATGTTTGCTTTCTCTATGATCTAATTAGAGAGTGAATGCTGGCCAGGAACTTATGGAGGTTGTCCTTATTTGTCCTGTAGGAGACATAATACATATTCAGGAAGGCACACTGCCTTTTATGAAGAATGGAGAGTCTTTTATATACTAATTAAAGACCCATGGCACCCAGATGGAAGACAAGGGTCATTGGTGAACTCTACTATAGCATTGCTCACAGTCACCCATCAGGCATGCTCAAGATACAAAGGCTATACATCCCACTCTCTTGGCCCCTAGGTATAGACACAGTAGGAGAAGGGGTCCTTACATCCCTAATATCATCCTTTTTTGATGATATTGATTCCATATCCCTGTCACACAATCTCTTGTTTTAGACCTTAACCTCTGCATATCAATTAGTGAATAACACTCTGCCTACCACTTTGGAGAATGCTTGTTGTATGTCCCTCCTGGGTCACACTTAAGATCACTGTTTGTGGCCTTGTCTATTGTCTGATTAGATTCTCTAACCACACTGCTTGTTAATTGCTCAAAGCTAAATATCACTACCACCCCTTATCTCTCTCACATTTCTCTCTTTTGTATCACAGACTGCTTTAACTCTACCCTGGAAAGCTCTGGCCCTAAGAAACCCCATTAAAGCCTTGTACCTGTTCAGTTTTGGGCTGCCTTTTTCCACCCTGGTAGAGGCAGCCACTCCTCTGGATTCCTCCCTCACAATAAATCTCTTGAGTGAGGTTTGTTGTCTTTCTTTTTCCAGAGCAGAGTGGAGCAGAGCTGCAATGTGTCTTTCCAGAGTGGAGTAGAGAGGAGCCAGAGCAGAGCAGAACTGTAACAGCTTTGTTGTGGAAACTTTCCCTTGCTAGAGCTGAATTGTTACGCCCTAAAAAAGCAGAGCAGAGCTGTAACACGTCTCTGGAGCAAAGTTGTAACAACTTGGCTGGGGGAACCCTCCCCTGACGAAGCAAATAAGCAAGGACTATAACACTTAGCTGGGGGAACCATCCTCCACAGGAACAGAACTGTAATACTTATGTTGGGATACCTTTCCCTTGGCTTCCAACTGCCAGGATACCTTTCCCTTCAGAGCTGTAACACTTAGAAGGACAACAAATAGTGCTGGCATAATTGGATGATGGTATGTTGAAGACTGCAGATAGACCTATGTCTATGGCCATGAAGAAAACTCAAGTCCAAATGGATCAAAGACCTCAACATCAACTCAGCCACACTGAACCTCTTAGAAGAGAAAGTGGGAGGTACCCTTAAACAAATTGGTACAGGAGACTGCTTCCTGAATGTAACTCCAGGAGCACAAACACTGAGATCGACAATTAATAAATGGGACCTCCTCAAACTTAGAAGCTTCTGTAAGGCAAAGGACACAGTCAATAAGACCAAATGGCAGCCACAGACTGGAAAAAGATCTACATCTGACAGAGGGCTGATCTCCAAAATATACAAAGAACTCAAGAATCTAGTCAACAAAACACCAAATAACCCTATTTTTAAAATGGGGTAAAGAACTGGATAGAGAACTCTCAATAGAGGAAATAAAAAAGGCTGAAAGACACTTAAGAAAGTGCTCAACATCCTTAGCTATCAGGAAAATGCAAATCAAAACATCTCTGAGATGTCATCTTACTCCTGCCAGAATGACTACAATTAGAAACACCAATCCCACCCCCCCCCCACTCCACAGGGAGGGTGATACCTTCGAGGAAGGATCAACAAAATCTATCAAGTCATTAAGAGTAGGGACTAGAACCTCCCTCCTGCCTCTAGATTAAGGGAATATCCCTCCATGGGGAATGTGCTCCCAAAGTCCTTTTGTGTACCAGGTAAACATCCTGGTTCCACTGTATGAGGACCCTTAGGCTCCCTAGGACTTCTAACTGAGACCAATGTTCAAGGGGTCTGAGTCGGTCCAATGCTCGTTTCCCAGCTATCAGTCTGGGGGCCCATAGGCTCCTCCTTGTTCAGGTCAGCTGTCTCTGTGGGTTTCTGTAGCCTGGTCTTGTCCTCCCTCTCTGCATCTGGATTCCAGTTCTGCTCAGTGTTTAGCTGTGGGTGTCTGCTTCTATTTCCACCAGCTACTAGATGAGGGCTCTATGATGGTGAATAAGTTAGTCATCAATCTCATTACCAGGGAAGGGCATTTAAGGTAGCCTTTCCACTGTAATGCATGATTCTTTAGCTTTATTAGGAGATTTCAAATTGTTTTCCAAATGGATCTTAAAAGATACACCAAGTCTATTGTGGCAATCCCTAATTAGAACTGGAGTTCTAGTTAGAACTAGTGATCTCATTAATTAGTAGTAGCAACTAGAACATCATATTCATTGATTTCAGAGTGCAGACTTAAATCTTGTTTTAAAATCAGAAAGCAGGGCAAGGAGGCCAAGACTCATCATTTTTTCCCTGTCCCGCCCCCAACTCTGAGAAACTGAGGCACGAGGACTGTTGTGGGTTTCAGGTCAGCAGGGCCTTGTGTTTGCCTTGCCCTTTGTAGTAAGTATGTGAGTAAGTCAATAAGCTTTAGTCTATTGTTTTTAGAGATACTGAGATACTTAGACATGAAAGCCTATGCCTAGTTTGCCTAGAAATCATCCAGTGGTCAGGGGAAATGATCATGGATATGGAGGGTGAAGGAGAGTTCAGGAGTTGACAAAGGATGGAATCAATTGATTCTCAACTCTTCAACTTCACACTGTTTTTAAAAGTATTGAAATTTCATTGTCAATGTAAGAGGGCAGAAAACTCAAAAGCAAGCAAGCAAACAAAACACAGTGCCTGAAACCCACTCCAGTCTGCACCTTAGATGAACCAGGGTAATAACAGACCCTGAGAACAACGAAATCTTCTGTAGGCAAAGCTAAACAAGAATTCAGGACAGGCAGAGCAGCCTGAACCACATCTGAGCTTGTGCAAGAAGGGCACAGGGCAGTGCCCAGATAACCACATCCTAGATTCTCTAAACTTGGTCCTCCTCTAACCCATTGGGTATGGCATTGCACTTCTGTGAGTCTCAGCTGCTTCATCTGTAAGGTCTGGGTTAACTTGGGTGCCTTTGAAAAGTCCTAATTCTTCAGTGTGATTCCACACACTGAGACAGCCAGTCTTACACTGCATCTGGTGAGTTATTATCTCTTTCCAACCAAATAATTCCATTCAGCCTTTGGCCAGAATATGTGTGCTTCTCACTGGCCCCTGAGCTGACTGGCTGCTCATCTCCCCAAGGAGCTCAGCTAACAATACCTGAGCCTCAGGAATCGTTAGCTGAGTTCTGCATTGTTCAACCTCAGCGGAGCACAAAGATTTAATGAATCCTATTGTAGGTATAAACTACACATGGTTAAGGAAAGCTACTGAAAACCAGAATCATATTTTTTTGTTTGTTTGATTTTTTTGATAAGTTTTTAAATTTAAATTTTAAACAAACTTGCTTTACATGTTAATCCCAGTCCCCATACCCTCCCATCCTCGCCTGCTCCCCCCACCAACTGCCTTAGAATCATGTTTTTATTGTTGTTTAAGTCACCAGTGGAGAACCTGATACTGTTATTCTAAATGGACAAGGAATTAAACTGACTCCTAAGAACCATAGATGAGTGAATCTCTCAACCCTCATCAATGGATGCTGATTAGCACAGACTCACCCTGGACAAGGTCTAGAGAGTAAGAGACTCAAGAACGGCCATCCCTGAATGAGAAGTGTATGTTATCCTAAGGCTCAGGGATCACTGTGGAAGAAGAGTCAGAAAGATGGTAAGAGCCAGAGGCAGGGGACAAACGCAAGGGAACAGTGTCCTTCAGACACAACAGGGAAGCTGCTCACGTGAACTCATAGTGATTGTCACAGTATGCAAAAACCCTGAACAATCTCAGACTGGACCAAATCTCAGCATGGACAAGAGCAGGCAGACATAAAAGTTATACCCCTAGCCAAGGAGATATTGGCAACTATAGCCATTGAGAGAGGGAGAGTTAGTTTTCTTTAAGGACATTGCCACTGGAAAATGCCTCAGTGGTTAAGTGCACTGACTGTTCCTCTAGAAGACCTGGGTTCAATTCCTAGTACCCACATGGCAGCTCACAACTGTCTGTTACTCCAGTTCCATGGTACCAGGCATGCATATATATATATATATATATATATATATATATATATATATATATATATGTTGTCCCTGGTAAAACGACCATACTCTGCCAAGAATATATAGGCAACATAAGGATTTTAGGGGTGAAAAAGGACACAAAATTGGGTGGGTAGGGAATGGGGGCAGATCTTGAAGGAGTTGGTAAGGTGGTGAAAAAACAAACAAACAAACAAACAAAAAACCCATCGTTTTTCCACCCTGCAGAAATCAGGAATCCAAAACAGAGACTCATAAAAATACAAATGCCTTCCAGTGAAGTGGATGTGTGCTGTGTACAAGTTATGGATGCTTGGGTCAGTGGGAGTTATCAGGGTACCTGATCCACCACAAGATGACAGATAACTTTGGTACATTTGAAGTAACCATCATGGCAACAGCCACTAAGCTAGTGATCTAGGGAAAAGGCTATGTGTGAGAAAGTGAATTACTTTCTCCATGCCTCCAATATCTCATTATAAAGTGAGGGTCGCTCTTGTGCCTTTCCCTCCAAGGCTGTTGTGAACATTAAGTGAATACATGCAGAATAGCTGGAATAGTGCCTGTCTCAGCATAAGCACCAGGATTTTTGTTAAATTACAGCATAGGATACTTTGGTTAGCATCCATTTTGAGGAAATTAATTCTGCACACAACACAAACACCATGGATTTCCTTTATTTATGAAGAATTATAAACTAAAGAGAATGTGCAAAGCAAAGAAAATAATTTTGAGGGGAAAATGAAATGAATGGTGATAATTATAAAGATACTTCTGGAGGGAATTCACATTAGGTTGAAAATGATGATGGTAATTTAATTTGACATATTTTAATCAAATGTCCTGAATTAGAAACCACAGCTAAATATACCCATGATGCAATCTTGTCAGCTGGAAATGTGCAAATATATTATCATAGAAAAACAGGCATTTTTCTTTATTTCCCAAACAGATGTTCTGAGTTTCAAAATCATTTGTGCAAATATATGACTTGAGAATATTAAAATTGCCCCCTCCTCACATGCATGAAAATCATGTCACTGGAGTACTGTGGACTTCCTTGTCTATATTTGGGAGAACGCTCTCAAATGGCTAGATCTTGACACAGCTCAGAAGGTTAAATCTTGCTGTAATTAAATCATAGTAACCACATGCTCTGCCAATCATAACAAAAACATGTGGCAAAATATTTGTGATGGAGAGCAAATGTATTCCTGGGGGGCCTTGGAATCCCCTGGGATTACAGAAATGGCATCTTAGAGGAAAGCAGGGGCTGGGTGGTGGTGGCGGCGAAAACGTTAGAGGATGCTTTTAGTTTAGGGTAACATTTTAGATACATAGAAGCGATATACCTTATGAAAATTGCATGCTCTTGATCTTATATATCTGTACATAAATATTTGTAAGCAATGCTAAACATAGGCAAACACGCATTCATGAAGGCAAGTGTGATTGAAAGCCATTCCCTCAGTCATGATGGAGTGTACTTCTCGTATGTTCTCTTTTCCTTTTTTCTGTTCTTTTCAAGTGTAACTTTAAAATGTACGAATCACAAGGAAGATGATTTCAGGATTGTATTGAACATTTAGAATACAGTCATCGTCATTCATGACTTCTTGAGTTGGCAACCTGAATTTTAATGATTTGTTTCTGAAAACACAAGCTCTCTCTCATACCCCTCCCCCAGTCTCCAGAGATTTTCATCACTGAAGAACATCTTGTACTTTATTACTGAAGGGGGAAGATGACTTTAAAATTACACATAAGCTTGTACCTTGTGTGTTTATTCCTCCTAATGCCAACCTGCTAGCAACAAGGCTTCTACAGAAACCAGAAGAATGTGGTGTGACTTGAAGGATGCCGTGGAACATCTCTCGGGTGTGTAAGTTGTGTATCATTCATTCAGTACATACACAGATGGCATGAAGAGTGGGCAGAGTTGTTGATGAGCCCTCAATTTGGGATGAGTTTAATAGCACAGTGCTTGTGAAAATAGGAACCCAGGATCGGATATAAAGAGGGCACATACCATACAAGATTAGGTTATTGCTGTTGCCCATGGTTGCCCCCTCCCCCGAGGTGGGAGGCAAGTCCTTGTTGTTTAAGACACTGTGTACTCTGGACATGAAGCCCAGAGGACCTAAGATGGACCTCTTTCCAGAGGACAAGCTTTCATGGTACCAAAAGGTACTAAACAAGCTTTTAATGGAGGTAGGCAATTAAAAGCCCTATCTGGCTATGACACTTATGAGCTAAGACCAGCATTATAAGACAGACCTAAGAGGGAGTTAGTGTCTGGCATTGGAAACCAAGACAACTACCCAGCGCTAGTGCAATCATGGACTTTGGAAGAATACCTACAACTGCCGCTTTACTAAGAGAGCATACTTCCTAATTACATACTGAACATTTGTCCTCATACCCACAGATAAGTGTGATTGTCTCTCCTCCCCACCAAAGACAGAAAGTATTACAGAAAACCACAAACAATGAAACTGTAGAGTGTGGAGCTCAGTTCTAAAAGATGCATATATAGCACAACTCTGGCTCCTAGGGCTCAGAGGTGATTGTGGAAGATGTGGCAGAAAGACTGCAAGAGCCAGAGAAGCAGGAAGTTTGCTCCGACAGAGAAGCTACTCTCATGAAGTCTTGCCAACATGGCTGCCTAAACAAAACCACCTGAACAAAGATGGCACCAAAAGATATGCTAACAAGGAAGGAGGAAATCTCATAGAGCCTCAAAGAACTAGACAAAGAGCTGCAGGCAGCCACAGAATGCTGAGAGTGGGAGCAATAATCTTCCCAAGAGAAGAGGACCCCAGTTGGTTGTCTAACACCAAATATTCACACTGAAAACATATATATATATATATATATACATATATATATGTATATACGTATATATATGTGTGTGTGTGTATACACATATATGTGTTCATATAAATATGTTATATATTATAATGTATATAATATAAATATATACAATACTATATAGACTGAGCACATTGTATTCATGTATTTAGAAACACACAAATGTAAAAGCAATTAAAAAAAAGGTCATGATTTTGAAAGAGCAAGGTGGGAGGATACATGGTAGGGTTTGGAGTGAGAAAGGAGAAGGGGAAATAATGTAATTATATTGTACTGTCAAAAGTTAATTAAGAAAAATCCAATAGTTTGTGTACAGTCATGGAGCTTTCTAAATCCCAACACATCTAAATATTTGCTTATGGTGTCCTCAAATTTTTTTTCATTCATTGACTCTAGTTCATTAGTTTTCCATTGTTCTATGAGATGACATAAGTATTTCTATTTTAAATGTTTATTTAGCTTTGACAAGCCTTTTATACTTGGACACAGCACAATTTTTTGTTGTTTTTATGTAATGTTGGCAACTGAACTTATTCTACTTCTATTGTGTGATTTGTGCTTCACATAATTGGATGTTTTAGCTCTTTGAAAAGAATATATATTATACAGATACAAAGAGTACTTCCTACAAGCTCTGAGAACATGATGGTTAGTAGCTTCTTGACTTTTGTGAGACACATAGGAATAAATATTATTATAATATTGCAATTAAAAAAGATTAAAAAAAAACCCATAGACTGGGAGCCAATGAGATACTGACCCAGTAAAGTCAGATGACCTGTCTGACTCCCAAAAACCTACATAGTGGAAAGAAATAACTAAATTTGGAAAGTTATCCTCTGACTTCCATATACATGCCATGACATGTATTTACCCCTCCTCCCAAAACCAGGGAGAGAGTTGGACACTTGGCTTGGTGGTAAAAAGAATTACTGCTCTACTGGAGTATTAGAGTTTGGATCCCAGCACTCACCATCAAGCAGCTCACAAATGCCTGTTAACTCTTGCTGGAAGGGATCCAATACCTCCTGCTGATGTCCTTGATCTCCTGCACACACAGACAGACACATACAGATAAATAAAAATAAATCTTAAAAATTAAAACAAGAGAGAGAGAAGAGAAAAATGTCTTAGCCTGGGGGCTGGGGAGATGGCTCACTGTTTAAAGTACCTGTGGTGCAAGCATGAGGAGTGGGCTCAGAAAGCCAGTACCTACATAAAGCCAGGCTATACTGGTTTCCGTTACCCCAGTGCTGGGTGTGCAGGGACAGATGGGTGCTGAGGGCTTGCTGGCCAGCCATTCTAGCCAAAATGGCAAGCTCCGGGTTTAGGAAGTGATCTCGTTTCAAACAAACAAACAAACAAACAAACAAAACAAAACAAACAAAGAAAAAGGAAGACATCCAAATAGACCTCCTGCCTCCACACATTCGCATGTGGGCAAGTACACCTGCATACATAAGCATATATGCACATATGCAGCAGACACTCGTGCACACACACACACCACATACTGCAACATGATTGAAAATAATTTCTTTTTGCATTTCTTTCTATTTGCTTTGTGTGAGAAATTAAGATCACATACAGGTTCCTGGAGTTCAGTGATTTTGAGAGTATTTCTTTTGTTGACATCAGCTGTTCATTTTCTTTGTTGCTCTGGAATGCAACTGTGACTGCAGGAGCCATTCCATAAAGCACACAAACAAGCTGGAGCATCTTTGTTTGTAAGTCTCCTCATCAGGAATGGCACAGGACAGGTTAACAGCTACTTTGGAATGGCTGGGAGTAGCCCTTTAATTCTGGAAGAGTAGTGGAATTAAACATTTGCATTAAAAGTAGTATTTCAAAAACGAAGAGGCATCAGACATTACATCTTGTTAGCATCAGTTCTCCGTGGATCAGTGAGGCGCCTGCAGGATAATGTGAGGGAGAATTCCAACTTGGAAAGTGGCACATTTCCTTTTCACTACACTGTTTGTATTGGCTAGGATTCAGTTACTTCATGTGTTAGTTTTATTTTATGTTACCTTGACTTGGGCACGTAGTTCCCAGATTGTTCTTCAAACTTGGATCCCTTGCAGCAAGAGTTAACAGGCATTTGTGAGCTGCTTGATGTTTCTCTGAAGTTGTTTTTGAGTGAGGTTGACATCCAAACAAATACACTAAGTAAAGCAGGTTGTTATCCTAGATGTAGTTGTATCTCATCTAACCAGTAAAAGGCCCAAGTAGACAAAATGGTTGATTTTTCTTCAAATAAGACAATTCTCCTGTCTGGCAGCTTTTAAACCTAAATACAGCTGCTTCCTAGTTTAGTAGCCTTAGAACTGGGACATTGGGCTTTCCTGGTTCTGCAGTAGCTGGCTGATTTTCAGAACCAAACTGGGATATTATCTCTGCACTCCTTGGGTGTCCCAACCTCCACAATTGTGTGTCAATTTCTTACAATAAACCCTTTTAGATTATATTGGTCTGTCACTTAAAGAGAGTCCCCACCCTGCCCCCAACAATCATGGCTGCATGTAACAATACAGGATGAATAAAATAGTGCATGTGTCTGGGAGAATGAGAATGGGTTCAGTTAACCAGCCTCAATTGTACCTAGGAAATCTGGACCATAGGGTGCACACTTGGCATTGGAGCAGTGACACTATCAGCTTAGAGGACAATGCTGTCACGGGACATTATTCATCAGTAGTGACTCTTGTGTGATGATTATCAGAGAGCAGTATAATATTCTCGACCCAGATAAGACTTCCAAAATCTTTGCAAAAGAAACATCAACAATAGCTATCTGTCTTTTCCACACTCAGTTGGGAAGGATTAAGTATTATTAGCTTATTGTTTTAGTTATTTTTTAAAATAGCAAACCCAAAATGTCAATGTCTTTTCACAACTAGCCTTCTCTTTTCCACATGGGCAGGCAGACAAAGTTAACCTGATCTAGGCTGGGCTTGGTTCCAAGCTATAGGTTGGATATAAATATAGATCAGCAATATGTTCTCTCATTGGCAAAAGAAATAAGAAAAGACAGGGGAGGCTCCAGAACACTTTGGGTAAACTGGTGGATAGGTTTGTAGGTGGATAGATGGATGATGGATGGATAAGTAGATGGATGGATGGGTGGATGATGGATGAGTAGGTGGGTGGATGAATGGATGGGTAAAAGTATAAGAAAAGGATGTGAATATGGGAGAGGTAGGAATGGGAGATGGTGAACTTTATTTTAATCCTGTTTGAAGTCTGGGATGCAGAAGTGGAGTCACACTGTGTGATGGAGACATAGAATACAACATATTTATATGCTGTATCATCACAGTCTACATACAGGATATTTCACTTATAGTTCTCCTGTCCTATGTACATCTCATACCAATGGACCATGGCCAAGGAATCAGATAGTAAGGACTGGGGTTTTTCATGTGGGTATAAATGGATCGTCATTATAAAGATGTAGAAAACAAACACCTACTCTGAGGTGACTAGGAGGACTGTTTAGGTAAAGTTTGACTTCCTAAATATCCACATACTGGTTCTAGACAGAGACTTCAAAACTTGAAAAAGGCAGGCTTAAGATGAAAGGAACATGTACTTTACTTAGACAATACTCAGAGTATAGATATCAGGTTGCAGGATAAAACACAGGCTGCTCATTTAAATGAATTATGGATAAAAAGAATAATGTGTTCTTAGGATGTTCCAGGCACAAAATGGTATGTGTTAACAATAATGGATATTTATTGTTTAATTGAAATTTAAGTAACTGAGTGTTTCATATCGCTGCTTTCTTAATCTGTCAACTCCCTATAGACACTATTTCTCCCAAAAGAAGGCTAAGTTGCAAATGTTAAATACAGCAGTTGCAATTCCTTACCACTGGTGTGTGTAAGAAGTCACTACAGATCTAGTGGCTTGAAACATAATTTGGTTTTCTTCCAGTTCTCAAGTTGGAAGTGGATTTTACTAAGGTAAGATCAGTTTGCTGTCAGTCCCACACACCTCCTGAGGCCCTGTAGATGACTTCATCCCTCATCCTTTTCAGCTCTTCCCTCCCCCACCTCCGTCTCTGAGACAGTCTTACAATATAAGCTTACAATATAAGTTCTAGGCTGGCCTTGAACTAACTATGTAGCTCAGGTTGGCCTTAGGCTAACATTATGCCATCTTAGCCTCTTAAATGCCACCACATCCAATCTCACTTAACTTTTTATTTCCTTTTTAAAAATAATGTGTTGGTTAAAACACAAAGAAATGCCCTCTTCATAATACACATGATTATATTTTGTTCTCATCTGGGCCTGTCCACAAAGCCTTTCCACCATCTTTCCTGGTTCTCTTTCTCCCTGCATATAGTTCCTCCCTCTGCTTCCATGACCTACAAATTCCACATGGCTTCTTGTTTCCCACCTCTCTCCCTTTAGGCTACTGTCTCCACTTTCATGCTCTCCTTTATATTTTAATGTTGTAAACATTTATACATATACATATATATACACGCACACACGTTGGAGAGAAAACCTGATATTTGCCTTTCTGGATCTGACTTATTTTGTTTAACATGATGGTGTCCAGTTCCACCATTTTTCCTCTGGATGTCGTAGTATTTTTTCCTTTACAGAAATAAAATTCCAGTGTGTACACGTACCTACCTTAGCCTATCTGCTCATCTGTTGACAGATGTCTTGTCTGCTTCCATACCTTGGTTACTGTGAATAGTGCAGAATAAAGATGGCTGTGCCTGTCTGTATGTGGAAGGATATAGAGACCTTTGGATATATGCCCAGAACTGTTATAGCTGGATGATATGGTAATTCTACTTAGAATTTTTGAAGGCCCTCCATACTGATCTCCACAGAACAATCTTTTCATACAAAAAGAAGCATTGAAAGAGAATTTAAAGAAAGTAACAAACAGGCTAAATTAGGATGACACAAAAACAACATATGAATTGTTAATTTCAAATAACTAGATACTTCTCTAGTTGTTGAAGTAATTAAACATACTGTGTCAGGGTAAGAAAAATAGATGCTTATTTTTTAGTTTTTAATTGATTGTGATCATATAACAGGTCTGTTAAATACCTGTTCTATTCTGGTGGCAGATGGTTTCCCTACTTTTTCTTTTCTCTGTGTGTATTCATGTTCTTGTGGGGGTATTCATGTTCCTGTGTGTTTGTGGGTGGGTGGATGGGTATGCATATATGTGTACATCCATGTGGGGGCCAGAAGTCGATGTCAGGCTTCTTCCACCATCTCTCTCCATTTTGTATTTTATACTCAGTCGCATTCTGACCCCGGAGCTCACCAATTCAGCGAGCCTGGCTGGCCAACAAGCACCAGGGATTCCCCCTGACTATCTCTCCAGGGCTGGGATTACAGGTGAACACTGCTTACTTTCAGTCCAAACTCAGGTCCTCATATTCATGCAGCAAACATGTTAGTAATCGAGCCACCTCCCCAGCCCCCTGCATTGTTTCCAGTACATTTCACTACTGCTCTTGAGGGAAATCATTATATTTACCATTCTATACCTGCAGAAACCAATGAGCAAAAAGATGTCAGATTCAGAATTTATATTATGGTTTGTTCTATGCCAAGACACATTGGTTCTCTAGGCCACAATCCTAAGACATTCTTCTACCCCAAGACACATTGGTTCTCTTGATCACAATCCTAAGATATTCTCACACAATGTTTTAAAAGCTCTAATTTGCAAGTTGAACGGGTGTGTTGATGCCTCCTGAACATTGGAGGCAGAGACAGGCAGTTTCTAGTTTCACAGCTAGAGCTTGCTTTAAACAAGAAGAGCTGGGATGCCAGCTAGACAAGTTTTAATTGCTTATTTAATTGCTGTTCTTTGTTCTCCTGTGGATGACAACCTTGCTGGTAACCTGTGAATTTCCTTTAGCTGTGTGACAATAACTAGGCATCAATTGCTTAACAAGGACAATAATGTCTCTCTTTAGAGGGAGATAGCCCATGCTTTCCATTATCTTTTTAGCTCCTTCTTTCATGTAGCTTGGTTTCATAGAAAATTATTCTGAGGTAATACATTCTGAATGTTGAGGCATGTTTTGACTTTTTAGTGTTCTTTTGTTCTTTGTGAACTGCCAAGGGTGTTTTCTTTCCTCCTCCTTCTACTGCCTTTTAAAAACATCAGAATCTCACTTCTTGAGGCATCCAGGAATTAGAATTTCAAGCCACTGGCCAGCAACAGAGGGGCGTCAACCCCTTGTTAGATCCATTCCAATGACATAAACCAAGACCATCTTTGCTCTACTTCAAATATATTTTTTTAACACACCCTGATCCCTAAGGTTTTGATCTTTTCTGGGCTCCCAAGCATCTATTTTGTTAAATAACAAGGGATTACACAATAAACCCAGCCTAGATTTCCAGAAGCATTTCTAGCTAGGGCCACTGCTTTTACCAGTGGTGTCTTTGTGTGTTTGTGTGTTGTTATAACAACACACCAGAGGCTAAGTACTTTATAAGCAGAGATTTATCACGAGGTTGTGGCTCATGATTCCACTGGATGAAACTTCCAAACGGTGTGCTGGCTGCATCACAAAATGGCAAAGAGGTGAACAGGGAAGAGCTTAGATGTGCGGATGGGGCACTCACATGGGCAAGTGAGTAAGAGAACCCAGACCAGGCTCATCCTTTTTATAACAACTAATCTATGAATACCAGTTCTGACCTATTCCCAGAGGCAGAGTCAGTCCATTCAAAAAGGTGGAACCTTTAACCTATTTAAGGCCCACTTGCCCCATTTTAAAAGCCATGCCATACCACCACACAGAGGACCATTCAGTCAGTCTTTAAGTCTTAAAATGCCCAGGGACCATTGTAAACTTCACTATCTCCTGAGGTTTGGATAGTCCTTGGACATTTTAGGACTTAAAGATTATTGATTCCATTTGTTTCTGGTGAATTATACAGAAGGAGGCGAGAGGGAAAGGGAGAGAGATGGAGGGAGGAAGAGAGAAACAGGGAGGGGTAGAAGTGGAGGGGGAGGGATAAAAGAGGAGGGGGAGAGGGAGAGGGGAGCACACTTTTGGAAATGAAGGAAAACTTTCCCAGAGAAGCACTTCACAGAATTTTATGAAGGGCTGTGGAAACACTTTCAGTGGCTACTTTTTGATATTCAGCCTGATGTTTCTTTTGAGAAAGAGCTCTGTGATTTACTGGTGAGGGGAGACTGCAGCCTTGTAACTTAAGCATTGACTGACACAGAAAAGGAAAATGAGCATGTCTGGAAAATTCAGCAAGCCTGGGTTTCAATACCAACCTTATCACTTTCTGGTAGTAATATCACTAGTTGTCAATTACCTAACTTTTACAAACTTGGCAGACCCTAGGCTTTCCCAATGGTGAACCAATACATGATTTAATCAAAGGGCTCTATTTGAAATGCTACTATGAAGATCAAATATATTATACACATGTGCTAGATCATAAAAGAAGCTCAATAAATGGGAGGTACTGGGTACTATTATTGTTTTTCTACCCCCCCCCCGCCACTCCAGATAGGGTTTCTTTGTGTAGTTTTGGCTGTCCTACAACTAGCTCTGTAGATCAGGATGGCCTTGAACTCACAGAGATCCACTTGCCTCTGCCTCCTGAGTGGTAGGATCAAAGGTGTGTGCCACTACCACCACCTGGCTCTACAAAACATATTAACATACTTGGCCTAATCAATTTTCCAGGGAAGGAGTGAAGGAAGGGCAGAAGGAAAAAAGGAAGGAAGGAAAAAGAAGGAAGGAAAAAGAAGGAAGGAAAGAAGGCAGAAAAAAAAATGAAAAAAAAAAAAAAAGGAGATTATTCATTAGTCAGATAGTTTCAAGTTTTTAAAGGTATAAACCCAGTGTCCATAGAGATTTAAAAAAATTCTTGCCAAATCTGTATTTGTTCTTAATCTCATCATCATAAAAACGAGGTGCTTTGTTTTAGAAGAAACTCCTAGGGGGAATCACCTAGTTTATCTACAATAAAACCCTTAGTCTATAATGCTTGTTTTGTTAAGACGTTATAGTCATTGCAGGTGAAAGACAATATGCCCTGTCATTCTAATAACAACCAGTATCAGAATTAACTTGCAATCTGCATAAAGAAGGTCCTCATAAAATTACTCACTTTAAAAATTAACGATAGCACTGGGAAAAGATTTTCACCAATCCTATATCCAACAATCTCCAAAATATACAAAGAACTCAAGAAACTAGTCAACAAAACACAAAATAACCCTATTAAAAAATGGGGTACAGAATTGAAGAAAGAATTCTCAATAAAGGAAATCAAAAATGCTGAAAGACATTTAAAAAAGTGCTCCACATCCTTAGCTATCAGGGATATGCAAATCAAAACAACTTTGAGATAACATCTTACTCCTGCCAGAATGGCTACAATTAGAAACACCAGTGATGACTTATGTTGGAGAGGATGTGGAGAAAGGGGAACACTCCTCCACTGCTGGTGGGAGTGCAAACTCATACAGCCATTTTGGAGATCAGTATGACGGTTCCTCAGGAAAATGGAATTAGTTTACCACAGGACCCGGCAATCCCCCTCTTAGGCATATACTCAAAGGATTCACATCCATGCAACAAAGACATCTGTTCAACTATGTTCATAGCAGCACTATTTGTAATAGCAAGAACCTGGAAGCAACCTAGATGCTCCTCAATTGAAGAATGGTTAATGAAGATGTGGCACATCTACACAATGCAATACTACTCTGCAGAAAAAAATAATGGAATCTTGAAATTTGCAGGCAAGTGGATGGCACTTGAAGAAACCATCCTGAATGATGTAACCCAGTCACAAAAAGAGGAACATAGTATGGACTCACTCATATATGGATTTTAGACCTAGATCAAAGGATCACCAGCCTATAATTCACACCACCAAAGGAACTAGGATACAAAGTGTATTCTAAGAGATTCATATAAAATCCCTCACAGGGGAAGTGGGGGGGCAGCGAATGGAGAGAGAAGTAAGAGAAAACGAGGGGGGAGGAAAGGAAAACACATGCGATCAGGAAGATTAAGCCTGGTTAGGAATAGAAGACAGGAGAGAGAGAGAGAGAGAGAGAGAGAGAGAGAGAGAGAGAGAAAACATAAAAGAGGGAGCCAATATTGGTTTGAAGATAAAATTGAACTCAAAGAAAGGTCTAGAGAACTACAAGACTGCTGCCAACTAACAATTTGAGCTTCCATGGAAAGGCTACCATAAATGCCCTTCCCAGAAAGTGAGATCAACAACTAACTTATCCATGGAGCCCTCAACTAATGCCTGTTGGAAACAGGAGCAAACACCCATACATAAACACTGAGTCGAAGTAGAACCCAGATGCAGATGGAGAGGACAAGACCAGGCAGCAGAAACATATAGAGACAGCTTACCTGAACAAGGAGGAGCTAACGGGCCACCAGACTGATAGTTAGGAAGCCAGCAGGTCCCCTGAATATGGGTCTCATCCAGAAGGACTGAGCAGTCTAAGGGACCTCAGACAGTGGAGCCAGGATGTATCCCTGGTGCACAAAAGGACTTTGCGAACACATCCCCCATGGAGGGATAACTGCCTTAATCTAGAGACAGGAGAGAAGCCCTAGTCCCTACTTCACATGACCTGTCAGATCTACATGACCCCAACTGGATGGCATTCCCCTACATATGGAACTGGGGTGGGGCGATGGGAGGCGAGGGTGGTTAGAGTGCATGTGAGAGGAGAGGATAAAAGGGAGGGAGGAAGGGAGGGAGAGGGAACTGGGATCGACATGTAAAATAATAAATTAAATAAAAAAAATGCTTTGACTCCAAAATTTAAGTTCAAGGACAAGTTACTGGGGAAAAGGATTTCTATATTTGTTTCCATAGAAAATGAAAAGATGTGGATTCCTTCCAGACTAATGTGGTTTGATCAAGCCAGACTGCCTGAAACAGAGTACCAGGTGATCCTACACTCAAAACAGCTGGGCATAGCAGCCTTACAGACTACAGCCAGGATTTCTGCATCTTCTTAGAATCCCCCATGACAGTGCCCCTTACCAGCAGGAAGTAGTTTGGAAAGAACAACGCCCAAATTCCCAAATATTGTCTATAAATGTTTGTTTTCATTTAAATGGACTTGGTTATATAAAATAAAAAAACTAACGATAGCCGTATTAAGATTATTTTTAGCAATTAAAATCTTGTTTCATGAACACGAGGTTTTGCTATTGCATTATCCCCATTTTGAAGAGTTCCAGAGAGGTTCAGTGTGGGAGCTGTAAGAATATGCCATTAGAGTTCTGGCTGATGTCAGCTCTGCTGTGCTTCAAGCTCTCACTAACAGAGAGCTGTTATCTGCAGGAAGCCTAGAACACAGGCCTGAATGAACATTTCAAATGGCTTTCCCAAGTGATAAGGGGGCAAAATTAGATCTCATGGTGGGGTTACATCACAGAACGATAGGATAGTAGGAACCAAGATTGAAACAGTGGTAACCAAGACTAAAATATTTTATCTAGGTCTTCCTAGGAAGGATTGATTGTGCTGCAGTCTGTAATTTCCAAGAGATCTTGATGTAGATTTTGGGTAGTAAATCCCAACTTTGGGGTCTTAGTCTTTATGAGTTCCCTCTTGGAATATTTATGCCTTTTGCTCTTCTTATTTATCACACAAGTCACATAATATTTTAGTTGACACACAATCCTTGCCATAATTGATTAATGACCTGCCATTTTGGTGTTGGATGTTTGGAAACCAGAAAGGAAGGGCCTTGAAGGGGGGTGGGTATTCATGTCACTACTGTGGCTGTGCCTCGGGACCAAGATAAGTTCTATAAAACCACTAAAGACTCAGAAGCCAGTTTCACTTTATGGCATGCCTCTTCTTAGGGGTTGAAAACTATGCCCCACATTATCATCAAATTACAATGCATGTTGATTACCCAAGAATTTAAGAATCTAGACCAGCCAGCTTTAGGGCAAGATGTGATTAAAAGAGTCATTGTTTGCTCTGCCTGCAATTTGTATGTCTCTTCTACTGGGTGGTTTGTATCTATACTTGTAATTAGATTATTATCCCACTCTTGACTGTGTGACCCTGAGACGTCCATAGGACCTTCTGCATCTTATTTTTTTTTTAAAACTCTGGGTGAAATGGGTCATTGTGAGGGCTAAAAGACACAGAAAAAAAGAAGGGGGGAGGGAAGGAGGAAAGGGAGAAAAAAGAGAGGAAGGGAGGGAGGGAAGGAGGAGGAGAACAAAAGAGGGTGGAAGGAGGCAGGAAGGCTGATGTTTGCATGAGTCTGCCATGCTTCTCTTAGTTCTTATCTTTGCATCAATACTCACTTCTTTTCTCCAGATTAACCAAACTGCTCAGCCCCTTGGTCTGGGGAGTCTTTTGCTCATCTTGGAGCAATCTCCTTTCTGTCTGTGCATGGCTTTCTCTTTCCCACCAGTCCTTGGGATGGCCCTCTTGAACTTTCCTACATAGTAGGGTGCATTCACCAACTACTTTTGAACCTGATTTCATTTTCTTTATAGCCTACAGTCTGGAAAGTGATTATGTAACTTATGTGTTTATATCTTGTTTCAATGATTCTCCTAGTAGACGGAAGGATCTGAGAAGTTAGAGTTTGTTTTCATGGCTAAATTCGTGCAGTGTAGAGAGTATTTGGCACATGGTAAAGTGCCATTAAATATGTTTGTATGAGAAAGTAAATGAATGAATAGCACTAATGTGCTTAGGCTCAAAGTGGATCTTGTGAAAACATTAGCTGCTTTCCGTTCTGAAGTCCCATGAAAGACTACACACGATTAGTTCAACTGCTTTTCCAAGAATATGTGCATTTTAAAGGAAGGTGTTGAGAGAGACATTTCCATGAGCCAGTGAGGAGGATGACTGTCAATTATTGGCTGTTTCACTCCGTGTCCTCTAACTGGTACCTACTCGTTCAGTGGGGATGCTTACCCTTGTCGTTATCCATTAGCTATTAAGATGTGACCACATGGTCAAATGTGTTGATAGTGTTGAATCTTAAGTGATCTGATAAAACGGCAAATGTCAAGGAAGTCTTCCCCTTTCTGTTTGATTTAACATTTTCTTTGACCAATGAATCTATTTCCTCTGTCATATCTTCAATGCTTGAGATTCTCTCTTCCATCTCTTCTTTCTGTTTGTTATGCTTGCATCTGTAGTTCCTGTTCGTTTACCCAGACTTTCCATTTCCAGAATTTCCCCAGTTTGTGTTTTCTTTATTGCCTCTATTTCAATTTTTCAATCCTTGAACTGTTTCCTTCACCTGTTTGTTTTGTTTTCTTGGCTCTCTATAAGGGATTTATTGATTTCTTCCAAGACCAGGCTGGCCTCAAACTCACAGTGATCCACCTGTCTGTGCCTCCTGAGCACTGGGATTAAAGGGATGCACACCATTGCCTAGCTTCCTCAATTCCTTTAAGGGGATTTTTCATTTCTTTTTTAAGGGCCTCTGTCTTCATGAAGTTATTTTTAATGTTGTTTTCTTCTGCTTCACCTGAGTTGGGAGGTCCTGGTCTTGCTATTGTAGAATCTCTCAGTTGTGGTGGTATTGTTCTTTATGTTGCTGAATGTACTCTTTCACTGCATTTTACTCAACTGGGTTTGGGATAATTATAGATATGGATGTTTATTCTTGTGAAATCTTTGTTGGATGGGTCTTTTGTTCCTTTATTGTCTGTTTCCTTTATTGTCTTTTGGCCTGAATGGCCAAGCGTTCTGGTAATTGGCTGGTGCCAGGTCTAGTAGGGTTGTCCCAGCTGAAGTTTGTGGGTGTTTAGATTTCTAGGTCCAGGGTATTGTCCAGTTCTTCTGGCTGATGTGGGCTTTACTTGTGTCTATGGGCTCTGTTTTTCCAATTAGTTTGGGTTGTGCCTGTTCTTCTAACTGTAGGTTTTGTCTGTGCCTGATCATCCAACTGGTGTGGGTGGGATTTTTTGCCTATAGGTTCTGTTGATGTTGTAGAGGACTGTTCATGGTGAGGATGTTTTCTTCCATTTGGTGCAGATGGTGTGTGTGCCTCTGTGGGCTGTTGATCTTGCAGAGAGTTGGGGAATAATTGGCCAGGAGGAGGAGAATGGGTTTGGTGGGTTTGGGTGGCAGAGTGGGTCTTGTATGTTCCAGTGATTGATGGGTGGCCTGCCCAAAGGACTAGCCTTTTCTGTGTATGCTTACTTCAAAAATTACCTTTCTTCCTATGTCTCTGATAAGCTTCATACTTTTCTTGTCTACTCATGAGATGCTTAGACATGCAGTCTTTAAATTTTCTTCTTTGTAAGCAGTTAGCAGAACTTATTTTTGCCTCTTCTGATCACTGGGGTGGAAGTGTTGGTTAACTACATATTTTTCTATGGCTATTTTTTTCTCCAAGATCCATAAACATTGTTCACTTGGTCCAGTGGATCACACTCCTGAAAATAAGTCAGCTTTAGGGTAAACGTTCTTTAAACTTCTATCTACCTAGGCCACCTTGCATCCCACTTTCTCACATCTGGTTCTTCTAGCCTGATTAATGGAATTCTGTAAAATAACCCTTACTAAGGAGTCTTGTAGGTTTTAGAGTCCCAATTGTCTCCTTAGTGAAAAGTTTGCATCCTCCTGTGGCAACAAGTTCTTCTGTCCTTTGTGCCACAATCCCTTAGTCTACATGCATCGCTCCTTGCTATACCTGGATTTGTTTTTATGTAAGAAAAAATATTGCTTTCTAATGGCTATATGGAGATGATTTGGGACAGACACTAGCTAGTTGTAATTCTACCTTTGGATTTTCCTTTTCTAATGTACTTTCTACTTTTCCATTGCCACGGTCACTATCCTTTATAGGCACTTACCATGCATCTGCTCTTGCCTGGGCCACTAACTGACCTGCTTGTGCTTGTTCCTCCTTCATTTCCATGCTGCAACTAAAGTGAGGATCCTAAAAAGCAGGTTGGAGCAGGTCCCTGAACAATGCCCACTGTGTTGTGTATAACCCTGACTTTTACTTGGTGTGTTTCCCCCTTTCCTTTAACCCACCTGAACAGGGGCCTCTGTCCTTCCCTGCTTCAGGAGGAGGCTTTCGGCATGGGTCCCTGTATTTTTGTTTTTATTTTTCCACAAGTCCCGTAGGAAAGATTCTGTGAGACCTCTGGCAGTTCTGAGAACAAAGGGAGTCTCAGAGAGGGAACTTGGCAATGGGTTGTGTCCCCAAGGGAAAGAGAAATTACAGTAAAGGGCTCTGTCTGGGAGAGGTGACAGTATTCTGAGGATTCCAATATCCTCAGGGTATCTGAAATGGACTACACACGAAGAGCCGGTGTTCAAGGGTGGGGGGATGAGTGAGCACCCCAGCAATGCCAAGGCCAGAATGCAGCACACTGTGGGTGCTGAAATGCAGTCATGCAGATAGCAGGTACCTTGGAGTTGGCAAGACTTCTCCTACCTGATAAGCTCTAACAGAGTTACTTTACTTGGGAGCTTCAACTTCCTTTCAAATAGAGATTGTGATAAAGAAAAACATATTGTTAGAAGAAAAACACCCAACTCGACACTTACTGAGTATGAGTTTCTCTCTGACAAGAATACAAGCTGTGACTTAAATAAATGTGAATGTGGTGGTGTTGAGTCAGGCATATCAAAGGCCAGTCCTGTTGGGATAGACACTTGTCAGCTGAGACTCGGCTCAGACCCGGACTCTGAAGAAATGTGGTTTCAGTTTCCTGAAAGGAGCCTGAGGTGCCTCCCAGTAAGTAAATCTATAAAAACACCAAGCACACATCATTCTCTCTTCTTGGTGCCAGACTTCCACGGGGGTCACTCTGTAGCTTTTCTTTTAGGTGGTTACCATTGGCAACGCATGCCTATTTGAGATCATGTGCCTATTGGTCCAAGGCTTTTATTATTCTCTACATCTCTCAGTTTTCAATACTTTTTAGATCTTTAGTCATGAATTTTGATCCTGTCATAGCATGGTCCATGAAATATGTTGTTGCTTTATTATGGTTTTGATGGGAAGCTTGCTCGGTCTGTCGTGCAGACACAAACTTTCTGCACAGAGGATTCTATTAGCCAAAGCAACAACTTTATTTTTTTCATGTTCATAAACAGTGAACTGCAATTTGGCAATCCATTCATATGAACTGGCATATTTTTACAATGACTATATGTTTTCCTTTATTCTAGTGTCTAGTGTCATATGCAGCAATGGTCTTTATTGTAGTATTTTATAAATATATGCAAGGTACTTTTATAGTATTCATATACCCTCTGAGGATTAATTCCAATTTTCAGGGTTTTTTTCCTATCATTAGTGGTTTTAGTGTGGAATAAAAATTGCTGCCTTACTAAGTCTTATACATTGAGCATAGATTATTGTGCATGTATTCTAAAAATAGCAAACCCAATATTTGATTAGATTCCAAAGCAATCAGGATTAACTTCTAAGGCTGACTATATTAAATGTTTCAACTCAGAGTACACAAAAGGCAATGATGCCACCAACCTAATTAAAGTGTGATTGTTCACAGATGCGCATGGCGGGTTTCAATGTATGGGGTGAGGATCAACACAATTTTTCCTTGGTGTCCTGGAGGTCTCTCACCCACTGCAATATAAGGTTGCTAAAGACTATGATATCTCATTACTTTAAATAGTCACACAGTTGCAGATGGTTGGTAGTTTATTTTTTAATCTGTCATATGATATATTCTAGAAGCTGTCATTAAAAAATGGGAATACAATAGAATTTGATAACCTCTGAGTTTTAACTAAATACTCATTGGACAGAACACTATATAAGTGGTGCCTAAATTTACGCTAAAATGACATTAAAGTTGTGCTTACAGGAATATTTTAAATGAAAATCCAGCTGTTTTTGATTAATCACTTAAGAGTTGTTATTTGATCCACAGACTCTGTGAAGTGTTTAGAAGGGGCTGAGTGCAGGAATGTGTGTTGTAAAGACCAGAGACACATTCCTGGGCTGCTGGAAAGCTGCCTTAAGCTCTGTTGAGGAGGATCTCCTTAACTTCCCAAGCCTTCAAGATCACTGGTTATAGTAATTGCCTCAGTCTTACTAAAGCAGGATGGGTGGGAAACCCTCCCTGCAGCTACCACGCATTCACCATGTGTAAGTGTAGCCTCAGTTTCCAGCATCACAGACCCACCAGTGGACTGAATCTCACATGGGCAATAGTTGGATTTCTTTCTTAAAAAAGACTAGACAGCCAGCTTTGATCTGCAGGCAGATTAAAATACTTGCTTCTTGGGTCTGAAGACACAGGAAGAGCTCAGGTAAAAACTGACATTAATGAAGAATTTGGGAGTTTTCTTAGAACATGTAAGGCATTTGTCTGTATTTTTCCACTAGGTTATCTTTACCAGGTAAAATACAACAAGATATTTATTCAGTTTTGTATAAATGAAAGCCCATTTCCTTAGCTATTGTTTGCCTACTAGATTAGAATTGATATAGTAGTTTAACTAAGTAAGTCAAGATTGGCCTTAGCTACGGCTTAAAAAACAATCACCTCAAAGAACAGTTCTATATGTGATATGTGTTTATAGTGTCTATTTAAACTTGATTACATTTCCCACTTTTCTTGAATGAAGTGCTCCAGGTTAGTGTGGGTCATGAAAGACATTTTATAGATTTTGAAGATGGTATATAAGCAACAGTCCCATTATTGTTATACTTGGATGATCAGACAGGCCCAGATCTGCCCGCTCATCTTGGCATGGGCAGCTGGACATAACTAACTCTCAATGTTTCCTTGGTTTCTATACCTGGGTCAAGTACAGTTTTAGCTTAATATGAAGAAAAACGTGGCATGTATACCCTACCAACACCAATGAAGTCAGAGGATTGGAGACTGTAGGAGACCAACATTTGTCTTTAATTCACCAACTGTCTTTTCCCCTCAATACCATGCTTGCTGACCTCAGACACAGCAACAGATACTGAAAACAATGGAAGAAATTCAATGTGTTTTTCCAGTGCCTACAATCACATGTAGTCAAATGTTTACAACACACGCCTATTGAAAACCTAACCACAGCTCGATTAACTTTTTTGAAGAAGATGTCACCCAGACAATTTGGGTGCCCAAGACTGTGGCCAGAATTCCTTTCCCTAAAAGAGTTCACTTCACAAGGAGGAAAACTCAGGGTCTATATTGAGACAAGACTGCTGATAGATGAAGTAACAGGAAAATACAAAGAATCTGAACAGAAACAAACAGATGTTTTGGGGGTTATGGTGACTTCCAAAAGTTTAGTTCAAGAGTCATAATTTTATTGTTTGATACCAGTTGTAGGAACAGGGGCACTCAACTGATTTTGTGACAGAGATATATTCTTAAAATTTTGACTAATTAAAAATTTTAATTTATGTTTATGTGGTGTGTGTGTGTGTGTGTGTTGTCCTATGTGTCCTCAGAAGCCAAAAGGGAATTATCAGATTCCATGAAGCTGGAGATACAAGCGGTTGTGAGCTGCCCATTGTAGGTGTTGGAAATCAAATCCAATTCTCTGGAAGAGCAGCAAGTACTCTGAACCCCACAGGCATCTCTCCAGGCATAGATGCTTCTTTCTGAAACACAAACTAAGACTTGGAATAGAAATGTTCAACAAGCAGCACGTGTTGCTCTGGATCTATGAGGTGGTGTTGGAAGCCTGGATTGTGGGTTTAAGACAAATTGGATCCAGACAGTTATTGTCACAGAATCTTGTACAAGTCTCTTGATCTCTCTGAACCTTGCATTTTTTGGCTTCTTCTCCTTCCTTTTTTTTTTTTTCTTTTCTTTTAAGACAATGCTTCTCTTTTTAGCCCTGGATGTTCTGAAACTCGCTCTGTAGACTAGGCTGGCCCTGAAATCACAGATTTGCCTGCCTCTGCCTCCAGAACACTAAGATTAAAGACATGTGCCACCACCAGGTCTTGAACCTTGGGTTTTTGATGTGATTTGTCAAACCTAAATGATACAATGTATCAAGTTTGGACAAATAGAGACCTAAATGCAAAGTTTGTCATGCACCACTATTGCCAAGTTTCATCTGTCAATGTTTCAACAATTTTCTTTAAAAGTATCCTTAGAGTGGGAGCATGATTTTGTCTTCATTGTTTCTAGATTTGTATGAGGCCTTAATGCTGAATACCTCTTGGGATACTGCGATACAATGAATGAGTGAATGCCCAGAGGCATATTTTGCTTCCTTATATAACAGACTTAAACTTGGTCTTCATTATAATTTCTCTTCTGGTATTCAAAACAGATAACCCGTCCGCTATATTTAGAAATAGAGCAGTACTGCAAGGACACTATGTTTGGTCCAATGTCAGGTTAAGAATTTCTTATCTGTAGATCTCAGGTCTGATACACTCAGTTGTGTTAGTCACCAGTAGGTGTCGCCATCAGAACACACAAACTGTGCTGGTAGGCTCTGCTGAGGCCTGCAGGCACTCAGCAGAGATCCTTGGCTCTCCTGGAGGTCAGTGAAATGGTGTTGCTCTCCAGATGGCATTCCTTGTCATAGAGCTTGGCTGGCTCCATTTGCATCTGAGAGTAGAAAGAGAAATTGTGGAAAGCTCCAATAAGGATGCTTTTATCTGTAAGAATGGTGTTCCTTGATTGAAGGAATTTGGAGAATGTCTCTCAGAGAATTAAAAACCATTGAAAAATGTTTCTTGGCTGTACATAGTTATCTCCAGAGAAGAAAAGCAAGGGATTGAACAGGCATGGGAAGGATGTTGACTTCTTTTATGCATCATTTGCATTTTTTTTCTTCAATAGTAAATAACTCATCCCAAAGAAAAGAGTAAACTATTGTCTGGCAAAATCTTGACAGTGTACTTTTTTTTTTTCCTTGAATTATTTGGTTT
This sequence comes from Phodopus roborovskii, assembly GCF_943737965.1. NCBI lineage: Eukaryota > Metazoa > Chordata > Mammalia > Rodentia > Cricetidae > Phodopus > Phodopus roborovskii. The sequence continues at coordinate 22,695,218 of NW_026126433.1, forward strand.
ACATCTGGTTAATAAGATTTTTACTTTTGGAAAAAAATGATAACACCATTGGCTTTTTATTCTTCAGAAGGTCTCTCACCCATTAATCCATATTCATCAATTGGAGTACTTATCATTCATCAATGTGTTAGAAGTTGTAGAGGTGCCGGTATGATGCTGAATCAAATTCACACCATCTCCTGAGAGCCTCAGTGGCACCTGGTAAGGAGCAGGTCAACTTCAAAGTTGTCCTTGTTTAGTTTCTAGTTTCAAGGTAGAGCTACAAATAGGTAAGTTTATAACACAAGGCACACATGGTTGTTTACAGGAGTAAAAATTTACTGTGATGCTGTTAAAGCAAGTGCTCTTTTTTCTTGGCAGTGTAAGTTGGTTTAAGCTTTTCTTAGGGCAATGTGTTGATAGGTCTCAGGAAGCTTGAAATTCCACATCTAGAAATCATTTAAGTGACAAAGATGTATGTAAAGAAAGCTTTACTTAAACCTACTGATGGTGGGGAGAAGTAAGAAGGAACAATGAGGACGAAGAGCAGTCACCCTACACAGAAGCAGCAGTGGGGCACAGTCACACTTGTGGATGACACTGGGACAGTACCCTGCCTGAATCTTGGTGCCTTTAGGTTGCTTGTGTGATTTCATTTCTGTGCAAGGTCCCAGACAGGAATATGGCAAGAAATGGCTAGAACTGGGTTCTCTTCACATTGACTTTTGGTGAGAGGGTGTGGATAAGGCACTGTGGAGCAGCAACACTACACACAGTGCAACAGGGAGAGGAGTTGTGTAGTAGATCTACACAACTGACAAAAGTCTAGCTATAAAAAATCTAATCCGATGGACTCGGGTTCATTTTTGAAATTAGTGCGCTGTGAAGATCAAAGGATAGCATCACGGCTGCTAAGACGACTTTGCTGGGTTAAGTCAATGATTCAGTCCTGGAATGCCGGCAGAACTAGCCAGTGAAATCATCATGTCAGTTTCAGAAGTTTCTGAGAAAGAAGTAGAGAGTTGCTGCACATTTCAGTATGGGTAAAGATTGCTTCAGTTTTAGGAAAGACAAGGAACATTCTGAAAGTATTGGTCTTTGAATAGAGAATAAAGCCCCTCAACTCTACCTGTTACCAGATAAGAAGATAAATCAGGCTCACCCTACCCCTTTCTGTCCTGTATCAGTCTTTTAAGACTGTCACGACAAGATGCCACAAACTAGGTGGCTTGAAACAAGAGAACTCCACCTGCTCGAAGTTCTGGAGGTTTGAAGTTCAAAATCAGGGTGCAGACAAGCCACACTTCCTCTAAAACATGCAGAGAAGAGTCCATTTTTATCTTCAAGTTTCTCGTGGTGCTGTTAGACACGAGCACTTCTCATCTTAGAGCAGGACAACTCCAGCTTCTGCCTCTTGTCACTTGGTGTCCCCCTGTGTGTCATTCTATTCACAGGTTTCCCTTTTCTTATATCAGTCATAATATCAGGAACCTCCCTAATGACATTTTTAACTTATATCTGAAAAGACAGTTTCTAAATAAGGTGACATCCAGAAGCCAGGTACTAAGATTTGCAACTGGAGGGAGAGGGTATATTTCAATGCATAACAATATCTTACTTGTTCTTTACATTACTTAGGTTTTTTCCCCCTAAAATCTATTCATTTTTATTTTTATATGTTTTTTAAAAATTATGTTCCTGATATTTGTGCTACACTTAGCTTTGGCCAGAGAAACTACATTTGTTCAGCAAGTAGTGGTGATTGCAGAGACATAACTTGTCAAAGTGCTGAGGATAGAAACTGAGGACTCGGCTTTCGGTGGGCCATCTATGTCATTTATGTCATCCATCAAGGCTCAAGAAACTTCTCAAAAGAGGGGAAAGAAACAATGCAAGATTCGTGGCTGGTAAAGAGCTGTGAAATGCTGACTTCTGGACATGACATGACTGTTGCACACACCAACTCTCAGGAGCTGTGGCTACTTACACAAGACCTGCACAAGATCAAGCCAACTAAACTTCCAACATGGATGGGAGAAAGTCTCCCAGGAATCCCTCTTGGAGGAACTCTTGGGAACCGATGACTGTTAAGAGGGACTAGTTACTTTCCTTTGGACATGTGGCCTCTAGTAGGCTGCTTTTGTCCCAGTGCATAGCTATACACTCTTGTGTACATGGACAGTGTTAACTAGACCTGGGTGGGAGTATTAACACCCAAAAAAGGAAATAAAAAGAAGACATGAATCTGGGAGGAATAGGAAAGGGGTGTTTGCAAAGAGATAGTAGTAGATGAATAAGATCAATCATTTTACACTGGATAAATGTATGAAACCTTCAAAGGATAAACATATTTTAAAATGTTTTATTACCCTTATTTATTAGGTATGTGTTTGTACATGTGGAAGTCAGAGCACAATTTGTGGCAGTCAGTTCTCCCTTTCTACCATGTGAATACAGAGGTTAGAGCTTAGGTTATCAAGTTTTTACCTGCTGACCTACCTCATCAGCATATAATGTATTCTTTATATATATTTTATTATTTTTTTCTTATTTTACATATCAATCCCAGTTCCCTCTCCTTCCCTCCTATGCCCCCCGACTCCCTCCCATTCCCCCCATTCCACAGGGAGGGTGATGTTTTCCAGGGGGATTATCAAAATCTGTCAAGTCATTTGGAGTAGGCTCTAGGCCCTTCCCCCTGCCTCTAGGCTAAGGGAATATCCCTTCATGGGGAATGTGCTCTTTTCTATTCATCCCCTGACTCAATCTTCCTAATCCCACATGTGCTCCCAAAGTCCTTTCATGCACCAGGTATACATCCTGGTTCCACTGTCATAGGTTCCTTAGACTGCCCAGGCCTTCTAACTGAGACCCACATTCAGGGGATCAGATTTGGTACAATGCTGGTTTCTCATCTATCAGTCTAGGGGTCCATTAGCTCCCCTTTGTTCAGGTCGGCTGACTCTATGGGTTTCTGTGGCCTGGTCTTGACTCTTTTTCTTATCACGCCTCCCTCTCTGCAACTGGATTCCAGTTTGGCTCAGTGTTTATCTGTGGGTGTCTGCTTCTCTTTCCATCAGCCTCTAGATGAGGGCTCTAAGATGGCATATAAGTTAGTATTCTATTGTGTAAATCTTTTTTATCCATTCTTCAGTTGAGGGGCATCTAGGTTGCTTCCAGGTTTTGGCTATTACAAATAATGCTGCTATGAACATAGTTGAACACATCTTTGTTGCATGGATGTGGATATTTGAGTATATCCCTAATGGGGGGGATTGCCGGGTCTTGTGGTAGACTGATTCCCATTTTCCTGAGGAACTGCCATACTGATCTCCAAAATAGCTGAACAAGTTTGCACTCCCACCAGCAATGGAGGAGGGTTCCCCTTTCTCCACATTCTCTCCAGCATAAGCTGTCATTGGTGTTTCTAATTTTAGCCATTCTGACAAGAGTAAGATGGTATCTCAGAGTTGCTTTAATTTGCATTTCCCCGATAGCTAAGGATGTTGAGCACTTTCTTAAGTGTCTTTCAGTCTTTTTGATTTCCTCTATTGAGAATTCTCTCTTCAGTTCTGTACTCCACTTTTTAATAGGGTTATTTGGTGTTTTGTTGACTAGTTTCTTGAGTTCTTTGTATATTTTGGAGACCAGCTCTCTTTCAGATGTAGGATTGCTGAAGATTTTTTTCCCAATCTGTGGGCTACTATTTGGTCTTGTTGACTGTGTCCTTTGCCTTACAGAAACTTCTCAGTTTGAGAAGGTCCCATTTATTAATTGTCGATCTCAGTGTCTGTGCTACTGGTTTTATGTACCAATTTTTTCAAGGGTACGTCCCACTTTCTCTTTTAAGAGGTTTAGTGTGGCTGGGTTTATTTTGAGGTCTTTGATCCATTTGGACTTGAGTTTTGTGCATGGTGATAGACATGGGTCTATCTGCAGTCTTCTACACACCATCATCCAGTTGTGTAAGCACCATTTGTTGAAGACACTTTCCTCCTCCCATTGTATACTTTTAGCTATTATGTCAAAAAAAAAATCAGATGTTCATAGTTGTGTGGGATAATGTCAGGATTTTCAATTCCATTCCATTGGTCTACCTGTCTATTTTTGTGCCAATACGTATCTGTTTTCAGGACTATAGCTCTATCTTAGAGCTTGATGTCAGGGATGGTGATGCCTCCTGAAGTTCCTTTATTGTACAGGGTGGTTTTGGCTATCCTGGGTCTTTTGTTTTTCCATATGAAGTTGAATATTTTTCTTTCAAAGTCAGTGAAGAATTGTGCTTGGATTTTGATGGGGATTGCATTGAATCTGTAGATTGCTTTTGGCAAGATTATCATTTTTACTATGTTTATCCTACCTATCAAAGAGCATGGGAGATCTTTTTATTTTCTGGCATCTTCTTTAATTTCTTTCTTTATAGACACAAAGTTCTTATTATATATGTCTTTCACTTGTTTGGTTAACATTACCTCAAAATATTTTATGTTGTTTTTGGCTATTGTAAAGGGTGATATTTCTGTGATTTCTTTCTTTTTTTATACTTTTATTTTTCTTATTTTACATCATACAGATCCCAGTTCCCTCTCCCTCCTCCCTCTCTCCCTCCTTCCTTCCCTCCCTTCCTCCCTCCTTTTCTCTCTCCCTCCCATGCCTCCTGACCACCCTCCCATCCCATTCCCCATCCCCACTCTACAGGGAGGGTGGTGACTTCCAGCAGGGGTCAACAAAATCTGTCAAGTCATTTGGAGTAGGGACTAGGCCCTCCTTCCTGCCTCTAGGTTAAGGGAGTGTCCCTCCACAGAGAATGTGCCCCCAAACTCCTTTTGTGCACCAGGGATACATCCTGGTTCCACTGTCAGAGTTCCCTTAGACTGCCCAGGTCTTCTAACTGGGATCCATGTTCAGGGGGTCTGAGTTGGTCCAATGTTGGTTTCCCAGCTATTAGTCTGGGGTTCCATGAGCTCCCCCTTGTTCAGGTGAGCTGTCTCTGTGGGTCTCTGTAGCCTGGTCTTGTCCTCCCTCTCTACATCTGGGTTCCAGTTTGGCTCAGCGTTTATCTGTGTGTGTCTGCTTCTGTTTCCATCAGCTACTAGATAAGGGCTCTATGATGGTAGATAAGTTAGTCATCAATCTCATTATCAGGGAACAGTGATTTCTTTCTCTGCCCCTTTATCGTCTGTATAGAGTAGGGCTATTAATTTTTCTTTTAGTTAATCTTGAAACTTGCTAATTTGCTGAATGTGTTTATCAGCTGTAGGAGTTCCGTGGTAGAGTTTTTTGGGTCACTTATGTAAATTATCATATCATCTGCAAATAGTGAAAGTTTGACTTCTTCCTTTCCAATTTGTATCCCTTTGATCTCCTTCTGTTATCTTACTGTTATCTTATTGTTTTAGCTAGAACTTCAAGTATAATATTGAAGATATATGGAGAGAGTAGGTAGCCTTGTCTTTCTCCTGATTTTAGAGGAATCGCCTTAAGCTTCTCTCCATTCAGTTTGATGTTGGCTGTTGGGTTAGTGTATATTGCTTTTATTATGTTTAGGTATGTTCCTGTTATCCCTGATCTCTCCAAGACATTTATCATGAAGGGGTGTTGGATTTTGTCAAAGGCTTTTTCAGTCTTTAGTGAGATGATCATGTGGTTTTTTGTTTTCAATTTGTTTATATGGTGGATCACATTGATAGGTTTTCATGTGTTGAACCATCCTTGCGACCCAGGGATGAAGCCTACTTGGTCATGTTGGATGCTTTCTCTGATATGTTCTTGGATTCGATTTGCCAGTATTTTATTGAGTATTTTTGCATTAATGTTCACGAGGGATATTAGCTGTAGTTGTCTTTCTTAGTTGTGTCTTTGTGTGGCTGGGGTACCCAGGTAATTGTAGCCTCATAAAAAGAGTTTGGAAATGAAATTTCTGCTTCTATTGTGTGGGACAATTTGAGTAGTATTGGTATTAGCTCTTCTTTGAATTTCTGGTACAATTCTACACTGAAGCCATCTGGCCCTGGGCCTTTTTTGGTTAGGAGGCTTTTGATGACTGCTTTGATTTCATTAGGGGGTGTAGGTCTATTTAAGTTGTTTGTCTGTTCTTGATTTAATTTTGGTAAGTGATAGCTATCCAGAAATTTGTCCATTTCCTTTGAATTTTCTAATTTGTGGAGTACAGGCTTTCAAAGTATAACCTGAAAATTCTCTGGGATTTGCTCAGTGTCCGTTGTTATGTCCCCCTTTTCATTTCTGATTTTGTTGATTTGCATGTTCTCTCTCTGCTTTTTGATTCTTTGTATTTTTTTTTCTAGTTATATTTTTTAGATTTTTTTATTTATTTTATATAACCAAGTCCATTTAAATGAAAACAAACATTTATAGACAATATTTTGGAATTTGGGAGTCATTCTTTCCAAACTACTTCCTGCTGGTAAGGGGCGCTGTCATGGGAGATTCGAAGAAGATTCAGAAGTCCTGGCTATAGTCTGTAAGGCTGCTTTGTCCAGCTGTTTTAAATGAAGGATCACCTGGTACTCTGTTTCAGGTGGTCTGGCTTGATCAAACCACATTAGTCTGGAAGGAATCCACATCTTTTCATTTTTTGTGGAAACAAATATAGAAATCCTTTTCCCCAGTAACTTGTCCTTGAACTTAAATTTTGGAGTCAAAGCGTTTTTTTAAAATTTTAATTTATTATTTTACATGTCGATCCCAGTTCTCTCTCCCTCCCTCCCTCCTTTCCTCACTCCCTCCATCCCTTCTTCCCTCCCTTCCTCCCTCCATTCTCTCTCCTTCCCTCCCTTTTACCCTCTCTGCCCTCTCACATGCACTCTAAACACCCTCCCCTCCCATCCCCCCATCCAGTTGCCATCCAGTTGAGGTCATGTAGGTCTGACAGGTCATGTGAAGTAGGGACCAGGGCTTCTCTCCTGTCTCTAGATTAAGGCAGTTATCCCTCCATGGGGGGATGTGTTCGCAAGATCCTTTTGTGCACCATAGATATATCCTGGATCCACTGTCTGAGGTCCCTTAGACTGCTCAGTCCTTCTGGCTGAGACCCATATTCAGGGGGACCTGAGTCAGTCCCATGCTGGCTTCCTAACTATCAGTCTGGTGGCCCATTAGCTCCTCCTTGTTCAGGTAAGCTGTCTCTATGTGTTTCTGCTGCCTGGTCTTGTCCTCTCCATCTGCATCTGGGTTCTAGTTCGCCTCAGTGTTTATGTATGGGTGTTTGCTCCTGTTTCCAACAGGCATTAGTTGATGGCTCCATGGATAATTTAGTTGTTGATCTCACTTTCTGGGAAGGGCATTTATGGTAGCTTTTCCATGGAAGCTCAAATTGTTATTTGGTAGCAGTCTTGTAGTTCTCTAGACTTTTCTTTGTGTTCAATTTTATCTTCAAACCAATATTGGCTCCCTCTTTTATGTTCTCTCTCTTTTTGTCTCTCTCTCTCTCTCTTTCCTGTCTTCTATTCCTAACCAGGCTAAATCTTTCTGGTTGCACATGATTTCCTTTCCTCCCCCTCATTTTCTCCTACATTTTTCTCCATTCACTGCCCCCCCCACTTCCTCTGAGCTCTGGGGGACTTGTCGCTTCCCAGTTCTGTGAGGGACTTTATATGTATCTCTTAGAATACACCTTGTATCCTAGTTCCTCTGGTTGTGTGAATTATAGGCTGGTGAACCTTTGCTCTAGGTCTAAAATCCATATATGAGTGAGTACATACTGTGTTCCTCTTTTTGTGACTGGGTTACCTCATTCAGGATGGTTTCTTCAAGTGCCATCCACTTGCCTGCAAATTTCAAGATTCCATTATTTTTTCTGCAGAGTAGTATTGCATTGTGTAGATGTGCCACATCTTCATTAACCATTCTTCAATTGAGGGGCATCTAGGTTGCTTCCAGGTTCTTGATATTACAAATAGTGCTGCTATGAACATAGTTGAACAGATGTCTTTGTTGCATGGATGTGAATCCTTTGAGTATATGCCTAAGAGGGGGATTGCCGGGTCCTGTGGTAAACTAATTCCCATTTTACTGAGGAACCGCCATACTGATCTCCAAAATGGCTGTGTGAGTTTGCACTCCCACCAGCAGTGGAGGAGTGTTCCCCTTTCTCCACATCCTCTCCAACATGAGTCATCATTGGTGTTTCTAATTGTAGCCATTCTGGCAGGAGTAAGATGTTATCTCAAAGTTGTTTTGATTTGCATTTCCCTGATAGCTAAGGATGTGGAGCACTTTCTTAAGTGTATTTCAGCATTTTTGATTTCCTTTATTGAGAATTCTTTCTTCAGTTCTATACCCCATTTTTTAATAAGGTTATTTGGTGTTTTGTTGACTAGTTTCTTGAGTTCTTTGTGTATTTTGGAGATCAGCCCTTTGTCGGATATAGGATTGGTAAAAATCTTTTCCCAGTCTGTGGGCTTTGTCTTACAGAAGCTTCTAAGTTTGAAGAGGTCCCATTTATTAATTGTTTCTCTCAGTGTCTGTGCCCCTGGAGTTATGTTCAAGAAGCGGTCTCCTATACCAATTTGTTCAAGGGTACCTCCTACTTTCTCTTCTAAGAGGTTCAATGTGGCTGGATTGAGGTTGAGGTCTTTGATCCATTTGGACTTGAGTTTTGTGCATGGCGACAGACATGGGTCTATCTGCAGTCTTCTACACACCCTCATCCAATTGTGCCAGCACTTTTTGTTGAAGATGCTGTCTTTGCCCCATTGTATAATTTCAGCTGTTTTGTCGAAAATCAGGTGTTCGTAGGTGCGTGGATTAATATCAGGATTTTCAATTAGATTCCATTGGTCTACCTGTCTATTTTTATGCCAATACCAGGCTGTTTTCAGAACTATGGCTCTGTAGTAGAGCTTAAAGTCAGGAATGGTGATGCCTCCTGAAGTTCTTTTATTGTACAGGGTTGTTTTGGCTATCATGGGGCTTTTGTTTTTCCATATAAAGTTGATTATTATCCTTTCAAGGTCAGTGAAGAATTGTGGTGGGATTTTAATGGGGATTGCATTGAATCTGTAGATTGCTTTTGGTAAGATTGCCATTTTTACTATGTTAATCCTACCTAACCAAGAGCATGGGAGATCTTTCCATTTTCTGGTATCTTCTTTCTTTAGAGTCACAAAGTTCTTATTATATAGGTCTTTTACTTGTTTGGTAAGTGTTACACCAAGATACTTTATGTTGCTTGTGGCTATTGTAAAGGGTGATGTTTCTCTGATTTCTTTCTCTGCCTCTTTGTCATCTGAAAAAAGTAGGGCTACTGATTTTTTTGAGTTTATCTTGTATCCTGCTAGTTTGCTGAAGGTGTTTATCAGCTGTAGGTGTTCCCTGGTCGCTTATGTAAACTATCATATTATCTGCAAATAGAGACAGTTTGACTTCTTCCTTTCCAATTTGGATCCACTTGATCTCCTTTTGTTGTCTTATAGCATTAGCTAGAACTTCTAGTGCGATATTGAAGATATATGGAGAGAATGGGTAGCCTTGTCTTGTTCCTGATTTTAGAGGAATTGGCTTAAGTTTCTCTCCATTCAGTTTGATGTTGGCAGTTGGTTTGCTGTATATTGCTCTTATTATGTTTAGGTATGTTCCTGTTATCCCTGATCTCTCCAAGACCTTTATCATGAAAGGGTGTTGAATTTTGTCGAAGACTTTTTCCACATCTAGGGAGATAATCATATGGTTTTTCTTTTTCTGTTTGTTTATATGGTGGATCACATTGATAAATTTTTGTATGTTAAACCATCCCTGCATTCCAGGGATGAAGCCTACTTGGTCATGGTGGATGATTTCTCTGATGTATTCTTGAATTCGGTTTGCCAGTATTTTATTGAGTATTTTTGCATCGATGTTCATCAGGGATATTGGTCTATAGTTTTCTTTCTTAGTTGTGTCTTTGTGAGGCTTGGGTACCAAGGTTATTGTGGCCTCATAAAAAGAGTTTAGCAATGAACCTTCTGTTTCTATCTTGTGGAACAGTTTGAGGAGTATTGGTATTAGGTATTCCTTGAATGTCTGGTAGAATTCTGCACTGAATCCATCTGGCCCTGGACTTTTTTTTGGTTGGAAGGCTTTCGATGACTGCTTCTATTTCATTGTGGGTTATAGGTCTATTTAAGTTATTTGTCTGTTCTTGATTTAATTTTGGTAAGTGATAGTTATCCAGAAATTTGTCCATTTCCTTTGAATTTTCAATTTTTGTGGAATACAGATTTTCAAAGTATGACCTGAAAATTCTCTGGATTTCCTCTGTCTGTTGTTATGTTCCCCTTTTCGTTTCTGATTTTTTTAATTTGCATGTTCTCTCTCTGCTTTTTCGTTAATTTGGATAAAGGTTTATCAATCTTGTTGATTTTCTCAAAAAACCAACTCTTTATTGCATTGACTTTTTGTATTGTTTTCCTGGTTTCTATTTTGTTTATTTCAGCCCTCAAATTGATTATTTCCTGGTGTCTACTCCTACGAGGTGAATTCGCTTCTCTCTGTTCTAAGGCTTTCAGTTGTGCTGTTAATTCTCTTATGTGACTATCCTCTGTTTTCTTCATATGGGCACTTAGTGCAATGAACTCCCCTCGTAGCACTGCTTTCAATGTGTTCCATAAGTTTGGGTATGTTGTGTCCTCATTATGGTTGAATATTAGAAACTCCTTAATGTCTTTCTTTATTTCTTCTTTGACCCAGAAGTGGTGCAATTGCACATTGTTCAGTTTCCATGAGTTTGTAGGTTTTCTGCTAGTTGTGTTGTTGAATTCCAATTTTAAAGCATGGTGGTCCGATAAGATACAGGGGACTATTCCTATTCTCTTGTATCTGTTGAGGTTTGTTATGCCACCAAGAATGTGGTCGATTTTAGAGAAGGTTCCATGTGGAGCAGAGAAGAAGGTATATTCTTTTGTCTTTGGATGGACTGTTCTGTAGTTGTCTGTTAACCCCAGTTGAGACATAACTTCTGTTAGTTCTTTTGTTTCTTTGTTGAGTTTCTCATTTGTGGTCCTGTCTAGTGTTGAGAGTGGAGTATTGAAGTCTCCCACTATAAGTGTGTGAGGTTTTATGTGAGGTTTGAGTTTTAGTAGTGTTTCTTTTACGAATGTGGGTGAGTTTGTATTGGGGGCATAGATGTTCAGAACTGAGACTTTTTGTTGATGGATTTCTCCTGCGATGAATATGAAATGACTGTCTTTATCTTTTTTGATTAATTTTGGTTTGAAGTCTAACTTGTTAGATATTAGGATAGCTATGCCTGCATGCTTCTTATTCCCATTTGATTGGAAAATCTTTTCCCAACCCTTTACCCTAAGGTAATGTCTATCTTTGAAGCTTAGATGTGTTTCTTGTATGCAGCAGAAGGATGGACTTTGTCTTCGCATCTATTCTGTTAGCCTGTGTCTTTTTATAGGTGAGTTAAGACCATTAATGTTGAGGGTGAGTAAGGACCATTGATTGTTGATACTTGTTTGATTTAGGTTTGTTGTTGGCAGTGGTATTGTGAATATATTAGTTCTGCTTTACCCTTGGTTTCTGGTGTAGTTGGATTATCTGTTGCATATATTTTTGTGGGCGTAGTTACCTTCCTTGGGTTGGAGTTTTCCTTCCAGAACTTTCTGTAGGGCTGGATTTGTAGATACATATTGGGAAAATCTGGTTTTGTCATTAAATATCTTGTTTTCTCCATCTATGGTGATTGAGAGTTTTGCTGGATATAGTAGCCTAGGCTGGCATCCGTGTTCTCTTAATACTTTTAGAACATCTATCCAGGACTTCTGGCCTTGAGGGTTTCCATGGAGAAGTCAGATGTAATTTTGATAGGTCTGCCTTTATATGTTATCTGTCCTTTTTCCTTCGCTGCTCTTAATATTCTTTCTTTATTCTGTATGCTAGGTGTTTTGATTATTATATGTCGAGGGGTCTTTTTTCTTTGGTATAGCCTATTTGAGGTTCGGTATGCTTCGTGTACTTTCATGGGCATGTCCTTCTTCAGATTTGGAAAAATTTCCTCGATGATTTTGTTGAATATGTTTTCGGCACCTTTGAGCTGGGCTTCCTCACCTTCCTCTATGCCTATTATTCTTAGGTTTGGCCTTTTCACGTTGTCCCACATTTCGTGGATGTTTTCTGTTAAGGATTTGTTGGATTTATGTTTTTCTTTGGTTGATGACTCTATTTCTTCTAGTTTATCTTCAGCGCCTGAGATTCTCTCTCCCATCTCTTGAATTCTGTTGGTTATGCTTGTGTCTGTAGTTGCCGATTTTTTGCCCAGTTTTTCTATTTCCAGCATTCCTTCAGTTTGTGTTGCCTTTATTTTCTCTATTTCAGTTTTCAAGTCTTGATCTGTTTCCTTCACCTGCTTAATTGTTTTTTCTTGGCTTTCTGTACTTTCCTTAAGGAATTTGTTCATTTCTTCCACTTTTTTGTTTCTTTTTTCCTCCATTTCTTTAAGGGATTTTCTCACATCTTCTTTGAGGGCCTCTATCATTTTTATGATGGTAACTTTTAAGTCGTTCCCTTCTGCTTCCTCTGCTTTGTTTTTGTGTTCCATTCTAGTTGGTGTAGATTCCCTAGATTCTGGTGGTGTCATGCTTGTCTTTCTATTGTTAGGTGTTTTCTTGTATTGCCTTCTTCCCATAGCTTCTTCCAGTAGGTGTTGGTGTTGTCTCCCCCTCTCTCTATCGTACTTCCCCGGTGGGCTCATGTGGGTCTGAGATTCAATATCTGTAGCTCTGTGTGGTCCAAGCTCTCTAGGAGGTTTCTCCGCAGACAGGGACCCAGGGATGGGGTCAAGGATGAGGAAATAGTAGAAGATGCCAGCAGGTACTCACAGTGATCCCGCAGAGATATGCGGATCTCTGGGAGGGGCCCGGGACTCCAGCAGAGGACTGGAGGCGGGGTCAGAGACCAAGCAGGTGGAAATTAAGGGTGGTCCCGCGTGGATAGTCAGGTCTCCTTTGTTCAGAGTTGCTCCGAGAAGTCTCCGAAGTAGGGTGGACCATGAAGTTATTTTTTTTTAAGTCGTTCTCTTATGCTTTGTCTGCTTTGGGGTGTTAAGGTCTAGTTGGTGTAGAGTCCCTAGATTCTGGTGGTGTCATACTGGTCTTTCTATTGTTAGGTGTTTTCTTGTATTGCCATCCTCCCATTGTTTCTTCCAGTGGGTGCAGGTGGAGTCTCTCTCTCTCTGTCTCTTTACCCTGCTCTCCTGGTGGGTGTAGGTGGGTCAGGAGTTAGATATCTGTAACTCTGGATGATCCAAGCTCTCATGGAGGTGATGGGGTTCAAAGATCAGGTGAGTATGACTTCAAGGTGGTCCCACATTGATAGGCGGGTCCAGTGTGCTGAGAGCAGACCCAGGAAGTTCCATGAAGGTGGAGGGGTTGTTGGACCCTCACTTTGGCCCAATGCTCACCCTGAGAAGTGGGCCCAGCAGGACAAAGGCCTAAATGTGTTCTAGATTCTGCTCCACCCAGTAACTGTCTTTCCTTCAACTACCCTACCTACAATGCCTAAATTTACAATCTTTCTTTAGTATAACAATTATTTTTTCATATGTAGATGACCCAACATAGAATTTGAAATTGACAAATGAAAGAAAAAAGGAAAAGATGGGTGTTCAGCTTAATGTAGGGCTTAAACACTCAGTCTGCCTGTTTCACATCGTTCCTTCTTTCCAGACCTCAGCTTCCTTGTGTGTAAAATGATCTCTGTACTCCATGTCTTGAAAATCAATAGCCCGTATGTGCAAACCAGAGGATCCAGCAGTTTGGAAGCAGAGCCCAAGGGCCAGACAGCAACATAGTCAGAAACAAGCTCTAACACCAGGCACACTGGGACCAGAACTTAAACCACATTTCATCTTTACTTCTCTTTTGGAGTGGACACACCAACAACCTTCTTGTCATGTTGCTGCCTCATGCTTTCCAGTCTGTTCAAACCAAGTGTCTGAAGCAAACTCCAAAGGACAAGGGAGCTACAGAAGCCACAGCGTAATAATCTATTAGGCACACACATGGCCAAGGTCTGCCTCTGGGTCTGGTCACTGTTTACACTGGTTTCAAAGGTGCCTATTTTTCCATCTCTATACCATGTTTCCAAAGAGATAGAAACAATGAAGTGTTGTTCTGAAAACCATAGAGACAGTCCTGCATCAAATGCAAGCCCTTCTTTGATCTAGTGAGCCAGATATTGTTATTTTGATGTCAAGGGAGAAATGACAGAAGCCAGTGAGCTGCAGGGGTTGGACTGGGTATGTGTCAACTGGGGACACATGTGCCTGCCTGTTTTAGGCAAAGGATAAGAAGGACCCATTTCATTTGCTTAGAAACCAGATGTGGTACTTGGTTTATGGTTTTGAAGCTCCAAGGTATAAGAAAGGTCTAAGAGGGCTGGAGATATGGATCAGCCATTAAAGGCTAGGCTCCCAACCAAAAATATAAGAAAGGTCAAGGAGTCTCCATGTTTTACTTTAGTTCAAGGAATAATATCCTGGTGACAGAGAACTAAATGAATACCTACAAGGATTGTTCATTCATTCTTATTGTCAGTTTTGAACGAAAGCTGTCTTCTATGTTATCTAAGAATAAAGCTCCTTGTAATTATTTTTTAAAGCAGGGTCATGCTTAGCCTGATAATGCCAATTAAGGAAGTTCTGCAGAGGCTATTAAATTTGCATAATAGAGTGTAGAGGTTTTTACAAGCATGCTGTCAAAGCATTCTTTCCTTCTATAATTCTTCTACAATTGTTGGTAATGTTGGTCTTTGACCAGAAATAAGAATTTCTATTGAAGCCAAGCATCCTGTGCATCCACTGGGCATGTATCATTTTGGCTTTTCAGGGGCCAAGTACTGTTTTTTGCCAACAAAACAGTGGTTGGGCAATCTCTATTACTAAAGCAATCAAATTCCTGAGCCACATAGTACAGGTTGTCTGGTGCCAGTAAGTCCACTTCTGCTCTCCTCCACCCCTTGACAAGGCTCCTGTTATAATCCTACTTAGGAACAAGGAGACTCAAAGTCAGCACACTTTACTGCCTGGAATAATAGCAGTCAGTCATTTTGCTTTAGGGAAAAAAGAAAAGAAAAAAGAAACTGTATGGAATCACAAAACTCCCCATCCCTAAGTTTCCTTTAACATCCTTCAGTCGGGGTTGATCTCATTGAGTTCAACCTTCCCAGGCTCTTGAAACAAATTCTGTTTCACATTACCTTGGAAATAATGTTACAACTCCCTAAAACAATTTATGGGAAACTTCGTATTTTCTATCTGCTTTGTTCTCCAGCATTTAGCCATATGGAACTACTCACTCACCTAGGAGCCTAGCTATTTCATCAGAGAATGATCATTTCCATGACTGTTTTGTTGGGCCTCTTCCCCTTTCCCAACTCATTTGAACCAATTGACCATCCATTGCACTGTAGAATACAAAAGTTAAAAGCTAAAGGTGACTGGCTTTTATATTCAAGTTCTGATGTTGTCTTTATTAAGTTTGAGATGCTTACATCATTGGTTTTGTTTCATTGTTTATTTTCTCTGAACTGGGGACAAACTGCAGTACCCATTTCAAAGATAGATCATGAGCTAACACATGTTGTGTATGTAAAGCCTGTGTCTGACTCAAGAAAGGTAAATTAATATTGTTAGGATTCTGGAGCTAGCTTGTCTGCCATATTTCCCATGATCACATTAGTCCTGGTTAATGTCCTTCTGTGTAGCCTAATTGTACCTTGCTCTTTTCTTCATCATGTCTCTTGGCATGCAATGTTGTCATTTTGGAAAGAAGGCTACAATGACATGAGTTGGAGCAATCTGATTTGTAGGTAGATAGCCCTGCCCCAAAGAGGAAGTTCATCCCTTCCCCACCATTTCTTAAACTCACTATTCCAGTCACTTAAGGAAAAAAAAGCATATCATTGATCTTGAACTTCTGAACTCAGAAATATTTTGTGTGTGTGTGTGTGTGTGTGTGTGTGTGTGTGTGTGTGTGTGTGAGTGAGAGAGAGAGAGAAAGAGAGAGAGAAAGAGAGAGGGATGTTTAAACCACATAGTCTGTGCCATTTTGTTATGCCACCTCTAGATGATGAACATGACCATTGATGAACACATAGTCCTATGTGTGTATACAAAGAAGGAGGGCAAAGAAGAATGCTTTGGTTTGGAGATAAGATTTTAAGAAAGAGAGAAAGGAATAACTCAGCTAAGTGTTAAAGAATGTGCAACATGCACTGAATCACAAGGATCAGCTCTCATGAGAGAAGTGACTTCTTGAGGCTGGAAATATAGCCCAGAAGTTAAAAGCACCTGTTGCTCTTCCAGAGGACCTGGCCTCACTACAATCCGTAACTCCACTTACAAGAATTGAGACATGCTCCTATGACCTCCCCAGGCACCATGTTTACACATAGTGAACAGACATGTGTAGGCAAAACTCTTATGCACACACACAAAAAGAAATCCTAAAAATATTTTTTAAAAAGAGGTGAACTTTTCATGGGTTTGGTATATTGGACACTATGGACATACCTGGACAGACAGGATTTAGAAGAAGGAAACAAAAGCAGAGCTAGAATCATTGACCTTTAGATCCAGGATTTCAATAATGCCCCTACACTGTCTGAGATTGCTGCTAGAGCTGGTGTTTGGAGAGTGATTGAAAGAAGAAAGTTACTCAGTTTCTTATAAGTAAGTGGCATGGAAATTATAGTTGGGAAAAAACAGTAAGAATCTTAAGGATATCCAAAAGGTATGACAGAAAAATGGACCAGGCTATGAATTATCCTTGAGGCCACACATGTAGATTTCTAAAAGGGGGCATGAGATGTTCAGTAAACAAAAAAATAGTATCGATCCTCTGAACCCATACTAGTGACTTTTTATATCAGCCGTGGATCAGTGGTTCTTTAAAGTTTGGATTTGGTCTCTTCCTCACCCCCCTTGTTGAATTTTGTCATACATTTCCCATAAATATTGACTCCAAATGGCCTATGCATTCTGCTGTTAGGAGTCCTACATAAGCATTGGTTTGTGTTCATTCACCTATTCAGATTTTATTACCAGTTGACTATTTTATTACCAGTTGTTTATACACCTTATTTACTCCTTGTCTTAGCTGCTGTTCTATTGCCATGAAGAGCTACCATGACCAAGGCAGCTTGTTAAAAGAAAGCATTTAATTGGTGATTGCTTACAGTTTCAGAGTGTTATTCCATTATCTCTGTGGTGGGAAGCATGGCAGCAGGCAGGCAGCAGGCATGGTGCTGGCACAATATCTGAGACCTTACATCTTGATATGTAGACACAGGCAGAAAGAGGCCAAGACTGGACTTGTCATGGGCTTTTGAAACCTCAAAGCCCACCCCTAGTGAGAGACCTTCTACAACAAAGCCACACATGCCAATCCTTAAACCAACTGGGGACCAAGCAACTGAATAGATGAGCCTATGGGTCAATTCTCATTCAAACCACCATGAATCTCTTCTATTTGTTGACTCTGAAAAGATCCCACCTCTAGTCCCTCTGATTCACCCTGCTGAGAGGAAATTGTTGATACGGATGCTCAAGTGCACAGATGTTAGTAGATCTTGGTTATAAGTAGTGATTCAGTGAGATGCAAAGAAGAGTTGAAACTGTGTGTTGGCCTCTTTATACTTTGAACTTTCTCCCTTTACAGTTACGATCTGCCTTGAATCCTAAAGGACATCCTCCATAAACTGTGAGAGGTACATTTCCTCAGAAAGTGTAGCTTAGGAAAAGGAGGTAAAATACACTGTAGTCTGATCTTAGTGAGCACTTGGGTTACCCCAAATCTGAATATCAGTTGGTACCAGGTCACAGTGAGCCTATATGAGTGACTGAGGCAAAACATTCAACTAGCAACTAGCACTCTCCTCAGAAATGAGTTGAGTGGCAATAAGTTTATTGAAGATGTTGGTTGCTGGTTTAGAATCATGTCTACATCCTCAACAAGCACACTACAGGCCTCAATGAAGACACACAAATCCTAATAAAAGATAGGTCTGGGGTGAGGGGTGGGGAGGTAGGTGCAGGTGAATGCAGCTAAGGTGAGTGGCCAGCAGGAGGACTGAGGTTATAGAAGGGGCTTTCAGAACTCTCCCAGAATCCACAATGAAGAACTTGCAGATTTTCAGACTGCATCTATGAAAATAGAAAATTTGAAACAGAGCCTTGGCAGAATGTGGTGATTGGAAAACTACAATCACTCTGAGCAGTTACACGCTCTACTGCTGCTTGCTTGGCAGGAAATTTTCTGACTCAGTGGAGAGGTGATCCACTCTGAAAACGTTGGCTGCAACGTGTCCCCACCAAGGAGCCCTGGAACACAGCCGTTATTCAGCAGGCTGGTCATTGAGGGTCACTTGACATTTTAAAAATGTGTTTTAGATACCCGAGCAAATCTGCTGGTCCATTGTTCAGTGTCCCTGCAGAGTTAGAGTAGCCTGTGGCCAATGGGCCATGTCAGGCACTGCCTGCACACATGGAAATACTCTGTTTAGGGGCCTGAGCCAGCATACAAGGTGCTGGTCTCTATCCCACTATCTGACTCAGAGGTGGAAGTGCCTGGAAACATCAGGACATGGTGGACTAAAAGAATCACAGCACTGCAGGAGCCCACAAACCAACTGAACAAGAACATAAGCACATTATTAGAATGAACATAGGCCCTGATAGCATTGGCAACCTAAGCCCAGTCTCCCATCCTCAATAGGCCAATTAAAGAAAATATTAATAATGAAAAGCAGAAAAAGACTGGCCACATGGGAATAGGGATAAAGAGGTCCCTTGGCTCTCTACATTCATCTTTGGGGTCTGGGATTGAAGTTCATGCTCAACAGAGTGTCCATCATCCTTGTCTCTACTCCAGTCACTCCTACAACATAGTCAGGCAAGGTGTTTGAATGGTGTGAAGTCTCTTTCTGGAAGACAAGTTACTTGCCTGTGTGGAATGAGTTTTCAGCCTTTTCCTTCTCTCAGTACAAGACACCTGGGGATGAAATATTACTCCCTTGGGATGTATTGTCTCAATAGTCTGATAACCAAAGGAAGTGTCACCAATGAGGGGACAAGAGCCACAGCTCCAAGCTGCATGCTTTCTGCCTCAGCAGCCTGAGGTATTCCCTTAACCTTTTCCGAAACCTTGACTGAGCACACTGAGGTGCTTGGCCTTGATACTAAAGCCAATATGAGGCAGATCTGGAGAATTTAGAATGGGATTAAGTGAGGCAGTGTAGAAGAGAATAAAAGCACACCTGAGAGCATGGGTGTTGTCTCGGGAAGACTGTATATAGGAGTTCAGAAGCTTTTGAGAATTTCATTGCTCAATTGGCCCTTAATTTCTGAGGATTTTCCTTTCCTCTTATCTTCTTCATTAATTGATAGTACAGAGTGGATGACAGATTGGCCAGATTGGTTCTGGAGATGCCTTGGGTGAGAGGATGAGAGTTCGATGCACTAAAATAAAGATCAGGAACCTGTAGGGTTACATAGAATATGTAGGACATGGCTCTCACCATTAATGGGGCTTCTGATGACAGTCCTACAAAATTGCAGGCTTATATCTGGGAGGCCACAAAGGCCTTAAGCAGTTAGTAATCATGCTGGAATTCTAGCTGTACTGCTGGTGAAGGGTTCCAACCAGATTCCAGGGTTGGGGGACTCCTTTCCATTCTCATGTCCCCACAGTTTCCCCATCTTTCTATTTGGCTTAAGAGTGGCATAATACTTCTTTTACTATTTTCATTCTTGTTAGTTACAACAAGAGTATATAATGGCAGCCACTAGCACCAGAATGTCATGTAGGAGCCAGATGTTTGGGTTGTTCCATTGTTCTTGTAGAACACCAGGAAAGAAACAAACAATTGTTTTGCTGGGGCATTCCTACCATCCAGAACCTTCTCAGAGCAAAGGTTCTCCTTGGAGTCTTAGATAGACTTGCCCACATTTCTCCACATGGATCTGCAGACCCATCATTACTCTGTGAAACAGGATTAACATAACCTAAATCTTACATACAAAAACAAATCCCAAAGAGAGGGTAAAGAAGACACTGATTTCTTTTCCTTTTATGCATATAATGGGTTAAGGTATAGGCTGAATGAATACAGGGCATGATTTTCTTCCCTTCCTTCCCCCCTCCTCCCTCCTTCCCTTCCTTCCTCCCCTTCTTCCTTCCTTCTCTTTCTTCCTTTTTTTTTTTTTTTTTTTTTTGATAAAATTGAGCCAACCCCTCGCCTGTACACCTTTTTGTTTTGTTCGTTTTGATTTTCATTAATACCACCTTTCCTTCTCTCCACCATCCCCTAGGCTGCTTTACCATACTGGAACAAAGTAAACACAGAAATGCCATACTTTCACTGAGAACTGTTCAATATGTAGCATTTTATTTCTAATGTCTACACTATTCTGTAGATAGAACAAGAGGCAAAATATAAAAATAATAGCTAATAAAAGTACATATTTAAGGAATTAGTAGGGAACATGTCTTTTGTTGGTAAAAGTAGTATTACTCAGATATTCATTTTCAAGATGGGAAGGCTGCAGTTCAATGAGGCTGGGGGAGATGAAGCTACCTGATTTTGCCCTCATCAGTGGAGCTACTTGTGACCATAGATCATCTCATGCTTCACACTTGTGATCATTGAGATATTCCCAAATTTGTCAATAGCTGGAATGCCATTTCTTTGAAACACATACCATCTTTTACAGAACTATAAGCTTGTCCTAGAATTTATATGGTAATGCAAAGAATGGAGGATAGGAAAAACAACCTTGTAAAAAGAAAAAAGGTTAGACCTTTTACTTACTGATTATAACACACAAATGATCAACTGAGGTTTTATGATGACAGTAAGACAAGTTAATGGAGAAAGACAGCCCTTTCCCAAAGGATGCTGAGATGACTGGATGCATATGGGACCAATAACTTTAGACTCTTATGTTTTAAAATCATATAAAAATTTAACTAAGTACAAACTAAACAAGTGTAAGAATTAAAATTCTGACCCTTTAGAAGACAACATAGGGGCCATCTTCCTTACCTTCACTTAGACAAAGGTTACTTAGTCACAACCTCACATGTGCAATTAAAGAAACTAAAATGAAAACTTTTATACTTCAAAAAACACCATAAGGAAACGATAAACCACAGAATGCTAAGGCATATTTTCCAATTAGATATGAAATAACGAGTTTCTATATAGAGCATCAAAGTGCCATAATAGCACAGCAGCAGGAAGACAAGCAACTTAGCTCCGTATTGGCAAATTCATTGCATAAGCATATCCCCAAAGAGAACACACAAATGGCCCAAGCAAAAATGAAAAGATGCTTAGCATCATGATTCATTTGGGAAATGTAAATTAAAATGGGGTACACTATAGATTGACCAGAACAGTTACAAGTAGCAGATATTGCTTAACACATAGAGAAACCAGAATTCCCAAACATAACTGAGAAGGTTAAGTGAAAAACAAAAGTTACAACCACTTTGAAAAACCATTTGGCAATTTAAATTAAAAAAGAAATTTATCAAAGGGCTCACAAATTTGACTCCTAGGATTCTATTTCAAGACAAATGAAATGTATTTTTATATAAAATATTGCAGGTAAATTTTCATAAGTGATTCTCCCAAAATAGTCAAGAGCCAGAAGTGACTCAAATTTCCTTCTGTTGAAAAAAAATGAATAAATGAAAATGATATGTCATGCACTGAACAACATTTGCCAGTTTTCTGATTTGCTTATTTTCTGATTCTTTTTGCCATGATTTCATAAAATGACTCTTCTGAAACCCCTTGTCCCATCTCACCAACACAAAAGTAGAAGCAACAGAAATTTTCTTCCTTTGTTGCCACAGTGACAAAGCTGTACTAACTTACACTGCTGTCACAGCACATATCCCAGTTTGAATTTGGTGGGTGTGCCTCATTCCTCAAAATGTGCTAATCTTTCTCTGACTGCACACCAACATATCTTTATGTATTTTGTTTACATGCTTTTACATGCAAGTCAGTAGGCACTAACTCTACACAAATGAGGCAGGAATGTCTATAATTAAAAAAATTTCCACTCATCATTATCTCCACTAAGCCTTTAAATACCTGTAATTTTTCCTCTCTCCTATTTTCCACAGGAACTATAATTCATCCCCAATCTTATCTCTAAAATTCCCAATAAGTGGCTTTATTTCTCATGCACACTTGAATATTTACCTGCACCCCATCTATCTGTGTAGTCTTTCTGCCCTTCACTCTTGTGCACTGATTTCTGTCTCCCCAGTTTCTGCACTGAAGTCCTGACACCAGTATGATGGAATTTAGAGATAAAGCTTATAAGGCAAGGAGTGGCTATTTAAATAAGGTTGTAAATGTGAACTCTGATTGAAGAAGATTGGTGTCCTTATAGAAGATGAAGACACACCTGAGAAATAGATAAAAAGAAGGGCCAGGTAAACCACAGTGAACATGGCTACCTGTAATTCCATGAAATGAAAACTAGACTTGCCAGCACCTTGACTTGGGGCTCCAAGATTCCAGAACTGTGAGAAACACATTTCTGTTGTTTAAGCCACTTGGTCTGTGGTCTTTTATTATGGAACCCCTAGAAGAAGTTTTCTTTATCTGCATATTCTCTCCTAGGCTTTAGATTGGTAGTTCTCAATCTATGGGTTTATGATCTCTTTGGGGGGGGGGTCTAACAACCTTTTCACAGTGGTCACCAAGACCAACCTGCATATCAGATATTTGCATTACAACTCATAACAGTGTCAAACTTAGAGCTATGTTGTAGCAATGAAAACAATTTTATGGTTGGGGATCACCATAACATGAGGATCTGCAACAAAATGTCTGCAGCATTGGGAAGAACCACTTCATTAGATGCTTCTTGTGCTCTACAGCCCCTTGCTCCATCAACTTTTCCTAATTCCCAAGGACCCAATGCATCAAAACTATGGGGGTGTCAGGCTTTTCCTTAGATCAGGTTGAAATGGCATAGCCTTCCTCTGGTCCAAGTATGAGTATTTATTAATGATTGATCCATGTGTGCAAAAACTAGCAACTGCAGAATGTTTTCAGTCCGAGCCGGCTCCCCTACAAAGAACTATCTTGGTTAGCTAACTCTTCCCCCAGGCTGTCCATATTGAAAGTACTGAAGTTTTGGCCTTGTGTGGCACAGTTAGTGCCACTTCATCAGGGTGCACAGAACCCATCTGGCCCCAGCTCTTCTGTGCATGTGTCTGTGCACCTCTGTGTCTCTCCTTCCTTCATTGCTTTGCTTACCGTTGTCAGGTTTCCAGGACCAAATCATGCAGGACAAGGCAGATCCCTTTCTCACTTTTTTAATTCCCACAGAACCTTCTGGCAGAGACTTCCGCTTCATTTTGTTTTCCATGGTTATAGCTATTAAGTTCAGGGTGACAAGATTTAAATGTGTCCTAAGGGAGGGTGTGTTCCCTTTCCCTTTCTCCCTCATACTATCTAAATATATGCTTTTTCTTGCTTTTACCAGTTAGACTCAAGACTACCTTCTCCTGTTTTCTTTGACACCATGATTAGACTTTTAATAACTATCATGATGATTTATAATTACATTCAAGTGACTTCTTGCTGGGATTAAAGTTTGTTCATCTTTGTATTGTTCATATTTTTCAGTGAGTCTAATATAGTAGAAATTCAATACATACATTTTGAATTAAGATAAGTATGTAAATAACTGAGTGACTTAGGTAGTTGTGATCACTGTAAGTCATATCATTCTTTTCATCTAAATTCATTCCTTCAATTGGCAAGATATGCTTGTATTTAGTGTGTGTATTGGTCCATATGGATGAATCAGAGGATGGGCAAATGGAAATTCAAGTAGGCTACATCCACAATGGAAACTAAGCTGAGTTGAAATCCCTGGGATAGTTTGGATGTCTCTGCTTGGTCCTTGACCACACTGAGTAATCTGGCAATAGGTTTGTACCAGGTTATTCAGCTCTTTATATAGTTTAAGTGAGGGAACTGTAACTTTTCCTTTATACCCCATGTTTAATATGTTTTGGGGACTGGATTTCCTGGCATGCGTTTTATACACCTATGTTTACCTATAGTTCCAATTAACCCCTATATATTTATAATGTAATATCTTTCTACTCCAAAGAATAAGTCATTTATCAGCTATGCCAAACTGATGGCGCTATGTATGTGTTCACTCAGGTGCACAATCATGCCCTGTCTTAAAAAGTGCTTGTAAAATGGAGTTGCTCAGGGCATGGCACAGTTTGAAGACTGTTTTATCCAGTGTGGAGTGACAAGACAAGGGCATATGTTAAGTAACCATCCCAAAAAGCAGAAGAGAAGAAGTGCTGAAGGACAAGTGTAGCAGAAGGCTGTGTGAATTCAGAGGTAGAAGAGAGGTCCATCATTAAAAAAAAATGTCAAGGAAGACTATGGGGGATTTGGAGCTAAGCAAAGCTTGAAGGTGGGTAAGAATCAGAAGAATGGAAAGAAGAATGTAACAATAGCTGAGAAATGGAGGGAAAGAACCATGCAGGTTGGTGATGTCATTACATGGAAAACATACAAAAAAAGTGTTGGATAATAAACATCACACAAAGGATCTAGTGCATGCTGTCCCAGGGAAAGCTGAGCAAGAGCTCTGAACAGACAAAGCAGCTGTCTTTTTATCTTCTGTGACTTTTTTTTCTTTTCTTTTTTGGCACTTGTTAAATTAATTTTATTTAGAAATCATGTCTTTGAAGACACAATCTAGTTAAGCTGCATGTATCATTTTTCTGGGAAAGTTTTTTTTTTTATTTTACATATCTATCCCAGTTCCTTTTCCCTGGATCCCTACCCCTTTCCTCTTTTTCTCCTACCTCCCTCCTTCCCTCCCTTTTTCCTTCTTTCCCACCCTCCCATGCCCCCTGACCACCCTCCCCTCCCTTTCTCCCCCCCCCACATGTAGGGTGATGATATCCAAGAGGGGTCATCTAAATCTGTCAAGTCATTTGGAGTAGGGACTAGGCCTTCTCTCCTGTCTATAGGTTAAGGGAGCATCTCTCCTTGGGGGAAGTGCCCCCAAAGTCCTTTTGTGCACCAGGAAAATATCCTGGTTCCACTGTCCGAGGTCCCTTAGACTGCTCAGGCTTTCTAGATGAGACTCATGTTCAGGGAGGTCTGAGTCAGTTCCATGCTAGATTCCCAACTATCAGTCTGGGGGCCCATAGGCTCCTCCTTGTTCAGGTCAGCTGTCTCTATGTGTTTCTGTAGCCTGGTCTTGTCCTCCCTCTCTGCATCTGGATTCCAGTTCAGCTCAGTGTTTAGCTGTGGGTGTCTGCTTTTGTTTCCATCAGCTACAAGATGAAGGGTCCATGATGGTGGATAAGTTAGTCATCATTCTCATTATCAGGGAAGGGCATTTATGGTAGCCTTTCTATGGTTGCTCAAAATATTAGTTGGGGTCAGTCTTGTAGGTCTCTGGACATTTCTCTAGATTCAGTTTTCTCTTCAAACCTATAATGGTTCCCTTTTTATTCTCTCTCTCTCTCTCTCCTTTTGTCTATTTCTCCTGACTTAAATTTCCTAGTCCCACGTGCTTTCCTCTCCTCCCCTTCTCTTTCTCCTAGTTCCCTCTCCATTTACTGCCCCCCCATCAATATACTCAGAAGATCTTGTCCCTTCCCCTTTCTGTGAGGGACCTTATATGAATCTCTTAGCATTCTCCTTGTATCCTAGTTTCTCTGGCGGTGTGAATTATAGGCTGGTGATCATTTGCTCTAGGTCTAAAATCTATATATGAGTGAGTACATATCATATTTGTCTTTTTGTGATTGGGTTACCTCATTCAGGATGGTTTCTTCAAGTTCCATCTAGTTGCCTGAGAATTTCAAGATTCCATTGCTTTTTTCGCAGAGAAGTATTCCATTGTGTAAATATGCCACATCTTTATCCATTCTTTAATTGAGGGGCATCTAGATTGCTTCCAGGTTTTGGCTATTACAAATAATGCTGCTACATAGTTGTGAAAGACCAAAAAGTGAAGTTAAATGAAGGACGGTCTGACCTGGAAAGCTAACCAATATCTGTTCCTTGGAATTTGCTAGCTTCCTCTCACCAGGCCCTGAGATGACAAGAATTCACACTGCCCCTCCTTTCTGCCCCTCCTTTCCTGTGAGTCAGCAGGTAGTGAATAGAGTCCACAGGAAACAAAGAGATAACTGCAACTCTGGTTTGCCCAGACAAAATTAATTAGCACACCCTGAGGCCTTAAGGTCTGTTGACCCTAATAGCAGACCATCAGGCCTCCAAGGGTCACCTACTCAATGAACAGAGAGAGGGTCCCACCTCCTCCCTGAGCTTGTGGGTTTACCTTTAAAAACACCTGGGCCCAGGGGAGGGGGCTTCTCTGTAGCCTGCGTGCTGGAGGAGCCCGTTTGCGCAAACGTTTCCTGTTCATTAAAGCCTCTTGCATTTTGGAGCAACTGGACTGGACATTGAGTTCTTGGGGTATCGACCGAACCTGGAAGACTCCTCATTCTGAGGGTCTTACAGTTGAACACATGTCTTTGTTGAATGGATATGGATCATTTGGGTATATGCCTAAGAGGGGGATTGCTGGGTCCTGTGGTAAACTGATTGCCATTTTCCTGAGGAACTGCCATACTGGTCTCCAAAATGGCTGTATGAGTTTGCACTCCCACCAGCAGTGGAGGAGTGTTCCCCTTTCTCCACATCTCTCCAGCATAAGTTGTCATTGGTGTTTCTAATTGTAGCCATTCTGGAAGGAGTAAGATGGTGTCTCAGAGTTGTTTTGATTTTCATTTCCCTGATAGCTAAGGATGTTGAGCACTTTCTTAAGTGTCTTTCAGCTCTTTTGATTTCCTCTATTGAGAGTTCTCTATCAATTTCTGTAGCCCATTTTTAAAATAGGGTTATTTGGTGTTTTGTTGACTAGTTTCTTGAGTTCTTTGTATATTTTGGAGATCATCCATCTGCCAGATCTAGGATTAGTGAAGATTGTTTCCGAGTCTGTGGGCTGCTGTTTGGTCTTGTCAACTGTGTCCTTTGCCTTACAGAAGCTTCTCAGTTTGAAGAGGTCCCTTTTATTAATTGTTTATCTCACTGTCTGTGTTACTGGAGTTATGTTCAGGAAGCTGTCTCCTGTACCAATTTGTTAAAAGGTACATCCCACTTTCTCTTTTGAAAGTTTCAGTGTGTCTGGATTTGTGTTGAGGTCTTTGATCCATTTGGATTTGAGTTTTGTGCATGGTGATAGACATGGGTCTGTCTGCAGTCTTCTACACACCATCATCAAGTTGTGTCAACACCATTTGTTGAAGATGATTTCCTCCTCGCATTGTATACTTTTTAGCTGTTTTGTCAAAAATCAGGTGTTTGTAGGTGAGTGAGTTAGTGTCAGGATTTTCGATTCGATTCCATTGGTCTATCTGTCTATTTGTGTGCCAATACCAGGCTGTTTTCAGGACTACAGCTCTGTAGTAGAGCTTAAAGTCGGGGATGGTGATGCCTCCTGAAGATACTTTATTGTACAGGATTGTTTTGGCTATCCTGGGTCTTTTGTTTTTCTGTATAAAGTTGAGTGTTATCCTTTCAAGGTCAGTGAAGAATTGTGGTGGGATTTTAATGGAGATTGCAGTGAATTTGTAGATTGCTTTTGGCAAGATTGCCATTTATCCTACCTATTCAAGAGCATGGGAGATCTTTCCATTTTCTGGTATCTTCTTTCATTTCTTTCTTTAAAGACAGAAAGTTCTTGCTATAGAGGTCTTTTACTTGTTTGGTAAGCATTACCCCAAGATACTTTATGTTGTTTTTTTTTGGCTATTGTAAAGGGTGATATTCCTCTGATTTCTTTCTCAGTGCCTTGATCATCTGTATATAGTAGGGCTACTGATTTTTTTTTTGAGTTTATTTTGTATCCTTCTAGTTTGCTGAGGATTATGTCAGCTGTAGGAGTTCTCTGGTAGAGTTTTTTGGGTTGCTTATGTAAATTATAATATGATCTGCAAATAGTGAAAGTTTGACTTCTTCTTTTCCAATTTTTATCCCCTTTATCTCCTTTTGTTGTCTTATTGCTTTAGCTAGAACTTCTAGTAGAATATTGAAGATATATGGAAAGAGGGCAGCATTGTCTTGTTCCTGATTTTAGAGGAATCACCTTAAGCTTCTCTCCATTCAGTTTGATGTTGGCTATTGCTTTGCTGTATATTGCTCTTATAATGTTTAGGTATGTTCCTGTTATCCTTGACCTCTCCAAGACCTTTATCATGAAAGGGTGTTGAATTTTGTCAAAGGCTTTTTCAGCCTCTAGTGAGAGGATCATGTGGTGTTTCTTTTTCAGTTTGTTTATATGGTGGATCACATTGATAGATTTTCATATGTTAAACCATCCTTGCAACCCAGGGATGAACCCTACTTGGTCATGGTTGATGATTTCTCTGATGTATTCTTGGATTTAGTTTGCTAGTATTTTATTGAGTATTTTTGCATCATTGTTGATGAGGGATATTGATCTGTAGTTTTCTTTCTTAGTTGTGTTTTTGTGTGGCTTGGGTACCAAAGTGATTGTGGCCTCGGTGAAAGAGTTTGGTAATGAACCTTCTGTTTCTATTCTGTGGAACAATGTGTGGAGTATTGGTATCAACTCTTCTCTGAATTTCTGGTAGAATTCTGCAATGAAGCCATCTGCCCTTGGGCTTTTTTTGGTTGGGAGGCTTTTGATGACTGCTTTGATTTCATTAGGGGTTATAGGTCTATTTATGTTGCTTATCTGTTCTTGATTTAATTTTGGTAAGTTATAGTTATTCAGAAATTTGTCCATTTCCTTTGAATTTTCAAATTTTGTGGAGTACAGGTTTTCAAAGTATGACCTGAAAATTCTCTGGATGTCTTCAGTGTCCGTTGTTATGTCCCCCTTTTCATTTCTGATTTTGTTAATTTGCATGTTCTCTCTCTGCTTTTTGGTTAGTTTGGATAAAGGTTTGTCTATTTTGTTGATTTTCTCGAAAAACCAACTCTTTGTTGTATTGGTTATTTTGTATTGTTTTCTTGGTTTCTACTTTACTGATTTCAGCCCTCAAATTGATTATTTCTTGGCATCTGCTCCTCCAGGGTGAGTTTGCTTCTTTTTGTTCTAAGGCTTTCAGTTGTGCTGTTAATTCTCTAATGTGACTACCCTCTGTTTTCTTCATATGGACACTTAGTGCAATGAACTTTCCTTGTATCACTGCTTTCAAAGTGTCCCATAAGTTCGGGTATGTTGTGTCTTCATTCTAGCTGAATTCTAGAAAATCTTTAATTTCTTTCTTTGACCCAGGAATTGTGCAATTGCACATTGTCCAGTTTTCATGAGTTTGTAGAGTTTCTGTAATTTATGTTGCTGTTGAATTCCAACTTTAAAGCCTCATTGTTTGATAAGATACAGGGAGCTATTCTAATATTTTTGTATCTGTTGAAGTTATGTTGCCTGTATGTGGTCAATTTTAGAGAAGGTTCCATATGGAGCATAGAAGAAAGTATATTCTTTTGTGTTTGGATGGAATGTTCTATAGATGTCTGTTACACCCAATTGAGACATAAATTCTGTTAGTTCCTTTGTTTCTTTTTTAAGTTTCTGACTGGTGGTCCTGTCTAGCAATGAGAGTGGGGTATTGAAGTCTCCCACTATGAGTGTGTGAGGTTTTATGTGAGCTTTGCATTTTAGTAGCATTTCTTATATGAATATGGGTGCCTTTGTATTTGGGGCATAGGTGTTCAGAATTGAGACTTTGTGCTGGTAGATTTCTCCTGTGATTAATCTGAAATGACCGTCTTCATCTCTTTTGATTGATTTTGGTTTGAAATCTAACTTGTTAGATATTAGGATAGCCACACCTGCTTGCTTCTTGGGTCCTTTTGATTGGCAGTTCTTTTCCTAACTCTTTACCCTAAGGTAATGTCTATCTTTGAAACTTAGATGTGTTTCTTGTATGCAGCAGAAGGATGGATTCTGTCTTTGTATCCATTCTGTTAGCCTGTGTCTTTTTATAGGCGAGTTAAGACCATTAATGTTGAGGGAAAGTAAGGATCATTGATTGTCAATTTTTGTTTGTTTTAGATTTGTTGTTGTTGGTGGTAATGTGAATATATTTGCCCTGTTTTACCATTGGGTTCTGGTGAAGTGGGATTATCTATTGCCTATGTCTTTGTGAGTGTAGTTAACTTCCTTGGGTGGGAGTTTTCCTTCCAGAACTTTCTGCAGGGCTGGATTTATAGGTACGTATTGTGAAAATCTGGCTTTGTCATTAAATAGCTTGTTTATTATTATTATGTGTCGAGGGGTCTTTTTACTTTGGTCCAGTCTATTTGGTATTCGGTATTCATAGGCATATCCTTCTTCAAATTGGAAAGTTATCTTCAATGATTTTGTTGAATATGTTTTCGGCACCTTTGAGCTGGGCTTCCTCACCTTCCTCTATGCCTATTATTCTTAGGTTTGGCCTTTTCACGTTGTCCCACATTTCGTGGATGTTTTCTGTTAAGGATTTGTTGGATTTATGATTTTCTTTGGTCGATGAATGTATTTCCTCTACTTTATCTTCAGCGCCTGAGAATCTCTCTTCCATCTCTTGTATTTTGTTGGTTATGCTTGCATCTGTAGTTCTGATTGTTTGCCCGGTTTTTCTCTTTCCAGCATTCCTTCAGTTTGTGTTTTCTTTGTTGTCTCTGTTTCAGTTTTCAAGTCTTGAACTTGGTTTCCTTCACCTGTTTAATTGTTTTTTTTTTCTTGGCTTTCCATACTTTCTTTAAGAGATTTGTTCATTTCTTCCCTTTTTTGTTTGTTTTTTCTTCCACTTCTTTAAGGGATTGTCTCACATAGTCTTTGAGGGCCTCTATTATTTTTATGAATATATTTTTTAGTTGTTCTCTTCTGCTTCATTTGCTTTGGGGTGCTCAGGTCTAATTGGTGTAGATTCCCTAGATTCTGGTGGTGTCATGCTTGTCTTTCTATTGTTCAGTGTTTTCTTGTATTGCAGTCTTTCCATCGCTTCTTCCAGTGGGTGCAGGTTGGGTCTTTCTCTCTCTTTGCTACTCCTCAGATGGGCTTAGGTGGGTCAGAAGTTCGATGTCTGTAGTTCTGGGTGTTCCAAATTCTCTAGGAGGTCTCTCCTCAGGCAGGGGCCTGGCAATAGGGGTGAAAGATCAGGCTCCAGCAGAGGCCTGGTAGTGGGGGGGGGGTTCTAGTGCTCAACCAGATGGATGGGACAGTGGGCTAGGTATGGCATAGGTTGGGGGGAGAGCAGGCTCTTCTGGGGGGGTGGTTGTGTACCAGAGCACCAGGAGTGCTCTCGATAGGGACAGGACATAAGGGGGAATGAGATTCGGGGCCAATCCAGGGAGTTCCAAGAGAAGGGTGTGTGTGTGGGGGGAATTCAACCCCAACTGGTCCCAGCCTCACCTCCAGTAGAATCCCAGCGATGCGGGGGAGGGTGAAAGATCCAGCAGGCAGGGACTCAGCATGGTCCCTGAGGGAAAGGTGGATCTGAGACTTTTCTTATAAACAATTACCCTCATTGCTATTTTTGTTTTTATTTTAATTGACCTAATTTTTATGACTGAACTCCAACTTCTTGTATAAAGAAAGTAGAGAGATAAATTTCATTAGTGATATCAAGTCTTCTTTTCCCAGTCTCTTGAGAGGAGATGAGTTAGTGTTAGTGAGAGATCTTAACAGATAGCTCAGAGGTACTCATAATCTGTATCCCAGTGGATGGCTTTCAAGGATGAATACATTTACAAGCTCAAAAATCTGGGCATCTGAGGAGGCCCCACTTTAATGGTAAACTTGAAGGTACTTTGTCCAAAAACATGTGGCAAGTTAGAGTTCACATCAAGACAGTAATTTTGATGCTTGAATACAAGCAAATTTCTGAAGGCCATGTAACATCTTGACAGAGATGGGCTATTGGGCTGGTTGCAGAAAAATGGTGGCTATTTTATGTTGACTTTGATAAGGGAGTTGTGTCTGACCACTTAGGGATGTTTAGTATCTTAGACTATGAGATTGACTTGGGCTGCTAACAGAGCTTCAAGTAAGGGTTAGTAATGGTGGTGCTGGGTTAAGGAGGAGAGGCTCTCTCTGGGTGAGTGTGTACATAGTAATAATTATCTGGAGTTTAGAGAGAATGTCTTGTACCATAAGCAGACCTTGGGGATAATAAAAAAGAAGTAAGCAAAAAAATTTGTGTATCTAAAAACAAGGATAGTGGCTGTTTTTCTGAGGTTTGGAAATAATGTCAACTTCCACAACAGAAATGGACATTTGGACCATCTATCTTAAATATGCAATTAAAACCAAATGGACAGTTCTTATACCTAAAAATAGTGAAATAGTCTTGCCTGCAGCTGTGATGGTTTCCATGGATTCAGTGTTAGTGATGGTTATGGTGGTAGGGACTTCTGAATGTGGACATTGCCAACTGTCAGAACTCTGTAGTCCAAATTAGGATTTGGAAAAGCTGGACATCAGGGGCTTGAGGACAACTCAACTTCCAGTGTTCCTCAGCTACACACAAGGCAGGTGTCAGTGGTACTCACACATGGAGGTGTATGCAGGCTCAGGGTCTTTGTTGGTCACACTTGAAACCAGGCACAGTGGTGCTCTCTTGGAAGATGGTTCTCTAGTAGCAAGCAATTGGAATTTGGCTTGTTGCTTAGTCTCTTTCTCAGCATTATTAAAACTCTATGTAGGCACCACTGGTCTTGGGTTCTCCATGTTTAGTGAGTTCTGTAGGTGTTGTCTTCAGCAATGCAGCCTTTCTATCAGTTTGTAGAGAGCAACCTTTAGTCTTGGCAACATCCTGGGTTGTTTTGAAGATACCTCTGGGACTCCTTTGGCCAACAACTTAATTAGATGTAACCCAGTCCTAGTACTGGAAGCTTCATTTGGTGACAGATGTCCAGGTGGGGATCTTTCTCCATTATTGTTTTTGTTCTTTTGTTTTTTGAGACAGGGTTTCTCTGTGAAGCTTTGGAGCCAGTCCTAGCTCTGTAGACCAGGCTGGCCTCAAACTCAGAGATCCACCTGCCCCTGCCTCCTGAGTGCTGGAATTAAAGGTGTGAGCCACCAATGCCTGGCTGTCTCCTCTATTATTTGATGATTTCATTTAGATTGCCTTTATATACACTCTTCTACTGTATAAAGTTTCCATAAAAACCCCTCAAATGACCCTAAATTTTAGCTGTCTCTTCCTGTGTCCCAGCTGATTTCCTTCTCCCTTCCCCCTTTCCATTTAACCCTCCCATTCCAACTTTGCCTCATTCACCCATCATTATCTGTTCTATGTCCTTTTCCTAACAAGATCTGTCTGCATCCTTTAGTCCCTTTCTCTACATCTAACCTCTGTGCTTATCATTGACTTAAAACCTAATATTCACATAAGCATGGATATTAAAAACTGCAATGCACTCTTGGTGGATTTTTCCTATGATGACTATGTTGTGACCTTTACTATCTCCTTGATTAATTTTGGTTGAAATCTATTTTGTCAGATATTAAAATGGCTATGCCAGCTTTCTTCTTAGGTTCATTTGCCTGGAGTATCTTTTCCTATCTTTTTAGCCTGGATGTCTATTCTTTTATAATTAAGTGATTAAATTTTATTTTTGGCTTTTCTAGACAAGGCTTTTCTTCAGAGCCCTGGCTGTCCTGGAACTTGCTCTGAAATTCAGGATGGCCTTGAACCTAGAAATATGACTGTCTCTGCCTCCAAAGTTCTAGGCTTAAAGGTGTGCATCATCACTGCCCACCAAATGTCTCTTCTTGATGTGTAGGTATGCTTCTTGGAGGCAGTAGAAGGATGAGTCCCATTTATGCATCCGTTCTGTGTCTTTTTATTGGGAAATTGAGACCACTGGCATTGAGAGTTATCAGTGAGCATTGTTTTTTTATTCCTGTTATTTTGGTATTATGGTGTGTGTGTGTGTGTGTGTGTGTGTGTGTTTCCCCTCTTTTGATTTGATGGTCTGGGATTATTTATTTCTTACATTTTCTTAGGTGTGGTTAACCTCTTTAGGTTGGAGTTTTCTTTCTAGCACCTTCTGTAGGGCTGGATTTGCAGATAGATACTACTTAAATTTGATTTTATCACAGACTGTCTTATTTTCTCCTTCTATTGTGATTGAAATTTTTTCTAGGTACTGTAGTCTGGGCTGGCATCTGTGGTCTCTCAGAGTCTGCAGCACATTTGTCAAAGCTCTTCTTGCTTTTAGGGTTATCATTGAAAAGTCATCTATTGTTATAGTATGTTTGCCTTTTTATGCTATTTTGTGTGGCAATATATTGTTTATGACTTATTAAAGCCACTGGAGATCAAAATAGCAAAGCAGCTTCACTAGTTAGCTATAGAAGCTAGGTAATGGCACACACCTTTAATCTAGGAACTCAGGATTAAGAGGTAGATGGATCTCTGTGTATACAAGGCCACCCACATATACACAAGATTGATGCATTCCCAAAGAGAAAGAGCTCATATAAAGACGATCTCAGCCCTTGGGATCACATGCCTTTAATCCCAGCACTAGGCAGGTATTAAAAGCAAAGGGTATCATGTGGATATTTAGTCTTTAGCCACATAGCAGTCTGAGGGAATCTGAGGAACAGTGAAGTTGGGAGCAGTTTGAGGATCACTCCTTTGGTCTGAGTTGAGGTAGAGGGAAGAGCTAGTAGCTGACTGTTTTGCTTTCCTGATCTTCACCTTGAAGCTTGAACCCCAATATCTGTCTCTGGTTCTTTTATTTTTTTATGCTGCAACTTTGCCTTTTTTTTCCTTTAAGCTTTTAATATTCTTTACTATGTAGGTTTAATGTTTTGATAATTATGAGCAGAGGAGATTTTCTTTGTTGGTATAGTCTCTGTGGTGTTTCTTATGCTTCTTGTACCTTGATAGGCGTCTGGTTCTGTAGGTTAGGGAAATTTTCTTCTATGACTTTGCTGAAAATATTCCTGAGCTTTTGACCTGAGTTTCCCTTCCTTTCTCTACCTGTTGTTCTTAGATTTGGTCTTCTCAAAGTGTCTTAGATTTTCTGTACATTTTGTACCAGGATTTTTATATATTTAACATTTTCTTTACTGAGGTATTAATTTCTTCAATGCCTGAGGTTCTCTCTTCATCTCTTGTATTCCACTGGTGAGGATTGCCTCAGGAGTTCTTAAAATTTTCATTTCCATATTCCCCTAGTTTGGGTTTTCTTTATTGACTTTATTTCTACTTACAGGTCATTAACTGTTTTTATTCATTTCCTTCCACTATTGGTGTTTTCTCATGTTTCTTTAAGGCATTTATTCATTAGCTGAGATATAAGCAGACTGTACAGATGGTTGAGGAAACTGTGAGATAGTGAGGACTTTCACTCAGCCATAAGGTACAGAAAGAATCACATTTCTGCTACTGAGTTCTCTTAAGTTGCACAAGTTGTCTATGCCCAAGGTCCTCTAAAATATGACTGGTAATACCATGTATCTTGGGCTGTTGTGATGCCTAGGCATTCATTTTTTTATTTTTTTATTTAATTTTATATAACAAAGTCCAATTAAATGAAAACAAACATTTATACACAATATTTGGGAATTTGGGCATCGTTCTTTCCAAACTACTTCCTGCTGGTAAGGGGCGCTGTCTTGGGGGATTCGAAGAAGATTCAGATATCCTAGCTGTAGTCTGTAGGGCTGTTTTGTCCAGCTGTTTAGAATGTAGGATCGTAGGCATTCATTTTTATTCCTAAAACTCATATTTATAAAGCTGTGTTGTGGTTCAAATGTGAAATGTCCGTCACAGACTCATGTGTTTGAACACTTGGTTCTTTCTTGGTGACACTGTTTGGGAAGGTTATGGAACTGTCTAGCCCTTTCCAAGAATCAAAAGACCCACTAAATTACCAAATGGCATGATATCTGAGCCCTCAGCTTGGGTACACTAAGGTGAGAACACCCCTGTAACTTCCAGCCCACTTATGCCGAACTTGGTTTGGCCTTGAGGATCTGCACTCCAGAGAGACCAGAACCTTGCTTTCCTGCTTCTCCCTTGCCTGCATACCTCAGTACCCACACCAGCTGTTACTCCCACCACCCACACTCCAACATCCCCTGTCTTCCCAACACCCCCTCCAGCATCCCTAGGTGGCACCTGTCACCAAGGGAGTACTTTAAGGTATTATGATCTGGTCCAGCTTGTTCTCTCTCTGCTTCCTGAGTGTGAATGCAATGTGATCAATTAGCTTCCCTGCCTTCCCTGATGTTGCCACATCCTCCTTGCCATTATGGACATTTTTCTTGTGGAACTATAAGCCAAAATGAACCCTTTCTCTTTTTACTTTTTTCCCCAGAGTATTTTTACTATATCAACAGAGAAGAAACTCATACTATCTAATAGGAAACACATTTTAGGATCTTAAGAAAAAGAGTTGACACTGGCACATAGGAAGAGAAGGTCAGAAGAAGGAATATCCTGAATTGTTTAGCTAACCTGTAAATGGCTGTAAATTGCAACAGGAGAGAGAGCCCTGAGCTATTCTTTAACTGTCTGTGAGACTACAAGCCTGTACATTGGAATGTTCTGCTGAACATTCTGTTTATTTCTTTAAGAGGCAGTAATTTTCTGCCTGGGAGATCTGAGGTTATGAGGATGGTGATCCTCAACAGTACTAGGCATGGCATGACTCATTGTGACACTGGTGTGAGTGAACTATTCTTACCAGGCTGCTGTATATGAGACACTGACTTCTAGACTAAAGACCTTTAGACTAATATTCAAATATTCTCTACCTGTAATTGCATTGATTTTTACTATGATTCTACCTTACCCCTAAAAAGGAGTTAAGACTATTGTACGTTAATAGATTAGTATGAAAAGGGTTATTATTTTAAAGAGATTTTGGTATTTTAACCTGTGGATGCTGACATGTGGAATAACATTTAATTAGTAAAGAAAAACGGTGTGGTTAAGGAAATGCAGGCATCTGGGAAATACATTTGGTATTTCAGTGCTATACTGATTTGTATGTGAGCCTCAGTATATCATTTATTTCTCTGGCTTAATTTGTTGATTTGTAAAATGAACTATTGTGTCATAAAATTTGAAATATGTCAGTGTATCTGTCTGAACATGATGTAATAAAACTTAAATTCAACAGAAAGCAAATCTATAGTGATTAAACCAGTCTGAACCTGATTGAACTGGCTTGAACAGGATAAAACCAGTCTGAACCAGATAGAACCAGATTAAACTGGTCTGAATCAGTCGCAAACTGATCAAACCAGTCTGAACCGGATTGAACCGGTTTAAACTGGTCTGAACCAATATGAACTAGATCCTACTGGTCTGAACTGGATCAAACAGGTCTGTATCGGTCTGAACCGGATAGGAGCAGTCTGAACTCAATCGAACCTGTCTAAACCTGTCTGAACTGGATTTTTAAAATATATAAATTGAATTAATCCAGCAGTATTTCTTTTAACAGTTATTTCCTCAGCAGTCAAACAATTTAAAGATAACAGCACAGCATATATTATCCAAAGTTCCTCTGTGCTTTCCATCTTTACATGGCTTTTTTTATTCCTCTATTTCTTCTACTTCTATTTTTTAATTTTTTGAGAGAGGGGTTTCTCTGTGTAATTTTTTTCTGTCCTAGAATTAACTCTGTATACCAGGTTTACTTTGCAATCACAGAGATCTGCTTGCCTCTGTCTCCCGAGTACTGGAATTAAAGGTGTGTGCCATCACACCCAGTTACTCTATTTCTTTTTTCTTTTTTTGGCCTTTACAAACATGTTTTATTTATTGTTTAGAGTAAAACTTCTAATCATTTCACTCTGCTGTCCTGTATCAAATATTAGACCACGGGGAAATACTTAGATTAGTAGAAGTGGGTTAATAATTAAGATAGAGCTAGCCGATAAGAAACAAGTAACTGGCCTACAGCTTTATATCTAAAACAGATTCTCAGTGTATTATTGGGGGCTGGTGTGGCAGTGGGACAAGACTGTCAGGAAAAACTTACTTGTAACATCTTCCCTGGGGAGTAGATGGGGGATGAAATGGGGGGAATCTGTGGCGGGCATGGGAGGATGGGAGGTAGTGGGAACTGCAATCAATATGTAAAATAAGAAAAAAATTAAATAAAAATTATAAAAACGTAAAAAAAGAAAAAGAGTTGAAAATTTTATTTAAGCTAATTTTACTGTATTTTTTTATAAAATAATTTTATAAAAGAGTTCAAGATATTATATAGAAAATACACACTAAGTTAATATATACACTTCATAAAAATAGAATACATCTTGACAATTGCTTACAGAGTCTGTTACCACCATATACAGTGTTTTGACGTTTAACATGTTAACTTGAACATATATGATTACAAATAATCAAGAAATCTGTTCTATTAATATGTCTTAAGATAAAAAATGTGGAATGTAAAAGTTATAGAGCTGATAAAAGGTTGTATTGATATGTCAGAGACCCATACTATGGGTGATTGTCTAAAGGGAAAGTAACTTTCCAAAAGCATAGCAAGAGATTCACAATGATTTCATATCTCGAGTATTTAATCATGGTAAACTCCATGTAGGATCAAACAAACTTCTATCTGTAATTTCAGAAATAGTGCTGTTTCTTTCTTTAACCTTAAAATTGAAAAACAAAACTTGAAAGGAGATGTATAAATCTTAAATCAATATTTTAAAAATCTTATATTATGCCATTGGCTTTTATCAAAACACATAATAACTGGTTTTACCATTCTAAGAATAGCCAAATGCTCAAAAATCTCCTTGAATTAGTTTTTTATATTGTTTTCAAGAAAATGATCTCAGCAACTATGCTACTATACAACATCAGTGATGTGTCCTGTTAGCTGATCAGAATAATCTTTGGGAGGTAACTGCTCCAGTGTAATAAATAAAGAAAATAACAAAGGACTCTACTAGACCTTACTGAAAGATATGACCATAGTGGGAATATACAGATGCCTCAACAGTACTGGGAATACACGGATAACAGAGTGCAGCACCATTTTCAAGTTGCCAAGATTGCAACTATTCAAGAGATAGTAAACTGTAGGGGTCCTTGATTCTCATGCTTAATGCAATTTAAATATTTGGACTAGGGTCTGGAGTACTTCCTAGTATGGATAGGCAGACACAGATATATAAACTATGAATGTGGTCTGATACTCAATGGTCCCATTGGCACTGTAGGATAAAGCGCGAACCTTCATGCGATAGGTCTCTGCCTCTCGTAGTGGACGTGTAGTGTACACTACTCCTTTCAGATTTTCATCCCTTAAGGCAAAAGGAACAGCAGGTTCCTCATCTACCATGAGGAAAGTTGTCCTGGGATGCATCACTCCATCCTGTGTGTACGCAACCAGTCGGATTAAATCTTGACTGGCAGCTATTCCAAATGGGAGAGAGACAAGTTTATATTCCAAGGCATATGGGCTCAAGGTACATTCCAAGTCATTGGGTGGGCAGTTCTTAAGGCAGAACCTAAAGTTAGAAAATAAATGAGAGGCACATGGTTATATACCTTGGAGGAGGGTAAGACATGACACAGGCGATCACAGTCCATGGTGACTCTTAGTAATTTGTTTACTTACAACCGGTGGCTCTTCCATGTCCTAGATCACTAGCTCCAAAGAAATTTGAGGTAGCTAAGAGGATAACCTGTGCTATAGTCAAGTAACAATACCCCTGCTTCATTAAAACCAGAAGAGCTGGAGTTCCTGAAGTAAGCAAGAATAGTTTAATTTTTT
The DNA here is from genome assembly GCF_943737965.1 of Phodopus roborovskii. Taxonomy (NCBI): domain Eukaryota; kingdom Metazoa; phylum Chordata; class Mammalia; order Rodentia; family Cricetidae; genus Phodopus; species Phodopus roborovskii. The sequence continues at coordinate 22,735,001 of NW_026126433.1, forward strand.
TTTTTTGATGGGGCGCTGCAATCAGATTAGGGCCTTGTGCATACTAAATTCATGCTGTACCCCAGGTCCAACATAGTCTCAAGAGCACTGGCCTTAAAATAAAAAGTCAGTTTTACAAACAAAAGTGTCGGATGTTCTTGGAAACAAGTGCTTCTTAGAGAGAAGATGATAAATCACATTATAACATTCATTCTAGTGCTGGTTGAAAGTTGAAATAGAATATTTAGTTACTTTTATTTTTCTCCAATCAATTAAAGGTCACTTAGGATTCCTGGGGAGGGGCAGTGGCTTCCTTTTTAAACTTTTGTTGTATATAATTTTACATTAAAAATAGTTTTCCCCCTTAAGAACCTATGCTGAGTCATAATGACATATAACTTACTATTATTATTATTATTTTAGAAATCTACAGAGGAAAATACCCACAAAGGACTATTTTATATAAACAGATTCTTTAGTCATGTATTTTTTAGATATGTTGTAAATCTTAATATCTTTAATCCTTTCTTTCCTTTTTCCATTTCTGTGATATTACTCACAAACAGTTTTATAGAGGGTTCTGGGCAATACACACTCAGCTATGCTATAGTAACTTGAGGTGTTACTAGGAGGAAAACAAAGAGAATGCTCCAGTGAGCATTTGTCAATGAGAAGGGACCAGCTAAGATGAACATTATCCATTATTTTCAAGCATCCCAATTACCTTGGTATCTGAACAACATGGGGAAAAATTAGAACAGTTTATCTACACTGTCAGACACTAGGAAATGTAAGGAAGACATCATTGATGGTCTGACTATTGACTTATCCTTGTTTCTCTCCTTCTCTTGCTGCATAGTAAGTCACCCTAGCAACAGAAAGGGTACTTCTTGGATCAGTCTACCTGTTTGACAGTACTTACCAGCTTGAGGCAGTGCAAATGGAAATGGGGAATTCTCAAAAGAAAGCCAGACTCTGAACCCCAAACCCCAGAAAAATTTACTGTGTGTGAGATCCCTGAACTCCACATTGTGACTCCACGGTGGAAAGCCTTATCCTGGAAGTCTTAGCAGTCACAAATGATAGTTTGGTTTGCAGTGGAAGCCACCTAATGAGTTCATGTCTTTTTCTTTCTTTCTTTTTTTTTTTTTTTTTTTTGAGACAGGGTTTCTCTGTATTGCTTTGGAGTCTGTCCTGGAACTAGCTGGCCTCAAACTCACTGAGATCCGCCTGCCTCTGCATCCCGAGTGCTGGGATTAAAGGTGTGTGCTAACCAACTCCCAGCTATGAGTTCATGTCTTTTTCATTTATAGAAGGAACCCATGGTCAGCCTGCATCCCCTCATGGTTACTGATTTACTATGAGTTAAACATGACTGTAGGCAAGGCTTATGTTGATCAAAGAGAGGGTTTCTAGAAGCACGTCTGGGATAAAAAGGTGAAACATACCCCAAAACAGGATCCCGTTGATAGTTGGGTGGACAGGGTGTATCAATGCACTGGTAGCTTCCTCTCATGTTGAAACACATGCGATTTGGCCCACAGCGCACATTCTGCTCCAGACACTCATCCACATCTAGGGACCACACAAGGATACAGGGCATCATTAGTTGGGGGTCAATAAGGGCTATCATAGCAGTCAGTATTTCACTGGAATATAGGGGTAGCACTCATGCCATAGTACCCTAATGAACTTATTTGTCACAAACAAGGATTCCCTGTCTATTTGTTTCCCTGATTGCTCAGAGGACATGTTTCTTTGATAAAATGAAAAGTCAAAAGAAAAACAAGAGCTGAAAAAGTAAAGGGCAGCTTTTAAGAGCATCTGTGTCTCTTCTACATGAAAAGCAGAATGTATGTGAGTTTGTCAAGCAAATAATATTTTAAATGCATGATGACCAAGCCAAAAAAGGGAGGGGGCATGTGAATACTTTGCAAAGTGAAGAATCTTTCTTTTTAGAGTATGAACAGTCCTTGTGCTATAAGCTCAAATTGAAGGGAGGGAATGAGGACAGTAAAAATTAACAGATTGATGCTGTAAACTCATGAGACACTGTTAGGTAAGTCAGATCATGAAGAGAGATAAATTGTAAAAAGAAAACCCTAATATCAAATAAATGGCCCCTGTCATCTAAGTTTTATCAAACTGTGCAGAATTGACCTGTTCTGACAGTGGGGTACACCTCCAGCAGTGTGGCAGGCGGATGCTTCCTGGAGCAACAGCAAAAAAGAGAACAGAAATGTGCAAGTAAAGACATTTTTTTTTCTTGTGGTTTCCACACTGAGTTATTAAATGGAAACACTGATGTAATAAAAAAATTAAAGTAACACAGAACTGAAGGAAACTTTCAAGTTTTCTGAAAACATTTTTTCCCCATAATTCTTAATTCTGGGCTTGTAGTTGAGCATTGGAGGGAAAGAGGTATGTGACCCGGGATGGAGAGAGATTTCTGAATGAGTGTCCACAAAGTCCAGTAAATTCTTGGAGGTATTGTTAAGATCTTAAAGTTATTATTTTATTTAATCTTCTCACTATGGCAAGTTGCATCTGCCCAGTGGTACAGGAGGATTTCTACCAGTATGAAGGCAGGAAAGAATTTCAGGTCATCAATTTCTACATCATTAGTTCCCATAAGTTCACCTTCCCCACATCAATTTGCCTGAGAACTTCATGGCCTGGGGGGTTTCTTCATTTACCTCCCAGAGAAAGGCTGCATGAATCCTAGAGCAAAAATATGAGTATGCTATATAGCAAGATGGCATATTGATGGACAGAAAGCCTTTAAAAACAATCACTGCTACAAACCCATATCCACAGCAATTTAAAACTAGATTTCAGTTTGAATAAAAAAAAATGTCTTTCAAGTTTTTCTGGTATTCAGTGTGACTGGCTTGACAATGAGTAGATTTTTGATGATATATATATATAGTTGTCACCTTCCTTTAATAGAGTTAAATCTGAGTTACAAACATTTGGTGAGAATATATGAAGCACAGGTGTATCCTAAATGGGAACACCATTCACAGCCCTTTCTACTATTTAAATAGAAGTGCTAGACTTGGAGGTCCACCAGCCATCATGCGAGGAAACACTAAGGTTGTCAGGCCTTGTTTGGGCTTGCACATGGATGTACAGCATCTGACCTTCTAAGGGAACTAAGCCCATCTTCCTGTGCAAAAGGAATGACAGCCAAATGATTTCAGAGTTCTCCCATGATATGGTCTCTGAACTGGTGCTCAGCTGCCGACCTAAGTATCTCTCCCTTTGTCTCACAAGAGCAGGTAAGTGCATAATGACATTTGCACTGCACTTGGGTTAAAGCTGTGAAGTGCTTTTTCAAACTCTTAAACTACTTGGAGCAGTGTTATAGGGAGAAAAGAAAAGAGTGAGCCGATTCCAAGAGGCATTGTATTAGTCACGTGCAACCATCATCAAATTTTGAATTATTTACTATTTGTATTTTCCAAACTTCAAAGTTTCCCTTTATTTCTAATTTTGTATACTGAGCTGATGCAGAAACATGAGGATTAGTAAACTGTGGCAGCCACAAGAATTCTGTTATGGGGTCAGTGTGTGTATGACAAGAGCTTTTAATATCACAGAGTTTCATTAGTTTAGTATGGGTCAATAAAGAAACATAAGAACTTATAAACATATGTGTTTGACATGAAAGCCTGGGGGATTATTGGCTGGGGGGGATCAGAGAAAGAAATGAAACAGAGGTAGGCAGATATTGAGGGGAAAATATCAGTAAGGTACAATGATATATGTTCATGAAAACAGCATAGTAAAACCTGTTATTTTGTACAATGAAATTAATAAAATTTTATTGAATTATTTCTTAAACACGAGAATTGTGCATATTTTTCCACATTATACATTCATTCTAAACAGTCAAAAGTTAATATCACCTCATAAATGTTAGTATCTTGCAAAGGTCTTTGGATGCCTCAAGCATATGTGAGAAGTGTTTATTGGCCTGTAGGACTGGAGTCAATGTTGAGGCCACAATAATGTCTGCTTTTGGCAGGAAGTTTTGTAAATACAATGCTGTTAGGTAGGTGGCCCTCCTTTATTTGTGGTCTGTGATTCTACTCACTGTCCTTAAAAAGAGGAAGGCAAAACAAAAACAATAACAAGGACAAACAAAAGCAGGGAAATAAAGATGGTCATAATGGCATACCTCTTTAATGCCAGCACTCGGGAGGCAGAGGCTAACGGATCTCTGTGAGTTCCAGGCAAGCCAGTGCTACACAATGAGACCTTGTCTCAAGGAAAAATTAGAGGAATAATTCTCTTGTCTTTTATAATAGACTAAGTTATGATATCTGGCTTTTAGTAAACACCATAAAAATATTATAGGAGGAATTGAAGTGGAGGCAATAATAGAAATATCCCCGCTACAAGAAAAGAATGACAATGTGAACTGGAAAGATTTCATGTTAACAGCATTAGAAGATATGATGCATTTAAGCAATTGTTTCAGTTTCAGGCAGGAGGATCTCTGTGAGTTTGTGGCCAGCCTGGTCTAAAGAGCTAGTTCCAGGACAGGATCCAAAGCAACACAGAGAAACCCTGTCTCAAAACAAATGAACAAACAAACAAACAAAAAATCCATCCTTCTGCTGCATACAAGAAACACATCTAAGCTCCAAAGATAGACATTACCTCAGGGTAAAGGGTTGGGAAAAGATCTTCCAATCAAATGGTCCCAAGAAGCAAGCAGGTGTGGCTATCCTAATATCTAACAAGTTAGACTTCAAGCCAAAATTAATCAAGAGATGAAGACGGTAACCCGACCTCTTAATAAACACACATTGTGTCTTAAAAGACGAAGAAGACGAACTCCTTTTAAATGCAGTGTTGATATATTAAATTTTTTCTTTTAAAGAGCATATCCTTTTATTAATAGTTTTTAAACAAAGCATTATTTGTCATGTATGAAAGTCTATTTGAATTTTCCTTTTTAAAATATTTGTGGTGCATAAAGTCAGGGTGAGGTTTTTTTAGTCTCTTTTTATTGCTTCCTAGTCAAACTGTGAATAATCAAACTTTTTTGTATTTTATTTTCAATTTTACAGCCGATGACTTCCATTTTTGACAGTATTCTCTGTCTTTGTTCCCTGTGATACCGTCTACTGCAATTTCCCAGTTTTTACTGACAAGGCCATTACCACTGTATGAAGCTTTAAAAAAAAAAAATACCCGGATGAAAAACAGCCTCTTGCTCCTTGTAAATGCCTCAAACACTTTCTAAAGCTGTTAAGAGACCCCAAGCTATTCTTGAGTAAAGAATTCTTTAAAAGGCAGAAAGGTTTTCTCTCATGTCTTTTTAAAACCACAAAAGTATGTAACCCATTTAAATTGCAAACGCTTCCATGACACCTGTTTCTGATTTGTTCACAGTATTTTCCACTCTGTAGCTCAAATGAAAACTGAAAAATGTTTTGAGATAAATGAAGGCAATTAAAAACCAAAAACATGGCAAGATTTAGAAAAGAAGAAGAATCTCTCTAATGAGTGTATCACATAACCCTTTAACTCTGCTTAAGGGTTTTGTGGTTCAGTTGATAATTCTAAATGCCTTGGTATTTGCTCTTTTTTTTTTTTTTTTTTTTTTTTTTTTTTTTTTAAAGTTTGAGACAAGGTCTCATTATGCAGCCGTGGCTGGCCTCAAACTGTGATCTGCCTGCCTTTGTCCACAGAGTGCTGGGATGAAAAGGCATTTACCACCAAACTTAGTGACACTGGTTTTCTTTTAGAAAGATGTATGGGCTAAGTAAGTTCTAGAGTGTGGAGAGTCAGCCCTTTTGGCCCCTGCTTTTGAGTGCAGTGTTCACAGGACCTCAGGAAAGATGAAGCAACTGGAGAATATAGAATCTGAGGTTTGGGGTTGACTACAGTAGCATATTGGGAGTTCATATGGTCACCCTAATTAGTCGTTTTATTTGTATACAGGATTGGAAATCATATGTATTTTGGTGACTCCAGTTATTTGTGTAAGGCATGTTCTTAATAATGGTCAGTGATTGATGGATGAGAGCAAAGGCTCTAATGAGTTCACATTTCTTCTCCAGCCCCAATAGCCTAAATAGGAAACCTCAGACAGTATGAAGAGTAGGGAAGGGACTGGTTCTTGGTAAAGCCATCCTCCCTACAAGTCTTGGTTTCCAGGGAGTGTTCTCCTAGAAACTGCATTCTGAGCAAGTCTTTTGTGAAGTTGAAAAGGGAAAATTCAATCTCAATTTTGTTGCTACTGACAAAGTACTCTCTTAAAGATTTTATAGGTATACTTTTCAAAAGGATATAGTTATACATGACAGAAATTAATAAAATTCAGAAACGTACATCATGCTTGGATTTTGTTCATAAAATTGAGGGAGGTTCACAGAAGAGAGTAATAGGCTATTTCTTTTTAATCTATGTATCACAATACAATAAACCACAAAACTACTATTCTATTTTCATGTTTTGCACACAAAACAAGGAAATATTCTCTTTCCTGGTTTTTTGAGACAGGGTTTCTCTGTGGGGTTGGCCTAGAACTCACAGAGATCTGCCTGCCTTTGCCTCCTGAGTGCTGGGATCAAAGGTGTGCACCCCCACCACCCAGGAATACATGGAAATCTTGACAATTGTTATTTCCTATTTTCACTATGCTTTGTGCTGAACCTCACTCTGGAATCTATAAATTAGTATTTTGAGTTATTTACATTTGTCTGCATTAGAATGTAAGCTCTTAAGGGAATGACTACTGAGTCATTTTTTTATCCTTTACCCCGATCAGAACTAAAATATGATTGTGAATCTACATTTGTAGGCTCAAACAATGAAGAGATTATCAACATTTCTCTACTGATCACCCTAGAAATAAATCCAGTGAGAGAAAATATGGTGGTCCCTCACATTATAGTCAATATATTAATTACATTTCTCATTTTCCCTTGCACCCTAACTAAGTGGTGGAAAAAGCTAGAAAAATCTTTAATATGAAAGGGGTTAATGATTCTTCAAGGAAGACCACACCAAGTATGTGTCCTGATTATTTTCCTTCGCTGAGCACTTCTCTTTCTTTTCCTACTTGTATTGAGTATGGAAGAAGAGGAACAATCAGGGGAATAATTAATTACAAAATCTTCTCATGTTTTCCACTATTGCTTTTTGATGTCAAACTGGAGCAATGAACATTCTAGCCTCTTCTCACCTTGGCATGTTTTCCCGTTGAGCATGAGTCGATAACCTGGTGGACAAACACACTGGTAGCTTCCGATGGTATTTTTACATTCATGTTGGCAAGTGTCTCTGTTTTGACATTCATCAATATCTGTTCAGAAGGAAAACAGAATGCATAATCACACCAAATGTATGCAGTATCTATGACAGAGCCATCAATGCAAGTGGCTGACATAAGACACATTTCCTGCTGATTTCACATACATGCCTTTTTTTTTATACAGCAAAGTCTGTTTTTAGTGATATAAGCATTGAATTTGTTACAAAATGCACCATGTTATGATGTACGAACATTTCTTTATCATATTAGATGCACATATATGAACTGAAGTCTCAATTTTGCCATTTGTGTGTGTGTGTGTGTGTGTGTGTGTGTGTGTGTGTGTGTTGTTAAACTGCATTAAAATGACAGGGGTGACAGATTTGTGTAAGATCCTAAACCAATGAAGAACTAACCTTTGATAGGATGGTAAATTTTACCTGGAAGTTTCTTTTGATAATAAATGGAAAAAGAGAGATCCATTGAAAACATATCATTTTATTATTTTGTATGCATAAGTGTTTTGCCTACATGTATGCCTGTGTATCATGGCTGAACACCGCATATGGTGGCCAGAAAGAGTATTGGATTCCCTGGGACAGAAGTTACAAACTGTTGTGAGCTGCCCTGTGGATGCTGGGAATCAAGCCCAACTCTTTTGGAAGAGCAGCCAGCACTCATAACCATCTCTCCAGGCCCTGTTTTTATATCATGTAAACTTTAGATGACAGGCTCTCTCTTTCTGCATCTTCTCCCTACAACTTCTATATGTAGCTTTCCCATATGCAGATATTTTCAAGTGGAAATGTTGCCATATTTGTGAGAAATAGTTCTCAGACTCTTTATATAATGGCAAAATATTAGTGGTGAATATATGAAATGCATGCCTATAGCCATGCTAAGTTGGACAGCCCCTTTAACGTCTCAAGATCTCAGTCAATTCTTCCATCAAAAGGTAATGGAGACCACCTATTGTGCTTCATGGGTTTATTGGAAGATTCATACACTGTAGTAAGTGAGAAAACATTTTATAAACCACAATAGAGGTGCCAGATATCATTAAAGTGAAAAAAATTATCACAAACAATTAAATGTAGAAGATACTTCAAACTCAACATTTATTATTGTATTCCATTTGGGACCTGTTTGGATCATCTCTCTCCTGGTCTCTGAGTGTACACTAACCAATGGAACACTGAAGAATATGGCATGAGGTGAGAACAGAAGTGCAGAAGTGTGGGAACAAAGACAAGACAAAGTGAGGCCTGAGGCCTGAGGTCTCAGAGCAAATGGTCTGTTCTTGTGTATTTTGCACATGCTGAAAATGTAATTGTGATGATTCAGAATCTGTTAAGAATTCATATTCAGCAAATAGTCACTTCCCGTGTTTATGCATCATTTTAGCTAACCAAAGTATTCATCTCATAATTTGTGTGAGTTATTTTTGTCTTTCCTCTTTAAATATTTGCTTTAATCTAAAACAACAACAGAAATTCAAATGATTTTGAACTGGAAGTCGTTAACACGGAGCTTCACAACATATGCATTTCAAAATGGCCAAATGTGACTTCTGCTTTCAGAACTGAAGCAAAGTTCATTATTTCTGTTAAGTCCTTGGATCAATTTTTAAAAGCTAAACTTTTCTCAAATATCTCAAGATTCCACAGTGTCAACTTAATCCTTTGTAACTTGTCTGTCCCAGATGGTTAATTAAAGGCAGTCTGTGTTGTAAGTTGCTTTTGTTAGATGATTCCAGAGCTGTCTGCAACCTTTGTGTGAATGTCTTTATTAGCCCCCAATAAACTGTCCACCATATTTTAAGAGATATCAAAGCCTCCTCATTGTCTCCCCAGATAAATGGAAAGATCCATAGGTTATTGAGTTATAAAAGCTAACTTTAGATTTTACATGATTGATATCGTCACTCTATAATAGTCTCCAACAATGTATGTTTATCAAAGTAAGATAATTTTGATTCGCATAATATTGGTGTAATGTAAACATTGAGAAAGAAAAACTTCATTAGACTCAGTGTGGTGGTGCTGCAGCTCCAGGCAGTGATGGAAAGGAGGGAGTTGGGTTACTAAACTATGATAAAGCTGTAGTACAGGCCAGGGTAGAAAGGACCTATCTGTTGTTTACCTTCAGATATTAGAGCATGGCAATCAAGTGATGCATGATGTGAGGGTGTGGCTAATTCCCTTACAGCATGGGCATGGACAGTGATTTTGAGGAAAGAGAATAAGAATAGAACAGAAACAAAAAGAGTTTGTCCAAAATGAAAACAAAATGGAGACCAGAGTTTCAGTAAGAGTAACTGCTCAGAAGACACTCTGAAAGACAATATGTCAGTAAATGAAGAGTGAAAAGTTTGACTAGTGAAGAATGTGATCGAAACTTTAGGCAGGGAGAGCTGACAAACACCCAGAATGATGTGAGATGCAGAGAATTAGTGGCTGTGAGGTATTTGTCCACATTAGACCAAATGTAGGGCATTTATAATAAATGCATGAAAGTTTGAAGCATATGCCACAATTCTGAAAAGTTCATCACAGAATAAAATTCATATAACCACAACAATGAATTTTAGGTTCATCAGGATAACTAGAAAGAAAAATTTTAGAAAAATACAAATACAAATGAAGCTCAACTTTTCAGAGGGTCTGGAGTATATAACTAAGCTGCGGCAATAGGAGAATCTGGCTCCACCAGATTGACCAGGGAAACATATCAGAAAAGATAAGGGGATAAAGAAGAGTAGAAAAAGAAATGAAAAAAACAAACCAAGTCAGAAGGAGAAGAAGACCTAAACACTAAAAAAGTTTAAACAGAAAGTGCATGTGGCGAAGGATAAGCAATGTGAACACATAAAGAGATCTATAAGGGTGAGTGAAGAGTTAGGAGAAAGAGAAGGGGAGGAGAGGAGAACATGTGGGACTAGGAAGTTTGAGTTGGGGGAGCAATAGATGAGAGAAAAAAAAGAGAGATAGATACCATAATAGAGTGAGACATTATAGGTTTGAAGAGAAAACTGACTCTAGAGACATCTCCAGAGGCCAACAAGGATAACACCAATTAAAAGTCTAAGCAGCAGTGGAAAAGCTACCTTAAATGCTCTTCCCTGATAATGAGATTGATAACTAATTTATTTGTCATCATAGAGCCCTCATCTAGTAGCTGATGGAAACAAAGCAGACAACCACAACTAAGCACTGAACCGAACTCCTGGAATCCAGTTGCAGAGAGTGATAAGAAAATGGGGGTCAAGACCAGGCTACAGAAACCCACAGAGACAGCTAACCTGAACAAGGAGGAGCTCATGGACCCCCAGACTGATAGCTGGGAAACCAACATTGTACCGACTCAGACCACCTGAACGTGGGTCTCAGTTAGAAGACTTGGACAGTCTAAGGGACTTCTGACAGTGAAACCAGGATGTATCCCTGGTGCATAAAAGGACTTTGGGAGCACATTCCCCATGGAGGGATACTCCCTCAGCCTAAAGGCAGGAAGGAGGGCCTAGTCACTACTCCAAAATGTCTTGACAGAATTTGATGTTCCCTCCTGGAAGGCATCACCCTCCCTGTGGTGTAGGGGAGGTAGGATGGGAGGGGGGATTGGGGGGCATAGGAAGGAGGGAGAGGGAACTGGGATAGATATGTAAAATCTCTTTCTCTTTCTCTCTCTCTCTCTCTCTCTCCATATATATGAGATGATAGTCTAATGGTCTTCCAAGAGAGCTGTAAGGATAAATGCTCTGGTCTAATGGTCTTTGAATTTTAACAGAATTTTTTCCTTGCCTCCTTCTCTTCCTGTTTGCTTTCTTTTGCCATCTAACAAAATAGCGGGGATAACTGCTTCTTGCTAATTCTTCTTGATGCCTAACTCATTGACATACAAACTGTATATGCCTACCAAAACTCAAGTTAAATATATGACAGATGGCAATATTTACAACTTTGCTAAAAATAAGGTCTCAGATTTTTTTTAGGAGGAAATTACAGTTAATTTTTGTAAAATTAAGTTACTGGCTTGTGAGTTTGGATAAAGACACTAAGCCCACATATTTTGGAGTAATGTAAACAAATCTTGCTCTGCATCATATTATATTTCTGTTCATAAACATCCAAGATAATCTAATTGAGGAATTCCATGGTGAGATAGGGACAACAGCCAATAGGATGTTGGTTGTTATGTGGAACAGCTGACAGAGTCACTAGGACTCTCATTTCTAAGCCACTGGCTGCATCAAACAAACCTATGACCCAATAGCTCCAAATTATGTGACAATATGTGCATCTTTCTGAAAACTCACTTTATGGATGACACTGACATTTATATCTATGTAGGATTTAATTCAGTAACACCTTTCGAGAGTGATCAAACATAGAACCTTAATATAACACAAAAGATTATTAGAATGCACACATGTAAATACATCTCTTATTTAGATAAAGCTTGTAATCATCTTAGATTGCCAGAATAAATGTGTCAAAACTTTGAGTCAGTCCAGACTTGGGATCAGATGTAGTTCAGTGCATCAGAGGTGCTACAGACATACTTAGACTCTGGACAAGAATTGAGCTCACAGAAAGGAAATGTAATTTGGCTGACATTTACCTACACATGTTTCATGGTTTGCCTCAGAGCCTTCAGGGCAAGTTTTCCTAATAGTCCTTCTAGTCCTGGAGAAAGATGTTCTGCTGTTTCTATACTCTGAGTAGGAGCTGTAGTGCTGGGAGTGCTGTCTGTAATGGTGCGGAGGTTGATAGTCACTTCTCACAGGGGAGGACCAGGCAAGGTTATAGCTACTGTATTGAGTGCCATAATTCGACAGCCTCTCCAATCCAGCGCAAGATTTCCCATCCCCTAACAAATGTTGTCCTGGTGGACAGATACACTTGAAGCTGCCGGGAGTGTTGGAGCACTGATGTGCACAAGGTTTAGGTACTTGCTCACATTCATTAATGTCTGCTCATGTGCCATGATACATAAAAAGAGAGAAAAGAAAACATACATACACACAAAACAATCAGTCTGTGAAATAACTAAATACATCATATTACTCTCAACAATAGGGTCAAGGCTTTAATCACTCAGCTATGAATACTTAGAACCTGTACCTCTTCCTATGCACTGTTTCAAATGTACATATTTTATTTAAACATCCATACTCTAGCAGGTGGCCAGGGAGGCTAGACACTAGTGCTGGGATTCCATCTTCCCTTCCTTTACTGTCATAGCCATAAGACCCAGTAGCCCGTTTCAGCCTTGTCTCCTGACTTCAACATAAAACCAAGCTTGGATGTGTATAAGTTTGGGCTAAGCTGACACAGTCTTTATACATAGCATGAACTTGGCTCCTCTGGAAAAGGAGTAAGTGCTCTTAACTGCTGAGCCATCTCTCCAGCCTTTTGCTTTTTCTCTTTTGACTAATAGATCCTTCAGATAAATTTCTAGCTTTCCTGACTGGTTAGCACTGTGGGAAACACTCCTGTGTTTAGGACTATTTTTTTTTTATGAATCTATAAAGATCTGTATGCTCATTTATTTATTTTATTGTATAAGTGAGCTTTGTCTTTCCACACTGATCGAGGCCCTCATACATAACTGATTCCCTACCTAGTGGCAAGAAGGCTCATTTCCAAATGAAAATTGCCTCACACCACACCTCTCTTTATCTTCCCATTACAGTTTGAAGAGAATCTAAACTCTTTGCTCTGGCCTCTGTCTTCTGCCCAGCTGTGCTCTAATAGCCCAGGCCCTGTGGCCACCTCTGCATGTGGCCAGTGTGAACCCATCTGCAGAGCTGTAGCCTGTTTTCTCTTTAGCACTTGCTTGGACCTTCACATACTGGCTGCCCCTTCACCCCACTCTCAAGTGAGGTGCCACTCACCCTGACCTGCATCACCCTTTCCCTAGCTCTGTTTGGTTTTCTTAGATTGTTTACCACAATCTGAAATTTATCCTGGACATCCCTTTCTCCTCATGGAAGGTAAACACCTGCTCTACAGTGTTTAGTGTTAATTTCCCACAACCGAGAACATCACCCAGAACAAATGATGTGCTCAGTAAACTCCGCTTGAAACAAAGAAGCAAGAAGCATTGATGCCTGGTGTCAAGTCTGGTCACAGTAGAAACAAAAGATGTTATATAAGGAACTGTGCCTTGAGTACAGAGAAACCATCTTCATTAGTGCATCCAATCTTCCTACAATTAAAACTTTCAGATACATTGCTACTGGCATAACTACAAGCTTGAAGCTTTTCTGTTTTGAATTATTAACTTTGATTTAATAGTTAAGCCAAGCTCATTTTGCTCCCAGATGCTAAGGGAACAAAGACATAGCATCACATTTTACTACATTAAAAGTTCATCATATCTTTGAGAATTTTGAAACATTTTTCTTTTTACTTATGTGTCAACAAATGAAGTTTCTTTGTAACTCATTCTGAAAGTTGAAAAACCACATAAAAATCAGGGCTCAAAAAGAAATTCTTTCATCCATTACTGCAGTGGCAGAAAATATTAGAAAATGTTTAAAACAAAAGTAATAATTTGTTTGAAAACCCATTCTAGAAGTCAAAAGTTAAAATGAACATTTTAAACTCATCAGGGTAATGATCTTTCTTTATTACTCAGTCCAATGTTAGACTTGAAACTATTGAGCCAAGGCCTCAACAAATAAGCATTTCATTCCATATCTCACTGTAAGGGCTATTCAAGAAATTCAATTACAAGATATATATGCTATATAATGTAAGCAATAATATCTAAACAGAAGAATAAAATGATGTGTTACACACTTCTAGTAATATAACATTTTATAAAAATGGTGCTGGCACAAGCACTTGCTATATGCAAAGTACTATGCTAGAAGCAATATAAAACCAAAACTAATTTTATATAAATTGTTTAATAGAAAAACAAGGCAACCAATTTTAAAACAGACCATAAGAGCCTAAAACAAATATCAAAACCCCACCATCTAAAAGTCCATATAGCTTTTTACTCCACTTTAATCTGATGGGGAATGATTTAATAGTTCAGTTTCTTGATTACACATACACTAATTTTAAAAAGTACATGGTTATTCTCTCTCTCTCTTTCTCGCTTCCTCTCCACATGTGAAAGACAGGGGTGTAAAGTGTACTTCTATTACTCACTGCCTTATTGCCTGAGAATTTTAAAGCTCATGGTTTTGGGTAGACTGGCTGGCCACTGAACTAGTATTCACCTCTTTCTGTTCCCCAGTACTAAGGCAAACAAGGCCATGTCTAAGTTTTCTTCTTCGTTGTAATGTGAGTGCTGGGGATTCAAACTCAGGCTTCCAGGCTTGTACAAGAAGGCACTCTTACCCACTGAGCCATCTCCCCAGCCCATGGTTAACTTCCTATAGACATTACCCACTATCTGTCTTACTCAATAGTCCATTATGACTTTAATGGAAACAAATAGACAATTGGAAGAACTGAATAAGATATTTTTAATGCAGTAGATGGCATACAGTGAACACTAAACATTGTAGACAATGTAATAATTATCAGTTCACTTAAATTATGTTCATGTTTTGTTAATTTATTCTTAAACTTTCATAGTACATATAAATTTCCTACTGAATAAAATGTATCTATGTAAACATTTATGTCATGTGTGTAGAGAATCAATAAGATAATCATGAGAATCAAGTTGTCATGGCTATTATACTGGAAGTATACTTTGATATACGCATACATAGGAAACACTCAGGAAATGGCCATAACATTACTTGAAATTCCAATATAAACTGAACTCAAACTGAAGTCTCTAAGGTAGTAAGCAGACTATGTTACAATTTGCTTAGCCAATTTATACATCTGCTAGGTGTAGCAAGCGAGCATTCCCATATGTGTCTAGTAAGACCTGTATTATTCTGGAAGTGGTTTTGTTAACTTACCAATACAGGGTCTTCCAACTCCTTGGGACCGATAACCCCTGGGGCATGCACACCGGTAGCTGCCTCTCGTGTTCTCACATATTTGGTTATATCTGCACTGATGGGTTCCATCTTTACACTCATCGATGTCTACAGACATGGAGGTAATAAAAAGCAACATTTCTTCTTCAAACCCTGAGTCATCACACTTAAAACTCACATTCTGCTGATTGTCAAAGGCAGTGTTTCTTACTATGTTACTAAGATTACATTAAATTATGACTTAGGACTTGGGAGTCAGGAAACCTATTAACTGGTCTTCCCCACCCCCTTGCTTCCTATTGTGGAAAGATATTTGTTCTTTGTTTTTGGTTTTTGCTTCTTCTCTGTGCTTCAATTCCTTTGGCCATCTTATTTGTCCTGAAGGTCAAGGTGTAGGCAGATTTGGAGCCATAGTGTGACAAGGTTTCCAGTTCCCTGTTCCACAGCTGCAGCTGCCAGCTGGACACCTCCATTTCCTCTCTGAGCTGCACTGTAAAGCCAGCATACTCCACGCTTACCCTTACCCTCTGATTTATAGCAACAGCATTCCCTCGGAGTCAACCATGGCTGCTAGTATCAGGCATCTTTAAGTTATTTTTTGCAGCTAGGCAGTTCTGAAACCTTCATCTGAAGTCACAGATCTCTCCATTTACATGCATCTTACTCAGCCAGACTTCTGCTGTCGCTTCTTATTCTGATATTTCAGTTCATGTCCTTCCTAATTATCTTAGATCTAATTATAGTCAATATTCCTAAAAGCAGACGCTCTTGGGTGACATGGGATACAATGATCAGAATTGGCTGCTACTCCACTGAAGAAAAATAGTTATCTATATGGATAGTGTTAGAGCTATAACGTATTTGAAAGTACTCTCCCCTAGAAGTTCTTGGGTATACAAACCCTTCATGCACCTCAATTATCAACAAGTGAGCAGTATTCCATGTTTAGGTATTTCTTGTGAGTACAGGGTTTCTTGCCTCCCCTTTTCTACTGTCACACAAGTTAACAGTCCAGTCAAATTTAAATTTAAATGTGATCATTTCCATGATGGTTTTGATAGTCTTACATATGATCCCATGATTGCTCTTAGGCACTGCTCAATATTTTATTTCTATCTTTTATGATGGTTTTCATTTTTACTTTGTATTATATAGTTCTCTCCTGACATAGTTTTGACAGAAGACTAAGCCAAATGAATTCTTTGTTTTTATTTATTATTATATTTACTTATTGTGGGTGTGGAGGGCACTCACATGCCAACACACATCTGGAAGTCAGATGACAACTTCAGAGAGTCAGATCTCTCCTTTCACAATGTGGGTTCCCTGGGATTGAATTCAGGTGCTCTGGCTTGGCTACAGGAGTCTTTACCTGCTGACCCATCTTACTCACCCCTTGGTTTTTATTAATTGCTGCAGATTTTAGTTTTACCAATTCATGCAGGCTGGTATAGAGTAGATAAGCAAAGAATAAACTTAGAAGAATTTTAACTTATTTTATAATCTAAGTTTGCAAATCAATGACATTTGGTGATTCTGTAAGCAGGCATGGAATAGATGACAAGGATTAAAGTTGAGGTAAATAGAATTTACTCATTTTCTTCTCTTTTATTTAATATTTAAAGTAATTCTGAAATAATTATATTTTAAAATAAGTGTTTATAAACATGTTTTTCTTAACCTTGCTGTGAGGTTCTATGAAGATATGCTAAATTTCAAGTTACAAATGGTATGAGTTAATACTAATCCATGTATATATTAAACTTTGTTTACAAAAAAGTTTACAATGGGTGGAAGCTGCCTAATGGGCTCCCATTTCCTTGTACATCATGGGACTTGGATTCTAGAGCACAAGGTAGTGAAACTGATGGAAAAGGGTTTTTTGTTAACTCAGTCTACATCATCATCGTATAGAATAGATGCCTTTCTCAGCTTGTTGCTCTTAAAGAGTTCTCTATCAGGGAAATAGCATGGCACTCACCAACGCAGGTCCCATTTTCAGCCTTGGTCATTCCATTTGGACAAAGATCAATGCACTTATAGCCACCACGGGTGTTCTTACAGTGCTGGTCTGGTCTGCACACATTCTGTCTACATTCATTCACGTCTTGATAAAAGAACAAGGGTAATACACATAAAGTAAATGATTGATTCCACTTCTCTAGAAGGAAGATTGCTTAGGACTTTCAGGTAATTGTAAATCAATAAAATGTGTATAACATTGTTGTATAAGGTCAAAGTGCTTAAGTCTAACAAGGTATAATAATTCATTTTACTTTAAATAAGAATGAGAAAGAGTTTCACAGGGTTTATAGCCATGCTTTTTACTGTCTCTACATAAATAATTTGATATATGTGATATAAACTTAATGTGTATACATATATATATGTATATATTCTCACTCACATATGAATGTATTACATATGTTGTAAGGGCATAATGTTTTTTTTAATTCAAGCTTGGAGCAGGGAATCTATAAAATACCATTTGATTCTTCTTTTTGAACAGATTATAAGCATGGACATGGTAAGTAGCTGGAATTTGGATAAGTCCCAGGACACAGCATGTGCATTTAGATAACTCAGCACTGAAAAATTAGGAGTCTGGAGGGACAGCTCAGTGGGTCAGAGTGCTTGCTACACAAGCCTAAGAACCTGGAGGTGGGTGCACATATACCTATAACCTCATTGCTGGAGGACAGAGACAGTAGAATGGCTGGGGCTTGCTGGTTGCTGATGGGAGATGTCATTCTGTATATGTTTCTCATACTGGTTAATGAATAAAGCACTGTTGGCCAATAGGAAAGGAAGATAGGAGGGACTAGGAGACAAGGAGGAAATAGGAAGTAGTAAGGAGGAGCCAAGATGGAGAGTCAGAAGAAAGCAGAATGCTGGCTGGCTCCCCAGTAAGAGAAATACATAGATCAGCAGAAATGGGTTAATAATTAAGACAGAGCTAGCCGATAAGAAACTAGTAACTGGCCAACAGAATTATATCAAATACAGAGTCTCTGTGCATTATTTGGGGCTGGCGTGGCGGCGGGAGGAAAATCCATACTCCTTACAGGTTGCCTGGTCTGGCTGAAACACAGTGAACTCCAGGTTGAGTGAGAGATGCTGTCTCAAAATATTAAGGTGGGGCATGATATGCCAGGTCATTGATGTTCTCCTCTAGACTCTTCACATGTGCACACAGATGTTGACTCTCTCCTCTCTCTCACAGAGTTACACTGACGTCATCACTGTAATTTCAACGCAAGCATCTTACCGATACATTTTCTGCCCTTGAGTTGATAGCCAGCATCACATCCACAATGGAAACTTCCTATGACATTGAAACAGCGCTGGTGACAGGGGCTGGATTCCTGACATTCATTAATATCTGTCAAATAGAACCAAACTTTCAGTATATGTTGTTAGAAAAGCTGTGTAAATTTATCCCAAATGATGTTTAATCATTTCCCGATCTTGATGACAATCACGTTTAAGACCTCAAACTAACTTAGTATATGAGGTCTTATAGCCTCTGCTCCACAATATAATCAGCTGCTGGAAGGGGCTTCTTCCTCTAGTACTTTTAAACATAGATATTTACTAATGG
Source organism: Phodopus roborovskii (assembly GCF_943737965.1). NCBI lineage: Eukaryota > Metazoa > Chordata > Mammalia > Rodentia > Cricetidae > Phodopus > Phodopus roborovskii. The sequence goes on from NW_026126433.1 coordinate 22,753,811, forward strand.
TTCAGAACTCTGTTGGTTAAATTCTAGCCTGCTTTAAGTACCATGCAGCCCCCACCTGTTTCTAGGAAGTTTTAGCTCTGGAATTTTGCTGAAATATTGGAGTGAAGATAGAAGAAAACAAAACAAAGCAAACTAACACAAAGCTGGAAGACTTTTTGCAAGTGGGCTGGTTTTCCTGCCCTGGCTGGTACTCTCCTGACCAAGTCTGTCACATTGTGTCTCACTTAGCAGCTTCAGAAGCTCTCCTTTTCTTCTCTTCAGTCACTGCCAAACTCATTCCAACATGACCCGGTTCACAGTGTACAGAGAAGGAAAATGCAAAGTCTCTGTGCCCATCAAATACTTTGCAACCTCCCTTCTCTCCCTTCCTCAGAGCCAGAGGGAGGAAGAGAGACATCCCCCCTTTCATAAGAGAAGTCTTTCTGAGCTTTGCATCTCTGAAGGCCACCGTCTCTTTTCTCATCAACATGGGGATTGTAGCTCATTAGCTGTTCACTTCTCTTGTACAGGTTTGAAGTCCCATCTTTACCTTTTTCCCTAGACACAGTCAAGTCTCTTCATGGTAACACATTTGCCCTTCTAGGTCATATAAACCTCATTCTCTTTTCTCTTCTCTGTTGTTCTAATCCAAATCCTTCAAATGAGCAATTGGCATATTTAGGCTCTTTACTCTAAAAATTGAGACAGTCAGTATCCCTTTTTTCATACCTTTCTATTTGCAATCTTCTTATTTAGGTCTTGGAAGACACAGCTTGTTAACTTATATAAGCACATATACATGACAAAATACTTGAAGATACCTTTTTTGGTGTATGCTCCCATCTCTTTTTACATTGCTTGCCAGCGAAGGCAAATGCCATTAACAACCAGAAATGAATAATATATCTCTTATATGTGTATACTTATATATCTACTTTTTAAGTTCTTCTTTGTTTTCTAATCACATCACAAGTTATACATGATTTTTTTATAGCTTCATATTCTCAATCCTGCACACTGGCTGATGATGTAGAGGAGACATCCCCTTTTCTTCCTACATTGTAGTTTGGGATCTACTGTTTTTGCCTCTGTGAAACATCCTAACATCAGCTTTGCTAGTAATTTCCAAAACCTTGGGGTCTTTCAGTAGTTAAAGTGTGAAACAGTCACATAATGGCAAATAACTTGGCCCTAAAAGAAATGTACTATGAAGTTACATAAAGAGCCATGAAGGATCTTAACTAAGCAAAAAAAATAGAAGCCTATCAAAGACTATACACTGAAGAATTCTACCAATACAACATTCTAGAATTCTGGCAATATAACATTCTAGACAAAGAAACACTATGGAGACAGTAAACAAATAAGGGTTGAAGAGATCGATGATCCAACCACTTGGCTCCACACATGTACACCTGTACACAGCCAACTGTACACCCACACACGTAAATACACATACACATATGTGTGCATAGCACATAAAGAAACACACATGTTATACCTTGACAGCTGAGCCCATCAGAAGTTCTTCGGAAGCCTGCTCCACAATGGACCACACAGCGATAGGATCCAATGGTATTGTCACAGTCCTGACCAGCATGACAGTTATGTCCACCCAAAGCACACTCATCAATGTCTACAACAGAAGGAGCCATGACATTGAAGTGAGTTCAAAACAATTAACTTAAGAACTTGCTGCAAAACAGGGACTAGAAACCATAAGATATTTGAAAACACTAAAGAATAAGAAAGATTGAATTTTTTGGTTGAGTTATTTTAAAGTGAGTTAGAAAGGTAACACAATCACAGCTCCATGATTGGATAAGACTATTTATAAATAAGGTGACTTTTAACAAGTGAATTGTTTGTCTGAGATTTTCAGTGAGCTATCCCAGGGATACCTAATTTCTGGGTGCCCTTATAAAGGCAATGACTGGCCAGTATTCTCTTTCATAGGCCTTATCTGTTTGTTGCAGCGCTTCTTTCTAGGCAATGCTGTCTTGGCCATTGCTTTGGTGTTGAGACTACCTTGGCAGACTCTTCCATCTGCAGCTATGGTAAGGCCTTTGGGGCAGGAACAGTAATAGGCTCCTATGACATTGTGGCAGGTATGGGAGCAGGGATTCCCAACTGCGCATTCATCTTCATCTAAAAGAAGAAACAGAAAGGCCCATCAGTAGGCACAACTCCTGCTTCCTAGCAAAAATAATCATGTCTAGATGCCTAGGGATTGGATCAAATATAACAGAAAGCATGCTAAGTGACATAGGAAGGAATTGCTAAGGAGAAATTAACATGAAGGCCCAAAGTTATTGCCAATAGCTAGCACGTATTTAGATTTTTTTATTCTACAACAAAAACGATAGCTAAAGTACATTTATATTTACTGCAGCCTAAACTATCCTTAGCAGTTGCAACTCACTCTCCAAAGCATTCTTCAGAGACAGAAATTTTAAGAAACTATTCTAATTTGCATGACAAATCTGGAGAACAGAGGTTAAGTGAATGCTCAAGATCACTAAGGCTATTACTGCCAGAGATGAGACTTGAATGCAGCCCACTACATGATGCAGGTAAGTGGAAGAGCAGCACGATGCATGCCAATATGAAATCCTCAGCCATTTACTAAGCTGAGACTTCTTGAGAGGGAGTCTCTTGCAAGGGTGTCTGTATGACAAAGCTGGATTCATAGTTACTTGTGGGCCCTCTATCCTACGTTGTCCCAAAACTGGGCAGTTCTGCAGTTAGGTGAGTTTCTGTTGGCTCACACCCATTGAGCCACTGGAGGGAGATTAATTTTCTCTGTTCACTCCATTTTGTACTTGGTCACCATCTCTGATACACTAGACTGTGGCCAAATTGAAGGCACATGGGCTCTGTCATCCCACTTAACCTCAAATGTAGCTTGCCACTTGATGCTAGGCAACCTTCAGGAGTTCATTTAACTTCTCTCGATTTCTTAGTTATCAAGTGGGGTATTTGTAGACAGCTGTGATGATTCAATACCTATGAAATGGCAGCAGTAGTCTATTAAAAGATAATTATTAGTTGAACCAAGGTAAAGGTGCTTACTATTAAGCCTGATGACCCAAGTTTGATCCCTGGGTCAAATTTCCTTTGGCTTTGTCATGAACCACCACATGCCCTTTTCACACTAAATAAATAAATGTAAAGGAAAGATAACCACTGATAACACTATTGTGAAATGAAAATATTTAATTCTCTACTATACTTACCAGCACAAAAGGGTCCCACTGAGTCTAAGGTGAAGCCAGAGGGGCACTGGTTGCTGCGATCTCCTATTGAAGGGAGAAAAGTACAATTAATTAGCCTGTTAGAACACTGGCACCCTCTTTCATCCCTGTACACCCTTCACTGGGAAGATACATCAGAGAAGAAACAAAGAAAACAGTGTTGGAAGCAAACAAGAATGGAGAACTTCATTTTTTTTCAACCAAGAATTAAATGAACTAGTACAGAGACTGCTAGCAAATTGACACTGGAGCACATTTCCCCTGTAAGTTATATACAGGAATAAACAGAAAACAAAACAAGTTATTCCATAATAACTAAAGGGAACCCAAGATAATTGTGTGCCAGGCACAGCTTCAGGTGCATCCTGTTGCCCCGGACACCGGTACACTTCACGAAGGAGGAAGGATGCTCTGTACAGACAACTGCAATTCTTTGCCTTTGTGAAAAATCAGCATTATAGGCAAGAGCCTCCTTTTTGGGAAGAGGAGGGTCTTCTCCATTTGCAATATTGATAATCTTGGCTGAAATTCTTGTGCGTGACTCTTTTCCTGTTCTGAGCAACTGAAGCAAGGGCAATGGACAGGTTGAGCTAGAACAAATTTAAAGTAGATATCAGGAAAAAGGTCATTGAGAGAATCTCTTTCCCAAGAGCATTCAAAGCATAAGTGAGGGAATGGGAATAATGTGGCTGGAGAACAGCATCCGGGGCATGTATTACATGATGGCTTGCAGTGATTCTCAGCCTTCCTAATGCTGCAACCTCATTGTGGAATAAACTTTCTGTACACTGTGAATATGTGTCACCCTGATTGGTTTAATAAAAAGCTGAACAACCAAAACCAAGGCAGGATTTTGGGGGCAGAGAGGACTCTGGGAAGAAGAAGGGATTCATGAGGAGACATAGAGGAAGCATGTAACGAGCCATGAGATGTGGCAGTATGTAAATTCATAGAGATGGGTTAATTTAAGTTATAAGAGCTAGTGAGAAACAAGCCAAAGCTATCAGCCGAGCTTTCATAATTAATAATAAGTCTCCATGTGGTTATTTGGGAGCAGGCTGGTGGGACAGAGAAAGATCCACCTACAACACTTTAATACAGTTCCTCATGTTGTGGTGGCTCCCATAACATTATTTTATTATTTCATGACTCTAATTTTGCTACTGTTACAAATTGTACTGTAAATATCTGTGTTTTCCAGTGGTCTTAGGTGACCCCTGTGAAAGGGTCATTTAACCCCCAAATGAGTCCTGACCCACATGTTGAGAACCACTGGCTTAAAGGTTACTATCTGCTTCTTTCATTCAAACCTCTGGCCATCCTTTACTGTTGTTATGATACTTAGTTTTCAGATGAGTAACAATTTATAAGCTGCTTAAGAGTAAAAGCTTCATGAAGTAAGTCCCTTTGACTTTAAACTGCTGAATTGCCTATTACAATTTATGTTCAGTTATTCATTTGTTCCTACGTTCTTTAACTTAACCAGTATGTTTGAAAGGTACCATGTTGGGAGGTATACTTGTGAAAAAATCATGTCATAGAAACATAATTCATTATTATAATATAAAGGCTTTGCATTTTTGGATATAATTGGGAGAGATATTTTTCATTAGGCAGCATTTGGGAGGAGATTCCTTGTATGTTATCATGATGAAGAGGACTTTAAAATGCAGTGCATGGAGCTGGGTGTGGTGGCACATGCCTTTAATTCTAGCACCTGAAAGGGTAAGGCAGGAACATACTGTGTAAGGCCAGTCCAGATGAATATAAGGGAGTTCCTAGTGGAAAATTCTTAAAAAGAAAAGCCCAGTGAGTGAGAAAGGACCAGGGACAGGTTTCAACAATTCTGCAATGTATAGGAAAGTCCTGACCACTTGTTCCTTGCTCCGAAAGACTTTGATGTAAGGAGGCTGCAATTATAGAAGCTTTGAAAGTATGTACTGCAGACAGACAGACAGACAGACACACACACATAGACACACACATACACACACACACACACACAGTAGATCCTTTGATTTGCTTTTGTAATTGTCAAGGAAAAAACAAGTAAATTTATTTTTAATAGTGTGACCATTTCCATACAATCGCCCAGGTGTGGAAAATGCAGGCTTTATCACATTGCATACTGCTCTTCAATCAATTATTACACCACAAACATTCTCTTCACTTGGTTAACTTTCAACGGTGTCTAGTACATGACTGACACTCACCAACTTTTAGGAAAAAGAATGAATTAACTATTTCTTGAAAATTATTTCCATGATTCTTTAAGAGATTATTAAAAATGCCATGGTTTACATGTCATATCTGACTTCTAGAATGCTTATTGATTATTTTTCTATTACAAAGAACACAAGGTGAAACCTGTTTGATAGTTACATTGGGACATTTCTGGGATTTTGTTAGGACAGATTTTGAACATAAAAATTTGTAAACCAGTTTCTCGAGTTCTTTGTATATTTTGGAGATCAGCCCTTTGTCGGATATAGGATTGGTGAAAATCTTTTCCCAGTCTGTGGGCTGCCGTTTGGTCTTGTCCACTGTGTCCTTTGCCTTACAGAAACTTCTAAGTTTGAAGAGGTCCCATTTATTAATTGTTTCTCTCAGTGTTTGTGACCCTGGAGTTATGTTCAGGAAGCGGTCTCCTATACCAATTTGTTCAAGGGTACCTCCTACTTTCTCTTCTAAGAGGTTCAATGTGGCTGGATTGATGTTGAGGTCTTTAATCCATTTGGACTTAAGTTTTGTGCATGGCGATAGACATGGGTCTATCTGCAGTCTTCTACACACCATCATCCAATTGTGCCAGCACCATTTGTTGAAGATGCTGTCTTCACCCATTGTATAATTTTGGCTGTTTTGTCAAAAATCAGGTGTTCATAGGTGTGTGGGTTAGTATCAGGATTTTAAATTTGATTCCATTGGTCTGCCTTTCTATTTTTATGCCAATACCAGGCTGTTTTCAGAACTATAGCTCTGTAGTAGAGCTTAAAGTCAGGAATGGTGATGCCTCCTGAAGTTCTTTTATTGTATAGGGTTGTTTTGGCTATCCTGGGTCTTTGTTTTTCCATATAAAGTTGATTATTATACTTTCAAGGTCAGTGAAGAATTGTGGTAGGATTTTAATGGGGATTGCATGGAATTTGTAGATTGCTTTTGGCAAGATTGCCATTTTTACTATTTATCCTACCTATCCAAGAGCATGAGAGATCTTTCCATTTTCTGGTATCTTCTTTAATTTCTTTCTTGAGAGCCACAAAGTTCTTATTATATAGGTCTTTTATTTGTTTGGTAAGCATTATACCAAGATACTTTATGTTGCTTGTGGCTTTATGTTTCTCTGATTTCTTTCTTTGTCTCTTTGACGTCTGAAAAACAGTAGGGCTACTGATTTTTTTGAGTTTATCTTGTATCCTGCTATCAATATTAAACTCTAAGATGAATGTAGTAAGCTGAATGGACTCCAGTCTGACATCTGGGAAACCAGCATAGAACAGACCCAGACCCTCTGAATGTGGGTGTCAGTTAGGAGGATTGGGTAGGCAGTCTATGGGGCCTCTATTAGCAGATCAGTATTTATCCCTAGTATAAGAGTGGACTTTGGGAGCCCATTCCAAATAGAGGGATACTCCCTCAGCCTAGACACATGGTGGAGGGCCTGGGCCCTGCTCCAAATGATATGACAGGCTTTGAAGATCTCCCATGGAAGGCCTCACTCTCCCTGGGAAGCAGAAAGGGAATGGGATGGGGGTTGGTAGAGGGAACAGGGGAACAGGGAACAGGGTGCAGGAACTGGGATTGACATGGAAAACAAGCTTGTTTCAAATATAAATTAAAAAATTATCAAAAAATAAATACTAAAACAACAGCCCAAAAGAACTAAACAAAATTTTAATTATAATTTTAATTTTCCCAGCTAGCCTAGTCCTCATCTTAGAATAAAGATCTATGGATTAAAAAAAAAAAAAAAATTGTAAACCAAGCATGCAAGCTTGCCCTCTAGTGGTTACTGAGAAACTGTGGGTACATAATTTGAAATTCACAGAGCATATCTTTCAAATATAACTCATACACCACAGAATTACACATGCAAGGACTGCAACAAAATTTAAATGTCTTTCAATGTGTTGGCCTGTACACTTGGACCCAGATTGCTCAGTAACAATCTCACATGGCTTTAGGTTTAGTATTTAATGTTTAAGCCTTAACATGTAGAGGTATATATGCTTATTTCAGCAATAACTTTAGTTCTTCCAAGGCATGTCCAACATTTTGGTGAGACAACATGGTTTATTCCTCTACAAAGTTTGTGATCAAGAAAGGGCTTTGCAATCTGTCACAAACAGATTGCTATTGTCTAACAACCGAGGAAAGCTGCCAAGTGAAGGAAATGTGGAATAGCCCATGTTTGTCATGCGGTAGAGGAGAGCTAAGTCTAACTCACATGGAAAGGAAAACATAGAAAACATTCTACCTGGACATGAAGATATCTTTATATTAAAAAAGAACAATGGAGTCTCTCTCTCTCTCTCTCTCTCTCTCTCTCTCTCTCTCTCTCTCTCTCTCTCTCTCTCACACACACACACACACACACACACACACACACAGACACACCAATGAAAATCCCTCAAAATGCCACAGAATATGGGACTGACAGCTGCAGGGGCTGAAGGCTGAGAAGGAGCCCTGGGGACCAAACACTTCAAACAAATGCACAACACCGGGGTTTCTAGACAGTCCCACACTGCCAGGCAGTCCCTGGCAGCGTGGGACTGTCTTTAGAAAATAGAGAGCAGTTCAGAAATGATGTATTACATGGTAGTTTCCAGGAATGAGAAATAATAGAATTGTATCTATTGCACCACAGCTTTTGGAAGCCACATTTACCTAGGTGTTTTTTTTTCCCCCTGGAAAAGTGTCACTACAGTATCACCCTTTTTCTCATGAGAGTCTTGGTGTGGGGAATAAATTTTATGGCCACATCAGTCTACATCCTAAGTTGCTGTTAAGGCATGTCAGTATGAATTCTTTTATACTTCCTATTTTCTCTGCATTGAATCTCACCTTGATCCATGCTAGTGGGGATTCACTGAGTGACAACATCAATATACTCAAAGACAATAGAGCACTTAAAAAGAAAGAGGCTTCAAGAATCTGAAAATCTCTGATTGACTTAGGTTGTGACCTACTTTACATCATATTTCAGGAATTAAAATCTCACTGATAATTACATTATTCAAAAATGGACTTTATTATCTAAAGAAAAATTATACAGGTGGATAATATATATTTTATTCCTCTCCAGGAATATGGACTAGAACAGCGATTCTGCCAGGTTCTATGATGAGGCATCCTAGTAAACTAAATGGAACTGAACAATCTATACCCTGGACTTAGCTACAACAAAAACAAAGAAGGGTGCACACAAGGAAAACCTAACTCTAGCATGTTAGGTCTGGGCCTTCATAGTACTATTCTGAATGGCTTCAAGGCACCTTTCTTTATCCTTTTAAAAAGAACAAGATAAGGGACTGGAAAGACGACTCAGTGGTTAAGAGCATTGGCTGCTCTTCCAGAGGACTGGGGTTCAATTCCCAGTACCCACATGGCATCTCACACCTGTCTGTAACTCCAGTTCTAGGGGAACCAACATCCACAGCAAAACACCAAATTCATATAAAAATACTAAATTAATAAAAGTACTAAAAAATACTAAATACTAAAGAAAGAAAGATCATGATGGCAGCATAGATCTTTGGATCTTTCTTTGATCATATTACCTTTGGAAATTGAAGCATGGATTTTAAAGCCCAGTGTTTCTTCTAGTTGGTTGTAGTCAGACTCCACAGAAGATGCGTGAAGTGTTTCTACTAAGAAAGGCATTTTCCCCCAGGTCTGATCATAGAAAATGGTGTGGTTCCATGTGTAGGGGACACTGATGCCATCGATGGTGAAGAGCCTGGTTGAGTAAGCGTACAGTTGCCCAGGTCCTGTTTGGATGTAGTCTTCTGTGTAATCCTAAGGAAAAGGATTTGAGGGTCAACATGGCACTTGGCATTTTTTGTGTGGCACACTCTGAGGTGCACTGTGAGGAAGGAGGAAAAGTCTTAGAGATTAACAATGGAATTCTGAATGACACTGCAATTGCATAGTAGTGTTCTGCAAACAGCTCCTAGGTTGATTCTTTTTTCTTGTAATTTATTGTCACACTTTGTGGTTTCACAAGATACTGAAGTTGTAGGTCATGAATAAAGCAAGTTGTATGAAGACTATTTCTCTACTTGGTAAGCTCACAGAGGATTTTTTTCCATTTCTTTCAAGTTAATATTTTTTGAAATTATAATATAATTACATCATTTCCCTTCCTTTTCCTCCTCCCCCTCTTTATTGATGGCACACAAAAACTTATTATAGACCTCTAGTCTCTTTTCCAGAAGTAAACTTAACAAGTGGCTTAAATCAGCACAGCAGCTACTCTGGCTCTGATACACTAGGTAATAAAAACACTCAGAGAGATTTAAAAGTTGATCCCCTGGAGATTTTCAAGCAAAGAGCAGATGGTTATTTATGGTTCTGTGGGGGTAGTTACTGATCTCTAGAGCAAACAGTAAGAACCTGAGACTCTGGGGCTCTGTCTACAGGGCTTGTCCTCCTCCTCATGGCTGCACTAATAACCGTGGAGATCTTGTAACACGTTACCTTTACACTGACTTCAGCAGGGGACTGAAGCTGCAGAACATAGCCACTCACAATGACATCAAGTAGCAAAGCACCGTCAGAATCCAATCCCCGAGCCACGTGTGTCATCCGCAAGACCTCTCCTGGGAACCACATTGCATTCATTTCCACAGCAATAATATAATAGCAGTTATTATTATATATATGGTTTGTGAAAGCATGTAGAATGTTGATCTAATATAATAGTGTTACTTCAAATGTGAATGAACGTGTAAGAGAATTAAATCAGTACAATGATTCCCTGTCAAAAAGTCAGCCTTGTTGAACTGTCTTCCAAAATTCTTTCTTATGTCACAAAAGTGTAGCATTTGATTACAAAGAAGATACCATATTTTACACACTCAAGCTATAATCAAGCATTCCTACAACATTTCTGTTTATGATATGGCAACTGTATCAGGGACCAGCAATGCCCACAGGCCTAGCTTTTGCTTTTGCCAGAGCTTCAGCAACATGGCATCTTCGTAAGTGGACTGATATAAAAAGGCTGGCCTGTCCTCCATTCTGATTAAACATTGGTAAAAGAGAAGCTCCCTCGCTCATCATTCTTCCTCAATGGTTAATCCCGAGACTGGCCTACTCCAAGGAGGCTGAAACAGAGCTTTGTATGAACCCTGTGTACACAGGAAGGGCCCCAAACTGCTAATGCCCAGTGATTAGGACAGAAACTGAGCAGAAAGCATTAGTGTGCTTGGCTTTGCTTTCATCTGTTACGTAGAGAATCACCATAAGAGAAATAAATGAGTTGACTCATGGTTAAAGACAAGGCTTGAATTGATGAGAGTGGTTCTCCTTTGTAATTTATGCTTAAATACTCTCTAAGGTTTAAAGAAAAAGGCACAGAAAGGAAGAGAAAGAAGTCATTGGGTCATAAAGTTATTATTGTTTGATAACACATGGTCCCTTTCAGACCTTGTATTAGTATCCACTGACAGAATCATATAAAATTAGTTTTTATATTATTTATGTAATGAGCACCAAAAATTTGTAATGACATTTTGTGGGAGCATGCACCATATTTTCCTTAGTCACCAAACTTTATAGTGATCTATCTGTATCTAATATATGTATCTATATCTTTGTCTCTATCTGTCTGTCTGTCTGTCTGTATCTATCTATCTATCATCTATCTAGTACAATAGTACAGTCATCTGACACTAACCAGTTGCAAATTCTACTTGGGTCTCTCGTTTGAAGACTGCGTTTGTGAGGGTAAAACCATTCACTGCTTCTCCTATTTCTTTTGCTGTTGTCCAGTAAATGGGATTTAGGATAGAAATGATCTTTCTCATTGCTGGACCTAAAAGAAAAAGATAAACAAGGTTACAGAGAAAAATATTTATAGTCAATTATGGTTGCAGTACATCACTCACAAGGGTGGATGCTAATGTTGACTAATACAAGTCAATACATTTCTGTGCATCTTTTTTTTTTTTTTTTAACTAGCATATGCTAGATATCAAAATACTGGTTTTAATATAACATTTTCATAAATGTTATTTTCTCTCCAACCAGTTCTTTTCTCCTTGGGATAAGGACAAACAATGTATTATATCAATGACTTAAGGTTTCATCCTTTAGACTCTTTGGGTGAAAGTGGTAAGATAAATTTTAAAGAAGTTTATGAAGGTAGGTGAGATGGCTCAGTGAATTGAGGTGCTTGGTGACCTGAGTTCAGTTTCTGGGACCCATGTGGTGGGAGGGAGAGAGCTGGTTCCCATAAGCTTCTCTTTCACCTCCATGTAGACACCATGGTACACATATGAATGCATACACAAATAAATAATAGCTAATTAATTAATATAATGTATATAAATAAGTTTCTCAAATTTTTTATAAATGATGTGACTCACCAAGACTTCGAGGCACATTGGTAATCTTGGCCTGTATTATTCTTGTATCAGAGTTGGGGCTATCTGTTACTGTGGCATCGAGGAAAGCAATTCCAAACTCAACATCATTAATATTCCCAATAACACTCCCTCTGGCTCGCTGGGGTCCACCTATTGGGGGAAGGAAAAAAATCATTCCTGGATAAGGAATCAATTCCATCAACATTACATGAGGGAAAGGAAAGCCAGGGCTCAAAGATCCTACAAATCTTTTCTCAGACATCAAAAGAGCCCTAGAGCATCCAAATTTGAAAGCAAACTTAACAGGCTTTTAAAACATTCCACTTTCACATAACACCCATTATCCCCATAAATCTAGTATTCTTTCAATCTGTGAACATCATAGTATTATTTCTTAAGCCAAAGAATACAGTATGTCCATTTCCACAGTCCAAGTAAAGCATGTGTTTGCCGATGGTGATGAAACCATGACTACAGTGAGTTTACAGAGAAAGTCACATGTGGCAGTAAACATTTCATATGCATTAACTCTTTTGATCCACACAGTTTGCTGACTGGGTAAACAAAGTTCAGAGAAATAATGTAGTTCTACCATCATTACAGGTCTAGAGAGAGAGAGGACTAAATACATTAATTTCTTGCCTTTAAAATGTGTTTTTTGATAATCCCAGCACTTGGGAGGCAGAAGCAGGCAGATCTCTGTGAGTTTGAGGCCAGCTTGGTCTACAGAGCTAGTTCCAGGACAGGCTCCAAAGCAATACAAAGAAACCCTGTCTCGAAAAACAAACAAACAAAAAACAAAATAAAAAAATGTGTTTTGGAGTGGAGACATTTATTTACTTAAATCAATACTTTAAAATTATTTATGTTTATTGTGGATAATGTGTTGTTTTAAAATATGTGTACATTAAGGAGAAAGGTGAAATGAACTAATTATCATATTTGTCACCTCATATAACTATTTTTGTAGTGACAATACTTAAAATCTCTTTGTACTGAAGAATCCCATACAATTATGGAGAACGCAGAAAAACAACATGGAAGTAGCAAAGGGTGAGGGCAGAAACTTGGAGACATACTGGTAAAATCTACAAAGTTATGGAGGTGGAAGAAATTAAACATAACTGTAGAACTAGTCACTATTCTTAATAATATAAACCCATATTTTTCTATCTATTGTTTCCTTCTTTAAAACAGGATAAGAGCTCACCAACAAAATATCATCTAATACTTCTTGCAGGCCACTGCCAGAATAATATGGTATATTGGCCAGTCTAGATTACTGTGTGTATACGTGTGTGTGTGTACATGTGTGCCTCCGTTCTCATGCATGTGCATGCACATGTATGTATGTATGTATATAAGCCTGTATGTGTGCATTAGTTTCCATAGAGGTGGAGACTCAGCAGCCTTGAGCTATAACTATAGCATTCATTATTGTATATATCTATCAGACAATGATTAACTTAAGAAAATGTGAAGAAATAGAATTTTGGCATCATTGTAAAATTCATACCAAAACAATTTGATTAAAGTAAAATATGAAAAGTCCCTCTTCCCATGGTCCTAAGCAGGAGAAACAGAGATGACAGGAGAGGGACCAGGATTATAATACAATTTTTGGAATGATTACTGACAAGCATAGCTTCTATTTTAACTGAGTAGCCTGTGTCCCAAGAATGAACAGATGTTTCCTCAATTGGGCTACCTGGTAGGGTTCCTTGAAATCTTGTTGGACTCCATGACTCAAACTGTCTATCTACCTGGATGATGAAACAGATGATCTGAAGCCAGAACTGTTCTCTTGCTTCAGAAGGAGTCTCAAAATCCTCCATGACCATTTGTGTACAGATAGAGCATGTTTACTTGGCCTTTTGTTTTGTCTACTTATATTTAAAAACCACTCAGCATAAATCATTCTCACCCTGTCAAATGGGTCCTTCATGATTTTTCAGGGACATTTTATTTCTGAAGAAAATGTTAAAGCTTTGTAAGATTCAAAAGTATCTTCCCATCAGCCATATGGAGCTTTCAATGGTGGTGTCCTTATAATCTTTAGAAATATATCCGCTGACACAAAGAAGCCCCAAAGGAGCAAACAGAGACCAAACCCAGCTGTAAGCACTATTATGGGGGGCACACTTTTCTTTTATGTATCTCACAGAGCTGGCACTACTTTATTCATTGTGGGGGTCCAAATGGTACCTTTTTCTGTTTTCATGAACTCTACACTTGTGCTAGCCATGGTCCTGCCAAAGCACCACTCACTTCCTTACCTGGACATGCCTGTGCATTGCATCTGGAGACCTGGGTGGCATCTCCTGGACAGGAACGACCACTTTTAGATGGCACTGGATTGTCACATAGCCTTTTCCGCATCCTTTCCCCTCCTCCACAAGACACAGAACAGTGGCTCCAACTATGCCATGTTCCCCAACTTCCATCCACTGTGAACAAGAATGGAATGTTCAATATTAGTGAATCAGTTTTAAAATCTTCCCTTAGGACACTCTTGATACGTAAGTGACAGGGCTGCAGCAGTGATCACTAAGTAAAAGCTTCACTCTTCCCACAGACTGAAATTAAGAAGCTCACCAGGACACATATCGGTGTTGCACCTCTGGATCTGGGTATCTGACCCACCACAGGCTCTTCCTCCATTGGAGGGACGTGGGTTGTCACATGTGCGGTACCTTCGCATCTGCCCTCCACTGCAAGTCCGGCTGCAAATTCCCCAGCCACTCCAAGGGCTCCAATTACCATGAGCTACAACATGAAATAATTTAACATGAAACAGAGCTCTAAAAATGAGAGGTAAAAGAAACCGCGATGTTCATCCCCAAATGAAGGAAAACCCTTCAAGAAATAAACAGAAGCATGACAAATCAATGAATAGATAACTTTCCAAAGCAGGACATTTGCATTCTAATAATTATGAGATTCTCTTCAAATGCTCTGATATTTTATTTACACTATCCCATGAACTAGAGGTGATATGGGAGACACAGGCCCATTCTAGCTGAGCAGAGACTAACATTCAGAACACAGTAAACCAAATAGCACATTGGCATCTTAAATTAAAGGTCAAAGAACAAGCAATAAAATACTATAACTTTAAGGTTTGGAGCCATAACAAAGCTTGAAGGAAATGGCACCCACTCACTCTGTCCAACACTCACTTGGACAAGGGTCACTATTGCAAAAGTCACTCTGGACATCGCTTCCCTCACACTTGCTTCCTCCATACTGTGGCACTGGGTCAGAACAGTCCCTGGTTCTCTTCCTGGTACCTCCTCCACAGGACACAGTGCAGGCACTCCAACTGGCCCAAGTCGCCCACTTGCCGTCAACTGTATTAACAGAAAACCGTATGAGCTTAGTTACTACCTTTAATTGATCATCTTAAAAAATAATCATAGGGTCTGGCTGGAGAGATGGCTAAGATGTGAAGTGCATGCAGCTCTTCCAGAGAACCTTACATTGGTTCTCAGCACCCATGTTGGGTGGCTCACAACTGCCTATGAATGTAGCACATCTGGCCCCTTCTTTGGGCTTTTACAGGTACCCACACATGTGCCACACACCACACACACACACACACCACAAACATAAAAATAAATTAAATTATATAACCAGGGCAAACCATCGCTAGTT
Source organism: Phodopus roborovskii (assembly GCF_943737965.1). NCBI lineage: Eukaryota > Metazoa > Chordata > Mammalia > Rodentia > Cricetidae > Phodopus > Phodopus roborovskii. The sequence goes on from NW_026126433.1 coordinate 22,769,292, forward strand.
TGGGTGAATAACACTGTGGGATGAGTGGCAGATGTTATGAGCTAAGTGTGTTAACTCTACTCGTCTCACCTGGACAGTGTCTCTCACTGCAGACTTGCACCTGGGTTTCTGCTCCACTGCAGTAGGCCCCACCAAATGATGGTGGCGGGTTGTTGCAAAGTCTTGTTCTTGTCTGACTGCCTTTTCCACAACTTTTGCTGCACGCACTCCAAGGCTGCCAAACACTCCACAATCCATTAACTACAAACAACAAAAGCAGTTTTAAGTCACAGAACCACATTTATTTAAAGAACAAATTTATGCAAATAAATTAACTCCATAGTTAGCTAAAAAAAAAAAAAAATAACCCCACGATCTAAAATAACTAAAATGGAACCAAAAGAAGTATAACTAATGTGTTCCCCTTTTCGCATGTTTAGTTTTCAGAGGGAATTGTGTTCAGGGACACTCAGAAGGCCAAATGGGTGCCAAAATAAATGCTGATAATTATTCAAAGGAGGCTATTTTATTAAAATCAAATTTAATCGAGCAACCATATGTAAACAGGACCTGAGTGTTCAAGTCCTAGCTAACTAAGCATTTGTGTACATTTGGTACTCTAGGGATGGTGGAAGAGACCAGAACCTTTTAATCAAGTCTATGTAACATCTAACAGATCGAGATACACTGTAGGTAACAAGAAATTTTCAGCAATGCTATTTTGGACCCAAAATGCAAGAGTGCATCTCTAAATGTGGTCTGGCTTCTCGCTCAGGCATGTTCTTGGATTTGACAATAGAATGCTTTGTACAGGTCTAAGTCTTTGAACAGTTTTCTCCATTACATAATGTGCATCAATTAGAATTCTGAATAACACACTCACCTATTTGCTAAACAACAGAAGCAAAACTGACCAGTAGTTTCCAAGGAGCGCAATTAAGAACTTCCTTTTGGTAGACCACACATTACAGCATCAGACCTCAGGACTAGAACAGCCCACCGCTTCCTACCAGGTGCATGGGCTGAGAATCAGTGCTGTGGTTTTCCCTTATGCAAGAATCAGTATCAGATGAAAATTTCCCTAAAGAGCTCGTAAAATATGCTTCCTCTGTCACTAGCTTTACCAAGATATAAACCAAAAGTGGGGTTCAGACTTGAATCTAAGTATTCTCAACACTACTTCTAAGAAACTGCAAAATTAAAATCAATGAGATTTTCATTTTTCTGATTTAAAGGAAATATTAAAATATCTTGCATTTTCTGATAAAGGTGACTACTTATTCTCTTGTTTTGTAGACAGAGGCAAACACAACCACATGAACCTACTGTACTCAACAAGGATTTGTTCCTAGACAATAGTCAACTAACCTTAAGAAGCTGGGAGGGAGCATTTGTAGCAGCCATGCTGAGTCTGTACTGTTCATAGTGCTCACGTATCGACTGTATTATCACTTTATACATTCTGCAGGCCCAGTGATTTTAATACAGTATAATTTCTTTTTTAAAGATTATTTACTATGTATACAGTGTTCTGGATGGCACCAGCTCTCATTACAGGTGATTGCAAGCCACCATGTGGGTGCTAGGAATTGAACTCAGGACCTCTGGAAGAGCAGTCAGTGCTCTTCACCTCTGAGCCACCTCTCCAGCCCAACACAGTTTAATTTCAAGGAGTTCATTGACCAAAGTGCAAACCTCTGACAACATAAAGATGCATTATTAGTGGAGGCTAGGGTTGGTTGTCATTTATTTATGTAATGCCTTTCTTATTTCTCCTCTACACAAATAGAGGTTTGAAACTTCCTTTGAAAATGGTTTGAATTTAATATTTAATTCACAAATAGATTGACTTTTATGACATAAGATGGAGTGGAATTGAAAACTTCTTTTATATAGACAGATAAACTAAATAAAAGGAAGGAAGGAAAGAAGGAAGGAAGGAAATGTAAACTAGAAAAAGCACACAAAATCATGAAGATTCCATAAACTTCCTAAATATCCAAGTCAATTCACAAAGAAACTAGAAATAGAGAAGGATTGCTAAAGAGGAATTCAAAATACAGTAAATGCATTTGTTGTAATAGGTGGATGGTCTGTGAAGAGCAGCATAGGCCTGGGCTATGAGTAGCCACTCTAGAGAGGACCTGGGGTCAGAAGGTGCTCCACCCTTATGGGCTGTGCAGTCCTGGACTAGTGGCTTGGCTTCTGTGTATTGAGCTTCAGTACTTAGGGTGCATTGAATCTTCTGAAACCAAATCCAGGATATTTTTAATGTAACAATAGATAAATTAATGGTGTATTCTAAAACTCCTACTTGAGTCATTACACTATTGAATAATGAGTCTGTATTGATATAAGTCAATAAAGAAATAATAAACAGTTCTTTGTGATAAAAATAATAACAGCTGTACCAGATACAACAGAAAAAATCAGTATTTTATGAGAAACATATGAGTAACAGATGCAAGAAATAATTAAATGGATGTCAACACTAGGGGATGAAAGGCTGATGCAATGTTAATCTAGTTGTAAAACATCCCCACACATACATACTATAAGGGGAAATAGTAGCACCTGTTAGCTTTTGTGGTATCCTAATGCCTCCATGGTTGACTTCTACCCCGAGGTAGCATCACTAAGCACTCTGTTGAGAAGAGACATGGCCCTTATTCATTGTGTGTCTCAAAGGACTAGTCAGTCCTTCCTCTCTCCTACATGGTCCTTACAACAACGACTTCTTGACCCATTGTGTGTCTAACAGCGTGTCCAAACTATAGTTAAATTTAATTGGTTTATAGACTGTGGAATAACTAAGGACCCCCCCCCACAGTAGTAAATCAATAAAACAGTGAGCAAAATAATAGTAAATAAATAGTTACCAATCATGGAGAGAAAGGCTGACATTTATTTTAACACAGTTACAAACATCCTTCAGACTTTCATTATATAATCTCCCAAGATGACAATGGCAAGCAAATCCTCTAATTAGGTATTCATATTTACTTTTGCTTTAAAATCATGTCACTCCTTTAGAGACTAAGCAAATACTTGGCTTTTTACTCAAATTAAAGACTCCAGGGCAGGGGCTTTGCTTGTCTGATGTCTGTTTATTTTTTGGGAAGATTATAGGCATGCTTCACCATGCGCATATCAGAAATTTGTTTTTTAAATACAATAGAAATAAAACCAAACTTCTGGTGAAGTACCCCAGATCCGTGCAAATAGCCTTGGGAATCATAGCAGCCTGGGTTCAAACATTCAATTTCCTTTGCTAACTGTGCAGTCTTAGTTAATGAGTGAATTATAAATTCCCATTGTTTTCTGATTTTTTTCTTCATGTTCATGACAAGATGTAAGAGAAACTCGGGTCAGCCAACCCAAGCCACAATCACCCTGTCCCTGGTGTCCAGGCCAGCTTGTGCATATGCGACAGGCACTTCCTTTCTGAGCCAAGACACCAAGCCTGCCTCAACTCCCAGAGAAACACCTGACTCAGAGATACCAACGAGGAAAGAACAACACAGCAGAGGCAGCTGCCTGAGCTAATGGGACCTTGGGAGGGGGTACAGTGGCAGGTCTAACTTCCTGAATAAACAAGTTTGCAGCATGCTCTGCTACTCACTGACTCCTGGTGCCCAAGTCTTTGGTTCTGTGTCTTCTCCTCCCTCCCCCAAGGGGTGTCTTAGCCTGGTCACCCAAAACAACAAGATAAAATACACAATTCACTGACTGTCTCATTTTGAGAGATCTTTATCTTTTTTATTATTCTCTCTGTTTCGCTCCACCAATGCTCTCTTTTGAGTTTATTCAGTATGCTTATCAATATTAAAAATTACTCTACTTAATAGTCTCTTCATCATCAAAAGAATGTTTTATATTCTATCCAATCAAGTGCTTAGAATTTCAAATGAGAGTACATAATAGACACTGTCTAGAGACTAGATTGAATGAATGAGTTCTGACTAGTCAGTCCTTCCTCTCTCCTACATGGTCCTTACAACAATGACTTCTTGACCCAGCACCCCTTGACTACCTACATGACCGTGTCATCCAAGCTGCCACCAGAGTGTCCATCTCCTAGATTTAGTTCAGTTAAGACAAAAACATGTGACAAAATTAAACTCAAAACACAGTTATTTCTCAAAAGCTGAAATGAATCTCAGAGAGAGGAAATTTTTCCCTCTGAGGTCTGAGACTACAAGGTCTCTGCTAGCCACTAGTTGCCTGTGGTCATTATTTCCACACATGGGAATAATTTAATGGATAATTAAGCCAAAGGGAAGGTCAGTGGAGATCAGAGATGGAAACACACCAGTAGCAGCATTGGCCAAAACATTGCATTTGACTATATCTGAGAAACGAATTCTCTGTTTATTTAAGTTTGATTCTGTCACTTGAATCTGAAAGAGACATGTAATATGACGTCAGCAACAACAGGAGTACCAAGCATCTGGTATGGAGCTCATTGACAAGGTAGAAGAGTAAGATGACAGATAGGAAGCTTCAAGCACGCTCCTTACCATTAGCCACTGTCCTGGGAAAACATTTAACCTCCCTCAGCTCATTTTCTCACTTGAAAAAGGATGACTAGATGGCACCTGCAGTTCCCAGTGCCTTTCATGTTTATGAGTTAGTATATACTTAAATTTCTGTGCATGACTAAAAATACACCAAGTCAGAACTACCTTCCTGTTCTGTAAAAGGAGATACTTTCCTGCAACACAGTCATTTCTTCACAAGGTTCTTCATGAAGTAGGAAAAGAACACAGACAGTGAGTGTATTCCCAAAGCTCGAAGCCATAATATCTTTTCAAAATGAAAAGATATTAACTCCAGGAAAGGAATTAATGTACACAAGCTTGGCTGGTGGCACTGGTGGGTCCTTACCTGGGCATGGCCTAATGTTACACATGATGATTTCCACAGCATGCCCCTCACATGGCCGCCCGCCATGCTGAGCTGATGGGTTACTGCAAGTTCTGGTCCTGGTTTGATTGCCATGCCCACAGCTTCTTGTGCATTCTTCCCAGAAACTCCATTCTGACCAGTGACCATCCACTATAGGAAGGTGAAACCATTACACCATCAGGTGAATTCAAATGGCAAGCACTAACCCAGGGGGCAGCCCAAAGGCAAGAAACAGGAGTCTGAATCTATTAAACACTTTCAGGAGTATACCTGGACACAACTTATTTTGACACTGTCGTGTTTCTGAATCTGACCCTTGGCATGGCCTTCCACCATTGGCTGGAAGTGGGTTGTTGCACAGTCTGCTCCTCTTTTGGATGCCTTTTCCACAGGTGACACTGCAGGATCTCCAGGCAGACCACAGTGAAAACCCACCATGCACTGCAAATAAAACATTGCATGTTGTCTCAGGTTTGCAAGTGAAAGTATGTAAGTCTCATTTCATTGAAGTTACATACTGGGTGTAGAGTTGACTGTGATTTCTGGGGAGCAGCTATGGAAGCTTTCTTTTAGGGGTAAAATTAGTATCTAGAAATAAGAAAATAACTTAAGCAATTAAATTTCCTCTCCACACCTCTGCTGACTCATGTGGTCATGGCTAAGGGAAAAATAAGAGACAAAAAAACTTGTATATTGTTTAATCTTTATATATACATATACATATATATATATATATACACATCACTTTCTGAAATTTTTGCTTAATTTTGGATGAAAATGTACTTTAGGATTCTGAATTATTAGTACGGCATTTGGAGACTAATCTGTGTTGTTTTAACTCATTAGTTGATGAGCTAGAAGGAGACAAGGAATCTGAGCTATCTTGGGTTCTGTTTCCCACTCACCTTGGACTATGACAGGCACTCTGACAAGGACAGAGCCCATCAAGTTTCGGGCAACACATTCATATTCAGAGGTATCTTCCTTGCGAGCAGCAGTGATGTATAAGGAGCTGTTGGATAGCATGGTAAGTCGGTTATCCAAGGGAATGGGGTGCCCTTGGCGGGACCATGTGATGGTTGGCTGAGGTTCACCCATTGCTTGACAGTCCAATATGACTCTGCTACCAGCATCCACAATAGTTTCCATTGGCTCAAGAGTGATAATGGGAGGACCTGTAAGGAAAGTAGATAGTGGCTCTTAGTTGTTAAGGGGATATATTAATATTTTCTCTTATAAGATGTGGTGGTTTTATTTTAAAAAGAATGATAGTGCTTTGATATTGAGTACTATGGACTAAATAGAAGAGATGATGCATGTGGATTTTGAATTGGACAAATAAGGTGTGGGTTTGGATAATTCAATCACATGCAGATGAGAGAAAAGCTCTGATGGGAGGCAGTAGGGAGTGGGTGGTGATTTGTGTTTTATTTTTAGGACATTGACCTTGAGGTATCTGTGAGACACTAACATAAGCAGGCCTAGATGACAGGTAGATTCAGCTATAACCACAGAAAAATATATAAAACAAGTATAAAACAAATATGTCAAAATCGAGATGTAGGCAAGCAAAGTGGATCTGTCTTTTGTAATTGAATGAGATTGCTTCAAAAGAGAAAGTGGCATGGTAAAAAGATGGTGGGACACAGAAAGCATATGAGGGCACCAAGAGATGGGCAAAAGGCTGGTTTACAAATGATACAAAGAACTGACCACTGAGGAATTCACAGGAGAAGGAACAGGAATCCTAGTGACGAAAGGATGGAGTTTCGGGAGGAGGAAGAGGCTATCAGTATCTGGGCAGGAACAGCAAACCCAAGTGAAGTTCCTGGATGTAAAAGGAGTTGAATATGGCTGCAGGAAGGATGATTATCTTTGTATTGTTCTACATGCCTGTAAAAATGAACTCAGAAGAGGCTTTCCTGGGGAAGGTCATGAACCACATTTTCAAAATTGGGGACAATTGTTTAAGCAGGGAAAAGATACTTCCACTTGGTGACATATCTTGATGAGAGACACAGCATGGAGATAGACTTGGCTTTTTTATGACTAGGAAGGATGATTGACCCAGGGAGTAGAATAGTAGTTCACAAAGTTTTCAGTGCTTGCTAAAACCTGTGCTTTCCCTCCTCCCAAGAAATCTCAGCTGTCTTTATAGTTGAACAAGTGAGTGGAGGGCAACAAGAACATTGTGGAAAAGGAGAACCATGGGATAACAACATAGTAATAGTGACTCTGAACTAGGAGGGGCTGGACTTGCCCAGTGACAGGAGAAGGAGTGTTAGATACTTCAGCATGGTGGAGGTCTATTTTAGTGTGCCTTACTATCCAAGTATAAAACAAATATGAAAGCAAGCACATTTTGCTGTTAATACTTATATGCTAGTGTTTTATAATACATTACTGTCATGTCTTTGAGAAAAGCCATTTCCCCACCTTAGCTCTGCTGTCTCAGCAACTGTCCCATGGCACCTTGCTTTTCTATATGTACCATGTAGAACCATACCACCAATTCACCTTTCAATCAGTGTTCACATCTATACAGAAATGGCCCCTGCTTTCATTTACTTCTCTTATTTAGATAATATTATGCATTTTGAAACTGATGCCAAATACATCAGGTTTCTCCTTCACACTAAATGCCAATAAAGTTACTAAGTAAGCTTGTCTGTTGATGATACCATGGCCAAGGAAACCATGCAGATAAACTTAAAATCTTAATTCAGATACTGTAGATATTTTTGATGTCTATAAAGCTATAATGTAATATAAATATAAAATTCTGTGTGTGCATATTTTATGGTCAAATAAAGAACAACATTTACATCATCATCAGTCAAATGTAAACATTTTATCTAGATGAAAACACTGCTCTGTGCTTTGATCTTAATGTCAATTATATTTTCGGCCTTTTTATGTTAGGGGTTGAAAGGATTCACTGTCAGGATTTGTATGTTAGCTGATATGATGATACTTTTCTTGAACTGGGTCAGCGGAGCCTGCCATGTTTCTCTTGTCTTGGAAGCTCTGATTTCTAATGTCATTTACTGAGGGGCTCCTCGAAGAGTAAAGAATCCCACTTAGAATACACAGCTATTTCATGGAAGAGGTCTGCCAATCCACCCTCCTGAGCACCTTTACTCGTTATTTTTAATAACATATTTCCTTTAATTGAAAGTAGACTTTGTATCCAATAATATATTTAGTACACATTTTAAAAGCACATAAAATGACCTATCTGTAAGGGTGGGACAAAAGTCTGGTGAACCACAGAGGGCACTCTCTGTTGTCAAAGGGTTGGCCACTGGGAACTTGTCAAAGGGTTTGCCACCAGGACACCGTGACTGTAAACTGTGGGTGTTAGATAAGAGCAGGAAAGGATTCTACACAAGTATTTTGGTGTTATGGCTCATGTCCACTGCTCCATTATCACCAGGAAAGGAAACTAGACACACTGTGAAAGTTACTGTTCAAGAACATGTTGTAAGTTTAAAGGAAATTGCCCTTCCCTATTAGGCTACATTCCTGCTGTTGTGTTAGCTGGAGACTGACGGAACAGCTTACTTTGCAGAGTCAGGCTCATGCTGCGCTCCACCACCCCGGCCTCGTTGGCAGCTACACATGTATAGTCACCAGCATCTTCATTCTATGGAAATAAGGGTGTTTATGAGAACAGGGGTCTGCAGGGCTTTTCACTTTTCAGTGTGATAGTTTATTTGGAATTTCAGCTTTGGGAAAGCATTTTAATGGAAATAGAAAACTTTACCTATGTCTAAGCTCATAGCTAGGTAGGTTGAAAAATGAGAGGAAGAACAGGAATGGGAGAACAAAAAAGAAATTCCAAAATTAAATTTTTTTTTGTATCATATTGAGTCCCAGGAACTCTAAGTAAAAAATAGCATCATTTTATAACCACCTCTTTAAAATTATAAAAGAAAAGTATAAATGCTACGATTATGGCCATCTTAAAATCCATTAAACCAGCCAGTAAAAATTAATCAATACCGAGTTCTTTCTAACTGTTGTTTTTGAAAATGTATCAAGCTGGATTCTTAGGGAGTTTGAGATTATGAAAAATGAAATGAATTTACTTGTATTAATAAATTATAGACTTTCATATGTGCTTAGCTTTAAGTTTCAGTATATGATACATATGAAGGTTTCTAGTAGGCAGCTAAAAGTCCTAGAGCTGAGGCTACATATTTAGGACTATGAAGGTGTATAATTAAAAGACTTTGCAGCAATGTTAACTATGGTATTCAAAGAGTCATGGAAGTTTGAGAAATAGTAATATTTGTGTAGAAAGAAAAGGGACCAATGAAGAAAACTGAGACTTATTATTACATCAATTAAAATGAGGGGAAACATATCAAAACTGAAGTATTAACCAACAACAGCAGTTAACATTAAAAAATAAGGAAAATAAAGCCCAAGAAAGGCCCACTGGATTAGGTAAAGATATATTTTAATTAAGAATAAAAGCAACTAAGAGGGCTCACTGAGTGTGAATTAGTGAACTACTTGTACACTAGTTAGGTAAATGTTTAGATAAATCACTCTTTATATCCCTTTCCTGAATAAGAAATCACTATGAAAACCTTGTATATTTATTACTTTCCTGATGAAATTTAACCTATAATTTACTTATGCTTATAAATTTTTGAACTTCTTGTTCTAAAATAGATTTGAGAAGTACATATCCTAATATTAAATAATAAATCAATGATTAGGGAAAAAAACAACAAAAATTACCTTATTGCCTATATTTACTTGAAAGAATAGCAGTATCAATTTATACTATTTTTTTCATAGTTTCAAAAGAATTTAGTTGCTGGATGAAATAATGTTACACATACAATGGAACAGTGTTCATCCATAATAAAGGCTAGATCATTATAATAAGTGTCACATATCGGGTACAGAAAAACAAGTATAGTGTGATTACACTCAGAGGAAATATGCCAAATTGAGAGTAGAATGTTGGGTACCAGAGGCTGGGGGGCAGGGGAGTGAGGAGGAGGAGGGAGTGATGAAAAACCATGATGATTGGGTACTTGGTTATGGTTTGGAAATGTGAATGATCCTGGTGTTTTATTGCACAGCAAAGTAATTTCAGATACAAACAAAACTTCAAGAACCTCATGCACACATATACCAGTTAAAACATACATATAAAATACTTAATTTTAATTAACAAATTAAAAAAGGGACATACTGGCTTAGTTTTCACAACGATTTGAGAAGATAGTAGAAGAATTTTTCCCATCTACGATGAGCACTGACACAAGGCATAACAATGTAGATAGTGTCAACAACTGCAGTGAGACTTACCACAGTACCATAGATGGCCAAGGAACCATTACCCAGCTGTTGGATTCTGTGGCTAGTTTCTATGTCTGTCCCTTTTCGGCTCCACTGGATAGTTGGGACAGGGTCTCCTCTCACCTCACAGTTTAGGATTGCATTGCCGCCAAGTGGTTCAATCCAGTTAGAGGGATAATCACCTTTGAAGACCGGGGGCTCTGGGGAATACCATAACACAGGTAGGAAGGAAAAGATGGTGCTGAGCTCCTGTGTGACTTTTCACCTACATAGACATATCACTTAGCAACCAAGGGGGAAGCCACTTTAAAACGTCATGGGTTTTCCAGAACCATCACTGTTTTCAACCACCAGGTAATATTGCCAATTTCAGTCCTCACATGGGGACTACCCCACTTTATTATCTTTTTCTTATTTTGTGTGTGTTGTGCATATATGTGCATGTGAACATATGTGTGAAGGTGCTCTTGTGGTTGTGTGGTGTGTGTGTGTGTGTGTGTGTGTGAGCCCAAAATTGATCTAATGGGTCTTCCTCGTTCACTCACCACTTCATGTATTGATGCAGAATCTTTTTCTTAACTGAGAACTCAATAATCCCAGCTAAACAGACTATCTAGCCAGTTTCCCTCGGAATCTTTTGTCTGTCTCCTGAGTGCTGGGCTTGTAGGTGGCTGACAAATCTGCTTGGGGCATCCAAGCTCACACTCTAGTGCTTGAAGCACAAGCTCTCTATCCCCAGATCCATCTCTCCAGCCCCTTTCTGCCTTTGAGTTGAAACTCACTTTTATTTTTACTTTTCTTATGAATCTGTATGCGTTTGTGACCTTGGTATAGTAAACTGCAGTCATGTTGTATTACTTCATAGCGAGGAAACAAACTTTCATTATGAATAAGTCACAAAGGGAACACGGAACACTTTTTACCTACCTTTCACGTAAACAAACCCAATAGCTTTCACAAAGCCAACGCTGTTCTCCGCTGTACACACGTAAGTGCCCGAGTCCTCCGTTGACACCTTTTCAATAACAAGTTCACTGTGTCCATTGACACTGTCAAAGTGGGCTGAGGAAACAGATTAGGAAACAACACAGATGCCTCTCAGTGACCTAGGAAAATGTCACAGCAGCATAATATTTTTCAGGTTAGATTTATGAGCAAGTCAGCAATTGAACCGTAACTGGACAAGAGAGCCCTTACCACAGAGCCTCCCTTGAGCTATTTACTATGTCTATAGTCACTCATTTGAAGAACCCAAACAGCCCATGGAACAGGAAAAGAGAAGGAAAACAAACATCTCTCAGAAGTATTTTGAAGTGTTCCTTTCATCTCAGCCTGTTGCTTAAAGGGTGCTCTCGATGGCTCCGAGTTTCAGGAACCTTTCCTTCAGAAACATGGCATTTTCCATTCCATCTATCTCACCACCAGTTTTCTTCCCAAACAATTTACATCAATGGTGGGCACACCTTTTCAGTTGTAACTCAACTCGCTTGGCAGGTTGAAGGGACATTATGAAAATATATCCCTGGTAGGTTACAACAACATCATGATCAAATCTAAAATAACTTAAACTTCCCCGTAAATCATAACTGCTGAGGATGTAAATATTTACAAAGCAGCTATAATATTTGGATGCAAACTTAATATGAGCATGCTAAACTTAAAACAACCCATCCTAAATAACCTGCCACCTGATTATGTATGGCTACTTTGTATTCATTCTCTCACTTATTTTTAAAGAATTTATTCAACTGTATTAGGTGAAAAACTAAGTTTAAAAATGCAAACAACAGAATTGGCATTTGTCTGTAGAGTTCTGCTTTTTAGACATTGTTTTTTTCCTGTCAAGGTATAGTATATTATTACTGAGAAGATAAAGTGAATGAATGTCAACCATTCACATAATTCATTATGACAGAAAAATCTCAAGCTGTTACAGCTTCTCTAGTAAGGCATTTGGTAGATGCAAGTCATAGCTCTGAGAACAGGGCAACCATTCCTTACTGATAGTTCCTTTGCATCCATTATTGATAGCATCTTCCATGATGAAATCAAGCAAGTGTACACACACATGTATATGCATGTGACAACAGTGAAAAGAAGGACATGAATTTGAAAGAGAACAAGGAAATGTATAAGAGAGGGTTTGGAGGGAGGGGGAAATGATGTAATTATATTATAATCTCAAAAAAACCCTACATAAGTAAATAGACATGTGTCTTCCAGGGATGTGCACTCTGGGGTTAGGCACTAACTTAATACTAGAATACACAGGGCTAGATATTTGCTGTGTCGATTAACATCTTTTTAGAGGTTTATTCACCCAATGAGGAGCACTGTGTTCTGTGAGATAAGTGAATTTACAAGTGTCTAACAGCAGCCCCTTAACCCATTGATGAGCAATACAGGGGGTGGGGGGCATCAGAAGTTTAGATGCCTAAGATACAACACTGTCTCCTTTTTGGCCGAGGGTTGTGTTGTTGTAAAAATTTGTACTTATATCATAGAATGTATAGTTTTGTAACCCACTTATCCTTTGAAAAGAATGAACAGTGTGTCTGTGCTTAGAAAAAGCACAGACTTTTATAGAATGTAATTATTTTTGACTCTACTTATTTGCTTTATTTAGTGTTGACATCTCCCATAGCACAGGCTGACCTCCAGCTCACCAAGTAGTTGAAGATGACCTTGAACTCCTTCCTGATTTCCCTGCCTCCATCTCTCAAGTGTAGGGATTGCAGGTGTTCTACAACTTCCAGTCATTTTACAGAACAGAAAGAATTAACTCTTTACCAGTAATCCCTTAATGACCTCCAACAGAACATAGAGACTGGGCCACACTGCTGAATGGATGCACACATTAAAATATTAAGAATTGGTTCACCAACCTGGAATAATATTGTTATTGAAGGTCCATGTCAGTTTGGGCAATGGGGTGCCATTGGCTTTACAACTTAACCGTAGCTGTTCTCCTTTGTTTAATGACAGGTCGCCAGGAAGTTCAGTGAAAGTGGGGAGGGAATGAACAGTCAGTGTTATAGTATGTGTATCTTCACCAGCAGCATTGTTGGCAACACATGTGTAGGAGCCAGAGTCCTCCAGCTAAATAAACAAAACAGTTTTCCAAGTGTTAATAGATTACAGCCTCCTACACAAAATTCTAGCACTTGTTCACCCAAGGAGCTTGTTTACCTAATGGCAATGTAAATTTCCATTTTTTTAAGCATAAATCATCAAGCAAGATTTTGCACACTGTAATTCAAAATGTATGTATTTAAACATAAACCCCATACCATACAGAACTACAACATTTACTTCATAAGATCTTAGAAAACACCACAGGGTCTGCTGCTCCACACTGTACTAAAGGACAAAGAACCCCAAAGGATCTTGGCATCCTGACAACATAGGGCCTTCTGAGTAATATGATCAGAGATCCAAACCATCACAGGACATGGTGGGATGGAGGCCAACGTTCCCTGTAATGTTGGAGTCTCCCTTGCTGAGTCTTATGGTCAACTTGGTCATGCTTGTACTTGACACACCGGCAGTACTGAACTTGAGTGTCTTCACTTGGCTGTCACTCTGGTAGTTTCTCAGCTAACACTCTGCTTGCTGTTTCTCCATGAATCGCTGTGGCTTCCCCTTAACATCAGTGTCTTCATGCTGACTTGTGAAGGACTCAGTCTCTGGTCTTCTTTTAGTCTCTTTCTGTACTCAGACCCTTGAGGATCTCATCTTGTATCATGGCTTTAAATGCCACTTAAATGCTGATAATTTTCAGTGTCTCAAGCCAGATTTATTTCAAAATTCTTGTTCTGGTTTCTGCTTGGATAACTGGTAGACATCTGATGGCTGCAGGTGCAATGGGATTGGTCGAGGTATTGGCATTGCTCCTTTTCTTGTCACTCACAGCCACCTGCATTTTCACTGAGGGCTGTGAGCTCCCCATTGCTCAGACTTTTGGACTGATATATTTGAGTCCTCCTTTATTTTCACCTTCTCCCATATTCATATTTCAAAGCATATGCAGAACCCCAACTTCTCACTCTACTAAAATTCAGCAATGAGTTCTGTCATCTGATTTCTGACCCTACTCCCCACATCTTTCTGCTTCTACTCTTGCATCCACCCCTACTATCCCTTTTCATTATCACTACTGTGCTTTCTAGCATTATATCAACTAGACACAGGCTAGAGCCCTGTGAAGGGAGGGAACTTCACTTGAGAAAAATGCCACATAAGATCCAGGTGTAGAGCATTTTCTTAATTAGAGATTGATTGGGGGAGGGATAAGCCTATTGTAGTGGTGCCAATCCTGGACTTGTGGCCTTGGGTTCTATGTGAAAGCAGTTTGAGCAAGCTATGGTGAGGAAGCCAGTAAGCAGTACCCCTTCATGGCCTCTGCATCAGCTCCTTCCTCCAGGGTCCTGCCCTTTTTGAGTTCTTGTTCTGACTTCCTTGGATGATGTAGTGATGAGGAAGCATGGGCCAAATAAACCTTTTCCTCCCTAATGTTTTCTTCACATGGTGTTTTATGACAGCAATAGTAACTCTGACCAAGACAATGACTGAGTCTAATTCTTCAAAAACATAGAACAAATAATATCATTCTCCTGCTGAAACCTGAAAGGAATTCTGATTTTCACTATGAGAAGGAAGAATCCTTGTTTTGTTATCTCCACGATGGTACCTGGTATGGCCTAAATTTTTCTCTGATTCCTTTTCTCATTCTCTTTTTTTTACTTTTACTGGCTATCAGTTCCTCAAACATACCTGTCTCATTCTCACTTTAGTTTTTTGATGTTTCTCAGTGTGGAAATAAACCCAGTTTCTCAAAGAGAAGGTGCTTAATAAATATAAGATGAGTTGGTTCAATGTGTCCAAAGGCACTGAGGTTATGTTTATATTACTGACTGTTTTATCCTGGTATAAACTATTATGATTTTTTTTAAACCTGAAACACCAAAGAATTGGAAATATAACATTTATCACCATTCAGTATAGAAACAATCTAAGTTTGGTTGCATAATTTTGTTTTCAATGAAAACTTAACACATACCACTAACTGTCCCAGCTTGTGACAACATAAGTTAAAAATCTGCTTTTATGGAAATAAAGTATTAAACATTTAGTTCTTATATATCATTTACAAAAAGAATTCTAAGTATTACTTAAGACTCCCATCTATTATGTATAAGGTACCTTATTGATGGGATCTTTTAAACACATCTGAGGCACTGTCCCCCAGGTTTTATACATTTTCCCCCTAAAGGTCTAGACAAATAATTGCATCCAAAAGCAGATTTCTTAAGTACAATCACATTGGAAATCAAGCTGTTTCTGCTTGATGGCAAATGTTCTACAGACCCCCAAAGAGGATGCCTGAGGCCATTAAACATCTCATTTGCATAGCTCCATAGAGTTTCCACTTTTAAGTCAATTATTAGCAAGGGTTATTTAAAAACCTACATAGAGAAAAACTTTTTTGGCATTTTCTTTTTTTCTAATTATAAAATTATATATATATATAATATACATATAATTTTACATAACATCTACAGTTCCTCTTCACCTTCCCCTCCTCCATCTACCCCCTCCCCCAACCCACCCCATCCATTCTTCAGAAATGGTAAGGCAGGACCAACCCAACCCCCCAGCCCCCACCCCTTTGAGCATCTAGGCTGAGTAAGGCATCTTCCCACATCCACAGGAGTGTCTTCCATCTCACCCTCCTGACACATAGTTATAAGCACCAAGACCAGCACAACCACTTAGAATTTTTCCACACAAATTAAACAACCATGTTAGGAGGAGGCTACTTAATAGTTTCAGCTCTTTTGTTATACACACTTCTAATTCCAAGCATATAAAATGAAATGCAAGGAAAATTAATATTCTGATGAATTTATAGGACTATTTCCTTTCAGTAGTAAAGGAAATACTTCTGAACTAAATTGAAAAAAAATAGAAGGAGGTGAATTAATTACCTCCTGTCTGTATTCATATCAATTAAACTTACCACAACATTTTCCAAGATGAGTTCTCCATATGGTTGGGCTGTGTATTTCCCTAGCAAGTTGGCTATAAGAACACTGTCTTTTTCCCAGTGAATTGCAGGCGTGGGGATTCCCTCAGCAACACATGGGAGAACAGCTTGAGAGTTCTCATTGACCGTGTAGTGTACTTCCCTACTTTGGATCCTAGGAGGTACTATGAAGAATTTAAAGACAGACACCCAGAAAATTGAGTTCACACTGAGAAATCAACACATAAAACACCCCTTTGAGGGTGACTTTGCTAGGAATAAGGCAAAAGCAAAAACTATTAAGAAGTCTATTATTGGATGAAATCAACAAATTCTTAAATAATATTTCCTATTTATTCTTTGAAAATTTCACACACATATACAATGTATCTTAATCAGGTCTATTCTTCTTGCCCTGTGCAACTCCTCCCCACATCTGCCCAGCACATCTCCCTCCAAACTTCATGTCCTCTTTCTTTCCTTTTATTGAAAATAGATCTTTTTTCTCACATAGCATATTGTGATTACAGTTTCCCTTCCCTCTACTCCTTCCAAGTCCTCCCCATCTCCCTTCCCATCGGGACCCACTCTCCTTTTGTCATTCAGTAGAAAACAAACAGGCTTCTTAGGAATAATAAAATAATAAAACAAAAACACACTGGAATTGGACAGAACAAGCAAACAGGAAGAAAAGAGAGTAAAAGAATCAAAGACTCACTCATTCACAAACTCAGGAATCCCATAGAAACACCAAACTGGAAGCCATAATATATATGCTGAGGACACACCATACAGGCTGTGTGCATGATGTCTCAGTCTTTGTGAATTTATATGTGCGTTGATCATATTGATTTAGAAGGCCTTGTTTTCTTGGTGACCTCCATCTGCTCTGGCTCTTATGCTCTTGTTATCTATCTATCTACCTATCTTCTACCTAACTTATCTAAATATTATTTTTTAACTCACTGAGTTATTGACTGTTGCCCATAAGTGCATGGTTTTGTGGACGCGAACATTCACTGGGGCATGAAAAACCCACTAGTGACCACCCCACGAAAGAAAATTAACTCTTTCTCTCCCAGCAGCCATCAACTGCCAATGGCTCCTCATCTGGGGGTGAGGCATAGTGGTCATTCCTCACCCATGTTAGAATTTTTAACTGTCTTTATCTTGTGCATGTCATTCCCTATTTTATTTTAAATTTATGTTTTATTTATTCTTTGGAAATCTTGCACAATATTTCAATCATATTCACCCTCCTTTTCAAGCTCATCCCATATCCTTTCCTCCCTATCTACTCATCCAACTTCATGCTCTCCCCTCCTTAAAAAACAAAACAAAGAAAAACTAAGAAGCATAACAGCAAGAAGAAAAACTTCATGGAGTCCAGTTTATGCAGGGTGACTACTTCCATGTACGGGGCCCACTCTGGTAGGGGCTACAGGCACACACTTGTTTACTTTTCTTGTTCTGTAAAATGGGGTCTCTTATAGTACAAGTTCATCTCAAACTCATTAGAAGTCAAGGATTTGAACTCTTGATTCTCTCACCTAGCTTTTCAGGAGCTCGAATTTCAGGCCAGTGCTACCACACCTTTCTCATAGTGGCTTTCTTTTAGTTTTATTTTTTTATCTGTTTGATATAAAAATTTAAGCCTATGGTCATATATGGTACTTTTAATATCTATGCCTAATTTTAGAAATAGTTTATGAATAATTTTTAAAATAAATCATATCAAAATAAATATATCAAGACTACTTGTTAGCTAGAAGGACTGTGGTTATGTTCACCAAAAAGTGTCTGCCCTTATTATATACCTTGGTGCACATGTATTGAGGCTTGCATTATAAAAATGTATTAATGGTTTTGTTGCTACTTGACACATGAACAATTTTGATAATATGTCTACAAATATTTGAAAAGAACAACTTTTTTCCTTGAACAAGTTTTGTACTTAAAGATTAAATGTACAAACATGAGTTTAATAGACAAACAGCAAGGTTATTTGGAAACTCATTTTGAACTTAACTATATTAATTATTTAGTTAAAAAGAATTCTACTTGAAATAATCATTCTTGCTATAAAATTGCAAAGTCAGATGCATTTGAAAAATAAAGATTTTACAAATTTTTAATAAAATAAAAAGCAAAAGCCACTTATTTAAAAAGTATTCCAGAAAATAACAGTTGGAGAAAGCTTAATTTGCTATTGTTTCCTGCCAGTGACACTAACAGAGAGTTTGTCATTAGTCTCGAAACATACAATAAAGCTAACATTTTAATGCTGGTATTTATTTTTACTTTTAAAATACATATTAAAGATTATCTTATGTGCATGAGTACTTTGCTTACATGTGTGTCTGTGTGCCATATTTATGCCTAGTGCCCATGGAGTCAGAAGAAGGTGTTGGGTCCCCTGATCCGGCATCATAAACTACTTTGAGCTGCCAAGTGGGTGCTGGGGATTTAACCAGGGTCCTCTAGAAGAGCAGTTAGTACTTTTAATGTCTGAGCTATCTCTCCACTTCAGTAATACTGATTTTTAGATATTTTGTTACATATCTTGATACAAAGAAAAGAAAAAGGAATGGATAGATGAATGTTGCACCACTTTAAAATAATGAATCAAATGAATCTTTGGTTCTTGTGAGGTTCAAACTGCATGTGTTATCTAGGACATATGCTTATTATTTTTGAGCCCAAATGATTTGAAGCTTCAAGAAGTGAAGCAGAAGAGACACAGAACACACATGATTGCCACATAAGCAGGGCAACACCAATAGTCCAGTATGACGGGAGAGTCAGTCACACACTGAGTTTTCTGGAAACGTTGATATCATCTCTTGCACAGATGTGTGCACACACAAGCAAATGCAGCTTGGATACACAGACTTGAAAATCAAGCACACAGGCACTCTTCTCCACACACACTCTGGTTTTGACTTCTATCACATTTGTTCCTGCTGATTTCTTCTCATGGCACAGTGGTACAACAGATGGAAACAAAGCATGTCAAACAACCTACCATGGACAGTGAGGGTGGTGCTCATGCTGCTTGACCCTGCCGCGTTAGCTGCCATGCATGTGTAATGACCAGCATCATCAGGCTGAGCAAATGCTATCTGTAGAGCACCTGAATTCAAGATGCGCTGGCGGATGGATTCAGTAAGTGCATGCCCATCTTTATGCCACGTAATGTCAGGTGGTGGGAAGCCCTCTGCTTCACACAGTAGAGAGACAGGTTTATCCACATCAACAACATATTCCTTCTGATGAGAACGAATGGCTGGAGGAACTAAACAACAGAAGGTACAAACTGAGTGCATAGATTATCTCCCATAGCCCTGTTGCAGTAAAGTAACATCTCAAGGAAATAAAGCCCCATGTCTTCTAGACTGCCAGAATCCAACACTGTAGTTTGGTTTTGTCTGGAACATTAAAATTCATGACCTTATTTCAGAAAACTGGTTTTTATTAATTAACAAATTAAGCAGTAGTTGATTTTAAATGAGACACACATACATTCATGAGGGTTTGGAAGAGTCTCATCAGAACAGTGTTTCAGAGAGTCATGTGGGTCTAATTCAGTGCCATGTCAATAGGTTCAGCTTGTTTTGCTTGTTAAAAACCCCATTAAAAAGACTTGATAAATGCCCTTAGTAGTTAAGGGTACTTGCTGCTATTGCAGAGGATCAGTTTCTACCACCCACATCGGACTGCTCACAATTGTTTCTAACTCCAGCTCCATGGAATCTGAAACCTTGTTCTGGCTTCTGTGGGCATCAGTACTCATGTGCACATACCCACAGACAGACAAACAGGCAGAGACTGACAGGCTAACACACACACAAACACACAAAATGAAATTAATATGCTAACTCATACAGCCATTTTGGAGATCAGTATGGCGGTTCCTCAAGAAAAAGGGAATTAGTATACCACAGGACCCAGCAATCCTCCTCCTTGGCATATACCCAAATGATCTACATCCATGCAACAAAGATATCTATCTGTTCAACTATGTTCATAGCAGCACTATTTGTAATAGCAAGAACCTGGAAGCAACCTAGATGCCCCTCAATTGAAGAATGGTTAATGAAGATGTGTATTCTAAGAGATTCATTTAAAGTCCCTCACAGAACTGGTAAGGGACAAGTCCCCCAGAGCACAGGGGAAGTGGGGGGGGGCAGAGAATGGAGAGAGAAGCAGGGGAAAACAAAGGGGAGGAAAGGAAAACATGTGCGACCAGGAAGATTGAGCCTGGTTAGGAATAGAAGATAGGAAAGAGAGAGAGAAACAGAGAGAGAGAGAACATAAAAGAGGGAGCCAATATTGATTTGAAGATAAAATTGAACACAAAGAAAGGTCTAGAGAACTACAAGACTGCTGCCAACTAACAATTTGAGCTTCCATGGAAAGGCTACCATAAAAGCCCTTCCCGGATAGTGAGATCAAAAACTAACTTATCCATGAAGCCCTCAACTAATGTCTGTTGGAAACAGGAGCAAACACCCATACATAAACACTGAGTCGAAGTAGAACCCAGATGCAGATGGAGAGGACAAGACCAGGGGGCAGAAACATATAGAGACAGCTTACCTGAACAAGGAGGAGCTAACGGGCCACCAGACTGATAGCTGGGAAGCCAGCATGGGACTGACTCAGGCCCCCCTGAATATGGGTCTCAGCCAGAAGGACTGAGCAGTCTAAGGGCCTCAGACAGTGGAGCCAGGATGTATCCCTGGTGCACAAAAGGACCTTGCGAACACATCTCCCATGGAGGGATAACTGCTTTAATCTAGAGACAGGAGCGAAGCCCTAGTCCCTACTTCACAGGACCTGTCATATCTACATGACCCCAACTGGATGGCATTCCCCTACATATGGAATTGGGGTGGGGGGATGGGAGGGGAGGGTACATGTGAGAGGACAGAGAGGGTAAAAGGGAGGGAAGGAAGGAAAGAGGGAGGAAGGTAGAGGGAGGAAGGGGGAGGGAGGGAGAGGGAACTGGGATTGACATGTAAAATAATAAATTAAATTAAAAAAATGCTTTGACTCCAAAATTTAAGTTTAAGGACAAGTTACTGGGGAAAAGGATTTCTATATTTGTTTCCATAGAAATTGAAAAGCTGTGGATTCCTTCCAGACTAATGTGGTTTGATCAAGCCAGAGCGCCTGAAACAGAGTACCAGGTGATCCTACATTCAAAAGATCTGGACAAAGCAGCCTTGCAGACTACAGCCAGGATTTCTGCATCTTCTTAGAATCACTCATGACAGCGCCCCTTACCAGCAGGAAGTAGTTTAGAAAGAACGACGCCCAAATTCCCAAATATTGTCTATAAATGTTTGTTTTCTTTTAAATGGGCTTGGTTATATAAAATAAATTTAAAAAAAGGAAATGAATATACTACCAAGATCAAGAACAATCATATTTATTTTCCCTTCATAGTAGATATATTGCAAGACCCTCAGTGGATGTCTGAAGCTGATGATACTACAGAATTCCATATACCATCTGTTTTCCCTATTTACATGATTATGATAAAATTTAATTTATAACTTGGATATAGTAAAATGTTAATAATGTCCCAAGATGAAGTAGGACAATTGATAAATTATATGGCTGTGGTCTTCTGTTATCCCATTCTTTCTTGAAATGTCACACTGTTCTTTAACATTTCTTATTCACAGGAAATACTGCTTAGTTTTGGTGGCATATGTGAATTGTCAATATTACAACTTTTGTAGTTTGAGGCTGTCTTGAAGTAAAAGAAAGGGGCTTGATCACAAGTGCTAATTCCTGTGATACATGATCTGATGCTGGGACCGGGCAAGTCAGTTTATGAAGCTAAGAAAGATATGCTAGTTAGACTTATATTTTACAGTAAAGGTAATGTTTTAACACACACACACACACACACACACATATCAGAAGAAATGAAAACTTGCAAGCTATTCATTTTTAAGATATTCTAATTTATATTTTAAGACCATGTTTAATTAGGAGAAACTATAGTCTAAGATCGTGAAGCCATAAAGAAAGAACTGGCTGTATCAAGTAGAGTTTCATAGAAGTTAAAAATAGGATGGAGAGCCCATTCCACATAGAGGGATACTCCCTCAGCCTAGATATATGGGAGAGGGCCTGGGTCCTGCTTCAAATAATATGACAGACTTCGAAAACTCCTCATAGAAAGTTTCACCTGAACCTGGGGAGCAGAAACAGGATGGGATGGGATTTGCGGGAAACATGGGAGGAGGGGTAGAAGAGGGAACTGGGAATGACATGTAAAATAAATGTTATTGGTTAAAAGATAAAAAGATAAAACACACATATACACAAAGAAATATCCTTTCTCAGGGAAAAAAATAGGATGGAGGTCCTAGTTTTCTCAAAGGATGTGAAAGGAACATGTTATACCATGGGAGGTTCTAGAGGGAAAGGTAGTATACTACAATCTAAGACTGAAGATAGCTGTGGGGAGGAGCAAGCATAATAATTACATATGAACAATTAGTATTATATCCTTACACACATCTCTGAAGACACAGAGGATGAATTGCTCAAGTACCTTGCACATGCAGCTTGATTTTGCCCAAGGCTGTACCAGCAGGGTTCTGAGCCACACACATGTAAGTGCCAGCATCCTCTCGAACAGCTCTGGAGATCTGCAAGCTGCCACTAGGAAGAACAGCAAGGCTTTTGCCTACACCATAGCCAAAAGAAGAGTGAAAGGAAGTTTTATTTTCACTTTATAAAAAGTCATACAGATTTCTGAATTACAAAGCACTATGAATACTGCACGAATCTCCACTGAAATCATGATAGGTACCTGAGGCAATGACATTGATGCCTTCTTTCTGCCAAGTAATGAACGGACTGGGTGTTCCTGCTGCTTCACATGGAAGTAAGATGGGGTTGTTTATAATGACATCCAGTTCACTTGGCTGTGGCTGAATGACTGGAGGCTCTGCAAAAGCCGACCAAGAAAAAGAATAACATTGCTTATTACAAAACAGAGCAGCCTGTTACAGTGATGAGCTTTAGTGTGCTAAATCAGCACTCCCCAAACATCAATGAATTGATTGTACAAAAGAAAAACTATGACTGGCCTTCTTATGTTCTATAGATCTTGCTATATAGCAGCTGTAGTAAAAAAAACTCTGATGGAAAAATTAGTGTTGGAAGAGATCACAAAAACCAAAGAAGAAACATATTTTTTTTTGTAGGTTGTTCTGTGGAGTTGGTCATCCATGTGTAATTTTCATCTATTGAATAATATGTTCCAGGTTTACATATTCCCAAGACATTACTATGACATAATACCATCTTTTAAAAATAAACATGACAATGAAATTACAAATAAATAATTATTCCTACCTCCAAGAGCAGCAAACCTTTAGTGTATGGTGCTTTAGGCAAACCCCAGGCTTTGCACATGCTAGAGAACTCCATGCACCCAGCAAGACTTTAGTGAACAAACAGCCTTCCATACCTTGGACGCGAAGGGTTACATGCCGGTGTGCTGAGCCAGCTGCATTTCTAGCAAGGCAAGTGTATCTTCCTGCATGGTTTAGTTGGGTAGCAAATATCTCAATTGCTCCTACAGGAAAACAAAAGTGCTTTTCTTTTCATTGTTTGACTTTGTGTCAGGGTCTTGCCTCAGAGCGCAGACTATCCTGAAACCTCATGTTTGGCCAGTTCCAAACTGGCCTGGAGCTTACAGTTTTCCTGTCTCTGTCCCACACAGAAAAAGTTTTAACATAGAGAGTATCTTTGTTTTCCTAATTCAGTAAGTTATGTCTTTCTTGTGTTTTTTTTTTTTTGAAGTCACAAACAAGTACTTAATTAGTAATAGCCATGTTGATGCACACTTTATCAGAAAGGCCATCAAGTATACCATCTGATGAGTTTTTTCTGATATGTACAGAATTAATTAATGATAAAGCAACCTAATTTTAGAAACCTTTCAAAAGACTAGTGTCTATTTGTGGTCACTCCCAGCTTCCCAACCCAACTCTGGGCCACTCCCATCCACCTGCTGCCCCTACAGGCTTGCCTTTTCTAAGTGCTTTGTCAAGGTGGAATCATACACTCCGGGTTTTTGCTTTTGTTACCAATTTCACTGCAAGCATATTTTTGAGATTTATTCATTTGAGTAAGAGCAGTATCACATCCCTTTTTACAGCCAAATAGGTTTGCTGTTTGTGGACAGTATCACTTTGGTGTATCAATTCACCAGCTGATGGGCATCTGAACAGCTCTCCCTCTCAGCTATTGTGGATGACTGTGTGAGCATCTCTAATGGAGTCTGTGTGCTGACAGAATTTCATGGGCCTTGGATAGAGACACTGGATGGAGTTGCTGACTTTATGGCAACTCTACTTATCATCCCAAGAAACTTCCATGATGCTTCTAACACAGAACTTTGTAATTACACTGGTGTAGCCACCTTCTGTTTGATGGTAGAATTTAAACAAATTTACTTATCTACCTGAGATAGCCAAAATATTCCCCCTTAAAGCCGAAGCTATATGCTGAAAGTTAATGTCCTATTATTTCTCATGTACTCAAGAAACACAAATTCCCTTAGAACAGTATACACACTCCTGAAATCTCAGGACACGAGGTGCTACTCAGTTTTTCTCTGCTATCCTTGCCTAGTAGAGGATCTATTTTCAGTGAAAATCACCTAGTTTTCATTCAATTAAATCATTTTCCCCTCAGTACTTTAAATTGTACAAATTATGGCTATTGCAATTGTCAAAAAGTAAATTTCAGTATTTAACATCCAAACTTTCTTGCTAAGTTATATGGACCTTAAAAACAAGAAGCTTATTTTTGTCAGATAGTCTTAAAATAGTAGAATTCTGTCTTTGGCACTACATGGTTTTTAAATAAACCTTTTATTTGGTCTGTGGAAAAAGTGAGAGAATTTGTGACGTCTGTAATTTGGTGTACACGTGACCATGCTTGTAAGATTAGTTTTAGATATTATGTTACTTTTTGTTTCTATCCCACCCTTTTTAAAATCTACTCCCTCTTCTTATCATAATCACATTTTAGGAATAAAGGTTTCTTTTCTTTTTCATTTTTATTATGTTGTAACAAAAGGCTGCCATTGCTAACTATTGATATGAGTAGAATATGCTTTTGTTACCTGAGGACAGAATCCGATAACCGTCCCCTCTGGGGAGCAGTCTTAAGCCATTTTTGGTCCAGTGAATTGAGGGAACTGGAACTCCAGAAGCAGTGCAGGTCATGACTGCTGGAGCCTGTCTGGTTACCAGGAAATCCGTAGGCTCATCAGCTATGGAGGGAGGAACTAAAACAGCAACAAGAGAAAACTATACATTTCCATCTCATTGCTTACACATTCATTTCCTAAGCCATTTTGTCTCCTTTCTTCCTGATGCTCAGAGAGCAAGGGTCAAGTAGGTATAGAAAGGTTGCTGGTGAAAAGACAGCAGTATGTGTCATTCTATTTACTTCCAAGCTAGTTCTACCTTGGACAGTGAGATCCACTGTTCTCTTGTCCTCTCCAGCATCACTTATCACAGAGCATTCATAACTGGCAGTGTCATCCACAGTGGGAGAAATAATTACAAGGGAACCTGAAGAAAGGAGCCTAGAAAAGAGATTCCACACATGAGATTCCATACACTAGCTTCCACATATTTTGTAGACAGCATAGTAAGGTACCAAAATTAGCTGTGTGTTAGGTGAGCATCATTATCTGATGCAAATTTTGCATGCCAAAATTGAACTTATATGGTAACTCTTATGTTAGTGAGAAACAGTTGCCTTGAGGAATTGCCTAAACACTGAGTCTTGTGTTTTATGAATGCATGTATCATAATCACATTACTTCTACCAGTGAACAAAATATATTGACAGCCACTATTTTATAGCAAGGATATGTTCCTGACTACATCTGAAACATTTTATGTAAAGCATCTTAAAATCCACCAGCAAAGTTACAGGTACATCTCCAACAGTTACACAGGGCTTGTGTATAGAAAGGTTTCACATTTTATTTAAAAAATAGGTTGGAAATCAAACTCCATATTAAAGGAAATATTTTCTTCTAACTGGACAATTCTTCATTCTTTATATATTTACTGCCCTTAGTGATGTGGTTAAAATCTTGGTTATTAAAAAAACATTTCTAAATGCTAGGTTGGATTGTTCAATGAAATAATCTTTACTGCATTATGTTAAGGGAAAGTAGCCAGGCACAGAGAAGGCTCTGTTTGTTCTCATTATATATTGAATATAAAAAGTTGAGGCCAGGCAGTACTAGTGCATGCTTTTATTCTCAGCACTTGGGAGGTAGAGGCAGGTAAATCTCTGGGAGTTGGAGTTTGGGGACAGCCTGTTCTACAGAGCTAGTTCTAGGACAGCTAAAGCTACACAGAGAAAACCTGTCTCAAAAAAAATGCAAAACAAAACAAAAACGTTAGGCTAACAGGATGATGTGGTGGAGGAACTCACAATGAAGATGCACAGAAATGCAAATGCTTCGAGGAATATGTTTGACAGTAATTATCCAAACATTTAAAAATAGATGTTACACAAGATTTTTAATGTCCTTAACACAGAGAAATATGTGTGTATGGGGTGGCAGATCTGCCAATTATCCTAATCTAGTCATTATACTTTATAAAAATGTATTGAAATACCCAACAGTACCAATAATTATGCACAATTGTGTCAGCTGGAAATGGAAAGATATTTAAAATAAATGATTTATTCTTACCTGTATGAATTTTGGTTTTGATCCATATTAAGAAGATGTCCATTTTTTCTCCAGTTGATTGATGGTTTTGGTATCCCAGTAGCTTCACAAGCCAGAGTAGTTTGGACATTCACTGTTACTGTTACATTGGTAGGACCCAAAGCAATAGATGGAGGAACTAAAACAATAAGAGGGGAACATACCCAGCAAATAGAGAATTATTTGAAATGTGTCTGATGACCTGGAGTTTGTCATTGATAACTTGCTATATAACTAAGGCACAGCAAAGTGTCACAAACTGTACAATGGTGATATAATCCATAGTAAAAAAGATAGTATGTGCCTTGTTTTGTTTATAATGCAGTAGAATATGCTTAATTAGCTTCTTATATGCAGGTCTTCATGAGTTCACTCATTTCAGTAACAAAAAAAAACAAACAAAAACAACAACAACAAAAATTTGATCCAAAGACTGGATGATTATTGTAAATGTATATTTACCATGGACTTGTAAATCTATTCGCCTACGGTCTGTTCCAGCCACATTGGTTGCCATACACAAATACCGTCCTGTATCCGTGATGTGTGTCGACTGAATATGAAGGAATCCATTTTCCAAGATGGAGTATCTATAAGAAAGATTAGAGATATACCCTTCTGAATCAATCCATTTCAATTATTTACACCGTGACTTAGATAAACATTAAACACTTGGTGAGATCTGCTGTGAGTCCTTTTCTATTTCAGGTGACACATATTTACAATGCCCTTGGAGTAGGAACAGGATGCAGTGTGAACTTATGTAGCAGAAGGCTTGAGGTCTTGATGGATCATGAGAATTAAACTTGTAAAATACTAAATTTTGATTATCTTAGGATGAAAATATGAATTCTGTACATAGTAAGAACAAAATAATGCATTAGAAAAATATTTGAAGATTCACATTTCAATTTCTCATTATAGTATTTTTCTTCCCCTTTTAGAACTATTACCTTGCTTGGCTACCAGCTAGCACAGCCCCATCCTTTCTCCATGTTATCCTTGGAGTTGGCACACCTTCAGCAGAGCATTCCAGTACAATTGACTTATTTAAGAGGGTGACAAGACTCTGGGGACCACCACTGATGCTTGGAGGAACTGAACAATAAACAAACACAAGTCTAGTTAAAATAAATAACACAGCCTTCACTAAGAATCTGGAGATGTAAGAAGAACTTTAAGTGAAGTGATTAGCTTTGTCTACACTAATCTAGGTTAGAATAAATAGAATTAAAGTCTAACTCTTGAAGTCTTACTCAAGACATCCTGCATTTGAAAAATAAAGAATAAATGGGGAGAATTTAATTCCCTGACACAGTATGTGAAACCTGGCTCTCTGTGAGAGAGTCGTGAGTAAAATTCAGCTTCGTTCTGATGTAAATTAAAGTTGACACTTCTTACTTCTCTTTAGCCAAATAATGGTCAAAGAATGTTAATGCTGGAACAGCTTCACTTTAAATAAAGAACAGAAAGTGGGCTGTTTTAATGAAAAGCACATCTGTGGCTAATCAGGAGAGTCCCAGAACAGACATTTTATTAATCATAGAGTTCATGTGGGAATACAAAGCCTGAACTTTAATTTTAGTATTAGAGATATTAGTTGTGTGGGTCATCTAGTACACTGTAAAATTTCTTGTGATAAAATCCAAAGGGATTGTTATGGAGGTGAAATTACATATCTTCCTGAATATTGACAAGTTTTGGCAGTTACATATGCATATTTAAGAAAATTACAGTAGTATGACAGTGTTTAAGAAAACTTAATATTGTGAATGTACAGTATTCTATCAAGCCACCAGAAATAAAGGCAAACCAAATGATGGGCCATTTGTCATGCACAGATGTAGTATGCTAGTTTCCTCTTAGGTGGATAGTGCAGAAAATCTGGATCTGCTAATAATTCTGTGTGTGTGCATGTGTTTGTATGCATGTGTGTGTGTGTGTGTGTGTGTGTGTGTGTGTGGTGTGCATGTGTATCAGTGTGAGAGTGTCTATGTGTGTGTGTGGTGTATCTTCTATGATGTTGTAATATACATCAAGATCTACACTTTTGGGTTGAATTAATTTGCAATATTGGCTTAATATCAGTGCTTAATAACAAGGTGCTATTTCCAACTAAATATCATGACCACAAGGACTCATTTAATAAGCTTCTGAAAAGCATTATCATCTATTCTAATAGTGTTGGTGAAATAATCAAATAATTTTTCTTACCATTTACAGTGAGGATAAATTCTCTTGTCGTCTGTCCTGCGATGTTGCTGGCAACACAGGTATAATTGGCTGTGTCTCCCAAATCTGCATTATTAATTTGCAAGTATCTTCCTCCAGACAGGATTCTTACTCGAGGTGTTGCCTGGATTCAGAAAGTAAAATCTATCATCAAATAAAATAAAACATTATCTTAAGGGTTTGTGTGTGTGTGTGTGTGTGTGTGTGTGCGCATTTATGTGTGTGTGCTTGTGGAGGCCAGGAGGGGATATTAAATCTTACAGGTAGTTGTAAGGCACTTAACATAGTCGCTAGGAAACTCAGGTCTTCTGAGAGAGTGGCAAGCACTCTTAACCACTGTGCCATTTCTCTCCAAACCATGAACACTATTTTACACCAGCAAAATTAACAAAAATGAACCATTGTCATCTGACAAGTTTTGCTTATGTAATAGCTAAAGTCTCTTTCACTATTTCAGTGATTTTGGTTAAGTCAAGGTACAGTGCCTCCAATTCCATTTAACAAGACAATCAAGGCAGGGTGGATGATTCAAATCAAGTCTTTCTCAGTTCTCTCTAGGACTTTTCCTGGAAGCTAGTGACTACCAGAGTTAGGATAAAGAAAACCTTCCAAGTCAGCTTTCATTTGGCTGCAAATGGCTGGTGAGAATCCTGAGCTGATGCTCTGTTGGCAGTAGGCATCATCTAAGTGTAAGGGAGCTTCAGAAAATCTTTGACTGTTCTTTAGAATTCTGGTACCCGAAACCTGTAGGTGGGAATATTATAGATGTGCCAGGTCACCCCTGAGCCCAAATCCCAACCACAGAAACAGTAACAGTAACAGCTCCATCCTGAAGACAGGGTAGACCTTCTTTTGAGCCCTTGATGCTTTCTAGCCTTTTAGTTAAACGAAGAGCTGAGAGTTTAATTTGGACTTTAATCTACAGACTTCAGGAGATAACCCTGTGTCAGTTTCCAGAGGGTCATAATAAATCTAAATATCTGTTTTCATCCAAATCAACTACTAAACAAAGACTAGAACAGGAAGGCAGTGCACAGAAAACCCCCGTACCTTCCCTGTGCAATTGTGACTACTACCTGGAAGTGACTGGGTTTTCACTACTTAGCAAAGGCTCCCCTGCTGTTTTTCCTTTTACAAATGAAGATTTACCTGCAACTGCTCTCCATTTTTGAGCCACATGATCACAGGTGGAGGCACTGCATCTGATTTGCACTCCAATGTCACCTGTCTGTTCCTTAACACAGTGAAGCCCTGGGGCTCATCCACTCCAGCAATATTAGGAGGCACTAAGAATGGGAACAAAGTATTGAGCACATTTGGTAAACTATATTCAAATGATCTATCAGTGTCCAACAACAGTTAGGTCTCCTATAAGATATAAGTCATTCAATTTATGTTGTAGATAATTAACAAACTGGATGGAGTGACCCACAGACAAGCAGTGGGATGATCTCTTGGAGTTCAGTTGAAGAGAGGAAGGAGGGATCATATGTATGTGTGGTTGGGGGGGAGTTCAAGAACATGAGGGGCAAACCATAAAGACAGCAGACCTGAGCTAAAGGGAGCTCATGAACTAAGGACTGACAGCTGGGGAATCTGCTTGGGGCCAAACTAGACCCTCTGAATGTGGGTGACAATTATGTGGCTTGTTCTGTTAGTGGGGCTGGCAGTGGCACCAGGGCTTATCCTGGGTGCTTGAACTGGACTTTTGAAGCCTATTCCCTATTGTGGGATACCTTGCTCAGCCTTGATACACAAGGGAGGGGCTGGTCCTGCTTCAAATCGACATACCAGATTTTGTTGACTCCCCAAGGAAGGCCTTACTCCCTCTGAGGAGTGGATGGGAAGTGGGAAAGGGGGGGGGGTCATTAGGGAGGTAGGAGAAATGGAGGGAGGGGGAACTGGTTTTGGTATGTAAACTAAAAAATAAAATTTTTGAAATGAAAAATATTAAGTTGGATCTTTATTATTTAGCAGTTTTATCAATTAAATTAATTAATTAAATCAAGTAAATAATGAAATATTCCCAGCAATAACATGAATAATAAGATAATCACATCATTACCACAATTTAATAATAGGTGATAAGAAATGGAAGCACGCAGGTGTCCGTCAGGAGCATCTATGCTGGGTAATATTTTCCTAAGTGTTAAAAATTACCAAATCAGGAACTGTCCACCATGAAACAAAGAAATGCATCCATTTTATTGATTTATACAGATATATTTCTTAGTAAATCACATTTTGGATTTACTTAGGTAGGTCTACATTTTGAGTTGGGATAGTAGGGACACTTCAATTCCAGACAATCTGCATGCCTTGCCATCTAGGCTCTGAAAGTTAAATAAAGATGTGTTTAGTTTTCAAACAATCCTCCCCATGAGGAATGATTTAAATTTATATATAAAAGTAATATTCAAAAGGGTCAAGTTAATACAAACTTTCTGGAAAGTTATAAGGCAGTGATTTCCAAAACCCTTAAAAGTATAATAGGTACGAATGCATGCATGGGTAAACAATAGTGTACTACAGAAAAATTTCAAAGTATACATAAAAAGGCAGAAACTGCCTAATTATCCACCAACAGGGAATAAGATAAAGGCCAAAATTTAATCCTAAAAAATGGTAGTATACAATAGAGGGCAAAATTCAATCCTAAAAAATGATGCTGTAAATACATATTTACTGACATTAAGAGTTCATCAAACCACTAAGTGAGACATAAGCAAATTAAATTCTGTGTTCTATATTCTCACTTTTTAATATTTGATATTTAAAATCTTCCTATATTTCTCCAGCCAGTTGCAAACTCTAGGCTTAAGGATTCTTCCAACTCAGCTTTCCTAAAAGCTGGGACTAGAGATGTATGCTACGACATCTACCTATGATCACATTTTTGCAATAAAATGTTCACATGAAAACATTGTATCCTTGTGTGGTAAGATGTAGGATTATTTTTATTCTTTTCCCTATTATAATTTATATTCTTTTATTATTAAATCCATACATTTGAATTGTTTATATGAAAACAAGATGAATAACAGAAGACTTCACTGAACTACACTCCAAAGAACACGTAAGTTATTAACAGTAACATTTTTAAAGTATCTATTTCTTAATTTATAGACATATGAGGTGCTGTGAAATGGTCTGATCTTCTCTAATGTAGTTTCTAACTAGGTTTGTGTGTGGATCAAATACAGATCACAA
Source organism: Phodopus roborovskii (assembly GCF_943737965.1). Taxonomy (NCBI): domain Eukaryota; kingdom Metazoa; phylum Chordata; class Mammalia; order Rodentia; family Cricetidae; genus Phodopus; species Phodopus roborovskii. The sequence continues at coordinate 22,801,748 of NW_026126433.1, forward strand.
AATTTACCATGTACTCTCACTAGATATTCTTTATCATCATCCCCTGCAGGACTGGATGCCAAACATGTATATCTTCCTGTGTCCTCCACCTGAAAAGCCCAAACAAATAAATTACTCGGTGTTAACATTCTAGTGCTAGTGGTAGGAATACAAATTCACTAGAACTAGTAAGATTACCAAAAAAGGCAAAAATAACACGAGGAAGTGCAACAGACAAAACAAACTTTATCACTGTGGTTAGTGTTTTGATATTGTATATTGGCTGGCATCTCTGTTATCTACATTACCATGTTTAAAGGGATTTTAGGAACATACAAGAATATCAAGAAGACATATATATATATATATATATATATATATATATATAGCTATGAATATCTATGTGTACTTATAAAAAATCTAGTGCCAAATTTGGTAGATCAGATGCTCAGTATCAAATCCAAGGAGATATACATCCACAGGTTCAAGTTTCATACCAAAAACTTCAATTACACACTTTTGGAAGGAAATATAGTACATTTATAAAAGCAGCTGATAAAAGAAACCACCAAATAACTAAGCCAAACAAATTAATACCACATCTTGACTCTGTCATTGAGATATATGGTGATGGAAGAATGTGGTTTGACAGCAGAATCTATTTGACTAAAACCAAACAATTATTTGAAAATCCTCATGGATGTTTTATGTTGGAAGTCGGTTTTCATCTGTATGTTTGGCATTATGTGGACACCACATCTGGAGATATTATTCTGGTAAACAGGTGACCTTACTATTAACAAAAGACATATTTTTAAATGTAAGAAAGCCTTAGCCATCTCACTTATTTTACTACTTAAACATTCTCAGAATATTGGCATTTTAAACATTCAAAAATGACTTTTAGGTTATGAAAATGATTCTTGTTAGGTTGCACAAACCTAACAAGAGGTTGGAAAAAATTTAAGAAAATGGTTAAAAATACTTTAGACAAACATTCACAAAAGCCTTTGACTAAGAGTTAGGAAATGGTTGTCTGAGAGAAAAAGCTCAGAGTGGCAGAGTATTAGCTGTGACAGCATGAGGATTTGAGAGTTCAAACCCCAGCTGCTATTTAAAGAGCCACACATGGCTGCACGTGCCTGTAACCACAGCACTAGAGAGCTGAGCTATGAGGATCCTGAGAGTGCTCTGGTCAGCTACCCTAGCTGAAAAGACAGGCTTGAAGCTCAATAACAGACACATCTCAAGCCAGTAATGTTGAGAGTGATAGAGACAGCACACCAAATGTCTGACCTGAGCTTCCACATGCTCTACACAGTCTCTTGCATGTATTACACACAGAGAGACACATTGCACTCTCTCTCTCTCTCTCTCTCTCTCTCTCTCTCTCACACACACACACACACACACACACACACACACACATCATTTTCTAGAGAATCACATTTGATTTTTCTCATTATCTCTTTAAAACCTTTAACTCTTCCTTGTCAACTCTTATTCATGCCAGACAGATAAAATTCCTTTCACTTGTCACCAGTTTGCCAAACTTGAAGCATCGAGGGGTCTACACAAACTTTGCTTCTACCAGGAAATATTTCCAAACAACTTGTTTCTTTCTGTATACCCAGAGTCATTACTTATAGTTGCAGGTTAATGTGTGCTTTACTGATAACATGTTTGAGAAATGATAAGTAGATGCATTGATTGGAGAGTTATTGACAGGTGCTATGAAAAGAAAGTATAGTGACAAAGCTGGATCAATGTATTTGATTACAAGATGGACATCTCTTGCCTTGGAGCAAGCCACAGATGTGGTTTTTGATGGAAGATATTCAATTCAGAATTTTCTAAGCAGCCATTATGTGTGAGGCAAAATGATATATAACCGAGGAATACATCAAAAGTCAAAATTCAGATGTGTAAGATCTAATGTAGGAGAAATGCTGTAGTAGGTGTGCACAAAAGGTCAAGACAACACAACAGGAACAACAGAAGCAAAGGCAAGCTTGAGACTTGATCATGTTTCATTTCCCATCTCACTGTTTTTTCCAGTGGTTGGGTTGCTCACATGCAGTGGTACCTTGCATGAAATTTTATTTCCTTAAGACAGAAAGGAAATTCTTGAAGAGTTTTGATTCAGGGCATGGTTTAAAAATATAGGAGACCGCTTCCTGAACATAACATCAGTAGCACAGACACTGAGATCAACAATTAATAAATGGGACCTCCTCAAACTGAGAAGCTTCTGTAATCAAAGGACACAGTTAACAACACCAAAAGGCAGCCCACAAACTGGGAAAAGATCCTACATCTGACAGAGGGCTGATCTCCAAAATATACAAAGAACTCAAGAAACTAATCACAAAAACACCAAATTACCCTATTAAAAAGTGGGGTGCAGAACTGAAGAGAGAATTCTCCATAGAGGAATCCAAAATGGCTGAAGGACACTTAAGAAAGTGCTCAACATCCTTAGCCTTGAGGGAAATGCAAATCAAAACAACTCTGAGATACCATCTTACTCCTGCCAGAATGGCTAAAATTACAAGCACCAATGACAACTTATGCTGGAGAGGATGTGAACAAAGGGGAACATGCCTCTACTGCTGGTGGGAGCGGAAACTTGTATAGCCATTTTGGAGATTAGTATGGAGCTTCCTCAGAAAAATGGGAATCAGTCTACAATCCCAATCTTAGGCATACCCAAATGATCCACATCCATGCAACAAAGACATGTTTTCAACTATGTTCATAGCAGCATTGTTTATAATAGCAAGAACCTGAAAGCAACCTAGATGCTCCTCAACTGAAGAATGGATAAAGATGTGGCACATTTACACAATGGAATACTACTCAGCAGGAAAAAAAAAAAAACAACAATGGAATCTTGAAATTCTCAGGCAAATGGATGGAAGTTGAAGAAACCATCCTGAATGAGGTAATCCAGTCACAAAAGAGGAACATGGTATGCACTCACTCATATATAGATTTTAGACATAGAGCAAAAGATCACTGTAATTCTCACTGCCAGAGAAACTAGGATACAAGGAGGAACCTAAGAGATTCATACAAGGTCCCTCACAGAAGGAGAAAGGAACAAGATCTTCTGAGCATATTGTGAGTGGTGGTGGGGGGATAGTAAGTGCAGAGGGAGATAGGAGAAAGAGAAGGCAGAGAAGAGGAAAGCATGTGGTGACTAGGAAGATTGAGTCAGGGAAGCAATAGATGAGAGAAAAAAAAAAAGAAAAGAAAAAAAGAAAAAAGAAAAAGATACCATAATAGAGGATAGAGGGAGCTATCATAGGTTTGAAGAGAAAACTGACTAGAGAAATGTTCAGAGACCTACAAGGATGACCCCAACTAACAATCTGAGCAACAGTTGAAACACTACCATAAATGTCCTTCCCTGATAATGAGATTGATGACTAATTTATCTGCCATCATAGAGCCCTCATCTAGTAGTGGATGGAAACAGAGGCAGACACCCATAGCTATACACTGAACTGAACTCCTGGAATCCAGTTGCAGAGAGGGAGGAGTGATAAGAAACTGGGGTCAAGACCAGGCTACAGAAACACACAGAGACAGCTGACCTGCACAAGGGGAAGTTAATGGATCCCCAGACTGATAATGGGGAAACCAGCATTGGACCAACTCAGACCCCCTAAACATGGGTCTCAGTTAGAAGGCTGGGGCAGTCTAAGGGACCTTCTACTGTGGAACCAGGATGTATCCCTGGTTTATAAAAGGACTTTGGGAGCATGTTCCCCATAGAAGGATACTCCCTTAGCCTAGAGGCAAGAGAGAGGTCCTAGTCCCTACTCCAAATGACTTGACAGATTTTGATGATCCCTCTCCCCTCTGTGGAGTGGGGGGAGAATGGGATGCAAGGGTGGTCAGGGGCCATGGAAGGGAGGAGGGAGGGAAAGGGAACTGAGATCGATATGTATAATAAGAAAAAAATAATTTAAAAAATGGAAAAAAAAAAGAAAGTTTAACCTGACCTTTCTGGGTTCCTGCTATGTTTGGAATGAAAGGATAAGAAGGTATGTGCTCCATGACATTGATGGTGAGCTGAAATGAGGTCTACTGACTCTGTTACTGACTGCAGTGAGTTGCTGTGCCTCTTTCAAGATTATATGTTGGAAATGAAGCCTTTTACTCCCAGAATGGTCAGATGTATGAGAGTGTGACAGAGCCCCAAGCCTAACATAATACCAAAAGAGTGGAAAACACAACTTTATTTCTCTCTTCACCCAGTTTTCTTCCCCTCATCTTTTCTCAAAGTAAAAACAAATGTAAATAATTTGTTATTTTACATTATATAGAATGATGATTATAACAGTAGCAGGAATTCTAATTCTTTTATATAATTTTTATTGTTATGTAATGTATTTCTGTGGCACCAACATAAACATGTCCCATTATCTTTGGGACTCCCAGAATATGTAATTGATGTTATTTATCATCATCATCATCATTATTTTCATTGTTATTTTATCTGAAGTTTAGAAATGAAGGCATTGGGGCTGATAAGCAATCTTTGTACATAAGGGTTACCTTTATTATTAATATGAAAAATATTTACAATATATCCCAGACTTATCTCTATTATGTTCATATTTTTGATCAGTTTCTTAAAGTAAGCCAGAAGAACCATTCAATTTTACTGAAACATAAAACACTGTTTCTCCACCTTCCATTTTGGGGGGAGGAGATTGCTTTCTGCTGGTTAGTTAAGGACTACATAGAAAAAGGTAAGAGCTTGGGGAAACATTAACACATGGAGCTTTGAAAACATGCTAAGTTAATGAGAAGACAGCTTGTTTTCTTCAAAATGCTACATTAGATTCTGTACCTTCCTCTTATTCATTTCCCCAGTCATGGACATTACAGAGGCCACCTACCCTTGGCAAAGCCATAGGGATCAGTGATGTATTTAGAGGCACAGGTGCAATTATTCAGTAGTTATCATACACTAGAGAATAAAAAAGTAAAGTGAAAAAAGTAGTCATATGAACAGTGACATTTACTTGAGCACTGGTTACTCGAAGAATGGCCCCTCCTTCCAGAATCTGCACTTGATCTGTCTGTAGAAAGGGCCGGCCGTCTTTCATCCAGGAAACTTTAGGAGCAGGAATCCCAGAAGCAATGCAGGACAGCTCAAGTGGGTTATTCACAATTACTGACACCTCTCCAGATCCTTCAGATCCATTGATGTGAGGTGGTTCTAACGACATGGGATCAGACAGCAGAAAAGGAAACTTATTGTTGGACAAAATATTCCTGATTTTAAAAGCGCATAAAGAAAATCCTACTCAAGCTTACAAGTCTATGACATAAAGCAATTGTAATATACAAACTAAAATCATCATTCTTGGATGGTCTTAGTTCTTCCTCCTGGCAAGATTCCAAAAGCCTGAGGATAGTGATTTCTGCAAGGAACATATTTGCTAAGTCTAGGCAGGAGTAGCATTCTCTTTTACTAATTATACTTTTGAAATTACCTTCCTTCATAGAAAGTTAAAGAATATAAACATTGGGAAGAAACATTAAGGATCCTTGGCTCGAGTATTCCCAAATTTAATCCTTTTAAAAGGGACTTTTCTTACAGTGACCATTCTGAAAGTTTTTGTAGCTCAAGCTTCAGGCATTTGGGTTCGAAGGCAGTCAAGCAGATGTTGGACAGCTCCGAGTGTGAGCTGAGGTTTTTTGTTTTGTTTTTGTTTTAAATCAAACACAGAGTTTAGAATCTGATTCATTTCACAGGACCTGATGTTGGACCAGGTTTGAATTGAGCATCAGGAGTTAGCTCAGTGGAACTAAACAAACCTTTGGAAGGAGGCCAGGATACCTTATAGCATCATAAAGATTCAGTGAGACCTTCCAAGTTTTTTTTTTTAAGTTGTGAATGCTTTATTTTAAATTAAATGCTTTAAAAAGACACAGTCACCACTATCTCTACTATAACATCTTGCATTAGTATTAAAATTTCCTCTTTAAATTTTTGTTAGCCCTCATTTTCCCATCTAGAAAAAGAGAACAGAGCAAGTCTATTCTCTCTCTCTCTCTATCTCTCTCTCTCTCTCTCTCTCTCTCTCCCCCCTCTCTTTTTCTCTCTTCCTCCCTCTATCTCTTAAACTCCAATTAGGAAGAAGACACACAGACTTGTGTGTCTTAATCATGATTGTGGAGGTCCTCCTTTTACACTTCAACCCATCAGACACAGGACTGTCAAAATATATTTTATGTGCATTCTAAGATTGGTCTATGGTTTCCTGATTAAAAGATTATAGTGGCTCCACATAGCTAACTAAATTAAATGAAAATCAGTTTCTTAAGCTTGTAACATTACCTACTTTAATGTAGTTATAAGAGGCCTAGACTTCACCGGCTCTCTTTCAGCTGGCCCTGTCATTTGATGCTTCTTGCAGTCAATGCCAACCATTACCTGAGCTTGCTGAGGTTTCTTCAAGGTTCTACAATTAACATGAAGCTTCCAAGTAAAATCCAAACCCTGCTTGTAAACTCTCCTCTGCTTGAGTCCCACAGCACATTACTTGTAGGAGGCAAAAGTACTGATTTGACTTTCTAGTTGGCTAAAATCAATTCTTCATCATTTATTCATAGTTATTATTTGCTATATGCCAGTTCCTATAGGTGGAAAGATTCATTAGGAACCTCTCCCTGCTGAAATATTTATGGTCATCAGGGTAGGGCGGCAGCAATAGCAGCATAGTTCCTCCTGCTTCAAACTCTAGTCTTCTACAGATGTTACATGCAAAGGCCAACCATTTGACTTTGTACTTGCCTCATATGTCTTATACTCACAAAATAGTGGGAATTGCCCTTGCTCTGACTACTCAAGGATTTGTATTTCCTGTCTAAACCCCAAGTTTGAGCCCTAGAACAATAAACACTATCATCAGCTAAACAGTTCCATGTCTATGTTTTACATAAACACTCCAGAGTTAGCTGGAATTCAGACAGTTATTTTGGTTCCTTTCCCAGTATTTCGTGCACTTGTGTGATGGGGCTACTCATCACTTAGTCACATAGTCTGGAAACTGAGAGCCATCCTTTACAACATCACATCATCAACTCCATATAGGAGATCCACAACCAAGGTCAAATAATCTGCAATTGTTTCCAGAAAAGGTGTAATTTCTCTTATTTCCTTCACTATAATGTGAATGAACTGTTTGCGGTAGCTAATGCATCTTCCTTTCTGTTTGTGGGTATCTCCATCTCCTCCTCATTATTACTATTGTCACCATTGTAAAACCATGTATTAACTGCTGTGTGCATCTAGTTTTTAATGTAACATCTTCAATTTATTCTCTGAGAGTTTCTTGCATGTAGATAATATATTTTGATCATATTTGACCCCTTCTCTCCTTCCAGCTCCTCCTGAATCCCCTCACATCTTCCTTCTAACTTCATCCCTTTTCTTTTTTATTTATATATAATCCACTGAGTGCAATTAGTGCTGGACATGCATGCATGGGTATTGGGCCACCCATAGAGCTGGGCTCTGCTGAGGTAAGAGACTTTGCAAGGTCACAGATTAACCATGATGTGGCCATCAAGAGAAGGTAAAACATCTCAACTGTAACAACGGCCACTCCCCAGACATCTCATTTATTAAGAAAAGCAAATGTTCTTAGAACTGAGGGTGTCACTCAGTGACAGAGTGCTTGCCTAACATGCTCAAAGCCCTAGCTGGGTTCATCTCTGCTTCACAGAAACGAGTTGAGATATTAAAGACCAGGATAAATCTTAAACTAGGAAATATTAGAATCAGACTTAGTTTTGAAAAAAAATTATACTAGTGACATAATAAAAAACGAATTAAGGAAGCTATTATATTCATGCAAGCCTGACATGTGGCACCATAGCCACACTATTCTTAATATCCAACGTCACAATCCCTAATAACACATTGTTCTCAGAATCCATTCTTGAATTTATCCATTCTTGACTCTTTACAGCCAGACTGCTCTTTTCAAGTTGAAGATTTATTTGTTATTGTACTTACTACAACTTGCAATGATTTCTCATTTTTAAAAGCTAAAACTGGAGCTTTCTTTCAGGGTTTACATATACATTTGAATTTTATTTACCTTATTTATAGTTTGAGAAGGTTTTATAAACATAAAATGTATTTTGATTAAGTAAACCCTCATCCCCTCCTTTCTAATGTCTTCCATACCCACCCCCGCACCTTAACTCTCAATTTAATGTGTTCTGTTTGTAAACTTATTGAGTCCACCTGGTGTTTGCTTGTAAGTCCACTGGGTAAAGGCAATCTACTGGAGCATGGGCAGCCTCTCAGGCATCGCATCCCCAAGGAAAACTGACTTCCTTTTCCCCATTAGCCATTAGTTGCCAAGAGCTTCCCACCTAAGTTGGAACTTCATGAGTCTCTCCTATCCATGCTGGAATTTTTCCAGGCTTGTCCTGTGCAGGTCTTGTTCACAAAGTAACAAATGCTGTTAAGATCTTGCATGCAATTCCTGCCATATGTCCAGAAAATACTGTTTTTCTTCAGATGTTCACTGTCTTTGTCTCTTACATTCTTTCTGACCCCTCTCAGTGACCATCCTTGAGGCTTTTGGGAATGGGTGTGATAAAGCTGTCTCATTTAGACCTGATAACTCAAGGTCTACTATTTTCTACATGTCTAGTTGTTGTGGGTGTCTGTATTAATCACCTACTGCAAAAAGACGTTCCTCTGATGAGGGTTGGGAGATGCACTATTGTGAAAAAACTCATAATTGACCATGACATCCTGGGCCCTGATGAACTCACAGCTTCATGGTTTGATGGACTCTCTCGATTTCAGTGTTCTAGCCACACTGTGCTTTTCAAAACCACTAATAGATCCTGACACCTACCACCACATGCAGAGTTGAGTGCAGAAGTCCTCCAAGTGGAGACATTTGCAAGCTGAGAAGTGGCATTGCTCCACTCAAGGAGCTTTTCAGAGCTTAATGGGATTAGTTTTCAGCAGAATGCGGATGCTTCTCATCTTTCTGTTTTATGGAAGGATTATCCTATAAACTCTTTGTCCTGGAGGGCGGGGCTTTGTACATCACCCCAGCAGCATCATTGTCACTCCCTCCTTTATTTGCTACAGCAATGTTTCTGTCTATGATTCTGCTTCTGATTCTCTCTCCATTGTTAAATGAAGACCAGGCCCGTGTGTTTTCAGGCCTTCACAAACACAGCATTTTCTTCAATCCATTCTTTACTCTAACCAGAGGGACTTTCTAAGTAGCATATTCTTTGTAACATATTCCTGTTGAAATTGTCCTTGTATTTCAATGAGACTAAAGTCTTTGGAGTGTTGTCAAGACCCTCTACAGATGCTTTCTTCTCACTTAGCCTCACTTAATCCACTCATACTCAGTTTCCATGGGGACAATCTCACAATTAAGCTCTATCACCTACCTACATGTGAAACATGAAGAAAGCTTCAAATTGCCCTCACTGCTACAGTCCCACCATGCCAGGATGATCTATGGGAAGATCTAATTTGAAACTTCCTGTCCCACAGAATGTATGTTAACCACATGACCCTAGTCACAACCAAAAGTAATTTGTTTGTCAATTTCTCTGCTTCCCACTCCAGATGTATGATATTGAGGGCTGAACTCTCATCTTCTTTAACTGATGATGATTCAGCTGCCTGATACTCAGGAGATCACACAGTAGGCCTTCACAGCTGACAAATAGAAACATATCTAGCAATAACGTATATACAATAATTAATACTTAATATGTGAGCAGTGAAGACCAAGGTCACATTATCTCATCTATTGTTACTCACATTGGCAAACTGATATATAAGGATTTGTAACACATCCAGTTCAATTGTACAACTCCGATTGTACAATTGCCTGGAAATTTTTCTTCTGCCGCCACCTTTCCATTTCGAAGACTCAGATATACCAGAGCATCTTATGAAGTTTATTTGCATATTGTTCTGCCTCCCTCCACAGTTAACATTTCCCATTAGCCCAGCTCAGAAGTGTCTGGTTTAGTTTTGATTCGATCCAACAAACACATACTAAGAATTTCTGGTATGTTAGACATCATGCTAAGCAGTGGGCACCAGCAATAAGTAGGATGCATGCTGCATTCACCATCATAAAACTTAACTAGGGATAAAGACAATTTTTAAAGTCACATAAATAACTGAATTTTAATAGGTGCCGTGAGACAGATTACAGAACACTCTGAAAACATATGCAGTCCCTTCATAACCATGACTCCTGCCAAAATTCTTTTTTTTTTTTTTTGCTGTTCTCAGTAGGGGGAATGTTTGTTCTGTAAAAGGAGTATGGCAGTTCCCCAACGTCATAGTGGGTGAAAAAAATACCCAAAATAGTCTTGACTATTGTAATAGGTAATTTCATTTATCCTCTTTTCTGTCTACTCTCAAGATATTTGTTACACAGAAAAACTATAATTTGTTTTAATGATAGTTTTTTTATGGTAAGATGTTGGATTATAAACTTCAAATATTTCCTTTCAATGTACACACAGTAACAAGAACTTCACTATCCAAAGTGATTGTTTTGACTATAATCTTAAAATTGGATAATCTAAGATTGTTCAGGATAATGGTATAAACATTATCCTATTTCATCCAATTTCCATTATCAAATGTGCTTTAAATTCTTAGAAAAAAAGTTTAAAAAAAGAAGTCATATATGAGGGCTGGGGCAGGTGGGCCAGTAAGTGAAGTTACTACCTTGCAAGCATGAGGACTAGAGGAACCCCAGAACCCACTAGAAAGCAGGGTAGGCATGGTGGCCACCTGTAATCACAGCCCTTAGGAGACATGAGTATGGGATCCCCTGGTAGGACAAGATGGCCAGTGAGACTCCATGTTCAGAGAAAGATCTTGCCTCAGAAAAAGGGAGTGGAGAACAATTGAGGACAATACCTAAACTTAACTCCAGGTCTCTGCATGGACACACTTCCTTCCATATTGCACACACATGTACACCCATATATGTGCAAACACACAAACTCACACACATTAAAAGGCCCGATGTTAATAGAGTATCATGCCTTTCCAATGAATAATTTCTTAGGAATAGGAGTTTTTATCTTTTCAGACAAAGACAACTCACCATTCAATTTCAACATGATTTAAGTGTATATAAGTGAATCATAGAACTAAAACTGAAATGCAGTAAAATTTAAATTAACCTTTGACCTGTAAAGAATGATTCTAAGAGTTATATTCATTGAGTATATTTGAGTGGCACTGACTTCTCAAATGTTCTGAGCTTATCAGAATAGTTATGTACCTAGTACTTTCAGAACAAAATGTTTGCTGACTTCTCCGGCATCATTTGAGGCAACACAGGTGTACTTCCCAGAATCTTCAATTTCTGCCTTGATGAGTTGCAGGACCATCCCTTGGGTGCTGATGGTCAAATGAGCGTCAAGCACCAGAGGCTGGCCATCTCTAAGCCAAGACATACTTGGAGTTGGAGTACCATCTGTAAAGCACGTCATAGAGGTAGAGCTGCCTTTGACAATTGTGATCTCCTCTGTTCCCATTGCATTGTCCATATTTGGTGGTACTACATAGAAAATAAACCAGGTAAAATTATATACCTATTATAATTTGAGATAAATTTACATAACAGTATTGAGATAACTCTATGCTACCTCTACATTCATTGAAATGATGTATTTTAAAATAGCATAGGATAAATTGATGGTTTTATTATAAACCTATTTATTGGTTAGGCTAATTATTAATCTTTCACAGATTAGCAAAGATGCCTCAAAATTGTTTTCCTATTGAATATACAATCAATGTGTATTATGTTTTGGTTACATTTTCAACTTGTTAGCATTATCCATTTAATTTGTCATCATGCCATAGTAGTTCTTATAATAACTCAAAGGTATATTTTCAATGACTTTATGGAAAACATAGTATAGAGAAATTTTTATGTACATCACAAAATGCAGTTCCTAGTTACTCTGAGATGTTCTTACAAATTGAGTAATGTGGACCCAAAATCCACTGTATCTTACAAGTGCAAATACATCTATTCAAATTTTATACCTCTAAATGAACTGCTAATACTATTAGAAAATATGTTTTGATTTTTTCTGTGTATGTGAATCAAAAATCTTCTGTCTGGCTTTAAATACCATTTTTAAAATGTTAGTTGTGTTTGTTAACATGGAGTACACATGAAGCCAGGATACTAGGAAGGTGGTATAGGGGATGCTTTAAGAGGGGAGGAATAGTCCAGAGGGGAATACTGAGGATAGAATGACTTTGTCAGGAAGGAGGATGGGAAAAGGGGAGATGAGAGTGAGGGATGAGGTAGATTAAACATAATGAAGGGTATTTGAAAAAGCCATATAGAAAGCTACTATCTTACAATCTAAATAAAAACACAGAAGAGCAATTGAAGTTACCCTGCATGGCTAAGTAATGATGCTCTTAGAAACAGCAGGTACTAAACAAAATTCACAGTCCCAGAAGTGAGATACCACAGGAGTAATTGGCCAACCAGGCTGCAAAGCCTCCCTAACAATTAGGCTCTTGTCTTTCCTCTTGGTAGCCCATCATGATTAGAGTATAAAATCATATTGCTACAGGCAGCACAGATCTCTGTTTCAAGATAGACAAAAAGCAAGCTAGAGATGAGATGAAAATCTCCTCCTTACTGGTTAGCTCTCAGTGTGCTAGAAGGTACAATGCAGGCTGCTGGGGGAGAAAAAAAGCAGTTGTTTACTCAGCTGTGAATCCATCCTCCAAACTGAAAACACAACTTTCTGATCAGGGTGCAACCTATGCAACAGTGGCACAAATACTGTAGAGTTTACCAACCACTTTGATTAAATTTAAGAAGGAACTCATGTCTAGTATTGCACGCTGGGTTACAAGCCATTTGACTGAGGAGGTTGTAAGCTCAAATGGAGAACTTACTACTGTTGTTTAATTAAATTACATCAGACTTCCTTTTAAATACTTATCACTATACCAAAGACACAACTTACTATCAGCCCAAATCAGAAACAACTCTTCTTGCAGTGAAAAGTGATGAAGTCAGAGACTCATGATTGCCCAAGCTACTGAGAATAAATTAGGGCTCAGCCATAAAGAAGTCATTTACATAATTCCCTTTAAGATCTGGGGGCACTGTAGAGGAAGAAGCCTTATTCCGGTTAGTTTTGCCAACATAAAATAGAGTCACATTGGAAGAGGGAGTCTCAGTTGAGGAATTATCTCCATTAGATTGGCCTTTGGGCAGGTCTGTGGGATATTTCCTTAATTAATGATTGCTGTAGGAAGGTGCAGCCCACCATGGCCAGGGCCAGTGCCACCCCTAGGCAGGCGGCCCTGATTGTATGTGGAAGCAGGTTAAACAAGCCATGGAGAACAAGAAGGAGCATTTGTTTGTGGTTCTGCTTCAGTTTTTGCCTACAAGTTGCTCTTGGATAGTGTCTTATGATAGCATCAGAGAAATAAGCTGATACAGGTGGGACACATGGAGGAGTTAGAAGATGAGGTAAAAGTAAAGGGATGAAAATACCATCGTCTAGACTCAGCGCAACCATTGCAATCATGAACTTACAACTGAAGTTGACTACCTTGGGCCCACACAAGACTGGCCCAGTCAACAGTCAGTCTGGTCCTGTCAACAGTCATGAAAGGAAGAGGAGCTACTAGGGGAGGGGCCTATCTGTTACCACTAACTATATGCTATTGATAGATTCTAAAAGAGGAGTAATCATTGCCTTTAATTGTGTACCCACTGTCTGAGACCACCCGGTTTTAACAGATAGCTTCAAAGTCATGATTACACAGATAGCTTGGACTAAGTCAGTGGGATGCAAAACAAAACGTTAGACAGAAACACAAGAAAGAGACTGGGAAGAGGCAGTGGTGGTAGGCAGGTGATAGGGGTACATGAAAGGGTGGGTTGTGAGAGGGGTCTGTGTGCATTATGAAAGTGTGTGACACTGTCAAAAATTAATCAAAACCCTTACATCTGATTTAATTCTGTATTAGAAGAAAATTTTGATAAAAAGTATGAAGCAGTAAATACTGACTGTTTGGGAGAGAAACCAAATTCTTCCCTAACAGCGAGATACTCATTATTTTTGACAGAGGGAAGTTGAATTTACAAGTCTGTGAAGAAGGCAGTTTCCAAAGGCATGTTTCTAAATGCTAGTGAACTTGCAGCAAAGCAGTAGGGTCATTTCTGTGACATACCGAAGACTTGAAGGCTGTAGTGCTTACTGTCTACCCCAGCTCTATTGGAGGCCACACAAGTATACACAGCAACGTCAGACACCTGAGCTCTCACGATCCTGCAAAACAGGACCCAGCATTTCATACTCAATCCTACTTAACACACACAAATAATTATGATTTATAAGCAGAGTATTGAATGAAATTTATATTGAACATTTTTTATATATAAAGTTTGTGACCATAATCATAAACTGTAGATACCTCAAACTTCAACTGTTTGTATAAAGGTACTACGCAGTCATGGCAAATGACTAATAATACAACACAATTGGCAGAGTGAGTATTTTTCAAACACATTACAATATAAAAATGATAGCATGAAAAGCATATGAACATTGTCAATATTCTCCTGTATTACCATGTAACACTGCTTAAAATATAACTCTCAGAAATATAAACTTGACAATGTTTCATCTTTCAAGACCCATTGTGCACACATTTACTAAAGCATGAACACTTCTGAACAGGTACTTAAAGGTGTGGCACAATAGCAGTCAAGGCTTAGGAAAAAGCATTTCTTAAGTGTTGTATAGGTGAAGGAAAAGCCAGCCAAGGTGCAGGAAGAGATTATTACCATAAGTGTTGAGGAAACATAATGCAATCTAACCTGACAACCTGCCCTGCTGACAGCAAGCGAATGTGGGAGGAAACGGGCAGAGGAAGGCCATTCTTCAGCCAGTTGATCTGTGGTGGTGGTGTACCCATAGCTTTGCATTCAATATTTACTGACGTGTCCACCAGAGCCATCAGTTTCTCTGCCTCTTCCTTATTACCTCTGATTTTAGGTGGAACTATGCACAGAGTGAGTGAGAGAGAAGACATATGAGTTCAAATCATTTGCACTATAATTGTTCCTGCTTCTGCTTTGCATCCCAAAAGAAAATATAATTGATATTAGATTTCAGATAAGTGTTCCAGTCACCTGTGGCCCATCAATGGATTCTTAAGATAGCAAAGTCAAAACTTGGTGGCATTTCATATTTACCATAGACATTCAAGTTAAATATTCGGTCTTCTTCTCCAGCAGGATTAGTAGCAACGCACGTATACTTCCCCACGTCTGACGTGAGAGCTCTGTAAATGTTTAATGTGCTGCCATCTGCAGTGACCCTGTAGAAGAAAGCATGACAGAGGTGTTAATGTAGGAATGGATCTGGAAAAGTCATTCAACTTCACTGTGCCCTCTAAACACATATACCATCATAGCACAATGTGTTCATCTTGAATGGAATGATTTAGCCCTAGTTCACAAGTACATGGAAAAAGAAATGTCACAGCCATAGAAACTGATGGCAATTTCAGGAAACTAAAATTGCACGAAAACCATTTTCATGTCCATTGTTGCCTTCTGAATAAAAGGAAACAATCAAATGAGGAATGTGACAGACAGAGGTGCCTTTCTCTCAGTGTTAGGATATTATACTCTTAGTGACTGATATGAGTTATCAAGACAAATGAAAATTACAAAATTCTGGTATGAAGACTGAAGAACACAACAAGCTGGAAAAAAAATCATGAATTAAAATTAACTGCAAATACCCTAATTATACTTAAATGGAAAAGAACAAAATAGCATAGTTTGCTTAAACATTGATGACTCTGTATATATATATATGTGTGTGTGTGTGTGTGTGTGTGTGTGTGTGTGTGTGTGTTTTGAAATTTCTTTCAAATGGCTAAAAGCAAATGATAAATATGAAATTAGAAAATAAAATATACCTGAGTTAAGATTATTACACTATTCATTTTATCCACATACCATTAATTACCAGACACAACTTCCTATGCTTTAGGAAGAAGGTTAAAATATTATCTACAACTACTCTAACAATACTGATTTCATCAGTACCACAATTGTGAATTTCTACTACAGTGTACTATTAAATATCACATTTGAGACATATACTGAAAATACTGAAAATTATCTGAATGTGGTACTTTTCTTAACATGTGAAACTTAAAGTTCCATGAATTTAAATATATTGCAAATTAAAATTTCAGGTTACCACAGTCAAAGCTATTAAGGTGACTTTGAAAGGGTGACCTTGATAAACTGTTTTACCTAGACATCTATAGCACCATGAGACAGTGATGAAGTCAACAGCCAAGCAACAAGAAGCAACTTTAGAAATTTAGAGTCTCAACTTCCCAGGTTAGGTTTCATCAAATCTGAAAGATGGTCAATATTTACTTAATGAAAATAAAGGACCAACTCAGACCCCCTGAACATGGGTCTCAGTTAGAAGACCTGGACAGTCTAAGGGACCTCTGACAGTGGAACCAGGATGTATCCCTGGTGCACGAAAAGACTTTGGGAACATGTTCCCCATAGAGGGATACTCCCTTAACCTAGATGAAGGAGGGAGGGCCTACTTCCTACTCCAAATGACTTGACAGATTTAGATGACACCTTTAGGAAGGCATTACCCTACAAGTGGAGTGTGTGGGGGAAATGGGATGCGAGGGTGGTCAGGGGGCATGGGAGAGTGGAAAAGAGGGAGGGAAGGGGGACTGAGAGGGTACTGGGGTTGATATGTAAAATAAGGAAAATAAAAAAAGAACCCTCAATTATCATGGAAGTACCTCCAATCAAATTATTGAAATGCTATAAAGTGATAAAGTCTTCTCAGTGTTTATGTGTTTTTTAATTGTGAAAATAAAATTTTGTGCCTTCAAAAAAAAAAAGAAGAAAAAGAAACACTTGTTAATTATTCACATATGTTAACATAATGAAATAAAGTACCCAATCTTTCTGAAAATATTATCTGTCAGTTTATCCAGTCTTGTGAAGGGAAGAAATACATAAATTTTAATACAAAACAAATACAAAGAAAATGATGCTTATTTGTATTAAAGTCTTATGTATTCAATTCACTGACTAGAAAAAATATTCAAACTATTAAAATACTGGTTAATATTACACATTTAGTAGTACATTAGTACAATATTATGAGTACATATGCATATAATCATTCTGATACATGACTATAAATATGTCTGTGTTGAAATATATTTATGAGATTCTAGATTATTCACATTGCATGAAGGTCCTATCAAATTGTTATTCATCTTTATTTAGACAGGGAAATAAGAATCAGGTAAAAGTAGGATTTGAACAAACCATTATAAAAATGAACTGGGTTATGATGCTAGTTTATATATTCCCATAACTATCAAACCAACCCTGAATATATGCAGTTTGATAACTTTAAGATAAAAAACCCACAGCCAAGAATATTGATGACTCTTTTGTGGGATGCTGTTGTCTTGACTTTAATAGGAAGCATTTATTTTATGACAGACTTGCTATAGACATTCTGGAGAAATATTTTCAATGGCATTTTGATGAATGGGTGTCTTAGATTTTATAATACAGAATTGATGTTAAGGACCCCTCTCTCCCATTTATTCCCCCACCCCCCCCCCACACACTGACAAACACACATACATACAGGTACTTATAAACTTTACAGTGTTATCTAAAGAGAAGTTCTATATTCAACACTCAAAAACTTATTGTCTTTTCTCTTTGTAAATAAAATGATAGCTAAGGTCTAATGACACAGAAGTTGTGCTGGTGGTTTTTGTCAGGTTCACACAAGCCTAGCCATATCTGGGGAGTGGGAACCTTAATTGAGTTATTGCCTCCATTAGATTTTCCTGTGGACATTACTGTGGGGGCATTTCCTTGATTAATGATTGATGTGTGAGGATACAGTTCATTGTTGGCAGTGCCTTCTCTGGGTAGGTGGTCTTGGGTAGCATAAGAAAGCAGGTTGATCAAGCCATGAGGAGTAAGTTGGTTGGTAAATGGTAAGCAGCAATCCTCCATGGTCTCTGTTGCAGTGCCTGCCCCCAGCTTCTGGCATGACTTCTTGACTAGACTTCATTTCATGATGGACTATAAGCTGTGAAATGAAAGAAGCTCTTCCCTCTCAAAGTAATTTTTGTCATGATGTTTATTATATCAATAGAAAGAAAACCAGAACAGAAATAGGCATTATTGATGTGTAATATAAATATAAAGCATAGAGGACTGTGAAAGACCGTACACTTTTTCATGCAAAGGTTTGTTGTTAAACATACCTGATTCTTTCTGTTTCACCATTCACTATGGGTTTTCCATCTCTAAGCCACTGAAGATGTGGGGTGGGAATGCCATTTGCACTGCAGACCAGCTCAACATTTTCCCCAAGAAGGACACTGACTTCACTTGGAACTTCAGCACTAGCAATGGTTGGGGGGACTTTAGAGAAATAAGATTTTCATTAGCAAAGTATAACGATATAGACTAATTAATGTGACAGAATAATATAACATACCATTTCTTTTTTGTTGCTGTAATGCTGGTGTGTGTCTGTATGTATATGAATGCACGTAAGTTGTCCTCTGGTGTGTTCATGCATGCAGACAACAGAGGGCAACTTGTAAGAACTGAATAACTCCTTATACTATGTTGGTCCCAGAGATTGAAGTCAGACCATTAAGTTTGGTGGCAAGCAGATTATCTACTTCCTTGACCCAGAAAATGTCATTTCTAAATCGATACTAGTCTCCCTAGATTAGTACTTATAGTATTAGTATTTTTAAATGAGAAATAAAAAGGCACCAAATTACTTCAATGTTCCTGGTATTCCTGGAACTGTTTAGTCATAGGAACTGGTGACAGATTGGTCTTTTGAGTAATTCAATGGAATCATATTCAGATTAAGTCTCAAATGGATTGTTTGTAATTTATATAGTTCAGGACAATCAACTTTCAAAACACTTTGGCATAAAGGTCTGGAGAAAGTTTGCATATTAATTATTTGTATACTGTCTAGTTATTCATTTATTCTGAAATATTCATGGACATATTATGCTTTTCAATCTCTAATAGTTTCTATTTTTTTCTATCTCGTCATCCTTAGTGTGAACTAGAGATATTAACAATAATCAGAAAACAGATTTGACTCCCCCAGTATCCACAGGGCTGCTCACAACCATCCGTAACTCCAGTTCTAGAGATCTCATGTCTTCTTCTGAGCTCTGAGCACCAGGCACGCATGTGGTGCAGACATATACTTAAGTAATACAACTGTACACAATAAGTACAATTTTTTAGAGGTCAGAATGGAACACAGTTGGGTTTCTATTCTATAGAATTAGAGATGTGCCAGGAGCAGCTCATACTTGATTATAGGAATCTATTTGGCATGACTTCCCTACTTTGTATTCACTGCCACATGACAGCTAGAAATAGGCCAAGCTGGGCATATATACAACAGGAAACTGGCAAATCATGGATGGCTATATATCAGGATCTGTTTGTTGGGGAGGGGTCAATTACTAAACAGTACTCTGTTGTCCTTCTAACTGCCATTTCAGTCAACCAGGAATAATTATTTTAAAAACTGGCAGAAGAGAGAGGTCAAAATGTAGGCCATGAGATGAGTAAGCGGTCTGGACCCTCTCTCTGGAAACATTTAGATTGACAGAAACAAGTCAATATTTAATTATTAAAGACCGAGCTAGCCAATAAGAAACACTAGTAATTGGCCAACAGTTTCGTAATTAATACAGTGTCTCTGTGTGTTATTTTGGGGCTGACTCAGCAGTGGGACCAGGCTGGCAGGAAACTGCTCATAACAAAATGGCGCCTACAATGTGGGTACTAAGAACTTCCACTCAAAACTTAACAAAAGCTTAATTAGGGGTGTTAAAAACAAAAGAACAGAGACAAACAAGGCTTCTTTGTAGCAGCATATTCCTCAGTTGGGCTCTGTTTTGCTAGAGACAGAGACTCCAGTGGCTCCTTTAAGAGAGGTTTCCTGACTTGGTCTAAGTGCCAAAAATCCTCATGGCTCTTTTAAGAGGCCCTGCTAACAATTCAGTGGTGTGTACAAGCATCTGGCAGTGGCAGTGACCATATCTCCAAGCCGGAAGCATGCTGCTTGATAGCAGAATAGACCAAGGTGGTGAGCACAGCTCCTAGTGCTGGTGGTAAATGTACCCCTACAATCTTGGATAGATGGCTGGTAAAACAGCTGTGGCTTTCATTTTAGCAATGTTATAGTTTAGCAGCTAGAAGATTTGTGGCCAGAAAAAGATAAAGATTTACAGTAAAGACAGATTCAGATAAAGAAAAAGCTCCAAAGTTTAAAGTGTGTTTAAAATATACATAGGCTTTGGAGAGAAAAAGAAACAAGATAAAATGGTTTAAAAAATACAGAAAGAAAGAGAGTAGCTGGGTATGGTGGCACACACCTTTAATTCCAGCACTCCGGGGTGGGGTGGGGCAGAGGCAAGTTGATCTCTGTGATTTCAAGGCCAGCCTGGTGTACAGAGTGAATTTCAGGGCAGCCAAAGTTACACCAAGAAACCCTGTCTCAAAAAAATGAGAAAATAAAAGTAAAAGAAATAGAGTAATTAAAAAAAAAAACACCTAAAGATGGGAAATACACAGAGTCTGGATACTGTATGCTATTATGTTGTCTTTGAGTTGCTCAATTGCCAAGGAAGGAACAACAATTGCTAAACACACTTGATTATTAATGCTGCTAAATTAACCCAACTTATATATTTTAAAAATGCCTTGACTTCAAAATTTAAGTCTAAGGACAAGTTACTGGGGAAAAGAATTTCTATTTTTGTTTCCACTGAAAATGAAAAGCTGTGGGTTACTTCCAGACTAACATGGTTTGATCAAGCAAGACCCCCTGAAACAGTGTCCCAGGTGATTCAACATTCAAAACAGCTGGGACAAGACAGCCTGGCATATTACAGCCAGGATTTCTACATCATCCTAGGATTCCCATGGTAATACAGCATCCCCAACCAGCAGGAAGAAGTTTGAAAAGAATGACGCCCAAATTCCCAAATATTGTCTATAAATGTTTGTTTTCATTTAAATGGGGTTTCATATAAATGGTTATTGATCACTACCAATGTCTTTTAAAAGTAAAAAAGGGGATTATGGTATAGAAATGAATAGTTTGTTTTGGAATGGATTTTCATTTATTTATACAAATTTAAGGTCAATTTTGAGATATGTATATTTCTCCTCTTATTTAAGTATTGTGTGATGGGAAATGCCATTATGTGTATATTTTTCTCATACTGGTTAATAATAAAGCACTGTTGGCTAATAGGAAAGGAAGATAGGAGGGAATAGGAGACAAGGAGGAAATAGGAAGTAGTAAGGAGGAGTCAAGATGGAGAGTCTGGAGAGAGCTGGACGCCAGCCGCCTCCCAGGTAAGAGAAGGCCACGTGAAAATACATAGATAAGCAGAAATGGGTTAATTCTTAAGACAGAGCTAGCCTATAAGAAACAAGTAACTGGCCAACAGCATAATATCAAATACAGAGTCTCTGTGTATTATTTGGGGCTGGCGTGGTGGCGGGACAAAACCAGGCAGCGGGCGAAAAACCATACTCCTTACAATTGTGTTTATGTATCTCATTTGAAAATATAATGTATAATTAAGTACAAATTATAGGTAGTTACCTATAATAGTCAAAACTTATAGTTAGGTTTGTTAGGCTTTTATAGATATATAGAGGTATATTTCAAATGGATAGGCATTCTTCAAACCTTTCCAAAGACCTACAGAATATGGCATTTAAAATGGTTTAGGGTTTTTCATAACTGCTACAGGCAACACCACCTGTGTCACAAAGAAAGATGGATATCAAAGAAACTCATTATGGAATTCACTTCCTAAATGAAAGACTAGCCATTTTGGCAAGATACTGTTCTTGTCTAGACTGTTTAACTATATGCTTTATAAAGCACACATGCAGGCCCCACAGAAAAGTGACTGCTGATACAAGATAGACATTGCTACAGGGTTCCTGCTTCATGGAAGAGTCTGCTAGACATTCTGCAGGACACAGAAAAAAGTGACTGACAAACTGCTAATACAGGTGGACAGTTTAAAGGTTCTTGCTTTAGATACACTATGGCCTATAGGCTGAGGATGGAACATTACAGAAGAACTTTGGGTGACTGACCAGGTAGTGAGATGTCTGCCATTTCTAGAGTTTATGTACTATCCTTCTGTGGTCTTTGATGGAGTTATGGCTATAGTTTTCCTTAGTTAGGATTAAAGATAAGTTACATGTAAGATTTTATACTTACATAGATAGGATAGATGATGGAATATTTTCTTTAAATATTGCTAAATGTTAATAGACTAAATATTGTTAACTATAGTTCTCATTTGATAACTGTTTTGTTATATATTATACTATGTTAAAATTAAAACCTTCTTTTTATTTTAGACAGAAAAGAGGGACAGAAAAGATGGGAGATGTCTTTCTGCAATATGTTTCTCTTATTGGTTAATGAATAAAGCCCTGTTGGCTAATAGGAAAGCAGGATAGGTGGGCAGAACTAGGAGACAAGGAGGAATTTGGGAGATGTAGTAGAGTAAGGTCAAGATGTAGAATATGAGAGAAGAGGTCTGGACCCTTTCTCCAGTAAGATAAGAACACATGGAAACACTTTGACAGAAATGAGTTAATATTTAAGACACAGCTAACCAAACCAATAAGAAATGCTAGTAATAGGCCAACAGATATATATATATATATAGAAGTTAGGATACTAAAGAAGTTATCTCTGGAGTCTCAAAGCATCAGAGGCTATTAATTTTCACGGAGTTAGCTTTAACATAACAACAGAACCTATACTAAGATCAAGGGTTTAATTAATTAGACATTCTTTAGCAATAATAATGAAATTGGGAAGCAAGACTTCCTTATCATTTTGAGTCAAATGTATTACTGAGAGGTTTACTGAAAATCAAAAAGCAACAAATTCTCCCTACATTCCTCAACACTATGCCACAATGATGAATAAATGTTTACTGGAGGAAATAATGTCCCTTATTCTCAGTACAAAATTGTGTAAGACTCATGATTATTTGAAATTTACCTATTCTCACACCTACTATTAAACCAAAGCACATTTGAATGAATTAAATCTCACACCTCTATAAAAATAAGAACTGATTTATAGTCTTAGTATGAAAATAAATTATACAGAATAGAGAATTACAGTTCCATAGAATATATCAGACTAATGAAATACTTCCATTAAAAATGAAACAAATAAAGATATTCTAAATTGTGTTATGTTTTCCTTCCCATATGGCTTTTCTTTGAGAATCGAATCCACTGGTAAATGCAGGACAAAAAGTTGTCGATATTTTCAGTGACAATCAGTCTATGACCAATAGTTTCCTTTAATGCAATCCATTTTATACTCTAGATATAATATGACAAAGTCACGGTGTAGTCAACTTACCCTGAAGTAAAAGGATATAGTTTTTCTGAGCCTTTCCCTCCATATTGGATGCCACACAGGTGTAGTTTCCACTGTCGGAATGCTGAGGTCTGGCAATTTGCAGTTTGGTTCCCCCAGACAAAATGTGAACCTCAAGAGAGTCAGAATTTTCTACAGGTAGAAATCAAGAGGAAACAATAAGAAGAAATAGCATTAAAGCCACTCTCTTCATTTGTATTTTTAATGAGAATCTTTTTGAAAGATGAACATTTTAAAAAGTCTTCTTTTATGAGACATTCAGGTATATAATCCCAACTAGCTGAGAGGCAGAATCAAGACTATTGAAAGTTCAAGGCCAGCCTGGGCTAATTAGCCAGAGCCTGACTCAAAACAAAAGACCAAAACTCTTGGAAATTCTGGGGTAAACTACAGTAGTAGAGGACTTGCCTTAAATGAGCAAGGTCCTAGCTTCAATGTGCAGTACCTTAACAAAGCAAATGTTTAGTAAGGAGTCCACTTGATACATTTATACTTCAGAACATTAGGCTTCTCGAACTAACCACAACCATAAGCACAAGACTGAAAATCTGTTTATTTACAAATGTAGTAAATAAAGGGCAAAACAAGGCAACCCCCAAAATGTTCAAGTGTGTTACCTATAGGCTTGTGGTTCTTTAACCATGTTATGGTAGGAGGGGGAATCCCAGTGGTGTCACATGTCAGTGTCACTGGATTGTTGACTGTCTCCACAATGACTTCTCTTTCAGGCCCTTCAATAGTGGGAGGTACTATAAAAAGACAGAACACAATTGCACACCATCATTAAGTTAATTCAAGACACATTCTTTCATTTGCATATCTAGGGGAAAGAGAGTTGTATTAGAGGCAGATGCTCACCATATACATTGAGGTGGAAATTTTTATCATCTCGTCCTGCTACATTTATAGCTCTACATACATACTGGCCTGTGTCAGACACCTAAAAGAAAAAGATACTATTGTATGTGCTCCATTAAGTGTTAGATGACCAACCACAAGGTTCAGGAATAGATTAAATCATCAGTCATCTTTATGCTCAACTGCCCCACTTCTAGTCCCCTTTAGAACTCCTATTTCTTTCTCTTTTTTTTTTTGTCTTGTTTTGTTTTATTTTTTAATAAAAATAAATTCAACAGTATTGACCATGCACTTGTCCACAAACAGCACTGTTCACTGCAGTAAGGGGAGTAGGCCTCTTCCAGTTGTCTTTTGCACAACCCCACCATGGAGGCACAACACTCAGATCAGACAAGGATCAAAGATGCACCTCAGCTCGCTTGATGTTCAGCATTTGTCCACCAGTCAAAATCTCCACATGAGTAGAATCTGTTATCATCCGCCCATTCTTAGACCAGGTGATGACTGGAGGAGGGACAGCATTTGACTCGCATTCCAATGACACTGAGGTCCCCTCTCTGACATTAACTACAGAAAGAGATTCACTGCCATGATCCTTAATGCTTGGGGGCACTGAAGTGGGAGACAAGAACAGAATATTCAAATGTTTTTTTTTTTTTCCCATCAAGGTGCTTAGCCAGAAAATATGCAATGTAATGAAATCACATTATGGAGAGAGTGAAAACACACCATGAACTGTTAAGGAGACTTTCTTCTTGCCTTCTCCAGCATGGTTGATAGCGATGCAAGTGTATTCACCACCATCAGATACCTTGGTGCGAATAATCTGTAGAGTTCGACCACCTGGGGCAAATATATTGTAAAGACAGATATAGAGGTTGTTTTAAATTGAGTTGTTAGTGCACATGTGTGTGTGTGTGTGTGTGTATGTGTGTGTGTGTGTGTATACTCATGTGAGTGCATTCCTGTAGCTGCCACAGTGCATGTGTGGATGTTACTGGACAACTTGTGGGCTTGGTTCTCTCCTTCTACCTCATGGGTCCAGGGAACTGAGCAAGTGATTTCTGAGTTTAAATTGCTCATAGTGCAGAGGTGACAGTTTGTAGTCTGTCATTCTGTCTGTCTCAGGTGAATTTAGCTTTTTGACTTTGCTGCATGATGTTGTCACCTGCATATGATGGGCTATACTCATAGCTGTCTTGACATGCATGTGGGGCATAAGTGTTACAGCTTGACAACTGAATTCCATCAGCCCACTCAAGTATATATTGTTTGTTGTATATTCTTTTTAAATGTTGTTTTTCATTTACAAATTTCTTTTCAGAGGGGGTATGCTACAGTATGCAGAAGTCTTAGGGAAGCTTGTGGGAACAAGTCTTAGGGAAGCTTGTGGGAACAGTTTCTCTTTTTTCACCACATGAGTCACAGGGATTGAATTCATGTGGTAAATCTTGATAGCAAGCATATTTAGCCTCAGAGCCATCTACTGGTCCTCACTCTCCATCCTCTCTGTATCATCTAACTATGTAGTTAATTACCTATCATCTGCAACGAGTAGGGTCATATAGTAGCTATTTACCATTTACTCTCAGGATCACCCATTTTTTTCTGATCCTTAGTTTCATAATTTGTTGAAAAAAGACCCCTTTATTGTACATTTCCACTTAAGTCATAAAAGTCTATACTCTAATGGCTCTAGTTGGGTACTGTGAACAAATAAAGGGAGTGAGATTTGCCTTTAGAAAGAGACTAAGTTGAAATGATCCTTGTTTTAAAATGGAGAAAAAAATGACATGTGCAGCCCACCTTATGAAAATAATTAGTACCTTACCAGGCACAATGAGAACATTTGTGTTTGGCTTGATGGGCTGTTCATTCTTGAGCCAGCTGAGGTCAGGAGGGGGGAAACCAGAAACCTCACAGGTCAAAGCGATGAAGTGATTCACTACCACAGAGAGGTGTTCATGGGTAGGACCAATGACACTTGGAGGAACTGTAAAAGTATATGTATGTATATTAAACATGAACTTCGACAGTATCAGAGACTCATGTTCTAATTCTTTGTAGTCTGTAAAAGTAGCAAGTAAATGATTCTGTTAAATACCCACTGGTCTTTATTGGACTTTCTAATGACACCATTAAACACACTGAAAGAGCATCGCAGAGTTTTCAAAGTACAAAAAACTCAATGTATGTCAAAGTACAAAGAAACAGCCTAATGTTTGAAGTAGTTTGGATAATTTTATTTTTAACATGGTATTTTTATTTTTACTTATTAGTATGGTAAAATTAAAGGCTTAACTTTAGAATTTCAGTATATAACAGAGATTATCTTTGTAAATCTATGCAACTTTCAAGAGGAACACAAATATTAAGTAATAAACAACACTTCTGCTTTTTTGTTCAAAACAAAAAAGAATAAAAAAGCAAAAGTAGTAGAGATAAAGATGCAGAATAAGGAATATTGATATAAATGATACACTGGCATTTATGAATATTATAATGTTCATAAATCACATGCAACGTGAGACTTGATCTTTTATAATAAAAATGCAAAGGGGTGCCAGATGTGGTGTTCTATGCCTTTAATCCGAGCACTGGGGAGGCAGAATTAGGTATATCTCTATGAATCTGTGGCCAGCCTCATCTACATAGTGAACTTCAGTACAGCTAGTGAGACCCTGTCTCAAAAAATAAAAATGATAACATCAGCAACATATCCACATCAAATGGTTTTCTATGAAGGGAAGGAGGACAATGAGAAAGAATTAGGCATGAAAACAAATGAATACAACCAAAAATAAAAGTTGAAATGAGTCCTGATTAGAAAGATGGATAACCGTGAATGCAAGTAATAAACACTATTGTATCTGCTCTGTTATATTAGGATTTAGGTCTTAAAACAACATCAAAAGCAAAAGAAGAATGATGAAAAGGCACACCCTTTGTTTTCTTTAAATATTATATGGTTTTGATTGCTTCAGTCATTTATTAACTCTAGTAATTAGTTCAATGACTAAATATTTATTGCATTCTTAATGTATTGCAGGCATTATGCTTGGCACAAGGAGAAAAATGAAATATAATCAATGCAATTAAAAATCTGACAGGAATAGAGCTACAATTTTCGTGGTTGACAGATCCATGACAGGCATTGTGTGGAACACTTACTTCCTTTCCATTGAATGTTCACATTATTATGAGCTAGACACAATTTTCAACATCATAAAGAGGGAAGCTGAGACTTAGGAATATTAGCATCTTGCCTAAAGTTTCTCATCTTGTTCCTGAAAGAAAAATGTCTGAAAACAAAGCGATCTTCCTTCCTTCTTTTCTTCCTTCCTTCTTTCTTTCCTTCCTTCCTCCCTTCCTTCTTTGCTTCCCTCCATTTCCTCACTCTCTGCTTCTCTCCTTTCCTCCCTCCTTCTTTGTTCTTCTTCTTCCCTCTCAGTGACTGCTCAGGGACCTGGAACGTACCAGTTCAGCAAGACAACTAGTCAGGTAACTGCAGGCAGCATCCTGTCTCTACCTCTCCTGGGCTGGGACTACAGAGGCGCACTGCTACAACTGGATGCTTATGTGGGTGCTGGAGGTTGAGCTCATGTGGAACAAGAGCTTCACTGAATGAGCCATCTCCCAAGCTCCTCAACATATTTTTTAAACCTATATTGTACTATATAGACTATAACATGTACTTTTATAACAATCACATGTATTCAATTCATGCTTCCTGAGAAGTCATACTTATTTCTGTTTAGGTTAGTTACTAGCTCAGGAGTAGAGCACTTGCCTACTATGCTCAAAGCCCATGGTTTGGTCCCTAGCACTGCAAAAACAATGAATTTGCCCAGTTGCTATAGTGCTTAGTGTTATAAATGTGAAGAATGTAAAGGTAGGAATGTTCCAAAGATTTATTACACAAATAGCAAACATTATATGTGTAATATGCCGTAGATATCATACCAAGCAAGAACATATTATCATGGCAAATGAAAAATTTGCAAACAATTTTTTAAGAGTTTTAATTATGTATTTGTATGTGGATGGCTCACTTGAGTGTGGGTGTCCACCAAGGGCACAGGCTTCAGGTTCAGCTGATGTTGGAATTACAGGCAGTTGTGAGTCACCTAGTGTTGGTGCCAATAACTGAGTTCAGTCCTCTACTTAGCAGTTTATGCTGTTTATTACCAAGCCAGCCTTCTATCCCCAAGTGAAAGCTTTTTGAGATGATAAAAAATTGATAATTTTTAGATATTCCTAAAATGAACCAGAAGTTCATGCAAAGTGGATCTTATAATAATTTTCATCACTCTAATTTCGTCCTTTGGAAGCAGTTGTATTTCATAAAAATTGCCTTTTTATGACAGACATCCAATTCCCCTCACATTTTTTCTTACTAAAAAGCAATATTTATGGGGTGTCTATTATGTGTGAAAACTTAAATGTAACACAACTTAGGTATGCTTGCTTTTCAAAGGGAGTTATTGAACTCTACAAGGTAGTCTTTTCTTATTCGCAGAGCATATTGCATACTAGATGAATGCAGTCAAGGTCAGGTCATCCTGCACTGGAAGACAGGAGCAGGAGTGGGCACATCTCTGAGCAGAAGATCCACAACTCACTCGACCTTCACAAGAACATGTAGTCATTCTTATATGCTGGAGTAGCTTTTTTCCTACCCCCTGCAGGATGAAAATGCTGTATAGATGGGCTTAGAATATTTGCATCCTGTGCTTCCTTTTGGCTTTCATAGGATAAAAAGGAGAGGAGGTTGAATGAATGCAGCTTCACACACTGATCAAGTTAAAAACAGAACATAGGTCTTACATTCCGAAGCCCGGTTTCCCCTGCTTTGTCAGGCAGAGCCTAGCAGATGTCTTAGGCACTGAGCACTTACCATGAACATTGAGGTTGAAGTATTTTTTAGCACTCCCAGCTATGTTCTCAGCAACACACACATATCTCCCAATATCTGTTATTTGAGCATTTAGGACCTAAAGGAAAATAAAGAAATGGCAACTAAAATTGTTAATAAAGGAACTTGCAATATTTTACATTTAGAACAAACAAGATGCATTCTTTCTAGTGAATGCCAGATATAAATTAGCATAAAAACATGAAGCTGCAGAACAGACCATCCCTGGTGCTGCTTTCAATTGGATAGGTCAAGCACACACATTATTTATAAAACTTGCATCCGGGAAAGGCGATTTTTACACATGTCTGTTGAATTTTGAATACAAATTATCCCAAATTATTTCCCACTTCCCTGTCAGTGAGTCTGCAAAGTGACTTTGAAGTCCCCCCTACGAAGTGGATTGCAAATGTCTCTGGCCAGTAGGACTTTTGTGGCAATAGTGCTGCTGTTCACTTCGGCTAACCGAAGAGTGTCTGCACTGTTGCTCACTTTATTGGAAATTCTGTCACTACCATCTAAGGAAGCACGACCTGCCTGTTGGAGGACATGATCATGAGGGACAAAAAATCAACTCGCATTGTATTCTATGACTCCAGACAGACAATTCCAGCAGTCAGCTCTGCTGACATTTGAATAAGCCCAGCTGAGATCTGAGATACCATCTACAGAACCAGTGGATCTAATAGCTAAATAAATTCTGATGGTTCTAAGTCATTAGGCTTTGGAGAGCTTTGTTTTATGTAGTGGAACTTAAATAACATAGAGCAGGATGTTTAGTATGAAGAAACTACTATCCATCAATGTGCATCTACAATCCTAGATGTAAAAACCATTTAGGCATTTTGGTAGAGGCTGTATGGTCATCAAATAGATATAGTCAAGTGTAGATAATGCTTTAAATTTCAAGTTTATTTATAAGCAGTGAGCTTGATGTTTTTTAAAGACACATGGCCTGTGCTGGATTCACTTTTATGCTTTGATTTATAAGGCAAGGGAATATTTTTATTATGTTCACTAGTGATTTAATTACACTCTGTCCTAACAAAAGCACTACTATGTGTCTATACATCACAACTTTCTTTCAAGACATCTGGATGAACAAATGGACATATCAAGTGACAAACAACAGAATAGTATATTTCGGTGGCTCTCACATGACTTCCTACTGCCTGTGCCAACACAGGATGGATCTAATCAATAGGAAACCTTTTACCATTTAGAATATTATCATCACATACATAATGTTGTTAAACTTAGGTGTGTGTATGTGTGTGTAGAGATATTCTAGGAGAATTTACACAAAAAATGTCTCTGTGGTCATTTCTAACTGTGGGAGCAGAGTAGAGAATATTTTGTATGCTTTTGATAGTTAATATCAAAATATCAATATAAATCTTTATAGTTTAAACAAATATGTTCATAAACTAACATTTTTTTACTCATCTAGAAGACAACTATCACAATATCCAAAACACTGTATTAAAATTAGATTTTTTTCCTTTTACCTGAAGAATCCTGCCATCAGATAAAAACTTATGATGTTCATCTTCCAACAAGGGCTGTCCATCTTTGTGCCAGGAATTCTTCGGTGCTGGGCTACCACTGGATGAACATTCCATGCGTGCACTCTTGTTCACCAGCACGGTGACCTCTTCTGGGAGATCACCGTTTGCTCCCTTGATTACCGGTGGCACTATGAAATGGTTGTGACAAAGAGATTCCGGTGGGCAACGATGGCTTTAGGAAGGCATGCTACACCACTTTGTCATCAGGACAAGGTAGATAAATCACAGCTTTGAGTGAATTTGTGATGTTAAGAGTCAGTCTTTGTAAGGGAATAATCTGAGCTGTTCCAAGCTCCCTGCCTCAGCATCATTGGAACAGTGACCAGCATCATCTGGGAGCTTAGTTAGACTCATAGTCATGTACCTCACTCACACCTCCTCCATAGCTATCTCTGAGGAGATGGATGGTTGAAAAAGTTCTCCAGATATTCCTCAAGCACATTAAAGTCTAAGAAGGTCTATGCTATATTCCCCCAACACATTTAAAACAGCACCCTGCAATTTATACTCATTTCACACATTGTAGAACAGAATCTGGAAAGGTTCAGTAAATTAGGCAATTGTATTGGCAACATTTGTAAAACCAGATATTTATTTTCAAAGTAAGTGATCACTGCCGAGCTTGATTATTTTTTATTGCAGTCTGTTAAAACACACCAGATTTTCAACAACCAGTGTGTGTTTAATGTAGACTCAACCTTATAGTTTTGGTTCTCCAACAATTAAGTTGAAAGTTCTCTAAAGGAAAAATCAGCACTGCAAAGTACATGGCAGAACTTCTATGCTGTTTTGCATACATTCACATTTAAAGTTACACCATTTTACTGATAGCCATTGTCTCCTATGCTGGATCCCCAGTGCCCAGCTCAGGACCTGTCATAGAATGAACAATCAGCACCTATCTGTCAAATAAATAGGATTTTTAAATTTAGTGTTTTCTGTATTCTACTTCTGTTGTGGCCTTTTACAGGCTGCTCTTTGCATAGAAAGCTCTAGTGCTCCCACCTCTAACACTCTTTATGATCATCCCATTAGCCTCTCCTCAGGTTACCAGCCTACACCTCATGGGGCAGCGATGGGGGGGCACTGAAATGATGCATTATGGTACTGATACTTGGAGCTCTGTTGCTCCAAGTGTGTACATGTGACATCTGCTTCAACTTCCAGACAGGCCACACCACTGTCTCTCTTCCTCCCTCCCTCTCTCTCTACCTCCAGAGTCAAATGTTTCCTGCTATAATCATCTGATCCCCATAGCAGCCACTGCTGAC
Source organism: Phodopus roborovskii (assembly GCF_943737965.1). Classification (NCBI taxonomy): domain Eukaryota; kingdom Metazoa; phylum Chordata; class Mammalia; order Rodentia; family Cricetidae; genus Phodopus; species Phodopus roborovskii. The sequence continues at coordinate 22,833,958 of NW_026126433.1, forward strand.
TTTTTCTCTTTGCTACAGGCTGGCACTGCAAGCCTGTCCCTGTTTGTTTTATATTCATACTTAACAGGATCCCATTCTTTCCACTCCAATATCTCTTTTCTCCCCCAAAGCTTCTTGCCCTCTCAGTTCATTGTTCCATTATTTTGATACATGCCCTTGGCACTTACACTATTAATTCCTCCATCCCTACTTTCCATACACATTTTTGAAGCTTTAATGAGACTTTGTATTCCCTTTCCCAGCCCTTGGTCTATGGGCAAGCACAAATCTCTTAAATTTGTTCTTGCTCCAGTCTACCTCTTGTCTCTATTTTATTCATCTTGTCTAATGCATGCTCAAAACTTATCCTTGCTCTGTGCATTGAAGTCACATTATTCCATTTGTTCTGCTGAACTTCACCAATGCAACAGGCTTGAAGATTCAAAGCCAAAGGCTTTTCATTTTCTGAAACTCATTTTAATGTTCGGCACTGAAAACCCATTAGCTGACAGCTTTTTCTAAAAGCTGGAATCTGGGCATAACTGTCTACTGGGTTTTCCTCATTCCTGGATTGCCCTCATCTATTGTTTTCTTTTGCTTATTACAAATGCTTCGCTATGATATTCTTTGATATAAAAGTATATCATTCTTTCTGTTGGAATTCTGTCTTTATGTATCACTTGACCGTGGGCAGCTGTGAGATCTATAGTCTAGGTTTAGTTCTTTGTTTCTTTTGTAACAGTTCCTATTTCTAAGTGCCCAGTCAGCCTTTAGCATGAGCATTCTGGAATCATGCCAGACTCAGCACACCAGAAATAAAGTTGACTTCCTTCCTTCCTACCCCAGGATCTCTACTTTTATTAACCTTGCTATCACTGATTCAATCATCTGGCATGAAAGTCTCTGAGATGAGTGTTTAATCCTCCATACCATTTCAAAACTTTTGTATAAAAGTCTTTCATTTTGACTGTGTGTTGGCTGGTTTTTGCCATCTTCACTCAAACTGAGGGATAACTGGGAAGATGGATCCTCAACAGAGGAGTTGAGAATTCATCAGATTGGACTGTGGGTAAGTCTGTGGGAACATTTTCTTGATTAGTGGTTAATATGGAAAAAGTCAATTTACTTTGGGAGATGTCACTCATGGGCAAGTGGTACAGGGTTGTGTAAAAAAGCAGGCTGAGCAAGCCATGAGGATCAAGCCAGTAAGCAGCATTCTTGCAAGGCTTCTGCTTCAGGTCCTGCGCACAGGTTTGTCTGGAGCATCTGCCTTAGCTTCCTTCAATGGACAGTGAATTGGGATATGTAAGCTGAATAAACCCTTTCCCCCTGCATTGCTTTTGGTCATAGCAATAGAAACCAAACCAGAATATCACACTTTACTATCTTAGCCTCTGACAATACATCTATTCTGCCTCTAATAATGCTACTTGTCTTAAGGAAACAATACTCTTCCCATTGATGGCCTTATATCAGAAGGAGACAATTCTGGCTCAAGAGCAGGCATAAGAATCAGATTCATCACTAGAGTAAAACAGACTCTCGGTGTCTGTGGTGGATTCAAAGATAAATGTGTGATTGACACAGGACTGAGAAACAATCAATTCTAGGAACTCACTTATAAATATTAGACAGGAAAACATTCTTTCAATGTGAAACCGGGAAGAAGTAAATCTAGGGCTGCTAAGGTCTACCTTGCTACCAAGAAAACCACCTGTCTAAGAATAATATTAACAATAATAAATTTTTTAAAAGTCCAGAGAAATAGAAAGGTAAAATCTGGATACTCTGGACCGACCTCTTTTGAGTCAAAGAAGTCAGAAATGATTGATTGCAGATTACTCTACTCTGGGACTTTATAAGTTTGTGAATCAATAACCCATTCCTTACCACCCCATGTCTCCCATTTTTTATTTGAGATCTTAGAAGTCCTGACTGATATACTAACACATTCTCAGTTTGCACACAGGACAATAAGTCCTAGGAAGAACTTTCAGTTTTTGGTTACCTTATAATGTCTAATGTGCTTAGGGTAACATCTTGCAAACATTAGTCACTTAAAAATATTTCTGAGTGAAAAGCTCTTAATCAACAAAAGAAAGCTAACTTACAGAGTATGCGCACATCATACTGAAGAGAATCTTCTCCAGCTTCATTCACAGCCACACATGTGTACCTCCCAGCATCTTCTACTTTAGCCCTGGGAATCTGCAACACTCGCCCTCCTGAAAACATGTCCCAGATGTTAGCCTGGAGAACCTGCAATAGTCACCCTCCTGAAAATACATGCTAGTATGTTACTTCTCCAAATGTTAGAGCAAACACAGATCATGAACACAGTTACACTTTTCCACAGGTCTAATGACTTATATTTATTTACTTTTTTATTTATTTTATTATTTTGGTCAATGTTCCCACTTCCCTTAATTATTCAGTTTTTATCTCAGATAATATCCATTTTCATTTTCATAGCAAATATTGCATGGCTAAAAAGTGATCCAATACTGTAATATAAATCAGACTTTTGAAGAAATGAATAGCTGGTGTGAATTTTCCTGGAGAGGAGAAGGCTACTCTGTTCCCTGCATCATGTTTTGGATGGATGGAATGTTACTATATGGTGTTGCTTTGTTCTTGCAACTTTTGTGTACTTTAGTAACCATTTTTAATGTTTCCTACAAAAACTCATTTGAAGACCTACATATACAGTTATCTGAAAAAGTAAGGTGCCTTATATGTTTTATTCAAGATTTCCTGTGTAATTTCAAGGGAAAAAAGATCTGTGTGTCTATAAACTTTTTAATGTTGCTAATAAGATTTAGAGAGCCATTATAATAGTCATAATAAAATTTCCATCTATGTGTACATATCATTTTATGTCACATATCATTTTATCTATCTGTTTTTCATGTGGATAGAATATTATCCTAAGCCATTCAATAAGCTGGAGCCCTGATGACTTTCTGAAACTATATACTCACAAATCTCAATTTCATAGAAATAATTATGATCCCTCAAGAATCTATAACAGCCCAAACCAGGAAATTTAGAGTTTTGAAAAATCTCCTCCTCGGGCTGCGTGGGGTCACTCGGGAGTGGAGGCTGCCTAGGGGCAAGCGGGTTGGCAGGAGGTGCAGGCACATGTGAAGATATTTTGGCACTTGAATGTGTCCTCTGCTGATCACACTGCTTTTAGTTCTACCTGTTCTGTGTTGGCAAAGGAACTCACCCAAATGAGCAAGCTGTCGCAGTCAGCCACTACTCCAGGCTCCTCAGCTGGTGCCTGGGCTTGGTGAGGAGGCAAAGCCCTGTCTCCAAGTAAGCAAAGCAAAAAGAGCTCACCCATGGATCGAAATAGTGAGGAATAGCCCAGTGCAGAAGGCAGAACAATATGGTGGTGCAAAAGAGCCAGTTAAAAAGCAAACAGAAAGCTAAGGAAACACTGCAAAGGTAAACCAGCTCAAAGAAGAGAATGAATGGTTGGAAGCCAAAATTGAGTTTCTGACGAAGGAGTTGAGTGGACTGAAAGACATAGGACTCAAAATTCTGGTCTGCAAATACTTGCTTAGCCATGTTCATTGCTACTCTATTCACAGTAGCTAGGAAATGGAAACAAACTAAATGCCCTTCAACTGATGAACTGATAAAGAAAATGTAGTACATGTACACTATGAAATACTATTCATTTGTAAAGAAAAAATGAGAACATTAACTTTGCAGGATGAATGGATGGAACTAGAAAAAAAAAAAAAAACAATTAGATGAGATAGTCCAGACTCAGAAAGACAAATGTTGCATGTTCTCTCTCTTCAGAGGTTCCTAGCTCCAAATCTTCGAATGTGAGTTCAGAGCCTCAATTCACCAGGGACATAAAAAGGAATAATTGATTGCTAGGGTAGGGTGCTTGGGAAACAATAGAAAAGGGACTATCAGGGTAAAAATGATCTGATGGGAAAAGAGGGTGGCTCTTTAGGGCAATGAGAGGAAGGTAAACATAGGAGAAGGAGGGGAAAGTACAAAATAACAGTAAAATTATCTGAAAATAATCATAAAGAATCATACTGTTAACTATGTATCTGTGGCACCATTAGGTGGTATATGGCTTTTTTGGAGGAAATGTGTCACTGTGGGGGTAGGCTTTGAGGTCCCATATATGTTAAAGATACCAACCAATGTCTCAGACTACTTCCTATTGCCTGCAAGATGTAGGACTCTCAGCTACTTCTCCAGGTCCTTGTCTGCTTACACACTGTCATGACCCACCATGATGATAATGGACTGAACCTCTGAACCATAAGTAAGCTACCCCAATTAGATATTTTTCTTTTATTAAAAAAAGAAAGGCTTGTTTCTTGAGCATGCCCATCAGCACTGAAACTACCACGACACAGTCTGATAACACAGGGCAGTAGATCTCCTTCCAGATGCCACAGCTATGTGGCTTGAACATGAGAGGTGTGACTACCCTGCACCTTTGGTTCAATGGCTGAGCTTGGACTTGTTCTATTGGAGGTTATTTTCTAGGCTCAGCACTGAACAGTTGATTAGCTATGGAATTTATCTGGTCTTAATGATAATAGATCTTTGAAACACTAAAAGAAAACTTAGGATTTATAATTAAAATAAAGTAAAATTCCTGGACCTTATCACTCTTAATAAATGTTTCTTTTCTAGGAATGGGAAAATGGAAGGTCATATAGAAGGTTTTGGGTTTTAATGAGACAATACCTTGGATTAAGAAAAACTGAATTCCATCTGTATTCCTGGATTTGTGATTTTAGTCTAAATTATGTATTGTAAATTCTAGGGTCTCAGAAACCAATCATAATAATTTAGCCCCATTTTATAGTTAGAATAAACCCGTGTTTGCATAATTGGCATTGTTTTTCCCAAAAGTACGTTGTTTTTTGTTTTGTTTTGTTTTTTAATGACCAGACAAAGTAAAGAAACTCCATTCAGGTCATGTCAAAAAGGGGGTTCAAAATATAAAATACATTTAGGAAGGAAAGAAGTAGTTTTGCTTTGTTTTTTCTCCTTGTTTGTGTACTGACATTTTAGTTTCTGTGGATGCTAGTAAAAGTAACATTTGTTGGGCAGGGGGCAATTTTCTTTTTGACAGCCAAGTTAGTAAGTAAAATGCCTTGATTTAATGATACACAGAACATGATTTAGGATACTAGTTTATGCTGGGCATGATGGCACACACCTTTAGTCCCAGCACTCAGGAGGCAGAGGCAGGCAGATATCTGTGAGTTCAAGGCCAGCCTGGTCTACTTACTGAATTCTAGGACAGTGCTACACAGAGAGATCTTGTCTCAAAAATAAACAAATGAATGAATACGAATTCTTTTGGTTCTGGCTGTGTTCAGAATAACTGCCAAAGGGGCCATGATTTTTAAAGACATAGGTTTTTTTAATGTGTGTGTTTGTGTGAAGAGGCACATTTTGGCGTTGGATCTTTACTAAGTGATTACTAGAAAAATGTATCAACTTTCAACTTCATGCCATCTCTCAAAAGAATAGTCAAAGAAAACTTGAAAGTATGAGGTTTTAAATATATATATATATATATATATATATATATATATATATATGTTGGTCTGTTACTAGTGTTTCTTATTGGCTAGCTCTCTCTTAAATATTAACCCATTTCTATTAATCTATGCATTTCCATGTGGTCTTATCATTCTGGAAAAAGGGTCTGGACCTTCTTTGGATCTTCTTCTCAAGTCCCTACATCTTGCCTCTCTTCCTACATCTCCCAAATCCTTTTTATCTCCTAGTCCCACCTATCTAGCCTTCCTATTGGCCAACAGTACTTTATTCATTAATCAATAAGAAAAACATATTTACAGAGTAACATCTCCCATCATCTCATTTTTGTTATATTTTTCCTTAGGATTAAAGATAGGTTACATATAAGACTTTAGACTCACAAATATAGGATAGATGATAGAATATTTTCTTTTTTCATTTCTTTTATTATTGTTGTTATTATTATTTATTTATTTTACATGTCGATCCCAGTTCCCTCTCCCTTCCTCCCTCTTACCCTCTCTGCCCCCTCACATGCACCCTGACCACCCTTCCCTCCCATACCCCCACCCCATTTCCACATGTAGGGCAATGCCATCCAGGGGGGTCATATAAATCTGTCAAGTCATTTGAAGTAGAGACTAGGACTTCTCTCCTGTCTCTAGGTTAAGGGAGTATCCCTCCTGGGGGATGAGTCTGCAAGGTCCTTTTGTGCACCAGGGATACATTCTGGTTCCACTGTCTAAGGTCCCTTAGACTGCTCAGTCCTTCTAGCTGGGACCCATATTCAGGGGGGGCTGAGTCAGTCCCATGCTGGATTTCCAGCTATCAGACTGGGGGCCCATTAGCTCCTCCTTGTTCAGGTCAACTGTCTGTATGTGTTTCTGCAACCTTGTCTTGTCCTTTCCCTCTGCATCTGGATTCTAGTTCGACTCAATGTTTAGTTATGGGTGTTTGCTTCTGTTTCCAACAGGTACTAGATGAGGGCTCCATGATGGTGGATAAGTTAGTTGTTGATCTCACTATCCAGGAAGGGCATTTTCTTTAATTCTTGATAATGTTAATGGACTAAATATTGTAATTATAGTTCTTGCTAAATAACCATTTTGTTATATGTAATTTTACTATGTTAAAGTTAAAACCCTTCTTTTTATTTTAGACAGGAGTGGGCACCATCCTTAGTGAACCAAGAAATGAATGAGTTTTTAAAAGTTAGGGTCCAGCATTGGTTTACCTTGGCTGGAATAGCCATCTATTCATCAAGATTAATAGATATTTTGTCTGACTAACAAGCATGCACCCATACAATCCTAATCTTTGATTGATATTATGTAATGAACTTAATGGGAGATACAATTAGGTCCTACTTGAATCTGGAAATACCTTCAGACATTGGAAACTCCTACTTCCAAGAACCAGCTTTCACAAATGGATGTTCTTGGGGGAATTTGTAGTTATTGGTGCAGGGGTTTAAACAAGCTGTAGGGAAGGCAGTGCTCAATATTTCTAATCAGAGCATACAAACCAGTTCCAACTGCTCTTACCTTCATAAATCAGATTCTTAGCACCAGCAAGCACTTCTGCATAGAACACAAATGTTAGCTGGCCTTCACACTGTCTTACTACAGTGGAAATGATGTTTAGCTTGATAGATTTCTCAGTGTAAAATTGAGAGAAACTACGTTTGGTGAGTGGAGAAGCTTGGGACTTTGGAGATTGTAAAGTGGATTTTGTAACTTGTTCCTGAGGAACCTTTAGAGTTTTATCTGCCTTGTGGACAAGTCTCGTAGCTTAGGAGTCAAGCTGTGTCTTCTGGGATGAGTGCCCTTTGACTAATTATGGGTGCAGAGGGAGGGTCAGCTTCCCTTCTGTGCCTGGCCCTCTGTGACAGGTGACTTTGGAATCCTAGTAAGGATTTTACAAAAATGTGACCCAGGGTTTGAAATGCAGGTCTTGAATCCACTCATTTTTTTATACTTCCCAATCTGTGAAAGTAGAAACATGTTCAGCTTGATAATAAAGGAAACACAGCAGCTTTTGATGTTTCTAACCCCCCTACCCTACTGGAGGGCTGATGCTTAGTGTCTGAACAACCCATGTAACACCTAGAATGCTTCTGATGCCTTAGAAATAGGAGGTATATCTGTGTGTTTGACAGGTTAGGCAATATTTCAAGGAGCTAATCATCTGCCTCTCAGGAAAAAAATATTAACTTGTTCTTTTTTGTTCCTTGCTTTTAGTTTGTGAGATTCCTCTATTTTTTTAAATATATAATTTTATTTCTTTCAATGAATTTAAAAATAAAAGAAACACCTTTGGAACAGAAAAGGAAAAATCATTTGTACTAAATATATAGCTTCTTTTAGATTATTGTCATAATATTAAATTTATAGCCATTTTTACTAGACCTAGACCCAATTGAGGTCACATATTACATAGAGTTACCATGTCTATTTCTCCCATTTTCATTTTTTTATTTTAAAAATATATTTTTCAGTTAATTTTGGTTAACTTTGCACATATTATGCACTACATTGACCATAATGGACTCTAAAGTTACAATTTCTGAGTTTTAACAAACTCTGATACCTGTATACTGAAGCCTTAAAAATGTTATTCCCTAAAAGTTAAGCATCTTTCTATGAACAAACTATACAATAACTAAAGTATTTGAAACTAAAAGTCTTACTATTACTCATGAAAAATGCAACCAATACAATTAATAAATTGAACAATAGCTATTTGCTAATGTAAATTAGAATTTGTATTAGTGATACGTAGAAACCAAATTGACTAGTGGCATCAGTACTGAAAAGGAGGCACGAGGAAGCCTGAAGACTTGCATAAATTGTTAACAACTGTGGAACAGATCAGGAAAGTGAGTTAAAATGTTGTACTGTCAAATTCTCAAGGTAGGCTCTTCTATATATGAATGGCATGTCATTTGGCAACTCAAATGTCAGTTAAATTACAGTGAATTGGCCTGAAAAATGAGACGAGACACACTTGGCAGATTCTTACTTTCACATGGCAGTGTTTACCTGGCAAAATCAATACTCTGTCACTTGAAGTCAGAGGCCGGCCATCTTTGTACCATGTCAGAGTTGGGGGAGGAGCAGCGTTTGTCTCACAGTGCAGAGAAATGGGATTGTTAATGATTACATCTTTGGCTTCACCACTCCTGCTGGTGTCTAGCATGTTTCCTATTTCCCAGAGTTTCTGAAAACTTGGAGGAACTGTGGAGGGAAAAGCATGACATCTGTTCACAGTGGGACTGTCATTATCAATAAATCAGACAAAGATTTTGACCATGTCTTGACAAATGATAATGTGGATTTGATAAATTAGACAATGCCAAAATATTTTTAGGCACTTATTTTTTCCAACAGCAGCCAGACAGAGAATAGCCATCAGTCAGAGTTGGTTCTCAGGTAGAAGAATAAGACCCACAGTGCTGAGTCAGCACTTGTCTCCGAAGTTCCTCTAAAAAGGCTCTGTCACGTGAGCAACATCAGGACCCACTTTCAAGGTAAGAAACATGAGGAGTGGACAGGGGCCAGGCTGGGGGGAGATGAGGGGGTTTGAAGGGAGAACTGGAGTTGGAATATAAAATGGAACTTGAAAAGAAATGTGAGTGCTCAGGAAAAGCTAATTTTGAGGCACTCACACACAAAAGCAATATGGACTCATTTGATGCCATTGTCAATGATCTGTTTTAATAAGGAAGTTAAATAAGAAATCAGGACTAAAGTATCAAAACTAGGACATTCTCACTCTTTTATGCTAGAAAGTGTGAGCTTTATCAGACAAAAATTGCCTATATATTAAAGGCATTTCAAGAGTGTGTGAGTTGACCTGAATTTTCAAGTTTTAGACATGTAAGAAAAATTAAAGATGTTTGAAAATCGTGTGTATCCAGATGATAGGTATAGCGTTATTAATAAGTAATGAAAACTTGGAAACAATCTGGACATTTAACTGTAGGAATGTGGTTACATTAATATTTGAGTATACAATTGATGAAATAGGCAAAGTTCTTAGAAGTTATGTTGAGGACTGGGGTATGGCTCAGAGAGACTTTACTTAATATGAATAAGGCCCTAGATTCAATCCACAGCACTGGCAAAAATAATTCTACTACATAATGGTAACTTTCAGAAAACCAATACCAACAATGACAAGTATTGTTTCTTAATCACTGTAGGTGCCTTACCTTATACATTATTCTCAGCAATTCCACGGGGCATTGAAGAGAAAAGATGGTGACTTAAAATAGTATGATAACTAGTTCAAGACACAAGGATTATAGGTGTACTCATCAAACTCAAAGCAAGTCTACTCTAAATTACATTATTACTTATTTTGTACAATAATATTCTTATATTTATTGTAATTATTCACTGTATTTCTTTCATGCACTAGCATTATATAATACTTAACCTTCATGATACGATGTTAGGGCAATGCTAATGTAAGAGAAGACTATAGTCTGTTATTGAATATTGGAAATACAATAGTTCCTTAAAATATTAAAAGGAAACACATAAAATAAGAATGATAGGGGCTAGAGAGATAGATCAGTGGTTAAGAGCAGTTGTTGCTCTTGTAGAGGACCAAGGTTCAGTTCCCAGAATCTATGTGGTGGCTCACAATCATTGATGATTCCCGTTCAATGAGATCCAACACTCTCTTCCATGGGCACCAAGCATACATGTGATGTATATACATACCATGTGGCAAACACTCAAATACATAAAATAAAATTAAAACAGGATCATGGGGTTATTCTCTTCTATACTTTCATGTTTAAATTTTCACAATGAATTTATATGATTATAAGAAGAAAAGATTTTGCACAAAGTCAAATCTTGTTCTATTACATCAATAGAGGATGGAAATTATTCTACAATAAACATAGTAGTATTACCTTGGATATTCACATCAAAATCCAACTCATCTTCACCGGCAAGATTAGATGCAACACAAGTATATCTTCCGGTGTCTGATATTTGAGCTTCCTTTATTTGAAGAGTGTGTCCATTTGCAGCGATATTAACATGATCATCCGATTTAAGGGGCTGTGATTCAATTATAACAATGTCAGCATGGAGTATGCTAATAAAGCTAAGATACCCTGAAAATGATAGTAATTATGGCTCTGTAATAAATGGAAATATGCAAAATATTCAAGATAACAGTAATTAATTTAACTTGCTCACCTTGTTTTCTAAGTAATACAATTTTTATATTTTGAAAATTATAGCTACTAAGGTTCACATTTAACCAGGTAATTTCATTCATATATTCTTTATGACAGAAAACATGTTCTTAGCATCATGTCCATTTATCCATGTAGGCAAAATTGCCTCCAGCTAAACTTATCGAGCATTTAAAAACTGTGTTTATTGATAGTTTCATAGAAAACTGTAATAATGTAAACTTTATTAGAAGTTGAGAACATTATTACAATATGATTTGATCTAGAATTATTGTTATTCATTCAGAAATAACCTTACATCATACACAAGCTAGGGCTTGTTTAAGCTAGGGCTATGTTATGATACTTTGTTGAAATGGGCATTGTAGGTCTTCCTTACTTATTTGAAGATTTTATTTCTCGCTCACTGGCATTCCTTCTAAGGATATGTCCTTCATAATTCTTAGTGATTTCAGTGTCTACTGGCAACCAAAACCATGTTCTTTTCAGCTTCTTGGCATGGTCTCTTACCTATACCAACATCTATTCATTTTATTCCACTGGACAGTTTCAGTGTTATGGGAGTGGTTGTTATGGTCTATTCCACATTTTCTGAGGACATTTATAGCCAATCATTTAAAAATGTTTTACATATGTATGGTGTCTAATTTTGTGCTCTTAGCTTTCCTTGAATCTGATCCAATCAATTCTTAGTCGTGTCTCCTAGATGAGAAAGACAGTCAAGGTCACCTTTGACATCCATGTAGCTCTATTCACATTCAGTATTGTCTTTTTTTTCTGTTCTTGGTGGTATTTGACATAGTGTAATTTGTCTTCATCTTGAAATAGCTTTCCCCTTTTGTCTTTTGAGACACTATAGTCCTTATTCCTCTACTCCCAAAGGCAGACACTTTACATGTGCCTCTTGTCATGTAAGTGTGTGTATGTGTCTGTGTGCACACATGAGTGCAGGTACATGTAGAGGCTAGAAGAGGCCACAAGCTAGAGCTGTAGTTATAGGCACGTGTGAGCTGAGCTGTGTATTCTCTGACTAACTTTTCTACCTAATCTGTCGCATTCTGTTTTGCTGACTTAATTCCTTTAGTTTTATCTTTTTGTCTCTGAATAATAATAATTATATGGGCAGAGATTTGGCTTGTTTCTTTCTTATCTATATTTGTTATACATAAATAATACCCAGTAAACAGTTGATATTCAAATAATTTGGAATGGAACAAGCATTATTAAAATCACATCACAAATTAAACATACCACAGTTTAAATTTCCTATATCAAAATAAAACTTTCAGGGCATGGATAAATAACATGTAAGGATTATATAAAGTTATTATAGCTGATATTGTCAATATCTTTTGGTGGTTTTCTAAAAAGAGTACTGTAAGGAGTACGGTTTTTTCCTCCTGCCACCTAGTTTTGTCCCGCCGCTGCGCCAGTCCCAAATAATACACAGAGACTCTGTATTTGATATTATGCTGTTGGCCAGTTACTTGTTTCTTATAGGCTAGCTCTGTCTTAAGTATTAGCCCATTTCTATGTATTTCCACGTGGTCTTCTTACCAGCGAGAGGCGGCTGGCAGTTCTATTCTCTCCAGACTCTCCATCTTTCCTCTCCTTCCTACTTCCTATTTCCTCCTTGTCTCCTAGTCCCTCCTATCTTCCTTTCCTATTGGCCAACAGTGCTTTATTCATTAACCAGTATGAGAAACATATACAGAATGACATCTCCCATCAGAGTACTACTTATTAAATTTGGCTATTTAAAGAAGAAATAAATGATATGGAAAAAGTATTTATTGAAAATGTTATTTCTTATTCATACTTTAGGAAGCCAACACAAGCCTTAAAAAATTAGAAGTGTCAGTTAATATAATGTTAGAGACTGAATTTAAAACCATAATTGAACAATTCTTAATGAATTTTGAAAGTAGTGTAGTTGCTGTTTATGTTCAGATGTTTTCATATTTGTGGCTCGCTCCACGTCTAGTAACACAAGGGATGAAAAGTTTTCACAGAAAATTAAAAACAAATTAATGATGTAATTTCAAAGGGCAGGAAACATATTTGTTTGAAAGTAAGGTTTTACAGACTTGATAGCACTCTGAGAAGCCAATAGAAGCAGAGCATGGTGGATGGTGGGAATTCTGTATTTTCCTATGACAATGGCTTCCAGATGATATATGCTTATTTTATATGAAAAGATTCCCCCTCACTGCTGATACAGCAGAATCCATCTGGGATCTGGAAGAAAACCATGAAGCCCCATCTTTCTTGCCTCTTAAGTCATACTATGACCTAACCTTCTGCAACTTCTGCAAATGGAATTTAACTGACTATTTTGTTGATTGTGTGTAAAACAGGATAAAGAGGAGCTTAGTTGTTTCACAGCTGCATTTAGTAGTGTTAACATCAACTACATATTCTCTTTTGGCCTCTGAGCATCAGCACATGTGTCCTTATAGCATGTGAGAAAGACTAGGGATTTAGTGAGGAATAGCGTATGTGGTTTGAAACTTACATTATAAGCAGAAGAATCTGACTTGTTTTTAATGTTGTAAGAGATGATTTTTTCAAAACAATTTTAATTCAGATATAATCATATCACTTCTCCTTTTACTGTTCTTACCTCCAATCCGTACCATATCTGCCCCTTCACTTTCAAGTTGATTTTTTATTTACTATTTCTCACTGCCCTAGGGTAATCATGTGTGCCTTTATATCTTTTAATTTTCTCATATTTTAGGATATCAAAAATGTTATCTATTGTAAAAGAGTTGAAGATGTTTAGAGAAAGGTCTGAATAAATTTTGTCCTCATTTTAGGACCATGCATGTGTTTCTTCTCCATAACAATTTTCTTATTTTGGTAAAACGCTGTTCCTCTAATTCTTTAGTGGGAGAGTAGCCAGATCTTCACAGTCAAGTGCTAACATACACGAAACCAATCTTTCTTACCACCAATACCAAAGTTACTGAACATGGGTATTTTTTTCATTTTATTTATTGTTTAAGCATTTTGAGATTTGAGGAGCATGGGAATGACTACTTTTAATATTTCAGTGGATAGTGTCAATCTCTGAATCATCCCTGCCTGTTTCTTTTTAAATTGGTATTTAAATCTTTTAGAAATAATCAACAAACAAAATGTAGTTGTGACTGGCCTGTCCATCCTTGTACCAGCGGAGGGAGGCAGAAGGGATGGCGTGAGCTTCACACTCCAGAGTCAGGCTGTTGTTCACCCTGATCTTCACTTCTTTAGGGGAAAGCCCAGGCCCCAAAAGGTCCCCTTTCTTGATGATGGGTGGAACTGCCAAATCAAGATTAGAGAGTTAAACACTGGTTGTTTTAAATACACAGTGTACAAAACAAATCACAATGAGGAGTAATTAACAAGGTCTCAAGGACATGAGGGGCATTTCTTCACAAATGTTGTTTGCATATGTATGTGTGATGGTGTGTGTGTATGAACATGTGTGCACTGAGCCTACAGTCAAGCCTCAATAGCCATTAGACATTTACATGGGTTCTGGGCTTTCTTAACACTGCTTCTCATGCTTGAATAACAAACATGTTATTCACTGAACCATCTTAAGTGCCTCTTCACATCTTCAAGCAACTGACGCTAGAGACATGATACTTTTTGGAACTTACTGTAGACTTTCACTTCATAGTGTTTTATCATTTCCCCAGCCTCATTAGTGGCCACACATGAGTATCTTCCAGCATTGTCTTCTTGTGCATTCAGTATCTGCAGGGTGCGGCCTCCTAAAACATTAAGGAACATAAAAAATGTGAGAAAAAGTGAGGAATGTACAAACTGATAAGACTAGTTTTTTTTTTTTTGTTTGTTTTTGTTTTTTTTTTTTGGTAAACATTGCTTCTTTCTCTTTCTTTTTTTTTCTCCTCCTTTTTAGTTTTTTTTTTCAAGACAGGGTTTCTCTTTGTAGCCCAGGCTGTCCTGGAACTTTCTCTGTAGATCAGGTTACCTTCAAACTTAGAGATCCATCTGCCTCTGGCTTCCAAATGCTGGGATTAAAGATGTGTACCACCACCACCTGGCTAAGCATTGCTTCTTATGAATATCAATTTACTGGTAGGTATTTGATGTGAAATAAGCCACAATACACATAGGGCCTACAGAGTAGCTGAGACTATCTCTAAGTCTCCCATTGTCCTGTGTGTGGCAATGGCTCATACTTTCTCTGACACACCTATGCCTCTGAATATCATACCAGATAAGGACTTTATTTTATTTCGCATTTTTCAATTAGTTCTTTGAGTTTCCAGTCTTATACAATGTCTTCTGATCACACTCAACTCATTTTCAATTCTTCCCTAATCCACATACCTTCCTTATCCACCCAACTTTGCCTCTTTAAAAAAAGAATGAAGACAAATTGGTGCTAACTAAAATAGTTTTAGGTGTGTGGTCTTCCAACTAGACTGTGGTTGACTCACTGGGGTCAAAAGCTTGGCAGAACCCAAATAAGTTTCAGCAGAGAGGGGTAGCTGGGCATTCAGTCCCACTTCTAGCCATTGGCAATTGTTAGCATGCAAAAGAAAGGCTCCCCCACCTTTGTTACTGACTTCTTCTAATTGACTTTGTCTATAAAGATTACTCTTGCATATTTGAATATGGCACCTTTCTCCCTAAAATCTGTCAATAGTGGCAGGAGAGATGGCTTAGTGGTTAAGGGTATGTGCTGCTCTTTCTAAGTTTCTGAGTTAATTCTCAGAACTCATGTTGGGTGGCTCACAACTGCCTATTAACTTCATTTCTAGGGAACCCTTGTTTTCTTTAGATTCTTCAGGCATTCACACATGTGTATATGCATGGCCTCCAAAATACATATGTATAAATAAATATAAAATGAATCTTCAAAAACATGTCACTAGTTCTCAGCTGTTCAGTGTATGAAATTCAACAATGAAGGGGTCAAAACAACACTCAGCTTTCCTCCACGACTATTTTCAGCCTTCCCACAAGGCATTCCTATAAGTGGTGACTGCAGCTGGCCAAGCCATTCCCACTTGCTACCTTTTGTTCACTAGTCATCCTGGTGGATCTAAAACCTCTCCCAGCTTATCACCAATCAACAAAACAGTAGTACTTTAAAAGAATCAGGCCCATATTCTGGCTAGGTAGTGAAGATTTTTCTGAACCATTGAAATCCACAATGACCACTTCTGAATTTTTATAAATAACTTGTCACTACTTCACGTTTCATACCCCTCTCCATTTATAATGGCTGGTTGTTTTCAAGTTCATGGTGATAGTAAGTTTTATTCATTATCACTCTTCCACATAAGATTAAATGTCTTACAGACAACAATTTTAGTTTTTAGTTCTTTCTATTTCTACACATGTTGGCAAGTATTAAAGAGAATAAACACATTCTACATAGCAACTCTTTCAAGGCTAAATTCTATCAGAATGAGTTTCCTTTACTTGTGACATCCCCTTGTAACATTCCACATTGCAGTAAATGTTAGCAATTAGTGACACTGTAGTATTTATTTGCTTCAGTTTGTTGTGTGTGTGTGTGTGTGTGTGTGTGTGTGTTTCAAACAATAACTTAGGGCACTTTAATTTTAAAGATATATACGAAAAAGCATAGATAGTAAGATAGCAATAGACTGTGACAGAATGAAATCAAAGGCACTTTTATGAAAAATAACACATGACTGTTCTTTTCTATAACAGTACATAGTATAAATGCATCTTGGTTAGCTGAGGTCAACTAATTACCTGGAAGAATGCGGATATTTCGATTGGATTCTAAAGGCGCTCCATCCTTGAACCAGGTGATGGTGGCAGGAGGATAGGAATATGCCTCACAGACCAGAGAAGTAGGGCTGTTAAGGATGACAATGACATCTTCAGGGCTGCCATCACTGTCTACACCAGCAATTGTTGGAGACACTGAGAAAATTTAAAGTTTTGTTAAAGAAACATTCTTACAATTATTTCTAGGTATGTGTTCCCAAACTGCCATTGTGCTTATCTATCTAATCTCAGTTTTGAAGAATTACAAAATAATTAACCATTATTATTCTATATAAAACAAGTGAAAAATGTCACAGTGTAAAGGAGGAAGGTGACATATACAAAATAGATAATAACACACTGTGGTAAGTGTAGCACAAATCTCACAGGCCCGACTTGCATTCATGTGTATCTTTCTGTATAAAACTATGTCGGTTCTGCCAATAGAAATCTTTGTTCTTGTACACGATGTATTCTTTACATATGTTACTACTTGATGCTATTTATTTGATGACCTTCACATCAAGTGGCATTCTGGCAGACCTTTCTTGCACACAATCATATACATGTGGTCCATTTAGACTGTGACCTTTCTTTGAGGTTCTGGTTCTATGTGGGGGTATGAGAGTATTTGTAAATATGAAAGTATTCATGAGTTCTCCAAATTATATAGACGTAACTACAAAAATAACTGAAAAAATCTGAATATTTGTATATCCACATACAGTTCAGTTGATTTTAGTGCAAGTTTTTAAGTATCCATCATCAAATGTAATACATTTAGGTGGTACATATTAAATCTGAAAGACTAAGTAGGAACATAGAATCCATTTCAATGAAATGTTTGAGACATAAACATAACTTGGATGCTGTAAGATGGATGTTGATTGATTAATACATACTGATGTTTAACACACCCACTGCACATTTAAATGTCTGCCTTGATCTTTTTTACTCCCTGCACAAAACACTATGCCTGTAACATAGTTTATCCACAGCAATGAAAGAATGAAATACAAATACACGAGTTCTGGTATCTTTCATCTAATGAAATTGAGAGATAGAGATAGAGATAGAGAGAGAGAGAGAGAGAGAGAGAGAGAGAGAGAGAGAGAGAGAGAGAGCGCACTGGTTTTTCAAGATTTGAAATGAAGATCACACCTACCAAACACATTGAGACTGAAACTTTTGCTTTTGTCGCCAGCTATATTAGAGGCCAGGCATGTGTATCGTCCTGTATGTGATACTTGAGCATTGGTGATCTGGAGAAGATGGCCATCAGACACCATGTGGTGGGCTTCATCTCCTTGGAGCAGCTGTCCATCTTTGTGCCACGTGATCTGTGGCACAGGGTTCCCTGGTAAGGAAAAGCCATTTTTTTAATTTTTAATTTTTTTTTTTAGGGCAGCTCAATACCACCCATCTATAAAAGCCAAAACCCAAAGAAGGCATTGTCACATATTTGCTTTCTATTCTACATCCCACTTTTAAAACAATGAAGTGGCTATCCTTTCTGAAATAGTGTGAAACATGAAAGCTTAATGTAGCAGTGATTACACTATGGTGAAAAAGATGTAGAAGATAGAAATCATTTCAAATGTAGGTCAGCTTTTATCTGTAAATGATTCTAAATATCCATCTCTGTGCTTAAACTGGTCCCTGTATTTAATTATAGGTGCTTCAGTTCCTATAATTAACTATCTTCACAGTAAATTGCACTTTAAAAGAATGGAGCATATGCCATTCTAAAAAAAATATTGTAATTCTTTTCTATTCATATTAAAACCCTTTTTGAAAGTAAAGCATTTAATTCAACAAACACTTTGTGTTATATTGTTATTCTTACCAAGAATTTAGATAGATGATTAAAATAATTATTTGTTCAAAACTTGTAGCCAGTGGAGAACACTTCAGAAAGTTATAAATGGAGACATTTGTTAAATATTACTGGAAATTTTCACATGACTTCTTGTCATTGAAAAACTACAAAAGCAAGTCATGTTAACAAAGATGACTAGAAGAGACTATTAAGACCAGAATCTTAAACAGAGAATCTTATAAAGTTTAGACAAAGACAGGGAGGGGAAGGGAGAGATTCAGAGCAGGAGGAGGGAAAATTAGACACCTCTTCCTTGCCATGTGATAAAACTCTTCTCTTACGACGTGTGTTAATTACCCCACTGCTTCTAGTAAAAAAAAAAAAAAAAAAAAAAAAAAAAAAAGGTCACTGGTGTAGACTCTTCCTATCTGCTTTTCTTAAAGCATTTCCTCATTTCAACTTTTACTACTCACACAAGGCATACAAGTAGTAAAATAAGAAACATCTAATCATACTTAAAACTCCATTTTTCCATAAAATGTTCTGGGCTACTTTCATTGTTCATCTAAAACTGTAATATCATCTATTTACAATAAAAGGGGAGGGGTGTGAAGTTTTCTTTTACATACTTTCAAAACTTTAAAATATTTATTTTTGAGATTATAATCTAATTACATTCTTTCTGACTCCCGCCAAAACTCCCATATGCTCCTCCTAGCTCTTTTCACAAACCTTTTTATTTTTACTTCATGCAACTAAATCATTTACTTGGTTAAGTACAGTAACATTGGTTTTTGAATCTTCATTTTCCCTAGGGTCTATTCTCTGTGCAACATGCAAACATGTCAATAAAGGTAATAGTTTTGTTCTTGTTTAATTCAATCCTCAACATTAAATAAAATTTCTACTTATTTCTTTAAAATAAAATGTAAGAAAAGAAGAAAAGTAAAGGTGGGCAGAAGCACATGGACGGAGAGAGAAATTTAAAGGGCTTTGCAACAAAAACAAAACAAAACAAAACAAACCCCATATGTAAGTATGAGCCTAATAAAAAAGATATTTCATTGACTAGGAAAAAAATATTGTGCTTCTCTCCCTCTTATCCTCCCTCCCTCCCTTCCTTCTTTCTTTCAAGGTATTTTTATTTATTTATTTTTATCTTCATTGAATCTAAGATTTCCTATTGCCCTTCACTCAAGCACACTACACCACCATTCAATTTCTAACTCCTATTCTAGTGGTTACACTTTCCCAAGGATTGAGACCCCCCTCCCCTCCCGCCACACACACACACACGCACACACACACACACACACACACACACAGAGAGAGAGAGAGAGAGAGAGAGAGAGAGAGAGAGAGAGAGATGATCATCAAGTGTAACAAGTTCCAGAACTAAAAGAACTGACTCCTTACCTGACACTTCACAAGTCAATGTGACATTCTGTTTCTCTTTAATCTTCACATCTTCCAATTTATTTTCACCCACAATATGAGGAGGAACTAAAATAAATACACAAAAGCATAGCAAAAGTAATTCACACATCTAACAGCCAAGCTGTTTTGTAAGTGCCTAAGCTTTAAACAAATCTTCTTCATTATTTAGAATGTCAAAGTATTAGAGTTATTAGATTCGCATGTCAAACTATTATTTTCACCAATTCTAGTATTCACTTGTGCTACAAAATTGTTACAAATTCAGTTTTAATGAATGAAATTATAATTTAAATCATAAATATGAATAAAATGTGGGATGGTTATATTTAATCGTTATTTTGACACTTTCTCTAATCCTGAGGAAAAGAAGCTGCAAAGGACAGTATGGATTAGGCTGGGCTGTGGAGAAGTCTGTGGAGGATTGCATTAATCAGCTTAACTGAGGTGGAAGGACCCACCCTATCTGGGTAGCTCTACTCCCTGGGTTTGACTCCTGAAGTCTGCAAGAAAGGAGAAAACCAGCTGAGTCTATAATGATAGGCATTTGGTCTCTTTCTATTCTTGACTGTGCATGTACACAGTGTCAACTTTCTGATACCTTGACTTCTCCACAGTGATGGGCTGTGGTTTAGAATATATCTTTTCTCCCCTTACTTTGGGTTATTTCATTACAGCAACATCAATTAAACTAAGACAGAATGTATCCAAAAAATAATGAGTAAGCTCTGTCACTTTAAGCAAGTCACACCATGTCTTAGAACATTGCTTAGCAGTTGTGAACTGGCACAACAGGGCAGTTCTGCAGTTGAATTGGACTCATTTCCTCTGAATAATGCTGAAACATTGCCAAGAATCATAGTCCAGGGGCCAAAGACCACATAGGTATAAATTCCAGCTGTGAATAAATTTGAACTCTGTGTCCAGAATGCACTGAAGCCAATTAGATTTTCCCTTTAGATACTGCAAAGCACACAAGTACCTAATACTGAAAGTCCAAACGTTTTCCTCTCTTCACCAGCTGCATTCCTTACAATACAAGTATACTGGCCAGCATCTTCTGGTCTGCTCTGCATCAAGCGCAGTATCCTGCCTCCTAGAAAAACAAAGCACCAGACGACTTAAAGATAAATACAGTTCTGGGTGACATCAAGTGAGAAATGAAGTCTTACAGACATGGTAAAACACTGCTGTGGTTAAGTGTGAAGTTCCATAGGTAAGTAGGAATAGCAGGCGTGCGCACAATGAAATAGGTGTGGGAAATGACAACAGGTGGAGCTGGATAAGGTTTGGTCAGATTCTGTGTGCCCTTGGATGCTGTGCTAGGGGTTCAGTGTTGTTAAGGGTGAAGGAGGGTGTTACATGCATAAAACAAGGTCACTATCTTGTTGGTGCTTTCACAAGTCAGTGCTGACTGTGAAATGAGGCTAAATGATAAATTGGAAATGCCAGCAGGAGGACTAGATTGGTGACCCGGATTCAGGTGACACTGATATGAAAGGAGTTAAACTGAGTTAAACCGTGAAGATGCACTGAATGGCAGCTATTGGGTCAGCTTCTTGGAAATTCTGGCATCATTAGTGACAGGGTTATAGGGTCACCTCAGGCATGGATGCAATGCTGCCTGTGCTTCTTTCCATATTTTGAATTTCTGTGTTTTCTTTGAAGAGAAAATGCACATAGTTTGAGACATGCTGAAAGATGGAATTTGGAGGAAAATGTCCTTTAAGGACAAAGATAGAGTAGTCAGCACGTAAGACAGAGCAAAAACTTTGGGAAAGAAACCAGAAGTAGAGGCCTTGGAATGACTTATGAAAATTCTCAGGGAAAAAGAGGTAGTGCTCAGATTTATAAGTAACTTTAAGGTAGGCACGTTTTTGTCTAGCACCTTGAATTTGTACTGAAAGTTCTAATGGATACACATAAAATTCTCACTTAAATATTCACCTGGATCTGGCTGAGGAGCTACCATCTGCTTTCAGTTTACAGGAGACAAGCTGGCACTACTTCTCCAACCAGCAACTTCCCCACCCTCAATTCACTGGAAGGTAAATTTAGCAATACCTTACGAGAGAAAAGCAAAGCTGATTGCTTGAACTGAATTTTGCTTTTCCCAGCAAAACAGAGGTCAACAACATGAACATGGCTTTTCTTTTAAACAATTTGGAAAGGAGTCACCCACTTGTGGCTAGCTCAAATTAGTGAGAATGCAATTTGGTTCCAGTTGAGGGATATTAAAGTGATACAACTTTTATGAGTCATTACTGGGACTACAATCCTCAGTCAACTAGGTCATATCTTTCTTTTCTCTTCACTTCCTGGTTGTATCACATAATCTTGTGAAAACCCGAAATGAATCTGACAGCAATTTATACTTATATTAAGATACCTCTTGTTTCTACCAGACTTTTTTTGCAGTTAGTTGTTCATGGCAGATAAATCTATGACAACCATCATCAGAGCTCTGCTTGCAGGCAAGCCTCAGGAGGATCAGTCTTAAGGAAACAGAAGTGTGCAGCGGAGTAGCAGTGAGCTATGTCATTCATCTGCTTCTCATTTATCCATCGCACAAAACACATCCAGACTGCAAAGCTGAACGATTCCTTTGGCAGTCATAAGGTGAAATACTTTTAATGTGCTGTGCTTGGGGATCTCCAGCTGCTGGTCAATCAAAACAAAACTAAATAGAACCAAAACACCACTCCTGTAAATGTGTAAGAGCCAGCCGACAGCACTCTGTCATATTGTTTTCATTTCTGCCATCTTTGATGCTATCACATTTAATAAATTCAGACTTTCCAAAGCAGAAACTACCTCACAGGAAGAAAGAAAGAAAGAAAGAAAGAAAGAAAGAAAGAAAGAAAGAAAGGAAGGAAGGAAGGAAGGAAGGAAGGAAGGAAGGAAGGAGGAAGGAAGGAAGGAAGAAAGAAAAGGAGATAATTTTGAGATGAGAAGATAATGTGCTCAGGCTTTTGGTAGCCAGAGCCACTATTCTCTGATTCATTAGGACGTGGTGGCAGACACCTAGGGTATGCAAAGTATCACAGGACACAGGGAGGATTCAGGGAGTTTCCCAATATATGGACTGAGTATTGATTGGGTGCTTTAGCATGCACTATGTTAATAGCTTAACTTCAGTTTAATAAAATCCACAGGACACAGATGCTGACAAGGTTAACAAAGATGAGTAACTTTCTCAAAAGCTAAAGATTGTCTTTTCAGCCTGTGTGACAGTCATTATCAAAATAGGACAGTTGTAGAATTCTCGTGACATGCCTCAGAAACCTTCCCTCCAGTTTTACATTGACTTACAGATGATAAGATATTCAGATTTTCCTACAAAACTATCAGAAGCTGAACCAGTGATAAAGTCAGAGCACCCACGGAACTCCCTTCCCAGAGACTTAAGTACTATTAAGATTAGTCATGCATCGGTTGGCATACTTAGTACAAGGGGGATGTCATATAATGCTAATAAGACAAAGCCAACTCCTTTTAAATAGAGGAGTTAGGAGATTAAGATTTTCCTGATACTCCTATACCCTTCTGTGTTTTAAATATGTTTGTATAATATGACGAATAGATATCATAATAAGCACCTAGATCAGAAAGAAAAATGAAACAATATAAACAATGAAAATGAAAAGGAAAATGTTCACATGAAACTAACAGAATGATCAGGCTATCCAAATTGTGAATACCTGAGAGAATTTTCACAGAACTGCCGAGGCTGACAGGCCATCCATCTTTAAGCCAGGTTATAGAAGGCAAGGGGATGCCAGAGGCTTCACAAGTCAGGGATACGGAGCTCTTTTCCACCACACTGATGTTCTCAGGTACTCCTTGGTTCCCTATGATGCTTGGAGGGGCTGCAAGATAAAACCAAAGTGACTGGAAATAGAAAAGAAGGTAGCCAATACATAATCCTCAATAGTTTATTTCCAGTAGAAGTCTTCCATTTTCTGGTTAGTAGTAATCAAAACAAGCAATTATAATAATGCCACCTCTAAAAAATAAAAATGTATATTACTGCTTTCCAATTTTGATCAATTTGGCCTTGATATTCCAGGAATGGTGAGCTAGTTTTTGAGTTAGTGCTATTTTCTGACAGATTTGTAATATAAATTTCTAATCTTTTAATGGACAGGATTCTATAAAAATCGTTATAATCTTAAAATTAAATGAATTTAAAAAACAATATTTAATATTAATATTCTCTCTTTTATCCTGTTCCCTTCATCTTAGGCATACACACTGGCTACAAACATAAGAGATAGACACTAATCTTCAAACATTTCTTTTATGTTTCTTATGAGACAGAGTTTCATTTTGTAATTCCTGTGAATCTGGAACTCCCTATTAAGTCAACTTTGAACTCATAATCCTTCAAATTTAGTGTCAAAAGTTCTGGGGCTATAGACATACAACAGTAGACCTAGATTTACTCATTTATTAATGGCATTCAAACTATAAAATTTGTGTCTATTGAAGTTCCCATTGCTTCTATAAATTTAAAATTATACATCAAATTGCATGCATAAAAGTAGTTGGCTTTGACTATGTTCATGTCTGATCTCTTCCTGCCCAAAATTTATACTTTATTCATTAGGATCTTAAATCTGACTTTACTACAACTCATATCCAAGGGATATGGAGCAGCAGACTTTAAAATAGTCTTATTTCAGACTTGATTTTGGAAACTGTATTATTAAAGGATTTAGCCAGATGTGGTCATGCATGCCTTTACTCCCAGGACTAGTGAGATAAAGAAGGTTGATTGATGTCAGCCTCATCTACATGGTGCATTCTAGGCCAGCTGACACAGTACAAGCTCATCTTAAATTTTCTACTTTATTCTAGGCATCCTCAAAAGAACACTATGTATTTGTCTCAGCAAACAGCATGAAGCCAGGTGTAGAGAGTTAAATAATGAAACTAGGAAAGTTGTAAGTATGTAGAAAAGGGGTGGTTCTGTGAAACACTGTCATGCACTCACAATCTCACACTAGCTGTGGTTACCTCCACAAGAACTATACATGATCAACCTAGTCAAAATTCATGTACAGACAAGGGAGGTAACTCCAGGCTATGCTCTATATAGAGGAGCTACTACTGGTAGTCAATGGCTGCTGGGGAAGGGAGGATCATTCTTCTTGGAAGGTATGGCCAGTAGAAGCTTCCCAATGCTTCAAGGTTTTATACCATGTACATATGGACAGCACTATTTGGGTTTAGTAACATATGAAACAGGAAAAAAAAAAGTTAGGAGGGAAAGGGTTGGGGGAAATTCAGGTAGAGTTGGAGGGAAAATGGATGATGGGGTGTGTAAATGATCATATTTCCCTGTATAGCATAAAATTCTCAAATAATTAAAAAACAACAGATGGAATATAAATAGACTACTTCCAGATATGAGGTCTATGCTCCCAGAACACTTGATTATACCATCTTGTGAACAGATCTGCTGACTCCCTCTCTACTTACCATGAACACTTAAGTCATATCTTTTGTCAGTCATTCCTGCTACATTGACAGCAACACACACATAACGGCCTGTGTCAGATACATGAACGTTCTTCAATTGAAGGATGCGACCTTCATCCAGTATTTCCACTCCTTTTCCCTTGGTCAAGGAACGGCCATCTTTCATCCAGGTCACTGTTGGCTGAGGAATACCCTGCACCTCACATTCCAAGGAAATACTCTTCCCGCGGATGACAATCATTTCAGGGCTGTGGCTGCCACTGTTGGCTATAGATGGTGGAACTTTGGGGGAAAAGACATAATGAGAAACTATGCAAGAAACATATGTGTCACTTCTAATGGGAGTTTTCACCTTGAACTTCTTTGCTTCTACGTTTAAAGAAGAGTGATAATAAAGAATGTCCACCTCACCCAAGTGATGTGGTTGGGGGATGAAAGGCTGGGCCTTGTGCATGCTGGGTAATCATGATCAAATGAGTTATATCCTTAGCCCCAAGATTTATATCAATATATCAGCTACTAAAACAGACTAAAAATAACAGACTACATTACTACCTAATAAATTGTCACCATATTGAGAGGTAGAATCCTTCTCTGTTTCTAAGTGGGTTAATATCTAAAAGAAAGCTATTGACCCAGGAGGAGAATGCTGTGTTCACTCATTTTTGAGAAATAATACAGTAATTGAACTTATCAAGTATAATTCTGATTTACAGAAGTGTTCCAAATGCTACAATGGCTATGGTGGCTTAGGGCTTCTTATTTCACTAGCGATCCCTCTTCATTTTAAAGAGCTTTATGTGACACTGGTTACCTGGCATATAAAACAGGAATAAAAGTAGCCAACTTATAATAATTCATAAAGAAACTTATTTTAAAATAATTCTTTAGTATGCATATCATTTTACCACTTACTAAAGCACAAAGGCAAATCTTCATACTGGTGAGATAAACACACATGTTTATTTTTACATAATTCAAGCCTATGTCATTTAAAGAGAGGCACTATGGTGGCTGGGCTCTCTTGATATAAAACCAAATATTAGCAACCTTTCTTTTTCTTGACTTCAGCATGGATTTGGTGCCACAGACGTAACAACCATCTTTTCACCATGAAGGAAGGACTAGAAAAACACAGAGCCTGTCTCTGTCTTGTTAGGAATGATGAGGTGATTGTCTCCAGAGATCAGCTGTTAGCCCTGGAAGTTTGCTTATGCAAGGAAGTAAATCACCAGCTAAGCCACGGGCATCCATTCTGTTTCCCTGAAGCTGAATTTCCCTAATAAATACTGATTGTAGGAATTAGAAAGAAAGCCAGTTTGCACTCCTATGTGTGTAGAAAGAAAAATGGGACAGTGTCAGTGAACCTGTGTTCCAAGGATAGTTCTACCACTCATAAGTCATGTGTGCATGGCAGAAGCAACAGTTCTCCCTCATGTGGAGGTGCACATAAAGATCAAGTAACATAATGCATTCTCTCAAAGCACTCTAAAAGCTTGCACAGGTTATAGTCTAAATACTCTTTTAAAATAAAATATTTTATGTTTTAAAAATATACTCTAGGGCTGGGCCTGTAGCTCAGTTCATGAGTAGTACTAGCCTAGCATGTATGAATCGCTAGCACATGCCTGTAATCCTACCAGATGAAAGAGGATAAGAAGCTAAAAGTCATTCAACTATGTACCAAGTTTGAAGCTAGCCTGGGCTACTTGAGAACATATCAAAATCAACCAACCAATAATAACAACAATAAAAACATCACCAGCAACAAAACCTATAAAGTATAATCCCCTCTCTTCCCTTTCTACACATTTCCTGAACCCAGCATATTGCAACCTCCTTGATGCATCTGTTACTGGTAGAATGATGAGGATGGACAGTGGTATTTCTGAATAAATAATCACCTGAAGGAAGTAATTGATCTCTGGTTATGTCAGAATGATTTATACAATATGCCAGGTATACCTGTACTACATTAAATGAACCTTACAGCTCTAAAAAGAAATGGAAAGGAAATACAAGAATCTTTAGAAGAAAATTGTGCCTAGAGACTGGGGAGATCAATAACTTACTGTACACTTGAAGATTATAATCTTTCTTTGCAATTCCAGCCACATTGGATGCCACACATGTGTAGAGTCCTGTGTCAGCTTTCTCAGTGACTGAAATTTGTAGTCGTCTGCCTCCAGATAAAATTCGAACTCGTCCTGCAGAGTCAGCTAACACCAGAGAGCCTGCAATAAAAATCCAAATAGCAGAATTTGAGTCAAAAAATGCAGCTTTTATATGCATTCCCAGATAAGAACTTATTTATTTACTTACTAGTTTAAGTATCTAAAAAATAGACAATCTTGTGAAATAATCCTTTCTTTGTGAACAAAATGAAGAACCAGATGAAATACAGTTTTCAATGGTTTATACTATGCTTATTGGGCATGGATAAATATTTGCTAATGAAAATCTACTCAATTACAGACTTTAATCCTAAAATATGTTGCAAAACTGTCATAAATGCAAAAAAAGTTTATTTAAAAATTTTTAAGGACATTTCTAAATAAAAATAATTCTTTGAATGGTAGGCTTGATTATAAATGTTTCATAATCCATTGGGCAAAAAGCAAGGACATAATGCAAAAAACTGATTTTTCTGGTGAACAGTTAGTCCAACAATGATCTTCAATGAGATGGTACTCAGGTTTCACATGCAGAGAGCACTTAGCATGAAAACCTCTGCTTCTAATTTTTTATTTGTTTGTTTGTTTTACAAATTAACATGCTATCCAAACAAAAGATTTATTCTATCTTATCCATCTACATACCTATCAACCTATCATATATCTATTTGTCTGTCTGTCTATCTATCTATCTATCTATCTATCTATCTATCTATCATCTCTCTATCATTTAAACTTTTTGCAGTGCAAACTGACCTTTCTTCTTCCAAGTAAGATTTGGGGGTGGAATTCCACTTGATTCACACAGCAGAGTGATGAGATTCCCCTCAATAGCAGTAAGTTGACCAAGCTCATCAGATCCATAAATGCTAGGTGGTACTGAAAGGAAAGCAAAAGTATCGATTCTACAATCTGTGCATCATGTAGCTTCCCTAACACTTTACACATAGTAGAAAGGACTTTTACTCAAAATCATGTAAGAGAAAAGCACACAAGGTTTAATGTCACATCTGAAGAATACAACCATTTCCTAATAGCAGACAAAGAAATTCTATATTTGAAGTATTCAGAATAGCTTTGTTTATTATAGATATCTAGACATCGGTATAAGAGTGTTAATACCTATCAAATGTAAAGTTAACCCAAACATTGATGCTCAGCTAGCTTTGATATTTCAGATGCTGGATAGGAATACAATAGGCATATAATGTCCAGTAAAAAAATCAAGGCAAAGGGCTATACTCAAGAGGTAGACATTCACTTATTCTATATTGGACACCTTGTCCAATGGTCTGCAGAATTTGACTGGAATCCTCCAAGTCTGTCTTAATTATTAAGCTTTTCTCAAAGGGATTGTAGCCTAAAGATACTGGGTAAACTGCCTCATCTCCCCCAGGATGGCAGATACTCATTCTTCCAAGCTCCTGGGAGTTGAGTGGTCATAGAATCCTTTCATGCCCCACTGAAGCTTCAGTCCTTATTCAACTACCTCTGTACAAACAGTTCTATCCTCCTGAAACTCACGAGGCCAGTTCATTTCTTTTTATCACTCCTGTGAATCTGCCATTCATCTGATTACTGACTGGCTACTGAACTTGTTTCTATTCTTCCTCTTTATACCAATTCTGCTCATCATTCTGAAGAAATGCAGTATCCACATGAATAACCAGTCTAAATACCATTGGTTCAGTTCTTCTATCTACTCTCCCCTTTCTCCTTCAGAGACTGTACAATGGCCTTTATAACCATCTAGAAACTTCCTCCTATATGTTTATAAATTCAGCCATGGTTGGATGATTGCTCCATTTTTCCTTTGTCACTCAAGTAGTCCTAACTCTCATTATCTATCTTAATTAAATCTTGAGTCTTTTTACCTCTCAAATGTCTCCATATTCCACTGGTTTTTGTTTGTTTGTTGACCTCTCTGCTTCTTAGATTTCATAATCAACAATTTCAATGTCTAATTTGCCAAGTCTCAATTGTCTGACTCTTCACTCCTCTTATCTAGCAATACTGCCATCAAGTATCCAACAATAAGTTGCACAATAGAAAATGACACAACCACAGACTGACACTACTCTAAGTTCATAATTTCCACTCTCAACTGTCTCCTCAGATACTCCTAGTGGCTTCCAGGAATATCAGTAGTTATAAATCTAATGGAGACTCTATCTAGATCTTACAGTAAATTGATGCTCAAGAAGTACTGCCAAGCTTGACCTATCCAGAACTCAGGCAAGGGGAACAGTCAGTTCTCCCATGCTCACTGCTGGGGCATGTTTCCTTTGAGGGTCAGGACCAGCTCTCCAGAGACAGAGATCATGGGGGACTGCTATCCCAGGGACAGTGAGGGGGCAGGGTCAGCTCTATGCCCTCACTTTTAATGAGTTTTTTTCTAGCCTTTTTGACTGCTTCTTCTCAGTTTCCCTCATAGGGTCCCCCTTGCTATCTCCATATTCAAACAGTGCCCTTGGTAGCCATTCTGTATAGCACTCTACTGTACACATTTCTTTTATCTCCTTAAGGAATCTCAGCTTCTATTTAATATCATTATGACTATTTTTTTTGCATTTGATTGTGTGGAGTATAACTTTACATTGTTGGTTCAAAGATAACTCAAAATCTTCAAGTCTCCATCTCACTTATTTTGTTAATGGATTTCACAGATTTTCTTCTGCACATACATCATCTTTTGTTCATGTCTACCTCGACTTCCCTCCTACCTTCTCTTGCCCTTTCTTATTTCTTTTACCCCAGCCCTCTTCTCATCCCTAATGGTCCATATCCCCTCTGCTTTCATGTTTTCTGTTGGCTTTGGTTTTGTTTTCCACATTTGAAAGAAAATATGTAACATTGGTCTCTCTTTTCATTCACTTTTCACTTGTTCTGACTCCTAATTTCATATCTGTAGCCATCCCCTTAACCTTTACTTTACAACTTTTAGCTCAGAGTCTTGTACAAATTGAGGTATATGAGAAATTTTTTCTCATTTTAAAGAAATGAAGAAGAAAACTAGGTAAAATGGAGAGAGAGAAAGGACAGAAAGAGCTAGGAATAGAAATTGATGATGCATAATTCATATGTAGTAAGTATAAATTTGCTATATGACAAATTGTATCCTTTAAACACAAATTCATCTTTTTACAGTGAGCAATATCTTTTCTTATAACTTGCTCCAATGATTATTAAAATGATAATTATTTTTTTATTTATTTTATATAACCAAGTCCATTTAAATGAAAACAAACATTATAGACAATCTTTGGGAATTGATAATTATTTTTAATGAATTATTTCTATATACATGTATGCTCTTAAATTAAGTTGTCCATCACTATTAAGAAAAACCTTTCTCTACTTTTTATTTTAAAATGTAATTTTTCAAGTGAATCAAATGTAAAATGTTGGAGATGGTAGCATTTTTAAACAGTACATGGCCACAGCCAAGGCATTGTATATCATCTTAGTAACAAATGGTAAACGTTTCAAGGATAATAGTGTCTGAATTAGCATGGCAATCTTTGCTGCCTTACAGGGCATGAACACAATTTGCATATGTAACATGACTTTTTAATTGATTCTCACTAAGCAAACCATCACTAGCATCTAGAGAATGGACAATCAGTACAATCCCTGGCTGTAAAAGCTAACAGGGGATCACATTACACTGAAGTCTCAATGATGAGCAGGTTTAAGCTCAGGGCATCCATCCATCCATTATGCTTTTAGGATCAATTCCTTGAGTTGATACTGGAGAAACTGATCACTTTCATGTACACACTGCAATGGATGAACATCATTTTAAAAACTGACACAGTCAGTGAAAGTAAACCACAGGCTGACTGCTTTGCTTGACAAATGCTCATTATACTCACCCCAGATGTTAACATTGTAGTTTTTCTCAGTTTTTCCAGCAACATTTGTTGCTTCACAGGTGTAACGACCAGTGTCTTGAACCTGGGCATCTTCAATCTGAAATAAAAATAATAAAGTTATGCTTTTTTCCCTTCAATTTTGAGACAGTCTCATTCTGTAGTCTAGGGTATCCTGGAACATACTAGGCCATTAGTGAACAAGGCTGAGTCACATCAATTTTTCTCTGTCAATCTCTCAAGTGCTGGAATTAATTACTGGCATAAGCCATCATCCTCAACTTGAAAAATTGGGGTTGTTTATCAATGCACATCATTGTCTCTTATTTTTATTTTTTATCCTATACATTTCTAAACATATAGAAGTAGATAAATTGTAAAATGAATGCCCATCACCGAGATTCAACATTTGCCAAGACAAAGATATTCATCTATGCCACATTCTATTTTAACCCAGTTTATGGCAGTTGTTAAACAATAAAAAGATCTAAATAAAATTTAGATAAAATAGCAAAAACAATCACAGTTTCTGATAAAGCCATTCATCTTTTCTGTGTATGTTCCTTATATATTGATAAACTAACTTAATAAGCTTGTGATTGGTTTGTTACCTGTTTCCTCTACACTGGATCTTTAAGCTTCTTTAAGTTAAGAATGATATTCAATTCGCCTCAATCATCCACTAAGCAGTTCAGTAGTTAGTAGGTAATTGAATATCAGTAAAACATTTTCATGCATGTATATGCAGCATGAACCAGTAATCATTCATCATAACTTTACTCAGCCAATAATTAAGTAATATAATGATATAATATAAAATTATAAAACATAATATAAATCTTTAGATTTTTCTAGATTAGTTTTTTATGTGTAAAAGTGTTTTGTCTGCATGTGTATATATGATCCACATGTGTACCTGGTATCATCAGAGGCCAGAAGATAATGCCAAATCCCCTGGAACTGGAAGTATATACAGCTGTGAGATACCACATGGGTACCTGGTCCTCTGGAAGAGCAACACATGCTCTAAAACATAGAGCCATCTCTATAAACCCCACACAAATCCTATACTGGGTTGAAGATGCAAACAGATAAAAGACACTCTATAATTTCTCATAGTTTTTGAGTGCATATTTTAGTAAGCACATTATCTGCCTGTGATTGGTGGGAGCATTTGGCTTATCCTGGGTACACATCCAATAGACATGTCAATCAACTAAAGCAAAACCCGAGTTAGGTGAAATACTGAAGAGGAACTTAAAACCACACCTTTTCTTTTTAAGGACGGGGAAACTTAAGTTCACTTATTTGCTCTATGTGACCAAAAATCACACAACTGATGGCAAACCCACTCATTTTTAGAACATAAAATGAGGATGCATGGGCCTTATGTTACAGTTTGAATTTCATGTGTCCCCCTCAGGTTTACTTGTGCCATGAATACTTGCTTTCCAAGGCATGACACTATTTTAAGAGTCTATGGATCCCACAGAGGGAACAAAGCTGGTAGGCCCCTAGGAACAGGCTTCCAATGTTGAGTTCTGGTTCTGGGTCCTCCCTCCCTCTGCTTCTGCACCTTGTTGTGAATAGTCTCTGTCACATGTTCATGCCAAATGTTCCTTCCTCACCATGAGGAGGAAGACTCAGACCCTCTGAAGCCACAAGTTTAAATAAATCTTTAATCCTGTTAACTGTTTCTATAAGGTATTGTGGTCACAGTAACTCTAACACAGTAAATATCAAACACCGAAGTTGTGACTAAATGTGACCACATGGCTCTTAGATTGTATGAGCAAATTTGGAAGAGGCTGGAGATGTAGGATGAATACTGTAAATATAAGTGTTTTAGATGAGTCTGGTGGGATCTTTGAAGACAAGAATGCTAGGAAGACTTCACTTATGACAGTCAAGATGGGAACAAGTGCTTTATTGGGAACTGGATTAGAGTCTATTAGTGCTACATTTTGGCAGATAATGCACTTACATCTTGCTTATATTTTGACAAATTTGAATGAATCTGGATTTAAAAGTAATAGACTAACTCAGCAAAAGAAATGACAAGATAGCAGAGTACTCAGGCCATGGAATGACTTAAAATTTTAAATATCTATTTGTTGCTTTGGGGTGTGTGTGTGTGTGTGTGTGTGTGTGTGTGTGTGTGTGTGTGTGTGTGTGTGTGTAGGTGAGAGAACAACTTGAGAGGGATGGTGTTGGTTATCTCCTTCCACCAAGTGAGTTCAGGGACTCAATTCAGGCTGTCAGGCTTGGTGGCATGTGGCTTACCTGCTGAGCCATCTTACTGGCACTTGTGGCATCATAATTAATGGCTGTTCTTAGTCCAGTTTACAGTAAGAATTAGCAACAGGAACTGGCAAAGGAAAACATGAAAATGTTTTGGCTAGCCCAGCAGTTCTCAACCTGTGGGTGGCAACTCCTTTGTGGTCACGCAACCCTTTAGCAGGCAGGGGTAGCTTAAGATCATCAGAAAACAGATATTTACATCACAACAGTAGCAACAAAAATAATGTTATGGTTGGAGGGTCAGCATAACATGGACCCTGTATTAAAGGGTCACAGCGTTAGGAAGGCTAAGAACCACTGTTCTAGCCAGAAAAGAAGCTCAATCCCCTGGGAAACTGAGAACCATGTTGCTACCATTGTTAAACATGTTAGTTCCTTTGAAAAGAAACTAAGCACTTTGTACTAGGGTAATACAAAGTATGCTTTGAGGTCATTTCAGAAATTAATAAGAACTCATAATCAAAAGTGTAGGCAGAGATTCCTGTGCTGGTGGCCACTCTCAAATAACCACCCAGAAGCTTCATTTTAACTTTCATATTAACTGTAAAAGCTCAGATGGTAGCTCAGGCTTGTTACTAGCTAACCCTTACATTTTAAATCAACCCCTATTTCCTAACTATGCTCTGCCATGAAGTCCATGGATAATTACCGCGTTTTCTATACATCCTGCTTCCTCTGTGTCTGCTGGCATCTCCTCTGACCCCACCCACCCTTCTTCATTGTAGCGTTCTCAGTTTGGTTGTCGTACCTATATGCTCTGCCTGGGTGCTGGCCAGGCAGCTCTTTATTAACAATGACAGTAATACATATCCACAGTGTACAGAGAGTTATTTCACAGCACAAAGGTTTTAGCCTATAAACTCATTCAAAGATTTTCCTTCAAAAAGATAGCATTTTACCCTCACAAGGTTGCCTGAGGAAGTGCTTTCCCAGGCTCAACCCAAGCACTAAAGGCTGCTACAGCCATGGTCCAAGGTAGGGCTTGCTACTTATTGGCAGAAATCAGTGTTATCCATTTAGTTCTAGTTTTGTAGGCACACAGGTGGTAAGAGTTATGGAGTCAAAAATTCTTGCACCAAAGTTTTTGAGACAAGACTGGGAGATCAGGCAATGCTTAGCACGCTTAGATCTCCTGTAGAAGGTTCTTGCCAGCATGCTGCATGAAGCTATGAGTGAAACCAATGTTAGGATACAGGTTGTTGGATATGCCAAAAGCATATGCCAAGGAAACCTGCAGAAAATGAATGTATCTAGTCCAATGGAAAGGCTAAAATTGACTGGGCCACAAGGGTGGGGTTTCCCAAGCTTGCTGGAGCTTATGTCATGAAACCATATAGCCCAAATGTTTGACAGGAGTTAATGATTCTCTCTCCTGAATCTTATTCTTACTTTGTCCCATCTTTTCTTCTTATACCTCCATTCTTCTCTTTCAGAATTGGACTGTGTTTATTCCTTGCCATAAATTGAAAATATGTCCCTTTAAAAAAACTGATGGAAGGCTCTCAGACAAGAGATAGCATTCTCTTCAAAAGAGGCTTTGGACTTGGATTGTGAACAGTATAAGAATTTAAGATCAGTGGGCTCCTGAAGCTGGACTAAATAAACAGATATAAGATTTTTGAGGTCAAGCTCTTTTTCTGAATGAGTTTTCAGCAGCTCCCTGGACCAGCCCCAAGTGCCAGGGTGGATAGTTGTGGAATTTTTGTCGGGGTGTGTTTCTGTGACTCAGAATAAAGCAGTTACGTGTGCCCTCGAAGTCTATACCTGGCTCCAATTGGCTCAATTTCTCTCTAATTCTGCATAACCTCTGTTATGTAATTCAGTGTCATCTACTGTATCCTCTATGTCATCATGATAGGCTGAGATGTTTTTAAATGACATGCCCAAATCTTCTTCTTCTTCTTCTTCTTCTTCTTCTTCTTCTTCTTCTTCTTCTTCTTCTTCTTCTTCTTCTTCTTCTTCTTCTTCTTCTTCTGTTTTATTTAGGCTGTTCTGCCAAGTTATATATTCATGGCAAGGAAAAGGTAACTAATACACTGTAGAGCTCAAAAATGTTTTTTGGAGTGGCAGGTTGGTAGACTGAAAATCAGGGATGGACATTTAATGGGAGTGCCTAGCATGCTCTTAGCAAATAAAATACTAAAATTCCATTATTTGATTTAGTCAAATATGTGTGAGAAAAATGCTGGGTATGCTCTTAAGATAGTATTAACTAACCAGTTAGGGTTGGGTTATGTTGAATGTTTCATTGTATGGGTCTTCTCTCTACTCTTGCCAATGGAACTTGTACATCCCAGGGTGTCTGGCACAGGTTCATGGCAGAGATCAAATCTAAGGGTTTATTCACCACTGCCTAAAAAAGAAATACCTATACCCACTGAAATTTATGTTCATATAAATGCCTCCCTCTGTTATTTAGCCACATCTAAGCTTTGAGATTTTGCCAGGTACTTTCTAGAACACTAGACTCTGAGCATGAGTTGTTCTTTTTTCCCTTCCTTTTTTGTGTATATAGCTCAGTTGCCTTATCCATCTTTGTCTTGTTAGTGAGTTTGATTGTCCTTTTCTTTTCTCCATTCCCATTTCCATTATTACAGTGTCATGATTCCCTAGCTTCCCAGCCCTTTTCTTTAGAACACATCTTCATGCTGTCCTATCCATCCTGGTTCTTTGATCCTCCTTAGGAAATCTTGTTAGCTTGCTACCTTTCCCTCATGCAGTTACTCATTGTCCTCCTAAATATTCTTATTAACTATTCTCCTCAATAAGGAGGCCATATGTAGCTAATAACATAGGTTTCAAAATTATACTCCCTGTGTTCTAATTCAATATATGCCTTTTGGCAAATAAACATATTGCTTGGCTATTCTTTCATTTTCTCAATTGGGTAATTAGCAGAATTTTACAAACACACATTGGGGTTATGAACATTTAGACCCTTGGGTTCCTTTCGCTCACTCCAATTCCAACTTGATTTCACTTGTATGAACTTTCTGTCAACATTATTTCAAACATTCACTTTGTGAAGTTCTCATCTCCTCCAATCTAACTTACTTGCTTTCCCTAATCACAACTTTTGTTCCTCTCCAAGCTATAAAACTAGATTGTCTCCTAACTTTCTCCCATGCAAGCAGAGCCTCAACTTTTGCTATCCCTCTCCAAACGCTGTGTACCACCCACTTGGTCATCAACCCAAAAAAACAGTAGTTCTGCATATCTGGGATGAAGTCATAATAACCTTTTCATGGGTTTATGTAAGATTACAAGTTACTGAAAATATGAGATGAGTCCTAATGCTTGTAGCCTTATTTTTTTATAACAGTTTTCTGAAAGTATATTTCTGAGATTGCTTCTGGCTAAAGTATGAATGGATGACTGAATATTTAAATTGTATTAGAATAAAATGTAAAACTACCACCAGCACCATTAAATAGTCCCCAGAATTTTATTAGATGACACCAGGACATTTGTAAAAGATCATCAAATTTAACAGATATGATACTGAAACCATGTGCTTGGGAATTTGAGATGAATCTACAGCCTTACCTTCAGTACACTTCCATTTTCAGAGATGCTGAGGCCTGGCTTCTTCAATAAAGGGCGGCCATCCTTTAACCACATCAGAGTAGGTGGGGGAACAGCATCACTTCGACAAATTAACTCCAGATTTTGGCTAATGAGGACAGAGATATTCTGCTCTTCTCCCATAATATTGGGTGGAACTAAATGAAAGATGAATTACTTTTCAGAATAAAATAAGCCAGCACATTATTAATGTCCACTAATCAATAAGATACCAGATACATGGTGAGAAACTATATTTTTGTTTTCTTTTTCATTTACCTTTTAGATAGAAAAGCACAGTTGTTCTTGTATACACTATTGGCTTTATTTTGTTTAAAGTCTGTTAAATTACTGATTAATCCATTTGTGTGGGCTAGAGATTCTACTCACTGATATTTCAGTTTAAAGAAATTTTGCAACTCAAACTTCCCATCGGTTATATCTAAGAACTCTGTAAAACCAGATGGTATTCCTCAGAGTTTTTAAAACAACAAATCACCCATGAAGCCTCAGCATTATTCTGGGGGTGGGGGATTGTTCTGAGATGGAATCAATATTACCACCTTCTAGATCACCTAACTGCATGTGTCTAGGCTGATAAAGTATCCCTATATGTGGAATGGGCTCCCAAAGTCAATTTGTATACTAGGGATAAATACTGATCCACTATCCATAAATTGCCCAGGCCTCCTAACTGACCCATTTTCAGGAAGTCTGGGTCTGTTCTATCCTAGTTTCCCAGCTATCATATTGGAGTCCATGAGCAAGAGAGCTTTTTCAAAAGACACTAACTATAGTTAAAATATGTCTTCCTAATTATAGAACTGCTAGCTGTGGTCATGATATTCTGAATGCTTTGTAGAACTTCCTACAGTGATGTATACATTCACATTAAAATTTTATTTCTGTGAGTGTGTGCCATGTGTTGTTATATGTGATTGGGGTATATGCATATAAGCTGTATGTGTTGTTATATATGTCTGGGATTATATATGTCTGTGTATGAGCACAGAAGCCAGAGCAGAGTGTGAGATGACTCTATCACTCTCTACTAATTCCCTGGAGATAACATCTCCTAACTGGCCAATGAGCTCCTGGGAGCTACCTCCCTGTTTCTAGTCCTTAACACTTTGGTTATAAGCACATAAGACCATGCAACTTTTTACATGACTATCAGAGAGTTAAGCTCAGCTTCTCATGTTTACACAAGCAGTTTTATGCCCTAAATCATCTTCCCACCCCCAATATCTTGGAAAATAAAAGGGTCGAAATGAATCAAATTCAAACATAAAGCAGAAATAGAATTTGATTTGAACTAGTTTAACAAAATCATCATTTTATCTGTTTCTCCTTCTTGTCAACTATCTCCCATAACATCTATTTCAGCACACAGCCAGCTTGTCTCACCATATACTCTGAGGTCAATGTCCCTCTGTTTCTCCCCAGCAGCATTCACTGCCACACAAGTGTATTTTCCTGTATCGCTCATTTGTGCACTAGTCAGTGCTAAGATGCGACCCCCAGAGAGAACCTAGCAATGAAAACAAAGCCAGTTAACCAATACACCTGAAACAACAGTAGGTGTATTCTTTTTATCACTTACACAAATTTTCACAGGGAAGAACATGACAAAGCATTCCTAAGAGAAGAAGGAATAAAAAGAGGTCATTCTTCAAGATTTCTTGGATAAAATAGTTAAAACATCACAACAGTGTTAACAACAACAACAACAAAAATTAGTCACATTCATTGCCATATTATCCCACACATCTAGCAATTTTTTAATATTGGCATAAACTTCACATCTTTTAAATTATCAATTCCAAAAAAGTAAATTTAAAAACAAAACAAAACAAAACAGAATATCAGTATTCTGGACAAAATAAGTTAAACTTTGTATCAACACAAGCACCTATGAGAGATATTTTGAGTTCAGCTTCAGACCATTGCAATAATACAATATTGTAATAAGACAAGGCATATGAAATTGCAGCTCTTGGTGTGTATTAAAATGCTGTTTATACTAGCCTGTAAACTAGTAAGTATTCAATAGCATTAAGTCTAAAGCAAAGTATATATTTATCAATTAAAAACTATTTAATTGCTTAAAAGCATCCTTAAAAGGAAAAGGGATGAGAGACTTGCTCAATGTATAGTTGGCACAAAGCTTCAGAAGAAAAAAAAATGTAGTATTTCAGTATCTGCAAAGGATGATGAGGCAAAAGCACAATAAAACGAGGAGTCTGTGTACATACTTCTCTCTCTTAACTCAGAGCCGAGGGTGCTTCTGTATTTTTAGCTCAAAGTCAATGCACTGCCTTTAAATTTTCAGAGACTCAGATTTCATTTTTCATAACATCTCCACTATGATACTCTCTACTTCATTCTTTGATGTTTTTATGGACACATGTATACTTTATGTGCCTCACAGATTCATTATTTCCAGACATTTAAACAAAATCCTACCAGAAATTTCCTGTGCATTTTGTTCCATACACCAGAACAGGCATGGACAAGAAAGAACAGCTATCTAATGGGTTAAGCTTCACACACACCTGTGAGGAATGGGAACTCCTAGATACTATGCATATACGTATGTATTTGTGTATGTGTCTATGACAGACCTTTGTGGGTGCTTATGCACACACTCTTGTTTGAAAATAACATTTGCTAACTCTTGTTCTCCAAAACTTTTCAACAGCTTCACAAGTTTGACTATCCTGGATTGAACAGGTTAGTTATGGGAAAAAAAAAGAAGAAGAAGAAGATACCTGTATTCCATTAGCGAAGCTAGAGACTGGGCTGCCATCTTTCAACCAAGTCAGACTGGGGGCAGGGATGCCCCTCGCTTCACATTCTAACCTTGCTAGATTATTCACCACCACCTCCACTGTGGAACTGCTACCTGAGATTGAAGGAGGCACTGAAAAGAAAAAAAAAATGATGTAAGCTGTCATCAGGATAATGAAAACCATACATAATTTCCATGATAATTTTTTTTTACAGATAAATTTTTTTCCTTATTTGTTTTGGCTAAGTGTCTCCCATCTTATCTGAGATCTAGTCACAGCATTCCTATGAGGTATGCAGAGCAAGTGTTAATGTTGAAGTTTGGCAGACAAACTGAGGGTAGGAAAGTGATGTTAGCTGGTGCAAGAAGTCAGTTTTTAGTGTTATAGTTCATTTAAAATATTATTATTATTGTTAGTGTTTCTCTCTGTATGTGTGTGTGTGTGTGTGTGTGTGTGTGTGTATCTGTGTGTGTGTGTACATGCCATAGCACATATGTAGAGGTCAAAGGACAATTCTGGGAAGCTCTGTTCTCTCCTTCTACCTTGTTGAGGCACGGTCTCTCTTGTTTCTGCCAGGCTGTATACTCCACACTAGGTGACCCTTGAGCTTAAAAGCTTTCATCCTCCTATCTCCAACACCTATACTAGGATAGGACTGCTGAGATAACAAATAGGTGCTATCATTTCAGGCTTTTTCACTAAAATTCAGGGGATTGTTTTTATCTGTTGAGCTTCCTCGCTAGCTCTAATTGAATTCTTAGTTATTGAGTAATTGATTCCCAGAAGTTGTGTGTGTGTGTGTGGTTTGTACATATACTATTAAATTCAATGCTGTATTCTAATTGTCAATGCCTCTTAAAAAGTTTTTCTTGAAATAATTACTTAGAAATTGTTCTTTGATACCCATTAGTGTTAGATTATTAACAAAGATGGTGTTGCTATTAGCTGACAAAAAATATCACTGGTTATTTCAAGAAATAAGCTGAAATGAGTTGAAGGTCAACACCATGTGAAAATTGGTCATTTTAATAGGCATCAGGAATGAGAAAGTTTATCTGGGTCTTTAAGTAAAGATATCAACAACATACTTCTGTTAATTATCACAACAGAATTTTATAAGAGCATGTAGTCATTATGCATGTGTTCTTAACCCAGGATTAATCTGAGAGATGGAGCATTTACCATGAACTTGTAGACTGTAAAACAATTCTGTAGCTCCGGCAGAGTTGATGGCTACACACTTATAGATGCCAGCATCCGAGATCTGAGACCTTCCAATATCAAGGATCTGCCCTCTGTTCAAGAATACTACACTTGTGGAACCTGAGAGTGGGTGGTTGTCTTTGTACCATGTAATAGCTGAAGGGTAAAAGAGAGAAGTAAAAATTTTTCATTCAAAATCCAGTATACTACATTGGATCTGGAATAAATATACTTAGATGCATCTAACTAAAAATGCTTTATTCTTATACATTTTGTTTGAGTTCAGTTGGCTTAAATATCTCTTCAGGGTTGATGATTTTTGAGGGTTGATTTTTAAGACAAGATAATCATAAGAAAACTACTGAGTCCAATCAATGAGTCTATGAATTGAACCAATGAAAGGTAATCTCTGTATTGTTTCTAATATGTCAATATTACTTGATGGTAAAATTTTAGCTTTTTCTATTTATTTAATTGAGTATTTCCTATAAAAATTGTTGGCATGTTAAATCAAAACCATCTATCATGTACAATATTGGAGCTAATTTTTTTACATTGTCATCAGTTCACAAAAATAGCCTACCAGTGGTAGGGAGATGCAGAAAATAAAAGTAACAGGGTCACTAGAATGACTATGACTAAGAATCAGCTTAGTTGATCAAAATTCATTAACATTCCTATAAAATTTTACAATATCTTTTTCAAAAGATGTGAACAAAACACAATGATAAGTTTTGTGACCACAGTAGAGACAGGATGATCTAGGAATTCACATGTTCTTTCATGCAATTAAAGGCTATCAAAGTTTTTAAAATATCTTCCAAATGATACTATCACTTGCAATGTACTCTATGCCTTTCCTTTGTTAAAAATTGGTATATTATATCCATACCAATTTTGCTGTTCTCAGAAATCTTAGCATTAATCAATTGCAAAGAGTCAAAGTAAATGTACCAGGAGGAGGGTTGCCTGCTGCCTTACACTCCAGCTGAATGGGGTTATTCACCACCACGGTCTCATTCAGCATCTTTCCTGCATCGTCCAGGGTGGGAGGTTCTGTAAGGACCAAGCACACAATGAGCTCACACAAATATGATATGTAAACTGAAATTGTTTTCTATGCATAAATAATGTTTCTCTCTTCCTCACATACTTGTTGCCATTTGGATCAACAGTAAAGTATACTATTAAGGAGAATTGAAAAACAGATCAAAGCTTTTATAGATTTTTCTGGGTCATCTCTTTCTTTGTGATCAGGCAGGAAAATATGTGATGGATTATTACTGTAGTAAAAGAAAATTGAGAGGATCAGTGAGTTTGCTGTCAAATTATAACTTCTAGGAATGTCAGAATCTATATCCATAAAGTATCACCAACATAACTGCCGACACATAAGATGAACAAGGACACCAACAATAGACATGCCAAAGTGAACAGGGGAAAGCTTCAAGGCCTTAACTCTACACAAAGTACTAAGGCCTTAACTCTACACAAAGGCAACTAAGAAGTACTAAGAGTAGGGAAAGAGCACACCAATTGTTAATCCAGTACCAAATGGTTAGCCCTGAAAAATGTATACACAAGTAGCATTATACAGTCCGAGAAGGTTATATTTAGAAATATTTATGCATATACATATATGCATGTAACAACAATTAATGAAAAAAACAGGGCATGCATTTGAAAGAGAACAAAGGAAGGTTTTGAGGGAAAAGAGAGAAGGGAGACAATCCCAAAAATAAAATAAAAAAAAAAAGTTGAATGTAAAATTTTTAAACTCAGTTCATCTAACTGAACTAAGGATGAATCACTTTTGCAACCAGGAAATTTACCCATACAAACTCTTCCAATGAAAGAATGAATGTGCTTGAAAATACTCAACTTTATTAGAATAATTTTTGTGGGTTAATAAAAGATTTTTCTTTTTTGTGTAAATTAAAGTGAAAAAAAAAACTTCCAGTTTTAGACAGTTACTATTAAAGTTGCTGTTGTTATTTTGTATATATGGGAAATAGGAACTTGCAAAAAATTACTTGGAACATTGTTATGATATTCCAGTAATACCTCATAGGGTATGGGAAGAGTGACTAGGTGAGAATCTTAAGATTGGAGATGAAACTATAGATATAAATTAGCATTCAAAGTTTGCAGAAATAATGCATTTTACAGATTAGAGTACAATGTTGGAGGTAAAAATCTAACAAAGAAATAAGATTGCAAACTTGAAGTAATTTTTAAAATTAATTTTAAAAAATGTCATTGTTTTTGTTTTTCAAAACAGGGTGTAATCCAGAAACTTACTGTACAGATCATGCTGGCCTTGAACTCAGTAATCTACCTGCCTCTACCTTCTAAGGGCTGTAGTTAAAGGTGTGCACCACCACTGCCCAGCTTTAATTTTCATATTTTTAAAAATTATGTTTTTAAATTATTTCTTTTCAGTTAAAAGTACTTTTCAATTTATTCCAGGTAAATGTAACATACAACACACACACACACACACACACACACACACACACAGACTTCTCAAAAAGCATTAACATAAAAAGTTGGATGAAGCTCTGCCCAAACAATAATTGGACATTAATATATGACAAATTAGTATATAAAACAAAAATCATTAAGTATGACAAAGCAACTTGCTTCATATTTATTAGAATAATTCATGAATAATCCTTCATAATTACAATATTTTATGGGCTGAACCAATACAAAATTAAAACACTTAGAAATCAACTGTATAGTGAAACAAAAATAAAGTTATAGAGGATTATAAAAATTAAATTAACTGCTTAGATTTGTGCATCTATGTACATAGTTGAAACTACTGAGGAATAAACATTCTTTACAAGTGCAACTATTGAAGTAAGCCACAAAATAATGGTCAGTATGAGTACATTTAATGGAGTTACAATGAAAGGAACAGGAATCAATATCAAAAACATTAAAGTATGTACATGAGATAAACCCCATTAAAGATAAAATCAAGATAAACTTAATATTTTTAGAAGAAATAAAACACATTCAGAAAGATGTCAACTGGTATTGGAAGCTGTTCCTGTTACCATAGCAAGGTACCATATAAGCAAACTCCTAAGCCCCAATTAATGTGTTTCCAAAAATATGTTATAATGGAAATATAGGTTCTAAGCTTTCAATTCAAAACCCAGGAAAAGACCAACACAGTAAACTAAGAAGCTAGGGATAAAGCCTCATAGGTTGCTATAATTAATTTATCACAATAAAGCAAAAAACAGAGGCTACCACCAAAGATAAACAAAAATTTGAGAGACAATAAGATTCAAAATTGCTATTTGATAAGTTGATATAAAGTCTGTTATCAGAGGTATAGTCCTTTAGGAAGCAGATGGCTATTATTCTGGAGGTCAAAACTCAACCTAAAACTCACTTTTCATTCCCACAATGCCTTTTGCATTCATGTACTTAGTATATTAACCCTTCCTGGTTAGCTCTGTGGTTCTTCCTGTTTTATCGGCTGAGTTCTGACCAAGGTAGCCTTTAAGAATGAGCAAAGCTCTAAACATGGCTACCATGGCTACCTGGCTTTTCCAACTGTGAAAAGAATAATAGCCAGTGCATGGCACAT
Organism: Phodopus roborovskii; assembly: GCF_943737965.1. NCBI lineage: Eukaryota > Metazoa > Chordata > Mammalia > Rodentia > Cricetidae > Phodopus > Phodopus roborovskii. The sequence goes on from NW_026126433.1 coordinate 22,878,703, forward strand.
TCCTTACCACACTCACTAAAACACTTGCTTAAAGCCTTCTGGATTGAATTGCTGTTAATGGCTTTGACAGTCACAGCTGCTACAGTAAAACACTACAGTGGGAGTCGGAAGCACCAGGGCTGTGGAATGGTCTGGCTAATTCGCACATCAATAGAGAGTTTAAGGAGAAAAAGATTGAATTCCAGCAAGAATAACAGAGGATGGTCTTGGAAACTCCATTCCTCAATTAGAGAAATAATAACACTGGAAAAGTTACCAAAAAAAAAAAAAAAATCAACCTTTTCAGTATTCAAAAAAATTAACCAAAGTTGTGTAAACACTCAAAATTGAAGTGTTTAATCAAGAAAAACAAACAAGGCTGGCCAACCTCATTAAAAAGAGAAAACTTGTGACATTTTTAACTCACCCAATTCTCACCACTCACCACATCTCATCCAAACTTAAAAAAAAAAAAAATTAGTCTGGGCTAGAGAGATGGTTCAACAGTTAAGAGCACTTTTTCTTGCAGAGAGGGAAGCAGGATTTGAGTCCCATCACTCACACTGTGGTCCATAACCACCCTAACTCCAGGTCCAGAGGGTTCCAGTGCTCCTTTTTCACCTCCAGGAGGCACCAGGCATGCTTGTGGTGTACATATATATATATATATATAGCAAAACACTTCAACACATAAAATGGGGAGGGGAGGTATCCTAGAAAATTGAAAAGAGAATCCAAACACAAACACTTCAAACTCTCAGTAAAAATATTCGGGCAGATACCAAAGTGGGCAGACTAAATTTGAAGCTAATTAAAAATTCTATGTAAGAGCTGGTGAGATGCTCCAGCTAAGAGCACTGACTACTCTTCCAAAGGAACCTGTGTTCTATTCCCGGCATCCACATGGTGGCTCACAACCATCTGTAACTTCAGTTCTATAGAACTGAACCTTTTCTGGCTTTTCTGGCTCTGAAAACTCGAGGCATGCATGTGGTACACAGACATACATGTAAGCAAAACAGCTGAACACATAAAATAATACAAAAATTAAACTCTATCATTCCAAGACAGCTGCTATCATTTGACCTGGGAATTACTTGCAGGATTTGTTGTTATTTAACTGGACTTAGAATTCTCTTAGTGCAAACTTCTCCTCTCAGTGTTATTATAAACAGACTTTATTTTGTTTGTTCAGAGAGGCCACTAAATTACTTTCTGTTGCTTCTACAGTTAATCATGGTAAGCATGCTAGCTTATGGCAATGCAGAACTACAAGTCAGAAGTTCAACACAGCCTCCCTGGGTGTAAACCAAGGTGGCAACACAGATGAATTCCTCTCTGAGGAAGTAGGAGACGAGAGGCTTTTTCCTTGGCTATTCCAAATTCTAGAAGCCATCTGCATTGCTTGTCTGTGGCTTTTTTCATCTCTAATTGAAGCTGGTCATACCAGTGTAAGATTACACATAATGCTTCCACCTTTAATATCCTCATAATTACACTAGTTCCTTCCAAATAACCAGGGGCACATCCCCTACTTAAAATAAAACTTATTAATAATCCTAATTTGATCTTCTAACTTAATTCTCTTTTAATATATGACTTCCCATAGTAACAGTTTCCAGAATCAGAAAAGGGACATTTTAGAGACCACCAGGAACTACACACTCACTACATAAACAAGGAGCAACCAGAGGCAGTGACAAGAACCACGGATGCACGAGAATAGGAGTTTAAGAATTGTCACAGTGTGTTAGTTTAAATGACTTTTCAACAAAAACTAAGATGTACAAGGAAAAGAGAGCATGACCATCCATGGATCAAGAAGTGAAATAGGTTCTTTTCTAGGAAGTCCAGATGCTGGATTTGCAAGACCACGTTTTACATTAGCTATTATCTTTTCCTAAGACCCGCCCCCTCCAAGGAGCTTAGAAGCTTCACTTGGAGAGAGCTAAAGGAAAGGAAAAAATAGCACTTTATGAAACACAAAGAGCTGATGAAGGAGTGGGAATGATTTTAAAAGTCAACTAGGAACTCCGGAGTTCCAAAATTCAACACAGGCTCAACAGCATGTCTGAGAAGCACGCTGGAAGAGAAAATAGTAAAAATAGGTCAAGTGAGATAACCCAGTTCTAAAGAAATGAAAAACAAAAGATGAAGGAAAGAGTACTAACCTTTTCAGGTGTGTAGGACATTATCAAATGTAATGGGTGTTCTCAAGAACAAGAGAGGAAATGATTCAGGAGAATTACTTGAAAAAGTGAGCTGGGTGGTGGTAGCACAGGCCTTTGATCCCAGCTCTCTGAGTTCGAGGCCAGCCTGCTCTACAGAGAGAGTTCCAGAGGAGCCAGGGTGGCCCAGAAAATCCCTGTCTCCTTATTTTTATTTTATATTTTAAAAGTATTTGCTTGGCTAACATCTGCTAACACCCACTCAAACAAGGTTTCTATATCATTTCTGTGTTTTGTTAAATAGCTCGCCTGTGGCCTAGAGAGACCCAAACAAACAAAAAGAAAAGAGAGTGGCTGAATCTTCTAAGTTGGAAGAGAGCATTTGTTTTCACATCTGATTACCTTAACATTAGTTTACATATTTGATAAGCTTAACAAACTCCAAGTTGAAACACATTTAAAAAAAAAAAAAAACCAAAAAACAAAAAACTATAATATAACCAAACTGTCTAAAACCAAAGGTAAAGGAGAAAAGGCTTAAAATCAGCATGAGTAAATGACTCATATACCAGAATCCCCAGTAAGTCCCACAGCGGTCTTCTTATCAAAATACATGGAGACAGCAGGCTAAAAATGACAGTACTGAGAGAAAATGACTATCAACAAAAAAAGTCACTTACCAGAATATCTTTCTTAACTATTTCCCTTTCCTGGGATCCTCCATGTGTGTCCTTCTTATAGTCCTCCTTTTTTATTTAGTTTCTCTGGGGTTGTGGGTAGTACCCTAGTCATTCTTTGCTTTATATCTAGTATCAACTTACTAGTGAGTACATACTATGTGTCTCCTTCTGGCTCTGGGTTACCTCTCTCAGGATGTTTTTTTCTAGAGGGGGAGGGCATGGAGTTGGGAACATGAGGGCTTGAGATGCCTGAGTTAGTGGAGGATGGAGAGGGGGAGCAATGAAAGAGATGTCTTGATAGAGGGAGAAACCAGGAGCTCGGGAAATTCCGAGGAATCCACGTGGATGGTCCTGTAAGGATGGAAAAATTTAGCCTAATTTCCCCTAGACTCTGCCCCCTAGCAGTGAGTAGGCAAAAGGTCATTCTTGACTGTTTAGGACAGGGCTGTTTATCGATAGCACCTATGAGTGAATGAGAACAGGAAATGAGCCATGCCACACTACCCAGAAGCCCTAGCGAAGGCAGACTTCCTGGGCTAAATGCAGCCTTGGATAGTTCAAATTGATTGGTACACCCTAGATGCTATGAGATAATTGGTTGGTGATGAGCGGGCTTTGTTGTAACCCTATAAAAGCTGTCTGAACCCTATACCCAGGGTTCCCAGTCCTCTACCCCATGTGGAGTATGGCTGCGGACCCCAGTGCACTGGAATATAAAAGACCTCATGCTTTTGCATCAAGACCACTTCTTGTGAGTGATTTGGGGGGGCCGCCTTTCCTGAGTAGGGGCGTGAGGGTCCACACCCTCCGCGGGTCTTTCAGTCCCAGCTAAGATTCCAAGCAAAAGCAAAGAAGATGCCTGAACTGCCTTTCCCCTATAATCAGATTAGTGACTACCCTAATTATCATCATAGAACCTATATCCAGTAATTGATGAAAGCAGATGCAGTGACCCACAGCTAAGCACTGGGATGAGCTTAGTTGAAGTTTAGTTGAAGAGAGGAAGAAGGGATCATATGAAGAAGGGGGGTGAAGATCATGATTGGGAAAACTACAGAGACAGCTGACTCCAGCTAGTGGGAGCTCACTATCCATTGATGGCTGGGGAATTCTGCATGGGAGAGAACAAAGCCCTCTTAATGTGGGTGACAGTTATGTGGCTTGATCTGTTGGAGGGCCCCTGGCAGTGTGACCACAACTTATTCTGGGTACATGAATGGGATTTTGGAGCCCATTCCTTATGGTGAGATACCTTGCTCAGACTTGATACAGGAGGAAGGGGCTTGGTCCTGCTTCAACTCTTATGCCAGATTTTGTTGACTCCTCAAGGGAGGCCTTACCCCCTCTGAGGAGTGGGTGGGGGTTGGGATGGGGAGATGTGAGAGGGAGAGAGAAAGGTAGAGAAGAAGGGAGAGAGGGGAACTGGAACTAGTATGTAAATGGAAAAAAATTAAAAATTTGTTTTGCAAAAAAATACAAAAAGAAGTCAATAGTCAGCAAATCTGTCTTTTTGGCATTTAGGATTTCCATAGGTAGTTAAAATAACAAAGTCTCAAAAAACACTCAGTGCTAGCTCATGTCCCGTAATGAGAGATAAAACTAAATTTTCAGGGCAGCAATTAATGTACAGGAATAAATTATGGACACTGGTAAAAGTAACATGACAGATAAAGATAAGAGATAATGAAAACTGTCAGTTTAGAAGGTTTTCTTATTGACTTGAAAGAAAACAACATACAAAAAAATACTAAGTTGGGCTAACTAGTAGATGATAAGAGAAAAAGGGCAATAACATAAAGGAAGGAGATGAAAAAACTACATGGAAGCAAAAATTATGCAAAAATAAATTTAAAATGCTATTGATTGAAAAATATTATTATGCTTGAAGTATATTATTCAGTTAGATGCTAGTTATAACTCTCAGTGCATACACTAAAATATATATCTCAAGAACATACACCATTGGTGACTCCTGGTCACCCTTTATTCATAAACATCCATACCCTTTAACATGAATTGAGAAAAGGAAAAATTATCTTTAATAATTAGAGACATGGATATCCTTCTATGGATAACATAACAATAAAGAGACAAACAAGAGAGAATTCTAAAGTTGACCACTAGCTACCTCCTATGCATACAGATGACCCCACCTCTATACATATTAACATACATACATACACCATAAGCACAAACACACACAACACACCCTCAGAAAGCTGAAGACCAAAGACACCTATTTAGGTATGCTCTTTGGGTGTGGTTAGCACTCCAGGCTGACAAGAAGCAAATGGATCAGAAATACCCAAAATTTTTGAATGGATTATTAGCCTTTTGTCTAGTGCCATACTATTCTGAACATGCTTGATCTTGTCTGGTTATATGCCTGAGAAAGTACAAGCCTGTCTACAAAAGTTTGTGATGGTTCATGACCTCAAGTGACAGACAGTAACATCATAAATCCATACAGTATCTACAAGGAAAACCCAATGCCTTTACCCAATATTGAAGATAAAAGTAAATACAATATAAGTTACACGGTTCCTCTGTAGCATTTAAATGAGTTAGGAGGCCATTGTTCTGTGTATGTCATCAATAAGGAGACAGCATTCCATGCCAAAGATAAGAGTATGAATTCCCTAGGCAGGAGGGTGAGTACTACTCAATTTACTGTCCTTTTATCATTTCTTTTCCTTCTTCCATACACTGCATGTAAACATCATGCCAAAACCACAGTACCTCCTTGAATCATCATGAAGTCAACTCTGTCTAGTCTCGTAGCCATTTGGGCCATAAACCAACTATTTTAAATCCTCGTTAAATCTGAGTTAGTTAAAACTGATGTTAAAATTACTTTTGTTAGTTAATCTACCTTATTCACTAATATTTGAAAATAGCAGAAATAATTTAATCTGTGCTGAAAAACATAGTTCAATAGAATCCTAACCTCAACTTGGCCATGGAGAAAGAAACAAAACAGTATCCTAGAACATTCCCAAGTCTCTCTAGGCCACAGGCGAGCTATTTAACAAAACACAGAAATGATATAGAAACCTTGTTTGAGTGGGTGTTAGCAGATGTTAGCCAAGCAAATACTTTTAAAATATAAAATAAAAATAAGGAGTCTTCCTGATATTTTTATGAGACAACTAATAAAGATGCAAGAGGGTTCCCAGCCAACAGGGAAGGCAACAACAGGCCTTTAGCATATTTGTTAAGAGTACAGTGAGAAGGGCTAGGAGCCAAACATGTGTTTTGCCAAAAAAACAGTCTTCATGCTACCATTTACAGATGTTGACTAGGAGACAGACACCAGGGTAAGACTTTCATGTGTTGTCTTTCATTTAAATCTCAAACAACCCTTGTGGCTATTCAGTATTGTCATTACCTCTTCTACCTTACAGATGAAGATGTTTAGCTTTAAGAAGATTCATATCTAAGCTAGCACCTTACAGACATTAAGTCACAAGAACCAAATTTGAAGCCCATTCTTTTATTCTACAACATTCTATTTCTTCTGGGTGTATCACCTTGGATGATTTTTTTTCCATTGGAAATAATTATGTGCAGATGAAATGAATACTTGAGTTATTAGACTTCAAATAACTACTTGTTTGTAGGAACATCTGTCTCACTTGGCAAATATTTGGGGTTTAGATATAACTTCATAGTTTGGTCTAGAGTACAAAACTTTCAGAATTATGAAACTTTGACAATCAAAAAAGACCACCTACTGAGGGCTCTTTCTATTTATAACAGACAGAATCTCTTCCTGGAAAATTCCATGAAAATGTTCCTCTTCTCATGGTCATAGCTTGGTGATCTAGTCCAAGAGACCATTCTTCCTTAATGTACTTACTTCAACTCTTGTTAATATTTTTACAATGATTGAGAAGGGAATTATCTAAGATACTTTTATGAGAAATGACAGAACTGAGAAATTGGAATACTGAATATTGAAGATCTAACATTTCATGTAACAACTGTAATGTTCATATTAAGAATATAATGTCCACCCATAAACATTGGCCAAACAAACCTTAACTAAAAGTGACTATTGGCTTTGTTAAATAAGTTAATAATGGAATAAAACTAAATGACTGCTTTTCTCTATATTTTATCAACTCTTCTTTAAATTGGTTATCACCAGAATTGAGCAAAGTATTTTAAAGGTACTCAGAGAGCAAAAAGTAAGTACAAAGAGTATCATTTCTCTCTTATTACTAGTGTATTAGCTCCTTTGAGCCCTTTATGAAATCAAATTTGTATCTATAATAATCACAGAGAGCCCAAGTCCAAATAATATGCAAGTGTTTCAATATGTACATCTTTAAGTAGTTTCTTTCAAAACCTATTTACATAGTTCTTTGAACTTCACTAGATCACCCTCTCAACCTTTGAAGTCCACTCAAAGTCTTTAATTATTAATCAATTTCTTAGAAATTCCTGTATTTTCACATCTCTAATTACTGTCATGAGTATTAATATATGCATAGTATGCAAGTTTGGAGACTCAGGCTTCCAATGGGACAGCTTTTGTTCAGATTCCTGTGACAAACATGTAGTCAAATGCTTGCTCCAGGTTAATCATTACAAGCCCACCTCATCATCATTCTCCTCTCAGGGAGATGAGCTGTTATCCAGACAAATGGGTACCACAGCAAATGGGATGCCTTAAGTTCTTGCTAGCTCTTACCTTTACATTGTAATTTGTATGAAGGAGATAGTATCATGCTCTTCTGCAGAAGTCCAGACTTTGTTTCAATAAGCCTCTGAAGAGCAAAAGCCTTCTATTCAAAGCCCTATGTCTCCCAAGTTTACAGTAAAGCTTATTAAAGCTTTGATGATGTGTTCCATAGCCACCCAAACACTTTATGAAACCACACAAAAGATCCCAAGTCCTTGGTAGGTCCAATTCACAAAATGCAAACTGTGCAAGAAGATTATAGATAAGGTGAGGCACAAATCTGAAACTTTGTCCTTATCAACAAAATCTTCCACAGAGGATTACTAATTAAGGTGATATGAATCATTTAAAAAATACTGGAGAATGGAGCAATGTCTCAGAGAGTAAAGAATTTGCCATGCAAGATGACAAATCAAGTTTGGCTCTGAAGAACCCATGCAAAAAGCTGCATGGGTGTGACAGCCCATGGACATCTCAGAGCAGGAAGACAGACACAGGGAAGCCACAGAGCAAACTGGCTAGCCAGACTGGCCTAAATGGTGAGCTCTGAGCTCAGCAAGAGACCCTATCTCAACATATAAGGTGACAAACAATTGAGAATGTCACCTACCATCAACTTTATGTTTCCATGCATACACAACAGGTACACATGCTTCTACACATGTAAGCATGCATAGATACCAGTGCACCAGACACACATGTCTATACACTAACAAAAATTTGCTTATTCTATTTAACAATCTGAAAACTAAAGATATTAGAGAAACTATAATTATAATAAGCTACATAGTATTATTCATATAGATGAAATTAACAATTTCTTTCTACATTTGCAATTTATAAAAACTACGTGTTCCCTTTCCCTCTATGCTTCCCCACAACCAGTTAAGGAAAGAGAGTCATATAAGTGCTAGTTACTGCTTGTACTCCTAATGTTTGAGAGGTAGAGATAAGTAGACCTCCAGGGATGGCTGGCTAGCTGGCCTTGCCAGGCCAGGCCAGGTGAGAGACTCTATCTCAAAAATTAAGGCAGGTTAGGAAAATGTCAATAGTGAACACATAAAATCCATATTAAATGGCTAAACAATGTGTTTAACAATCAATAATAATAGTAGAGGTCATGAAGGCATAGCAGGACATGGGAAGAGTTGGACGTGGGAGACGGAGGGATATATTGATATGAATATAAGTCTCACGTATTATGCTCAAAAAAGTCAAAATACTTAAAATACACACACACACATACACACGGTGGATAGCACAGCATAAATGATACTGGAGTTGACTCATGGCCTACTTATGTGTGCTCACACACATGTGAGCACTCCTCTGCATGCATTCACACAATGCATGCACACATACAAGAGAAAGCCATAAAGGTACTCTTACCATGCACATGCAATTGAGTGTGCTGTTGGGCTTCTCCAGCTGCATTGGTAGCCACACATGTATATCTGCCAGAGTCTTCCAAAAGAGTCTTGGCAATTTGTAGAACTCTGCCAGAAGACTGTATCTAATTGGGAACAGAAAACACAGAAGTATTTTGGTTGGATTTAAAAAACATTTGCTGAGATAGAAAAGTTCATTTAAATGTATAATGTTTAATTGTTGTTTTATATCTTAGTTAATTTAAGAGCCAGATCACTTCATTATGCATAAGAAAATAGGTTAATTTGTCTTAAAAATGTATTCTTATGCATTAGAAGACACTAAATAAAATAACTTAAGGCTGACCTGCTGGTATAGCCATAAAATCCCATTGAATAAAAGACATTCACACTGGACTATAAAGCATGTGATGAAAATTTAAACTCTCTGGACAAAAACAAAAACAAAAACAAACAAACAAAAAAAACATGACCATGTTTATGTAACACTTCATAAATGGCTTTAAGGCAACAATGATTTTTGATGAAATTGTCATAGGAGCCAGAAAAACTGTAAAATTTATAAAATATGAATAATAGGAATGCTGATAAATTCTTGCTTTCTCCTCATTCCTCTTTTAAATTCATGGAAACCTGGCCTCTGCCACTTAAAGCTGGTGAATCAGAGGTCATTATTTATTCTGATCATTCCAAAGTCACCAGTCATCCGGTCACAATGTTCTGTGTACATTGTCTCTCCTACCACACACAGCATTGGGTGTCCTGACTTATTGATGGTCTGTACTCACAGGGCATTAAGGAGAGCATATTCCTCAGCCTTCACTTCCAGGCTCTCCTAGGACATTATGTTACACAACCTGCTTCCTTTTTCTGCTGCACAAACAGGGAACTTAACTCTCTGGAGTTTACATCCAATCCCATGACTTGGGTGAAAAACCCTAAGCACATATCTAAATTTATAGCCTCAGCCCCTGCTGGTCTCCTGAGCTCTACACTCATATTTCTAGGACAGGTTAACACATGAACTATCCAGAACTAAGTTCATAAATTACTCCCTCATATTACTAAAACTGACTTGCTATTGCATTTTCCCAATCTTGCTTAATGGCACCCACAATTTTTCCAGTCATCAAGGTTTTGGCACCCAATTTGACTTCTATTAATTCTACCACAGCCATGCATCTCCAAGCCCCTGTTTTCCACCTCCACCACCACTGTGGGATTGTGATGGCTTCTTAACTGATGTTCCAGTGTCTCCAGCCTCCCCAGTTGTTAATCTGTCTTGTACACTGTTGCCAGAATAGTTTATTTAAGATGGAAACTTGACCCTTTCCCCAGTCTCCTTTCAAACCTCATTCATGGCTCCCCACTTTGCCCAGGAGGAAATCTGAACTCATCATAGCCTTCCAGGCTTACCACATTCTGACCCCAAATGATCTCTTCATGGTCTCAAGTGAATTCCCAGTTAACCTATTTTCCAGTCAAGCTGCACTAAACATGCTAATAAGCAACATATCCTTGTATTTATTTTCATCCCTACAATTCTGCATCTGGCTTTTAATGTCACAACTTCTAGACATTCTGCACTACCCTTTACTTCTTTATTCTTAGGGTTAATGTATTTGTGCCCAAAGTTTGAAAAACAAACAGTGTGCCAATAGTTTTTATCATTATGTTGATCTCCACAGCCATTTGCAATACCCTAGTGACATGTCCCCCATCTACACCAGTGTACCTTCAACTGATGGGAACTCCAGAAGACTGAAATTAAAATCACAAACTTGCCTTATGCTCTTCCATAGTGTCCCATATCATTGGTGGTCCGTGTCATCCATGTAATTATAGTCTCAGGAGTTTCTCTTACATACACAGCCATCATCTTTAGTAAACTATCCTTCATCAATCTACAATGACTTAACTATTGCACCAAAATATCCTCTTTTCTGTAACAAGCATATAGTACTAAATTTCTACCTCTGACTCCTGGAGTACTGCATATTGGTTCTAAATGTTTTTACATATATACTCTTGGCCTACCAACTTAACTTTTCAGAAAGAATACAAGTAAATTCAGTCATGTACCATATAGCAGTGATTTAGCCAACGGTGGATCGATCCTATAGCTGATGAGGCTTACTATCTAGTCCAGTTGTATCCTAGGCCATGCCATCTAGGTTTTGTGGAAGAGTAGTACAAATTTTATACATTGATGAAAGTGCTGGATAAGTATTATCTCTGGCTAAGTATACTCATTGTAAAGTAGTACATAACTATATTTAATATATACCTGGTCATGCCACTCCTCTCTTAAAATTATTTTTCCCCCAATTGCTTTTGTAAAGATAAAATAATTAGTATTTTATAAGTACTTACTACTGCCTCTCCACTTCTGTATGTCACCAACCCCTCTGCCTTTCCTATCTTCCTCAGTCCACTCCCTGGCTTTCATCTCTAATGTGTTTGCCTGTACACACACTCTCGGTAGTGCTGATTTCTTTTCCACTGGACTACATGTGTTCTCCAGAGCTCTACTCAAAGGCTTTCCTTAGACATCTTGCACCTCTTTATAGTCTGTCATTACTATACTCATTAAATTTTAAATGTTTGTGTGACCAACTGATAAATATCTCTCTCCAAGGTAAACAATCCTTTATCTGCATCATATTTGAAGCCTATTTACTAAGTTTTCTTTCATACAGAGGTGTGAGATCAGTTATACCAGATGTGGAGCAGAATTAGTAACAAACATAAATATGTATGTATGTGTGTATACACACACACACACACACACACACACACACACACATAATTTCTATTAGGAAAAGAACTCAAGACACATCTTATATTGAAAACTTACAAGTAAAATTCAAGATACCATTTAATTAACTTGATCCTACAAGAAAAATGTATTAATTCTGTGCTTTTTAATTGTACTAGAGATTGAAACCTAGGCCTTGTGAGTGCTATGCAATCACCTTACCACGGAGGTGCATCTCTAGCCCTTTCTTTGTGCTGTTATGTTATTTTGAGACCGGAATTCATTAACTTGCTTAGATTAGGCTCAGACTTGCTCAGTAGCCAAGGTAGACCTGAACTATAATCCTCCTGCCTCAGCTTCCCAAAATAGCTGAGTATACTGGCCTATACCACCAGATTTGGCTATTTCTGATTTTTAAGTGCATCAGATAGGGTACCTGGGTTAGAAATCTGTCATCTATTCGTCTGTTTACCTAGTTTCTAATTCTTTAAATATTAAAACATAATTAAATGCCAGACAGCACAGTCAGCACATGATACAGAAACAGGTTTTTTTTTTGTCATTTATAAGATATCAATTTTTGAAGTCATGAATCAAAACAATTATAGCAACTCCAATATGAAAAGCTGTGTCAGCAGGGATTTTTAACATTCCGTTAAGAAATTAAGGAAAACATATTTTAACAAAATCTCTGCTAAATCTGTTCTATAGGAAAATCTGTAATTAAGAAATAGTTAGATGAAAGGATTAGCAAGAGCTATATGGCTGTCTTAGTGTGGACTCAGTGTCTTATACTCACTCTGAGGTTTCCTTGGGCAGTGTTCACAGGCTGGTCATCTTTCAGCCATGTGATGGACGGGTTTGGAATGCCATTGGCTATGCATTGCAATGTCACTGGCTTGTATCTCACCACAGTCTTCTCAGGAAGGTCTGAGGACTTGATTGTTGGAGGAACTAGATGAAAAGAAAGGAGAGACAGAATGAAAACCACAATCAATGATGTCACATGTCTAAATGGGCAACACAAAAGGACTCCAGTGTTTAGATAAAGAAAACTCTGGAGCATAAAGTTGGGGTATGTGTGGAGGATAGATCCAAGAGGAGGTAGAAGGAGGAATTGGAGTGTGTGTGATCAAGTTATATGCATGCATAAAATTCTCAAAGGATTAATAAAAACATACTTAAAATACATTTAAGGAATGTAAAAAATAAATTTTAAAAAGTGCCCAAAAAGTAAAGAAAAATATATTTAAAGAATCCAAAACTTTAAAGTTAAAAAAAAGAATGTATTTCACAAACAATGAAACAACTTCATCTTGTGTTTAATTTATAATTTTTAGTCATTTTGGATACCACTCATTCTTAGTTTTGAGTCTTTAATTATTTGAACAGCCAAAATGACCATATGGTTCCTGCAACGTAACATGTATGTTTGGCTCAAACCCATTGGCTTATTCTCCCAGTTGATAATTACCATCCATTTCTCTGGAATGACCTCAATAAACCAGTGCCAAATTCAAGCAGTATTTATGCACAGGACTTTGTCCCTAGTAAGGCTGACTGAACCTCGGGTCATAAGGTGATTGGAGCTGGGCTTGCCAGATTCTCTCTCAAGAATCTGGGATTCAAACTGTGGAGTAGATTTGTCTGTATTCTATCATGGGGCATGGGAAAAAAAAAAAACAATTTAAGAGACTCCACAGGGTCAGAGGAAAGAATGGAGCAGATGTCTGCAGACTCTGTTCCTGTGCACTCCAAATGCCTCTTCTGTTTCTGCTTCCAGTCCCTTCCTTCTCAAGTCCTGCTGGCAAGTAGGACACATAGTGCCCTGGCAGAGATTTGCTCTTGTCATTAGATTCATGGTCATAACCTTATTGTGCCAGTTCTGCGAATGCACTTATGTTCCTGGATCCCACAGTTATACCCTAAGCCTTGCTCCTGGAAAACACTGTCCAGAATCACTGTGATTTGGGTCAAATCCTTAAAGGTTGACATAACCCATTCACTTGGATGCTTTGCCTTCCTCTTCTATCACAGTCTAGCTCTCTCTTCACTCTCTGACACAATGTAGAATACACTTGCTAACACTTGACTATTGTCTAATCTTATTCACATGATACTTTGGGTGAATCTCTGCATCAGAAAATAATGTAAATCTGTTATTATTTAACTACGGTCACCCTTTCCTCATTACACAACTCAAGATTTCTGTCTGCTCCTATCTGAATTAGATAATGAATAAAGGCAGAATAGATTAAAATGCTGTGCACCCATCCCTTCCTTGGCATACCATGAACCGTCACTTCAAACTCCTTCCTGTGGTCCCCTGCAATGTTCATTGCCACACACTGGTAAAGGCCTGTGTCTGACACTTGAGCCTGAGCAACAACCAGTTTGCGTCCATTGAGTAAGATCTTGAATCCATCTCTTTCATCAATTAGCTGACCACCTTTTAGCCATCTGTAGAGAAAGGCAATAATAAATCTAGATACACATTGCAAATGAGAAATTTCCTAGAGGTTATTTGTTGTGTTATACTTATTCTCTACTATGCATTCACCTAATCTCCTGATTAATCGCTCTGTGAAACAGGATGTAGAAGAGAAGTAAAGAGGAAGCATGGTCTCTCAGAGAGGTTGGAATACAGCTGGAACTCGAGGACTCTCTAATGAGCTCATTATCTTTCTAATACGTTTAGGTTACAGAAAGGGACAAATGAAATTATTCTCTGTGATATTTAAATAATGTTAACCAACAAAATGCAAATGAGCTTCCAATGTTTGCAAATCAAATATTGAAACCAGAGTTTTATAGTTCTGTGGGTTATCACTTTATAATGTGTGAACTGTAGTCAACCAACCATTCTTTCGCATGCCTCATACCATTTTGGAAATGAGAATTTTATATTCCGTAATGCTTTGAGAATGTAGGAAGGAAACAAACCAGACAAGACTTAAGCATGCTAACCTCCAATATTTCTGTTATTCTTTTTATTTTGACAGTCTTGTCACACATGTCAGTGCCTCAGGGAGGTCTAACATTAATAGTGCTGAATAGTCTATATCTTTTGGCTGAAAATATAATTTCTAAGACAATACAAAAGATTTTCTCCAGACCATATGCTGGGAATCCCGGGTATGAACTTGGCCAGTGTCCATAGACCTGACCAGTATTAATAAAACTTGCTTCAAATTTGGCTCAAAAATAAAAGATTTTCTCCAATTGTGCCAATATGTGTATTTTTTTGAGAACCAAGTAGCGGTCGCCTTATATATAGACTATATCTTTTCAAAGAGGAATATGATTTTTGTATTGACACCCCTCAATGTCAAAATCTTTCAGGAAAACTCCAAAATACTTGTATTAAAAAGTGAGAGAGGTATTTAGAAGACATACCAAAACGCTTACATGATAGTTGGTGGGGGAGAGCCTGTGACCTGGCAATCTAGCTCCAGTAAGTTATTTGCTATTACAATGAAGTAAGATGTTTCATCTCCTCCTTCCACAGCTGGTGGCACTAGAAAGAAAGAAACAAAAAGGAAGAGGTAGCAGGCAAAGAAATGTTTATAGAGATTAATCCACCCTGACATCTCAGTAGTAGCTTAGGATATTGATGTTTTTCATAGTTTAATACTCAAAGGGATTTGAAATTGTAAATGCATTTCCCAAAAGTATTTGCCATGATAAATATACTCTGTCACCACAAATTTTCTCTGCTACACAATATCTTGCCATAGATTCTGTGCTAGTGTAAAGTTTACTCATGTTTTATATTGTTTCTTTTCATAGTAACATCCATTTAGGAATCTTCTGCCTGCTCTCTTTGGAGGGATATTTTGCTCAGCCTAGATATGGGAAAGGGGAGGGGCTTGGTCCTGCCTCAAAGTGAAAACAAAGAGATACATTTAAATAGCAATATATTAATAACTCTCTAGAAGATTCGTTTGAAAAAAATTTGTATGTTTCCAATATAATTTCCTCATAGGTCTTTGGGGACACATGGGAATCTTTGTATCTATATATATTAAAATTAAGAATGCTAAAAAAAATTTAAAATCTTCTGGTTGCGATTACAGAGTCTCTGGACAAGGTCCAGAGAGTATGATCTGTGGTCTGACACAGTGCTTATGACAAAAGAATACCTAGTAACTTGCTGCAGCCAGCATTTGAAAGAGTTATGAAAATACTCTTGAAAGAACAAAGCACATTTATCAAAACCCGTGGAAGAGTTACATGAGGTTCAGATCACAGGGCTCTATTGAGAAACCCACCACTTGAACAGACTTGAAAAGCTCACTGCACCTGAACTGAAACTGCATTATTACTACATGACCTAAGATGTGTTCAATAATCCAGTGCTGCGAATCTGGCAATCCAGAAGAGCCATCCTTACTTACCTAAGACTTCAACTTCATATTTGATTTCCCTTTCTCCTGCCACACTGGTAGCCACACATATGTATTGTCCCCGGTCAACTTCTAGGGCACTCAAGATTTCGAGTGTCTTCCCTCCAGCTTCTATGCGGATGTTGTCACTGGCTTTCACAGGCACACCATCTTTTAACCAAGTAAGAACTGGAGGAGGGTTGCCAGCAGCTTTACACTCCAGGATCAATGACTGACCAATAACAACTTGCTTATTTGAAGGAGTGACCAAGTCACCTTCAATTATTGGAGGAACTAGGAAGAAAAGCAATGGTAATATGTCAGGTAATTCTTTTCCCAGTCATAAAAGAACATCTTAAGTAAATAAAGGGGGAATGTTTTTCTCACATGCTTTGACTACAGAAACTTCTTACATGCCTGTTTCCTTCCAACCTAGTGAGGAAAGAATTTCTTGGTTCAATAGATCTATAACTATATTAATTATTCTGAGGTGCTATGGATTTTCAGGCCAAGACAAAGATCAGAGACAGATCTTAATACTAACCATTGCTTTATCTTAGTGCTAAGAGCCAAATGGTTGAAATACTCTAAGTCCCATGGTGGGAGAGTTGGTTAAGGAACAAACTAAGTTTTGCTAATCTTAGATTTTGTAAATATTTTTTCCAGATTATAACTAACTCTTCCAATTCTTACCTATATACAATGAAAAAAAAAAACCCTCCGACCAAGACTTCATATGTAAGGTAGATATCAATGTACTAAAAAGGCACTCAGGTAAGATATCTATATATCCTTACCATAGATGTCAACATGGAATGATTTTGAAGCCGTTCCAGCAATGTTGGATACATGGCATGTATATGTTGCTGTATCAGAGACCTGTGCTCTTGGAATGTGAAGAAATTGTCCTTTATCAATATAAAGTGCTTGTGTACTGGAAATGACTACCTGGCCATCTTTATACCAGGTAATGCTTGGCACTGGAAGTCCCCGGGTCTCACATTCCAGTTTAACCATGCTGTTGAGTAATGCTGATATTTCTGTGGTAACGTTCCCTCCTTTAATAGTAGGTGGAACTACAAAAGATTTCAAAACAAACACAAGTTTAGCATCTGCATTGTGCTGTAATTGCTGTGATAGCTAAAATTCTTAGTTCAACATAAATGCATATTGATGGCAGGAAGTCTGTATCCTCTACAGATGTTTACTTCCCTCTCTGATCCACACAGTCTCTATGCCCTTCCTGTTCCAGCTTTCAGTAAAACAGTCACATCACAGCTTCAGTTTCAATAGCTCATAGGATAGACCACATTGGAGTAACTAAGCAAGTCAGCTTCAACAACAACAAAAAAAAAGCAATCCAAACCAAACTCTCAATTAAAGTAGGCACATTAAGTTTATAAATTATGTCAAAGGAGCAAAAATGTCAGACATGGCAAAATCTCATGTTCTCCTCTCCTGAAATATAGAAACACATCTGAATGTGGAGTTCATTCTTTCTTGCTAGTATTAGTTTGAACTGCCAGGAGTCCATTCCTTCAGCTGTACATATCTAGTTGGCTATATGGATAGTCTCCACTACTCCACAGCTTTGTGCCTGGCTTCTCAGGCCACTGAGGACTGGACTTTTGGGGAAAAAAAAACTTAAGTTGCTTAATCTCAGCTACAACATGATTCTTGCAAGGTCACAGTACAATTGAAGCAATTTGAAAGTCAAATGGCATGTCTCTGCAGTTGAGTGTCTTAGCACAATTTTAATAAGCTTTCATGGTTTAGCAAAGGGTACTTTGTAGAATTTTCTTCTTTTGATTACCCTAGGGCTCCTGGTGTTGAGAGAGAAAGCATTGAGGTGTGTTGTTCCTCTCATCACATGCTACTACAGGGAACTGATGTGAGCACGACTTGCTGATGACATCATCATGAATACCCTGGCTATGGGTAGTTTTCCAAGTTTCCATGCTAGGAAGATGCCCCTCCCCCCACAATTCCTAGCCCGTGTGAATGACATAGGCAGCTATGTTTTATTTTCCTGGCAAGGAAATAACTTCATACTGCATTTGGAATTCTACATGGAATTCCTACCCACTTTGTATATATAATTCATTTATTTCTATCATTATGAAGTTTTAAAAATTTGTACTATACTTAGGGATATAACCAATACTACATTAAGTTAGCCAGTTTGGACCACCCGAGCTCTCTTAGTTAGTTCCTTTGATATACCCACTTCATCTTATTTTATCTTTGTACTTCCTTAATAGAGTGTCCTGCTATGCCACATTCATCTTATGTAACCCTGAACATCTCTAGGAGCCATGGGTTCTTTTAGTGGAAAAGGAGATTGATTAGAAAATAAAATGCTGGTGCTAATAGAATCTTCACATTTTCTGGTAATCTTCCTGAGAATTGCTTCAGAGGAACAGACACAACCCATGTCATGGCTAGTAATATTTAGGAGTGAATTTGATAGTGGAATCATTTTCCTATAAGTACATTTACTTTAAAGTTAGGGACTATCCAACATTCAAACAGGCCAGGGGACGTTGAGTTAAGACTGCTAAATGTTTTGTTGGAATATAGTCAAACTCATTCATTTATTTATGTATTGGCCATGGCTACTTTCATTGAATAGCAATGAAGTAGTTGCAAAAATTACTCATGTGGTATGATAATTGCTTCGATTGCTGCAAAGTATATCATAAATTTAGTGACAAACTTGTATCTTTCTAGAATTTCAAGTGCCATGCTAGTAACAGTACATGTTTAATTTTGTCATCAGTGCATGTCCCTCACTACAAAACAGTAAGGGAGGAGTAGCACAGTGTAACGTTTCTTTTGCTATAAAATTAAAGGGCAGAGCATTACATATACTGTGATAGTACCATAGCTCTTAAAGCATAGACATTAACAGTCTAAGCACACATTCCAATATTCCTATTTCAAAGGAAGGCAACAATTTGAAATATTAGAATCTGCAAAATGGAATGGTTCAGCCTAACAATTTCTTTACAAAAATCAAAATATAAAAAGGAGACTAAAACAAAGGAAGTTTCTAAGTAG
Source organism: Phodopus roborovskii (assembly GCF_943737965.1). Taxonomy (NCBI): domain Eukaryota; kingdom Metazoa; phylum Chordata; class Mammalia; order Rodentia; family Cricetidae; genus Phodopus; species Phodopus roborovskii. Next base: position 22,897,808 of record NW_026126433.1, read on the forward strand.
CACATTCACCAGCAAACAAGGTCATTTTTAATGGTGATAAAATGAAATTAACTATGAGTGTAACCGCTGAAGAAATATAGCCAGAGACAATCAGTCTGTTGAGGATTACCAGCTCTTCAGTGAAAATAACCCAATAGCTGATGACTCTTGGGGCAATATGAATAGTCAGTTTTAAAGGACAACATATTCTCTAAATAGTCTTGCCTTTGACACTCTTGACAGATGCTACCAATGCTAAGCTGTTTGGGCTTATCTGTGAAATCAGTGCAAAGTTTCACAAATGTGAAGAATTGCTGTCTAAGAACAATCTGTACAGAACCAAAGTTGACGACAACAACAAAATTTTCTCAGTGAAGTGCGAGCAACACCAGCTCAAGTTGAATTTGCTAAGATTTGTCACAACTGATGAGGATAAAAAATATATGAAGTAAGAAAAGAATTAATGAAGTATTCAGAGCTTGAAGATGTGATGTTTAAACATTTGTGCTCTGTGACTATTACTTCTTCTTTGTGCAGAATGGCTGTGTGTTAATGATCCCCTAGTGTCAATACTGTGTTTCATTTGTTGTTACTGATATGAACATAATGAGTCCCATGACCACTTCTTAGAAGCAGTGTAAATTTTTATGTTCATTTAGTGAGTCCAGGGCTGACCCTGAAGTTTTTACTGAATGAAAAGAGTCATGCTCAGAAACTGTTATTAGATATTGAAGAGCTAGGGAAATTTGTTTTACTTCAAATGGTGCTTTCAATTTAAAATTACAACACAAGACATTAAATATGCAAATTAATATTGTAGTTGTATTTGGTTCTTTCAAGTAGTGAAAGGCTACTTAACACATTTCTCGGGCTGTGAAAAGTTCAAACCAGAAGTCAAACCTTTATTCACCCACAAATTTTTATCTTCTGAGCCTAAACAACCATTCTATCAATGTTTGATATAAATGTGTAAGTTTCTATATTCAGGATGTTCCATTTATCCTTGCAACAGAACCTTCCATATAGCTTTCAAGTAGAATTGATTAATTGCCTATTTGTAATGGCATGTTGAAAGCAAATAATAAAAGAATATACTCTGTAAAAATCATGTTAAAAATTAAGAGCTGTATTGAGCAGAACCTATCTATTGGAACACATTTTCAAAAGGACAACAGAAAAAACTCATTACCAATAACCAATAGTAACATATGAATGTCTGTCATCAACTGGATGACAGGGAAAAAATAGGCCTATTTAATAATTTTGGGCTTATCTTCCCAACTGCCCCCCACAAGAGATTTTTGTATTGCTTGAACTTGTGCAGACCCTGTGTATGCTGTCACAATTGCTCTAGAGTCACAAGTGCAACTGCTCTATTCTGTCCAGAAAACACTATTTCTGGAAGTTATCTACCACCTGTGGCTTTTACTATCTTCCCACCCTCTCTTTGGGGAAGATCTCTGAGTCTAATGGGGAGGAGTGTGACATATACATCTCACTTAGTGAAGATCACTCCACAGTTTGTATTTTCTGTATGCTGTCCTACTGAAGCTCACTCTACCGGTTGTCATCGGTTGTATACAGCTTCTATGAAAAGGGTTGAGAGATGTGTTGATCTATGGGTACAGCATGTTTTAATACTATGTCTACTTAGCATGGGCATGGGGTTGGATTCCATTGATTAGAGTAGGCCATATATCCAAACAGAAAGTGGTTGGTTACTCCCATGATGGTTGTGCCACTGTTGCACAATGGGTATATCTTGTCAGTTAATGTAACTGGCCAGGTTCACAACTGAGTGACAATGATAACTACACCTTCCAGCATCATAAAAGATAGCTAGTAGGGATAAAACTTCCAGGACAGTACCAGGTTGATCCATCCATGTTCTATGAATCAAGTATAAGGTGTCTTCAGCAATATAGGCTTACCATGAAATTTTGGAGCGTAACCAAGAGCCTATAAAGTTTAGGGTGGTAACCCATTGACCAACAATTCAAAAAGAAATAACCCATTTTTAGAAGTAGGATTTTTATTTGCTAGCATGTGGTGCTTAGCTAGGTATTGTCTTCTTATTGTAGGATAACTCCATTTAAACTCTTTTATGTATGCATAATCAAATTTAGAAAGCTACTACATTAGTGTGTTTCTATATGGATTTTCCCCATTCTTTTGCTTATTCAAATGCAATGTTCATGTTCTTTTCTATTGTTTTTCATCCTCGTGTGATGATATGAGCATGTAAGGAATGGGAACAGTCAATTTTAGGATGAATTATACTCCCAATTTAAAATCTGCATACACATTAATCACAGGTACTTAGAGTATAGCATTTGTAATTTTTCCATTTTGTGACAGTCACATTTTCACAAATTAAATAAAGTTATCCTAAGGCTACCCACTTGAAGGCATAAGGGATCTTGCTAGAAAGAAAGTGTATGGCTTCCCAAATTAGAATACTAAGAGCTTCTCAATACCACAATGCCTTTCAATCAGACTATCCCAGAAACCCTCTCTTCTGGATGCCCAAGGGCATTACACAGAGTGAACATGAGGATTTGAAGTGAATAAATCCAAGTCCCACAAAAATAGAAGTATTATTGAAGTTCCAAACTGTATTCATAACAGATCCTGGCAACAATACAACAGCCTGGGAAGGCATGGTGCTTGCTGTTTCAAAGTCTGGCTCTGGTAGGACAGCAATGGTGGTAATAATGCTTTTGTTTAACTTGGCATCTATATAGCTAATATTTCAGTGATGGTACTTATATAAAGGACATGTCTTGTCATGACTGATTTCCCCAGTAAGCTTCTGTTTTTACACATAAATGATCTAAAAATCTGCTTTAAATACTATTTCTTTGATTCCAAAAAGATATTAAAATTTGAAATAGACACCTTGTTTTAAAAGTCTGTTGTTAAATGCAGTTATTAAATATAAATCAAGCTAAACTTGAGCTAGGTGTGGTGGCATATGCCTGCAATCTCAACACTTAGTAATGAGAGGCAGGAGGATCACCATGAATTTCAGGCAAACTTGGCCTAAGAGTGAAACCCTGTAAGAAACAAAGAAAGAAGGAAGGAAGTGAGCTATATATGTGATATTGCAATGGTATTGCTAAATAGTCAATGATGAAAGACATGTATTGAACCCTCACTAACAGCCAGATAAAACTTCCCTCACATTTTATCCTCATAGTAACACTGTTATATGGACACTATTATTAATTTAAGAAAGCAGAAATTCTGAGAGGCAAGGAAATCCATATGATTTCACAAAGCTGGTAAATGACAGAGCTTGTGTTCAAACACAAGTTCATCTGCTTCTAAAGTCCACATTCTAATTAATTACTGAAACTGCTATTCAATAAAAGCATAACTTAAACCACATATGTAATTTTTAAATTTCTAAAGGCCACGTTGAAATTATATAAAGAAATTAAAGAAAAAAATTAAGAATACATTTTACTTAGTCCAACATATCCAAAATGTAAGTTAAGAATAAATCATAAAGTTATTAATTAGCTATCACATAAAAAGTTTTCACACCACCATTGATGCCTGGGATACATTTTATCTTTAGAGTATCTCTCAGGCTCACTAACCACACATGACTACGGGCTACTATAGTTTACTATCAGACCCTTAAATCATTTGGACATTATGTCTTTAGAGCTGTCTGTATTAGACATCTAAGTGGAGGTGTGCAAAGAAGAAGTCTGTTGTTATAAAATTTAGAATCCTTAACAATACATTTCTAACAAGTAAAACCTTATAATTAAGCAAATACCAAACTGTGATAAGTAATATTAATTCCCCATGGAGGGATACTCCCTTAACCTAGAGGCAGGAGGGAGGGCCTAGTCCCTACTCCAATGACTTGACAGATTTTGATGACCCCTCCTGGAAGGCATCACCCTACCTGTGGAGAGGGGGGACGGTGGAATGGGATGGGAGGGTGGGGGGTTTAGGAGGATGGGAAAGAGGGAGGCGGGAGGGAGGGGAACTGGGATCGTATGTAAAATAAAAAAAAAAAAACTAAAAAAAAAAAGAAAAAAGGAAAAAGAAAATGAATCAGTTCAAAATAATAAAACCTCAGTGACTGCTTTGGATTGGGAAGATCCTGATCAGAGGCTACTGAAGTTTATGAATCTCTCCTTGAGTGCTATACACTCTGTGAAAAGGATTACGATAGTGCAGTGAGTAGAGCCTTGTTAAGAACCACTAATATAGAGTTAGATTCTTTTCTACTGTGTAAGTTGTTGTGTCTGTGGCATAACATTCATGTGTGCAGTTAACAGCTCCCTCCTTTAAAAAAAAAAAATGACTCTGACAGTCACCTTAATTGGTGATTGAAATATTTAGTGAAAATGAGGCTTACATATTTTGGCACTTTAAATGAGAATGGCCCTGATAGGCTCAATATCTGATTGCTTGTTTCTCATTTTGGAGAGTTGTTTGGGAAGAATTGGGAGGTGTGGCCTTGTTAGAGGAGTTGTGTCAGGGAGAGTGGACTTTGAAGTTCAAAAGCCCATGTTATTCCCAGTTTGCCCTCTCTGCACTTATTGCTGAAGACACCTTATACTTGATTCATAGAACATGGATGGATCAACCTGGTGCTGACCTGGAAGTTTTATCCCTACTATCTTTTATGATGCTGGAAGGTGTAGTTATCAGTGTCACTCAGTTGCCATTATCTCTGCCCTCTCTGCCATTATCCCCTGCCTGCTGTCGCGCTCCCTGCTGTGATGGCTATGGACTCTGACCCTCTGTAACTATAAGGCCCAAATTAAATATTTTCTTTTATAAGATGCCTTGGTCACTGTTTTGTCACAGCATTGGAGAAGAAACTAAGACACATTATTTCCAGTAGAGACTCCATGGGAATAAATAGAACACCATATGCCATTAAAAGTATTACTGCATGGTCAGGATAAAAATCAAGATGGAATAAAAATATAGCAATAGAATTGCTGGCATACTAGTTGTTTTGGTGTGTTTCATACATTTATACACTTCTTAAAATTTTTTTAAAATTCTTCAAGGACATAGGCATTTTATTTATGCTTATAATAATCAATTAGGGAATGTCTTAGCATATCAAAACTACTACATAATCTGAATAGATCCACAATTAAGGATAAATTGCATTTAAAAACTGAATGCATTGCTATAGATTAAAACTTAAAGGTAAATTCCTTCTCTTTATTTGAGTAGCATTCCAAAGTATTCGATATGGAAGGAAAGGACAATAAATGTTAGAATAAACTTTAGTTTTCAGGTTATAATGATAACATCATGAGAAAAGTCGCACCTACCATAGACAGTCAGTTTTATATCCTTGGCTTGCTTGCCTGCCGCATTGGACACGGTACATTGATAGCGTCCCTTGTCATTTCTCCGCGCAGTCCTCAGATGTAAATTCTGTCCTCTGTCTGAAAGTTCAATGTTGGGATCTCCCAAAAATAAAGGCCTAGAAAAAAAATTATTTCATAGGTCCATTTTAATTTCCTCATGTTTCCTATGTTATTAATTACAAAAAATTACTTGTTGTGAGGTAAAAAAAAAATGAGCAAAATTTGTTATAAGAATACACTGTGACTAGTGCTGCATTTCAAAAGACTAAAAGTGTTAAGCCACATTACTGAAGGAACTGGGTAGCTACAGCTTTGAGATGAAAACCTTTCCCCCTTTACTCTTTAATCATTTAATAACATCATGAGGAACTAAGTGGAGTTGTCATTTGTTTCATTCATTCATCCATTGCTATTCTTCTTCATTTTGTAATTTTTGGGTCAATGCAAAATCTATACTATTAAGTGGAAAAGAATAATTAAGAGTTTGATAATGCCTCATAGGAACCTCAGAGTGAGGGTTTATAACAAAATGAGTGGCTATTACTTGCTACTGATGCTAACTATTCTAAAACGTATAACACATGTGAATGTTATATAATCATAAATATTTAAAGTATTTATTCCCAAAGAAGCTCATATACACTTTCTATGGTAGTCTGTTTCTATGATTCTCATCTGCTACCGTAAAATGCTCACTTGATGTCACTGGCAACAGTGTTGTTTTAATACTTGAAAAATATCACTTAGTAAGATTTATGATCTCCCAAGGATCATTACTTTAAAGTCCCTTCATCATTTTTCAGGAAAAAAGATTTAAAACCTGTAGTTATTTTTTTAAATTGAGAGCCACATAATGAATTATTGAATATGTTGCTATATTAACAAGCCAGCAGCCAGTCTACTCAGTAAATGAAGAAGACCTTAATTTCGTATTGGTATGACATTGTATATAAAGCTCTCAAAAGTTAAAAATACCATAGTTTAAGTGATTCTCAACTGTCCTAATGTTGTGACCCTTTGACACAGTTCCTCATGTTGTGGTGACCCCAACCATAAAATTACTTTTGCTGCTACTTACTAACTATAATTTTCTACTATTATGAATTATAATGTAAATATCTGTTTTCTGATGGTCTTAGGTGATACCTGTGAAAAGATCAGTCAAGTCCCCAAAGGGTCATGAACCCCAGTTTAAGAACCACTGGTTTAGTATGTATGGAGCTTTATTTAATTTTTTAAAAAAGTGAACACTTGGGTAAGCAGATTAAAAAAAAAAAGAGTGAACAAGATAATATGTTACTTAAATTTATGAGATGACATTTTATTCATTACTAATTATAAAGGTAACATAAAATTTAAACAAATAAGCCCAAGTGTTCATATTGGAAAATCATTCTTGATCTATTGTGACAAATGCAAATATTCTCTCTAGTTATTATGAACTTGATTTTTATCCATCTGTTTTCACTCATAAATGTATCCCTGCATTCCGCTGTGCTCTGCTATGGCAGCTGTGGAGTTACTTTGGTATGAATAACTCAGTCTTATGTGTTATCTGTCTCCTAACATCTGGCATTAGCCAGTTTTTACTCTTTTGCCACTGCAGTGTGGCAGAGAATATAAGCAAATGCACTTCCAGCTGGAGGTACGTGTCTCTGTCTCGTCTTGTAGAATGGAGATGTGACCCCTGTGAGAGCATCTCAGAATTACAATTTTAATATAGCGCATCAGATTGCCTCTACTATCGCTTTATATTCTCTCCAGTACTGTAACCCGACTTTCCATATCCAGTCAACCCTTGATATTGTCAAACCTCTATTTGTTAAAAATTACATATGAGAAACAAAATTATATTTTATTTATATTCATCAGATTTTGAGGATGAGAATATATTAACATTTATTGTATGATTATATTTTAATTGCTTATTTATACTAACTCATTTTTTTCTGTGTTGTCTATCTTGTTAATTTCTTGGAAGATTACCAGGTTTCCTATTTTCTACATGGCCAGTCTAAACTCTCTGCTCCTTAGTCCTTTTAGATACCTTCTCCTCAGACACACAGACCTGTGAGAAGTAACATCTCAAATCACTATATGTCACTATAGCCATATCACTGTGGGCAAAATTCTCGATGCTTCCACTCTGGGAAGTACAATTGCTCTCTGTGATTTCCACTTTATTCAGACAGAGAAATAGGCCTGTGTATCCATTGTATTGTCACAAGCACATTTCCCTTTTCAATAACTCAATCCCATGTAAAATCATAATCATCTCTTTATTGAAATCTGTCTTTTTTTCAAACTTTTAAATATTTGTTGATAGGATGTTGGTGCACAAAAATAAGAAATTAATCTGTTCCTATAATAAATCCCCAAATTTAGAGAGGGCTTTGTTATTTGGGAAATGAAAGATATTACAAGATTTTAAAAGCAACATTATTTCTCCTTCATGGTCATTTAATCATGTTGTAATTTTAAGGTGATTAAAAGGGAGGGAAGCTTTACACAGTGGCATATCTGTCTGATATAAATTACACTCTCAAACAAATACAGAGAAGATACTTACTTGCCATCCTTGAACCAGTGAATAGCAGGGAAGGGAGTGCCTCTGGCATGGCATTGCAGGGTGATGTTGTGGTTAAGAGCAACTGAGACTTCATTGGGGAAGCTGGCACCTATTATGCTAGGTGGAACTTGGACAAAGACATTTTATCATAAAATACATGATTTAGCACAAAGATCTTGGGAAGAAGCAGGCAATTAGTGGCTAACAAAGTATTTCAACAATAGATTAAGGTCATAAATAAAATGTTAGCAGAAAAATTACCTACAAGCATAATGATAGGACTGAAGTCATTTTGAGGCACAGTCAACTCATTTGCAGAACTCATGAAATGTAATTGAACAGCCAAGTTCACAAGATTCAATGCATTATTGATTTACATTTCAGACAATGAATGACATGGACAACATCAATGTCATGTGGTTCAAATTCTGAGTACTGTGTCACGTCTACCTTCGTCTTTTTTGAAGGATGCCCATACAAAACTTAGTATGAGTATGATATACAATATGAAACAGAACATATTCATTATTATCCTTGGGATTATACAAATGAAAGTGTTTGTGTATATTTTCCTCACCATCTAACTCTCTCTTTTGTATCATGTTAAGTGGTCTGGTATTCGTCTTCAGAAATTATTAGACAGTACAGGGTTTCAATGGAGAAGAGGTATGATGTAACAAGATATTTATATCTTGCTGAGTGGAGAATGGATGAGATAGAAGATGAGTGGGTGCAGAAAGGAAGTTGAAGGGTTATTATAAATGAAAGCACGCCTTCACTATGGAATGGAAAGAAGTAGATTATTAGGAAGTAGGCATAAAGAATATGGGTAAATATCAAGAACTCTGGAGAAAGCCAGGGAAGGGTATAGATGCATGTCACTCAGAGACCCCAACAGTTACTGAAGAAAATAGTCATTGCAATCTTTCCATTTGATACAGCACCAAGATATTCAATAACATGTGAAGAAGACATTCAACCCAACAAGCTAAGGAAATGTGAGCATCATAGCACACATCTATAACCCCAGTGCTTGGGAGGCTTGGACATGAAGATTTTGAGAGTGAAGCTAGTCTGGGATATTAGTGAGATTTTCTTAAAATAAGTAGATGAAAAGATAGAAAGGGAAAGACTAGATATTTTCCCCTAGCACTCAAGGAATTCCAAGCTAGAACTGAGCATTTGGGAATCAGCTGCACACAGATGGATTTCATGGAGGGAATGAAATGTCTTAGTGATCACTAAGACTAGTGATAAGAAAAACTGCTGAGAATTTTTAAATGCCCTATGGTTAAATACAAACATAACTGTAGGAAAGAGACACATATTGTAGTTCAGGTTTTGGGGAGAGTAAGGAAACTGATGTGTTTTGATAATTGTTGAGTGCTCATTTCTATGAACACACTTCTGGGCTTCATTTTAACTACAAACACCAATTATATAGCTATCTCAATGACAAAATATTGAAAAAAGAAAGTCATTTACCACGAACTGAACTTGTAATGTCAAATATAACTTTACTAAATAAAAATTAAAATGATGAAAGCCATTAAAATTACTTGTATCATAATCTAGCATAGTTGGCTACCCACTTTCAGAATTCCTTTTCTGCCTTTTCTTCCCTTTCTCTTAGACATCACTTCCCTAACACCTAGGTTTTACTTAGCTCCTATAACTAATCAGATTACAGTGGAAATGGATGCATGGCCTTTTCCAGTTCAAGCATCCTTTTATCTTCAGGAGATGTACACATCATAATCACACTGCACTTCTCAGTGTAGCTACTGCCTAGAGAAGTATCTTTTACCATACACTGTACCACTTTTAAGTTGATGACACCTTTGAGTGTAGGACTCAAAGCCATCTTTATATTACAAATAATTAAAATTAAAACAACATACTAAATGAGTGTTCTAAATGGTATATTTCTCCTATCAATTTATTTTTTAATCTCTCTCTTTTGCCATGCAGTAAGGAAATGTCTCTAACCTGTAGGTTTGTTTTAGAAAGAGGTTTTCCTTACCCAGTACATCGACACTAAAGTACTTCTGAGAGGTTCCTGCAATATTAACTGCTTTACAGGAATATCTTCCCGCATCCTCTCCAGATACTTTAAAGAGTTTCAGTGTCTTTCCATTGTTCAGGATCTGAACAGTACTGCTTTCTGTCACCTGCATGAGACAAACTACTGTCATTTCCAAATCTAATAAAACTCCACAATTAGAAAAGAAGAGCAATGTTTGTTACTATTGAGAAGAAATTAACACCTGCACAATTTATTTCAAGTACAGAGGCAGGGAACTGTGCATACTGTGCATGGCTGTCTCCATTTACCTGGGTATCATCTTTATACCACATAATGACAGGTGATGGAGTTCCTTCTACTTCACAGTAGAGACTGGCCAGGTGGTTTACCAACACAGACACATTTGTCACATGTTCCTTATCTTTAATTACTGGTGGAACTGCAAAAGAGAGGAGTGTTGACTAGATAATCTTGCAGTCAACAGTAGCTTACAAGTTTCTCCACAAATCCCTTTAGGAACTTCAAACACAAATGATGGCAGAAAGCTAGTCATATGAAAGCAATGCTTTCTTATAAAATGAAATGTGTCAGCTAACACATTTATACATAAAATTCCCTATGTAATCTCTTACTTTATGTCAGGATTTTAAGTTAAGGGTGAAATTTAGGATGGTTCTGAGAAAGAACATTTCACATATTGAAATAAGTATTCACCATTTGGCTGGTGGAAGTGAATGTCACACAGTGTCTATGAAAGCCATAGTCAACAAAATCTAAAAATCACATACCCTTATGAAATGATACAGGTACAACATTTTCGTTGAAAGTTTAAATAACTATAAATATCTGGTAACAGTCTGAATACCTATCATCAGTTTGTATTAATGTTCAATGCATCGTATGAACCCATCTAATGAGATCTTATAGCTAACAGTTAAGGACCTAGAATAAACCACAAGACAGATTGTTCAATGAAATATCCCAGATATAGAAAGTGGTATAATATTCTATCATATATGCTCTTTACATAAGGTTTTTACATTTATTTGTGCCTTAAGACAATCTCTGGAAGTCATATAATGTAGTGTATGTGAAACTGGTGACTTTGCCATGTAGAACTTATCCAAATGACTTACTAGGGTAAGCAGGCTTTCATGCTCTATCTTTATCTCCTGTTTAAATTTTGAGAGATTTAAAGTCTCAACCAGAAACCGAGTGAAATTCTGAACAATAAATAAATGAGAAGCAATTTCCTATCTTCTGTTTGATATTAATATATCCACAGTATTAAGAATATGTTGATTAATGACTTAAATATGCAAAAATTAGAAACAGCAATATTTTTAGCTATTTGAGTTTAATGTTTTCCTCTATATTTACCATGAACTTTGAGGTTGTATTTCCTTTCTGTGGTCCCAGCTTCGTTGATGGCCACACAGATGTACTCGCCATTATTATGTGGCGTAAGAGAAGCAATTACTAACAGTGTGCCATTATCCAAGATAGAAACACCAGGTTCTTGGCCTGTCAGCTCTCTACCATTGTGTAGCCACTTGATGGTTGGTTTAGGAGTACCTAAATTGAAAATTAAATCATTTTTTAACAAAATTTTAAAAATTAAAGAAAAAATCAAATACATCAAGAACAGATAAACTTCCTGTGTATCTTGAGGCACTGTGCCTCTTTCAAGATAAAAAGGAAGAGAGTACAGTTAATGGTAGTTAGTTAATGCCTCTAATTCCTGCTTGGTCTTCAGAACTGTGGTTTCTTGTTTATCAAAGTTCTTTTAATCAGAAAACAAAGAGTATAAGCAAAAATTTTTTTCCTGGTACATTCACTACAGTGACCAGAAGTGAAAAATGTGTGTTGGTCAAATTAACAAGATATAGAGGGAGACTGGGAGTGAAGTAAAGGCAACGCAAAGATGTGGTATTGTTACAGGAATATGCCAGAAATCTGCCCAACCAAGTAGAGTGTAAAAGGAATGTGTTGAAAGTGTGGCCTGTAGTTGTTTTGGAAAAGGCTCTATTTAGCAAGCCCACAGAGCTTCAATTGCCTACATATACTTTACAATTTCTTGACTATTCATCAAAAGACAACAGCACAATTCCTTAAAAGAAGTAGATAATACAATGAGAAAAAATACTTTCCTGGATTTATTTACAAAAGCAAAGTAAATGGAAATAACATACTTATGGATCAAAATAAGTATATAATAAAGCCTGAGGGGATATTACAAACAGAAAAACAGTGACCGTGCTGCAAATATAAACACCTTGAAACTTGATTAATTCCTATACTGAAGGAAAGCACTTTAAACAAAATAGGATTCCATAAGTTGTTGTTAGCAATCAATAGTAAGGGAATAAAAATATTAAAATAGCATATACAATTCAAGGCCAAAATGATGGTGGAATATATGTAATGTACTGGTGAAGTTAAACCCAATATTAATTAATGTTTTATAAAAGTGATTATAAGGCATATTTATAAGGTGAAAAATGAAAAAAATAAGTCTATTTAATCTCGATCATGATAAGATTTTGACTAATGTGGAAAAGAAAGTAAAACTGATAATCTCCAGCTATCTGTCCATGTTCAGAGGGAAAACTAGAGTTTCTAATCATTTCCTTTTATCCCACTTTTTCCTTTGTGGAAATCAGTCAGATTTTTCAAGTGACATTTATTGAAGTAACACATAAGAAGTAAATGAACAAACAAACAAAGGAAATGAGCATTGTCTTTACCTATAAGTAGTAAAATAACTATTACCAAGATGAAATCCATAGCAAAGTCAATAAAGAGTGAGCCATTGAAATGGCTCAATGGCTAAAAGCCCTTGATCTGAATAGATATGGAAGGATAGACCTGACTCCCCAAAGTTACACACACACACACACACACACACACACATAAGACAAGAAAAAAATCCTCTAGCTACATTTGAATGCACCCAAGAACACCATTTCAGAATAAAATGAGGACCTAAGAAAAGAGGATTCCTTTGTGGAAATGTGAAGTAAGGGATCCAAGCAGACTGTAAATGACTATGCCACAGGTAGGGCCAAGGGGCAGCAGGCAGTACTGGACCTACATGGACTCATGCTATTCTGAAGATGTCCCTTCTGCAGGTCATGCCTCTCTAGTTCTCAATGGCTCTGAGAACTGTTACTGATAAGTTTTCAGATGTCTGAAAAATCTGTTATCTTTCTTCAAATACTGGAGATAGCTATGGATGAAAGAGCAGATCGGTTGCTACTGAACACAGGCATCTCAGAAGAACCTAACTGCTGCCACCTCCAGGGACAACTAAGAAGAGATACTCATGGGGACAGTGATACCAACAGCTGCCTGGAGCCTCCCTGCCCAGGTCAGGAGTCTATACAAAGAACCCTGCCTGGACCTTGCCAGAACTACAAGGCAAGTTTGAGTTGTTGTAGATGGATGCCTGTGTGAGAGATTGTCTTTAATGTGTGCTTAGCACCCAGAGCAAGAGGGCAGAGACAAAGGCCCTCTCTCATGCTCCTGTGGAGAGATACTGGACCAGCTCCTGGCAGAAAATGTGATAGTATTTTTAAAAGGGTTTTAAAAAGCCACTGAGATACATGTTATATGCAACCTAGTCCCAGAATTACCAGTGCAAGTAGACCTAGGAAGGAAAAAAAAAAGGAGGGGGAGAGGGGGTTTTAAAATAAAAGTTCCTCTGATGGGATAACCCTGATTTATACCCCTTACTAACTGACATTAATATGGAATATTGCACAAGGCAGTGGTGGTGCATGCCTTTAATCCCAGCACCAGGGAGGCAGAGGCAGGTGGATCTCTGTGAGTTCAAGGCCAGCCTGGTCTACAGCTTGGGATATTACAGAAACCCTGTCTCAAAAAGAGAACAAAACAAAAAAAAAAAAAAAAAAAAAAAAAAAAAACAAAAGCAAAAAAGACAATAGGGAATATTGTGAACAGATCAAATGCAACATTTAAATAAAATATTACCAGAAAGAATGACATAAAAAATAATTTTAAAAAAAGACTTGAGAAATCTTGAAAAAAAAAAACTACATTAAGCAAGCTTTTACTGAAAGAAATAAAACACAAATGATGGGAAAATACCATACCAATTCAAAGACTTGTTTGAAAGAGGAGAGTTTCTGTTGTGTTCAGATCTTATAGCCAAGGATTGGCAGGCAGAATTTTAGAAACTTCAGATGGAAATTTAGAAATGTAGCCATATTGCATAAATACTACCTGCCGCACACACCCGTACCCATGGGTGTTACACACCTTTTGCAGGGCATGGAAATGTGATGCGCTCATTAGCCAGTCTTTCTTGGAATGGGGTGTTAAAAGGAGGTTGCAGGTCTTCCACAGTAGGTGGTTCTAGGACAAAAACAAATACATTGCCCGTGGCTTTCCTTGAACACTTTCCCATTCCAGTTCCCTTATCCTTTGGTTCAGATGATACGGTCATCTATTAATTTTCTGCATGTCTCTTGTCTCCCAACAGGCACCTATGTCTGCTGTTCAGTCATGTAACACCATGCATGTTCCCATATCTGTAGCTTGCTATCCTGACATTTCCACTCAAATCTTCATGCTCTTACCCATTTTATATGTTTCTTATAGGTATACTGTTAATGAGTACAGTCCCATTTGGATTAATGTTCTATATAGTCTCTGTGTAGACTATGTAATTCTGTACCTTTGAGATTTGCAAGAATATTAGAAATGTCTTTCTACTTTGGCTTCAAATATAGACCCTTAATAAGGTTTTTTTTTAAATTAATGTTTTACATTCCAATCCCAGTTCCCCCTCCCTATTCTACTTAACAAGGTTTATTGAGTACATAAATGATCTAGAGGAGTTCCCCACTAGCATCCTAGACACTCACTCCCCAGCAATTATGAGGTCCCACTCACTAAGTTCTATTTGTTGCATTGATTTCTATACCCACTCATCTTTACTTCTTGTCTTTGGATGGCATTCTCTCTGGCAGTGTGAGACAGAAAACTTCTAGAGACTGGTTTCGGCCATCAGGAAGACCTCAGCCTAAATACTCCTTTAGAGAATAGCAGAATTCCTCCATGGCAACCCAAGCCAAAGTAGTCAATTGCCAGAACAGTAACCCTATTTTAATTTACCAACTTGGCTTTTCCTTATCTATGAACCTTGTCTCTTTCTTTGCTTGTTTCTTGTCTTCTCACACTAGAACAGCTCAAGAAAGCAGGGGCTTTTTGTCACTACTTCATCACTATGGCCTAGAACATGACAGACACTTGGCCCAACCTCAATAACAAACCTCACAATAAAGCCAAGAACAATAGAGGAGAGTGAGCCATGACCTCTCAGGGATCAGCTGAGGTGAGGTATGAGGTGAATTGCTACTCCAACCAGCTCCAGCTGCAATTTCTCCCAACCCAGAAATGCTGGGTGGCCTATTACATAGGACCACTCCCATTACATACACCAGTGACTTTAGCTTCAAAAGTAAACATAAAAATTTCATTTGGCATTAGCAGCAGTATGATTTTCTTATTTCTGGATAATTCTCCCTTCAAAGCTAAAATTATATGTAGCAAACTTCCTGAAGAGCTCCATGATTGAACATGGTCTTGTTTAACTTCTCATTCTTATTCTGCCAGATATGCATGTCTTATGTCAAAACCCACCTTGGACATGTAGTGTCACCTCTGCTTCATCACGGCCAGCTATGTTCGTGGCAACGCATGTGTATACTCCTGCATCTGATATCACAGCCTGCTCCATGCTCAGAGTTCCATCTGTCTTGCTAGACTGCTGCGCTCCATCAACTAGCATGGGCCTTCCACTTTTAACCCAGGTGATCATGGGAGGTGGTGACCCATGGGCATTGCATGTGATGTCTACTCTCTGGCCAACTTGGACTTTTATGTGTCTACTTCCATGCTGTATTTTTGGAGGAACTGGAAATCACAACTGAGCATTAATCATCAAATATTTATAAATTTCTATGTTTTTTTGACTCTGAATAAGAACACCTTACCAAGAAGTCACACAAAAAAGAATAGAATAACCACTTATTAGCTATGGGATGTAGGGTGTGCCAAAAAGTCTCTTGAGGCCCATTGCTTTAACAATCCAGGCAAAATAAACTGTACAGGCACAGTACCAATGTACTGCAAGAATTATAAGAAATGATAAATACAATACTTCTAATCCCAAACTTAGTGAATAGTAAGCATTTAACAATAATGAGTTTCCTTTAGTTTATCAGTAATATAAAGCTAAAAGACCTTTCAGGAACTTTTATAATATCAGAGCAAAACAGAATTCCCTCTCTGTAGTCAGTTTTTATGCCCTTTATGGAAGGCAGGCACTTAAGAAAATGCTCTTAAAGTTTTTTTCCTAATTTCAGAGACAGAAATTACACACAGCCTGTATTTAGACAATTTACTGATGCACCTTCATCAGAACACTGTGTACTGTAGTCAGGAGTCTAGTTAGGATTCATGAGATATAGGTCTATAAAAAGGGCCATTCTCTTTACCTTGATGAGTATTTTCTCAGTGTTGTCAATCACAAATCTTCTAAGTTTGAAAGCATCATTACCATCACTTTGTGAAAAGAGAGAGAGAGAGAGAGAGAGAGAGAGAGAGAGAGAGAGAGAGAGAGAACACTAAAGATAAGAGAGGCTAAGTAATAGGCAGGCCTAGTGCTGGAAAGTTGGTAAATGATGGGACCCTCTTCTGATGTCAAAACTCCCATTCAATGGGATGCCATTGTCATGGTTGTATAGAAATGAAGATGAATTAATACCATTTTGACAATTTCCTTTGCTATTTAGATATCTGATATTTATGCAGTGCCTGCCATAGAGATAGACAACAGCACCAAAGGGAAGAATAATTGGTGGAGTGTGGTAAATTAAAAGGCTTCAGTTAGAGGACTGTGAAGACCTTGAATAACAACAGAAAGAAGCATTTTCCCAGTTACTGGGTTCTTTATATGTCAAATGTGACTATTTAAAAAATTCTGTGTTCTGTGAGAACACAGCTCTTAACATTTTAATCACATTTCCCCCACTACATATCAAAAACAATAGAGATAAGTAGCCAGACAGCTAGAAAAAAACTGAGATCCAAAAAAATGTATTTAATTCAGTTGAAAATGGAAAAGGGGGAATTATTTTTTGATAAGTAACAAACCCTTCAATGGAAATAGAAGAAAACCACATTCTTATAGTTCACAACTCTTTAGTTATTCTACATACAACATAAATGTTCACCATCACACAGGCTTCATTGTAGGCCAGTAGACAAAGCCACCCCTGTGACCTTTCAATACTCACCATGGACACTTAATTTAACAGACTGAGTCACATTCCCAGCAATATTTGTGGCAACACAAAGATACATCCCACTGTCTGAAATGCGAGTCTCCATGATCTTCATTGAGCCAGAAGGGAGGAACGTGTGTCTAAAAGGGAAACCCACACATCAGAGCATAGAACACAAGAATGCAACACCCGCCCCCTCACAGTCACTTGTCAGTGTGAAATGACTGTGCTGCAAGCAACTCTTGAAATAGCCCTCTCCACTGTAACATGTATCTGAGCTATAAAAACAAAATGTCATAATTATCTTTTGTATACTGTACGACGCTTTTATAAACAGAAAATCTGTTTTCTTTTGCCTTTAAATCTAATATAATTGTCAAAAGTCACCGAACAACTGCCCATCTCTGAGCTTCAATAGGTTTCAGCTACACATAGCAAAGGCTTATTTTGAGTATTTTTCAGTTTTTTTTATTAGGATATGTTACTCTAGTGAATTTTGTTATATGTTCACATGTGTCTATAAAGTATTTTGATTGTATTTACTGCCATTGAAATGTTCTTATGTCTCACAGACTTTCACTGATGTCCTATACATTCACAACTAGTGATCCTTCTATCTTCATGTTGTGTGTGTGTTGTGTGTGTGTGTGTGAGTGTACCTGAACCCATGTCTGTGACTCAGTGAGTTTAACTAAGGTTACTCACAGGAGCATGGATGTTAGGTTTTTTGGTTTTTTGTTTTTAACAGAGGCAGCATGTATGTGTGAGTGTGTGTAACTCTATGAATTAAACTAGGGTTACTCACAGGAGAACGGGTATAAGGTTTTTCACAGAGGCATTAGGCAACTTACCCATGACTTCATGACAGAATTATTATTGTTACTGTTTTCAATGCTTCACAAGTAATTAATTCAGTGTGTTCCAGTAAAGGCAAGCAAAAAGTATATATTTTCAAACATATCTTTAATATCTCTCTTGTTAAATAATTATGTACTAGGTGTTATTAAGTATTATTAAAGTCCTTTTGAGGGATTGCCAGGGTCACATAGACTTACATAATATCAAGAGCTATGTTAAACCATAATTAAGAATAGAGACATCCAAAATGACATATGCATGCATGAGAACAAATGTTGTATTCAGTATTAGAGGAAATATTGAGAGACATGCAGGAAGGGGCTGAGAATATAGTTCAGTGTTAGAATGTTTCTCTAGAATGTATGAAGTCCTTGATTCAAGCCCAGAAAACAAACAAATGCTCACCATAAAGTAAGGATTAACTATTCAAAATGATCTTGAGTAATTGAGTTTCCAGATTCAGAGAAATAAACAAAACTACAGTACTGCTTAATGGCAAACACAATATAAATATTTGGATGGAGTCGAGTCTAAAACATGAAAAATAAAACTTTTAAAAAGGTGTGAAATATTTAATATTTTGAATATGATCTCAAAAAAGATGCAAGAAATACCAGTCTCCAGAGAATAGGTCAATTCTTGGCGCTCTCTGGAAATATTGAAAACTTATCCTCAAACAAACACACCATTCTTAAATAAACTTAAAACCATAGTAACTGACTGAGAGAGGCAGATGACAGTTTATACGACAGACAAAAGTTTGTTATCAAAAGCAAACATCAAATTCTGCACACATTAAAAAAAAAGGAGGTCACCATAAAACTGTGAAGCCATCACCAAGAAACAATTCAGACAGCATGAGTGACCAACTCATGGGTACACACATCCCACACTCACTTGAAGTCAGTCCCATGAAAATGAAAACCACTCAAACATCCCACTTCACACCCACAGAATAACAGAAACATTTAAACAGTCAAAGCTTCAAAGCCCGGCCCACTGCATCCTGTTAGGGCAGTGGGGTCTCAGCCTGTGGGTTGTGATCACTAGGGTCACATATCAGATACCCTGCATATCAGGTATTTACATTACAATTCATAACAGTAGTAACAATAGAGTTATGAAATAGCAAAGAAATAATTTTAGGGTTGAGGGTCACCACAACAAGAGGAACTGTATCAAAGGGTCATAGAATTAGGAAGGGTGAGAACCATAGTGTTTGTGGAAGAAAAATGAGAACATCCCCTCAAGAGAGCAACTGGGCTGTAGAGAGGGAGGAGTGATGAGCAAAGGGGAGAAACCCACAGAGACAGCTGACCTGAATAAGGGGAGGGGGGCTAATGGACCTCAGACTGGTGGCTGGGAAATCAGAATAGGACCGACCTAGACCCTCTGAAAGTGGGTCTCAGTTAGGAGGCCTGGGCAGTCTATGGGACCTCTGACAGTGGAACCAGGATGTATCCCTGGTGCACAAACAGATTCCGGGAGCCCATTCCCCATGGAGGGATACTCTCTTAGCCTAGAGACATGGGGGCGGGCCTAGGCCCTACCCCAAATAACTTGACAGACTTTGATGATCCCTCACAGAAGGCTTCACCCTCCCTGGAGAGTGGATGGCAGATGGGTTGGGGAGGGTCTGTAGGGGCATGGGAGGATGGGAGGGAGAGGGAACTGGGATCTATATGTAAAATAATAAAAAGATATTAAATAATAATAATAAATTATAAAAACAGAGAGAAAACCACTGGGCAATGCTTACAAGACTGGATGGAGGAATTCATTCTGACAAAACAGCATAGTTCTACATTACAGGTTCTAAAACACTCATGCTTATGCACACAAACAGACATATTACAAGTCATATTACAAGGTTTTCACTGAAAGACTTGTGAAAAGAAAGCAATCCACAAGAAACAATAAGCAGGCAACAGCATCTCCAAGGTGGCTAATTGTTAAATAAAAGATAGAATGATGTAGACTAGTTAAATTGAATATACTGACTCTATGTGTGTAAAAATGAATGCATGTAATGCAATAAGGCAAGAAATAAAGTGGTAATAAATACATTATATGTCAAAACTGCAAATTAAAAGCAGACAATAAAAACAAAATTGGAACCTTAAAAGCAGTTTTCTGGGCTACTCAAAGATGAAAGTTTGCACAGAGGAGGAAGAAAAGGAATCCTGACCAGAGAAGGATGCAATGAAATTGCTTTATAAGTAACATTTTGTATTTTATGTTATAATTTTCAGTAAAAACTCTTTCAACTAAAGAGTTGAATTATACAAAAGTTGTTCCAGTTATTTTATATCATAAGCAGACAAAAAGTACATTCTTACAAATTCATTGTTCACAATTATATGCCAACAAGCCTAACAAACGATAGTGAGCAGCTATCATTGAGTATTGGAACTATTTATTTTTATTTTATGTGAGTGTTTGAATGTGTGTGTGTACACCTACAGAGGTCTGAAGTTTGCAACAGATCCCCTGAAACTACAGTTACAGATGATTGTGAGCTACCATGAGAGTTATGGTAATTAAACCTGGGTCCCTGAATCATCTCTCCAGGCCATTAGCTCATAGAATTCTCTCAGGTAAATAGCATCCCACTGCACAAATAAAAGACATGAAATTCAAAAGTGTCGCCTAGGGGAAAAAAAAATGTCAAACACTTAGGTAACCCTTACACGACAAAGATAAATTTAAACTAGAATCTGGATGGCAACAATGGTTGTGTCTTAAAGCCCTGGCTGTGACACTTAGTCTACAAATTACATCATCTCAATGGACCTTATTTATGGATGAGTTTAATCAAAAAGATTTACAAAACCAGTCAAGCCCTGTATATAACAGTGCCTGTTGTGTTTTACTGCCTCTGGGAGTAACAGAATTCTGTGTGCTGCACACAGGCAGGGCTGAGAGAAACCCACACACAAATCTGCTCCATTTCAATAACTACCTAGTAAAATGCACCAGTGGGAACTGTGGCAAAGCTGTCTTAGCATTTACAACCTTGGAAAATGATGTGTTAGGTATACATAACTCAGATGTGCATATGGATTAGCTCAGCTGTTATATTTTGATACATTTGCAAGCCTTAGTGGGAATCACCCCAGAAGCTCCCTTCTCCCTGTGTTGCTCTTCTGCCCAGAACTCTTACCTTGGAGAAAACGGAGAGATGAGTTGGCTGTCTTTGGCCCAGGTAATAATGGGTGGGGGTAAGCTCTTAGCTTCACAGGGAAGTGTCACCTCTTCCCCAGCCAGGACAGAGATCTCCACAGGCTTATCCTGGGACAGTCCTCTTTGATCCCCAAACACTCGGGGTCTTACTAAAATAAAAATAAACACAGGATGAGGAAGGAAAAGTGATGCATTGAAAACAAAGTACTTTCATTTACATTACGGTTCTAATGCTCTTTAAGTAGTTTATAAAAAGATCTTGAGTCCCAAGATTTGGGGTGTACCCAAAGCGTCCTATTTCTACAATTACAGAGAGTTAAAGGGAAATGAGGAGTGAGCTTCATTAATCTTTTTCAGCACACCATGGAGTGGTCAGCTGAGATGGACTCAGGTCTGCGTACTCCCTGGAGCAGAAGGCTGCTACCTAAGATACGGCTGTGGCTTAGCTTCACATAGTTTTCAACTAACTTCTATCCCTGCAAAAAGTTGGACATGGTAAGCATACTTCTTGGGAAAATAGCATAGAAGTGTTCCAAAAGGTTATACAATTACTTGCCTGCAAATCAGAATCTAAGCTGAGGTGGTTTGGGCTGGCAGTGAAAGTAAAAAATGTATCTTTGTTTATACAATGTCAGCTTAGGGGAGACTTTCACTTTGACAGCACCTTTGGGTTCCTTGCTATGGAAGAAATGAGAAGATCTGGCATGCATAGGCTACTTCAAAGGGAAACCTCCCTTGGGTGGCTCTCACCATAGACAGTCAGCTGCACTTTCCTTTTGGCATAGCCAGCCGCATTGGTGGCTGTACAGATGTACTCCCCACTCTCCTCACTTCCTGGTGACACCACATACAGACTCCCATCAGCCCCTGCAGAGAACTTGGCATTGCCAGTTGAAATCAGCTCTCCTTTCTATAAACAAACCAAAGCATAAATGTTTGTTATTTTTTAAAGGTAATAAAGGCCTAATAAGAAGGAAATTGTTTATAAGAGAAATTAGATAAACAAATGCACTAAAAATGGTATTCCTCCATTCCTCCTGTACCGTACAACTTATCTAAGGGACAACAATAACATAAACATAGCAGAGATGAATGGCACCACCAAAGCCATTACTGTGTACACTAGCAAGACAATCTTGTATCTTCTTAAATGAATTAAGTGTTTTAACACTCACATAGTCTTATAAACAGAAACTGCTGAACCTTACAGATTGCAATTCAGAGTCCTACTGCTCAGAGATAGGTAGAGAAACTTTCTCCAAATCACTAGGTAAGTCAAGAAGTGAGCTTGCCTAGAACCCCAATAGTTAGGCTTTGAGTGCAAATTCTTATCTTATCTTAGCTATATAGCATGAAGGCCACTTGGGAACACTCTTTTTTGCATTTTCCTTAGAGTGGCACATTTCTGCAAGATGGCAGATGCTGTAAACTTTGAGGCACAGATTCACTATTGTAATTTTGTATCCAGATTGTAGAAATGGCATATAGATGTTAGCATCAACTACTCCATCTTTCATCGATTTTTAGATGACAAAAATCAGATGAAATGACAAATGGTTTGGCAGTTCTCATTATATTAATTGTTCATTCTATTATTCTGCCATGATTTTATAGTACATTTTATCTGTAGGATTCAAGTTAATCTGTTGGAAATATATCACCTTTGTGACCACTTACAGAAGGAATGGACTTTCTTTGTAAATTGGGAATTCTTCAGTGTTAGAATACTAACAAAAGCTCAACCACCTAACAGGAATGTAGAGGAGAATACATGAATTTTTAGAGGTATCTTACACTCTTTGTTCATACATGGAATCCATGCAACAATGCCACTGGGAAGGGACCTTACTATGTATTTGATGCAGTTACCTACTAGATGTTTGAAGCACATCAACAAAACAACAAACAATACTGTACAAAGGGCTGTTCTGAACACTTTACATGTGTAGCAGAGCTCTCCTGATCACCTTCCCTTGGTCCTCTTGATTTCATAACAGCTGGAGTGGGCAGCTCCACAAAATTCCACAGGCTGTGTTTCTCACAGTCTCTACCTTTCATAGGCAGGACAGCCAAACATGCAGAGGCATTAGTACCTTTCAGAGGCAAGTGTCCCATCATAGGGTAGGAAGGTATCCTCCTGAGATGCATCCATGTGATTACTTGGAGGATATCCAACATGTGGAAACTTGTCATGTCAGCCACAGAGGAAGACATTTCAGTAAAGGACTGATTTAACTTCCTGCCCTCTTGTGTCTTACTCCCTCACTGTCCTTCTGAAGACTCCAATGATAACTGCAAGTCATCCCGAACACTATTTCAGGGAATGCCACTAGACCTATAATTTACCTTTGACCAGGTGATAGATGGCTTGGGAATTCCACTTGCTCTGCATGGTAAAGTTACTGGAATACCTTCAATTGTGCTGAGTATCTGCTGGCCATGCTGAATGGTTGGCAGAACTGGAGACAGAAGGAAGGTTGGCAT
Organism: Phodopus roborovskii; assembly: GCF_943737965.1. Classification (NCBI taxonomy): domain Eukaryota; kingdom Metazoa; phylum Chordata; class Mammalia; order Rodentia; family Cricetidae; genus Phodopus; species Phodopus roborovskii. The sequence goes on from NW_026126433.1 coordinate 22,921,577, forward strand.
CTGAGTATCTTTTCTCCCATTTAGTATCATATACTTAAAATAGAACATTTTCAATATATTCTTAATGTTTATAAAAAAAAGCAATTTAACATAATCTTAGTAAGGGAATACATGGCAAAAAATACAATAAGTACAATCTGCACATATCTAACAAAAGCTTAAAATCAAGTGTTAAGTGGTGACCTCTCTAGAGAAAACATAAAAGGACTGAATAATATCAATTATTTCCTGAAAATTCAAGATTGATTATAGTCTAATGGTTATACATATTTCTTAGGAACACCTCATTGGTTACTGGTCACTATCTGTAGAGCTTCAGTGACCTGATGTAAGCCCACCTCCAAGTAAATGAGCTGCTTAATCACCATTTATCAAACACACCTGATATCCACAAGGGCCCCTCAGGGCTTTACTAAATTGAACTGATAAAAACTGTAGTTTCTTAAAAGGAATTTAGTAGAACTACAGATATGTTGGGCATTTACCTTTAAAATAATAAGAAAAAGAACTAGGCAACATTTTCCAGTTAAGAATGGTATGTCTTTGTCTTGAGGAAGCGAGAGAGAACGTAGTAGGGCATGAGCAGCCATGAAAGGAAAGGGGAACCAAGCACCTGCCCTGTTTCCTTTGTTCTTAGAACCAACAGGCACTGAAATGACCATCACACTGTATCCTCAAAACAACTTTGATGAAAGCTTCCATCTATGAACATTTTCTAACAAAAGGAACACACTGAAAGTCTGGTATTTCCAGATCTTCCTATTGCATCCTGTGAGAAGATGAGACCAGGCTTCTTCCCTAGGGCTCAATTGCTTACCACATTTTTTGCTTAAAGTCAGAATTTTCCAGAAATGTCAAAATACCCTGGAATAGAAATTTGCTAGAACAGAAGATACCACAGGCCCCCAGTGCAAAAACTCCTTGAAAAGCTGAAATGATGTACACTGTGCACTCATACTTTCCTAGGGCTGGCATTAGTCTTTAGCTAATTTTGTCTTAAAGACTTGGCAATGTGTCTCCAGCTCTAAACAAGAACATTGAGCTACTCATGAAAGCAAGAAATTTAATTTCCAGGATCATGACAGAATACGCAGCTCTCAAATATGCTGTCAATTTGTGGCAACATAAGGGAATGCCATGTTTTTAAAGCCATATTAAGTTAGACAGCAGTGAAGAAAAGTTGCAAATTTAGGTCAGTTTTGGAGCTTGATGACATCTGGGTATGGAGGAGGAGCAGCTTCTCTCCAGATCGTGAGTCTACGTAAATCAATGTGACAATTAGATTTAGTTCTTTTCATCTGCATCTGTATTTTAATTCCTTCATTTTTCTTATTTCTTCCTCTTAGAAATGTTTAAGCATCTTTCATAGGTATTCCTGAGAGTTGATATGACAAAAAAAATCTCCTCATTAACATGAGGCAGGCACAAAGCTGCCATGCTTTGTGTCATGCACGATTTGATTGATAACCGATCATTGGGCTGATTCTTCAATGTTATTGACTAAATCAGTTGATTGCTTTGGACTAAAATGGACAAAAATTATGTTGTGAAATGACCTCTTAGTTTTTAATCATTAAAATGTCTTGTGTCTCATTATATCAGGTCACTGGGTTGTCTGTCTTCTCACCTCTCCAATAGAGCAATCATGGTTAACCCTACAGCTCCTCCCTGCAAGTGAAAGTAATTCTCAACACAACTGCCTAGGTAATCACTGGCAGGATTAGGAGATGGCATGAGGGTGTTCCAAGTCTGCATCCTTATGTCAGTCCACAGCACCCTCGAGAAAAACTATGCTCTGTTCTTTAAAAACAGCCCCACCATGGCACACAACCCCACATGCCTTTATTATTGAAGGCTATGACTATGTGTAAATTATTTGAGGGCATTTCTTTGAAACCTCCCAAGAACTTGTCAAGTGATGTTGATGGCTACTGGCAAAAGGCTGCAGGCAGTGGCGGGGCAGACAGAGAAGGGGTGGGTTACAGTCGCTGAAACCTTCAACAGACAAGCAGAAAATGGGTAAGCTGGTAGAGTACCCAATTCATGTTATAAATAAAATTGAGGAAATGAATGGAACCAAGTATTCTTTGCTCTTTTCTTCCTAAGACATTCATTTGTTGTATATAAATCTACTTTTAATGTTGCATGATAAAACAATATAGCAAGCTCTTAGAAACAAATATAAAGTTAGAAGAATTGATCAAACTATGAAGGTGTGCATTATTATTGAGAGTTATACAGAGTGAGAGAGCCTGGTAATTGTTACAAGTGAAAAGCAACAACAACAAAAAAGATTGCCTCTGGATTTTCTTATTTGTGACCTTTAAATGATTTAACATGCAAAAAAGATGCTTGGAACACATGACACATGAAATGACCTTTAGCAAAGCTTAGGTCATTTTTAGCCCCAACACAGAGGGGTCACTAGTAAGGACATGTTTGTTGCATAATCCAAAAATAAAAGGCAATCTAAGGCAATTTGGATGGTACAATAAGTTCAGCTTGTCTGAAATTAAAGATGTATTTTTAAACATGATTCTTTGAGAGCTGAATTCACTTTTATCAATTAAGAAACCACACACAAAAGCCCTTGGCTAGACTTGGCTGGTGACTCCCTTGAATGCCTTTTTGTGTACATAGGAAAGGGAAATCTGGAAACAGCATTAACAATGTAGAGCTTGTTCACAAAATATAAAATAACTATTAGGAGAAAGCTCTCCATCTTGTAATTAGAGGAACAGAGTTATTTAATTAGAACCTATGAGCCTTGTTTTGAACAAGGTTTGGAAACAATTATGTGGGGTCTCTCTTACCATGCACGGCCACAGAGGTTGTTTTGTTACTGGTTCCAGCAACATTACTGGCCACACAAGTATATTCACCTCCATCCTGAAGCCGAATTCGTTCAATGTGGAGGCTCCCATCGCTGCGCACAGTTATGTAAGGAGTTTGTACCAACTTTCAAAAAGAATTTTTAAAAAAGTCATTTATTTTTTTAATTAGAAAAGGCAGAAACTTGTCTAAGCCTAAATCAGATCTGTTTGTTTTTCTTAACTGAGTTATTAAATTTACTATAGAGAAAACTGGAATTTTAGCATTCTTAGGTTAAAAAATGATCAGTGTAAAATATTCCTAAGAATTTATTAATTATATTTAATTCTATTATCTCTCTATAACTATATCCACTATTTGCTCTCCAATAACTAGCACATCCCTGATAGGGAGAAAGGAGATGCCACTTGTCTTTTGTTTCTCTAAGTTCTGCTGCCGTGAACTCACATTTCACTAATAGTTTTTTCTTTTGGCTGAAATTGTTCTCTCCAGGAAGGCTTCATCACCTCTAGCAAGCTCTTTGATATTTTTTTTATGGAATGTAGGGTTTTTTTTTTTTAATGCCAAGGGTGTGTGATTTCATCTTAGCACCCACCCTGACTAGCTGCCAGGCTCACAAAGTAATGGACACAGTGTGATCCAGAAATCATGTCAGAGAAGGCTGACAATATTTTAGCATATAAGTGATTATTTCTAAACATGTACCATTTACATGTTAATGGCCAACTTCATATCTAAAAGTGTTTCTTTCTCCATGAAGTCTTCTGTTTTTCTACAAATTTTTGTATAAATATGAGTAAGCCTGTAATCCCTCATATGGAATCAATTCATTTCTAGTGAATACTTCTAGAAGACAGTGAATCCAGATTCTCTGGAAAAAGGGGAAGTGGTCTGCATTAGATGAAGTTCTGTCTCAATAGAATACACATTTATGGAAATTTTTCTTAGAATTTAAGTGCTTCTCATATCCTTTCCTAATTAAAAATTATATACTGATATTCAGTAATAAGCTAGGGATCTACCTCTCTAAAATAATCCATTATAAGAGAAATGTAAAAGTCAACATAAGAAAGAGTAATATATGAAAAGCTAGATTATAAAGGAATACTAATATTTCATAATGTTCTAAACAGAAGAATAGAAAGTATTTAAGCACTAAGGAAATGTTACTAGCCTAAATTTTTACATATTCTGAAGGCAGCTTATTAGTAACATTAAATTAACTGTGAAATTGTAAAAATTATAGTACCAATCATTTAAAAATTAAAGCTCTGACTAATATAAATGGAATAAACATAGTAACAAAAAAGGAAAACCCTTGGGACTAGAGAGATGGATCATCATTTAAGAATACTGCTCTTGCAGAGGCAGCTGAGTTCAATTCTCAGGACCCAGGTCAGGTGGCTTCCAACTGCTTGTAAGTCTTTCTCCAGAGGATCTGACACCTTAATTGAACACACACACACACACACACACACTCACACACACACACACACACACACACACACACAAATAAATGTGAAATACATCTTTTTTTTTTTAAAGAAAAGCTTTGGTATGCTTATAAAACATGTTTATGAAATGAGCCTTTCAGTATTTGTTACATAATTCATTAATTCTTAGGAGAAAAATAAATAAAAAGGCCTGTGTGAAGAAAGTTCTTACCATGGCTGAGTTCTTCATCCACCGCCGCTCTGGGATAGGATTTCCAGCCAACAGAGTACAAGGCAGAGTTAGCTGCTGTCCTTCAATAATATTGGCCACAGAAGGACTTATTCCAATAAGTGGAGCAACTACATCAAAAAAAAAAAAAAAAAAGAAAGAAAGAAAGAGAAAGAAAGAAAGAAAGAAAGAAAGAAAAAAGAAAGAAAGAAAAGAACACTCAGATTCATCGAAAACGGGGTGGTGGTGGCATTATTATAAGCAAACTGACTACAAATTATGTTGTTTAAAACTGGAGTTTTCAAGAACAGAACTTCAAAGTGAGACTGGAAAAGAACTTTAGTGTAGAAGTAACTGATCCATCTAAGCAGAAAGAATGGAGGAGAATAGGTGATCCAGTAGAAATGTCAAGAGTAAAGAGCAAAGCCTCCATACAAAAGGCTAGCGATGTCAAGGCAAGATGCTGGTAGCATACACACCAGGATGGAGAGTGTTTGGGAGTGCTTGTGAGTAGAGACATAAAATCAAGAGAACCCGCTCTCAGAGAGACAGCTAGCAACAGAATAGACTAGATAGAGACTCATCAGGAGTCTGTTTCAACAGCACAAGCAAGTTCAACAAAGGTGAGTTTGCTGAGATGGAATAGTAAAGAAGCATGGTAAAACTGTGGTGCTTTCTTAGAAATTAACAAAAAAAAAAAAAAAAAAAAAAAACCCACTCAAGTGAGCACAAAATTCTTACAAGATATATGTTATTCAAAAATGTAGAGATAGATAGATGAATAAAGACACAAAGAAAATTCTATGAAACATATTAGTGAGATTTGTGCAGCAAAGTATTTAAAATCGCATTTAATGCTGATTTAATGCTGTAATAATTTGAGCTGTATAATACTAGGGAAAAAACAATCTCAAGGAAGAGATAGAGAAATATAAATTCAGTGTGAGAATAGTTTAATCAGTCAGACATGATTCCACAATAAAAGATATTGAATCAAATACCTCACCACTTGGAAATAAGCTGTATTCTATTTTAACTTCACAACTTATAAACACAATTCTGTGGACCTAAGTGATAAACTTAACTCAAAAGCCATCAAAAACACTGTGTGTGTGTGTGTGTGTGTGTGTGTGTGTGTGTGTGTGTGTGTGTTGTGTGTTATGTGAGTGTGTATATGTGTGTGGTGTGAGTGTGTGTGGTGTGTGTGTGAGTCTCTGTGTGGTGTGTGAATGTGTGTGTGAGAGAGAGTGGTATGTTCATGTGTGTGGTGTGTGAGTGTGTGTGAGTGTGTGGGTGTGTATGTGTGTGTGTGGTGTGAGTGTGTGTGCGTGTGGTGTGTGAGTGTATATGTGAGTGTGTGTGAGTGTGTGGGTGTGTATGTGTGTGTGGTGTGAGTGTGTGTGCGTGTGGTGTGTGAGTGTATATGTGAGTGTGTTTGTGAGTGGTATGTGCATGTGTGTGGTGTGTGAGTGTGTATGAGTGTGTGTGTATGGTGTGCAGGTGTGTGTGGTGTGAGTGCGTGTGGTGTGTGAGAGTGTGTGTGTATGGTATGTGAATTTGTATGTGAGTGTGCATGTGTGTGTGGTATGTGCATGTGGTGTGTGTGTGCATGTGGTATGTGAGTGTGTACGTGAGTGTGTGCATGTGTGTATGTGTGTGTGGTGCATGTGTGGGTGAGGTGTGGTGTGTGTGTATTTGTGTGAGTGGGTATGCTGTGGTGTGAGTGTGTGTGGTGTGTGAGTGTATATGTGAGTGTGCGTGTGTGTGGTGTGTGAGTGTGTGTGGTATGTGTGTGTGGTGTGTGAATGTGTGTGTGTGTGAACACCTGGAAGCAGGTGTTCTTCTAGTTATTTATAGTTGTCACATTGTATGAAATACAACTTGGGGACACAAACCTCTACCTGGCTTTAGAATAAACAGAGATTGTCACATGCAAGGAATAACATTATCATCAAAGAGGTCTGAAGTTTTGGGAGAATATCTCCTCTAGAAAATTAATTAGTCTTACCAAGTCCTGTCACTGTTACTGTTGTCCGTGACTGTATTTTTCCAAACTGATTTTCAGCTTCACAGATATATGTTCCTTTATCACTTGCCCATAGATCTAGAAAGAAACCCATTTATTCATTCAGGACCACTATGAAACCTTGACAATGCACCAGGCACAATGTTGGGATCTGACAGGAATACATAAGCACCTTTTGGGCACTGCCTTCTAGAGAAGGAGACAACGAACTCAGCCATTACAGCAGGGTAACAAATTCTCTATGAGAGTTGTACAATAGCTGTGAACCACAGACAGGATTGTAAGTGAAGGAGTTAGAAATTCATAGTGAAGGTAAGATCCCAGCTGTGGTTGAACAAGCATCTAGACAGAGTCTTAACAATATGGCTGCCCAAATGTGAGCTGAACATGCTAAATTGCATAGAGAAAAGCCTATCAGGCCTCAACTGTACACAAAGAATATTGGCAACTGAGGAAAGCTGGACCAGCACTCCCCCTGGTTGTTTGGAGCCAAATACCCACATAGGCAGCATTATATGGCCTAAACAGGTTATATTTAGGAATATAAACTGAGCATGTCCAGTTTAGTAGCAAAATATGAGCACGCATATTTGTACATTAGAATACAGACTGGCACAGTGACACGGGGGGCTGAGAAAAGAAGGTTAAGGGTCAAAAGCCCTCTTGAGCTACCATACTGAATCTTTGTTTCAAATCAAGAAAAACAAAAAGCAAACTAAGTAAAAACAAAACTGCGTATATACAGAACAATATGTATAAACAAATGCACAAGCGTATACACACAAGCATGCTCGCGCACGTGCAAACACATCCTTCCACTTACTTGAAATAAAGAGAGCGCCTGTTCTCAGTTGGCTGATGGAACTAACGGAAAAGGGTCTTGAGAAAATTGGTGTGTTGTCCAATCTTCGCCATTTGATCTTTGGTTCTGGATAACCCTGGACATAACAAGGTAATGTCACATTGGAGCCAATTTCCATGGACACATCAGAAGGTTCTTGAATGAAAACTGGAGGTGCTGGAAGATACAAAATATAAAAATGTCACTGGTAGAGGATGTGGACACATTAAGAATAAACTATTAAATTATCAACAGATTGGATTGGAAACAAGTCATTGTTCACAAAACATTGTAAGTTTACCCTATAGCTATTCCTGTCTGACATATGATGGATTTTTTTTCTTTATGAATGAATATTTAGAATGGACTCTCAGCTCTTGCCTTAAAGTTGTAGGTGGTATGAAAATCATCTTACATAGTATTGTTATAGAATTTTGTTTTCAGTATGAGTATATGTTACAATGCTTGAACCTCGTACTCCCCTAAATAAGTTGACTTTACAATGCAATGTGATATTTCTGGTAGTTTTCAAAATCTCATTGGCTAGATTTTGTGTGTGTGTGTGTGTGTGTGTGTGTGTGTGTGTGTGTGTGTGTGAACAGAACTATTTTGTTGGTTTGTTTAAATCACAAACAAAGTTTCTACTCCCTCCCCTCGTCCCAGTCCTACCCCCACCTCTCCCTCTTCATTCCTCCTCCAAGGTTTCTCTTCAGACACAAGTGGGCCTCCCATGGATATCAACAAGCCATGGTTATCACCTTCTCTTCTATGAAGACTGGATAAGGCAACTAAATAGGAAGAATGGCTCCCAGAAGCAGGCAACACAGTCAGAGACAATGTCTGCTCCCACTGTTAGGAATCTCACACCAAGACTACAACTATCACATGCTTGCAGAGGGCCTAGGTCAGTCCCATTCAGGCTCCCTGCTTGTCAGTTCAGTCTCTGTGAGCCCCTATGAGTGTAGGTTAGTTGATTTTGTGGTTTTCTTGCAGTGCCTATGAGCCCATAGGGTTCTGTAGTCCCTCTTCCCTGTCTTCTGCAGGATTCTCCAGGCTCCACCTAATATCTGGCTATGGTTCCCTGAATCTGTTTCCATCAGTTGCTGGGTAAAGCTTCTCTGATAACAGTTGTGCTAGGCACCTGTCATGTTTGTCTTTCTGGGTCTGGGTTATCTCACTCAGGGTGATCTTTTCCAGTCCCATCCATTTGCCAGCAAATTTCCTGATGTCATTGTTTTTGACAACTGAATAATACTCCATTGTGTAAATGTACCACATTTTCTTTATCCATTCTTCAGTTGAGAGACACATAGGTTGTTTCTAGTTTCTGACTATTACTAATAAAGCTTCTATGAACATAGTTCTGAAAGTGTCCTTGTGGTATGGTGGAGTGTCCTGTGGGTTTATGCCAATATGTTGGCTGGATTTTTAAATGAACTTAATTCGTGCCAAAGTATTTCTTTAACTAATCCCCATCTGACATGCCAACAGCATTTATTCCTGAAATATAACAATGTTTGGCATTGTATTTTTACTAATATTTTTAAGTCAGAGAAATTTAATTTTAAGAATCAATAATGTAAGTTAAAAAGAGCTGAACACATTTGCTAAAGAAAAAATAGTAATTACTTGGCATCTTTAGAATTGAGACATACAAAGAAATCTATAAATTTGCATAATTCTGGTAACTAGGGAAACTGATAGGAAGAGCTGGAAATAAATGAGGGGTGGCACACTTAGGAAAACATAGGACTGTGATACAGAAAGGGTGCTGTTGTGAACCTCTCAGGGATGAGGCCCTTGGAAGCTTATAAATAATGATGCTTGAGACGTCAGATAAGAGTAAATGCATGGGATTCTGTTAGAAGCAGTGGAAATAACCTACTCATGTAAAATTCTAAGACATGGTACACTGGAAGTCAGCAACAGCTATCATTTTCAGAGCCAAGTCTTGTCAAATGATTTCAATTGTTTGCAGTCTTCAGAATGACCCCATTCTGGTTTTATATATGAGAAAACTTAGTTGATTTGCTAAGTGTCACATGGAGTTAAGTGAGTAACATAGGGTTAAAAGCTAGGTCACAATCCTTTGTCATTTTATGGGTCTCTCCTTCTCTACATAGTTCTAATAACTATGCCTGGGCATACTGGCTAGCAGTCTCATCACCCTGAGGGAGGAGTGGATGGGAGTGGGCTGGGCAGGGAGGTGAGGGAGGTGGGAGGAGTAGAAGGAAAAACTGTGGTTGGAATGCAAAATGAAATTTTTTAAAAAATTAATTTAATTAGTAAAAAAGATGTAGGAATCGCTTTCTTCCTTCCTTCCTTCTCATCCCACATCTGCAGATTAAATGTGCAGCTGTCTTCCACCAGTGCTGGTTCTTATTTTAGCCTGGAATAGGCCGCCTCTCACTCGACAATTTTGTTTCTATTACTTCCTACACTTCACTGCCCTCTGGAAGTCACGAATCCCCACTCTTCTTCAAGTAGGAGCTGACCTTTCCCATTTTAGAACTTATGTTAATACCTCCCCTTCAGGGGTAATGCCTGATGTTAAAATATTGACAACCCTTCACCTAGTTTCCAAAGGACACTCCTCTATGATATCATCTCTTATCATCACAAATGGGCATCATGACTTCCCTGTAAGAGATTTAAGACAACCCTTCCTGTCAGACCCATGAAACTCTCCAAATCCAAACGATTTCTTGATTATCTGTTGCTTTGTTTTCCAGACAGCCTATAGTTTTACCCTTTAATAGCAGCTAATATATTACATGGTACATTGTGTGTGGCCAATAGATATTAGTGAACAAATTATTGAATCTGCATGAAAAGCTATAGCAATAATGCAGACTTGGATATGTATGCACAAATGTTCATATTATGGATACACCTCAACCCAGTACATTTGAACTTGTACTTTTGAAAGGAAGATTACAATTTCAAAAGCCCTCTTACAAAATTTAAGATGAAAACCACAACTGAAAAAGATACTTTGAGAAAAGAGTGGCTTATCTCTGTTTATATAATTTTCTTAATTCATATACATAGGAATTCAACTTAACATGTCAAATAAACACATTTGAAATATAGTTACTAAAGTACTCATTGGCTTGCTCATTCATTTCTAAAATTTGGTTACTTATTTTCCTAGAGTAAATGTAGTCAATTAAACTGGAAACAACCAAGATGCCGATCAACTGAAGAACAGATGAGGAAAATGTGCTACATTTACACAATGGAGTATTATTTGGCTGTTAAAAACATGATATTTACAGGCAAATAGATGGAATTTGAAAAAAAATCATCCTGAGTGAGGTAACCCAGATCCAGAAAGACAAACATGGTATGTCCTCACTTATAAGTGGATATTAGCTGTAAAGTAAAAGGTAATCTTATTACAGTTCACAGACCCAGAGAAGCTAAGTAACAAGGAGGGCTTAAATAGGGACTCAGGCTCTTTGGGAAGAAGAAAGAGAATAGATTTCACTGGTGGAATAGGAGCAAGTGGGGTTGAGAACAGGAGAGATCAACTGGTGGGGGAGGGAGAAAATACTGGGAGAAATTACTGGAATTGGGGGCCATTTCAGGAGCGAAGTGGAAATCTAGGACAGTGAAACTCTATGGAATATATGAGAATAACCCTAGCAAAGACTTGTAGTAATGGGGAACATGGAGCCTGAACCAACCTCTTCTGTTTCAGGCAAGGCTTCAAGTGGAGGGATTTTGACACCAACACCACCATAAAACCTTTGACCTACAGCTTGTCCTGCCTGAAGAGTGTTCTGGGACCAGAGTCTAGCAGAATCCTCATCAAAGAGATCAGAGAGATTTCACCCCAAAACTGATGGGAACAGATGCAGAGGCCCAAAACCAAACATTAGGTGGAGCATAGGGAGTCCTGCAGATGAGAAGAAGGGGGAGCAATGATAAGAGGAACCAGAATGGTCATGGACACCAGGAAAACATGGCTTACAGCATCAATTGATTAAAACTCATAGAGGCTAATAGAGATCATGGTGCCTGTAGGGATCTAAGCTAGGTCCTTTGCATATGTTATGATAAAGTAGCTTGGTGTTCTCTGGAATTCAGGGAGAGCCACTGAGTCTTTTGCCTTCTTATGGAAGTCTTTTACCTTCCTCCGACTGGGTTGTCTTGTCCAGCCTTTATTTGATGATATGTGCCTGGTTTTATTGTAGCTTATTATGTCATGCTTGGTTAAAATGTCCTTGGGAGGCCTGCTCTTTTCTGAGGGGAGATGGAGAGGGCATGGATCTGGGAGAGACTTGAGGTGGAGGGGATAACTGGATGGAAGTGAGGGAGGAGAAACTGAGATAGGGATGTAATATATGAGAAAAGAATAAAAAATATAGAGAAGACTGAAATCTATCAGCTACTTGAGGGAAGAAAGATCTCCCTTTATTGCAATGTTAAAATATAATTATCAATTGAAGGTGATACATTAGCATGTTCAGAAGTAATGGAGGAAGGGAATATGGAATCAGAACAGAAAAGCAAACTCAAGTTACACACACAAACCTAATTGAGGTGGTAGAAGTCATGTGTTGTAAAGCAGATTATAGAACAGCATCAGACACAAGACATCAGAGCAGGGAATATAAGCACTGACTCTCCAAACAAGAGGCAAATGAGAACACCAGGCCTGAGAGAGCAGCCAACACAATGTCCACCACATGAAAACTTCCAAAATGAAGCAGCTGAGCCAAGAAGTCTTAAATACTTCCTCCTCCTGGCTGTGGTCAACACAGCCTCCAAGTGAGTTTTTCTGGGTAAGTTGTGAATAGATTAGGGAAACTAGAGACCAGGAGAGCAGTAGTGGCTAGCTGGCAGTACACCATGGTACTTTTCTAGGAGAGAGGGTATTACTGAGAAGGGTAAGAACCCACAGAGTGGTTTCGAAGGGCCGTTCCAGTCTTTTTGCCTGACCTTGGGCAAGTCATTTCAACCCTCTCCACAGCTTTAGTTTCTCTAAGAACATATAGAAAAAGTAGTATTTTATATTTTAAGTTTCAAAAGAGAAAACCTTTACTAATAATGGAGCATGAAATAACTACCTCAATACTACCTATATTAAACATGAAGATTACAGAGTTGATTTATTAGATCTTAGTGCTGGAGTTTGATATTTGCATTTGATTCCACTTTGGGTCCTTCATTCAGTCTCTTAGAATAATGTTTGACCCCTACTGATTTGCTGAGTATCTGTGTAGCTCATTGAGATATGCATGGGGGTGAGTGTTATCCCCCAGTACAGTTTATTGTGTATAGAGATAACTATGGCTGTGCATAGTCATTTGAAAAATATAAAAGTCATAAACCAATTTGCCACCTCGCTCTAAGCACTATTCTGAATTGTTTTCCTTGACCCCCAAGACAGTTAAATATATATTCCCACTGTGGCAACTCTTGCATTATGTCAGTCAGAGATTTTCTTTCCTAAAATGACTAGACACATTGCTTTGGTTCCACCAAACCACAGAATACAAAACCACAGTCTAAGACTCAAACCCTGTGTGGTGTGGAATGCTTTAAAAAAATTACTGCCAGGCCAACTTTTTGTTTGATGTTTCCAATCCTCTCTTCTTCCAAATGACTTCACAATTCACTACATTACCCTCCTTTTCAAGGGATGAAAAGCATTGGTAACTTTCCCTGTTGACCTGAAATGTCCATAATTTAAAGCCATTATAATGAGAAACAGAAAAAGAGTTGCTCGTTACAAGAAGCTCAAACTCAAGAATAATATTCAACAGTCCTTTTGTTAGGTTTTTTTTTTTTTTTTTTTTTTTTTTTGGTCTAGTATTGCTGCTGCTGTGAGGTAACAGGCCCACAGAAAACAATCTGAAAGCACAAATAGCTGCATGATATGGATAAAAGCATGTTTTTGTTCTTAAGTCACAAGCAACTCAAAAATATGCCCAATAATTTTGGAACTCAAATGAATAATTTTATGCACTACTTAGCTTACTTAGTACTGACTCATCTGAAGTCCTTTCTAAAAAATAGTCAAATTGAGACAAGTTTCATATTAAAAGCCAAAACATAATCTTGAATGCTGTATCATTTTACTTAGACATTTCTATATTATTTTTGAGGCTCAAAGAAAGAAAATAATCACAACATACATGAAGTTGTACACAAAATATATGTTGCATTTAGCAGTCCTATAGGTAACAGTTAATATGCTGGGTGTATGTGATTACATGTCATTTCATCTGCCCAGTTCACCTGTAAAGTAAATGCCATTTCTTTCTATAAAATAATGAAAGTCAAGGGGACAACCCATTTTCTCTCAAGTGCCTATTTTCTTAGCCACTATATTAATTCTGGAGAAAGTTTCAATCCGTAGCGTGTTTTTTTAAGCCACATACTAAAAATCAAATCACCATGGTTTGTAGCATGCACAAACTACATCTGGTACTGTATGTAACCATGGCCTCCTATGGACAGGTCAGTCTACTCACACCTTGTGAGCTACTCTAAGAAGGATATAATGAAGAATATGAATATTACAGTACAACAGAAGCGCAATGGTGCCAACTATAACATTAAGTTATTTGCCAGCCATTAGCAATGGTCAACATCACAGCAAGTAGATGACTCATTTCTGTTGATAGTTCATTCAGTGTGATCACTGGGATCAAAACTGAGAAGCTCATTGCTTTAGAAGAGTCGTGAATGATAGTGATCTCTAATATGATGGAGCCAATTCAAGGTTTACTTAAAAGTGATGTATAAAAAGAAGACATTTGTAAGCAAGTTTCTGATTATGGTAAACCTTCCCTGTTAGTGTAACTGGGTTTTCAAAGACTTGGGTATGTTTGAGCATATCTTCAGAGAGGTGTAACTGAAGATGAAAGACTCACTGGGAAGATACACAGCACTATCCAGTGGACTTGGGTCTCAGACTGAAAAAGGAACAAAGCAAACTGGATACCTGGACTTGGCTGTCACTACTGCCTGACCACAGATACACTGAGATCAGCCACCTCTCTCTTCCATGTCTCCTTTACCATAATAGACTATATATATGCTCACACTGGAGCTAAATGAGCCCATTCTACATTACAACTGTTTTCAAGTATTGTATTATAGTAATGAGAAAAGCCACTAACAAATCATCACAAGACACCAACAAAAGACATCACTAGTCCTTATATATGGTGCATTCCTGGACAGTAGAGAGAATCTAGAATATGCAGAAAAAAACATGACTAAGAAGGAAACAGTCAGTAAGCAAGAAGTATGTATGTGATCCTCAGACTTTCTAAACCATTGGTAGTGTGTCTAAGGGATTACTATTTTATTACGAGGAAAAGTTACTGAGGCCCTCTCTCAGCCCCTGTAGAGCAAGAACATGCAAAAGCATGCTGTGTGGCTATAAAAATCTCCATGGGAAGCAGGGAGAGACAGTACAGTAAGGTGGTGAGAATTGAAACTTCACCATTTCTGTGTTTCTTAAAAACAAGAATTCTGTATCTAAAGACCTCCCTTACTAGAGTCTTACATTTCCAAAATCATTTGTATAGTTGAAAGTCTTCCAGGACAATCAGAGGCCCCCTCCACCCAACAGTTATAACCTTATTCCCAAAGTATTTATCTTAATAATAACAGAGTTCAGTGGTTGTTAAAACACCACCCTGGACAGAGTCTACAGCAATCTGCGTGCCATTTCCAGTATTCTATATTAAAATTTCAGGACATATTCAGCAAGAATGAATAGTGTTCGACAGACAGCTAAGGGCAAGGGACCAGGTTCACAACAGGTCTCAGGAGGGAAGAAAATTGATTTCCATGAAAAAAAATATCAAGCACAAGGGGCCATAATTTTTACTTAAAGGCTTAAGATAATATAATTAAAATGGTTTATAAAATATTCATTTTCTTCACTTGTGTTTAAAAAATTAATTTAAGCATGACAAAACATTCTTGTACATAATGTACAGAAAAGAAAATATAATTTAATGACATTCTATACTTATAAGTTTAAAGAGATGTAAATATTTAATTATCTATGAAATTAGGCTGCCACATTCTTTTCCATGAAAAACAAGTTCTGTTTTATTTCTAGCTTTACCACAGTTTATAGAGATTGCTTTTTTTGTTTTGCATTATTTTTCTAAAGAGATACAACACAGATGATGAAGTCAGAACCAAACTCCCTAAAAACACAAATACATTTGTCATGAACACATTTCATCTTCCCAAGGTGATTGACATTCATTTCAGTTAGTACCTTATTTCAGCACTGGTGAGTAACTCCTAGTGGATTTTTAAAACTAAACCAAAAGAATAATCTGTTACCTTTTCTGTCATCAACATCTCTAGATTATGGTCTAAGGCCAAACTCTACTTTTTGGTCTCTAGATGTTAATAATTTGGAATCTCATGGCAGAATGAATGACTACTGACAGAAAAATGTCAACAGATGACACATATGGGTGAACCCTATAGTGTCTGAAGTCAGATAACTTGCTGTCAAATACCCAGACTCTGTCCTTCGCTAGCTCTGCAATCAAATGGATCAGGTTATATAAGCTTAGTGTCCTTATATTTGAATAAGACATAATCATAGCATCTTCTCTTAGTAAGGTTGGGAGAGTTTAATGGGATAGCCCATAAAACATTCTCTGGCACAATGAAGAATGTAGAAGCTCCTAGGAATTACAAGCCACTGTTATGATGTTAGTTATCTGAAATAGCCATGCTGGATTTGCCATTCTGACAATTATTTTTTATAACAAATTGTTTCACAGTTGATCAACATGGAAAATAACAACTCAGTGTCAGAAAAATAATGCAACCAATAGACATGAAATCTTACAGCCTACATCCAGAGTTAGTCTGCCTGTTGCTCTTCCAGCATCATTGATGGCTACACAGGTATAATCACCAGCATCCAGATCTTGTGTTTCTTGTATCTTCAAAAGTCCCATGAGAGGGTCAATACTGAGGAATGTTGAAGGTCTCAATTCAAGATCTCCTAAGTCAAGACAACAAGAAGAACATTAAGTATGGAAATTTTACATTGTTTACTCTGCCACTAATATGATTTTGAGGTTTCTGAATAAGGATGATTGCAATGTTTCAAATTACAGTTGCACAACATAGATGCTTTACTTTCTACAGTCTAAAAACTAGTCCTTAATGAACTGTTTACAACTGCTTCCAACATCTATCTGTATCAGATAAGAATAAGCTCTTGGTAGCTACATGAAATGCTGGGGCAAGCTGGAAACCAGAACGGTGGCTTTGGTCAGTAAAAGCAGAACTAGGAAGGTGAGGGCTAATGAGAGAGACTTCTATTATCTTTGTGGCATGAGACACTTCCTTAACCCTGGAAGTGCCTGAGATATCAAGGGTATTAGCTAGTGGATCACTCTTTATTTAATGGTGTCAGTTATAGTTTGTCTTGTGATAAGTCTAAATTGGCTGAGAAAAATTTATGTAAATGACTAAAAAGGGGGCTGCTTGGAAAGGATGGGAGAAAGTTTGCTGAGAGAATAGAAAGAATAGTTGGTTTATATTAATCTTTTGGGTTACCTCAGCTAAAAATCTTATTCATTAAAAATGTGAACTTGGAATGACAGTGTGTTTGGCGGGAACAGATAGGGATCTCAATGCAAGGACAGAATGAACCAAGAAAGACTAGTTACATCTGGATTGCCTCTATATGCTGTGTATCCCAACAGAGCCTCTGATCCTCCAAGAACCACTTATTATTGAAGGATATTACACCTCAAATGGTCATAAGGAAGATTATACATGAATCTCTTGTGCTTTCCATCTCCTAAATGGTCTTCCAATCAAAGAATGAAATTAACTACAATGACCAGTAGATTTAAAAAGCACATAGCACTGGATATGTTATGCCATTTAGTGAAATTTTTCCATTTGTTGTATGAAGGATGATACAAAAGTACATGGGGTCTTAAAATCCCTCGGGATTTTAAACACTTGATCTTAGAGTTTAATGACATTCCCAAATCTGAAAGATAATTTCTAAAATGTCACACATTATGTCATGACATTAGTCATGTACTCTGGAACTGAGGCTCACATACACAACCCATTGCTTTAAATGGGCAAAGAGCCGGAGAGAAAGCAGCCCTTTAAGAGGATGCTGCAAACGGCACCAGCCAATGAGATTTAGCAACATGTAGACAACTCTTTTGTTTGTATAATTTTCTGAAGAGAGAATGTGAAACAACTTCTAAATTTCAAAACAACAAAATTCCAATAAGTAAGCAGCTGTCAATTCCCTGAACAAAGAATTTTCCACAATTTCAATATTTCAACCCCCTAGGCAGCCTTACACTTGCTACTACACACTCCGCTCAAAAATGAGAGAGTCAGGAAAGCTTTGTCTAAGTGACTCTGGGAGATTTTAACAAACAAAAGCAGAAGATGTTGACACACCTACCCTCTACCAGAGGAGAATGCAGTGTGACCTCATGTCCTTGGACTAAGATGCACTTAGAATTTTGTAATTTACTTTTTGTTTTTAGCTTATTCCTGTATGTCAAAAGACACCATCTGTGTCAGAAGATGAAATAAAGATCTTTTGCTGACAGCTTTTGTTCCAAATAAAGTAGCTGAAGGAATGGTAGTCATAAAAAGAAAGAAAAGACAAGAAGGAAGGAAGGAAGGAAGGAGAAATTAGAAAACACAAGTCCAATCAAGGTAGTGATTTGATCACATTTTGATAGTCTTCTTTTTCTTGATTGCTATTGAAAATTATTCATCAAATTACTGAGAACCCAGAAAAGTATAGATGGAGTTCTCAGATGGAGTTGTGATGGGGAATTATTTAGTTTCAATATTAAGTACAATTAGAACATTGTATTTGGTAAGATAATTAACTTTATAATGCCTGTTTTAGGATTTAACAATTATCATTATTGAAGAAGAGCCTCACATTGCTATCATCTAATTCAATTCTGACTCTGTGGATTTGAAATGTTTTGTCCCAAGGACACTCATGTGAACCCTTAAAAATGACTGAGGAACCCAGTGAATTTTTATTTATATGGATTATATTTATTTGTATTTAATATTTCAGAAATCAAATTTGGAAGTTTAAAAACATGAACATAACTTATTTTATTTAAAGCTCATGATATATTCTTGCATAACAAATGAATTTTGTAAAAATAATATTTTCCCAAACCAGAAAAAATAGTAAGAAAAGTGGCATTATTTTGAATTTTTATAAATTTCCATAGTGTCTAATGTCCAGCTTAATAGAAGACAGCTGAGTGCTCATCCTTGCTTCTGACTTTTCTTTTATTGAATACCATATATCATGTAGCCTCCAGAAACTCCACTACTCACTCGGAAGACAATGAAAGTAAAAAGCCAAATAACATTTCAGTGTTATTATGAAAATAATTTGGAGCATGTGGATCCCTTCAAAGAATAGTAAAACCCCCCTCAGAGATTTCAAACTACATTTAAGAACCATCCATCTCAATAAGGAAATCCAATTTTATATTTCACCACAAATATCCTCTTCATAAGATTTTAATGGTGTCCCTGTTTTCCCCTTAAAACGACTTATACTGTTCATTTCTAGCAACAAAAGTTCTAAAGTCTTGGAGGGCACTTTGCCTCGTGGAATTTCTTTTCTTCAATGGTCTGAATGAGATTTTTTAAAACACTACTTTATTCGGGCAGAATCACATAAGAAATGCATTTAAGGAAAAGTTGTTCTGAGGTTAAAGCAAGAACTCCACTTCTATGGTTCCTATAGGTCAGATTTCATGACCTCCTATTGCCCTGCGCCCAGGACACAAGAGCCCACATTCATCTGACTCTTAGGTGTTAGAGCCAGACTTATATGAGAAAAGTTTTGACTTTTAGTTTTCTCCTGTTGATGCTGACCTCTTATGCAATAAACTGCCTCCTGTGACTGGCAGGGAGAATTGGACTGATATGGAGTTCAGGGAAGTATGCTGTTAATAAGCACTGGACTGTGTCTTAAGGTATGATGTATTAATATCTCATGCCCATGTGGGTTAGAATCCATTGGGTTGTTATTAATTGAATCCATTGATCTATGGTGGAGTGAGAAAACATGTAAATTGTAGAATGATCCATGTGGTGGCTGCACGGTTCACTACCTCCTTGGTTTTTTTTTTTTTTTTTTTTTTTTTTGAGACAGAGATTGGCTTGAAGAATAGACTTTTCACAGAAGTATGCCTAGTTTGTGAACAAGACTTTCCATCTGACTTTACACAAGGATCCAGCCATAACTTTCTGAGGTTTACTGTCATCATAAACTACCAAGTCACACAAAAACTGGCTTTCTGTGTCTATTTAATCACAATCTGAATTTGAGGTTGTATATTTACAACTGGAAGTACAAATATTTAAGCATTACTAATAAGGAAAATTAGCTTATAGTCTCTGAAATAAGGAACTCATTAGGGAACCTCAATAAGGAACAAAACCAGAAATACTTTATTTTAATCAAGGAAAACATACAAACTTAAAAACCCCTGAGCAAAGAAAAGCAGAGAAATGGCATTATTTCCTAGTTCCCCTTCTTACTTTTGATTTATATTATTTAAAAATATTTGTTTTTACATCAAGCATTTTTCTTTTCACCTCATATTCCCTAAGTTTGAACCCGAGGTGAATTCATAATTTTGTGATTATGACAGCAACCTGTTGCTATGGGAACATCTATGATTTAACAAACAGAATCATAACAACAGTGCTTTGTGCTATTTAGCATTTTTCATCTGAAGATTAAAAAGTATTTTGCAAACAGCATCTCAATAATCCTAGCAACCTCACTTTTAGAATGTCTACAGCATTTTCTTTGCTTTTATCATGAAGAGCTGAGAAGGAAATAGAAGGAGGGGTTTTTGCACAGATGCAGATTATCATCATCTGTACATAGACCTAGCTTCACTCAGGCCCAGTAGAGCATTACCTTGTTTTTGTTACAGAATTAGGGGTAGATCTATACATTAAAACATAGATATCAGTTCTGCAACTGATGGGCATGTCTTGAAACCAACCAGGACATACATTTGTCAATTTCCCATGAGCTTCGGTGTGTATCTGCAGTCGAGAGATTTACAGAAGGCATCCTTGAGGGTCTAGCATTTTAATAGTGTGAACGCTCATTACTAAGAAAGGTGAATTTAAACCAGGGAAGCTGTTTTAAACGTCAACCAAATATTCTTGGACAGTCTTCTACAGGAAACAGTCCTAAACTAACAAAGAGAATGTTCAGCTGGGTTAGCAAGGCTGACATCTCCTGCTTTGACTTCACGCTCCTGTAATCCATAACAGATGTCACATCCTGAAATTCAGAGTTCAGGATTGTGAACTATTGTCTCCAGCGAGATCATAAACACTTTTTATAGGCTTTATAGGCCTGCTAAGTCACACACCAAAAACACATTTTTAACAAATCATTTTGGTAAAGAAAAAAGAAAACAAGTGAAGCAAACCAAACATGAACACTTAAGAAATGTACCTTTGAACCACTTTACTTGAGGTGGAGGAACCCCTGAGGTTCTACATTCCATGACTGTTGTATCCCCAAGGGCCACCAAGAGCTCATCCTGAACTACCACCAGCTTTGGGGCTTCTGAAAAACACAAAGATCAAACAGTCAGCATCTAGAAAATGCCTTGAGGACTTTAAGTTTGCTGAATGAATCAATGAACACCACACCAGTACTCTATCTCCACTTTGATTAATAAGCAGAAAGGAACTCTCATACATGTATGTGTACAGATGCATATGATGGAAAACATGAATGTTGAGGCCAAAGAAAGGATGTTAGACAAAAATAATGACAAAAACATAGCAAATGATTAGGGGGAAAGGTGTAAAATGTAGGAAAGTAATTAAGAGCTTTTGCTGAAAAAGTGATCTATATGGAGACTGGCTCAGACAAATAAATCCATCGTGTACCCACAACACTAAAAGCACGGAAGAGAAGGGAGAACAAAATAAAAATGGAGTTGAAAGGGGGATAGTGTTGATATTGTCAGCTAAATTAAAACTTGAGACTAATGCAATTACAGATGAATTAAAAATCATAGTTTCTATGTGATTTTACGGGTGTTTATGTTATAATCTGTAATTAATCACCTTCCATTTTTTCTCTGCTTTTCCCCACCATGCTAAATATGGATGCCCATTCCTGTAATATATTTATTTCTTTATGTTTATAGTATGTGATTTTTGCTTTATTCCTTGGCACTAGCTCGCTCACACACTTTCTCTTATCTAAATGGTTGGAGACCTTTCTTCTGAGTGCTGGGATTAAAGGCATGTGCCACCAACGCCAGGGTTGGAGACCTTTCTAATCTCAATTTATGTTTGAACTTGAATGGAAGTGGGATAGTAAAATGACTAAGGACTACTTTGGTACAGATATTTGTGGGTTGTTTTGTTTTAGCACTCAGACTCCAGCAGAGAATTTGGTTACTCTGGGTATTATACAGCAAAGGAACTTGAATATTTGGCTTTTCCGTGAATAACACAAAATTTACTGCTGCCATACAGAATTCTGTTTTCATCACTAAGTCCACATTCTTCTCCTTGGTTACCTCTTCACCTGTTTTGTGTAAACATTTTTCATCCAGTTATTCTTGAATGTGAACCTGCCTCCCCTTAAATAATTAGTCTATGTGTCTGTCTTATGCCCACTTTTTCCAGGCTCTTGTAACATGACAATTTCATCACCTTCCATGCCAATCCATTATCTATTTTTATTGTGGCTTTCCTATACTTCTCTCCTAAACACTGACAGTTTTAATGTATTACCATGTTTGGAGTCAAGATGAACTGGGTGAAAAGGCAGACTATTTATTTATCCAAGTAAAGTATTCGCAATCTGCAACCTGACACTGACCATATCATGGTATTTTCAACTAATATTAGGAAGTTCAAATTAAATACAGATATGCTCTCAAAAAATATCATTATATACACCTTACTAAATGTGTCTTAAGTTTGGAAGGGAAAATGATAGATGGAACATAAAAATAATATGATACTCAGTTTTTCTTATATGTAGATAAATATAAAATGGAAGGTGAGATGAGAAATTTTTATTTTGAAGTTGAAATATTATTGAAAATGAGTCATGGTAGGGTATAATTCTGAGCACAGCCTAGAAGTCTTTCACAAGCTGGACACTTCCTTGATTTCTTTTGACAAATATGTTTCCTCATTCATGTACAGTATTTGCTTTAATCAATATGTGAAATGAGTGATACATTACAATATCGCATGCAATTTATCTCCAACATTAGTTCTCAGGAAGGACCTTTCCATTGCTTATGATGTTATTCACCCATTTTCATTGCCTTTTAAACTGATTATACTTGCCAATGTATCTGAGAGTAGAAGTCTGCTTATCAGTTCCAGCCACATTACTTGCCAGGCAACCATAGGTCCCTGCATCTTTGGGAACCGCATTCTTGATGAATAAAGTGCCGTCTGAGGTCATCCTATATCTTTGAATTTAAAAAAATAAAGCAAAATTTAAAAAATTTAAAATGTATCAATAGCATTGTATTATAGTATCAAAACACAATGGTACCTCCTTCAAATATTTTAGAATTATAGTTTAGTTCACTTAAGACGTCATTAAGAGCATCATGTTATAAGGAAAGATGAAATAATAACATAATAATAAAAACAATAATAGATAATGTCCTGTTTTTGAGACCAGTTGCTCTGATAAAATATCCTGACAAAAAGCAATATGGGGAGAAAGGGTTTATTTGGCTTACAATTCCAGGATGTTTCATCACCGTGGGGAAGTCACAGTAGGAACTCTAAGTAGCTTTTCACATCTCATCCACAGTCAAGAGCAGAGTGAGAATGCATGCATACATGCCTCTTGCTCAGCTTTTTTTTCACTCTTGGACAGTTCAGGACCCAGCCCATGAATGGTGCTGCCTACATTCAGAGTAGGACTTCCCACTTCAATTAACCCAGTTATGAAAAAACCTTTAGAGGCATATGATCCCAAATTTTCATCAACTTTTCTCTTTCAATAAAAACAAAGAAGATGATACAAACCCAGTACCTGTGTGAACCCATGATAAACATCTCATTAATGGTCCAGACAATCTTTGGTTTGGGATAACCTGATGCAGAACACATGATAGAGACCTCAGATCCTCCTGTGAAAGATTGGTTCTTGGGCATCACAGTGACTTTGGGCCTTTCTGTAAATGAAATGCAAGTTTGATGGTGAAATGTCATTTATATTGACATGAAATGTGTGAGCTTTACCAAGAGCTGCTTAAGCTGCTTAATAAAGCTACACTTTATTATTTGGAAGAGAACCCCATCACACCAAAGTCATAGATTTGGAACTATCAGCAAAAGAATGAGACTAAAAGAAATGAAAGCCATGGAAGCAGATTTCTCCTGGAAAGAAAATGAGCTTGATCCTGATGCCATGTCTCTGTCTCTACTGGTTACCTTACCCCATATCTAGGCTCTAGGTTTTGTCTGCTATTCTGAAACTTTCCTTTAAGCCATTTTTGTTCAAGAAAAGTCCTCAAATGGAGCCTTCAGCTCTTTCTAAACAGTGAAGGCTGATCTGGAGATATAACTTGTTTTGACTGTTGGCTTTGTTTGAATCAATCTTTCTCTTTCAAGAGAAAGGCTGAGGCCATGTCTTTCATACTATGCATCTCCCATTACCTTCCATAGCATTTAACATTTTATAACTTGCAGTGGGTTGGATATAAAAGATTCTTAACACAGCTGGTGGAATAATAGCCATTCTTCAATCATAATAACTGCCAGCCCCTCTTAAGACCTGGCTGTGTTGGTCATGTGACTCATGCATGCACACTCTCAAGACCTCAGTATAATAAGAAATGGCAGTGACTCAAATTATCTAATGTTTTCCATTTGTATGGACAGTAAAACACTTTAGAAAATGAAATTTGAAGCCTGCAATTTATTGTCAAACTGTAACTGTGATGTTGACACGGCTCCTCTACTCTCTGCTTTCTGTCTGTATGTTAGACTGCAAGAATTCCAAAGATGGTATTATCAAAGAAATAGTAAACAGTTCTCCTGGGGAACTTCTCCAGTTGGTGGAGTAAGAGGAAACAAACTCTCTTCAACAGCGTTTGAAACCGGAAGAGCCCATCAGTTCTAAGAGAAGCAAGCCGGTTCAGTTGGGTTTCTCTTCTGCAGTTGCTCACGGTTCTGTACACGAACCAGAACTGTGCTAACTTGAATACATAAGGCATTCCATCTCTGCCTTCTATTTCATTGAGTTTTCACTCTAGATGGCATTGAGAAATCCAATTAACAACCTAGACCTGGCTACTGCAGGTTAGTGTGCTTACATTCCTGAAAAGAAGTCCGTCTCCAGAAGCCCCTATTCACTGCAGGCAGGTAGCAGTGAAGCTTCTACACAAAAGAAGAACCTAATTAATGCTTAAATGCTCTCAGCTTAGAGTCACCCTTCTTTTTTTCCTGTTTACACTTCAGTTCTCAAATTATGATCTAGTCTTTGAAGTCAATGTTTAAAGGCTTTTCCCGGCCAGTGGACTTGTCTGATAGCCTCATTATTCCACATCTTCTCAGAGGACATAGAAATGCATGAGGTCAAGGGCAGACTGGCCACAGCCAGTAAGTTCACACTGAGATTCCATCTGGACTCCATCAGTTCTGAAAGGCTGAGGGACCATTCATGGTACAGGAGGTGTCACTGGCAATCCTTTTTTATTTTTTTTTTCACCTTATTGGATACTCATTTATTCATCCCCATCTTTCTAAAATAAAATGTTTCTCGTGGATAGCTCCTGGTAGCATAGAACTGCTGAAAAGCTTCAGGCAGCTCACAAGATTTCTGTCTAAACTTGGTGTCTTGCAATGAAGTCTGCCAGAATTGGCCTGGCATGTATCCCAGCAAGAATCCCACTGGTAGGCTCTGTGGTTCAGATATCAAAGTAAAAATAAATGTCAGTTACTCAAACCAGGATGCAGAGAGCAAAGAGGTTACTGAGCAAATAAAGCCTGAATGTAGGGTGCTGCCCAGGGTCACAAAATAAATCTGTGTGGAACATACAGATGGGATGACTTCATCCCACAAGAGGTGAGAAATTTACCATTGCCCCTTGAAGACTATTCTTGCTGATGATAAGAAAATCATAAAGGGCATAAGCAAACACAGGGAGGTAAACCTGGCTGCCCACCAATAAAGATGGTGAAAATGAGTCAGCCTGTAATTAGGTTAATGAGCACATAATACCTCTCGCTGCAATTGCTTTAATTTTTAATTTTTTAACCCATAGAGAAGTAATCCCCATTTTAGTAAAGTAGTTGAAATAGGGCATGAGTATGACATAGTTTAACTCTTCAGTGAAATGACCTCTTTAAACCACAAACAAATCCAATCCAAATATCCTTATGTATAAAGTTAGCCCCATTTTAGTGGGGAAGATACATCAAAGTTGGATTCAGCTAAAGTCCAGTCTTAAGTCCTGGGAGTAAGTGGTTGGTTTTTATTTGAGGTTTTCATTCTCATTCCACAGTTCTCACCAAATTTACTACAAACCTGTGATTCAGTGCCACCATCTTCCAAATCAGCACACCATTAGCCAATGCAATGGGAACATGATGTGATAGGGTAAGGAAACACTGATGCTTTATTTCTAAGTTATAACAAGCCAAAATATACATCTTAAAAATAATTTCTCATCAAAGATTCAAAATAAGTATATACACATTTCATAATGTAACTAGTTTTAAGTCCCAGGTGCCTTTATGAACTATTGAAATGAATTACACATTTTCATGAAAACAACCATCATTCCACCTACTAGGATCAGCAAACTACTTATCACCCCTTGGAAATTGCCAGGCTCATCCTTGCCATAGGAGATGTGTATTCTAACTATTGCAAATGGTTTATTGTTCTTGAGCCACTGGTCGGGAAAATTTCAATGACCATACCTAAGGATCTTCAAGTAGATTTAATAATCAAGGACAAATTAACTAGATAATTCTAGTGTTTTAACCTAAGCAACTAGTCACAATATTTAACCACTATGGGCATATTTAGAGCATTTGGACAAATTCCTGTATGTTTTTACTTATACTGTCAAAGATCTCACAAATAGAAATGCATTGTTCTGTAAAGTTAAAGGCTGCCTTTCTTTCTCATCAATTTACTGAAGTATAAAGGTAGGGTTAGTTTTGTGTGTATTATATGCAAAGTCCTGAGATGCTATACTCACTTTACAGATGAAAAATTAAAGCTCAGAATAGTTTAATCTTTCCAAAGTCTTTGAAAAGTAGAACTAGGAACAAACTTGGGTCTTGATGATTCCATGTTGCCTATACTTTAATACTTTAATAGAAGTGATATTACCTACTGCAGAGGGTTATGCTGGGTCAGCTATGTTTGTATACATAAAACAGAGCAATGCCTGGCTCTTGGAGGTTGCTAGGTAACCATTGCTTTAATTGTTAATCTTCCATTATTTGACAAAGCATGACAAAATAAGTAATGCAGAATTTTAAATACACATGTGCATATATACTATAAAATAAAAGCACTATCCTCAAATTCTATTTAAATTATCCATATATTTATAAATAATGCTTATTACTTCTCATGAAACTTAGGATTGTCTCCATATACTTAAAATTTATTACAAGTTTAAGTAGAAACCTAAAATCACTTCTCTGCTTTACTAACAGGGAAAAGAAACATGCTAATACCTATATAACCTAGTACATGTTAAAGAAGGGATGATGATTCAGTATTATATATTTATGTTCATGTCAATTTCATACCTAGTGAAGTAATTCTGGTCACCAGAAATTTACTTAATCAATCATCTGGTGACATAGACTAATTACTAACAGATATCCACACTTTCATAACATTGTAGAAAACATACTGATCCACCTAAAGGTTCTATAGGAATAGCATGGAGGAGAGTGAAGGCTGAGTTTGGCTCTCTGGTTCCTATGTTGCAGTGGCTCTGCAGATACAGCTACCTATTGAATGTATGGGGATGAAAACAGCCTCCTGTGTCATTCTTCACCAGCAAGAATCCTCGGGGAGTGGGAGTAGCTAAGAGATTCCCTAATCCTGTTACTCAAAAACTGGGAAACTGTTTGAACAATACTATAAAACTAACATCATACATAGGAATATATCTCATCACTTTTTCTAACTTACAAACCAGACTTGCACAAGCACTTGTAAATTGAGCAGCGACTGAATCATGATAACAGCTTCATTGTTTTTTGTGAAAGAATTATGAGATTGTATTGTAAGTTTGGGTTGAAAATGTAAGCAGCAATATGCTGGCATGTGCTAAAACTGGAAAAGAAAACACTTATATAATGAAATCTAAAACTAGGGATGTGACTCAAAGAAACCAGTGTAAGCGATGGAAACATGAAAGGTCAGATGAGGGACCCAAGAAATCACAGGGAAGGCCTACATTCAACCAAACCATCCAATTGATTCATGGTTTTGAGAATATTAGCTGATTTATTGTGCTCCAGAATCTACTTTTCATTGTGGATAACATATGTGGTAAGCATGTTAAATGGTCTATGAGATTCCCATGAACTATACTATATGAGAAACTGGAAAATAATTAGTATTGAAGTTCTGAAACTGATTTCTACTATATTGCACAACTGTTACAATGAATTTTACAGAATTCGATCTTTCTTCTAAACCACTGTGTTTGTCACAGAGAAAGGTAACTTCAAAACCTCGATTGAGTTTTCTGAAAATTGTAATTATGTGCTCTAGCCCATCCTGACAAACATTTATCTACCTACTAATTTAGGTCAGTTTCTTCAGAACTTGTTGACACTGTTCTCAAGGAATGACTTCCATCTCTGATTAGGGGAATAATCCCCTGGTGCTA
Organism: Phodopus roborovskii; assembly: GCF_943737965.1. NCBI lineage: Eukaryota > Metazoa > Chordata > Mammalia > Rodentia > Cricetidae > Phodopus > Phodopus roborovskii. The sequence continues at coordinate 22,949,865 of NW_026126433.1, forward strand.
ACTTGAGTGCACAAAACTTGCACAATGAAAATGACATATTTTCACCAGGAACAATTTATGAGACACAAGTGTTTATGCCCCAAACTTACCCCTAGTTTGCAACTAGGAGAAAAGGCAGTGGAATATATTTCAATATTTGGAAGTTTTCCCTTGCCTACCAGAGAAGTCCCATCAGTGGCCAGGAATCCTTTCCAAAGAACCAGGGATGACAACTGAAAACAATTAATCAACCAAACAAACAAACAATGCCAACAAAAAACAGAAATCAGTTGCCTGGAGAAAGAAGCCTGTTTACCGAAATCCCAAAGGTAGGTAATCAAATAAGCATTTGCATGGTAGCACACACCTGTAATGTGAGTATCAGGAGGCAGAACAAGGAGAATAACAGTCTTGAAGCCAGTTTGGGTTATATCACAAGACTTTCTCAAAAACAAAACGAACAAAGGAATTTTTCATCGGTGAACTGAGTCTAGCATTCAGTACTTTGCCCATAATATGCACAAAAGCAAGCCTACCATTCTACCTCGATTAATTGACTAGAAGAAATGCATCCTTTAATCTTACAAAAAGTAAATTTTCCAAATGCTACCTCATCAATGGAAATATGAAGACATGGTTATACGGTCTCCCAAGTGGAAATTATTTCCTAAGTGATAACAATACAAGTAAATTTCAGTCATGGTTTCTTAATGTGACAGTTGAAGTAAGTTTCCTGAAACTTCTTTGCTGCATCTACCTTTCTTCTCTCCACAAACAGCAACTTCCACATTGTCCAATATGGTAGCCACGAATACCCCGCCCCCAACTCCTTCTCAAACTCATGACCTCTTTTTTTAATTAATATCATTACAGCTATATACATATGAATTGTATATAAGTACAATTTACTGAGTCTATTTATTGCATGTACGTGGTATTTGGTAACTAACTAGGGCGTTCATTCCTGAGGAAGATTAATTTTCCCAGCTACAGGCTACAAAGTATTAATCTGAGAGAAGAAAGGCCAATCCATCAATTTACCAGTAGGTGGCGCACTGGCAACAATAAAAAAATCAAAACTCATCTTGACAGATGCTGAATCTGCCAAAAAATAAAAATCCACACCCAAATGCAAATTTGATTATGAAATTCAGGTACTAAGAAAGCTGATAGTTTCAAATACATTCAATTATAAATTAAGGGTAGATTCCATAGAATCTTAATGCTTAAATATAATCTACAAATTACACAAAAATCTATATTTAATATTATTCAATGCTATATTTTGTTTCTTTTTAACTAGTTCATTTTAACTAGTTCTTAGCGATCATTTACACACTACTGTTTCCACTTCATGCTATTTTTTCTTAGCAAAATAAACCACTCATTTATTTAGGCATTGTTTGGAACTGTTTGTTTCAAACTATGTCAAGATAAAAACAAACAAACAGACATGGTGGATAAGGAGGATTGAGTTTTTAGAAAAAATGCTCTAACTTGGAAATTCTTCAAGTAAATAATGGCTATCAATGAGTATTGTAAGGTTTTTTGTTGTTTTGTTTTTTGGTCTTGGTTGTTCAAAACAGAGTTTCTCTATTGAGTCTTGGCTGTCCTGGAACTCGCTCTAACAAGATCTTTCCTTTAGGGGCAATTGAGATTTATATTTTCATTTGGCTTTTAAAGAACAGCAAATAAAAATTTGCATTGTTGCTTTATGGCTACTAAGTCTTTACAAAGGTGTCAGTGTCTCTAAACCCACTCTCGGCTACATCAAATGTCTATTAGCTCATAAGAAGGGATCATGGCATACAAACACATGAGAATCATGGAACCAAACCCAGCTCCATAAGACTTTTTTCAAGGAACCTTTAGAACCTAACAGTCATCTTTGATGGCAGACAAATTCATTTGCTACCTCACTTACCTTATCAGGAACACAGTTAAAGAGCATCTATCATGGAAGTCCAGTGTGAGGTTACAACCTCCCATGCTGTCACTTTACTCCCCACTTCCCTGTGCCACTTTTATCAGAACCACAGCTTTCCTTTTCCTTTATATTCCAATACATCAATCAGACCACACCTGAACCTTTTCCTTCCTTCTCCAGATTTATCATGACAGCATCACTCAGCTATTTTCCCTCTAGCTGCCTTGCCATCCTACTGAGGCAATGCCACAAACTCTGAAACCTAAGTGTTGTCTTCCATTCTATAAGAAAAGGGCTACTGCTGTGTGCAGGGGGCAGAGACAAGTGGATCTCTGTGATTTCAAGCCACCCAGGCCTTCATAGCAAAGCACTATCTCCAAAAGGAGTAAATAAATTAAGTTAGTAGGTAAATAAATAAACAAGTCTACACAAGCTGGAGGTGGGAGGAGAAACTGTACCACCACGAGAATGGCTTTCTAGCACTGCACAGGGTGCTTCCTGAGCCGGTCACACTTCTGTGGTCCCTCCTTGAGTAGGTGCTTTTCTCCGTTTGGAAAGGCTTCACGGACACCTAGTTAAAGCTAACCTACTCTTCAGGGAATTCCATAGGCATCAGCTCCTGGAGGAAGCCTTTCCTAATCTTCCCAACATTCTAGGGCCGAGCTAAAGGCTTTAGAAGACCTTGGTGTATCCACATTGTTGTAAATATTCATTTTAATTCCCTTATTACATTATTACATTGTGGTCACTGTTTTTGCTGCTGCTGTGTGTTCATTGTTTTAGGTGCTGGGGATGAAAAGAAAGAGAGCCTTGTGTATACTGTCAATTGATCTACAACTCAGTCAGTATATAACCAGCTGGCATTACTGGCTTTTGGAGGAAAAGGATATGCTGTTTTCTTCTCATATACATTTACAGCAAGGGGTATATTGCCCAACAGTTAACTCTTGAAGAACTAAACGTATAAACAGATAATCAAATAAAATGCTATCACTAATTCTAACAAGGGTTTTAAAACAAGGCACTTCACATCCGTGTGCATTGTTCCGTGCGAATAAAATTACACCTGTCACAAAGTAAGTCTGAGATAGTGCCCTGCGGCTCAGCATGAATCACAAGCCCTTCATGATTACCTGGCAGCTTTGCTCTCACACCACTTCCTTTGGGTGCAACAAAGAAGCTTTTCCTGTGTGCCATTATCTCTAATAACAGTCCTTATTTATAATAGTCAATACTGTGGAAGACTGAGATTAGACTGTTATTAGTACACATGAGGTATACCTTTTATATTCATAAGTTTTCCCTTGACTGAAAGTTCTGCTTCTCCTGCATTCTTCCGGTGCATGTGCCAGAAGCACCTTATTACCCCGGAGGCTCCAGACTACCCCCTCCTTCATACTTTGCTCTAAGCACTTCTCCCACATCGCTGTCCTTGAGTTGTGTCTGTAAGAAGAAACCCCCCCTCCCCTACTCACACTCAAATCATCATTAACACAGTGACAACATGTGAGAGACCCCCCCTCCCGTACATACACATACATACACTGAGGAAATTCAACTCAATTTAATTTAATGGCCCGGTCCTCAACATCGCCCATTTTAAATAACAAATTTGTCACCATATATACTTCAGAGAAGCCAGATAGAAATCCAAGGTCAACTCTATCTCCTTCTCAAGATGGGAAAATTTGCTAGAGAAGCTCCCAGAACTCAGGGAAACACCTTGCATGCTGACAGGTGGGCACACAAGAATCTAGAGGCCATGCTCTCAAACCTTCCCCTGTGTATCTCTTACACTAATTCCTCAAATATCCTTTATTAGTAAAATAGTGAATGCAAAATGTTTCTTCTTTATCAGTATTTACTATTACAGAATTACTTATTAAGTAGTTAATAAAATTATTAAAGAGTATTCACTAATATTACTTAGTCACTAATTATGAAAGTATCTTATGGACTTTGTGTGCCATGTTAGCAAATTACTGAGTTCCCAGGAAGTGGTCATGGAAACCTTCTGACACATACTTAGTGGTCAGGAGACTCTGATGTTTGATTCACATCTGAAGTGGGTTCATTCTTTGCGAATGAGATCTGGGCATCCAATGCTATTCTGAAGTAGCATCAAAAATGAACATGTTGATGTCCAAAGACCTGGAAACTTGGTTGGTAGGAACAGAAAACCCTTCACATTCAGAATCTGAAGTGTTGAGAATGGAAACAGACCATGAGAAACACAGTCCTGGAGAATTAGATGGCACAGCTTTTCAAGCACTTTTCCAGTGTTAATTAGCAGTCCTATAATTTAGTGAGTTGACATGTTAGCTGACTCTTCATCTGCTCCATCTCTTTACAGCAGTCAGGCACTGTATTGAGAAAGAACTATCTTTCTCTTAGCTTGTACATTCACTCCAGCACTTAACCTCTCCAACATCTGGATATCCTTCCTGCTAGCTCTCTTGATGGATTTGTGTTCATGCTTATTCTCACATGGCCCCTCTTTGCTGACAATTCAAATGTTCTTTGTTACAGCTTCTGTAAACCAACTTTTTTATATGCTTGAATATCAATGAAACCATCCAAATCCTCTTTGCTTTACAATCTAGATAAATCTACTTAAGTTTTCCCTTGTAAGTCTTATTTAAAGACACTTTACTACACTGTCTTTCAAGTTTTAGAGAGAGATAATTCCTTCCATCTAGAATTAAAGTTCCCTAACATCTTTGCAGAGCTTAGATGCCTTGGATGAAAGGCATTAGAATGTGAAGCACATGCTGATTGTTGCCATTTGGACGCATAGAGTTGGAAGGTGTTGAAACAGAAACCTGATCTATGGAGATAGTAGACTACGCTTAACAGATCAATTGAATGTTATACTTACATGACAAGAAAGCTAATTCAGTTATCTACTGAAATGTTGCATTTGCCCCTTTTATTAGACTTCACTTTTAGCTCAGAAAGGATTTAAGGCAGCTTAGTCTGTAGTTTAGTGCTGCAAAATTCCATACCCTTAAGTTTTCAACTATGAATTTTTCTTTGCTTAATTGCTTCATGCCACTCTTCTGATCAATTCTCCATTATAAGTATTTTGAAATACATAGAATACTTTTTGACATTTTATAGATACAAGATAAAGTCTAAAATATGCTTTCTAGATACAACTAATCTTACCTGGACACTAAGTGGAGCCATAACCTCAACTCTAGAAACCTCATGTAAATGCCTTTTTGAAATAAATCCCATAGTGTTTTTTAAAACGTCCCACGGAAGAAAAATCTGCAGATTTATGAACATGTTTCCAGATGTTTACTGTGATGACTTGAATGGCAATGGCCCCCATGGGAGCATATATTAGAATACATGGCCCCCAGTTGGTGGAACTGGTGAGAAAGGGTTAGTAGTTATGTCCTTAAAGTAGGAGGTATCATGAGGGTGTTCTCTGAGGCTTCAAAAGCCTATCTCCACCCCAAGTGCATGTTTTCTCTTGCCCTCTCTCTCTCTCTCTCTCTCTCTCTCTCTCTCTCTCTCATCTATCTATCAATTTATCTCCCTCCTTCCTGGTTATAATCAAGATGAGAACCCCCGATGTGACAGCATGCACAAGACCTGCACAGATTTACACTAAACAACATCCCAGCACTGAGACAATAACATGGACACAAAGTTCCACACCTAACCAAGAAGCTATCTGCAACTGATACCTCTGGGAAAGGAAAAAGCAGTTTTCTCCCATGGAATAACACTGGGTATAACAACACTCCAGGGCAGATCTCATGCCTTAAAAATATCTGGCCAACACAAAATGGACTCAATGTTGGTGGCATGCTTTTTGTTTGGTTGTACGTGTGTGTTTATTTTTGCTTTTTCTTGTTTTGAGGGGGTGGTTGACAAAACATGAAGTTGGATGGATAGGGAGAAGGATAGGATTTGGGAAGAAAAAGGGATATGATCAAAAAAGTTGTTCCTGATGTCATCCATTTGCTTCTCCATCATGAATTTGAACCCAAATAAAAGCTTTCTTTTCTAAGTTGCCTTGATCGTGGCGTTTTATCACAACAACTATAGAAACCTAAGACAACTAGTAATTCTGAATAACTAAATTTCATATTAGCCAGATTTATCAAAGTCATGCTTTTCTACTAGTAGTATACTTTTAGTAACTAAAGTAAGTTCTACCCAAATACAAATGATTATCTTACAACATTCCCTCAGAATAGTAGCTATGCTTTAACAAAAATGAAAGTCAAGGAGTAAGAATGTCTGTTGCTCTAACATATGAAAACAGCAGCATAGCTGGGCGTGGTGGCATGCTATAAGCCAAGAACTATAGAGGCTGAGGCAGGAGGTTTAATAATTGTCAAAAACAAACAATCAAGTAAACAAAAGATGCAGTAAAATCAAAATAATGCAGAGTTGACATTAGTACACAGAAGTAAAGTAACATGACATGTACTAACTCATTTGAAAGATGTAACTCCAAAGTTCACAGATTACAGAGAAAACTCAGCCATAAGATTTTGTTTTAAGTATGACAACTACAAAATGACAAGAGAAACCAAAATCAAAGCATATTAAAGCATGAAAGTAATTTATCTGAAGCAGCACATAGATACTCTGTGTCTGGCCTTATTTCACACTTATGCCACATGATGGATTCCACACTAACATAATCGTGAGTTTTAACTTTTTTTGCTTTCAAAAGCAATAATTTTACAGCAAGAATGGACAGTTTCTCAGCTATATACACTTGGAAAGTACGTCTAAAGCCCAAGATGAACTGACAAATTGTTTGTCATATCTTTAATTCTAAGTAAACTGTTATTGCCTACAAATAAAGTTTATGAAGACTTACCTTCAATATGACAAGTAGCTTAAAACTAAACTTTTTATTAAGAAAAATAGCCTGGATCTTCATTTGTGTATGTTCTACTCCTGTTAACATGAATAAAGACATAGTAAATAGCACCCCACATGGCCTCTGCATTAGCTCCTATCCCCAGATTCCTTCCATGTTTGAGTAACCATCCTGACTTCCTCCAACAATGGACCATGATGTGGAAGTGTAAACCAAATAAACTCTTTCCTCCCTGCGCTGCTTTTGGTCATGGTGTTTCATTGCATCAGTAGAAATCCCAATTAAGACACACCCCAAGGCCTCTCTAATGGATTGCTGATGAGTCTGCTACGTGTTGCTGAGAGAAAGTCAGTAGTCTGTTATACCTCAACATCCCCAATTTTGATTTATGTTTCTTTTAAAAAGTATTTTGGGCACTCTGCTCTCATTTCAAGCACATTATTTTAAGAAGGCAATAGGGTTGGTATTTTCCCTCAACTCTTGAACATTTCAGAGTGTTCTTTAATAAGACAGACAAATTAACCAGATCATAAATTCTTGGATCCAATCTTTCCTTCCAAAAGTATATGTATCTTTCCCACTATTGGGCCAATTGCAACTCTTAGCTTCAGCTAGCAGAAAACATTATGGACTAACTTTAAAGAAATTAATTGCAAGTACATGTTTTATTTGTTTTTAAGATCAAAAGGAAACTTGTTAACAAATAAAAATCAAGAAAGACAGAGAAACTCAGCCAGCTAACACTCAGATTGATGGTGAAAGGTCACTGGGACATTGGTTTATGATAGCAATGAATTCTGTATCCCATGGTGTTGCCAAGAGTAAAAGCAAGAGTCAGTGTCCCCACTGGGACATATGAATCTGACTACTAGCCTGCTAGGGGATCTGGAATGTAGTATCTAATCTCACTTGTAGAAAACAAGATAAAAATCAGTCCTCCTAAACTTAAGGGAAGTATTCTGACCCTAAGGGAAATGCATGAAAGATACCGATTGCAATTATCTTCTAGCCTGTAATGTATTTGATAAGCCCTCTGGTTACAATGTGTTGACATAGTTTGCCTGTTAACGGAAGTTTTGATTCACACCAGCAACAGATTTCAGCCAGGATGTGTCTAAATGAAGCTCTCACTCACTTTATGGTCTGCTTGAATTGGTCACCCTGGACAATATTCCCCCAAGATAGTTTTCATCAACTCTTTAAATTATTTCTTTGGTTTCAATTGATTGTGTTTCTTCAACAGATATAAATCTTAGATGAGATTTCCATTTTAAAGAAAGTCTTATTACTAAATATTAAAGTATTAAGTATTTATCTCAGCACTTCAATTTTTTTCAACTTTATCCACTTTATCCCAAATTTTATTTTTATGTAGTGTTAATGACAAGGTCAGATTTTCCTTTATATTATTGTATCTTTTTTGTTTGTCTGTTTTTGAGACAAGGTCTCTCTATACAGCCCTGGCTGTCCTAGAACTCACTATGTAAATCAGGCTGGCCTCAAACTCACAGAGATCCACCTACCTCTGCCTCCTGAGTGCTGGGATTAAAGGCATGCGTCATGATGACTGACCAGGTTGTCTACTTTTTTAATTGAAACCTAATATTTATTCATCTTGTGAGGTATGTTATGGTAATTTAAGACATAAACAATATATAATAACCAAATCAGGATAAAAAACATTTTATTCTCTTCAAACATTAATCATTTTATATGATTGGAGTTTCATACTCATAATCATTTTGAAATTTATCAGGAGTTATCTTAATGGACAGATATCTTATTATACTTAAGAAAATCCAGAAGTAATTCTGCCAGGCTTACTATGTTTTGGTAGCCCTTATAAAACTTCATTTCATCTCCCATGTTCACACACAATATTCCTCTTCCCAGTTTCTAATGAGCACTGTTGAATTCATTTAATCTATGAGACTGACTTAGTCCACAAAAGAGTGGAAGTATTCTTTGTGTCCATCTCATTTCACTTAACATAGTGACTTCCAGTTCTATCTGGTTACTACAAATAATGGGTTTCACTCTTTTGATGGTTGAATAATGGTCCATTGTGTGTCTATATGACACATGTTCCTTATCTATTCATCACCATATTTTATCTATTGTGAATAATTGTGCAGTAAATATGGAAGAATCTTTATGAGATTTTATTTCTATGGAACATATTCACTAGTGGAATTACTGGGTCTTTTAGCATTCTACTTTTAATTTTTGGAGGAGTCTCAATATGTCTCAGTATGGTTTTTCATAATAGACATACTAGTTTACATTCCTACCAACAGTCCATGAGAGATCTCCTTTTTCCTTGTCTGTTGGGGGATATTCTATCACACTGTGAACCATGAGTTGAATTTATGTTGATTAGATAAAAATGAACCTTGGATCTGGAGACTGAGTTAGCAACGAGTTGACAGAAAGTAATCATAGAGCATAAGAGGGCAACTGAGAGACAGAGAGACAGAGACACAGGAAGTAGTAGGGAGGGATTTGGAGTGGGGCAGCATTTTTCTGGTTGGGCAGAGCGGAAACAAGGTCTTTCAGAGACACTAGCAAGGAGAAAGGGTTAGGTAGTTGCTACTCAGTCTCACTAAGCTCACAGGTTTTCACCCCAGCCTTTGACTCAGGAGTCTTACTTATCAATAGCAGAGGTTTAGTTAAAGCTACCTTTAGATATAGCAACAAGGCCAGTGCCTGCAATAACAAATTCCTACCAGGTTGCAGCAACTGAGTGGCTACGTGGGGTAGTTGTTTCTGGTTTTGGTTAGGTAGGGTATTTTGTTTGTTATTCAGTTTTGGTATTAATATTGAGTTTCTTTATATATTCTGGATAACAATCCCTTGTCATATGAGTTATTTAAAAATATTTTGTAGGTAACCTCTGAACTTCATTTCTTTTACAAGCTACTTAGTTTAATGCAATCATATTGTCTATTTTTACTTTTGCTGCCTGTGTCTTTGTGCTCCTGTCTACAAACACTGTCCACCCCAATGTCTTGAAATGTCTCTTTTTTTGTAATAATTCATACATGGTTTTAACATTTAGATCTTTAATTAATGTTGAGTTGGTTTCTGTACATGGTGGAAGGAAGGAAACTATTTTCATTCTGCACCTGCATGATTTTGCCAACACCGTTTACTGAAGAGACTGTCTCTTTTAACATGTGTTTTTACAGCCTTTGTCAAATATCTGCTGGTGGTTTAAAAATGGTTGCATTTCTTGGTTCTTACACCATAGTATTTGTATGTATTTTCATGCCAGAGCTCTGCTATTTTAGTTTCTCAAGCTCTGTAGTATGTTTTATAGTCAAATATTGTATTAACTCCAGTCTTTGTTTTGTTTTCTGGATGAAAATCTTTGGCTATTCTGGACCTTTTGTGGTTATATGTGAAATTAAGACTTCTTTTTTTATTTCTGTGAATGACATAATTGGCATTTTGATGAAAACTGCATTGCGTAGCCTTGCCATATGCATAATATTAGTTCCACTAATCCATGAACATGGGGTATCTTTTTCTTCTTCTTCTTTTTCTTATGTGTGTGTATGTCTGTGTTCCATAATTTCTTTTATCAATATTTTGGGTTTTTTTAAGTTTTTTTGTTAAATATATTCCTAAATATTTTTGTAGCTCTTGTAAATGATTTTTTTCTTAATTTCATTCTCATTTTATAATCCTACTCTGAGGGATTTTAAATAAAGAACTAATACTAAATTTCAGAAGCCCTTTAACATTTACTTTATCTGAAAGCATCAGAGTGTTGAGATGACTTGGGAGCTCTAAGAACTCAACTGCTGAGTGAATGGAATCAGATTATCTTCAGGGTTATCATTGTGTAGAAGTTCACTGAACCCTTTATAAAAGCAGCTTATCCCTAAAGGCATTGCCAGATTCACTAACAATAAATGTACCTTACAATTGTAGAAGATACCTCAAGGACCACAGAAAACAAGATGCAGAGCATATTGCATAATCTTACTACAGTTTCTGTTTTCTGTCTTTAACAATACTTTAAGTTTTGAAATGGTTGTTCTTTAACATAAGCTTTCTAAAAAGTTGTCTGGGAGTTTTACTGCAGGTATGTTATGGCATTGTTTCTAATACCATAACCAAATAGCCAAACACCTTTCTGATGTACTCAGTCTCCCACATCTATGCAGGCAGCAATCAGATTTTCCAACTTAATGGTGAAAAAAATACCATTTACTCATTATTTTAAGACTTTCAGAGAGCCTATAGGCACTTAGAGGCCAACAATACTACTCACAGAGAAACTGTTGAACAGTTTCGGGTCTTCATATAATGGCTCTCAACAACAATTAAGAGTAGTTTTTAAACTAAATTACTAACACACCCATTTTTAGTGATCTGAACACTTAGTCTATGCAGTTTTGGCTTTCAATGAATGTCCTTGTGATTGCAAGCTCATGAGTGTGTGTAAGAAAAATAACATTAAAGACACATCTGAATAAACTGCAACAAAATTTCACCAATATAACAATTATCATAAGCTGTATTTAAAATTTATTGGTAGTGGTCTGGGAGGTAGCTCAGTCAGTACAGTATGTGTTTCACAAGTCTGGGGAACTGATCTTGGTCTCTAGGGACCTTGTTAAAAAAAAGTCAGGCCTGAGGGATTGGGCTTATAATGCCAGCACTGGAAATGTGGAGAAAGGAGGATACCTACAGCTCACTGACTAGACAGCCAACCACACTGAGTTCCAGGCAAGAGAGAGACCCTGACATAGATGATCTTCTACTTTGTGGTTCATCCTTGCAAATTAGCCAGGTTGACACCTCTACCTTATTAAACTTTCTGTCTGGCCAGGGATATAGGATTTCACCGCCTAAGGTCCAACTGTCCATCCCTCAAGTTACTTATGTAGGACTATTACACCAACTCCCAAGGCCATCACCCTAGATAGGAAACATCTAATCCAGTTGCCTTCAATTCCCAGGACCAAGAACAAATTTTATCCTTCATGGCTTCTTATGACCTTGAATTCCTTCTTTCCCTCTCTATAAGGTGGCCCTTGGCCCTTCACAGAAACATCTCCTGGTGACCATTGCCAAGGCCTTTTGTAAGCTCAACAGGCTCTCCTCCAGGCCCTGGCCCTACATCTTCTGGAATCAACTTGCCTCTTCTCTTCTCTATGAAAAAGAAGGGATATGTCTTCAGGGCCTTCCTTTGCTTATCAAAAAAATAAGATCATAAAAATAGTCAATAAATACTTTTTAAAAGTTTTCAACATCCTTAGGAAAACAAAAATAGAAAATACCCTGAGACCCCAGTTCATCCTAGTTCATATGGCTGCCGTCAAGAAAACTAATGACAACAAAAGAAATTTAGGATGTGGAGAAAGAGAAATCCTTAGTCACTGCTGATAGGAATACACCTTGTACAGCCACTAAGGAAACCAGTAGGGAGGTTCCTCAAGGAACTAAAAACAGAACTACCCTGTAATCTAAGTATAGTGCTCCTGGTCATGTGACCAAAGAATTCTAAGTGAGTATAGCACTAAAATGCTTGCATACCCATGTTAACTGCTGCACAATAACCAAAAAAAAAAAAAAAATGTAATCAGTCCACAGGTTGTTTGAAGATGAATGGATATGAAAACAAATGACTTAGAAACACAAAGAAATTTTATTCACCTATGAAGAAAATAAAAAAAAAATGAATTGAACTGGAGATTATGTCAAAATAAAATTAGCCAAATGAAAGAAGACATGTTACATGTTTTCTCATATGTGAGATTAGATTTTAATTACATATATATCTATATTTAGATAGAGAGATAGTCAAAAGAGAAGAGAGACTGTAAGGTGGAGAGAAAGATCTAAAGAGGGGGGTGATGGAATGTATGTGTCATGAAAGCAGAAGAAATCTACATTTAGGAGGAGGTCTGAAAACAGGAAAAAAAGGGGGATTGGAGAGGGCACTTTGGTGCATATAAGATATATATGAAAATTGTTCTGAAACTGTTCTAGCCAGAATTTGTGTCTGTGCTAGGTCCTCAGCACATATGTAATGGTCATTGTCTTACTGTTTGGTGGGGGACTCCTGACATTGGGAATGGGGCTGTCTCTGACTTTTTTGCTTGCTCTTGAAATCCCTTTCCTCCTACCAGGTTGCCTCACCCAGCCTTGACATAAGGGTTTGTGCCTAGTCTTACTGTATCTTGTTATGCAATGTTCAGTTGATGTCCCTGGAAGGTCTGCTCTTTTCTAGGGGGAGATGGGTCAGGAGTGGATACAGGGGAGAGAGAAAGTGGGAGACTGGGAGGAGTGGAGGGAGGGGATTACTGTATGAAAGAAGAATAAATACATTAAAAAATATTCAAGTAAGCAAACAACAAGTAAATGAAGATAGGATGAACTAATGAGCTCCACCATGGGGGCCACTTCCGATAAACAACTAAAATAAAATGTACTGGTAACATTTATTAAATTTAATGTAAAATCAAAAGCTTAAATTAGTTATATATATGTTAGTACAACCTTTAAATGAAGACCAAATCAGGAAAACAAAAGAAATCCACTTGAGGATTGTTGAGGACCATTTGACCATGAGAACATCAAGCTTGTCTGACATCCACACAGTGGATGAGAACTTGATAACATCAAAACACCCATGACAAATTATATGTTTTCTTAAAATATACATCTTCATCCAGCAGGCACAGTTATGATTTCAGTAAAGCTACCTCTTTTTTAGAGTTATTTTCATTTCTAGTTCAGTCATGTTTAAACAACTGAACATCCCAAGCATACTTTCATCCAAAGATAATTGTTTGGGTAAATAAGTTACTTTTTTTTTTTTTTTTTTTTGGTTTTGGTTTTTGGTTTTTTGAGACAGAGGTACTCTGTAGCTTTGGAGCCTGTCCTGGAACTAGCTCTGTAGACCAGGCTGGCTATGAACTCAGAGATCTGCCTGTCTCTGCCTCTGCCTCCCAAGTGCTGGGATTAAAGGCATGCACCACCAATGCCCAGCTGCTATGCTACGTAACTCTTACACGGCACACTTAGAAAGAGAGAAAGTGAAGAAGGAAGATGGAACCATAGAGCAGAGGTTGCTAGAAGGATAGTACCTTGTACTATGAGGAAAACTGAAGCTGCTGCTGATCCACCTTCGTTGGAAACCAAACAACGGTATTCCCCAGCATCACCAATTTTCACACTCCCCAGCTCCAGTGAGAGGTTGGCCAAGGTCCTAATTCTTGCTGAGTCTGCTAGTCGGACATCTCTGCCATTCCTCTGCCATGTTAGATTGTATTCCACAGCACTGATGACAAGACATGCCAAAATTGCTCTTTCTCCAGGAGTGACTGTAACATTGTTAGGCACTTGGATGATCGGAGGGGGCTCTGTGTGAAATCAGAAGACTCAAATCAGTAGACCTAAAATCAAGTTTGCTCTCTTACACGTGTGGTTTTAAAATGGTGTATATATAAATGTGTGTTTAAAAGTCCATCAGGAAGGTTTCAGTAGTAACAGAAATTATTGACTAATGCCTATGGGCTTATGGAAAGAAGCAGGGGTTTTTTTTTGTTTTGTTTTTGTTTTTTGTTTGTTTTGTTTTTCATTTTTTTGATGAAAGTAGCATCTATGGATTGTTTAAATTTAAAAACAGATACTAAGTAATTTAAAGAACATAGCACACAACAGAGGATAGACATGGCAAGATACAACACCATCACCTTTTAGATGGGTTGCATTTTAGTAAGAAGAAAAAGTACAACAGTAGAGTAAGACAAACCCTCTCCTAGTAGAGATGAGAAGCAATTTCATCTTTGGAGGTGGAGTGAATTGTAGGGAGAGACTTTAAGAGCACCAGGCTGTCTGTTGAAGTATTGTGCCTTCTAGAAATGACAGAGAAACCACACCCATGATACCTCACCAATATGGCTGCCTAGACAAGACCTGAACAATGATGATACCAACAGATATTTTAATGTGGAAGGGGGCATCTCACTGGGTCCCATCCCTAGAAAAAGAACTGTAGAGGAATAACGACTGACCATTGAAGAGTTGGCCTCCCCACAGTGACGAGTCTCCTAATTGGTTACCTAGTATAAAGCAGTCAACCCTGAAATCATATACAGCTTTCGAACACTATGTTTCTCTTATTAGTTGATGAATAAATGCTGATTGACCAGTAGCCAGGCAAGCAGTACAGGCAGGGCTACTAGACTAGGAGAATTCTGAGAAGAGGAAGGCAGAGAGGAGCTGCCAGAGAGAACACCATATAACTACCAGGAAGATAGGATGCTGGCAGCATTCTCAGGTAAGCCAATACATGGAGATACTTAGATTGATAGAAATGGGTTAATAATTAAGAGAGAACTAGCCAATAAGAAGCCTGAACCACTGGCAAAACAGTTTATAATTAATATAAGCCTCTGTATATTTATTTTGGGGGGAAAGGGCTGCGGGATCTGGAGGGAAGAAACTGTCTACATTCAGGATGTAAAACAAGAAACTTAGACCAGATCAGAAGAGTACCGCCATCCTTAATGCCCATGAGACTGGGCTGCTTAGTTAATCAGCACCTGATTCTACAATTTGGATAAATAATGACAGTATTATGGCTGAGCATGACCTTAACCTAAGCAATGGGAAACTGAGAGGTAGGTGAAGGTAAATGGTAAGTCTGCTAAGCAATACCTCCCCTGAGAGAAATGCCCACTCTTTCTTTCAATCCCCAAGGAGCCCTGTTAGTTACTCCTACTTTTTAAAGTTATTGTCCTTACCATTGATGCTTTCACGAGTGACTAAGTGGAAAGAATTCCTGGAAATTGGCTTGGGGACAGTCCAGCTCCTTAGTTATGCCACTGACTAGCTGGCACAGAGGACTACTAGTAGGACATGTGCAACGGAGGCAACAGGAAGTTACTGGCACCACCAAGCCAGCTTTGTAACAGTCAGCTCACATGCCCCTACTGGCATCTCCCAGTTACTTAGCAAGATGCCTGAAACAACTCGCTCAAGCCTCCTTCCCTCCCTTCCTTCTCTTAATTAACATTGCTGGGAAGACTACTCAAGTGCTCAAGTGTTTGCTTTCCCAGAAGCTGAGGAATGTTGACACAATTCCAGGGCTTTTCATAATTCTGGAGATGAAAAAAATAAATAGTTTGTGATGTATGTCAACCCGCTAAGTTATTTCAGAAGGCAATCTTTATTTTCCTAAGAGTAAGAGAATACAAATGGTTTCACTGAAAGAACACGCCTGCCTGATTTACATCCCCTCTTCCCAAGTTAAGCTTGGACACAATCAAACCTGGGATTCTAAGCCATCGTCTAATTAAAATGTTTCTTCTGCCTTAAATTATCTCAGGAAATGCACACTGAAAGCAGATACAGGCTCTGTTGCAGCTTCAGCAGCCATGACACTAGGCTAGGGTCAGACTAGGATACCATTAAGTACAGGAGGACAGTGCAGGACAGGCAAGGAATAATTCAGTTAAGATAAAATTCAGGCTGTGGATTTAGCTCAGGGGCAGAGCAATAGCTTAGTGCTTGCCTATATGAGACCTTGGGTTCAATCCCCAGTATATATAAAAAAGTATACTAAAATTATAACTGGTTTGATCCTGTCATTAATTATATATCATAGCCTCTTCTCCATAATTATTCTGGAAAATCAAAGGGCAATACTTTTAATATCATATTTTACCCTATAAAATATTATGTACTGTGTCTCCCATCTATTCACAGGAATTTGCTATCTGAATGCAAAATCAGTGATATCACATTTGTCCTTTACACTACGTCCTATCCAGCAAAGCTCTGTGGCCCTAGACAGCTTTCAATTTCATCATGGTCTTCAATATGGAGGTCAGGATTTATTCACAAATGTACTGTGATTGATTACATGTGTCAACATGTATGGAAAGGGAATAGATCAATTCTTTAAACCCTATTTTCTCTAAGGGCAATTTCATGCGGTTATTGAACTGGCTTGAACAAGAATGTCTGCCAGAGGCTCACACATTAGAAAACTTGGTACTCACTTGCTGATCCTGTTTTAGGAGACTGAGGAGGTCTGAGCTTGTTGGAGGGAATGTGTCATTAGGAGTGGGCTTTGAGAGTTAAAACCCTCCTGTCTGTCATTTCAGGTTTGCTCTCTGCTGTGTGCTTACAGGCTCCCTGGTCTGCCACCACTCGTGCCTCTTGTGGATAAACTTGGGTAAACTTAGGAGTCTATCAGCATCACTTCCATAGGGACACTCATCGAGTTACCTGATACATCAAAAAACGTCTGTGCCCGTCCAGTCCCTGCAGTGCTCACAGCAATGCATTCATAGACACCTTCATCAGACAACATGACCTTTTGGAAGTCCCAGTTCACACTAGCAGATTCTCTGGGCACAGGGAAAGAAAAGGTGTTTAGTGACTGTCACACAAGAGAAAACTGAAAGCAAAAATCAATGACTTGTTTTTAGAGAACTTGTTCCAATGAACATCGCAAAAAAAAAGGCAGTTGTGAAAACTGCAGATTAAGCTTTAACTTAATATGGCACACCTTTTATATTTTAAACAGAATTCTGCTGCTCTATTCTGAGCAAAAATATATAAGAGACAATAAGCTGTAGGCAGGAAAATTTATCTTTAGGGAATTTTTTTTTCCTAGCTATATAAAGAAAACTTGAGTTGACAAACACTGGTGAAATTTCTCCCTTTCCCCTGTACTTTCCAGTTTAGAGTTGAGAATTCTGATCAAACCAATGATACAAGGTAATTTACAAATGTGAGAGTAAGACAGCAGCTTTTTACTTAAAGAAAATATATTTTCCTTCACTTTCTTAAGTAAGTCACACCTAGAGGTATATATTATATCTTATTTAACCTATACATAAAATAAATGATGTGAAAATTGAAAAAAAATATATTAGTTCTCTATACAAACTCATGCATACATCCATTTAACAAATATTAATTAATTCACTGCTAAAATTATTCCTCAAATTCTGGGACAGTCTAAAAAGTAGATATTTAATTATTGTTTTAAAAAGTCCAAAATGTACAAAAGTAGACCTTATCCCTTAAAATATATTTTAAGTATAAATATTTGACATTTCTCTATATTCTATGCTATCCATGATCTTTTATGGAAGATACATGTAAAGTATAAAGAGCTCCATTTTGAACAGCTTCCTGAGCTCCAATTTCATGTTCAGCCCTGGTACAGGGTTTGGAGCAGGTTCCTATCATCATGAAAGTGAGTGCCTAAGCGGCCACTATTCTGTGTACATTGTTCTGTAGCTTGGGATACTTCAGCTAATGTTCCCGTCCATTCTTTGTGAACTGTTTACCAGTGGCACCTTCCTGTTAGTTTCAGAAGAAAACAGTCTCATATAACTGTGCATTTCCCTGAACACTCAGGCTGTTATCTCAAGCACTTTACAGCAGGGTACTAAGCCCAAATTTGAAAATGCTCTTCTTTAGGAAACACTGTCAGTCCCAGGAAGGTAATCTGGAATGCTTACATCTTAGATATTATCTGCAATGCTGAACATGTATTAGGATTCATCAAACCTTGGGCTCATAGAAAATTTGGAACAGAAAATGAAAATTCATGTAGCCTGAAGTCCTTCATTTTAAAAGAAAAGTTGAATGACAATTATTTTGTCTAAGAGTACATAAAATGTTTACAAACTTCTTTAAGAATATTCTTTATGACAATACTTAACTCATAGCCCTCTTACTTATGAACTTCTACAAGAAGGAAAAACAAAGGTTTTGAGACAAGGTCTTACTATGTATTCCTCCTGCCTAAGCCTCTCAAGTTCTGGTATTAAAGGCACTTGCCAATACGTCTGACTTAGTAATTCTTTTTACTGTAGTCTTCTCAGTTGACATAAGCATTCTAAATACCAAAATAAAGACAATGATTTCTAGACATGGGCTATAGAACAGGGCAAAGAGTCTGTCCAAAAGATGTGTACACTGAAAATGCAAACTGACTTTTCCCTGACATTCCCTGATGGCCAAAGTGGCTGACACAAAATAAGGTTAATCCCATGTTTCATATTACTGGGAATCTATGGCAAAAACATGCAAGAGAACCGGGATTAGAGTATCAGTCTATCATCACTCACTGCTTAATCCATGTCAGCAAGTCCTGCCCCATCTCAGGGTCACAGCATTGGAAACAAGAGAAAATGAATTTTTGTGGCTTACCTCCCAGGAACTGTGTGGAATCAATGAGTTAATGCTTATAAAGAATCTCAAGTGTCTCTGAAAACTGTCACTATTTAAACAGGAAGCAGAGTTATTTTATTTCATCGGCTAGTTATGTGGCCCCATCATCTGATACCCTGCTCTGTTATATGGCTAAGTAAATCACCAAGATGTACTATGTATGGAGCAGGCAGCTGTTAAAGGATGGAAAACGTTTTAGATATAATTAACTTTCCAGCCACACTCATTGCTTAAAGTAAACCTCCATAAAGAGATTATATAAATTAAGACTGTCAAATAGTTAACATATTATAGAACTATGTTGATAATGCATCTACAGCTAATAATGCTAAAGCATATTTTAGACATTTTAACTCCTAAATCTAGTCAGGTTTTATAGTAACTCAAAAGGCAACACATTTCCCAGAAATAATTTTTCTAGCATATTTTCAAGATGTACTTAATCTTTCTCAATCAGTGAGGGCCACTCAACTTTAGAAGGCAGAGTGGGTACCTTCTAGACAACTCCTCTTGACTTCTCTG
This sequence comes from Phodopus roborovskii, assembly GCF_943737965.1. Classification (NCBI taxonomy): domain Eukaryota; kingdom Metazoa; phylum Chordata; class Mammalia; order Rodentia; family Cricetidae; genus Phodopus; species Phodopus roborovskii. The sequence continues at coordinate 22,969,361 of NW_026126433.1, forward strand.
TGCTAAAGTCACACATGCTCCTGGTGAGCCATGTCATTCTACTTTCAGCACACAATGAACTCCTATACATTTTCTTCTACCCTTCTCTTCCTTGCTGGCTGAGATCTATACACAGTGGCCTCATTTCTGCTTTCCCTTTCCTGACCAGTCCACTTGACCTTAGAACATTTCTGTAAGGAGTAAGGTTCATCTCCCATCACATTTCCATTTACTAGTGTGTGAAATTTTCCCAGGATATTTGTGTGATCTTTCTCCCAGGATATGACCTCTCTTGCCATCCTTAGAGGTTCAAATGCCTCTCACCCTGCTTTGTTATTATATTGTTTGTTTATTTGGTTGGTTGGTTGTTGGTTGGATTTTCAGGACAGAGTTTGACTGTGTAGCACTGGCTAGTTTAGAACTCACTCTGTAGATCAGGCTGACCCCAAACTCAAAGATCTGCATGCTTCTGCCTCCAGGTACTGGGATTAAAGGTGTGCACTGCCATTCCTAACTTCTCATCCAGTTTTGAATTTGCTACTTGGGATTGAAAAGCTGCTTGTTAATAACCTACCAATTGTCACTATTTCTAATTAATTAGTTAGTGAACCCATCAGGCTCATTTAATATATTACACTTTAAAGTAAAGTCATGGACTTTGTAGCCCAAATTCAATGAAACCAAAGTTTTCAGGGTTCTCCTTTGCAAAGAGCTTCCTGAATCTGGCTCCTTAAAACTGAGTTCACGATTCTGTATTGTTAGATGTAACCTGAGACCTTCAAATGATATAAAATCCAGACTCTATAAAACCTGAGTTACATGGAATCTATTGTAGAATTTGTTATATCATTGTGGTGTATTTATTATCTGTTTCCTGTCTCCTACTACAAAATGAGCTCCACCAAGGTCCAGACTTCTGTCTGTTCTGTTCAGGGCTGTATTCCAAAATGGTAAAGGAAGTAAGTGATTGGTTAGGGAAAGAGCACAGAACTGTATTTCAATGTTTACTGCTATAGACTACTGCTGAAAGAAATATTCACACACTTTAGATACTGGTCCACTCCCAGTGCAATTCCATTTCTCACGAAGCTCAAAGTAAAGGGCAAAAGACTCTCAACTGAACAGAGGATTTGGCCTGGCTGCAGGTAGTATCCAGGGGTTCTGGTAGGCATTGTAACTTTGGGAGCATCTAGGAGAAAAAGAACATAGGTAAGATAGTCACCGCGATAAGAAATATTTTCTGTGAATCCACCTACAAATGTTATACTTGAGTGGTTCTGATAAATCATCAGGATTACGATGAATCTAAATTTCTAAATTTAGTTTAACTACTTTATTCAAAGCTGATGCATTTCTGGATCTCACCATAGGCCCTCATTATGATATTCACCGAATTAAAGTCTCCACTGATTTTAAAATATACAAATTCTCTCCACTACTAAGCTAGAAGAAAATATCAAATGATCCACATTATAACATCAACTGTATGATAAATTCATACTCAAAATATATAAAAATGTTAGACTAATCCACATACCTTAGAACATAAGGAATTGTTTTCCTAAGAGGAATAATGAGAAGTATTTTTAAAGAATCCAACAAATTTCATGCATTCAATATAGGGGTGAAGCCAACTCCTTCGAATGTTAACGTCAGTAAATCTTGAGGTTGGTTTTGTGCTCACCATTGTATAATCACTAAATAATAGCTCTTTAATTTCTATATCTCAACCCATAAGTAAAAGATAATCTGCTGGCCCCTGCCCAGCTTTATAAACAATCTATCTGTACTATTGTAGGTTAGAGTGAAGTTACATGTCTAAAGTTTTAGCCAGAATGGATCATTTCAAAATCTCTCTGATGGAGATAAACAGAGACTTCATGTTCCCAGGTCATTCCTATCTTTATATCATAGGAGATACATTAGGAACTAGTTTAGTAACTAACTAACCAGCATTTGCTCATACTCTACTACTATTCTTGGAATAGATGGTGCTTGACCACTACATATAAATGTTTGCCAATTTAGATAACTAACGAATAGGGGAGGGTAAAAAAGGATAGTACAGTTCCCCACTGATTAAAGTTACCAAGTCCTCAAGACTATAATTAGTAAGATTTAACATAAAACTCTGGAAGTACTATTTAGAAGTCAAATATGCATGCAATAACAGTTAAAAAAAAAAAGGAGGCCATGAATATAAAGGAGAGAAGGAGGGGCATATGAGAGGGTTTTGAAGGAGAACAAGGAAGAGAGAAATGTTATAATTAAATTATCTCAAAAATAAAAAGAAAAATGTTTACATAAAACATAAAGAAGCTTTTTACAGCAAACTGAAACCATTACAGAAAGTCACACAACTGGCTGTAATGTGAAGATGAATGGAGCCTGGGGCCCAGTCCCAAAAGATGCATCGGAAGCACAGTGCCTGCATCCCAGGTTCAGGAGACACCATGGACAATGGATCAGAAGACTGTAAAACCTAGAACATGGGAGAGTTCTAGAAATGGCAGGAAAGCTACATACACATGATACCTCAACAATATAGCTGCCTAAAGAAGACCTGATTAATGACAGAGCCAATAGACATGCTAATGCAGAAGGGGGACATCTCACTAGATCCCGTCCCCAGACAAAGAACTAAAGACAGCTAATGACTGGTAAAAGAAAGAGAATTAGCCTCTCCCAGTGATAAGTCCCCAATACAATAAAATGTGGTCAACCCTGAAAGCACATACATAAACCAAAGCCACAATAAATGGACTCAGAGTTTGTATTTATGTATTTATTCATCTCTGTGCCTAACAATAATAAAGAAAAAGAGGTCATCTATTTGAGAAAAAGTAAGGGTGGACATGGGAGGACTTGAAGGGAATAAAGGGAAGGGGCAGTGATGAGTTTATATATTTTTTAATGTTAATAAATTCTAATACACCAGAATAAAAAAATAAAAGCTAAAAAAAAGTTATCTGCATGTAATGCTCACCAATCTTGCAACAGAGCAGTAACACGAGTAAAACTTTTACTTTATAGTCCATTTTTTTAGCTGTCAACATTTCAGTGGTGAGTGAAACAATGCCTTACCTGGAACAATGCTGGAAAAGGAAACACTCGACACTCTCTGGAACAGATAGCCATCTTTGTCATAGCCTGTCACTTTGAGAAAGAAAGCTTCATCTGGCGGAACAAAGTCAGAAATATTCCAGATGCCATAAGGTTTTCGATCTGGGTAATGTTTAACAGGAATCGTCTTAAGAGACACCCCTGAGATACTCAGAAGTTCCAAACGATCTACTCTAGCTGGACTGGAGATTCCTGAAGTGTTCAGCAGCACATAGGTAGGTATCCCTACGAGAAAAAGGCATTGTTGTTTACAAGTGGCACACAGTTGGGGGTTATCTGTGAAACAGGCACCAGCACTATAGCAGTCCCCATGCACTGTCAGATGAACAGGATGAACTGCTCTGAGACGGATTATCCAGTTGCAGAACGTTTCCCACATGAAGACAGACACTTGGGACATTTTATGTGATTACCTCACAGTATTTCAACTGTTCTTATATAGAGAGAATTAGGGTTATGAATATTATGTGATAGTTGATTATGAGACTATTTTTTTAAAGATTCACTTTTTTATCCTTAAAACTGCAACAACAAAGATGTTAGCAACCATTAAAATAAAAAGATGCTGAAGGTCACAGTATGGCTGAGCTTTGCCTTTATCTGTAAGACAACAAATCTTAATGGCTGGATAAAATAGGAACAAGAACAAGCTCACTCAAAATTTCACCTTTCGACATAATGAAATGCATAGTATCTTTAAATTTCAGCAATGTATATGCACTTCATCTTGACAAAAGTTTATAAATTATTGATATTAAAAATTCACTAAGAGCCAGGCAGTAGTGGCACATGTCTTTAATCCCAGCACTCAGGAGGCAGAGTCAGGTGGATCTCTGTGTGTTCCAAGCCAGTCTGGTCTACAGAGTGAGCTCCAGAGAAACCCTGTCTCGAGAAAGAAATCAATAAGTACTTTTGTAAATGTAGTTAGTTGTGTCTAAAAGGCAACTGGAGTACTCACCTAAATTCATATTCCTAAACCCTAACTTCTGAAGTTCTGCTACGGGAGATTAAAGCAGGGCCCGGAAGTCTTAATTATTAAAAAGCCCTTCTTTGAGCTTCATCTGCTCTCAGAGTCATTCACTGGTCTTGGATCCCACTTTGCAAAATATGAAGAAATAATCACAATCATGTCAAAGAAAGACACTGTCCTTGTTAATGGGATTGAATGCTGCATACCAACACAGTCACACCCCAGCAGAGGCACAGATTTCACTTACACCAATTTAAGAGCCATGTGCATACCAACCTTGCACGGGTCTGCTGATTGTTTTTCTGAAGTCCAGCGTGGGTTTTTGGGAAAAGCCCGCTCGGAAATCAATAGTACTGAGACCAGTGATACGAACAGAGTGTCTTCCGCTGCTGGAGGTCTAAAACGTAAAACGTGTAACAACAAGCCTAGTCAGCAGAGGGTAACAGCGAATGCCATTGGTGTGGCAAATCACAGACTGTTTGCAACTGACGTGACGACTCTGACTAAGATAGTTATTGGGCGTGGAAATCAGGATGCTTGACCAGTAAGATGAAGTGGAGTTTATTAGAAGAAAACAACTTACACAGGAAACAAGTTACTATCGTGTCGCTCCAGCCCCAAGGATGCAGACCCCGCCACCCTGATGCTCTCCACAACCTGAAGGGGCTTCTGAGCCCCAATTCAATCCTTTTAACTGGCCACACCTGTGACCATGCCCAAACCGGTGTGGTCAGCGCTACAGGTGCGTGAGTGAATATCTCACCACAATATTGTGTAAATTTGGTTGTGATTTCCACTCTGAAATGCATGTTTTGTAATGCATATCTCGTAGAGCTCTAAAGTATAATTCAGGAAGTACGACATTCCTGGTAGTCAAAAGTAAATATTCAGTTGCTAATAAGTGGAGCTTATAGCAAATCTAAAAGCTCCAATGATTTCTGGATTTCTTCTTTGTTCTCTGTTGTCAAATAATAGATACTCAACAGATGCCAAAGAAGTAAGAAACTAAAATCTCCCCAACAAAAGCCATTCAAGTCCAGTTCTGGAAAATGTTTTCTTTTTCTTTTATTTAATCAATTTTCAATTAAAATACGATTACATAATCTTCCCTTTCCTTTCCCCCCTCCAGTCTCTCCCATGTACCCTCTCCCTCTATTCTCTCTCAAATTTGTGACCTCTTTTTCCTTAATCATGTACATACAAGTAACATTACATGAACTGAGCAAATTATATTTATATATACATATACTTTCCCACTTTCTTTGCCTCTGTGACACCACTACCAGAATAATCACAAAAGCTGGTGATTTCCCAGATTTTAACCATCTGGCACCTTCAGCTCAGCGCACCCAATGCTGAGCTACAAATGTGAGAAAAGTGTGGAGCTCACACACTGACTACTGGGGGAGATAGATGGAGAAGTGGGAAAGCTTGATATAAAGCAATAAACATAGTGATAGAAATATACAAAAAGAAGAATGAGTTAGCTTATTCAGCTAAAGGAATGGTTCTAAACTAAATACTAAATAAAACTAAGCACTAAAGTAATGAGCACATGCATAAAAAATAAACCATTTGGATTTAGTTCCCAGGGTGAAATATTAATACCACTTTAATGGGTTTTTTCCTGTGGACCCAGTGTATTTAAACTCAATAGTTTATTCCATTTTATTGTTATCTTCTAAAAGAAACATAACCATCCACAGTATAAAGATGATGACTTTGTGATATCAAGTTGGTAAACAGTTTTCCCAAATGCATAAGGTTTGCTAACTGCAGAGACAGAGATGTAATTCAATGACCAAATCCAAGCTTCTCACTACAACACAGCACCATCTGCTTAGAATTAGCATTTGCTTCTGGCTCACTTTCTCTTAAAGGAGACTCTGAGGATCTCTTACACCAACACATACACCTACACCAAACTCACCAAAATATTCAGACTGGAACCCAGAACAGCTAAGGCAAGGTCAGCATTTGGTAAAGATGACTTGATGCTAAAGACTCACCAGTGTTCTAGAATTGTGAATACATAGCCTTTACTTTTAAAGAAAATATGGCAAAATATGGAGCAGGATGGATCAGAGTCTAGATTTCTGAATTCAAGTGAGATTACCAGGAATGAAGAGCAAGCACCATGGAGAGTTCCAGGGATGGTGGGGAGTTCCTCCTAGGATTTACTTGGTTTAGCTTAGTTCTTCTTAGCCACCAAGGCAGATTACAGATGGAGCTACCTAATTTAAGGGTGATGGTTTACTAACTACATTTAAAGCCCTTTGAGGGGACTAACATGGCACATCCATTACATACAGAGTGCTACTCAATAGAAACAAATGGTATTTACTCTAAGTTCAGTACTCCTTCTAAAAAGTAGCCTTGAACTCTAAGGCATAGAAGACAATATCATTCTCAGAATTTGCTATAGCTATTACAGGTTTCTGACAATCTTTTCTGCTAAAAGAGTCAGAGAGTGTTGATAAATCTTTCTGTGAAAGAAAGCAGCTCCATGCTTTTTGATTAAAAACAAATATGTTAATACACAAAACATTTTAATTTCTAAATCCCAACTTAATGTCACTCAACATAATGAGCAAGGTAAGTGTATGGTTGGTTTTCCATGAATGACTAGAACCAGCTGCAGCATGCTTTAAAGCCATAATGCCAGTTATGGTCCATGGATTATAAATGGTAGAGAGTGTATTATTTCTGAATTGAAACATGTCCCTTCTTTTTACTCATCTGATGCACATTCTGCTATCTTTTCTTCTGCTACAGTGAATAAAAATGTTGCAGGCTAAAATTTGAGAACAGCACCCACCAGCCAGGGTTTATTTGTGACTGCATGAAGCAGGACAGTCTGTCAAACTACATGAATATTAATGCTAACATAACCTCCTTATATTAAGCCAGGGAAAATTCCTAGTGTCACTAGTTGAATTAAAATTTAATTGATAGAGCTCAAGTTCATTTCCTGCTCCTGAAGAGCATTCAAAGGAAGATATAATTTATGATATATATATATATATATAATATCAAGAGGTAATTACTTAACTAATTAATCTATTCATGTGTCAACAACCCTTTAAATACTGTTTCCCAATTTCTAATTCAGTCATGAGAGTAGTAAGTATTAAGCATTATTTTCTTCAGACTTTACAAAGTTAAGGATTACTGTGAAATCACAAAGGTAACAAATCATGGACCTTGAACTGAAATAGATGCCCACCTCCTTTCAAATATTTGCTCTTAAATAAGACCTCATTGTTTCAAAATCGAAGTAGATAATTATTTTTATCATTTTTTTTCATTGAGAACTGCTGTGATACAGGCATGGTATCAGCCATAAACACACAGTAATTCCAGCTCACTGTACACAGAAGATTTTATCTGTCTGCTCTGGTTCCACTGAACTGGTTTTCTGTCCACCCACTGGGTCACCAAAGCTGCCAATGAAAACTGCATTGTGAAGCATAATATCAGTTACAATTGTTTGGCCAATGGCTCAGGTTTCTTACTGGCTAGCTCTAACTATAAATTAACCTGTTTCTATTAGTTTATATTTTCACCAGAAGGCTCATTGCTTGTTATCTTACATCTTGATTCCCCAGCAGCTACATGGCATCTCTTAGAAAGCACCTATTCTCTCTATATATCTCTATTTGGATTTCCAGCCTGGCCTTATACTGCTAAGCCATTGGCCAAAACAGCTTTATTCATCAACCAATAGAAACAACAGATATTCACAGACTACAGAAGGACATCCCACATCAGCTCACTCTATGCCATTCTATTTGGCATTGAGTCTTTGCATGAATATGGCAGCAAGGAAAAAAATGGAGTCTAAGCATAGAATAAAATCAGTTTTAACACACACATTTATATACATTCAGCTTTACCTCTGGTCAAGTAAACAGATCTTTTTCTTAAACAAAGATATTCCATTTAGATAACATTTTGATATTGGAAGGCCAAAATAACTGGATAGTTTTCTAAGAAAATGCTGTGATAAAGTGAGCCATTACCCAAACACTAAGTTAACGCTGCAGAGTTGTCTACAGACATGCACAGGCCACCAGGTGAGGACAACTGGAGAACTCTCATGTGGTCCTCTGTAGACTTTACTAATGACTTGTAACCACACTTCTACCAGTTGACTATACTGTGATTTGCAAAATATACTATTTTTACTTTTTTTAAAAAACACTCAAAATTGAACAATTACACTCTTCTAATGATGATACTTTTATTTTGAGACACTAATATATTCTTGTTTGTAAGTTTTATGTAGTTATATAGAAAATAGAAATCATTTCTGAAGTTTGTTTGCATAGTGGCTTCTTCAATGTCTGCCAAAAGTAAGGTACAATTATTTGATTGATAATAAAATCATAAGTAGTTAAGACACACAGATATTGAACTTCAATAAATTTTCCAATTACAATGATAGGGAATGGAGTAATTTTTACATTTAAAAAATAAAATGTTTTAGATACTTTCTTTCATGAGTATCTTACTCCTCCCTTTCCCCTCCAACTCTAATGCCCCCCATGTCTCAAATTCATGTCTCCTTTAATTATTAGTGGGATGTGTGTGTGTGTGTGTGTGTGTGTGTGTGTGTGTGTGTGTGTGTGTGCAGATATAAAGATGCTCATTGCTCTTCATTTAAGGATAGAGCCTTGTGAACAGGTGTTGTCATTGTGCATGTTTTACTTAGACAACCATATTATCCTGTATAAAATGCATTAGTATGTACTGAAAATTAATATAACTATCTAACCCAAACTACTTCTTCCAGTCCTAGGATCTCAATATAGTCATATGATATGAAATATTTTCCTCTATACTTAGGGGATTATCAAGGGGCACTTTATCCATATTTACTTAATGGAAACATACCCCAGGGGATGAATTAAATTACAAATGATTACACTGATAATCCTAGGCTAATAGAAACATTTGTATTATCTAAATCTATTATTTAATATCATCATAGGGAGTTTTCCTTAAGGAGAAGGAGACAAAACTTGGCCCAGGGAGTTTCAGTGGTAATAGATTTATTCTATGTTGCTATAGATTAGCTACAGCTGTCTGAATGGAAAATTCATTTTGCTTCTCAGAAATAAGATCCAGGATTTGTAGTTTCCATATAAATGGAAACTTGGGGGCATAAAACAGCTTTCTGTCCTGTTTTTAATAAAATTTTGTGTTCCTTTCAGTTACTTCTGTTCAGTATGTTTTACCTACATCAGAGGCAAGTTAAAACACTTGCATCACTCATATGATTAGGCAAATGATTTGACTCTTTGTGTATAAAAAGGTGCCCCAGATTGGGTTGATCCAGTTGGGGGGTGGGATGGACAGAGAGAGTAATGAGGTTTGGGACAAACCTGGTGACAGGGAAACCCCCAGGAATCCATAAGTATGATCCTAGCTAAGACTCCTAACAACAGTGGAGAGGGTGCCTGAACTGGCCTTCTTTTATAATTAGACTTATGAGTACTCTAATTGTCATCAGAGAGCCTTCATCCAGTAACTGATGGAAGCAGATGCCAAGATCCACAGCCAAGTGCTGGACTGAGCTCTGGGAGAGGAAGGATTGTATGAACAAGGGGAGGGGGCATCCAAGACCATGCCTAGGAATCCCAGAGACAGCAGACCTGAGCTAATGGGAACATGTAGAATCTGGACCAACGATTAGGGACCCTGCATGGAACTAACCTAGGCCTTCTGCATGTGGATGACAATTCTGTACTTTGGTCTGTTTGTAGGGCCCTTAGCAGTGGGTTCAGTACCTGTCCCTGGCACTTGAGCTGGCTTTTTGGAATCCATTGCCCATGCAGGGATATCTTGCTCAGCCTTGATATAGGGAAGGAGCTTGGTCCTGCCTCAACTTGACATGCCATGCTTTGTGAGCTCCCATGGGAGGCCTGTCCATTTCTGAACATAGGAGGAGTGGATGGGGGGAGGTAGATGGGAGGTGGGGGAGGAATGGAAAGAGAGGAGGGAGGGGAAAGTGTGCTTGGTATGTAAAATAAATTTAAAAATTTAATAAAAATGAAAAGGGAAAAGTGCCCCAATACATCACAGTGTTTGCATGAGAAAGCACAAAGAAACCGCAGAGCCACTCGGGAGCATTTAAATAAAAGCTGCATTAAAGCCCCTCCCAATCCATGCACTACAGGCTGACTGAATCTAAATCTGCCACATTCTTAGATACCAGCAGAGTAAACATTAATTAATTAATTAATTAATTAATTAATTAATTTAGGAGGGGGTGGTTTTTTGAGACAGGGTTTTTCTGTGGCTTTAGAGCCTGTCCTGGAACTCACAGAGATCAGCCTGCCTCTGCCTCCCAAGTGTTGGGATTAAAAGTGTGTTCCACCAATGCCCTGCTGTAAGCATTAACTTTTATTCATAAATGTTTCTATAGTTTTAGTTTGGGCACTGTGGCCCAAACTCTAATCACAATAATTAGGGAGAAAAAAATCTCTACAGAAATAAATATGATGTAAGAGAAAAATCTAAGAGAGGTATAGAGAGCCAAAAAGAAAAGATATTTTAGAACACATTTGACAAGACTTGATGAAAGTGTTGACATTTGATTTGAATCTTGAGCACAGTAACAAGTCAGAGTGAAAGGAATAGCATGCTAGGGAGAAGGAACTTCTAGAAGGAGAAAAACTAAGTCAGGGTATAGTAGTGGCACCAAACTAAAGAATCCTAACAGGCAGATGTCTATGAGTTCGAGGTCAGCCAAATCTACATAGTAAGTTCCAGGACAGCCAGCCCTACATAGGAAGACCTTTCAGGGACCATAGAAGTTGCTCAGTTCCATATTGATTTAAGGTCAGAGAGTTCAAACCATCCTTGCCCTTTCAAAGTTAAACACCAGAGACCAAAAGGTCTAAGATGTGGTTATTGACGGATGTTTGGCCTTAGGTGTGGTCACTGGATCTCTAGCCTAGATAACAGACTACTTGATCTAAGGCGTGATTACTGGATGTCTTAATCTTCAAGGTCAGATATGAGGATGTTGAGCTAAGGCATGCTTACTAGATGTTTTACTCCTCAAGATCAAATGGCAGGATGTTTAGCAATAGAGCATGATTACTGGATGGTTTGAGAATTAAGGAAGTAATTACACTTGTTTGTCTTTATTATTTTTTTTTTTTTTGGTTGGGATATATAAGAACTTTTAGCAATATATTTAGAGCACATCCCAGTATTACTGGATGCCCTCACGACTCTATCTTCTGTCTCTAGCCTATTTATTTCCTCAGTCCACACTCCCCTTCTCAGGTATGAACCACACTAGTAGGCTGGACTGAACAAAGATCCTGTCTTGAAAAAACAAAACAAAAGAAAAAGCAGGGGTCAAAAGTGGGAATAACAAAAACATCTTAAAATTAAATAATTAAATTTGACTAGGATGTAAATATAAGTGATACAAGATAATCAGAAGAGTGGTTTAGGCAAAATCACATGATCTTCCAACATCTTATGGTCATAAAACAGACTGTTTTTCATACTTGGAATAAAGTGTTATTTGAAACATTTAGAAGTCATCATTAATTCGTCTGATAGAGCAGACATTTTCTAGATAGTGCAAAGGAGATAGCATGCAGGATACACTATCTAATCTCAGTTCTCTTCTTGAGAAAGCACACATGCAGAACATTTGTCATTCACAAGCTGTCTAAAAGGGAGACCCAATGTCAGTAGTACTACTTATGTCAGTGGATGTAACTATTTTGTATCATGCTGCTACATTTTTCTGGCATTTCATATAGGAGAAAAATAGTTTTATTATCTGCAAGTTGCACTTCAATGCTATGTTTTATTTAATTGTTGCTACCATTAACTGTAAACTAACAATGGTGTCCAGCAGGAGTGCAGGTTCTTTGATAAAGTCTAGAATGAATTTGGGGCAATGTGTTTTTCTCAATTAATTAATGTGCCTTTCTTAATTATAGCAGACTGAGCTTAGACACTTGTCTAAACAGAGATTTTACTGCCTCATCATCTTTTTCTCACCCTCTTTGCTTACAAGATAACCCTTAGAACGCCTCTGTTTTAATTATCAATTAAATGTGCTTAGTGTACACAAAGCAGATAGTATGAAACCTGGCCAAAAGCAAACCCTGAAAATTGATGACTGAATAAGTAGACATGTCAAGCACAAGACTAACTGCAGTCATGTTGGATCAGTCCTCTAGGCAAGAGTTTTACTAGAGGAAAAACCACGGGTAGCAATCCAATCACCTGGAAATTGGTTCAAATGCCACGGAATAGAACTAATAACAAAATGGTATCACTTCCATGTATCTCCCAGACAGCAGTGGATACCTTATTGTTACTATTCAGAAAACAACAGAATATCTGTCTGCCAACTTAGGGCACTTATGGTTGAGGTCAAGGCTACACTAAATCATATGAGGGATTAAGAGACTAGACTATCATAGTTCTTCCTACCATAGGGGTAAATAAAAAGTGGACACAGCCTGAGTCACATTTTGGGCACATTGAACAAAAATAATGTTAACATCAATTTTAGCCTTGCTTATTCAAAATACCATAGTAGAAAAACACTTCATTGCTGCTATCAAGGCATCCAGTATGTACCGCACACCTATTGTGTGCAAGGGACTGAGTTACAAATAAAACAGGTATGGCCATTTATGACTCATTCACTGAGAAATTGCCAGACTGTATTTACACTGCCTGTGCCCCTGTACTCTCACTCAAGATCATCTACTCCCCAAATCTATTCTAGCCTTTATAATAACCCTGCAGGGTATGGCGCTCCGGGAATGAAGAACATTCTGGCACTTGAAGGGAGTTATAGTGCAAACTGTAATTTCTTAAAAATAAGAAAGTTAATGTACATGTTCTTTGAAAATCAAATATCTTCCTGGCATGGAAAATCCGCCTTGAATACTTGCGCTGCACTTGCCCGCATGCTTGTTCACTCATCCCTGTAACTTGAATGGCAGTCCCATGAAACCCATTGTATTATGTAGGCAAGTTGAGGTGATGAAAGAAAAAAACATTGTTGTAGGTATCCTCACAAGGATTCTAGAGCAAGGGACTTGTTGGTAGCTGCTCAGGGTGTTTCTGGGAAGGGGAGAAGGGTGAAGGAAAGCACAGCAATGAGGCACATTCTGATAAGCCTCCTCCTATAGTGAACATTTGGGGAGAGTTTATGCCTTAATAGTTTGAAAATTGCTTCTGAGAAGTGTTCATGACTCAGCAGAACAACCTTTTCCTGTTCTTAGGGAAACCCTCTTTCGCATAAAAACACCAATACCTGACCTGGGAGGAGGGCAGAGCATGAGGAAAAGTCTGCGAAACACTGGCAGTCTCTCAGATGGCACACTGCAGCCAGTTACACACATAATCCACAGCGAAATCACATCTCTGAATTTTGACTGTATGTTATATTCTTGCCTCCATATTGACTATATATCTCTTCAGATAATTCAAAGAAACAAATGCTTTTTTTAGTAAAGAAAAATGATGATCTATAACAAATAGTAGCAGCCAGCGGTTCTTGAAAGCTTGTCTTGTAAGTGAAACTGCACTATTTCTTATATATGAACCCACTTTCATTTCAGCTGAACCCTGTGGTGTAAAGGAGGTGTCCTCCTCATGTAACAGAGGAGGACAGTAAGGAATATCAAAGCTCTGCTCCCAAGCAGCCCGGCCTGTGCATTGTGTTCAATCCCATGCAGTTCCAACCAGAGCCTGCATCACTAAGCATTCTTCCACTGGCTTCATGTCTGCTGACTTTGGAAGCAAGAAATGGATGGTACCATCAGTCCACAGATTGGATGATAGGAAAACTGCCCAAGAATTTTAATTCTTACTCCAGAACATCACTGATGTCCATGGTCATCAAAACAACACTACCTGGCTCATGTGCTCAAGACCTCCCACACACGTACCTTCATTAAAAGTGTTCTTCCTGACTGCAAGAATATATAAATAAGCTGTTTCATATGCATTACAAGGCATGCCAGCTTAAAAGTAAAATAATAAACAGACTGTGAAATAACAGCACCTTCACTGTCCACGTTCCAGCTTCTGGCTCTTTGACATTCACCACTTTGGCAGAGTTGTGGATATTCAACAGCTCGTTCAAGCCAAATCCCTTTTTTATCAGCTTCCCTAAAAGACAAAACAATGGTAGAAAGCATAATTTTTCTCCCAGTTAGAGAGATCAGGCAATTAAACATAAGCAAGCCTCAGAGTATGATCAGATTTCAAATAACACAGATTTTTTCTACTAAGTATGTGCATATATTATTTAACAGATATTTGTATCCATAGCTCAAAACATTGTTTTATTGGTATCTAAAAATTACTTAATTGTAGGCTTCTGGGAGCTGCAACTGAACTAACAGATCCTCATTTGTTATGTGTTTGATAGTAAAGTGAGAATAACAACTGATAAACCGTGTTATTTCTAAAGGCAGCCTAGAGAACAATTGCCATGTTACTAAGACTTCACACACAGTCACCAGAGACAGGTAGATTGCACATAGGCAGAACCCAAACCCAAATCAGGTCTTTCTGGAGGTCAGTGCAGACGCTACTAATGTGAGAATCCTGAGCAAGTCTCTGAACAAAGTGTATGAGCTTAAGCAATTTTCCATTAGGGCAGGGGAAGGTTGTCTCTCAAAAGATAATGAAAGAATAGCATTGTAATAAAATGCATGGGACCATCTCCTATCTGCCTGAAATTTACTTCCAATAACCACTAGTGGGGAATCTAAGGAGAAAAAGAAATACATTGGAACCAAGCCCTAGGTTTTCACCTTTGCCTTCCCCATGGACTATTTACTCAGGTATGTATTTTAAATAATCAAAAGGTCGACCATCACTGTGAGCCTAGAGCAGTAAGAGCATGACACAATGAGTACAGCATGGGAGTGAGTTATTCCAGTGGGCAGGACATGGGTATAGCTTTCTGGGATAGCATGGGAGTTATTCCAGTGGGCAGAATGTGGCTGCAGTGGCAAATGCCCTGCTGAGACCAGCTCTCCACAAGTCTTTAAAAGGAGGTTTTACTTCTTTGTAAATTTCAGCGTTTTGCTAGCATGGATGAGGGACTTTGCGCAATATTTCATATACTTAAAGGAATTATTTCACGCTCTTAAAAGAATTATTTGCTCCTATGATGTAAATAAAAAATATAGTTACTCCTTCCCCTTTGGAAATATTCACAAGCAGAGAAAAGGTACATGGGCAGATTCCAGAACCACGGTGGAAATCATGGTTCATGAAAGCCAGTAGGTACACTTAATACAAATGTGAGAAAAGCTGAGATTCCTTTGTTTTCAGATTTGCTTTTTGGTGTGAGTCTCATCATTTTCAACCAGCAGTAGAATTAGAAAATCTTGTAATAAAATACAAGTGAGAGAAAAGTAAGTTAAAATATCTATTCACCTATTAATAATAGAATTTCTTTTGACAGTCCTGGGAACTAAGGTGGGAACCGTATACATAGTACAAATGCTGGACCACTGAACTCAACACCAGACTAAATTTATGCATTTAATCTATCTATCTATCTATCTATCTATCTATCTATCTATCTATCTGTGCATATGTGTGTATGTGTATTTGATATATGTGTGTGATGAATTTTGATATATGGGTGTGGGGTGTGTATGTGTGTGTGACATATATGTATGCGTTGATGTATGTGTATATGTGTGTGATGCATTTGTGTGTGGGTATAATATACGTGTGTTTGGTGTATGTGTGCGTGTGAGAGATATAGCTATGTGTGTGAGTATGTATGTGTGTGTGTATGTGTGTGATATGTGTGACAGGTATGTGTGTGTGGCGTGTGTATGTGTGCTGGGTGTATATGTGTGTGTGATACATCTATGTATGTATGATGTATGCGGAGTGTGATGTATTTGTATGTGTGTATGATTATGTGGTGTGTGTGTGTGTGTGTATGTGTGTGTGTGTGTGTGTGATGTATGTGCATGTGTCTGCAGGTGAATACGGGCATGTAAGTTGAGATCAGCGGCCACTTCAGGTGTTAGTTCCAGCTTTCACTTTGATATTTTGGTTCAGTGTCTCTCATGTTATTTCCCACTGCTGCTCATGCCAGTCTCCATGGCTTTCAGGTGTCCTCTTCTCAGTCTCCCATCTTGCCCTGGGAGTTCCAGGGCTGCAGTCATGTGCTACTGTACTAGGCTTGTTATGTAGGTTCTAAGTATTCGAACTCAAGCCATGGTGATCTTATGTCAAGTGCATCAACCATTGAGCCATCTCCCTCATCCATTAAATTTGGCTTTTAGGAACTATGTTCTTTAAAATTAAACTCTTCTAGAAAGTAACAATGAAAGTTATTTTTAGAAACAGTTATTTTAGTGATTCATTCAAAGCAACGTAAGATGCTAAATTTTACAGAACAAATTACTATAAAGTATACGCAAATTAAAACATTGGCCTGAGTACATAGTTCAGACGTAAAGCACTAGACAAGCATGTATAAGATCCTGAGCTCAACCTCCAGTACTGAAATAATGATATTTATGGTATTGCTATAGCACAATATTTAAATATTTTATCATGTATGTAACATAATTGCAATAAATTTCATGACTGTAACTTATTTAAATGTGAGATATTTTAATCTGTTAATTCTCATGTTAATTCAAAAATGCTCAAGACTAATAACATTTCCCTTTCAAACACCTTCTACAATAACTTATGAATGCTTTGAACTTATTCATAAAGCTAGAATTCATTGACAAAGTGTGCAAAAAGAGCCCTTCCCCATTCTTCATGTTTAATAGTCAGTGCTTAATTGATCTCACCAAAAGGATTACGGATTTCAATCACAGGGGAAGGGCCACTCAGGGACACAGTGACTTCTTTGAGGCTGGGATCAAAAGGAATTTTCCAAGTATTTACAGCCTGTTCCAAATGATCGGTGGATAAGAGGTGAACCTTGGAGGCCTGGACTGCTTCTTCCACCCACTTCAACACCTAGGAGAGGAAAAGAAATTCATGAATGGTGACCCCAGACACTTGTAAATTACCCTACTTGGAGCTCAGGACCTGTCCTGGCAGAGCGCTGTGGAGACTCCCTTGCTCCCTGTGAGTCTTAGTTCAAAGTTCATCAACAAAGACACGTGTTCCTCTACCTCTGTGTGCTGTCATCTCAAAATAAAAGGCTGGTTTAATCTGCATTCCAATTCCAAGCTTTCCATCCTGGATTAGTATTAACAATTAAACTTCAGGGTTAAAAACCAGGAGGAAAAACCCTAAAGGGACATTACAAATAATCTATATGTGAAGAGAAAAGAAGACAACCTCTTTTTAAATCAGAGTAGTTCAGGATTTTATTCATTCTAGGCACAATTTTAAAACTATACCACTTTAGCAGATTGCCAAATGCAATTTGGGCAGGTTTAATATTGCAAATAGTATTAAAGTAGTCTCAGTATGATGCATTATTCTACAAATAGTTGCAGTGTCAGCAAGATAGTCCTTTCTCATAAAATGTTAAATACCCCAGATGATGGGGAAGGCAACCAATAAATTTAAAAAGAGCAGAAAAATATTTCAGCTTCAAATCAAGTCAAGGAATACATATAAAAGTAGTCCTTAGGAAGATGCAACAAAATTAAAATTTTAAAATGGTGTAAAGGTAGAAAACATCAACTTCATATAATTCTTACAATAACATTAGACAAATGATGCATCTTTAGCTAGGTACCAATTAATCAATCTTAATTGAATCAACTCTCAGTCAAGGCCATGTTTATCAGTGTAAAAGAGGCTGCACAGTAGTGGCACAAACCTTTAATCCCAGCACTCAGGAGACAGAGGCAGGTGAGTCTCAATGAATTTGAGGCCAGCCTAGACTACAGAGTAAGTTCCAGGACAGCCAGGACTGTTACTAACAGAGAAACCCCATCTCAAAACAAAAACAAAAACAAAACACCTAAATAAATAAATAAGTATGAGAATAAAATAGGTTTTAAGGGAAAACTGACTCAAGAGAAAAGTCTAGAGACCTACGAGGATGACCCCAACTAACAATCTGAGCAACAGTGGATAGGCTACCTTAAATACTCTTCCCTGATAATGAGATTGATAACTAACTTATATGCCATCATAGAGCCCTCATCTAGTAGCTGATGGAAACAGAAGCAGACACCCACAGCTAAACCCTGAGCCGAACTCCTAGAATCCACTTGCAGAGGGGGAGGAGTGATAAGAAAAAGTGTAAAGATCAGGCTACAGAAACCCACAGAGACAGCTGACTGGAACAAGGGGGAACTCATGAACCCCCCCAGACTGATGGCTGGGAAACCAGCATTGGACTGTCTCAGATCCCCTGAACATGGGTCTCAGTTAAAAGGCCTGGGCAGTATAAGGAAACTCTGACAGTGAGACCAGAATATATCCCTGGTGCATGAAAGGACTTTGGGAGCACATTCCCCATAGGGCCTAGTCCCTACTCCAAATGACTTGATAGATTTTGTTGATCCCTCCTAAAAGGCATCACCTTCCCTGTGGAGTGGGGGGGATGGAAAAGGAGGGTGGTTGGGGGGCATGGGAGGGAGGGAGTGGTGGCATAGGCAGAGGAGAGTTGCCTCCAACCCCCCCCACCCCCAATCAATACCTGAGGCAGATGGGAGAGCTAACCCTGTAGTCAGAACAGTGGGAAAGCCATCCCTGACCCCTACCAGCTACAATAAGGGAGAGCAGGTCCTGAATCTCACCAGGGCAACTCAATAGAGCCAACCTTTTTAGTGCAAATGTAGGAAAGCCAGCCCCAAAACTGTGACCAAGGGAGAGCTGTCCCCATTTCCCACCTGGCAGACCAATCCTATAGCTGCCCAGATCCAGACCCATGGTTATGACCTGGTCTGATCCAACATCCACCCCATTTTTGATCTGCTGGAGCTCATCAAAGGACCTAACCCACAGACCCAGAGCTTCAGGATCTCCCACCAGGCAACAGCAGGATATCCAACAACAGTCCTATTGGGGCCCCAGCATTGATCATGTAGTGGGACCTGGGGCCTCAAATCAGACCCATGAGTCTTTCCAATAAACACTTGCAAGTAGAGATGTATGGACAAAGGGGTATACAGTGTGACATGTTGAGTCACACTGTAGCTTCCATAATGAGATTTGTTCATTCTTCCCTATTTTTTTCCATTTTATTTTCTTCCTTTTTTCTCTAGAATTTTCTTGTGTTTGGGGAGGGGTACAGTGGTGGAGGGCAGATGTGAAGTGATGGGGAACGAGTGGGATCAAGATACATGATGTGAAAGACAAATAGAATAAACTAATAAATAAAAGGGATGGAGAAAATGTAGAAGAACAATGATGTTGGAAGCATCTCATGAATATGTGTTTATAAGTTGGGACAAGATCTTGGGATTTCTTCACAAAGCTCCTCTTGAAAATTACTAACATACTTAAAGTAGAAGAGTTAAAAAGGCACATTTCAAAGAAAACGTCATGCTATCATAAATGAAACCAAATGAACACGTGTGCCATAAATCAAATAATGTATTTCATTCAAGTTTAGCCTCATGAAGCACCTGTATTTTCCATGTGAAATTACAAATATACCAACATAATTTTGCAAAGAAGCAGATGCTGTGATTTGAAGAGTGTTTAGCAATCTTCATGATTAAAGATGAAAGTATGACTGGTTCGGCTCATCAAATCTGTCCGTAAGACAATAGAAATCAGGCCAATTATAACTAATATTTGACATCTCCAATGAGGTAATAATCAGTGTTGACATTTTTATGAAAAGGGCTGTAAAGATTTGCTTTGCTCCAAAAAAGAAAAAAAAAACCCACAAAGGACTGATTTAGTGTCTGGGAAAGCAATCAATAAATTTAAGCAATAATAAAAACCTATCTACAGTCTCACAAGGGAAAAAGATGGAAAGAAATTAGGCAAACCAGCAGAATATCTATTCTACAGGAAAGACCAGCATGACTGGTTCTCAGCTAAATAGTGGGAAAGGCTTACTAAAGTCCATCACAGCTGTCAAGGATGTAGGAAAAGGAAGGAATCCACATACACTGGTGGGGATATTGTAAGTCGATGCAGCCTCTATGGATATCAGTACAGAAATTATTTTTGTTAAAAAAAATTCTAAAACTTAGAACCACCATATTATCTAACCATATGACATACTCATGGTTATATATCTAAAATAACTCTAAATAAACATGTCACAGGGATCCTTGGACATCCATGCTCATGGTAGCATAGTTCACCATCACCATGCAATATAACAAGCCTGTATACCATTCAGCAGATGAACAGATAACAACAATGTGATACTTATGCACAATATATTCTTCTTCATCTGAAAAAAAATGAAGTTATAACATTGACAGAGAAATGGATGTAACTTCAGGTCATTATAACAATTGAAATAAGTCAGTTACCTAAAAATAAATATTACACCTTTTTCTTATAGAGATATAAAATCTAGATTTTAAAAGAAATTGTCTGCAAGACATGTAAGTAAAAAGAGGACTATTTGGGTGGGAGGAAGGACAAAATGGTAGAGTGAAATGAGAGAGGATAATAGGGGAAGTGACAGACAAGTGTCATATATTTACTCTCGTATGCAAAGCCACAGTTAAGATATATTCATATAAGACATTCTACCAGAATCAAGACCATTGAAAAGGGGAGACCAGTGGGTGGAGAGTAGGGACAAGAGATGGTGTTAGGATGGTGAATATGACATGGTATCATTTATACCTTAATCTTACGAATTATTTTTAAAGAGAAATGCACAGCATCTCACTATTAATAATGAAGTAATTCCATTATGTAGAAACAGAAGTGAAATCATTTTTATGCATATCCCCCAGTAAGTTAACAGTTTATCTCTGTGTGCTTCCATGAATATATCTATCCTTCCAATACAAAGCAGTGAGATTATACATTACTGGAAACGTATCCAAATCCTAAGCATTCTTTGGAAAATGACGACCTTCCTAAAGCAGATGTATTTTCCTAGGGAAAGTGTGTTCAGATGTTGCAGAATTTAATCAGGTGTTAGACACATCTAATATCACTTTCAATTCATCAGTGAAACATTTATGGGATTTTCACAAAGAGATTATCCTGTATCATAACAACACTTATTGGAAAAGACATAGTGCAGACTCTATCAGGAGCCTCAAATCAATCCATTATCCACCCCTAAGAAAAATCTAATTGAGAACAGATGTGACTCATTTTATGAGAAAATACAGATACTATCAACATGTGAAGAAAAGTGTATCAATGCGAGCTACAGAATATGCCCTGGAGTTGTTGGCTTCTCAGGTTGCCAGATATAAGGGGGGGAAACATCGCTAATTGCCTGACTATGGAGAACATTCTCATGAGATTGGGAATGATCTATTGTAATGACAAAAGAAATCAAACTAGAATAGAGTGAGAGCCCTTGGATTGTGCTTTGCTATCAACACAATGCTTTTTCAAGCCACTAGGGAACCACCGATAGCACTTAAAAGTTTTAATGCAAAGGGAAAAAAAGGCTAAAAACGTTTAGCTATTCCTAGCAATTTAGATGTATAAAAGATCTTGGAGACAAACCAATGAATCCAGCTCCTTAATTTGATAGATGAGAAAAATCATATCTAAAGTGAGTTCTTGTACTGTTCTCATCTACCCAGAGTCATTCTGTCTCAACAGGTACATTTTAATTTAAACTCTTTGAGTTCATGAAGATATTCTTGTCTATACAGCCTATGCAGAAATCGGTACTTACTCCTAAGTTCACACATTTATTTAATTCTGGAACAAGGCACTGATGTTTGAAAGTGGCCTGTGTTGTTATGTGTGATAGAATATAAAGCAGGAATGAAAGTGAATTTTAGCATATATTAATGAGCAGAACTTGAGTAGTTCTGTTCTAGTTTGATGTTTGATACTGTGATAAACATTGACAAGAGGCAACATATTGAAGGAAGGGATTTACTAGGTTTATGCTAAGTCTCAGTCCATCATGAAAATGAAGTCAGAATAGGAACTCAAAGGTAGAAGAAACCATGTAGGAACACTGCTTTCCAGCCCACTCACTTCAGTATCATGCTTAGCTTGTGCTTGCTTTCTTATCCAGCCCAGGACACTACCTGCCAAGGTTGGTGCTGCCCACAGTTGGCTGGACCCTCCTGCATTAATTATCAACACAATCCCCCAACAGACGTGCTCACAGGCCAATCTGATCTATGCAATTCCTTAGACCCCAAAAGCTTTACACTTTGTCATAAAAGGCCATATAAGTAACTTCTGTGCACAATTATCTCTATTTTAAAGATGGATAAGAGTAAGTTACTCATGCCAAAGTTCGTAGGTCACACAATTAGACACAAAGTAACACACGTCTTTTGGCCCCAATGTTATTGTCTTCCCTATTTTGTTTAGTAATAGCATTTCTCAAGAGTGAATCAGAGAAGAGGAGGAGGAGAAAGAAAAGAGCTAGTGAAAACCGAGTATCAGTGCAAATGTTTTAAAACAAATGGCATGAGTAATAGAATGATTTAATTGGTGTACATTTGATCACATTTTAACAGTAAGTAGGCAAGAATTCACAATTTTAAAATATTAAAGCCTTTACATCAGTATTGTTTTTAGTGTGAGGAAGACTTGCTATAGTCTAAGACTAAGATTCTGTTGAAACGCTATACTACAGAGTTGGTGGGCTTCACTGACCCACTTCTGACCTACCTAAGAGAGACATGCTTTGCTGGATGACCAGGAGATTCCTTTGATCTGGGTTCAAGTTCATTATTACCTTGTAGTATAACATGGAGCCCATGATGAGAATTTTCCTAGAAGCCCCTAAGCAGCTAATGAAAATTCATGTGAAAACTATATGTGTATATGTGTCAAGGAGGCAATCAGAAAGAGGACATGAAGTCATATATGAAGATTTAAGGCTGTCACGTTCTGCTTGCATTCTACTCCACCAGAAACATAGAGAAACAAACAAACAAACAAAAAAAGGTGTATGTCATCCTTTAAACATACCTTTTAGAGATGCCCAGGTGCATACTAAGGAGACCACACTATACATGAATGATGTTCTGCTTTATCCAACACTGCTGAGAGTTTGGTTAATTTGTGCCTATTTCTGAAAATATATTCCCTAAGAATGATTTTTTGAAAGATCCAGTGTCACAGCAAAAGACCTCAGTAAGTCCATCAAAGAAATGCTATTTCTTGAAATCTTTTGTGGGGATCTTTTATAGGAAACACTGAATTGTATTACTGTATTCATGTACTGAGTTCACATTCAGATTGGAAAAACTGACCATGAGCGTTACTGACAGTAAGTACCATGAACAAGCATGGTTGTGGATTCAGTGTAAATGGTGTTAGGCAAAACAATAATCTATGGACTGGAGAGATGACTCAGCACATAGTGGTACCTGTTACTAAGGTGCTAAGGCTGGTTACTTAAGTTGAATCCCTCAAACCCACATAATGGAGACAGAGTGAGACAGACAGAGTGAGGCAGAGAAAGAGGGGGGGAGTTTCATGGTACAACTAAAATTGTATCCAGTTCACAAAGTTAGAACAGGATTTTTACTTCAAAAGGTATGCTGTTTAGTTTTAATTGACAGCTTGACAAGATCTAGAATCACCTGGAAGATTATCTCAATGAAGGATTGATTGTGTAGATCAGGCTGGCCTCTGGGCACATCTTCTGGGTGACTAATTGCCTTGATTACACTAATTGCTGTGGGAAGACCCAGCCAACTATGGGCAGTACTGTTTCCTGAGCTTGAGTCATGGGCTGTGTAAGAGTGGAGAAGGTAACTAGTAGGTGAGCATGCTTTCCAGCAGTTCTCTCTGCGTTGATTGTGGGCATGGTATGCCTGGTTTGAAGTTCTTGACCCTTGATCTTCTTCTCAATGTTGCTTTTGTGGTTGTTTTAGGTGTTTTGTTTTGTTTTGTTTTGGGGGGTGTTTGTCTGTTTTGGGAGACTGGGGGGTCAGAGAGTTTTATCACAACAGACATGAAGAATGGACAGAGGAATTGAAAACACTATGGTGATGGTTGTAAACTCTGATCATACAAGAACTCAGAATGTGTGCTTCACTTGGGACTTAACTTGGGCGATTTTCACAAAGCTTGAAATATATCTCAATAAACTTATTTTTCTTTTAACAAGACATGGGCTCAGTAGGGACTCTAGAGATGACTTCAACTCTGTGAGCACCTAAATCTTATGTAAAGTTGCCATATTTCCTGCATGACGAAACTGCATTAACATGCAGCAGCTGACAAAACAGAAAAGCACTTCACTTCAGAGATGCTTGAAGAGTGAAATCAGCCCCACTAGTTATTTTTAAAGCATCACAATGTATTTCATGAATTTATCTTCATAAAATTCTTGTGTCACAGTTTTAACAAGTTAGAGATGATAAAGGAAACTTAGCTTGCCAGAAAAGTTTATTTAAAAGAGTAAAATATGGAAGATTGACTTTATCATATACTTCTGCCTTTAAATCATTTTGTTTAGAGTAGGCAAATGTCAGAGTTCAGCCATCCCATTTTCACTTTTACTGGTTTTCAAAGGAAAATGATTTTTAAATACATAATTAGATACATACCTATTCATACAGATAGATGTGTGTGCATATGTGTGTGCGTGCACACATGCATTCATACAACATACATAAACAACTAGGCTCTCCAGTAAGGAGAGCCTAAAAGCAGATAGCAATTCAGGCTCTATGTGAATAACAAATTATCTAGATAAGTAAATATTCAGGATCTCTATAAGTGATAAAAATAAAGTTAGGGAGAATACTTGAGGGATATTGAAGTTACAGATTCCTTGCCAAGGCTCTATTTCACCTTCTTTGTTCATCTATACACACACACACACACACACACACACACACACACACACACGCACGCACGCACGCACGCACATTTTATACAAACACATAAAAGGCTGAGCCATGTCAATTTGGAGTTATTAACATGAAGCCCATGTACGACTACAGAGGCAACTATAAACTTTCTGAAATTGTATGCAGAATTATACATATATGTGACAGGAAGGCAGCTTATAATTTAGGCAGGGAGAAAGGAAGGAATAATTTAAAATAATTTACAGAATTATATCTCTCCTCCAGAGCCATGTTTATGTAACCAACTTTGTATTTTAAAAGAATCTAAATACCTATGCGAAATAGGTAAATATAATGCAAAATTACTTGACAAAGGAATTCCTCATTGATTAATGCAAGCCCATATTAACTGACTATTTATAGTCAAAGAATTAAAAGAGAAGTAAAACTTTGAGTTACAAAAGTGCAAACTACTAAAATGAATTTATATTCATTTATAATTTATAATACCAAATTTATAATTTGGTATTTTATAATACCAATTTGGTATATAATAAATTTGGTAATTTTAATACCAAAGAAAGCAGATATTCATGTACTCTGATCTGCCCTGTCAATGCCTCAACACTCACTGGAAGGAAACTCACGGTCCAAATATTAACAGTCCCCTGCAGGCTCCTCAACTGAATGATCAGTCCTCAGCTGGTGGGGCTATGGAGGAACTTTTGGAGATAGAGCCTATCTAAAGAAAGTTGCTCAGTGAGGACATGCCTTTGGAGGTATTCCCTGGTTCTCTTGTCCCTTCCTTCCTGCATATTCTTCTTTTTGTTTCCCCCTCTTTTTCTCACCCCTCTCTCTCTCTCTCTCTCTCTCTCTCTCTCTCTCTCTCTCTCTCTCTCTCTCTCTCTTCCCTGCACTCTCTCTTTACTTCCTTTCTCCACCCCCTCTCCTTCCTCCCCTTCCTTCCCCACCCTTCTCTTTCCACCCCTCCTGCTCCTTCTTTGCCCCATTCTTCTCTTTCCATCCTTCCCCTTCCTTCCTTCCTCCCCCCATTCCTCTCTTTCCATCCTTTCTCTATTCCTTCAAGTCTCTCTCCATCCTTCCCTCCCACTTCTTCCCCCCACCCCTCCCCACCCCTCTCATTCTCCTTCATAACCTCTAAACAGGAAGAAGTTCTCCATCACCATTATGTTCATTCCAAATTCATGAGCCCAAGCAATTAAAGACACAGCCCTCTGAAACTGTGAGAAAATTAAAATCCTGCTCTTTTAACTTATTCTTTTAGGCAATTTGTTCACAGGTATGCAAAAGTAACTGACATAGAAACTACAATAAAAGATTGTCTGGCTCATGTTTGATATGTAGCAACCTAAATGGTCCTTTACAGCATTTAACTAATAGACATCAGCAAGATCTTCCCCAAATACCTCAAAATGCAGACCTCATTCCCAAGAACATATAAAATCTGCTTCTTAACATTAGAAAGGAAATTCACTGATTAGATGTAGTTAGAAATAAAACTCATTGTTTGGAAGAAGATATAAATGCATTGGCCTAAAAAAACTACTCAAGTTACTGCGGGATCAAGTTACTGAATCAAGACTCTTCTCACTGGACTCTAGGATCTAAACCATAAGTATGTTAGTTTGCATGGCCACCCTTAAATAGCACTTACATTCCAAGATCTAATCTCAGAATGTGGTAAACTGGAACTCAATTTGTTATGCCCTGTAAGTTTGGTGCTTACATTTTCAGCAATACATTTCCAATATTATTTCAAAGCAGAATTTTATGCACTGACTACTATAACATTATAGCAAGGATATAGTTCTCTATGTACCCATTGTGCTCCATTTCTACCTTTGAAAGGATTCTTAGATTCTACCAAGAAAAGAAGAAAAGGGAGGAAGGAAAGAGAAAGGATGGGAGGAAAGAAAACAAATTATTAGATTTTGAGCTACAAATAGATTAGTCTTAGAAATTTAAAAATGACTCAACAAAATTTTTAGAATAATTTTGATGATGCAATTTTCCAATTATCTCTACTTAAGATGTAAATTCACTTGGCTCGTATGTGTTTACTGAGTTTATAAACAAGTTCAAAGAAATTATTTAGGTGCTTTAAACATTTAATAGAATTTGATTAAATCAAATTCATAACGGAAGTGCTCATATTAATGAGATGGAAAATCTTATTAGTCAACAGACTATAATTCTTTCATCACTAATTAAAACAGCATAAATCTAAAGAGACCCTACTCTGTTGATTGAGGCTTTCTTGCTTTACAGGGAGCTTGATTGGCACTGTAAACATTTGTTTCAATGACTTAACTGTTTCCAAGTTCCCAGGTTGATGAGAATAAACTGACTGACATATTCTTTGGATTAGTTTTGTATCCACAAGTCACAGGAGAATTTCATTGTTGTGCAGTTTCTTCACATAATACATACATACATACATACATACATACATACATATATATTTGCATATGTCTCTATTTTGATGTGTACTGGTTTTAAAGAAAAGTTGCTAAAACCTCATGATCTCTATGTATCTTATTATATTTATATTTTTAAATTGTCTTAAAAATTAATATGAAAATATAATAAAAAGGAAACCACTCCATAATTTTTGACTGTTTTTTGGGAATTTTTGTTTGTTTGTTTTTTGGGTTTTTGTTTGTTTGTATTTTTTTTTTAATGTGAATGGTAAGTTGACTTGCTCTTATTTACAACTGAAATAACAAGAATAAAAAATTAAAAGTCTTGCCTGGCAGTGTCATATATAGGTAAGAAACAATATCTAACCTTGTATTCCAAAAATAAATAAATAAATGACACCCTCATTTTGAAGTTTCTAAATAAATAACATCTTCAAATGAATAACACCTTCAAAGCCAGGGACCTTTAGGAAGTCTACATTCAAATTCCACCCAAACAATCTTACTAAATCTTTCCAGATCCTCTCTAGTCTTAGAAAGGATCCCTCCATTTATTGGTAACATTAGCAATAATATAGGTGACTATTCAGTAACTGCCAAATATCTTTAGCAAAATTACAGCAAAACCTTATTGCTCTCCACAACTAAACCATCACTTCAGAGAGGACCATGGGAAACAATACCATGAGCCTTAGAAGTCCTAAGAGGGAAGGGAAAGGTACATGTAAGAACCCATAGCTTAGAAGTAAAGAAAAGCAATGGATCTGCTAGAAATCAGACTGATCAGCATAGAAAAAAATCTGCTCATTGTGTCTAAGAAAAAAGAAGTTGAAACCATCTGAAACAGACAGGAGGACATTTTGAAGAAGGCTGGCAAAAGAGAAGATAAAAGGCAAAACATTCAATTCATTGCCTGTGAGGAACTTTAGAATCAACATTCTTTTTCTTTAAATAATTATCACCATGTATTAGCTTATAAACTATTTTGGTATTAAATGAGTAAGCATGTAGACAGAGTCATGTTAAGCAAATATTGTTTCCTGTGCTAAATATACACAGGTGACAAAGAAGATTACCTGTCATTTACAAATCCACAGCCAATTACAGAACATCTAGTACCATGTGCTACCTAAAGCTAGGATAACATATTGTTAATTTTCATTGCCAACTTGATCAGATTTAGAAAATACCTCTTAGTATATCTATGAAGGTGATCCCAGATAGGTTTAATTAAGTAGCCTACTCTAAATATGAGCAGCAGCACCATCCAATGAATTGGAATCTTAAGTTGAATAAAAGGAAAAAATGTGAGTTGAGCTCTAACATCCCTAGCTATCTGCTTCCTGACTGCAGATATAATGGAACCAGCTGCCTCAAACTTATGCTGTTATAACATCCCCGCCATGATGGACTATACCCTCAAGCTGTGAGCCAAAATAAACCCTTCCTTATGTTTGTTTTATTGACTATGGTGTCACAGACATGAGAAAAGTAACTAAAATATTTTTTTCTGATTCACTCTTACTAAGTGAGATTTGTGAGCAGTGGGTAGTTATAGATAGCCTGTTGAAAAGCAAGGTAGGTAAGAGAATACAAATGTCTCACCAAATGCCTCTAATTCAGGGACAGGACTGGGATGTATGGAATCCAAACTTAAAAGTAGATACAAAAATAGTTAAATGACAAAATAGTTCACATATACCTCAAAGATTTTAGTAGCTTAAAAATATTGTAATTTTTACAATACCCATAAAGTGATAGTAATTTTGATATTATTATCTCATGAAAGTTTGACAAAAATATCTTCTTGGTAATTTTTTGGTTGCACACTCTTTGAGTGTCTGCATGCAAAAAAAATGTAGTTCTTTTCTCTAAAAATGAAAAACATTATGTCTTTAAATTGTCTTCAATATTAACAGTTTTTAAATTCTTATCTGAAATGTTGAAATTCATATACATCTGAACTTGTGTAATACAGCTAGAAAATATAATCCAGAACAATAAAGGCAGTCATCTCAGTGCCAATAGATGCAAGAAACATGTTGATAGAGACATTAATTAGCAACACTTTACATGTTTCCCTTTTGGAAAACTCTATGTCAGTTTTAAAAAATACAGAGTCTCACAATGCTTCTGGGAAAAAAGAGGGGGATGTTTGGGCTTAACCCCCATTTTCCCTTTCCCACCCTGACAGCCTTGCATCCTACTACCCCTCTCTCTGGACCTCATTTCTTCTCCATCCTCTCGTGGTTGTTTTTCACTCTTTTGGCTCCTGCAGTCATTACAGGTTACATACTCACAACTAGATTCATGGCTAGGACCAACAAACAAGGAAGATTAGGATGGCATTTGCCTTTCTGTGTCTGGGCTACATTACTAATATAATATTTTCCAAATCCATCCAGTATCTGAAATTTTCATGGTTTTCTTTTAGAGATGAATAAAATTCCATTATGTATATATACCACATTTACTGTATGCATTCATCAGTTAGAGGACATTTAGTTGTTTCCATTTTCTTGTTATTATGAATAGAGTAGCATATCAAGCATATCAAAGTACAATGATATCAAATATTTTAGGTATATGACAGGTGTGGTGTAGTTGGGTCTACTTTTAGCCTTTTGAGAACTGTGTTTCATAGCAGAAGGTGCTGTGCAAACTTCCAAGAGAAAAAAAGTAATCAATATTTGTACCAGCTACAGACTTATGAACCACACAATAATGATTGGCCTCACAAAGTATCTCCAATGGTACCATAGAGGCATTTTAAGCATAGAGAAAACCAATACATATCTAATTGAACTTGATAACCTGTTCAATATGAAAGAATTTATGGATGGTATTATAAACCTGCTCAAGTATCCATGGCTGGAATGGCCATGGATCCTAGAGGAGAATCGATTACTGACATTTTACTAAACCAATATAATTACTAACCATATTTTAAATACTTATACTTGTAGTCACAGATAAGTGTGGCTCTCATCCCTTATCAAGAAACTTCATGGATGGCAGAGCCACAATTAGTCAAAATACAGAGACTAGTGACAATGGGGAGCCTACCTTCAATTCAATCTCTCTGTTTAAGGCTGAGGTGAAGTCATGGTATAAAGGGCACAAAGATTCTAAGAACTAGAAAACCAGGATTCCTGCGGTGAGGTAGTCTTCTTTACAGGAGTATTTTTCTATAAAATCTCAATAATATGGTTGCTTTAACAAAACCTGCTTAATGATAACACCAGTTTAATGCCAACATAAGTGGGGGATTTCACAATGTCTCTTCCCTGGATGAAGAGCTAAAACTAATCAATAGCTCCGCTCTCCTAGGAGAGAGAGAGAGAGAGAGAGAGAGAGAGAGAGAGAGACAGAGACAGAGAGAGAGAGAGAGAGAGAGAACCACTATTTCAAGGATGAGAGCCCTGATGGTTATTTAATTCCAATGCCCAGACATGTGTACATACATAAAACACTAAATGAGTTCCTTATGCTATACATGTGTATATAGCAATAATAATTGAAAAAGAAAGCATGAATTTGAAAGGAAATGAGGAGGGACATAGAAGAAGTTGGAGGAAGAGAAGAGATAGGTGTTAAAATTACATAAATATGGTACTCATATGAGAAATTTTCAAAAATAAAAACGAAAATCAAAAGGAAAAAACAGGAAGTAAATGAAACAAGGCTCTGGAAATAAAAGGTTTATAAGTCTCAGAAATTTCCTGAAACTCAGAAGAATCACAGGACACTCTTAACAAGATTATACAAGCAGTAGAGACTGCTAGGGACATATGACTCTTGTGAAGAACCACCCAGGCTGGGGTAGGTTTTTTTGGTGATGCAGCTGCCTTTGTGTTGTGCAAGCCCCTGTAAATAACTTTTCACCAATACTCCATTAAGTAAGCCCAATAAACTCACTGGCTCATTAAGGAAACATGAGTAGAAACAGTAGTTTGGTCTGACATTTGGTGGCTTATCTGATATAAAGACACATTTTTATTCACACCTTCCTAACAAAAGTCATACAAAATAATTGACACCTGAGCAGGGACTAAAAGAGTCAAAGTTGAGTTGGGGAGTAGTTGTATGATCCCTGAAACATGCAACTGACAGTGATCAGTATGAGGGTAGAGTGTCCATAGGACCAACCACAATATAATTACCTTTCTCTATGTGGCATGGGATAGTATATATCCATGATAAGGTGGTGGCTGCATGCTCCCTGAGATTGGTGATAGGATATGCAACCACTCTTTATGACGAGTCCCAAAATGGCTGCCTTTTGTGTAGTATGGAATGGTTCAACTAGTAGATGTGACATTGTGTGATTACGATTATAATCTGGAAACAACTGAAGGCATTTCAATCCCTGAGAGTGGTAAGCAGGGGAGTCAATTGTCAGGAAGCTGATGTAGATATTGCATAGATACTGCTAAGCATAATAAGAAGTGAAGCTGAGGCCAGATTGGTTGCCCAGATTAAACTTCTTACTTGAAGGGAGAATTACAATAGTAAAGGGACATGCACCTAGATTTCTTTATATTAGCCTCTGATTTGGCAGGTCAATCAGGCAAAATAGAGAAAGTAATGGAAATGTTAGCTTACCACTTTTCTATGTCTGGAGAGTTAAAAGAAAAAGAGTAGAAATAAGAACTCAATTAAAAAAAGAATCTCCCAGAACCCAACATCATGGGACATGTGAGAAGAACTGAATAGTGAAGAAGATGATAGAAGATGCATCTCAGGCTCAAACATTAATGCAGTACAATTGAAAAATCTATTATCCAAGATTCAGATGGGGGGCTTCATCATGGTCAAGTGCAAGAACCATGATAGTATGACATGATAATCTGCTTCAAAACTGCTTGGTTTAGAAAAGACTTGTGATTATGAAAGGAACACTCACAGCCTGACTTGTGAGGCTGCAGGACATGAGGGCAAAGGGGATCAATGTGAATAACATGGAAGCTGAGAAATTGAGAATAGAATTGCCCATTCCTCCTTGAAACAAAGACTGGTTACACTAGGGAAATTAGAAGACAATCAGTCCCTGGTGGACCGGCTCATAGGAACCAGTAGGAGAAGTTGGCTATCAACAGGTGAGGTGTCACATAAAGATTAGTACTGGAAGACAACGGTGGGAGGGCAGACAAAATGGATAGAACAGGGCATAAGACAGATGGTGTTTCGTAGCTGGTTCACTGTGTTAGATCAAATTGTGTTCACAGGAGAGTTAATAAAGAGGTTGGTTCAACAAGGACCCTAGAACTAGCTGGTTCAGCAGCTTGCTGAGCTCTGAGACTTTGGTTTATCTGAATGACTTGGATTAACATTGATATCAGATCCAGCATGCAAAGCACATCCAAAACGTGGTACAATAATCTTGTAAGAAGAGCAAGTCAGAAAAACATAATCTTTCCTGCTGACTTAAAGGTAAATGTAGCAATATTTGTGTTGAGCCAGAGCAGCTGGGGGGAGGGGGGAGCAAGCTAAATGTTGTGCTGATGAGTATTTATAAGGCTTTTAATCTTGAGCAGCAGTCCATAACACATATTAAGTGACAAAATAATGCAGATAAAAATATGAAACTAGGCCAAGGGGTGGGCAATGATTCCCCCAGAGTGTATAATATAAACTGTAACAGGGTAGGATGGTCCACCCATGCCTAACTTGGTTCAGCAAGAGGGTGTGGCTTACAGAACAACATGGGCAGAAATCTCTAAGAATAAGGAGCTGGCTACAACAGATACAGCAAATAAATTAGATGGCTCATGGGAAATGTGTCTGAGTCATGGAACTATAAATAAGGTAGTGTCCCACGTGCATTTCATTGTATCCAAGATTGCTCTTTTGATAAAACAGTTAATGAGTGATGAGATACTTTTGTACCATATTAGACTTTGCTAATGTTTCTTCTTCAGCATTCCCTTAACTATTTAAAACTGACTAGCACTTACTTGGAATAGATGACAGTGGGATTTCTGAGATCCTGCCCATACTCTATAAAAATGTTTCATTACATAATGCTAACCTTGAGCATGTTACAGATTTGTTAAAGTCACTGAAAGAATGTAAAGACAAAACTTTAGGAATTTAAATGTGTACATAAGAAAGGGCATTTTGAGAACACATATGTGATCCCAATGGCAGGGATAGGCTACCTCTCCAGGAATTAGTGGCAATTAAGGACTCACAAACTAGGAAAACTATTACCGCTGATGTTGGTTACATGCCAGAAGGAGATGGCAAATCCCTATTACTGAAGGACATGGAAAAACCCAACTTGGGCTCAGCTGGAAACTATGTGCCTGTGGCTGGCTTTTATAGTTCAAGGAAGCACCATATGGACCTCTTTTGTTGTTGTTGCTGTTTTGGTTTGGGGTTACTATTGTTATTGTTATTATTATTGTTGTTGTTGTTATTTTACATATTGATCCCAGTTCCCTTTCCCTCCCATCCTCTTATGCCCCCCACCATGTCCCATTCCCCACCCACTCACGCTCTTTCCCAGGGAGGATGATGCATTCCAGGAAGGATCATCAAAATCTGTCAAGTCATTTGAGGTAGGGCGTAGGCCGTCCCTCCTGCCTCTAGGCTAAGGGAATATCTCTCCATAGGGATTGTGCTCCTGAAGTCCTTTTGTGCACCAGGGATACATCCTGGTTCCATTGTCAAAGGTACCATAGACTACTCAGGGCTCCTAACTGAGACCCAAGTTCAGGGGGTCTGGGTCGATCCTATGCTGGTTTCCCAGCTATCAGTCTGGGGTCCATGAGCTCCCCCTTGTTCAGGTCACCTGTCTGTGTGGGTTTCTGCAGCCTGGTCTTGACCACTTTGCTCATCACTCCTCCCTCTCTACAACTGGATTCCAGGAGTTCGTTTGGCTCAGTATTTAACTGTGGGTGTCTGCTTCTGCTTCCATCAGCTACTAGATAAAGTCTTTATGATGGCATATAAATTAGTTATCGATCTCATTATAAGGGGAGGACATTTAAGGTAGCCTCTCCACTATTGCTCAGATTGTTAGTTGGGGTTATCCTTGATCTCTGGACATTTCCCTAGTGCCAGTTTTTTCTTCAAACCTGTAATGGCTCCCTCTATTATGCTATCTCTTTTCTTGCTCTCTTCCTTTCCTCCCCTGACTCAATCTTCCTGGTCCCTCATGTTCTCCTCTCCCCTTCTTATCTCCCCTTCTCTTTCTCCTAACTCCCTCTCCACTCACTGCACCCCTCACCTGCTGGTGATCAATGTCTAAAATCCATATGTGACGAACAAAAAGACCATGTTCGCCTTTTTGTGACTGGGTTACCTCACTCAAGATGGTTTCTTCTAGTTCCATCCATTTGCCAGCAAATTTCAAGATTCCATTATTCCTCCCACCACCCGCTGAGTAGTACTCCATTGTGTGAATGTACCACATTTTCTTTATGTATTCTTCAGTTGTGGGGCATCTAAGTTATTTCCAGGCTCTAGCTATTGCAGCTGCTATGAACATAGTTGAACAAATGTCTTTGTTGCATGGATGTGCATCTTCTGGGTGTATGCCTAAGACTGGAATTTCTGGATCCTGTGGTAGAATGATTCCCATTTTCCTGAGGAACCACCATACTAATATCCAAAATGGCTGTACAAGTTTGCACTCCCACCAGCAGTGGAGGAGTGTTCCCTTTCTCCACATCCTCTCCAGCAATAGTGATGAAATGAATGAATGAAGCCCTTCCCTCATTGTCCCAATTATTCCTCATATGAGTGCTTAACTGTTCTAAAGATGACAAAATAGGGATACAACCCACATATGGCCTTGTTCTATTTCACTTGTTTGTACTCAATTAACTTTAAACACACCAGGTTCCTCCACATTCTGATTGCCTTGCTATATCCACTGATGTAAGTTTCCTCTCAGGGGAGACTCACCATCCCCAGAATCACTACCTATGGCTGGGTGCCCAAACAACCTAAAACCTAAACCCCTCTGAAATGCAATTCAGTTTTGGCATTGATAATACTATTATAATTTCCATGGAAAAAATATACTTTTCTCTTCAATTTTATGGGATTATCCAGAAAAATAGGTAGGATGGATGGATGATTGGTCTTATGCAGTATTAAATATTTATGAAAAGGAAAAGTAAATGGGATAAATTAAAATGGTTTAACACCCAAGAGGATGACTTTGTCGTGTGTGTGTGTGTGTGTGTGTATGTGTACTGTAAAAAATAGAAAGTGAAGAAGTGAAGAATCAAAATAAACAAAATTACTGTAATTTCTGCAGAAAGCATCTCTATTTTGTTTTACCTATTTAGGAGACATTTGGGAATGCAAAAAAAAAACAAAAACAAAAACAAAACAAAAAAAACAAACTAGATGAAGTTCATTTCCTGAAGTACATTGAAATGAAAATATAAAGTAGATTCAACATTGCCATTAGAAGACTGACCAAATGCAGCACACTATAAGTTATGAGTTAACCAATACCAAGTCTGCCAGGGGAAATAGCCCAGCTGATGTAGGTGCTCTTCACATGACAACATGTGCTCATTCACAGAGAGGCGCCTTGCATGCAATTCATCACCGACTGAGGAGTGCAGCGCTTAAGAGTTCCCAGACCACAAAAGAAATAGTTGGAAGTCCTCATGGTTCCATAAACCTGTTGCACTGCTCCCTTGGTTCATTTCTTGAGGCATTGTTTTGTAAAAGGGAATAAATCTTTATTATTCCTAACCCACAATTAATTTCTATTGTAATTAACCATATAGTCTGTACAAACTTCTAGAATTAAACAGGCTGACATCATCATCTTTGATTTTATAGCAATTAAAAACATATAGCTTCATGAATCAGTAAGAAACCAAATGTCTTGGCCTAAACATGAGTGAGAAAAACATATTGGCAAGAAAAATGACCACAGTGTTTCTTACAGCAACCACAGGGGAGAGAAGTGGAATTAGAGGCTAATTATCTAATACTTTAAACACATAGACTGTCTTGGAGCTTGTGAGAAATCAATCAGAACTATTAATTCATTAAAGACTTAACACACAGACTTCAAATCCTTTCACTTGCGACGCGTATTCACAATTGGGTATGAGTGAGACTCAAATATTTGATTTCTCACTTTATAAACCTGATAAATAATGCCAACACTAACCCAAAGTGTGCAAAAACAATTAAGTGTTATTACTCCAAAGCAGCCACCAGTAAAATA
Organism: Phodopus roborovskii; assembly: GCF_943737965.1. Taxonomy (NCBI): domain Eukaryota; kingdom Metazoa; phylum Chordata; class Mammalia; order Rodentia; family Cricetidae; genus Phodopus; species Phodopus roborovskii. The sequence goes on from NW_026126433.1 coordinate 23,005,973, forward strand.
TGAACTGAAGTATCCCCAATTCACGAGCATTAGCATAACTTAATCTACAATACCAAGAGTCAGATAACTCCAGGGACTAAATGAAATGACTGGTAGAGTTCACAAAGACAACAATGATTCCAGCTAGATGTCAACTGGAAGGTATCACCAGAAATGGCCTAATCACTAGTGTCAAGAAAAATCACTCATAGTAAGCATTGCTAATTGGATTAGACATTTCCATGTGAATCTGCAGATAGTCTAAAATGCTTATTTTCTATAATTGTCACCACATGCTGAAGGAATAAATCCATAATTTTTTCTGGTCTTATTTTTTGTTCTATACAATAAAAAGGGAAAATCCCATATGTAATTAAGTTAAAACTAATGACCACAGGCACATTAGCCCAAAGGCTAAAGTATAGGACAGAAAACAAGGACGGTGTAGACAAAGAACAGCCAGGACTTACAGACTATTGGTAGGAGTATGCATTGGTAACAGCTTTGGAAAAATGAGGTGGCATTTTCTAGGAGTGAACAGATTAGACTCTTAGACCTTTTCATAGATCCATAACCAAGATCAGTTAGGATATATGTCTGATGAGAGGCATGCCCTGGAATGATCAAAGGTAGACCAATTACAGTCAGTCAAACTGAAAGTTACCCAAATATACACCAGAGGCAAAGAAACAGACTGTGGTATACATTCATAAGATGGAATAACATATATCAATGAGAAGAACCGATTCATAACTATATGGATGGTTATAGCAAAACCTCAGAAATAGAATTTGGACACAAAAACCAGCCACTTAAAATGCATAGATTGAGGGATTTCATTTACACAAAGAGCATGACACAACAAATTAATCTGCCTTTAGAATCACACAAAGCAAGATATAATAATAAATATATGTGACCTGAAGATCCTATGAAGGTAGCTTTCTGAGGTCTTGGTCATGCCTTGTTCCTGAGTGCTGGTTCCCCAGGGAACTTTGGTTTGAATTAATGCTGCACACAGAATGGCATGTGTACTATTTTGTATGTATAGAACATATCAATGGAAAGTTTGAAATAAAAGAAAAATAATAATTCATAGAAAGCACTTCTGGGGCTGGAGAGATGGCTCAGCAGCTAAACATTACTGGCTGCTCTTCTAGAACTAGGTTTGATTCCCAGCATCCACATGGCTGCTAACCACTGCCTATCATTCCAGTTCCAGGAGACCTGGCACTGTCTATGAACACACAATGTGGTACACAAACATGTATGCAGGCAAAATAATCATATGCATACCTTTATTAAATCATGTTTTCTAACCAAGTATATCCAGTATAGCCATGATTAATTTAATTTAACTGAAATAAAATTTACTAGTTTCAATTAAGAGGCTGAATTACATGTATAATATTATAAGATATTGAAAAGAGGTACCATGATAATAAAACATTTCCATAGAGGCAAAATTTTTAATGATGCTAGACAACATACCATTTCCCCATTTGGAAATATTAAGAAACTCCCAGAAATAGTAGCTAATTAATATAAATACTGCTTTATCATCTCTTCAGTTACCACAAATAACAAAATGTGCCATTATTTTAACGCTGATTAGAAAGGGATACTGCCTTAACCTAGAGACAGGAGAGAAGTCCTAGTCCCTACTTCAAATGACTTGACAGATCTACATGACCCCACCTGGATGGCATTGTCCTACATGTGGAATTGGGGTGGGAGGATGGGAGGGGAGGGTGGTTAGGGTGCATGTGAGGGGGCAGAGAGGGTAAAAGGGAGGGAGTGAGGGAGGGAGGGCGTGGGAACTGGGATTGACATTAAAATAATAAATAAAAAATTTAAAAAAAAAAAAAAGGGAAACACTACCAACCAACATATGACATGGAAACCATAAAGTAAATTAAGTTGAAGGAGTACTGTTAATTTTTAAAAAGTTGACTCTCAGAATAGACAAGCAAGTATGTCACACAGGCAGATAGTACCACACTTAGAGTAGGAATGCAGGAGTACAGTGGGGAGAATTCATGTGTCACGAAGGACAGAAGGTGATCCTTGAAGGACAAAGTGAAAGAACTTAAAAGCTAAAAGGCAAGGCCATTCCCTGTTAAGGAAGCATTAATGGCAAAAAAAAAAAAAAAAAAAAAAAAAAAAAAAGAAAAGGAAGGAAGGAAGGAAGGAAGGAAGGAAGGAAGGAAGGAAAAAAGGTGCAGAGGCGGCAGTGTACCATTCCTGGCAGAGAGGGAAAAGACTAATTAGATTAGGAATGGAGTATTAGGAAATACCTGAAGATAGGTTTGGATGGCAAAATGAGAAGAGATCACAGCAAGATTGGAATTCCAAGCAAAACAATTTGGATATTGTTCAGTTGGCTGCAAAGGTCAGTTTTTAGAACAGGGGAGAGGCACGGTGAAAGTGAAATGTGAGGAGGTGTATCTTGCTGGAAAAATGGCAAGAGAAAGAAAGTATTGCTGAAATACAGGTGTGATGTGATACAGACCTGGGCTGGGGTGCTAACAATTGGGGAATGTATTAAATAAAGTTTTACACAACATATTCTTGGGATACATTCCAGATATACAACCAAATTTGATGGAATATGCATCAATTCCTAAAACACATTACATGACTTATTTTAAATAAGATTAGAAATTTGAACAAAATTTGGATGTAGAGATAAAATACATTGTCAAGTATGAGAAGAATAACTATCCCCAACCTTTCCAAAGAATGTGCATACTCATTTTCTCTTAAAATTCATTAAGATAATGCTTAGAAACATCTAACCAATGGCACTCTTGAGTACTTAACTACTTAGTGTGCATGTTGAATCTAATCTTTATTTAGATGATGCAGAAGTAGGAATCTGAGCTTGTAGATGATGGCACTGATCTCCCACTCTCTCCTGCTCTCATCTACCTCTATGCTTTTGCTTCTCAGGTCCTTAGACATAACAACCTCTCTACTAATATTAAACCATTTGGCAAAGAATAACAGCAACATGGCTTAACACACAAAGGTACTGTGCTTAGGTGTGACGATCTATGTTTGCCCCACAGGTGCTCAGGAGAGAACCAACTCCAGAGAGCTGTTCTCTGACCTCCACATGCATGTGTGCACACTGATGTGCATGCGTGTGTGTGTGCGCACACACACTACTTAATTGTTGAATTAATTAAAGAATTTGCAAACTACTGACCAGAGAAATGGGAAAATCAGTATTCATTTTTTAGTTGTGCAAATGATTATTCTGGTTATGATCACAAAGACATAAAGAATTTAGGCTTTTGTTGTATTTTATAAGGAATGCTTTGTATGTCTGGCCCCTTAAAAGTAAAGACACTACTTTTAAACTGATCCTGTTAACATATACCACAGAACCCATCCCCTGAGCCAAAATATAAGATAAGCATAACGCTGTTGGTATGGCAAAAAAGACAACTGGGACCCAGTGTTCTTTGTAAATTTTACAGATTGTATAGACTGTCTATTTTCCTTCCTGGACTTGAAGTAATGAAAATGAAAAAGGATTATATGTCTGAAATTGAGCAATAGCATGATTTACTCATCAAAAGCCGTACAGCCCATACCACCACAGAATTATAAGTGTGTTTATAATTTTTATTTACAGAACTAAGGCCTGAGAGGTGTAGTTCAGGGAACTCTATGTAGGCACAGTCATGATAGTGGCTTCAGAAAAAAATAAAATACATGGAAAATTGGTCTCTTAAAGAAAGGATGGAAATTTTTTAAACAGAGCTAAAAAACAAAAGGACTTATAAATTGAAGAGATAGTAGATTTGAGTCAGTAACCACCACACACATACAATTTTAAGTGCAAAAACAGAGGAAGGAGCTATGAAGGCATATATATTGAGATATCTGTCCTGGAGGACTCTTCCATGTTTTCCTGTGTAACAATCAATTCATGTATCAGCTACATCTTACAAAGTCAGGGCAGAAATTCTGTTTCCAAAGGAAAACATACTTGAGATATATAATACAAAAGCTCCTAAAACCCACACAGGTCCAGTAATGAACAATGTGCCTTCTTTTCAACAGAAGTGATGAGACCTTGTCAAACACATGATGGGGTCAGTGTAGACTACATAAGGGATACTACACTTCATATGCAGCATTTAGTAAACCTTGAAGTAAGTATTTTTACAACCACTCAAGAGAACTTTAAATTCAAGCCACAACCAAATAAAGATGAAATAAATTCATAACTGGTCCAATTCCATGCCATTGGACAACTGAAGAAGCTTCTACAAATACAACAAAATCTACTACTCAGCAAAAATATAACATTAGCAATTCCCAGCCTACCAGCCCAAATCACTAGATATGGGAAGGGGCTGGTGTTCTGTTTGCTTTCTTGTTACTGTGATAAAATACTGACAAAAATCAGCTCAGCAAAAGGGAGGGTTTGTTTGGCTTACAGGATAGGTAGTCCATCATCAAACTGAGAGGGAGGAACTCAGGGAAGGAGCTTGAAGCAGATATTGGAGAGACATGAAGAAATGCTGCTAACTAGCTTGTTTCTCTTGACTTGCTCAAATTCATTTTTTACACAGCCTAGGCCCACTTGCTCATGGATGGCACTGCCCACAGTGAGCTAGGACCCTCCTACATAAATGAGTAATGACAATATAAAAAGCCCCACAGTCATGCCCACAGGACAATCATCTGGAGGCAATCCCTCGGCTGAGATTCCCTCTTCCCAGTTGTGACAAGTTGACAACTGAACCTAACCATGATAGCAGGGAAACAGGATCTAAAACTACTCAATTGAAATAAACTCAAAAATTACAGATATGGTGGGCATAGCACCACCAATGCTCAAGATCACTAGTTTGTAGATTTTTGTAAACTTAAAATGAGAAAAGTCTATCACAACAGCTAACCATTGAAGTATTGGCAACACTAATGAGAGTGAAAATGCATACAACTGGAACTCATACACGGCTAGTAGGCACATGAAATGGTATAATCACTTTGCAAAACACGCTGGCTCTTTCATATAAAGTTAAACATTTACTTTCACATATCCCATCAGACTTATTTGTAATTACAAACTCAGGAAAAATGAAAACATGTGTCTACACAAAGAACCGCACAGCAATGCTCATAAATGCTATATCCAAAGTAAGCAAATACTGAGGCAACTACAGTGTTCAACGTGAATAAAGGAATAAATATATCATATATATATATATATATATATATATATATATATATATATATATTAAAATACACTGAAGAGAAAGGAACACACAACAGTATGAACAGCACACTAAATCAAGAGAAACATATACAACATGGGCATTTCCCAGAAATGTGAATCTCAGAAATATGCTAGACTCAAAGGATTCTATTCATATGAAACTTCAAAAGAGAGTAAATCAGTTGCACAATGGAAAGAAAATCAGTCATTGACAGACTGAAAAGCTCTGGCAGCACAGATTGTATGGGGCATTATCGGGGTATTGGAAATGGCCTTTATTGTGACTGTGGTAGTGGTTACCAAAGTGTATGAATTTCTCAAAATTCATTGAAATGTATAATTAGTATAGATACATTTTAATTCATGTAAATTGAATTTTAACTCAATATTTAAGGATTTAAAAATATGTATATTTACATAAATTAAATATAAGTGTATATTTAATAAATTTAAGAACATATAGCATTATAGAAATATGATTAGTCAACAAAAATTATGAAAAAAAATATGTTAAAGCCATACTTCCTTTGTGTTTATAATGGGGTAAAGGAATTACCTATATACACCGATACATTCACACACATACATACACATTTACAGACAGATACATGTACAAACACACATACATATACACACATATACTCATATACATGCAAACATACACAAACAAAAATAGACACATACACACAGACACATGTCCGAATACACACACACACACACACACACACACGCCCAAATACATACACACACACAGACACACATACACATACATACAATGCACACAGACACAGATGTACATACACAGACACAAATGTGTATATACGCAAACACACAGATAAAAACAGACACTACTGCAGATACATATATGCACACAAGCACATACATATACCTGCAGAAACATATATACACAGACTGCTTCATGCATACACACAGACTCAATCACACACACAGACCCGTTCACATATACATACACATACATATATTGCATTCACTCTATTCTTTGTTATTTAAAAAGTATAGCAATTGAATGTTATAGTAGGATGAAATGCTGCAAGTGATTAAGTCAAACTTCTTACCTCTCTGTCCTCAAGAAGCTCACAATTTTCTACTAACAAAGATCAGACAGACAGGAGCTCAAAGTAAACACAGAACCCCATGGGCACAGGAAGCTTAAAGAAAGATCACCTGCCCTGGGACCTCCAAGTATGGAGGAGAGGGGAAAAAAACTTGAAAGAAGGAAAGCTTTATTTTAGACACTGTTCACTGGCTCTACCTCTAGTAGGACTGTGACAACACAGAAAGTGCTGGAGGGAGCCTAGGTGAGGAAAGTTCTTCACTTCCTGACTTCCAGGAAACAAAGGGAAACAGGAAGGGACAAGGGACCCATCAATAGTACCTACTTGCTCCAGAAAGGTCCCACCTCCTGAAGTTCCTAAGACTTCTAAAACATAATGACAGCAGGAGGGCTCAAGTCAACATCAATGAGGAAGTTTGTGGGGGACTGTATGTATGTATGAATGCATGTATGTGTATGTAAATGAGGGGAGAGTGTATGTGTAAAATCTTTGTGGTTTTATGTCAAATCAAGCAAATATTTTCCTCTTACAATTTTTAAAATAAATTATTTTATTTTACATGTCGATCACAGATCCCTCTCCCTCCCTCCTTCCTTTCCTCCCTCCCTCTCTTCCTCCCTCTTAACCTCTCTGCCCCCTCACACGCACCCTGACCACCCTTGCTCCCATCCCCCACCCCAATTCCACATGTAGGGCAATGCCATCCAGGTGGGGTCATGTATACCTGTCAAGTCATTTGAAGTAGGGACTAGGACTTCTCTCCTGTCTCTAGGTTAAGGGAGGATCCCTTCATGGGAGAATGTGTCCGCAAGGTCCTTTTGTAAACCAGGAATACATCCTGGTTCCACTGTCTGAGGTCCCTTAGACTGCTCAGTCCTTCTAGCTGAGACCCATATTCAGGGCGGCCTGAGTCAGTCCCATGCTGGCTTCCCAGCTATCAGTCTGGGGGCCCGTTAGCTCCTCCTTATCAGCTGTCTCTATGTGTTTCTGCAACCTGTTCTTGTCCTGTCCCTCTGTATCTGGATTCTAGTTCGACTCAGTGTTTAGGTATGGGTGTTTGCTTCTGTTCCCATCAGGTACAAGATGAGGGCTCCATGATGGTGGATAAGTTAGTTATTCATCTCATTATCCAGGAAGGGCATTTATGGTAGCCTTTCCATGGTTGCTCAAATTGCTAGTTGGCGGCAGTCTTGTAGGTCTCTAGACCTTCCTTTAGGTTCAGTTTTGCTCTAGGGGATCCTTTGCTCTAGGTCTAAAATCCATATATGAGCAAGTACATACCATGTTCCTCTTTTTGTAACTGTTTTATCTCATTCAGGATGGTTTCTTCAAGTTCCATCCACTTGCCTGAGAATTTCAAGATCCCATTGTTTTTCTGCAGAGTAGCATTCCATTGTGTAGATGTGCCACATCTTCTTTATCCATTCTTCAATTGAGGGGCATCTAGGTTGCTTCCAGGTTCTTGCTATTACAAATAATGCTGCTATGAACATAGTTGAGCACATGTCTTTGTTGCATGGATGTGGATCATTTGGGTATATGCCTAAGAGGGGGATTCCCAGGTCCTGTGGTAAACTGATTCCCATTTTCCTGAGGAACCACCATACTGATCTCCAAAATGGCTGTACGAGTTTGCACTCCCACCAGCAGTGGAGGAGTGTTCCACTTTCTCCACATCCTCTCCAGCATAAGTTGTCATTGGTGTTTCTAATTGTAGCCATTCTGGCAGGAGTAAGATGGTATCTCAAAGTTGTTTTGATTTGCATATCCCTGATAGCTAAGGATGTTGAGCACTTTCTCAAGTGTCTTTCAGCCTTTTTGATTTCCTCTATTGAGAATTCTTTCTTCAGTTCTGTACCCCATTTTTAAATAGGGTTATTTGGTGTTTTGTTGGCTAGTTTCTTGAGTTCTTTGTATATTTTGGAGATCAGCCCTTTGTCGGATATAGGATTGGTGAAAATCTTTTCCCAATCTATGGGCTGCCGTTTGGTCTTATCGACGGTTTCCTTTGCCTTACAGAAGGTTCTAAGTTTGAAGAGGTCCCATTTATTAATTGTTTCTCTCAGTGTCTGTGCTCCTGGAGTTATGTTCAGGAAGCGGTCTCCTATACCAATTTGTTCAAGGATATCTCCTACTTTCTCTTCTAAGAGGTTCAGTAGCTGGATTGATGTGGAAGTCTTTGATCCATTTGGATTTGAGTTTTGTGCATGGCAACAGAGATGGGTCTTCTACACACCATCATTCAATTGTGCCAGCACCATTTGTTGAAGATGCTGTCCTCGACTCATTGTATTCTTTTAGCTGTTTTGTCGAAAATCAGGTGTTCATAGGTGTGTGGGTTTATATCAGGATTTTCAATTCAATTCCATTGGTCTACCTGTCTATTTTTGTGCCAATACCAGGTTGTTTTCAGAACCATAACTCTGTAGTAGAGCTTAAAGTCAGGGATGATGATGCCTCCTGAAGTTCTTTTATTGTACAGGGTTGCTTTGGCTATCCTGGGTCTCTTGTTTTTCCATATAAAGTTGATTATTATCCTGTCAATGTCCGTGAAGAATTCTGCTGGATTTTAATGGGGATTGCATTGAATCTGTAGATTGCTTTTGGTAAGATTGTCATTTTTACTATATTTATCCTACCTATCCAAGAACACGGGAGATCCTTCTATTTTCTGGTATCTTCTTTAATTTCTTTCTTTAGAGCCACAAAGTTCTTATTATATAGTTCTTCCCCTTGTTTAGTAAGCATTACCCCAAGATACTTTATGTTGTTTGTGGCTATTGTAAAGGGTGATGTTTCTCTGATTTCTTTCTCAGTCTCTTTGTCGTCTAAATAAAATAGAGCTATTGATTTTTTTTGAGTTTATCTTGTATCCTGCTAGTTTGCTGGAGGTGTTTATCAGCTGTAGGTGTTCCCTGGTAGAGTTTAGAGGGTTGCTTATGTAAACTATCATATCATCTGCAAATAGAGACAATTTGACTTCTTCTTTTCCAATTTGGATCCCCTTAACCTCCTTTTGATTTCTTATAGCTTTAGCTAGAACTTCAAGTACAATATTGAAGAGATACGGAGAGAGATGGCAGCCTTGTCTTGTTCCTGATTTTAGAGGAATCGCCTTAAGCTTCTCTCCATTCAGTTTGATGTTGGCTGTTGGTTTGCTGTATATTGCTCTTATTATGTTTAGGTATGTCCCTGTTATCCCTGATCTCTCCAAGACCTTTATCATGAAAGGGTGTTGAATTTTGTCGAAGGCTTTTTCAGCATCTAGGGAGATGATCATATGGTTTTTCTTTTTCAGTTTGTTTAATAAAGGTACCCACATTCGTAAAAGAAATGCTACTAAAACTCAAACCTCACATAAAACCTCACACACTTATAGTGGGAGACTTCAACACACCACTCTCACCACTAGACAGGACCACCAATCAGAAACTCAACAAAGAAACAAAAGAACTAGCAGAAGTTATATCTCAACTGGGTTTAACAGACATCTATAGAACACTCCATCCAAACACAAAAGAATGTAACTTCTCTGCTCCACATGGAACCTTCTCTAAAATCGACCACATACTAAGTGACATAACAAACCTCAACAGATACAAGAGAATTGGAATAGGCCCCTGCATCTTATCAGACCACCATGCTTTCTAATTGGAATTCAACAACAACACAAGTCACAGAAAACCTGCAAACTCATGGAAACTGAACAATGTGCAATTGCACTACACCTGGGTCAAAGAAGAAATAAAGAAAGAAATTAAGGACTTTGTAAAACTCAATGAGAATGAGAATACAACATACTCGAACTTATGGGACACCTTGAAACCAGTGTTATGAGGGAAGTTCATTGCACTAAGTGCCCATATGAAGAAAACAGAGGATAGTCATAGAAGAGAATTAACAGCACAACTGAAAGCCTTAAAACAAAAAGAAGCAAACTCACCCTGGAGGAGTAGATGCCAGGAAATAATCAACTTGAGGGCTGAAATCAACAAAATAGAAACCAGGAAAACAATACAAAAAATCAATGCAACGAAGAGTTGGTTTTTTGAGAAAATCAACAAGATAGACAAACCTTTATCCAAACTAAGGAAAAAGCAGAGAGAGAACATGCAAATTAACAAAATCAGAAACGAAAAGGGGAACATAACAACGGACACAGAGGAAATACAGACAATTTTCAGGTCATACTTTGAAAACCTGTATTCCACAAAAATTAAAAATTCAAAGGAAATGGACAAATTTCTGGATAACTATCACTTACCAAAATTAAATCAAGAACAGACAAACAACTTAAATAGACCTATAGCCCACAATGAAATAGAAGTAGTCATCAAAAGCCTTCCAACCAAAAAAAGTCCAGGGCCAGATGACTTCAGTGCAGAATTCTACCAGAAATTCAAGGAAGAATTAATAACAATATGCCTCTTTTATATTATAAATTATCACATGGGAAAATGGGACATGGTTTTACATAAATTAATCCCCCCCAAAAGAACAGTCCTGTGGCAATCCATCCACATAAATGCTTTTCAGAGTTCTTTAAAAACAAATAAACAACAGAAAATAAACAACAGAAATAAACAGAACACTAAGAAGTTGCACAGAAATTAACAAGGAAAACAGGTTACAAAGAAACTATTCCAATAGAAGCTGAATGGGAGAACCCTTCAAAGACCCAAGAGCTTCCCCAGTTCACTAAGCCGCCTAGTCAGAGGAGAACGTCATAAGACAGCATATTTTTTCCCTTGAATTCTATCATGCAGGGAAGAAAAGCCATGACTGCTCAATTTGTCTGTTAGCACAGCTTCAGTGCATAGCTGCACACCCGTTATGTGTATCCAGGAAGTTCACTGTGGCCGGTGCAGCGGGCCTTTTGAGATGATGTGCCCTTTAGAGTACATTTATGTGCAAATCTCCAACTCTTCTACAACAGCCAATGTAAACTTCCCAGGGAAAGTAATTCAGCCTAGAAACCAAATTCTACATAAATGGTTTTCCAATAAGGCCACTAATCTTCCCTGCATCTTCTTAAGCTAGACTCTTCAAAAAGAATTAATTTTTCTTCTGATGGATTCAGAGCATTGATTCCCAGGCTTCTTCTGAGTGAAATAAGGAGATACAAAAGGTTTAATACAAATATCCTCTGAGTTACACACACACACACACACACACACACACACACACACACACAAACACACACACACACATTTTGGGTGAGAGTACTACTTGATTATATTTCACAAAAAACTGGCTTTTTCTATTGACTTTATCTTAGAAGCAGCATCTGAAGATGAATTTCATTCTGTGTAATTTTATAGACTGAACTCATAAATGATTATTTTTCTAAATTAATGTACTCAGTCCTAAGTCTTATGCCAAATTTCTAATAAACATTGAGTAAACTATAAAAACAAGTCAAAATTAAAATCCAGATGGCAGGATCAGTATATCTATCATTTTACATTTGTCCTCCAGAAAAATATGTGAATACATGACATTTATCTTCTACAGAAGAGAAGAAGAAAGCTCAATTCTTCAGCAAATCAGACTTATTGTGTTTCTGAGTCTTTCCATACTCGTTATTTCTTTACATAAGATGGTACTACTTAGTATTTTTTTAAAAGAAGTGTTTAATATTTCCAGTTGATTTACTGGCTTTTTCCCATTAGAGTAACAGGTTGTATTAATGCCATTATCACTGCTAATGGCTCTTTTCTTGCCATATATTCACTATAGTACATGAAGTAACCTGTGTAGCAAATTCTAACTTTTATGTAATATCTCTACTATTATTCATTATCCTTTTAGGAAATGTAAGGAATCTTCAAACCCAGAGAAAAGTACATCAAGTCTTAAACTTTGAGAAACAGTCTTAAAAATTGAACCTCAAAGCTAAGTATAGTGGAGCAAATCCCAGAATTCAGCAGGGAAAAGCAGACAGATCTGGTCTACATGGTGAGTTTCAGGGCAGCCAGAGATACATAGTAAGACCCTGTCTGAAAAAAAAAAAAAATGAAGTTCTGTGTATTTCAAAGACACTATCATCTATGAACAGACAAATTCAAATGAAAAGGTTAAAATTCCAGAAGATTCCCAGAGAATTCATTCATGAAAATTTCAGATCCATGGCAGAAAGTAATTCTACAGAGAGTTCTGAACCTAGAGTCTATGTCATTCTTAAGGCTAAACTCTGCATCCCAGTTTAGGATGTACCTACTATACTTGGGTATAAGCCATCCCTACACATGAGAAAACAATCTGCAACTCAAGTCCCTTCTTCAATGCCTCAAAAACTAACACTTTGTGGTAGGTCACAAATTTCATTCCAGTTTCTCTGAATGCAAATTTTAAACTTCATTTCCCTCTTTCCTTTCTTTAATTACTCGCTTGATTGATATTAAACATTTTCAGATCTACTAAACATCTGGCTCTCTGGCGGGCAGAGAAATATTTAATACAAGCAATTACTGTGAAGTAGGAAATAGCAGGGAATGGAGAAAGCATGGAGTGGTTTGGATGAAGAAGATCATTGTATTGATTGCTCAGGGTAGGCGGGTTTCACAAAGCAGAACTGTTCACAAGGTCACATTCTACAGAGGAAAGGCAAGGCTAACATGAGAGCCTTGGAACACATGAGCACAACAATTTGGGTTTGGGTAGGAATCAAAAATTACAGAATGTGTAAGTATGTGAGGACAGAAGGGGTAATCATTGCTCAGAAAGTCTGTTGAACAGAAGAGCTGACATGAGAAAGAAACAAAAGCAGAGGTAGAATTGGATTCATGGGTTCTTCTTCACGGAAACCCTTTTGATATTTTTTCGTTTTTAAAATAACACTCATTTTAAACATAAAAAATTCAAACATTAAAAGGACTAGGGACATAGCCCAGTTTGCAAAGTACATGAGTTCAGGTTTCCAGCACCTATATAAAATCCAGGCATAGTCATGGCATCTGCAACCTTAAATAAGTTGAGGTCCAGATTCAGTGAGAGATCCTGTCTCAAAAGATAAAATAGAGAGTATTGAGAAAGACAGTGATGTTTGCTCTTGGCTCCACACATTCACACACATACATGTGCACCTATACATACCCATACTCACACACTCACATGAACATAACCATGTACGTGTGCAACAGAGACTCAAAATAAATTTTTAAAAAAATATCTGCAATCATACTCTCAAATGATTGCCATTAAAACATATTTGTGTACAATTCTTGCCTTACAAGTTTCTCAAGAAATGCACATATAATTATGAATGTTTCTAACTGCAGTCTTAGCATATACAAAATTTTAATAAACATTGCTTCAATTAATTACTATTTATTATTATTTATATTTTATCAGTTGATATTATTAAGTTATTATATGATTTAATAAATATCATTAAAGGACCATGAATAAATTTTCACAAATATTGTCATTAATTCCTAAAGACCTTTTTCATTTGTTTTTTTAGGACAGAGTTTCTCTGTGTAGCTCTGACTGTCCTGGAACTCACTTTATAGACCAGGTTTGTCTCGAACTTACAAAATCCCAAGTAGTGGGATTAATGGTGTGTACCACCACTGCTCAGCCCTAAAGATTTTCTTATTTCTCGCAGATTACAGATATTGAAATTGCAAGTATTAACCAATCCATGTATCTTTTTTTCTGATTTCATAATAAAGACACAAAATGATCCAAAGATGCTTTCATATAAATAAACCATGTCTAATTAAAATCATAAGAACATTACAAGACTTTTGTTTTCCTTCCTGATTCAGTTATCAAAGTTATTTAAATAATTCACTATATGACTTGGACATGCATTGTTCTCCTGAAAAAAAGAAGAAAAGCCAATTTGTAATTTTTATCACAAATCTATATTGTAATCCAAATGTTCATGAAAGTTTTTTTCTAAAGAATTCACATCATCTCTCAGGTGTTTCCTTTTATACCCTTATCGCTGTCAGTCCATGCTAGGAATGCATAAGGAAATGGGAAAGTATATGAAGCATGGGCTTGTTCTGTTTACTTATCCTAGGTCACAGGGACATTCCTCAAATAAAGCATCCCTTATTTTGACTCTTTAACTCTTTCATTGCATCTTTACTATGGAAAAATAAGAATTGAAAATTAGATTGTCCCCGGTGAGCATTTTTATTTATGTTGAGCTAGTAGGAAAAATTGCTTTTGTTTCTAACATTGGTGTGTGCTTATTCTAAAGAAAAAGCTTTTAGAAGGCAATCTTTTAAAATTCAATATAAAATATGAAAGGGCATAGCCAAAGTGATGAGTCTGTGTAAAAAATGGCTCATTAAAATAGTATTTGTCACAGTACTACAAGTGTTCTCTCAGTTCCTTGTCCCCTTTACAGGTTCCCCATGAGTTGACTCTTCAAAAGTGATTCAAGGCTAACTTTCAATTCTAGATGTCACACATGAGTGACAGCTTTCTCTCCATTCGAATCAGTATTTTCCATTACAGTGCCAATTAGGAAGAAAGAAAGGAAGGAAGAAGTAAATAAAGAAACAGCCACTAAATGGGGAAGATGGCTAATAGCCTCCAAGCCATGTGGAATTTAAACTCATTTTTTCAGACACTTTAAAAGTAGGGACAGTAACCAGGGTAGTTAAGGGCTCTTGTAAATCAGAAGCAGCTATGCAAGAAATCGATTTGGTTTGGTTAGTTCTGACAGAGATGAACTTGATAGTTTATTTTAGCTTCTAATCAAAATAACATTAGCTAAACAGACGGATTTATTTCTTTTCCTGTTTGTTTTGGTCCTGTTAAAACCATGCAACTCACTGGCCAGTTTATCCTCAAACATTTCTTTTTCCCTTCTAAGAAATATCCCTCCAGGTATTTATGTCAACTATTTCCTGTGTTGCGATGGCTCTTCTTTCCTTTTGTGTTTGCTGGTTTGTTTTGTGTGTGTGTGTGTGTGTGTGGTGTCTTAATAACATGTACTGGTGAGGGGTATTGGTTCTATTTTCTGTGTTTTATGAGCTTGGATACCATGATTGTCTCTCTGAGGGACTGTGGGATAGCACTTCCCTATTCAGACTTAGGTTTTAAGGCAGTGAGTTCTGCTCACTCTCTGAGACCTCAGTGCTCATTACAAAATGTGTGGCTGCAGTTCCTCATGGAAGCTTCAGACAGCTCTCAGAAACAATACCCAAAACTGGGAACCACAGCAGAGGCTCATTCTGCAGAGATTTCCTTCTAAGCCGCTGTTCTTCACGCCTCATCTCCTCTGCTTCCATTTGTTGCTCACACAGCTAGCAAGTATGCTTCCCTTTCAGCATGTTTAGCCTAAATGAGGCTCTGATGAGAGTCAAATCCTCCCATCGTTTTTGATGAATAGTATGCACTATGTATATCTTAAATGTCATTATGAAAAAAAAAATCCACATGTTCATACGACTAAGGTCAGTGGATATTTTTAATACTAATGATTTTAATTTTTGTTCCAACTAAACAAATGGAAACGCAATGTACAGGTGGCTTTATTTAACCATATTAGTGACCAATAAAAAACTTTCCCAGGTGCCTGAAACATGTGTTCCTAACGCAATCTCCCAAGCGTATGTCAACCTGAGCACAAGAGCAGAACAAGGGAAGCATTGCATTGGCACTGGATAAATACTGCTTTTGATGTGTTTGTGGATATGGACATAGTACCGACATCATTTTAATGTATCAGCTCTGAGCTTTACACTTAAGTTTTGACGTTTCATTAGGTGAATTCAAAGAAGGGTTGCTGGAAACATTACCACATCATCTCTGCACATTTCCTGTCACTTTCTAGAATGTGAAAGCTGTCTCTGTTACATTTTCAAACTCCAGAGGAAACACTTGTTTCCACTTACTTTCAAGGTCAGCAGTAAAGTTATATTTTGAAATGCTATCTAGAGTGAAATTCAGAGTAAGGAAAAACAAAATAGCAGATACTGCATTTCACGTCACTAATTATCCAGAACCCTGAACAATTCTCGCAATTAAGCCCAAAGGCAGAGAGCTCTTCCACATTCTACTCAAAAGTAGCTGTTGGCCAAAATAGCAAGAAACGGCTGTGCCAAATTCACACTCTAGCAAAGTTTATAGTTTTTCTGGTCTGAGTCCTGAACCCAGGGAAAATGGTTGCAGAGCCAGCGCAGAAAACTACAGCCAGATGATCTCTAACCTGTAAGGATTTTGTTGCCAGGCTGTTGGACTCCTCATAGATTGTCACTTCATTTTTCTCACTTTAGTTATTTCCTTGAAATACTGAGTGATATCACTTCCGCACTTCCTTCCCATCAGACTTCTTCAGTGGGGATGAAAGGTCCCACTTCATATGCCGCACAGAACATGTCCAGCTCAGGGCCATGATGCCCCTCCTGCCCTTTGCCTCACTTCTCTTACAGACTATCCAGAACTTTGGCGCCTGTTCCCATCTACTCAGTGGCTGCACCTGCAGCTCCAGAAGACTATAAGAAACAAAGCTTTATTCTTCCCAGAGTTTCTGAGACAACTAGCTTGAGCAGTGATTAAAGGAATGCACCCATCAGAGTACATAGGACACAATAACCCCTCTATCTGAGTTATTATTATCACTATCATTGATGCTATCATTCTTTAAATTCTTCATATTTTAGCAGCTTTATTACGAACTATGATAGAGAGTAAAGCAAATCTTATATGCAAGGTACATTTAATAGTCTTACAGGATTCTTCAGTAGTTCTGGGTCTATTCCCATTTAGGCATTTATCCGGGGAGATGATGCTTCCCAAATAGCATTATCCTTCTGATGATTCTATAGGATAAAGGTGTCATCCAAACAAACTGTAGACAACCTTATGAACAAAGAAGAAACCCCTGTCTTTAAAGGCTTTCAGACAGGATGGTTGTTTCCATTACCATGGGATTCTCTGTAGCTCACTACAAATACTCCTCATTTTTTTTTTTTTTCGCCTTTACAATAGTCTTATGAGACAATGGTTGTGCCATGTTCACATAAAGGGACATGATCCCCTCTTCAAACTCTGGAACAAGATAGGTAGACACCTCTTACTATATCCTTCATGCTTCATTATTCCTTGGAGGCTGCCCTTTGGCCTGCCCAAACTGTGGCATACTATCATTCACTAAACAATCTTTGGTCTCTGAGTAAATCATATGTCCTCTGCTACAATGGTTACTGATAACCCTGTCAGTAAGATATAACATCTACAGAGATGTTAACAATTGTTAGATGGGAGAAATCCACCAGGCTGAGATGTCCAGGAAGAAGCTTTGAATGAGGGTGAAATGGTAGAGGTCACAATTGTGAAAAGTGTTGAGTAAGGTTGGGCAGCTGGCAAGAGATGAATGACCTAATAAACAATGTATACTTTTTGCTTGCTTCTCTGACACAGCATATAGTCTTTGACAGTTTTAATATCAAAACAAGCATTAATTAGAATGACAACCACCCAGCTTTGGAATGGTACAGTAAAACTTGGTGCTTGCTCTATCTTCAAAGGTGAACTAAGATGTGTGTCTTAACCTGTGCTTTCAAGACACAAAAACCACCACAAAGTGATTTACATGTCACTGGTACTCAGCCAAATAATTTTGCTTTGGATTTCCTTTTATGTTTATAAAGGAAAGATACCTCCGTATATCCCCCCCTAAAAGAGCAGAAAATGAAAACTTCAAACAAACTGCAGCTGTACTCCCACTAGGTTCTAAGACTAATTAGGTAGGTTATGAAGGCAAATGCACAACACTCTAAAGTTTCCTTTATAAAGACTACACAAAAATTTTCTCATGAATAAAATGCAAGGACCTAGTGGGATTTTGTGTCTATTAAATGAGTACACAGCATGAAAGCATTTGTTTCCCTAAAAGTTTGTAGCATTTATGGAATAAAAGAATTTAGAACAATATGAAAAGGAAAAATTACTAACTTACTATCCCAAAGTTTTGCAAGTCCTGTTTGACCAATGTTACAGTGCTTCCTATGAACAAATCTTCCATTCTGGTGGCTTTCTTCATGGGATAAATTGGCGTAGACAGTTTCAGCAAACCTTCACAATATCTTCACTCACGAACCAGAAAAAAGAAAATTGTTTGCTCTGCCCGGGTCCTCCCACTCAGGGTTCATACCAGTGTACATGTCAGTTCTCCAGCACACACAGTGACACAAGGCCCTTGGGGCAAAGGTAAAGCAGGACCACAGGGTTAGAACCCTGTTTTAGCTACTGTTCTTTTGCTGTGAAGAGACACCATGACCAAGGTAACTTTCTTAAAAGAAAGCATTCAACTGGAAACTGGTTTGCAGTTTCAAGGATTTATTCTAGTATTGTCATTAGGGGAGTGTGGGGGCATGCAGAGTGCTGGAGCAGTAGTTAGAGATTTACATCCACAGGCAGGGGAGAGAACTAGACCTGGCTTTTGAAACCTCAAAGCCTAACCCCAGTGACACATCTACTCCAACAAGGCCACAACTCCTAATCCTCCTCAAACAGTGCCACTCCCTGATGACTAAGCATTCAAATGTATGAGACTATGGGGGCTACCACAATAACAGTCAGCTTTTATTCATCACATAACCTGTACAGTACCATGTACAGAACATTTATTTCACCTGCATCATCATTTAATTAAATAAAAAATCCTATTATCTCCATTTTATAAACAAGGCAGCTAGGCCTCACAGAGCCCATGTCACAGTGAAATATAAGATTTCTAGATTTGTTCATTTTTATGTAACTGACCACTCACTTGACCTGAGGAAAGCATAATTCCCATAACTACAGGCACTCAGCATTAAAATGAGTTAGGAGACTGAACACAGAGACTGGGCTTTCTTAGCTGTTAAGCATCATTTACAGTTGTTTGATTGGCAGACTTGTATCAAGCTGCCAACATTAGATCAGAATTCATGAGTGTGCATGACAAGATCTAGGAGCAGAGAATTTCTCCAAGTGACCCCTAACCAAAATGCCTTTGAGTGTCATTGGTCTACAATAAGAGAGACACCACACCCTTTCATGAATTAATCAGCATGTGGACTGGAGGGACACTGACTGAGAGAAACCAAGGTTAATCCTTACTCCTATCAAAAACTATTTTATAATAAATAAATAAATAAATAAATAAATAAATAAATTTATAAGGCAAGTGAAGCCACAGCAGGACAATAGAGAGTAAGAAAGAGAAATCATAACAAGTAAACCCATTTTAAAGGACTTTTTCAAACCATTTTTCTTACAACGATTTACAGAAATTTCTGTCGATCTTTTTTCTAACTCTACAATTATTTGCCATAGATTTTAAATCTTTAACATTAGAATTTTGCTTGATAATTAATTTTCTCACATTCAACTTCAAAAACAGGTCAAGACTAATTTTACCTGTTATCTGAAAGCTATTCATCAGGAACACCAATTAGCTTTTCAAGCAACACGAAGTACAAAGAGATTTTATTAAACCAAGTTTAATGTTGATCTTTAAAATGTCTTGTTGCTGTGACATTATTCAATCTGAAAATCAATATTAAAGAATCTGTCTTTCCACATCAGATCATCAGTTATTGACCCATGTGAGGCCTAAGGATAAGATCTGCGGGTTATAGCTGTTTTAGAAGTCAAACTCACAGAGTGGCTTAGCTGATTTTAACAAAGTAGCTACTTTACTAAACTGACCTCATTCACTTGCTTTTTATCCAGATGGAACACTTGGCCAGAACTTGTAGAGGCAATTTCTTCATAGACTTTGTATCCAATATGATTCCTGTCATCGCAGTCTCCAGTGAGCACGAATACCACCTGAGATTGTAAAAGTAGACAAGAGTTTGATAGCATTCCAAAAATCAATATATATTTATTATGCACTAGAATATTAGTAGGTAAATACAATATAAATACACATGGTAATTATTAACCTTATCCTCTGTTTAACCATGGGCCTATGCAGGAACATTGTCATTTATATTTCTGTTTGGCTATGGAGTGAGACCACAACCCTGCTAGCATACCCAGTGGCCTCAATTCCTCATCTCATCATGTATCCATGCACATTGCAAAAAATTTTAAAGATCTTTTCATTAAAGAGGTATTATTTATATTGTCATCTTTGAATCTGAGTTTGGACTTTTGGCTTAACTGTCAAGATCTTGAGCCAGAAGAAAAATTCTATAAGTTCGGTGCTTCGACGCAAAAGACCTTGTGCATTTCTATTCAGTTGCCAGTGTTTCTGCCATGGACACAAGAAGGGCATGCCTAAATTGACCCTCTTAAACTTAAAAAAAAAAAAGTCTGTAGAAAAAAAAGCCAATAAACCAAAATTACCTACACATTCCTAGACCTACACATTCCTAGGCAGGCATTAGTAGCCTAGGTTAACTAAAGTGTGCTAACGTGGGGAAAATAAAATGTTGTGCTTTAAAATGCTGAGTTAGGTAACCATGGCAATAATTAACTGATAATGCTGAATAAATAACTCAGGAAAGACTCCCCATAAAGAGTTGCATTTGAAATATAGACCTAACAAGTTTGATAAGATGTTAATAAGTACTTTAATTAATTTGCAAGCATTTATTCTTCATGATCAAAACCAAAGAATCAATTTGCTATGATAGGTATGAATTTAATACATTAGAAATACATGACATGTACATATTATATGGTTAGTTGTGTGATTAAATGGTTATGACTATTGATGTTTATCCCACATAGAATAACCAAAAGGGATAAGCAACCTTCGACGCTTGTTCAGGAAAGCAGATCTGGGTCAATGCCTACTTACCTGGGATTGTTTCTGCTGAATAAGCTGCAGCACCTCATGGGTGAGCCGGTAATCCTTGGACCGTGCATCAGTGAAAACATAGATGAAAGAACCAGGAAGAGAAATTTCCAAGGCAATTTTTATAGCTCCAATACTCATTTCTGGACAATCACCACCACCCTGTTGAACAGAAAGCAAGATGAAATCATTTCATGAAGAAATGGGTATTTTTGTCCTAAGTGACCTTAAGAATTTAAAAAATCACTCTTTACTTTTATTTTCTGTCAGTTTGCTACCAGATTAATCACTTTCATGAGGAGAGGATGAACAAAGATATCGATTTATACAGAACTGGAAAAACCCTGTACTTATGGGTAAATTTTTCTTTCCAATGTTTAGCTAACAGGCCCTCCCTTCTTTCAAACTTGTTCTTTGTCTGTGGTTAGCTGGCCTCTTCAGACACACTCCAAATGCTATATGTTTTAAGAGTACTTGATGTATTTTTAATGTATAACAGCATTTGAATGGTTTTTATTGCAATAAATTACTTTAAATGACTATATAGTTGGGAAGTGAGAAATAGTTGCTACTTGTGTTAGTAACTGCTGATATACTGCCCCTCAGTTACTGTCATCTGGTACTAAGCAAACAGAAAGGGTGTTCTCTCTGTAGACCAGGCATCAGATCTACAGGGGTACAGGAATGGGAAGACTGAATTAGGTAAGTTAGTTAAGGCAAAGAGGATACTCAGAACCCTTTGATTTAGGCAAACATTTTCTCTAGGAGCGACTGTGGCTGCCTAAGTCCTCAGTTGTCACTAAAGATTACCAGGAGCAGTCTTAAAACTCTCCAGACGGAAGTGCTGCAGTGAGATCTCCCAGACCTCAAACTGAATGCAGTTCTTAAAGATAACCTGCACTACCTTTTCATGCTATAAATTTGAATGAAGCAGCTACAACATACTGATAAAATCAATAAAATAAACAATGTTTTTCTAAGCACTGGAAACATACTCTTTTCGTGTGAAGCACCGAACTTCACTTGTGTGAGACTAATGAACAATGTTGGGAAGAAGTGGGAAATTGACACACTCTAATTGACCACAACTACAAACAAATGTTGATCTGTAAAGTGTCAGCTTTCTCTTCAAGATGAAATGGTTGGCTTTTATACAAGTGGAGAGTCTCAGGACAGTCAGAAAAGTCAGGGATTGTATGTGAGTTTCATACTGTAATTTGTTAGACAGTAATACTTTGGAAGTCCACTGGACCTCATTTAGGAGGCTTAAGTCTTGGCTGGTAATTAAAAGGTAAAGGAACTGACCTAAAAGTCTTTGATAGGCTTCTTAGTGGAAGTTACCAGAAGCAAAATTAAAATTGCTTTACTTTGCTAACGTATAAGTTAATGTCTTTGATGGTAGTTTAGAGAGGTAATAAACTTTAAATAGAGTTTATAGATATGTATTTACATATATAAAATTTTTTCTATAGTTATACATATAGGTAAAATTTAACTACCTGGCTTATTTATAGGTTTTTCCCTTCCAAAACATTATGTTTTGGTACTTAAGTTTAGTTTTGGCATGGAAGGACTAGACAAACAAATGACATTATTATAATTGTGTGTTTTTATCAATGAACCTCAAAAATCTAGAGTTTGGAGTGATTTGTTTCAGTTTTAAATATGCACAGATTAAAAAGTTGAAGGTCATAAAAATGCAATGAAACTATGAAAACAGATTTAAGTTTCATCTCTAAATTTGATAAAGAGATTCTTTAAAATCATTTTACAGGTTCTGTTTTGACCTGAATAACAAGTATGAACATGTAAAATTATAATTCATAAAAAAACAGCACCATAGCAAGACAAATAATTGCCTTTCTACTTAGAGCTCTGTTATGGATTTTTCATTTTTGGTGATGGATAAGTTCATAAAACTTATTGATAGTGAAAATATAAAATCCATTAAGAAGATCCACAGCTGTATCTCAAATGGCCACAATAATGGTAGTTATAAGTTAAATGAGTTGTATATTTTTTGAGTCTAGTTTATTTGGGTGTGTGATTTCTTTTTATCTGAAATGATTTTATAAAGTTTAAAAAAATTAAAAAATATAGTTTTGTCTTAAACCAAAGGGTAAACAGATGCATCTTACTTTTGACAAACATCTAATACAATGCATCCCTTCAAATTTTGAATTAAAAATTATCAGTTATTATCTGTGTATGTTTTCTGAACTACTGGAACCAATGAGAGGAAAATTAACACTATAAATTGTAGTGATAAATGCTAAAAATTACTTCAATGTTTCCAGTATCTTAGGCAATGTTTAAACTCCTTTGTAGACATTTATGTCTTTTACTGGATTTTTTAAATAACATAAGCTTGGCAAAAAAAAATGCATCACAAGAAAGTATAGATAGATACACCATAAAAGAATCTGCAGCATGGAACTTGAGCTATGAAAAGTCACATTAATTTAACCAATGTTTTTATTTATAATAATACTCTCTACTTGTATTAATGTAATGGATGCCTATTCTGAGTTAAGTACTGAGACCATATTGATATGTACACTCTATTATTTATTCTTTACATTAATTGATCAATATTACATTAAATTAATTTTCAATATATTTGATTGACAAAACACTAAATTGTGAAAAACCCTTCCCAAGTCACATAGTTGTCAAGTGGAGAAGCAGAGAGTGGGCACACTCTGCCTGAGAAGAAACTTTTGTTGACTTCTGTTCTGCAAGGCAGACACTTGCCTAAAATGCTGTCAAATCAGAGGAGGAGTATTCTCGTTGTCCAAGGCACCCACAAAACACTGTTCCTTCTTAGATTGTTGTCTTTGTTGAGTCTAACTGTGATTCATTTTTCCTTCTCTTTTTCTTGAAGAATGAAGCAGTGTTCTATTATTGTTTGATGAATGAAGGGATAAGTGAATGGGCAATGGGTGAGTAAAGAAGCAGATGGTGCTGTTAAAGGCAATGGACACAATCCAGGTACACTTTCTGCAAGCCATCTGAACTTCATTCACACTCAACCTCTTTTATTTTCAAGTGATATCATTCCTGAGCTGAAGGAATTCTCTAAAAGTACAAGTACCAAAGAGACTCTTTAATAACGAATAGGAAAATGAATGGAAGGCCTCATCTTCCCTGGGGAGCAGAAAGGGGATGGGATGGGGTTTGGGAAGGGGACAGAGAAGGAGGGGAGGGAGAGGGAACTGAGATTGACATGTTAAGCTTGTTTCAAATTTAAATTTTAAAAAAAATCATAAAAAAGAAAATGAAATATGGTGGCACATGACTTTAATCCCAGCATTCGGGAAGCAGACACAGGCAGATCTCAGTGAGTTTGAGGCCAGCCTGGTCTATAGAGCTAGTTCCAGAACAGGCTCCAAAGCTACACAGAGAAATCCTGTCTTGAAAAAAAAAATGTATGTGTGTATGTATGTATGTATGTGTTTATACATACATATAGAAGCATACATACACGTACATGTATGTGTATATATGTTTCTACACATATTTATGATAAGCAGCATATTGAACTTTTTTCATTTTTGCTCTCTTGTTCACTCTTTCTCTCTTCCTTTCTTCCTCTTTTCTCTATCTCTGTTTCTCTCTTCTCCCTCTTCCTTCTCTCCTTTTTTTCCCTCTTGGTATGCAGTAAAGTTTAATATTTAACAGGAGAAAATAATCATGATTGTGTAACCTAAATGCATCACCAAAACCACAGAATCATGCACCTACACAAATTAAAGATAGTGAAGACTACATAGCACAACAAATTGAACAATTGCCAAAGCATGTCATAGAAAGCGTCTGATTTTATGAACTTTTGAGTTTTTCTTTGAACTTTAAAAAACAACTAATCAATATGAGTAAGAGCATTCTCACTCAGTCTTCTGATGCTCATTTTATCTTTATAATTCTATAGATAGCTCCAATTTGTTAAGTTGTGGGAGATACTTCAGATGTAAAAGCATTTACTGAAAAAAAAATTAGAAGCAGTGACCTTTCAGCGGTAAATGTCGCTTCTGGAATAAACTCTGAAAATAGTACAGCCTCAGACTTACAATTATGTTCAATAATGAATTCCTGGAAAGCAAGATTATACAATGAATGGAAATCTTATCAGTGGAGGAAGCAATAAAACATAGATTGTCTTTCTCTCTTTTCTAAATACAAGACAGGGTGGGAAGAAGCCGAAATAAACTGAACCTTTGAACTCTGAGGAGTTAGAGAAATTTGAGGGATCTCTCCTAACTCTAAAGGGAAGATGTTATCAACTGTTATCAAGGAATAAGGCAAGCCAGCTGCAGAACAGCCACTCTCCCATACTGCATTACTTCTCAGCAGCCCACTCCATCTTTCCTTGTGTTTATTTTCAATGAACCTGGCCTCGGTGTTCTTTATTTCTAACTCAAAGTTGTTAAAAGCTGAAAAATTCCAAAATAATCTTTTTTTAAAGGCATGAGTCTTGCTATATGGCATCAGCTGTCCTTTAATTCTTAATCTTCCTGCCTGGACCTTTGCAACATTTGGATTTGCAGGCCTGTGTCACCATGCTCAACCCTAAGAACTTTGTATGAGAATTATGGTGCTTACCCTTATTCTAACGTGATTGTGTTCTGCTGAATTTTGAGCCTGGGGTCAAAGTCAGATTAGAGTTCCCTGGCACAGAATCCACATGCTGAAAAGGTTTTAGTTGTGCAGTTTGCCCTTTACATGGAAAATTAGTTGTGAAACACAGTTTCAATTAGTCAATATTTTATAATCCTCAGTTATAAACATTACCACTGATTTTAGAGTAAGAGAATATAATGCACATGTGGAAGTGATTATGTTATACTGAATCTAATTCTAAACTGTGTCCAAAGCAAGGTTAAAATAAATGAAAACAATTGCAGAGTTCACAGTCACATATGCTATCCTTCATCCCTGGTAGGAAATATGGCAAGGATGTCCTCAGAGACAAGAAAAAAACCTCAGAGTTCCCAAGTCATAGTAATACATGTCACATATCCAAGAATGCCACATACCCAATAGGTTACCCTTTGCTACAAATAAATGATGAAATAAACTTAAATAAGGTGACTTTCAAATTAAAGCCTCAATGGCTGACCTTTATGATGGACAGCTTAAGCAACAACAGCCATTCCCATACTTCTAGGTTATCAACCATCACTCAAGAATGTAACTCATCAGCCAAGTGATCTTAGAACTTGTAGGAACTTTTATACCAAAGGAAACTTTGTTTGTGAAGTCCCAGAAGAGGATCAGCTTATTATAATTCAAATGTTCATAAAGAATATATGATGTTTCATGCACTGATATTTTACACAGGAATTAAGAAAAGTATGTACTTTAGTATACCCCTAATCCAGGGGCTTCTTCATATTTCATAAGCATTATAACAAAAAGTAGGCCAGTGGAAAAAACAATGAGATGGAGGCCATAGAGGTCACACATAACATATGTGCCACCAGACGCCACCTCACTCCAAAGGCTTATAGATGCTCACAGGCTTTGCTGCAGGCAAAATGTGATGATGGAAAGTGTTATTTTGTAATCCCAATTTCATCCTTGGTAGCAACCTCCCTTCCCAGCTGTACCTACTTCTTATAGAATTTATTTCTTCATTCTTCAACGACTCTGTACTGTTTTATTGTGAACTCTTTCTCCACCAAATTAAGACAGACCTTCTCTAGATGGAGTGGATCTTTGATCTTACTTCCAAATGGCCATATGTGCTCAGAAGACAAGATCCAGAAGGCAGCCAGACAGGACCAACGCTGTTCTTGCTGCACTAAAGACTGGGTATTCATAATTCAAAAACTTGCTCTGGCCAGCACAGTTTTCTCCCAGCCTCTGCCTCCTGCTCATTCCTCCAGGTTACTTCTAGCTGGCAACTGAAGTCTCTCTTCCTTCTGCTTCAACACTCACATGCAGATTTTTTTTTTTAACATGTCGATCCCAGTTCCCTCTCCCTCCCTCCTTCCCTCTTACACTCTCTCCTTCTTCACATACACCCTGACCACCCTCCCCTCCCATCCCCCCACCCCAATTCCACATGTAGGGCAATGCCATCCAGGTGGGGTCGTAAATCTATCAAGTCATTTGGAGTAAGGACTAGGACTTCTCTCCTGTCTCTAGGTTAAGGGAGTATCCCTCCATAGGGGAATGTGTCCGCAAGGTCCTTTTGTGCACCAGGAATACATCCTGGTTCCACTGTATGAAGTCCCTTAGACTGCTCAGTCCTTCTACCTGAGACCCATATTCAGAGGGTCTGAGTCAGTCCCATGCTGGATTCCCAGCTATCAGTCTGGGGTCTGTTAGTTCCTCCTTGTTCAGGTCAGCTGTCTCTATCATATGCAGATTTTTAAAGCTTTGTAGAATACTTGGTGATGTTTTATTATATATTAGTCAATAAAGATTGTAATGTTGACTATTTTCTCTAATATAACATGCATATTTATACTACTTATTTTATTACTTTGTGGAAATGTATTAGTATAACTCATTTTACTAACAAAACTAACTTTTAAAGTTTAAAATTTATGAAGATTTCACATGAAGAAGTTTTATATAGACAGAGTTTATGGTCATTAAGGAACCAATAAAAAAGAATCTGCTAAAAGGAAGACCACATATATACAATACAGTAGACAAATGAAGATTATTAAAAATCAACACATACAAAGAAAGATGAAGCCTTAGTTTAAAAGTTTATATGTGGAAACCCAAGGGACTTATCTGATGACTAGACCAGTATTCACTAACGTGATGCATCTGCCACAGAGAGCAGATACGGGACTCCAGTATTAGCAGAGGCCCCCAGATGTTGCTCTATGCAAGTCCCAGGTGTAATCTTCAGACAAAGGCCAGCACTAAAATCTCAAGTTAGAACTGTTTTGAGTCTGGTATACTGATAGCACTTGGGAAAGGATCCAAACATCTGACAAGGTAATTGCAAAGACAATATTCAAAGTCAATTTCAATTCCAAGGCTCCAAAACTAATCTTCAATTTTTTGCAAGACCCAAGAAATAAAAATAAGGGTCTCTTAGAGAAATAAATGCTTCTGATCTATTTAGACTGAAAAGAAACTTCTCAATTTTCTTTAATATCTACTTGACTAGATAAAGATATTGTAACTTTACTCTAGTAAACCTACATTTTGCAAGGAAGCATTTTGACTACCAACAGTTATCTAAAACCAGACAGAACCAGTTCTATAAATAACTGTGTGGAACAGAACCCCTTGGGGAGGGACTCTTTCACTGGGAGCCTCAAAATCAATTTTGCAGTGCATCATGTATTTATCCTTAAAAACAGTCTCACATGGGCACTCTTTGAAAGAAAGATCAAGAAACTTCCCATAGCCATCCACACCAACCCCCTCTAGCCATCTGAATATTCAGTTTTCCAAACAGGCAGTTGTATGCCTCTATAGTCTTTGTCCTTTGACATTCAGTCAGCGTTCATTTATTTCTGAATATGACACCAGAATGGGCAGCTAAAAATGGGCCATGCAGTTCACAGGTGCTCTCCACACATGGTAGTCCTCAAGGAACTACTCTTTCATAAACTCAAACAAAAACTCTAAGAAGCTATAATACTAAAATTTCCATCATCATCATCATCACATTGCATACTTGTAATCACTCTTAAACAAACTTGGCCCTTCTAATTCAGTAGAAATTTTCTGAGGCAAGAGAATAACTTCTTAGCTATAATTAATTTGCACCTTCTGCTCGGTAATTTTAGAGCAGTTGGGAAGCAGAAATACAGGTTAAAAAATTGAGAAATAAATTCATTTTGATAAGGATAAGGTCAACCATAGACCCCCCCCCATCTGCCTTTAATTTTCTACTTTCCTGATTTGTACTAAAATAAAAGAGAAATTATGTAAATAAATATGTTAATTTGATTAGATTTAACAAGGTTACTTAAAGCAATAGTTGGAAGGAAAGGAACAGAGCAATGAAGGGCTGGCTTAGGCATTAAAAGCCCCTAGTTTTGTTTTGGTTTGGCTTGGTTAATAATTTTTTGAGATAGTAATATTATATCACTTCCACATCCTTTTCCTCCCTCCAAATCTTCCCATGTACCTCCCACTTAATCTTTAAAAAAAAAATTAATGACCTTTTTTCTTTAATTGTTGTTACATGCAAATACCCATATATGTATACATACATATATAAAATTTGTGTATAATAACATGCATTCAAATATATGTATATGTGTATAAATGTATATTGTATGTATATGTGAATATATGAATGAAACAGCCCTAGTACTTAAAATTTGGAGAACTAAGTGAGACATGTCTTGTTATCTCAACACTGGCATTTACTCATATGTAAGAGGAAATGGTAAAATTTGGGTAGTTTTAAATTGAAGTAGTGACTTTGAAAACTTGCAAAACTTTCCCTAGGGCACACATTCTATAACTAATGCAAATTAATGTCATAAGTATGTGGAGATTTTTTCCCTTAAAAAACACTCCAGGTAGCAGCAGCATTAGACACCATTACATTGAATCAGATGCCACAGTCTGCTCCTGAAACCCACACGTGCATTACAAATTGGGCTTTTTAATCAAATTATTTTCCCCTAATTAAACAACTAAATACAGGCCATTCTTCTTTTAGAGTATATATTTTATAAATAACAATAGATGTAAATATATTGATGTACATTATATATAGTAAATATATAGATCCATAAACCAAATATATGTTAGAAGTAAATTCTTTTTAATATAAAAAATACAACACCAAATATAAAAATAAAATCTAGACATTTATATGATATCTATATCTATGACAATGTACAGCCCATTCTCTTTTGATTTTGAATCATGTTTAATTTTATTTTGTTTATTTTTGCATCTTACAATAGAAATAAG
This sequence comes from Phodopus roborovskii, assembly GCF_943737965.1. Lineage (NCBI taxonomy): Eukaryota > Metazoa > Chordata > Mammalia > Rodentia > Cricetidae > Phodopus > Phodopus roborovskii. The sequence continues at coordinate 23,035,935 of NW_026126433.1, forward strand.
AAATACACTTGATCATAGCTGTGAGACTAAGAATACAAAGAGTTATATGAAACACTTGCTATCTGTCACAGCAAATTCTCCTAAAAGTGAACACTATTTGTCAACTTAGCCATAGTGTTTCATAGTCTTTTTGGCAAAAGATTTTAGTATCAACTATTTTTCTGGAACAACCAAACATTTCCCCAACCCGGACCTTCTTACATCTCTATCCTCTGAATGTCCCACACACATTTGGGCTCTTTAAAAGTATATTCCATTAAATGTTACACAATAAAGTAAGTGCTGTGGAGAACTTTGCATTGGAAAGGATCACAATATACATGAAAGTTTTGAGTGCCATTTAATTATGTAGCAATCTTTTGGTTATTATTTTTGTGGAATTTTTTCTTGGTATTTCAAATGTTTGACTAATGTGCTTTTTGTTCTTTAGAACATTTGGATAAAATGCTTAAAAGCATAACAGTGCCAATAATATTTTCTAAAACTCAACAGGCTTTATAATTTCTTATAAAGAATGTGACCCAAGGCAGCACTCTTCGCTGAATATTTACAACGTTATTAATTGCCAAGCTCCATGTGATCTGAATGCCATTTGTTGTCATTTGTCTTTCCCTCCTTTTCCCCAGAGAGAAAGTCCATTTGCCTTTAAACTTACTTCTCTGTCAACAAGATAAAAAGGAATGAAATACAATTAATGCAAAAAGTGCAATGTTTTAATGTAGTAACTTTTGTCAATTTTTCTTAGAAATGTTTAGATTAGTTTTCTTATTCCATTTCTCTATGGGAAAATAAACTAAGACAGATGCAGTGTTAATGGACACATATTTAATGTACTTCAAACTGAATTCCCTTTTCTCATTTTCAAAGTCAATGTGGATGTGAAAGGAATGTTTTTAGATGTTTACTTTTCCACAAGTCCAAGTTAGGTTTAATAATGAAGCAATCCTTGCTTAGCTTAATGCCAGTGATTTGGCAGGGGTGGTAGAAGTCAAGTAATTATACCCCAAATAAAATCTATTATCCTACATGAAAACTGTATAAAATATATAACATATTTAGTTGTTCATACTAACTTATAAAACAATAAAATATCCTCCATACGAAGAACAAAGAGAAAACAGTATATATTTTGTAGATTGAAGCACTAATGCAGACTAGAGTTGTCAGTTTGGTTTTTGGTTTTTTTTTTTTTTTTTTTTTTGTTTTGTTTTTGTTTTGTTTTTGTTTTTTGGTTTTTTTTTTTTTTTTTGTTTTTTTTTTTTTTTTTTTTGGTTTTTAACTTGGCCCTTACTTCATATGATTTTTTTTTGCCTTAACTTAAAAAAAAAACAGAAATATTTGCTAGAAATTTTCTAATTAAAATACCACCATAGTGTCCTTGATGCTTGCAATAGCACTCAGTGATGAATGAAGAGAAAAACTAAATATCTGATTTCTTTCTCAACAAGATAATCTAATTGAGCCCTTGTGGATTTTATGACAACACAAGCCAAAACAAACCAGAAATAAATAATAATAATAATAAGATGTGCCTCACCCAAAGCTAATATCCAGAGACATGAACCAGCTACAGTTCCAAGAGTATTTTGGTGGTTTTTTTTTGGGGGGGGGGCGATTGTTTGTTTGTTTTTTGTTTTTTGAATGGAGGTAAAAATCAAACTACCCTAGATACTGGCTGCATCAGATTCAATCCCAGAGGGTGTTGGGAAGAACACTGCCAAGACAGTCAAGCAGGGTGTGAGTCAGGAAGCAGGATCCTTCCTTCGCCCTGGAGACAAATGGCAATGGGAGGATACAGACACTCCCTGAAGATCCTTCAAACTGCAAACAGGGAGAGGCAGGAAACTGCAGTGCAGTGCCAGGTCTTCTTTGCAATGTGGTTATTTTCAGTCTGTTCAGACTTTTGTGAGTATAGTTCAGCTGCATTCTTACAGAAGAGAAAGTGAACACATTAAATCTCTTCCTGATAGGTCCTCAGCTTGAAAGCTCCCTTACAGTGGCCTCTCTGTGTCTCTACAGAATATTAAAAGCCGAGATTGGGCTTTTGAGATATCTTTGCACAGGTGAGTTTAAATCATTTTGATGTAGTGTTGCTGTTAGTGAAGATTTCTTAAAAAGAAGTGCCATTCCTTCATGTAACAGCCATGTAAGCCACATCCTACTACCCTGGTGCATCCTGCAGACGATGCACAGGTTACATCGAGAACTACAAAGTTCTTATCATCGGCGTTCACAGTATAATGAGTGACCCTAAACACTGAGACCACCGAGAAAATGGAATTCCTCAAGTCACAATCCCTTAATAGGATAAACAAGTCTATAAAGACTTTTTTTCTTGCAGAATCTCAATATCTAAAGATTTTTCCACTCTAAGGGAGAGAAAAGTGATGAGAATTTAGTAGCAAGTTAATGACTATTGTAGCAACATGCTATAATGGCAGGTGGGTGGAGGGTTACTGATAGGAAAGGTGACACAAAGAAGAAAATTCATTAAAAAGTGAGACTACTCAAGGGATACTTGTGCAAGTACATTTACATATTCATTAACTACAACTCAGTTCAGTATGCACATCAAAGCATGCTAAAAGGAGAAGCAACCTTAGCCTCCCCAATCAAGCTGTTCACCTAACACAGCATCTAACTAAACATCAATACTTTAAACTGCGCTTTGCCCTGTGCTCATGTGCCTATTCTACTGTATCTCTCTATCACTTCACTCTCACTCTTATGTGAGCGTACTGTGCATGTCAGGCATTTCACTCCGAGGATTTAATGGTAATGTGTGATGTATAATGATGACAAACATGTTCCTTCGATGTAAATATGGCACCTTCTTTATGACAAAGAGGCAGTGAGATAGGAACAAGCCTGGGAGACAGGAGCAGGACTCTCTGAAACAAATCACATTCAAGATAAGACTAAGGATTTTTTAAAGTCATAAATTCTGCTATGGGAGTGCAGAGAGAGGATTTAAAGACAGGATTTAACTTCCTGTGCAAAGAGAGCAGCGTATGCTACAGCCCTGGGAGGAGAGTGAAGATACAGATTTGGGAAGGACCTAGGCAAGTCCTTTGAGGCAGATCATAAAGCCTGGGAAACAAGTGGACCCAGAAAGGGATGAGAGGTAGAGGGGGTCTCAGACATTCCAACCCTCTGGAGTAGTTGATGAGCCCCAGTAGGGGTCAAAGTTCAGAGGTATGTTCTGAGACTTCCATCTACAAGATTCAAGGACTGAAAAGTAAAAGCCAGAGCAAATCTAAAACCATGACTTAGGTGCTTTTCTCCATTAGTTCAGTAAAGTCACCAGGATTCAGATGGTGTCAGAAGAGAGAAACTCAAAAGATTTTAAAGACATCTATGATGTTTACAAGGAGGCTATGTTGACTCCTCATGTGAGCCCTAAGCTATGAGGAAGAGTGGACTCTGGGGGGGGGGGGGACTAGAGGGGAGGGGAGGAGGGATGGGGGAGATGAGGGGGAGTGGGTAGGAGAACTGTGTTTGGAATGTAAAATAAAATCAAAACATAAAACATGATAGATAAAAATTAAAAATAGCAACATTTAAATAAACAAATGAAAATTTTCAGAAGGAGGCTTTACCGAAGTCAGCTTGAGAGGTAGGTGAGGGGTATGTTAACCACAAATCAAATACTTGGTCAGCTAATCACCGTACCATAGCAACATTTGCAAAGGTGACAAACAGGAGACAAAGACCTGCCTGGTTTGGACATCCATACAAGGAATTTCCATGAATCTCATTTTATAAGAGTCACCTTGACATCCAAGAGATTAAAATGAGGAGCTGTCCCTCAAAAGAGACTAAGGCTCAAAATGAATGTGATCATGTACAATTCTACCCAAGGAGGGGTCATAAAAATGAGAATAACCCCAATATTTGCTGGTCAATTTGAAGATCAGAGGAGTTCCCAAGAAGTTTCACAGGAAAGGTGGGAAGAAGAATAGGAAAATGGATGAGGCAAAAGGAAGCATCGAGGAGGAGGAAAGGGACAATATTATAAAGGACATAGAAACCAAAGGCTTCTATAATTCACATCACCAGAGGAACTAGGATACAAGGTGTATTCTAAGAGATTCATATAAAGTCCCTCACAGAACTGGGAAGGGACAAGTCCCCCAGAGCTCAGGTGAAGTGGGGGAGGACAGCAAATGGAGAGAGAAGTAGGAGAAAATGAGGGGGAGGAGAGGAAGGCAGGTGCGACCAGGAGGATTGAGCCTGGTTAGGAATGGAAGATAGGAAAGAGAGAGAGAGACAGAGACAGAGAGAACATAAAAGAAGGAGCCAATATTGGTTTGAAGATGAAGTTGAACACAAAGAAAGGTCGAGAGAACTACAAGACTGCTCCCAACTAACAATCTCAGCTTCCATGGAAAGACTATCATAAATGCCCTTCCCGGAGAGTGAGATCAACAACTAACTTCTCCATGGAGCCCTCAACTAATGCCTGTTGAAAATAGGAGCAAACACCCATACATAAACACTGAGTCGAACTAGAACCCAGAAGCAGATGGAGAGGACAAGACCATGCGGTAGAAGTACATAGAGACAGCTTACCTGAACAAGGAGGAGCTAAGGGCCACTAGACTGATAGCTGGGAAGCCAGCAGGGGACTGACTCAGACCCCCCTGAATATGGGTCTCAGCCAGAAGGTCTGAGAAGTCTAAGAGACCTCAGACAGTGGAGCCAGGATGTATCCCTGGTGCACAAAAGGACTTTGCAAACATATCCCCCATGGAGGGATAACTGTCTTATTCTAGAGACAGGAGAGAAGCCCTAGTCCCTACTTCACAGGACCTGTCACATCTACATGACCCCAACTGGATGGCATTCCCCTACATATGGAATTGTCGTGGAGGGATGGGAGGGGAGGGTGTTTAGAGTGCATGTGAGAGGGCAGAGAGGGTAAAAGGGAGGGAAGGAGGGAGGAAGGGCTGGCGGGGAGGGAGGGAGGGAGAGGGAACTGGGATCGACATGTAAAATAATAAATTAAAAGAAAATGCTCTGACTCCAAAATTTAACTTGAAGAACAAGTTACTGGAGAAAAGGATTTCTATTTTTGTTTCCACAGAAAATGAAAAGATGTGGATTCCTTCCAGACTAATGTGGTTTGATCACGCCAGACCGCCTGAAACAGAGTACAAGCTGATCCTACATTCAAAACAGCTGGACAAAACAGCCCTACAGACTACAGCTAGGATATCTGAATCTTCTTCGAATCCCCCAAGACAGCGCCCCTTACCAGCAGGAAGTAGTTTGGAAAGAACGACGCCCAAATTCCCAAATATTGTGTATAAATGTTTGTTTTCATTTAATTGGACTTTGTTATATAAAATTAAATAAAAAAATTATAAGTAAAAAAAAGAAATTCATACATTAAAAAAAAAAAAAAAAGAAACCAAAGGCTTCATTTCTATGTGCCTGTACATGAAACTGAAGTCAGTCACCTGCTTTGAGTAGAACACTTGCTGGAATAGCAACTATTGTAGGATTTATAGTAGTTATCGGATAAAGGTGTAAGGAGAGTGAGTAAAATTTTAAATTGACAGTAAAAGGAGCAGGAGGTTGAACTGCCTAAAGAAACACCATAAAACTGTGAGAAAGCAAGAAAGGTAATTATGGGTTCATCATGTCCTACTACTGGGCTTCATCAAATACTCCCTGTGGGTTGACATGTCTGAGGACCCTCTTCCTCTCATCCCTTTCTGGGATGATGCTTCCCCCTCGACTCTGGGTTCTGCCTCGAGGAACTTGCCTAGATCCTCCCGTCTCTGTATCCTCACTCTCCTCCTGGGGCTGTAGCTTAGCTGTTCTCTTTGCACAGCATTTCCTGTCTTTAAATCCACTTCCTGCACTCCCTTAGCAGAGTTTACAGTCCTTAAAATACTCAACGCCTTCTCTTGAATGTGATTTCTCCAGAGAGTCCTGCACTGTCCTCCAGACTTACTTGTATCTCAATACCTCTTTACCATAGAGCAGGTGGTGTATTGTCCCCTGTGTGGGACTTTCATAGCCCTTGGCAACTGATAGCCAAGTCTCTTAGAAATGAGGTTTTGCCTTTGGAACAGAAAAGCACTGCACAGGGAAGACAAAACAATGTTTTAAAAATGATAAGTCTCTGAATTAGATTGGCAGAAGTGAAAAACTGAAAAGACCTGATGGCCTAGAAGAAAGCATATGAGCCACTTGACTGAAGTTCCTGGGGATCTACAGAAATATAGCTAGCATAAGAAACTGCATCAGTATCTCTGTGACCCTGTGTTGATGGAGACTAGGATGCCTGAATTAGTTATTTGGGAAAGGGAAGACTTGAAAACAGTGGGTAGGTTCAGGATGTTTGTGGGAATTCAGGACTAAAATTCAGGGAGGAATGTCCACCGAGATGGGCTCTTGGGCCAAGGAGTGAGGTGGTGCTATTTAAATAGAATAGGATAGTACCACACACACACTAAAGTCACTGGGCATGCCAATCGCCCTGAGAGAAAGCTATGAACAAGCTAGACGTTAGACGAATGGTGGAACGTGATAAAAAACATCTGTAGATGAGACCAGCAGAAGCCCCTAAGAAAATATAGTAAAATAAGCCTCACCGAAGTAAAGTCTTTTTAATGAATGGATTGAGGGATAATCTCAAAGCAGCACAAAGGGGATAATACACACAAAGTCATTCTCCAAGTTGTACTTTCAGAGTGATACTTAAGTGAATGCCACTGGCCCTTCCTATTAAACATGTAGTATTTACACAAAAAAAGTCTAAATGGACAATTTAGAGGAAGGAGAATCACAGTTACCTCAGTTATACATTTTTTATGTTGTGAGAAAGAATTATTAACTGTTTCTTGCGTTTCAAAGGGAAGGGACTTTTCTAGGACAGGGTTCAGCAACTGGTTTCTATAAAGAAGATAGACTCTGACAGAAGTGCTCAGCTCCACTGTTGCAGGTCACAGGTGGCTTTAAGTATTCTGTATGTATTGATATCATATTCTGTATCTATTGATTCATTTCAGACATGGATGGGGAAAGGACATGTGATGGGAGATGCCATTCTGTAAATATGTTTCTCTTATTGGTTAATGAATAAAGCACTGTTGGCCAATAGGAAAGCAAGGTAGGCAGGACCAGGAGACCAGGAGGATTCAAGGAAGTAGTAGGGAGGAGTCAAGATGGAGGACTGAGAGAGAAGAATGCCATGGTCTCTCTCTGGTAAGATAAGTCATGGAAATACTTACATTAATAGAAATGGGTTAATATTTAAGACAGAGCTAGCCAATAAGAAACTAGTAACTGGCCAACAGAATTATATCAAATACAGAGTCTCTGTGTATTATTTGGGGCTGGTGCGGCTCTGGGTCCAGGCCGGCAGGAAAAACATACTCATAACAGACATATTTCTTGAGTCCCCTGAAAGAACGATTACTTCCTTCAGATTTTAAAAATAAGAGAAGTCAGCCAAAGACACATGGTTTTCCATCTCACTCACCTGGACATAGAGTTCTCTGAGTTCATACTGAAATTTTTTGGGATCTGTGGTAATTGTCACTGGACCAATTTCTGTGGAGACATAAGTGGGGATCATGGATAAATAAAATGTCACCAGTAACATTAAATAATTTACTATGTTTGCAAATGTCTTTTTTCCATGTCCTAAATAATCATTGACTAATAATAGGCAAAATGTTTAAGACTCATTTTATAGCTACCAAGAGATAGTTCATAATCTACTATGAATTATGCATGTATAAACTGTAAATTTTTAACCTTAGGAAATGGAAGGGGGGATAAGAACTAGCACAAGATCTCAGACCTAGTTCTTAATTTTGTCAGTCAGAAAATATTGAGCACATACACGGCTGTTAATACCTAAATGAATCAATCACACATCAATCCTGTAATTCAGTTTTCTACATTATAGAGAAAAATCCATTGCAATTCAAAATAAAATACACTGATAAACAAAAAAAGAGAAAAGAAAAGAAAAATGAGCATTCACCACCCAACCCACAGGATTTCTTAATAATGTCAAGAGGCACAGGTACAAAGGCATTAGCCATGCAAGAATAGAAGAATAGTCCTTACAATCTCTTTTCCTATGGGTGGGATAGCTAGGTCTTGTTATCACCATTCTCCTAAGCCAACTTGGATCACAGTTACCTTCAGAGCTGTGTTCCCTCCAAGATTTCCTTGAGGTATGGAACAAGCCACCACTTCTAATAGGAGCAAGTCAGGGCTACTGCTTCCCATGCAGAGTATGACTTGTGGTTTAAATCAAATGAAAACAAGCAACCCAGATATCAGCTTCTATTAAGATTATTATAAACATACATGTACATACATACATGCACACAGATGTACACATACATATATGCACATTTTTGGCAAATGCAACATACTTGTAAAAAATATTTTCAGTACCTAAACTTTATTATTCATAATTTAAAAACTTTTAAAATATTGAAAGTGTCCATGTAGAGATACCATTCTCCTTTGTGAGACATCATCCATGTATTTTAGTATTATAATTCATCTACATATCATGCAGAAACATATAACATTTAAACTCCTAGAGCATACTAAAATTTTCTATTTTATGTAAGGAAGATCTAGGATGCACTCAAAATTATAGCATGTAATAGCAACACAAAATTAAAAAGATTCTTGATAATTAGCTTTTATAAAAGATGGTCTTGCTTCAAAAGCATATTGGATTTTATACTTCAAATAATAATTGCTAATTAGCCAGGCCTTCTATAACATACTACATATGGCTTGAAAGCAGACTGTAGAATTTGAAAAATGAATGAGATGAATTGGAAAGGAGCACAATTTCTCTGCCATGACCTAGGTAATTTTTCTTAGAAATGGCATGAGAAAAATATCTTGAACCTTCCTTGTAGATTAGACACCTTGCAGTTTGCAAAAGGATTGGAGAACTGATTGGCTAAACCGTGTGAAAATGCAAACATCTGCATTCCATACAAAGCACAGTGGCCATTAGCCATGTTCTGAGTGTATGGAAAAATGAGGGAAGCCTATTCCCTCAAGACTAAACAAAGGCATACTTTGCAAAGGAATGCAAAACAGTGACTGGGCATGCCAGACAGTTACACCCTGACAGATGAATTGTCAACAGCAGTGTCAAGCCAATCTTATATGTTCCTGCATGGCATACTTCTAAAGTCATTCTAGAATGTAGAAAGGGATACAAAGAAGATGGTGGGGGTGGAACTATATAAGAACAAAGGGGGAAAGGAATAAGGAATGTAGCTTGCAAAAGTAGTCCCTCTAATTCTACAAAAATTAAAGGGGTCTTAATACATGTTTTCCCTTAAGAATTGGGGTCAGAGGTACTATTTGAGTACGAGGACTGATTAGCCCTGGTTTAGTTTAGTGATTAGCCCAGAGGCTGTCAAATGTACACCTGTTTTCAACCAAGATCAGAATCTGCTCTAAAGCTCATTAATAAACATTTTTGCAAACTACTCTGGACAGCCGAGATAAATCTTTTATCATTTATGAGAAACGCGCAGGAGAGGTAAGGGCTTGCCAAGCTGCCATATCCCTCCAGCTGGAAGCATCCTTTCCAGCTTTTAAAACACTGAATGATATGACTATTGGCAAGCCCAGCCCTCCTCCCTTACAGCACTCACTTCCATTCCAGTCTTTCTGTTCATGTAACAGAGTCCTGCATCTGTATGTCACTGGCAATTTCCTCTTCCTTTTCACTCATGTTGGCTTCATTTCCTGCCAAGTTTTCAATGATATTCAGCAGGTACAACTTTGTCCTCTCTTCCCACCTGCATGCGGTCCTTTACTATTCACAAAATTTCATGGGAATTCTCAAAGACAGCCCAAGCTTTCCTTTCTGGGTGTCCAATTTCAAAATTTGTTAGCATCCCTTAGCATGAGTTTGTTGTAGTTCTTAACATCCCCAAGACCTTCGCCTAATCTTTATCTACTCATGTATCTCTCTATATAAGGCTTCATTTAAATCCAGTCTCGTGAATGTTTTGACATTTCACTAATGTCCTTTAATATTATCTCAGTAATTTGACTATAATAAAACAATGGAAGACTAAAAGTGAGTATTTAACACAATGCAGAGATATCTTCTGCATTACTCTGTAGATTGATAATGGTTTACACTGAAAATTTAACCCAACCAGAGCAGTAAATGAAATAAACATCAATCTTGCAAGAAAATGACAGAGCTAGGAAAGGTGTGAAAGTCCCTTAGTTTCATCTTTTTATCCTATGAACAAAACATTTTGAGGTCTAGAGAAGATGAAAGTGAAAACTTTGGGTGCCAAAAATGAGAGGTAAAGACAGTTAATATTTCCTACATTCCATCTTTTGCAAAGCATGTGTGTGCTATGAATGACTGTACCACTGCTAATATTGTCTTCCTTTACTCTGCACTGTAGATGGGATGAACCATAATTGAATGCCAATCCAATCCTTAACTGGATGCCCATAATTCTTCATCATTGTGTGCCATGATTTTCTTAGTAAACAATAGAAAGCTATCTCTGTTGCCTAGTAAATGTTGTATTCAAACATAAAAAAAAAAAAAAAAACATGGAAAAGAAACCTCACTGGAAAACTGCTTCTCAAATAAATGTACTTCAAATGCCTTCTAGATAGTTGACAAACACAGACTTTGCCCTCGAAGTCTTCACAATCTAGCAGGAAAAGTAAAATATAGAATTATAATATACTACAATGCAGTGAGTACACAAACATGATTATGAGAAAGATCATGTAGGAGCTCTAACTGAGTTTCTAAAAATATACTTTATTTGAAAAAGAACTAAGAGAACCGAGTGTGATGGCATATGCTTATAATCTCATGACTCGGCAGGCTGGAGAAAGAAATCTCAAGTTTGAAGACAGTCTGGGTTATGGAGTAAGACCATGCCTTGGCCACCAAAATCAAAACAAAAAAAAAAAAAAAAAACCTAAGGAATTTTCATCCAAAAAGTGAAAATTTGTAGAAAGCAAATAAGATCATTTTAATTTTTAATTTATTTTTAAATTTAATTTTATAGTCCAACAACAATTCTCTCTCCCACCCCTCCTCGGGTTACCTTTACACACACACACACACACACACACACACACACACACATTCACTTCTCCCAATCTGATAAAGGCTCCAATGAGGAGTCTGGCACATTAAGTTGGGGAAGGACCAAGCCCCTCCCCACTGCATTAAGCCTGAGCATGGCATTCCCTCATAGGGAATGGGCTCCAACAAGTTAACTCATGCACCAAGGATAGATCCTGGTCCTACTGCCAGGGGCCCTCAGATAGCCTAAGCTTCCCAACTATCTTCCACATACATAGGGCCTAGTTCAGTCCTATGAAGGCTCCACAGCTGTTGGTCTAGAGTTCATGGGACAGCAGATATTGGAGAGGATATAGAGTCAGGCAAACACTCTTCCACTGCTGGTGGGACTGCAAACTTGTACAACCACGGAAATCAGAATGGCAGTTTCTCAGAAAATTGGAAGCCAATCTACCTAAAGACCCAGGGATACCACTCTTGGGTATATACCCAAAGGATGTTCAATCATACCACAAGGTCACTACTCAAATATGTTCATAGCAGCATTATTCATAACAGCTAGAACCTGGAAACAATCTAGGTGCCCCTCAACTGAAGAATGGATAAAGAAAATGTGGTACATTTACATAATGGAATATTACTCAGTTGTAAGAAATAATGACATCATGAAATTTGCAGGCAAGTGGATGGATGCAACTAGAAAAAAACATCCTGAGTAAGGAAACACATACTCAAAAAGACAAACACAATATGTACTTACTCATAAGTGGATATTAGGTGTAAAGCAGAGGATAACCAGACTACAATCACTAGCTCCAGAGAAGTTAGGTAACAAGGAGGATCCTAAGAGAGACACATGGATCCCCTGGGAAAGGAAATTAGATGAGATCTCCTGGATAAACCGAGGGTAAGGGGTAGAGTAAAGGAGAGGGAGAAGGGATGAAAACAGGAGGGGACAGGGTGCATGAGGGAGGAGAGGAATGGAGCAGGAGAGCAATGAAAGAGATATCTTGATAAAGATCTTTTTAAATGTGAGTTTCTTTTAAAGTCCATACATCAAATTTGCAATGCATTCCTGTGTTGAATCATATAAGGTACTACCTACAACTATGTTTGCAAGTATTTTACAACTCAAAAGAGAACATAACATTGTCTATCCTGCTTTGAGCCTTCAACAGCTTCCTGAAATAAACAGAACTGATTAAAGAGACAATTAACGTTTAGATGATGAAACAACCACCCAGGCTCTTAACCGGCCATAATGCCATGAACCTGCAATAGCATATGCCCCATGAGTCTGGTTGCTAAATCATATTTATGTCCTCTTGTGTTGGCACTTAGAGAAGATGGACTCAGTGAACATCTTAGTAGCCTCTCAAAAGTACTGAAAGACAAGAGGAAAGAAGAGAGAAAAAATAATGAAGGTTAAACCAAAGTTTGAAAGCCTAACATTTACATTTTCACCATAAGTCATTCTCAGGACTCCTTGCTAAGCCAAGCAAAGTGATAACAGATTTGTCAACTGAAGACATCACATGTCCAATGTAACCTCAATGTTTTATCCTTTGAGTAAATGATTGGTATACCCAATACTTTAATTTCCACACAATTTATTTTTTTATAAACAAACCATTATGGTAGAATTACAAAAAATAGAAGATACATGTCATGATTCTGAAGACCCCTTTTGATTAAAAAAAAAAAAAAAAAAAAAAAAAAAAAAACTTAAACCCTAAGAAGGACCTTCCCCCTTCTCAACCTTCTCAATAGTTGTGCTATTTCCTGCTTCCTGGGGCTTTATCAAAGGCGTTGCATTTTGTCCCAGCATCTCAGCCTTTGTTCTCCTAATCTGAGTTGCTGGACCTACTTGAGAAAATAATGGAAAGAAATTCACAATGCAACAATTTCTTACATTGCTTCATTTGGCAAGATCAATATCCAGTTCCTCACTTCCTTTTTCCTTTCCACACACACAGATTTCTGGCCCTTGGAGTGTTTGCCCTTCGCTTGGAGCAGTTTCTTGATAATGACAACCTCTTCCTTACTGCTGCCTCCTGGGGGTCTGCTTGATTTCAAGGCTGCAATCAAGGTTTATGTTTTCTCTCTCAACATTATGCTGATAGTTGCAAACAAGGTGAAAGTGATGAACAGCATCCAAACATTAGCTGCGACTCCAAGTACTATGATCCAAATGGGGCTGGGCAAATTAAACGCCAGATTCTAGTTGTAACTTAGAAAAATAACCAGCATCTTAAAAGAGGTCTGAACTAGCATCTGAGATGGCGATGGCCCGAGTGAATAACACACAGAATGGCAGGAAATGTTCTCAGTATCTGGAGAAAAGAGAGAGACCCTAGAACTCCAGGAGAGCCCACAGGGGTGAAAACAGGAAGGGACCTGGTTTAAGTGGCAACCTGGAGAGACTGCCAGGTTAACAGTAACAAACAGCAGAGTGCTGGGCCTCCAGATACAGCTGTCACAAATTTCCTCTCGGCTTAAACTGAACTCGATCTCCTTTAGAAATTGTGTTCTCAATTTAAGACAAATCAATTCTAAATGATTTTGTGTGCAAAAAAAAAAAAAGGCCAGTATACACATACACATTCAAAGCCTTGAAGTTGTTTTCTGAATAAAAGTAAGAAATCTCGTTTCCTGTTGGGAGATGCAACAGAAATTGGATTAGTAATTATACTCAGATGAACCACAGTATTCTCTTTCCAGGTTCTCCCATCACTGTCCTGAACTGCTTTAAAGTAATCTGCATCAAATTGTCAAAAGCAGAACTAATGTGTGCGCTTGAGCTGAGTTAGCGCCAAGTACAAATCAAGACTCGTTGCACTGAGTGCATCCTTCCTCACATTAGAAGGGGCACCTGTAAGGACCACTGAATGGCCCTTAATGACTGTTTTGGCCATAGAGTGATACATCTGGTGCATTTTATAAAATTGGACTCTGAGGTGAATTCACGAGAAACAGGTTATCTGACATTGACTAAATACCATTCTGTTCCACTATCCTGAAAGAGTACCCATTGAACAAATGAGCTGTGAGATAACCTTCAGATCATGCCTTCAACAAAACTGCAGCATGTGTATAACGCACGGATCGGTCCCGCTCACTTATTCTTTGCTGCTGAACAGGATGTGGAAAAAATGTTCAATAAACTCAGCAATGTTTCATGGTGCTTTAGAACAGGAAGGAAGCAAAGAAGAATGCCTTCATAAGAGACATGGGAGGTGAGGTATGCAAAGCAGGCTGTTATCGAGTACACTGGAGTCTGGCCAGGACATCAGCAAATACCTTTGCACAGACAGCTGTGGGATTTTTTTTAACAGCAACGAAATTCAGACTTTCAGTGTCGTATGTAATTCTAGACATAAAATCACATTTTTGGCATGGAATATGTCTGTGTGTTAATAAGGAGAGACAGGAAAACATAAGATATTTTAAATTCATCTATTTAATAAGGTTTAATTAAACAACCTTTCTAATATGATCAAGGTACTTATGAAAGCAAAGAAAAACAGAACAAATGTCATTTCCAAGAATACTTCTTAAATTTAAACAACTATATTTTTATCTAGAGGTCTTTCTTAAACTTTAGAATTAAAAATTTGAAATCCTTTGTGTGTGTGTGACTGTGTGTGTGTGTTGAATAAGTGTGTATATGACTGTGTCTGTGAGTAAGTGTATGTATGTGTGAGTATGTGTGCATATGAGTGACTGCCTGTACATGGGTGAGTATGTGTTTGAGCACACGTGTTATGATAGTGTGTGTGTATATGAGTGACTGTGTGTAAGAGTATGTGTCTTGTTATTGTGTGCATATGAGTGACTGTGTGTGAGTATATGTGTTGTTAGTTTGTATATAAATATGAGTGACTGTATGTGTATGAGTATGCATATATGAATATGTGTGTTGTATTAATGTGTGTGTGTATGAGTGACTGTGTGTGTGTATGAGTATGTGTATAACAAAAGTAAGTCTCCATGTGGGTTGTTCAAACATGTTTAGTGTTATTTACCCTCCCACCATATCCTCTGCCATACCTTCTCATCCCTCTCTCTAAACCTACCTCCCCATCATTCAGCTTTTCCATTTTGTATCACCTGTATATTTATATGAAAGGGTTTAATTGGCATTATCCTATACAGAGGGTTATGCTCATCCCAGAAGCCATAGGTCGCCAAATAAAAAGCTCAGTGCCAGGTGTGGGTTACCATATCTTGAATTGTTAGTTGGGAATGTCATATACACACAACCCCAAAACAAGCAGGCTACTGTCAGTGAGCTTGGTTGCCGACCAGAACTTTATAGTAAGCCACCATTGCTTGAGATATACACACTTTGGCCACAGGACATGATTAATCAACTTGGGGTACATAGGAAGCTTCCTTCATTGTGGCTGGTTTGCACATCATCAGCGCTGTGTGGTTACTGGAGGAAGTTTTAGTCAACATTTTTACCCATCTGTGTACCCTATGAACTTCAGGAATAACCAACATAACATCATACCAACATGCCCATCGGTACAAAGTGGCACAACAATGCTGGGTTAACCAAACACTTGCTGAGTTGGTTTAAGGCTCACTCTTACTAGTCTGATAAATGGAAACAGTATCTTTTTATGTATAGATTGGTGCAGATCTTGGACCTCATCAGTGGACTGTAGTTAGTACAGGGACTTACTACCCGTGTAACTGCAGAGACTCACAAGTGAGATACCTATATCACACATACCCAAAGCTTGGGGACCGCTGTGGAAGAAGGGACAGAAAGGTTGGAAGAGCAGAGACCAGGGAGGACCAGGGTGAAACAGTGTGTTCTCAATATTATAGAACCTCTGCACTCATGAACTCAGCAGCTGTGGCTGTCCATGCAAGAGCAAGCCATTCACCATTCAAGCATGGATCTGTGAGGGGATCATATGCCTCTATCCTGAACTGAGGAGGTATTGACAGCTGATGGCTTCTGGAAAGTCAACCATACACCCATAAATGGTCCCACAATCATGAGTATACAGGCAGCATGTATGGAACTCAGTGGGTTAAAAACTAAGAAGAAGAGGAAGACAAAGAGGAATAAGAAGAAGATGGCACAGTGTTAGGAGATGGGGAGCTAGGGGAAACAATGTGGGTAACTATTACCAAATTACATTTAAATCTCAGAATTAAATGCTGAGATTACAAGCATCTGTTGGCACACAGGGCAAAATGATGATCTTAATTCTTTGGGAGCAGACCCCTAGAAGGAGGCTGAAACACGAGGATCTCAAGTTTGAGGATAGCCTGGGCTACATAGCAAGGCCCAAGGCCCCTGTATCAGAGCAGGAAGGAAGGAAGGAGGAGAGGAAAGGAAGGGAAGGAAAGAAGAAAGGAACGAATGAAGGAAGGAAAGAAGGAAGGAAGGAACAAATGAAGGAAAGAAGGAAGAAAGGAAAGGAAGGAAGGAAAGAAGAAAAGAAGGAAGGAAAGAAGGAAGAAAGGAAAGGAAGGAAGGAAGGAAAGAAGAAAAGAAGGAAGGAAAGAAGAAATGAAGGAAGGAAAGACAGAAAGAAGGAAGAAAGGAAATGAGGGAAGGAAGGGAAAAGGAAGGAAGGAAGGAAAGAAGGAAGGTAGGGAGGAAGGAAGGAAGGAGAAGGGGAAGGGAAGGGAAGGAAAGAAGGAATGAAGGAAAAAGGAAGGAATGAAGGAAGGAAGGAAGAGAAGGAAGGAAAGAAAGAAGGAAGGAAGGAAAGGAAGGAAGGAAGAAAAGAAGGAAAGAAGAAAGGAAGAAAGGAAAGAAGGGAGAAAGGAAAGAAGAAAGGAAGAAAAGCAAGAAGGAAGGAAGGTGGCAGTGGTGGCTCAAGCCTTTATTCCCAGCATTCGGGAGACAGAGACAGGCAAATCTCTGTGAGTTTACTGTCAGCCTGGTATACAAAGTGAGTTCCAGGACAGCCAGCCAGGACTGTTACACAGAGAAATCCTGCCTTGAAAAACCAAAAGAAGAAAAAAATTAGGAAAGAAAAAAGATGGAAATTTTTATAAAAGATGTGGAACAGCTGAATCACATAATAATTCTATTTTTACGTGTTTTTAAATGCGCCATACTGTTTTCCTCAATGCTGTCAAGTTTCACTTTTCTATCAGTGGTGCACAAAGTTGCTAGTTTTTCCATATCTGTTCCCCATTTATTATTTCTTATTTTGTTGTTGTTGTTCTATATATGAGCCATTCTGACGTGTGGTGGTATCTCACTGTAGTTGACTTCCCCCATGAGTAGATGTTGAGGACCCTTTAATGCACATATTGGACATTTGCACCTTTTCCTAATGTTTCCTCAGGTATTTTGCAAATATGT
The DNA here is from genome assembly GCF_943737965.1 of Phodopus roborovskii. Taxonomy (NCBI): domain Eukaryota; kingdom Metazoa; phylum Chordata; class Mammalia; order Rodentia; family Cricetidae; genus Phodopus; species Phodopus roborovskii. Next base: position 23,053,355 of record NW_026126433.1, read on the forward strand.
GAAGCAAGCTCTCCATTTTGTTGCTGAGTTTCCAGAGTTAGAGTAGACAGCATTTTAATCTGCTGTCCCATATTGGATGCAGATTAAAGGTCTCTTTCCTGTCAGTAGTTTCTTTGGATACATAAACTTTTATTGAGGACAAGTTTTTGGTTTTTTTTTTTTTTTTTTTCAAAAATGACTGAAATTCATTTTAAACTTTCAATTGCCCTGTTAGGAGCAACTGTGGAGTGTCTAGTCATCCATGAATGTCTATACCATGCCCCTTCCCTCGGAGGACATGAAAGAAGAGGTGGAAAGATGGTAAGAGACAGAGTTAGTAAAATACAGCTATGAAACAGGATTTTGCAGTCATGACAGGAACGGTTTATGCTCACACTGGCTAAGGCTGCATCCACAAGACCAGCACAACATGAAGCCAGTCAAAATCGCAGTACGAACAGGAAAGGGATCACAAACTTACACCCCTCATGGAGAAACTATTGGCAATTGATGGATGTGGGAAATGAGAAGAGCCTGGATGGCGTGTGTGTTTGGCTGCTCACATTCCAATAGCTGGTCCTACATCCATGTACCTACTGGCAACACCAAATGGACTCAGGGGTTTAATGAGTACATGAAGTTGGAGGAGAAAAGTGGTAGGGGATATAGAGGAAGCTGAAGGGAAGAAATGTGGATGGCATTGATCAAAACATATTATACTCATGTATGAAACTCAAAACAAAATTTTTCAGAAGGAAAAGCAATAATAAATTGCTATATTAGAAAATTCTTTAACATTTATATCTTTTCAAATAAATACACAGATCAGTTCAGGCCAAGTGAAAGAAAAATATTTTTGAAAAAATGAATCATTAGTTAAGAATAAAAACTATGTATTTTCAAGTCTTTACAAAGGAATCTATTATTGTTGAAATTTCCACATGTTGGGAGAATAGGCTAAACTTCAGTCTTAACTGTTTCCATAACAATCAAACAAATGTATGCAGCCTTTCGATTGTGTTTTCAAGAGGAAAAAATGTAATTAGTGACCCAGAACAATATTTGCAAGTATTTTATTTAAAAAAAAATACAGACGGTGTCTTAGCCTATGATGGGTGTGTAAATGATATGTATGTGGTTTTCTCTAAATACTTGCATCAATTAAAGCAATAGGAACAACAACCCTGAGGATGGCTCAGCTGTCAGGAAAAAGCCCAAGCAAACAAATGATTTAAAGGAAGTCCTGATTATAAGGCTCAGAAATATCAGGGTGTGTCTGGGCAGCTGCATGGATTTATGGCTAGTGCATTTGTGCTCTGCCGACTCTGAACAGAGCCCTGCCCTAGAGTTTAATGCTTTACAGTCACTACTCCGAAATTACTTTTTTCTTTGGATTTGTTTTGTAAGTGAAGTTGGATGAAACAATGGATTGAGACCATGGGGTTTTGAGCCCTGGTTAATGCCTGAGTCTGACTTCCCTCCATCTTCTGGAGCAGGTTCTCAGCCTCAGACTCTCCTGTTTTCAGATTGTGCCACTCAGTAGCCCAATCGATTCAGGCCAGCTGTCGTTTTCAACCCCACAAGGACTAGGATGAGCACAAAGATCAGGGCCCTCAAGTACCCTGCATTATCGAGGAGCAGTGCATGGAGAATGCAAAGCTTGCTCTGGACTGGCAGAACTACAGCAGTGGCTGAGGGCAAGCCTTAAGTCCTCAAGCCTTTCACATACTCCGAATCTAAACATACCCCGGTGCCCAGGTGTACAGACAGCCACAAGCTGCCTGTTCAGAAAAGGTGGGAGTTACTGAGAAAGATGTCTGGCTCAGCTTCATTCGCTGAACACATTTGGGGTACAGAATATAGGTCTCAAGGCTTGCAGGAGGGGTAACCTCACATGGCACACCTGCCATGGGTCAAATGTATCCCATATGATTAAGAACCTCATAGGGCTCACATGGTGCTTCACTTAACCCAGAAGGATTTATGTGCCCCAGATTGCCAGGGCAGGTTCTATGACCAAAAGTACAGGGTTTCTCTCTCTCTCTCTCTCTCTCTCTCTCTCTCTCTCTCTCTCTCTCTCTCTCTCTCTCTCTCTCTCTCCCCCTCTTTTTTTTTTTTTTTTTTTTTTTTTTTTTTTTTGCTTCCAACCCTTTTATATCTGGTTAAAATTATTAGCATGGATTTTAACCATCCATCTTTATTTTGTGGAATACATACAAATATCAGAACATTTAACTGCTATGCAGATTTACTCAAATTACACAATTCATATTTTGTGGCTGATCCCAGATGGTGTCTACAGCTGTCCAAAAGAGACAAACACAAGACAGATTAAGGAATGCTGAAGAAGAAGCCGTTTATAATCCTAGTAATAGTATGAGCATTCCAGGTTTATCTTGAAATTATGGTAGGTAGGACTCCCAATGAAAAGGCATAAACCATTTTTAATGAAGAGGAAAGCATTAAATAAAGATAAGTATTAAAATATGTGTATTCTGATTACTTTATTGATTTAGCATATCTTAATTATTAAATACATAGTCTCAAGGACTCTGTGCTGTATTTTATAAAATTGCAATATTATTCTTAAATTTACTTTCAAAACAGCAAAATCAATTACATCAATGAAAACCAACAAATAAAACAATGAAAGATATCATACCTATCAATAAGTGAGAATATAGGAGTGCTGCTATCTAAATAACTATGGAATAGGGCAGGTATACATACAAACAATTATTTTGAGACAAAATAAAATAAGAATCTTTACTTTAAAAATATGTAATTTTGAGGGCCCAGAGCTTTCAAGAAATCTTAGTAATATAGAACCTAGAACCACAACTCAGCAGAAGAGAATCAACTCCCAGAAGTTGTCTTTTCTTTCTTTTTTTTTTTTTTAATTTTACATATCGATCCAAGTTCTATCTCCCTCCCTCCCCAGAAGTTGTCTTCTGACCACAAACCTGCCATGACAGGTGTGTTCCTACATACATACACACACCCATACACACACGCATACACATGTGTGAAAATTTTTGATTCTAATATTAATTCATATTTTGCAGTATATAGTAAAACAATCTCTAAATGAATTAATTGGCTAAATACAACCATTACATTTTTAGTTGTGAGCCTAATCTTTAATGACTGAGACATCTTTCCAACCCAATAACCATTATACTTGTTTAACCAAATCCAAATTAGAACATATAATTGGAATACATATCTAGATTCTACATACATAAATATTCTACAAAAAATATAACATTCCCTTTCTCAAGGTAATATAATGTATTAAGAGAAAACACTTATAGATATGAATACCCGAAAATAAATGAGTTTTTAAAACTGAAATAAAATATGACAATAAAGTTTGGAAATATTCTTACTAATAATTAAAGTAAGTTAGACTATACACTGGAGAGAGTGTTCAAATTGCTGAAAGAAAGCAATGCACTAATGTTAATAACACATGAAAGAACTTGCTAAGGAGTGAGTGTGAAAGGGACGCAAACCGCGACATGTCGAAACACACCATGCAAGAGGGCAGACTTTGCTTTTTTAATTATTACACAAGCCAGTGTCATGATGAACCCAGAAAGTTTGTACTTTTGTTAATATTATGTATATTACCATTGTTGTGTGTATTAGATGTAAGTCTTAAAGATGCACTTACTTTCCTGTTGTAGTTCACTGGAAATTATAAAAGCACTGACATTATCAGGAAATGAATGATCGGTGTCAAAACTGAGATGTGATTAAACTGCACAATCTTCTAAAGAATGTCAGATTATACTACACATTGTTGCCTATGGAAGCAAAAGCAACTATAAAATAAATAAAAGGCCAATAAAATTGTTCATGCCTTATTATCTACCTGTCTGTCTGTCTGTCTGTCTGTCTGTCTATCTATCTATCTATCTATCTATCTATCTATCTATCTATCTGGTTTTTAAGATAGGTTTTCTCTGTGTAACAGCCCTGGCTTCCTGGAATTCCCTTTGTAGACCAGGCTGGCCTCAAACTCACTGAGATCCGCCTGCCTCTGCCTCCTGAGTGTTAGGATTAAAGGCATGTGCCACCACTGCCCAGGAGAATTCCTCATATTAATTGAAAATTATTTTCAAAGGCACACCAGTGTAAGGATAAATTCTGAAAGGTATCACCAATAAAAACAGATGTTTGGAATTAATTGAATAACAAATACTTCTTTATTTTTCAATTTTTTTTAAATCAGGCCTGGGAAATGGCTCAACATAAGAACATTTGCCATGCAAATGTGAAGAAGTGAGTATAAATTGCAAATATTCACCTAAAAGCTAGACATGGCTACATGGGTCTGGGACCTGAGCACAGGAAGGCAGAGACAGGCAGGTCCTGACAACTTTCTGGCCAGTTAGAGTAGCCAAAACAGCATGCCACTGGTTCAGTGAGAGACCCTGTCTCAAGAAAATAAGGTAAAGGATAGGATCTGCCTGTCTCTGCCTTTCAATGCTGGGGTCACAGGTTCAACTAGTTCTGGTCTTAGCATGCACAGACATAAATGCATGCACCCGCATACTCTCATGCATGCAACACACACACACACACACACACACACACACACACACACACACACACATACACACACACACACAGAGTTAAGGATTTTCTAATCATTGTACTCACAACTTAAGGAGGCAGAGATTCAGCTGTATCATCGACAAGCTTAAGGTCATGTTTGTGACTATTGGCTGTGGGAAGCTACTAATTTGTTTATAATTGTTATTAATAAAAGCACAAAGGTATTTCTTGCATTAGGCAAGATAGAGAAAGTATTAATTTGAGGCATCGTCTGTCAAAGTTGTTCATTTAAATGTTTCAAATAGAGTTCAATAAAAACAGTCATTTTCCAGCCAGCATTCTCTCCCAATTCCTGCACTTCTCTTTTGTCTCTTTTAAGGACACACCTGTCCACAATGTTGTCTTCTTAGTGATTAGTCTTTGGCCATAATACAAAGAATTTCTGTTGATGGAATGGTATAAAATACTAAGGTTTATAACACTAAAATCCAAACACAGGAGATTAGGGTTTTTGTCTTCATATTATCAATTCTTATTTCCTATGTATATACTTACAGTTACATGTCTCTGTTTACTTTTTGTTGTCTTACTTTTGCATCTTCATTGAATAGTTGGAACAATTGTAAATATTGAATATGAAACTGAATTGTTTATATAAGCACTCATTTTAAATTTAAATATTTCTGCTAACATGAAGAGGTTCAGAATATTTACCTTAGCTAGCAGATTTAAAACAACCCACATTTGGAAGCTGCCTAAATCTCCTAAAGGTCAGTAAGCTAATTACTTTGTTTCCTTTTTTCCCTCCATTGTGTTAGTTTGAATCTTTTCCAAAGGCTTTTTGTCTAAGATAAACTGAGCATCATGGAGTTGGGATAATGAGAAAGCATCCATCAGGTCTTCTCAAACCACCACCACACCGCTACAATGGCAAAAAGAAGCATGTGTGTCCCCACAAAGGCCAGTGGCTTATGTCCAAGACTTTTCAAAAGCTCTAAAAAGGAAACAAGGGGCACTCTGTGCCATTCTCTCCTATCACAGCCATCGGCCCTCTCTTACCAAATGATATGAACGAATGTGAAGGTTTCAATACCTCTGCTCTCAGTTCCCACACTTCTCCCCTTCACTCCGGAGAACATTCCTGCTAACTGATGCTATCAAGCCATCCCTTTAAAACCTGTGCTCCAAAAAGCAAGAGGTGCTTTTCTTCATTGTACACTCTGTACTCAAATAAAACCCCAGTAATTAGCATGTGTGTTATAGGCATCCATTAATAACAATTAGCAGAGACACCAAAGTAGGAAACAGGCCAGCAAAAGCTCCCAACTAAACTGAAAAATGTGACAGAGATTGCTGCTGATCCACAGCCTGATGGAAAATCTACTAAGCCCAGATGACCCCCTGCCCTCCCCACCTCATTTGCTAAATGTTTAAGCTAAGACATTGCTTATTCTTTTTATTGGAGTCCAAGCAACATTGGTTGCGATCAAGACTCTGTCACAGACTAATTTTGTTTCAGAGTTTTGTCAAATTCCTTCCAGTTTCTGTACCTGAGAACCACTGCTTGGCATGAGCACATAGTGAAGCAACAGTACCAGGTGCAGCAACTGGAGTGGACTGTATGTGGGGTGGAAGGGTAGCTACTGCTGTGGTTTCCTCTAGTTTTCATAAGAAGATGCTGTTCTGGCTGTTAAAGCTGCTAAATAACTCTCTACAGAAATAGAGGGGGGGGGGGCTTAACCACTAGAGTTAGAAACATTGTTTCCTAATGCATAAGAAGATCTACTGAATTTCAATTTCCAACTCAATAAAGGAGGTAGGCAAATTATATTCTTATTTAGTCATATCTTTTTACATTTTTGCTTTTTTTTTTTTTTTTTTTTTTTTTTACCATATGTGAGAAGTGGAAAGTTCAGACTGTGATCATTTGGAGGTTTTTGATAACTAAAATTTACTTCTTGCTTTCATAAAACTGAATTGTATAAAGCAGTTAAAAAAAACATTTCCCAGCCTATCACTGAATCAGATCTTCTAATTTTACATTAGAGGATAAGGCATTTCACAACTATGGCTTGATCTTTCACTTATACTTATGATTACTCAAGCATGAAGGAAGTAATACCGTGTAGCAAAACTCAGCATCGATCTGAGTTTGCTAATTTGTGTGTTAGCTATGCATAACACCAGTATTAGAAACCCAATAAGAATTTGCAGTTATGTCCTATGTCTGTCTTCAATACACTGTAGAATATGATCATCTCCTTATTCTTGTTTAAAATATTTTTCTGAAAGGCTGCCTTCCTCATTTATTTATCAAATTGTCCATTATGATTCAACTCACAACCCATCTTTGTGTGAAATCTCCAGAATGTCTCATTTCTCTGAATTAAAGATCATTCTTCTGAATTAAGGCTAACATTTGTGGAAGAATTACCAGGTATGGTTAGCATTGTCTAAAATGGCTTCCAGTGATTCCCACCAGTTGTAACTAAACTGAATAATTCCCTCCCACTAGTATGGACTATCTAGATTCTTGTTTCTAATGGAATAGGATAAAATGATGTCATTGCCAATATTGGGTTACTAAAAGACCATGAATCCTATCTTATATTCCCTCTCTTGCCCTCTGATGGAAGCCAGGCGTGAGAAGTAGTTACTCCACAGAGAGCATCACACAGTATAGACTAAAGGCAGCTTCTGCTCAACATTCAGCACATACCTGAGGTGCACATTCCAGCACTCACAGAGCACATGAGACACTGAGATTTGGTTGATTATTCTGTCAAGTTTTGTGATGGCTGAAGGCCCAGTCAGCAACTTTCTTGTAGACTTATGAGAAACTCCAAGCCAGAAGACCCCTCCTCCCCATTAAGTTATTTGATAATAAATGTTTTCTCATCTAAAGTAGTATTGCTTGGAAAATTGTTTTATAAAACTTCTTTATATACAAAATGATATGCAGCAGGAGATAGCTTCCATCATTATCTGCACAGTCTCCTGTGGTGAAGGCAACAGTGACATTTAAATCTCCAGAAACAGACACAGTCATCACTGATAAACTCCCAGACACGGACAACTGTTTTAAACAGTATATACCATTCACTGCATTAAAATAGTCACTGCAGCAATTTAGAAATAAATCCAAACATAACTTGCAAATAGAGAAAATATGTGTATGTATTTTGGTAATATGGGTGTATATAATTATTATAGTAAAAAGACACAGATATCTAATAATAGCTTTAGAAGTCAACACTGAAGAAATAATTCAAGATGTGAAAACTGGCATATGGTGAAATTAGAAATCATTATTATGGCTATATTAAAAAATAACTTAGAAACTGCAAACACAGAAAATCTCTTACAATATGGCAGTTACGTAATTCCCAAAATATTAAGAGAAATAGAAAATATTAATAGGATACTGAAGTCATTCATATATCTAATGAGCCCTATGCATCTCATCATACTAATTTAGTTTAAAAATCAAAGAGGCAGATGAAAGTGAAGAAAGTTCAAAGCAACTGGAACTGCATTCAGAACTCTGAAGAAGTTACTAATGAAGCAGTGCACCCTGCCAAAGAAGAAATGAAAAATTAACATCTCTAATGTAATGACAAGCATTCTTCTTTTGATACTTTTAATTCAATAAACCACTTCTAAATCCCTATGAGGTAATCATGTCCTGTGCTTGAAGCTGATGAAACCCTCAAGACGCTTCATACTGTATGCAGCCCCATTTCTTGGTGAATGTGTTTTCCTTGATGATTCTGTAAAAATCTAACCATCTATGGAGTTCAGTATTTTAAAAAATGGGTTTGTTTAACCCACATGTATTATTTTTTTTACTTTCCTTTTATTTATTCTTTGTGTTTTTCACATTACTCCTCCCATCCCACCCATCTCCCCACACCCCAGAATAAAACAAAATAAAATTTAAGTGAAAAAAAAAGAAAGAAAAGGAAAGGGAGAAATGCAGGTAAAAATCTCACCATGGAAGCTGCAGGGTGACACAGTGAGTCACACATTTTTACATGCAGGCATTCATCTGAAAGAATTGTTGGTCTGGTTTAAAGGCCCCTGGTCTCTGCTACACCATCGATGCTGGGCCCTCACTAGAATTCTTTCTGGATATCCTGTTGCTTCCCTGCAGGACCAGGTCTGCAGGACCAGACATCACCACCACCACCACCCCCAACCCTCCATCCCCGCCAAACTCCAGCAGCTCATAGATGGGGTGGATGTTGGGGTGGATCAACACATAACCTTGGTTCTGGGCCTGGGTAGTTGCAGGGCTCATCATCCCACCGGCTCTGCCCTGTTTTCAAGACCAGGGTGAGCTCTCCAGCATTGCCCTGGCTAGCTCACCCCTTGCACCAATGAGCAAGGGCGGGGCCAGTTCTCCCACTGTTGTGTCCTCGGGTCACTTCTCCCACATCTACACCTTCAGGGCCAGTTCTACTGTGTTGCCCAGGTGAGGTACAGGCGCAGCTCTCCTGAGTGAGGTGGCTGACAGCAATTCCACCCAATCATATGACCTCAGCGCCAGCTCTTCTCCACCTGCCTCAGGCATTGATAGGGGTGTGTCTCTCCCCCACCCATGCTAACACAAGGCAGTTGAGGTGTGGGGTTAGCTCTCCCATGCTCAGGTTCTCGGGAATGATTCCCCTGTGCTTTCATCGATAAGGTCAGCTCCACTGTACTGCTCCGATGAGGTGCTGCAGCTGGTAAACCGGTCAGCTCCCTCTCCAGCTGGAGGCAGTAGAGGCAAGGTAAGGAGGGCATTTTTCCCTCGTCCCCATCACCACACCTCAGACAAGGGAGGCGCTACCAGCTATGCCCCTCTCACGCCCTAAGGACTGGCTCACCAACATCCCTGTCTACAGTGCTGCCCAGGCAAAGCACAGAGCCTGTTCTCTGGAGCATGGCAGATGCTGAGGAGTTGCATCAGGCTCCTCACCTGCTGCAGGTGTCGAGGGAAGGAGGGCATCTTTCTCTCACCCACACTGTCCCACAGCAGGGGGGTAGTACCTGCTCTCCCATTCTCACACCCTCAGGGACAGCTCGCCCATGCCCCTGAGAACAGGGTCAGTTCTACTGTGCTGCCCAAGTGAAGTGTAGAGCACTCTCTCCTGAGTGCTTCAGCTGCTGAGGGGTGGGGCAAACTCTGTACAGCCCTATCCTCTCTATCTTAATCAGGGTCACTGACAAAGTCATGGCCCTTGGGAGGAGCTCACACCCAGACATCTGGACCTGGGTGGTGGTAAGGCATCTGCATCAACTCATTCCTCATCGCCCTCACCTCTTCAAATCTGTCTCTCTCCCATACACATGACTCTTGCTGCCTCTCTTTCTCCCATATTGCCATCCCATAGTCACTCACTCCTAGTTGAGTCCTGCCCCAGCTAACCACATGGCAGGGCTGGGAACTGACACTGATGATGCTGTTGCTGTTGCTATGTCCTGGCCCCTACATGATTTTTTTGTTTTGTTTTGTTTTGTTTTTCATGATAATTTTTAAGACTTTTAAAGGGTCTTTTCTCTGGAGAAGGAAGAGTACAACTGGGATAGAATATTATCATGGGTGTCAGTACTCAGACATCTGCACTGGCTTGTCCTTGGGGTTCTGGCAGGATACACCCTCAGCTGCAGCCACTAAAAGCATCACCTGTGCACATTCACTACATTCCCTTTTAAAAGGGCCCTGCCCACTTTCCATCTTCTCTCTCTTTCCTTCCTCTCTGTCATCTGTTCCTCTCTCTCTCTCTCTCTTTCGCTCTCTCTCTCTCTCTCTCTCTCTCTCTCTCTCTCTCTCTCTCTGTGTGTCTCTCTCTCTTCACTCCTGCTGCTCCTGTCCTCAGAGGCCAATCCTCTCTCCCCTTTCCCCATTTTATAACCCCCCCAAAAAAAACTCTGCTTGAACCTGTAACATGTAGTCCTTCTTTCCAGAGTGCTTTTCCTAAGTTACAATGGACACTATGCTTGGTGCAAGGGGATAACTGTGAAGAGAATATTCATTTTCTTTCCCCATAAAGTTCACGATCTTTGAAATGGAATAGAGACAAAAGAAACAAAGAGACATTCCACTGAGAGAGAGCCCATGCCCGACACTGCCTGGAGGGCCAGGAACTAGAGACCTAGAATAGAACCAAACACAGCTGGAAGAAAAAAAGGCAATGAAATGATTCCTAATGATACTCTCTCTGCTGCTATACTCAGAGACCAGAGTCTAGCTTAATTGTCATCAGAGAGGCCTCATCCTGCAGCTCCTGGAAGCAGATGCAGAGACCCACAGCCAAATACTAGGCAGAGCTGGGAAGATCCTACAGAAGAGGGGGAGAAAGGATTATAGGTACCAGAGAGGTCAAGGACACCATGGCCCAGAGAATCAACTAACCAGGGCTCATGGGGATTCACAGAGACTGAAACAACAATCTGGGAGCCTGTATGGGTATGGCTTAGGTCCTTTGTATGTATGTATGTGTGTGTGTATGTATGTATGTATATATATATATATATATATATATATATATATATATATATATATATGTTCTTATTGGTGTTCCTAACAGTGGGAACAGGGGCTCTTTCTGATTCTTTTGTCTGGCTTTTGGGACCCCTTTTCTCGTACTGAATTGCTTTGTCCAGCCTTATCATGAGGTGATATGCTTAGTCTTATAATTTGACTTGACATATTTGGTTGATATACCTGGAAGGCCTGTCCTTTTCTGAAGGACAAGAAGGAGGAGTGGATCTGGGGGAAAGAGGAGGTGTGGGGGGATAGGTAGACCAGTAGTAGAGGAGGAGGGGAAACTACAGTTGGGATTGTAATATATAAGAGAAGACAAAGAACATGGAGAAATCAAGCTGGAAGCTTCATCCCTATTGACTAGTTTCATGCTATGCATTTTACCAGAGAAGAAAAGTAGCTGCCAATCTTACCCATGTGTGAACTCTGAAAGCTAAAGTAATGGCTGGGCTAACAAGACCTACCTACTGGCAAAACACCAGCACAAACATCATGGGAGTAACCAACCATGATGTGATTAGATTTAAGTCCTACTTCACAAAATTAAGCATACACCTAGCACCATTATCAAGCCAAGAAGTATGAACTAAAAAGATCATATAGCACAGAGGAGAATATACTACCATTAAACCAACTCCTTATGAATTATCATTATAGTCAGAGACCAATGCATCTCTCTGTCTCATTGGAGTAGCTTTGGTTTGCAATAGATGTTAAATAACACAGAAACACACAAATGGCCAAGTTACAGAAAATAAAATTTTTCAGAGTACACATCCCTAAGTGAAACACACATCCTACACACCTTCATCCCAGGGCTCAGAGGTCATTAAAGATGAAGAACTGGGAAGACTCTAAGAGCCAGAGGCAGTGGATGTCTATTGAGCAACAGTGCCTTCTAAATACAGTAGAGAAGCTTCACATATAAACACACAGCAGTCCAACCATGTGTAAAGACCTGGGCAAGCCCAAGTGAGACCAGATCCCAACTTGAAAGAGAAGTTGAACTAAAAGCCCACCCCTAGTTGTGGAACTGTTGGCAACTGTTAGGTGCTGGGAGAGAGGAGGTCATTTTTACCTGATGGTATAGGCTCTAGTAAATTGATCATGCTTCAGTGGGAGGCAATATCCAAAAATATGTAGGCCTCGCATATTGGTTTCAATGGAGCTAGAGACAGAGTTATCAAGTTGGTTGTGGGGGAATGGGGTGGATCTAGGAAGAGATGGAGGAAGGGAAGTGAATATGATCAAAAAATCATTGTATAAAGCTCCCAAAGAATTGATTTTAAAAATTAAGAGAAATAAGTAACCTATCGATTCCAAAATAACAAGACAATGTGCTACTGTATATGACACAGACAAGGTAGACACACCATCATATTTCCTTTGTGCAAAATTCATATTCACAGATTTCATCGTTTTCATATGGAATTCTTAGTTTTATTGTATCCAAAAGTTGAAGCCTTTAAGATAGCAAGCAGATTAGTTTTTATCTGTAGTGTATACTGCAAAAAGAGAGAGAAAAAGGAATCCCTATGGTGTTTCTTATAGTAATTTTGGCTGTGCAGAAATGGTTTTCTTTTATGTAGTGAGACTTAGTTATTTTTCTGTGGTTCCTGGTTTTAATCATAGTTAAAAAGCTTTTCTTCACGATAACACAGAAAAGAATTTTCTATGATGTCTTCTAGTGTTTTTATGGCTTATGCTTTACATATTCATTTATGTCCCATTTGGAAATTATACCAGTGTAAAGTCTGAGGTATGGATCTATATTTTTCAAGACAGCTTGCTGGCTGACACCTTATTGAAAAATCACGTTTCCCCATGTATATTACAGGCCACTTTGATTCACATATGTATTTTATATTTTATCCCACAAATCTTCACTTCATGCCCAGACTAAATCCTCTTAATAACTCAGAGTTAACAGTATGTTTTAATATCCGGTGGAGCTAGTCCTCCATATTGACTCTCCTTCTGATGATTCTTCCTGGCCATTCATGTGTGCACATTTTTTCATATTAATTTAAAAGCAGCCTATCTAGCTCCAAATTTTTCCTGATGGTATAAGTTTATATAAAGAATTAGGAGATACTAACAACATACTGAAAATGTCCATGGTGCATTATTTCAAATATTATGGCATTCTTTGGTGAACTTCGGAGGTCTCCCAAGGTTTTTGATTGTTTTTTATATATAATTTTGCACATTTATTGGTAGGTTTAATGTTAACTGTTTCCCCTTTTTTTTATAGAGTTTTGTCTTCTGAATCTTTTTTGTATATGTAAAAACTACTGATCTTTGTATCGTTTTTTTCAACCACTACTATGTAGAAATCTACCTGTAAAATATTTCAGCTATTGTTAATACATTCATGATATATGATTTTGGAAGATATAACTATAAACACGTGTTTTATAATTTATGTATTCTTTGAGAATTTCATACACAAACACAGTTAATTTTGATTAGACCCACTCCTCCATCCTTTCCTCCAACTTCCAAATCCTCTCACACACAACTTCATATTCTCTCCTTTGCTAATAGTTTACTGACACCAATTAAAGCTATCCCAGTGCTAGGTGTATATGCAATTTCTTCCTCCTGCCTACTTGCATTGGTTAGTACTTTGGAACAATGTTATATATTAATGGTGATAATGGGCATCATTTGTTTTCAAAAATTAGTGTTTCTAGAGTTCCCTCCAGGAAATATGATATTGGGTTGGGGAGTTATTGCTTCTTATCAGGTTAAGAAGACATTTACCAATTAATATTCATTGGCTCCTTCCTATTTAAGTCAAGTAGAAAGTTTAAAATTTCATTAAATCGCTTTTAAATACCTTTATAGACTCATTTGTTCTTAAGTATAATATTAACAGATTTTCTCTTCATTTTTTTAAGTACTTAGGATCCTAAAACAAACACCCTTAATCAGCATGTTTCAATTTTTTTTAATATGTGCTATTCTCTGTTGATCAACATTTAGAATTTTAGAAGCTATTTGCTTCTAAATATAGGTATAATTGACCTAAATATAGGTATAAATTAGGTATACCTAAATATAGGTATAAATGACCTAAAGTTTTCTATTTTTTACTAATTTCTTTAAGTTAGTGTTCAAAGTAGTGAATTTCTTCATGACATCTTGGTACTTACATGTCATTATCTGTCCCTGTTAGCTTTAATTGCCAACATGACACACAGCTTAGAGACATCTGAGAGGAAAGTCCTAGTGAGGAATTGCCTAGATCAGATTGGCATGTAGGTATGTCTAGCAGTGGATGTGGGGAGAATTGATGTAGGAGGGCCCAGGACAATATTAGTTAAAACCACACATCAGCAGGTGATCTTTAGCATAGAAAAACTGTGGCCACAAGGGAAAAATTCATTTTCTCCATGAGTTATATTAATCACACTTTAAGGCACACTTCATGCCCAGGGGTAGTTAGACAACACAAAATGAACTCAATGGTATTTTCATAGACCTTCTATTTCATTTTAGTTTGTTTGAGCTTTTTTTTTTTTAATTGATCTTTTGCTTGTGTATTTTCATTTTGTGATTTTTATCTGGGAAAGGGTATTTCTTGTTTTTGGTATTGTTGTTTGTTTTAAAAACAAAAATAATGGAAAAAACTTTAGTTGGATGGGTAGGGAGACTGGAGATCTAGGAAGAATTGGGGAATGGGAAGACATGACCAAAATATATTATATGAGAATTTATTTTTCAAGACAAAATATAAATATTAAGAAAGGAAGGAAGGAAGCAAGCCAGGTAAGCATGAGCTTGGGTGAACAAGCCAGCAAGCAGCATTCCTCCATGGGTTCTACTTCTTGAGTTCTTGCCCTGGTTTCCCTCAATGACGGGCTATAACCAAAGGAGACTGAAGCTCTTTCCTCCCCTGTTTGTTACAATCACAGTGTTTTATTGAAGCAACGGGATGAAACTAAAACACTATTCTGCACTGCTGTCCCTCTCTTTTGCTTCCCTTTATACCATAAATAGCTCCTGTTTCTTTCATGTTACATGCATTCTATTATCCTTTCCTTTCCCCTTCCCAGATAATCTCTTCCTTACACATGCACACACACACACACATCCCTTTTAAATCTAGATTCTTCATATATATATATATATATATATATATATATATATATATCATGCAATAGCTGTTTGCCTGAGTCTGGCTCATTCTATTTACTGTAGTTGTATCTCTGGTCCCATAAATTATTCCTGTAAATGCCATGCCTTTATCTTTCTTTATGATTAAATAAAGTTTCATTGTTTTTAATATGTTAATTTAATATTTACTTTTTCCACCATCTATAGATGGATATTTAGCCTAGTTCTACTTCTTACCAATATGTATTTGCAAGTATTTCTGTGACTTATTGACTTAACCAGCAATGGAAGAGCAGTCTCACATGGTTTCAATCTTTATTAAATTTTGACGTCAGTATTATGCTCAAGTCATTTTAAAATTTGAGAAACTTCTCTCTCCTGTTCTCAGAAAGAGTTAAATATTATTGGCATTATGAAAAAATTTTTTAAGCATTTGGCAAAATTCTCTTGTAAAATAATTGAGGCCTAAAAGCTTTGGACGATGGTGGGAAAATACACTTTTGTTTTTCTGAGTTTTTTTTTCCTAGGTAACTCGTCCAGTTTTACACACACACACACACACACACACACAGAGAGAGAGAGAGAGAGAGAGAGAGAGAGAGAGAGAGAGAGAGAGAGAGAGAAAGAGAGAGAGAGTGAGTTACTTTTAAATTTAAGTTTTATATATGAGAAATCATGTATTACTTCTTTTTATTGAGTCTGGCTTATTTGGGTTAGCATAATGCTTTCTAACTGCAACCACTTTCCTACAGATACCATTATTTCATGTTTCTTTGTGGTTGTAAAAATTCCATTGTATACACACACCACAGTTTCTAGCATTCATTAGTTCCATTTCCTGGCCATCGAATCATGCAACAGTAAAGGCAGATGGGCAAGCATCTCCATAATATGTTGACTTACAGTCTTAGGGTCTACACAAGAGTATGGTACTAGTATTTTTGGTTTTTTATATAAATATTTATTTTAATTTTATATATGTGTGGTTCTGTTTGAAAGTACATGCAGTCAAATGCAGATGCCTACAGAGACCAAAGGAAGGCATCAGAACCCCAGGAGCAGGCATTATAGTTGTTAGCAACCCAAGATGAATGCTGGGGACCACTCAGATCTACTGCAAGAGCAGTACAGACTCTTAACACTGAGCCATCTCTTGAGCCCCTATTTTCAATTTTTTGAGGAATTTCCATACTAATTCCCTAGCCAGCTGTTGATAGAACATGTGGAGATGGCTCTAGAGGTGTGTTCCAGGATAATGGCAATTATTCTCCTGATGTGTAGCATTGTGTTTGTTTTTTATTTTAAATTTCCTCAGCAAATGAAAAGGACATCTGTAAAGGTGTGTGTGTGTGTGTGTGTGTGTGTGTGTGTGTGTGTGTGTGTGTGTGTGTGTGTTTACTTATTTCCACTACAGTGGGTGGTACCTGGCTGCAGGTTGAAATGTTGGTCCACATTTCCACATGATCAACTCCTTCATCACTGCTAGCAGCAAAACAGGTCTAAGAAAACTGTTCTGGGGCATACCCCATTTTTCCTTTCAGAAACAGAGAGCTCAGGCACTGCTCCTATGTCTCGTGTTGAAAATGGCTCTCTCAGCTGGAGATGCTAAGTCAGTTCTGCCTCCACGCCCTACACTGCTGTAGCTAGTGCTTGAGGCAGACTTTCTGCCTTCTAGGAAAGGAGTCACCTAATTTTTACCAAACATCAACACTCACCTTCTGTGTCACATTTCACCATGTTAATTATGATCATTTCTTGAGAAAGGACAGAATAATGTAACCTTAACCTTCCCTAAATGCTTAGGTTTCCAATGTTGTTGAATATCCTAAAAGCACACATGCCTTATTTGTGTTTGAAGTTAGAAATTGAGCAGGAAGTACCAGAAAATAATATTCAGCATCTACTTTGTGTCAGACTCTGTGCATAGTCATACTAGCATCTTACTAACCTTGTTCAGAACAGCCAAACACTTTAGCTATTATTGTCTTCATCTTGTGAACGAACAACAAATAGCAAAACTCAGATTTCCACACAGACTGCTTTGACTCTGAGGCTTAGAATCTTTACTCTGAATCACACTCAAGCAGATTCCTGTTTTCCAAAGATAATTTTTAAATGTTTAGTTGTTGTGGAAACAAAATAATTCCTAATTGATTACACTGTGGGATTATTTCCTTGTTTTGGAGGCTAGATGTTTTTTGGTCCTCTCCAAATATTTTTTTAAACCACTAGTTCCATATAGAAGGAAACTTTGAGAACAGAAATGGTTGCATGCTATTAAACAAGGACTGGACTTCCTAAACTGTAAAACCGCAAAGCCCGACATAACACAACCAATATGCTGTTTAGCTCTGTCCCCTAAGCAACTGACCAAACACTACTATAAATTTGCCTGCCAATGAATTTGACAAAGATTAAGAATGTTGATACATCCTCTACCTAAAACAAAAATAAATAAATAAACTTTGAATAAACACAACATAAAGAACAAACTCTTGAATCCAAGTTAAAATTTTAAGTAAGATTACAAATGCTTTGCTTCAGGCATAATTATTTTAATTATTTCATGAACAAACTGAACTGGTTGTATATACAAAGAGTCCAGACATACTGAGTATTTTGAACAGTTACAGACAGAAATGAGCAATCGCTACCACACTTTTCTTGGCATTCAAAACAAAGTAAATTCGCACACACACTTTCTTCACTCAAGATAAGGTCTTATTAAAATTGTACAGACAACCTCTAAAGACAGCAGTAAAGCAAGTCATAACAGAAAGAGTATTGTATTCTAATCAAGACATGTTTTTATTCCACTCATGCACTATTGATGGTGTGGATTTAGAATTACTTAATTCTCACATCTATAACTCATCCCTGGGCATGATAAAACCTTGTAGGGACCCCCTTATTTTCGTGTGGCTAATACCTGTGTAAAATTAGTTCCACAGTTCCTAATATATACAAAGTTATCATCTTATCCTTTCTGTTGCATTAAGTTCTCACTCAACAGTGGTAACGAAACTAACAGGTTTTCTCAAGGGTGGATTGGCCACTGTCCTTAGGCTTAGGTTTGAAAGCCCCATAGTGTTCTTTCTGCTTTGGTGGCCATGTAGAAGCAAGAGTTAGTTACCGTGAGAGTAAGTTTAAAAAAAAAAAAAAAAAAAAAAAAAACTTTCTGTGCTACTTCAGGGCTCTAACAAAGACCTCTGATAGAATAAAAACATTGGAAAGCAAAGTCAGTCTTCACTGTTTTGGAAGAAAGCAAACATGGATATCATTCCTGGCTTGCCCATGTACTAACTACAAGAAGATATTCAGGAGTGTATTTTGGAGTCTACTTGCAATAATGCAATAATCTGACAGACTTGGTAGAATCAAACTGAAAGAAATACAGAAAACAATATAAATAGCAGGCTTTCCCCCAAAAACTTCACATATTTTTACAACTGTACTTGCACTTGCAGTCAGTATATATGCCCTCTCGCCTTCAGGCCTAAAGCCAGAGCCTAGCCTATAATCAGAATTGATGCCTAAGTATTTATGACCTCCTACTAGAAGGCACAATCCAGCCTCTGAGGCCTCTCTCTCAGAAAAAATAATCCTTCCTGGGCTTGTTCAGAAGACTAATCCAGCCACAGCATAAAGTCCAATATCCAGGGCATGTGTGTGATTAATAGCATCATTAACATCAGTTAAGTCTCCCAGAAAACACAGGATAGAGCTATAAAGACAGATTCTGCTTACATGAAAAATATTTTGCCCCAAATTCCCATAGGAGATTGATGGTAAAGTCAAACAAATAAAATATATTTGATTTGTGATTAATTTCAAGGTGTTAAGATATGTTTGGAAGAAATAAAAAGACAGAAACGGTAGCATAGTAAAGCAATAAAAATAAAACAACACACTAGACTGAACTCTAAATTTAGGTGTTATAATTACTACATCTAGCAATCTGGATTGTTTCAGTTTTGAATTCAAAACACTGCTTCTTTCTTACATTTTAGCTTTCAGTCAGAAACAGAAAAGAATAAGGAAAGACACACAAATCCTTTGGGTGGTTTATTTTTCCAGAACAGGATATTTTATTTCGGTTCTATCTTCTGGCATTTAGTTATGTGAACAGCTCAATGGAGCTCACTTGGATTTTACTAAAAGCACAAAGCCAAGAGATGGGCCTCTGGGAGTCTTGTGACTGAATTGTCATAAAAATATGAATCCTTGACAGAAAACTGTAGAAACTTCAAATTCAAGGCAACGTCAAAATTGCAGTCAATTGAGAAAACCAAAGCAATGAAAAAAATCTTAACAAATATTTATGATTTATGATTGTGGAATTCACACTAAACATCATTTACACTGTATCTTGAATTCCACTCTGACGCTTGTGTTCCCTGTTTACTGTGGATATGACAAGAAGATTATGAACGTATCAATGTATTGACTTAAAGTTTTGCCAATATTGATGGGAAAATAACTGTCTTTTCCCATAAAATAGTATCTCTCAAGATGAGAATTCTTCCTTCCAAAAATATCATGTCTAACCAAAATTTCTATATAAGGTGAAAAGTCTGGGGCTGGAGAGATGGCTCAGTGGTTAACAACATGTGCTGCTCTTACTGAGGATGCAAGTTCAGCTCCCAGCACCCACACTGGAGAGTTCTCAACCGCCTCTAGCTCCAGCTCTAGGACATGCAAGGACATCTTCTGTCCTCCACAGGCACCTTCACTTTTATGCACATACCATATAGGGACACACACATACACTAATTGAAAATAAAATAAATTTAAAATATATTTTAATGTTGAAAAAAACTGGTGTTGGTCCATGTGTATCATTTCCAGTAAAATTTAGAATGGTATCAATACCTTAGGGAAAAAATGTTATAAGTACAATGTATGGGGGAAAAGTGAAATATGAACTAAAAGATCCCAGATAATCACCATTTGACACAAGGGGGAAAAATGAGATGGATGATGGGGGAGGGGCTACATTGTTTTTAACATTTGATCTTTTAGTCCAAAACACTGACAGCAAGAATATACTATTGGATAGCAAACTCATTGCATACATCAACATAGATATATGAAAGAGAGTCAATTCATTCACTCTGGATATTACCAAATACCTCTGCTTTGTGAGGGAATGCTCTTTGGTCAGGTGGGAGCTACCGTGAGATCTGGAATGCCCCCCAAAGCCAGTGGCTTCATCCCCAGTGAGATACTATTGGGAAATGATGGGGCCATGAGAAAGCATGGCCTGGTAGAAAGTCCTCAGATGACTGGGGCTTAAACTCAAAGAACACAGTGGTACTCTGATGTGGGATGCCCCACTGTATGTTTTATTACCATTGGTTAATTAAGAAGCTATAATCATCAGGCAGAATACAGCCAGGCAGAAATACAAACAGATACAGAGAGAAAGAAGGCAAAGTCAGGGAGACTGCCATGTAGCCACCAGAGCAAGAGCATTACCGGTAAGCCACACCATGTGGTGATACACAGATTAGTAGAAATGGGTTAATTTGACTGTGAGAAAGAGTTAGTAATATGCCTGAGCCATTGGACAAACAATTACAATTAATATTAAGCCTCAGTTGATTATTTTATAAGTGGCTATGGGACCAGGCAGGATGCATAAAAGCTTCCGGCTACAAGACTCCCCTTCCTGCTTCTCTTTTCTATGCAACCAGCCATTAGTGAGCATCCCTGCTCTGCAATGTACTCCTGCCTCCTATAGATGCACAGCAATGAAACCACCATCAGGAACTGGAACCTCTGGGGTTTCAATATTCTTTCTGCAAACTGATAACATTGTGTGTTTGCTATAGCAATGATGGGAAGGCAACTAGCAACACAGTTTCTATACATCTAAACCTCCTACTTCCCTGGCAGGATGGAAAACATACTCACCTAATTTTTAAGACAATTTTGAACTACTTCAGATTCACAGGAAAGATACCAATAATCCCACCACACATCTTGTACTCACACATGCACAGCCTCGTCAATTATCAACTTCCTCTGTAGCCATTTATCAGAACTGATAAACCTACATTGATTCATCATAACCATACAGAGTTTATTGCTTTTCATGGGGTTTACTCATAGTACTATACATTCTGTGTGTTTTGAGAAGAGTATAATGAGAATGATCCTAAACTACAGCATCGTACAGGGTACTGTTACTGCCTTCAGAATGCCCTGTCCTCCAACTTTTCAAACCTGACCTCCATCCACTGGCAAACATCAGTCTTTATTACTTTCTCTCTAATTTTGGCTTTTCCTAAATATCACATATCTTTCACATAATAGCATGCACTAACACTCTCAAAACATCATGTAACTTTTCTTAACAGTAAATCAGTAAGAAGGTGACAGCTCCACTTGTAGAGCAAGACACACAACTCCTATCTCTGCAGAGCCATTTGGGTTTATCCAGGCATTTTTCTTTATTTTTTAATAGTTTTTTCTTATTTTACATATTGATCCCAGTTACCTCTCCCTCCCATCCTCCCATGCCCCTCACAGACCCCACCATCCCATCCCCATCCACTCCCCATGACCCCTGACCCCCCTTCCCATCCTTTTCCTCCCTCCCACTCCACAGGGAGGGAGGGGCCTTCCATGAAGGATTGTCAAAGTCTGTAAGGCCTAGGCCCTCCCTCCTGTCTCTAAGCTAAGGAAATATCCATCATGGGGAATGTGCTCCTGAAGTCCTTTCATGCACCAGGGATACATCCTGGTTCCATTGTCAAAGGTACCATATACTTCCCAGGCCTCCTAACTGAGACCCAAGTTCAGGGGGTCTGGGACGGCCTTATGCTGGTTTGCCAGATATCAGTCTGGGGTCCATGAGCTCCCACTTGCTCAGAGCAACTGTTTCTGTGAGTTTCTCCAGCCTGATTTTGAGACATTTGCTCATCACTCCTCCCTCTCTGCAACTATCCAGGCATTTTTCTCAGGGCCTGTCCTTCTTAGCTTTCCTAGCCCCCTCAAGCTCAAGATGGCCAAGCACAGAGGGAATCAAGATTAGGCCCTTCTAAACCATTTTCATTAACTCAAAGAATAAAATACAACAAAGTTGGCCCAAAGACTCCCAGGAAGGCAGAAAAAGATGAAACAGACCAGAACTGAAATTTAGTACATAATCAGCCATGGAGTAGAATTGTCATCAGGCTTTCACGCATTTGATAAATGAATTGTTTTCTAGAAAGTTAGTTTGCTTGCAAGTTACATGTACTAATTACAGGGGAAAAAAATCATCCCTTGCTGTTGACAAGTCAGTGTGGATAGCAGTAGGCTGCCCTTAGCTAGATTAGCAGATTTTAGTTTTTATTGACACATGACACAATAAGTATAAGCTTTTGTAAATCTTTGTATTCATAAAAATAAGTTGTTTAATAAGATCCAGCATACGTAAATGACATATGGTTACTATGAATTTAAATGAGACAAACAAAGCTTGAAGCTAACTTTTCATAATCCCTTCCAAGATATGCATATTTAATTAGGTTACACCAAGGAGTGCAAGCCTTTATATTTGGTAGACTCTAGATACAGTACATGTCTCAAAAGATGCACAAAAAGAAACATTTGCAGAAATTTATGTGTGTATTGATTTGTTTGAATTACTCATAACTTGGAGTGGATTTTTATATTGATTTGACATGTGAGTGTGCATGCACACACATGTGTGTGCTTGTACAACTTGTAGGAGTCTGTTCTTTCCTTTCATGACTATGTGACTTTCAAGGGGTCAAACTGAAGTGGTCAGGTGTGGCAGCAACATCCTTACCTGCTAAGCCATCTTGCCAGCCCAATTTTTGTTTTAGAGCAAACAATTTATTGGAAAAATAGCATAGATGTGAATCATGAGTCAATATAGTTTTATTCTAGGTTCAAATTGTATAGAATTCAATTAGGTTATTTGATTTTTATAAATATAAAATTTGTCAATCAGGACTAATGAAGAAGATACTTATGTAAAATTTTACAAGTAAAAATCAGCATGTAATATTTACCTTAGCAAGTTTACTTATCCAACTGAAGGCTATAAATGGTTTGTTTCAATCAAAATTTAATGTTCCACAGCCATAAAATACCACTATTCAGGATTGAGATGTTATATATCCCATTGATATTGCTTCCACAAAGTATTCAGTATTCCCTGATGGTTTGGGAGGTTTTCACCACATGCTTTTATTTTTGTTTGACTTTTTCAGGCATAAATTTAAATGTTTTCTTCAGATTATGCTTTAAAATTTACTTTTATAGACTTAATAGGATCCTTTAAAATAACTATTTTAATCTGGGGTAGCAGTGGGGTTCCTGTGAAACTGAACTCACTGGGAAGCAACCCATTCTAAGTAGTCTGATGCAGATAGGTTGAACCAGCTAATGATAGCTAATATTTGGGGATCTCTCTGCTTCCTGGTTTTAAACCCCAGATTTAAAAAACACAAAGGAGGAATGTCTTAAGTAATGAAATAAACATCACAAAATCCAGCACTGTAAACTCTAGTGAGGTCCATGCAAAGTGTCGAGGAGGGTGCTGTAGCTTGGGATCCAGGAATCAAACACCTTTTGTTTCTTGGAGTATGAGGACTAAGTCACCTGGGAGATGTCATCTGCACTGCACATTGCTGTTTCAGTCAAAGACTAGTTAGCATATGCGCAATGTTGAGGACTTGGTTTGTGAGCACTTCAGTGTGATTTGTCTTCCTAAGAAATCCTTTATCCACACCCAACCCTTTCTGTTTTGTTTCTCACTACGCCTAGAAGCATCTTTAAAAAGGTCATGTTGAACACAATGCAAGGCATAGTATGCTTACTATTAATATTAGGAAAATAAAACTAGATTTTAGCATGTTGGCTGAAGGTCAGCGTGCTGAGTTGTTTGATCTTGTCAAGGTAGTGCAGCAGGGACCCCTCATTTGTTGTGGATTTATCTAGTTTCGAAATACATGGAGCAATTCTTTGTAAGGCTTCTGTTTCCCACTTCTTTCCAAGTAAGAATATTTTTAGAATGAAATATTGAAGAAAATTATAAGAGCTGTAAAAATCATTTTAATCAGAAAAGCAGGTATAAATTCTCTAAAAAGACAGGAAGAAACACCAACTAATTTGAATCAGATAATTTTTCTACAATTTGTTGTTGTTGTTTGTTTTTTGAGTCAGGATTTCTATGTAGCTTTGGAGCTTGTCCTGTAACTTATTCTGTAGATCAGGCTGGCCTCAAACTCAAGAAAGAGATCTGCCTGTCTCTGCCTCCTGAGTGCTAGGATTAAAGGCATTTGCCACCACCATCCTACTACAATTTCTTATTGAACCATATTTTAGCTTCTAAACAGATACAGAAGGGCACATATTTATGTAATACTGAAGATATTATAGGACACATGTAGAGAAATAATACATATGTATTCTATAAGATATATAGATAAAGGTATGTATGAAAATGTTATTTTTCCAAAGGAGTTTGGGCACACATTGGAAATCATGGGAGAATTGGTAAAAGAAAATATCTAAAGTAATCTGGACTATTAATTTTTTTAAAATGTGGTTTCCATAAATAAAACTAAAAAATACATCAAATTAGCAAGGTAGCTCTTTCAAAGATGGCTCCCTTGGAGCAAGATCAAGGAGCCACATGAAGTAACTTGATTTGGGCATGGAAGAATGAAAGTTTTCTTGTGCAAAGACTGTAATTTTTTAGGGTTAGGTGTATATTTTACATTTAAGTTTCCAAAAGTATAGGGATAGTGATTTGCTGCTATTATCTTAAATCTAGTCAATCACATTTTAAAATTCACAGACAATTACACATTCTGGGAGAAAAACATCCAGTAGGAATAGATCCATAGAAGCACAATTAGGTTCTAAAGTATCATGATCTACAAGCCAGTACTCGTATGAATAGCGCCAATGAAATAACAGTGTGCAAACAGCTATGTCATTCAGAAGGAAGAGAACAGAAGGCACACTGGGTAAAAGAAGCAAATAGAACTTAATTCAATACAATGAAACATTTTCTAATATTTGAAATTCCTATCATGAGCGCATCCTCTGCCCCCCAAATACATAAGGGAGCTTAGGGAATCAATTTCACAGTGCTATAGAGGGACCTGTAATAGCTGAGATGATTGATTAATTCTTATGATACACGGTAACTACTGTGCCCTGAAAGGATTGCGAATATTTATGTGCAGATAGGATTTTGCCCTGGCTTTCAGAGGTGGGGATGTTGAAGGAAGGTTTCTGTAGAAGTCCCAGGTAATGAACACACAGTCGAAGTTTGAAGAAAACACTAGATAGGACATGGACAGCTGATAGAAAAGAGACAGAGGACAAGAGCAGGAACTGTAGAGAACAAACATGAAAGAAAATAACAGCTACAAGAGACTAGCAGTTTTAAATCTGGCTAAATTTTCCTCCCAACTTCTGAGATTCTAGGAGGCAAAACAACCTTGGTGTTCATAGCATAGATTGGCCATGTGTACACTTTCTTAATCTTCCTTTCCATGTTTCAAAAGCTAAATGAAAAAAAAGTAAAATAATAAAAGCTTGCATTTTGGCAGACAAATGAAAGGCAAGGACCCTTCCTAGACTTCTTTGTAAGACGTGTATAGGAGACATTACATATTCTCTTGTGAATTTTGATTGAAACAATCAAATCAGCAATTTCTGAGTAATGTAACATGCAAAGAAGCCAAAATCATGGTCCTTTAATAGTTTAGAATTGGCTAATATTCAGACTTTTATGTATGTACAAGCCTCTATTTCTCTGTAAAAATCACTGCTGGCTAAACTATCATCTTACTTGCCCTGGCCTTGCCTGCTCTCTATACATTAGTGCTGATCTCCTACTCTTCTACCCTGTCCGCCTCACATATCTTACCCCAAGCCCACCTCTCCACTCCTGCCATAATTGTGCCCCAACGGTTCCACATGCATTTCTACTCCAGCCATCACCACAGCCTGGATATACCCCCACCACAAACACACACACACACACACACACACACACACACACACACACACACACACCCCACACTGCTACAATAGACTGTATTCCATAAGATTCAAGCTAGAGTTCGTTAGCTCTGGGGAGCACTGTATGTAGGTCAGTCCACCTCCCAGCTAGAAGGACTTCAGGTGCCATGTGAATCCATAACCCTTGGAAATAGTCTACTATAAATTTTATACTATCTTCCCTGTTGGAATCTGGCTGGCTAAGTAGAGTTTTTCATTTATATTTTCCTCCCCATCATACTTAGTAAATACTTTGTAGAGAACATAATTTCTGAGAATTCATTTTAATAATTTATTCACATATTTACTGTGCTTCTACTGCTTACTCTTTACTGTCCTGGACATTGAAAATCCATGCAAGATATATATATATCTTGCATATATATATATATATATATATATAGAGAGAGAGAGAGAGAGAGAGAGAGAGAGAGAGAGAGCACAGAAATATAAAATAAAATAACAACAGTAATCTCTTTCCCTGTGACTCCTCCATGGACCAGAAAAGACTCAGCTTGCAACATCCACACTCAGCAGTCTCCACTTAAACCTCACTGTGACAGTGCCGAAGCCCCCTTTACTTTTCACTTTCTGCCTCTTGGCTGTCCCCCAGCTAGAACCAATTCCAGGTGCTTGCTCTAACGAAGTTTCCAAAAATCCTAAGACAAGATGTGCTTAAATGCCTCGACCCACACACCAGGGTAGTGGTACTGAGTCACTCCTGCTAGGATGTTACCCAATGCTGACCACTGGTTTTTCCACCTCATGTTCCAAGCTGCCTTTATTGCTAATGAGATACAGATGACATGAGCATCCTAGTCATACATCATTATCTAAAACTTATGCTGTGATGGACAAAGGGAAGATAAATAAACTGTTTTAATCTCTTATCCTGGATCCAACCCACTGACACATCAGAAACTACCATGGGAAGTGCACGACCTGTGAGGTTTGAAAGCTAGGATTCAGACCTAGGGATATGAATTTCTGATTACCATTTTATCAATTAAGATATAACAAACACCCCTATAAGTCCTGAAATAGTCAGCCAAGTGCTTCAGCAAGCAATGCCTGGTCTTTACATGTTAGAGTGGCAGAAAATAACTCTATAAAGCCACTCTTACAAAGGCAGCTGTGCATGGGGATTGATGGACCTTCGTTAGCAGCTGCCTGCACTTTGCCCTCCTTTTCGCTCCTTCAGACTTCTGCCCATGAAAACAAGAAATGAGTCACATTATTTTCTGGATATGTCAAAAGAATGTCTGACCCTCCAAATTTTGCCTATGTAAGACTGAGTCAATGAATTCTTGCCTGAATACTGATGCTGGCTCCATCCATGACACAGTACCATGTACAAATTAATAACTAAAGGAAAGCAGAGATATATCTAAGGTACTGTGTATACATCAGCATTTGAAACTATAGGAGTGAGCACAAAACATCAGTGCCCAAAAATATAAAATAGTAACTATTTTAGCAAGGAATTCAAGCCATCTGCTAGTCTTAGGTGATTATGTTGTAAGTAAACTCAATCTGTGGGAAATAGCAATAAACTCGAGTTTTGCAGTGTTTTTATAGATAACCAGGATAATAAAGCCCAATAGCACTACTATCAGTTATGCTTACTTTATAAGATATTTTCCAACACTATAGCAAAAGTCCTGATACACTCAAGTTATAAAGAAAAAATGTTTATTTTTACTATCAGTTTGGGAAGTCGCTGCCTACAACTGATTGACCCTGTTGCTTGCTGGGCCTGTGCGGAGGCAATAAGACATGACAGAAGGAGTGCACAGTAGTGCACAAATGATCACTTTGTGGACAGGAAGAAGAAAGAGGAAAATAATGCGCTGGGATCTTCCAGTGACCTGGAACTCTCCCATGAGACTTTGCTTCCTTAAATGCTTCAACAACTTGAAATAGTACTAGCCTGTGGACCAACCCTTTAACTTGGGGATTTTTAGGGTGCACTGAAAATCTAAACTGCAGCACTTACCCTCCCCACCCCCATGGATTACTAAACACGTATTTTTGATGTTGGGGGATGTTAAATATTTGCCTGAAATTGGCACATCTTGTTATTGAACAATTAGGACAGTTTTGTTTTTCCTAGCTTGCATAGCCATGCACACAATCGCAATCATGGACATTAAGACCTAGATTTCTTAGTTTGTTTGTTTGTTTGTTTGTTTGTTTTTCTGAAACTAAAAAAATGCCTCTTTAGCAAATACCCCAAGGGACAAAGCCTATTTTAAAGTTCTTGTAGGATATAAATACATGGTTTCGTTTAACAAATCTTCCTGAGATATTTTCTATCCAATCACATTTCTTAGCTGCATGGCTGAAGAAACATAGCATGTACTCAGAAGAATCCTACATGAGAGATTACAAGCCCATTAATAAAGGAAAAATGAAAACAAAATAATTTGCAAATAATTTTATGTTTTGGAATTTCATTCATCACTCAAAGAAAAATATACAGCCTTCTAAAGTGAACAAAATGCACGAAATTTAGAAGTGACATGTAAGGTAAACACACTTACATGAACTAGCACCATCATAATCCCTATCGATCTATATGGAATAAATACATCCACTATGTGGTCATGTTTTCTCCAAGCCAAACCTAACCTTGGCTTTGTAGCAATATCTACTACAGCTCCTGATATATCTTATTAGTATAGATTTCAAGAAAATAAAATATATTCTGTTAAAACCATACCTATGTATATGATAAGAGAACTAAGTCTAGAACAATAAATGCAAAAGAGAAATTTAATTTCCTATTAAATTTCAAATGATTGTTAAATGTACACGCTAGTACATATGCTTCATATCATGATATACAAACGTTCTTGTAAAATTATTGATAGAACTTTGGTTTTATTCAATGAGCCCACCCTCTGGAAAAGACTATTTTCTTACTCAGTATTGGAACACAGTGCCACCTGCTGGCACCTCTATATCCATGTTGTAAACCTTTATCAGGCCAGTTAGTCTGACTGAATTTGTGTTTATTCAATGCCACTTAGAGAAGTATACTTTTCAAAAACAATTAAGTTTTTTTTAATGTTTTAAGGTAAAATTATGTGAAATATGCTATTGAACTAAATTACTCTTCAAGAAAAATTCATCACAAACTATCTTATTAACTAGAAAATTTTAAGGAATGTCAATAATAAAGAGCTTTTCGTTGTCATGTTTTAACTATACTATAATAAATAAAACATCCCTATCCCTTAAACTCTTTTAATTTTAATAAATGAATTAAGTTACATAAGTAGGTATGTAGTTACCTCTTCATCTTTCACTCATAAATAACAACTGAGAACCTAGTATGGGTAAATTTCCACGTTGGGCTTTGGAAAACAGCTGACAGGGCAGATTCAGTGTTTATAGTGTAGTTATGGAGAAAAGTTGAACAAGTGCCTACTCAGGTTGTTACCATAAACTTCAATCAGATACAGTGAGGAAGCCATCAGGAAATACTCTCATAAGAAAAACATTTGGAAATTGCACTCACGTACATTTATGGAGAAAATGTGCAATACTTAGATCTGCGAAACCGCACTATTGTAAGCTTGGAAACTTCCTGCTGTACACTTCCTTACATTAAAAGGGAGGAGTTCAGATTTCACCTTATTGATCATGGTACACACTAATGAAGAGAATATGTGAATGTAGGTTTGTGCATGTATGTGTTTGGATTCCAAGAAAATGTCAAGATGGGGATAATTAAGAACCTAGAAGCAACTCCTTGGACAACTAAATTGCCAAAGTCATGTTTAATGCTTTCCCCCTAAATTATTTAGTGAGCTGTTTCATTATTCTTCTTTTATACAAAATAGCACTTTTTTCCAAAAACCTAATATCTACATTAAATATTAAACTTTAAATGCTCACAAAATGAAAGCCAGGGGCTGTGGCTCAGGAATGGTGCTCTTGAAAGCAGGAAGGCCTAGGTTCCAGCCCAGCACTACAAAGGCAGAGCCCTGCATGTGGCTTTCTTTGTCAATGCAAAACAAATCTAACAGTTTTTACTTCAAGAGTCCCAAATACTATGTGTCATATAATCAACAGATAACCAAAGAACATGACAACATAAAAGCTATTTCAAATAAATCATTTTCATTTTTCTTAGAGTTGCATACAGTCGGTACCAGTGAGCTGGAATTATATTCTTTCCCTCCAAGTCAATCAGCTCTCACGATGATCCAATCTGTTGTGTATGTTCTCATTGACTTGAGTATGTGAGTGTATGATTGTGTTAAATTTTTCAAAAACACATCAAATATAACACAAAAAATAATATTGCAGTGACAAGATGATTATTGAAAGGAAATTGGTCAGCTTAGACAAAGCTGTTTCTGTTTATCATCACAATTTCTCCCAAAGAAATAATGCAATGTTAAGTAACTGTAATTTATTAGCACCTATTTTATGTCTTCAGAGTGTCATAGATGGGTATAACCCATTCTGGGCATACAAATCCTCTTTAATGGTGATCCTGAACTCCCCGCAACACATCCTCCTCCCAGCTTCAAGTCATTTAGTAGTTGTTTTATTTTGGCTTTTTATTTGTTTATTTTTTTAACCCACTGCATCCACTTAGTGAGCGAGCGTGTGGTGCATAGAAAACCCATGAGGGACCACGATCTGGAGAAAAATGACTCCCCCTTCCCCATTAGCCATCAACTGTGAGTGTGTCCTCGGCCAAGAGTAAGAGCTCATGTGCTTCTCCATCTGTGCCATAACCTCAACCCGCTTAAGCTTATGTAGGTCTTGTGCCAGTAAACAGACCTGCTGTGAGTTCACTAGTGCACTGGCTCTGTCAGATCCAGACAACAGACTCTCAGCCGTCTTCCATGGCTGACTCCTATAAATTTTCCATCAGCACTCTCTTGGTGGTCCCTGAGCCTTGGAGAGATGTCATAAGGATGTGACAGTTATGGCTGAACACTCTATTGTCACTTACTATCTGCATGTTGACTAGTTTTGAGTCTCAGTATTAACTGTTTCCCACCACACTCAGAGCTTCTCTGATGAGGCCTGAAATTTGCACTAGTCCCTACACTGACTTCTTTTGCTAGTGGCCAAGTACTCTGAACTCCTAATCCACAGGGTTCACCTTAAAAGAAAGGCGATGGACTTTGTCAACATGACTGCTTACCTCTAGTCTTCTACTTCATACCTTTCAAGGAACGCCCTTTCTTAACTCCATCAACTAAGGCAATCTTGAGCTATTGATGAGAACTTAAAGTAAAAACTACAAAAGGATGTCAAGAATAGTCATTACAGTGTATTCACTGTTTTCTTAGACAAAAATTTAAAAAATCAAGTGAAGACACACACATACATATGCCTATATATTTTTAAGTCAAGAAAAAATGGTGTCTTTTCTTTGTCTATAGTCAGCCAAAAACAAAGTTCCTCCATTTCAAGCAGACGGGGGTATGGAGAATAGCATATGCTGTGCACTAAATAATGTACTGAGTTTGGTTCATGGAGCACTTTCAGGAAGGCAAAGGATACATGCATCTTGGTATAGGCTATAAAGCATAATCTCTCCAGTTTCTCGAATAGCCCTTCTTCAGGTTGAAACTCCAAAGTGACTCTCTTTCCCTTAGTTTTCTGGAGTTTATTTAATGCTATAAGACCATTTCTATCTAAAGTCTTAGATGTCAGGACATGTGGAAATGAAATAAACTAAGCTCATACATATACAAGAATCTGAGATCCTATTTCACGACAATTGAAAAACATTTCTTGACAAACTAAACTTGTTTGAGAGATGGGGGGTGTGGGATGGATTTGTTTTTTAATAAATAAATGCAGATGTTGAGGGGAAAACGTTTAGATTTTTGACACTGCTCTTTGCTAACACAATTGCCAAATGTTTTCCATAAGCAAACAATGTTGAAATGTCTGAATGTTTTTTCATGAAACCACCACCCAGATGAACTTTAAAAAGTGGAATTTACCAATTTACTGTTAATCTATGTATTGATATTTCTGATCAATATATCTGTTACATTTTTATTTCTTTCCCATATGTTTTTATTTAAATGGTTATAGGAAGAATTCATGATCTTTCCATGTTGTGTATATCTGAGATATACACATACAGTTTGGATTTACTCAATTGCCATCAGTCTTTAAGAGCATAAAGTTTCATGTAAACTAATTATGGGTTCAATAGTCTATTGTACCATATACAATAATAGTCTGGATCCATCTTTATATAATTAACAAAATGCAAAATTGCTCTGCCATGCTTGAGAGCACACATTTGTTAATACAGCATTTGACAGGCTGACATAGGAGGATCATGAATTCTACAATAGCCTAGAACTGTTCAATTGATGAGGGATAATAAACTAAATTTCATTTGACAAAGTTACTCTTTGTAAATAGGAAGTGATCAATGATCAGGAAAAGATGATAGGTAAGAAGGGCTAGGATATAAAAATTTAACTGTATAATGTGTCCATCCTTTACTCCATTTAATAGTAAGATCAAGGCTCAAATACATCTGGCCCTTTTTTCTTAAATACAGTGTACAATCAAGAGTGTCAAAATACTTTGAAACCTGATCATCACTGCAAACAGTGTCATCACGCTTGCCTGGGCCACCTATGATTTCTTTGCTGTCTATCTTCTCACTAGAGAGGACTAACCACAAGTAGAGTCAAAGGAACCCCAGAATGCAGACTAAGTATCGGTAGCAAACAGGACAATTCTATGAAGAGGATCTAAATTCTGCAACAAGAACCTTCAAGTTTCTGACAGAGTCAGGTGTTGGGACTGATAAAGCATCATAACCTTCATGGGTGATCAATAGCTAAGTAATTCATGAAATCCCTCCAGTGCAGCCAGGCTCTGAGTGGCTCTTAAATATTTCGTGCCTGGATGGCCCTACAATTCACATATCAAAAACTAAGCTATGTCCTACTCATTATGACCTCTAGAATTGTCACCTGAAAATGAAAAAAGCTTACCCTTTTATTAACATCATCTTCCTGTATTCATCAACCAACCAAATAAAGGACAATGGTTAAAATTATGAAAAATATGCATAAATGTAAAATGATTTTGTGATTATAACTACATTTATTTCTTCTCTTTCCCCCCTTCCAACCCCCACATACTTATTTTTGCTTTCCTTCAGTTAGTGCATGCATATATGTATACACATATATGTTCCTAAATATAGCCCACCTGTGTATACAGTTTCAATATGTAATTCTTAGAAATTATATATATAATCATATGTGTTTGTTTTTATTCAGTGTATCAGGATAAAAATATATTTTTAATCATGAGTATTTCAAATATTTTATTAATAAATAATATTAGAAGAAAGTCTTTCAAATTTAAAATTATTTGGGGAAACTGCCAAGATTTTTTTCCAGAATATAGTCTAGTCCCCATCACTGTCTGGAAAATATAGTTTTCCTATGGTAAATGAAAATATTTGGCTTCTAGCTCCTTCTTAAAGATGCATTAAAAATGAGAGGCATATTAATAAAGTGGCTATATGTCCTTTGGGATAAAATTCTATACTGTAAGGTAAGTCAAGACATAGTTTGACAAAAGGTAATTACTCCTTAGAATCCTTTGGCTTGGGATCACAGGGGAGGGTCGGTAAAGTAACCTTGAATACGTTGTCTGGTATAAATTAATAGCTCTCCATTCCAAAGAGCTGAGCCATTACATACTGCCTGTTGCTATTTCCCTTCTGAATTCTTCTGAGTCTTGTGAGAGTTGCCCAAAGATCCATGCTGGAAGCCATCACATCATTAACAGTCAAAGAGAGAAATATTGATCTGCCAAGAAAATGGAATAGCTAAACTCTCATATCATTCAGATGCCTAGGGAGTAGAGAAAATACAAAATCTTTGAAGGAATCCCTTATTTAATAGAGTTTATCAAGTTATAAAGATCAAAATATAATATGAAACACAGCCATAGATTTATCCCACAAAAGGAAATTCTGTGTGAAGCACCACAGCCCATTCAAAAATTCATACTTTATAACAATACAAGAATGAAGGCAACTCAGAAATAATTTGGCAGGTTTCATGTTATTTTTCAATTGAATATTTTTATAATTATTTTGAAATTTTAGCACCAAGCAGGAACTATGTCTCTACACCCAAAATTAAATCAGAAAGCCCCATGTCTTAAATGTTAAAGGACAATATATTTTCACTTGCTTTACTAAACATAATATTTCTGTTTTAGAAAGTTAGTAAGCTATATCACTTAATTTGTTATCTCTTATCTTTCAGATTGCACGGTAAAAGAAATCTTCTTGTCATAAAAGAATTTTTCAGAAAGGATCCAATGTAGAAATATATAATTTGTATATATATGCAGGACGTGGTACTAAAAGCAGGAATGCACAGCTCATTATGACAAGTTATGAGTAATGCTGAAAGCTTGTTTTCAAGGAGTTTAACATGAAACCAAAATTGGTTGGCCAAAGAAGACTTTGAGACAGGACTGATCTGTCTTTCAGAAAAATCTGTATTTGAGAACATGCTTTGTGTGCATGTGTGTGGTGGGGGAGGGAGAGAGAGAGAGTGGAAGGCAGAGGGAGAGGGAGAGAGAGAGAGGAAGAGAGAGGAAGAGAGAGGAGATGCTGTATTTATGAGTGTGTGAGTTTGGGTGTGTACAGTAGCAACCTACATGTGTATGAATGTGTTTCCACACATGTGCACAAGCACACGATAAATGAAGCTACTAGCTTTCTTTACTCAATCAGGTTTATACTGTATGTCCTAAGAAACTGTTTGTTGAATGGTAAAGAATGTGTTGCAGAGTCAAAATATTGTTCAGCACAAGAAAAGTGATATATGAAAGTCTAAAGAATAACATGTTGGGCCCAAAACATGACTTTTGATTTTTTTTTCAAGATTTGTACAGCTTTAAACATGTTAAAGCATGCTAAAATATTTTTGTAACATTCAAGTTGTTTAAATATTCTGAAGTAGACTAAAGACTTTTTTAAAAAAAAAAAGTGCTTTATTTTAAAATTACCAAAATATAAGCAGCTCAATCCCTAAGCAGTCAAACTTTTGATAACTACTGTGACAATCATATTTCAAAGGCACTTCAATGTAAAAAGCATAATTTTAAATATTTTCAATAACTGAAAAACACTCCACCTTGATTACTGATGAATCAAGAAAAAGTATTTCTGAAACAAAGAATGAGACTGGAATGCTCCTCAGAACAAGGCTAATTAAACCTTCTCATGTATCACTTTCATCCAGCCTTAAATAAATTAAACACCATCAAAACACAGTGGGCAATTTACATTTGCTTTCCAGATATTAGGTCAACATAAATATTTACAGTGTGTTACTTTTAAATTCAAATTTAAAAGGTAGTTTTCCTAAAAAAAAAAAAAGGATGTCACTTTGTAAAACATTTGTAAAAGTCCTGCTGGATAAAACTCCTCAACATGAGATGCAAAGTGGAGAAAGGCCCTCTACATTAAGGGCAGGGGAGAGTCCTCCTTAAGAATGTGGGTTCTGGAGTATGACTATTCAATTCTGTATCTTTTCAGTTATTCAAGCATTTAACTTCTTATTAACAGTTTCTTCATTAATAAAATAAAGGCAAATAGCCAATGTCATTGAACATTTAAATGAGCTAATGAACAAAAGCTGTGACAGTCTTTTAATAAAAATAATTTTATTACTATTATTATCAGTATGTGACTTGCATATGATTGGGTTCCTTTTACAGTCAGCTCTTATTTTCTTCAGCTAGCATGCCTGCTATAACAAGAAACATTTTCTCCAAGAATAAAAAGAATGGATCCTCTTTTGTTGATCCATTTTTAGTGGAATATGAACCATACCTCATCTATAAATGCAGCCTGAAATGGGATTGATTAGAGCTCATGTTTTGCCTGCCCCGGGATCAATTGAAGTCCTGGCCCTACAGGAGCCTTTCAGAGAGAAACTGGAGCTGACGTGCTGCGCTACCCAGAAGATCTTCAGAAGCACTCAGGCTTCAAAGATCAGTATTAGATGTATGGTAGAGACCCAGGCAGTGGCAAAGTGAAGGGGGAGGGGGGAACGAAGTGTGCGCTGTAGCAATATCCTGCCTTTCCACAGTAAATTCGCAAAGGCTCACACACTTAAAATATTTGTTAATAAAAGTAAGCTTGCCTTGGTCCTGCCTCAACAAGATGATGGGACAGAGTAAATCCAAATGGAGAGGGGGAAGAGGGGGGGGGACCCGGGATTGGAATGTAAAAAATACAAATTAATTAATTAATTTAAAAAAAAAAAAAGCTTGCTTAAAGATTTTTCTGGAGGAAGACACAAAAACACCAAGTTTCTCCTTTACCCAAAACAAGGTCTGATGAAGGCTCTACATCGTCACACAAACCTGGGAAGCCTCTGTCAAATCCCACCCCTATCAAACTCAGTGCCTCTCACTTATGAGCTGAATCCCAAGTCCCATCAGTCAATTTCATTTGGCAGATAAGAAGTTGTCGTTTTTCTACCTAAATGTTATTATGCGATCATATATTCTTTAATATTTCCAGAGGGGAAGTCCTTGCACTTTGTAGCCTCTTCACTTGACATCTCATGGACTGGGGACAAAAACTTGGTATTCCTTTTATAAAGATTTGGGAGTTGGGTGTTCAACACAAAAATACTATAGATATAATACAAAAGGGAACAAATCTCACAATAATAGTAAGTTTGAAAAGCATTTGAAAGTCTTCAGAATATGAAAGATGCAATTATGTTTCAAAAGTGTTTGATACCCCCAGTCTAAAGGGAACTGCATGAACCTTCAATTAGAAGAGGACCATAGACATACAGAAAATCTGCCATCAAATTCATTAAAATAATGCAAACCATATTTCCTGAATCTGTCGGCTGTATAGTCCTTCCCAAAGCAAATCTCAACTGCATCTAAATCTAACCAAGCAGTTACAGCATGTCAATAGGGAGATAGCAACATTTATTGAGAAAACCACACTGTGTCCATACAGGTTGCTTCAACACAAGGCACACTACTTTATAACAGCATCGATCATGGTCTTGCCACAACCCTCGGAGCCCCTCTGGAGTTTAAAGGGTAAGAATTTAGAAAGACTCTAAAGGGAGCTGCTGCAGTCATGGCAGGAAACAATTAAGGCATAAATAAGAGTTTCCACAGAAACAAGGCAAGTAAAGACATACTTAAGAATGTCCTGGAGGTGACAGAAACAGACGCATAATTAAGTAATGGGTTTGAAGAAAGGTGAGAGGCTTGTGTGATGCAACAACAACTAAAAAAAAAGTGTTTCTTCTCATGATTTCTTTTCAACTTGATGATGAAATAAAATGCAGGTTTATTCAGCCCTACAGACTACAGCTAGGATATCTGAATCTTCTTCGAATCCCCCAAGACAGCGCCCCTTACCAGCAGGAAGTAGTTTGGAAAGAATGACGCCCAAATTCCCAAATATTGTGTATAAATGTTTGTTTTCATTTAATTGGACTTTGTTCTATAAAATAAATAAAAAAATTATAAATAAAAAAAAAAGAAATTCAGGTTTATTAAGTTGTGTCTGTGTGGTTCAGGGGCTTGGTCCATGACAAAGTTACATATCACCTTGAATTTATATTAAAAGATATACATCATGAAAAAGAATGTATGTTTGAACATGAAAACGCCTTGACCTGAAAGCCCTAAAATTATATTTTAAAGTGTTGAAGATTCATAGAATTTCTTAAAGACGATGATTGTGTGAGACAATTGATCACCCTAAGATCCTGCACAAGCTGAAGCTACATTGTGTAGATTTGAGGCAAGTCAGGTTTTTTGTTTGTTTGTTTGTTTTTGCTTAAGCTAGATACTAGATACATAAAAGAAAGAGATCTAGGTTCCTACTTTAATCTCTCCTTTTTTTTTTTTTTTTTTTTTTTTTTTTGAGCCAGTTCACACATCTGGGGCTCTATGTGGATACTTGAAAAATAAATAGGATTTATTTTTGTTGACAGCACAGGAATCCGCAAGGACTCATTCTGGGGACAACAGAGTGACAGCCACCAAGCAATGACAAAAGTTTACTGAATTCTGGAATTTCAGATCAGGTCAGGAAGAAAATATGAATAAAACCCATTCTAATCACTTTGTCTTATAAATGACAAAGCTGGAGAGTTAACATCTATCAAGCTTACACAATTTACTCTTACAGCAGACAAAAAGAAAGATTTAAGGGAGACCAGAAAGAAAAGTGCATATTAAAAAGCGGTATCTGACAAGTATATAGGATATTTAAAGCAAATAAATCAAAAAGAGAAAAACCTATCGCCCATGCCTTCTCAGACTGCTTTTCCATCCAATCCTATTTTACCCCATCGCTCCCCATCTTTTCTTTTGATGTTGGAAAAACATTGTTCAGTCAAGATTTACATTGCAACTCCATCTTCCCAACACTACAAATCCCTTAGTGAGGTAAAACTGACTAGGAACAAAAAAAAAGTGCTATTAGACAAAACATAATAGACAAAATGGATCTTTCTTCTTACATAACCACACGGGGTTCAAATACCACAGATAAGGGCCTATGTTCAAGTCTATCGACTTGAATTACTAGGGTGAGTTTATGAGGACATTGCAACTATTTAAGTGTCCACAGAACTAATAAAGATGTTTAGGAAGGGTGAAGGTAGATGTATTTCTTTCTCCTTCCTCTCCTTTGTGTGTGTGTGTGTGTGTGTGTGTGTGTGTGTGTGTCTGTGTTTAAATCTCACCCATATTTACTTCCTGAAGCCATGTCCTCCTTGTTTTGATTTTGGTTCTGTTGATTTTAATGCAAACACTAATAAAGACTTTTTTCATCAATAATGGTTACTCTGGAAAACAGCCAAAAAGATCAGAGAGAACCTGGCCTCCCTCTGCTGACAGGTTGGTAAAAGAAGTAGTCAGGATCTAAACAGAGTGAAAAGCCAATTACACACCTGACCCTTGGAGCCTTAGTTTCTGATGATATGATCTCTCTACCTTGCACATCTACTTTCTTTTTATTAGTTTTCTAGTCCTTCAAGATGCTGCAACCTAAAAACATGACAACAAAACAACAGAACACCTCTGTTTCCCTAATTCTCCTTTGTGTCATCCCTTCTCTTGTCTCTTCTTTGCACAAATATCAAACTATGTGTCTATGATTACCTCCTCTTCTTCCGCATTAAAATCTCAACTGGGGTCAAATCTGCCCTCTGCCCTCAACACTTTACTAAAATAGGTTGGAGTCAGTCACAAGTGATCTTCGTGACACTACATCAAGTGATCACCATTCTGTCTCCTCCATGATCTGCCAGCAACATCTGGCACTGGTCTCTCTTCCTGAAATGGTCTCTGTCACCGCTGATGCATCGCCCTGGCATCCTCCATCATCTTCTATGATTGTGTCTGAGACTCTCTATGGCTGACTCTTTCCTCCTTGCTTAGTCAATAAAGATCTTCTAGTTACAAGAGGATCTTTCCCAGGCTATCTTAGTCGCATTTTTCCCGTGTGATTTCATCCTTGGCAAAGCCTTCAGTTAATAGTCACTGCAATGGTAGACTGCATGTCCCACTATGGTGCCTCAAATGTGTATATCTCTCATCTAAAATAGCTTCACTACGATAACATTTGTCATGGTGTCTGGTCCACTTTTACTAAAGTGTCCTGCATCATCTTCAATGAAACATCAAAACAAAAACTGTATGATCTGACTTCTACCTTAGAATCTGGTTCTTTCTTGGTTAGAACCTGTCTGTCATCTTTGAAAAAGTATCTACGTCGATCCATTTAGCCCAATTCAAAATGTAGGCAGCATCACTATTCAACCTATGCTCAGCCACATTCCTTCCATATCTAAACCACCACCAAACCACACCCGTTCTACCTACTATAGCTTTTAAATAGTTCCAGTACCTTCTCATTTCCTCAGTTACAACTTTGGCCCTAGCTCCATCTCCTCGCTTTCCAAAGAACCCAGACTATGGGAAGAGACCTGACAGTGCCTCCATAAGGCACTGTGAAATCCTCTTTAGTCCATTACCCACCAAGAACAAAGTAGACATAAGTACCATTACATCATAAACCAATTAAATCCCTCCAACGTTAGGATGAAACACCAAAGCATGGACTACAACGTCCTTCTTTGGTCTGGTTTCCACCTTTAGAAACTCTTTGTCTTTTATTTTCTCTTACTTGGTTTGCACATCATTATCCCATAGGATATTTTCTCTGTGCCTTTTCCTAAGCTGTTCTTTCCTCTGCCATTCCCCTGATTAATTCCTGTTCCTTCCAGGTTTTTGGTTTCGTCTTCCCTCCTTGTGAAGAAGTCTTGCCTGCCTCCCTCAACTAATTCATACTCTCCAAGCTACATTTTATATTTTCAACTGTTTAATTTGACTATTTAATCAATTTCTTTCTCCACAGACCGCTAGCCAAAGGGGGGAGGGACTACATCTGGTTTTCGTTTACAGCCACCCCAATGCCAAGTGAGTGCCTAGCACATTGCAGAAGTTCAGTATCTGCTGAATAAAGGAGCACGTGATGGAACTCGAAACTCAGAGTGCTGAGCCATTACAACAACCTGCAGTTGTTGGAGACCCCATGAAAGAAACAAAAGAAGAATGTATCCAGACCTTTAGGCTGTTATTTTTCTAGAACATTTATTTTTCTTAGCACGCAAGTGATACTATCTTGGCCAATTGACTTTTTTCTCTGTTTGAGCACTCATCACCAACATGAATCATTCTGAATTATTGACTAAACCCCAACTATGAAAACCTTTCATAAGGGCAGCATACAATTTTCTTCTGGCAAGGAGTATGTTATCCTGACTGGTATAACAGGAGGAAGAAGAGGAAGAGGGGGAGAGGGAAGATGAGGAGGAAAACAATGAAGGAAGGAAGAGGTGCTACAGAACTGAGTGTATTTATATTTGTTTTTGACATTGTCATGACTTTTTTACTCTTAAATATATTCAAATTAATTCACCTTTTACTTTGTACAATTTTTTAAAACCTGAAAAGTTCAGAGCACTGAACTCCAAAAAGAGTGGAGTAATTTCTTAATAAAATTATTAGAAAGTAATTTATTTTCCTAGCTGACACACAAATGCATATTTTTACATACTTTCCACAAAAACAAAACAGAAAAGATGTTGTCAGATAATTGTGTCTTATGTGTATCCTATATATGCCCTACAGCATGAATTTATTTTCTCTTTTAACAAAAGAATTCATAAATAGTAAATAGCATTCATAAGCTGATTCATGATTAACACAATAACTGCAGATACAGAAATTTTACTGGAATATCTAATCCATCTATGAGACAGTTTAAATTAGAAATTATTATGAATGATTCACTTGTAATTATAATTACAAATTAGTAAATGCATCCTATGGATTAAGGTGTTCAACATGAACCTTCAAAACAATGTGGGAAACATGTTCAACATGAACCTTCAAAACAATGGGAAACATAACTTATGCCTAACTAAATTAAAGAGTTCGACATTGAAGCTTGAAAACGTAAAAAAATTAAACAGGTGGCTGCAATTTAAACAAGGCTTTGGAATTTTTGTTGTGATCTTTGGAAAATGCACAGGCTTGCAGATAACTGGTTTTCAGCAAAGGTGCTTGTGGTGATATACTTTTTATGATTTATTAAAACTTGCCTGAGGATTTAGAAAGCAAAGTCAGCCACAAGCTACAGAGATCAGACAGTGGTGGCACATGTCTTTAATCCCAGCACTCAGGAGACATAGGCAGATGGATCTCTCTGAGTTCAAGGCTACCAGGCCTACACAAGATTGAATCAATCTAAAAGAGTAAGAGAGCTCATGAGAAGTATTTAAGACAGGAACAGGATCTCAGAGATGGCATTCATCCTCCAGCCACATTGAGGATAAGAAGACACTGGAGTCTCCAGCCATGTTGAGGAGAACATAGCACTCTGAGTGAATATGAAGAGCAATGAAGTCAGGAGCAGTCTGATGCCCCCCCCCCCACTTTGGTCTGAGCTGGGGTAGAGGTAAGAGCTAGTGACCAGCTGCTTTGTTTTTTCTGACCTTCAGCTTGGAACTTGAATCCCAATATCTGTCTCTGGATCTTTTATTTATCATGCTGTAGGTGCTAAGAACAGGCATTGGAGAGAGAAGAGTCCTTAGTAAGTAGTGCTAGGAAAACTGGCCATTTGCATGCACGAGGGTGATGCTAGACCCTGTCTTGCATTAGTTACAAAGATAAACTAAAAACTGGACTAGAGGAATGGATTTCAGGAAGTCCCATAACTATGAAAATAGCAGAAGAAAACACAGAAAAAGTATTTTGAAAACACTGGAATGGACAGGGAGGTGAGATCCCCCCCACAAAAAAAAAGCCACAGGAAACAAAAGCAGTAACCGGCCAATGGAATTACACCAAACTAAAATAAATAAATAAATAAATAAAAATAAAAATAAATCTCTGACTCTCTGTTCAACAAAAGAAATAAATAGCAGAGTCGATAAAGAAATTGTCTATAAACTATACTTCTGATAATAAGTTAATTCCCTAATTCCCAGAATAAAAAAAAGAACTTGAATAGTAGGGGCAGGACTGAGGAGAGAGGGGAAAAAAGCAAAACCAAAGGGAAAAATCCCACTAATTAAAAATTAGCACTATATGGAACATCAGACAAGATGCTACAAAAAGAATATAACAACTGAATGAGGCAGTGGGGGTTGGGGTTGAAGTGCCCGTTGTAAGTAATTAATATATGTTAATAAAAATAAAAGGCCTAAATGAGCAATAGACTAAAATAGGTATTTTCAAAAGAAGACTTAAAACTCAGATCCTCTGAATGTAGGTATTAGTTAGGAGGACTGGGCAGACGATGGGGCTTCTAGTAATGGATCAGTATTTATCCCTAGTATACGAATGGACTTTGGGAGTCCATCCCACATAGAGGGATACTTTCTCAGCCTAGACACGTGGGGGAGGGCCTGGGCCCTGCTCCAAATGATATGACAGACTTTGAAGGCTCCCCATGGGAGGCCTCACCCTCCCTGGGGAGCAGAAAGAAGATGGCTGGGGTTTGGTGGGGGTGATAGGGGAGGATGGGAGAGTGAGGGAACTGGGATTGACACATAAAGTAAATCAACCTTGTTTCAAATTTAAATTAAAAAGAAAAAAAAGGAAGACATATAAATAGCAAAGCATATGGAAAAAAAGTCCCAACAGCACCAGTTTTCAGGTAAATACAACCCCAAGCCACAGTGCAATAACTCACTTCAGGTAGAATGGCTATCACCCAAAAGGCAAGATAAGAAACAGTGAGGAAGTACAGGAAAGGTCACCCTGGAACACTATAAGTGTAGCAGTTATAGATAACAATATTAGAAAGTATTACAAGCAGAAGTGCAATAGGATCTGGTAACCCAATTCTGGATATAGACCCAAAGAGAATGACACTAAGACACTTACAAGACTTCAGAACACGTGCATTCTATTCACAACAGCCAAGAACTTTGATCAGCCCACCTGATAGGTAAAGAAAATGTAGTTCATATAAATTGTGAGTGCCATTCACCCATATAAAGAAGAAGTCCTGTCATTCACAACAACACATACAGAACCGGCAATTGTTATGGTAATAGGTAGAATGAACCAGGCACAGACAGACAAACACTGCATAATCACATTCAGTCTGAACATGGGATTCAAATGCTGCTATTACTAGGCAAGGTGGCATATGCCATTTATTCCCTGCACTTGGGAGAGAGAAGCAAGCAGATCTCTGTGAGTTTATTGTCAACCTGATCTACACAGTAAGTTCCAGGACAGTCAGAGCTTCGTACTGAGGCCTGTCTCAAAAACAAATAAAAAGGGTGAAGTTGTGGAGATTGTAGAACGATGCTACTGGAGGCTGGGCAGGCTGGGGAAGGAAAGAAGTGAAGAGGATGTCGAGAACAGGTCAGTGGCTCACTAGTCGAGAGCAACTTCTAGTGAACTGTTGCAGAGAGCATGGTGGCTACAGAGATGTACAATGTCCTGTGCATTCCAACGCGCTAAAAGAAAGGTGGCATTTGAAAACTTCCTAGACAAATGTTACATGTTTAAAGACAACATAGATATATCTTGCCTGCGTTAAAAACTGTACAATGTATGCAGGCATCAGTATACTACAGTGGTGTGCCATATTTGTTTTTTACTTTATCAGTTAAAAGTAAACTTAAATAAAAAGGCAACATGGCAAGGACAAGCATCACTAATCCTATTTAA
This sequence comes from Phodopus roborovskii, assembly GCF_943737965.1. Lineage (NCBI taxonomy): Eukaryota > Metazoa > Chordata > Mammalia > Rodentia > Cricetidae > Phodopus > Phodopus roborovskii. The sequence continues at coordinate 23,097,870 of NW_026126433.1, forward strand.
TTAATTAGTGTCTCTTTAATGAGGATGTACTATATGTTAGACTCTAGAAACAACCTTAAATATTCATTTACATCTTTTCAAACCCATGTAAGAATAAAGCAGTATCAAAGTTTAAAAGGAAAACCCCACGGCTGATTCCTTAAGTAACTGTCTTCTAGAATTAGAGGTTAAAAAAAAAAAAAACATTCCTCTTTCTCATAGCCTGGACATGGTTCTCCTCATGACCTTTCATTGTAAACAGATCACATCTGTTCCTGAGAAGGTTCAGCTATCAGGACAAGTGTGTACATTCAGGACATTCCCTCGAGGAGTTGTTAAGTAGAATTTGGCAGTAGAAGTCTCATCGCAATTCCTTGAGTTGCGTCCTTGGCAAGAGGGCACCAACTGAGTGAGTTTCTACGAGGTCATTTCAACGGTCAGAAACTGATGAGCTGTGACCCAGGCTACTCACCATACAGCTCCTTGGTGGGGGTAGAGGGACAATTTCTTGGGAAGAGATTTCAAAACGACTATTTTTTTAGGACTTAATGATTATATGAAATAATAATACAAAAATGTATATTTCTTGGACAGCCTGGCAACTGAAATATTTGAGTTGGCAACTGAAATAAATAAGTAAATCAAAGGGAGTAGCACTTCTGTCAACTAAAGGCCAATTGCTATGGGAAAGAAAGCTCAGATGCATAACTATGACTATCTTTAAAGGCGAGTGCTTGAATTGACCACTCTCTGAAGTCCCACGATCCCCAGAGAACTCATTAAGGTTCTCACATAGGCTCTTACACATGTACACACACACACACACCTACACACATGAACGTATATGTACACACATGCACACACACATATACACACATAAACATACCTACACACACACGCACACACAAGTACACACATGTACACACACACCCTTACAGTCTTCCTTCTGTTCCCAGAAACAGACAGCAGATTTTAATGAGGGATAAAAACACTCTAAATATAGAGGCTTAATTTCATATAAAATCTGTGTTTGGGCAATATTGTTATGACAGTTTTTTAAGACTAGTATTTTGCATATAAAACTGAACTACCTCTGCAAAGTTGGGCCTTAGAATGTGTTGCATTTTCACTCATCAGAACACATCTCTCAGTTTCAACAATGTTTATAAAGATATGTCTATTCACACAGAGGAAGAAAAAGCAAAAGAAGCCATCAAGTAAAGATAAGACCCTGTATAATTAAGTAAACTGTAACATTCCCCAGAGATGCCTACTTATCAAGGAGCCTCACACAAGTCAGGGACAGCCCTGGCGCTAAAGTCAGATATCGTTGGCATTTGAAATCAAGGGGCATAGTCTATATAAACACATCATGGATAGACCTTCTCACAGTTTTTAAAAAAAAATTAACTGGCCCAGAACTACTCTTTAGGCCTTCATACACTTCATCTACACAAGGCATCACAATCGCCCATGTCTCTCACTCAAGGTAGATTGTAATTCAGTCATTCAAGATCGAGGAGATGACCATGCCACCTTATTCCTCACAAAGAACACATAAAATGGTTTCAGAGGCTCAGACTACTTCAAAAATGTCCCCTCTGAAACCTGGATGCTTTTTAAGATGTGGACCCATCTTCTGCTTCAAATATTTATACGTTTTTGTCTATTTATTATCACTTAAAATGTTAGCTAAACTGATATCACCCAAAGCAGCTGTGAGTAACAGACTAGGAGCCCTTCCCCAGTATATCCCCATCCAGTCCCCCTCCCCCCAGTACATCCACATCCAGGTTCTAGAACCTGAGTATTCTGAGATGGAAAGAACTGCCCAGATAGTAGATTAATCTCAAAAGATTTTACAAAAGAAAGAAAGGAAGTCAGAGAGGGAAGTAGACACAAAGGCAGAAATTGGAGACAATGCAAGGAAGGGACCATATCACAAGGAATGCAAGTTGGAAAGAAATGACAGCTGGAAAAGGCAAGGGGTGGATCCTGGCAGCTTCCAGACAAGGGTAGTTAATGTATGTGAACATGATGATATTCGGACTTGGACTTTCAAAACAAATAGAAAACCAACTACTGGTTTTTAGACCACTAGGTTTGTGGCAATTTGTGAATGCAATAATAGGAAATGATCAGAATTATGAAATCATATATCTGCCAGAATTTTCATAGAATGTATCAACTAGAAAGTAAAAAAAAAAATTATAAAATTGTTACAAAATAATAAAAAAAAATGATGGCTTAGTGATCATTTGTGGGCGGTAGCTCAGCACCCTCATCATGAATTAATATGAAGCAGCATGAGGCCTGGTCTGGGTCTGGGGATGATCATGAATTGATAGTGAGCTTGACAGAAAATTCTGTTATCTTAGCTCATAAAATTACAGTCTTGGGTTTCATCAAGAAAAAAGAACACTTCATAAGTGTATTCTTGCCAGCTTCATAAGTGTATTCTTGCCAGGTGGTGGTGTTGAACACCTTTAATCCCAGCACTTGGGAGGCAGAGGCAGGTGGATCTCTGTGAGTTTAAGGCCAGCCTGGTCTACACAGTGAGTTCCAGGACAGGCTCCAAAGCTATAGAGAAACCCTGTTTCAAAAAACAAAAAACAAAAAACAAAAAAAATATATTCATTAGTAAGCATAATGGATTTTACAATTTTGTTTCTTTGAATAACAGAGTATGTGCAAAGAGGCTGGGTGGCTCATGGTATCCTCTGGAACTAAGTCGTGAACATGAAGCATGTCATTCTGTCAAACAACCCTGTGTGTTCTGGGAAAACTATTTTCTACTCAAAAGACTGAACTACAAACAAAAGCATGGCAGATGATTGGAACAGCTTTCCTCATCATTCTAAGGACTTACACTGTCCATTAAAATTCTACCTCAGTATCTCACTCACCACAAGGCTGCAACTGGACACACCAACACACCATTTATAGTTCTGGAGTCCTTGAAGTGCTATGCAGTCCATTGGAGAGCAAATAATCCCATTTACTGGCTCTGTGATGGCATCTTCCACAGTGAACCATTCCTTCTTATCCTTAACCCACCCCCAGAGCCACCCTTCTACAAAAACCTGAACATTGTTTTTTGGTGTTTATTGCAGTTGTTCATATGTCTAGTTCTTCCTCTAGATGGAGCCTCTCTTGAGGGCAAGATTTGTTGTTTCCTCTGTCAATAAGTCCATACGCCCTCATTGTTTGGAAGACAGTAGGCATTTGTAAATGTTTCTTCAATTACACTACCTATCAGCACCTTTTACTCTTACCTTGGCTTGTAAATGAGTAAAGAGTATCTTGCAGCACAGGACAGGGAAAATATCTTTCACAAGTTCACACTTTGCCTGGGTTTATACAAGCTGGTAGGGTTGCCTCAAACATTTCAGCAAGGCTAAAATTTAATTTGAATATGTGCACTAATGATAATCAACTTTACCCTCTGAACATAGCAGTTTTGTTATTATTGTTTGGTTAGCCTTTTTATTTTTTTTTAATGTCTTCTTTTTTGCTTGTTTTTTAATAAACAAAGCCAGAAATATACGCTTGCAAAAATTAAGAAAATGAGTAAAATCACCACATAAAACATTGAAGTAAAAAAAAGATCTCTTCTGTTTTAAAGCCTAACTAAAAGGTTATTTTTGAACAAAAGTGTGTCCATATAAAATTAGTGATGCTACACTGAAATCAACATCTTTTTCCTAGCTTTCTGGGCCACAGAATAATGTAACTACGAAGACCTTTAGTCAATGATTTGTCATTGACAAAATTATATAGAGAACTTCTGAGAAAGCGAATCATTTCACTGGCTCCTGACCCACAAGATCTTCACTGGCACCCACAGATCACAGACTAAGACCAGAGAAGCAGAGGCAGGTGTGTGCACGCTCTCCCTCCGGTGGCACCGGATAGCTACCCATGGGTCATGCAGAAAAGGCTATGTCTAGCGCAAACTGCTGAGGTTAATGTGAATGGAGAAAGCTGTATATGGTGGTACAAGCCTGTCATCCCAACACTGGAAGGTGTGCAGCCAGGAAATTAGTGCAAGTTTGAGGCCAGCCTGCCCTACATAGTGAGTTCCAGGTCAGCTAGGATTGCACAGAGACCCTATAAAGAAAACAATAAAATTCCAACTTCGGTGATATATACCTTTAATCCCAACACTTAGAAGGTGGAGGCAGGTGGATCTCCATGAGTCTCCTGGTCTGCAGAGTGAGTTCAAGATCAGCCAAGGTTACATAGTGAGACCCTATGTCAAGGTAAGGAGGGAGGAAGGGAGGGAGGGAGGGAGGGAGAGAGGGAGGAGGAAAAAAATGCTCACAAGGCAGTTGAAAACAGTAGAAAGAGCTCTTCTAAACTTTGAATTTTCTTGAAAGCATCTTCAGTGGGAAAACTAGTGAAATTCTCAACATTCATCGGCCGTACTGAGGTATAACTTGCTGTCTGGTCCTTAACTCTGCCCTTGTGAATTCAACCACACATCCTTCCCCAGTTTCAATCTTCTGAAATCATTGTGAATCATCACAACCTCTCACATTTCATTCTCACTCTGGGGCCTTTGAAACTCTTTGCAGTAAAAAGTTAAGTTGACTAAAACAAATGTTCTTTTTAACATCAGGTGTCACCTTGTGTTAACCCAGGCCATTTCTTCTTTGTCAGCTCTCCCTCACTATGTGCACAAGAGAGCACAGATCGTCACCTGAAACTTGAAGACTGAAATGTATCCCACTGTACACTACAGTGTGGCCGGTTGACATAAAATGTTTCTGCTTTCTTTCTACCTAAAGGTTTCTTGCCTTAACAATACCCTTCGTCCCTTGTGATTAAACAATGGCAAATATTTCTTGACACTCTACTACACACTACACACAGTTGTTTGCACAATCAAAATGGTAGCTTTTCTCGCATATACTGAAAGGAAGGCACAAAACACAATACATTGGAGTGTGATAAATGACTCACACATCTGGGAGCTCAGGGGAGATAGTTTATACCCAAAAGCCCAGGAGCTTAGGTCTGAGCTGATTCTGCAATGTGAGATGATGTTTCTCTAAGTACCAAAGTTTAATTTCAATGAAGACAAAGCCCTGGGAGAGGGAAGAACTGTTTGGAAACTATGAATAGGATGATACAGTACAGAAGAGGCATACTTTGTAATGGGTTAACATAAACAACACCAGAATGAATACACCACACTGTTCTCTCAAAATAATAACAATGATAAAAGGATAAATGACCTCATAGGAAAAGGGTATAACTCCCAGTTACCTCTGAACACAGGGCTGTATCAGCCCTGTACAGAACATCCGAGAATGAATGTGTGTGGCAGTTTGGGGCTTACACAATGGAGGATGTAACCAGCAATCAATGTCTGCAGGCCAGGGATGCCAAGTACCCTGAAATGCCTGGGAGATCCCTTCCTTAGGAAGAATGGTCCCACCCTTATACTAACAAGGCCCTATTGAAAAAGCACTGCTCTGTGCCGTGTGGCATCAAACACTTCCTCTCCATTTTTCTTTGGGTGTCTCATGAGCCAGAGACCCAGAGCTTCACTCAGTAAGGTACTGTTTATAAAAGGTGAAGGTAACAACTCGTTTCACGTCAAGTTCAATTGCAAAGCCCTGCTCCACCCATTGGGTGGTTTTTATTTTTATTATTTTATTTTTATTATTTCTATTATTTCTATTATTATATTGCTCAGAGGTGAAAAAAGAATAGAGATATAATGGATAAGGCTAATAGCTCATAGATAAAGCAATACTATGAAAATCCAGGCACAGAAGGTGGTATTTTAGAAAGAACTGAGTGGTTAGCAGTAGCACAGGCTACTAAAAAAAAAAAAAAAAAACAATGACTGACAAAATCACTGTGTGGACTTGCAGTGGCTGTAGAAAAGTCGTAGCTCTGCCACTAGGGATACACATGCAAGGCCGATTGGAGCTGTAGATTTCAACACTTACTTTGATTAAATTTGACAATGAAGACATGCATATTGCTTTGATGAGACAGCTAAGTCATTGTAGCAAATATGTGTCCCTACTACTTATGCCTATGTCAGGGATTATTTGAAGGATGGAGCTATATGGTGTGTGGGTGTATGTGTGAGAGAGAAGCAGTGTGCATATGTGTGTGCATGTATGAGGGGGTGCGTGTGCCTTTCACAAATGATGTGATAACTTCTTTGCAAGTGCCAATCTAGACTGACTGGAGGACAGTGTCTCAAAAGAATGGAAGAAGAACACCCATCGATTAGGGGAAGGGATCTGACGCATACTCAAGTACTGACAGTTTTTTTAAACACCAAGACTAAGCAAATCCTCTCATTCTGTGCCAGTGGAGCTCAGAAAGAGAAGGAAAAGTATCACAGACATGGCTTCTCCAAGAAGCTGACCCTTTGACCCTGGCATGTAAGCTCTGCATCTGAGTCATGAGAGCAAAGAGGAATGACTACAGCTGCCTCCAACAAAGATGTCACAACGGCATTATCAGTCAGAGAAAAGGACACACTTAGACATGTGGTAGAGAAGACAGCCATGTCCTGTCACTCCCTGAGCCTACCAAAATTATTTAATAAGAATATCTATGCTGAACAAAAGTGGCATGGTTGTCAGTGTGTGTGACATATCCCCTTATCAACAAAACACTCATTCTTCATTACTTCATGGGAAGGGCACGGTCTTCCCAAATGCTGCTGCACTGTTTGCCAAGACATCCGTAACATGTCATGCTATCTCTTTGGTTCGATTTCCCAGTGTCTCAATGAGTCCTACTGAGCAACCCCACCAACCACCTGGACCTAACATGAGTCCAGCAGCACCCTGTTTTCTCACACCCACTCCCTTCCACCCTGTTTGCCATTTTTCTAAACAGGAAATCCATTGACCCAACTGTAGAAGCAAGGAACACTAAATGTTTGTCCGGTCACATTCAACACAGGACTGTTGTTAAAAAATTGCTTTATAGATATCAATGATGGTAAAGTTATTAAAAAAAAACTACATTGGAATTAAAACTTCACAAGTAAATACTACATGTGAATTTAAACTTCGTAAAAGTAACAAGTAAACACTACATATGAATTTAAATTTTGTCAAAGTAACAAGTTTGGGTAATTTTTAATGGAAACAAATATAATCCATGTTTTAATATTTACATCTCAAAATGCTTATTATATCTTATTCTATATATCTCAGAAATTCTAGGATTAGTAGGGTTTTTTTTTATCTGTTGCTTTGTTACATAGGTATTAAAAGGCAAATAATAATTAAATTTGTATGATTTTTTCCAAAGTCATTACTTACATTGAACAAATTTGTTGAGGACTTTTTTCTTAATATAGTTTGAATAAAAAGTCATTATAAAGAAAAATGACATATTGGGACAGTTTCATGTCATCACAAATGAAATAAAGGCCCTGCCCTTCTAAGTACAAGCTTGGAAATACCAATGTACTGTTCAACAATCTCAGAAAACATTTCAGAGAGATTCTATTGCCCCTTGAGACACTAAACTTCAGCTCGTAAAAACACTAGTGTCTAAGGGCAGAAAATTACAATGGCTTCCTCTAAGAGCCTCCTCACAGCTCTTGGACAATTTAAACAATATGGCAAATCTCCAACCCAACCTTGTGCACAGATTTAAAAGGCCTATTATTTAAAGACTGATCTATGTGTTTATCTGTCAATAGACCTCTCTTCTCTTTCTAGTCCCACTTGTTTTATTGCCTCAACTAGAACAAAAAGAAACTTTAGTGTACTCTAATGCAATGCTATCCACCACCCCCCACCGCTCTCTGTGGTTTCTATTTTATCTTGGAAACAACAAAAGGCTGAACACAACACCTTGCAGATATGTGTAGAAATGTGTGTGAAACTGGATGTGTTTGCAAAGCCACTTAATAAAAGTGCTGATGAAGCTACAATCTCTCTCTCTCTCTCTCTCTCTCTCTCTCTCTCTCTTTTTTTTTTTTTTTTTTTTTTTTTTTTGGTCTGTTGTGTCAGCATCAGAGAAATGTGAGAATATTGCAGTAACCCTGATGTCTTTTAAAGCAAAAATTCTATTATAAAATAACATCTATGTATCTCTGAAATGCCTAATTGTTGTTCTGAAACTAATTTAATTCACTATCAATTAATAGTTATGTACCATAGGGGGAAAAAAGAAGCTAAACTAAATTTTATTTAAGACAAATGGACAAGTGGGCAGGTGGAAGAGAAAGAGGTAGTTAGTACACACTAACACAAGGACATTTACTGAATCTGAACATTCTTATCTCTTGGTTGGTAGTAAGTCACCTCACTTTTCTTACTTTGTACTACTATCTATAATATAATAATAATAGATGAATCATGTATGAAAATAATTCAGGCCATGCTCAGAACATACTGAGGACTGAGGACAGAGGTCTTCATGAAGGGGAGCCTGGCCTAGCAGTCTGGCCCACCCTGAGGCTGCCAACATGCTGGTCCCACCTCCAACCACAGGAAGGTATAAGTATGAGCCTGTCTCCAGCCTGCCTTCTGGTGCCCTGCTCGGAGCATCCTGAGGATGAGAACTTAAGACTGCCTTCAGAGGCCCTGCCCTAATGGACCAGCTCATCCCAAGTCTGCCAGCATCCGGGTCTAGCATCCTGGTCCAGCCTCCAAGCACGGGAGGAGTCCCACCACCACACACTGGAGTAGGTGAACCAACTATTTGAACTGCTTGCACCCACAAGAAGGGAGCCTTGGTTCTGTACCCACCAGAAGAGGGAGAGACCTTACCAGTAAGCACTGGTAGTTGACAGTATAAGAATACATTCAACAACAGAAAGATCAATATGATGCCACAGGTGTCTAGGGACCCCACACCAGTAAGACTTGAACTTCCCAACACAGATGAAGCAGAAGAGAACGAACCTGAAAACAACTTTATGATGATAATAGAGACCCTCAAAGAGATAATGAGGAAATCTTTTAAAGGAATAGAAGAAAAAATTCAAGAAATGGAGTAAAAGACAAACCAAAAATACAAGAAACAATTCAAACAGTGCAAGGTTTGAAAGCTGAAAGAGACAAACACACACACACACACACACACAGAGAGAGAGAGAGAGAGAGAGAGAGAGAGAGAGAGAGAGAGAGAGAGAGAGTCTGAGGGAATGCTGGAAATAGAAAACAAGCAATCAAGGACAACTGAATATAAAGAGAGAATCTCAGGAGTTGGAGAAATCTCAGTAGGAGAAATAGATTTATCAACCAATCCAGGAAATATGAGACACCGTGAAAAGGCCAAACCTAAGAAGGTGAAGAAACCCAACTCAAAGGTGCAGAAAATATATTCAACAAAATCATAGAGGAAAACTTTCCCAACCCAAAGAAAGACAAGACAATGAAAGTACAAGATGCTTATAGAACACCAGATAGAGTGAACCACAAAAGAAAGTCCTCTTGCCACATAATAATCAAAACATCCACCATGACCAAGTAGGCTTCATCCCAAGGATGCAGGGATGGTTCAACATATGAAAGCCTATCAGTATAATCCACCATATAAACAAACTGAAAAAGAAAAAACACATGATCATCTCACTAGATGCTGAAAAAGCCTTTGGCAAAATCTAACACCCCTTCATGATAAAGGTCTTGGAGAGATCATGGATATCAGGAACATACCTAAACATAATAAAAGCAATATACAGCAAACCAACAGCCAACATCAAACTAAATGGAGAGAAACTCGATGTGATTCCTCTAAAATCAGGAACAAGACAAGGCTGCCCACTCTCTTCCTATCCCTTCAATATTGTACTTGAAGTTCTAGCTAGAGCAATAAGACAACAAAAGAAAATCAAGGGGACACAAATTGGAAAAGAAAAGTTAAACTTTCGCTATTTGCAGATGATATGATAGTTTACATAAGTGACCCAAAAACTCTACGAAGGAACTCCTACAACTGATAAACACCTTCAGCAAACTAGCAGGATACAAGATTAACTCAAAAAAAAAATCAGTAGCCCCACTATATGCAGATGATAAAGGGGCTGAGAAAGAAATCAGAGAAACCCTTTACAATAGTCACAAACAACATAAAATATCTTGGGGTGACACTTACCAAACAAGTAAAAGACCCATATAACTTTGTGTCTTTAAAGAAGGAAATTAAAGAAGATACCAGAAAATGGAAAGATCTCCTATGCTCTTGGACAGGTAGGATCAACATAGTAAAAATGGTAATCTTTCCAAAAGCAATCTACAGATTCCATGCAATCCCCATCAAAATCCCAGCACAATTCTTCACAGACCTTGAAAGAAAAATCATCAACTTTATATGGAAAAACAAAAGACCTAGGATAGTCAAAACAACCTTGTTCAATAAAGGTACTTCTGGGGCCATCACCATCTCTGACTTCAAACTCTATTATAGGGCTATAGTCCTGCAAACGGCTTGGTATTGGCACAAAAATAGACAGGTAAACAGAATTAAATTGAAAATCCTGATATTAACCCACACACCTATGAACACCTCATTTTTGACAAAGAAGCTAAATTTATACAATGGGGGAAAAAAGCATCTTCAACAAATGGTGCTGGCACAACTGGATGATGATGTATAGAAGACTGCAGATAGATTCATATCTATCACCATGCACAAACCTCAACATAAACCCAGCCACACTGAACCTCTTAGAAGAGAAAGTGGGCGGTACCCTTGAATGAATTGGTACAGGAAAACACTTCCTGAACATAACACCAGTAGCACAGACACTGAGATTGACAATGATTAAATGGGTCCTCCTGAAACTGAGAAGCTTCTGTAAGGCAAAAGACACAGTCAGCAAGACGAAACAGCAGACCACAGAATGGAAAAAGATATTCGCCAACCCCCACATCTGACAGAACTAAAATGGCTGAAAAACACTTAAGAAAGTGCCCAACATCCTTAGCCATCAGGGAAATGCAAATCAAAACAACTCTGAGATACCATCTTCCTCCTGTCAGAATGGCGAAAATCAAAAACACCAAAGACAGTTTATGCTAGAGAGGATGTGGGGAAAGGGGCACACTTCTCCACTGCTAGTGGGAGTGCAAACTTGTTCAGCCACTTTGGCATATACCCAAAATATGCACACTCATACAACAAGGACATCTGTTCAACTATGTTTATAGCAGCACTAGTTGTAATAGCTAAAACCTGGAAGCAACCTAAATGCCCCTCAAATAAAGAATGGATGGAGAGAACGTAGTACTTTTACACAATGGAGTACTACTCATCGTTAAAACACAATGGAATCCTGAAATTCTCAGGGAAATGGATGGAGCTAGAAGAAACCATCCTGAGTAAGGTAACCCAGTCACAAAAAGACAAACATGGTATATACTCACTCATATATGGATTTTAGACATAGAGCAAAGGGTTAACTGCCTACAATTCATACCACCAGAAAAGCTAGGAAACAAGGAGTACCCTAAGAGAGACAGGCATGCATGGTCCCCTGGAGAAGGGGAAAGGGACAAGCTCTCCTGAGCAAACTGGGAGTATGGAGGTAGGGGAGGAAGAGTTAGGAGAAAGAGAAGGGGAGAGGTGGGCATGAGGGAGCAGGAAGATTGAGACAGGGAAAAAATAAAGGAGAACAAGAAAAGATTTACTATAATAGAGGGAGCCCTACAGATTTAAGGAGAAATATGTCACTAGGGAAATGCCCAGAGGTCTACAAATATGAACCCAACTAACAATCTAAGCAATAGTGGAGAGGCTACCTTTAATGACCTTCCCCGATAATGAGATTGATGTCTACTTATATGCCATCTTAGAGCCTTCATCTAGTAGCTGATGAAGGCAGAAGCAGACACCCACAGCTAAACACTAGCTGGACTCCTGGAATCGAGTTACAGAGAAGGAGGAGTGATGAGCAAAGGGGTCAAGACCAAGAATCAGCTGACCTGAACAAGGGGGAGCTCATGGACTCCAGTCTGATAGCTGGGAAACAACCATAGGACAAAACCAGGCCCCCTGAATGTGGGTGTTGTTAGGTGGACTGGGCAGTCTATGGGGCCTCTGGTAATGGATCAGTATTTATCCTTACCTAATATATGAATCGACTTTGGGAGCCCATCCCACATAGAGGGATACTCTCTCTCAGCCCAGTCACATGGGGAAGGGCCTAAGCCATGCCACAAATAATATGACAGGCTTTGAAGGCTCCCCATGGAAGCCTGGGGAGCAGAAAGGGGATGAGCTGGAGTGTGGTGGGGGTGATAGGGGAGGATGGAGGGTGAGGGAACTGAGATTGACATGTAAAACAACCTTGTTTCAAATTTAAGTAAAAATGGATAAAAAGATAAAAAGAAAATAAATACAAATGTAAAATAAATATTAAACACAAATTCATTTATGTAATATAATAGAGGAAAAAGTAAATCACTAAAACTACCCTAAAGGACTAAAAAAATGGGCACTGAGAGGTGTGAGGGACGTTCTCTCCCTTCCACCTCTCCTCTCCAGCATTTCCTCCTCCTCCTTTGAAAGACAGACCAGAACATATCCCAGCATTTCACTAATTGAGGATTGCAGTAAGAACAGACTTGGCAAGAAAAGCTGGGAAGTGAGGATGGAAGTATTTCGGAGTTTCATGGGCTTTTGTCATCCGAATTCCCACAATAGTGACTCCCTTCCTCACACACTTCGCTGTGAACTATCAGGCGACATAGCAGTGGGTTTTGTAATGTTAGCATGACTTGTGCTTCATCAACTGGCATCCTGAATGCTAGACATGCTGCTGCCAACCTTTCCAGATCCTAATTCATTGTGGCTGCACTTGCTGGTTCTCATCCTCCCAAGCCATGGTCAAGAGGAAGCTGTTTAAAGCACCTTACCAAGTGCATTCTCTGCTGGTTAAGTCCAACCTCACCTCAGCCTAACAACATCTATTACTGGTCGGAAAGGTACTCCAAAAGGTACATGCTTCCCCATGTCTCTTGTTGAATAATTTTTCTTCACAAAAACTCATACTTTAGCACACCCACAGTTTCCTGTCTCCCACTCTGGCATACACACTTGTGTACACACCCACACAAAATACATTCAACTCATAGCTTCAAATTTTAAATAACACACTTTAATTTGTTAAATTACACGAAGACAGAGAAGGGTAAATACAGAATATTGAGACTTATACAACTAAAAGCAAATATAAAAAGCATGTCTGTATGCTGTATACTTGGTTTAGAGCAAGCCTAAAGAGCAGAAAGGATCTCTACCAGTGTGTGCAAAGGCAGAACTGAGGTGACATGTAGTAGAGAAAATAATGATGTTAACCACAAATTGAAAATTAGGCAATTACCATGACCCAAACCTAGAGATTGGGGGAAACATAAGAGTTTTGGTTTGGTTCTGCCTTATTTATTTGTGTAAAAGTTTTGTGTTGACTTTGTGGCTGGAATCTGTCTTCAAATCAAAACATTAATACTGCAGACTAAAATACAAGATTAAATACATCTTAAAAGGATATTTGTAACTAGCAAAGATTTGCTTGCTGATACATTACACTGGGCCAAATATCTGAAGTTGCAAATTATTTTGTAATGTTATGGTACATGGAACATAAATGATTAAATAGAACCAGTACATGAATAACCCAAGTATAGGAAGCGTAAGCATTCTGTAGTGACATATTTGAACAGACACTGACGGAGGGGAATTAACAAGAGATGTATTATGTCTTTTCTTCATTCTTGTATATTTCCTTACACAACTTACTGATGGAAAAAAGAAGAAAGCAAGGATGGAAAGAGGTATTGACATTTTCAGCAGCTCCTGAAGCTATAGTAAATGTCCTGGTTAGGGTTACTATTGCAATGATGAAACTCCATCACCAAAAGCAAGAGAGGAAAGGGTTTATTTGACTTGTGCTTCCACATTGTAGTTCACCATCAAAGGAAGCTAGGACAGGAACTCAAGCAGGGAAGGAACCTGGAGGCAGTAGCTGATGTAAAGGCCTGCTTACTAGCTTGCTTCCTATGGCTTGCTTGTGGCTGCTTTGTTATAGGAACCCAGAACCACCAGCCCAGGGATGACACCACCCACAATGAGCTAGGCTTCCCCACATCAATCACTAATTAAGATAATCCCCTACAGGCTTGCCTACAGCCTAATCTTATGAAGGCATTTCCTTAATTGAGGCTCCTTCCTCTTGGGTGACCTTTGCTTGTTGTATCAAGTTGACATTAAATATTCAGCACAGTGACAAAGTTGTGCCGCAATGGCCCATTGCTTTTACTTTTACACTTAAACAGTAAGTTGCAAAAGTAAGGCACACTGTGTGTCTGCATTCTTTTGTTCTGGTTAACTGAATTAATTTCAAAAGCAACAGTCTTAACAAATAACTAGATGGAAACCACCATAAGAAACTTAACAGTTACTAAAAGAAAATCTGCTCAGTTGTAACAGTGAGAATTCTACCTAAAAGGACATAAAGGAAAACTAGTATACCAAATAAGCAATCTCCTAAAGAGACAAATTTGAAAGGAATATGCCCTTTAGGATATGCATTTCATATAATCAAGATGTCTGTTGTCATAAATTAAATAAAGCACCTATAGATGCTAAAATCTTATATATGTCTCCTCTCTCACATGGCCCTATTTATTTAATCAAGATTTAAAAACAATCCATCACCATCAGAAACCTAGTGAAGCAACAAATACAGGGAGATTTTTACTTAAAGAAAAAGGTAGGAAGTCATGAGAACATAATCACTAAAAAATGATTTGCAATTAATTGAACTTACTCTCCATCACTATCACTATATGATTGCTTTCATTAATACTATACTTGGGGGGAAGCCTATCCAATCATTGTTGACAGTTAACATTAATCACCACCATAAGTGTATGAGGAAACACAACTACAACAAATGACACGCATCTAAGAAGACCCCAAAGAGCCTAAAAATGAAGTAAAACAGAGAAACATTTATGCTGTTCCATAATTGAGCATGAGAGAAGACTTAAAATTTTAAACAAATCAACAAGAAGAAAGTGAGAATGAGCTGGCAGTGTTTTTAAATAAGAAAATAGTGAACTAGAATATATAATCAATAATAATAAAATAACAAAAATGAACACCAATGGCTGATCACCCAGTAAACCATATACTCTGAGGCATGACTGGAGTCCCACATAAAAACAAACTCAGACTTCAGGGTGGTAGATTCCATATACAACTGTCAATAAAACCTCAAATGAAAAACTTCAACTTCTCTATCCATTACTTTCTAGTAATGGCAATGTCAACTACCACAGAGTACAGCAGAGGTTGGGAAACACGACTGATCTCTTTCAACAATGTCAGAGCTTTCCCCATCCCAGCCTAGTAAACACGTGTTCTCAATAAGGCCCCCAATGAATAAGCCCCTTTCAAAAGAGAAGCAGGACCCACATGAACACTAACCTCTTGATTAAAATGTCCACTGGCTCAGTGGACTGTGAAGGTCTCCCCCAATACACATGCTTCAGGCTGCATTCACAATCAATTAGTTACATCAAATCCCCTTTTGTTTCCCTCCAGTGACTTTTTATCACCCTGTTACTTGATTCCTAAACAACTGCCTCACCTGGCTTTCTGCCAGATTCCCCACAAGCATGGCCTTCCCAGAAGACAACAGCCAGCCATAGAGATCCTCCATAACATGGTGAACAGAGAAATGTCATCAGAATAATTCCCCTGGCCAACAAGGTATTTATAAAATATTTGCTTAATTGGGGAGGTTCATATTTCTTTTCCTGCTTATTGCCTTAAGTTTTTACAAAGCACCTTTTTTTTTTTTTAAGCATTTCAGAATGGCATGACCAGTCCAGAACCAAAATATCCCGGTTCTAATCTATTAAAATAGCATCCTGATCTTAGCATCTGCCCTTACCACTTCTGAAACACAGATTATCTTTCTACAGTGCTGGTTACTAGCTCTCCATCACTGTGACAAATAGCCTCAGTAAACAAAACACATAGATGGTAAGTTCAACTGGACTGAGTTGCAGAGGATTCAGTTCATGATGTCTTGGCCATGTTGCTTGAGGCTGTGGTGATATAGAGTATCACAGTAGACAATGGTCACCTCTCTATGGGTACCAGGAATTTTGGGAGGTCTGGGGTTCCAATCTCTTCCAAGGTTACAAATCCAGTGACCCAACATCTAATGAAGCATTAATTACTATGTTCTAGTAATACAACAGGCAACTAATGCACAAAGGTCTTTGGGGGGTCACTTTGTATGGTCCAAACCATAACAGTGGCTGATTGAAATAATTCTGCCAACCTCAAATGGAACATATATATCACCAACCCCCATCCCAGGTTCAGGGAACATTATGGAAGAAGGGGCTGAAATAGCATCAGAAACAATGGTCAAGAAGGGAGGCAAGAAAATAGTATCTTCTGAAAATGGTAGAGCCATCACATTTATAAACTCATAGAAGCTGTGCCTGCTTGCCCAAGACCTGTACAAGATCAAAATAGTCAACACTTAGCATGGATAAGGGTGGGGGAATTCACCAAACCACCCCCCCGGGGGTGGGGGAAGCTGAGAATAATTGGCAGCTCATTGTTACTGGGAAAGGGAAAGTAAGTTTTCTTCATTCACCAGGTTACCCATGGTCCAGTGCACCCTACGCTTGTGCATATACTGGCAGCAATTACGGGACTCAGTAGGTTATAAAGAAAAAGAAAAATGAGATATAAAGTTGGAATGGGATGTGGTGAGTTAAGGGAAAAATAATGGCTTGGGAGGGGTAAATATTTTCAAATATACTGCATGTTAACTTCTCAAGAAATAGACAAACAATAATACTAAATATACATTAATAACTATGAAAACTCATGGGAGAAGCGATGTGACATTCTAATCACACTTTATTCCATATTGCTATCATTTTAAGTGAGTTTTCAAGCCCTACCCACAGTTGAACTACATTCCCCAAACCAGATTAAATGATGGCTAAAGATCCAGCCTAACTTTCCACAGTGTTTTCTTCAGTTCCTGTTTCCAGTTTATCTGAATGTATTTCTCCTGGTCACATGGCACTGAGTGATCTCTGCAGCCTTCCAACCAGTGCTTTCAGGAATGACCTTCTCGGTTCACCTTCTGCTTGCTCCCTGTCTCTTTTCAAACCACAGCTAGGGCTTGCAAAACTGCCTATTTCTTTTCAAGGGTCTCTGAGCTTTGTCAGGGCAAAAATCACACAAATGTGCTGATTGATTCAGTCACGGATTTATGAGATTCCACTCCAGCTGCTCAGCAACACATTTATTTATCTCTCCCCTGTTCCTCTTTCCAATGCCTAAACATAATTATTCCAAACTTTGATCACCTACTCCAAGCACTAGGCTCCCTACTTTGTTTGGCATGCCTCCTCCTCAGCAGTCAACCCTCAGAAGAAAAACTTACAGTGTGTACCCCTAGGCCCCTCCCTTCCTTTATATCATATACACCCTTCCCGCCTTGCTGCCTACTGTTGGAAAATACTATTTTAAGGTGTGTGACTTTTGTTTATGTTTCATTTGTCTAACTCTGTGAAGCTGGGATTCTGTACCTGTCTAAAACACCTGATGGTTAATAAAGGGCTGAACAGCCAAAAGCAAGGCAGGAGCAAGGATAGGTGGGGCTGGCACACAGAAGGTATAAACAGAAGGAGAAAAGAGAAAAAGAGAGCAAGCAGAGAGAGACCAAGGGGAGAAGGGAAACAGGGGCTAGCAACCCAGCCACGCAGCTACGCAGCCACGCAGCCACGCAGCCACGCAGCCACCAGGCACTCAACCAACCAGAGAAAGAAGTAAAGTAAGGTATACAGAAATAGAGAAAGATAAATGTCCAGAGGGAAAAGGTAGTTGGGATAGATTAAGAAAAACTGGCAAGAAACAAGCCAAAGTCAGGCACTCATAGGTAAGAATAAGCCTCCGTGTGTGATTTATTTGGGAGCTGGGTGGCAGGTCCCACACAGTGCTGTGGCTAGGCTACACCTGTCATCTGAGAAAGTTTCATGACTCAAACCGGGCTCGACTGGTTCGCTGAGCCCCAACACTGTACTTTAAAGACTTTATTTAGTGCCCTCATTTTGAATCACAGTGATGTCAGGTAGGATGTCTTAGGGTACAGCAATAGGACAACACTAGGAGTTCTGCTTCAGACCATATATGAATTTTCAACTCCATCCAAGAATAGGTAGAGCAGCTAATAGACACTATTCAACTGTACACCTTTCACTCTTCCTTTTTCTTGGTTCCTTCGTCTATATGTTTCTTTCATCCTCAAGATGGTGGCAAGATGGATACAAATGGTTTTATGTGTCACATTCAGAGATAACATCAACCATAAAAAGAAATGCGACACTTCCTCTAAGAGAGATGCTTTACAGAAGCCCTACTGACTTGGATCCATGCTTATCCGTAAAGTAAGTGTTAATAAATAAAATGTGGCTGCTAGAGTTGTTTAATAGTAGACTTTCTGCACTTGAAACAACTGCAGTTAGGGGCAGATAACTCTATGTTGTGGAGAACTATGCCATGCAACATAGATATCTAGAGGCATCCATGACCTCTTTATATTACCTGCTAGTAACACTCCACTTGCACAAATGAGAGTTGTTGTTATGGACTTAGATTCAGATTAAGAAATTTAATTCCAGAGCAATAGTGTTGGGGGGGGGGGCTTTGGGGATGGGGTTTAAGTTAAGAGAGCCTGCACTCTCTGAACAGGTTACTGCCCTTATAGAAGGAGCTGCCAAAAAGGGATGTGTTCTCTCTGTCTTTTCTGCCTTAATGTACAGTGTCTGTTCCATCCTTCTGACATGAGAGGAGACAGCAAGATGTTACTCACCAGATGCCTTGGATTTCCTAGCCTCCAACAGTCTGAGAAAAAAAAAATGCCTGCTCTTATGAAGAATCTGTGTCATTCTGTTACAACATAAATGGACTTCTCTTAAGATCAGAAGTAATTAATACCAACTACTATACTGTCAGAACAAAAAGGATGTTTATTCTTCTAGATTATTATCAGTTAACATGTAAGTCTCTAAATATTTAATGAATGCCGAGATCTCTAGAGTCACTTTGATGCTTTCTTTATTGCCTGTGGCCACACATCAACAGCTCTTACCAATATTGTCTATAAAGCATCCAGTGAATTTCATCTCTCCATCACCATTGTAGCCTAAATATCTGCAATTCTCTGCATGATTCAGGGGCTATTACACTTGTGCACTTCTAGACACCATGCTGTTTGCTCCACAAAAATCTCCTCCAGTTTTAAACAGTGTGTGGAAGTGTCTCTGAGAATAGAAGATGCTACAGGAGTATCTCCAGACCTGAGCGATACAAACAAGAGATGCAACAAGATCTGAGAAATTAAGCCAACACATTATGTCCAGAAAACAAACAGGAATTTACTAGCTCATGAATACAGAGAGAGAGAGAGAGAGAGAGAGAGAGAGAGAGAGAGAGAGAGAGAGAGAGACCAGAGAAGAAACTGAATGCTAAATAAGCAGGTCAAGGTGCATAGACCATCTGGGGAGAGTCACTAGTGGATACACAACTGCTTGTAGTCTGTTGCCCTATCCTTTACTGCATAGGCTATCTATAAACTGAGGGAACAATGTGCAATTTGCAAATTGCTAATGTGTTGTTTAAAAAGAAATGGAGTCTCTTTGTCACAGAGACTCCATTTGAAAATCTTTGCTAGACAAATAATCAAACAACAGAAAGAAGTCTGCAAGATGTTTCTGTACAACCTACAGTCTGACATAAAAGACTAGCCACAGCTTTTTTATGTTTACTTGATAGGATAATTTCTGAAAACTGTGCAGCGTCTCCACGAAAGCATAATGATACATGTTTACACTTAAAAGGTTTATATTAACAAATTATATTGCTGCTATAATTAGACAAAGTTGAAAAATTAACTTGTGGGAAGATTCTACTTAATTATACCAAAAATATTCATGGTGAGATTTATATTAGAACATTAGAAATCTCTAAAACTTATGTCTTCATTATTTCCCATACTTCCTGCACTATAGTTTCCTGCTTAAAGTTTCATTTCAAGTCAGCAAGGGTACAACAAAGGATGAGTTTCAAATGAATGCCATTTATACATGCATCTGGGCCCAAGCAGCCACCCTACAGAGCATGCCCATGTTTGAGTACATTGCTACCAAGGCAGGGCCAACATAGCATGCCAAAGATATTTGGCTCAGCTTGATTCCCTTCCTGTGAAGTCCCACAAGCTCAAACTTCAACTCAAAATTGTAGTCGTAAACCTCATAGGCATTGTCTTGAAGAATAGATATTATCTTCCCCCCCCCCCCAAAGGAAAAAGAAATATATGACACATCAGCAAGCACAGATGTAGAAAATAGTTAACAGCACGTGTGTGTGCATACTGAACTTATATGTTCTTAGGTAACATCAGTAGATACCCTTTATTCTCCACCTTCCTGTGATTATCTATGCCTAGGACTTCAGCCTACCTGCTGTCTCTCTCACTTCATGCCACTCACTTCTCACCCCCTACTGCAGTGAAGAATAGAGATTATCTTATAGCAGTTTCTGAGGCTTGACTTCCAAAATAACTAAAATATACTGCTTCTCACAGCATGAATAAAGCCCTAGTATGTGATCATTTGCCTTATCTTAACAGTGTGAAAAGTACCTGAGCCACAAGGCAAACCCTACATACCGTCTGGTCTACCATAGGGAACCTTAACCACATTAGCCTATTATTGGCCATGGTACAAGGGAGTCAGTATTCTAAAATGTTCTGGGACTTCTTTGTTTAAGAACACATAAGTCAGCCCCTTTAATATTACAGATATATTTAGTGCCTCAACCACATTGCTAAATCTTGTATCCAACATGAGTTTTGTACACGGGTACTATTGTACTGCCTGCCCTGTGCTCTCCACCCTCTGGGTTTCTATTTAGCCTTGTTTGCCAGCAACAGCCCAGGAATAGCTCTCAGCAATAATGGTAAAACCTGCTACAAGCACTAAGAAAGAGGAAACAGGAGGTCAGAGGGCCTGGCCAGAGTGTGGCAGGGCTGTGAATCACGTGCTGCAGAGCACAAACATCACCTTTAGGAGAGGTTCTTTACTTAACTATGCCTTTTATTGTGGTTCCTGCCAATCAACCAGAGCAGAATGATTGTCCCTCCCACCTATGATTTCTCCACAGTGAGTTCTGGTGGAAAAATATATATAGTATAAATTCTGAGGATGGATAAGGCATGTCTCCATGCTGTCATCACACACAGGCCGTCTGCCAGGCAAAACAGACTTGTTCATTCTCTCTCTCTCTCTCTCTCTCTCTCTCTCTCTCTCTCTCTCTCTCTCTCTCTCTCTCTCTGTGTGTGTGTGTGTGTGTGTGTGTGTGTGTGTGTGTGTCCCTCCCTCCCTCCCTCTTTCCTTCCCTCTCTTCCTCCCTCTCCCTCCCTTTTTCTTTCTCTATCTCTTTCAGTAAATGAAATAAACCCTTTCTTTAAACATTACTGTAGTCCACTGAGTTTTCTCTATATTGTGCGCTGCTTTCTTTACTATTTCATCAAATTTTACACTTAAAACTAAGTAACTCATTTTGGTTGACAGCAGCAATAGCTCTCTTTTTACCACTTTTTCTGTGTTCTTCCCACACCCACCTCCACATTCTCCACATTGCCCTCCAGGGTCCTTCTCCACAGTACTCTAGATCAATTACTCATTTTGATGCCTGGTAGAAACAAATTTATAGTTTTTCTCTTAAATTATCCTTGATACTAGGACAATGACTCATTTTGATGCCTGGTTGAAACAAATTTGTAAGGTTTTCTCTTAAATTATCGTTGATATAAAAATCTGCTAGAACTTCTCTGCTGTAGAACAATGAAAAAAATGGCTCCAACCATCAATATTCATGTTCTTTGGAAGGTGGGGGCTTTTCAAGAAATGGCTGGCATGTGGATCAGCAAACAACAAGGAAAACTACTCAAATGTAGGTGTTGCTGTCCCATAGGCTGGGGTCCCAGACAGAACAGTTATGAAGAGGGACCTTCTACATTCACATTACACTACTTTTTGTTTGTTTTTATTTTTCCTGATCCTTTTTCCCACAGAGATCAGACTCCAGATTCTTTAGTCCCTAAAGCAGATCTGTACCAAGAGCTACTACCATGGGGTTTTCATACTTCAAACTTGGGCTGAGGCTACACTGTTGATCCCTCTTGTTCTTGATTCTTGAGCTAGATACAAGTTTCCCCAGCACTCCAACCTGCAGATGTATGCATCCACCCTGTAATCATATATGCCAATCCAGTAAAGTCCCTCTTTCTATTATGTATACATTCTGTTGGCTCTGTTCCTCTGAAAAACTGATATAATATCAAGAGTAGAAAATTCCCAATAATCAGGTATTTAAGGTAACATTAATACAACAACCACATAATCTAGAAATAAGTCTTTGCTATCACTTTAAGATCATAGCCTACTGTATGTCAAACACTTTGCAATTATCTTCTTTTCATTTGTGTATGGGTGTGTGTACATTTGTGTGTGAGTGTGCTCACCCATAATTGCATTTGTATATGACATTGTCAATAATGGGATATATTCCTCAATCACTTCTCCATCTCCATTTTTTTTTCAGGGGAGAGTTCTCTCACTGAACCTTGATCTTTCCCATTTGTGGTTCTGACCACCAGTGAACCCTCAAGATCTACCAATCTCCACTCTCCAAGACTCACTCCAATGTGACTCCAGCTCTTATGTGGCTTCTGGGATCTGAACTCAGGTTCTCAGATTTCCACAGGAAGCATTTTACCCCTTCACCATCTCCCAAGCTCATCTCGTGTTTTGTGTGTTCAAGGCCCAAAAGTGCATGGCAGAGGTAACACTCAAATTCATTTCTTTCTGATGATAAAGCTTGCGGTGGTTTTGTTTGGGGGGGTTATTTTGTTTTTCCCCATTAAAATCTGTAAGCTCACCTCACAGTCCCTGGAGCACATGTGACTTCCTTCCCTTCATTTCCTAACACTTTCAGTTCAATGTTTGGCAGTGACTTGCCCAACAAACTCCTTAAGTGTTCCCTTATTTTATTTACTCACTCAAGTAGCAGATGTGGCTTAAGAATGCAACACTTGATCCCACCACTCTCTTGAACACTAATAGTTCAAGGCCTACCTTCTAGCTTTTTTTCTTTTCTTTCTTTTTTTTTTTTTTTTTTTTTTTTTCCATCTCAAAGATCACAATACTGGGTTAAGCTACTTCCACTCCTCTACACATGTGTCTTCCTGGAGAACAAATAAGCTATCTCCCCTAGACTTGCGTATGTGTATTCCAGACTATATTCTAACCAACAGCTGAAGTAGACAGAGAAGGACAAGGAACATGGGAAACAAAACTTGAAAACATTAAGAATTTAGGTCTAAGAATCCAACTTCCACCAGCTATGAGATTCCCCCCCCCTCGCCCCACCATCCCTGAGTCATACCAATTGTAAGCTTTCTGAACAAAGTCTGTTCTTCCTTTCTACTTTGATATGATGGGTATTCCGTAAATGAATATTGAAAAAACAATAACTCAAAAAAAGTGGAAATAGTAACTCCTCCCTCTGGCTTAATGTTGCATTCAAAGGAATTATCCTTTATGGCATTTGACTTGAACTGTATGTTTTTTCCTTGCTAAGGGCTATTAACATGAATATTGCACCATCGAGGGGATTTTTGTTTTTCTTCTGATAGCCATCTTTCAGCAAGTCTGGCTACAAGTTAATGAGATCAGCAGTTCAAGAGCCAACTATTGTGTGGCTTGCTGCCTGTACTTGCTAGACTCTACTTTCCCCATAGTTCGCCTCTACTTCTATCACTGACTTTATCTTGTAATGAAAATTAATGCACTGATTTAAATGAATGATAGGAAATATGATCTATTATGCCTGCTGGCACGTAGTGTGTTTCACCTCATTACCACATTCTTAAAGAATAATTAGCATCTCCAGGGATGAATTGGATATGACATAGCCAACATCTGCAAAGACCTTTACTCATAGGCACAACACAATGGCTCTATCTTTCCCACATACTCAGCCTCTGCTAAAAATTTACCAGTTCAGAAAACTGGGGTGATTTTCTGAGGGACACAGGTTGTGTGACCATTGTGTCTCATGAACATTTCCAAAATTGTTTCTACTGTCTAAACTTTGCATTTTTCCCAAAGTTATTTATACCCTTCAAACACTTAATTAGAGTTCATAAATAATATGGAAAACTGACAACTCTTAACTAAATTTTCACCTTCAAAATCCAAGCATTCACAATATAAAGATCAAGAGCAAAAGGCCTTTGCTCAGTTTATCTACATCTGTATTTCAAGTGGATATGGAAACTGAAAGACAATTATTAATTTTTGCCGAATGCACTTGAAATTAACTACACATTTAGAATGTGTAGTTAATTAATTCTAATTCTAAGTTGGTAATATTATTAATATTAATAGAGGATCTCCCTATACTCCAGGTCATCCTTGAAATTATAATCCCTTCATTCAGATCCCTGCCTCCCGAGTAGCTGAAACTACAGGTGTAGGTCCAACAAATTTAAATTTAAAGTTAACTTCACAAATTATACCTCACAAAATTTCATTCAAAATGTTGATGGTTGAACATTACAACCTATGAGTTGGTAATAGGGCTCCCAGAAGCTACAAGTTTTTATGTGAAAATCTAATGCCAGGTATTGGATACTTTCCTGTGAGCTATTTGCTAAAATGCTCCCGGGGCCCTCAAAACAATAAATGTCATTGCCATTGCTCTATCACAACAATAGAATAAAATCCTGAAACACATGGTTTTGGATACAGAAATCATACTGCAACATACTTAAATGCTTCTTCCCTGATTGCTACTAAAAGGTGCTAAATAAGTTGATGAAAATGTCATCAAAGGGACTTCCCAATTACAGACCCCTCATACTACAATACCAAGATATACTCACTGTTGCAATAGTGTCAAGACTGTTCAGGGGTAACCACTCACTTTCCAATTGGGTGAGAGGCCTGCTTTAGAGAAGAGTACATGCCTGATGCTGTAAATTTAGTCAAAAACTTATAGCTGAGAAAGTCAAAAGTCCTAGTGGAGAAGGTACTACTGATGTGTTGTTAAATGTTTATCTCCTGGGTTGTTCTCTCCTGGGTTGGAGAAGTGTCTATTTGCAGAGGGTAATGGTTAATACAGAAAGTGACACAAATGGATAAACTGCTGAATGTAAATGATTGATGAAGTTCAGCTCTAATGTGACAGCCATGTCATCCTCCAAGACTCAGGAAACAGCACCCTAGAGAGGGTAGAGAAAACAGAGTGGAGTGCTAAGTGCTGTCCTCAGGCTATAGTGTGACTGACATATCATCAACCTACATCAGCTGTATCAACCTACACACACACACACACACGCACACACATGCACGCACACAAATATACACGCACATGCATGCACACACACACACACACAAACACACAACATGAATGTAGAAGGTTGAATAGTTAGGAAAGGGGGCATCAGCAGGAGTAGGAGGAGAAGAGAAGATAATGGGGTAAGGTAACTATGAACACAATATATTCTAAATGTGCATGAAACTGCCCAAAAATTTTAAATGCAAAAAGAAAAAAGAAAAAAACTGAAGAAAATGCTTATGATCCAAGTCTTCAAGAGGCTAAGTCAGGAGAATTGAGAGTTCAAGGACAGGCTGGGTTACACAATGAAACCCTGCTAGAAAATAAAAAAGGGAAGGGGGAGGAAAAATCTAACCAGTATTGTTCCATCATTACTCTTAGTTAAGCTTCTTTGATGTAGTGCATCTATAGATGCCATTTAATCTCCTATCACCAGGATTTTGATTTTCTGTCTCCTAAAAACATTTTAAGCTTGTTTTACTAAAGAGAAGATTTTTGTTTCATGATCAGTGTGAAAATTATGAAACCTTGACTTCTGTGAACTTCTTCTAGTAGTCAAAAATTCCTTGGTGCGTGATGAAATTAGACTCTGAATATCCCATTTTATGTACAGAACTCTGTGTACAAATTACTAGAGGCCTAGAACTAGCATTTGCCTCTGCCAAACACACATGATTTTTGTGTCATCTTCTATTCAGCACTAGAATGATTTTTTTTGTTTTGTTTTGTTTTTGAGACAGATCTCATGTAGTATTTGCTGACCTCGAACAAACTGTAGCCAAGATGAGTTTTGATCCACCTGTCTCCACCTCCTAAATGCTTCGATTACTGGTGTGTGCCTCTATACCCAGCTTACTAAAGTGGTTTCTCCCTCAGTCCCCTGAGGATGGGAAGCAAGAAGAGTCACCTGCACTTCTGTCTCACCCTCAGACAGTAGCCATCAGGACCCCAGTTTTATTCAAAGA
Source organism: Phodopus roborovskii (assembly GCF_943737965.1). Taxonomy (NCBI): domain Eukaryota; kingdom Metazoa; phylum Chordata; class Mammalia; order Rodentia; family Cricetidae; genus Phodopus; species Phodopus roborovskii. The sequence goes on from NW_026126433.1 coordinate 23,124,260, forward strand.
TAACATCTCCTCTTAGACTCTGGGTAGGCCCTTGGCCAAGGGAACCAGGTTCTGCAACCTAGATGAATATCTGACAAAGGTGGCTTCAATATGTTCCTCCAACCTTTCTGATTTCTTATTTTACTCTGAGATTTTAGCCAAATGGTTTCTGATTACCACTGGGATATTTCTTTATGCTGCTTTTGATATATCTATATATCCTCAATTCATATTCTTTAGCCATTTTCAGTAGTAAGACTTGCCTAAGAATGCTAGCCTCTTTTATTTCCAAAACTAGAACTTGCCTTGGTTTAATAAGCCTCTATAACAAAGATATGGCAGGTGTTTTGTGCTTGTCTACATTGCACATAACAAGCATAGCACAAACCATTCATGTAGCTGGAGGAAGAATGTAGGCAAAGAAAATGCCAAGAGCAGGTGAAAAATCCAAGCCACAAAAAGAACAGGCACTTTTTATCAGTAGCCACAGAGTAACAGGAAGGGCAGGAAATGGAAGAGGCTGCAGCATTCATGACTGGGACTACAGAATCAATTATTTGGAGAACTATTAAATGCAGGTTGCAGAGCACCCTCCCCCCAGACATAAGCAGAGCCTGATAAATTTTGCCATCTACTCATTTCCTGCCTCAGCTTCCTTGTCTTGGTGGCTCAAATTCCCTTCTCATTCACTGGGAAAGTGGTAGTACTTTCAAGGTGTGCATGTTGATGTATTAGTTACCTTGCTCACTGGTGACACAAAATATCTGACTAAGCAACTTAAGAAAGGGTTTATTTGGCTCACAGTTCCAAGGTGCAGTCCATCATGGTAGGGAAATTATGATGGCAACATTAGGAGCCCAGCTTATCATATTTTGTCCAAAGTTGGGAAGTGAATAACTGCTAATGTTGTTTCATTCCTCTTTTTTATTTTCAGGATCATCATCCATGGAATGACGCTTACTCTATTTAGGATGAGTCTTCCTACCTCAGTGAATCCAACACAGAAACTTCCTCATAGATATGTCCAGTGGTAAGATTCCTGGGTGATTCTGGATCTGCCAAGTTGGCAATCAGTATTAACCATCATAGCTGACATGAAATGAAATAGAAGTTGTGGAATTCTTCAAATAGTGTCTACTATTTAAAAGAACTTGGTGATATCTAATTACTATTATTATTATTATTATCATCATCATCATCATCATCATCATCATCCATTTCCCTCTCTTTCCCCCTCCTGCTCTTCCTCCATCTCATATGCTTAAGATACTCCAGTATAGTATACATTGGCCAATCTCTCCAGTTTATCATGATTATCTCTTTCCAATCTTTTGAGTTGATTGATGACTATGATGCCCTAATTATGTCCATATTTCCTAGTATAAATTGCCAAAAGACAACCTGAGCAGCCCAGTTTGTCTTCTGGTATAAGGCCAAGTCACAGATTAGCAAGCAGCCCATGAGGTTGCCTTCCTTGGCCTTAGGTATTTGCTCTGTCCAATCAGCAATGCTCATGTTCTTTATGGTGAGTGAGAGTGATAAAGAGGTTGCAGAATGTTGTCTTCCAAAATGCCTATGAATAGTGAAGATTCACTTCAAAGTTTCTAAGCATGAGGTAGACTGACACATCCATAAAGTATGACTGTAAGCTTGAAAAAATATTGCCCATCTGTTCCCATTAGAACTAAATGTCATAATCAAATTCCCTTATATTAAATTATTTACAATTTATGCCAACTTTAATCAGACATAATTAAGTCCTCATTCATGTGTTTCACACATGGTCAGATCATTGGAGGCTGTCAGCGGTAAATACTCCAGCACTTTTGTGAGTGGTAGAAGACCAGTGTGGGGAACTCATCATATCACAGGGTGAAATTCAATTAAATACTTTCATGTTAGCATTAGACCCATCAGTCAGGAAGCAGAAAAGAGGGAATGATTTATATACACTTCTCAGCAGTGTGGTGCTCAGAGGAAAGTCTGTGTTATAAACATGAAGAGCACAGTAATATTAATATAGATCCAATTGGTGGACAATCATTTCCAAAGACGGCCTTGGATGATAATTCTATAACAACATGTGGCTTTTAAAACATCATCTTAAAATATTAGCCACTAGAATTCTAACTTCTTCCATAAATATTGGTTATGGACCCATCAACTATGAGTATAATGAAATCTCTACTGAGCCTTTTTTGTACCATTGAAATATATAACCCACAGGTGCAATATTTCCCCTTACCTTCAACTTCATTGTACAAAGAAGTAGACAATTATGTAAGTTTCCCTTCTTAAAATGGCCATTAGCACACTGCTTGAGTATATGCTTTCCTTTCCTGTATTTATCTTATTAGCCTCCATCTGTTGATTCAAGAAGACAGTTCAGTGAGTTATAAACTATTTTAAAATGAAGACATTTACTCTCCACCAAGGACACTTGGCTCCTTCCATTGTGGATATGGACCTAGTTCAGGATCAACATGCAGTTTCATTGGTCTAAGGGCATATTCCTTCTTTTTCTGACCTGAGTAAATGACTTCCACAATCCACTATATATAGGTATTCTTCATATTGTATGTTGTCATGTTGTGCAAACTAAACATGTTTTAAATATTATAGCACATAAAACAGAGCCCAAGTCATTATGTAACAGAGAAAAATAACATATGAATATTTTTGGTAACTTATACAATTTCTTGACCTTATCATCTTCAACTACAAAATGGGTATTCAATGGTATTACCCATCTTGTAACAAAATTATGAGACTCAAATAGGATGATGAACATGAGTCCTTGACCAGGGCTTTGATTTTGAGATGAAGGCTTTGTTCCTTTTTCTATAATACATAATAGGTTCTTATCATAATAGATCTTATCACAATATGGTGCCACTCTGTTTATGCTAGGCATTTTAAGAAGAGATGCTGTGACATCTCTAGAATAATAAAGCCATCCTTCGGCCAGAGAAGGAGCACCAGTAAAGGCTGCTATTTTAGAGAAAAATGGTTCCTTATGTTTCTCCCTTTTGCTTGATTATTTTGATCCTCCCTATCTTTTCTGCCACCAAAGCCTCAAATTTGGAGTCAGACTGTTTCTCTGTACTTTCAGAAACTCTTGATCACCAACTTTACCTGTGGAATCCTGACATCTAAATTCACTTTTGTGCTCAGGAGCCTGACTCAAACGTCTGCTTCAACATCATCAAAGGCCTCTGAGATCCCTCATACTTTGTTGCAGAAGGCAAGCATGACTGATATATTAGCATCCTCTGATTTGGGGGCCTAAGTACACTTCAAATCAGTGCTGAGTTTTCCCGGAAATTCCACCCACAACATAGATCTCTCTTCTTCCACCATCAGTAACTGTTTATTAACCTCTGAACTCTAGCAGTGTAACTGAAAGGACAAGAAGTTAGTCAAAGAAGGTGCTTCTATGATTTGAAGAAGACAAGAAGGGATTAGACAAGAACATTTTTTTTTAAAAAATGTTTTACAAACTGCAAACAATTGTGAAGTATCTTTAGTGCTGAAATGCCTGGGATCATCCTTTGATGTTAACCAACACTATAATCTCTTCCACACTAAAAGCCTTCAATTTAAAGTGATACATCTGTTACCACAGCCAGTATTAAATGAATCCACTGATGACATAGCTTATGCTTATGGTCAGTATTGTTCAAGTCAATCTAGCCCAGTGGTTCTTGACCTTCCTAATGTTGGGCCCCTTTAATACAGTTCCTCATGTTTTGGTGATCCCCAACCATAAAGTTGTTTTTGTTACTACTTTATATCTGTAATTTTCTGCTGTTATGAATTATAATGTAAATATACTATAATCAGGGTGTTCTTCAGCAACCTCTGTGAAAGGGTCATCAACCCACAGGTTGAGAGCCACTGATCTAGCCTGTCTAAATACCCACTTTACCTGGCTTTCATCATTCAGGACACAGCTTCCTTCTCTGATTAGCCTGGCGAAACTTCCATATTTCCCCATATTTCTGGTTTATCAGAAACTACAACTATCAGACCTACATTTTGGGGGTTAGCCAAAAATAACACAAACACCAATTTCATCCACTTCACTTATATCCATACCCAAGAAAAGTGTGCAGCCTTATTCAAGCTATTAGTGTAAGTGGGTATGCATCAGTCACACACTGGCAACTATGAAAGTCCTACATAACTTCTGAAAATCCTGTTTTTTGTTTTTTGTTTTTGTTTTTTTGATGAAGCTTTAGCTTTATTGATACAAATGGTTACAGTTCATAACTCTCCCAACCTGTCCCCAAAGTTCAGGGAGCTCTAGCTTAAAATTATACAAGTAGCCCCCTTTGAAAACTAGTAATAATGTCGGTTATTCCTTCCCAGCAGAACTACAATGTACAGTATAAGAACTTCCCTAGAAACAAAGGAAATCATTGTTCTGAAATATTCCTCTCCTTTTTGTCTGCCAGTGTGCAAATTACAGAAACTACAAGAAAATTATTCTTGTCACTTACCAGCAGTAAAGCTGGAGTGGCTGCTGCAGCTGTGTTTAGATGCAGCGACAGGCCAGGAAACTACTGCTGTACACTGTCAATTTTAAAAATGGATAGCAATTTCAGACATGAATTCTTATTTAAAATTATTCTTTTTCTCATACCAAGGCATGTAAATTTCCTGAAATCAATTATATCACATGATTAGTAGTAACAAAGTTAGAAACACTCATTTTAAAATTACCACCAGAAGCCACAGATGAATTAATCCCAGATTCTGCGTTCTTTAATGTCTCCATCTTCTATATCGCCAAAATGTATTAACTGTCTATAGATGAAGCAGTTGACATTTAATCGTGTTTTTATTCCTTCTTACAACATTTATTATATATAATATACTTATTATATATAACATTTACTTCCTGAGCCTTGACATGGCTTGCTAGACTATGTTCACTTACTATGTTTTTCATTTCATTATTTCATTCATTTACCAATTTTTTGTTTATTATACTAACTTAACCCTTTGTTGGAGAAGTAAATGAGCAGTAAGTGAAATAGCACTGAGGAATGAGGAACTGCTCAGGACACCTTGTCAAACCACACGAAGTCTGCAGGGGAAAGGATCTAATGACAGACACACAAAGCAAATGAAGAATGTGATCAGGAAAGGTAGCTGGGTACACAGATCTTACTGGCTAGCAATAAGATTCCAAATCTAAGCATCTTTAGCACACCTCTTTTGGGTCCCAGCAGAAACTATACATCAGTGAGTCAACCATTCCTATTTGAATGCCTGATTGCCCTCTAAGCATTTTCCTTGCACCTCTGATTCATGAACATGCTAGCTCTGTCTCACCCAATCCCTAACAGCCACCCAGGCATGCTTTTTGTGTTCCTTCACCTAGATCTTCTGCAACATTCCTGCTTAGGAAACTTCTTCTTGGCTACTTGTACTAGATCCAAACCCACTTTCTACTGAAGACTGAAGATAATAATAGGCAGTAAGGGACGTGGAGGAGCATGATTACAAGCACAGATTTTACTAATTAAAACTGGTTTCAAATATTAGACCTACATTACTAGTTGTGAAATATTTCCTGGGAAATAAAAGTTCACTTTTGTAGGCCTCCATTTTTTACAAAGATAATAATAGTAATACTTACTCTAGAGAGTAATTATGAGCTTCAAATGTAGTGCCTAAGAGGCATGCCTGATACAACCATTAATCTATAACCATAAGCCACTGGACCTAGATTCCCCATAGACAATATTACTATTAGTGTTAAATAAATACCAGTAATGCTACTGCTATCTTCTTAGCAGATTATGAACTCTGTATGGGATAGAACCATCTGTATCATTAATTGCTGCATTCTGTATGCCAAGTAAAATTTAAGGCATACAAAAGATAATAAATAATAAATATATATGTGCACAGAGGAATAAGTGAAATATTGTCAATGGATCTATTCCTCCATTTGAAGAATGGGTGTTAAGTCTTTAAAAACCCACCCCCTGATGTCAGACATGTCCTCCATTCACACTCTCAATAGGGGTATCCATTGCTCTAGGTTATTCCCCAACCTTTCTCTCCCACTGAGTTCCATTGTGCACTGCCCTCAAAGAGTTTTTACTTGAATGAACTGTTATAATACCTTCTTTATAACTTGATATTGACTTTCGGACTAAATCACATGATTCTTATACTTACTGAATGTCTGGACTTGTTTTTAGGACTGCTTGTACAACTGTGTACTTAAGCAGGACATAATAAATATTCTTCTCTGGCTTACCACATGAAAAGACCATAAAAGAGGGAGCCATTATAGGTTTGAAGAGAAAACTGAACCTAAAGAAATGTCCAGAGACCTACAAGACTGACCCCAACTAATAATTTGAGCAACAGTGGAAAGACTATCATGAATGCCCTTCCCTGATAATGAAATCAATGACTAACTTATCCATCATCATGGAGCCCTCATCTAGTACCTGATGGAAACAGAAGCAAACACCCACAACTAAACACTGACCCAAACTGGAATCCAGATGCAGAGAGTGGGGACAAGACCAGGTTGCAAAAACACATAGAGACAGCTGACCTGAACAAGGAGGAGCTAATGGGCCCCCAGACTGTTAGCTAGGAATCCAGCATGGGACTGACTCAGAACCCCTGAACATGGGTCTCAGCTAGAAGGCCTGAGCAGTCTAAGGGACCTCAGACAGTGGAACCAGGATGTATTCTTGGTGCACAAAAGGACTTTGTGGGCACATCCCCCATGGAGGGATACTGCCTTAACCTAGAGACAGGAGAGAAGTCCTAGTCCCTACTCCAAATGACTTGACAGATTTAGATGACCCCTCCTGGAGGGCATCACCCTACATGTGGAGTTGGTGGGGGGGGCATGACGGAAGGGTGGTCAGGGTGCACGTGAGGGTAGGAAACAGGGAAAGAGGGAGGGAGGGAGAAGGAACTGGGATCAATATGTAAAGTAAAAATAATAAAATAAATTAATATAAAAATTTTTTAAAAAAAGAAAAATGTTTCTGAAAATGTAGTCTACATCCTATCCTCACCTGTAAGTATAGCAATCAGCAATATAGCATTCAAAAATATCTCTGCCTATAAATGAGGTAGCTCTAAAGAAAAACTATGTCATAGGGCTGGAGAGGTATCTGAGTGCTTAATCATCCACACAGTCCCTCACAGCCACTTATTAATCCAGTTACATGGATTGAATGCCCTCTTCTGACTTTTGCTTCTACTGCACGTATGTGGTGCTCATATATACACCCAGACACACTCATAAAATAAAACAATTTAAAATAAAACATATGTTCTGAAGATCTGATCTAATTTTATTAGTTTTGAATTTTGTCTTTAATAAGACTATAACAACTAATATCAGTAATAACTTCATTAAGTATATTAAAAATCATTTTGGCCCCTGATCCTGCTGCTCCTGTGTCCTGTCCCCATCGAGAGCACCCTTGGAGCTCTGATACACCCCCACCCATCCCCACCGCAAGCCTGCCCCCCTACCCTGTGCCCTACCCTGCCCACTGTCCTGCCACTCTGGTTGAGCCCTGGGACAGAGGGTGGAGCCAACAGTCTACTCTACTTCGTAGACTCCTCAGAGCAACTCTGAACAAAGGAGACCTGCCTATCCACTCGGGAACACCCGTAATTTCCACGTGCTTGGTCTCTGACCCCACCTCCAGTCCTCTGCTGAAGTCCTGGGCCCCTCCCAGAGATCTTCCTATCTCTGCAGGTCCACTCTGAGTTCCTGCCGGCAAGATCCTTGAGCCCCAAATCAGGGCCTCTGCTAAAGAAAGAGGCATCAGCTGGAGAGTCCCAGTTTCCAGTGAGATCTGACTATCCTGCAAAACCTTCCCAAGTTTCAGCTCAGCCTTCGTCCTCTTCTGCCAGCCATTGGCTAGAGCCATTGGCTAGTGGCTGGACCAAAGAAAAAAGACCCCTCGAGACATATAATAATCAAAACACCTAGCATACAGAATAAAGAAAGAATATTAAGAGCAGTGGAGGAAAAAGGACAGGTAACATATAAAGGCACACCCATCAAAATTATACCTGACTTCTCCATGGAAACCCTCAAGGCCAGAAGGTCCTGGATAGATGTTCTAAAAGTATTAAGAGAACACGGATGCCAGCCTAGGCTACTATATCCAGCAAAACTCTCAATCAATATAGATGGAGAGAACGAGATATTTAATGACAAAACCAGATTTTCCCAATATGTATCTACAAATCCAGCCCTACAGAAATTATTGGAAGGAAAACTCCAACCCAAGGAAGGTAACTATGCCCACAAAAATGTAGGCAACAGGTAATCCAAATACACCAGAAACCAAGGGTAAAGCAGAACTAATATATTCACAATACCACTGCCAACAACAAACATAAATCAAACAAGCATCAACAATCAATGGTCCTTACTCACCCTCAACATTAATGGTCTTAACTCACCTATAAAAAGACACAGGCTAACAGAATGGATACAAAGACAGAATCCATCCTTCTGCTGCATACAAGAAATACATCTAAGCTTCAAAGATAGACATTACCTCAGGGTAAAGGATTGGGAAAAGATTTTCCAATCAAATGGAAATAAGAAGCAAGCAGGCGTAGCTATCCTAATATTTAACAAGTTAGACTTCAAACGAAAATTAATCAAAAGAGATGAAGATGGTCAATAAATATTCATCACAGGAGAAATCCATCAACACAAAGTCTCAGTTCTGAACATCTATGCCCCTAATACAAAGTCACCCACATTCATAAAAGAAACACTACTAAAACTCAAAGCTCATATAAAACCTCACACACTTATAGTGGGAGACTTCAATACACCTCTGTCAACACTAGACAGGACCACAAATCAGAAACTCAACAAAGAAACAAAAGAATTAACAGAAGTTATGTCTCAACTGGGGTTAACAGACATCTATAGAACATTCCATCCAAAGACAAAAGAATATACCTTCTTCTCTGCTCCACATGGAACCTTCTCTAAAATTGACCACATACTAGGTGACATAACAAACCTCAACAGATACAAGAGAATAGGAATAGTCCCCTGTATCTTATTGGACCACCATGCTTTAAAATTGGAATTCAACAACAACACAAATAGCAGAAAACCTGCAAACTCATGGAAACTGAACAATGGGCAATAGCACCACTCCTGGGTCAAAGAAGAAATAAAGAAAGAAATTAAAGACTTTCTAATATTCAATGAGAATGAGGATACAACATACCCGAACTTATGGGACACCTTGAAAGCAGTGATACGAGGGAAGTTCATTGCACTAAGTGCCCATATGAAGAAAACAGAGGATAGTCACATAAGAGAATTATAGTCCAACTGAAAACCTTAGAACAGAGAGAAGCGAATTCACCCCGCAGGAGTAGACGCCAGGAAATAATCAACTTGAGGGCTGAAATCAACAAAATAGAAACCAGGAAAACAATACAAAAAATCAATGCAACAAAGAGTTGGTTTTTTGAGAAAATCAACAAGATAGACAAACCTTTATCCAAATTAACAAAAAGGCAGAGAGAGAACATGCAAATTAACAAAATCAGAAACGAAATGGGGAACATAACAACAGACACAGAGGAAATCCAGACAATTTTCAGATCATACTTTGAAAATCTGTATTCCACAAAAATTGAAAATTCAAAGGAAATGGACAAGTTTCTGGATAACTATCACTTATCAAAATTAAATCAAGAACAGACAAACAACATAAATAGACCTATAACCTGCAATGAAATAGAAGTAGTCATCGAAAGCCTTCCAACCAAAAAAAGTCCAGGGCCAGATGGATTCAGAGCAGAATTCTGCCAGACATTCAAGGAAGAACTAATACGAATACTCCTCAAACTGTTCCACAAGATAGAAACAGAAGGTTCATTGCCAAACTCTTTTTATGAGGCCACAATAACTTTGGTACCCAAACCTCACAAAGACACAACTAAGAAAGAAAACTACAGACCAATATCCCTGATGAACATCGATGCAAAAATACTCAATAAAATACTGGCAAACCAAATTCAAGAATACATCAGAGAAATCATCCACCATGACCAAGTATGCTTCATACCGGGAATGCAGGGATGGTTTAACATACGAAAATCTATCAACGTGATCCACCATATAAACAAACAGAAAAAGAAAAACCATATGATTATCTCCCTAGATGTGGAAAAAGCCTTTGACAAAATTCAACACCCTTTCATGATAAAGGTATTGGAGAGGTCAGGGATAACAGGAATATACCTAAACATAATAAGAGCAATACACAGCAAACCAACTGCCAACATCAAACTGAATGGAGAGAAACTTAAGCCAATTCCTCTAAAATCAGGAACAAGACAAGGCTGTCCTCTCTCTCCATATCTCTTCAATATCGTACTAGAAGTTCTAGATAATGCTATAAGACAACAAAAGGAGATCAAGGGGATCGAAATTGGAAAAGAAGAAGTCAAACTGTCTCTATTTGCAGATGATATGATAGTTTACATAAGCGACCGAATAAACTCTACCAGGGAACTCCTACAGCTGATAAACACCTTCAGCAAACTAGCAGGATACAAGATAAACTCAAAAAAAATCAGTAGCCCTTCTTTTTTCAGACGACAAAGAGACAGAGAAAGAAATCAGAGAAACATCACCCTTTACAATAGCCACAAGCAACATAAAGTATCTTGGTGTAACGCTTACCAAACAAGTAAAAGACCTATATAATAAGAACTTTGTGACTCTAAAGAAAGAAATTAAAGAAGATACCAGAAAATGGAAAGATCTCCCATGCTCTTGGTTAGGTAGGATAAACATAGTAAGAATGGCAATCTTACCAAAAGCAATCTACAGATTCAATGCAATCCCCATTAAAATCCCACCACAATTCTTCACCGACCTTGAAAGGATAATAATCAACTATATATGGAAAAACAAGAGACCCAGGATAGCCAAAACAACCCTATACAATAAAAGAACTTCAGGAGGCATCATCATTCCTGACTTTAAGCTCTACTACAGCCTGGTTCTGAAAACAGCCTGGTATTGGCATAAAAATTGACAGGTAGACCAATGGAATCGAATTTAAAATCCTGATATTAACCCATACACCTACGAACACCTGATTTTCAACAAAACAGCTAAAATTATACAATGGGGTGAAGACAGCACCTTCAACAAATGGTGCTGGCACAATTAGATGAGAGTGTGTAGAAGACTGCAGATAGACGCATGTCTGTCACCATGCACAAAACTCAAGTCCAAATTGATCAAAGACCTCAACATCAATCCAGCCACATTGAACCTCTTAGAAGAGAAAGTAGGAGGTACCCTTGAACAAATTGGTATAGGAGACCGCTTCCTGAACATGACTCCAGGGGCACAGACACTGAGAGAAACAATTAATAAATGGGACCTCTTCAAACTTAGAAGCTTCTGTAAGGCAAAGGACACAATCGACAGACCAAACAGCAGCCCACAGACTGGGAAAACATTTTCACCAATCCTATATCCGACAAAGGGCTGATCTCCAAAATATACAAAGAACTCAAGAAACTAGTCAACAAAACACCAAATAACCCTATTATAAAATGGGGTACAGAACTGAAGAAAGAATTCTCAATGGAGGAAATCAAAAAGGCTGAAAGACACTTAAGAAAATGCTCCACATCCTTAGCTATCAGGGAAATGCAAATCAAAACAACTTTGAGATAACATCTTACTTCTGCCAGAATGGCTAAAATTAGAAACACCAATGATGACTCATGTTGGAGAGGATGTGGAGAAAGGTGAACACTCCTCCACTGCTGGTGGAAGTGCAAACTCATACAACCATTTTGGAGATCACTGTGGCGGTTCCTCAGAAAAATGGGAATTAGTTTACCACAGGAACCTGCAATCACCCTCTTAGGCATATACCCAAAGGATCCACATCCATGCGACAAAGACATCTGTTCAACTATATTCATAGCAGCACTATTTGTAATAGCAAGAACCTGGAAGCAACCTAGATGCCCCGCAATTGAAGAATGGTTAATGAAGATGTGGCACATCTACACAATGGAATACTACTCTGCAGAAAAAAATAATGGTATCTTGAAATTCGTAGGCAAGTGGATGGCACTTGAAGAAACCATCCTGAATGAGGTAACCCAGTCACAAAAAGAGGAACACAGTATGTACTCACTCATATATATGGATTTTAGACCAAGATCAAAGGATCATCAGCCTATAATTCACACCAGCAGAGGAACTAGGATACAAGGTGTATTCTAAGAGACTCATATAAAGTCCCTCACTGAAGAGGGAATGGATAAGTCCCCCAGACCTCAGGGGAATTGGGGGGGCGGCAGCAAATGGAGAGAGAAGTAGGAGAAAACAAGGGGGAGGAAAGGAAAACATGTGCGACCAGGAAGATTGAGCCTGGTTAGGAATAGAAGACAGGAGAGAGAGAGAAAGAGAGAGAGAGAGAGAACATAAAAGAGGGAGCCAATATTGGTTTGAAGATAAAATTGAACACAAAGAAAGGTCGAGAGAACTACAAGACTGCTGACAACTAACAAATTGAGCTTCCGTGGAAAGGCTACCATAAATGCCCTTCCCAGAGAGTGAGATCAACAACTAACTTATCCATGGAGCCCTCCACTAATACCTGTTGGAAACAGGAGCAAACACCCATACATAAACACTGAGTCGAACTAGAACCCAGATGCAGATGGAGAGGACAAGACCAGGGGGCAGAAACACATAGAGACAGCTTACCTGAACAAGGAGGAGCTAATGGGCCACCAGACTGAGAGGTGGGAAGCCAACATGGGACTGACTCAGCCCCCCCTGAATATGGGTCTCAGCCAGAAGGACTGAGCAGTCTAAGGGACCTCAGACAGTGGAGCCAGGATGTATCCCTGGTGCACAAAAGCACTTTGCAAACACATCCCCCATGGAGGGATAACTGCCTTAATCTAGAGACAGGAGAGAAGCCCTAGTCCCTACTTCACAGGACCTGTCAGATCTGCATGACCTCAACTGGATGGCATTCCCCTACATATGGAATTGGGGTGGGAGGATGGGAGGGGAGGGTGGTTAGAGTGCATATGAGTGGGCAGAGAGGGTAAAAGGGAGGAAAGGAGGGAGGAAGGGTGGGAGAGAGTGAGGGATGGAGGGAGGGAGAGGGAACTGGGATCGACATGTAAAATACTAAATTAAATTTAAAAAAAAAAAAATGCTTTGACTCCAAAATTTAAGTTCAAGGACAAGTTACTGGGGAAAAGGATTTCTATTTTTGTTTCCACAGAAAATGAAAAGCTGTGGATTCCTTCCAGACTAATGTGTTTTGATCAAGCCAGACCATCTGAAACAGAGTACCAGGTGATCCTACATTCAAAACAGCTGGAAAAAGCAGCCTTATAGACTACAGCCAGGATTTCTGAATCTTTTCCGAATCCCCCATGACAGCACCCCTTACCATCAGGAAGTAGTTTGGAAAGAACAACACCCAAATTCCAAAATATTGTCTATAAATGTTTGTTTTCATTTAAATGGACTTGGTTATATAAAATAAATAAATAAATAAAAATCATTTCCCTCTGTGGTTCCTTAGTTATGATCTTAAAGAATCTTCTATATTAACAATCCTATGACATTGTCTCTGGCATCTATGAAAACATTTCATACAAACAAAATCATAGAAGGGAGTGATATAGAGCAGTCATGAAAGATGCTATAACAGATAGATAGTGGTTATAAAAAATATTCACTGGTCCTACAGTTTCCATATAGTTTCCATATATTAGTATAATGCCTAGACATGTAAAGATAAATAAATCATAATTTGTGCTTTCACAAGCATAGGTTAACAACTTAAATTTAGGTTAAAATAATACATATTTGAAATAAAAGTGTAATGTTCCAAGTTCTCTGTTCACCTTAAAAGTGTCTTGGCCTGGAAGAAAAGCTGCTGAAATAATAGTCTGTTATTTTTTGTAAATCTCCTTATATATACATAGGACACATCCAAAGGGACCTCATCTTAGTCCTATGAGAATGGTTTTTGTCCTTCCTACTAAAATAGGAGTATCTTTAACAGCTTTGGGAGTAGAATGAAGCAGATGTGACTCCCAACTCCACTACTTGCAGAGATAGTGGATCTGCTATTAAATTTCTCTAAATGTCTACAAAATGGGATGAAGATGTCACTCTGGCAGTGCTAGAGCCTTTGCCTACCATGTGCAAGTGCCTGGGTTATGTCCCTAGTGCTCAGTTTGGAGTGAGGAAAAGACAAAAAATATAGTTACTTAATGGATTTGATGTGAAAGTTAACTTTTTTAAGGGAAAAAAGTGACACAAAGCTGATGAGAAAATATAGGCACAAAAGGAGAGAAGACAAGAAGGAAGGGAAGGCAAAGAGGAAGAGAAGACAGAGGAAAGGGATAAAAAAAATGAAGTGTTGTAAGACAATGGAAGAGCTATTGAGTAGTGAATGGAATAGAATGTGGAAAAAATGCAATGTGGCTTCAAAAGCTCACCACCCTTAAAGCAACCTTCTCGAAGTTATTGCCAGGTTGTTCCTTGAGGTGCTATGTCTAAGAAAATAGAATGGATTCATTTTGCAAACCTTGGAATGAGGTGACAACATGAGACTTGGGACAGTCTTAGAGACCATCTCTAGTCTTCATAAGGCTCATATCAATCCAAATTCTACAATTGTCAACATATATGGAGAAGTGAGCCAAGATATAGCAGTTCTTAGCATAGTCTCTTCTACCTATTCTAATAGATCAGGAAAATTTTATCATGTGTGATTGACACATGAGTTCAACAAATATTCAATGAACACTTATTCTTTAATTCTGTTCCCTGGTATTCTACAGTCTAATAGAGTACACGTAAGAATATATACAAAAATAAATAGAAAACAACAACAACAACAAAAAAAACAGGAATGATGGGAGATGTCATTCTGTATATGTTTCTCATACTGGTTACTGAATAAAGCACTGTTGGCCAATAGGAAAGGAAGATAGGCGGGACTAGGAGACAAAGAGGAAAGAGGAAGTAGATAGGAGGAGTCAGCATGGAGAAACCTGGGAGACCAGATGCCTGCCGCACTCCCCGGTAAGGATACCATGTGGAAATACATAGAAATGGGTTAATAATTAAGACAGAGCTAGCCAATAAGAAACAAGTACCTGGCCAACAGAATTATATCTAATACAGAGTCTCAGGGTGTTAATTGGGGCTGGCGCGGCGGCGGGTCAAGACCAGGCGGTGGGAGGAAAAACCTTACTTCTTACACAGGAACATGATAATACTGAAAGAAATGCATTCTGAATGGGATGGAGACTCCAAAGAGGGGAAACTGAAGTACTCTGAAAAGACCTCCAAAAGAAAGCACTTATTTATTTATTCATTCATGCATTGAGTAAATATATTTTGGTATTTGCCCATGTGTCAGGTACTATTTAAAGAGTCAGAAACACTTCAGTGATCAAGAGAGATAAAATGTATATGGGGGAAGAAAATAACAAACATACAGATTTAAACATATATGGTTATCAGTTAGATAATTACGATGTTTTTAATAAATTAAGTAAGTAAACTAATAACTATTTAGGGATTAAATAGGCAACTTCAAATAAGTAGACAAGAAAGATTTTTTTTTTTTTTAATTTTGAACATTTGAGCTGAAACCTGGAAGCACTCTTGGCAAAAAAGAATAAAATTAAGTACAAAGATATTGTAGCAAGAATGATGTACACTTAACACAGCATTTGGAAGAAGACTAGAGGGCAGGAAAGAAAGAGAGAGCATGCAAAAGTATTCGGGGCCATATCACATGGGAATTCTTATGGGAAGAATTTGTGTGAGCTCAATACTTATGGAAAGCTATTAAAGTTCTTAGTTTATAGATGATATTCTTAGATAGCAATGGTTATTATGTCAATGGGAGAAAAATTGACAGAGACTAAGAAGAAAGCTATTGCAGAAATTAAGAGAATGCTGACAAGTGGGAAATGGTAGCAGAGAGTCAGAATGGGACCTACCCAGTGTGTGACTTGAAAATAAAAAGAACAAAACTGATTGTGGGGTGTGTGTGTGTGTGTGTGTGTGTGTGTGTGTGTGTGTGTGTGTGTGTGAGTGTGTGTGTGTGTGTTGAAAACAGCCTGGAACATTTAGAGAAGTGATAAAGAAGACAAAGAATAAAGGGGTAGAAAGAATTTATAAATATGCACCACATGCTGCCAGTACTTCATTTCTCTTAAACCTTGTATCAACTTGAATACCCTCCCTTTATCTTTTTGCCTCAGAGGTAAAATTGAGCCAGATGAACATACCCAGAGAGAAGAGGACAGTAGGTAAATTGCCCACTGTTTGGATACTTGGTGAGAACAACTCCAGGTCTGGCTTCTTCTAACTTAAAGCTGAGTCTTCTCTTGATCTACACTTTTCTCTGGGGCCCTAAGGAAGGCTGGGATTGGAACAGGATCTTGAAGTCAGTCAGTCTGACTAAAGAATGCATGTGTAAAGGGGACTGAACAGAATGGCTGCATTCTTTAACAACTATTTTTGCTTCCGGAATTTCACCAAGGTTATTATGTGATGTCTTTGACTTGTCAGTTCTCCACAGGCTTTGCCACCTCAACTCATTAACATTACTTTGTTGACTTTGTATGAGAATTTTATGCCCATTCTGTGCAATACTTTAGAAAAGCCCTTGCTCTCTAAGGCTGTTGGGCTGTGAAGAATTTTTGGATTCCCTCTGTTCTCCATGTGGGAAATCCCTTCAGTCGCATCTCCTTCTCCCTGGAGCTCCACTGGTTTCAGAAACTCCATCCCTGAGGAGTCTCCATACCCTCTGATCTCATCAGATATGCCTGGCTTCCAAACTCCTCAGCCCACACCTGAACTCCAGATATACATTTTGGAAAAGGTGGAGCTCCTCAGACAGTTAATGAGTCAATATCTGAGGCTTTTTGTCTGTTTCCTGGCCTCCTACAGGGATATCCCAGTAGCTCACAGTGGTCTCACAGCAGCTAAACTCTCCTTGAGCCTTACCTTAGCACTACATCCTAAGAGTCAGTGGCATGCTGCAGTAGAGACCAAGTGAAAGACAACCTTCCATACATGCCCTGGTCCAGGGATGCCATGGGATATAGGCATCTTTGAGCTGTACTGAGCAGCATCCTAAGCATGTTACAGAGCAAGCTGCTTGTAGTACAGAATATGAATTTCTATACACACACAGATTAAGAAAAGGCCCAGGATTAGATGGCTATTAGAATGTAATAACAAAATGAGTATATACTAAGTACTATAATTATATTTACACATTACAGCTTTTAAACACAGTTAATAAAGATGAACTAAAACACCAATTGAACAGTAAGTGGATTAAATATCTCTCTATCACAAACTGATGGGTTAAGAAAATAAAAGCAAACACAAATATTATACACCTTTAGTATGTTCTAAACACTGTAATAAGTACTTTACTGGTAATTTGAACCTAAAAGAGAAAAATATTCTATGAGAGGATACCATCAGAATATACATGCATTCAATGGATAAGGAAGGCAGGTTATATCCACATTCACAGACCCAGTTAAGTATACAATAAGTATTTTTTAAAAACCTATACAATCATCCCCAGAGCCTGTGTTCTTAACTATTATTATATCACCTCTCCATGCAATATGATTAACAAACTACAACATCCCACCCATGCTCCTATAAGTAACTTCAACATACGTATTTGTTCACTATGTTGAACTTCAGTAAAATTGTCTCTTTGGTATGTTCTTGGTGCCATATCTGGGAGGAAATGACATTTGTTCACTTTTCAGAAAAAGTAATGCACCAACACTTTCCAAACACATCCAACATGTTTATAAACTAATAATGAACCAAACATGCTTTCTTGGTATTTTAATTTCTTATCTGTTACTGTGATAATATATCTTGACAATGAGAAACTTCAGGGGAAACAGGTTTATTTTAGCTTGGTTCCAGGTGACAGCCTGCCATGATGGGGAAGGCAAGGTATCAGAAACTTGAAGCAGCTAGTCACATCCATAATCAAAAGAAAGTACAAATGCATGCGTATTTTCATTCACTTTGTGTGCCTTCTCCACTCACACAGTGCAGCATCTTCTGACAAGGGGATGATGCCTCCCACAGTGGACAGGTTCCCCCACCTCTGTTAATTCCTACAGAATTCCTACAAACCAATATGATTGAGACAGTCTCTCACTGACACTCTCTCCAGTGACTTGTGATCATGTCAAGCTGACAATCCAAACTCACCATCATGCTTAAGAAGTCTCTACTATTTTTAAATAGGTATTGTTTAAATCTAAAAGCCATATTTTTCAAACAAATGTCTACTGAATAGCAATTTTCTAGATAGAACTTTTAATTTAGAATGGCCTGGTCCATTAAACATTGAAATTATGTTTTTAATATTACTTTTTGTCTAACTGAAACGTAGCATTTGACTATCAGCCCAATCTCCTCCAGCCTCTTTTAACTAATCCCTGCTCTTTGTATCTATGGATTCACTTGTTTAAGATTCCATACATAAGTGCAAACACGCAGTATTTCTTTTTATGTGCATGACTTATTTCAGTTAATAATGCTGACTATAAATAAGTTGTTTATAATCATAACAATACATCTATATGTGAATGTAGTATATATTACAAACTATTTATAATTTGTAATAATAATGTTATTACAAATAAGCTATTAGAAATACTGCAATAAAACATGGAAGTGCAACTCTCTTTTGAACATGTTGTTTCAAATACTCAGGACAAATAACCTAGAAGTAAGATTGCTAGATCAGATGATAATTCTAGCTTTTTATTGTTGTAAAATGTAATTTTCATAAGGGGCTGAGCTACTTTTTTTACCTGCAAATTGTGCAAAAGTTCCTTTTGTCCCATATTTTTACCAAGGCATGTTTTCATTTATCATTTTGATAAAGCTCTTCAGCCAGGTGTGACAAGGTCTCATCACAGTTAATAAACACTCTCTTAAGAGCAGATCACTGAAACAGAGATATGGTGTAAACTATGAACTATTTAGAATTAAATGATAACACAAATAAGATCAAAATCATTAAAGTTACAACTAAAATGGTTCATGAAAGTAAGTGTATTAAAGCTAAAGCCTTACATTCCATTACAATGAGAAAGAAAAATATTGAGTTTTATAAGATTAAAAAAAAACAGAAAAAAAACCTAAGAATTGTAGCAGCTAAGCAATAAAAACTTGAGACAAAAGTTAAAACAGAAAGAAAAAATTTCAGATGATTAAAAAAATTTCACATTTTCCTAAAACTAAAAAACCAAAGATTCTCATGAGAAGAGAGAAACACAAATAATATTAGAGATGAAAACTAAAACATTATTTAAATATGCTTGCAAATTACTCACTGTATGTTGGGTTTTTGTTTATTTGTTTGCTTGCTTGTTTGTTTTGGAAAAGAAGTGGGTTTTTATTAGAAGAGAGAATTGAATAAACAACTGTGGCTTGTTTAGGCTTCAGGGTTGTGCAGACGCTGCCAGTATTCTTGGGATGCTAAGAATAGATGTGCTTCCCAAGTTAAAGAAACATTAATAAGGTTGGCCCTGTGTTTTCCTGATGCGGGAGCACTTCTAGACATAGTTCTTGAAAATTCATTGATTCTTCAGAGCTCTTCTGGCAACTCCCTACAGCTAGGTTTGTTCATGGAGCTTCATCTCCCAGTACCAGGCCCAACAAAGGGAACACTGCAAGACTTTGTCCCAAAAATCAAAATCAGACACCCCACTCACAAAAACTAAAAGACAAAATCCAGTTGAATGAATATGAATTGTTTTGAATTGCCAAGCATTAAAATACATATCCAATTGTAACCTTAATCTGCAAAGCCCAAATGTTTTAATGTATTATGTGTGTAGTCTCTCAAAGAAGTATATGTGACTACGGGTAAATTTTAAATCACAGGGTAAAATTAACCCCTATTTTAGATACATTAGTTAGAAATGTGGGGTAGTATAGTGGTCCTTAAACATGCTTCATTAATCCTTTGACATTTCTGTCATTTAGTGTTGGAGTTTGTCTACATCACCTCTCTTGATTCTGTGTTCTGTGTCTACATTACCAACAGAATGCATAGAAATTCTGTTGCTAATAGACAACGTTTATGGTATAGGAAAGGATAAGACTAGCAAGGGCAAAATTTAGTAGCTTTATCAGTCTCAAACTATATTTGATCTTCACTGTAATTGCAAAATAATTAATGATTGAATATTATGATTCATTTGCAGTTTTGGAGGTATTTTTTCAGCAATTATGTACATTCCTAATGTTGTTGCTGATGCTTTGTGTGTTTAATTATACCAAATACTATATATATATACATATATATATTAAATTAATTCTCCTTTTATTTGTTAATAGTGTAATACAATTATTTCTTTTCCAGTATTAAGTAATCTTTTGGTTTTTAAGAAAAAACAACTGAGTTATTGCTTAGGCTCCTTTTTATATATTGTCTCATACAGATTTATGAAGGGCCTTTTCTCTCCAGTAGTCTCCTTTATCACACAGCTAACACCAGAGCTATGCTAACATCATGAAAAGCATTCTCTTTTTTCCTATTGCCAAGAAATACCTCAGTAAAACCATGGCTATTTCTCCTTGATAGTACTTTCCTGAGAAATCATCTGGACCTACGGATTTCTTTGCAGGAAGATATTTTACAACAAAGAACTTTTTTAATAGCAGAAATTTGGACATAGGAAAAGAATACAGAAGCAAGGAAATGCAAAGCTATGAGGCATGACCTTTAGTATTATGACAGACCACAGGACATGAAAGATCTTCCTTCCACCAAACAGAAACACTAGACAAAATATAAATTTTTCTTTTTAATCAATAGCCAAGTTTGATGGTAAGAATAAAGGGAAATCTCCCAGATGCCAGAAATAATAAGGGAACTCAAGCCAGAAATAAACCCCAGTTGTTACCATGGCAGCAGAAAAATCTGATACAAGACTTGGCTACTAAGATTTTAATGTTCACGTGGGTACAATCTTTATGGTCATAGCCTCTTGGGGTCAGAGAGCTATTATAGAGTATCCTCTTAAAACTGAAACTTATTGGGAAAACAGAAATTTCCCCCTCCTAGCCCAGAAAAAAAAAAAAAAAAAAAAAAGGCTTGGCATCTGCCCAAGTCTTTAAAGAAAAGCAAAATCTCCTAAGCAAAATGTAAATCCTATGTGGTACATGAGTCATAATTCAAAACAATTAGCCCACAAACTAATTTTAGGATGCCTTCAAAAGCAAATGCAATCCTCTCTGTAAACTACATTATAGAGACCTGGGTCCAGTGAACCATCCAAGGTGCACTAACTCCTAGATAAGATTGCACTGATAGTGAAATACTTAGCAGCTATACAAGGAAACAACCCACAGTGAGGGACATCCAGCAGACCCAGCTGAGAGAATCAGCATCAATTCCTAAAAAGCAAAAACCACAACACCATAAAATGTATTAGCATATCATAAAAAACAAAACAGAAAGATATGAAAAGAAAAAGAAGCACCAAAACAAAGAACGATGGTCATTGAAAAACAAAACAGAAAGATATGAAAAGAAAAAGAAGCACCAAAACAAAGAACGATGGTCATTGAAACTGGAAACTCCATGGGTAACTTAGAGAAAAGATGAAAGGAAGCTGAAGAGATGCTAGTTAATAATGCTCACTGCTCTTTCTGAGGTCCTGAGTGCTATTCCCAGTACACAATTTGTCAGGCTCACAACTGCCTGTAACTCCAGTTCCAAGGGATCCAGTACCCTCTTCTGGCTTCTATGGGTACCTGCATGCATGTGGCATACACACAGAAATTCACACACATGTACACATGGGTATGTGCATATAACTAAAACTTTAAGAGAAAATAAAAAGAACTAAAAAGAAGTGTAAGCAAGTTTTAGAACAGAGGCCATCAAAGCAGGGCAGGGCAGAAGAAAAGGGAAAGAAATGTGACAGAAAATAAAGAAGCTTAGAGGATTTTATAGCAGTGCAGCACAAAGATTCAGGAAAGGAAATATTTAGAAAGAATTGTCTGGGGCTAGAGAGGCAACCCAGTGTTAGAGTGCTTGCTTAGTGTGTACACGGATGAAAGACCCTGACACCACCAAAAACTGAAAAGAAAGCCTCAATAATTAACTAATTAAAAAGTACATTTTATTGTTAATCAAATCAAAAATTTTCCCAAAGTT
Source organism: Phodopus roborovskii (assembly GCF_943737965.1). Lineage (NCBI taxonomy): Eukaryota > Metazoa > Chordata > Mammalia > Rodentia > Cricetidae > Phodopus > Phodopus roborovskii. The sequence continues at coordinate 23,146,537 of NW_026126433.1, forward strand.
AAAACTTTTATTAGTGGGAAACAAACATTTAAAATGTTTTTTTTTCTAAACAGGTTAAGAATTAAAGCAAATAAAACAATGTCTTACCTACTTTGCCACTTTAGAAATAGGAGACATCCTATAAGAGCATTGATGAGTTGTTGACAATCACAGTTATTTGTAAATTATTCTGCATAATTAAGCATGTCAAGTAGTACATACATTTCCAAATATTATACCCTAAAAGAAACTTCTACCCAAAGAGTCACAGAAGGGAGAAATAAGACAACGTTAAACTGCCTGTTGAGGACTAGACAGCAAAACAAAACAAAACCACAAACAAGTTTCCCCCAAAGTCATCACAAAATAACTTTAAATGACTTAAATACATGGATCAAATATGTTTGAAATTCACAGAGTATAATGTTGGCAGTTTTACTGTGCTGATATGAACCCCACTGCAAATGCAAGAATTGTACAAGAGTTTAGGAAGACAGAGCAGAAAAACAAAATCAAGTCTATGTCTACACACAGAGAAGCTGCAAAAACATGAAGATGAAGAAACAAACAACAATTATAGAGAAAAAGTAGCTAATAATAATATTAGCAGAGGGAAGACAACAAAAGAAGTTTTTTTTAAAAAAAAAAAGCCAGGTATACAAAGTACAGAATTCTACAGCTAACTATTCACCAGCATGAGGTATTTACTGCATGCCCTGCAGATTGGTCACAATTAGAAAGACTAAATGTATCAAGTCATGGTGAAATATGAAGCCACTAAAATACCTGAAAATTACTGACAGGAATATTCAATGGTACAACTCCTTTGGAACATAATTTGATGGTTTCTTATACAGTTAAACGTTCTTTTTGCTCAGGAGTGAGGAAAAGTCCATGTAACACTATGGATGAACGCTCATGGCAATTCCATCAATAACAACTGCAAACTGGAACCAACCAAATAGCCATCAACAGCAGGAGAATGGATAAGGAAATTGTGGCTATTAAATACTACCCAGTAAGAAAATAAACTGCTAATGCATGAAAAAAGAAGTAGTAGTAGTAGAAGAAGAAGATGGAGGAGAAGAAGAAGAAGAAGAAGAAGAAGAAGAAGAAGAAGAAGAAGAAGAAGAAGAAGAAGAAGAAGAAGAAGAAGAAGAAGAACAAGAACAAGAAGAAGAACAAGAACAAGAAGAAGAACAAGAACAAGAAGAACAAGAAGAAGAGGAAGAAGAAGAACAAGAAGAACAAGAAGAAGCTGGGAGGTGGAAGGACAGGGTCAGAGAATTACAAGGAGTATTAACTGTGTAAGGAACAGTAGAAAGTTTTTTTGACCTGACAAAAATGATATATACTTTGTTGTTGCACAGATCTGTCAAACTCATCAAACATGTCACTTAAAAATTGTGAACTTGATTTTTATTGTGTGTAATTTACTGGAGAAAAGCTGGGTTTTAAAAAGCAATGACTGTATTCATATATTAAAATGTGTTAATATGTTATGAAATACAATTTTAAAAAGAATTAAGGTATTATTCAAAATTATCAAATAAAGACCAAAATGATTTCCTACATGTAGGTTGCTTTCTGTTACTTAACTAAGACACAATACTAACAAAACCATTTTTACTAATATTTATTGAGTGTCCCAACTTGGGGAAGAAAGGGTTTATTTGATTTGCATGCCCATATCACAATCCATCATTGTGAGAAATCAGGGCAAGAACTCAATCAAGCAGGAACCTAAAGCAGAAACTGAAGCAGAGACCATGGAGAAAGGCTGACTACTGCCTCAGCCTCTCTAGCTTTCTCAGGTACCTTTCTTATACAATCTAGGGCCGCCTGCCCAAGAATAGCCTTTCATCAATTAGCAATCAGGAAAATGCCACTAAGACATGCCCACAGTCCAATCTGATGAAGGCAATCCCTCTGTTGAGGTTCCCTCTTCTTAGGTGTGTCAAGTTGACATTTAAGCTAGCTATGTGACTACTAACACACCATTCCTAATTTTAAAAGTCTACTAAAGAATGACAGAGATGGCTCAGTAGTTAAGAGCACCTCCTGCTCTTGCAGAAGACCAGAGTTCAGTTCACAGTACTCATGTCATGTACCTAACAACTTCCTATAACTTCAGCTCCAGAAAATCTTAGGGTCATTATGATTTGATTACAAACCATTGACTCATGAGTTTGAACATTTGGTCACTATCCAGTGGTACTGTTTTAGGGGTTTGGGGAACTTTTGGGAGGTAGAGTCTAAGTGAAGGGGGTGAATCTCTGAGGGACAGGTCTTGAGTTATAGCTTGGTTCTGCTTCCTGTCTCATCTCTGCCTCCTGGTCCATCATGATACGAATAAGCAGCCTTATATGCCTGCTCTTATAGTCATATAGTATTCTCAGTTGTGGTGAGATCGTACCCCCAAATAGACCCTTCCTCCTTAAAGTCACTTTTTGTCAGCCATTTGACACAGCACTGAAAAAAAGTAATTGACACATTTAAAAAAAAAAATCATTTTCATTCAACATTATTAAGTGCCCTGAGAAAAAAAGTCATAAAAACTAAATGTTTGCCTCCATATAGTGTCCATTTAGTGAAGGGGGTAGAACGTAAATAAATAGATGCTTGTCATCTCTAATGCCAAGCAGGTTAAAAAATGGGGGGAAACTTTGGACCAGATGGTCAAAGAAATCTTCGTTGTGACATAAGCCATAGGAAATAGTGACAGATGCCACATGGGCACGTGAGGAGGAAGGGAACATCAAGAGTAGGGGGCCCTAGAGCAAATTGTGCCTGGCAAGTGAGGAACAATAAGGAAGCAATCTGATAGAAGTGAAATGAAGAGACCATCAGAATGGAGAGCTGGAAATCTGCCTTTCATTTTAAAAGGATCCTTCTGGCAGCTCTGCGGAGAATACTTGGAGGGACCAGTTAAAGTGTCTCAGGCTACAGGACATCAAAAGGCATGAATAGTAGCCAAGTTATCTTGCAAGTTAAGCCAAGAGATTTTGTGGAGGGATTACATGTGGGGTGTGAAGAAAGACAAGTCCCGGGTAACTCCAAGGGCTTTGCCCAAGTGACTAAGAAAACTCTGGTGTCTGTACTGAGATGGGAACATTAGAGAAGACACAAACACATGTGGGGTTAAAAGGAGGTAATGGTAAAAGTGAGGTGCCTACTGGGGTGCCTCCTGTAGACTTAGATAACTGTGATATGCCTACAGGGTGCCTTATGGAGGTTTAGGTAAATTGAGATAACTACTCAGTGCCTAATTGTGAGATGCCTACTGGGTGACGTATGGAGGTTTAGGTAATTGTGAGTGCCTATTGGGTGCCTTATGGTAGTTTAGGCAGAATATCTTCCTCCTGACTCACTATGTTAGTGCTGTCTTGGGGGCTGGCCAGTCTTTCTATGTGTTTGCTGTTTAGATTTCCCAAAATGTTCATTCAGTCTGCTTTTGCCATCATGGGGCTAATTCTACCCTCACCAATTCTGCCCAGAGAATTCACTTCTTAAGCAAATTTAAGCTAACATTTAGAGAATGCTTATGGCATTAAATCTTTTCACAACTATAGTCTCATTTAAACATAAGCATCTCTATTTCAGGAAAAACTTTAAATTGGTAATCAGGAAATGATTAGGTATATCTATTCCCAACTCCATATGCACTAGTCTGAACCGGCTGTGTGGGAGTACTAAAACTATGGAGATTGGCAAATGCTACAAATAGAGAGTGTGCTCTCCCATCCTTGGCTTCACGGTCCATTGTTTAGCTTCATCATCGGAGCATTGATGATGAATCCAGGCTTTGTACATGAAACTGAGACCCTAGGAGACATACAACCTGCATAGTTATAAAGGCTGGTCACAGGACTCTCCATCTTATCAAATGTTCCCTTGCTAGCGTACTCATGAGTCCTTACTGCTCACCAAAGAATTTTACATGCATTTCTTCTAGTCTTAAGATGATTCTATGAGGAAATATAATTGTTATCCTTTTTAAGAATAGCAGACTAAGGTTTGGAGAAGTGAGCAAGTTGCTAACTTCTAAAACATTTATAATTACTTTAATTACTGCTCAATATTGTCCCGACATTAGGATCCATTCACTCCAAGTCTATGTCATTTTAGCTTTACTAAAATCTGTTTATCAAAATAAGTCAATCCAATATTAATTTTCCTTATATCATTTAAGAAATAAAAAGGAGTAAAGTTATCAAGAGCAGAGCAAATTTAATAAATATAAAGATGTATGAAAAACATTAAGAAATACCCTTTGCTAATACTCCGGGATGATTCCTTAGGGGCATAAAATTGTGAGGAATCTTTCAGTAGAAGACACTGAGAGACTTTCCTTTCAGATGTGACTAAGGAGAAAACCTAAAGGCAAAAATGTAAGGACCTGATCAAGGCAGCAATAGGGATATACACCTTGAACAGCAGGAGGGAACCTCTGGGGACTAGGAAGACAATAGAGCTAGGGTTTCCTATGTACTCTGGCAAAGGGATGTGAACCAGAAATAACAAACTGAACAAAAGGCAAAATAGATTCTACTTTAAATCTCAAAAACGTACTTCCCAATATAGTGCTTAGAATTTTGCTCCCCAATGCTTGGTGACATGGTGTCTTTTATGGGCCTTCTACTTGGTACCAAACATATTAAAGAGTGGGTAGTCTCTCTCATATTTATGGCTACCCAGCACCCAAAGGCTCATCTAACCAGCCTCATCTTTCAGATCTTGGCAAGAGCAGCTACAAGCTGCCCTGAAGCTTTTTCAGTGGCAATGTGCCTTCCAGCCATAAAACCTCAAGGAACCCTCCTCCTACCTGTTGTAAAACAGTGTTAAAAGAAATTTCTCAAAGATGTGGCACTTAAAAAAACAATTCTACTTAGGTCTTTTAAAGTTTCCAAGAAAGAGATCTGGGGTTACACAACACAAACTCAAAATATTCTAGGGCCTACACACAATTCCAAGAATGCCTAGCCCCTACATAACTTTCACCATTTCAAAATCAAATATCTAAAAGTTGCGCTTAACAGATCAAAAAGTTTTATTAAATGCCATGGTTTACAAGTAAAATAATCACAGGCTTCTTAATGAAAATTATTTCAAGGGTTTAAACAATTCTGGGTTCGTGATTACTATCTCCATGGTTGCCAATCAGGACTCTGCTCATATCCAAAAAGGGATCAGAGACTAGAGTCTAAGAGAACTTCTGATGCGAACATTTGTTTAAGGAATTTATAGAACAAACTGAGTGTCAGTAGGAAAAAAAAATATTGTTATTAAAATTTTAATGTTAATTGATGGATAATCTGTTATAGGTGGAACTGTGTTCTCCAAAAATTCATATGTTAAAATCCTACCTGTTGGCACCTCAGAACTTGACCATATTTGGAAATAGGATCATTGCACATATAACTGGTGGGCCACTAATCCAAGAGGAAGGAAATGGAAGGCAGGGGATTGACACAGAACACAGAAAGAATACCACATGAAGATGAAGGCAGAGGTCTGGCTAATGAATCTACAAACCAAGAACTATGTAAGATTGACAGACATCACAAGAAGTTAGAGGGAGACCTGGCACAGATTCTCCACACAGCCTTCAGAAGGAAGCAAACCTTATTGACACCTAAATTTTAAAATTTTGGACTTTCACCCTTCAGGACAATAACAGTAAATTTACAATTTTCAAGTCACCAAGTCATTACTGTTTTGTTACAATCTCTCTAAGAAATTATCTTGCAGCACCTTCTTGAACATAACCTTCTTGAAAACAACAAAAAAGAACTTGTGAAAATCTGCTTCTCCTCAAAAAAAAAAAAAAAGGCATATTTCGTGAGGTCATATAAGCCTTAGTTATGTGGTATGTAAAAGAAAGAGTCAGACAATCTGAGGGGCCCCTGGCAGTAGGACCAGGATCTAACCCTACTACATAAGCTAGCTTGTTGGAACCCACTCCCTATGGTGGGATGCCATGCTCGTCCTTAATGAATGGGAAAGGAACTCTGTCCTGCCCTAACCTAATGTGTCAGACTTTGTTGCCTCCTCATGGGAGCCCTTACCCATGAGGAAGAGTGCAGGGAGCCAGGAGGAGTGGTGGGAGGGAGAACTGAGGTTGGAATGTAAAGTGAAACTTAAAAAAATAAATAAATTATTTTTGAAAACAATAAAATAAGGAGCCACCATTTTACCCACAAAGGCACAGAAAATAATCCATAACACAGGACACCACATCCTTCATGTACTACTTGCCTGTAACTCTGCTTGTCTATGCTCTGCTTCTGTCTTTTCATACCAAACTAAAGGTCTTTATCCGCCAACAGCTGATCCTTCTTTGCAATCTATCTCTTCTAGATTCTTCTAAGTCCCGGTTCCAAATGTCTAGTCTTCCTGGTGTCATTTGCAGGTTGTTTTTTGTTTTTGTTTTTGTTTTTGTTTTTTCAACTAAGTGGATAAGTTTTAAACAGTACTTAAATGTTCTTCCTTTCTTACCACCTGAAATCAAAACACCCTTTCAATACCCAATATCTGTTGGGAATTTACTGTGTGCAAGAAACTTTGAACATCTAGTATAATTAGCCCTCGCATAAATGTTAAAAGGTACATCAAATTAGGGACAAAGATGGTAATACAGCAAGCCATTGGAGGAGCCAGACATCCCAGGTAGGAATCAAACCCCAGAACCTACTCTCCATTTGTGTCATGCCTCAAAAGCAACACTGTGTACTCACTAGATTCATTCTTACTCAGCCTTCTGGCTCCCTGAGCCCAATGAAACATCTTTTAAAAACAACTTTAACATTATTTGGCCTTTACCTTCATTAATAATGAATTATATTACAGATCTTATAAATAAAGTTGACAGCTTCTTAAGAACTCTAACCGTTGTTCTTACTGTTCCTTTTCAGAATCCACTATGAGCTTCCTTTCTTCTGTCCTCTGAATGTTTGCGTGCTCCACAGTCCCATGCAGTTTCTTTTCTCAGTCTGCACTCTCCTTGAGTGATCTCACTTATTCCAATGGCGTCAACTGTCATCTGCATAAGTTTCAAGTGGATAGAACAGCGACTTGGCACATTCAGCTAACACTGACAGCTAGAAATGCTGGGATTGATACCTGGAGACAGACAGGCCACCCAAACAGACCCACGAGGGAAACATGGACTGTGATAAATTCATCATCATTGACTAGTATCTGGCTCTCAGATTTAAAATCTCAGAAACTTGAGCATGACACTGTCACAGTATTTTAAACAAGGGAGACTGATGTATACAACTGGTATGCCAAAATATGAGTTACCCATGGAGAATATGACTGTCTGGTGAACCTGATGTGTGTGTCCGTCTGACCGGAGCATTCTCTCCCCATAAAGAATAACATGAGGTCACATTATCACAACGCTGTTTAAAGTGGATGCAGCCAGAACAAGGACAGTTAATTGTATAGTGCTAATGTGTAATGACATCATTATATATTTAGAAGGAAAAACAGTCCATCACCGCAGTGGAATTCTGGTCATTCAAGTACAAAATAAATTAACACATTGAATTTATTTTATAACAAAGTTAGAACTTGGTTGGACATTTCTCAAATATGTTTCTATGACTAGTTTTCACTGCTGACCCATGAACTTCTGGTTGATGTTCATTTCAGAGAAGTTAATCTGTGAAGAACTTGCTATCACGACTCACTATCCTGGGAATGACATTGTCTTTTGGAGGAAACATTACATCATGTCTTCTCTCCTATTGAATGCTAATTTCAGTAGGTCATTCTATTTATTTTTCCCATATTCATAGGACCAAATCAAGTCAATTGTATTTCCTTAATAACACTCAAATCTATCCTCTTTTCCTGATGCCCAGGTCTCAAGATACCCGCAGGATTTCCTCTGAACTGCTAACATGGCCTCATCTCTCATCCCAAAGCTTTACAGACTCCATTACTCTACTGTGCCAAGAGATAAAATTCTAAATTGAAAACGCAGTGATGCCATGATAATCCTTGCAGTCCTTCCAGCTCCCAAGAGCTTTCATCATGAAATCCAAAACCTTTAATACGTTTTGATTAAGCTGCTTGTATTCATGAACTTTCCTCAGATTTCAGAGCAGATGATACGTCTTCCAGAAAACCATTGGTAACCAACCCTGCTTGAATTCATGAGAGTGGAGTACTTTGTGTTTCTTTCCACTGCAGAATACACTGTGGTATATTATATTGTCCTTCACCCTGCACCCCACCTCGTAGGCCATTAGCCTCTTCTGGAGTTTGTCTCACTGGTTTTGCATCAACACATCCGATATGATCCTTGATATTAGTAAACAATAACAAACTTGTTGACTAGTGAATGAATAAATGAGTGGATAAGTAAATGTAAAGGCTTATAGTGGAGTATTCCTAGTGCTTTGCAGGTTTCTCCATGATGTTGTAATAGTGTAGGGTCAGAGTAGTGATGTAACAAAGAACTTACGTGTCTCAAACATTCACTGTATCAGAATGGAACTGAGGTTGGCCTGTATGCTGACTTGTAGCCAAATAATCAAGCAGACATCCCTCAGTTCTCTCTTATTATATAAACACTGTGCAGCTTCTCCTGTAACTTCATTTTCTTCTTCAACCTTTGCAAAGAAATGTGACTTTGAGCCATTCATTGTATAGTACATTTTTATTGTTAAAGTTTGTGTTTGAAAATTACATCTGTTTGCTTATCTACTAATAGGGGTGGAACATGGTATATGTGTGGAGGGCAGAAGACAACATTTATGAGTTTTAGTGGTCCCATTCTACCATGTAGGACCTGGGGATTGAAGTCAAGCCAGGCTCAGCAGCTAATGCCTTAACTTGCTGAGTCAACTTGTCAGCCTGCTGAAGCACTTCTAAAACATTTTCACATGTACTGCTTTATTTAATCATACTAATGTCACTAGGGTAAAGAAAGTTGACACAGTCACACTTTTATACAGTGCCAGTTTCATTTTTTTCTATTCTCCACAGATATGGTGAATCCTGGAGCTTGCCATAAGAGACAGAACTAGAGTTGAAAACACTGTAGACTTGTGAAAATAAAAACCTGGTGTGGATCTTTTGTTCATGCAGTGCTTCTTGGAAATCAGTTTATTTACTGTGACACTCCATCAGTAGATCCAGTTAAAATTGAAGAGTAATCAGGCAGCCTGAGGGCATGTTGCTGAGACATTCCACTTGATAGACACACACACCCCAGCCTAATCAATTGCTTATGCAAGCATTCAATAACTACCCAAGAATCAAAAGTTTTCTAGATCACAATATTCCTTCTTAGTCAAGCTTAAAATATATAATATATATACATATATATATATATATATATATTCACCAAAAGGATTAATTGACAAATTAATATGCTGGAAACTTTGGTCTCTTTAGTAAAATGATTTAAAAATAAACTCACAGATGAGAAAGGCAAGCTTTAAACGCTCACAGAAGTACTTGCTTCCACAACTAGACTGAACGTACACAGATAAATCTTCTGTTCTTTTAACATTCATAATTTATGCATACCATAAATCCATTGAAGAATATTTCCCAAGTACCTGTTGTGTTGCTGGGCCTATAGAATAAATAAAACACTTAGGTGGAAAACACCAAAAGTTATGTTTTGATCAGAAACAAATCATAAATAAATCCCAATTCTGTTTTAATAGCAAGAAAATAAAACATTTTTCCAAAGTAAAAGGTTTAACCTAAAACAAACATGAAACAACTTCATTCTGTGGTGGCCTGAGCAAATACTTTATTTATCAAAATCTAGTCTCTATTATCCTTGTATCCTATTATCATTTTCATTGTTTTAGATTTTAACTATGTCTATAGGTAGACACTTGCCTCTGTGTGTGTGTGAGCACATTGATGCTGGTACCCACAGAGGCCAGGAGATGGTTTCAGATCCCCTGGAGTTGGAACTGCAGGCAGTTGTGAACCACAGAGAGTACTGGGAACTGAACCCAGGTCCTCTGTGAGAGATATAGGAACTCTTAACTACTGAGCCATCTTTCTGGCTCCAAACTCCTTTATCTTCTTGAAGGAGCTTTTATTGTGTGTGAGTAAAGCATCTCTACTTATCCTCAACACTATCCACTGAAGTAGTATCCATTACCTCAGATAAAAACATTTTATACTGAGAAACAAATTACCATTGTTCACCCAAAACCCCTCACACTGGGGATAAAGGGTGGAGATTAGAAACAGAATGCTTGTCTTTGGTGACCAGAACTGAAGGAGGAAAAAACGAAAAGCCTTACTTAACTGTTAAAGCAATTTCCTTAGTTCCTCAGCTCTCTCTCTGGTGTGTGTGTGTGTGTGTGTGTGTGTGTGTGTGTGTGTGTGTGTGTGTGTGTGTGTTTCTCCTAACCTTCATGAAAATCCTTGTTCTGCACAATGTGTTAAGAGGCTGGCAGCTTTTGTTTTCCTATACTTATTGAAATGGAAATCGTTTACCTTTAGGTTCAGTTCATATAAGAGCAACAAATTTTTCAAAATCTGAATGTATATTATCTTTCTGTGTAAGAATCTTCCTGTTCATTATGGTTTGGAGTAATTCTTCTGTTGGCCAGAAAAATATTCTAAGAATCTATATTACAAAAGTCTTGGGGTATTTTCATAACACTGAGCATGTCTGACCAAACCATGCAAAGCCATTAAGGGTTTATGGGTTTTATTCAAATGAAACCCTTAAATGTAAGAGACATGAGCTGTTGCTATTTCTGCCAATGAATCAAACCCTTTCTATTTCCAGTCTCTTTAGGAACACTTACCTTGTTTAAGGGACCTCTAACAGTGGAACCAGGATATATCCCTGGTGTACAAAAGGACTTTGGGAATATATTCCCCATGGAAGGATACCCCCTTAGCCTAGAGACACAAGGGAGGGCCTAGACCCCACCCCAAATGACTTGACAGATTTTGATGATTCCCTCCTAGAAGGCCTCATCCTCCCTGGGGAGTGGATGGGGAATGGGAGGGAGGGTGGAAGGAGGGGGAGAGAAGGACTTGGGAGGATTGGAGGGAGAGGGAACTGGGATGGGTATGTAAAATGAGAAAAAAATATAAAATAAAAAAAAATTTAAAAAGAACAATTACCTTTTATGTGTTATAACAAAAAAAATATAATAAAAATCATTGTCTGCTAATAACAATGCATTAATTTTATAGACACCCAAACAGGGGTCTGTCAAGATTATTAAACAATTTGCTTAATAACAAGAATAAGGAAAAGCACATAAGTTTCTCATTACCAAGTGGATGTTCATTCTACTACATGACATTTGCATCTTGAAAAAAATAATTGAATAATTAATGTCAACTAGACTCAAATTTAGCCTCATGGATAAGACAACCATCCCAGTAGCTGCACACAGAAATATAGTTACGAAGATTTTCAGTTTCTCCTTTCCATTCTCTTTAGTTCTCTCCACACAGGCTTTCATCACTCACTTCACTAGACTACTCTTCTTGGGTCATCAATGGCTTCCACATGGCTAAATTCCTTTCAATTGACCATGGCTAAATCCCTTCCTTAAGACAGAGCTTCTTCAGCCTCTCTGCCTCCAATTTCTCCAGATACTTCTTTGGTTATCTGTCATTTCTCTAGTTAAGCATCCCTAAGCCTCAAAGCGTAAACTCAGACCTTCTGTCTTCCCCAAGCACACTCAGCCCCTTCATATTTTTATAGTCTGACAACTCTAAACACCATCTTCATGTATGCCTTTGGGTCTGAAATTGATATTTCTCATTCTGCCCTTTCCCCTTGAACTCTTATATCATATATATGACTGTCTTCTTCCATCTCCATTAATATGTCAAAAGGTATCTCAATTTTAATAAATGTTCAAACATGAAAATCTCATCTTCCCACCATTTCTGGAACCTATCTCTCTCTCTCTCTCATTATTCTCCACCTCAGGATATGGCCCTGCCACACATCTGTTTACTCAAGCCAAGTCTTCAGAACAATTTCATCTTCTGTTTTTGCCTTGTAGCTCACATCCAGTGAATCATCAAATTTTCTTGGTTTCATACTCAAAATATAAACAAACTCTATTTTTCAAAACACTAATAGCTATCAACTCCATAAGGAATTCAGAGTTTTCTAATAGACCCATTTCTACTCTTCATCTGGTTTCCATTACTACCTAACTATACAATGATGCTGCAGATGTATGTGAGGTTGTGTCACTGATCCATTTAGAACTCTATAGTTGAGAGTTGAAGAGATGGCTCAGTGGTTAAGAACACTGGCTTCTCTTCCAGAGGACATGGGGTTGAGTCCCAGCACTCACATAGCAGCACACAACTATCTACACCGCCATTTCCAGAGAATTCAATGCCCTGTGCATGATGCACAGATTTACATGGAGACAAAACACACATGCACATAAATTTATAAATAAAACTCTAAAGTAGTTCTCCATATCATTCATGGTAAAAAAAAAAAAAAAAAAAAAAAAAAAAAAAAAAAAAAAAAACCAAAGCCATGGGGGACTATGAGTCTTTTCCTGAACCAGTCTTATCATATTTCAAGCCTCATGTGTCAATCCCCCTCTATCACTTTCTGTGTCAAAGACACTCAGATGCCTCATGGTTGTTAAACATGTCAAGATACTCTTGTCACAGGGACTTTTTACTAATTGTTCATCTGCCTATAAAAGACACGACCAATGCTCTCTCCTTCAAGAATTTGTTGAAATAAAATCTCTTCTTTTGTATGGTCCCCAGCCACCATATTTAAAATTATAACACCCTCATATTCACCCTGAGCTTCTCATGGCCTTTTCCTGCTTTTTGTTTTCTCCATAGCAATCATAGGCATCAATTGCTTGTATGTATATTAATCATATCCTTTATCGCCTGTGTTCCCCCTTTCTACAGTAGAATGCAAGTTCCATGATAGAGGGAGCCTTCTTTTTGCTTTTCTTTTCTCTTGGTTCCTCAGTGCATTAAGTATTGCCTGAAACTAGCAAGGGCTTAAGGAACACAGACCAGTAGGAGATATTACAGAGAGTGAAATATAAGTGTTCAAGAAAAGAAAGAGATGTTCAACTCATTAAAACACACTGTCCATTTTCATTCCTCCCATCTACTGGCTTACTCAGTAGAATACTTTAATCAGTGGATAGGAAATTGACAACTAAATGGCATAGGCCATTTTTTGTTGTTGTTGTTGTTGTTTTGAGACAGGGTTTCTCTATATATTCCTGGCTGTTCTGGAACTTGTTCTGTATACCAAGCTGGCCTCTAACACAGAGATCTATCTGCCTCTGCCTCCAAAACGCTGGTATTAAAGGCATGTGCCACCATTGCTTTGTGGTAAAGGACTTCTTTGGGGGCAAGGAAAATGTTTTAAAACCAACTGATGATAGTATCACCTATTTGTAAACATAACAGAAATTATTAAATTTTACATAATAAAGGACCAAATATTATGGTAAGGGAAATATCCATCGACAAAGCTATTGCAAAATCATGCAGATATTCTGGTAATCCCAGCACCAAAACTCAGATACAGGAGGATCATCCATGAGTTCAAGACCAGCTTTGCCAACATCATGAAATCCAGGACAGTCAGGGCTACATAAAAGACCATATCTCAAAAGTAAATCAATTAATTAAAATTAATACAGGAAGCATGACTTAGGAAACTAAAAGGCTCCTTCAATGCAGCTAATTATCACTAAAAGGCCAGTTTCTGCCTCCATGAACTAAGGCAGTCCAGGGAAGCTGCAACCCTTCCCATGTGCTGCTGGTATTACTGGATCTTTCCTGCCCTTTCCTGTATGAATATATTCTAATGAGCTTTATCACCACTCTGCCCAGGATTAAGATCTATGTTTCCCATGTATTTTCAAACTACCAACACCTGTAGCCACACATCTTTCCCTGAATTGTCATGTGGACCCACATGACATCTCCAAAGACCTAGAGGCTTTATTCAAAAGCCTCAGACTGTGTCCCCAAACTCACGCATTATTTTATCTAGCTATATAGAATGGTAGATACCAACAGACCAAGCACTCAAGTTGTTAGTGTCATTACTCAAGTAGGTGCTAGATTTTATTTCTTTCCACAGTATTGTTTCATTCAACTGTACAAATATGGAATAGAGATTACAAAAATAATAGTTATATGCAAAACAAAGAATCACAAAATGTCACAATTAGAAGTATCTTCAGGTATGTTCAAATCCAGTTCTCTCACTTTGATAGTGAAACTGAGCTTCAAAATAAGTAAATTGACATTCCCCTAATGTCAGTAAGATAACCAATCCCCATTCAAGGTCTTTCCTGTCATTGCATCCTGATCATCAACTGAAATAGAATAAAAAATTCTCAGTGGACATGCGCGCGCATGTGTGTACGTGCGCACACACACACACAAATACATGAAGAGGAAATCAGAAAAATTTCACAATCTTAATAATCTGTTAAAGTGAATTTTAAGTTAAATGTTAATGGCATAATTTAATTTCTATTTCTCTACCTGCAAAATTAAAAAAAAACTCTTGGATAATATAAACCATTAACCATTCTTCTCCACTTTTAATCATTAAGAAGTTATAATCAATACGGACACTGAGTTATAAACACAATTTTATTAAACAAGTTTAAACTACTAATTATTTTCTCATACAATTTTAATTCAAAAAATGCTTTAATTTTATTAGTCACCAGCAATTAGCATTCCAAGTTCCCCCACTTTGAATTCTGATTGCTAAACTATAGGAAAATCAACTGCACACAGTGTGCAGACCTTCTCACTGAGTACCAACCAGCTGGGAGGCAGTGCACTTTATACAATTTGTTACAATATATTTCCACATCACTACAACTATGGTAGTTCAGCTTCCATTCATGGGATGAAGCATATTTTATATTTTTCCAGCAACATAATGTCATAATGTTTTTTGGATGGAAGCAAACAAATTGTGTTAGAAATTAGCAAAATCAGTTTTTACTTTATATTTGATCCAACTTCAGACTCATCCCTATATAGGAAATATATTTGTGCTATTCCAAAATAACAAAAAACCTTGGACTGCATCACAAGTGCCATCTTGGCATCTTATAAACTGAAACATCATTACATTTGAAGTGTCTTCCTGAGACAGTAGACACAGCAAATGACTGCCTAACTCTTGATTACAATGATAAAGCAGCTCATAACTAATCAATGTTGAAATGCATGTGTCCTGCAGAAGAGCAGGACAGTTTATTGTCGTCAAAGAGCAAGACAATTCCAGAAAGTTCAGCTCCCTCTCAGTTTATCCCAATGACATCTTTTTAAATAGCTAAAATATACCACATTTAATAGCTAACAATAATTAGGGTTTTAATATGTTTGGCAAATGCACAAGGAAGGGAAAAAAACCCTAGGTCTTCAACATCATGCTCTCATTGTGAAAGAGGCTATGCCAGACTCTAGTGGAGAGAGATTCAAAAGCAGGGGGAATGTGGGACAGCAGTGGGGGAGGGCTTTTAAGAAACCACTGTTTTATTTCTTCCACTGAGCAGCTACTAGCGCTAATGAAACTCAGGTGGACACAAGACAGCGAGCCCCAAGGCTTCCCCCTGTAATGCTACCCTCAACAATGGCAGTGGGGGCTCCTATGAGTCTCACAGAGAGGTGCTGCTTTAAAAAGAAACTCAAAAGAGTAAATAGGATCATGTTACAGTGCAGCAGCAGAAACCCACAGCTTCAGGGCACAACATAAAGTTATTTTTCTCCAACCACCTTTCAAGAGCACAGACATAGCAAATTACATGCATTTGTACTGCTTGAGACACTGGCGTACTGTTTACACACGTCTGCGAATCTAACCAATGATATAACCCGGTGCAAAGATGAATAGATCCAGTTAGGAAATGAATGGCTTCTGTCTTTCATTGTCATGCCTCCAGTTTCACTCCAAGTTACTATTTACAGACTTGCCCGTGTGTCACACAGCAGGTTATCCTCAGAGTGTGCCCTGCTGTTGAATTCCATGTCCCTGTCCCAGTCTGCCTTTGCAATTAAAACAGTCTTTAGCTTTAAAATGTAAGCCAGTGAACTCTGCGTTTGCTGCTGTTGCTGCTGCAGATTCCTGGGTCTGATCTTCCGAAGACCACATTTCCAGGTCAAGTCACCACTGTTTAATCTCCCTAAACAAGCCATCTACTCTATGAGCTAAGCCTAGCTGAGTGCTAAGGCGGTATGAGAGCAAACCCAGATGCCAGCCAGCAATTCTTTGTTACATCTGTATTCGGTTGCATATTTTTAAAAAACGTTTTGAAATTTTCTGACAATAAAACAAATGCATAGCATAAGAAGTAATAAACTTACGAATCACAACAAATACAGAGAGTATTTCCCTTACCTGGATCATGGAAGGGCACCAGAGCAAAGTTGTAAAGAGGTCTCTTAGGTCTTTTCAAAGACGTCTCCAAAATTTTGGAAGCCCCTTCAATAACCTGAACTAAATCATCGTACATGGAGCCAGTCACATCAAACACAAAAGCCAACGTCGATGCCCCCTCCGGAATCTCCTCAGCCCTGCTCTCCGACTGGTGGGTCCCATCTTCAGCTAGGGAAGAACGAAGAAGAACCACCAGGAATATTGTGTGGACCACTTCCCAGGCAATCATTTTTTTTTTCCCCTTGTTTGATCGCTGTTTTGCTCTTTGCCCTAAGCTCCTAAGCACTGTGCTTACTCCTCAAGAGCAGGTAGAGGACTTTCTCTCCGGTGGCTCATCAGCTTTTTGCAGTCTCTGAACTAACGCAAAGTTTGGAGCGGAGAATGAGAAGGGGACCAGCCCGGAGCCTGGAGCCGGCTGCCTCCCGGGGCTGGGCTGGGCTGGGTTGGGCTGGGCTGGGCTGGGCAGCGCAGGGATGTCGCGCCTTTTGTCCGGCTGGATAGGTCAAAGGCTCTAGGCGGCCGCGTGCAGGGCGCTGCGAGTAGCCGAGCGCGGGCAGAGCGCGGGGTCCATGCCCCGGGGGACGCTGAGAGCCTGCGGTACCGCCTCCGCCACCGCGCTCCAGACCAGCGACTGAGCCTCCCAACTTTCCACAGCTAGCCCCTCTGCGGCGAAGCCCGTCTCGACCTCGCCTTCTGATTGGCCAGCGGCCGTCCCTCCTCTGCTGGAGCCCCCACCCGGAGGGCGACTTTCCCCTCTGAGAGTTCCAAGTCACTCCAATACCGGGACACACTCGCAGTGTCAGCTCCTGTGTTCCCTTCAGAGCTATCCCCAACCTCCAAACTCTCTAGGTTTAAACAATGGTTTTCAAGAACATGTGGCCCAGTCCCAAATTCGGGGGCATTTCATTAGCTAGCACAAAGGGAATTGGTGCACTTTTTCTTTCTTTCTTTCTTTCTTTCTTTCTTTCTTTCTTTCTTTCTTTTTTTTTTTTTTTTTCTTTTTCTTTTTTGTGAAGTGTGCAATGCTGCTTCAGACAGTTCTCTCATAATTCCCCACCCCACCCCACCCCCAGAAGCTGAGCCGCCCCAGCACAGCTTCCTGTCCCTCAACCCACCATTCAGCCCAGCCAGAAGGGGGAGCTGGAAAATTCTTTCCTCTGGGTTGTGGCCACGGGATGGCTCTTTGATCTCCCTTGGGGAGCGTTTAGCTGAGTGGAAGGCAGGGAGAGGAATGCTGTGGAGGCAAGGGGAAACGCAATGAGGTGGGAAGAAAGTGAGAGACAGCAAGAAGTTACTAGCTAGGCTGAGGGACTAGAGAAAGAAGCTGGGTATCAGTAAACACTGAAGACCAATAGAGGGGGGGTGGCTGGAGAGAAAGAGAGAGAGAGAGAGAGAGAGAGAGAGAGAGAGAGAGAGAGAGAGAGAGAGAGAGAGAGAGAGACTGAATCATATTAGAAACCTGGGGGAGTCGTAATTTCATTATCAAGTTCACTTTGCTGAGTTGTCTAAAGCCTCTGCAAAGCATAGTGATGCAAACTAATATCCTCTTTCCACATAGCCACTTGTACAAGTATGTGTCAAGTCTCAGGCAAAGAGCCACTAAAATGTTGCTCCCCTCGATGGTATTTTCTTGCCAATACTTAAGGAGACTTCACCGTGGAAAACATTACTATGTCCTTCCAAGTCGTAATCATTATATACATTATAGCCGTATTAACAGATTTAAGAAGGTAAGCAAAGAAAGTCAGTCATGAGCTAATCATTCTTTCCCTTAAATACATTTCTTTTCCTGGAAAGGGGGCCATTGTCTGCATGCAAGCATACAAAGAGCACACAAGCGGCTTTGTACCGGGATTGAGTATGTATGAGACCACCCTCTAACAGCAGGGCAGCCTGAGGAAGAGCCTGCTCCCACCAGCCTTTATACTCTGTAACTGTCTTCTCTTTCAGAACCACCAGCTGTGGAACTTGAGTTTATGATACCTATAAGTCATGTCACTTAAAGGAAGCACAAGGGCCATTTGGGCTGGGTGGGAATATGAGGAGAGGGGGAGACTGTGTTTCGTTTCCAAGGAGTATTTAGAGAATGTTGAATGCTATTTGAGTAGTCCATTCCATTGTTTATTTTAAAAGGATTTCATTTTAGGTCATAGAGACCTGAGCTATTCCAGGTGCTCAAGGAGGTGGAAGAGTACTGCGTTTGACAGACAACCCAGGTGCTAAATCCTGAATGATGCTTACTAGCTGTGACCTTTAGCCTACCCTTTCCCTACCTTCTTTTATTCATTTGTAAATGGAAATGGTGGCACTCACTTAATCAGGACTAAATGATCTATAAATGTTCCAGATGCACTTGAAAGAAAAAAAAAGTGATGTTGTTGGGTAAATTGACTGTTCAACAAATGCAAAGCCAATTTATTTAATGGTGTTGAAGTTTTCAATACCCTGAATTCTGTCCACTTATGATCAGTTATTGAGAATAGCATTGAAATATAGGACTCTGGATTTGTCAGTCTTTTGGGAGTTCTGTGGTTTTGCTTGTGCATTTTGAAGCTTTGTAACTAAATGCAGTTGGTACTATGTACTCTTGATTGATAAACATCATTAGCATTATAAAGCAAGCTTTATTTTCAGTGGTACTATTCTTTGATCTGAAATATACTTTGTTTAATATTAATACAAGCATTCCAACTTTCCTTAAACCAGTATTCGCATAGTGTGTGCTTTTATCCTTTTTAAATCTATTTGTATCATTATACATAAAATATATTTCTTGTTCTCATCATACAATTGAGTCTTTTTAAAATTCCAACCCTATAATCTTTGCCTTTTCATAAGTATAGTTAGTCCATTTACATTCAGTGTGATGGAGGGTATGGTTGTACTTAAAACAATCACCTTTCTATTTGGTATCTATCTTTCTCTGTTCCTAATTTCGCACCTTATTTTGAATTGACTGATGACTTTTATTATATCTCCATTGCTAGACTTTTAACTATTGCCTTTGTTAGTTGTTGCTTTAGAGTTTCTAATCTGTATCTCAAGTACATTACCTATTACTTCATGTAGAAAACCCTGGACTGTGGCTGGTGCTTGCCTATCATATGGGAGGCTCTGGTTTTGATCTCCAACATGGAGAGACAGACAGACAGAGAGAGAGAGAGAGAGAGAGAGAGAGAGAGAGAGAGAGAAATGCTTCCAATTCACCCCTTCTGGGCCACTGTAACCCTAACATCTGTCTCAGTGCATAATTTGTTTTTTCTCAGGATTCAAAATCCTGAGATATCAGACATTGTAAGCTTTACTTTAAAGGGTTCTATTCCTTAACTTTGGTCTGAGACAGAGTTAAGATTTTTGAAAACAGTTTTATCTTTTTTTAGAATTTGCTTTTTAACTCTTTAAATATAATAAAAACAGTTTTCAGTCTAGAATTACTTTTTTCCCCATAACTAACAAAGGCTCTGTGTCTTTTGCCCAATACTCTGCAAATCATGACCAGCGAGAATGAAATCACCTTTTCACCTAGCCCATTTACCTTTCTTCTTGAAGGATGGCTTTTAGATACTTAACAATTCTGAGGGACTGAATAACTAGTAGCCTTTAGCAATGGCCAACTTCATACAGCACTCCTATAGGTTTCCTCCTTGCTTTGTTCCTTCCACAATTCACACCTTCATTTTTGCTGTCTGGGTAACTTCGAGTGATATTATCAGAGACTGGGGTAGCTAAAAAAAAGTTGTAGAAATGACTCAGTGTTCAAGGAGGAGCTAATGGGCCACCAGACTGATAGCTGGGAAGCCAGCATGGGACTGACTCAGGCCCCCCGAATATGCCAGATGGACTGAGCAGTCTACGGGAGCTCAGACAGTGGAGCCAGGATGTATCCCTGGTGTACAAAAGGACTTTGCTAACACATCCCCCATGGAGGGATAACTGCCTTAACCTAGAGACAGGAGAGAAGCCCTAGTCCCTACTTCACATGACCTGTCAGATCTACATGACCCCAACTGGATGGCATTCCCCTACATATGGAATTGGGATGGGGAGATGGGAGGGGAGGGTGGTTAGGGTGCATGTGAGAGGGAGGAAGGGAGAGAAGGAGGGAGAGAGGTGAGGGAGAAGGAGGGAACTGGGATCGACATGTAAAATAATAAATTAAATTTTAAAAAAAATGCTTTGACTCCAAAATTTAAGTTCAAGGACAAGTTACTGGGGAAAAGGATTTCTATTTTTGTTTCCACAGAAAATGAAAAGCTGTGGATTCCTTCCAGACTAATGTGGTTTGATCAAGCCAGACCTCCTGAAACAGAGTACTAGGTGATCCTACATTCAAAACAGCTGGGCAAAGCAGCCTTGCAGACTACAGCCAGGATTTCTCCATCTTCTTAGAATCCCCCATGACAGTGCCCCTTACCAGCAAGAAGTAGTTTGGAAAGAATGACGCCCAAATTCCCAAAGATTGTCTATAAATGTTTGTTTTCATTTAAAAGGACTTGGTTATATAAAAGAAAGAAAGAAAGAAAGAAAGAAAGAAAGAAAGAAAGAAAGAAAGGAAGGAAGGAAGAAAGAAATGACTCAATGTGACCTGATGCTGAATGACGGAACTGTGAGAACTGGCAGTATATTTTCATCCCTGAGTACTGTCATCGGGAATCCTTTAGGTGCTGTCCTGAGCATTAGCTGTTTTCCTCATATGACATACTGGCTTTCTGCAAACCTCTAAAGTTCTCTGTGTGCATGACTCCTCTTAGTATTGTCCCCTACACATTCTAGAAAAAGAGCTCACTGGACTTTCAGGACCCTTGTCTCAGTTCAGGCAGTCTAACTTATCCCCCACTGGGGTCCTGCCTCCACTCACTTTCAGAGATCTGGGAATCTGCCAAGATGGTAGACTAAGTAAGGTTCAGTGGTTTTCCATCTCTGTGGGATTGCCTTCCTTTTTCTGAGACTACAATAAAATAGTTCTCATGATGTATTTACCTCAGTATCTAGCAATACACTCAACTCTCAATGTTTAATTTTATTTACCATCATATTTAAGTAACTTTGAGTGTTTGAGTCTATGTGCATTTACAGCAAGAATACAAGGCATGAAAAGTGATAGATAACTAAAGAGGCTGCTTATTTGTCTATGGAATGTCTTCAGTAGCTGCCATAGCTTGAATATTGACTGCCTCCTAGTGGTGCATTTGAGATGATGCAACTGAGAAGGGAGAACAGGAAGTGATACCTTCTGGAAGGAAGCTGGGTCAGTGGGTGTTTGTCCTTGAAGAAGATGGGAGAACCTCAAGCTCTTTTACTCCCTGCTTTCATGAGGTGAGCAGTGTCTTCTGCCCTTCACTCCTGTACCCTGATATGATGCTGTGCCTCCTCAGAGGCCTGAAAAACACAGTAGGTCTGAAAAACACGCAATAGGTCTGAAAAACAGAAAAACACAAGAAGGCCATTTGAACATGGGCTGGAACCTACAAAACTGGGACCCAAGCTAACTCTTCACTTCTTGTCAGTTTACTCTCCCATGTGTTTCTTAGAATAATTGAAAACTAATTAGCACACAACTTTCCTACCATCCTGAAACAAGGGTGTGGTAACACTTAAATGTCTGTAGAACACTACTGTTAGAAAGGAGAAGAACAGGAACAGGAATATTTAGTATGTAGAGACATGCATTCATGTACCTTCTATATAATCTCAGATATATCTCTCTACTTTGCCCTTCTACACTTGAAGATCCATACCTTGGATACAGTCAAGGCCTCCATGAGCCTCCTCTGATTGTTGTCAAAATATAGGTCTCCAGAAACAAGCCAGCATACTAGACAGAAATGTTATTTATTCTTTAGAATGAATACCTCAGTGCATATTTTGGCAGTAGATGCTTGAGAAAATCAAGATTATAGGTCGGGGAAAAGGTTGAAGCTAGGAAGGGGTAGGCCAAAAAAATAATGTTCAGATCAGAGAATTTCTTAGAAAGACATACATTCTAGATATGACTCCCTTGCCCAAAGATCCATAGAATGTAAAGGAGGTATAGGTTGTCATAGGTAAAAAGAATGGAGAGCCACGGCAAGGAAGAGGAATAGCCTATGAGTGCTCTATGAAGCCAGCTGTTGCTGTGGGTTAATATTCAATCCCACAAGACTATCAAGTACCTAAAACCTACACTTAAAAGAGAATGGAGAATAGGGGGTATAAAAGGAGGAAGTACCTATCCATACCTATCCATTGGGATCCATCCTCAATGGTCAGTCAAAATCCATGAACACTTTGGGGTCTCATATACAGGGGTGCTGACCTGGTTTGTATGACATCCTGCACCAAGACATCAACAGACAAATCTAGGACAATACAACAAGCCTATAATGAAGGCTGAGGCAAGAAACTATCAAGGTATACCTATGTGAACTTGATTAGACCCTGGGTAGAACCCTGAGTCAGATGAAGTCAAGAATATAAAAGGAATGAGTAAGAGGTGGTCAATAAGCTGACCTAACCCAAAGAAGTCTTTGATATTGTTCAGTATTACTTCTTATTCGACAGCATAGTAAACTGCCTAAACCCAGTTCTGCTGTCTATGACTACTAAGCTCTATTTGGTAATTTACTTATCCATTTGTCAAGAAATGTACTGAAGGTCAAGCATGGTGGTTCATATTCAGGAAGCTGAGGTAGAATTATTGAATATGTTGGAAGCCAATTTCTTCAAGGTCATCCTGAGCTACCTACTGGGAGCCCTGTCTGGCAGAAAGAAAAAAGAAACAAACAAACAAAGGGGGAAAAGCAAAAATCGTGAGCACTTGTTATTTTTGCATGTGAAGTACTAGAAAAATTACTGTTCCTAAGGATCTTAACATAGAATAGAAAAGCATAGGATTCTTGGGGAGATAAAATCCAGCATTCTAAGGAACCATATAAGGTAGGCACCTACCTTAGGAAAAGCAGGTCAGACAACCACCCCAAAGGATGGCATGTGGAGAAAATGTAGAAATCGCCAGCTCAGTTAGAGATGTGGGTTGGGGAGTGAGGACATGGCCTTTCCTAGGACTGCAGATTTGGTTGGAATGTGAGGTGATAGCAACAGGAATCCCAGAATGTGTCATCAGCTGTGAAGGTTTGGGTTACATCTTAAAGGTACATAAAGACACTGAAGGACTTTAAGCTAAAGAATATTTAGTCAGACTTGAGAAAATCACTCAGATTTTGAAAGATGGAATAACAGATATGAATGGGGGGATAAGAATAAGTTGCATCCACAGTATTAATAGCATCCTTCATCTCAGGACATTAAGATTGGCCAAGTTTGACTTCTTACCTAAGTCAAGGATACAGAGAGGAAGTTTCCTGTCCCAAGCCTGTGCTCTTCACTTCTCTCCAGTGCTGCCCTCTGGCTGTATCTTAGGACATGAGCTAATAAGTCATGTGTAATACAAGGAGTGGCTATGACAACAATAATAAAAATATTTGCAGCTTTTAGCAACAATAGCTGCAAATGGAGCTCTAAAATAAAGAATCTACAAACAGTCTTGAAAACTCTAAAGGCAGAAACCGAGACAAGTGGGAAAAGTGAAAGGATGGCTCAGCTCATCTATCCTAGATCTTCCTTAGACCCCTGGAGAGTTTCCAGAGACAGGGCTGGGAATGGAGATGAGCTACGAGTACCATAGCAAATTTTGCCAGAACGTTACCATTTCTTGCTAACAATCACCAAACTAGTCGCAAAAGTCTTTACCTATGTTCTCATTAGTTATGTTCTACATGAGGGGAATAAAGTATATGGGAAACATCTTCTTCCTAATGAGTCTAGCACATTTACAGGACTCAGTATAAAGATCTCTCCCATTCTGTGTTTACCCTTGAACTTCTTCTGTGCGCCCTGAAGCAGACAAGGCTGCTCAGTGGTTAAGAATTTTACATGCTCATCTAATTGGAATCATCAGTCTTACTGGGCCTGATAAAGCCTAGCTCGGGCATAACACTGACTTAATTAGAACTATGAATGGTTCAATAGCCTTTTGCAAATCTCTAAATGACTTCATGTCTTCCTTATTGATCCTTCCCAAAATGTCTGCTTCTCTATGGAAGGAGGCCCAGCATTATTTTATGTTTACTGTAGCACATCTCTCCAGGGTAACTTGAAATTACCATTGAATTAAGTATAGAAGATTTTTGTATTGCCATAGTGATTATAATTGGCACTGCAGTTACACATGCACACCCAGAACTTGAAGTTAGCTTTGTCCTCTTGTCTCCCTTAAGAAGGTAATAAAAGGACAGAAAGCCATCGTGTGTGTTGTAACTGGAAAATTAATCACATCAAATATTTTCTATACTAATCAAGTTATAAGTCTGGAATGGACTTATATAAAACAGATGTTTAAATTCTTGCTTTCCTTGGGCACTAATGTCAAGAGAAGAAAGCACAGAATAGCTATGTCATGGCGTACTTTGAGGAATGTAACACTTTGCTTTTACTCTTTTTAATGAAGCCACAAAGTCTGTGGTCAGAGAGGAGAACAGGCCAAATGGGGGAAACACTAGGGGGTCTAATCCTCCAGACCTTATAAAGACAAAATTCTTCTCTTCAGTGATGGAACAGGAAGCATGCTGCCTCAGGAAGAGGGAACTGCTCAGGAAGGAGGAACAGGCTCAGGAAGAGGGAACTATCTCAGGAAGACAGAATGGGCTCAGGGTGGGAGGGGTCAAATGTCTGGAAGCTTGTCCCCTGTGACTGGACTGAGATCCTGGTTCTCTAAGGCTTGTGACTCTGGTGGGTGTTTCAGCTACAGCCTGCCCTGTGAGGACTCATCCTTCTACTTCGTTCATCTGGAAATATAGACAAGAGATCCACAGGCTGTTCTCATGATACTTCAGGAAGAATCCTATAAAGCTTAATTCAACGTATAATGAGGAAAAGAGGCCCATGTGTTAAAAATTTGGTCACTGGCCTACAGTGGTATAACCTTTCAGGGAGGTGGTGCATTGTAGGAAGAAGTTAGGTCATTGAGGAGGTGCATTGTAGGAAGAAGTTAGGTCATTGAGGAATGTCCCTGAAGAGGCCACTGAAAATCAGGGTTCTCCTTTCTCCTTCTTTGCCTCCTGGCAGCACTGGGATGATCAATAGCTTCTATGTGCTATTGACTTTGCACCACTTGCAGGCCCAAAGCAACAGAGCTGAGCAACAGTGGACTGAAATCCATGAACCCACCCGCTAAAATTACCCTTTCCTCTTTAATGTTGGTTATCTCAGATGTTCTGTGACAGCAACAGAAAGCCAACATAGGACCTTCAAAATCAGAGAGAAGACTGGTGTGGAGTTGAGTGATTTGCCTAAGATCCAAATATTTGAGAAGGTGCTGTAAATTGATTGGTATCTCATGATTGTCATTACCTAACACTTGTTAAGTTTTAACTACAACCAGGCACTATTTTGGAGCTTGATACATATTAGCAGACTTTTACTCTTTATTCCAAAACTATGAGATAATTGGAATAATAATCCATACAACAGAAAGTAAAAAAGGACACAGAACAGTTAGGTCACCTGTCCAACTTATCGCAGCTTGCCTTTCTCATCACTTTTCATTTCCTGCCTCTAGTCTAGACTGTCACTGTCATTTTGGTGTAAAATTGAAAGCATTGGTGGTGACACTTACATCTAAATGTCTAAGTCTAAGTCTAAGTGCAATTACTTTATATGACACTGCAGGTCTTCATTGTACACTATTGCCACCTATCAGGACAAATGGATGCTCCATTTTTAATTTCATTTGCTGTGTGAATTGTTCATGAAGAAGTCTGTGTCTTCCCAGTCTTCTGCAGTTTTCCAAGTTCTCTTTCTTATTAGTTATAAATTAAAGCTAATTTTATTTTTCTACTGCAATAC
Source organism: Phodopus roborovskii (assembly GCF_943737965.1). Classification (NCBI taxonomy): domain Eukaryota; kingdom Metazoa; phylum Chordata; class Mammalia; order Rodentia; family Cricetidae; genus Phodopus; species Phodopus roborovskii. Next base: position 23,172,830 of record NW_026126433.1, read on the forward strand.
CATGAATTCCTTTGAAATAAGGGCTGTGTTTTATTCATTCTAATGTAGAAGGAATTCAATAATGGTCTTCTAAAGAACTGCTGAATTCAGTAAGATTCATAACAATGACATATTCTTAGACATAAATGTAATTATGTGCATGAATATATCTAGTATTCCCAACTAGGCTGGAGAGATGTCTTAGCAGTTAAGAGCACTTCCTCCTCTTCCAGAGGTCCTGAGTTCAATTCCTAGCCACCCACATAGCAGCTCACAACCATTTGTAACTCTAGTCCCATGGGATCCAATTCCCTCTTCTAGTGTACAGACATACATGCAGATAAAACACTCAAATACATAAATATTCCCAACAACTTTCTAAGTTGAATATGAACAAACAGTATTCTGGATGACAAGATGGCATCAATGTGATGTGGACAGCCAGAAATAAAACCCAGGCCTTTCAGTATGATTACCAGCACAATGTATTGTCATAAATATGACTTTATAATTATTCTGTCCATGAAATTCCTGCAAAACCAGACATTCCCAAGAGCTAGCTGATCATGCTAAGGACAAATAAATTGCTTAAATCATCTCGCTTAGATGAAACCTCATTGCTTACCTCCAAGAAGGTAATCAATGTGCTGTAGAAGTGAGAATTTACCAAAATATACTAAAATTAAAATGAAAACTCTTTAAGAAAAAGAATAGTATGAGCTCATTGCCTGTCTGCTAGGGGCAAATCCTCATAACCTGTGACCAACTCCTGTCAGCCACACAGTCTATTAAAGGGCACTAATATGTTACAATCTGAATTTCTTGATGTCTCTTGAACAACACGAAGATTTGAGTTCAGGTGGTATTCAGTGGTATACAATCCATTGCCTATTGATACCTTTATTCAAGTATGTTTTAAAAGAATAATGCTCCTTTCTTCTCTTTCTACAAACCTACCTCTGGGTCTTCAAAATAATGTTCTTCCTGGGCTCGGAATTTAATCCTGCTCTCAAAAACCTCATCTTATGGGGTCAGAAGGGGGCTTTGAAAGTTGGAACACCTACTATTCTAGATAGCAGAGAACCTAGCCTGACTTAGAAGAACTGGAGAAACATTACCTTTGTACCTTACATTCCAAGATTCGGTAACTCATCGTCAGAGTAGCTTTCTTCTATTTCTTCTAATGTGGTTTGAGATTCTTTCCTCTTGCTCTGTTTCCAGAAAAGCGACAGCTGCTCACAGCCTTCCACTATTTCCCCATACTAATTAATGAAAGGAGGAACGAGCTGGGCCCATTCCAACTGCCTTCACTTTATTGTAAAGAACTCAGTTCTGTTTAAATCACATTAATGAAGACAGCAAACAACTCCAGAGGTCTCTGAAGGAATAAGGAAGTACACTGTGAGACCAACTGTACTCCTTTCCTCCCTTCCCTTTTATTCTCAATCCACACTAGTTCAAATTTTTTTTTTTATTAAAAACTTGTCTCCGGAAAGCTAGAGGGATGACACTGGTGATTGAACGGAGTGTGAATTGTGGGTATGGTTACTGCTCTGCTCTAGTAGGCAGGGTGAGCCTGACAGCATGGAGTCTAAAAGTGAGGCAGACTGAAGTCTCATGCAATAGCCAACTCTACTCAGAGCATCAGACAATTTATACTCTGGGTGTTAAGAGTCACCCTAGTAATCTGTCCAATCACAAGCACAAGCCACACGTGGCAAAAACATGTTTTTCCGGGGAGGCATATGAACACATAACAATAGCCTGTTGTAATGTATGACCTAAAGCAAACTCACTCCTATCCATTACACCTGGGAGGGGCACAAAAGCTTGTTCTGGAAACAACTCCCTGTTTCAAAGAAACTGAGGTCACAAGACTCTTGTCTTGCTTTCTTGTAGTTTTGTCACAAGCACTCAAAATTCTCCTGACATTACTCCATTCTTGGACCCTGTTATAAGTAAGTATGAACTCATGCAGACACATATAAATATAGGAACACATGCATATTAGTGTGCTCATACATTTTCTTTCTCAGTCAGCTGAAAAACTCTAGAAACAATGGCACCCCAGCATGGATAAACATACTGAGAGTCCAAATCTTGGTTTCTAATGACAAGGAAGCAGTATCTTTGGAGAAATGATTTGTTGTATGGCTGGGGCAGGAAATATATAACATGAACCTGGTGCGTCTTATAGGGTCAGAAATTCCGAACCTTTTTAAAAACTATACACAATAGAGTTCATCACAAGGGGTGTAAGTGTGCACTACAAATGAATTTGCTCACAAATAATATGGTAAAGAACAAAGAAGAGCTATACTTCTGGGGAGAAATCCAGCAAATGCTATTTGGGAATCTCCCCATGGTGCCCCATGTCAAACCCTGCCCAGATAGTTGCATGTGAGCTCAGACCCTACCCTCTTAGAAAACTGCTCTTGGCAGACCCTCCCCTGGAGCTCCTCAAAGACCTCACCTGCAGGGTATTTAAGGCCCCCTCCTTGGGAGCAGTGGTATGAATTTTCTCCTGCTTCCTTTCCCCAAGAACACAAGAGTTGCTTTGCCCAGAATAAACCTGGTCTTGCTTATTGAGCTTGACTTGACTTGGCTTATTGCATCAGCAAAGAAACCCACAATTACTGGGGTTTCAAAATACTAACCCGCTACCTTTGACAGATGACTGACAACGAGATCAGCAGTAAATTTTCGTGCTGATAGTTTGTCCTGTCAATACTGTAGAAGAAAAGCATCTCTGGCCTGCCTGTAGTATTCTGAATGGAATATAAAACAGAAAATAAAAAAAAAAAAAAAAAAAAAGGAATAAAGCATGAAGTTTGGTTAATAATGATGGATCAGTATTGCTTCCTGTACTGGCTCATTGGCTCATTTTGACCTCAAGCAGGAGTCAAGTGGGAAGAGGGAACCTCGACTGAGAAATTGCCCTCACCTGTGGACAAGCTATGGTGAGTTTTCCTGAGAGATGATGGATGGGGGAGGGCTCATTTCACTATGGGCAATGCCACCCCAGGGCAGGTGCTTCTGGGTGTTCTTAGAAAGCAGACTAGCAAGCCATGAGAATGAAGCCAATAAGCAGCACTCCTCCCTGGCTTCTGCTTAATGATTTTGCCTCCAGGTTCCCACAGTGCTTGAGCTCCTGCCCTGACTTCTCTCAGTGTTACCTGGAAGTACAGGATGGAATAAACCCCTTCCTCCCCAAGTTGCTTTTGGTCATGATATATCATCACAGCAATAGAAACCCTAAGACAATTCCCTAGTTGTAAAGGGTGCAGCTTACCAGTATAAGATGTCAGCGACGTGGGAACTGCGTTTAGGGCCTGTGTGAATTCACTCTTCTCTATACCACTCTATAAATCTAAAACACTTATAAAATTCAAAACTTACGCATAAAATTAAAGAAACTGTAATAAGTAGCCCTGAAATATCTTAATGAGACAGAAATATCTAAATGAGACATCAAAAACAAAAGTCCCCCCACCTCAGTTGTCATCCCTATAATGAAGTGATTTAAATAAGCCAACATAGATCATGAGCATGCTTAACAGGTAGAATGATGTGTAGCACTTTGAAGACAGAACATTTGAAAGAAATTTAATTAGGCCTAGTGGAAATCAAACTGAACACATTGCAAATGCATCCTAAAGCACAAATACTACAGTTGCTCATTGCCTACCAATTCATTGCCATAAAAACAAGGCAAGAGAACATACCTTCAGGTTATGCAAACAATATAGGGGTAACAATTTGTGATGATATATTCCTAAATTACAACTGTTTTACTCAGAGAGTGCTGATGGGCCTGAAGTCGGGAGCCTGCAAATCAGCTAGTTCAACTATATTTGTGCTAAGTTCCTGTTCAGTGAAGGGACTCTAGCAAGCCCAAGCAGGGCAAACATAGCTCTGGCAGGCCTTGCCCCTCTCCCTTCCCCCTTCTTCCTTCCATTAGATTAGCTAGCCTTTCCCTTATTTGGCCGCTTCCTCCTCCTGAGGCTGACTACCAAAGTCCAGCAATCAAAAGCCCCCTTTGGTTCACCTAATTAACATGCCCAATTAAAATTAAACATTTCATCCTAACACAGGGTTTCTCCTTTAACCTTTCTAAACTGTCATTATCCTATGGGCCACATCTGTTCCCTCTCCATTCAGAGGCAGTCCTTTGCTACCCCTTCCCCCACCACAAATACCCAAATACTCATTTCCCCTCTTCCATGTTTTTCCTCCTTCACCCTCTCCTCTGTCTCCTGTCTTTGTCTCTTATTCCCTGTCCTTTGCCCCAGAGGGTGTCTTGTGCCATCCCTTTACTCAATACACACCTCTTACCCTGAAACTGTTAATGCAGTAGGGTAGTGTACCTAGAGCAGCAGAGACACAAGACCTTCCTGGAGAAACTGCTTAAACAACACAGCTTAGGGCTGGAGATGAAGGCTATTGCTTCCTTGCTGAACTTGACCTGCGTGACCGCAGGCCTGGAACCTGAGCAGATTCAGGGCGAGCTCTCCCAAGCATGGCTCTTGTCAGAAAACTTCAGTATGATTTGGTGAGCTAATTTCAGCCAAAGCCTTCTACGTGATATACCATCAAAGTACCTCCATTAATTTCTTTAGCGGAGACTCATAAGCTGGGGGGGGGGGTGGTCAGGAAACTTCAAAAGTGTATTAGGGCAGGTTTCTCCCCACTTGTCTTGTATATAATGCCTTCAGTTAACTTTCTCAAAACAAAGGCACAGTGAACTAATGCAGGCATTAAAATTCATTCAGTCATCCCTGACGGGCATTCCTGAATGCCAAATATTTAGCTATACCCTGAAACTGAGAGTATAAAATTAGAAACATATTTAACAGATGTTGAAGAGAAACAGGCATCATGCCAAGTAATGCAAGCTCCCAATGTTACTGCTGTCAACCTATGGAACAAAATAATAATAAATAATGATATAATTACAAATTTAAAATCAACAAAAATAAGTTTGTTTTTAATTGTGCTGGGATATGGCTCAGTCTGAAAAACGCTTATCTTGCAAGCATGAGGACATGCATTTAATACCCAGATCTTAGGGGCAGGAAACAGTGACAGGGATATGACTCACTGGGACTTACTGAGCAGTTAGCCTGGCCAACTTAGCAAGTTGTAGGCCAATGGAAGACCTCATCTCAAAAAGCAAATAAATAAAAGTGGCTAGTGCCTTAGGAAAAACACCAGAGGCTGCCCTCTGACCTCCACACACATGCATACAAGCACACACACACACACACACACACACACACACACACACACACACACACGCGCGCGCGCGCGCGCGCGCATGCCTCAAATATCCATTAACAATTCCCATTGCATCTCCCTTAATTCAGATTTTAAAAATCACAGCCTTTTCCTGACTTTGGCTTTGTCAACTGGCTTACCTAACTTGACCAACAATTGATAAACAACACTATTTTCATTTCTCTTTTCAAAAATCCAGTCCACACAAATATAGTTGTCAATGCATATGAAGCCTTGGTCTGTGCAATAGAAAACCAGCCAATGGATTTCATCTATGAAGTCAAAGCAATAAAGGCGAAACTCCCTGACTTAAGACTGCCCTGAAGTTAATGCAAAGACCAGAAAACACTCTCAAGATTCCTGCCCCAATTATTGTGTGAAACCATGAGCAGAAACAGGGCTTTCTACATGCCACTAGAGCAGTAGTTCTCAACTTCCAAATGCTGCGGCCCTTTAATCCAGTTGCTCATGCTGACCCCAACCATAAAATTACTTCCAGTACTACTTAACTGTAATTTTGCTACTATTATGAATTGCAATATAAATATCTGATATGATGGATATCTAATATGTGACCCCTGTGACACATTGCACTAGAGTGACACTGTTTTCATCCTTCCCTTGGCCTTCCCAAACCCCACACATTCAACAAGGATTTGTTATTTAGAAACTATTCAGTGTGGGGTTTCCCGGCTACATTAGAATCTTCCTGGCAAGAAAAACAGAGAAGGTTGACTGGAGTGATAGCTTAGTAAGTAACATGCCTACTATGCATGCATGAGAACCTGAGTTCAGATCCCCTGGTACCTGCAGAAAAACCAAGTACAGAGAAGCATATACCTATAATCACAGAGCTGGAAAGGAAAAAACGGGTGGATCCCTGGAGCTCATTGCTGAGTTGAATAGGTGAGTTGAATCAGTGAGCTCGATTGGCTGAGAGACCATGTCTCAAAAGCTAGGGTGGAGAATGAATGAGAAAGATACTCAACACTAACCTCTGACCTGCAGACATGTGTATACACCCACATGAACATATGCATACACCACACACAACTAACTAAATAAATAAAAATCTGCTTGATTCTTATCAGAGATGTTGGAGTTTTAATAATCCTCACTGAAGCTTGTCTTTACTTCTCTAGTGTTTATTACTGTTAGATGACTGCAACAAAAATGTTTCAGAGTGTAAGAGTTCTACCAAACAGCTACTGCAAAATTGGTGCTTGGCGAGCAATAGAGGCATAAGGAATGTTCAAAAACAAATACTGCCCTCTGCTGGTAGTTCTCTGCAGTGAGACATATGCATTTGTATGGCTGTTGCTACCTCACTTCTGGGTTTGGGGTATGCATTTTGACACTAAAAGATTAGAATTTGCTTCTCATCGATAATATTTGGCCATCTCAATAAATGTCCAGTCATTACCACCAAAATAAATAATTTTAATGATATAGCTCCACGGTAAAGCTGGGAGTTATTGTCACACAATTTAGCAGCTCAAAATCCATGATATCAGAATTGCATCTGATTGAACATGATTTAATTATCCAGGAATCTTAGGTTCCTGCAAATGAGACAGTTCTGAAATGTACTCCATCCTCGTCAGGCAATAACACAATTCTGCCTCCCTCCCTCACCAATGGGGTAGAGAACTCACTTTAGTCACTCCGTTGTGTCATGAGATTTGGGGATATTTGTTTTATAAACCCTGAAGCAGATGGTACTCTGTTTGAGGGCAAGGAGCTTCATTTGGCAAAGGTCCTGGCATTCTACACTGTGCCTTTCTCTAGTGGTAGAAATGGATAGATAAAATCAGCTTTGGTCAAGACCCCCTTGGGAATGTCTTATGTCTTATGTCACCTTGGTGATTCTAGTGCTTACTTAGCACTGTGTTTTTCATGCAATACATTCATAAGGTTTCTTAAATGGAGAAATAAAATGGCCCATTCACTATTTTAATCATTTTAGCCCCCTTTTCTCAATAAAATGCATAGGAGTGGATTAAGAAGGCTTCGTGAGAAAGAATATGCACTTCTGAACCATACAGGCCCTGGATCTGATACTCAGCTATGTTTTAGGAGCAAACTTAACTTCCCCAAGCTGTGGCTTCATCATCTATAAAATAAGATTTTTTTTTCTCTCCTCATGGGGATCCGAAACAAAATGTGCGTTCTGTCCCCATGACAGCGCCCCTTACCAGCAGGAAGTAGTTTGGAAAGAACGACACCCAAATTCCCAAATATTGCCTATAAATGTTTGTTTTCATTTAAATGGACTTGGTTATATTAAATAAATAAATAAATAAATAAATAAAATGTGCGTTCTGAAAAACTCTTGGTGCATAATGGATATCCCAGAGTTTTTTTCTCTGCTTTCTCAGATAAATTGCTCATTTTTGTTTGTCTGTTTGTTTTTTCTTCATACTCAGCACTGTAGGTTAAAGTGATCTCAGATCCATTTTGAGAAATGAAGAGTCCGTGGCTCCTACACTATTTGTCCACATTGTTAAGCCTTTCCTTCCCTTCCAGCAACAAGAGTAAGCATGTATGTATAAGCGCCCTTTCATTGCCACTTTAAAGTTGCTACTGGTTTCGAAGGAGGTTATTGGAAAGGAGAATTGAGGGCTGTGTTTCACTGCCTGTCATTTTCCAATTAAGAAAAGGGGGAGCATTGCACCACCTTCAAACACTTACATCCACACTCACACTTCTGTCGTGCGTCAACCCCCATTTTAAAGTGAAGGAAAGGCGGTAGAAGGACAGACCTGCCAGATATGAGGAATAGAAGTAGAAGCTTTGCATTCTGATTTGTCCAAGGGTCCTTGGTGATCAGCCTTGCAGCAGGAATTCTGTACTCACCAGCGCACTCTAGGCTCCACATCAGGTATTGCATTCTGAGATCCTGATTTATCCTGCTGCCTGGAGCATTGCAATCTACCCATTAAAGACAACCAAGTCATGAGTTCTGGTGCTCATTTTCCCCCTCAGTGACTCACAACTAGCATGTGGTAAGTTGTTTGGAAGTAGCTACTTTCCCAAGGTTTTGTAACAAGCTTGAATGCCCTTGGTGATATTTTTAACAATTCCGGGGAAGCACTCGGTTTATTTTGAACATTAAAGATGCTACAGTGAGTGTAAGTGGAATGGAAAAGATGAAGCTCTTGTCTGTAGGGCTACAGACTCCATTAGAAACAGCTGTTCCTGTGTGTTTTCTTCACTGGTGCAGTGCAGACGTTCTGTTCCCAGAGCCAGTGGTGGCCAGCTGTTCTCATCAAAAACTCCCAGACCATCAAGAAATGTTCTGTGCAAAGTAGTGAGTAACACCTGACTACTGCTAACTCCACATTCAGGCCTTCTTATATCATTTATTTTCACACTGACCACACATCCTTCCATCAAAATATTGCTGATCTTAAATCCCTGAAATTGTGTGGGGGGGGGTGGATACTTTCATGGAAGTAGTACTTCTAACACACTCCATTCTTCACAGCGGAGGTAAAGAAGTTTGGCTATGGTGGACAAGTACACCATATTCCTCCTCAATGCAGATAAAATAATTGTTCTTCTCTGTCAACCATGGGAACACTCAAGGGCTAAAGAAAAAAAAACTAAATTAAGTAGGGACTAAACACAGAGGGACTGGAGAAGTGGTTCAACCGTCAAGAGTGCATACTGCTCTTCCAGAAGACCTGAGTTTATTTCCTAGCACAGACATTGTAGATGCCCACAGCCACCTGTAACTCCAGCTCCAGTGGATCTGGTGCCCTCTTTTGGCCTCTAAGAGCACTATACTCATGTACATAAAGATACACACACACACACACACACACACACACACACACACACACTTAAAAATAAAAGAGAACAGCTGGGGAGATGGCACACAAGCATAAGGACTCTAACTGAGATTCCCAGCACCTCTAAAAAGCTGGGCACAGTGTCCTAGCACAGGGGAGCACCAGAAGACAGAAGAATCTGTGGACCTTGCTAGTCAACCAACCTAGCCAAATTAATAAACTTCAGGATCAATTCCAGGCCTGTCTAAAAAAGTTGAGGAGGACACCCAGTGTTGACCTCTGAGCTCTGCAGTTACATACACACATATGCACATAAACATAAACGTGAACATACACACATACACAACACAACACCTCTACACACACACACAATACATATAAAATAAATAAAACCCAGGTAGACACATCCTGGCTTATCTTGCCCTGTGATAGTCTCAGAAAAAAAAAATCTTCACTGGAACAGACGTTGAGCACGTGCCAATGTCACAATGCCACACCCTTGGTTTCCTCAGAACTTCAAGCCAAATAAGCTTACTTTTTAAAAAATGTATATAAATTATATAGTCACGGGTATTTTGTTACAGAAACAGAACATGAATTGAGACAGTATCCAGGCTTCATCTTTATTCTTTGTTCCCAACACCCCTCCACACACTACTTCTTCCCATTCTTCTTTATGGGCTTCACTGAAAAACAGAGAAAAATGATTATAAAATATGTTTTCTGATGACAAAGAACTGAGTCTAAGGCTGACTTATGCAGGGACAGAACAAATACCCTTGAATGCTGAGCAACAATCTGTGTAGGCACAACATCTCTGCTTTTCCTGTGCTACTTCGGATGTCTTCCTAAGAAAAACTGCCATCTCAATCCCAAGCATCATGCCACCTTCAATTTGGCCCATAATAGAGCATCCAAAAGAGAAAATAGCAGAACCAGGAAGGGAGTTAAAATCCCCCCAATTCTCATTTTCCACACTGCAAGAAGAAAGTCACTGTTGAGTAAGGAAAGACAAGCTGAAAGGAAAAATATGAGCCTACTGCAGTAACATCGGTGGAGTGTGCACTCCCAGACTCACAGTAACACCCAGTGTGCACTCCCAGACTCCCAGCGACACCCAGCAATACCCAGTGTGCTCTCCCAGGGACACCCAGTGTGCACTCCCAGCATAATGAACAAAAATTTGGCTAAAGAGAATAAATGAAGCACATGTTAGTCATGAAACAATAATAGAGAGGAATATTTTAACAAGTTAGTTTTGGGAAAAAGTTATACTTGGGTCACTTCTAGTAAGATTTCGATTCCGTATCCCTATAGATCTATTAGCACTTAGTGGAGTGCAGCCAGGCAGTTAAAAATAACTTCTTTGAAGAAAAGAGTTAGTGATGCAATAAAATTTGAAGACTTAGTTTTTCAGTGCTTAGAACACTATTTCCAGAAGCTGATTTAGGCTAGTTTTATTCACTCATACAGGATATCAAAATAAAACTACAAGTGAAAATTTTAATAAACTTGAATTTTAAAAAAAAAAAAAAAAACAGTTTTGGTGTGAATTGCATGCTGGTCCTCACAGACTAAGACTTATTCCAAGAGCAATAAAAATCTTCACACTCGCTATGTGGTTCAGGACAAACTAATAATTTACTCTAAGTCCTAGGATGTTTCTGTCTTATATCAAATCTGATCAAATTCAATCAAGACTTTTTTTTTTTTTTTTTGATCTATTGAGCATTTAAAAACACCTCCTGGAATTCTCTCCCACAAAGACTTGCCTGTTTAAGGTGACAAATTCACACCTTTTAGCCTTCTCTGTCTTTTTAAGATGACATTTGTAAGTCCAATTCTGCTGTAATCAGTTTGTGACAGAAGAGCAAAGACTGGCCAATTCGGGTGCTCAGAGGGGTAGAACAAGAGAGACAGAAGCAAACACAAGGCCTTTGAAGTCAAGAACTCATCCTACGTTTTTATTGGTATTGTACGGGGTATGTAACATGAACAAGTAAACGAATGAACATTATCAACTACATAGACTCTGAAAACCATACAAGAGGCACATAAAACAGCCAGTTAATCTTGAGATGAGGAGCAACTAGAGGAACTGTGTCCTTAAAAACAAAGACACAGGCTAAAATAATTCAGGCAGTGTGAACTTCACCAATGTTCTATTATTTTGGTGGTGGTGGTGGTGGTGGTGATAGTGGCATTGGTGGTGACGGTGGTAGTAGTGTGTGTGTGTGTGTGTGTGTGTGTGTGTGTGTGTGTGTGTGTGTGTTGATATAGAGTCTAGAGACTCACTATGGGGTCCTAGCTGGCCTGAAACTCATTATGTAGGCCAGGCTGGCTTTGAACTTACATCAATACTCATCCTGAATGTGGGATTATAAGCACATATTTCAATATGGGGTTACTAGAATTCTGCTCTATCTTGATCATCTCAGATCAAAATATAATTAGCTTGTTAATTAATGTGTGAATATTGCAAAAATTAATAAGGGCAGTTAATATACAGGTGTGAGATCAGGGATCCTGCTTTCTTTCCAAGCATTGAAAATGAGACTGAAACCTCCACTTAAAATGAAAATGACTGTATTAGGTCATAAAAACATCTACAAATGAGCAAGTCTTGACTGGATGCTATGTCTGCACTGTACGGTTTGGCATGAAACTACAAAGCCTTCTAGTAGCCATAAGTGGTATTAGGCAATGATGTGAGGTGGCTAATGAAGAGCCAGTGTGAATTTGGAATTAACAGAACCCTTCTAGAAGTGAACAAATAGTTCACTGCATTCTGCATCAGACAGGGTCCGTCTGAAAGCTGATGGACTGGGGAGCTTTGAGGGCAGCATGGACTAGACAGTGAAAAAGGTTTTGGCTTTTGTTTTTGTGTCGGGGGAGTTGATTTTTGTTTGTTGGTTTGGTTTGGTTTGGCTTTTAGAGACAGGGTTTCTCTGGCTGTCCTGGAACTAGCTCTGTATATCAAGCTGGCCTTGAACTCACAGAGTTCACCTGCCTCTGCTTCATGAGTGCTGGGATTAAAGGTGTGTGCCACCACTGCCTGGCTAACAGTGAAAAATTTTAATGGAGCATGATGTGAAGAACTCTCAAAAAAAGATTGATAATCTAAGACGGGGGTGGGAAGATGAATCTTCGGATCAGTTCTGATTGATAACAGCAATAGTGAATCCAGTGCAGTCCATGCCACCCCTTAAAAAAGGATTTCCCTAAGTACTACCACTCTCTGTCCACCACTTACTTTGATCTAATACTTGAGGTTATTTCCCACGTGATTATGTATGTGTAATACCTCTGTTAGAAAAATACATGATTTTTAAAATATTCTAAATGACCTATTAAGAAAAAAATCTTTACAGTGAAAAACGTGGGGATAAAAATGATACATGGACCGTTGTCTGACTGTCACATGGCCAATGATATGGCTGTGCATGATCTAGGGCAGTGTCCCTGTTGAAACTCCCATCTACAACTACTTAAACTTCTGAGATGTAGAAACAATGCCGAAAAGCTTGCAGAATTCTGCCCAATACAAATGCAAATAATGACTGGTGTTTTGTAAAATAAATTCTTCCGCAGTTCACATTGGGAATGATTTTATTTCATTGTTCAAATTATATATTCCAACCTTACCCCTCAATGTTGCATGCAAATAGAATTTGGTGATGGATTCTATGGGAAGCATGGAAACTGGGGACCATGAAAGTCGGGAGCCCATGCTGGTAGGAGAGCCTTTCTAAGGAGGAAGAGGAACCAAGCTAATCTTGCTGCCTTGACACACAATGGCCCAGAAGGAAGGCCTCACAAGATGCCAGACATTCTGGCACCATGCTCCTGGGTTTCTAGAACCATGTGGTTTATAATCCTCTTTCTTTGTGAGCTGCCTGGTACATGGCTTTCAATAAGAAAAAGAGAAAATGCTCTAGGACAATGGCTTATGGTCTCCTAGGATAGTAAGCATATTTTAAAAATCTAGTTCAGCTGTCTTATCCTAGCAGTCATTCATCAAGTTTCTTTAATAATACCTAAGTCTTTGAATACTTTTAAAAACAGTTTTAACATTTACTGATTTTTCTCAATTTTAATAAACGAGTTGAATAAATATTTGACGTGTGTTCATTTTATATTTGCACGTAAGTCTTGGCTTTAATTTTCTGAAAATTATGTGGGAAAACTTCATAGGAAAATAATTACCATGGCCAACATCTTACCAACAGCCATGCTGTTTAGTAGTATCAACAGTCACCATCTAGTTCATCTTTTTCTGTGGGTTCTCTCCCACCCAGGGCACGCTTGTGTTTGGTTGGGCCTTGGTACAGGCAGGTGTGGGGGCAGAGGATAAATTGGCAGACGTTCTAAAGCCTCTCCCACAGCTGTATTAGCAATGAGTTCAAGTTCACTACAATCACCGACATTGGCTTCTTCTCTGCTTATTCCAACCATTATTAATGGCAGGAAGATAAAGCTCATGTCACCACATGCACAGAGTATCTGGCCAGCTTCAGGCACAGAAATTGCACTTTCACTGCAGTCTCCCTGCCAACAAGGGAAAATAAACAACAAAACTGAACTCCAAAGGAGAGGCCTTGCTGCTGTGAGCTTTTTCACGCCTTGTTAATACAATACTCATCAATGCAAAGACCATTTGGCATCATTTTTCACTTAATTTATGACTACTGTGTATGATGTTGAGCCTAGATTCACATACCCCAAACATAAAGAGAAATAAAAATGTGGATAATTCTGTCTTGTGCTTAAGGTTTTATCAATTTTTCACAAGCAAAAAGATATGCAGATGTGATACGTTCAGCTAATTTCAAATTAAAACACACACACACAAGGAAGATTTAAAGGGGAAACTTACTCTCTTTGCAGAATTTCCACTATACAATCTTTTTAAGGGGCTAAAGTTCTAAGCACAGAAAACTCCTTTCCTTCGATTTTTCTTTTTCTCAATACAAATGTTTAAAGCCATGTAGCAGAAGAGGAGTTCCTTAGCCAGGGCTAAGCATGCTGCTCAGAGCAGGTCTACCACGCACAGGGCTCTGGGTTCAAGCCTCGGCACTGGTGGGGATGGGATGCTTATCCAGGGAATATAGACTCCACCTAAGGGATTCCAATGGCTTCTGTCCTATGAGCTCTAGACCAAATCTCAGGACATGGAGTAATACATTCCTAAAGTGACATGAGAAACAACAGCAGGAAGATGTCCACAGACTCAGGCCATCTGACTCAAGGAAAAAGGCATGTCCTACTGTAGCTCACCCACACTGTACTGCTGAAGACTAACTTAATTAGCTGCACCAGAATACAGAATGTGATATTTTCCAACATCCCATAACAATGTCTCAGCCTTAAAAGTCAGTTTAAACATTTTCTATGCCAATTTCCCAGAGCTACCAATGTTTATGGCTAATATAACCAAGCCTCACAGAATAAATTCATCACTGTTTTGTTTTCTGGCTTGGAGGGCTGAACTCAGAGCCTTCATGCTAAAGACAAACTCTACCACTGAGCCATGCTGCCAGCCCAGTCATCACTGTTTTTTATAAAACTTCATTTGTCTTTCTTGTATATAAAATCTTCTTTCAACAGGGAAGCCAATACTAGTTCTCAAGTTGTGGCAGGGGTCACATAATCAGATATCTTGCACATTAAAGATTTACATTGTGATTTATAACAGTAGCAAAATTGCAGTTAGGAAGTAGCAATGAAATAATTTTATGGTTTGGGGTCCCCACAACATGAGGAACTGTGCCAAAGGGTCGCAGCATTAGGAAGGCTGAGAACCACTGCAAGGGGAGGGATGGAAGATTGGGAAAGAGCCACGCATCAACCTCAGTAGTAGGCATGCAGTCAGGTTTTGCTTTAAAGGCTTTACAATAAGACAAAACTGACCTTACCTTGTGATTAATTATGGTGCTGAGCCAGCAGATAGGGAGTCAAAATGGAGGAGGTGTAGAAGTCACAGAACTGTAAGTAGCTTCTTACTTAGGGAAAATGGTGATGCCACATTGTCAGTTGAGACTGGGCTGGAGAAAGGGGAGAACTCCCATCTCTGGAATGGAGGGAAATGGAAATTAGAACTGTTTCATAACATTAAAATGCTACTACCAGAAGAGACAAAGATGACAGAGCACCAAAGTTGTCAAGGGTGTGAAGAATAAGAAACCCAAGTATACCATGGATGGAAATGCAGATTGGTAGTCACTATGGAAAATAGTAGAAATAGTAAAGGTTTTTTAACAACATAGAGAGTCTTCCAAAAATTAAAGATTAAATTATAATATGACTCAATAACTCCCCTTCTAGATATATACGCAACAAAAATAAATCCTCATCCTATGAAGGTTAAACTCAATGCTAGTGTTCATTGTCACTATATTCAAATAGCCAAGACAAGAACAGTGTCTGTTTGTGGGCAAGTGCAAATATGGCATATCATGGAATATTAGTCAACCTTTAAAAAGGAAATAACCTTATAAAGAAGGCCACAGATCCTGGAGAGCAGAAAAGAAGATCAAAGAGGTCTAGGTCAAGGAATAAATGAAAATATGTAGAATGGATATGTATAAAGAAGAGAAGTCCTGTCCAAAAATAAAGTAATATAAATGTAAAATGCATATTTAATAAAATTATTTGACAATAAATTAAATTAAAAAAAATGCTTTGACTCCAAAATTTAAGTTCAAGGACAAGTTACTGGGGAAAAGGATTTCTATTTTTGTTTCCACAGAAAATGAAAAGCTGTGGATTCCTTCCAGACTAATGTGGTTTGATCAAGCCAGACCACCTGAAACAGAGTACCAGGTGATCCTACATTCAAAACAGCTGGACAAAGCAGCCTGACAGACTACAGCCAGGATTTCTGCATCTTTTTAGAATCCCCCATGACAGTGCCCCTTACCAGAAGGAAGTAGTTTGGAAAGAACGGTGCCCAAATTCCCAAAGATTGTCTATAAATGTTTGTTTTCATTTAAATGGACTTGGTTATATAAAATAAATAAATAAATAAATAAATGCTAAAAAAAAATAAAATTATTTGACATTTTCAAGGTTTTTGCTACTCTTTGCAAAAAAATTAACTATATGAGATTATAGTAATTTGCTTAACTATAGTAACCATTTATTGACTGTCTATACCATAGACAGATACTATACTTTGTAAAAATCTAGATACACTTGACTTTTAGATCTCTGGGTAGTTCCCAGGAGAAGAGCTCTTGGATGAAATTTAATAAAAAACATTTTTAAGCTCACAATTTTAAATATTCAGATAGTGTTGTCCAACAGTTAACTCAACCAGAATAATATGAAATGTGACCAAGATGCTTTTCAAGACAGTTCAGTAGGACAAGCTTAATATCTGTCAAGAAAGAGCTCAGTTGCCCTGTTTATATGCTCAGTAGGTTGAGAGTCCTCTGGAAGGTCCATCAGCATCCACTGATATGCCAAACATCTATTAAAAACAACTGCCTGGCACTATGCATAGGCCTAGGAATGCAAACAAACAAGACACAGCCTCAAGGGATTTAAAGAAACAATGTGTGAGACAATCAATCCTGCCGAAATATTTACTTCTATCACCTCGAGCCAGGCACTGTTTGTAAGAACTAAAAAATGAGTGTAGAAAAATTAAATTATAAATTAATTAACTAGTTTGTGGAGCTCACATCCTAGGGGAAAAAGAAAGATAATGCATGAGATAAGTAAATACAATGTATAGGACATAGGAGTGAACTAGGAAAATAAAACAAGGCAATGAAACATTGTGAAGATCCTAATTGGTGATCAAGAAAGACACAAGACTCTTGGGCAAACATGCAGGATGCAGGTATCAGGGAGGGAGGGTCTAAGCCCACCGAGAATCATGAAAAAGCTCTTCTGTACCAAGATCAGGAAGAAGACCTTGTGGCTGCCAGGATGGAAAGAAGGCAAAGGAAGAAATGACCTTGAAGAGGGAACAGCGGCCAAGCAAGCACGTCTTGGTGATTCCCTTAATGATTTGGGATTTTCTTCTGAATGAAGTGGGGTCCTTGGTGAGACAAGAGTTGGTATTTCTAAGCAGAGGATTGACAAGGCTGTGGTTTATGCCCTAATAGGATCAGTCTTGTTGCTGTGAATGATGGAAAGAAATCACAAGAAATTGTCCCACAGTAAGTGTTGCTTGATATAAGATGTGAAGAAAGGAAAGGTCGGAGATGATATGTAAACAGATGAAAGTAATAAAATTCTCCATAATCCAGGTCTCTTTCAACCCAAAAGTTCTAACCTGTGATGTGCTGTACACTGGGCCCCCTTTCAAGACCTTGTACTTTAAGGATGTAGTTTGTATGCTATGCAGGACATTGTTGGAGCTGAGATGATATCAGCGTTTTTATTCTGTAGTTAAAAAAAGAAAGAAAGAAAGAAAAAATCAAGAGTGAATCATGAGACGCCACCTGTTTTTCTCAGATCGAGTTAAAGTGAGTTTCATGTTGAGATACTTTCTGTAGACCTTCAATATGGTCTGAGGTTACAAAGCCCTGGATTCCTTATAATTTTCACTTAGGTTCCCAAAGGGTAGTGTGTGTGTGTGTGTGTGTGTGTGTGTGTGTGTGTGTGTGTGTGTGTGTGTGTACTCACCCAGCAAAGTTCCCCCTTCCTGAAAGCAACCTTCAAAAGATGCTCTCTGGAAATCTCTTCAGTCTGTAATGAACCTAGAACTAATTTCTTAAGGTACTTGAAGAACAGTGGCCCATGTTGTGAGATTGTGTCTCCCAGAAATGATAGGAAAGCTTCACTCATAATATTGAATACGACCTGAACAATAACAGTAGTAATAGATGTGCTAACATGGAAGGTAGAAATTTCATCTCAGGGGATCCCACTACTAGACAAAGAACTACAGACTTCTGGGAGGGGGGAGAATTAGCCTCTCCCAGGGATAAGCCCCTACTCAGTTATTCAATACAAAGTGGTTGGCCCTGAAATCATATACACACAGCAGCATTAAATGGACATGGCAGATAGTATTTACATATTTATATGTATATATATACATACACATATATATGTAACAGTAATTATTATAGGAAAAGAAATCGTCAATTTGAGAGGGAGTGTGGGAGCATATTGGAGGGGTTGGGGCAGGGAACATAGGAGAGGCAGGAGGAAGAAAAGGACATAGGGGAAGTGATGCGATTATATTTTAACATTTTTAAAGAGGACCATAATGGATCCAGAGGGAAAATTCAATCAGAGGTATACTTAATCTAAATTATAAATTTCTAAATATCCAATCAAGGTCCATATTAGTTTCCTTTTAAAAAGAAACCATAATCAAGAATGCCAAAAGCTCCAAGAATCTACACTTTAAACATCTAACCACAAGGTGGAAGTCTAAAGCAAAGATAAGTGGCCACAACAGAGCTCCTTAGAAGCCAGGGCTCCTGGCCTAACCTTAGCGTCCTCAGAACCTGCCCAGAGGACTCCTATTTTAAGCTCTAGGAAGATAGTGCTGATGTGTCAGTGTCCTTTTAGAAGGAAACACGCTGGTATTTAAGGAAACCCTGACAAGTGCAATGTCAGATGGCAAACTGAAGACATTATCATACCAGAAACCTTGAGGTCTTTAGTGTTTATACAGTAAACACTGTGGCTATATCAGTCATTCATGAGTCCATCAACAAAGACTGGGAATGTTATAGTTGGTGCTAACTAGCTGAATCCATTTAGCCTGGCAGCACTGCCAGACTAGTGATTTTAAAGATTCTGAAACATGGCTGTGATAGAGCTATTGTTCTAGCTTTCCTTTGCTTGGGTATGACAATGGGCAACTTCCCCAACGAATTCTGGTAAAAGTGGAACTTTTCTCTCTTGCTTCCTTTTCAGATGCATGAGCTTCATCAGTCTCCTCCCGTAAACACCAAAGGCTTATATGCCTGATTCACAAACTCAGAAGTGTCATTGCTTTCAAAGTAGCATGAATTTCTTCTAATGTAAACATTCTTCCCTACAGAAACAAGTAATAAAAAGGAAAAGCTAAGCTAAGATATAAAATCTAGGAAATACAGGGCTGGAAACATGGCTCAGCCATTAAAAGCTATTATACTCACAATCAAAAATCTAGGAAATACTGTATAGAATGTTGTGTCTGTTCCCCTTCTGTATGCTTTCCCTTGCTTTGGATGTCATTGAATGGAAGGGAACTGTCACTTAGTCTCTCAGTAAAATTCTTGGGGAGAGTACTGATGTTTATTTGTTTTGCTGCACCAAAAGAACTCTTGTGTGAAAACTGCCTTTCTCCACATTCCCCGCTCCAATGTTCTAATCCCCAAGTTTTCGGGTTACTGAAGGTTTTGATCACCTATGCCATAAAATGTTAAAAGAGAAGGCAACCACAGAGTGGGAGTCGTGCCCTCACTCTTCAGTGCTGACTTATCTCAGGCACCTGCCCACTAGAGCTGACTGAGGAGAGGCGAGAGTTGTTTGCTTAGATAAGTATCAAGTTTGGGGCGCTGATCTGTACCTAAGAGATCTTTGATCCTGTGCACCCGGTTTTAGAAATCAAGCTGGAATGTTATCTGACAAGAAGGACATGCCTCTTCCGCCACTCTCTGGTCTCAGTGAGTCCGGAAATACCGAGAGCAGGTTCTGTGACGCTTTGTGGCTTCCACTTCCTGTTGTGGATGAAGGCTCAAGTGGAGAAACACAAAAAAAAGTCAACCAGAAAGCAGTCCACCACAACATCCCGGCTAAATTTAGTTCAAATGTTGCCTGTTTACTTAAGCAGCTTGTGTGCCCCGTTCTAAACTAAAACAAAACATACGGGATACTTTCAGATCGCTAAACACGTTCTAGCTCTCTGAGGGAACAGAAAGGATGAGAAACCCACTCCAGGAGCAATCTCGGGACTGTCAGTGGGATGTTGAGTGACTACCTAGACGATGCAGCTGCCCGGTTTTCAACTCTACATAGTGACTCTCAAACAGTGTCTCAGAATGGGCATCAGGGCGCTTGACAAAAGAGAACCTGCTACCCACACATACCCCTCCAGTGTCTGATTCATTAAGTCTAACACTGGGTCAGATAATCAACATTTTTAGACCTTTCTTGGGGGATACCTATTCTGCTGGTTTGTGGATCACACCTCTAAAGTCATTGTTGTAAGTAGCTTTTAGTATTGGAATATACTGAGTTGTTGGCCAGGGAGCTCCCAGAGGCTTCCCAAACAATCCAGGCTCTTGCCATGGCTCTTCTTGCCTGATAAACTAGATGATGAGACCCTTTGCTGGTAACACCACACACACTTTGGAGACAGGATGTGGCACGAGAGCATTAGTACTGGTGCTTTCTCAATGTGCAGTGTTAAGACCTGAAGACTAGTTCTGCTCTCCACCTCGATGAAGGATGATTCTTTTTACAGAGGGTAATAGGTAACGCAGAGGGGTGTAACTGGTCCAAGTGCTGACATAAGGGACTGTTGAGCCCTCAATCATAAACATAAATTTCTAACACCTTCTCATCCCAAGAAAATGTAATGGAAGAAGGAGCAGAAACATTGTGAGAACCAGAGAAAGGCTATGAAATGGAGTATTCTGGGAATGGCCAGGCTGTGACAACCATGAGCATACTGAACCGTGGCTATCCACAAGACCTGCACCAAAAAACAGACATGAAGTAGGAGGGGGATTGGTTGGGAGGAAGAAGGGAGTGATGGGAATTGGGTGGAGGAGATGAGAGAATGAAATGGGGGATGAATGTGACCATTATATACATGAATGAAACTGACAAAATCTTTTTTTATAATAGGGAGACATGGTAAGCGTCAATAGACATTGGGCTCTCATTTTAAAAAGGAAGAAAAGACTGTGAAGAGGATGGGGCAAACTAAACTACATGGGGGGGTCTGTGGATCTGTACAAATCATTTCACCCCCCCTCCCATTACCATGCTTTCCTTGTAAGATTGTCGATAGAAACCAAACAAATTATGCACATCAGGTGTCTGGCACATACTCCATAAATGGGTGCATTTGTATTTTTTTCAATTATAGATGTATTATGAAAAAAACAATTCACATGTAAATAATAATGTTTGAGTTCTAAATATACAAGAAAATTCAGAATCTGTTTTTATTTTTGGTTTATATTAATGAAAAGAGACTAATAGAACTTAATTGCTTGGCATCCCCTTCAATCCTCCGACAAGATCTAAATAAATGTCTCACGTAACCTGTGACATAATCAGACATTAAAACACAGCTTTGTTTGATTTTGGAGTTGTAGACTAGATCACCCAAAAGATGCATCCACTAGGGAACCAGAATCAGCCATTTGAAATTCCATCTTTTGTAAAGACTTACCGTTTCCCAGAGATTACCTTCCACAAGTGTTTATTCTCTAGTAAGTCCACCAATGAGGATTAGATGCAGCTGTTTCTGAGAAAATCAGACTGAAAGTCTTCTCTAAGCACCTGATGCACCAGAAAGAGGATAGGCCAAAGTAGAGAGGGAAAAGATGAGGCATTGAACACAAATTCACCTTCTTAATGGGTTCCAGTCCTGTGAGAGCCTGTCACAAACACAGACTGTGATTTTAAATCAGCTTTACATGATGTCCTCACTCATCAAGCACGAGCCAACAATGAGCAGGAGCCATGTGTTTCCTTGTCAGAGCCCCCTGTTCTTTGAAGGTTTCCAGAAGAGACAGAAGGATGAGTCCATGGACATAGGCTTCATCTCTTCCACAGCCCAGGAGACCATTACATTCTCGCTTGCAATCTGTTCGTGGAATAAGGTTATTTTCACAATGTTCTATATGGTGCATATCTCCTAAAGGCATCAGATCCATGGATCTTGAGCACTCCCAGAGAACTGGACTTTCTCTAGTTTGCCTCTATGAATACCTATGTATACATACACATGTGAGTGAGGTCCAACCCACTGTCAAAAAACTTATGACTGGGACAACACTGTTGCATTTCTCTCCTTTACTATTGCCCTTCACTTATCCTAAGAACCTCTCCCACTCCTTGCTGCTGTTATAGGGAATTTAGTTGTCAGTGTGTCCACAAATTTCCCTAGACTTAAAAACCTTCCACAGTATATAGAGTAAGAGGTGGATAGGTGACACTTTGAAATTCATTTTTCTGAACTGATTCTGTAAAACAAAAGTTTTAGCTCTGACCCAAACCTACTATGTCAGAATCTGTATTGTAATAGAGTATTTAATATTCTACTACAGTTTAAAAACCAGTTACAGCCCTACATAGACACACCACTCTGTACAGTTGTGTGGTAAAAGAGGGCAGACTGAATATAACCCTCAGCTCTCCACATCCATGCAATGACCACAAGGGAGCCATACATTTGGTCGCTTGTAAATTGCTTAGGAATTTTTAGAACATTCATTTTAAAATGTTAAAATAAAATTTGAAAAGTTAGACTGGCTACCATTTAGTCTATACAAGATAAAAATAGGTAATGATATTTGAAATGCTGCTGGAGATTATTGGATGATATGAACTCTTTGTGGTCAGGAGAATGAATGTTAAACTTCCCATCCAATCTCAGCTTCTAGATGTCAGCCCAACTTGTTAACTGCTCAATCCCTCAGCTTACTGGCCCAGTCATGAATCCAGATGTTCACTGTTTGATATCAACATAGACTCCTTCTGTCCTAGACATTAAATTTAGTAGATCCATTTCTACTGAAGAGAGTGTACATAAAGTTCATAACAAGGTACTTTGGTCTTGTTTTGCTTTGTTTTGTTTCAGGTGACTCTAGAAGTTTTAGATACACATTGATCAATAGAAATAAGTGATGGATAATTAGAACATAAAATTATACTTATATGGGGCTTACCAAGTCAGATACAATGCAGAATAAAAGAAAAATAGAAGTTAATTCACAAGGCTAGTGTGATACCTCTTAGTTACCTCAGGAAAAAAAAATACAGCATCTGTTAGGCCACAACTTCCTGTCATCGCTCCATGATTGATGGCAACATTAAATGGAAGAGAGGGAGGGCAAGAAAAAGGAGGAGAGATAGGAGGGGTGGGACAGGAGAGCACAGAGAAGAGGAGAGGAGATAAAAGAGGTAAGGAAGGAAATTATAGGAAGTTATTGGTATGTGTATCTATCGTGGTGATTATTTCATATAAATATATTTTTGTCACTTGTACCTCAACAAATCTAGGGGAAGGACTATTCAATGGATTATACAAAATTTTACTGAAATCCAGGACAATACAGCAATTGCCATAAAGCCCTGCATTAACATTTGGCCTTGGCTTAATGGTTGTTAGTGGTAGTTTCTAAGATAAATTGAGCTTTCTATAAAAATAAACTCAGTGTTAAGAGTCATAATTTGTACCAGACTCAAGGGGGAAATTCCTTTTCCAAGAACATAGTTCTTGCCAGAAGCTATATACTCTTCTGCAATTTATTTCCTTTGTAATAGAAGAAAGAACTTCAAAGCCACAAGTATATACACATGCTCCAAGTATGTCTAAATTCCAAACTAACTTCCACATTATATCATTGACAAACTTATTATATAAATATTGCTAATGTAAAAATGAGCACAAATAGAGAAGGGCCATGATAGAAATCATAGGGATAAAAAATATGAGTGTAAAAATTAAGCTTTCTAGTATACCAGTGTGACTAGAAACTCCACATGCCATTTTAGCATAGACCACAAGCTCCTTGACATATTCTGTGGGTCAGTTTGCATCCTGACACTTGAAAACTAACAAGCATATGTGTTTTTAAAACTGTTTTAACATTAATTTAGTGTGTGTTTGTGTATATGTGTGTGTTGTGTGTGTTTATGTGTGTGTGTGTGTGTACATATATGCATGTGTATGTATGTGTGTGATGTGTGTTTATGTGTGTGTGTTTGTGTGTGATGTGTGTGTTTATGTGTGTGTGTTTGTGTGTGGTGTGTGTGTTTATGTGTGTGTGTTTGTGTTATGTGTGTGTGTTTGTGTGTGTATATGTATCTGTGTGTGATGTGTGTGTGTATGTTTGTACATATGCATCTGTGTGTGTGTTTGTGTGTATGTGTATGCATGTGTGTATGTTTGTGTGTGTATATGCATCTGTGTGTGTGTTTGTGTGTATGTGTATGCATGTGTGTGTGTGTGTGTGTGTGTGTGTACACATGTGCCATGACACACATGTGGAGGTCAAATGACAACTTTCAGGAATCACTTTTCTCCTTCTACCATGCTGGTCCCAGAACTAGAAACCAGGTCCTTGTGTTTGACAGTAAGCATGTTTACCCACTGAGCAAGCTCATCAACATGAATCAATGGACAGTTTGAATACTCATTCTAAAAGCAAAGAGTCTTGTGGACCAAGATTTAAAAAAAAAAAAAAAAAAAACTCTGCTCAAAGAGACAGAAATGAAATTCGGTCTACTCTGCCACTGGTGTGCTTTGGCCATCTGGGAAATTCTGAGAGGAACTAGAGGGCAGCTGAGTTGATGGTGATTATGACCACTTACAAATTCACTTGAATTACTACTTTGTTGACAGAATTGCTGAGTATGTTACAGAGTTTATTGGCCTGTTTTTACAACTTCTTTACAAACTGTGACATGGTCTAGTTGAATTTACAAAGTAACCATTGTACTTTGAACCCTGATATGTTTTATGTTTTTAAGTAGAAACAAGATTTTTTTATTTTAATTTTTATTTCTTTTTCTTTTTTTTTTCTTTTTTGCTAATGAAAAGTAAACAATGAAACTCATGCTCTTTTGTTTTATCTGAACATAATTTTTTTTGTTTTATTTTTTGTTTTTACGTCCCAGCTTCAGTTTCCCCTCTCTCCTCTCAGCCCAGTCTCTCTCCCACTCCCTCCCCCATACACTCCTCTTCCTCCACCTCTCTTTCTCTTCACAAAAGAGCAGGCCTCCCATGCATATCAACCAGCCATGGTACCTCAAGTTGCAGTGAAACTAGGCACCTCCTCTCCTGTGCATGAGGTAGTCCCTGACCCCACTGTTAGGAGTCCCACAATTAGACCAAGCCACACAAATGCCACATACATGCAGAGGTTAGTCCATGCAGGATCCCTGGATGTTGGTTCAATCTCTGTGAGCCCCTGTGAGCCCAGGTCAGTTGATTCTGTGTGTTTTCTTGTGGTGCCCTGTGTCTCAGCTAGCACTGTTACAACATCTGAAAGAAACCCATTTCCACTTCAACAGAGCTTCAGAAAGTTCAGCTTCATACTACATGAAAGTCCTGAAGTTTTAACTTACTCTAAAGGTAAAGAAACACCCCTGTGACCTTTTATCAGAGGCCTATCTTTTGTGACTTTCACAATAACTGATTGGATTCCTCCGTACTTCAGTGGATGGCCCCACACCCATGCCCATATGAGCAGTGCTAACTGGACATGAAATTGGGGGGACTGTGCTGTGACAGACACATGATATGGTGGGGTTGAAAGTAGAAATTGGGGTAGATATGATCAATTTCACTGTCCATGTATACATTTCTCAAAAATAATGACAAAGTTAATATAGTAACACAAATTTGCCTAATGGTTTCCTCAAAGAAGTGTGATTCTAAATCAGCTTTTAAAGGAAATCTAACTAGAAAAAAAAAAAAAAAAAAAAAAAAAAAAACCAGGAGCAGCACTTAGCAAAGAGAAAACTTCATGATTGGACTATAAAGTTTTATTTTAAAGTCATGCTGTTTACATAAAATTCTAATATAAGCATCAAGATTTCAAAGCCACTACACAAATAAAATACATGAACACATAATGCTTGTACCACCAATAGCTAGTATAAATGTCATCCAAAATGACCAACTCCCAGAAATTGTTTAATCCAAAAAAAGAACTTGTATCTATCTTTAAACTCTGGATTCCATAGCCAAATCAGCCTCTTGGCATCCTAGCATAACTTCCTTGTGTCCCTCCTCACCTGCCTAGCAACTTCACTTGTGAAAAAACCTAACTTCGTTTTTTAAAAAGGTGAGGTGGGGGGGGCACTCACCCATGAGGAACATCCAGTACAATTCTAAGAGTGGGATAAAGAAAGCACAACTAACAGGGACAGCACAACGAGCCATACACATCATCAAGATGGGACATGGTACAGCCGCATACAGGTAGACAAGCAATAGATTACAGTGTGACCCTCAGGATGGGTACCTTTTGGAGAGAGTATTAGGCTAGGCAGAGGCTCTCCATCACCCACATAATCTGCATTCTGTAAGGGAAACAGAGGCAAGAGATCGAAGTGTAACTGTCTCCCCTAGCTCTCAACCAACTGAGGCTGCCATGTGGCCTGATGGTCTGAGAGGAAACTGGAGAAGACTGAGGCTTATCTGGATTTATGAGAGAGGACAGCTAAACAAAATAGATGAGTGAAGGATAAAAGGTAAAAAGTTCAAGAAAGCCGTGTGAACAAAGCTTGTAAGCAGGACCTGGAAGGAAACACTTGCAGAGGTTTGCCCTGGAATTCTCCTGGGACACCACAATAAACATTTGCATTCCTTTGAATTTGTTTTCATTGTTTGGTTGGCAATGTCTTGCTGATGACACTGTCTACATGGGATCTTTTGGTCTCTCAGTCACCACTGAAAATCACAATCTTCCCAAAATGCAACTCTATGTGAACTTTGACCCTCTGGAAAGTTCTGCAGAAGTTTCTCAACAGTCTGCTTAGTACTGTGAGGTTTGGCCCCTACTTGAGCTACTTGAGTTCAATCCCATCTTCTACTAGCATCCTGATTTCTGACTCCAGCCACACATGTAAAACATCTGTTCTCAACCCATGGGTCATTACCCCTATAGAGGTTGGATTCAGATATTCTGTATATCAGGTATTTACATTTTAGTTCATAACGGTCGTAAAATTGCAGTTATTAAGTAGCAACAAGATAATTTTATGATTAGGAGTCACCACAACATGAGGAAGCAGAGAATATTTACTGCCTGGCTTGATCAGGCACACCTGTAATCCTAGCTCTTGGGTGGGGAAGATAGAATAATCAGAAATTCAAGGTCTACCTCAACTGTATAGCAAGTTCAAGGCCTGCATGTGCTGTAAGAGACTCTGTCTCAAACAATCCAGTATTTGCCTGAATGCACTGACCTCATTGCTTGCAGGCATTCATACTTGTGGCTACTCCCTCAATGTGAAAATACCTCCCAAACCCCTTTCTGCCATTCAGCCAACTAACAATACGGCAGACACTGACGAGCACCCATGATGTCTATTAAGTACTGATTAGTCACTGGCTGACCCAAACCGAACAATGATGACAACCACATCATACTGAAACAGTGAAAAGAAAACACAACACAAGCTTCTGCCTACACGGGATTTGCACTTCAGTGGATAATCTACTGAAATGTATTTCAACACCAACAAAAGAGCGCTGTGGGGATCCTGTTTAAACCTTATTTCAAGTATATTACCTTTTAAAATGACCCAGAGCATGCCACAGGCCAATCCAGTGGAGGCAATTTTTCAACTGGTGATCCCTCTTTCCTGGTGCATCAAGAAGTTAATTATGACACCTGGATATTTTAAAATATTAAGAATTTATTGCCGGGCAATGGTGGTGCACACCTTTAAACCCAGCACTTGGGAGGCAGAGGCAGGCAGATCTCTGTGAGTTTGAGGCCATCCTGATCTACAGAGTGTGTACCAGGCTCCAAAGCTACACAGGGAAATCATGTCTCAAAAAAAAAAAAAGAATTTATTACTATTTTTGTAAGATAATATTGAAATTATGTACTTTTTAAAACAAAACAGGGTATCTTCTAGAGATACATGCTAAAACACTCATCAGTGCAATAATACAAAGTCTAGAATTGGATTCTAAATACCATATTGAAGGTTTGGAGGGGTGGAAAGAGTTTAGATGGAATAAGATTAGTGATGGATAGGTATTTGCCAAATCACTTCTCTATTTTTGTGTGTACTTGAAAAATCCATAACACCAAAGTTTAAATATTAAAAGCTTACACTATATAAGAACCTATGTTTAGTATCTGAAGCTAAGAATAACAATATATGTATATATATACATATATATCTTTATTAAAGACTTTAGAAAAACTAACTTAATTTTTGCCAAAACAATGTTTTGATTGATCATCTGAATGTATACTACAACCTCTAAATATCCAAGGATGTTAATAAAATATTGAAGCACAACAATTTATAGTTGTGATTTGATCACCTGTGAAGAAATATTATATAGAGGAAAGAACTACCCACCAATCCCCACTTTTAGTCTTCCCTCATATGAGGGGCAGGATCCCAGCTGCCATCAACCTGGCCTAACCTGGGGACCCACCCTTTCCCCAGCCCATGTGCCTTATGCCTGTCTCCTCATCTATGTGGGAAACGCCTCATTTGCCCTTCCAACTTACAGTCCAACTTGACTCTCCTAGTTAGACTTCAGTTTTCTCAATGCCTTCTTTTCAACACTCATATTTCCATCATAGCATGTACTATCAAATAATTACCTGAATTATCGCCTCCGTTAGAAATGAGTAGGGCAGAATTAATGGAAAGGGATGTCAAGCAGACATCCACAAGAGGGCACCAAAAATCAGCAATCAGAGACCAGAAATAAACCAGACCCAAGGCTTCAGGTTAGAAGGGTACCTGGAAGGCAAACTGAAATGAATTGGGATACAAAGCACTCAGTGTAACCTTAGTTGAGTAACTAAGTTTGACAGCTTGATTTTTAACACTGATTGATTAATCTGACCCATGAGGAGTATTTTTAAAGCAGTAAATCCTGTAAACTCTTGTCTTGGTTGCAGTCATATGTAACCTTGCACTTTCTTTTTTCCTTCCTCCCTTCCTTTCTTCCTTCCTTTCTTTCTTCCTTCCCTCCCGCCAACCCTCCCTCCCTCCCCCCCCCATTTGTTCTACCCTAGCCCCTCCCCTGTTCCTTGAACAATGTGAATCAGACAAGGAAAACGATTAGAAACTGGACACTCAAGCTAAATGAGGACTTTTGAGGAAGTCAGAGCAACAGATTTGATGCGGAGATGATTGAAGGCTTTAAGTTTTCAGCAGACTGCCTCACAGGCAGAGTGAAAATGGACTAACCATCGCTTTGCTGGAAGCGATGGTATAGTAGCCTAGTGGTCCAAAATTGACAGGTGAATGGAATGTTATTTGGGTTCTCACTGAAGCCTAGTTAAGAGGTTATGTAATCAAGGAAGAGGCTCGGGGGACAAGAAGGCCACTGGATGCCTCGAAGCACGTATGATCTTCCCACTGCCCACCCAGCGTGGGTGTGCTGGAGCCACCTGCTCCCAGCTTTCCTTCACTGCTGAGAAAGCTGCCTTTCCTCCCCATGGGGAGAATCACATGAGGAAGTTCAATCAGGGTCAAGGAGGCTTGTTTTCTCTTCCTCTTCCAGGGCTTTATTCTAAAGCCGAGTTGTTCTGCCAAATGGTAGGAAATGCTCTTTGTCTTTCCGCACTTCAGTTTCCCTAACGCAAGCACTATCTTAGGGTCTGTGCCGAAGCCACACTTAAACTCCACGTAGGTATTTGTTTTTTCCTGGAACAGTGATGGGATCAAGGTCTGAATCTATGAAACAGTTTGTGAGAATTTCTAGAAGCTTAAGATTGTTCTCCGGCGGATGGCTTTGATTTAAGTTGATGCCAACCACTCCCTTTCATGGTTTCTAACCATGCTGAAAATTCATTACCCAAAAAAAAAAAAAAAAAATGGTTCAGGGTTGAAACTCTCAGATGAAGAACCTGTTAATGATCCTGAATCACGGTCTAACCTGGGTCTAGTAACAGTACCTCAAATGAGAAAGTATATTAAAAATAAGGCTTAGGCTCAGTAGTTAAGAGCATTTGCTGCTCTTTCAGAGGACTTGGGATCAATTTCCAGCATCCTAGTTGGATAGTTCACAATCATCCATAACTCCAGCTCCAGAGCATCCAACTTCCTCTTCTGGCCTCCCAGGGCCCCTGCACACAAGTACATGCACACATATCACTCACACTAACACACATTTTAAAAATATATTTTTAATAGAGCTTCTGAAGTATCAATAAAGTTCTAGTTGTTTCTTTAGATAATAAAACTATAATATATTATTTAAATGCAAAAATATTAGTTGTCAAGGGAGTCACACTGAGAAAAATGGTATCTAGACAGTCAAATAAAATCATGGAATAAAATCAACACAGTCCTCTTATTTTCCAGATGAGGACAGTATTGGTACACAGTGACAAAGCTGAAGGAGCTAAAAACAAACAAACAAACAAAAAAAAAAAACCCGCAAGTACTCTGTTCTCCATTGCTCAGTTCGATGCCATTGTGCCTCCCTCTTGCAACCTTCATATTTGTTTCTTGGTATTTACCAAGATTCCCTGTTGGGCTCTATTGAAGAGTATGTCTGTCTGGATTGCCTTAAGCATCACCTAACTTTTTTATTTTTTTAGTTTATCATATTTGGCCTTTATGTTAAACTTGAGCATAGCAGCAAGGCTTTTGGGATTCTCTGAGGGACTTTGCTTTTTCCTTGGGCTTTCTTTCTCCTCAAATACGGTGGGTTTCATCTTTTAGACCCTTATTTTCACTAAGGTATGGAGTTGTGCTCAGCCTTCCTTGTCACGTTTGGAAACCTTCATGTTTGTAAGCCATAAGAGTTCAAACACAAATTGGTATTTGAAAACAAAAGAGGGTTGGTTGGATAGCTGTGACGACTTTGCTAACATGAGCAGTGCTTCTGAGAATAGCTTGGGAACCAAGCATTCTCCATCTGTGAGCTATTGTTCAGCATGAAGCACAGTCACCTCCTTCAATCCTAATGTCTTTATACCAATAGAATGAATGGCCATCCCCTTTGAGTAAGGCTGGTGGTATTTTCCTTTACTTATTAGCATACATGCATTTTACAAAGGGATTTAATGGTATTTTGCGTACTCACTATTCTTTAATCATAGATATGTTTTTAGTTACTTATCCTTATTCTCCCTTTCTCTCCTTTCTCTCTTTCCACATCTCAATAGTTTTCCATTTACTTTCATGTCCTTCAGTCTTCCCTGATAGTCCACACATGAGAGAAAACACACTTGTCTTGCATGGCTTATTTCATTTGACATAATCCTGTTTCCATCTATTTTGCTGAAAATGGCACCACTTTATTCTCCCTTGTGTTTGAGGAAGTCCGTTACATATGGATGCCACAGTCTCTTCATTCATCTGTTGGGTGAACACCCGGGTAGACCCCAGAGTTCAGCCTTTGTGAGCAGTGCAGCAAATGAATGAACATTAAATGAGAATAGCTATGGAACTCTGAATTCAAATCCATCCTGAATTCTTAAGGAGATCATGAAAATACATGCTGGTTCAAAGTACTTATTGCTATAGAAGTGAGACTTCATATTTTGTGTAACCGAGCTGTCTTCATGGAGAAAGGACTTAGGCTCTGCAGGAAATGGTTTGATTACCCTCAGGAATTAAAGGGGAGGGACAGAAGCAAGTCAGCAGGTAGAAAATAATTATCCTTGTACCAGATAAAATCTGACTACAAACAGCATTGGCATGTTTTGTATTCAAAACATTATCTTTACAATGGTGGATAAGTATTTTGCAGAATAATTATGGGTCTTACCAAAATACTTCCCCTGTGTAATGTGAGCAAATTTATAAACAGTGACTCATAACCACTTACTACACTAGAAAAAAAAAAAAAAAAATCCAGTGTCACACACAGCTTTTATTCAGGGCTGGTAATGCCTTTCAGAGCTCTCCTTTTATTCCCCACCTCTGCAAACCAATTCTCTTTATGGCTATTAAGTCTGCAAAGCCCAGGAATCCACTGCAGCTCAGTTCACAATAAAAGCAACCACCTGATGTGTGGAACTGTGTGCAAATACCACAGCCCCTGCCCAGGACTGTGCTGACCTGACTCAACAGTGCACACATTAGTGGAATACAATTGTGGGCTTAGGGGTGATTCCAGTTAGCCACTGAGCATGAGGTATCTTCTAATTCCTCTGTTGTTTTGATGGAAAACTGAGTGAACATGAAGCAATGACAAAATGAAGCAGTGAGATCATGAGTCGCCTGTCCACCTAGAATAATTGCCAGTATTTTGTTTTTATCATAACAAACAGAACTAGACAAACCTTTTAAACCATAGTAAACAATATAATTCCAGATACAACACGGTACTGGCCAAGAGTCTTCAATAATTAAAAGCTGCTTTATGAAGGTGAAATTCATTTATGCTGCATCCATCCCTCCACCAGAGTAAAAAGTGTTATGCATTACTTCTTAAAACAAAATAATCTGAGACTACACTTGTCCACCTAGATAATACCCTAGAAGGCATTTTGCCTACCTAATCCCATTTGACACGGGATAAAACTGGAGACCAAATAGATGAACTGAGCTAAAGGGAAACACAGGCAGTGACCATGTGAGTAAATTTGGATAGACCAGAGGTCATATGACTCCCTCTCTTTTCTCCTTCCACACTGGACAGAGTTCATGGCCCTCCTGTCTTCCTTTCTAGTATCTTCTAACCCTGTCCTCATTTCAAAAGACTAACCTATCACCTGTTCTCAAAGGCTTTGAGATTTTTCAGTGAACTATTACATTTAGAAAATAATTTTTTTTTTAAAGTTTTTGGAGACAGGGTTTCTGTGTAGCTTTGGAGCCTGTCCTGGAACTAGCTTTTGTAGACCAGGCTGGTCTTGAACTCACAGAGATCCTCCTGCCTCTGTCTCCTGAGTGTTACCAGGCTTAGAAAATAATTTTTTAAAGATTTATTTATTTATTATTTATACAGTGTTCTGTCTGCATGTGTGTCTACAGGCCAGAAGAGGGTACCAGATCTCATCAGGAGATGGTTGTGAGCCACCATGTGGTCACTGGGAATTAAACTCAGGACTGTTGAAGAGCAGACAGTGCTCTTAACCACTGAGTCATCTCTCCAGCTTCTAGAAAATAATTTTTAACCTGGGTGTAGTAGCATATGTCTTTAACCCTTGTACTCAGGAGGCAGAGACAGGTGGATCTTTAAGAGTTCAAGACCAGCCTGGTCTACATGGTGAGTTCCAGGCCAGCCAGGGCTACACAGTGAAACTTTGTCTCAAAAAAAAGTCAAGAAAAAAAAATTTTTTTTTAATTAGTATGTGGTCTTAAGCCAAAATGCAGCCATGGAGTACAAAGTACACATCACTTATTGAGCAGTCCCTGCTCAATTAGCTTGGGAAACTCACGGATAAACAAAGGTTCCATCTCTGCTAGAGAGTTCCAGGCCTTCCTTGCTGTGTATCTTGTGAGTCTTCAAACGTGCTTATTTTAATTTTGCTTAATTATGACTTCTCTTTTGTTTCTAAACAAAGTATATTTTGCAGAAACCATCATGAAATGACCAGTTTGAGATACCTATGTCATAAGCTAATTCCAGAAACAGAGATGTTTTTATGGTGATGAATGGAATCACCATATATATTAGAATATAAAACTGTTTTCTCATCAAATCAGAAGGGATTCGAGAGTTTGTTCCTTATAATTGTTTTTGAGAAGACACAAAGATGTGGGGGAATTAAATCTTAAGATGTCCTTCTATGCTCTATAAAATGAGCAAAGAGGCCAGGAGACAGGTGGATGCTACCAGTTGCCACTCCCATTACCTTACATCAGTACCAGCTTCCTTGTGGTGATTGATGTAGTATTCACTGGGCACTTGATGCATCCTAGGCTGGGCTGTGTCTTTCATGTTATTTACAACAGCCCTCTAAGATAAAGACTACTACAATGTATACCCGGGTCAGGCTTGTTTCCAGGTCTTTGCTGTTGACCTTACTATGACACACTTCCCTTAACATACCTCAGTCACCTACATTCCAATAATCCAAACATGAGCTGTGCTTTCCCCTTCATTCTACAATCCTAGAGAGCTTCATGCCTGAAGCCAGAGTTCTGCCTGAATTTCAAAGCCATGTCCATCTCCTTTGTTAAATGAGAGGGAGCAGATGCTGCCTGCTTAAACTTTTAGTTAAATCATGATTTCCTATTAGGACAGTGCTCCCAGACTTGCCCCAAGCCCATTGCCGCCATCCCTTACCACTGGCCACTTTGGCAGAGCACTGCTGAGCTATGTGATTTTGAATGGGAAGTATTCTAAATAAGAATGAAGCAGAGAGTCAGACATCGAGGTCAGCGTCTCGATCAGTGACTGACCTCTAAGCATTTTAAAACACAACCTAATTTGAAACTCCTTTATGCTACCTAGTCCCAAATAAAGGCAGACCGTATCCCTTATCCCCCAACAGGTGTGACAGTGGGAACTTGAAACATTGATCTAGCATTTAGTCAGTAGACAAACAGGAATAAAATACATCAGAAGGTGCTAAGCCACAAACATGTTCGTTACAATGGAGATGGGAGAGTAGAGGGTTGTGGAAGCTGATGGTCTTATTCTCACGGGGAGGGGCTCCCAGAGGATGTGCTGCTCTCCATCCATCTTGAGCTAATGTTTACTTTGGTCTGTTTTCGCTTCCTCTCCTCTCCCACTTCCTACTAAACATGTCACATTGACTCCCATTGTGTCAACATTTAAGGGCCTCATTTAGCAGCTACATTGTGTCCACTTCCTGGTGTTACTGAATATGTCACTGTGTTCACTTTCAAAGTAAGTTTGAATTAAACAGTTATTAAACTAAGATGATGCCTGAGTTACCCTCATCCGTATTCCTCTTCCCACAGTCAGTCTCCACACTTCAAATCGAACTATGAGAAACTCAGGCTGCTCAGTGTGGAACCCTGGCTGCTAAGTGCAGTCTTACTCCTGTCTCTCCTTCGGTTACTCCATGAAAAGATGGCAAAGAATGTACTGATCCCACCCACACACCCCACATCAAATCTGTCTTTGGATAAATTCTGGAGTCCCCATTTTCTCCTGCGGTTGACAATTTCCACCCATTTTTTGGGATTTTTACTTAAGTCAGATACTGGATATTCTGAATTGACTTTTACTCAGCTTGCTTAATTGTGCCTTGTTGTTGTTTGTGTTTTCATGGAAAGGAAGCTTCAATTTTTATCTTCTAAGTTTTCCGCAGAGTTTCTCACCTAGCTATAATTATAATTTCTAACATATATCTTTTCTAGTTTCTTAGTTTAGAACCCCACAACCATATCACATTCTTTTGTCTATAAGAAGGTTGAGATTTTAGCTCCTTTTGAGTCTTATTCCTTCTCTTTGCATCTTCTCTATAAAAGCATGAACCTATGGGCAGTACTGTATTCCTTATTGCTTGAGGTCTCTTGAATGCCAAAAACTTTCAAGTATACCACAGAGAGTGGGATGAAGGCTCCAGCCCTCCCTCCTCTGTATTCAAATGCACTGCTGTGTGTCCTTGCATTTCCTCCTAGTAAACAGACAGAACCCATTTCCTAAATGTCTGAACCAGGGAGACATTTTATAACTCAGTTCTTTTGGTGCAACTCAACAAACATAGCAGCATGCTGATTCTAAGCTTAGGCAGCAAGAAACCTTGTAAGACTACTTACTCCCTTTTACCTTTGTCATTCCCATTCATTTAGCCTGCTGGACAATTCTGTCCCTCTCATTTCAACTGAGTTCTTCTTAGACTATGTGAAACCTGAAAACCCCTAAAACCCAAGAGCAATTCTAGTCAAGGTCAAACACAACTACTTTGCAGACCACCCTAGGCAAAAGAGCAATTTTGTCATCTTAAGTAAGTCCCTTACATTTGTGGTTGTTTGTTACACAGCAGTATTGTTGCTATTATGACTGATACAGAGGTTGTCAGTAGCCAGTTGTAGAGGATCTTATATAAACTATCAAGGTACTTAAATTTCATGATTGTGGGAAAAGAATACAACATGATTTGCATTTTGAAAACAGTAACTCTGGCTATAATGTGTAGGCTAAATTGAAAGTAGAGTACAGTTTGGGCTTCTTTTAATACATATACTGTGTAGGAAATCACAATACATGAAAGTAAATAGAGCCAAGAGTTTATATAGGATCAGCCACAAGGAGGGTGTATTTTGAGAAGAGAGTCACAGACAGAACATTAAGAGATAATGATGTAGAAGGTACTCCAGAGGATGAAGATAGAGCAAAGTGGGCCAGGCCTGGTGAAGCACGCCTGTAACCCCAGCTCATGAAGCTGAGGCAAGGATCAAGAGTTCAAGACTAGCCTTGCTATAAACAATTTTGGAGGCAGATTATTATTTGGAGGGACCCTGTCTCAAACAAATAAGAGACAACAAACGAATCAACAAAGCAAGGGGAAGAAGAGGACAAGGAGAATCAGAAACCAGAAAGCCAAGGGGACATTTCAAAGAGAAGGACCAAAGGTATCCATTTGGTCTGAGCTGTCATTAGCATGTCTGTCTACCAAAATTTTAAAGCCAAAGAGGCATCCAAAGATCAAGAACTCAACATTGTAGTGACAACTGCAAAGTTATTTTTCTAAGTGATTTTACATGAGGTGCCCCTGGGAATCTGACAGTAAAGCATAACTTTAGAACACTTCCTAATACATTTAAAATAATAATTTCAAACAAAATCATAGAATGACTTCAAAGTCTAGTGACAATTGAGAGAAAAGACGGGGGAAGTATCTTTGGCTTCCATAATCAGCTCTTGTCTTCTTTTGTCAGGTGGCTTCCTCTTTGAACACTGGAACAGATGCTCTGAAAACATAAAGGCCATCTCTCTCTAGCACAGAGCTCTATGGATATCTGATTGTTTATGACTTTTCAGTCTCATTAAATGCTTTTAAAACAACCCAAGGAGCATCCAGGCCAAATGCACAGGGCCTTCCAGAAGCCTGTGTTTTGATCTTCTGATACAGGCCCTGCTTTAATCTTGCCCTTCAGCAGGACAGAGGTTTTTTTTTTTTTTTTTCCTTTTCGTTTTAGAATGCTTTATGTATTTGAGTGTCATCCTTGCGCAGGGGCCATGCTAATCTTCTCTATATCCAATTTTTAGTACATGTGCTGCTGAAGCAAGCACAAGCAGGACAGAGATTAAGCATAGTTAAACCAGTCTGCTGTGTTAAGGTTGAAAATTTTACTTACTTAACGGAAATACATTACTGAAAGAACTTATTTTACAAGCTCCCCCTTGTAAAGGAGTCTGAAATCAGTGCTCCCAGAATCCAAAGTAATGGATGCTACTATTTAGATCATTAGTACAAGTTGTGCAGTTTTTACCAACACAATAAACCCCAAGCGACTGTGGGCCTGCCTTGAGTGTAATTGGCTAATCATTAAAGGTAGCACATAGTTCTCAGGCTTTGAGAGACCTTCCTGGAGGAGGAAGAAATGGAAGCTATGCTAAAAGGAGGATGTTAGAACCATCTCAAGCCTTATTCTAGGCAAAACTCCATCTAGGTAGGCATCAGCAGCTTCCCAGCTAGTAATGAGAGGTGTTTGCTTAGTTTCACAAGAGAATTAGAACTTCCTTGGCTAGGGTGAGTCGAGAGTGTGTCTCATGCCTTCCATCATCTAAGTCAGTGGTTCCCAAACTTCCTAATGCTGCAACCCTTTAATACAGTTCCTCATATTGGGGTGACCACCAACCATAAAATCATTACTACTTCATAACTGTAACCTTGCTACTATTATGAATCATAATGTAAATATCTGTATTTTCTGTGAAAGGTCTATTGGACCCCTAAAGGAGTCGCAACCCCCAAGCTCTAAGTGCTAGAAGAACCCTGACATGAATATGAGGAACTCACAAACAGCCGCTCCACACCCCCAGCAGGTTCATGCCACGTTGTGGGACTTGTCCATAGATGTAAATGCTACCTACTCTCACAAGGACAAACTCACTCATCACTAAGCTACAGTCCTAAACACATTTCCTGTGTGAAATATCTCCAGAGGGAACTCTTGAGCCTTAGGGTCAGGTGAAAGGAGATTCTATCTTAAGTTTTCTCACATATTTCTCCTGCACACATCCTTAAAGATACTGAAAGATAAGAATGGGAGTGTTTTAAGTAATGTTCTTGTCTATTGCTACAGCCCAAGTCCAGCTAATCCAGAAGGGAACAGTGGAAATCTCATGGGTACCAGAACTGAGTGTCCCCAGAGAATACTTCCTTAGGAACAGCCAACTGCAGATTTTAAAAACTTGTGTTTGTCAACTTCTCACTACTGTGAAAAATACCTAAGATAAACCATCTTTGTTGTAATTTTTAAAAAGCAGCACATGGGAGAAAGATGCCAGGTAACAGGGCTTAAATGGAGGGGTTTGTTGTTAGGGAAAGGGATCATGAAAAGGGAAAAAGGCAGCAGGGAGACCAGCCTCCAGAGACAGGAGCAGTGGAGAGAAGAAAGAGAGGCAGAGAGAGAGAGAGAGAGAGAGAGAGAGAGAGAGAGAGAGAGAGAGACATACAGAGACAGAGACAGAGAGAGACAGACAGAGGGAGAGAAAGAAAGGATGGGAGGTGGGCAGAGCCCTTTTAAAAGGGAATGTAGTGAATGAGCACAGGTGGTGCTCTTAGTGGCTGCAGCTGAGGGCCTACCCTGTCAGAACCCCAAGGACAGGCCAGTACAGATGCCTGAGTACTGACAGTCTTAATACAAGAAACATTTATCTCAGCTGAGTTTCATTCTGTGGCTGTTGGTCCTATCACTTTGGGCCTCCGGATGTAAATCACTACAGAAGTTCATGGCTGAAGATGCTCACCGCATGGTAGCCAGCAAGCATGAAGAGGAAGTAATGCCAGTGCTACAGATATTAATAAGAAATAATGAGAAGACAAAATACATTTGGTAACTTGAGAAAACTGACAACCGGGTAGGTACATGGGTAATTTTGTGTCCTGATGCTTGGGTGGTGAGGCAACACGCAAGAGACCTGGCTTGTGTTCTGTTGAACCATCACAACGTGTGGATGATCAAATCTGTGTTTCATTTGTTTTAAGCAAGACATTGTACTTGCTTCCCTGCACTGAACCTCTGTTCAGCCTGTCCTTCTAGCCTGTAGTGAACACCTCTCCTTTCAGGCCACTGTTCCAGCACCTGCTCTCCACTTCAGTATCATAGCACTCTGTCTGAAATATAAAGTGCCTGGGAAATGGGCTAAGTCCATCAAAATATAGACACGTGATAAATACATGTGTCTACAACACCATTCTGACACGTTTAATGCATTTCCTATTATCGCCTGCATGTTTCTTCTAATTGTGCACTTTGTTTTCTTTAATTTCTACCTCCTTTAAGCTTGTTTAGTGATTGCAAAGAACAAACTAAGCCCCAGCTTAGCTCCTCTTGGCAAAGACTTTTGGAGTGTGGACAACACCCTACACTTCCCACTGCTTTCCTCCTTCTACACTTCTGCCACTCCACCCCACCCCACCTGCATCCTACTTAACCTGAATGTCCTGTCCTCTGTGCTTCTTTCATGACCCAAAAGCCAAGACAGGATTGTCCCTGCTTTCCCAGAACCTCTGGAATCTTCCAGGTATGCTTTTCCTTTGTAAATATTGTCAATGCAAAATCTCCAGCAAGCCTTTGATCTACTTAGGAAGTCAAAAATCACTCACAGAAAAACAAGAGAGCCATTACGGATAACTACATTGTTCTCATTAAGAGCCCATGAAGAGCTTGGCAAAAAGGAGAAAAGATTTCAGAGAATGGATGCATTTTTGCATCATAGTAACCCTTAGCTCAAAGTTCTGGGCCTCCAACAGATAAAACAGCAAACGATAATTTAAAGAAACAAAGAGAAGAGCTGGAATTTGACAAATGCCTGATGGCTAGAGGAGAGATGGTTGGAGAGAAGGGGAAGGTTCTAAAACATTGAGTGCTAAGCATGAACTGAATTTGAATGTCAGACAGAATCAAGTACGGATCTCGCATAAAATTGTGGTGATTCACACATTCCTTTCTTAAAGCACCTTAATGGGAAGAAAAGAATAAGGAAAACAAAAACAAGAATGAAATAGATTTGGTGAGGATGGAGTGAAGAAAAAGTAAGGTGAAGTTAGAGCATTGTATGCTCTACAGTTCCGCAGTCATTCTATATCTCAGAACTAATGTATCACCCAGATCTCAAATGCTCTGTAATGGGTTGTGTTTTGAAGAAGTGTTTTTAATTAAGTCCAATGCTCTAAGCTTTGATGAGAGGCTGAGAAATCTTAGAGCTTTTATCCCCAATAGCATCTCTCAAACAAATCTGGGATGTATTTCCTATGTAACAGAAAACAATGCATTAGTGGCGCGAACCTTTAAGGGTCCTGTGTTTATCAAGCCATTGCTCTGTGTACCTCGGCTGTAATGAAATAATGACTCCACAGGAACTTAATACACTCTGGGAACGATCCTTGAACATTGTACCCAGGGAACCTAATAATGTAATTTGAAGAAACTGTGTCTGAGGAACAGGAAAACAACCCAATCTGTTATCTCTTATTGAGTCTATTTTCTCATAGAGAATCCTGAGAAAACAAAAGATGTTTTGTTTGAAGTGGTTTTTTTTTTTTTTTTTTTCTTCTCCTTCAAGCTTGAGAGGAGAAAACAAAAATCTCTTTGAAGTATTTACAAATTAAACATCTCTGAAGACTATTTCTTCCTTTATGTTATCCAAAATATTTAGTAATTCTGTAATTAAATAATTATTTACTTGACATTGACATGTGCCTGGGGGTAGGTACTTCGGAAAACACAAAGGAAGTCGAGTGGCCTCAACATCACCTGGGAACAAGAGGATTCAGGCTCCATCTGGCCAGAAGACTTGGGATTTACATTTACATTTCAGCAGAAACCCTGTGCTTAAAGGCTTGAACAATAGTCTTGTTTACACTTTGGAATCGCAAGGTCCTAGCTTTGTTTTTTAATGTTGTTTTGAGATTCTAATTCCAGAAGTTGTTACTTAATGTATGTGGAGTGCACTTGGGAATTGGGGTTTTCCCAAGGAGCTCAGGATTAATTCCACGGAACATGGTACCTGAGAACCACGGCCTGGTTTCATTGAAGCCAGCCCACCCACCTTGCTGTGGCTGCCTAGGGTTTGCATCTGGTGGGGCTGGATTTTGAAGGTTGCATTTCTGACAGCTCCCAGGAAGTGCCAATGTCATTTCCTTTCTCTTGCATCCTCTGCATCGCTTTGCTCCAGCACAAGCAGACACCGTTGAAACCATTTTTTCAGGAGCTAGCTCTTTCTCTCTGGTTCAGCTAATGCAACTGTGTCTTAAGCCCAATTCTCACACTTTTAAAATTGAAAGCACAGACACCATCCATAAGAAAAACTCTCAGAAATAAAATTAATGTTAACTGAAAAGTTTGCTGCCTGTTATGGATTGAACTCCTTTCCCAGGGCACCACTAAAATCCTTACCCTAGAAACTCAGAATGTGGTCTTACCTGAACATAGATGTAACTGCTGATGTAAATAGCCAGGATGACTGACCTCACACCAGGGTAGGATGGGCTTAGTACAATGTGACTGATCTCACAGGAAACAGCACAACCTACAGAGGTAGAGGTAGAGGCTGGAGCAAGGCATCTGCCAACAAGGAAGGTGAGGGGTTGCCTTCAGCCAGAGAAGGCAAGAGACTAGGTTGGATTCTTCCCTGGAGCCTTCAGAGAAAGCATGACCCACTGGTACACTGACTGCAAACCCTGAGCTCTAGATCTATGAGAGAACAAACGTCTTCTGTTAAAGCCCCCCACACACACAGGGAACCCAGTATCCCTGATTTTGTTTAAATAGGCAGGGAGCTATTGGGATAGGTTTGGGTTTTCTGTTTTACATGTAGGACTCGCAGGCTACATACAGCCTGTTTGTAACAACCAAGTTGACTTTGCTGTGCGCCCTCAGATTTAACAATGGCAAATAACAAGGGGAGGAGTTATAAAGAGGAGAAGCAAGTAACCGGAGTTCTGGGAAAACAAAACAGCAACAAAAGCAGGAGGTAGGGGACGCTGGGGGGGGGGGGCAGCATAAATTCCGAGGACAGAGAAGAGGCTACATAAGACAGGTTTTGTTATGAATAAATAATCTTAAACTAGATGGGAAGTGACAGAAGCACATTGTTTTGTGATTGTGCCAGCTTATTAAATATCAGCAAATATGTGCAATTTTGAAAGAAGTCATAACATGTTCATGCAATGACATGCAGTGACAAGTGTAGGGAGCAATAGGAACACACTTGTCTTTCCACGATGTCAGTTTATTGGATAAGAATGAATTCACAAGATACTGCAGTTTCAGTGGCCAGATACTCCTGCTTTCCGTGTGTGTGTGTGTGTGTGTGTGTGTGTGTGTGTGTGTGTGTGTGTGTATGTATCCATATACAGAATGGGTACAAAGGTTTCAAGAGGCAAATAGTCCTAAAAGACATGAGTTTAGAAACCAATAGGATTGCCACTGAGTAAGGTATCTAAACCACAGCTGCAGATGCTGCTGTGGCTGCTGGAGCTCTCTGCTGGGCTGGCTGCTGGGGCTGCTGGGGCTTCTGGGGCTGCTGGGGCTGCTGGGGCTGCTGGGGCTGCTGGGGCTGCTGGGGCTGCTGGAGCTTTT
Source organism: Phodopus roborovskii (assembly GCF_943737965.1). Lineage (NCBI taxonomy): Eukaryota > Metazoa > Chordata > Mammalia > Rodentia > Cricetidae > Phodopus > Phodopus roborovskii. Next base: position 23,215,411 of record NW_026126433.1, read on the forward strand.
TTAGTTGCTGTGGCTGCTGTGACTGCTACAGTTTCTGTGGCTGTCTGTTGGGGCTCTCTGCTGTGGCTACTGTGGCTGTTGGGACTGTCTGCTGTGGCTGTTGTAGCTGCTGGAGCTCCCATGGCTATCTACTCTAGCTGCTGTGGCTGTCTACTGTGGTTGCTGTGAGTGGTTGTTGCTGAACCGTAGATTCAGGATGTAGGGTCATTTGCATAGGTCATATCAATAGTTAGACTGAACAGTCAGTTCTCTACCCTCAGTCCCCTGATGTTGGTTGCTGTGCGTCTAGACAACAGTAGGACAGTAGACACTGCCACCTGCCCAGTGTTAGATGTCTAGCTCCTTACGAGGTTGGGATAAAGGAGTTTCATTCATTCCTTAATCTGGTGTGCCTCAGACCCTTACCCAGCCCCCCTGCTTTAGCATCCATGACAGGCTGCAGGAAAGATCCAGCAAGATGTAGGCCTCTGACTCAGCACATATTGCTGAGTTTCTGGCCTTCTGACTTTGCTGGATCTGCCAGAGTCAGTAGGAGGTCAGATACCCTCCATGTGGCAAGGAACCAATCAGAAGTTAGTTGGTGGGCTCTGAACCTGCTTTATGGTAACAGTGTGGCATGCAAAGCATAGCAACCGCCCTGGGAGGGCCTATAGGCCATAGCAACCAGTTGACCCATCAATTCAGGACTGGTCATCTAAGCCAAGAAGTGCACCAATCCTGAGACTGTTGCAGATCCCTAGACACTTCCCATGCTCTACCCAATAAATTCCCTGCCTCAAGGCTCCTTCAGGTCCTTCTCACTCCACTTGCCTTGTGGAAAGGACGGAGGGCCTGAGTTAATACAGTTAACCTTGTTAAACAATAAAAGATTCTTTGCTTTTGCATCAAAATGGGTCTCTTGGTGATTTGGGGGTTCAGAATTTGGGCACAACATTAGGTGTTTATCTCCTTATGAGGTTGGAATAAAGGAGTTTCATTCTTTCCTTGATCTGGTGTGCCTCATACATTCTCAGGCCTGCTTTTCGTAATAAAATTTTAATATGCCCATATGGCCCTATGTTTTCAATTAACTCTGTTGATATATTTATAAGGGGTAGCCTTTCTACTTCCAGGAATGAATCATTTATCAGTCTATGTCAAGTCGGTGGTGACTGATAAATGCTGCTGGTCACATGTCCACCCTGGTACGGAATCATCCTTTGTCCCCAAAATGGATTTCAGAGCTGATTGTAAAATGAAGTCTATGGGACAGAGCACAGTCAGAAGAGCCATGTTTTGCACAGCATGGAGTAACTTGGGGCAGGGCACAGCCTAATCTCAACTCAGCAGCTTTCCATGAAGGTTGGTGTGAGACTCATAAGGGCCCAGGACTGACAGAGAGCATCCAGGAAACATTACTTATTAATGGAAAGCAGAATACAAAAAAACAACTTCTTCCAAAACTTCCTTCTGGCCTCCTACTTATTTATAAAAATTAATATTTTTATCACTTCAGCTAAATTCTGCCTTGAACTTAACCCAGAATAGAAGATAATAAATAGTTAAATAAAAACAACAGTAGTAAAAGAGACGCAGTCTTCAGAGGAGAGTAACCTGGAGCTCCCGACACAGGGGCCAGGCCCTGACAAGCATAACACACAGAACTCTGGGAGCTCAGTGGTTTCTGATCAACTCCATAAAGCTGTAAAGAAGACCTTTGTACTCTAGCACACTCAAGGCAAGAACCCTGACATAGCAGACATTTATCACATTTTTCAGCATTCATTCAGAATGCCCTTCTGTATAACGCTATATACTCAGGGCCCTGGACTTTGCAGCCAGTCTCCAAATCAGCAACTTTTAAAGTGGGACATGCTGGCACGGAAAGAGGTCCTGGAGAATAAGCCAGGGCTGAAGCTCACTCTCCCAGAAAAGCAGAGCCCCAGGCATGAAGCCAGAGGAACCAGAATCCACACCAGTGGCTTCATGGGACTTACTATGTAATTCAGGGCTCTCTGCTCCCCAACTTTGATTTTTTGATCCATTTGTAAGTAAACTGCTGGGTCTAAACAGACAGCCTCTGCTCCATAGAATGTCAGTTTCACCTAAATGCCAGGGATTAATTAGATTATCTACTGGGGGGGGCATCTTTTATTATCAATCTAAATTCCCTTGTAGCTCTAAAAGTTTTTGCCACCATTATGACAGTTGTGTGGGAGGAATGTGACTGCTTCTTGTTCATCAGCAAGTACATATGAACACCCTCTGGAGTTCCAAACAGACCTGCAATGTGATGCCTTGAAGGCTGCGGACAGTTTTGCCCTAGCCCTGGACTGACAGCACACTAGTCACCACCACCCACTCCACCCTCACAAGACTATAAAGCTCTCAAGCATCAGTTACTTGCTCACTTTCTCCACTGAATGCTGCTAAGGAGAAGAAAGGCATTCTTTGGACCCACTTAATCCAGTTCTGTAGAGCTGCTCTGCACAGTGCTCTCAGAGAAGGCTAAGAACAGGTGTGATCCACACTATTCATGACTGCCACGTGAATGTGAGAAGTCATTACCATCCAACACATTGGCAATTCACTGACACATTGCAAGGGCACTTTTCATAAAAAGAAAATTGAAAACCACCAAATTACACAGGACAGGTTCCCTGCCACCCGCCTAGCCGTGGTTATCTTGTTTTCCTAGTCTTTTTGCTAACAAAAGGCTCATGTTCCTTGGCAGTTATCAGAAAGGGGCAGTAATTTTCTTTTCACTTGCACATAAGCCATCTCATTCACTGAGATTTAAGGAGATTTATTTCTATAATCTAAAGGCCATTCAGTAGATCTGATAAGAGCAGTTTCTTTACAACGTGACACGGAGGGAGAAACCACCTTTAAAGAGTTGTTGTGGGGACACTACACTGAATGTCTCATAGGGAAGGAACACACCCTGTGCACTACAATGAAATGGAAGAAATTCTAAGAAGGCAGCATGCACACATTCCAAAGGCCTTCTAAAGAAAAAAAAAAAAGATGCATTATATCAGCCCGGGGGTAGCACTCAAGATGAAGGGGCAGAAGGATCTCTGGGAGCTCAAGGTGAATTCCAGGACAGCCAGGGCTGCTACACACAGAGAGAAACAACAAAACAAATAACAATGCATTATATTTTCCCTATACACAAAAGAGTTTGGGAATGCATTTTAAATTGAAACTTCTTCAAAATAAGAGCCCCCATACTTCTTTCATGGTTTAAGAACCCCTCAAAATACATTCATCATCAAACATTTAATACAACATTTGAAAATACTGATGGTTAGTTCTAATTTAGTTGGGTAATAAAAAGTTGAAAACTGGGAGCTGTACAATGAATAGTAAAACTTCAGGGCTCCTAAGATGCAATGTAACATCAGAAAAAAGCCTCTTGAGTTTAGCAGAAGTACTGGGATGTATTTTGCTTTTTCATTCTTTCCAAAACACTTGTACCAAGTGCCTGCCGTACACTAAGCCCTTGCCTAACTATCATTGCTGAGCTATAACTTTGGGTAAAACAGACATCATTGATGTCATAGAACTTGTGGGACATGAAAAACTTCACATTTAATTATAATTATAATAAGTACCACAAGGCAAAGAATAAGGTGTAATTAGAAAGTGACAGGAAAAGACTAATGCTGAGCCAGAGGACTGGAAGAAAGCCTCCCTAAGGAAGCGACATTTAAACTAAATGTCACACATGAGTTAGCCCGGCAGCTCGGGGTCAAAGGGCAAGGCAGGGTAGTGGTCAAGCAGAGAAAAGAACATGGCAGTGGCAAGTGCCATGTGTGAATGTCAGAAGGGCAGAGTGGTCCCAAGGGTTAGAATATGGTGGATAATAGCATAGTGGGGTGGCGGGGACGTGCGGTCAGATCACACAGATCTGGGGAGGTGAGGGAATGAGTTACTACTGCATGTGAGGATTTTAAGTATAGTACTGAGACTATGTTTTAATGAATGGTCACTCCAGCTCCAATATGGAAATAGAATGGAGAGAAAGGGGTAAGAAACCCCGCAGAAGGACCTGGTGTTCTAAGCAGAAGTGGACACAGTAGGATGGGAAAAGAGATATGGTGTAGAGACACAGTAAGATGGGGTCTGCTGGAGTCTGGATCGGTACATCCAGCAAAGGTTCACAGAAAACACTTGGCCCCAGCCTGTGGTGCTGTTGGAGGTCAGGGGTTAAAAGATAAGGCCTAGTAAGAAGAAGTCAGATCATGGGGAGTGTGTTTTAAAAGGGGGGTTGGGACCCCAGCTCCTCCTCCTTTCTCTAACACCCCAGCCAGGTTGGCAGCTTATGTGCTTTCCTTTCCACAGGCCCAAAGCATAGAGCCAACCACCCTTAGACCTGAATCCCCCAAACACAAGAGCCAAACTGTACCCTCTTTCTTTATACATTGATTATCTCTGGCGTTTGTTACAGAAACAGTAAGCTGGCACAGAACCCAAGTAGCTTAGAGAAAGAGTGGATGTAGGAAGTGAGAGAGAAGGGAGTGTTAGTCAGGGAATATTCCCAGGTTTACATAAAAAACTGGAAAGATGGAAGACGGGAAGACTACTTAATAGGGAAGAGGGGTCAGAAGAGGAGGGAAACTTTAGTTTTGCACCTTATGCTTGTGATCCAGCAGGCTCTTAAGTACATGGGCTGGGTTGCTATGCATAAGTCTGACCACTTCCCAATTATAAATTCAGACACTGACCTTTTAAACTCCGAGCTCTCTCATTATCTTCATAATGGCCCGCAATACTTACTTGCCCCATAGAATGAAGGGAAATGTGGACAAGGCAGCGACTATGAATGTCTCATGTATATTAAAGTTCCATGTAGACATACCAAGCTCCTAATTAACACAGACATTGCACAATGGTACAAAAAAAAAAAAGGAAGTAAGAAGTGTGAAATAAGAAATGTGTGCATTAAACCTCAGTATTTCTATATGTTCTCATTGGCAAACATATGCACATTTAAGGAGAGCTAGCAGGAAGGAGGAAGAAGTGGTATACAAATAAAAGCAAATGTATTCATGATTTGTATGCTCTGATGTTTGTTACATTTACCTTTTCTTTAAAAAGGCAAACTCGTGAAACATAAATGTGTCAAAAATTTATTTAGCTTATGGACAAGGGAACCAGGAAGACAAAATTGAGAATACAAACAGATATGTGTATATAAAGGGTTAACTCAGAAGTAATCTCTGGGTTATTCAACCTCTGCATGCTACAAGCATAACACTCAGGAGATGACCTCTGCTAAGACTATGTTTATTTACCTGATATACTGGACCACACAGCAGGAATTTGATCTCTGGAGCATGGAGAACAAGTAGCTAATGTCAAGAAAGCATTGCTTGCCTGTGTACCTGACTTCTAACTGAACAATCTGATCTCCAAAACTCAGGTGAGCCACCCAGTTTGTCAAAATTCAAGTGTGTGCCAGGCTTCACCACTCCAGAATGAAGGCTGCTTGTGCAAGCCCTTTGGGAGAGGGTTGTTGATCCTTTCAGTGAGACTGCCAATCTGAAGGTTGTTTGAGGGACCCCTGATGCAACAGGAATACTGAATGAAATCACCATCTATTGTACAAACAGAAGAGGACACTTTACAGAGTGGGTGGAAATTATCTGTGTGTTCACTGAACCAAAGCATTTGTATGGTTACCGCTTTCTTCAATAAGGAGTTATACAATAGACAAAGGCATGGACCCCCATCGAGTTAAGTGACTCCAAAGGTATACTAGGAAAGACACAGACAGCATTTGACTGTCAGGACACCTCCAAGATTCCTCCTCATTTCAAACTCATAATAACCTCTGGCACCTTCACCAAATTATTACTCCCTAAGAAAGATTCTGGTCCAAGCCAAGCAATGAAGAATCTTCAGAGGCTCAAGTGGAAAGTACTCATTTCTTAATAGTGACCTTCATTTGAATTTTTCCAACAGTTAATTCTTCATGATCCAATAGTTATTTCTTTATGATCCTCCAGTTAATTCCTTATGAACCATCAATTTCATATCGGTTAGACAAAAATCTGTTCACTGAACACTTTTCTTGAAAAAGATTCATAATTCTGGGTGTGCTGGTTAGTTTTTGTCAACTTGACCCAAAGTAGAGTTATTTGAAAAGGGAATTTCAGTTGAGAGAATGTCTCCAATGAATTGCCTTTAGAACTCTGTGAGGAGTTTTCTTAGTTTACGGTTGATGTGGGTGGGCCCAGATCCCTGAGGGCAGTGCCACTCCTGGACAGGTGGTCCTGGGTAGTACCAAAAGGCAAGTTGAACAGCCAGTGAGCAGCACTCTTCCAAGGCATCTGCTTTAGTTCCTGCCTCCAGGTTCCTGTCCTGACTTCCCTGGATGATAGACTAGACACTATAAAATGAAAACAGCCCTTTCCTCCACTTTTGGTCACAGCAATAAAATATTATTTGACACCAAGTTATTTGAAAGAATAAGTTTACATAAAGAGTAGCCTAAGTAGGTGTGTGGGGTGGGGATGGGGGTGGGGTGTATGTGGGTGTGTTATGTGTGTGCTATGTATGGCAGGTGTATAAGTATGGGGGGTGTATGTGATGTGTGTGGGGACATGTACATGTATGTGGTATAGTGTGTGTGTGTGTGTGTGTGTGTGTGTGTGTGTTTTCAATACAGAAGAGACGTAAAGACTAACGAGACTTAATGCTTTATATTTACTACCAAAGCGGGTATGCTGTTTGAACACCATTTAAAATGAATAAACTAGAGAAAAGTCTTCACCAGAAGTTAGAAAAAAGAAGGAGGAGGAGGAGGAAGAGGAGGAGAAGAAGAAGAAAAAGAAGAAGAAGGCTTCCAACAGGGAAGCTGCAAATCTGAGGATCATGGAACAGGGTCAATATTGGAAGGCAGCTGCCCAGTCCACACCTTAATCCCAGCAGGAGGGTTACCATGAACTAAAGGCCAAACTATCTACAGAGTGAGACCATCTCAACAAGAAGCAAACAAAGCAAAAGCTTTGCAAAGTGATGCCCCTTCTCTGTCCGTGCATACAAACACAGTTGCTGCCGTCCTTCAAAGGACAGACTTGTGGGTGGCATTCTGTGCCATTCCTAAACTTGAATCCTCCTCCCAGGCACCAGCACTTCCCAAGTTGGAATTCCTTGTGGAGCTTTTAGAACTTTACTGCCCAGGCTTTTGCAGAACTGATTAAAAAGTCAAGGATTGGGGAATGGAGTGTGGTGGAGGTAGGGTTGGAGGCATCCCCCACCCCCCATCAGTGTCTTCTAGCAACTCTCCAGTTGATTGCAGTTTTGTACAGGTTAACGATGCCTGCCTGGGTGGCAAACAGTTCTGAACTCAATTTGGAGCTTCAAGAAAACGTTGCATACAGACTCCCCTTTTTATAGTAAAAACAAACGACAACAAGAAGAAGCATGGCAGGGTGTAAATTACATTCTCTTTTATCATGTGTAGGGTTTTCAAATTATATTGAAGCCTCTTTTCCCCCCAAAGGGTTGAATGTGACAGAATATAGATTAACTTCTCAGTCAGAAACAAATTCCTTTGCAAACAAGTGACTTTCTTTGTGTTTCGGTTCCCACACAGATTCCTAGGGTGAAGAGTACAGTGGTGCCCTGAGTGACTCTGTTTACTTTAATCTCTATCAGCAAGGCCAGAGCTATCAGGTGCCTGTTAAATTTAGGCTTAGGAAAATAACTGTTATTCCCTTGCCAATGGCTGGCTAAGCAATTAATAGGAGAGACTGATACTGAGACACAGCTTTTAAAATAGTATCCTCGAACATTTTCTTCTTTTAGAGACAGAAAGGTCTCATGCAGACCAATACACCTAGGCAGAAGACAAATGAACAAGAGAAAAGCAAAACAAGTTTAATCAATTCAAACTTGTATGTGACAAAGAAGCTTTCAGAAGTAAAGATCCACAGACGAAATAGTCCATTTTTAAAGCTTAGATTCTGTGAAAAATGGACAGCTGAGCAGGAATGCAAGTAGACAAAAGGGTCGGAAATAATGTGTTAAATAAAGGGGAAAGCCCACAAGGCCTGTCTGGATTCTTCACAGCCTTTTGGACAGCTGCTTCCTCCAAGAAATAGGGCTGGAAGGAGGAAGTGATGATCTGTGTCACGGGGTGGTCCAGGCCTGGACAGGGCTCATCAGGTAAAAGTGCTTGCCACACAAACCCTCGGACCTGAGTTCCATCCCTGGGCCAGTGTTGGATGACTCCTCAAAGTCAGCTTCTGGCTTCCACATAAAAAGAAAGGAGAGAAGGAAGATGGGGAGGAGTGTCCCGCGCTACCGTCTCGCCAGCAAGAACGACGAGGCACACTCAGGATCCTTCTGCAGTAAAGCTTTAATGCATCTTGAGAGGGAGAGCATAAGCTTACAAAGTGGAGACGCCAAACATCCAAAACCCAACCCTTATATAGGTTTACAACCTTCGCCTCGGACGTGTCACCTCCTGATTGGCTGCAGCCCATCGGCCCATATGACACCACGGGAGAGGCAGAGCCCAAGGGATGGAAAGTTACCCAGCACCTGCGCACTAGCTTGTTTACCATTCGGTGCCTGCCCGATGCAGGCGCCATTGTAATGGAGAATGCAGGGATGGCTCCCTACAGAGGAGGATAACTTGGGGTTTTACTGTAGATATTTTTGTGTGTCTAAACGCTCCTCTCCTGTCACTCATCTGTTCATGCCAGTGCCTTCTGCCTCTTCCCCTTCAAACACCTTCCATAGAGGGCTTTCTTTCCCTTCCTCTCCTTCCCTCTCTTTATTTCCTTCTATACTTTCTCCTTTGACTGTTTGGAATTGCACATAAGGCCCCAGGCACGCTAGGTAGGTGCTGTGTCTCTGGACTCTATCCTTAGCCTCCTTCAAAACTTATTTTGAGAGAGGGCCTCAGGAAGTTGCTCAAGCTGGCCTTGAACTTGCTCTCCAATCCAAGCTGTCCTTTAGCTTGTGTTCCTCCTGCCTTAGCCTCCTGAGACTGGGCTTACTTACACCAGGCTCGCTATGTGGGGTTTTCCATAAAAAGTTCCACCGAGCTGCTGAACTGCAAAGACTGCCCTATTAGTGTGAAGAAATACAATGTATATTATGTGAGTAAATCGATTAACTATTTTATTTTGACTCAGGGTCAAGCTTTTGCTGTCTGTTTCTACCTCTAAATCAGTTTTAGAATCTTCTCTTAGCCCCACTAATTGCAAAAAAAATAGTGTCTCGTTAGGCTCTCTTTGTGATGAGAATTTTAAACATGCTGGCACCTGGTCATCTCACGAAGCCCTCATAGGAGCATCCTCTTAGCTTGCTTGTTTGTTTTGTTTTGTTTTTGGCCTTTGAGGTCAGGCAACAGTTCCTATTCACTTTTCTTATATCACTGCAAGGAAGATTTTCTAAGATGTACTCTGTGCCCCCCATCCTTCATGAGCAGAGCAGAGTCAGCTGGCTCCTGGCTTCTCCCACAGTATTCTCGCCCTCGGACAAGACGTCCTACTTGCAGGTTCCTACTTCAGCACATTTCCTATTTGTTCTTCCCCTCCCATGCTTAGATTTCATCCCAAGGGCCTCTCTTTGGCTTCAAATGTCTGTTTTTTAAAAAGCTATCTCAAAACCCATATTTAGGGGACAGAAAGATGGTTCAGCAGTTAAAAGCACTGGCTGTTCTTGCAGAGAACTCAGGTTTGAATCTCAGCACCTACATGATGGCTCACAACCATCTGTAACTCCAGTCCCTGAGGGATATGACACCCTCTTCTGGCCTCCTTGAGTGCCAGACAAGCAAATAGTTCTCAGACACACATTCATAAATATAAAATAAAGATAAAATTTTAAAAATAGCATTTACATTAAAAGAGGACCGTGACACTTCAGTGGTCATCCTTCAATTCTTTCTCCATAAATAGGCAAGAACTTTTTCTTTTTCTTTTCTTTTTTCTTTTTTTTTTTTTTTTTTTTTTTTTGATACTCCGAAAACAAGTTATCTTAAAATTTGAATGGAGTGTTGCTTTTCAGATTTGTGTCCATGGGAGAATGAGTATACTAGAAGCTTTTAATGAAAATAGAGAAAAGAAAATAGACCAGAAAATGTATAAAAATGAGGCTGGTATCCTTTTGAGAATGATCACTATGGCCAAGCATTGTTTACTACACAATGGAAGAGGTGTAAGTAGAATAAATCAGATCCATGGAACACTTTCAACTTACAAAAACGGAGCTATTTGAAGTAGTAGTTTAGAACTTTATCTCCACCAATAAACAGGTGAGAAGAAAGGCAACCACACAAGGCAAGCTCAACTCTGCCATCTACTGCCTGCCTAGCAAGAGAAGCCTTGCTTGGTGGAGGCCAGCAATGCCCCCCAGCCCCCACCACACTTCTAAGGTCTGTGAGCTACCTGATTACAGAAAGATGAGCTGGAAGCTACTGAGATCACATCTGGATGATGCAACAAGGTTCATGTCAACAAAGAACAGATGCTAGGATTCATTTAACCCAGTGAATAATTAAACAAAGCCAGGGGTACATCAATTAAATCAATAATTATTGGCTAATTATTAAACCAAGACATATATACATGTGTATATATTAATAATTTAGCTCTAAAAATTAGACCACTTTTAGCCAGGTGATGGTAAATCCCAGCACTTGGGAGGCAGAGGTAAGCCAATCTCTATGAATTCAAGGCCAGTCTGGTCTACAAATCGTGTCCCAGGACAGCCAGGGCTATTACACAAAGAAACTCCGTCTTAAAAACAAACAAAAACATTAGACCACTTTTAAAGATCCAGGAAAAACCCCTAGAGTGTTCAGAGCGTTGTTGAATACAGCCCTGTGTGTCTCAGCTTCTTCAGTCCCTCATGGCCCTGAAGGTGACAAACTGCCTGTTCTGTATTTGGTCAGTGTTCACAGAAAGTTAGAACTTGGAGGAGCATTTCAGGTTTTCTTCTCTCTCTCTCTCTCTCTCTCTCTCTCTCTCTCTCTCTCTCTCTCTCTCTCTCTCTCCCCTCCTTTTTTGGCACCATTGTTATTAAAGGACAAAATTATAAAGAACATAATTTATAAGACTATATTATCTTCTCATCACTAAAAGATGTACTTCCTAAGCTAAATTCTCCCTTGAGTTGTGTTTTGATAACAAAGCCTCAGAACATTCTATATTTGTAGAGAGACCACATTTTCTACTTCCTTCTCTGGGTTTCTAGTTCTGATAGTGAGAAGAAACATGAAGAGTATCAGTCTTGTTTGACCTCCATGTGGATGGTCTCTTGCCAGTTTCCTGTACTCTAAAGTAAGGAGGAATACAGTAAAGCTGATGCTCAGAGCTTCATTTGTGAGTCACTTGTCCTAGCCAAGCCTAGGTTTCCTTCCTTGAGAAAGTCTTCCCTGTCAGAATTTCACTAAATGAGATCATGTGTGAAAGTTCGGACAGTGGTAGCTGCCTTTATGGGTGTTTTTCTGATCAGTCAGACTTCCACTTTTGGTAAGAAAACCATATCCCTCTTTTGTTTCCCAAATCTGTTTTGTAGCTCATCTAATTTCACTTAGTCTTCAGGTGTACCTCTGTGTCATCATCAGTAGCTACAATCCCCCACACAATTTTTATAGATAAAATAGCAGATACCCAAAGAACCATGGCTTGCCAAAGAGCGAACAGCTCACTAGGCAGCAACAATGTGATCCTAAAGCTCACACACAGAATTTTTACTATAGAATTTCTCAAACCTACAAAACGGTCCTACTTGTGACCCCTTTGTGCCTGAGAAATTTTTGCACAGCCCCGGGTATATAGATATAGAAAAGAGGCATGCAAATCAAGCATTTAATGATAAGAAATTTATTTTAAGACAACTCTTTGGTATACCTGTAGTGAGACCTGTAGTCTCACTACTTATTAAAGATGAAAACAAATCTAAAAACTAATGAGATAATGTGCTTTTTAGTCATTGCACTAAGAATCCAATCTTGCTGGGTGTGGTTGTGCATGACTTTAATCCCAACACTCAGGAGGCAGAGGTAAGAGGATCTCTGAGTTTCAGGACAGCCTAGTAGTCTACTTAGCAAGTTCTAGCACAGCCAGGCCTTTGTAGAAAGATCTAGTCTCAAAAAAGAAGGAGGAGGAGGGAGAGGAGGGGGAGGAGAAGGAAGAGGAGGAGGAGGAAGAGGAGGAGGAGGAGAAGAAGGAAAATTCAATTTTGGCCGTGTGGAATATAGAACATCTTCAACATTTTCCAAAGTTATGGATATTTTAATTTTGTAAGTATCGATGCTGAGAACAATGCATTGAATAGAGAAACAGTCCAAAGTACAAAAGTATGTCTGTGGTAATTTTAGAAAATGTTGGAAATTCTATCCTAATCCAAAGACAAGATCCATTTAATGATTATATGACTCTAGTCAGCATCTCACAAAGAAAGCTTTAAGATCAAACACCCTCATAAATCACTTCTAAAATTTACTGACTTATTACATGTGGAATAATGGGAGAGAAATATTAAATCTTTGTTTTCTATAATTAAATTATCATATTTCTACAGGAGCAGATAACATTGTGTGCACAGTGACAATGCTATAATCCATCACCGCAAAATAATCTACAACTCTGAGTCAAAGCTTCTCAAGCCCTATTGATCAGCAATGCGTTGTGTGGAGGCAGCACAAGTCAGAGCAAGAACATCTTGTGTTCAGAACTAAGGCTGCAGTGAAGCCATAAGATGCAACAGGAGTGAGCACCTTCAGAAACACCAGGGATTCATGAGGCATGTTGTGAGACATTTGTACATTGTGTGAAAAAGTATTGGTGTGATTGGTGCAATAAAAAGCTGAATGGCCAGCCAGATAATGGTGGTGCACACCTTTAATGCCAGCACTCTGAAGGAAGAGGCAGTCAGATCTCTGTGAGATTGAGGGCAGCATGATCTACAAAGTGAGTGCCAGGACAGCTTCCAAAAGCTACAAAGAAACCCTGTCTCAAAAAACAAAAACAAAACCAACAACAACGAAATAGCCAGTAGCTAGGTAGGTTGGACAGAGAGAAGAAGTAAGAGGAGATAACTGAAGTGCAAGGAGATGCCATGGAAATGTGGGAAGTCAAACTTGCAGAATTAAAAAACAAAATAAAATAAAAAGTCACATAATGAAACATAGATTGATAAAAGTAAGTTGATGGGAGATGTCATTCTGTATATGTTTCTCATACTGGTTAATAAATAAAGCACTGTTGGCCAATAGGAAAGGAAGATAGGAGGGACTAGGAGATAAGGAGGAAGAGGAAGTAGTAAGGAGGAGTCAAGATGGAGAGTCGGGAGAAAGCAGTACGCCGGCCGGCTCCCCAGTAAGAGAAATACATAGATCAGCAGAAATGGGTTAATAATTAAGGCAGAGCTAGCCGATAAGAAACAAGTAACCGGGCCAACAGAATTATATCTAATACAGAGTCTCAGTGTGTTATTTGGGGCTGGCGCGGCGGCAGGACAAGACTCGGCGGCGGGCGGAAAAAACCTTACTCCTTACAGTAAGTTAATTTAAGTTTTAAGCACTAGCGGGGCTCAGCTAAGGCTAAACATTCATAATTAATACTAAGTCTCTGTGTCATTGTTTGGGAGCTGGCTGGCACGACAGAGAAAGACTCATTACAGATGCATTTTATTTTGAGTTAATTTTCAGTTGTTGTACATTCAGAAACCTTTTGCTGTTACTAGATTTTTCATGGCCTCCTTATATTTGCTCATGACCCAAAGTTTAAGACTCATTTCTGGTGGGTGGATAAAGGTGTTAGCTGCCAAGGCTGACAACCAGAGTTCTATCCCTAGCACCCACATAGTGGAAAAAGAAAACCAACTACCAAAAGATGCCCTCTGACCTCCACGTGTATGCCTGCCATGACACATGCACTCACACATATACACATATACACACAAAACATAAAGTCTTCAAAACATGTTCGAATACTGCTGTAGATGCAATGAAGGGAAAGGGGTTGACTATTGAAATGTCTGATCTTGCTCAAGCTGATTTTAGGGAGAACCCACAGAGTATGACTAGTTTTATCTTGCTCTTCACATATCCTGACAGAAAGACTTTCAGTTACTAAGAAAATTTCTCAATTTCTAGAGAAAGGCTACCTGATAATAAAATGTTGTCCAAATGCATAAAGTGTATATGAACCCACTCTTGGGTTTCTATTGGTTCATTAGCATTTATGCTTTTATCATGAGTCAATTCCCAAGAGACACCTGAATCTGTGTTCCTCTCTTCAAAGGCAGGAAGTCCAGTGTGTGTCACTCACACAGTGGATTTTCTCTACTACCACATCTTCCTCTGTCTATCCCCCCCTACCACTATCCTAGAGGACCACATTCCAACACTGATTCATCTTCCCACAAGCCCCATCTTCTCCAATATACCACTCAGATGTGCTCTCCAACACTCACCTGAACCAACTCTCTTTCAAGATGGATTGCTTTCTTTTCCTGGTTTCCATGGCAGCCTACAGGATTCTTTAATGTATTCTTCACCCATGTACACTTGTGAGTTAAAATTCTCTGCCAAACTGAGGACTCTTTTAAGGCAAAATTAATATATCATTCAGCTCCAGAGCAACTCTTAGTGGTTGGAGTGTCAGTGTTTGATCTATGAAATATACTAGGTTTAAAAGCTACATGGCATGCTAAAAAGAACTCACATTGTTCTTCAGATGGCTAAGGGGGAAAAAGTCTTAAATCTTGAGTTTAAGATCAGCCTTGGCTCAGAGATCTGATGCCCTCCCTGATCCTCCCCCACTTTGCAAATTTCCATGTATCTATCCAGAAGGGTCTACATGATTGGCCAATACTGATGTAAAGGCAGAGTCATAATCAAGAAAGATGGATAGTATCACATACTGACAAGGAATGAAATGGTAAGAAATCAATTTGATTATAGTCATATTTCAAAAAATCAGTATTTTTCCACAAAACTTTTCATTAAATAAGAAATATTTACACAAATCAGATGGTGTAATGCTTGTCTTTTGACCCTTCACATATAGTGTTTGGTTAACTGAAGCAATTGAGTCTTGAACAACTGTCAAAGACTATGCTGCCTAGAGATTAGAATGATAATATCTTGGAGCCTTGAGGACAGTGTAATTCACTGGGAAGGTAGTGCCCACATATAACCCTCTTAGATGACACACAAAAGAGATGAATCTTCTAGGTGCCCAGTGAATTAATTCTTTTACTCATTTCTAAACATAATGCACAGGTAACTCCTTTGCCTTTTATTTTTTTTTTAAACTTATTAATTTTTTTCCTCTGATAAGCATATCAGTATAATCCATCTCAAAATTTAAAGCACAGACACTTATCCTTGAAAATGGGTCTTCTTCTCCATTGTTTACTCCCCCTCACACACCATTCTTTTCTTAATGTTTATTTCTTAATCTTCTGTAACCAAAGCAGTTATCCTTACAATCTCATGAAAATTTAATTTTGTTTTTGTTGTTGCTATTGTTTTTTTCAAGACAGGGTTTCTCTGTGTAGCCCTGGCTGTCCTGGAACTTGTAGACCAGACTGGCCTCGAATTCTGGGATCCACCTGCCTCTGCTTTTAGACTGCTGGGATTAAAAGGTGTGAGCCACCAGTGCCCAGCTAAAAATTTAATTTTAAAAGTTTTGTCAGCATATTCGATCTGGAAAATAATAGCTTGTGAACATCTGTGTGGGGCAGCTGCATTCTGGAAAGGACGCATGATTTCAAGGCAGCTTCCTTGGTAAATTTCCAGTAACTACCATGAAATGTGAGGTGATGGAAGAGGTCAAGAGACAGTTTAGAAAATATCTGGGGAGAAGACTCAGAGGTTATCACACACTTGAGAGGAATAATCCTCAGGATTCAAACCCTCCATAAATTCTTTTGTCCATGCATTTCTTTATGAAAACAGTCTGGCTTAAGCAGAAGCCAGAGCACAGAGCTCATGAATAACTCAAATTCTTACACTGGAAAGCAGCCAGTTACTCAGGGACCAAATCCTGTTTACTTTGAGGAAATGTGGGAGAGCAGCTGCCTGCCAGTAGCTGTGCAGGCAGTGAAAACAGCCAGAGGCTATCACAAGGAGGAAGTCACAGGGCATGTTAATTTACAAACTTCAAGGACAGAGATTAATTAAACACTGAGCAAGGAAACTCAGACTGCAGCTTTGTCTGATGTTGGGGTCTGAGCTGAGACCTCCTTGATAGTGAACTGTTTGCAGGAAGAGTGTCACACTGTTGTCTCTTAGCTCCTTTTAATAATCACTATAACCTGGTGGTAGTGGCTCACACCTTTAACCCAGAACTCAGGAGGCAGAGGCAGGCAGATCTCTGTGAGTTCAAGGCCAGCCTGGTCTACAGAGTGAGTTCCAGGACAGCTAGTACTGTTACACAGACAAACACAAACAAGTTTTGGTTGAAAAACCAAAATTAAAATGAATAAATAAATAAATACATTTGATTCCATTGATTCCCTACTTAGGAAATGCAAATATATTTTATTGTGATTGCCTATTCTGGCACAGCTGATAAAGGGAAATTCAAGGTGGAAAAAAAAAAAAAAAGAAGAAGAAGCTGGGCTAAGGTGCTGAGAATCACAGACACAGTCAGGGTGAGTGGCTCCACCCTATTGGAACACCCTAGTGCAGAATCTGGGGGTGGGGGGCTCTAAAGCTTTTTGTCTACATCCAGAATTTGAGGGATTTCCACCAAAGAAAAAAAATAAAACCCTCAACCCTATCATCCAGACAGTGAAAGCAGAGATGACCTCACTCTTTAAGGGCTACATAGCTTCACAGATGAGACAGACCATATTTCATAGTGTATCTATATGAAAGTCTTAGAAATAAGTAAACACTTTCTAAAACAAAAGAGTAAGACAAATTCATGAATGGTATTCACAGAATCTCTCAATGACAACTCGGCCACCAATATCTTGTAAATTATGACAAGAATAGCCATATCCTGGTTCGGGAGGCCATCATTGTGATACCCTTAAGTCCTATGTCACCAGTTTTACAGCTTTGCGGTGTCTTAGGATTTCAATTGCTGTTATAAAAACCACCAAGGCCAGCCAGGTGGCACACACCCCACACGCTGGCTGCAGAGGCAAAAGGATCTCTGAGTTCCAGGCCAGTCTGGCCTACAAAGTGAGTCTAGGACAGCCAGGGCTGTTACACTGAAAAAGCCTGTCTCAAAAAATCAAAGGAAAACAAAACAAAACAAAACACAACAACCACAGCAAAACCACCATGACCAAAAGCAACTCAGGGAGAAAAGTGTGTGTTTCAGCTTACAACTCCACATCCTAATGAATGCTGCTTACTGACTTGCTCTTCATGGCTTGCTCAGCATACTTATACACCCAGGTCCACCACCCCACAGTGGCATTGCCCACAGTAGCGTAGGTCCTCCCACACCAAACCCCAGTTCCCAGTTAAGGAAAATACCACACAGGATTGTCCACAGACCATTCTGGATGGGACATTTTTTTTTCAGTTTGAAGTTCCCCCTTCCCAAATGACTCTAGTTTTAAAGTCAAATTAATATAAAGCTAGCCAGCACAAATGAAGTTTATTTTTGAAATAATTTTCCTTGCTCTTGCTAACATTTTACATAAAGGTTACAACACATTGGAAAGTTGAAATGTGTGTTACATATGCCCCATCTTGGAAAACCATGAGGAAGTTTGCAATGTTTTCTTAGGGAACATGAGAAAGCCTGCTGGGTCCAGAACCCAGACGCTTTATCCATTAGTTCTGTAAATGGAGTCAGATGGAATGTGTGCTGTGGTGCTGGGAGGTCTGGGTGACTACAGAAGGTGAGTGCGCTAACAGAACACACACACTCAGCCAACTATAAGGCTGGTGCCTTGAAAAGAAGCGGTCAGGTGCCATTGCTCCTTTTTAAGGCTCCTTAAGCGACTATTCAAGTCCATATATACTCTGAGTAATATGTAAGTTGTCCTTCAGATTTTCTCAATGTTTGCTTTTCTCTTTTTGCATAATTCCCACCCCCCCCAAAAGGGGACTTCTTTTAACATGTCTCCAGATCACAACCAGGAAAAGATAAAATGGATTTCGATGAATTTCCTAAGTAGGAAGCAACAACATGGTGACTTATACTTGGGACCCTGTATTTATTTCTCTTGCTCTCTGCCTTCCTGGTAACAATGCCTCACAGGAACACTGCAGGATATGGTTACCCTGTCATGACTTTTAGACACTCCAGACAGCCTCCGTGAATGTCATTCAGGTATCCATTCACCTTGACTCTTAGTATTGTTAAGCATTTGTTTGTGTTTCCAGCTAGTGGCAGCTCTTGAAATCAGGAGTTTCGAGTCTCACGTGAGAGAGAACTCTCATGGCTCTCTCTTATAATAGAAAGAACAAGTAGATAAATAGAGAAAAGAAAGATCCAGAGCATGGTTCAATGACCTGGGGAGCCAGACTTGCACCTGACCTTGAAACAAGAGACCTCTGGTGACTTTGAAACTGACCTTGATACAAGAGCCTTCTGGTGACCGGGAAATATTTTATATTTTGGGGGTCATTGGATTTTATGACATAAACAGCGCCCAGCATATACAGGACCATAATAATTGTGTTGTTTTGTGTGTGTGGGGGGGGTGGACAAATGAATGAATGGATGTGTGTGTACCTAGATGGGTGAGTACTAGTCATCAGGGACTAGGAGGAACCCAAAGGAAACAGTTCCCATACATAAGTCATCGTTTTAACAGGAATGGAATAATACATTTCCCTCCTAGGTTCCCACCTAGGAGTAGTTAGCTCTTCTAATTTCCTTTTAAAATGTGCAGATTGTTCTGCAGGAATTCTTTGCTTTCCTTAAAGATGGAAGGAGAAATATTTTAGCTGAAGATGTAAGAAGTGATAGAAACTATTGTGAGAAATACATCAATTTACCTTCAGGACATAGCTATGTCAAGAAATGAGCAAGAAAACAACACAGATAAACTAGAGAATGGACGCATGACGGGGCATCATGCTTATGAAACTTCTACTGCTAGACAGTGATGGTGCACACAGTTAAGCCCAGTACTAGAGATTCACAAGAAAGAGAGAGAGAGAGAGAGAGAGAGAGAGAGAGAGAGAGAGAGAGAGAGAGAGAGAGAGAGCGAGCTCCAGGACAGCCAGGACTGCACAGAGAAACACTGTCTCAGAAAAACAAAAAAAGTAACTTCTACTGTATACTGTGGGTATCAGGCAAAGGATGACTAGGAGGTTCTGTGGAACTTCAGTTCTCTCTGTATGCCCAGTCCCTCTAGCCTTTCTTTTATTCCAACAAGTTTGTTCCTTGGCAAACACACAGCATCCCAGGGACTGGTGAGTTTTATGCTTCATTTTAGGTCTGGGATAACATGCCATTTATTTACCCTTTCTGTGTCTTGGTTTCCCTCGCTACATGTGCAGAACTACCTAACACACAGCAGTTGAGCAAACCACCTGACTTCCAAATAGAAATACCACCCCACACTTCTGTCCCATTCAGCCAGTCATTTAAGCATTAACCGAAAATACACATTAATAGAGACCTTACACTCAACCTGCCCCAAACGAATTCTCATATTCGTTTTCCCCATTGTACATTTTATATTTCCTATAATTTAGAGATCTGAGAGAGTTAGGAGCTTGGGTTGTACCCCTAATTTTGGTAGAATTCTCAGAGCTTTCTCCCTCCACTTTTAGTGAGTAGATGGAGAGTTAGAACACAAATCCAAATTGCTGAGAATTGTCTAGAAAGAAAACTGCATGCAAAATTTATAATTAAATGTGAGGAAAAATGAACTTACTTCAGAAATTTATTTACTTTCTTGTTTATCCATTTGCTTGTTTATTTGGTGCTGTTGTTCATTTCTTTGCAGATGTTTACATTCATTTATATATCCCCCAAAATAAATAGGTGTGATTGCCAAATATATTATGGCATTAAACATTTTCAAATGCTTTTTCATTATGCTTACTGGTACACATGCTTAAATGTTTAGTTTCTTAGTGACAATTAAGAAAGAAGTAAACACTAAACCTCCCTCAAGCCGCAGAAACAAACCCATAGGTCTAAATGTCAGGAGAAACAATTCCTTCCGCCAACCAAACAAAGCTGAGGTTTTTACATTGCAGGGATGCCACAGAGTCTTCAGATGCAATGTGTTTCAGCTAGAAAGCTGAAATAAATAAGTCCTTCCATACATAAAAACATTAGAGCCTTACATTTGAAGAAAAACACAAAAAGCTTTTTATTATTATGCTGGTTGCCTGTCATACATCATTTCCTCTCACCAGACAGATAGATATTGTTTATTATTTTTAGTAATATGGGCATGCTGTCCATGCCAAGCCATAGCTCCACAAAGCTGAGGCTTTGTGACGGGAACAGAACAGTGGTCACCTTGTCTTCAGATGTTCCAGAGGCAACCCACATCCACACAGTCAGACATTTTGGAAAACCACTCTGGTCATGGCCCAGCGCTCAGTGAGTATTCGGGGGCGTCCTGAGGCTCAAGGCTGCAAGGCAGGAGTGAAAACAGAATCATAAATGCCTTCCACATGACTGATTTCAGAGCACTGCTGAACCACAAGGAGCCAGGAAATAAATGGGAACCCTGCTCTCTCTTCTACCCACCTTTCCTGCTTCCAGCTACAGCCCAGCAAGTTTTACTGAAATAGAGTCTCCCATTTGACTTTCTTTCCTTCTGGGATAATTAGCATTTAG
Organism: Phodopus roborovskii; assembly: GCF_943737965.1. Classification (NCBI taxonomy): domain Eukaryota; kingdom Metazoa; phylum Chordata; class Mammalia; order Rodentia; family Cricetidae; genus Phodopus; species Phodopus roborovskii. The sequence goes on from NW_026126433.1 coordinate 23,236,146, forward strand.
GTGTTCTTTAATAATAATGAAGTTTCCTCTTTCTAGAAGCCTATCTATGCCAGTCAAATCCAGCTAAAGCACCCACATCTCTCATGAGTAGCAACCAGTTAATCTAGTAAAAGATTAAAAAGCGGGATGCTAATCCTAAATCAAGGAGGTACGGATTAAAACTACATTAACATTCAATTTCACTTCAGTCAGAATGGCCATCATCAGGAATACAAATGACAACAAATGCTGGAATGAATGTGAAGAAGGGGGAAAACACTTTTATAGACATCATTCGGAGGTTTCTCAGAAATACCACATGGCCCAACTGTATTACTCCTGGGAATATACCCTAAGGACTTTACATTCTAACACAGGAATGCTTACATATACATGTTCATTGATGCTCTACTAGCAAAAACTAGGAAGTGGGATCAACTTATATGTCCAGAAACTGATGAATGGATAGTGTGTGTATGAATATACAAAATATGTAAAAACTGAAAGCATGAAGTTTTCAAATAGATAGTCAGAGCTAGAAAAAAATTATAGAGTGAGGTCACCCAGAACAAAAAGACAGATTTCACATGTTCTCTCTTTTAATGAGGACCCTAGCTTCAAAACTTTTGTTTTGTTTGTTTAACACAGAGTAAATGTGGAACCTAGGAAACTAGAAATGAACCATTGGCAGCACATGGGATGAATTAAGACAGGGGAATAATAGAATATGTTTTCTTCTCCAGCCAGGTCCCAATGCTACCTTGCCCCAAATAAACACATAGAGACTTAATTATAAAACTGTTGGGTGATGGTTAGGGCTTCTTACTCTTCTTACTGGCTATCTCTGTCTTAATTATTAACCCATAACTACTATTCTATGTATTTCTGCATGGCCTTGGATTACCGGAGAATGCCTGGACCTGTTAGTCCTTTGTAGTCTACATGGCATGGCGACTCTTTTTTGGCAGGCTCCCTCTGCCTACCTTTCCCAGAATTCTCCTCATCTCCTATCAGTGTATTATTCATCAACCAATAAGAGAAACATAAATGCAGAAGAACATCCACTATCAGATATGGTCAGGTATGGATGAAATAGGAGTAGATGGGAGACAGCGGGGGGGGGGGGGGGGGGGCTTCAGCAGCTAGTAAAGTGATAGAGATGGGGAAATGAGGTGGACGAGACGAAGCTACTTGGAAATTAATGAGTTTGGGATAGTAGAATGTATGTTCTTGCTCATTGCCCTGTTCTCAACCACCACCTGTGGAATATCCCTTTATACTGTGTAAATATATGTCAACATTATTGGTTTAATAAAGAAGCTGACTGACCACAGCTGGACAGGATAAGATTAGGTGGGAAAAACCAGACTAAGGAAAGTAGAAAGAAGAAAGGCAGAGTCAAAGCAGTCACCAACCAGACTTGGAAGAAGCAACATGAAAAGTACATAGCTGAGGTAAACAAGCCTTGGGGAAGCACATTTACATAAACAACAGGCCATCATTTAACTTTCCTTTCCTCTTCAACAATGAGGCTTTGTTTTTTTTTTTTTTTGTTGTTGTTGTTGTTTTTTTGTTTTGTTTTGTTTTGTGTTTTTTTTTTTTTTAGATGTGTCCATTTTTCTGTATGTCATTACTTCCAACTATAATGGAGTACTCTACTAAGCATTTCATCTTCCATTTCCATCCATTTTCAAGTAATAGATACTCGCCTGCTTCTACAGACAAGTTCTAATTGTTCTGTGTTCTAATCCATGAACTCTGGTGGGTTTCTATAGAGTAACTGACAAAAATACATGCTGCAGGACTGGGCAGGACAGAAACTTCCATCTACATGTGGTGCCCAACATGGGGCACAAACCCACAATCCTGAGATTAAGAGTCTCACATTTTACCGACAGAGCTCTTAACAGGGATAGAGCAGATTCAAGGAAACACCATGTAGGTGCTAAAGAAACCAGAGACCTGGGCATCACCAGTAAGCCAAGACTACAAGGAGATACACAGGTTAATAGAAATGGGTTGGTAATTAGGAGAGCGCTAATAAGAAGCCTGAGCCATTGACCAAACAGATTATAATTAATATAAGCCTCTGTGTTTATTTGGGACTAAATGAGTGCAGACTGGGAAGGACAGAAACTTCAATCTACTGGCATAGTTAGGGGTAGAACTCCATGTCCGCTTCCTCTTCTAAGTGTTGGGACTCTGTCTGACTTAAATCTGTACAGTTCCTATGTGTGCTGCCACAGTCTCTATGAGGTCACATATGCATCAGTCCTATTGTGTCTGGAAAACATGGTTTCCACCATCTCTGTCTCTTACAGTCTTCCTACCTTCTCTTCCCTATAGATCCCTGAGCCTTGAGGGGAGGATTTTGTTAATGACATCCCATTTGGGACTGAGTACTCTAAAGTCTCTCACCCTGCACATTGCCTGGTTGTGGGTCTCTGTGTTGATTCTTATCTATTGCAAGAATAAGCATCCCTGATAAGGGTTGAGCGATCTATAGGTATAGTGATATGTCATTAGGAGTCATTTTGTTGCTGTGTTCATTTAGTTGAATAAAAGTAGGTTTTCCCCTAGGATCATGACTCATCTAGTCTCTGGTTCTTCACTACCTTAATGGTATCAGGTATGGATTCTATCTTGTTTCAGGTTTTTAAGTGCTTGTTGAATATATTATTGTAGTTGATTCCAAAGCTCTCAAACTAAGAGCAGCCCAAGCTGAATTTATTATCTTTGGCATAAATTACACTCTCACTTACCCCCTTTTGTTATTTCAAGGAATAGATCATTTCATAAAACATTGACTTGGCCAGTTTTATGTCAACTCGACACAAGCTAGAGTCATTTGGGAAAAGGGAACCACAACTGAGAAAAGTTCAGCTTGTGGGCAAGTCTATGAGGGTCTTTTCTTGACTGACGTGGGACGGCAGGCCTTGCTTCCTGTGGAGTACCACCCATAGGCTGATGACCATGGGTGCTGTAAGGAGTCAAGCTGAGCAAGCCATGAGCAAGCAAGCCAGTAAGCAGCACTCCTCCATAGCCTCTGCATCAGTTCCTGCCTCCAGGTTCCTGTTTTGAGTTCCTACCCTAACTTCCTTTGAGAATATACTGTAATGTGAAATTGTAAGCAAAATAAATCCTCTCCTCCCCAAAATGTTTTTGGTTATGGTGTTTTATCACAGAAATATAAACTCAAAGGCAGATACTAATCTGGGATCCTTCCAGATGCTTTACCTTTCTTTTCACAATACATTTAATATCTATGTCCTTATACTTATGGACTCTAAATAGCCTTCTAAATTATTCTTTCTCTCTATTGGCTCTAATAAGTGCCTTAAGTCTTGCCATCTCTTTAAAAATAACTTTATTATATTTTATGTGTATGAGTGTTTTACACACACGTATGTCTATGTACCACATGTTTACCTTGTGCCTGGTGCCTGTGAAAGACCAGAAGAGACCATTGGATTTCCTGGAATTGGAGTTACAGATGGTTTCTAGCAGTTGTGTGAACAATGGGAATTGAACCTGGATCCTCTACAAGAGTAGCCAGTGCTCTTAACTACTGAGTCATCTATTTAGCCCCCAATTTTTTTTGTTTGTCTTTTTAGATATGGTTTCTTTTCATAGACTTGGCTGTCCTAGAACTAGGTCTTTAGACAAGGCTGACCTTGAATTCTACCTATTTCTGCCTTACAAATGCTGGGATTAAAAATGTTCACCACCATCGCTGGGCTCAGCCCCTAGATTTTGCCATCTCCTATCCAAGATGGTTTAACAACCACCTGATTGTTATTACTTTCTTAGATATCTCCTCCTCAACTTTATCTTCCAAATGGTAAACACATTTTAGACACAGATTTGATAGTGTTAGTTCCTAAAACATTTCACCTTATTCCCTCATCTGTTGGCAACTGTGATTTTTCCTCAGGGGGAAAAAAGAGCCACCTGTAGTGAAATGGTCAACTTTCCCTATACTTCCTAGTCTCAGGGCGCTACTACATCTGTCTCTTCAATGACCAGATAGCTTATTTTGTTTTCTGTTACTAGTACATTATAAAGAAAGAGACCTATTTTTCTCACCTTTGTGAAGACTGGGTAGTTTGACATTGTGAAACACATCCAGTGAGATCCTTCTTGCTTGCGGAGACTCTGAGAAGACCTATGGTTGCATTGGGAGTAAAATAGTAACATGGGCTGAGAGTCCTAGCTCAGATGGATTTCTTCTCTTTACAGAAAATGCCATCATCCCATTGAACTAGGGCCTGTTACACCCTATTCTGCCTCATTTAATTCTCAAAAGTCCTCCCTTTAGTACCACAGTCTGAGTTTCTATCTTGTTACTGTCTGTTATCTCACAACAGAGATCAAATTTATACATGAGTTTTGATAGGAATATTCATTCCACAGCAGCTGAACACTGAGAAGGAAGCTTTGTCAAACTCCCTCAGAATGACAACATAACCAAAGCCAAAAGATATTAACAGTAAACCAAAAATAAAATGTCTTCAAAACCAATTATGAGTGTTCAATCCAAAGGGATGGTAGTATTAGAGTTGAAGCTACAGCTGTAAAGATTTCCCTTGGTGCCAATCAGCCAAAGCTAGCTAGGAGCAAGGAGTCTAAAACCAATGCCTCAGGTGAGCCACATCTAGGCTTTATGACATGGTTACCAGGAGTGTGGCTGTTTGAGAAAGAGATCATGAAAAAATGAGTCACAGCCCAGAGTACACTTTACACGGAGTGAATTTAAATGAAACTAATGTTGTAGCTCTCTGTAAGACAGAGAAATGCTAAAGCCTAGTTAATCTGAGAGTTCAGATCTGATATGGAGTGGTAGTAAGGACAAACATAGCGTGAGAAGAAGCTCACTTCTATTCATAAACGGGGAAATCAACAATTCAAATCAAGTGACCACTTCTATACTTACTTCTCCATTCTTAGAAACTCAAATAACACTTGAGTTAGTCATTTAACAAATACCATGTGTTGGCTTTCACATCTACATTATTTCAATTAGAATAGGTGTAGTCCAATCTAAAGTTAAAGATCTCCAAAAAAGCATCTCAAATTCTAGAATTAAGCATTGTTATCACTTTTAAAAAAAAATGTTAGCATCAATCTCCAGATTTATAATAATTACATATCAGTTGAGATGCCATCCTGTTCCAAAAATAACTATACCTAACATAATATTGGCGTCTATGAAGCAGTAATCTACTCCTCCTTCATAGATGAGAAAATCCTGGAGTAGATTACTTAGGATTGGTGTGGAGGTCTGGAGTCCAAGGGACTAAACTTCTATTCATGAGCTCGCTCACTTCTTGGTCTATTCTTGGAAAAATAGAGGAGTTGTACACTTTTTAGCACTGGCCCACTGGCCAGAGCGTAGCCATGTGGCCATGATTGCTGCAAATCAAGATGGGGAACACAGTCTTTATTCTCAGCAGGGTTAAAATCCAAAACTCGGATTTCCACTGATAAGAAGGAAAATGAATACTGAAAAACAACCTTAAAATGCCATCTCCATGTGCCTCAATCTTATCCCACAATTGTCACCAAATTTATTCTCCTTCTTCCTTCTTTCTACCTTTGTTCTGAATTAAAGAGAATAGAATCAAGTTCATCTCTTCAATGAAACTATGATGTATGAAAATCATGACACCAAACTTTCCAATTTCTTCCATCAAGTGAATATAGACTTTAACAGAAGTATAACATAAACTTTCCAAAACTGAATATTAAGAACAAAGCCCCAAAAAAGCACAGTTTGATATGGCATGCAATGCATAAATACAAAGAAAAAAAAACTCATGGGAAATAAATCAAGGAATGAAGATCAAAAGACTTCTCCAGAAAGTTGCATTGGCAGGCTCAAGATACAAACCCAAATTTGCATTTAATTCGCATATGCATGGGGAGAGCTTCCTATTTTTATTCTCTTTTAAGTGCCTTCTATACTCACTTCCTCCACTCTCTTGCAGCCATTACAGTCAAACTCCAATGCAAGCATTTTCTTGAATACATTGAATATTATTTATGGGAAATATGTGAATCTCTCAACATATGGACTATTCTGAATGTTCCCTGTGTGCTTCTTTTCTGTCTCTCTGCTATGTTGCAGTGGGAGGCAAAGCAAAGACTGGAGTGGAAATGATAAGACCTTTGCACAAATACACCTACCTGTGGAATGTGGGAGGAAGTTAGGAACATCTTAACATATTCAACCACATGTTTCTGGTATAAACTTCTTTGTCAGATTTCAATAGCAAGGATACTATATCTCCTTTATGAAACCAATGGATTGGTTTCTTAGCAGGATGCTTTTGGAAACCATTGCTCCTCTGATCTCTGCTTCTTAGATCTTAGCCTAAAGACTTTAGTTCTACTTTGAAACAACCAAGCAGAGAGAAGCAAAGTCTTCTTCTCCTGGTTAGCGTGGTTTCTCAGTACCAGCATCACACAGTGACTGAACCTGGATGCCCAGGGATGCTTGTCCACTTCAGTGGTGTTCTTGCTGGTCCTTGATGCAGTTGTCTTAGATCACAGACACATGACAGTCACCACATCTGAAACACTGATTCTAGTATTTCTAGATAAGCCTCCACCATGTATCACAGATGTGTGCACTGATTGCAAGCCTCTGCGTTGAGCTCACCATACCAGTTCTATACAGTTGAATGGAGAGTTTGGAGCCTAAGCCTCAACTCTGCTCAGTGGCGCTGTTCCAGCAACACCGAAACTGGAAAAGGAGCCTCTTTGCTTCTTTTGTAAAGTTACAAACCTGACCTCAAAACTCTACCAAGAGCTACTGTTAGGGGCTTTCTAAACATGCTTAGTTATAAAAAGTAAAATTACACTGAGATTATTTTTCCCAATATGTGGACCCATCCTGAAATTTGTATTTTTGTTGACTTTCTGGTAGAATTAAACATAGTTTTGTTTTTAAGATGTATTTGTATTATTAGTTAGACTTTTAACTTAGAGTGTATGACCTAGATCAGACCAAAAAGAAAGAATATGAGGCCACACATGTGAAGCTGGCTGTGGAATTGACTTGAAATACATTTCCTTTTATAGGGACCTAAATGAACAATTTGTCTCCAAAGAAGAAAAGGACTTTGAAGTAATTTTCCTGAGGACAGGGCACACAAGCTAGTAAGTTTTCACATAGTTGGGTTAAGGGACATGTGATTATTACTATGGTCAGGGAGAGGCATGCCCCAATGCCCCACCTACCTCTCTTCTCATGATCGTCAGCCTTGTGAACTGAGACAGTCTTTACAACATGTGGGAAAATGTTAGAGAGCAGCTACACAGGACTACTTGGGCAACAAAAGAGCTAAATAATACTCAAGGAAGACACTAAGCATGTTAGAAAGACTGCCCCTAAGAAGGAAGACACAGCAGAGATAGGATGCCCTCAGGATGCTGTTAAAATACTATAATAGAGTGGGAAAGTCACAGAGGGTCTGTGGGTAAGCAAGAGGCAAGTAACTTATCTGCAGATGAGAGAGAGAGAGAGAGAGAGAGAGAGAGAGAGAGAGAGAGAGAGAGAGAGAAGAAATAGAGTTTGGTTGTCAACAGTTAAGGATCATCAATGAAGATACAAACCTCTACCTGGCCTTTTGTTCATTGCTTTTCATTTTGTTTGTGCTTTGGTAGAAGTAATAGCCATGTCCTTTAATTCTGACAAATATTTATATGTCCCTAAGCTAGTGAGAGCTGCTTGGTTTTGCACTAGTGTTAAAATAAGGGACTCTACATTACAATCTTTACTCTGCTCTTGGGTGCAGAGTACAAGGGGTAGACACTGGGGCTAGTATCTCACCTAGTAATCAATCCCATAAAGAGACAGCCAATAATAAATAGTCAAAAGTAGCACTTAAAGACTCATTAAAAATGTATTTTGTGTTTGCTCTATGACTTTTCCCTGTTTCTTACATTCATATTGCTACTAGTAAAGAAATAAATGCTTATTTAATGGATAGTTTACTTTTTTAAGTTAATGTACAGGGTGACCTTGGAAACTTTAATAACAAACATGTTTTCTCAAAGAAATAAACACATTTATAATTAATGTCAACTCCCTTTGTAAGCCTGACAAAACATGTTTTGCTTTTCCAGGTGAACAATGAATTATCAGCAGTCCTCGATTGTGTCCATCTTAGCCACGTAATGAAAGTGTGAGCCATTATTGAGGGATTAGTAGGTACGACAAACTGTCTTTTATCAAAGTCATTATTATTTCTAATGCTGAAACTCAAAAGAGAGAGCAGATAAAATATAACAATAATTATTATAGGTAATAAGAGGAATTATGTCCAAGAAATGACTGTTTCAGACGATGAGTCCATTTGAACAATCAATAACATTCCATCGCTCCTTTTATATGCTATTTTGTGGTTATAGTTCTTTTCATACCAAAGTGTTCATCTGAGTTGTTCTTTGCCAAAGTACAGGAGTTGAAATAGAAGAACTAAAGCACTTCTGTATTGTCATCGACCAAGAGGCCCTGTCACGTCACCTTCAGCCCTCAATCCATCTTTCACATAAACACATCCTTAATATAGTACATTTGAAAACAAGTAGCATTCTTATTGCTTCAAAATATCTAATGAAATCACCAAGTTATTCTTGTTAGAATTGCTTCAGATGACTAAAATATCAATTTGCTTCTGCCTGGAATCCAGACAACTTGCTATCAAAACAGTAGCCAGTTTTTTGCTTGGTTGTTTTTGGTTTAATTTTGTTTGTTCCTCTTTTTGAGAAAGGCTCTCACCCTGTAGCTGAGGCTAGCCTTGAACTCAAAGCAATCCTCCTGCCTCAACTTTGTGAGTATTTTTGATTTCTTGTAAGGGTATGAAAGTTTTAACTGTGTGTGTTTCTGCACCGTGTGTGTATAGTATCCATGGAGGCCAGCAAGGGACATCAGATCCTCTGGAACTAGAGTTGCAGACAGTTGTGAGCCACCATGTGAGAGATGGGAATGAAGCCCAGGTTCTCTACAAGCAGCAAATGCTCTTGTAGAGAAATTAGGCCATCTTTGTAGACCCAGTTTTGGCTATTTTAAAGAATATTGTTATGTATAAGTATTGAGAAAATGTGTAATGTGTTGTGTATGGGTTAGGTGAGGATATCTTTCATTTCACAGGCATAGTAGTCTATATCTGCTATCCTATGACTCAAGAGACTGAGGCAGGAGTACAGCAAGTTCGAGGCCACTCACTGTGTGAGTGAAATTTCCTGGGAGGAACTGAATTTTAAGAAAGGTTGATTAAATGATTTGTAGAGGGGTTGGAATGCTGAAGATACAGAGCCTAATTAAAATTCACTGTGGGCTATTTTTAGCATTCCTAAATAACAATTCCTTGCCTCCCTCTATGTCTGTGACAAACAGGTAAATTCTCTTAGAATGAGCAAAATTAACAAACTACTCACTGACTCTCACCAACTGATCAACTAAGAATGTTATCAAATCTGAGGCCTATATGTAACCTACTTCCTGATGTTTCCACTCACATATTTAATACTCTAAGTACTAAAGGGAGGAGGGAGGCATTTAAGGTAGTCATCAATCTCATTATAGGGGAACGGAATTTAAAGTAGTCTCTCCACTACTGCTTAGATTTTTAGTTGGAGTCATCCTTGTGGATCCCCGGAGATTTCCCTAATGCCAGCTTTCTCCTTAAGCCCATAACAGCTCCTTCTATTAAGGTATCTCTTTCCTTGCTCTCCTTCTCTGCTCTTCCCCCAACTGGACCTTCCTGGTTCTTCATGTTCTCCTTCCCCCTCCCCCAGTGCTCCCAATTTACTCAGGAGATCTTGTCCCTTTCCCCTTCTCCAGGTGCTGATGTATGTCTCTCTTAGGGTTCTCCTTGTTTCCTAGCTTCTCTGGGGTTGTGTGTGGATCATAGAGCTTTCATCCAGTAGTTGATGGAAGCAGAAGGAGATATTCACAGCTTCTGAGTTGAATTCCTGGAGTCTAGTTGTACCGGGGGCGGGGGGGGGGGGGGGCTCAAAACCATGCTGGGGAAACCCACAGAAACAGCTGAGCAAGTGAGACCTGTTCCCCAATCTGCCAGCTGGGGGACCAGCATAAGACCAAACCAGGCCCTGCTGAATGTGGGTGCTTGGGCAGTCTATGGGGCCTCTAGCAGTGAAACCAGTATTTATCCCTAGTGTATGAATGGGCGTTGGGAGCCCAATCCCTATGGAGGGATACTCCCTCATGCTAGATACATGAGGGAGGACCTAGATCCTGAATCAAACGATATGACAGACTTTGATGATCCCCCATGGAAAACCTCACCCTCCCTGAGAAGTGGATGGGACCTGGGATGAGGGGATGGTGGGGGTGATGGGAGGATGGAGGACAGATGGGAGGGAGAAAGAACTGGTAATGGTATGTAAAATGAGATTGTTTTTAATTTAAATAAAAATTAATTTATAAAAGAATAAATAAGAAAAAGAAAAAAGAGGGACTGGAGAGATGGCTCAGCGGTTAAAAGCACTGACTGCTCTTCCAGAGGACCCAGGTTCAATTCCCAGCACCCACAATGGCAGCTCACAACTGTCTAACTTCAAGGTCTGACACCCTCACACAGACATACATGTAGGAAAAAACAGCAAAGCACATAAAATAAAATCTAAAATAAAAAGAAAGAAAAATAAAAAAGAGGAAGGAGGGAAGGAGGAGGAAGGGAAGAAATATAAAAAGGGCAGAGGGAAGAAAAGGAAGATGAAAGGGAGTGCCTCTAGGTCAGATCAGCTCTCTTCAACTCTTGCTCAACTTTGCCAGCCAATGGAAGCCTAAGGCAAAGGTTGGGTGGGGGTGTGGGGGCTGACTTGTAGGCAGTTAGTTTATAGTTTACAAAGGAAAGAACTCTGTTCCTTTGCCTGCAGTTCCTGGACAGGAGATATGTAAATGATTAAAGTGCTTCCGGAGGTGAAACCCAACTATTCTTCCTCCCGAAGTCTCTGTTTCACAAGTCTGGATCCTTGTTTCCAACAGCTTTTAGCCCAACAGTGAGATTTCACAAGGTTTTGTCCTTTATCTGTACTTTAAAATATCTTTTTTTTAATGTAGATACGTAATTTAATGAACACGTGCATGAATGCTTTCCAAGTCAGAGGCTGAAGTTGCACAAAACTAACAAAGAAGTTTTGTCTGTGTCTGGATTAGACAGAGTCCATCTTTATTTTACAGGACAAGTCCATGAAATGACTTTTCTATGACAGCTTCCAAAGTAATTTGCTATGCTGTGGGAAGGCAGACATGAGATTCACACTTGAGGTTTTCCTTGCTAGCTATGTCTGTCTTCATAGCCTGCCAAGCTGTTATTACTATTACTTACTACAGTGGTGGGTATGTGTTGCGTGTGGCCTCAGAGCACTTTGAGATCTGAGAACAGCCTTTTCTCTCTGTCCCTGTCGTCACTTTTCAATTCCCTCCTTGTCCTTTTCCTGTTCTCCCTATCCTATGAATCTTTTCTAAAAACTCATAAAAATTAAAGTTTTCACACACCCTTCTATACTTTGTAATGTGCTATTTGCGGGGTGACATTCTGGCCACGCCCTGTTAGTTACTACCAACAGTGGCCGCTAGAGGGAGACTCAGCGGTAGCTTTGCCTCATTTCACCTGTTCTGTGTTTGCCTTGGCAATGGTACTCCAATGGTTGGTTTTTCGGCCTCCTGCTTTATTTCCCGAATCCTTTGAATTAATCTGAATGTGTTTTGTTAGAAACACAGGCACCAGCACTGGATGGGAAAGGTTCCCAGCATTCCAGGACTCCTAGAATCCTAAAAAAAGATAGAGATACTGAACACAAAGTGTAAGATTCTGGTCTGAAGAGGCAGCAGCTTTTAACAGCTCCCCCTTGTTACTTCCTGCACCCCTCTTCGATTTTTCATGTCTCTGATGCCTAACCTAGCAAGTAGTTCCTCACGCTGAACACTCCTCGCAGTGGATCTTTGTAATGTAACACTGACACCAAAACTCCTTTATTTTGGTGCCTAAAACAATCAGTCCTGGGGCTGGGGAAATGGCTCAGTGGTTAAGAGCACTGACTACTCTTCCAGAGGACTTGGGCTCCATTCCCAGCACCCACGTGGCAGCTCACACCTGTCTGTAACTCCAGTTCCAGAGGAATGGCACCCTCACACAGACATACATGCAGGCAAAAACGCCATCTTTATTAAAAAAATTAAAACAAAACAATAAATTCCTTTACCCCTGTTCTCTAACTTATTAGCATGATTAGCTCTCTAGAATACAGGCACATGACGATAGTAAAACTGCCAGCATGGAAGCTAGGCCTGGTTCTTTGGAGCTCTGTGACCAGCAGCCATTGTGTTCCAGCTGCACATATCCATCTTTCAGTCCCAATGTTACTCTGTGCTTCTTGCTAGCTCAGTGCCCACCCCCCATGCTGTCCCTCTTGCCTGGCCCACTCCTAACTGCTTCAGGCCTATTCCTTTTTCCAACTTAAACTCACTTATTGCTTCTTAGGGGAAACTTTTCCCAAACTTTCAGTGCAAGACCCGGCATCTTCATAGCACCTCACAGCTCTTACAAGAATAGGGCTTAAATGAATAATTTGACCATTTCACGATCAGTGTTGGAATGTAAATTAGGTGATGCTAAAGGCATTGTGGTGACAAGTGGCCTGAAACAGCTAAACAGTACTGGAGCCAAGGTTCTGGGCCTTGGGATGGCAGAGGCTTCCCTTCCCTTTGAATATACTGTGGAGGAAGAAAGCCCACATCTAAGAGAAAAGACAAAACTCAGATAGGCAGGGCAGGCCATGTCTGAAAGAGCAGACCTTGACTGTTATCGGAGCACGGAAAAGGACAAACCCCCATAGCCAGGCTGATAAGGAAGGCTGCTGGGTGCTTAAGACTCAGCAATGACCTTGGAGACAGGCACACTAAACCAGGCGAAGGAAAAGGAGAGGCCTGTGTTTAACGCACAATAAACAGAAAGAGTCTACAACCCTTTCACCTTCACACATTTAAAAGAAAAAAAAATGACTATTTAAATTATGAGTTCTTTTTCTTTTTATCTGAGATTTTAAAGATTTTCTTCCCAGCCACTGTGTACACACAATTGTCAGTTTCTTATAGAGTCCTAAAGCGACAATTTCAAAGGACACCAGAGGCATGCCAAGGTGTAATGTTCCAAGTGGCAGGCTGCTAAGGAGAGTGCCACCAGTGACCACTGTGGGTACAGAGGGACAAAGGCATCAACCCAAAAGGGCAGTGTGTGGCCTGCAGAGCCAGGCTGGAGATCTGTGCCCGAAGCTGGCACGGAGCTAGGACTAGGTGCTCTGCAGACCACGACCAGACTCCAGAGGAGAACTGGGTTTTGACTGGTGGAATTCTTCAAAAGCAGAGCCCCAAGAAGTCATTCGTGGGAATGTGTCAGAAAATGGAACTGTTATTGTTAGCAAAGCAGAAGAGCATAGAAAGAGCTAGAAAGCATAGAAGAGACTATGGAGGATGGGCTCACAGAAGGTAGGGGACTTCCAGGAAAGCCCAGGAAGACAGCTAGAGGCAGCCTGACCTTCTACTTCAGAGCATTAGGAACAGCCACACTAACTCGGTCCTTTACAGGTCTGGGTCAGACGCAAATCAGTCACCGGGACTTTCATCTGCCATCCAGGCCACCTGAATTTGATATCTGTCCTCTTGCAAATCATCAGATCTGGTCTTTGGAATTGAAGATATGTTTAACTGGCTCTGCATGGCTTTGTGTCCTCATGTTTTGGGTTTTACTATTTTATATTAAACCTTGATTTTAAATAATTTCAGTCATTAGTATATAAAATAAATGATTGAATGAAGTCTATGAATACTTGTCTATCATTTTTGCAACAGTGAAATTCTATGGTATGAGCTGAGATTTGTCTCCTTGGTCTTTCTTGTAATCGTGTTGGTCTTGAAACTGGGATCCTGCCCAGGATAAGCATGGAGTCTGCCACTGGGCTATGCCCATGGCCCTAAAGCTCCCCTGTACCAGCTATTTTGAACACCGAATCCATTGTTATCAGCTGTCATCATCAAGTGTGTGTATAAGCTTGCACACAGGAGTTCAGTGCCTGCAGAGGTTAGAAGAGGGTATCACATCCCCCAGAGCGGGAGGTAAAGTCTGTTGTGAGCCGGGGGTGTGGATGACCAGAACTTGGGTTTTCTGCAAAAACACCATGCACTCATAATTGCTGAGCCATCTCTCCAGTCCCCAATATTGTTTTTAAAAAAACAACAAAAACTTGTTTCCACATAGTACTATGTTTGAACATCCCTGACAGCAAACATCTGTTCCATCATTTGCCGTCAGTTTTCAAATATGAGGAAAGTAAGGTGTGGAGGGCTGAAACAATTCACTGGCTCCAGAGGAAACCACTGTAGAGAAGGCACTCACTGCACATCAAGTTTTATGGAGCACTGCTTAAAAGACGCCAGAGGTGGTGTGGATCCTCACCATCAGGAATCACTGTGTAAGAAAAATCCAATGATTCCTAAGAACTGTAACTTTAGAAAATTGCAGATCCCTCTAAAACTATTTCAGCACAGCTTGTTCTCTGAGAAGCAGTTCTGAATGCATACTTGCTATTTCAAAACAGTCCAACAAATTGCCCAAGTCAGCTATCTTTAATATATTCTTATTTTCAATCGGCATGCAGTAATTGAGTACAGTTATGGGCTGCAGTGGGACATTACAATAGATGTATACAATGTGTAGGGATCAGATCAGAGTAGCTGGCCCTGATCGCAGGAATATTCGAATTTTCTGCTGCATCGGTCATGTTGAATATGTAATAATTGTTATCAGCCATCATTATCTTACTGTGCTACTGAATATTAGACATTATTGGTCCTATCCAGCTGTACCCTCCTACCACAAACAGCCCTCCATCCATCTTCCCCCGCCTCCACCCCCTTCCCAAGTTCTGGAGCACACCATTCTACTCTCTACCTCTCTGAGATCAGAAACAGGAATAAACTGAAGGACATTATATTAAGTGAAATAGGTCAGGTGTGGAAAGGCAAATTCCATATTCTAACATGTGGAAGCCAAACTGACTGCTTTGGGTTAATGATTAAGGTTGATAAGTATCTCTCGATACTGTATCATTCCTATTTACATAAAAAAAATTCTTCTTTCCTCTAGTCTCAGTTCACAGCAAATTTTCTTAAGTAAAGATCCAGGTTTCTGTTCCCTCCCTGTCCTCATTCAAACACTGATTTCTTAACCTGCTCTCATCTGCATTCCAACTTTCACTCTCCCCATGGCTTCCCTCAACCCAGTCCTCATCTCTCACAGCCTTCCAGCAGAGTTTCACACGTTCCCACCTCCTTCTTCTCAACATTTTCTCTTCTCTTGGCTTTCATGACATTGCGTCCTCCTGGTTTCCTTTCAGAATCACGGATTGCCCCTCCTTCAGTTCCTTTGCCAAATTCTTCTGCCACTTTTAAAGTTAAATGTCCAGAAAAACCGCCATCTGTTCTCTCACTGTATTTCTGCCTTAGTTATCACGTAAAGAGCCCAATGGCTTTAAAGGACATCCATATGCTGATGACTGTGAAAGTTGTGTTTCCAGTGTGAACAAACCCACCCCCCAAGCTCCAAGTTTATATTCTGGCAACTCTATTCAAATGTGTAGTAGAACCTCAAACTTAAGAGGTCTATAATACTGCTGTGCCTACTCTTTCTAAACAACAACACAATCTTTTAATTTTTTTCCAGTTTCTATTACATCTGTAACAGATCACCATAGATCCCTTTGGCCAACATGGGATGCATGTTTAGACTCTTTCCATCACTCTTTCAGACTTCATCTCCCCACATCTTAGAAAAAAAAAAAATCTGATTTCTTACTTGCATTACTTTCTTTTCTCATTCTTGAGGCAAAATACCTAACGATAAACAATTTAAGGGAAGACATGTTTTGGCTTACAGTTTGAAGAGACACAGTCCACTGTGGTGGGGAAGGCAGCAGAAGCAGGCGGCTTGATGATTACACTGCATGAACAGTTAGGAAGCAAGGAGCGAACCAAAAGTTGGGGGAAGACTACAAAACCTCAAATCCCATCCCTTGTGGGCTACTTCCCCCTTGCAAGGTTCTGCCCAAAAGTTCCACAGCCTTCTCAAACAGTGCCACCGGCCAGGGACCAAGCATTCAAACCACAAAACTGATAGTTTCCAGGTCTGCCTATTTATTTTTGTGCCAACCACTAACCTCTCACTTTAAGAAATACTTGAAGACCTCTCTTGAGTTTCTGTATTCACCAGCAATATGATCTAAAAGCGATTTACTTTCTCTACACATCAGTTTCCTTGTCTATACAGCATAAAGTATAACTATACAGTATAACTGTGGTGGTGTGGAGGAGATATCCCTTGTAAGCTTGAACATTTCAATACTTGGTCCCCAGCTGGGGGTACTGTTTGGGAAGGATTATGAGGTGTGGCCTTGCTAGAAGTGTGTTACTAGGGGGTAGGTTTTGATGTTTCACAAGCTACCTGACCTCCGCAGTTAGCTCTATCTGCTTCCCATTTGTGGATTGAGTATGTTTGCTCTCAGCTAATGCTCCAGCACCATGCCTGCCTGCCTGCCTGCTGCCAGACATCTCTGCCATGATGGTCATGGACTCTTATCCCTCCGGAACTATAAAACCCAAAGAAACCCTGCCTTCTGTAAGTTGACTTGGTCATAGTATTTTATCACAGCAAGAGGAAACTACCAGAGTGAATTAAAGTACAAATTGAGTTGTGAAAATTAATAAGCTGATACATATACACTTCTAAGACCAGAAGTTGGATTTTTAGGTTTAAGTAGGTGGCTCTTTTTAGGCAAGCTTCAGATAACAGTATTGCAGTCTGAACAAAATAAATACTGTTTTGTAATGGCATGATGGAATAATGAAAAAGCAGACAGAGTGGAGGGGGCTGCCACTTTGAGTATGTTAACAAGCAGCGGACCTTGAACCTGAAGGCAGTCCACCACATTGTGTAACACTATGTAGTCAGAAGCCAGCGAGGGCATTCACTCTTACTGAGGGCCTGGAAGAGCCAGAGACAGTTTGTTGGAGCCGCATCACTGGAGAGTGAAGACAGGTGTCCAGGGGATGTGACAGCCACAAAAGCAGAGTCGAAATTACAGTGGATAAGTACTGCCAAAATCTTTGGCTGACTCCTGAACAACACATGCATGGGACATATTTCAAGCACTCAAAAGAGGCTACATTAGAAGCTGAAATGCTATCGGGATCTTGCCACCATTGCCAGCCCCCTCTGTGGGAAAGAAATGAATTACTATAAAACCATAGTAAAATCAACAACACATTTTAGTAAACATTTTAGTTCAGTCTTCACCATTCAAAAATTCAGCTGATAAATTAGCACTCTCCAGGTAACAGAATCCAGAAACTATATAATATTATCTGCATATCGAAGATACAATCCAGAACCTCTGCATGTACAATGAGATAGAAGACTATAAACCCTATTAACCCTAAAGGAAATGAAAGGAGACTATCGATCCAGCTCTTGAAATTATCGGATAAAGATCTTAAAGTGACTACTTAACTCTGCCCAATATTACAAATTAATTAATTAGTTAGTTAATTAATTAATTAAAGTGCAAGAAAATCTGGCAGAAAGGAAAACTATGACAAAAAAAAAAATTGTAAAATGTCTAGAACTGAAAAATCCAAAACTGAAATTTCAGAAAGATTCATGAACATAGATCTCAGCAGAATGACAATGGTAGAAGAAAGGGAACTGTGTCCCCAGCAGATCATCCCACCCGAAGAAAAGAGAGAGCAGACTGAAAAGCTGCAAGGTAATAATGAAAACCACCAGGATGCCTCACTGGAGGCCCCAAGGGAGAGGACAAAGATAGTGTGCAGCATGCGCCGGCCTGTCGTTTGCCAAGCTCATCAAATGGCATATTTAAAGGGATAGATTTCACATACTATGTATGACAAAAGGAAAAACCATGGATTCTCAGAGAACTGTGTGAGTGCTGAAGTGCTTGGGAAGAAAACGTGCTTTGTACTTTGAGAAGTGTCAAAAATAGATGGGCCAGTAGAGAGAGATTATTAAAAGATCTATTTGTGACGAAGTGAGGTTGGTAGGAGGCAAATCACAGCACCCCACAGTCCCTTCTGTATGACCCTTTTCTGTGTTTTGAAAACTTATACACTCAGCAATGCATTTTTTACAACTCTTATCCACAACTTGCCAAACAAATAGGAAATGAAAAAACTCACTTCCAAGGGTATAAAGGTAACAGATTAAGTGTTATCACGTAAGCCTTCTTAAAAAAAATCTTTCTAGAAACTGGAAAGTCCCTCTCCAGTTGATGACACTGTGAAAATGTCAACTAGACCTTTAATTAATTCTCTTGCCTTAAAAGCCCTAATAACTTCCTAAGCTCTCAAAATAGATAGCATTCTTTGCGCAGCCTGCAGACCTGGCTCTTCGGGACTCCTGTCACTGGATGACCCAGCTCTTTGCTACCCATGGCTTTGTGCTTTCTAAAACTTGCTTTAGACACCCTTCCCCTAGATCATCAGCTTGTGACCGATTCACATTCCGTAGTTTTACCTCACCGCCCATTTTTATTTTATTCCTAGCACTTTCACAATGTATAGTGATCTAGTTTGTATTTATTTGCTTTTTGTCTTTCTTTGCAACTAAAATTTGATAAGGACACAGATTTTTTTTGTCCCATTCATTCATTCATTCTAGGGCCCTGTAGCAAGATCTGATTAGGTATGAAGTATCCTGCCTCATATTAATATTAATATAACATTTATATAGTTAATATAATGTAATTTAAGATTAACATAAATTATATACTATGTATATGTAAATATAAATAATATAAACTATATAAATAATATAATATAAATAATAAATATTAAGGTTAATAAACTGCAGACCTAATACTAACATCTACGTGTACCATGACTTCCTTCATAATTCTAAAGGGTGGAGAGAAAATAAATCGCCTAATTTCAATCACCATAGAGGTTTCAGTCTACAAAAGTTGGAATACAGAGCATGAGTAGTCAGTTCTGGGAACAGAAAACTCCTCATACCCTCCTCTCCACATTGGTTGCTTTGAGGATCGATGTTCATTATCAATAAGTGTTTGCTGTGCTTACTATCAAAAGGTATTCACTGTGCCCTTATCTCCCAGGAAGTCTGCTACTGACCCCTGAGTTTTTGAGCCTTGGAGCTAGCTAATCTCCCCATCACTATGAAGGCCTGGGCTTTGTCATTCGAGCTCTTTGGACTACTGCTGCTAAGGAGACCACTTTCTTTCATGTGGCCGCTGGTCTCCACTCTGCATCTAATGCCAGCCTTGTGAAAAAGCAATCATGTTATTTCTCATCAGTGTGTCACTTCCCTAGGAAGTAACCCATCTGTTGATGTATCTCCTTGAGAGAATTAGGTAGACACTCCCCTGCCTCTGCAAAATGACCCCCTCTCAGTTCCCCTTCTTCTACTCAGCTACTCCTGTGTTTACTTCCTCCTGGTTCACCCTGAGGGAACTCCCCTGGCTTCCCTTTCCACCACAAGGTGTGTATTTCTGCTGTGTTTCCTGGTGTCAGATTCTCCTTTTGTCATAAGGCTCTTAGATATTTCTTTATTTCCTTGTTTGGTATCTCCCTTTGCTGTTTTATCATAGGCTTCTGTAAACCAGACATATCCTGCCCATCTACCCCACCGTTCTCACCATCATAGACCAAGTAGCTATTGTGTCCTAAATGTTTGGTCAATAAATATTGGATAAATGGGTAATAACATAAGGAATGCATCACCCCCCCCCAGTATAAAGTGCTAAATTATCAGAAGCTCTGTAAGAGCTATATTTCATTTGAAGTGCCTTGAGTCACACAGCGTTTTCTGTGTTTTTCACTATCTCAGTCAAAATTGGACCCAGTCTGTTCTTCCCCTGATCATTATCAAAACAGGTACTTGCCAGTCCCTGGCAGTTTGGAAGAGATAGTCTCAGAGCATATTGTGAGAGCAATCAAAGCATAATTTTTAAAAGTCACAATGCAACCCATTCATCCCTGGAAGAGTCATTGCTCAGCTTTTCCTGTTATCAAAGGAAAAAAAAAAAAGTAACCTTTTGCAGTGAAGTATGGGATCCTGGGTGCTTATAAGGCTTACTGGTGTCTTCTCACAGTTGTGCCTTCAGATGAACACCTTTCTCTGTAAGTACAAACTGCGGCTTTTCCCAGATCTTTACTGAATGCACTGTGCATTCCTCATCTTGGTGCTCTGCAAACCTGGGGTAAAGGGAACCAAGGTTCTCCTCATGAAGAACATGATCCTAACATTCTTTTTTTTTTTCTGGCAGGCATAAAGGTGCTACAAGCAAAGCTCCCCAATGTCTATATAACTTTCAGCCTCCTGAAATTATTAAATCTGCTCATTTAAATGTCATCACTCATGTGGCACAGTCAAAAGACACAGGTCACAACATGCTTCAGGATTTTAGTTGGTTTTCAACCTTGATTCTAGAACCCAGCAGCCCTCTGTGCAAAAACCAATCTCAAAGTCAACTGTGCAGCCTGGCAAAGTTTGATGCTTAAAGGGGAAGTAGGGCACAGAGGTGAACTGCCTACCCTGACTGAATCAGAGGCCTGCCCATGAAGACAGAAGGTCAGCAGCTATAACCAACATTCTGTCATGTGTTACACATGGATCTACTCCAAGTTGGTTAGCATCTTTTCACACAATGACTGTAACAGGGTCCCAGACTAAGGCAGGCCCTCAGACCTTAGCACAGCTAACTCCATGATGGAAGAATCATTCAGGCCATAAAACTCAGCACATAGACAGCACCACCTACTAAAACTAAAACAAAGATGTAATCCATCAAAGTCTACAGCTCTGGGACAGTCTTGCTTTTTGGCTTCTATAGTTCCACTCTGGCTAACTGTTCTTGGACTGAAGTATGTCAATCTGGAATATATTTCTGTGGGTTTTACGCTTAAAAACTCACACTGAGAAACACTCAGTGCAGTAGGCTTCAGCCAACTGACAAAGACTGTCTATTGACTTAAGCCCATGTCTGAACAGTCTTCTCTGGTGAATTCCCCACAACAAAGACTCCATATCTGTTTGGCCTGAGGCCCCACTGCAGGAGGCTGCCCCAAAGCAATGGCCTCCTACAAATTTGATTTAGAAGAATTAAATTCTACTTGATGGTCAAAGATCATCTAGAAGGCACATATAATAGAAGAAGTATAACTATTAAGAGAGAGAAAGAGAGAGAGAGAGAAAAAGAGAGAAGGGGGTTGGGTAATAGGAAGATTGTGGGCAATCTGGGAGGAGCTGAGAGAAGGGACTGAATATGATCAAGATATACTGTTTTAAATTCTCAGAGAATAAATGTAATTATTATCTAAAAAGAAATATAACTATTTCAATAGTCTTTAAATATTAACAATAGAAGAAAAATGACTTTCTCTCAGCACTCTGGAGAAGAGGCAGGCAGATATCTATGAATTCGAGGCCAGTTTGGTGTACACAGCACATTCTAACTCAGCCAGTCATGGCTAGATAGTGAGACCCTGTCTTCAAAAAAGTGAGGGTGTAAGTAAGAAAACATCAGGGATAAAAATCCTATGACTACTCCAGGCCCTTTGCTGGCGCCCCCACTTTCTCTATAACTTCCTAGTAAGGAGCAAGATGCATCAACAAGATCAGGCTGAGGAGGCACAGATTGTGCATTTCCTGAACCATGACCGTTGCCCACTGATCATACCAGAGTAAAAGGCTGAAAATGAAATGTGCAGTCTGCACTGGATCCTACCATGCTGCTGAAATACCAGCTGTAGAGAATGCCTGGATCCCTGGTTGCTCGATCCGTCAACAGACTTTAGTCAGTTCCCACCAAGGACTGCTTTTGCCCACTAGGCTTCTAAGACCACCTCCAGTATGTGGTCAACTGACAAAGAGAACTGGCTCAAACTTCAGAGAAAGAACCTCAGCTGAATAACTTACAACATGATCAACCCTGAATCGCCTCCATCCCTTCCACACCGTCTGCTCCAACTCGGCCTTTCCACCAGCCACTGTCTGTCCTGACTATATCATACATAACTGTGTTTGTAAATCTCGTCAGTTTCTCAGCATCTTGGAAGGTGCTTCCTCCTCTGCTGAGATAAAAAGCTATCTCAGTGAGTCTGTGCCTCAGCAACCTTAGCACAGAATCCGATAGTGCAGATCTCAGATGTCAAGCCTCTCATCAGTTTTTCTCAGCCTCTGGAATGGTACAGTTAGAGATTCTGGTTAAGTTAAATATCCAAGTACAGTTTGCTTTGAGAGGAGGGAAACAATCCAGGCATTCTGAGCATGCTACCACAATATGGTGGGCTTCTCCTTTCGGCCAGTTCGTGTTTTGGTCTGTGATGACAGGTGTGCAGAGCTCAAATTCTAGACTCAGCCCCTTCCACCAGCTTGCCCTCCTGCCACAAAGGTGGAAGGCTTGAATTGTTCCAATCAGGAGTGAACTATAGCCAACCCCTGAAAATCAGCTGATCTGATTTGGAACTCTACTTGAGGTCCCACAAGGCCACATATCTGTCACTTACACCACTTTAATGGCAGCTTCTGTGCTCTGGAACCAAGCCTGGGAAGAATCCATAAATTGCTTTCAGTCAGGCACATGCCATTAGCTGGCTGGAGGAAACAAAATGCCAGGCTGCCTCTGTTTTGGAAGTGGAGAAAGACCAGATGTTACTGAAACCATCCCAAGATGATGTCTTCCATCGTAGTCTTTTGCTTGTCCCTTCATCCCTTCTTGTCTTGTACCTCATCCTCTAGATAAAGAACTGGTGGGCCTTGCAACGAGGTTGGGGCAGAATGGGAGGAAAGCAGCATGGCTTTAAGTATCTTAAGGACTCAGCTTCTGCCTGATTCATAGCAAAGTCATTCATGCAATCAAGAAGGCATTTACTAAAGGTCTACTGTTTCTCTACCTATCCAGGGGGCACTAAACATGAAACTATTCCAAGAAACTTACATTGGAATAATGAAGAACTTCTGTGTTCTTCTGTTTCCTGTGGTGTTTTTTGTTTGTTCACTTTGTTTATTGAGGGTGTATAATCTGGGCTTAACTCATCAAATATTCTGACTGGATATTCTAGAAGATTCTCAGCATCTGTGCTAAGAGTACAAAACAACTCCTTCCATGTTGCTATTTGCCTATCACAGACACTCTCCTAAGTCACATTCTCTCTAGGTGTGATGTCTGTTTACAACCATTAGTTGATCAATGTGAAGTCACTCCGCGTCTCTCCTCTCCCACAAGAAACAGGCATCAAGTCTGTAACTCAAGCAAATCCTGAGCCTGGCACACCTTTATATCACATAGAGCCCATATAGGCCATTAGCCACTACTTAATCTGGGTCAGGATAGATGTGGCCTCCACTGGGATCCCAGGACTCAAGGGACTCTAAAGATTTCTGTCTTATACCCAATTGTATGTTGCAGCCTGGATTTGACCTTCTGTGTGAGCAAAGAGGTACCTGATGCTAGGATAGAACATGACCTTATCCAGCCACAAGCGAACGGAAAGGTGGGCCAACAGCTCCCACATAAGCAGGAGCTGGCAGAGGATATGTGGTAAGTTTAGAAGATGGTTAATTTGTGCGTGACTTAAATGTTCTGCCTAATTTTCACAGTACAGTTTGAATGGGAGATTATCCATGTACATTTTTTTTTCTAAATAAATCTTAAGGCTCCCCCCCTCCCCGCCCACCGCAGCAGTTCATTTAGGTAGAAAGGGTGCCACAGGGTGCAGCAGCTCATTGTGGAGGCAAAGAAGAGGAGCGGGTAAAGAAAGAGGGAGAGAAGGAGGGGGACTGGAGAACCTGTGCTCATAGGCTCTTTCCTGCTTCTGTCATCAGTCCAGAATGCCTTCCTATTGTTTCATTAGGAGCCACTCACTCAGGGTGGGGTTTCTCCTTCATTTAATCCTCTCTGGATTCCTCCTAACAGGTGTGCACAGAGGTGTGCTGCTAATCTCCGAGGGACTTCTCAGTACTATCCAGTTCCGTGTCACGATTAAGCATCATAGGTACATAAACTATTGTTTAATGGTGATAAGATTTAATTCCAACTAAAAAGGAGATAAAAGAGAAACACCTAATACTATCCTCACTTCCAGGAAGAGTTCAAGACTCGGAAAGTATGAACTAAAACAAATGCCTAGTAGATTCATTGAACCTTCTTAGTGATTGGAAACTTGAAAACATGTTTTTGTTCCTTTGTTTTCTCTTACCAGTTGCTTAACAACCCATTATTCCAATGTAACAATGTGTCACATGGCAAAGTGACATGTCTAGTGAATTAGTAACTGACTAAGTTATAGGGTCAGAATGTACCTGGAGAAAGTAACATGATCCAAGATTCTGCCGGCAGACTTCAGACTTTACCCATTCCTCACCTGCTGGCTGTGACGTGATAATGTCACACAACTCAGGCCCTATGGGGCTAGAGAGGACTCAGTCACTCCAACCACAGAGTTCACAGTCAAGAGTCATGAAATCAAGCTCATGTTAGTGTCTGGAGCCTGACTACCATGAAAACTAGAAACTAAATGGCAGAAATGGCAGAAACTCTAAGGCAAAAAGAATGAAAAAAAAAATGCTATGGAAAATGAGCTTCTTCCTTTTTTTTTTTTTTTTTTTTTTTTTTTTTTAAATCAGTCATCTTTTTCTTTCTTGGAATCTTGTCCTCTTGTTTTTGTATCCATATGCACTGAATCAATCCCCCCAGTTGTCTTCTATTCCACAGCAATGTCCACCCTGTTAGTCAGGAAGATTCCGAGAAAGTTATAATAACAAGCATCTATCTTGTTTCAGAGCAATGTATCAGAAATAACTAGGAGGGCCATCAGCAGGGTGAAAGAAAGAATGGCCACACACAGCCAGAACATGCTTCTTTCCTCATCTTAAACACAAGGCAGTCAGTGAGTGTGTGAAGCCATTCTCACGGAAGTCTCAAGAACACTTGCTTCTGAGTGTTTGGTAAGAAGAAGGAAAAGGAATTTACAGCTATTTCCAATGAGCTGGCTAAGGCGGGGCATGACTGACATTGCTGGCCTTTTATGGGTAATGTGTTATATTTGCTTGGATTCAAAACACTGGGAATAGGAAAGTAAATAATTAAGGTTGTCGTAAAACAGCCATGTTAGTGAAGCTAAGCAGAAAGCCTGAAGTCTGAATGGTTTCCAGATGAAAAATCAAGCTCCCTGACCACAGTCATGAGCGCTTACTAGTGAGGTATTATGAGAGCTGTGTCACCAGGCCATTCTGTCAATTGTGTGAGCATCATGGAGTGTGTTTACACAGACTAAGATGGCTGCCTGTCACTTAGCAACGTAATCTTGGGGGACCACTATCATATATAGTGTCTTGTTGTTGACTCAAATGAGGTTGTGTTATGTGTCTGTGTATATGTCCTCAGATTCTGAGAATTAACTGGTGTGAGTAGAGTTTGGTGTAGAAAACCCTGAGAATAGAAAACTGAAAACATGGGAATCTATGGAAAAGAGAGTCTAAGGGTCAGGGTCAGCTCTGAGGCTTCCCTTCTGTCCTAACCTGGATCACCACATCAGGTCCAGATGCCTAAAGCCTGTAGATAATGCTACAGCCTGGGGCAGTAAAACCTGAGTGTGGGAGGGACATGGGAGGAAGGGAAGAGACTACTTTAGCCCCAGAACATCTAACTGGAGGGCCCTGGACAACTGGTAGGAATGTGACTCTGAAATTTAATTAAACTAATGAAGTCTATGTGCTTTTCATAACAGTGCTTAAGCAGAGTTATTTTGCTTGTTTCTTTATGTTTGTTTTGGTTTTTTTTAAGACAGGGTTTCTCTGTGTAGTCCCGGCTGTCCTGGAACTCACTCTGTAGACTAGCTTGGCTGCAAATTCATAGAGATCTGCCTGCCTCTGCCTCCCGAGTGCTGGAATTGAAGGTGTGCACCATCACCGCTTGGCCGAAGCAGAATTCATTTTCGTTTGTATATTTTCCTTCTCACTAGACTATGAGATTCTTGGGAGGAAGTTCTGTTTTATATCTATCCACAATACTGAAAAAAAAAAAAAAGATGTTCAAAAAATTCTTATTGAACAAATAGATCAACCTCCTAAGCTAGTGTTATTTCCTGAATTCCAGTTCATGTCCTGACTAACTAATATCCATTTCTCTCTTTAGTTAGTTTCTTCCTCCCTTTTTACAGCATTCTCTTTCCTGAAGTTAGCTAATCTTATCCTTAAAAATATCTTTGCTTTTTCTAATCTTTTGTATTGCAATGTGGTGGAATTATGTGCTAGAGACATTGTGATAACTGCTCTGCAATTGTCCAGAAGTCAAAAGCACTTTGATGTGAGACAACAGGCAGTGATGAATCAATTGTTTTTGAGAGTCTATCACCTAAATAGTGTGGGAAATGGAGAAGAATACTCCGCCTTGCGCTGCAGCTACGTGTCTGTGTTATGTAGCTATTATTTCCTCTGAAATGCATTCATGAGACTCAGGAACCTAAGAAATCTTACAAGGCCCAGAAAGCTCAGGTACTCACAAATTTCACAAGGTCCTACTCAAGGTTATTAAAGCAAGACCTAACCGCTGGGGTGAGGAGCTGCCTACAACTTGCCGGGGAGCTCTAGGGAGGCAGCTTTCATGAGTTACCATCCATGCTGGGTGGGCTTGCCTGTGACACAGCTTTGAGTTGGCCTTGGTCCTATAAGCAGTGCTGGTCTCAGGCTCCCAGGAGTGATGCTAACTGGCTCACCAAGCAAGGGTGGAGCTGTTTCTCTGGTCTTTTGTTGAGGCCCTATCTGGACGAATAGACATTTGTTTACATTTCCTCAGAGAAACAGGCCACATCAACAAATTAAAATTTTATATAAACTCAATGGTTTACTAAATCCAGGAGGCAATGTTCAATCAAATAAGAAACAATGATTTTTTGATACTAGAATCGATTCATAAATTGTCTCTTCCAATTGGACTTTCATCCATCTTGCATTTCAAATTGTGTGTATCTCTTAAATCACATTTTGGAGGTGGATATACTCTGATTATGGCAAATTTATTCCTTTTCTCTATAAAAATCATTTAACTTCCAGTTCAGCTTTCCTCACTTACTCAAAGAGAATCCAAAACTTCACAATCAAAAGCTAAAGGATTAGTCAGAGAATGGCTCGGGCAGTAAAACATTTGCTGTGCATGTGTGTGGACTGAAGTTCAATTCTGAGAACCCACATAAGATGCCAAGTGTCCTGAACACTTTATAATCACCATGCTGAGGAGTAGAGACAGGAGGATCTCTGGGGCTCGCTGACCAGCCAGTCTAGCCTAATTTGTAAGCTCCAGACCAATGAGAGACCCTGTATCAACGGAGGTGATAGTATTCCTCAGGATGACACCTGAAGTTGTCCTCAAGCCTCTACAAGCACGCTCATACAATGTATGCCCTCTCACACACAGGAGCACCTGTACATATACACAAACATACACAGTCACACACACGAAAAAGTAATAAATCTTAAAACGCTATAGGACCAAACCAATCTCATGTCTCTCTGGTTTATATCTTATCTAAACTCATAATCTCTGAGAAAGTACTTTTTTTAAAAAATAAGCTTTTCAATATCTCATGTTCTTTTTTCTCAGTAAGGAGTTTCAGCAGCACCATGGACCACAATTTATGTCTTTCCTTTTAAGTATAACCTAGCAGAAAATATATGACTCCAGAAAGCAAATCTTCATTTCTGCAGCCCATTCAACATCTCATAGTCAAGTCTGTCACCAGGCAATAGCATCAAGCCTCTCGCTGATCACGTTACCAAATCTGCGTAAGACTCCATCTACCCTTTTGTGCACAGCAGAGGTGAGGTTATCTGTTTAACTAAACATGGCTTACAGTCAGAACCCAGCCGGGCCCTGGACTTGCTTCAACAAGGACACCCTACTTCCACCCTTATTCTGCCCCTTTTCAACAGATTATCCTGCTTCAGTTTCATTGACAAATTATAAAACATCTCATCCTTTGATGTCCAGAATTTTTTCTCTTCTGCATTTTCATAAACTTCCATTTGGCTCATGGTGCATTTCATTATACACTTACTTCTCCAAGCTTCTCAACAAACAACAAACTTCTTCTCTCTTCTGTGGCCAAAAAAAAAAAAAAAAAAGCCAACAACAAAACAAAACCGTGGCTGCTGTCAAACACTGTATAAGGAAGTGGTTTCCCTGACAACGGTAACCACAAGCAAGCTATTGGAACCTCTTTCTCGCTGTGTGATCTGTTTGGTTGCTAAAACACTTCAAACATCTTTGCACAGTCAGGTAGCAAACATCTCAATTTCTACAACAAGCTGAAAGCAGCACAGGTGCTGAAGCTTTGGAATGAGGTGTGAGGTGGCAAACACTAGTCATCTCACGTAATCGAGTTCAGCCTCGTGACAAATCTCTAAAGGGCAGATGCTAAAACTTGCTATTTAAGAATCCAAATAGGTTACTACCACAAGGACACATGTTTTAAATAGCAGTAGCTAGAAATTCCAGAAAAGTCAAAAATTTCACTTAAAAGACAAGTGACATTTTGGTTTTATTAATTCATAAACAGGTGCCAAATGCTGGTTCTCTAACGGGCAAGTGGTCAGCAGTGAGCTCACCAATAAAACATCAGAGATTTGGTTAAAAGTACTCCTAAGGGTGTGTTCTCTCTCTCTTGCCGCCTTCCCTATTTCCCTATCTCATATATATACACATATATATACATATATATGTATATAGGTATATACATATATGTGTGTACATATGCAAAATAGCAGTTTAAATTAGCAACTGAAGAATTTCTATGGTTTCTTATGTCTCATAAATTCTAAAGGATCTCTATTTCTGGAAAACATTGGAAATAAAGATGTCTTTCAAATATCAAGATTTTTACAAGTAAAAAGAAATTATACAGCTTGCCTGAATTACAGAATCATTATAAAAATTAATAGGAAAGTGCATAAAAATGCCATAAACATCTCAAGACACTAGTACTAATGAGAGCATAGTGCCCCATGCTGTCTGGATCTTCTTCTGGAATCTGTCATCCTGTTGAGGATGGGATATAATATGATACCCATGCACCAGTAATCCCAGCCTTGGCAGGGTAGAGGAAAGAGGATCCATAGCTCGAGATTCTGTATAAAAAGCAGCAACATCAAAAATCACACTTTGCAATCTTCTTATCCTGCCCCAAACCATTATTGATTTGGAGGTTTCTTCAGACAGGTGGATGCCAGAGCAATTTGAGTGAAACATATAATGCTTATGCCCATGTATTTAATAGAAAGAAAGTTGTATAAAAAGAGTATCCTCAGGCTGGGTGGTGGTGGTGCACGCCTTTAACCCCAGCACTCGGGAGGCAGAGGCAGGCAGATCTCTGTGAGTTCGAGGCCAGCCTGGTCTACAAGATCTAGTTCCAGGACAACTTCCAAAGCCACACAGAGAAACCCTCTCTCGAAAAAACCAAAAAAAAAAAAAAAATTAAAACAAAAACAAAAATCAGTGGCCTCAAATGGATGGA
Organism: Phodopus roborovskii; assembly: GCF_943737965.1. Taxonomy (NCBI): domain Eukaryota; kingdom Metazoa; phylum Chordata; class Mammalia; order Rodentia; family Cricetidae; genus Phodopus; species Phodopus roborovskii. The sequence continues at coordinate 23,265,754 of NW_026126433.1, forward strand.
AGTAGAAGAAACCATCCTGAGTGAGGTAACCCAGTCACAAAAAGACTAACATGGTATATATTCACTCATGTATGGATTTTAGACAAAGCAAAAGATCACCAGCCTAAAATCCACACAGCCAGAGATGCTAGGAAACAAGGAGGACCCTAAGGGAGACAGACATACATGGTCCCCTGAAAAAGGGGACAGGGACAAGACCTCCCAAGGAAATTGGGAGCATGAGGGAGGGGAGAGGGAGTTAGGAAGAAGAGGAGGGGAGCAGAGAACATGAGGGAGCAGGAAGATTCAGTTGGGGGACTAATAGACGAGAGCAAAAAAGAGAGAGAGAGAGACCATAATAGAGGGAGCCATTATAGATTTTAAGAGAAATCTGGCACTAGGGAAATGTCGGCAGATCTATAAGGATGCCTCCCAACTAACAATTTAAGCAATAGTGGAGAGACTACCTTAAATGCCCTTCCCCAATGAGACTGATGACTACCTTATATGTCATCCTAGAGACTTCTGGTAGGTGATGGAAGCAGATGCAGACACCCACAGCTAAACACTAGCTGAACTCCTGGAAGGAGTGATGAGCAAAGGGGTCAAAACCAGGATGGAGAAACCCACAGAAACTGCTGATCTGAACAAGGGGGAGCTCATGGACTCCATCCAGTCTGATAGCTGGGAAACCAACATAGGACCAACCCAGACTCCCTGAATGTGGGTGTTATTAAGGGGGATTGGGAAGTCTATGGAGCCTCTGGTAATAGAGCAGTACTTATCCCTAGTAAATGAATGGACTTTGGGAGACCTTTCCACATGGACCCAGGGATCTGAGTCTTACAGCACTGCTCTGTGTTCCACAGAGACAGTTAGGCTCCTCTCTTCATCCTTGTGCTAGGATAGAGGACACTGCACCAACAGCAATGCCACTGTCACAGCACGTCTAAGAATATGCAAGACCTCCTATTTGACTTGCCTCCTTGTTTGGATTCCCAACACTCAAATGGAGAATTTTGTACTGCTGATTCAGGGCATGGTGGACCCAAGCAGATCGGATTCTGGGAGGTATGTGTCAGGCAGGATCCCTCAAAATCATGGCTCGAAAAGACTTCAAAAGCTTGCTTGAAGCACCATTCCAGAACATTGGTAGGAAATCCAGGCAATCTCGTGAGGACTCTGACATCTGTCCCTAGTTGTGCCAAACTACTAAAAGATCCTTATACCTTGACCTTCGTATAGTTCTTGTTTATTTTTCTTACAAATGACACATTTGTACCTTAACCTAGTCTATAAAGAACTTAAGATAGAATTCTTGATTGACTTGAACTGGAAGGGGCCCTGGAAGCTCCTCTGTGACCTCTTTTGCAGTGCTATGCTGCTTATTGCTACCCAAAGTGTGGTCTTACAAAGACCTGCAGCAAGTCCTTTTGCCTTGCCACAAAGCTCTGGACTTTTGTGTCACTAGTTTTCAGACACCGACCAATTCAGTAATGAACAATGCCCTCCCTGTACACCAAGCTGGCCTGTGCCTCCTATTTATCAACTATACAGAACAGCTCACTATGTGTTTTGTGGAGTTTCTTCAGAATTTATCATTTTTTCTTTCTCCTGTTTTCCCCCCACACCCAAATACCCGACTTTGTAAATGCTGAAATTAGTCAATGTAGGTAGTATACTAAATAAACACAGCTTGAGTTACAGGAAGCAGCTCTCTTGTCCACTATAGGAAAGAGGTAAGGGGTCACATTTGGGATGGGACAAGAACCCAGCTAGGACAACAAATCTTTTTTCTCATAGAGAAGGAATATAACCAAATTACAGACTAGTTATATCACCTTCATTCCCACTAGGAATAACTTTTTAGAGTACATTCTGGAATGAGAACATTCTCATTCATATTTATCTTAAAACTAAAAGCTCTTTGGAAACACCTTAGACCCAGGCACACAGGGATGGTTGGTCACATATTAGTCATATGCAAAATTAATGACACACGAAATCCTGTATATTGTTAGATAATAATATACTCACATATTTTATTCAATAATATATTAATTTACTTATATACTGTATTCCTTTGAATTATGTGTATAGTATAATTATGTCAGAGTAAATGTGTGATATGTGCTTATAAATACAATTGATTGGATATATATTATATGGTACAGAAACCATTTGTGGGTTTTTGTTTCAGGGGTAGAGGTTAAGACAGGATTTCACTGTGCAGCTCTAGCTGAATGAAAACGCATTATATAGACTAGGCTGACCTGGAACCCCAAAAACATGCTTGCTTTTGCCTCTGGTGTCCTGGGATTAAAGGCCTGTGTCACCACACCCAGTTTAGGATGAAAGCTTTTAAAAGATAGCATTGTATACAAATATTAGAGAACCAGGGTGGCAAATTTTTCATTTTGTTTTCTTCACCTGCAGTCGTACATGATTCAAAAATGCCTGTGCTGGGGCTGAGGGGTAGAGCTTTCAGTAAGCATGCACAAGACTTGGAGTCAATGCCCACCACTAAGACAACACTGCTGTGTTCCATTGTATAATCTACTAACAGAGCTGCTAAAATTCCTTCAAAGAACTAAAAAGAAAAGGAAATGGTTTTAGAATTATCCGATTTTATCAAATCTGTCCCTCTCCTTTCTTTATTTAGAACAAAAGATAAGCATTTCTCCCATGAGCTGGGTGGGGGGAATCCAGCTCTGCCCCAAAAAAACTTCATTTCACAAACTAAGTGACCAGATTTTCAAATGTCATTGCTGCAATCCTTGATGAGCAGGAGGAAGGCTCCAGAAGCATGGATGGTCAGTGTATACACTTGTCAGAGGGACTCATATACTTCATGCATGAATCATTGATCCTTTATGCTTTTCAAAAGGCAGTCGCTCACTCACAAATGTAGACACACAGGTAGGTATCTGTCACCTGGCGAACATGGAGCTTCTGAAAATCATTGGGGCAACCTCTCCACTGAGCTGAATGATGTGCTCCTAAAGGAAGCAAATCCCTTTTGCTGTTTAGTTAGTGCACAAAATTCTGTGCCTTGAAGGAAGATTTATACTGTCTACTATTGTGTGGTCATAACTCAATGCAGCCCACACACAGCCGTGCACCTAAGTCTGGGGATATAGTTATGTTTCATGTGGTGAATGCCTAGACAGATATTAGAATCTTAAGAGTCTCTGAAGTTCACCATCTAGACCAGTGGTTCTCAACCTTACTATGCTGCGACCCTTTAACACAGTTTCTCATGTTCTGGTGACCTGCAACAATATTATTTTTGTTGCTACTTCATAGCTGTAATTTTGCTACTGCTATGAATTGTAATGTAAATATCTGATATGCAGGATATTTGATATATGACCCCTGTGAAAGAGTCATTTGACCCTAAAAGGGATCTAGACCCACAGGTTGAGAAGCGCTGAGATAGACTATTCTTGCAGATTTCTAAAGCTGAAGCTAAAAGTGATCCTGGATAATCTTCACTACAGGACTTGGCTGTGAAATTCATCAGCAAGAAAACACCTTCAAAACAAGGCATACATTGTAATTAATCACGTGCCCACGTTATCTGAGTATGGCAGATACCACAGGAAAAGAAATAGGAAAGCACCAGAGCTGGGGCACCAAGTGATTACAGACATTTGTGAAAAAAAAAAAAAAAAAAAAAAAAAAAATAAAGGTGTCAATTTTCCTTGGGAATGACTACAGCCATAAATCAGACATGACAAAATATGTTAGCACCAAGAATTCTGTGCCAATTTAAAAGGAACCACATCTAAAAAAAATGATTTAGTACTTTGAGTTTGAGGGCAAAGAGATGATTCAATGGGTGTACTGGCTAATTTTATGTCAGCTTGGCACGAGCTATAGTCATCTGAGAGAAGGGAACCATAAGACCAGGCTATAGGCAGACAACCCTAGAAGGCATTTTCTTAATCAGTGATTGATGGGAGGGCTCAGTCCATTGTTGGTGGTGTCATCCCTGGGCTGGTAGTTCTGGGTTCCATAAGGAAGCAGGTTGAGCAAGCTGTAATGAGCAAGCCAATAAGCAGCTCCCTCCATGGTCTCTGCATCCTTTCCTGCCTCAGGTTCCTTCTCTGCTTGACAGCCAGAACAGGCATTGGCTACACAAAGAAACCCTATCTTGAAAAGCAAACAAACCAACCAACAAACAAAAAATAACAAGAAAGAAAGAAATGGGATGTCAATAAACTTAGGGAATGAAAAGATATAGATTCCCAAACTTCTCTGTCTTCTAAAATGAATTCGTTATGTTAATACAGTAAAAAAAAAGAAGACAATTTTAAAAATTTATGATTTGAAACATGGATGGTTTTATATTAGGAAATCGTTCTCTCAGGTAATTATAGGTTATAGGGAAGAAATTCAGGAAAAATATACAGAGATATATGTACAAATATATGCTAAATCTGTTACCTATTCACAGGATCCTAATGGTAGAAAATACTCAAATTGCTTATTCTGGGGGTAGTAATTATAACTATACTATGCAGGGTTTCAGCAGAAAACAAACAAAACTCTTCTACTAAGGCTATCAATACCTAGAGAAGGAAGTTGCATAGAGGGAGATATGTACAAGAGACAGCTAAATACAAGCTGGACCCTTCATTCAAGAAGTGCAGCTCGCTGGCAGTCACCCCACGAGGAAGGAATCAGGAGATAAAGAAACTGAGCTCATTCACCATCATAAATCAAGGGGCAGTCAGAAGGCAGGGGGCTTTTGTATATAAGTAGCCTCAGAGGAAGATGGGGTTAAGAACCATACATTCCTCAACTTTGAGTTATGTTTCCGGGGCATTCATTTCTGCCACTTTTGCTGAGAGGTCTATGAAAAATAAAATGTAGGTGTGTGTCAAAAGGCCACTAATATAAACAAGAGAGAACAGGGCTTGATAAATTATAAGAGACATAACAAAGGAAGTGGTTCTGAGGAGTAAAGTCACAGTGATGGCTAAAGTAAATAGCCCCCAAAGTTGATCTGTCCCCTCCACAACATTTTTCAGGGATAATAATAACTTCTGGAGGACTTTTTAATGAACTACCCTGGGTCTGCTTAGATATACACTATCTTAAGTGAAACACTCTTGATGCAGTCTTTTTCAGCATTCTGGGAACATTTGGTCTTCTCATGTCTATGATCTAAATATATCTTCTTTCAAACCCCAAATGCAATTTATTTTGCAACTGTGCAAAATCAAATAGAACCCACATCTGGCAGATCTCACAGATGTGACTCGATTCAGCACAAGCAAATGTCAAACCATGCAAGTCATAGTCAGGGGCTAATTGCATGCAGGTGATATAAGGGGTACGTTCTGTTTCTGTACCCCCAGACCTGGGCACCAGAAAGCCTCATCAGCTGTCTCACTGTGCACCTCAGGCATCTGCACTGATCCAGTAGAGGACGGTGACAGATCCAGGAGCCTGACTCTAGGTAAGAACTCAGTGAAGGTATATCTTACTAATGCTTCATCTAAGCAAAACAAGAGGGTCACCTGAGTTCATTTTTCCCATCATGCTCTGGTCTGTGGCTAGTCCCTTAGGAGCCCTGTGGCCATTACCAGCAGTCATGAGAACACAAATTATGACCTTCACCTCAAACTGCAGCCCTAAAAACAGAAACCACAGCAGCTGCTGCTACAAGAGTCAGTATATGCCTTAGCTATATATATTTCAGGTTTAAGGCATTCCTGGGTGAGAAGTGCAGGGGCATTGCTGTTAAAGGGGCAGTGATGGTGTCCCTTAATCCCAAAGCAGATGTCCAACTCTAACTAAGAAGGAATCTGAAGCAGGAAATAATCTGTGTTGGTCCTTAGCAAGCCTCGGGTTCTTTAATTAAACAGAACCCCTGACAGAACAACATAGTTAATTATCAACAGGCAAAAGCCAAACATCAAATAAGCTGTGCAATTTATGAGCATGGATTATTAGTTGGGAGACACCTCTGGGGACTTCAAGCTCTAAGAATTTCTGAAGTAATTGATTTAAGACAAGTTGGAGACAAGTATTATGCAAGAAGCTCCCTGGTGCAACTGACTTCTAGGCAGCTAAGAAAACGGCTTAAGTAATTTGCATTGCACCATGTAGATGCAATCAGGAGTTAGACCTCTCAATGACAACTAAAAATAGAGAGCATTATAAATATAGGAGCTGAAAGAGACTTTCGGTACTACTGCTTTTAATTTGTTTAGGCAATGGAAGCCATTTAAAAACAAATCCTACATATCCTCAACATATCCCAAACAACAACAACAACAAAATCTTAATACTAGTTTCCTGTTAAATGCTTTAAAGTCAGTGACTAGGAGCGAGGAGGGAGGATAAGTTCAAGGTTTGTAGACAACTTGTAAACAAGGTCAGTCAAAATTCAACTTTAGTTTTTATTTTGTTTTGCAAGTACAGGGATTGCTACAGCTTGATCACTGTAGTGCTGATAGGTGATTTGTAATGATCTTTCTGGAAACCGTAGGATATTCTTGAAGTTTAATTATAGATCAACATAGTTTAATTCTGAAATATACTCTGAAATGAACTATTAGCATGGGCAGCTTTTAAGAGGCCTTGGTTACTGTGAGTTAGAATCATGTTTTAAATGATTGTGGTAAACATAGACACACACAAAATGAAACAAGGTTAAAACAAACAAACAAACAAAAACCTAGGTCCTCTACTTCCTGGATACAAAACTCAACCCTTCTGTCCAGTTGTCTTCTTTGTGACCATTTGTCTAACCTGTAGCCAATGAACCCCTTTCAGACCTGGTATTGGCAAACCTCCCATAGGCAGCACCCCCAACAGCTGGCTGGATATAAGGACTCTGGGTCTTTAAACAGGAAGGTGTCCTGAAGCCCTGAAATTCTGGAGGTTAAAAGAGAAGACCACACACAGGAATGTCCTTAGCAGGTTTGGAAGAGCAAGTCATAAATCTGGCCTGTGCTTGGCAACCAAGGTTTGGGAATTTATTATGGCAGTAGTATTATTTACTCTTACAAATTAATACAATGGTCAAAGTAAAAATAAAAGTAATGTCTGGGGACTGGAGAGATGGCTCAGCAGTTAAGACCACTGACTGTTCTTCCAAAGGACCTGGGTTCAATTCCCAACACCCACTTGGCAGCTCACAACTGTCAGTAACTCCAAGATCTGATCCCCTCACTCAGCCAAACATGCAGGCAAAACACCAGTGCACACAGAATAAGAATAAGTAAACAGTTTAAAAATATCTGGATCAAATATTTACTAAAAACCCAGATTTTAAAAACAAAAGAGCTTTGATCCAAACTTTTTGTAAGTTTCTTGCTACAGGAATGAGACTTTCACTACAAATCACCATAAAATAAGTCTTCTAGAAACTTACTGGAATGATAAGAGAATCAAGATAGCCTCGATTACATTTTCTATTTGGCTGTGACAGACTACTTGTCTCTTCCCACCGCCTGGTCTTGTCCCGCCGCCGCGCCAGCCCCAATTAACACACAGAGACTCTGTGTTTGAAATAATGCTGTTGGCCCATTACTAGTTTCTTATCGGCTATCTCTGTCTTAAGTATTAACCCATTTCTATGTATTTCCACGTGGTCTTACCGAGAGCAGAGGAACGGTGGTTCTGTTCTCTCCAGACTCTCCATTTTGACTCCTCCTTACTACTTCCTCTTTCCTCATTCTCTCCTAGTCCCTCCTATCTTCTTTTCCTATTGGCCAACAGTGCATTATTTATTAACCAGTATGAGAAACATATACAGAATGACATCTCCCATCATAAAAACTTGATCATCCCAGAGTAATCCTCCTTCCAAAGTCTCAGGACACTTGGATGCTAGACCTGCAGATCCTGAGGGCACAAAGTAGAGCAGACCAGCTGCCTTCTTTCAATCAATCCCTAAAAAAGGCAACCTGCCTGCATTGCATTCCTAGTGAATCTACCAAAGACAGGACAGAAGTTGTGACTGGCAGAGACACCCACAGACTGAGCCAGCAGATCCCAAACCAAGCCTGATGCTGACTTCTTACCAGCTATATGAAAGAGCCCAAATCGCCAAACATTGTGTGTAAAATGAAGAAATGAGGTCATTGAAAATCATAAATATGGGCAGATTGATGTAACCAAATGAGGTCACAGCCAAATGTGTCAGTTTACGCACACTTGTGTGCAGGTGGCTGCCAGAGGAAGACATCAGGTGTTTACCTCTCTCTCTGCCTTATTGTCTTGCGATATGTCTCTCAGTAACCTCAAGATAGCTGTCTGTTGAGTAGACTGGCCCCTATCAAACCCCAGGGAACCTCTGTCTCAACTTCTAATCCCACAGTCCTGGGTTTACAAACCAGTATAGACACACCTGGTTTTTTAAAGTAGGTGTTAGGGGTCTAAACTCAGGTTTCCATGCTTGGAGAGCAAATGTTATCATGAGTTGTGCCACCCCCACAGTCCCAGATTTTCTTTAGAAACTATAAAGGAGTGTATAGAATGTAAAATTTTCTACTTACAAGCAACACTGACAGAAAGGGTGCTGTAGTAAAGTATTAACAGTGAAAGGTTTGGTACAAGAACAGACTCTGCAGGCTGATATGGCATTCTATGTAGGATTCCAGATGAGGTTGCCAGATACAGCACAGAACGCACAATAAAATTTGAATTTAAGATACACATAAAATATTTCATTCTCATCATGTCTCATACAATATATCAGAAAGCCTATATGGATACTCAATATAATCCAAAAGTTCTGACCCAGACTTCTCTAAATTTATTTACTCACTTTCCAAAATGGTGGCATTCATATTCCATACAACATTTACATTCCAGGGAACAAAACAAAACAGACAACTAAATGCACCTTACTCCAAAATTGCCCAGAGCTATCACACTGTATTTACTCATTTCTCATGGTTCTTAACTTGGTCATATGGCCATGTAGGTGCAAGGAAACACAGACAATGACGTTTTTATTCTAGGGAGTACACTCACCAGAAGACCTACACTCTGAAATTAGGAAGGCCTAATGCCACAAAACAGCTACTAGCACCTACTATAGGTTGGATATCTCTGTTCCTGATGTTATAACAAAACACCATGGATGTATTTGTTTCTAAGTAATAGAATTTTTGTTCAGTTCAGAAACCTGGGAAATCCAAGATCAAGACATTCAAAGATGAGTGTCTTGATTACACTTACACTCTGCTTCTTAGGTGGCATCTTATGCTGCATCCTCCGGAGAGGACAATGGTAAACCATCACATGGTACAGGAGCAAAGTTCACAGTATGAGACTGAAGTCCATGACCAAGGGGTCCTGCTGAGCATGGCAGCCTATCATTGTGGGAACACATAGCATAGTGCCAAGCCTAAGACCACGGTTTAACACAAGAAGTCTTTGGGGGACATTCCATACCCAAATTGTAGCAGAGAAGAAGACAGTTCCTTCTACCTCATTTATAAGAATCCTTATCCACTCAGGAGGGCATAATGGTCAATGACTTAATCACTTTCCAGAAGACCTCATCCTTAATACGGTCACATTTAATTTTAGACCCTAACTCATGAATTTGGAGGGACAAACAGCTTCAAACTAAGAGCATAATTCCTCCTATCAAAAGTTTCAGGGTCCTTCACCTCAGGGTCTCACAGCCTACCTAATCATGATGGCATTCTACTAGGGCCTGGAGGGTAATGGCCAGAGGAACAGTGTCATGACTACCTTGATGAGATGTTCACTAAGTAGATTTCTCAAAGAACCACTATAGTCTCCAGCCATTCATCAGAGCTCACTTGTCAGCTCAGGACTTCCTGCAGCCTTTTCCCAGACACCCTACTGCCTTGTTTCTGCCTTGGGCAATGAATTTTGAGGATCCAGTGGGACTAAGGAAGGTCTTGACTCCCTGAGGGCAGAGGGGAAAGCTTCAGAAGAGTTTCCTTCCCTGTATCCTGGGGTCATCATCCCAAACCTAGAAGACCTATGGGGGTCATCAATGTGGGTTATAGATTTTCTGAAGAAACTAATCTAAGATGTGTAATTCCTAGAAAGGTTGATAGTGCTAAACTAACCAACAGACAAGAATTAACATTCCTTCTTTACTGCGGACTGCATTTAAGCATCTGTTGCTAAGGCCCGGGTGTGATATCCTTCCCACTTACGAGACAGGCATTCTTTTCATGTATTTTAAAATTTCACCCATCTTGCATGCTTCTTCTGGTGCTTGGTATTAACTTTGCCATGGCCCAGCATTGTAGATACAGAGAGATCCTGGTGTTATGGCTGTACAGAGGCATCTACAATCTAAATCATTGGGTAGCACTTGTCTGAGGAGAAACAGTTCACAAGAAATCAGAAACCCAGTTGTTGGGACAGTGTACTGTTGACACGGGTGCTGCTCAAGAACTGAGCTGAGTTCAGTCCTAGGAAGTGTCTTAGAGGATATTAAAGTTTGCTTTTGCTTTGTAAATGATGAAGCATGGATTAAAACTCTAAGCATCAAAATCAAATGTTGATAGGAATACTGAACATCCCTCTCCACCTTTAAGTGTTGGCTTCCATTAGCTGGAACGATTTCATGTGTTCATGAATATGAAAGATTGAAGTATGGGATTTCTTTATGAACAAGGTGATAAAGAGAATGTATATAAAGTGGATACTTTAATATTGGATCCCTTTCTATAGTGCACAGTGACTCCTGGAAGCAACTGGCAGAGAAGTTGGTGATCACAGGTGGCACCTCTATGATACCAGGATTTCTGCACACATTGCTAACAGAAGTAAGAGACTTACTTTAAAAAAAAGTGTGTGTGTGTGTGTGTGTGTGTGTGTGTGTGTGTGTAAGGAGAAAGGGTTTTCCTCCCGACACTGGTCTGGTCCTGCCACCACGCCGCCAGCCCCAAATAACACACCGAGACTCTGTATTTGATATAATGCTTTTGGCCATTTACTTGTTTCTTATGAGCTAGCTCTGTCTTAAGTATTAACCCATTTCTATGTATTTCCACGTGGTTTCACCTACCGGGGAGTGGAGCAGGCATCTCGTCTCCCCAGTCTCTCCATCTTGACTCCTCCTTACTACTTCCTCTTTCCTCCTTGTCCCCAATCCCTCCTATCTTCCTTTCCTATTGGCCAACAGTGCTTTATTCATTAACCAGTATGAGAAACATATATACAGAATGGCATCTCCCATCATTCATATATATATATATGAATGATGGGTGTACTCACCTGTGCATGTGCCTGTGGAGGCCAGAACTCAGCTTTGAGTATCTCAGATAGCTCTCTGTCTTACTGTTTTGTGATATGGTCTCTCACTGAATTTGGAATTCACCATTTGGGAAAGACTGGTTGGCCACTGAGCCCCTGGGATCCACCTATTTCTGTTTTTGTCAGTTCAGAGATTACAGGTTTGTGCTGCTACACCTGCCTTTTATAGAAGTGCTAAAGATTCAAACACAGGACACAGGTCCTAATGTGTATGCAGCCATTTCCCTAGTGCAGTTACTTGAAATAGTAATCAGGTTCTATTTTATTATTAAAGTTTTTGTTTTGGTAAGCAGAAAGGTACTCTATGTGAGGCAGTAATAGAAGGTCTGACCTTTGTGAAGAGAAAACTAGCCCCTATCATTTCCTAAATATTTGAAAATACCAAGAACTGTTCTCAGGACTGTGTAGGGTTAGACACTGTATCACCAAAGTGTATCCATGTTTCTCCCAAAACCCTATGAATGTGACCTCATTTTGGGAATTGCCTTGACAGATGTAATTAAGTTAGGAATTTCAAGGAAAAGTCATATTGGTGGATTTAAGATGGTCCTGAACCCATTGACAAGTGTCCCTAAAAGATGGAAACAAAAAGATACTTGACATCAAGAGCAAATGGAGAAAAAAAGAGGCAAAGGCCACAAAAAGATAGATGCATACAAACCATGGGACATTTGGAGGCATCAGCAGCTGTCTGAGGCAAAGAAGATCTCCTCCGAGTTTTTCAAAGAGACGTAATCCCGACAATACCCTAGCTTAGAATTTTTCACCTCTGGACCAATGAGAGAATAAATTTCTTCTTTTTTGAAACCATAAGGTTTATGGTGATTTGCTGTGGCAGCCCCAAGAAATGGATACCCTAACTTAGCAATTATTAATTCTTCTATTCATCATATAGTTGGATCTTGTTAATGTCTCTACTTTTATCAATGGAGAAATGAAATGTGAGAAAGCTAAGAAACTTGCCCCCAGATCAACAATCTGACCCAAGATTTCAGCCTCAACCTTCCTTCTCTGTAGCCAGTGTCCTCTAGGTACAGGCAGCACCTCAGAGGGTCCACACGGAAGCATTTAGTAGGCAGATGAAGTCATAGAATGGCAAGTTCAGGCTTCAGAATGATTCGTGCCTCTCTTAGCTTTTCGCTTTAGCTGAGTTAAAATCTAAAAATGGATATACACAGTGCATATTCCATACAGGAAATGCTCAGGGATGTTCATTATCATATTATTATCACATATGGTTTTTGAAAGCATATTCTAGCCTTGAAGGAGGGTTTGATTTATGGAAGGGAACACAGAAAACAGTTAGTCAAGTTAAAAATCAGAGAAGCATGTGAGAAGCAAAATGAAAACCATCAGTTTGGGTGCTCATGGAGCCTGAGGTTCAGACGATCAGTGGTAAAGGTAGAAGAAGGGGACTCAAGAAAGCTTATGTGAGCCATAAAGGAGATGAGAGGAGGGCGCACAGCACAGAAATAAAACAGTTGCAAATCCAGTCCCCTCTCTGCTAAAAGACAACTTCAGCTTGAACATTCTGAACATTAAATAATAGCTGATGGAATTCCAGCTATGAAAAACAACAATAATTACATTGGTAATAGGCACTCAAATCTTTGACTTGTCTGTTGTCTGGTTTGAAGGGCACATGGTACAAGTATCTATAAAACCTGGGCCAACCTTCTTTTAAATGACTAGGCTTAGAGAGGTGTCCTAGCTTGCTTTCTGTTGCTATGATAAAACACTGACCAGAGCAGTTTAGGAGTGGAAGGATTTATTTTATCTTACTCTTTCAGATCACAGCCTATCAGTAAGGGAAATCAGGGCAGGAACCACAGAGGCAGAGGCAGAGGCAGAGGCAGAGGCAGAGGCAGAGGCAGAGGCAGAGGCTTTATTTGCCTTCCATGAGTTCTGAAGGGACTCAAGAGTACATTTAAAAAGGAAATAAGAAAATAGGCTTGATCAGGGACATTGTAGAAATAACTGCCCTGACTCCAGCCTCAGAATGGATCTGTGGAATCCATCAGCTCCCCCTAACCCCCACATTAGCTTCCAGTACAGGGGAAAAAAAAAAAAAAAAGAAGAAGAGGAGGAGGAGTGGAGGGGGAGGAGTGTAAATTTGTGCCACACACAAAAAAGCATGCTGCTGTGACAGGAAACACTAATCAAATGTCTGATGAGTAAAGTTCTATTGTGGATTCACTAAGGAATTTTAAGTATTCAGTCTGTGACTATTCTATCACCACAGAAGGAGGGAAGAAGAAATGAACACTATTTGTGCTGTGATGAAGGAGAGGAGATGGTGGGGATACTAAGTATATTTGAAAATGCCATAAGAAAACATCTAACTTTTTACTTATCTAAAATGACATATAACTTATACAAGTGTATGTTTATACATACATATATAGTTTAGATGAAGTTATACCACTTGGACTGACAATGCCCCCATCAAGAGCCATAGACTATCATCATCATCAGCAACAACAACAACAACAACAAAAACCCCAGAAACAGGCATGAGACATCCACCTGCTTTGCAGTTGTTGGTGGGAGGAGACCAAGAGACTCTCCTAAACAATACAGATGATTATCATTGTGCTAGGATGACTCCCATTTGAAGGATACACACTAGAACTGATGTGACAGGCTGCTCTCTGAGGACGAGCCTACATAGTACTAATGGTAAGCTCCCAAGAGAGAAATCAGCAATTGTCCTACCCAACTGGTCACCTATGTTCCATAACAGTGTTCGCCATAACAACACATTCCTAAATGTTCAGTAGCGGCACTTCTACCTCGGTGTCAACCAACAGCTGTCTAATCGGCCTGCTCAATATGAGGGTGGTCACACCTGGTACTGGAAATTCAACCAAATACCTGGAGCTTGTAGGTCATGAATCTTACAAGAGAACATTTCACTACCACATTACTCTGCCAATATACTTTCTAACTTTATTCTAAATACTTTCACGCCTACAGATAAGTATAACTCTCACCCCCCCCCCATCACAGAATCTTCTCTGTGCAACAGATGGAACCATTACAGAAAACCACATCTGGTCAAAATTCAGAGAGTAACTGATCATGGGAAGCATGGGAGTTTGAATGTAATTGGCCCCCATAAGTTCATCGGCAGTGGCACTATTCAAAGGTGTGGCTTTGTTGGAGGAAGTATGTCACTGTGGGGTGGGTTTTGAGGTCTTTTTGCTCAAGCTTCACTTGGTGTGGTATTCAGACCACCTTCTGTTGACTGTACATCAAGAGGCAGAACTCTACTCTCAGCTCCTTCTCCAATTCAATGCCTGCATGCATGCCACCATGTTGCACCATGATGGTAATGTAAGCCACCCCAATTAAATGGTTTTCCTTTATAAGAGTTGCAGTGGTCATGGTGTCTCTTCACAGCAATACAGAAACCCTAACTAAAAGAGAAGTTGGTACCAGTGACTTGGGTATTGCTGTGATAAGCCTGATTGTGTTTTTGTTTGGAGAAATTTGGACTTTGGTACTCTGGGTCAGGAAAGCAGTGAAATATATTAAGCACTATTTAATGGACCATACTAGCAGGAGCATGGAAGATGTGCACTGGAGCCTAGCTCAAGATGTTTCACAGTAAAAAAAAGAAGTTTCGGTATGTTGCCTAAAGATTGTTATTGTGATATTTTGGTGAAGAATGTGGCTGTTTTTTGCCCTTGTCCAAAGGGTCTGTCTGGGGTTAAAGTAAAGAGTTCTGGATTAATTCCATTGGCAGAAGAAATCTCAAAAGAGCCTGGTATAGACTACTATACCTAAAGCTCAGGGATCATTGTGGGAAAATAAGGGAAAGAATGTAGAAACCATAAGACTAAAAGATCTGGTGTGAAATTTTGCCTCCTAGAAATGACAGAGAAGCTTCATCCATGATACCTTAGCATATGACTGCCTAAACAAGACCCAAACAAAAACTACTCAGATGTAATATACTAAACTATCCCTACATAGTCCAGAGCCTTCTTAGGAGTAGAAATGTCTTCAAAGTGTTTGGTTAAGGAGAAGCAGCTCTCTGTGCAGGGTATGAGCTTTCTGAAAAGGCTACTAAAGTCAAGGCCACCCAAGACTTCAGACATAGTCCCAACAGTGGCTGTGAGAGAAAAAAGGGAAAGATGGGGGGGGTGGAGAAGGAGAGAGGGAGGGGGAAGAAAGATAGAAAGGAAGGTAAGGAGGGAGGGAGGGAGGGAGGGAGGGAGGGAGGGAGGGAGGGAGGGAGGGAGGGAGGGAGGGAGGCCAGTGTTGCACTTTTCCGCATTTCTTTTTTGGGCTTTCTTTTTTTATTTATTCCTTGTGTCTTTCACATCATGTCTCCATGTCATGAGGTCATGAGGTCTCCCGACCTCACCCATCTCCCACCCCTCCCAGCCCCCCACAAATAAAACAATTTAAGGGAAGAAAGGGGAGGAAGAAAGGGAGAATCTCGTCATGGAGCTGCAGTCCTGCCTCAACTTGATGTGCCATGCTTTGTTGACACCCATGGAAGGAGGAGTGGGGGGGGGTATGGATGGGAAGTAGGGGGGAGGGAACGGGAGGAGAGGAGGGAGGTATGCAAAATAGATTAAAATATAATTTTAAAAGAAAACAAAAACAAAAGAAACAAGCCAAAGCTATTGGCTGGACTTTCATAATTAATAACAAGGTCCCATGTCATTATTGGGGAGCAATGATTCCAACAAAAAAGTCTGACTACACACAACAGTTCTTACACACTATTTTGAAAATCAAGGGTAGTGCTTTGAAAAGAAATGCCCCCCCAAAGGGAGGAGTGGTACTATTAGGAGGTGTGGTCTTATTGGAGGAAGTGAGTCACTGTGGGGGCTGGAAGGCCATCTGGAAGTGTTGTATCCACTAAACTTGGGCTTTTTCTAATTCAGTTTGATTTGGTCTCATTTGGGTTGTTGCATTGGCAGAGAGGCGTATCGGGAGCAGAAATTTTTCACTTCCCCAGCCCCTTGTCTGCCTGCAGGCCACCAGGCTTCCTGCCATTATGATAATGGACTGTACTTCTGAAACTGTAAGGAAGCCACCCCAATGAGGTATTTTCCTTTATAAGAGTTGCAATGGTTATGGTGCCTCTTCACAGCAACAGAAACCCTAAGACACCAAGGTAACAATATAATATGTTGGAGTTAAAGAAAGAAATATGTAAATTGTGTGTGCAGGTTCTTCTTCTTCTCCTTCTCCTTCTTCTTCTTTTCTTCTGTGTGTATTTTATGCTTGTGTGTTCAAACGTTCATGGACCCAGGCACACACACATGATGGTCTTACTCCCTGTGTGATAAGGTAGCTCACTGAATCCTGGGTTCTCCATTTTTAGGTAGGCTAGTAGCTAGAAAGCCTCGGCAATCCCCCTGCTTCCTCCTCCTGTTCAACTCCCAGGTCTGGGGTTCCTGGAACGTGCGGACACACCTTCTTTTAGTTTTGCTTTTTTTTTTTTTTTTTTTTTTTTTAATGTTGGTTCTGGGGACCTGAACTCAGGTTGGTCTGAGTTTAATCTGAGCTTAAACTTTAAGAAATTACATTGTAAATAATTTTGAGTGATTGAATTCTTAAGAGCTATTTATTGTGAATATAAATTGGAAGATTTTGGTCTCATGTACCCTTTCCTCACTTTTCCTGTAGAGCTACAGTAAGCTAATATTCACAATTTCCAGTTTTGTTTTGTTTTATTTGAGATAGTCTTGTTAAATTGCCCAGGCTGGCCTCAAACACACTGTGTATCCCCAGCTGGACTCCAACTTGTGTTCATTCTGTCTCAGTTCCATGAGCAAAGATTCCAAACTTGCACCACCAGCCCAGTTGCTGTTCTGATGTCTGACCTAAAAAAATATTATCCCACAACTCAGACTTTCAGCCTTGTAATTCATTTTTAATATCTGAGAATAATTTGGCGCCTTAAAAATCATTTTATTCTTATTGCATTATTCTAATCAGTAACAAGCATTTTCAGAAGCTGTCTTTGTGGGGTTGCAATTGGAACCAGCCAAGCGGCCCCAAGTTCATACCTGAGTGGGGGTGTGTAGATGAGGGGAAGGCTAGCTACAGACAATAAAGACAGAGACAGAATAGAAGTCAGGAGGGTAGATCAGTCACTACTGAAATGCCACAAGTTTATTTTTTCACCACTCTTATATACCTTAACTAAAAAGGGGAACCTGGTACCATGTATATGGAACAAATAGACTTTTCTTCCTCGCCTATTTTAAGGGTTCAGTAACCACACCTTAGATTCAACTTCTTATTCTCTAGCCTTGAGGGTTAGGAGTAGCCACACCTCAGACCAGTTCTGTTATTAATTAGAATAAGACAGCCAAACACCCTACTGTAGCCACATCTTTGACCTTGCTGAGGACAGTTTGAACTCTCTGTCCTTGTGCCAAGATAGAGTGCAGCCATCTTTATGGGCACCAATAAATTCCCCCTTCTTAATATAATTAAATAATACCTCTGCTTCTGCTATAAGACAGATGACTGTCTCTGACTTAGGTTGTCTTCTTCTACCTTTCAATTTTATCCATCATAGGAACACACATTCTGTCATGTGTGTCCTGTCTTAGGTTGCCTGGAGGTAAAAGACCTTACCCGTCCCTGACTACCACCAGCCTCTGTAATAAAGAACTTTAGGGAATAGTGAATAGGGAATAGTTCGATGCCATGTACCTCTAAGCCAACTTTTCATTGAACGTTTGCAAGCAAGCTCGATAATGCATATGCTTTTGTGGCTATAACATCTCCTGCAAAAGGTGAGGATGAATCAAGATAAAATGGCCTTTTAAAATTGGTTTGGGGTGTCCTGAGTGGCTTTAGCTATATCAAAATCTAAATCTGCCTATTCAATTGCATTGTATCTAATAATTCATAAGCATTCTGATTTCTAACAGAGTGAGCTCTGACTTTTTCATTCATAAACAGTTACCTAGTATAGCAAAGGTTGTAAACATTAATGATTCCAGTATGATTATTAACAAATGACACATAATTGACTAAATTATAATTCTCATAATTCCAATTCAAAGGACAATAAAATGTTCTCATGGTGAATGAAGTATGAATAACTCCACAAATCTGAACCTTTTCTTCTTCCCTCTCTAAAGCCCAATGCACTGCTGCTTGTAATTTCCAAAGATAAGTTTGGGGTACCACAGTCCTTGAGTACTAAATATTAACTGCAAAACTGTTGTCTTTTGCCTGCTCAAATACTGAAGAGGGGCTTTTGCCACACATTATGTCCACAATAGCTTTCAATTGTTCCAAGATGTGGTGTAGCTAACTGTTAAAAGTTCAGTCCTTGGCTGGATTCCAGGATGAAAACTCACTGGTATGTGAAGTCAATGCAACAGGCTTGTCGAGAAACTGGAAATCTTGAACCAAACTAGAAACCCCTAACCTCCTTTCCATCTGAAAATTTCGAACCAATTGTTTTCTTTCCTTCTTGGACTGCAGAGTGGATGACATCAGGGGATCAGGAACACAGGTTCAGTGGGTCTCACTGGAACTGGCTTGGACAGGCTCCCTCAGTCTCAGGTTTTCCTCTGCTCCATGCATCTCACCAAACAGTCTGGTAGCTACCAGGCCTCATTTTCTTCCTGCAAGAAAACATAAATATGCCCTCGACCCCATATTAGGACAGCATCAGGTCCTTTCCATTCATTGCCTGGAGCATGGATGGATCTTTCCGTATGATTTGAGTGAAAGTCCCTCAAGTTTCAACATGCCAGAATCTGTCCATGGCAGATTGCTCTCAGACATCCACATTCAAAACGTGTAAAATGAAAAGTGTATGATTTAATGCATCAAAGGATTATTTCTATTAAGCATACATGCTGATGTTTTTGTTTTGATTTGTCCTTTAAGAATTCTCATTCATTATTTATTATTTGCTTTTAGTGAAAATGTTCACATTAGATCTACCTTTTGAGAAACACAAAATTCATTTTTATTATCTACAGTCACCCTGCTGTGGGATGGGATGCCACAGTTTAGCTCTCCTAACTGTTACATTGTGTTTCAGATGATTCCTTTTGTTAAGAAATGAGCCTACAGTACTATGAGGGCCCTGAGTTCTGTTGGAGAAGTCTTTCACACTTTGTCTTTTAGAATGGGAGCTTCATTACTCCCCCACTCCTGAGGATGGACTGAACCGAATAACTGAATTTAATGAATAGCATGTGGCCAAAGTGATTATGTGTTTTTTTTTTTCCCAGAGTAAGCCATAAAAGATTTCTGCTTGCTTCTTTGTCTTGGATAGGTCTCTGTAAGGGAAACCAGATGTCATGGTGTGAGGAGACTCGGGCACTCCCACAGAGAAGTACACACGCCCAGGACCCAAGGCCTCCTGCTAACAGCCATGAATATGCCATCTTGAAGGTGAGTCCCTCTACTCTGAAGCCTTCAGATACCTGAAGTCTTTAATGACATCATGAGTGAACCATCCTGAGCCAGATAACCCCAGCCAAACCTCCTCATTCAGACTAAGAATCTGAGCCATAAATTCCTGTTGTTCGAAGCTGCAAAGTTTTGAGATAACTTGTTTCTTAGCAACAAGTACTAGTGTTCTTTAAACTCTTCTGCCTTGAATATAACCTAGACTTCAGTGGGTGCTCCTATCTTTAAGACATAATTGACTCTGCCTGGCTAAACAGCTCCATAAGTCCATTCTGTGGCATTGACCTACACACAAAACACTGTCTCTTGCCTTCTATGCATCTTCTCCTTGTTGTGCAGAAGTGTCAAAAAGTACTTTCTGGACAAAATACAGTGTTCTCTTTTACATGAATTATAGAAGTGCAGCTGTTACCATTTGGCTGGATTTCAGTGTGTGAACTACAATCTCAGGATTGGACAGACTGCCATCAACATCTCCCAAAGCACCAGACTAGTATCATGGAACATCTTCACTGAATGTGCCAGTTGCTAATAGGTGTACCAGGCAACTACTAAGACGGTGCCTCTGGAACTCACAGGCTTAGGTAACATACTCCCCTTGAGTGTGGGCTTCCTAGTAACCTGCATCTACAACAGAATGTGACAAATACAGTGGAGGACTGTTTGAGACATGGTGACAGAAGACTCTGGCTTCCATCTTGCACACACTTTCTTGTTCCCTACTTGTTCTAATGATGAAAGCCAGCTGCCATGAGGTAAGCTGTTTTATAAAAAGGGTGAGATGGGATGGAGGAGCCTCCCTGCCAGTGGCTGGTAAGCAGCTAAAGGCTAAAACCTGCCAGTAAGTACTTGCGTGAACTTGGGAAAGAATCTTCTCTCTTGAGCCTCAAAGTAATGACAGCTCCTGTCAACACTTAGGTTGCAACCTTGTGACAGACCCTAAGTCAGAAGACTCTGGGAAATCATACCCAGTTCCTGACCCCTGACAATGGGAGATAATAATGTTTTAGCTGTTAAATTTGGGGATAATTTCCTACACATGACAGATAAGACAAGGTAGAGAATTATCTGTGAAAATACATGATAGTCACATGTTTGTTAGCATGCTTGGCACTGTCAAACAAGCTTAAACAAGGCTTAATAACAGCAGATCTAGCCTAACATGATTTTCCCTATGATATTACCTCCTAGATTCATCTCTGTTCTCTTCATAACTTGCAAGAAATGTGCATGAAAATAAATACATTGACAGTCTCAAAATATTTCCTTAACTAAACAGAAACACATCTAGTCTTTACACGGTTCCTGGTCCATGGTTGCTAAGCATTTGTTACACCTAAATGTTTATAAAAATGTAAATTAGGAGGCTTTTTGTCTTCAATACCTGATGTAAAGGATGGAAAATAGCAGTTTTTCAGTTTTTGTGCAAATCAACATTTCTCTAGAGAAAGCTTGTGGGAGGCCAATATTATGGCCTATAACAATATAGCCTATTTGGGGGCAATATCTACGTGTATATGTATATATATTTAATATATAACATATATATAATATATAGCATATATATACATATGTGAGTTTTCATTGTCAAGTTGATTTGAGAAAAGCTAGGTGAAATTAAATTAAAGCAGACATTTTTAAAATGGAATCTCTAAGCCTTTGTTATATTACTTATGAATTATGATCTGTGTTGTTCATTTAGTTTATTTAGTTAAAGGATGATGGGATTCTCTTATGGACATACCTGTGACTCTATTTTTTAAAACTGTTGAAAATTAACAGTTTTTCTAAATGATGTCTTAAGGCTGTTCCCAGTTTTCATCTACCACAGATTAAATGTTTGTTCAAAGCTTTTTTCCCTCATGGAATACAAGCTGTACTAAGGAGAGACTGGAGTTGTACATCTAAGCAGGGTTAGTATTTCTCACCAGTGGTTAGATTACCCTCAGTCATATGACAGAGGCAACATCACTAAAATACTTTGCTCTTAAAGTAGAGTTCATAAATTGTACAGTAAGATCACTTTGGATGTTAGCTGTATTCCAGGCACTATTTCGGTATAATATAAACTGTATCTACAGATGAATTAAAACCCAGGGGAGCCTGTAGCAACCACTGTTTAATATTTGTGTACCATGTACAAATGGCATGAAACACCATTTACTATATGCATGGCTACAATTCAATAATCATACAACAATATTCTAGTCATATGAAAAATGAACACATTCCAATCTTATAATTTATTATCTCAATTCAATAATAAATTTTCACTATTTATTATAACACATAGCATATTTTCATGGCATGACAAGTTAAAATGAATGCAATGGGATGATATAATCAATGCTGAGACACAAAAAATTAAAAATAAAATCAAGAATCCATTAGTTTTATCATCTTTTATCTTTTGTGTTATAAGCCTGTCCTTTAATGACTGAGCCATCTCTCTAGCTCTAGCTTTAACAGCTTTTGAAGTAGGATGGCTATAAATTTTTTTATATAAATTTTTATATATATTTTTAAGATTTCAATTTTAATACAAAATACTTTTGATGGGTACCTTTGCAATTACGATGAGTGAATAAATATATAATACCAATCAGGAAATTCAGTTAAATTGTTTCTTTGCTCTTAATAAATTGCCTTTTCCCTGTAACCCATATATGTTTTGCCCCAAAAGCTTGAAGACATGTAAGGCTACTTGTGTTTTTTGTTTGTTTGTTTGTTTTTATGTTTTTTTTTTTTTTTTGAGACAGGATGTCTCTGTAGTTTTGGAGCCTGTCCGGGAACTTACTGTGTAGACCAGTCTGACCTCCAACTCATGGAGATACACCTGTCTCTGCCTCCTGAGTGCTGGGATTAAAGGCTTTTGTCACCACCGTCTAGCGCTATCTGTATTTTTAAACTTAAGTGTTAATGAAATTTAGAAAGAAAAAGTCCAAACTTTAAAAAATTATGCCATGTAGGGAAGTTTTGTAGTTGAAACATTTTTAGTTGACTTTCATAGTAAATTTTTGGAATTGATGGCTGTACTGGCTAGTTTGATACCAATCTGACACAAAGTGGAGTTATTTTGGGAGAGGGAACATCAGCTAAGAAAATGTTCTCCAGACTGGCCATTTGAGCAAGCCTGTGATACATTTTTTTGATTGATAATTGATGAAGGAGGGTCCAACTCACTGTGGGTACTGCCATCGATTGGCAGGTGGTCCTGGGTGTATAAGAAAGCAGACTAAGGTAGTCATGGAGACCAGCCCAATTAAGCAGCTCTCCTCCATAGCCTCTAGGTTTCTGTCCTGCTTGAGTTTCTGTCCTGACCCCCCCCCTCTCTCTCTCTCTGTCTGTCTGTCTCTGTCTCTCTCTCTCTCTCTCTCTCTCTCTCTCTCAGAGATGGACTGTGTGAAATGATAGAAACCCTTTCTTCCCAAGTCACTGTTGGTCATGGTATCTTGTCACAGCAATAGAAATACTAAGATAATGCCAAATGCTCTTCAGATCATAGGGTTTCACTTCCATGGGGTCCAACCACCTCTCTAAGTTAGCACTCTTGCTTTTAATGTGCATTTTACCTCAGGAAAAAACTGGTAGAGTTCTTTTGGAAGGAAGCAAGACTCTGTGGAATGTGTCCTTTGTTATTAATGCACAGAGATCATGGAAACATTTGAATTTTGGAGTTAGATGAATTTATATTCAGATTCTACCTGTAGACATTTTGCTTTGGGTTTGTCATCACTTAACCAGATTGAGTTGTCTATGAATTAATGCTAGGGGAATACACAATAAATATTAGAAACAATAAATACAGTATGTATGAAGTCCTAAGAATCCTATTAAGCTAAGAGAAAATAGTAAATGTTGAAACATGCTTTTCTAAGTGCTTAGTAAGTATGTCTTGAAAACGGGAGGAGGAGGGCAGCCCTCTCTGGTGACTTATCATATATCTAAAGTTTGCACATATGACACAGCAAGTCTTAAAGGATTAAAGTCATAAAGTCTTAAAGGATTTTAAAGGAGGGAGGGAGAGGAGAGCATGTTTGGGCCCTGGACATGACAGAGAAGACAGAGGTGAGGGAAAGGACCATGAGCATACACTGTCTTGAATTTTTATTCAATACACTGTCTCCTCTGTGGCTGCTACCTAGAGAAGTTGGGAAACCAGGAATCTGTCTCCTTCTTTTGTTGGTCCAAGTCCTCAATGTGAGCAAAACTTTTCCAAGATATGGAGGGAAATAAGAAGGAAGCAGGAAAGGGGAACTGAGGAGACAGGCATGAAAAAAAGGAGAGAGCCTCCAAGAATAGGAGTGGAGGACAAGCACAAAAAAGGGACAGGAAGGTGGATGCTCTTTCAAGTCCTGAAACTTGGACTCTGTAAAGTTTACTAACTACCATGTGCAGATAATTAATAAACAAACAAATAAATAAGCTGGACAGTGGTGGGCCACTCAGGATGCTAAGGCAGGCAGATCTCTGAGTTTGAGACCAGCCTGACCTGCACAGTGAGTTCTAGGACAGCCAGAGTTACACAAGAGAAACCCTTTTTTGGGCAGACCACCACCACAACAACAAAAAACAAACAAAAGGAAAAAAACATCAGTTCTTAGGTTCAGTGAAACTAACACTGAGAAAGTTTTGTTTAGTTGGAAGTAGAGTTGCTGGGAATGGTGACAACTCCAGAGACTAGATGGGATGGTGAAATGGGGAGCCAGACAGCCATGCTGTTGAATACAATGGTTAGACCTTGCTGTTAGCTCACATCAGCCAACTTAATGATAGTCTGTCACTCCTAGGGCACCACCAAACTGCATCCATTCCCCTCTGACAAGTTTTTGCATGCTGTACCCTTTTTTCTTGCTGTGTCCATCCGCTTCTAAGGTCTTTTCAACCCCACTGAATACGTGGCTATAAATGTTTTAAAGCTAGTTCTCTATTTCATAACCTTCCTTATCTCCTTGGCCCTGGCTTATTCATCTGCCACATGCAATATAAGTTGACTGGATTAGTTTTAATGATATCGCCAAGGAAGTTAAGGCCAACGGTCAGATACCAGAAAACGATCAGAAAGTCTAGGATTTTCAAAGAACAGAACATGGAAAGAATAGTGATATAGCTTAGAAGAAGTCTGCTCTACCATATGGAGTCACTAAAGCCTGAGAATCTGCATCTTAAACAGATTTCCTCTTAAAGCTTGGTGGAGTTTAGATCTCCTATGCTCCCTAGAGGTTCAAGTTGAATACTAGTCCCCAGCCTGTTACACTATGAGGAAGTAGGGACACCTTTAAGAGGTGGGGCCTACTAGGAGGAAGCTAAATCAGTGGAGGAATGTTCTTTACAGACAGGCTGAAACCTGAACCCTTTCTCCACCCACCCTCTCTGTTCTCAATACTGTGAATGAACATATCTCTTCTGCCATGCATTCTTGCAATGATGCAAGGGCCAAAGTAATTAAGCCCCATGAGCTGCATCTCTAAAGCCATCAGCAAAGAGAAAGCTTTCTCCGCTTTGAGTTGATTATCCTTGGTATTTTGTCACAGTAAAGTAAAGCACACTGTGAGAACTTTGGGACTAAACTCATATCTGTCAGGCATATGCCTCAGATGCTTATTTCTGTCCTATAGCAATTGTGAAACATTTATCATGAAAGATGCAACATAAATTACATGATTGATAATAGGTAAAAACAAATCAATACTGGAAGAGGTGGGATTTAGGCAGTTAGGAAGGTTGGGTCAGAAAAAAGGAGGAGTATATGTCTTTTAAACGAGTACAACTTGAACATTAACTGATGACCTTTCACGTATGTTCCTTCCCACACCCACAGTTCACCATTTCCTGAATTCCTCTTGCTAGGCTGGTTTTTGTGTCTTGCCCTAGGGAAAATATGCAGCAGCAAAAAGAAAGTACAGAGAGTAGTCATGTTCTGGTTTCTTCACTTTCAAAAGATAAAGTTAGTTATTAGAAAGAACTTGTTCATGGCAATAAAGAGCTGGAAGGTAGTGTGAGTGAGAGCAACATTTCTCCAGAGCTATTCTGCAGGCTAGGGAGGTGGGGAGGTGAGGACATACTGATTGGACAGCTCCAAGAGAAATGAGGGCTCCCCCGCTGATAACACTAGAACTTAGATGCAGGAAATCCCGAGTTTTACCAAAATGTTGACATATGAGGGTTTGAAATGGAAGTCAATCTGTTTGGTAAGAGGTAACCTGAGTCGTAGGTTTCACACCCTGGAAGCATATATGGTGTGTGCATGGATAAAGAGGAGGTCAGTCTGGTCCCATAGACTATCAGCATATCAGTGACAGAATGATAAAAAGGGGACAGGCAAGGTGAGACTGAACTTTGATCAGTGGAGACTTAATGTCAGTTGATCTCTAACGCTTAAAGCCACACACACCACCTACTCACTGACGTCAACCTGAAGCATAGATGGATACCTAACACTTAACTCGCCACCACACACACACACACACACACACCACCACCACCACCACCACCACCACCACCACCACCACCACCACTGCCCTTGATTTAAAGACAAATTAGCATTTTGGATTTCTTCACTGGATCTCTAACATACCATCCTCAGAGGGACCCATGACTGAAGCTCAAGTTGAGAGATGATGTCTTTCCATTCACAGACTTACCCTCTATTTGACATCTGGAAAGATTTACCTGCTGTGTTTCAGTGATTTCAGTCAGCTATTCATAGCCACAGATGTTAATCATAAGTTAGGCTGTATATTTCTTTAAGTGCCTCTTCTCCTTTAGACATTAGGTGACTTCTGTGGTGAGTCGTATTTAACATCTCGCAGGGCCTTCTCACAGTCATTATCTGGATACTTCTCTGAAATATCCCCAAAGTTTATCTGGAAGTTGTGTGAAAAAATAAAGTCCCTGTGGCCATCAGTTTGTTCTACAGGCCTATACAAGCATAAGCACTTAAGTTTTGACAACATAAAGTGACATCCACACACAAAGACCCTTGCACCCCAAAAGCACAAGAAACGGAAAGTACATGAGTAGTATTACATCAAAACTAAACTTTAGCTTCTTCTCAGCAGAGAAAACAAGGAGTCAACAGAGAACTGAACTGACATGACCTAAGAAGCCATGTATGGGGTAACGGTTACGCGGTCATTCTTTTTGATTGTCAGCAGGACTGGAGGACTGGACTTAGAATCCCAAGTGCTGTGAAATAATCCCTCCGTACACTGTGAAGATGTGATGCTCTCACTGTTAATTAGAAAGCTGATTGGCCAGTGGATAGGCAGGATTTTCAGGACAAAGAGAATGCTGGGGAGAAGGACTGAGTCTGAGGAGCCCCCTGAAATGAAGAGGAAGCAAGTTTACAATGAAGTAAATGAGCCTCAGGGAAGCACATAGATGAATAGAAATGGGTTAATTTAAGTTAAAAGAGCTAGCTAAAAAAAAAAAAAAAACAAGCCTAAGGTATTGGCTGAGCATTTATAATTAATATTAAGTCTCTGTGTAGTTATTTGGGAGTGGCAGCCAGGACACAGAAACTCCTCCTATACCAAAGCAAATGTCTCTCTAGATATATCTATGACAGTTATTTCCAGAATTATATAAAGAAGGGAGGTTCACCATAAATATGGGTGGCACCTTCACAAGGGACAGGGTCCTAGATTGAATAAAAAGGAGCAAGTGAACTAGGTTTTGAGCATTCATCACTCTCTGCTTCCTGAGTGCAGACACAATGTGACCAGCTGCCTCGGGTTCCTGCTCATGCCCTCCCTCTCCAGTGTGATGGGTGGCACCTTCAAACCGGCAGCCAAAGCAAACCTTCTGTTCTTGAGTTTTTTCAACTATCCTATTACAGCAATGAAGAAGTAACTAATATAGCTTGATATCCAGAATACATAAAAACTCCAAAGAATAAAACAGCAAAAAGTAAATAAATAAATAACATTTAAAAAAAATCCAGTTCAAAAAATAAACATATACCTAAGTAAGCATTTTTCAAAAGAACACATATAGCTGGGTGGTAGTAGCAGGTAGATCTCTGTGAATTCAAGGCCAGCCTGGTCACAGAGAGAGTTCCAGGACAGCCAGGACTGTTTCACAGAGAAACCATGTCTCAAAAACCAAAAAAATAAAAGAAGAAAGGAAGAAAGAAAGAAAGAAAGAAAGAAAGAAAGAAAGAAAGAAAAATGCATACAAAAATGGACAGCAGGTAAAAGAAGGAGGAGGTGGAAGAGGATGAAGAGAAAGAAGAGAAAAATAAAATAAAAGTTTTACCATCACTAATCACTAAGAAATGCAAAGCAAAACCAGAATGCCATATCGGCCCACCCCAATGATGATTTTTATCAGAAAGACTAGAGTTAACAAGTACTGGAAAGAAAGCAGAGACGTGCAACATTTGTACAGTGTTGATGGGAATATAAATTAGTACAACCACTGCAGGAAAACATGCGGCAGTCTCTCAAGAAACTAAACCCATTTCTCCAAAAGTTCAAACACTGACGTGTTCTTCACTTAAAAATCAGAAACTTGTATCACCTTCATTAGCTATGTACTTGCTTAGTATCATTTGGATGCTATGCAGTATTCTTTAGAACAGAATGAGGAAACATGCTACTATATTAGACATCTCCATGGCTGCTGAGCTGTGGCAAGGGTATTGTCTCCCAAGAAACTAAAGATAACTTTCATCTCCTCTATTTGGAAAGAGAATGATCACATCTTCAATTGGGCTTGGCTTCGGTGGATGAAACATTTATTTGTTTGATCTCCTGGAAAGGACTTCCAAAGGCAGAAGAATCACAAGTTCAAGACAAGGATACAGAGTTTCAGGCCAACTGGAGAATAGGTTCTGGCTCTTCTGTCAGTCACTGGGCAATTGTGAAGAGCCAGAATGTAAGAGGGTGGGGAGGTGGGGGGTGGGGGGAGGGAGTGGGTAAAAAATATGGCAGATTTAACAAGAGCCAAACAGATTTTCAAGGCAGATCAAAGTTGAAAAGAAAGATTCCCTTTCAAAATGGCTTAGGTTTTCATATATATATATATATATATATATATATATGAATATATATCATATTAAGGACTAGAAGCTATTGGCCTTGTAGGAGAGACTGGCAGAGTAGATGGGAGGCTCAAACAAACAGTAGTGATTCCATGTTCCTGAAATAAATTGTGGCCAAACAGAATCCTGAGTGGGCAGTGTGAGCCAAGCAGCAGAGTGTACTGAATGTCCTAACCCTCTTGTGAACTTCTCATGAGGCCAGGGCTTAGTGCTTCTCCCAAAATGATCTTTAGATTCACAGTAGCGACACAGACAAACTCCTGTCAACAACCAGTCGTGAAAACAGCCCTGGCCTTTATGTCTACTGGCCCATGTCCTCCAAAGAGTCAACATGGAGCTAAGAGCAAACAAGCACAAGGCCAAGAAAAATTAAGTAACAGGCTTTTGACACACTTCATGACTTCCCATATTTCATATGTTTTAAAGGGAATAATCTATCCTTGTTCATAAAAAAATTATTCATTGTTCTCTAGCAACAAAATTTTAATATGGTATATTCATTTAGTGGAACAGCTATCAGCCTTATAATGCTTAAAGACTTGCAAAATATTTTTATATTACTAGTAAGTAAAAGAAAATGGGTGTTATATGCTAGTGGGAATTATTACATTATATTTTGAAAGGGGAAACTGAATCTTATATGGATACAAAATAAGCACATGTCCAAGATGCTTTATTTAATGTATGATTACTTATTTAATGAAAATAAATCACGTTGCAACCAATTGAAGGGAAAATATTTTCTTAAATCTTTACTATAAAATAAAAATTTAGAAATAAAAAAATCACACACCAATATTAACCAAAACCTATATACATCCCAGTGAAGTTCCATACAGCCAGAATAGGCATGCTGAAGCTGTAGAGCTTCAGGACAACGTCACACTTTCACATTGAATATATATTTTTATGTACTTATCTACTACCCAAAACTAAAAATCTATGACAGAGTTAAAACTAGAGAGACACTCACTTTGTATCCTCTTTATAACATCCATTGATTAGCTGTACTCAGTTCTTCAATGGAGAATTAAAGAACCTAGCCTAGGCAGTCCCAAAGCCTCAAATATTCACTGTTTGTCTCTTACAGAAAAATGTTTACTACTGCATTCTATCTAGACTATTGGTAGGGGTCATTTTGGGGTTAATAGGCATGAATTCTTTTATTTTTTTTAAACATAGCATACATGTTTCTTGCAAATGTTTTGCTTATTTATGAACAAAACCTTTTTATCACAACAGCAGCTATGTAGAAAACGCTTTGTGAGAGACGTTTAGAGTGTGCATTTCCTCCCTTCTGAGAAAGTTCAGATCTGTGCTGCTGAGGTAAGGCTCTGTGTTTGCTGTTTGGAGTTTTTGAACTATTTTCCTGAAGTGAGAGACAGAGCAAGAGAGGAAGGGAAAGGTGACAGTTCTGGTGACTACGTATTGGGACTGTATACATTTTTAACTTAGGTTTTAGCCTTATGAATCTGAAGTGTTGAAGTTAATGCCAATGTAATAATTTACCGTGACTAAGGTATTTGCTTCAGTAATTATGGAGACCAAGTTTTAAAAAGAGAGTGTGCTTGCTGATCACTTCCAGAGAGGAGTAGATGATCTCATTTAGATTTTACACTCACTAAGATCATGATATTCAAAGTCACATTTGAAGCCCCCAAGAGGCATCTTCAGGGATGTAATATTTCAGCACTAAAATTGCCCTGATTCACATACATTACTAAGTTGTAAGTTGACCAAGCGACTCCAGGTACTGTGGGTGATCCCTGCTTCCAGAAGCACCCTTTTGCAATGACCTCATTCTAAAAGAGTCTCTCCCTTATAGTATGGGACTCTGGGACATTTAAAACCATCAAGATTCAGAGAAAAGGTTTTTCCTCACTGCTTAACTCCACAAGAATTTGAGAACAATGCATCAGTCATCCAAAATATTTACAGCCTCAGAATTTTTACCTATTTGTGAGATAATAGTAAATAAATAAATAAATTTAGAGTATTAAAATAACTTTTGAATTAACTACTCCAGGAAATAATTCTCAGACAATTAATATTAAATCAACCTTTCAAAGACCTTGTATATCAGCCCTTCCCAACCATATTGTTGTGACATCTTAATGTACGCCAATCAACTACAAGGTGTGTCTCTAGTTATCTTTACTGATAAAGGTTGAAGTATTAAACTTGCAAGTTGTTAGCTTTTTCCCCCCTCAGAAATTAGGCCTAGTTTCAAGGTGATTGCTATGGTAACCACTTTTACTCACTTGTCTTCAGATACAAAACCCTAGGTCAACTAGCAGGAAAAACTCAAAGCAAGATCTGTGTACTTGGGCAGAGGAGGCATCTGTCAGGTGAACAGTGTGTTTGCACCACAGTGGCAAAAAAAAAAAAAAAAAAAAAAAAAAGGTCCTACCTTGTAACCCTATAGGGAAGAAGAGAGAGAGAGAGAGAAAGAGAGAGAGAACAAAAGGGAAGGGACTGAGGAAGATAAGGAGAAGGGTGGCTATAATGAAAGGAAGGAGGAGCCAAATCACAAGCCAGAAAAGGGAAAGGAAAAGGGAAAACCAAGTGAGGGTGGGTGGGCAGCCACCTGTCCTGGGAAGCAGGAGGCCTGTAGTTGTGAGGCAATGGCATGTACTGATAGCAATCCTGAGGATGATTTAAAACAAGTGAGCGTTGGGAGGATTTGCAGACTCTTCCTTGCTGAAATGGACGCTGGCTAGAGAAGACAATGCCAATAGCCAGGCCTTTTAAAGCCTGGAAACACGTGTGTGTGTGTGTGTGTGTGTGTGTGTGTGTGTGTGTGTGTGTGTGTGTACGTGTGTAGACTCCAAACCAAAAAAGGTATTTTGAAAATATCAGGGAAATATCTTCAAGCAAGCATGTATTCTCGAAGGAGCAGGAAGAAACAAGATCATGGACAAGGCTGGTCTTGAAGGGGAAAGGCACACCTTTTCCACATAAAAGAGGAGAGGCCTTTATTGTTCTGTTTGTTCACAGCCTTTAACTCGGTAGGAGGGAGTCACTTACAGAGAGGGAGGGGTACAGGGTGGGACATGGGCTATTGTAGAAAGTGGGAGAGGAGATGCGCAAAACCTCTGAGATCACAATGGAAGCAATGTCAATAATAAAAACAAAGGGGATCTTATACCTTAGGGATTGTAAACATTTTCCAAAAGAGTCAGAGAAGGAGCACGTACAGACAGCTAAGGGGATAGTCACAGGTGACCGACGCAAAAGTGTGTTGTCACAGAAGGCAGGCAATGAATATTTCAAAGGAAGACTAAATGGAATGATTGTGGAGTTTATCCACAGATCAGAAACTGCAAATAGAACAGGATAAATACAGACAGGTATCTAGTGGATTTGGCTAAGAGGAAAATGCCATTTAAAAAAAATCAAGAAAGTTCCCTACAAAAATGTTTTAAATCAGGTTTCATGGGCTGGCAGTGAGGAATGAAGCAGCTATGGAAATGCTTCGACTTTTCAAAGATGTTAGAAGAACAGCGCTGAGGATGTAGCTCAGTTGGCAGTGTGCTTGCCTAGCATGCTGAAGTCCGGAGTTCAGTCCGCAGCACTGAATAAACAGGATACAGTGGCAAAAGCCAGAGGACCAGACGTTCAAGGACAAACTTAGACACATGAGATCCTGTGTCAAAAAAGAAGAAGAAAAAAATAGATAAAAACACAGAAAAAAAAAAACAAAAAACAACCAAATTTTAGAAGTGAAAAAAAGCATGAGACAAAGGCCAACAGTTTGACAAGTTGGAAGAGTTGTAGTATTTTCTATATAATAGAAAACTAAACACACACAAGCAGGTATGGAGGTGAGCTGTTTCTGTATGCATGTGTGTATTGGTGCCAACTTGGCTATCTTATAGAAGGAAATCAAATGAGTCTACTTTGTAATTGAAAATGACTAGGTTAATATTATTATTTTCAGTAAGTGGAAAGTCTATAAATGTCATGAATTGGACATTTTATGACATTATTATAAATGTCATAAATTTCTTATAAATGTCTAAGGCATGTATAATCCCATCTATTGTTTTCTGTGAATGCACTTATGAGTCAATAAACTTTATCTTTAGGATCCTCTCCTTCCAGTCACTAAAATCCTTGATTATTCTAAAAGATGAGATCCCCAGACAAGCTGGAACCAGCAGTTTCCACCACAGAATATAGACAGAAAAACACTAAAATTACGGAGAACTAATTTTGTGGTCCTTGCACATCTCACTTTACAGAGACCAACTGCTGGTGTGGGGAATTGTCTTGCTTTTCCTGTTAGTTTAATGAAATGCATATTTTCACTCTGCATTTCCCAGGTAAATCTTAGGCCAAACTGTGAAGTCAATCCTTTTATCACATTCTGACAGCAGGGAAAATCACTCCTGGAATATACCAAATACCGTTATCAGAAGGCCTGGTGTGGTGATACCCAGTGGCCCCAGCATGCTGGATTTGAAGGCAGGAATCGGCAGCTGGAGGTCAGCCGAGGCTTCACAGAAAAATCCGGCCCCCAAAGAAAGCAACAGAAAGGAACTTTGAAAAATGTTGTTAGCATTAGTAAATTGATTAAATGTGTCCTGACTAAAACACATACAACCCATTTGGCTTGTGAGCGAGTTTAGCAGTGGCATGCATAGCTAACAAATATAAGACTCTGGGTTGGAGCCCAGTTCTGTAAAATAAATAAATCAAAGTAAACAAAACAAAAACCAATCAATTACCAGAATGGCACTGCTATGGTTTTATCTAAATTTTCTGTGTAAATGTAGATTTTTCCATCTGTGGGCATGAGATGTGTGGCTAGTGCATCACAACACACTTCCTGTTCCGACGCTGTTTCGTGTGCTCTAGAACAATGAGTCGGACCCATCTAAATATTGATTTCTTCATGTGCAGTGAGATGAAACCCATCTCATGAAAGTAGCATTGGCATCATTGTTGGGCACAGTAAGTGCTGCATGTACCATCCTTGTTTTCAGGAACCTGTGGCGGTTCAAAAGTCCATGCCACGGAAACAGATACTGTGGAAATTCCAGAAGAATCCAGGCTGTACAATGGTGATGATAGTCAGCAAACTCTTAGTGAGGGCCATGCTGGGGGAAGGTGGGAATATGATGAACACTGGAATATTTGAATATTGTTTCAATTCATTTGCCATCATCCTTAAAATGTGGGGTCTTGTCAATTTGGAAAGTGTTTGAATATCTCTCTTTACTCTCCCATTATTCCAGTTCTTAGAATTTAACAAATAGTCATAAAAGTGGTATATGTTTGGAGCCCTGGATGAAGACTTCTTCATTTACACCTGTATTGGTGTAACTGCAGAGGCTGAAGTTGGACGCCTTAAACAAGCTGTTGGACTTGGCTATTGTATTTAGTGATTTTCCTGAGCATTCTCTCTGCCATTCTCTCTTCCCTCCCCCTCCTTTCCATTCATCGTCCCTCTCTCCTTTTTCTTTCTCCCTACTTCCACTCTGGGGAGACAGAGATAAGAGAGGGGGAGGGGAGGGAGGGGGAGGGAGGGAGGAAGACTTAGCCTGGGTGAAAGGATGCTTAGTAGGAAGCCTGAGAGAGCAATGCTTTCTCCTGTTTTACATAAGAACCACACTGGCAGCAGGTCTCCTGAGCTGTCCTTGTCACATTCTGAAGTCTGAAGACATGTACATCACTGAAAAATCACTGGGAGAAGAATGAGTCACAGGTGATACCTGCCACACACGTTATCCTCAAGGTAAATGCAAGTCAGGAGACAAAACCCAGAGTCCCAAAATAGTCTGAGCCTGTCACTTAGTACCCAAAATAATAACTCAAGAAATAGCTCCTTCTGAAGGGAGGAATTACCCCATCAGTATAAAATGACACTGTCATGAGACTGCTGGATAATGATTTTTTAAAAACAATTTCTTAGTACTCATTCTGACAAGAAAATTGCAAATTAAAATTGTATCAGTTAAAGGGAGTCAAGGATTGTTTTCTAAAAGCTTTTCTTAGTTCCAATCCAGGTTTGGAATAACCCCCACCAAGGGAGCCAGTCAAGAGAATCTAAGGTAAAGGGGAAAGCAAGTACCTTGATAAGACCAAAAGACCAAGAGCCTTGCTCAGGGGAGGCTCACTACCCACAGGGGCACACAAATGCTGTGGAGACAGAGATGTGTCCTATTACACAGTGCATGGTGGTTGCTTGCTGAATTAAACAAATTCTAAACAGGCCCGGCACACACTTCTCTAACAGTTGAAGATTGATGCATATATTAGTTTCCTTGCATGCTGTAACAAATTTCCACACCCCGAACCTTAGAATATTTCCCTAATTAAGGAAGATAGGCTCAAGCTGTGAAAAAAAAAAAAGAAAAAAGAAAAAAAAAACACCAATTCTCCCTGTAGATACTGAGTGATTCTGTGCCTCTCTTGTAGCTTCTTTCACGTGCAGGCAAACCCTAGGGCTCTGGCTTATTCATGGACATCTCCATTGTCACACGGGGTCCTCTCCCTGTTTGTGTCTCCATCAAAAGTTTGCTTTCCTTCTATAGACTCTGGTCATTGGGTTAAGGTGCATCATAATTCAGTATGTCCTCATCTTAACTTGAATACATCTGAAAATGCTACTTCTAAATAGTGTCATTACAAACCAGGGGTAAGGTTGGGATCATGTTTTGGGAGGGATCCCCATTCAATCCATAATGCCAGGTCTCTTGGATATGACATAACCATCCATTCATCACTAATGTGGTACTACAATGTGAGGAAAACATTGACTATCAGGGCTGAAAGCAGCTAGTCATAAATCTGTCTTTCTTCGTAGTCAATTACCAAACTTTCCAAAGCAGCATCTTGCAACTAATCATTGAGATCCAGGAAGAAGTCAAGTGTGGGGGGTGGGCAAGTGAACCGTTGCTTTTTTACTTAAAAAGAAGGAGGAGGAGGAAGAGGAGGAAGAAGAAGAAAAAAAAAAGTATCAGCCAGGCATAGTGACCAACACAATTATAATCCCAACACATGGGATGTAGAAACAGGAGGATCAGGAGTTAAAAGGACAGCTTTGGCTGCATAACAAGTTCAAATCCAGCCTGGGCTACATAAGACCCTGTTGCAAGAACAAAAGCATAGTGAGAATGATTTGATTTCCTTATACCAGATAAAGACTGGTTTATAACACCGCACTCAGACTCTCTGGTGTTTTTCTTGTGAAGGAGAGAATAGGACTGAAGTTGCTAAGAGTCACCTATCACCCATAATCCATCTCACCTCTGCCTAGAAGAAAGTGAATAAGCATGAGATTAGAATCCAGCTGTGTATTCCAGCTCCAAAGGAGCTTTCATTCTAAGAACTGCTTTGATATCAAGGAGTGTGAGATGGACTCAAGAGCTGCCACATCTCTAGACCGAAAGTGTCATAGAGGGACTTTCCTTTACTGTCCTCCTTTACTGCTTGTTTCTTTGTTTGATATAACAATCCTTGAACTTTATCTAAACAGTTGAGAAATGAACAATTAACAAAAAGAAGGATCTGGTAGAAATATGCAAATATACCTGTTGAGCACAACTGCAAACAAAACAACTAAGGGCATTCATTGCCTAGGGATCAAAGAAAAGATGCACTTATTGCAGTGAAGATGCTGCATAGACTGAATGTGATTGCCCTAGGGCTGCTCCTTGCAGCAGCACAGGGGGAAAGCAAGAAGAAAGGATAAGGAAGATACGAGGGTAGGTAAGACTATAAGGCATTCCATGGAACACCAGGGAACTTGCTGAAGGCAGAAGGGCTCTTTTGCTCTACCTCCACAATCTCAAGTGTTACAGTCCCCTAGTCACAGAAGAAAGAGAACACTAAGGGTTAGAGCCTGGTGAGCACTGTGCCCATCATCACATTGCTCGTCACTGATGAACCTACTATGACAGCTGGGACTCCTAATCAAAGTGATTCTTACCAAAAAGAAGAATGAAAAGGAAGAAAGGAAAAACATTTTCAGTTGGTTCTTTAGTGACACAAAACTGGAAGGCATTGGAATGTGAAGACTGTCTCCAAAAGAATAAAACAGGATCCAGGATCGATGGAAAATGTGGCTTGGGTGCTGTTTTTGATTAATTTCCTGAAGCCATGTGTGGAAAGGAACAATCTGTGGTTAGCTTAATGAGAGGTCGGGGCTGAAATTCAAGACTTAAAAAAAAAAAGTATTAACCCAACTGAGCACATTCTTTTTTTCTTCCTGTTTCATTTGATCCCTTTTAAGATCCAGGCAGCACAGCCTGTGTCCCAGCTGGGGGTAGGGCTTGGCTTTCAGCAAGTCATGACCGGGATTTCCCACAAAGCTCTGTGAGAGGGCCTGCCTTGGAAGCTCATGCATAGTCAATGAGCACAAAGAAGCTGCAATGTGTGGACAACTGTAAATAAGAAAGGTAATCCAATCTGTTACATTTGTCATAGCTGAATAGATGATTGGAGGCAGATAGCTTTATAGACATAGTCTACGTTGCAGGGTGATGTCATAAAAACTACTGGAGAAATTGCATGTGACATGGAAAGCAGGGTGGGGACTATTTAGAGAGAGGAAGGGGACAGGACAAGGTAGTAGAGGAGAAGGATAAATTAGAACCAAGTGTAATGACACACAGGTATAAACACACCACCACCAACCACCAAACCCTTTACCTTTGTTTGTTTGTTAACTTTACATTTTAATTTTAAAATTCTTTTAGTTAGAATGTGCTCCCAGAATTGTTTTTCCTCCATGGAATAGCTTATTAATCATATTCTGTATGTCATTTCCCTCTCTCTCTCTCTCTCTCTCTCTCTCTCTCTATATATATATATATATATATATATATATATATATATATATCCCCAGTTTTCACACTTTTATTGTACCGCTCAGGAATAATTACACAAATCTTTCATTGACAGCTCAACAAATAAACCAGAAAGGAACCACATCAGAGAGGGATGGGGTAGTACCTGCCCCTTATGTCTTTTTCTTTCATTGTTTGTTTCCCAAGATGGATTTTTTTTATCCCTATGTAGCCCAGGCTAGCCAGGAATTCATGATTCTTCTATCTTGGTCTCTGATGTGCTATGATTATACCACCAGCTGCATGTCACATGACTTAACTGGCGATTACATTTTAGGTAGCCTTAAGTTTATTCTTAGAAGTCCTAAGACTATAAATCCAGCAGCATATCCTCATGACTCTGGGCATAATCACCATAAACTCATCTGTAATCAGTGACTAACACCTTCCTGGGTTTGGAAACAAGCATCTTTGCCTTCTCTGTCATGAAGGATATCGCTCTCCTAAAGTCATCCAAAGTGAACAGTTGTCATTGTCTACTATTAAACGGGTCTCTAGGCCAGAGCCACTCTGTTCCACTGCCTTCACCCCTGGATAAGGATTCCACACTTTCGTCTCCTACAAGATCCTCTCATGGGTATTTTAAGGGCACAGGTTAGGAAAACACTGGCTAGTTACAGACAGAGCAGATCTCAGCCCCAGCTCTGCCTCTGTTTGCTCTGAAACCTTGATTACTGACCCCTCCCTACAGGGCCACTTCCTCATCAGCAGAAGCAGAGAGTAAAACTGTGCTGGTTCCTTGAGCTGATTGGAGGAATTTACATACAATAATCACAGAGCACACAGTCTGCAGTAATACTTCCTAAACAATCAACAGTGCCCTTCCCAGGGCCCTCAAGCTCCTGTGGTACTCTCCCATCCTCCACATCGCTTCCATGAATGTGCACTCATCTCTGCGCTTCTCTTTCTCACTTTTAATCATATAGCAAAAGAAGAATTATATGGAACTGAATAAAAATACTTGTTTCCAAACAGAGTCTGACAAGTTGAATGGGTAACAAAGGAAAGACAGATTCACAATGGAAGTTGCTGACATCTGAAAATAAGATGCTCAGCTGGCAGTGTAGCTCAGTAGTTGAACATTTACCTGGAAAACAAAACACAGGGTTCATAGGCTTAATTGTTTGATTCGAAGTTTCGAATTTAGTTAAGAAATAATCATTAGAAATTCTGATTCATTTTAGGTAAAAGGGAAATGATGTTGATTTTGCCCAATACCTTGAGAAATATTCTATCTGGTCAGGAGATATCCCTGGGTTCAGCTGTAAAAGGCATCTCACTGCTTTGATGGGGGCTAGTGAGGGGGAGTGCTTGGATAAAGCAGGCTGTGTAAACAGTAGCAGTGAAAAACAAGTGAAACAGAAAAACAAAGCAACAACAAAAACCCTCCAAGGGTGAAGATAAACAACAATCTGTATGTACACCGCTCACACAGAGAGTTTACAGCAAAGTGACTGTAGCTGAATCTATTACCGTTCTAGGGCCAGTGCAAGGTCTGCCTCCTAGACCAGGTGACCTTGGATTCCTCCACACAAAACCAAATTAATAATATTGACAACAGTGTGTTAAAGATGAAGTTAATAAAGGCTTGGGTAGTGACTCAATTGGCAAGGTCCTTGTCACACATGCATTAGGACCTGAGTTTGAGGCTCAGAATCCAGGGGAGGTAGGGATAGGTGGGTGACCTGGGCTTGCTGGATGGCCAGCTGCCAAATCAGTGAGTCATAGGCCAAAGAGACCTGTACCCAAGAAAAGGAGGTGGACCTCCCCCGAGGAGTGATATCTGAGGGTGACCTCCGGCCTCAACACCAACATATATCCAGCTGTGCTTATGAATGTGCATGTGTCACACATACACAAGATAAAGTTAATGATGCTAGGCATGTGGCTCTTGCCATGTCATCACTATCGATATCTCAGGCTTTACCTGGCTGCCAGGGGACTCAGTTATGCATGCGCAAGTCTCCCTTTAAAGCAAGTGTGCTAATATCTCTCTCTTGCCCTCTCTCTCTCTTTGCTCTTTCTTTTTCCTCTCTCTCCCTCTCCTTCCCCCCTCCCTCTTCTTCTCTCTCTCTCTCTCTCTCCCCTGCTTGGCCACCAGCTACCCCCCTTTCTCTCCCCTCTCTCAATAAACTCCACGTGGGCACTGAGTCTCGTGTTTGTGTTTCATAGGCAATAGCTGCAGCAAAAGAACAACAAATGGTACTATCTGAAAATACTATCTGTCTTAATCTTTCTTGGATAAAGGGTTGTCTCTGTAGGGGACATGGAGGTCCTTGTGCTCACAGATAAGACCTGGGGAAGTCACAAATGTTAAACACGTGGGGTTGTCTCTTCAAAGGGAGAGGTACATAATTTGTTTTCCGCCCAGCAGACTGAGCGGAGGTGGTTAATAGCCTGGTGACTAGGTCACACAGGCTTCTTGAGAGACCCCAGATGCTTATCTTGAGTATGTTTTTCTTAATCAATCTATAGCCCTATCTTCCCCCAGACCCTTATCGTAAGCATTGTTTACCTTGAGCCTGCTCGATAAGTTTTATAGAACCTATCTTTGTGGAAGACATCACATGTACTCTACAAAAAGTTCTGAAGTAATCATGTCTTAAGCTTTATTGTGCACACAGGACTGAGTTAATTATTTCCAGGAAATGTTTCACCAAATTGACTGTGCTTAAATATGCCTAAAAATAAACTGCCAGGTGTCAGACTCTAAGTTTGAAGCAAAACTGGCTACTAAGTTGTGTTGAACCAGACTTCCTTTTTGCCTTCCATGAGTCAACACTCTGCTGGACTCTGCTGGCCATGGTGTTTGCAGATGTCCCTACTGGATTGGTGTAAACAAAGATAAAAAAAAAACATTTCCATTGTTAGATAAAGTCAATTCATCTTATTTTGTATAACTTGAAACCAAATAACTTTTAAAAAATGTTCATTGAAATAAAATTATATCATTTTCCACCTTTATTTTCTCTTTCTAACCACTCCCAGCTACCATCCACGCCCACACTCTAAAGTAGACAGCCTTTTTTTTCATTCATTATTATTGTCATATACGTACATTTTTATGCATGTCTATACACAAG
The DNA here is from genome assembly GCF_943737965.1 of Phodopus roborovskii. Taxonomy (NCBI): domain Eukaryota; kingdom Metazoa; phylum Chordata; class Mammalia; order Rodentia; family Cricetidae; genus Phodopus; species Phodopus roborovskii. Next base: position 23,306,400 of record NW_026126433.1, read on the forward strand.
TATATATATAAGTACAACTGTAGAGTTCATTTTTGGTTTTTGTGTGTACATGGTTTCAAAGCTGACCATTCTGCGCTGGACAAACGATAGGGAGCATACTCCTGAGAGAGACTGATTCTTCTTCTCCTGACAGCAATTAGTTGCCTATAGTTCTTTATATCGCGGTGGGATCCTGCAAATTTTTCCACTTCCATGTCAGCATGTCCATTGATAACACCATTCTTCCCATTCTTCTTGTGCAGCCATTTCTAGGAGACTGTTTCATAGCATATTTCCTAGTATTCTGACTCTTACAATTTTTCTGCCCACTCTTCCTCCATGCTCCCAGAGCTACAGAGGAGCTGTAATATAGATGTATCTGAGGGACTGAGCGCCCCTCAATCCATTGGTCTCTGCATTGTATGTTTAAGAAAATAGTATAAAAATAACTAAACTTAATCATGACTCCTAGGATATTTTCTCAAGATGCCTTTTTGGGATTTCCTCTAAATAAGATGACCCCTTAATACACTGAAAATATTATATCACAAATATGTGTTTTTTTAATCTTTTAAAGAACATATTCTCTGCAAAAAAAGAATGTGCTCAAAAATTGAACAATATTTCAGTCATCCAGATTCCAAAAAGTCCCTCAAGCACTTGACTTCTTTCCAGGAGAAACACATACCTTGGGACCATTCTCCACACTCATCATAGCAGACAAGGCAGTGGATTCACAGTTTCTAAGTACCTATGTGAGTCTTAATAGCACATAGGGGTCTGGGGAGGGATGTGCTCAATAAGTTCAAAAGAGCTTAAGAAAAAGATTTTGCAATTCCAAGCCAAACTGTTTTCATGTGACATTTTCCCGCATAGGCAAGTCTCTTCAGTTTTATCCTGATATATCTACTGCTGTCTCTCTAAAAGCTTTTTCACATTAAAAATGCCACTTCACACATAAGAAAAACTTAAGACTCTGACACACACATGCCAAAAATCATCATATAATCTCTGGGAAATTGGCTATATCTTTATCAAGAACAAGAACTGGTAAATTTATGTTATATAAGTGTATATGAGTCTTATGCAGTATCTTATAAACAAGTCACGGTAAGACAACCTGCACAGAGTTTACATAGCATAACTAAGCATGCCCCTTTCATGATCTTTTCCCCTCCAATTCTTCCAAAAATATTTTGGTTATTTATTTTCTTAGTAGTTTTATCACTGGCTGTTTAAATCTAGCCATGATTTACATAAAGTAGAAAATGAAAGATCAAAAGACACAGGACTGAGCCACTTGGTTGGAATAACACATTTTTTCCCCAGGACATAATACTACTAATTCAACTAATCAATGTCCTCCTACTCCACCAATTATAAGCTAAGTGGCATGTCTCGTTAACCATGTATAGCTCATCACTGCCATTGATCTTGCCTTTGTTGTCATGGCTAATGCCAGAGTCTATGGTCAGACCAAAGGAGAATAAAGAAACCAATAGATAACTTACTAACTTGATCTGGTCAAGCAAAAACGTGTGCAGAGTATTACCTTCCCAGTAATGAGATCATTCCTTCAGTTCCTACCTAGATAATAGTGGCTGGGAGACAGAAGAAGCAGTTTAACATGGTAGAACTGGGATACAATGTGCAAACAGTGTTTGTTAGCAGGTGGATTTGGTGGGTGCCTTGTCATCTTGGGCCAGGTCTAATTTACTTGCTGAAAAACCTGAGTTGCTTTGTAGAAAATTTCAGCATTAGAAGCAAAGTGGCCCATTAGTTCTAAATTCTAGCAATGGAGCTATCAACACCAGAACAATTTCTCATATATGTACATATACACACATATGTTCAAACTTCTGGGTCACTCAATAAATGTATGTGTGTTTGAATATATGCATGTGTTTGACTCTTAAAAATATTTCCCTTATATCCTTGAAAGGCTATTTAATGGACCTTGCAACTGATGACCCAAGTTGGATCCCCAGGATCTACGTGGTAGAAGGAAAGATCTGAATCTTCCTACAAGTTGCTTTCACACTCATGTCACATTACATGGACACAAACACATGTACATGCACACACACACACACACACACACACACACTTAAATGAGTACGTGAATGAATGAATAAATGTAACAAATTACATTTATTTATCCATTCATTCATTCATTCATAAATTGGGCTCTGGTGGTATCCATACTTTGGTCTATCATATGATCATGATCCCTATCTGGGGTAAGGAGACATGTATATTGCTTCTCCCCAGGAAAAGTTTTATCACACAACAGATAGTCACTTTCAACATCCAGCAATATTATATCTCTCTCTGACCATTCCTTCTCTATTCACTCCTTTCCTTTACCTTCCCTTTTTAGCTTTGTGGATCCCTGGGAGTCCATTTGCATAATCTAGTTATTTTGGTAAATTTAGCAGCAATCATAATTTCAAGTATAATTCTAACTCCCCTTTGCCATATAACTAAGTCACACATAGATCTTAGCAATTAGGATGTAGATGTCTTTGGGAGAATTATGCTATGAGCACTCCCTAAATTATGTTAGTTATATGAAGTATATACACTATACAAGTAATGGATTCTTAAGGTAATGGGGCAATTGGAAACTAGCATCTAGTCTGACTGTTTGAATAGAATAAAAACTCATTGATATTAATGGATGAAATTCCCATAGTCACCTATGTGGAAAGTTCATGTAGAAAAGCTCTGTGTCTTAGTTAGGGTTTCTATTGCTGCAACAAAACACCATGACCAGAAACAAGTTGGGAAGGAATGGGTTTAGTTGCCTTAAACTTCCTTACTGCTGTTCATCACTGAAGGAAGTCAGGACTCAAACAGGGCAGGATCCTGATGCAGAGGCCATGGAAGGATGCTGTTTACTGGCCTACTCCTCACATGGCTTGCTCAGCCAGCTTTTTCTTATAGAACTCAGGGCCACAGCCCAGAGATGGCACCACCCATTATGGGCTGGGCCCTCCCACATTGATCACTCATTGAAAAAAATGCCTTACAGCTGGATCTCAGGGAGGCATTTTCTCAACTGAGACTCCTTCGTCTCTGATGACTCTAGCTTGTGTCAAGCTAACACAAAAGCAGTCAGTACACTCTGGAAAACCCAGTGTCACATGACTTACATAAAGGAGTGAAATACTACAAGGTCAGTGAACATGAGGTGACTATTCTTCCTGCCATTGGACAGCTTAAAGAAGATAAAATGTTGTAGTTAGAATGTCCCCCATAGGGTCATGTGTTTCAACTCCTGGCCCCACCTAGGTGAGGGTCTTGAGGTAGGGTCTAGTTGAAGAAAGCAGGACACTAGAGGTGGACTTTGGGGTCTCTTAGCCTGTCCCCACTTCCTATCCCCTCTCTCTTCTTGACTGGGCATACAATGTGACAAGCTACCTCTAATTTCTGCTGCCATCAACCCATCTACTGACAGCACTTACCCAGCCTAATGGACTGTGTCCTCTCAAATTGCAAGCTTCCTTTCTTATACTGCTTCTTGTCAGGTATTTGGTCATGGCAATGAGAAAAGCAAGTAACACAGAAGGATGTGTTTAAAGCCCAAAACGATTTGTGGAAACTACAAATGATCAGTTACCTCGATGTGTATCTGCTATAAGAGTCTTCTGTTTTTCTGGGCCTATGACTTCTCCTCACCGTACCACCACCACCAAAAATCCCCAAAGATTGTCCTTAGATGTTTCCAATGTATAATGTGATGGGATTGAAAGGCTAGGAAAATTACTTGGATAAAACCTAAGGTGGTAATCATAAAAGACTAGGACTGCCTCCCCACCAAGGTTTGGAATAAAGATACCTTGGAAGATTCAAATGGCTCACACTATGCAAATGTTTCTGAATTGTTTAGAAACCTGAGAGCTCACTGGATGTTCCCTGAAATCAGGAGATAGATACAGTAGAAATAGACTTCCCTCACTTCATGGATTCCCATGACTAATACAAACCCTTGAAATGCAGAGGTAGCACATCTTTCATCTCTGTTCAACTAACCTCCTTGTTCAGGGCCCCAGGCAGATACTTCTTACAGAATAGCAGTAGATGAGAAATAGAAGCCAGCATTCAAGTATTCATACTATATTAGAGGTAGCCATTTCATCTGAGCAAGCCTACATGGTCTGTATTGGATAATATACTGCCATTAATGAAGAAATATTTTTTTACCTTTAAATACTATAGAGACACCAAAAACCTTGCTTTTTTGCAGTAGGTATAGTAATAAATTTCCATAATCATTCTTGGTTGCAGCTACTTGTCCTAGAATTAATTGATCCTTTGATGAAACCCTAAATGATTGACCTCATTTGTCACATGTCACTAATCCCTATGTGACAAAAAAGAAGTGTTATTCTATATGTCCTGGTAAGGCAATGTACAAAAGCTTTCTGGACACCTGTGGATTTGGAAAGTAGTGTCTCTGTATCGGTTTGCTACTGTGTTGCAGCTTTAAAGAGAGCCCCTAATCAAGGGGACTTTCCTACTACTAGGAATTATAGCTCCACCAGCTTTGTTTCCAAACTCTATGACTCATCAGGGTAAACAACACCTCAGATATAAAAGGTAAATGAATAAGGGTGCTAAATCAAGCCCACAGCAAGTGACAATACAACAATCATTCGGAAGCCCCTAAGGTTTTGGATAAAAAGCCATGCCCTTTCAGCAAGCAATTGTTTCCCTTAGGAGAAACAACTTGCTAGAGAGTTTGATAGAGACTAGCAATCAGGTCATGGGACACTGACCGGCATGAGCGGTTATCTCATCTGCTCATCGCTGAGTGCACCCTGTTGTGAATTAATCTTAAAGGGAAGAGTTTATCTACAGGCCAGTTGTGTATTAATCTTAAAGGGAAGAATTTATCTACAGGCCAAAGTACAAGTATCTCCTGGAAGCATATTTTTTAAATGGTTCTTCCTGCATAGCTACTTCTGACCAGACATCACCCCTTGCCACACAACCAAGGAGACTGACCTGCAAACAGTGGATGCAAAGACATAGAGAAAGCACTCTAAGATGTTCTAGCACCTGCTGGAAGGATACAGGAATGTTTCACACTCATTAGGGGCACTTCTCTTAGAAAACAAAGAAGGGAAACTGTTATGAGTAGTTTTTTCAGCCAGCCTGGACCCACCAGCCCTAATTAACACACAGAGACTCTGTATTTGATATAATTCTGTTGGCCAGTTACTAGTTTCTTATAGGCTAGCTCTGCCTTAATTATTAACCCATTTCTATTAATCTAAGTACTTCCATGTGATCTTATCTTACCGGAGAGAGAGGCCGGTATCTGCTCTCTCCAATCTCTACATGCTGTCTCTTCCTTACTACTTCCTCTCTCCTCCTTTCTCCTAGTCCCTCCTATCTTGCTTTCCTATTGGCCAACAGTGTTTTATTCATTAACCGATAAGAGAAACATATTTACAGAATGACATCTCTCATCATCTCCTCTTTTCTGTCTAAAATAAAAAGAAGGCTTTTAACCTTAGCATAGCAAAATATATCACACAACAGTTATCAAATAAGAATCACAGCGATATTTAGTTCATTAACATTTAGCAAGATTTAAAGAAAATATTTCATCATCTATCCTATCTTTGTGAGTCTAAAGTCTTATATGTAACTTATCTCTAAATCCTAACTAAGGAAAATTATAACCTAACTATCTATCTTCAACTCCTTCAAAGATCACAGAAGGATAATATATAAACTCTAGAAATGACAGAGACATCTCACTGCCTGGTCAGTCACTCGAAGTTCTTCTGTAATGTTCCATCTTCAGCCCATAGGCCGTAGTGTGTCTGGCAGACTCCAGAAAAGCGGAAAAGTTTAAACTGTCCACCTGCATTGGCAGTTTGTCAGTCACTTTTCTCTGTGTCCTGCAGATTATCTGGCAGACTCTTCCATGAAGCAGGAACCCTGTAGCAATGTCCATCATATATCAGCAGTCACTTTCCTGTGGTCCTGCATGTCCAGTTTATACAGCATAAAGTCAAACAGTCCAGACAAGAGCAGTATCTTGTCCAAATGGCTAGTCTTGCTATATTGGGAATAAACTCCATAATGAATTTCTTCGACATCCATCTTCCTTTCAGACACAGGTGATGTTGCCAGGAGCAGTTGTGCCTCATTGTCAAGAAAACCCTAAACCATTTTAAATGCCATATTCTGTAGGACATTGAAAGGTTTGAAGAATGCTTATCCATCTCAAATACATCTCTATATATCTAAGAATCCTAACTCAACTAACTATAAGTTTTGACTATTATAGGTAACTATCTATAATATGCACTAAATTATACATTTCAAACTGAGCTATATAAACACAGAACATAAAAAGAGGAGAAATATACATATCACAAAATTGACCTTAAATTTGTATCAATAAATGAAAATCCGTTCCAAAACAAAGTATTCATATCTATACCATAATCCCCTTTTTACCTTTAAAAAAAAGATTGATTGTGATCATTAATCATTTATAACCAAGCCCACTTAAATGAAAACAAACATTTATAAACAATATTTGGGAATTTGGGCGTTGTTCTTTCCAAACTGCTACCTGCTGATAGGTGGCGCTGTCATTGGGGATCCTAAGAAGATGCAGAAATGCTGGCTGTAGTCTGCAAGGCTGCCTTGTTCAAGCTGTTTTGAATGTTGGATCACCAGGAACTCTGTTTCAGGGGGTCTGGCTTGATCAAACCACATTAGTCTGGAAGGAATCCATAGCTTTTCATTTTCTGTGAAAATAAAAATAGAAATCCTTTTCCCCAGTAACCTGTCCTTGAACTTAAATTTTTGAGTCAAAGCATTTTTAAAATATATAAAATTAATCTAGAAGCATTTCTTTTAACAGTTGTTATTTCATCAGCAGTCAAATGATACAAAGATAATATAATACTGTACAGTATCCAGATTTTCTCCATATTTACTTGGCTTTTAATGACATCTCCCATCAGAAAACCTTGTCAGTAAAACCTAGAGAGCTCCTTAGCCAATTTGCTTGTGAACAGTGGTGACTCTGTGATGGGTTAATGAATAAAGCCCTGTTGACCGATAGGAAAGCAAGATAGGTGGGACTAGGAGACAAGGAGGATTCAGTGAGAGGAAGGAGGAGATTCAACATGTAGAGACTTGAGAGAGCAGAGGCCGGACCCTCTCTCTGGTAAGATAGATTAATAGAAATGGGTTAATGTTTAAGACAGAGCTAGCCAATAAGAAACACTAGTAACAGACCAACAGCTTTATATCTAATACAGCGTCTCTGTGGGGCTGACACGGCTCTGGGACCAGGCTGGTGGGAAAACTGCTCGTAACAACTCTGGGTTCTAATCGATCTAGATTTGGAATGTGATGATGGTTTAGTCAGATATTAGACTATTTGGGAAGAATGATATTAGAAGTTTGTGGGGAAGGTTTGCAGGAAGGGCATAGCTCTGAATAGACTCAGATGGTGAAAATGTCTGCAGCCTATAATTAACCCTCACTGAAAGACCTCAGTAAGCAGGTAGACAAGATGGCAGCACCCAATGCATCCTGCTCTTTGTTGAGTGTCATATAAATAACACAGAATGTTTACAGGAAGTAAGACTAAATATGGTCTCAATGTGAACTCTCAAAGAATATACCTTGTCTGCTCAACCAATCCCAATCTCTGAAGCAGGAAATGACTTTACCTCTTAGAGGACCAAGGAGATACCTGGGAGCAAACTGAGTCCACTGAGCACAAGGCACAAAGTGGTTTGCTCACTGGGCTAATAAGTTAGTTAGCATAGATCTATTCTCTTACCTTACCTGCCATCCTTCTGCAGTGTTGTTGTTGAGCTAAATGTTTTGGCCATTATGTCTATATCCATCAAAACATTGTTCCTAATCAGGAAGTCACTTTGTTACAGTACAAAGATTTCTCCCACTTCAGAATTCAACTGAGAACCATAGATAGCACAAGAATGAGAGACCCACTCACTCAATACTTGGGAATGCCATAAAACACTAAAGTAGACGTCATAATATATACACAAAGGTAAAAAAGAGAAGAAAAAGCATACAAATAAAATAAAGATAGAATTAAAAAAGTAAAGTGCCTAACATGATATTATGAGACAAAAAAACCTCCAAAGACACCCTTGAGTTTGCTTTCTGTTGGTCATCTCCTTCTGGGCATTCAGTCTGCCCTTGAGAGTGATTTAGTCTCCCAGTGAGACTCCCTTGAAGAAAATCAAATTATCATTTGCAAGTGGTTATCAATTACAGATAGAGTTCAGGTAAGGCATGTGGGCCTGTATTCATTTCTCATTTCAGCTCCAGGACTCCAACTGGTAAAGACCCGTGTAGGCCCTATGCATGCTACCTCAGCCTCTATGAATTTATATGTGCATCAAACCTTTTGTTACAGATGACCTTGTTCCCTCTGGCTCTTATGCTCTTTCTGCCTCCTTTTCTACAGGGTTTCCTGAGTCCTGAAGGGAGAGATTTGATAGAGACAGCCGGTTAAGGGCTGTGTCCCAAAGTCTCTCACTCTCTGCATATTGTCTAGCCTTGGTTCTCCATTTATTCCCATCTGCTCCCATTTGTGCCTCACTAATTATGGCTAGCAAGGCACTGATCTCCTTCCCTAGCTGGAGTAAATGGCGTGCATGTATCTCAATTAGGAAAGTCCTCTGGCACCTGGGTTTTATGATAGAGCAGAAGAACCTCATGGAAGCTGTAAGGACAGGAGCAGTCTGGCCATCAGGAGAGACCCAGATGCAAGATACAACTGCAGATTCCTTGTTTACCTCATGTCTAACTTCTTGCCTACCTGGCATTAACTTTGTTCCAACACCAAGAAGCAAGTAAAAGATAAACATACACACGCAATGGAGATTCACTGCCTTGCCCTAACTCCCAGAAAGCAAACGCATTTCATACTTGGGATTAAGTCAGAAGGGTTAGTGATAAAATGTTTGGTGTCATTTCTTCATGAGCCTAGGACTTGAGCAGTGAAAATGTCATTTTGGAGTCAAGTGATTCAAAGAAGCAGGGCCAGCAGAGTCTGTTCTGACAGGGGTGGTGGCAGTAACAGCATGAAGTGCACTCCCAGAAGATGAAATGGCTACATCCCCAGTGAGAGCATACTGTGTCCTGTGTCAGTGTCAGTAGGAGCTGTGGCACTGGGCTCATTTCTAAATGTCTACATCAGTCTCAGAAATTTGAGCTACTCAATTATCTTCTGATGCTTTCTATTCTACTTAACAAGATTAACTATGAATTCAGAGTCAAAACTGAATGAAGCACTAAGGCTACATAAGCCTTGAGTACTAGAAGCTGTATTTCTTCTTACCCAGATAGGACCTAGCTATAATTGAAGTCATTAAACAGGGCAGCTGGGGATTGTGAAGCCCAGAGAAAAGCTATGGTATTTCATCCCCTGATCAACTATGTCTCCAGTCCAAATGCCTCAATAATAAGAAAATGTCTCTTCAAATTCCTCTGCCTAAATTGGTTTTCTGAAGCATGCTCCCAAAACACACCCTTTAATATAATTATATAAAACATATATATTATATGATTATAATATATAGTTATATTGTTATACAATAATTTTATAATGATATTGCATAATTGTTATATAATTATAATTGCTCTTCTTTTAAATTTTTCCTAAAGATTTATTTTTATTTTATGTGTATGGGTACTCTGCCTGTGTTGCTGGCAGTTTCTTGTCCCTTCAACCCCAAATAAGCACACAAAGATGCTATATTAATTATGAAACTGTTGGCCAATGGCTAGGGCTTCTTATTGGCTAGCTCTGTTTTAATTATTAACCCATAACTACTAATCTATATATTTCTACATGGCCTTATCTTGCCAGAGAACTATCTTTCCAGTCGACTACATTATTTCTTTTTGGTAGGGTCCTTCCACCAACCTTTCCCAGAATTCTCCTTGTCTCCTCGTCCTGCCTATCTTCCTGCCTCTACTTGCCAAACAGTGTTTTATTCATCAACCAATAAGAGAAACACATATATAGAAAGACATTCCCCATCATGTCTGTAGTGCCTACAGGGATCAGAAGTAGATGTCAGATCCTCTAGTTGTGGACAGTTGAGGGCCGCCTATATGTATAACCCCTTTAGTCAAGCATGTGGTATATAACATAACTAACATGGTGTTATCATGTTAGCTGACTTATGGAACAGGAGTTGGACAAAGTGTTTTTCTTCTGTGATGTTGCTGATGTTTCTTTCCTCCCAGGAACAGTAAGCATTTCGATAACAGAAGCTAATATTTGTAACTAACCATTGCTAGAATCCTACCATGATTTTTTTTTTTTTGGTACGTTTTGCTAAACATAAATATTGCCTCACAGAGAAGGTACATCTTAAGACATTACTATTTACTAAGTTGACCAAATGGCATCCATCCATTTTCAGTCCCATGGGCAAACAAACGAATCCATTGCATACTATGTATACCAGCTATATAACATGATGAAATTGGGTATTCTGTTTGAAAAACAGTAAATTCTATAGCTTAAAATGCTATGGTATTTTAATTAGTAGTGAATGTCTTTGACTGCTATTTAGGTCAATAATGTCTGTGGTTTTGATAGCACTTGCAATTTCTGAGCAACTGTTTTTTTGCTTAGATCTTTCGTGATTGTTCTATTAGTCAGATAGACTGTATGAGCTTCCAACCTCTACATCATTTATACCAGATTCCATGCAAAAAAAAAAAAAAAAAAAAAAAAAAAGCTTAGAGGGATATCTATCCTTTTATTATGCCCTTTGTACTACAATGCTTAAGTCAGCACAAAGCCAGAGAGCTCATTCACCACTGCAAAGCAGACAGTGTGCTCAAAGGCTCCAGCAGACTGGTAGACTCAAAAGAGCAGACAGCAAGAAAAGAGCTGTGATTAAAAGCACTCTTCGCGGGGCAAAAGTGCAGCTCATTAATGTTTTGCTGAGCAGATGCCATTAATGGGCAGCCAAAGAGCCATGCTCATTATTATTGTTCCCTTCGTTATTCCTTTGGTACAAATGGCTCAGTGGACAGGAGACTAGGCCTTCCCAGCATGATTAGGTTTGGTAATTAACACCCTACCTGGCTTCTACAAAAGTGCTCAGTGGGGTAAATAAAGAAGAATGCATAAAATTAGAGCAAAAGAAGCATTCCTTTTTTATATATAAAAAAATAACACACCTCAACATCACTTGTAATCATACAAACATTGGAAATTTCCAGTAATGTAGTAAATGGTTAACTAAATGACTGTACTACTCCTAATTAAAGAAATATGCTGTCTTGAAAATATCTTTCCAAAAACTTATTAGCATAAGAAAGTGTTCCTGATATGTAAATTTTTAAAAAGCAGTCAATCATACATGCACTCAAACCTTAGTTACATAAGATATGTATAATTTTTAAAAATATGCCTAGGTAAAGGTTAATATGAAGTGCAATGAAATATTAACTTTGTCTCCAAGTAGCATGGGAATGCGAACTTTTTCTTTTATCTTCTGTAATGATCACATACCACTTTGATAATGAAATAAAAGCACATCAAACCCATAACAGCATAACTCCATAACATATTCTTGGGCTGGAGAGATGTTAAAGTGCAATTTTTAAGAACGGAGTTTCTATCCCGTTGGTATTAACCAATCTCACAGATACAAATGTGAGAGACCCTGTCTCAAAACTAGTGCTAAAAAGCGAGGAAAGACACCTGACATTGACCTCCGGCCTCCACATGAACATGTATACATATATGCATAAACCTACACTAACAAATACACATGCACACACACAGAAAATGAAAGCATGGGTTTTATCAAGTATTTTTAATTTAAAAAAAATTGTTTGCTACCATTCTCTCTCTTTCTCTGTCTCTCTCTCTCTCTCTTCTTTTTGTCTTAGACAGTCTCATGTGTGCCAGACTGCCCTTGAATCCATGAAGTAGCTGAGGATGACCTTGAACTTCTGATCCTCCTGCCTTTACCTCCAGAGTGCAACCATGCCAGTTTATTCAGTGATGGGGATTAAACCCAAGATGTCATACATTCACAGACAGCACTCTACCATAGCCAGCCTTCTCCAGATCTTTAACATCACAAATCGAGACATTTCCAGGGAGGAAATTACACATTAAATTAAAAAATGGAGAAAAGCAAAGGCTGTTCAGCATGGGGGAAATTACGTGTGTGCGTGTGTGTGTGTGTGTGTGTGTGTGTGTGTGTGTGTGTGTGTATTCATAAGTATATTTACTCATACATATATATAAAATTAAAATAGGAACCAGATTTACTCTGCATATACTCTGATGGCTGAGGTGAAATTGGCAAGTTGATTTTATTCTAATATAAGAGCCCTCTAAATAGCCCTTCCAGCAAACAAGCTAAGGAGCTCATCCAAGGGCACTCAGCATATTTAGAAGGCAGTGATCCCTGCTGGTGACTTAAATGTCTTCCAAGTTCCATGTTAGTCTGTGATCTCTCATCACCTCAGTCAACAAGAGGGTTTGATAGAAGTAAAGGAAAGTGACATGCAGCTTATTCTACACAAAACTCATGGTCTCCACCCTTCAACTCCCAGCTGGGGCCTCTGGGCTGCAGTTAAACCTCCATCCACAGCATTGATCACTAGAAGAGTTCTCCAAAATGCTTCAGTCACTAAAGCATCATGAAGTAGACGAGTCTCCTGACAGTGATTTCTCGATTCCCTAACATTTAAAACTCCCTTCGAATAATTTGTTAGGATTTTATTATTTCCTCCAGCTTGCTCTAATGATGTGAGAGGAAAAAGCAAAAGGAGACAATGTCAACCACACTGCTCTGCCTCTGCCTGGACAAGATGGCCTCCAGGAACACCCAGGCAATGAAGAACTACATAAGAACGTTCTCCTTTAACTTAACACACCACTGGCATTGAGTTTTGGCATTGAAGTCAATGTTTTGTTTTGCTAATTTCATGAATAGCAGAGCTTTGAGTTATTCCAACTAGCATTCCTTCAATTATTAATGAAGTTAAACACGAAAAAGAATTGAAGGATTTGGGTGGGGTTGCTGAATTGTCTCACAGTAACCCCAAACTGTTGAGCCTGCATGTATTTGAGCCACAGTTTACTGACCTGACAAGGATGGTTTCACCATCAAATACTTCAGAGACCGTCTTCCCATACTATTATATCACATGTCCCTGTGGTCTGCCTTCTCAGTACCCTGAACTATTTGTCCATCTAGATTATAGAACTCCAAGTGTACAGCACTTCCAAAAATGGTTTGTAGAACATTTTTGTGCCAATGTGTACCAGTGAGAACATTACTATAAACCAAACTGTTAAGGCTGTTTCTTCTACCAGATGGTATTTAGGGTACTTTTTCTTCTATTAATCTGTAGTTTTAGTGGTTCGGTTATGAACATGGAGCAGTTGTATAAACGAAAAGAATAATTGGTACATTTAGGATACCTCGAGGAAGCTACACTTTCTATGTGGTCTCTTCCAGCCTTCGGGGCCCCTGGAACAAAAGCAATGAGCTCACCTGATGAAGTATCAAGATGGCAACCACTGCAGTCAATGTGGCTGTGGGTTCTGCCACGATTCACATATTGGGTCAGGTTCATCCCTGGGCATCTCCATGGAAGCAGCAATGTTGTACCATCAAAGGCTGACATCACTTACCTGGAGCCTCAGGGAGCTCAGGCTGCATAGCACAGTCAGAAGATCCCTGCTTTTATGAGATAAAGCACTTTGTGGAATGTGCCAAAGGCTGGGATGACATTAAGTTCTGTGAGAATTTTGACAAAGCGCTGAATGAAGACTTTTAAAGAGATTAATCAAATCAACATGTTCAAGTTGAAGAAATGGCAAATTGGCAATTAAGTTACTTTAGCAAAATAAATAAATAAAAATAAAAATGCAATTGCAGGCTGGGTAGATGGCACAGCTGGTAACAAAACAGAGCTTGCTGTGAAGCATGAAGACTGGAGTTCAAATCCCCAGGACCCATGTAAGCAGGTGTGATCACACACCTAGAAGACCACAGCACTATGGGGGTGACAAAGATGGTAAGGTGGCTACTGACTGCCAGTCTGGCTCAAGTTTAAGTGGAAGAAGGTACAGTAACAAGACAGAATCCCAGACGGCTTCTGGAAGGATCTGGCCTTGTGCATGCACACTTGTGCATACAACACACACACACACACACACACACACGCTTGATAATGAAAGTGTAAAGTCCTAAGTGAAAGCTCCTGTTATTAATTTCTCTACTGCTTCAGAACAACCATGAAAGAGGGTGTTGGGCTTTAAGCAAGTACACTAAGATTAGGGTTGAGCAGGTGTTTGGGTGTTCTCTTTAAACAAATAATGCAATGTTTTCATTTGGGGGTTAATTAGAATAAAATTATTTTCTTCGTAATAAAAATTAAAAATTAAAAATATCATGACGGAAGTAGTGGCAGAAAGTAAATAGAGCATGTTAGGAATTTTGGGCAAGGGACAAACACGCCAGGAAGACAGTGCTTAAGTGAAAAGTTTTATCAGAAAGGAAAGGGAGGGGGGAGACAAAGAAGAGAAAGGGGGGGAGGAAGGGAGAGAGAGACAGGAACAGTCCTGTCTGACCTTCAGAGGAACAATGGGGAAAAGTGGGCAGGGTTGGGTTTTTTGTTTTGTTTTTTCTTTTAAAGGGTCCTTTGCACCTTCGTGAAGACTACACAGTAATGTAGCAACAATGGAACCATGGGTTGACCAGGGTACTGCCTGAGTGCATTCTGCCAGGTCACAGGGGCAGGGCAGCATAATGCCTGAATCCTTACAGAGAGTAGAAGTAAAGATCCTATTTGTTCTTAATTTTAAAGAGGGTGGGGACTTCTAGAATAGATCTTATTTACATAGAAAGTATTATAAACCTTGAAAAGTGAATCAAAACACTGCAGACATAGGATTCCACAGGCTTGCCTCCACTGTATAGAAACATCTGCTTCTCTTAAAGAAGGGAGGAAGGGATGTGTACATGAGGGGCACCTTGGAGGCAATGAATATTGAATTCTTATACAAATATTTTTTTTTCTAGTTAAATCCTGAGAGGTTTGGACACCTAGTCCATAGTCCATTGCCAGGAATGCCAGTATGTGATCAAACAAAAGGTGGGTGTAGAGTCCACAAGCACTTTGGCCTTATTATACACTGTTTAACAGTCCTATGTTTGCACTTCCATGTGTAATTAAGCTTGAGGGAAAGTTGTAATTGGAAAAAGATAATCTAAGAATGGCTAGTGGGTTGGTGTCCCAAAAGTCTGACAAATCATGCAAGCAAATTCCAAGGCCGGTACTTCTCCCAAGCAGTCCATTGAGTGTGTATCTGTGAGCCACCTAAGGTACAGACCTCTCCCCAGCTCCTTCTTCCCTCCCATGCTCTTACAACCTTGCCAGGATGGCATGGAAGGTAGTTTTTTCAATGCGCTTTGTTCGATTATACCAGTGAGACCACGGCTTACTAATTTACCCATAGATGTAACTGTTATAGCATATCTCTTTTAATAAATAGTGCTGCATTATTTTTAATGGTAATTACTGAAGCTTCTAAAATGATGCTTCAATATAAAGTTTAAAAACTACATTTTAAAATATACTGGGTGTCATTTACGAAGCACTTAACCCTAGATGTAGCACAAATTATACTTAAAAAAAAAAAAAGTGTGTGTGTGTGTGTGTGTGTGTGTGTGTGTGTCAGTGAGAGGTACCTTTTAGAAAATAATTCGTAGAAGTTAAAACGTTGAAAAGCAGGAATATTGTGTTGTTAAACTTTAAATGCAATTGCATTAATACAATTCTACAAAGATGGCCTTTAAAATGACTGAATTAAGTTTTCAAAATCTATTGAAATTGTGGAACTTTATGGAATATAATGAAAACCATTTTGTTCCTTTAGCACCAGGCCTCAGGGACGATCAGTATCTGCAAGGTTCTTGCTGGGTGCTGTACCATAAACAGAAAAACACCAGTCAGACAGCCAAGACTTCACTGAAAGAGAGACCTGAGACTCTTGTCTTGACTAAGGGAAGCAGAGTGAAGGTGTGGGTTCAGCATTCGAGGCCCAAATCCAGAAGCAGCTAATCACTTGTTTGAACAGATGATCCAAGGGGAAATCACCAGTTTACAGCTCCATGATAAATGTGGATCCACCCCAGGTCTGGAAGATAGACTGAGCTCCCGGATACAGAGGTGCAATGGTTCCTTCAGCCAGGGGAGAGGTCAAAATCAGGGATTGCTTAATCATTAAATGACTTCAAACAAAAGAACAAAGCATCCCATGCAAGCCACATGCTAACAGCCCCTCCAACGGTAACCAGTATGAGGCCTCAGCACAACCAGAAGAGGACAGTCAGTTCTGAGCTGAGGAAAGAACAGCCCACAGGAAGAGGAATCTTGTCTCCAAGGGGTAAGGGGCCCTTGATGCCTCTCAAGGGAGGGAGTTGCCAGAAGAGTCAGTGCTGGGAAGAGATGGGGGTGGGGGCTGTTCATGGAACCTTCTGCTTGGTGAGTGATCCACTTCCCTGATCCATCCCTGCCTGTCCTCTCAAGGGGGGCAAGTGAGCCTGTTCATCAGCATGCTCTCCACATTCGTCAAGCCTGTTCCTAACCATGGCTTCTCTTTAAACAAAACTACAAAGAAGCTCTTTGTACGATCTACTTCCTTTGACTCTGACTGCGTTAGCAAACCAGCAAGAAATGTGGCTGGTGGGCACCGGTTCCTGCCTAACTAGCCTACTCCTTTCATGTCTCCATGAGTCCTTTCTGTTTATTGCTTGGTCACTTGAGAGGCAAGCCTTTGCAGCAGCTTCATACCCATAATCAGAAAGGGAAATCCATTTTTTTCCCCTCCAAACTCAGCACAGTCGACTCCCAATGCAGCCAAAGAAAGCTCATAAAGTACACATCGCGTCTTGTAAATAATCCCTTGAAAATGTCCCCAGCTTCCCATCACTCTTAGGAGAAAATGCAAACTTCAAATGTCCTCCAAAGTCCTAATTGGTCAGATCCAACCCAGCTCCCAGCCGGCCCTCCCTCCCCCACCTCTTCCCCCTTTTTTTCTTCTCTCTCTCTCTCAATCCAGGCAAAACCTCAAGAGCTCTGTTATCCAGGATACCTTACCATGAAAGATCTAGTCAGTCTATGTTGTCCAAAAATATTGAGCAGAGCTTTTAATCACTCTTTAGACAACACAATAAATGTATACATATAGCTATTTAAACAAGCCTAAATGAAGAGTCGCTCCTCCAGTCCTGGTTTGTGGTCATTCCATCATATATAGGATCATCTGTTATTACCCATGCACACACCTATCTTTCTTAACCCCTGATGACTACAGCAGGAGGGAATTGCCAGTGCCAAGACCTAGAAAGCAGACATAAACATCCCCACAAACACTGTGTGCACAAAACACCCCTCCCTGAGAAATAGGCCCCCACAGCAGAGCACTCGTGCACTGTTGAACCCTGCCCATCTTTCCTGTGTATGAAGGGTTCTGTAAGATGGTCTGTAAGATGGGTTTGCTTTGTTTTGAGTTGCAGCATTTACAGTCAGTGGTCAGTCTCAGCTGGGTGACTAAGCAAGCTTACTGCCCATCTTAGCAACTGCCACATCCTTATCCAAGACTTATAAGAGAGCCCTTTGCTGTTTCCGCATTCCAGGTAAGCATGTGGAAAACACGAGCTCCAGGGTTTCAGCCTTTCTCAGGGATCTCAGCAATGTATCATTGCACTGGAAATCCATGATTGTTAAAAGAAATAAAATCAACATGACAAAGACTAAGTCTGCACTCTTTCATATTTATTGCAGTACCATTTACAATATTATGTGGAACCTGACCAGATACCTACAAATGAAGAAAATTGATACATATGCACAAAGGAGTAGTATTCAGTCATAAAGAAGGAAATCATATCATTTGCTGCAATGTTGAGAGAGCTGGAAGATGCTGTGTTAACTGCAATAGTCAGACACAGAAAGACAATGACATTGGATGTCCTGTATATGTGAAGGCAAAAAGAAAAGATTATCTAGGCGCGCGTGCGTGCGTGCATGCGTGCGTGCGTGCGTGCGTGCGTGCGTGCGTGCGTGTGTGTGTGTGTGTGTGTGTGTGTGTGTGTGTGTTGAGTGTAATTGTAGACTGGAACCTAGTGATCTGGTCACTAGTACCTAGTCTTCTCCTGGCAGCATCAGCAAGCATCACCAGCTTTTTGGGATTTGCTGAGTACACACACATTGCTTGCCAGATAGCAAGAGTAGGGGAAGTAAAAGAGCAGGCTCTCCACAGTCCCCTAACAAACATGGCTTCTCTCTGGACTCAGAATGATGCTGTGGTCCTTTGAGGGATGGGCTCATTTCCCAGGACTCTTTTAAGTCTCCAGGTCATTTCTTCCAAAGCCTCTAGTATATAGAAGTGTGGTCACATGTTTCTTGGCCATGGGTATACATTCTGAGGAAGATGTTGTAGTAGTTAGCCAAATTTTGGCCATTGTGTAAATATCACAGAATGCACTCACAAGAATGTACATAGTACAGCCTAAGCACAGATCCTATAGGATCAGGGCTATGTATTATATATAATAACATATGTGACTTGTCTCTGACAGAAGCACTGGTACACTGTATTTAACTATATTGGTAAGATGGCAACTGTTTAATGCTGGACCCTTCATCTCTACCTCAAACTTGGTTCACCTACCACCCACTATGCAGCTAGCAGCCAACTAAAGAAAGCTGGGGCTCATCTACCACTAACACTAAAATCAGAAGACTTCAGGTTTCCCATACACAGTGCTCCACACCTGCATCTTTGACTCTTCAATGCCCTTTCCTGGTGGCCCCACCACCTCACCACTGAATAGAGTCTCCCTGCTGGTGGCCATGTCAAAGGAGCAGCAGCAGATGGTAATTGACTTCAGGGAATCCGCCCACCAGGAAACAAAACCCTGATGGGTGAATGAATCTCAGATAGGCAAGGCCCTGAGAGCCTGGGCCCCAGAATGTTTCTTGCTACTGCTATGTCTTTACTTGTTTGCGGCTGCCATTTTTCTCTGGTATCTGGCATGGTGTGAATGGGCATGGGGAGATCCCCACTACCCTTAATGCAGTGTGATCATCTCATGGAAATATCCCGTTCTACTGGGCATTTTTACCTGTGGATTATAATCAAGATGATTTCCTCCTAAGCTGTACTGTTTAACTGAAGCAATAACTTTATACAATAATAATGTTAGTCTAAATAAGACTTTAATGACTGGAGTTTTAAATAAATATAGTAAAGAATTATGATAGAGATTAGTTTAGTAGAAAAATTAACACAGGTAAAGTTAGGATAAAATGTTGCCCCTGCCTCTGAAAAGGCAGAGGCTGCAGAAGATAAAAAAGTATAACAAGAAAGTGTCACACAGCTACAACACATGAATTTCTACTCAGACATCATATAGACTTGTGGTTTAGGTTAATGATTAAGAAAAACAATTGAGTCTCAGTAGCCCAGCTAGCTTAAATTCTTTCAATTTTAATGTTGAGAGATGTGTTCAGAGTGCATCACATCTGAAACAAAGATTTGAAAATTAGACTAAGATGTTTTTGTCAAATAGGTTTGGGGGGGGGACTTCAAAACCCCAAGATAAAGGACACTTAGCTGAGTGATGGATTCATTAAGGTTAGGGATGAAAAGCAAAGCAGACCAATTATTGTTAGCTTACATACCTTTCTTGCTAGGATGGGTTGGTGACCAAATGCAATGATTAATTCCTTGTGCCTGTTTCTACCCTCAGCTTCCTGATATATATAAAACAAAACAAAACAAAAAAACAAAAACAAAAACAAAAAAACTGTTGATGAGTAGGTATGCATCCTAAAGATTTAAAGTAGAGCTGACTGATTGTTTTTTATATACAAAAGTTGAGGCTTGTGATTCTTTTAACATTTCTTATAAGATTATGTTTTGAGATATATAATAATATGATTGGTCCTTTCTTTGTAACCTCAAAATGCAGCCTGCCAGCAAAAGAACTGGTTGAGAAAATAGCTTGCTTGCTTACACTGTGTAATCTATAACAACAAGTTGCTTAGACATGAGTGTATGTGAATTCTTGGGACAACTTGTTTTTCACCTGTAACATGTAAGATATTTAGTCATGGAAGGTATATGGAAGACACGCTGTCTTTTTACTTGAAAAGTAGAATGTCACCACATTGTACTTTTTGTATTGCTTGAAAGAATTTGCTGGGATATATAAGAAAAAAAAATAAGGTTAGTTAGAAGGAAGACATCAAGAGTAAAAGAAGGAAAACACCAGGAAAGAAAATAATAAGAAGCATAAAAACAGAAGTCAGAAGGAAATCAAGAGTGTGTTTCTTTTCCTTACTCCCTTAGATAGAAAA
The DNA here is from genome assembly GCF_943737965.1 of Phodopus roborovskii. Lineage (NCBI taxonomy): Eukaryota > Metazoa > Chordata > Mammalia > Rodentia > Cricetidae > Phodopus > Phodopus roborovskii. Next base: position 23,326,818 of record NW_026126433.1, read on the forward strand.
GTCCTAGTTCTCCGTGGGATCCCCATCACGCCCTGAGCTGCGGAGGCTGGTCCTCATAGTGGCAGTATCTCCCTCTTATTACCATCATTACCTATGGTCTTTTTAGGATAGTTTGTGTCCACCATATAGTTCCTCCCTTTCTGATCTATTTGATCAACTTGTCGTAGCTCCTATTCCAGTTGTGGTCTCCAGCCACCTAAAAGAATTGTTCCTGAGAAGTTCAAACATTAGCACATCAATAAACGGTATAACTTGCCTATTCCATATGCCTCGAAAGTTAGTCTCTAGTCCCTCCTCTCTCTCTGTTTCCTTCCCCACATCTCTGTACCTGATATCAATATCTAAAGTCAATAAATTCTTTCTTTTCTCTGAAATCAGATTTCTCCTAGATCATTCCCCTCTCTGTTTTGGTACTATCTTTCTTCCAACTCCTCCACTCCCAGAATGTCAGCACACTGACTTTATTTTCTCCTATTTTTCAACTCCCAGACTTCACCCATGTTATTCCCAAGAAGCTGGCTTTCTCTAACACATCCTATAAATTCCACTTCTTACCATTAAAATCTAATCTAAATCTCTACTTGTATCATTATGTGGATGTCAGCAAACTTACAGCAGCTGATAGCCCTGAGAGCTTATTATGTGGCTGACCCAAGCTGAGGTGTGTCACAGGTGTTAAATCCATGCCAGATTATGAAGACAGTAATATAAAAAGAATGTCTTGATGATTGCAGTATTGTTGAGTAATATGTCATAGAGTATTTTTACTAAATTGTATTAAATGAAATTACTTTTTTGAGTTTTCTTTTTTATGGTTGTCACTAAATTTTTTTAAGCTACATTTAGGCTAATGTTTACTTTCTTCTTGATCAGTAGTGGTGGTGAGACAGTGTCTTGCTATGATTCTAGTCCACCTGCCTCTGTCTAGGATCACAGGGAAGTTCCACCCTATTTGGCCTCACATCTTATTTCTGCTGGATGACATTGCTGTAGACTTTAAACTCAATGGGGTCAAAGTCATTTTGCTCATGACTAAATTCCCAGTGACATTAGCACTGCACCTGAGACACAGTGACTAGATTAGTGGATATATTTTGAAAGAATATATTTTTTTTCTGGATAATTGGATTTAAATCCAACTTCTTCTTTTTGGAAAAGGAGATAGCAAAAATTGAACAACTGAAGCTAGGGGATTAGAAAGCTGCCTCTCAGTATGTGTATTCTCTGTTTGCCCTGGATATCAGAGCCTTTAGTTTTATAGACTTACAGATTTACTCATGATTAAGGGTCTGAACTGTCAGGCTCACCCAGGTTGCTACTGGCTTTAAAAGGCAGCATACCCACCTGAGACTGCTCAACAACTAGATTCATCTTCCAAATTACAGACAGGCTACCAAAAGAGAAAATAATAGAGAAGAGATGTCACATAGTAAGAAAGGACCCAAGGGACATTCCTTTGATGTCAGTCACTTTCACACACACACACACACACACACACACACACACACACACACACACGATCTCATAGGTAATTTCTCAGTTACTTATCTCAGTCCTTATTAGCAGAAAATCTTCTTCATGACTTAACCTGAATTCACCATCTAGAAAATGACCTAACACAAATGCAGAGAAGGACAGAGTATTTAAAAATCTACTGCTGTTCTTAAAGACTATTTTCCTTTTACATTTGTTGGCCAGCCTGCTCACTCACACCCCCAAACACCAAGTTCCCAGTGGTGGACAATAATAGCACATTGCTTGGGGAGAGAAGAGGCCAAGCTGCCCTGTGATCCCTGAAGGCTAATGCAGCAAGAGGAAAAGTCTCTGTCAAGAGCTCAGGATTACAGGCTATGCAGCCAGGTCGATCAAGTGACACCTGGAAGAGAGCTTCTGGGAGCCAAGATACCAAAAGATGACCCAATGGCAGAACTCCTTACACAGCCACCTATTTAAACCATTATGACACACTAAGTGCCCATTACTTGACAATAGTTCAGCCTTCTCCAGTGAGAATGGGGATGAAAAAGATCACTTTAATAAAGTGCTCACAGTCAAGATTCTGCAGTTCTTTCTTTCCTAGTGTTTTAAGAGCCACAAGGCTGAGAGCCAAGCAGATGGCATATCCTGACAAGTGTTATAGTCAGCCATAAGCTTTCTTAAGAGCATAGAAACAGCACTGGACTGGAAATGAGAAGCTGAGGTTGCTATCTCTTTCACTGGATATTAATTTCAGAACCATTAAAATGACATGTGTTAGACCTGCTGTTGTCCAAAGGGTTGTCATGGCACCCTGCTCACAGAAAATGACTTAAACAGCATCAACCCTGGGACTCAAGGTCCTCCACATTCCCAAGGCAAAGCTCCCCACATTCAAGTGAATCAAGACACAACAAAGGGATACTGTAGTCCTGGTGAGACATTAACAAACCATCTATATATCTCCACCAGGCTACCTAACATAATAAAGACAGATGATGAAAAACAAAGAATTCAGCTAGTTTTTTTTTTTTTTTTTTTTTTTTTTTTTTTACAAAGCAAATATAGGGTAAGAGAGATGGTTCAGCAATTATGAGCATGTGTTCTTCTTGAAGACGACCCAGGTTCAGTTGGAAGTTCAAGCCAGGCAGCTCTTAACTGCCTGTAACTCCAGTACCACAGCCTCTTTTGTTCTTAAAGGCCACTCACACACATGTGCACATACACACAAATAAGAATAATGAACAAGTAAATAGGAAAAATGAGGCACGTAGAAAATGTATATAAGCCAATAGTCCTGAGCTGGACCACTTTGAGTAACAAAACAGATAAAGCTGCAGGAGTCTATAACCATAATGTAAAATAGACATCTATGAATTTGCACTAACATTAATTAGCTGCTTTATTAAGCAACTAATTAACTAAGGAGAAGAGCCAACATTTTCTTGTGAAGAATCTTGATTAATGACAGTAAGGAAAAAAAAAACAGATAAACAGCAAAACACCACTGGAACATAACAACAATAATTATATTAAGCAATATCCATATGTGTATGCCAAATTAATGGTGAAAGTTGGAGGAAACAATGGGATATTTACAAGGTCTCAAAACATATCCTGAGCTGGGCAGTGGTAGCCCACACCTTTAATCCCAGCCCTTGGAGGTAGAGGCAGGTGAATCTCTGTGAGTTTGAGACCAGCCTGATCTACAAGAGCTAGTTCCAGGACAGCCTCCAAAGCCACAGGAAAACCCTGTCTCGAAAAACCAAATATATATGTATATATGTATGTATTCTCTAAGAATTTACAAATGGCAAGGAAAATAGTATCTTTGCAGTATAGAAATCCAGCACATACTGTTAGCCAAGATATCACAATCAATATGACCAGTAATTAATAAAAATATGTGTATATCATGGGTTCTATATCATCTACTGGGAAAGACACTGGTACAGCTTCCAATGTATTTCATTCATTCTTGCTTGACTGGTTTCTTTTTATTTTGTGTTTCAAGCTTTTATCAGGCAAGGCAGTCTAGCCTGGAACTCACTATGTAAACCAGACTGACCTTGAGCTCCGAGTTCTGGGATTAAAGGTGAGTACTACTACCAAGCATCTTTCTGAGGTATTCTCACCAAAGCTACATAACCTCACCTTACTCGTTAAAAAATTAACTGGTGGACAACCCAAGTTGAGGGACATTCTATAGTAAAAAGTATGTTTTTCCAAAGCACCAATGTCATGAGTCCCCTGTGATCTGTCACAGAACACAAGGGATTAAGGAGATGCTGCAACTAAAGAATGAATCATGGAGCAGACGCTGAACAGTTGTGGAAAACAATGGATTTCTAATAATGCCAATGGTTTGGTTAGTAATAATACACCAGTGTTAATTTTTTTAAGTGTTGCTAATTATATCATAGGAAATAGCATGTGAGCAGTCAGAGAAATAAGGTAAAACACATGTAGGAATTCTGTATTATTACAACTCTTATGGAAACAAAACTTCACTGCAAATTTAAAAGTTCAAACAATGGAAAGTATAAGTCTAACTTCTCAGATACACCCAACCTCTACCCTGCAGGAACTGTACAAGGCCAAGGATCATCATAAATGTGATCCAAGAAAACACTGTAAGATTATCCAAAGAAATAGATAAGTAGATGGATGGATAGATAGATAGATGATAGAGAGACAGACATACAGACAGATAGATGATTGATAAATAGATAGATAGATAGATAGATAGATAGATAGATAGATAGATTTCTCTGTGTCCTGGCTGTCCTAGAACTAGCTCTTGTAGACCAAGCTGTCCTCAAACTCACAGAGATCTGTTTGCCTCTTCCTCCCAAGTGCTAGGATTAAGGGTGTGTGTACCACCGCCACCCTGCTGTGAGGGTTTTTTTTTTTTTAAATGAATGTTTTTTTTTCTCCCCCCTTTGGAACACAATTGTGTATCTCTTTGAGCATGAGCTTTATAGATGAATGCCATACTGCAAGGTCAAAAGGTTGGGTGTGCTCAGAAAGAAGGCCAAATTCTAAACCCAAATATAACAGATGACACAAAAATGTAAGGGACTAAGGTGTTCAACCAAATGAAATTTCAAAACTCAAGTATGTATCTTAAAGAAGAGAAAAATTATAAAATATAAGACAAAAAATATGTGTAGCAAAAACATACTGTTTAATATCTTTATAGAGAGGAAGGCATTTATATAAATTACTGCAGGTTGCTAACATGTTTTAGAATTATTAAATGAAAGGAAAATTAAAGCTGATCCTCTACAACACATGCACACATGAGCATACACACACACACACACACACACACACACACACACACACACACAATCTAAACTACGGAGCAACCAGTCAATTATAAGCAGCTAGAATGTTAAGGTGGTATCATTTTCACCTCATGGTTTTTAAATTGCAGTAATAATAATAATACCATGTAATGATGGGCATCCAGGGAAAAGGCATTCATGAGTGTGAGCATATGAAAGATTGACTGTTAGATTGAGCTTTTTTGGTTTGTATAGGCACCAACCTGCAAGGAAAGTGGAGCAGAGTTCGTTGCAGGTGTCACTTCTCCACAGAGAACATGTATACAGAATCTCAGGCGAAGTAGATGTGTGTCCATTAATGTCACTGATGTAGACCATTATGAGGCCATTGATTTATTGAGATAGGTAGAGGAAAAAAAGGCCCAAAATAATAACGAAATTCCTTCATTTTAACAACAGGGCGTAACCATTTGGAGCCTGATCCATCATGACCTACTCAGACATGTAGAATGCTAATGACCCATGACATCTTACACTAATGATAAATCCCAAGCAAAACAAATTACTACACAATGATAATGTGATATCACCCGTCTGCCCATACACATACGCCCTCCAAATGGCCATAAGACAAGACCAAATAACATCCCTTTCAACTGCTACAAATGCACTTTCAGTGTCTCCAAGCAGCACACTGGGAACTTGTCGACTGCATTCCTAAAGTGTATTTCAATAGAGTCTCTCTTTGTCTGTTCATGTTTTGGTAAATTCTTTCACCACCCACATCACCACTCTTCACTATGCCATTTGGTGCCATTTTGAATAGGGATGGGGAGATCACTGGAAAGTTTTGAGTCAGACAGATTTGAGCTGATTTGCATTTAACAAAATCACCCTGATTTCTGCATTTGAAAGGATACAAATGACAGGCATCCGTTAGATACAGTGGCGGTGTCCTTATATTCTAGCCATATTCTGAAGCTAGAGTCAAAAGGAATTTCCAGACGGGATGAAGAACAAGGCCAGAAAGCGATGAAGATGAATGGTGTCAGAGAATGTCAGCAGTCAAGAATAAGTTTTTGGCCATCACAACTGGAAGGATGGATACGAAAAAGAAATGAAATGAGGACATAGCTGTTCCTGAAAGATTGAGGGTTACAGTTATCAGGGAGAGCACAGAAGGAGGCAGAGACATCTGGAAGAATCCAGTGTGTTCCAAGCCATGAGATTGGGGGAGGGCATGAGAAAGGAAGAGAAGAGAGGAGAGGAGATGGGGGCCTAACAGGCCACAAAGCCAAGAGTACCAAAAGGTAAAAAGGACAGCATAGCCAAAATGGCTGTGTTATATAAGGAAGAAAAGCTGGAGGAGCGAGGCTCAGGGGCTGGAGAGGTTGAGAGTAGAGGGCCCAGTGAGAAGTTCTGAGGGCCCTGGACTCTAACAAGTAGAGCCTGGGAGAGAGGCCAGAGTCTGTTTTGATATGTTAATGGACACCTCAGCCCTTTGTCCCTGGTTCAAGACCTAACAGGACAGAGTTGCCATTTATTTGAAATTGAAAGTCTTGGAGGAGGTTTGGTGGACAGGTGAGAGGTGGTTGGGCATGAGGGCTGGAGTTAAGCAATCCCACCAACCCTCCAACCTGCAGGCTAACGAGGACCTGCCCACATTGTTTATTGTAGTGACTGATAGCACAGAAGAAGTTGAAGCATCACTTTACACTGGTTATTCCTTTTGACCCTCCCAGCTATGGCAAAGATTACCTTTTCCTCATTATTAGATGTGGAACTCCGGGCTTAGGAGGCCACACATTTTGCTTAAGGTCCCATTGCCAGGAAGTGGCTTCAAGGCCGCTCTCTCCGTCCTGATGCTGCTTCGGAGAAGGTCTGACAGCTCGAGTGTTGATCTTCCACGATGGAGTCATGGTGTACCCTGCCTACCTGGGTGGTTTTGTTGGCATAGGCCTCGTGATTTTGAGATCCTTACCAGCTTCACATCTAGGACTTTCATCAGACTGACCTGGAAACTGTAATGGCTTTTAGAATTGCTATCTCTTTCCACTGGAAAGAAATCTGTTCTCAACTCAAGAAAGGAACTTACTACTTCAGAATGTCTTTGGGCAATGAATAGCTTCTACTATCCACCCAGACCCAATTTAAGATTCTTTAAAATAAATGTTAAATTAAAACCCAACAATATTGTCACAACTACCTCAATTAAATACACAGACATCTGCTAATCTTATCATAAAGCAGAGATAAAAAAAAAATGAAGTTGGTGCACATTTGAAGAAAAGTCACCAAATTGCAGCCATAACTCTTCCCAGGCTCTCCTTTGTGGTCTTCCTTAATGACAGTGTCGCTGTCCTTCACACCAAAAACTGGCTTTCAAGTCTAGGACAGCATCAGAAAGTCCCTGCTGAGCTGCCAGCTGGAGAAGTGTCACAGGCCACTGAACTCTCAAATGAGCTGTCTCTGTAACAAAAGGACCCTTTCCCTTGGAATAACTTCAAGGGATCTCACACTGAGACCTAGTTGCTCCTTTTGTATTCCAGTTTGATTAATCTGGGAATTGTTCTATGCTCAGGGCTGTTGAGAACACCAGGTGGTAGATCCTAGAGATAACGGGTTATATAGGTCCTTTGTTAGAAACAGACTCCCCCATTATATAACTTACAACCTCAATGAACACATTGAGCCAGGAGCATCACAGACAGCCTAATGGTTATACACAGGGGGAGGGGGGGGGAAGGTGGGGAGGATCAATACATCCAATTTCCAATTCTCTCCTGGCTAAAGATTACTGTTGGCTAAAGATAGCCTACCCACTGGCTAAAAGTAAAAGAATTTTTTTGGATTTTCTTGTTTTTTTTTTTTTTTTTTTTTTTTTTTCCAAGACAGAGTTTCTTTGCATTGCTTTGAAGCCTGTCCAAGAACTAGCTCAGTAGACCAGGCTGGCCTAGAACTCATAGAGATCTGCCTGCCTCTGCCTCTGGGTGCTGGGATTAAAGGTGTGCCCCACCAACACCGGGTATGAAATACTCTTTTAAAGCTTTAAAAAAAAAAAAAAAACTTCTACTTTTGTCTACATGTTTGAAATTGTCAAAGAATAAGGAAAAGTTATCCTATAAACAAGCATTTCTAATAAAAGAAATAAATGAAAGTACAGAAGGAATGAGTGTGTATAAGATCTAACAGCAGTTCTTCATAGATTCTGAAGTCCACAAAAAAGCTAATGACTAATCCTCCTGGCTGTAAACTAACCATGGCCTGGCTCTCTCATGACTGTCCAACTTTGTGTTCCCAGTCACTAATGCACTCTGTCATTTGTTTAAGGTGTTTAATAATAAATGTAATAATGATAGCAATTATTTATTAAGAACTTCTTTGTAATTATGTCGGTCTTTGATTACTGCATAATAGCTTACCATAAGCCTGGTGGCTTAGGTCAACACCCATTCTTAGTTCTATAGTTCAGCAGTCTAGGCTTCTCGGCTCATAGTACCACAACACTGAAGTTGAGACCTCAGCCAGCCAGGCACTTACTGTTCTGGATCTAGGAAGAACTGTCTTCGAAAATAATCCATGATGCTGGCCCAACTTAATTCCTTGCTGTTGTAGGGTTGAGATTTCTATTCCTTTGCTACCAGTTCAGCCTAGGTCACTATTAGCCTCCTCTTTGGCCAGCAGCAGCAGAACAGGCTTGTTGTTTAAAGTTGTTTCTGTGACCAGACTGACTACTCCCAGAAAATCTCCCTACCTTAAAGTCAACTGGGCATGAACACAGGAAGACTATCTCCCATAGTTCCAGATTCTGCAGGGCAGAATACCATAGCAGGCACACTTAAGAAATCCTGCTTAGCCCAGGGGCAGATGTTGTTCAAGGATTTTACACTCAATAATTTATCAGCACTTACAGCAACCCCATGCTCCCACTTTTAAGATGGAGCCTGCTGCTGTCTCCACCTTTTAGCTAAAGCAGAGACAGTAAATCACTTGTCAAGATCTCCCAGATGCTAATTGCAGAGCCTAGATCTCCATTTGGTAGGCTGGTCTTACAGCCACACCTAATTTCCAGAACTAATGGGTGAATAATTGATTTGGTGTGGGAAAAGAGACAACCCTGAGGATGAACTAATTCCTTGATGTATATGGAAACTTTGGGTGTGTAAGTTCTTCGATGGATTATTCTGGAAAGCATATCCACCAAGTCTCAAAGACAGTCTTACAGAACTGCAAAAAGAACCCCACAACACAAGTCCCTGCCCCCTTTCAAACTTCTGTTGCTAGTGATGAACAACACTAGCAAAAGGAACTGGAAACATTTGAGGCCAGTGAGGGAATAGTGCAAGCCCTTTAACTGTAAGAGAGCACTATAGATGGTCTCTGCTGTAAATAACTTCCTTAGGTAAGCTGTCTACTCTCCAGGGCAAATGCTGACAGATGAGCAGGACAGCATCAATATGCTAACAATGTGCTAATTTGAATTCTAGGGTCAAAATTTACAGTCAGAACATTGCAAGAAAGGAGAGCATCTAAAACTCAAGTCTCTCCTCCCATCTGAAGTGAACCTGCTGCTCACTCTTTGGAGCTTCTTATCCTTTCATTGTTCAGCAGCAGTGTTGTAAAATAGCAATGAACTTAGTAAAGAAGAGTTGAGTTCCAGTGCTGACAGATTCCCATGGGAATTTGAACAAGTCAATTTACTTCCTGAATTTTATATAGCCAACTTGTAAAATAGGAAGGTCAATATCTACCTCACAAAGTTCGAATTAAAAAAATGAATCTTACTGGCAATAAGACACGGAATGGTTCATGTTCCAGTTTACAGATTATAGCTATTATAAAAATTCCCATACTATTATTGTACCAGGTGCTCGGTGAACTGATGAGAAGAAAGAACATGGGTCCCACAGACACCTTACAATGAGTTTACATCCCCTGAGTGAATGTCCAAGATGAACAGTGGTTTAGGTAAGACATCAAGAAGCCAGGTAGAGCTTGAGTGGTAAAAGCACTTACTGAACAAGTTTGATGAACTAAATTCAATTCTCAGAATCCATGTAAAAAAGCCAGGTACAGTGATGTTCACTGGTAATCCCAGCACTCCTATGGTGAGATGTGTGGTAGAAAAAGAATTAGCTTGGGAGCCAGCTAACCTGAAGCAGAAACAAGAGGGACTTTGCCTCAACACTGTCTAAAGTAAGATTCGACTCTCCAAAGTTGATCCTTGACCCCCACACGCACACTATACCACATGTGCACCTGCACACACACACATACACACAATAATAATAATAATAATAATAATAATAATAATAATAATAAAGCTATGTGCTCCCTTCTAGTTGCAATGGAATGGGAGAGGGCAATGGGGAGTGCATATGAGCAACATATATCATATACAGGTGTAAAAAAATGTCATAAAGAAATCCATCATATATAATTAGTCTATGCTAATAAAAACATTTTAAAACTTTAAAGAAGCTATGCATCATTTACTAGGCTTCTGCTGAACAAGCATTTTGCTAAAGAATATACAGTTAAAGGGTAAAACATAGTACTAAGATCGTATTTTGAGAAAGAAATGGAGGCAAAGAAAAATCAGGGGAAGAGCTAAACACTCAATTTATGTATTCCTACTTTCAGCACCATGGTTTAAGCCAAACTAAATATGTTCAAGCACAGCGTGTATAAATGCCAGAGTCAAGATGGTCAGATGAGAAGAGAGAAGAAATAATTGCTCTTGGAAAAACACTGAGACTTAGTTGCATCAGACAAGTACAATAGCAAAATCTTCTCAAATTACCATAGCTAAAGAGATGTCAGCATCAAGACAAGAGTTACAGATTATTCTTAAAACATGCATGTCCTGTATATAATCTACAGCTAAAAGGAGCAAATGTTTGTTATGAGCTGTCTATCTCACTTTGGCTTCCAGAGACCCTGAACAGAGAATTCAGCCAAGCCAGTTCAGACTCCTGAACACCGCAAATGGGAGGAAAGGGATGGGTGTTGCTCCAAGGCAAGAGGTTTGTGGTAACTTCTTACACAGCAGTTTGTCTCAATACCCTTTCAAAGCTGATAGGAAGCAACCTGCAGAGGTTACACCTCAACATAAAAGTGGTACCTAGAATCCATCATCTCCTGGAAGGCGGAACAAACAGCAAGGGCTGGAAACCTAGCAGAAGGGAATCCACCGTTCTCTCTCAGTCATCCCCACCATGAACAGGAACTGCCTTTGAGTTAAGCTGATGATACATGCAAAGCATTTCCTGAGAGTGTGTGTGGAAGGCTGGCTGGTACTAAGTGAAGCACAGGTGATACTCGGCATAGTTAAACAAATTTTTTAGATCTTCATTACCCACACAGTGTCTACCTCTCTCTTTCTGTACCCTACTGCCTTGAATACCAGTGGGGAAATGACTGCCCAAACACTATTCACTGGAGAAGTGGGAAAGGAGGGGGGAGTGACACAAACTTATCTGTGCATTTAAGTGCTAAGAGAATGGCAGTAAAAGATGATTGAGAGCTCAACTTGATGGTTTGGTAGCCTGGTAATCTTGGACAAGTCAAGTAAATTCTTTTTGCCTGTTGCAACATTTCTGTGCTCCCAGCCCTGTGTGAAAAACGGACTGGACACATACTTACACAGAGAGCATTCATGGAAAGCAGGGATGGAGTCAGAAACAACTGTGCCCTCCAGTAGTTTCCCAGCTGAGCTCCCACTCAGAAACAAAACCCATCCCTAACAGCCCTCCCACCACCAACACTTATGCATTTAAAGCCCATATCTGCTTTCCTTTTCTCTTGCCCAAATCCTCCAGTTCTTTGGCTTCTCCCACAGAAATGTATCAAAAATTTTAGCATGGATTCCAGTGTCCTGTGCACAACCCACATCGAATGCTCATACTTCTGGTCCTGGGAACCAGGTGAAGACAAGTAGAGCTTGCTAAGAAATGCAGCTCTTGCTTGCTGAGGCAAAAGATGACTTGCCTGCTTGCTACTAAGGCCCCCTTTAGCAGCAATGAGAACTTGGTGTGGTGGGGACCATTACTTAGCATCATGTCAAGTAGAACTTATCATGGAACCTAGAAGACCCATTCTGGGAATTAACAGTAATATTTAATGAAAAAAAAAAAAACAGAAAAAAAAAAAACTTTTCATCGGAAACAATTTTGTAGCATTTAGGAGAAACAACACTGGGCAAAAAGACTCACAGTGGGTAGTTCTCAGTTATGAATCCTGGAGAACTCAGAGAACGGTGACTGCATCTGCTGAATGCTGACCCAAAATGTGCAGAAACTATTTAGTAGAGTGTCAAAGCCTTTGGCACCCCTCCTAGCGCACATCAACTTCCTTGCCCTTTAACTAGCTTTGTAGCCTTGGCAACATGGAGCGCTGCAGCATTGAGAAGAGCCTTTTGATCTCCCTGAAGAATCTATCAAGAAATTATAACACAGACCTCAGAGATGACATTTTGCTCCTCCATGTGCATGGAATCATTTCACACCTGCTGGAGAAAACAGTGAGCAAGCCTGTAAAAAGAAAAACAAAACAAAACATTTTTCCAGAGAAAATTGGAAATTGACTCCAAAGCAACTCTATATAGCACCTATCTACCACAATTTTCTCAAGGCTATCACACACATTAAAAAAAAATACAGTTTAAAGGAGACAGGAGCAAAAAGTATTAGCATACAGAGCAACCCATATTTGACTCCTCCAGATGCTTTGTTTGTAGTCTTGCTAGAGAATTCCATTATAATGTTCAGTTGGATATATACATTTTAACCATCCATTCGAAGGTCCATGAAAGTGAAGATCTTAGCCATATCACTCACTGCTATATCTCAGGACCCTCATTAAGCATGTGCTAACTAATTCACTCATCAAATATGTATCTATTGTGCATCAAGCGAAGTGATGGGGCTCAGGAATGTAAAGGGAGACTCACTGTCTCTTTCAGGATACTTCTCCCAGCTCCAAATTCATTCTGAATGCTTCCATGGAATATCTAAATAGTCTTCTCAAACTTCATGGGTTTTCATACCCAAAACAGATCCCTGCCCCCCCACCCTGATAGTTGCCTAACTCTCTCTTAGGCCAAATGACCCCTATCTTTGCTAGAAAGAAGAGAACAACCCCAGGACTTCTGGTCCCTCATTCCAAATACATTCCAATCTCTTTAAGAACAAATGCAAGATTTTCTATTATATATATTCAAACATAGTCCCAACTTGTATATCATTCAGATAAAAGAGAGAGAAATGAAGGAAATAAATAACAAAATAGAGTTGCTGAAGGTATGAGAAGAGCCAGAGAAGTGGATTAGAAAGGAAGAAAGGAAGGCCAATACGAGGCCAGAAGACTACCAATAGATGACCAGACCAGATGAGAAATAAAGATGAAGAAAACCATAAAACATGCATTTGCTATTATATTTAAGACATACTATGTTTTTGGACTATGAAATCAAAACATCCTCATAAAAACATTTTTAGCTTTATTTAAATGGCTAGGAAATCATATGTGAGCTGGGAAAGAAGGCCAGAGGAACCTGAACTAACTCATAGCCATCAAAGTTACTTGCCGTGCATGCTCCTCTCAACCAGAGGCATTAGATGCTCTCAACCATGATGAAAGTATTCCATAATGAGGAAGACAGGAGGGGAAGGGGTGTCAGCAAGAGAGATTAGAGAGAGCAACACAATGCCATTCATTTTCCAATACTGTTCCTCAAGCACGAGGGACAGTAGAGACTTGGGGAAGAGAGTGGGAGAAATCACTTCCCAGCCTTTTGGCTGAGACCCAGTATAGAAGACTCTGGGGAGCTCTTCTTCGAAAGAGTCACAGAACTGAGATTACAGGGCAGCAGAGCCAGAAGCCAATGAGAGGGAGTGCTCCCAGCTGCATCAGAAGGACCATGGGGCCAGGCTGTGGTGGTGCACACCTTTAGTCCCAGTACTTGCAAGGCAAACACAGATGATCTCTGTGAGTTCAAGGCTAGCCTGGTCTATGGAATGAGCTCCAGGACAATCAGGATTACACAGAGAGACCCTGTCTCAGAAAATAAATAAAAGAACCATAGGAAATAGGTGCTCCTTGCTAAGAACCAACCTGCTGTTTTGAATTGTGTCATTTCCATTTGACTGCTAATTTGAAGCACTGGCCAGCATCCAACTGTGATGAACTAGATTTTGTCAGTCCCAGTCTAAGCCTAGATGATACTCATGCTCCCAGAGCAAGGTCCATTACTTTTATAACAGTTGGTATTGCTTACTAAGGCCTCCTAGTGACCAAGAAAAAGATAAAATAATTAAAAATTGAAACATTGAAGTAATGTCCTTTGGGTGTGATATTCAGCTCTGTATACATGACCAGTGGGGCCTGAGGCAGCCTCCTTGTATCCACTGTATATATTATGCCTGGAGAACTCCTCTGAAATAGTTCAGGATTGAGGAGTCTTTGCTCATGTCTGCCTACGATGCTGGAAAAGGTCATTTTCTGCTTTGCCCTTAACCATCTTGCTCAAAATTTGTTAAAGATTAGTTCAACATGAAAGCAATCTCTTGTACCTTGTGTTCCCAGCCAGTTACTCCCTGTAACAGCTCTGTGAGGTGGAGGTGGCAGAGGGAAAGAATTTGATCAAGATAGGGAAAAATTAAGTCCTCCCTGTAACTTAATATAGTAAATCTGAAAGGGCTTTGTTGAAATTCTCACCACTAAGGTGTGCTCAGTTGCCAATGCCATCTAAATCCTTGTGCCTGCTAAATCAACCAATGACTGAACTCAAATGCCTGGGCTTACATAGTAGAGAAGAAAATGTAAGCATTTAAATTTGGGTTACTGTGTTTAACAAGATATATCCGGGTACTAAGTCTTTATGAACTCTAAGTAGTTTGTTGTGACTATCTACTTAATGAGTCAAACAGTGAGTGAGGGAAGGGAATTCAACCACAAGAAAAGCAATAAACAAATATTCTCTGGGCATGAGGCATGAGATGATGTAAATCAAATTTCTCATCCAAAAAGTTGACAGGAGATGCCTGGTATAAAATGAACTATTCTTTCAATGAAACTCTCAAAAGAGCAATGGCTAGAACCCCATACCATTGTTTTCTTCCTTCTTCCTTATCTTCATGTTCTTAACCATGTCTCCTCAATGTTCAAACTCCAGATTTCCCTGATCTCTAGGCCCAGTATTTTCAAAGTTCCTCAAGAGCTTTAAGTTCTTCATTCCTTTTGTGCAAGCAATACTCACACCACAAGCCAGCCATGTTTCCCTGGCCCTGGACTGCTTAGTTTACACAAGTTACTAAGCCTGTTCTGGGTCTGAGCACTGTGCCTAGGAGAGAGCCAGAATCAATCAGAAAGGTAGGCTCAATCCCTGACCTGGATTGTTGGGTCTTTGTGCAGTATGGACAGCAGATATCATTATGGGCCCATTTTGGGGCTCCAGGACACACAGCTTTAGAACTTAATCTGGTTGAGGAGACAGGACATTTGTCATTTAAAGACAGGATCATTGAAAAGTTTAACAGTTCAAGAAATCACTTGCTGGAGGTGCATCTGCGAATGCAGTTAAAGAATGAACAGTCTGGGACAGAACACATACCTGACTCCCCTAGCTAACATTAAAAGAAAAAAAAAAAGAATGAAGTTGAATTTATAGAGAGCTTTCTCTGGAGGCAAAAACCACAGGACTTTGTGGGGATTATTCAGTTCACTGGTTTAGGTTTACAGAGTTATGAATGCATATAATTTAAAGCAAGTCCCAGTTTTCTTTGTGAGATGCCCAGTGGCAAAAAAAAAAAAAAAGTCCATTCCACAGCTCAGTTCATAGACACTTTTTAATCAAGTGGAAAGTTCCACTCAAGTCAAAGAGGCTCTAACTGACCAGTATGCAAGTGCTCTTAAAGGACAGGACCCAAATGCAACTCATCTTCCTGAGGGTCAGTTTGCTTCAAGTGATAATTAGTGTAGGCCTGATATATCTGCATATATTGTCACACATGGCTTAGCAGTATTACTTACAAGTAAACTTTGACTCTGTTCCACTTTTTAAGCTTTTTTTAAAAAAAAAAAAAAAAGATTTCATTCATGTATATGGGGGTTGCAAATGAGTGCAGGTACCTGAGGAGGCCAGAGGACATTGGACCCCCTGAAGATGAAGTTGTGGTCCACCAATGTGGATGCTGAGAAGCAAATGCAGGCCCTCTATGAGAAGCATGCCTCCTTAACCACCGAGCATCTCTTCAGCCCTATTCACCATTCTTTTTTTTTTTTTCCAAATACTAAGTACATCTACTTACTTAATTTGATGAATATATGTCTGTGTACCACATGTGTTTCTGGTACCTGTGGGGGGTCAGAAAAAGAGTCCCCTTGGAACTGGAGTTACAGTTATGAGCCACCAGATGGGTGCCAGACATTGAACCCAAGGTTTCTGAAAGAGCAGCCAGTTGCTTAAAAAGCTGAGACATCTCTCTGATGGGAGATGTCATTCTGTACATATGTTTCTCATACTGGTTAATGAATAAAGCACTGTTGGCCAATAGGAAAGGAAGATAAGAGGGACTAGGAGACAAGGAGGAAAGAGGAAGTAGTAAGGAGGAGTCAAGATGGAGAGACTGGGGAGAGGAGACACCTTCTGTATTCCCCGGTAAGATGAGACCACGTGGAAATACATAGGTCAACAGAAATGGGTTAATACTTAAGACAGAGCTAGCTAATAAGAAACTAGTACCTGGCCAACAGCATTATATCAAATACAGAGTCTCGGTGTGTTATTTGGGGCTGGCGTGGAGGTGGGACAAGACTGGCAGTGGGCGGAAAAACCTTACTCTCCAGCTCCACATTCACTAAAAGCTTATATTTTCTGTGTAAAAAGTGTTCTGCACACAGAGAAACCCTGTCTTGAAAGGCAAAAAAAAAGTTTTGCAAATATGTGTTCCACATACATGCAGAGGCCAGAAGGTGTGGAGAGTCCCCTGGAACTGGAGTTAAAGCCCTTGTGAGCCAGCCAGTAGGTGTTGGAACTAAACCAAGGTCCTCTATAAAGGAGCAAGCTCTCTTAGCTGCTGAGTCATCTCTGCAACCCTAATATACACTTTTTTTTTTTTTTTTTTTTTTTTTTTGGTCACTATGGTTTCTAGAACTTTTACAAATCTTTATAAACAGAAACTGTACCTATTACATATAACTCCTGACTGGTTCCTCTCCTAGACTGGCAACCAATATTACTGCTCCTATTCCATTTTTCGATCAATTTTTTTAATAAAAGGGTTCATTGTGGACTGAGATAGCTTCTGCATGTTCAAGTCTTCTTGTTCATGTGTGTCTGAGTTTACTGAAGAGAAAGGTAACAGAAAATGGGGTTACATAAAGAAGAGTCAGACATAAAATTATTGTGGGCCTTCTATCCACAGGCCTTAGCAGCCTTGCCATGGATCTGCCCGGTTCTTTCACACCAAGAAGTAAATCTTTGGAGCCATTTCCATGTTGTAGATTCTTTGGCATATCTCATAGCTCTCCCGCTGGCAGGTCAGGGCTTTTCGTAGTAGCGCCTTCGCTTTGTGACTTCAGTAAGCCTATCAGTAGTGAGGATTCTGGTCAGAGTCCTGTATGCACCTTCCATGGTCCACTCCTGAACCATCACAGTCCTGGCAATGAACTTCAGGTGTTTAGCCATGGCCTTGCTTTCAGATCTTCATTCTTCAGGACCTACAGACCACGGTCTCCACTCTCAGGACTCCCCCTATTCACTATTCTTATGGCAGGTTTGTAAATTTTTTTTTAATTGACTTGCCAGAGTTCTGGTAGTGGAGACAAGCATGTAGAACCAGTAAGCCTGCCAAGTCCTGCTAGAAGCTGAGAAACCTTTGGAATAAGGAAAAACTCACATTAGGAAACCAAGAGCATTACAATCCCTGAATTGTGTTAAATTCAGTAAAAATTCATAACCCAACTCGCCAAATAGAAACAACAGTGATGTCATGTGGGGGCTTCTTAAAGGAGCAATTATGCCTACTGTATTATGACTGTCCAGTTGCCACTCCCCGCTCATTAGAACACTTCTAAAGCATTCTGGAGCCTGTGATTTATAAAGCTGCTTATAATCTCATTTGGCTGAGGGCAAATAAACTTCACACTGCCAGAAGGTGTGTTTTATCTAAGTCCAAGTTTTATGCCTCTCTTTGACACCACATCTCAAGTTCCAACTTGATCTCTGAAACAAGGAAGCAGGAAGGAGACAGAGGAAAGCATAGTTAAAGGGACTTTAATAAACCCTCATGGGGTGCTAATGAGGCATCTTTCAACCCCATCTGGCAGCACTCTGAGTGATGTGGGTTTCTCCGGTTCATGACAAATTCAAGTCCAAGGGCTTATACTCCAGCTCCACAATTGAAGACTGACACTATTTCAGCTTCTATACTGGCCTCTTCCAGCTCCCAGGACAGAAATGCTACTCGGGTTCTGCTTTCCCCTTAACTCGTATACTTACTTTAATGGGCTTGAACTTCTGACTTCTAAGTTGCCTGCTCCATCTTTAAGAAAAACAAAATAAAAACAAACGTGTAATAACCATTTTAAGTTCACAACAAAATCAAGAGGTAGCTAATTTTGAACCATATTTATGAACAATATCTCTGGTTCATAAGTGGTGAAACTGAGTCTCAGAAAGTTTATAAGAGGTAAAATCAAGACTCAGACTTTGACAGTATATTTCTAATAGCCTGCACTGCCTAAATTACCTAGATTCCATATTCAGTCTGAAACAATTTCCCTTTGCTGTACAATATTAACTTGCAAAAAGAATGTTTTCGTGAGAAATGAACTCTAAGGAAACAAACTTATTTTTTCCCCTTCTTTATACAATATGAACGAAAGGAAAAGAAAAGAAAGAAAGAAAAAGGAAAAAACTGCTGGTGATCAAAGTTCCACAAAACACCCTAAAAATGTCTCCACACCCCCAAAGTCTCTACATACCTTATTTTATCTTTGGCCAACAGACATAGTCCACTCTCTGAGGCCACAAGGATATGATCCAAAGAATAAAAACCAAA
Source organism: Phodopus roborovskii (assembly GCF_943737965.1). NCBI lineage: Eukaryota > Metazoa > Chordata > Mammalia > Rodentia > Cricetidae > Phodopus > Phodopus roborovskii. Next base: position 23,345,647 of record NW_026126433.1, read on the forward strand.
ATGTTATTCTAGCTCAGAGTATAAACAACACCTTGCAACTCTGCTCTGACAGTAAACAGCAATCATCACTTTCTATGAAGCATCTCCAGCTTCCTACCACACTCTTCACTGTCTTATAGTGAGTGCCCGTGGATGTGACCCTCACGCACAGTTCATACTTTCAAAGGTTCAATGACACCATCCAGGTGGAAATTTCTAAACATTTTCCTGCATTTTCTCTAACAAACATGAAAACTGACTCCTCGAGTCAAAATATATAGCCTCTATTTCTGGCAGAGCTTCATGGTTCACAGAAGATGCTGTTTGTTCTGCTTAGTCATTCTTCATGCATTTACTGAATTCTATTCACTTATTGAAGACCAGGATGAGAAGGATGAATAGCGGCTCTTTGCTTGAGGTACTTAAACATCAGTGTGGATCAATAGACAATACAAGTAAATGCTCAGCTAGATATAAGGATAAATGTTTCAAAGAAAATCTGTAGGATTACATTCACTAGAGAACATGAAGGAGGGAAAGCCAGTTGATTGAATCATCAAGGAAGACCTCCCTGAGGTGACATTTAGCTGAGACTTGAACACTGAGAAACAAGCACACACATTCCAGAAGAGGAAACAGCCAATGCCAAGTATTCAGATAGGATCTAGACCAAGTAAAACCTCAGAGCGCTAGCTCACCATGTATATGAGCCTTGAGGCCTCAGAAGCTCCATGCCCAATTCCTGTCAGCCTTAATGACATCTACAGACTTGTGTCTAGCTCTCCTGTCATAATGGTTACTAGTTCTCAGAGCTGAGTCTTGATTCTGGACCACAGCTATCCAGGCGAGCAGTAATGATTAACACCAACAGAGCAAGTCAATCAACTGTAAAATTTGCTGTTAGGTCTGCCAGGGATTCAGCACAGTTACTGAAGAGCTGGCCATTCTTTCCTGTATAACTGTATCTTCCCCAGTCTCTTGTCTGTCTCCAGGGACCCGATAGCTGTGCTGAATAATAACCACTCTTAATCTGTTGGGAAGATCTGATTTCATTTCCCACAACTGCCCTCTGACCTCTACACACACACACACACACACACACACACACACACACACACACACAAATAAACAATGTATAAAAATAAATTAAAATGTTAATATAAAGGCAAAACTAGAGGATAAAACTATAATACCAAAGTAACTAGTTCTTAATATGTCAAAATTTGCCATTTCTGCATCTAATTAGTACTTACCAGTGCATTAGTTCACTAGAAGAAAACAACCAAAATGTATTGTTTTAGTTCTGAAGGCTAGAAGTTCAGAATCATCCTTCAGCAGAGCTAGTTAGTGTCTCTTTGCTGGGCTCACACATCTAAGCATGTGCACCTGTCTCTAAGTTTCCCTTCATATAAGGATATAGTTGTACTAGATTGAAATCACTCAAGTAACGTCACTTGAACTAACTTAAAATAAAAACGTATCTTCAAATCAGGTCAGAGAATTGGGACATAAACAGGGTGGAAAGGACAACTTAAACAAGAGCAACACAGAGGGAAGACAGGAACAATTTTGAGAAAATAAATCCGTGATAATTCAGGAATGGTATGGATGACAGAACTAGTAGACAAGGACATTAACATAGTTATGAAAACCCCACCCCTCATGATCAATAGTTAAAGGAAAATGGTAGGGTTAACGGTAAAGAGGAACCAGGGAGGTGCAAACGAAACTTTTAGAGGTTCATATCTCTGAATGTTTTCATAAACTCAGGGAAGAAACACTGGGGGTATTAACAAAGCACCAGTGAACTGTGGGGCAATTCCCCTTGCCCTACCACCTGTGAAAACAAAGACCCAAAAGAGGGGTGAGGGGCCAAAACTTAAAGAAATAATGACTGAAAATGTCCAAACTTTTTTTTAACCAACTAAACCTTTAGTGTCGTGAAGCTTTAGCAATTTCAAAAGCAGAAACCCAAATATATCTGCACCAAGCTTCCCTGCTGGAGTATTGAAGGTACCTAAAAATCAGTGATAAGCAGATAGCCAGGAAGCCCACAGATAAAGGCTTGTTAAGCATAGAGGAACAAAGATAAGGATGGCAGCTGGCTTCTGGACAATAAGGAAACCAAGAGACAATAGAGCAGTCCCTTTCAGGCACCGAAAGATAAAAGAATCTGTCAATCTAAATTATATACTCAACTTTCAAATATAAGAGTAAAATGAAGACAAACAAGCTGAAACCATTCATCAGTAGTAAAACTGTCTGACAGAACGCTAAGGGAAATTCTTCAGGCAAACATAACAGCAAGTGAAATCTAGATCTATCAAAGGGGTGGTAGTTTTGTGAGTTCTGGGAGAGATCTTATTATTTCCTCCTACCCCACACCACTCAGCCCCTCCCTCACTTACAAATACTTGGGCCAGCTTCTACACTTCCAGTTTACACATGTAGGCATACTATATTCCTCCCAGAGTCAATGAACACATGTTCACTGATACCACACACTCCATACAAGACCCTGAGAATACAACAGCCAGAGTACACAGGGCCCCTGCTAAGCCTAGCACATTGCCAAGGCCACCACTGTCTAAAGTGTCCAATAATTATCTCCAGACCACACCGGCTGCAATTTTATTGTTTTAATTATCTTCATGATAGAGTCGTTTGATATACTAATTCAATTAATAAAGGCCTCACATTCATGAGCCTAGATCACGATGCACTCCAAACAAAGCAACTTCATTGTGTTCTGTATTCAGGATGTGATCTGGCTTCTTAAGAGCAGAAAGGGGTCAAAGTAGCCATGAGGACAGGGTGTGAAGGTGTTTGTCATAGAGATATACAGCAACAGAACAAAGATGGGGAGAACGAACCAAGAACATGGCCATCAGGCAGCTTGGGTTTTCTGGTTTAAAAAGAGGAAACCGGAATGTGCATCTGTGCATAAAAACAAGGGCAGCTTCAACCGAACAAGGAGGCCTGAAATAACTTGCTCCGGAGCCGGCAGGAAACTTTCCTGAAACACCCATCTCTAGTAAGACACTGCTTATTATGACTCCTCCCCACCCTCAAGTACAGAGGCTGGACTCCCCACCCAGTACTTGTCAACTGCCACATGGTGGTCTAGACTGCAGGTTTTATCTCCCTAATTTTATTGTCACTTCCACCTGGGAAGAAATGATAACTTCTCTGTTTATTGTACATTCCCCTTAAATAGAAAACAAAGAGAGAAAGAATTTTTTAAAAAGTGTGAGGGGCGAAGAGAAGGCGGGAAGCAGGAGGCACTCACAGCACAGAAAGGAAGTCCTGCTTTGGAAGGAAGACAGACTCCAGTGGGGGAGCCCAGGCTGCCTGCAGACAGCTTGCTCTTGGTTGCTCTATAGACGTTGGTGCATTCCCCCTTCCTGTAACAGACACCTGGAGGAAGATTCAGTGCAAGGACTCCTCTGTCATTCTTGATCCCAATCATCACAAAGAAATGACCCCACTTATGGCTACATTACTCACTGGTGACAAATTAAATGTAGGAAATAAGTGTTAAAACTTCCCAGAACGTTTATCATCTACAGAGACAAAGCCACACTCTCTCTTCGTTATCCAAACCCAGATGTTCCCCTGTGAGCACAGCATCTAAGGCAAGGAATAAGTAACAGTTTAGAAATATGCAGAGTTTAGAAATATGCACTACCCAGGTTCCCTTGAGTCCTATGCCACCATGATGGAGGAAAAGATCATTCCACCTACCCAAGTACAATGCCTTCTAGAAACAGCCCTTACGAATTGGTAGTATTTTAATCTTAGGGGTTGTAATGTCTCATTAAGCCCAAAATTAGGGTAAAAGTCCTCAAGTGACTGATTTTTGTTTGGTTGTTTGTTTTTTGTTTTGTTTAATTTCTATCCCTTGAAGGTTTGTAGAGGGAATGACTTTGCTACATTTACCTTTAAATGTTACATAAGTCTAAACCTAGTATTGTTTCCCAGTGTATAATGAAGACACATTTAGCAGGCTAGAGAGATGGCTCAGTAGTTAAGAGAAATTACTATTCTTCCAGAGAACTCCAGCAGAGTTGTTAGTAGGGTGTGGAGCAGCCCACTGCCACCTATATATTCCACGGCCTCTGACTTCTCAGGCACCCACACTCACTTGCACGTACTTCCACACAAACACAGACAAGTAGATAAAATTAAAGATAAATACTTGTAAAAATCAGTGCATGAATTAATAAAAATTCTCATTGTCCTTCTGAAATGTATTTCCACCTATTTCTTGACATTTTTTGAGCCACAGAACCCACTAGCTACCTACAGACTTTAATAAACAAACATAAGGTCACGTAATATGATGTCAGAAACACTGTGTAGAAGGTGAAGAGCTTTTGAGTCTAATCTGGTGCTTTTTTTTAGCTATAAAGGGAACTTTGGTAAGTCATTTGACTGCTGCACCTTACTCTCTGCCTCTGTAAGATGGGGTATGTCTGCCCTGCCATGAAAGCAAGAGAAGGAAGAGGCATATTATAGATGCCCAATATGTGTACATATGAATCACTCTACAAGGTTATCATAGTACCTTTGTCTAATTTCCCCATAGATAAAGACACTAGCCTGGTAAACTAACTGGCCTTGAAACATTCTAAGCAAAGAACTCAACACTTGGGGAAGACCACTGGGCTGTCTCTGTGTTGTCAGGGATGTTGCTGCTCAGGCATGCTCTAACCAGAAGACTTATTTTCTAGGAACTGGCTGACAGCTTAAACAAATACATCTGAGTTTGTGTCAAAGATTCTCAACCTCCTGGCCTGCTGCTTCTAATGAGCCTGCACAAAACAAAGTATGTGATAGTATCTCATGGGCTACAAAGAGAAAGACATTTGTATCTTACTTTTGTTTCTTTATTTAAATTTCATTTCATTTATTATCATTTTTTTGAGACAGGGTTTCATGTAGCCCAGGCTAGCTTCACACTTACTATGTACTGAAGATAGCCTTGAGCTCTAGTCCAGCCTTCATCTCCCTCACCAACACCACTTGGAAACAGTTTGAATAAATAACTCTTGTTTTCTGTCTTCATGGAGCTTAAACCAATACTGAAATTATCAGTGGACTTCACTTATCTGAAACATTCACTCACATGCAACAATATAGTCTGTTAAACAAAAGATAAGGTTGATACTACTAACTCTGCCTCATCATCAACTGTACCCGTGAAGGCAAAGCACTGCCTGTGGGTCACCAAGGTGTTATTTGTGTCAGAGGCCGATATTCCAAACTCTATGTAAAATAATCAGTCTATTTCCAGTCTATTTACGTATCTTTTTACAATTAGGGTTCTTATTGCTTAAGTAACACTCAGAATTGAGTAATGATTCTCCTTAACTAAAATAGTAATGCTACCTTTTATTCACAAAAATCTTCCCTCCTCATGTTTGAAAAACTGGGAATACACATGAAAATAAGACTTCAAAATACCTAAAGGAATCTTCAAGAGAAAGGCAAACCAAAGATTCAGGCATCTTCATAATTACCAAGCAAATGGGTCATAAAGGCAGCTTTTTATGTTTCTGCTCTCTTGATACTTTGCTCTTATATTATTATAAGTGTTTGTTTTTTCAGTGCACATTTTTAATTTTTAAGATTACAATATAATCACATTATTTCTTCCTTCCCTTTCCTCCCTCCAAATCTCCAAATCCTCCTATATCCCACTATTCACTCTCTTTCAAATTCATGGCCTCTTTTTTCATTAATTGTTATTGCATGCACACATGTGTGTGGTATGTTTAATATTTTTTTTTTTTTTTTTTTTTTTTTTTTTTGGTTTTTTGAGGCAGGGTTTCTTTGTGTCGCTTTGGAGCCTGTCCTGGAACTGGACCAGCAGTCACAATCTAGCCCTGAAAACTTGGGAGTTTCCTGGAGAGCCATTGGTCCTTGGTTACCAAAAGGAAGTCTGAACATGCTCATTCTGCTATCACCAAAGAAATCCACAGTAGCAGCAATGGGGTAAATCAACTTGGTCAAGCAAGCAGAAATTAGACAGTCTTCCTTCTGCTGTGCCCTTTTTTTAAAATCTGGACAGCTGCCAAAAGGTACACTCCCTCCATACTTCGGGAGGATTTTCCAACACTAGGACAATTCTTTGGGTGAGGCTTTCTACTTGGGTTATTATAATCTGTGGCAAGAAGGATATTTCCAAAATGTCAAATTAACTCCCCACGAGACGCACAGTTTGAGTCAGAATTATGTTTCTTCCATGCCCTGCCCCCGCCCCACAAAAGGCTCTTAGGTTTAATTCGTTCCTCCTATTTCCTCCCAGTTTGATAGTGTGTGGAGATGGAGCTGCTGGAGATAATGAAGTTCAGGAGAAGTTACTGAGATGGAGGCCCAAGATTAATGTCCTAGTAAGAGGAATGCTCAGAGAACTTGTGTTCCTTCTCTTCACAGTGTGAGGACAGAGCAAGAGAGCAACTAATTATCTTCACACCAAGATTAAAGCCCTCACCAGACTGAACTCTCTAGGACCTGGCTGGGTTTTTATCAAAAATGTCCAGCATAGAACTTGGAGTCGAGGCTTCTGGTTATTTAAACCACCTGCTCTGTGGTTATGATATGATAACCCAAGAGATGAAGACAAAACAAATGTGGTAAGTTGACAATAGATAACCCTGAGAGACCTTAGAGAAGGAATCATCTCCATGGAAGAGATTCTCAGCATCAAGGTCCTCCTGCCATGCCTGGGAAGAGCTCAGAGTCACTTCTGTGACCTCCTTTATCCCTCCCTCACAAACATACCCTGTAACATTGACAGTCTAGGCTCAGAGGCAGTTTGCAAAATATCTAATAAATACTTTTCCAACATATTGAGGTCATGAAAAACAAAGCAAAGTGGTAAACTGGGACAACTAAGGAACATGTGAAAAAATATTCATATCAGTTAATTCAATTGTATTAATGTCAATATCTGAATTTTGATCATTTATGAAAAGTAACATTTAAGTAAACCTCATGATGGATAAATAAGAATTCTCCTTGCCAGTTCACAACTTTTACTAATTGGGAGATTGTTTCAAAATGAAAAATGATCTTAACTTTATCTCGTGTGTGTGTGTGTGTGTGTGTGTGTGTGTGTGTGTGTGCGCGCGCATGCGTGTGTGTAAGGAGAGTGTATGTGCCTCTGCAGTGTGTGGAGGTCAAAGGACAACTTGAGGGAGCTAGTTTTCTTGTTCTGTCTTCCGTGTGGGTCCTAGGCATAGTGGCAGGTGCCTTTGCCCACTGAGCTAACTCACTGGACCAAAGAAATAATTATTTAAAAATTCAAATGGTAGTATTATGAGCATTTTATTCTTTCACACTCATCTTTTGCTTCTCACCAGAAAATTGCAACCTAAGTTAAAAATTCTAAAGCAACTACCTTCTCTGGTAATTAAAGCATTAGCCTATTCTTGGGCATATAAATCAACTACTTAAAAGATCTACACCCTAAAAAATGTGCAAGACTTTAGAACAACTCAATAGTTTAAAAGATCTCAGTCAATTGTGTGTGGTTTTCTCTAGTCAGCAATCTCTGACTGTCCTAGAGTAAGAATGATGCTTTGTTCTCTACAACCATGCTCTTTCTCCATTCATTACTTTAACCAACTTCAACAAGTTCTCAAACAAGAAATCCTGATCCTCAAATCCACACCTAATTTAAAAATAGAGAGTTCTAAACTATCCAGGCCTTCTGATTCTCCCTGCCAGTGTCTCCAGGAGTCACACTTAGAGATGCAAGCAAAGGTACTCACAGCTATACCCTGCCACCTAACACCTAGTTCTAGTCACTGGAATTGTGTTCTCCTGGAACACTGTTGTTTACATCCCTTCCTCATTCTGTTCTTCCTACTAAATGCTCTTCTCACTCTTTCTATAGTTAAGAAGGTATGACTGATTAAAATTAATCTTCTAGGGGCTGAAGAGATGACTCATTGGTTAAGAGCATTGGCTGCTTTTGGAGAGAACCCAGGTTGATTCCCAGCACCCATGTGATGGCTCACAACCATTTAAAACTCCAGTTCTAGGTGATCCAGTGCCCTCCAGAGTCACAGGCCTGCACACAGGCAAAATATTCATTCACATAAAATAAAGCAGTGATCATAATAAAATAAACCCTCTATAGTCATCATGTACTTATTTTAATACTGGCATCAACATCTGTGTGATATATGGAGGTGTGAACAGGGCGAGGAAGGCAAACTCTTATACCTTCCTTAAACTCCTTGAGGAAAACTAAATTTATGAGTTTGGAGTTTTTACCACCTCAAGTTAAGTGCTGTGTGATATCCTCCAAGAGGGAGCCTAGAAACAGACACCATTCATGGGTGTAGAGGACCGGTTGCTCCTTAGGAAATACAAGGAGCTGTTTTAGAGAAGCTTCCATGGCTCTAGCTTCTTCTCAACACCCCAGACCAGCAAGATGACTCATCTTCATCTCTTGTCAGACCACCTGAGTTCAAACCTCTGTTCCAACATATGCTTTTGTATGAATTGCTTTACAGGGATATAATCATGAGGAGAGAGTGAGGAAACATGAGTGTTATGAATTAACTTCATGAGACTGCAGTCCTCATTTACTCAACCAAACATTACCCTCAGTGTCCTGTGTTCTATAAATGTGGTTAATGTTCATAATCAGATGACTAATATGAGACATTATCATATTAGTGGGTCTGACATAAGTAACTGAAAGGCCTTATGAGCCAAATTGAGTTACCTCGGAGGAAGAAGAAATTCTACCTGTGGCCAGGAGCCACGTTCACGTCTATTTTTAGCTCAACCCACCTAACAGCCTATGTGGGACCCTATGGAACCCCACAGACACACACACAGATTCGTGGCAATTGGCCTCTTAATGTGCAGCTTCCCCTGGGGACACTGGCATAGAATGAGGGCTCAGAGTTGTTGCTACTTTTTCTGTGGATGATGGTGGGGAGTGCCACTATCATGATAATGATGGTACTACAGTTACTTAATAAGGAGTTCTAGAAGTCCTCTGTGCTGCCTCAGTCTCTATGTTCTGTCCCACTGACCCCAGCTAGGACATTCTTTCTTATAGGATCACAGTGGCTCAAGTTTGATTTAAAAAAAAAAAGTTGCCACTAAAAATACTCTATGTAGACAAAACAAAGCTACCTGATTAGGCTACCTGTAGCCTAATTACTAATACACTCCCTGTGAGGACACTTAACACTTGGGTTCTGTTTGCTTTGCTTTTTTAAGGCATGCCATCACTATGTAGCCCACACTGGCCTCCAAATTTGTCATCCTCTAGCGTCTGCCACTCAGCTGCTAGGATTCCAAGTTGCACTACCATGCCCAGCAGAAACACATCTTTTAGGTTATTTCTAGCCTAAGAAACCTCCTATCCTTAGGCTATTTAGTTAAAATCTGATTTGGGCTTTATTACTATTTTAATTGCTTATACTTATTAGATGCATTGTGATAATCCAATAGAGGTGGACAATGTGTGTTGACCAAATTAGGCTAGCAAACACATTTTTAAAACTGTTTTTGATTAACATGGAGTGATGTTCATATTCATGAGGGTTGCTTGGTTTTTAAGTCTGAAGATCACTCTGTCCTTCTATGTGCTTGTATTCCAGTGCTTCTCCAGCTCCGTTGTTTTAACCACCTTTCCTTTTCCACTGCAGTTGGCTCAGATTGGATTTCCCTGCGTGTGTCTAGGGGTGTGTGCATGCCTGTGTTTGTCCATTGAGGTCAGGGGCATCAGATTACCCTGAAACTGTCACTACTGGTAGTTGTGGGACACCTGCCACGGGTGCTGGGAATCAAATTTGGGTTCTCTAGGACTGCTGCTAAGCCATCTATCTCTCTAGCCCCAGGACAGAATTCTTTAAATCCATTAAGATATATGCTTGATTCACTTGTGCCTCTGCTAAAGGCTATTTTTAATGTTTTATGTATATGGGTGTTTTGCTTACATGTATTCTGTCTGACACCATATGCATGTCTAGTGCCTGCAGAAGCTAGAAGAGGGCATTGGATCTATTGGAACTAGTGATACAGAGGGTTGTGAAACGCTATGTGGGTGCTGGGAATCAAACTCAGGTCCTCTAGATGAGCAGTCACTAGCAGCTACCTCCCTGGCCTCCCCCTCTACTAAGAACTATTTATATCTGTGACTGCTTCAAGTTTGTAGCAAAAGCCAACCAAATAAACAGACAGATCCAAAAACATCACAGTTTCCACTTCTTTTTAATATCCCATGAAAATCTGAATTATATTACAGTGTATTCTTTCACTTTTTTTCTCTAATAGCCTCCATCACTTCCCAGCTGTTATGTCTTTCAAAAATTCATCTTACTTTTTGTCTGAAAATCACATATACAAGTAGAAACAATGTGTCACACTTCCTGTTCTCGTGGAGTGACCTAAAAGGAGAGGTAAGCACTAATAATTGCCACTGGAAAGCTGACAACCACCATCAGAGTGTACAGACACTGTGCTCTGATGATTCTGTGATGAGAAGGTCTGCTTTGCTTGGGATGAACCAACTGAGAGAACCCTAAGCCAGAGGTGCTTCTGAGAGAATCAGTAAAGAATGCCTAGAATTTAACAAACTGGGTGGGACCATTTGCAGAGGATGGAATCCACTTGTAAACCCCTAAAGCTGACTCACTGGAAATGAAAAAAAATAAGAGCCAGATAAGCATTGCCTGAGGACACATGGCTGGTTAATGGAAGAAAGGACTTCAAGAGAAACCAGAAACCAGGGTAGCTGACATGGCACTGCTTGTCTATAGCTGCTACATTCCTTCTAGTTACATGATGGACAAAATTTGAGCTGCTAGACCTTCCAGCAACAGCCACCAAGCCTAAATTGCTTTAAGTACAATCCTTAGTTCTATACTCTCAGAAGCCCAAGACAACAGCCATTCATCCTTCCTCTGCCTCCAGCCTAAAATCCATGCTACTCATCAACCCCACTCCATCTGTACCTTCCATTACTGGGCTGTCTAGAACTGTCAGTCTGTCTTCACCTGTCCTGACTGATTCCTTCATCTTCTCTCCCCCACTGAAACTTTGGCCTCACTGAAGTGAAAGCTTCCCTCTCCTTTTTGTGTACCTCCATTTATCCAAGAGCACTGGCAACTAAAACTGTGGGTCCCAGGTCATACCCCAAGGTTCTTTCACAGTCCCTGTGCCCTCCATAGAGCTTCATGCACAGGAGAAGAGGCCAAAGATTCATGTAGAGTCGTCCCCACACCCCACTTTGAAGACACACGTGCGCGCACGCGTGCACACACACACACACACACACACACACACACCCCACACCAGCCAGGCCCCTACTTCCTGCCACAGAACGAATGGTCTCTTTTCACAACCGCCTCTCATCTGCACAACTCTGTATGTCAGAGTCCCACTTACATGGTAAGTTTCATTTCATGTTACTATGGACATGTCTTTTGCATGAGCTACTTTTTCCCTCACCCCCAAACCAAAGTTACTGACTACTCACATGCAATCTCATGACAAACTCACAGAGAATGGACTATGACACAAAGCAGTTTATTTTTCCAAACAGACAAAACAGAAAAGTTTGGTTTGACCATAATAAGTACTTTATAGTTGTGTATATAAATAGCACCAAAAGTCATTATTGCTTTTCTCTTGTTTTCAGTCTATTATTATGTCATATTTCAAACAATAACTAGTTCCCATGGGATGGGAAAACAGATGAGGTCAAACAATGAAGAAAGGAGTAGTCAGTGTCAGCAAGGTTTGGATTTGAAATATCACATACTTTTCCAAAGATGCTGTTGTTCATTGACTGTTTACTGTTTTTGATCTTGAATGTGAAATTTAAACTTCTAAGAAGACAAACTATATAACTCTAAACAAAACAAATAATGCAAAAGTCCTTTTATGACTGATTTTTTTTCCTAACACTTTGCAAACTCCAGTAATGTATTTCTTTACCTGGCCATTCCTAAATAAATTACAGCTGGTGTGACAGCCTGTGCTTACAGCTACAGCTACTGGCGATTGGGGAGGAGGCTTCAGAAAGGAGGGTCAGTTGAGCCCAAAAGTAGCAGGCTAGCCTAGGCAACACAGCAAGATCCTTTCTTTAAAAAAAAAAATGATAAATAGTATTTTTTAAAAGTTTGATTCTAACTTCTCAGACAGGATATGAAAGTAACTGAAGTAATGTAGGAAGAAAAGCCCTAGCTGATGTTCTCAGTGACACCACACGGGCAACTGACACACCTGATAGTAACAATGCTGTTCTTTTTAAGTTATGAATTATTTTTTATGACCTTCAGTAAGACCCAGACATTGCCTCATTTCTGTCTCATGCAAGAAGTATGTGATGTAAGGAATTCTGGGGAAATCTGTTTCCCCCATTAGGGTGGTATGTGAGTTAAACACTGGAGTGATATACTTGATAAATATATTATTCCAAAGCCTGTGGCTAGTAGATGTTGATTCATGTTTATTAGAAGTTCTGAGACTCCATGGGAAAGAAGTGCTGGGCAGTCAGATTACTGAGCCTCACTGGCCATAATGAGGCTAGATATACACAAGAGACCCAACAGTGTGGCCCAACTTTGGATACCTTAAAAGATCAGGGAAGGTAGACATTTGTTATCTGATATTATATCCACTTCATTTCTGCAGTTAAGATATATTCTTGAGCCAGGGAATGTCATTCAGTTAGTAAGTGAACCATCATAAAGGCAGGAATGATCCTGGTGGCAACTTCTATTTCTACCTCAACTCCATATCATACCAACTATTTAGCATTAGGACTGAGAATCAGGGCACTAATATGTAGCAAACCTGTAGGTTGACTAAATGATATATTCTCACCCAATGTCCCTGGTTCCCTTCTTCACTGCTGTTGGGTTTTGTTTGGTTGGTATGGTTTGGGGTGTTTGAATTTTTGTCTGAGCTGGAACTCATGATTTTCTGGGCTCATACTTCAGTGGAAGGATGGCAGATGCATACCACCAAGCCCAGCTCATGGCCTGGCTTCTAAAAAAATTATTAGTTCTCTTTCTCTGAACAGCTTTCTGTTGACAATAATTAGTAGATTCTACCTACACACAATGGATAACTGATTCACTTCTGTTGGTGGTTGTCAACCTGTGGATCTCAAGCCCTATGGGGGAATGGAACATCCCTTTCACAGGGGTTGCATTTCAGATATCCTGCACATCAGATATTTACATTACTATTCACAACAGCAGCAAAATTACAGTTATGAAGTAACAACTAAAATAATTTTATGGTTGGGGTCACAACAACATGAAGAACTGTGTTAAAGGGTCACAGCATTAGGAAGGTAAGAACCACTGGCTTAGGTACTCACTAGAGCACCCCCTTAACTAACTTATCTTTATAGATAAAAAGATTTTCAAGACTCAGGAACTTAACAATGAGGCAGTCTTCACTTAATGACTCATTTCATGGCTAGAGCTCACATCCCATAAATTTTTAAGATAAAACAACAGCAAAACTAAAGAGTTCTATCTGTGGACCCAGTCACATTTTAATATTGGAGTGAAGTCACATCACACCAAGACTATGAAGGCATAAACTCCACTGCAAAGGAAGGAAGTGGTCACCTCAACCGAAACAGCACGATGATGATGATACCACACCAGAAAATACATGACATTAGAGCAACCACTCATCCTAATACAAAGTTCCCCTGGCTTTATTTGCAAGAACAGGCTGAAACCAGGCCTAACAATTTTGTGTTTCCAAACCTGAGCACTGCCTAGAGTAGTCTCCATCCAACATGGCTGCCTGAATTGATAGGGTGGGACAGGTAAGGTAGGAAGCAATAAAGCAAGATGCCTGCTTGAGTAATACACAAAAATCTATTTTAGGTGATTTACACATACAATTACACAACACTACTGCAAGAGAGTTTAGGCAAGAATGTTTATCATTTTGTAGCTAAGTTATGTTCATATGACAAAACTGTATGCAGTCATCAAAATGACATTCTGCAAAGCAGGACATGATGATGCAAGCTGACATTCCTACTGGAGCAAGAGAATTGAAACTGAAGCCAGCCTGGGCTGCATAGTGAGAAAAAAAAAAGATTCTGTGCAATATTTAATATTACAAAAGTATGTTGATTGTTGAATGGAAACAAGTTGTAAACGGTATGTAAACTGGTAGCTTAGTTCTAAAGAAGGTCCCAGAAAAACAAAGGGAAGGAAGAGGAGAAAAATAAGGAAAAGGAAAAGTGTGTGTGGGTACATGCATACTCTACTAGTAGTAGTTTTCTCTGAAAAATAGAAATTTGGGTAATCTTTTAAATTTTATTTTGAGTTTAAAAATTATCTGTTTCTTACAATGTATATGGATAGTTGATAATGTTGAAGCTATTTTTATTTTATTTAGTTTGAGGGTGTGTGTGGGTCCGTGTGTGCATGTGTGCCACAGTGCATGTGGAGGTGGTGGAACAACTTTTCAGCAGATCAAACTCGGGTCATGAGGCTTGGTGACAAGCATCTGTGCTTGGTGCTAAGCCTTCTTGCTGGCCATTGGAGCTATGTTTAAAAGAAAATAGTCCAAATATCGATATCAACAAAAAATAATGGAAGGAGAAACTTAGAAACTATAAAACATTAAACTAGTCTGTGTATTTGGGGCTAATGCTGTGGCTCTGGGACCCGGCTGGTAGGGAAAACTGCTGGTAACAAAACAGCGCCCAACGTGGGGCCCGAGAACTTCCACTTAAAACTTGTCAAAAAGCTTAGAAAGGGTTTTTATAAAACAAAACAAAACAAAAACCAAACAAACCACCACCAACAAAAAACAGAGACAAACAAGGCTTCTTGGTAGCAGCATTTTTCTTGGTTGGGCTGTGTTTTGCTAGAGACAAGCAGAGACTCGAGGCTCCTTTAAGGGAGGTTTCATGGCAAAAAAAAAAAAAAAAAAAAAAAAAAACATGGCTTTTTAAGAGACTCTGCTAACAATTGAGTGGTGTGTATGAACAGCTGGCAATGGCAGTGACCACATCTCCAAGCAGGCAGCATCCTGCTTGATGGCAGCATAGACCAAAGCAGTGAGCACAGCTCTCAGTGCTGGCAGTAAATGTACCCCTGCCATCTTAGATAGACTGCATCTAAAGTAGCTGTGGCTTTCATTTTAGTGATGTTGTTGTTTAGCATAAAAAAGACTCATGGCCAGTAGAGATAAAGATTTACAGTAAAGACAGATTCAGATAAAGAAAACCTCCAAAGGTTTACAGTGTGTTTTAAAATATGTGTAGGCATGGGAGAGAAAAAGAAACAGAACAAAGTGGTTTTAAAAATATATATAAAGAAAGAGAAAAGCTGGGTATGGTGTCTTTAATCCCAGCACTTGGGAGGCAGAGGCAAGCAGATCTATGTGATTTCAAGGCCAGCCTGGTGTACAGAGTGAGTTCAAGGGCAGCCAAAGTTACACAGAGAAACCCTGTCTCGATAAATGAAAAAATAGAAATAAAAGAAATAGAGTAATAAAAAAGCCTCGTAAAAATGGAAAATACACAGAGAGCTGGATACTGTATGCTATTGTGTTGTTTTTGAATTGCTCAATTGCTAAGGAAGGAACAACAACTATTAAAATACACTTGATTATCAATGATGCTGAATTAATCCAATTTGTGTATTTTAAAAAATTATTAGACTTCAAAATTTAAGTCTAAGGACAGGTTACTAGGAAAAATAATTTTTATTTTTGTTTCCTCAGAAAATGAAAAGCTATGGATTCCTTCCGATCTAACATGGTTTGATCAAGCAAGACCTCCTGAAGCGGTATCCCAGGTGATCCAACATTCAAAACAGCTGGCACAAGGCAGCCTTGCAGACTACAGCCAGGATTTCTGTATCTTCTTAGGATCCCCAAGACAGCAACCCCTATCAGCAGGAAGCGGTTTGGAAAGAACGATGCCCAAACTCCCAAATAGTGTTTATAAATGTTTGTTTTCATTTAAATAGGATTTGTTATAAATGGTTAATGATCACAACCAATCTCTTTTAAAGGTAAAAAGGGGATTATGGTATAGAAATGATACTTTGTTTTGGAATGGATTTTCATTTATTGATACAAGTTTAAGATCAATTTTGTTATAAGAATATGTCTCCTCTTGTTTAGGCATTGTGTTTATATAGCTCATTTAAAACTGTAATGTATAATTAAATACAGATTGTAGATAGTTACCTATGATAGTCAAAGCTATTATTAGGTTGGTTAGGTTTTCTAGATTTATAGAGATATATTTCAAATGGATAGGCATTTTTCAAACCATTCAAAGACCTACAGAATATGGCATTTAAAATGGTTTAGGGTTTTTCTTAACAGTGAGGCACAACTGCTTCTGGTAACACCAACTGCATCAGAAAGGAAGATGGACATCGAAGTAACTCGCTATGGAGTTTACTTCCAATATGGCAAGACTAACCATTTGAGCAAGATACTGCTCTTGTCTGGACTGTTTGACTTTATGCTGTATAAACTGGGCATGCAGGACACACAGAAAACTGACAGCTGAAAAAAAGATGGAAATTGCTGTAGGGTTCCTGCTTCATGGAAGAGTCTGCCAGACAGTCTGCAGGACACAGAGAAAAGTGACTGACAAACTCCCAACACAGGTGGGACAGTTTGAAATTTCCTGTTTTGCTGAGAAGTCTGCATGACACACAACGACCTATAGGCTGAAGATGGAACATTACAGAAGAACTTCGAGTGACTGACCAGGCAGTGAGTTGTCTCTGTCATTTCTAGAGTTTATATATTATCTTTCTGTGGTCTTTGATGGAGTTGAAGACATACAGTTATGGTTATAGTTTTCCTTAATTAGTATTAAAGATAAGTTATATATAATACTTTAGACTCACAAAGATAGGATAGATGATGAAATATTTTCTTTAAATCTTGCTAAATGTTAATGAACAAAATATTGTTAACTATAGTTCTTATTTGATAACTGTTTTGTTATATATTTTACTATGTTAAAGTTAAAATCCTTCTTTTTATTTAGATGGAAAAGAGGAGATGATGGGAGATGTCATTCTGTAAATATATTTCTCTTATTGGTTAATGAAAACCCTGTTGACCAATAGGAAAGCAAGATAGACAGGACTAGGAAACAAAGAGGATTCTGGGAGATGTAGGAGAAGAGAGTCAAGATGTAGGGACTTGAGAAAAGAGGTCCAGATCCTTTCTCCAGTAAAATAAGACCACATGGAAACACTTAGATTAATAGAAATGAGTTAATATTTAAGACAGAGCTAGCCAGTAAGAAACACTAGTAACAGGCCATAGCATTATATCTAATACAATGTCTCTGTGTTATTTGGGACTGATGCAGCTCTGGGACCAGGCTAGTGGAAAACTTATTGTAACACTAGTCCCTATCAAATGTTTAAGGTAAGTTCTAAAACATCTTTTGCTTAAAATAGACAGTGTAGGTAATAATAATTATGTAATAGTAAAATAACAGGTAGCAAATACACCATTGTGACTAAAGTGATTTCAGGCTGACACCATCTCTGCTGTTATAGACAGAAACCCAGCTTAGTGACTGAAAAGCTGCTCAGTCACATGCTAACACATTTTTACAAAGCACTTGGAGCTTCATGCATCGTCTGCATGACAGCAAAAGGAGCCTGAGTGGATTGTACGTTTCCTGAGCAATCTACTCAGCAATCTTAAGGTGAGGGTATTGAAGGACTGCCTAACCAAGCACGACAGAAATCCCCTGCCTTTAAATTTACAGATGACACCAGCCTGGGAGATAATAGAAAAAACAAACAAAACCCAAAAGAATCAAGAACTCAAAGTATCATGACTAGTTAGAATTCAGGATCAAAACCAACTCAAGGGAAGGGTTAAGGAGTCAAGTTTTCTCACTGGATAACCCCTGGGAAGGAGTTGCAAAAGCTCTTGGAGTCTTAAGAGGAACCCTGGAGGTGCTGTGGATCCCAAGGAAAATAAGCTTACAAGCGATGCTTTTTCCTTTCATTCATCTGCTTGACAATGACTTTGAGTTTCCCTCGTGCTCAAGGGAAAGAGTGCCAAGTGGTTCTGTAGGTCTGGAGTTACCATCACTGACATCTGGTAGCAGGAAGGTAAAGGAATGTGTGTGTGCATGCCTGTGTGTTATTCACTCCTGCTCCTCACAGCGACTCTCATCAAAGGCTAGGCTGCTTTCTTAAGGTCAAAAAAAAAAAAAAAAAAAAAAAAAAAAAAAAAAGAGTGACTCAAGCCCAAACAGCCCGTTTGTGATGTGGGTACCTGGAGAGGCACACTAATATGCACAACCCACGATTGACCCCCTCATAATTCACAGAACGATGAAAACAAAGAGCTGACTCCACGAAGCTGTCCTGTGGCCTCCATATTTGCTGTAACACACATGCGTGCGCACACACACAATAATAATAATAAAAACAACAATAGTAACAATACTAGATTTTTTTAAGAAAAGAAATTCATGTTTCTTTCGTGCAAAATTTCTGTTTGCATTTGTGCAGCTTATTGCGGCACCACAGAGAGGTTTAAGAGGCCCCAGAGTCTTGGGGGAGTGGGGGGGGGGGGAGGATGAATTCAGCTACTTCAGTCTAACAAATAAGACAGGAGTTTGCCACCTTCCCTGGCAGGAAAAGCTACAGCTAGAGCCAGGTCAGACCACATGGGGAAATTCCAAATGTGGACACCCTCTAGGAACACTTGAACCAGTACCCCGACTACTCCAAACTATTATCTAAAGATCTATAGCCAAATGCATGGCCATATCTTCCAGCTGGAAGCAAGGATCAGTATGAAGGGCAATCCCTTTTGTCCTCAAGCCCAGAGATAACCCGGGTGCTCTGAACTGAGGTGGCAAGCACAAGCCTCAGCAGAACTAGCTGTACTCCTGGTAGCAAAACACTATTAAACAAGGGCCACATTATGTTTGCAGACCTCAGGGCCAAGCCTGGCACGAGTCCCACAGTAGCCCGGGATCGGAGTTTGCTGGGGAATGAGTAACTCAGAAAAAAGTTTGCAAACTGTTGGTCTAGACCAGATGGAAAAACAAGCTACTGGCTTCCGTCAAGTACAAGCTTCTACCCTGGTGCCAGCAATAGCCTCCTCCTCCAGGATTACATTTGGGGAAAGAATGGGAAATATAGTAATTGGAATTACACACACTTTCCAAAGCAATGAAATGAAAGGTTTGTTTCCACCTTCTCGGGTTCATTGAGACATTTTTGCCGGCTCTCACACCCAGTGCTGTGCTCTCCAGGACTGACTCAAGCAGGAAATAGCCACCACAGCCCACAGAAAGCAGTCTTCTCAATGATGTTAGCTCTTGTTTGCTGCCTGCCCCCTGCCCTTGACCTTGATGGATATTTATACACGAAATATAGAAAAGGTAAGGCTCAGAACAACAAATTATTAAGTGTATATGCTGAGATAGAATTCGAAAAGGATTTCTACAATCAAGATTGAAGTAATGAAAAATGTTTATGGATATGATCGATGAGGCTAGCAAAATGGTTCAGCAGATAAGGGCATTTTCCACCAAGCCTGATGACCTAAATTGACCCCTGGAGCTTACATGGTAGAAAACAAGAAGGGAATCTTAATCTTGCAAGTTGTCCCCTGATCTCCACAAATGTGCCATGACACAAATATGGTCCAACTATATGCACACAAATATACATACTAAATAAATAAAAACAGAAGTCTATGATGGGGGAAGTCCTTCTGTATATGTGTTTCTCTTGTTGATTGATGAATAAAACACTGATTGGTTAGTTGGCCAGGCAGGAAGTATAGGCAGGGCTAGGAGATGAGGAGAATTCTGGGAAATGTAGGCAGATGGAGTAGCCATGCTAGCCTGGGAAGAGAGGACACTCCTGGCATTCTCAGGTAAGCCAAGACCACGTGGAAATACATAGATTAATAGTAATATGTTAATAATTAAAACAGAGCTAGTCAACAAGAAGCCCTAGTCATTGGCCAGGAGTTCTATAATTAATATAGCATCTGTGTGATTATTTGGAGCTAAAGTGGGCAAGGCAGGACTAGAACTTTTGTGACAATCCTTAATAATACAGATCTCAGAATTACCATTCCACTCATTTCTCTGTCAGTCTCCCTGAAACTCTAACATTGTAGATGTAGGAATTATCAAAAGTCCTGCAAACCATGTACATGCCTTTAAATAGTTTTGACTATGACTTTCACTTCAGGTCAACTATACCACAACTTGTTTCACTCACACTCGTGAAGATCAAATCCATAAGTGTTAAATGAACATCACTTATTCATCAAACACTGTGAGAGATACAGCAGTCAAATATCGGTGTCTCAGGGGTTATAATCTGAAGAGAAAACACGTAACCATGTAAAACATTAA
The DNA here is from genome assembly GCF_943737965.1 of Phodopus roborovskii. Lineage (NCBI taxonomy): Eukaryota > Metazoa > Chordata > Mammalia > Rodentia > Cricetidae > Phodopus > Phodopus roborovskii. The sequence goes on from NW_026126433.1 coordinate 23,366,030, forward strand.
ATGCATAGAATCCATTGCATGGTCAGTGAGCACACAATTGTATAGGCAAAAGGCTGATGTGTGCATGTTAGAGCTGCCAGGCTGGATAGAGACTAGAGTGTTCTGTTGCCTTTGTGTTGAGGTGTAGCTTAAGAATGGTAGGTAAGCAAGGTAATAGGGGGTGTCAAATTCCAGCTGCAAAGCTTGCCAGGCATCAGAACAGGTGATTATGCAAACACTCAAAGCCTGGTCACCTTCTTCTATAAAACAGAGACCAAACCCACCCACTTCCCAGGTGTCACAGGGGGTAGGGGTGGGGGAGAGGTTGTAAAGTAAGACTCCCACAGGGCATTCTGAGCAGATGGTTGGTGAGCAAGAACTATTAACATCATGCCTTTGGTAATTTAGTCTGGGACAATTTTTGTTTTTCTTCAGAGTGCATGACACCTTGACAAATCCAAACATAAATTTTTGTTGTTGTTGTTCTTGGATTTTTTTTTTTTTTTTTTTGCATTGGTCTCCTCCATCTCACAGTGATTTCCAAGTCCCCCCCCCCCCAAGCAGTGAGACCTATTGGATTTCACTGATGGCTCTTGTGAGAGGTAAGTCATCTAGTATTGCTCCCAGATACATATAAATGTTCCTTGACATAACACCTCTGAAAAGAATTTCTTTTCATTTCAGACTTCCTCAAACCTAATTCCATTCTCAGAGGCACCTCCCTTGCCAGGTGTCTGCTCAGACACATTTAATCACCCTCCTCGATAACAGCCTATTCAGGGAAACATTACCAAGTATGCAGTCCCCTTCTGGCTGGCCTCCGGCTGGCTCACGAGCTTTGCTGTTTCTACCGTCACATGCATGTGAATAAAGCCAACCATCTGTTCTAGAATTTCTTTCCATAATTACTGGAGACACTGTGTAGGACCATCGTGATACAGTTAAGAAATTGTCCTAGTTGGGGGTACTATTACTATGATGAAACACCATGACCAAAAGCAAGCTGGGGAGCAAAAGTTTATTTGGTATATACTTCCACATCATAGACCATCACTGAAGGAAGTCAGGTCAGGAACTAAAGAACGGTAGGAACCTGCTTGAGGAGGCAACAGCTAATGCAGAGGCCTTGGGGAGAGCTGCTTACTGGCTGACTCCCTCTGCATTTCTCAGCTTGCTTTCTTATAGAATCCAGGACCCTCAGTCTGAGCAACACCACCAACAATGGGCTGGAATCTCCCTATCAACCACTAATTCAGAAAATGCTCTCTAGGCTTGCCTGCAGCTTGATCTTAGGAAAGCATTTTATCAATTGAGGATCCCTCCTCTCAGATGACTATAGTTTGTGTCAAGTTGACATAAAACAAACCAGCACACAAATCTACCATCAATACCATTTATTTAGGGACTCTACTGATACACAGACAGTAGCTCTGGCCTAAAAAACCATGAGGAAGGAAGGAATAGTTCTCTAGAAGCCAGTTCAAATGAAAATGAAAAGTCCCAACATGATTATGACTTCTTTCACTTAATGGGAAGAACTTGTCATTCTAGTTTCAGAACACCAGATCCATTTCATGAAGCCTGACACCTACATCTCAGTCTGATCCCTTTGTTTATTTATTCTACAGTTTCTACTGATGTAATATAGGAAGGAAATGAGCCAGCTGAAAGTGCCATGACAACATAGGTTTAGACATAAGACACTTGACCTTCCTCAGCTAGAAAGTGGCCTATTGGTCTGCCCAGGAGAGTACCAGGGCCCTTCTGGGACAGCCTAGTCAGGACTAGGTTTCCAGTGTAGTTGTACAGAAAGGGAATTCCTGTCAGCAGCAGAATTTTAAATTCCACAATCTCCACAGGATGTGGAGAAGCTCCATGCTTCCTCCGTTCTACAGTGCACTCTTTTTAATAGGGGCAGCACCTATAGACATTCAAAGAAAATCCTTAAGAATATTCTTTCGCTAAAGTTGTTTGTTTTACAATTAATGACCTCTTCACATTGAGCAAATATGGCCATACCATGGGAAGAAGGATGCTTCCATGTAGAATAGACATGAGCTCAAATTTTAAAAGGCCAAAAATACTGTTAAATGGTAATACAGTTAAAATGGTAAATTTTAATTATTATTACTATTAATATAGTATTGAAAAGTCTTATATGCATGGAATCTATAACTACTCCTTAGCTTAACAAGTCATGATTATGCAAAGGAATCAGCATTTGTACAAGTCTTAGGAAAAAACCCACAGAGAACAACTGATTTTTTTTTTTATTGACAATAGATTATTCTCTCATACAATATATCTGATTATAGTTTCACCTCCCTCTACTCCTCCCAGTTTCCCCCACCTCCCCTCCCCTTCAGGTTCACTCCTCTTCTGTCTCTCAATAGAAAAGTACAGGCTTCCAAAGGTAACAACCAAATGTGACTATAAGAAGATGAAGCAGAAACTATCATGTTGAAGCTGGACATGGCGCCCCAACAGGGGGAAAAAGTCCCAAAAGCAGGCACAAGAGTCAGAGGCCACTGTTCTCAGGGTCGACAGTCCTATAAAAATACTAAGCTAACAGCTATAATGTATACACAAAGGACCTGGTGCAGACCGGTGTAGGCCCTGTGCTTGCTGCTTCGGTCTCTGTGAGCTCATGTGCACCTTGCTTAGTAGATTCAGAGGGCTGTGTTTTCCTGGTGTCCCCCATCCCCTCTGGCTCTTACACTTTCTGCCTCCTGCTCTTTGGGATTTCCTGAGCCCTGAGGGAAGGGATTTGATGGAGACCTCTGATTTAGACTCACTCTCCACATAATGCCCGGCTGTGCATCTCTGCAACTGCTCTTATCTGCTGCCAGAGGGAGCCAGCCTCTCTGATGATGACTGCATCTGTAAGTAGAGCCGAATATCATTAGGAGTCATTTTATTGGATCTTTTCAGACCAATAGTGTTTGGTTTTACTCTAGGCCTCTGAGCTATTTAGTCTCTAGGTCTTGGTTACCCAAGCAGTGTCAGCTGTAGGTTCCTTCTTGCGGAGTGGGCCTTAACTCAAATCAGACATTGACTGGCTACTCCCACAAGTTGCGTGCCACTATTGCCCTAGTATATTATGCAGGAAGGACAGAATGTAGGTAAAAGGCTTTGTGGCTGGGTTGGTGTTCACATTTCTCTTTCAGTAGACTTCAGAGCACTTTTCCTGACCAAAGACACTAGAAAAAAGGGTAAGAGGTCCATGTAGGCACCAGCTCAACTTCTCCATGTTCAGTGAGTCCTGTGGGTGTTGTCCTCAGCAATGGAGCCCCGTTGTCAGTTTGCAGAGCTACCTTTTGTCTAAGCAACAGCCTGGGTTGTTTGGTGCTTTCCAAGGGTGGGACTCCCTTGGCCAACAACTCATTAAATGCAACCTTGTCCCACACTGGAAGCCTCACCTCACTACAAGATTCCAGGAAGTTTCCACTGTACTAGGTTTCACACACATCCCAAGGGTCCCCCAATTCCAGCTATCTCTACCTGCACTCTCTCCTTCCACCCCTCTCCCCTCAACCTGATCCCCCACTCCCATCTCCATCACCCCCAGTCCACCCATAAAACCTACTCTATTTCCCCTTCCCTGGGAGATACCTGCATCTTCCCAGAGTCTTACTCTAACCTCTCTGGATCTATGAATTGTAGCTTGGTTCTCATTTATTTAATGGCTACTATCCTCTTATACATGAAAATGTACTGTATTTATCTTTCTGGGTCTGGGTTACCTCATTCAGGATGATTTATTTATTTTGTAGTTCCATCCATGCCCCTGCAAACTTCATGATGTCTTTTTGTTTGTTTCTTTTTTAACTGAGTAGTGCTTATTTGTACCACATTTTTTTTTTTTTAAAAAAATCTCACGTAGGTTGTTTCCAGTTTCTGACTATTGTGAATAAAGCCTCATGAGCATTGTTGAGCAAGTGTCCTTGTAATAGGACGGAGCATCCTTTGGGGTTATGCCCAAGAGTGGTATAGCTGGGTCTGGAACTCTCTAAGGAACAGCCACATTGGTTTCTATAGTAGCTATATGAGTTTGCACTCCCACCAGCAATGAAGAAGCAGTCCCCTTTCTCCACATCCTTGACTATATGAACTGTCACTGTGTTTATGATCTTAGCCATTCTGACAGGTGTAAGGTAGAATCTCAGAGTCATTTTGATTTACATTTCCCTGATGGCTAAGGATGTTAAACATTTCTGTAATTAGTTCTTAGCCAATTAACAAAATCAGAAATAAAAAGGGGGACATAACAACAGACACTAAGGAAATGCAGAGAATCATTAGGACATACTTTAAAAACCTGTACTCCACCAAATTGAAGGTCTCAAAGAAATGGGTAATTCTCTTGATAGGTACCACTTACCAAAGTTAAATAAATATCATATCAATAATTTAAATAGACCCATAACTCCTAAGGAAATAGAAGCAGTCACGAAAAGTTTGCCAACTACAAAAAGCCCAGGGTCAGGTGGTTTCAGCTTTAGAAAGTCTATCAGCCTTGGTGAGTCAGCTCTGAGGGTGTGAGAATGGGAGAGCCTGTCATTCCCCTTTTGTGTGCCGTCTCACCTGGCCCTATTTTCTAAATCTTAATTAAATAAATATATATATGTATAATAAATATATAGATTAAAATATATATGCACAATTAATCTGAAGATACATATCTACTGTAATGAACCAAAATTTCACCTAACAAGAATTAAACATTTTATTAATAGTTGAACTTGGCTAAAACCTTGAGAAGTACCTTTGTATGCTTTGCATCTTGTCAAAAGAACTCTAAGCACTTCTCTGTGGAAAATGTCTCCTCCCTGTTGCAAGCAAAGGCAATGAAACCATGCCTCTGGCCTTAGAACTCTCCTGAAGTATGAAGTGTTACTCCATACTCCCTTGTAAGGAAGGTTGCTTGTGGTGGTTTTTCTACTCAAAGGCTTTATTTTAATGACATATTACACAACTAAAACATGTTCATAGTCTACAATTAAAATAGTTAAGCAGAAGGAAGAAAGCTAATATCCTGTAATTCCCTATCTCAGAGATAATAGCTGTTTTCTATCTTGTATGTTTTCAATTAACCTTCCAGCAACAAATCCATTCCTTTCGCTGAATGTTTGCTTCATAACACTACTTAAGATGGTGCACTTTTTGTGTGCATTATTCCATTCTGTATGCCACACTTAACCAACCCCCATTTGTGGAGGGTTCAGTTGCTCCCACTGTTTTTGCCATTATAATTGTAGAGCCCACACTTTGGCTCCCTCATCAGATGTTTGCTTTGTGTATAGGGTGGGGCTGAGCCTGAGTCTAGTTTATAGATGGTCCTGTCAACACTTGTGGATGTGCAGTAGTGAGTCTCCTACATTACAGGAGAGGGGAAGACCTCCCAGCACTTGGACCAGCACACTGTAGCTTGAATAATAAAACCTAGAGACAGATATTGGGGTTAAAGCTGAAGATCAAATAAGCAAAGCAGTCAGCCACTAGAGAGTTGGTTTTGTTGCTGTTGTTGTCTTTGAGACAGAGTCTCATGTAGCCCAGGCTAACTTTGAACTTATTATGTAGTTAAGAATGACCATGAATTTCTGATCCTCTCACCTCCACCTTTATGTTCTGGGACCACAGGTGAGTCTTGAAACTTTTACTTTCACTCTCCACCAACCTCCTGAGAGGAAGCAAGTTAGTTCCAGAGCCTGTTAGATCCCGCGTGTGGGAGGACAAGCTGCCATGGTAGGGGGAGGATTCCAGGAGACAGCAGATGAGACAGGGAGTGGGCAGGAAAGGAGTCTCACAGAAGCACACATTTAACCTGGCTCCAAATGCAGAAGCTTTCCTAGATGCAGCCCTGCTTGTTAAACGGCTGCCAAAGTGTCCTTTCATCATTGTTGCTAAAGTCAAGAACTGTCAAATCAGAACACTGGAGTTACAGTCACACGCTGCTGGAGCCAGGGGGATCTATAGTGGAGAAGTGGGCAGGAGTGAATTCTGTTTCCCTGCTCTATGCCCAGGCTGTTTTGTTCTATCCATTCTCCATGTGTTTTCCTTACCCAATTGCACCACATGCTCTATATTCAAAGAGAAAGTTCTGATCAAATGTTGCAAACGCTAAGAGGTCAAAAGGAGGTTCGAAGTGGCTCAACCTTCCAGCTGTGATGCAATCCCACAGCCATGTCCCCAGCACAGAATGGAACATTTGGAAACAAAGGTTTCTATGAGGAACCACCACACTTTACCACTTCTTATAAACTTAGTCAGCTCTCTGGGGCTGGACCAGAGGGAGAGGAGCATCTCTCCCCGCACAAGACTCCTCCCCAAATCTGCATCCCAATTATCAGCTTAGCAATGGTGTCCTAGTAACCCCCTTTTCTCATTTTATCTTGAAGCTATTGAAGATGGAAAAAAAGCTTCAACGGCTTATAAAATGGTTTGGAAGACGAAGGAGCCTGCCACCAAGCCTGACAGCCTGAGTTTGATCCCTGGAACCCACATGATGGAAGGAAAGAACCAATTTCTTAGAGTTGTCCTCTGACCTCCACATACACACTGGCATATGTACATGCACAGACACAGAGACACAGCGCACGCACGCATACACGTGTGCACACACCACACACACACACACACACACACACACACACACACTTTTTTTTTTTTTAGAGAAGGAAAGTCTTCAGACACATTGAAGGCCTTCCCTACTGTATGTGTCTTTGAACTTCCTAGAGCTGTGTCCTTCAACCTTACTGCCTGAGACTCTAAATGATCTGGAAGGGATTGACTTAGATTTCACCAGAGAACACCTTATACACAGTATGTTTCCTGCTTTGGAGCACCCAAGGATCACTCAAGGACCACCCAAGGACTATTCTACCTTTGTAATCACTTGGCTGGGTCTGTTATAACAACATTCTACAGACTAAGTAGATTAAACAGTTTAGAAATTTATTTTCTCAACCCTCTGTGAGTCCGTCTCTGTGTATATGTATTTCTCTGTATGCCTCTGTCTCTTTATGTGTCTCTGACTGTCTCTCTGTATATGTATTTCTCTGTGTGTCTCTATCTCTTTATGTGTCTCTGTCTGTCTCTCTGTCTCGTTGTCTCTCTGTGTCTCTGTCTCTATCTCTCTCTGCATCTCTCTGTTTGTGTGTGTCTCTCTCAGCTCACTCTGCAGCCCAGAATGGCCTGGAACTCTCAATTCTCCCTCAGACTTCTGAGTGTATCAATTACAAGTCTGTACCAAGTGGCTTTTGTGCCATGAAGATGTCCATTTGCTGATAATATTAACCAACTTTGGGACAAGGTCTCCTTTTTCTTCCATTTCCCTTTACTTCTTAGTCTGTGTTCCCACGGATATGATTAATGAATTTGGAGAATAATTGGGGAACACAGTTCCACTGATAACTCTGTCCTCTATCCCCAGAAAGGATTTTCTGGGGTAAAGCTCTTTGCTTTGTCAGGGATGCTGGGTATAGGCTTTGTTTGATGAGAAAGAGTTTTGGAAAGGGAGAGGTGGCTAAAAAGGAGAAAGTGGCTCACAATCGCCCTACTGAGTTAAGTAAGCCCAGAGGAGGGTCTTCAACAAGGAGGCAGACTTTGAACCTAGCAAGACACAGCCCAAGGTAAGGAAGATGACCGCCATGATCATCAGACAGTGCAGGGGTGGGGTGCACCATGCAGCCAGGTGCCCTAGGACTCTGAGCAGCAGGCCATGAGTAAGGCCAGCTGGGACTGCCCAGGCTTGACAGCCCAACCTAGTGACTAACTCATTGGCTGCTCTCCTGGAGCCAGGAAGGGCATATGGAATTACTAGGGTAAGCATTACTTTGGTTTCTTATCTGAAGCAGGCACACAGTACTTTTTCTGTGTTTGTTTCAGTAACACTAACAATAATAACTGCACAGCTTATTAAGCATTATCTCATATTATCACTAATAGAAAGAAACTGAAGCACAGAGCATTTAGATTAAATTTTCACACAGCTACGCCAGAAAAAAAGAGTGTTTGAAGTAAGAGCTTGAACAATGGGGCACTTGGCTTCTTCCCTGTTCCAATCTATCTTTGGGGGCCACATGATTTGGCTGGAACCCCATAATGAAAAAAGCACAAGCCCTGGCTTCACCATTCTTAGTGTCCCAGTCCCATGGTTCTGACCATGGCAAGTTAATCTCACAGCACTTGGTTGCCTCCTACTCAAAATAGAGACAACTAATAAAACTCCTGATCATAATAACATCTTTCATTATTATTTTTCTTCCCTGGATGGCTATGACTAAAGCTGTATCAGTCCATACTAATGGAATTGTCTTAAAATATGTCTTGCATTACAAGTTTGCATTAGTTAATAAACTTAAGATTATTCTTTGTGGGTTGAAGAGATAACTCAGTAATTAAAAGCATGCACTGCTCCTCCAGAAGACCCAAGTTTGATCCCCAGAACCCACAATGGGCAGCTCACAACACCTGTAACTGCAGCTCCAGGCACACCCTCTTCCGGCCTTTGCAGAAATCTACTGGCATGTGGCAGGCACATAGACATACATACACATGAAAAAGTGGGGGAGGTGTGCTTCTAGTTTATTCTTCAGCAAAAGTGTAAGTTGGGCTCTTCTTTTTTTTAACCTCCTCTCAAAAATCACTACTGATTGCTTATTAACATTGCATCTTCATTACCCCTACAGTGTCTAAATCCCTTAGGCAGACTTGATGAAAAATTTAAAATTCGTGTTTAGTCTCTCACACTGGCTTATAGCAACAATTTTCATAAATTAGTCCTTGTTAAAGTTCTCAGAGGCCTTGAAGCACAGGTGATTCAGTCAAAAATACTTCTCTTAGTTTTCTGCAGGGACATTTTGGGGGCTGGCCCTGGCATGTTCATAGTTAATTGACAGTAGATAACACCCACCTTATTCTTTACATTTCAGGAGACAGTACTTTCTTTGCCTGAGTTGTGAGTGATATTCTAATGCTTTTCATTTCCAGCTTATGGATTTGAACCAAAGCACATGACATTGGGCAGCCTGGCTAACCCAACTGCTTCCTAGGAAATGGCTTGGGGGAGAATGGAGAATTGAGACTCACTCACTGTGAAGCAGACCCTTATAAAGTAAAGCAATGACAGGATAGCAGACAGAGAGGATCCGATGGGTCTTCCCTGTGTGTTATACAGATCTTCTGAATGAAATAATAATCAGCAAGATGGGGATTCTTTTCTCTAGCTGTGACCCTTCACTCTCCAGCCAAGATACACCCTCAGCTAGATGTTGCCCATTTGCCCAAAGCAGAGCTGAACCCAGAACACTGTGTTTTTCTTCTGCACCTGATCCCATACTCTATAGTATGATGCATGTTCTATTTGCATTTAGCTCAAGTGCACAGTCCCTTAATCCTTACAGTGACCTCCTTGTAATTGTTTTCTAGCTGCCCAGTCAGCAGGCTCTTCATTGATGGTAATGTGAAAAATAGGAACATAATCCCAGGTGCAAGTTAGTTCCAGGATCTAGGAGACACTATTTCTGCTTGACTAGTGTAAATTATCTCTCTTTAGAGCATCTGCAGCTAAAGCTTCCCTTATTTGCTAAAACTGTGAGAAAACCAGCCAGCCTTGGGAATACCCCCTTCCTCCATTCATTTCTAGCCCTTGTGATTTTCATTTTACTCACAGATGAATGGACACGACCTGGGATTGGCTCTATATTTTTCCATCAAAATAATCATATGAGGTAGGAATACTAAATATCTGAAACAGCTTTCCAGATGTTTGGGTTTCTACCCAAAGATTAGTGGTGATCTCAGCCTTGCCGTCAGAAGCCTCTGTTTGCAAGGGGCGACATTTAATGCTGAGACTCATAACTGGTACTGAGAATAAAGTGACAGTTGAATGCTTAGCCCTAGGTGGGACATCTAGAGCACCCCTTTCAAGGCCCCAGGAACACTGTAGGAGACTGAGGGTGGAGAGGAGCAATGTGTAATGCTGTCTTTAGGACATGACACAGATGCTTCACTTGTGAACACAAAACAGCTGTGGTTACCTGGACAAGATAGGCCTGTCAGCATCCCACATTGAATGGGGAAGAAGTCATGGTACATTACTCTTATTCTTTGAAGAGTTATGCTACAGGCAGCTAATAGTTATTGGGGAATGAGAAGCCTCTTTCTTCAGTGGTATAGCCACTGGTAAGTTGCCCATGCTCCAGTAAATAATGCCCAACCCATGCTCATGCAAGCAATCCTAATTAAACTCATTGGGGCCGTGCACGCACGCGCACACACACACACACACACACACACACACACACACACACACACACAAACCACAAAACTGTATATGGTAGGAGGAGAACTTGTTGGAAAAACAAGGGGTTTGGCTGGAATGGAAGGGGCTTAGGTAAGGGGAGCTGTTAAAATGACCAAAATCATGTGTGTGGGGGGGTGAGTGTGTGTGGGTGGGTTTGTGTGGGTAGGTGTGGGTGTAATTGTCCAAAATTTAGAAGTTCTTTATGATGATCTTTTATTTAAAGAATCTGAAAATGTAAGAAAGATTGTTAGGCAAGGGAAATGGGCTAGGAGAAGCAAACAGGGAGAGTAGTGGACGGGCATAGAGAAGAGTGTGCACAGAATTAAGTCACAATGCAAACATCCACAGAACATCATGATAAAATCCCATTAGTTTGTACAATCAGTATATACTAATCATTGTAAATTTTTTAGAGTCCATAAACCTGGTATACTATGGGAACAAAATATTCAGTTTGAAACATGAGATTGAAACAATACCTGTGAAGCTAGAGAGATGCCTCTGTGGTTAAGAGCAAATACTGGTCTTAGAGCAGACCCAAATTCACTTCCCAGTGTCCACGTCTGGCAGTTCACAACCACCTGTAACTATGACTCCAGGGGATCCAACACTTTCATCTGGTTTCTGAAGGCTCCTGTACACACATGAGCACACACAGAGACACAGACATACATGAATAAAAATAAAATAAAATAATACCTTTTAAAAAGAGTTTAAAAAATAATAATAGCTGTAAGCAGTACATAATGATACATACTTATAAACCCAGCATTTGGCAGAGGGAAGCAGAGGATGACAAACTCGAGGTCAGCTATGCTAAATAGCAAGACTGTCTAAAAGAAATGATTCCTTAAAATTCCGCACATTCACCTGTCTTTGTCCCATCCCAGGAGCTACGTTTCCCACTGGAAAGTTAAACATGGCTACAGACTCTTTGCAGGCCCTCCCTTAAGTAGGTGCAGTTTATTTTCCCATCTCCTTGGATCTGGGTTGCCTTTGTGACTTGCTTTGGGTCACAGAATGTGGCATGGCTGAAGCAGCAGCATCGCATGACTCGAGTTCCCACCCCCACCCGCTACTGCCACCCACCATCCACTTCTCTCCTAGAAGCCCCACAGCTTCTGCTTTCACTCTCCATGAAAAGAGAAGAACCTCATACAGGGAGAGAACAGTCAGAGAGAACAGCCGTCCAGCTGCGACAAAAGCAAAGCCATCTGTGACCCGACTGCAAGCAACTGCAAACAGTTGGAGAGCCGAGATGAGCCATCCTTCTGAGTTCGCTCTGACCAAACTGCAAGCCAAAGAATGGTGACCAATGAACGGACGAAGCTTTCGGCCAGTAAGTTTGGAAGTGGTTTGTAATGCAGCATGAACATACCTAACCCATGCTCGCTCATCTTGTAATGCAGCATGAACATACCTAACCCATGCTCGCTCATCCATCCTTCCCTGTGAGGCCACTGCACACCTGTTAACTGGATTCCGAAATCACTCTACTCTCCTGCACAAACTCAGCCCTCCTCAAGGCACAGACAGTGGGCCCTGTCTAACATGGTTCTAAGGGCACAGAGAATCCCCCCCCCCATCATTCCCCCACAAGCATCTTCCCCGCCCGCAGGAGACGCCCAGGACTTTTCAATGCGTCATTACTTCTGTAAGAGCATAAATGCCTATATTATTTAGGTTTCTATTGCTGCAGTAAACTCCATGACGAAAAGCAAACCTTACATGAAAGGAAGCCAGGGCAGGAACCTGAAGGCAAGAACCGTGGCATGGAGGAGTGCTGCTTACTGGCCTGCTCCTCGCTAAACTTGCTTTCTTATAGAACCCAGGACATCTGCTCAGAGGTGTCACTGGATTGGGTCCAGGGCCCATCCACACCAATCACTAATCAAGAAAATGCTCCAGCAGCTTACCTATAGGCCAGTATGATGATGGTGGAGGCATTTTCTCACCTGAAGTTCCCTCTTCCCAGAAAACCCTAGCTTATACCAAGTTAACAAAAAAAAAAAAAAAAAAAAAATTAACCAGCATAGGACCCATTAAACATTAAGAATTACTCAGAGAGAAAAAGCTTCCTTTTAATTTTCATTACACTATTTAAAAATACAGAAATAGGATGTGACTCTAATATAAATATAAGTTCACTTTCCAAAGTGGTAGTGGGTGGTGGGGGCGGTGCTTGGTGACCAACCCAACTTGAACACATGCTTTTATGAAGATACATGAAATAACTACATTTCTAGCATCAATATTTAGTTAAGCCTCTTTAAGAGTCTTTTATTGAACCTGGCAGCTATAAAGTCCCAGTGAGCCTGTCTACCCTGCCGGCAATGCTGGGGTCCAAGCTTCCTGTGCCTGGGATTCCAGATTCCAGCCTTAAGACTCCATCAGGGCTTTTTATGGGGCAAATTCTAGGGATCTGAACTTTGATCTTCAAGCTTGCACAGCAAATCCTCTTTCAGGCCCAAGGGATCTCCCCAGTTTGTTTGCTTGTTTGTTTTTAGCCGTAAGGTTATTAGAAATTTTATCCCTGGCTAAAAATATTCATTTACTGCCAAAACAGTCAGAGTTTGTCCCACTGACCCAAGTACTCATCTGTGATCAACACAGGGCAGCCACTTCCAGTGTTGCTTTCAGAAAAGTTGGCTGACAATGGCTTCCATGGGTTACAGCATGGAGACTTTCCCCCCTAGTTTGGTAAATTTATTCTCTCTCTTTTCTTTAACCCAACAGCAATAATCATAACTTTCCTTTTTTAAAAATTGTGTGTGTGTTTGTACACATTGCAAGCACATGTATATGGGGGCCAGAGATCGATGCAGGGGTCTTCCTCTATAGCTATCAACCTTTTTTTCCTTGATACAGAGTCTCTCACTGAACCCGGAGCTCGCTAACTGGCTACACTGGCTAATTGATGGGCTCTGAGATCCACCTGTCTCTGATGCACGAACATGTACAAGCACAGGAGAACACACGTGGGCGCCACACAACATGTATTTTATCAACTGAGTCATCTCCCAGGCCTCAAGTTTGTAGTTTCCTATCTCTCCCCCAAATAACATTTCACATTTCAAAGAGCTACAGCATTACATACTGCAAAACACTGTGGAACAACTCAAAGGAACAGTGACACCCTAGATAGGCCAGGGACCTAGGAGAAAACCAAGTACTACTCTTTTGCTAAAGGAACACAGCAATAAAATGACTCTAATGACATTCTGCTTTACTCATAGACCAGTGCCTTACTTAGTCATCATCAGAGAAGCTTCCTCCCGCAGCAGATGGGGACAAATACAGAGAACCACAGTCAGACATTATTCAGAGAGGATAAGAGATGTTGGAACACTCAGCTCTAAAACAGATTTCTCCATCAAATCCCTCCCCTTGTGGCTACAGGAACTCTTCAGAAGAGGAGTCAGAAAGAATGTAAGAGGCAGAGGGGATGGAAGACACCACAGAATCAAGGCCTTCTAGATGCAAGAGGGCTAGTGCACACATGAACTCACACAGACTGCAGCAGCACACACAGGGCCTGTGCAGGTCTGCACCAGATGAGGTACCATTGCTGAGAGAAGTGGACACACTCTCCTGTCCTTAACCCAGAAACCCAACTCAATTGATAGCTACTTACAAGTGAAATAATAGTTTTCTCCAAGCGAACCTCACTGGAGAAACAAACCATCCTTCAAGACAGGCCCCATGCCCAGTCCCACCTCAAAATAAACTCAACAGCACCTTTGGAGTTCCTTGACTCATAATGTTAAGTCAGGGTGTTTTTGTTGTTGTTTTAACCTTACCTTGCTTCCAGTGTGTGTGTGTGTGTGTGTGTGTGTGTGTTTTGTGTGTGTGTGTGTGTGTGTGTGTGTGTATATATATGTGTGTGTATGCGTGCATTAGAGCATTCACATGCACACACATCTGTTTGCATTTCCTGTACTTTTATTACAGCTTTTTATCTTATCTGGTTGTTTTGCCATGTTTTTATTTGTTTGGTTTTTTTAATTTAATGTATTGTATTGCATTTTACTTTATTATTTTTTTTAGATGCCTGTCTATTTTTTTTCTTAAAAAGAGACAGAAAAGGTGTGGATCCAGATGGGAGGAGGCTCTTGGAGGCACTGGGAGGAGTAGGATTTAGGGAAACCATAATTAAAATAAATTGTATGGAAACAAAATCCTTTCAATGAAAGAAAAATAAGTTATCTTTTTGGGGAAAAAAGCAAATGTACTTATATGGTTTATATGGTGTTCCATTACCTATTGAATGTGATCTGTAGTTGCTATTTAACACTATGGCATGAGCATTTCTTTACCTAGAAATTCTGTCATTCACCAAACCCCTCCTCTATCTGAGTACTCAGATTGTGGAAGGAAGCAGAGGCATCTCGAGCAAATACCGGCTCCTTACATCTTAGTATGAATAATTTTAGATTTTTCCCCCAAGTCAAATATAACAAAAGTGAATACAGAAATGTCCCTACTTAAAATAGATAAATGTTTGAACAAGGAATTTAACAAAATGTGGTTAATAATAATATAAACTATAGAGTCCTGTGAAAGAGAGTCCTGGAGGGCTAGGCAGAGGAAATTTCATAAAAGAGTTTGTGGTTGGAGAGCTGGGTGCCTTTTGATGGTTTGCCAGTTTGCTAACTTCTAATTTTTAGGATATTAAGACTTATCTTTCAAAACATTTGCAACATAGGGACAGAGTGTCTGGACTCTTTTCCACCTGGAACAGAGCAGTTCTGCTGGGTCGGGACCAGTCTGGCCACACCTTGCTTAGGCAACAGCTGAAGGTTTCCAGCTTGCAGCACCTTGCCCGGAGCAGGTTTGGAAAAGGGAGAAAGCAACATAGAGCACCCAGACCTGCAGGCATGGGACAAGAATGAGCGTGAAAGACCACGAGAAGCCTGGCATTTTCTCTATAGCACAGGGGCCAGCCCTGCCACTCCCGGCTCCATCCACACCTCACTGTGCATTTCCATGCCCACATGTGACACAGTACACCCAAAACCACTCACTCTCCCTGGCTCTCCTCTCCCTCCAGTAAATTCCAGAAGCCATCCATGCTCAGAGAACTAGAGAAAAGCACAGAGATTAGAATGCCAACAAGTTATAAGAAAAATGCCCCCAAATCAAGACACGAACAAAAACAGTTTTGAAATAAGTCATTGCACTATAAAAAATCTTAAAGCATGAAACCTTGACTACATTTTAATTGAGATGAGAATTGTATGTCCTTTGACCTTGGAAACAATGAACTGGGAGCTGCCAGGACTTCCTAACTCTGGAGTGCCTTGGACCTTGCTACTATGTGCATATTGGATAGAAAACAAATACTCTATCAGAACTGAGGTTCTCCCTTGGTGGTGAGCATTTCTTGGTCATATATAAGGCCCTGGGCTCAGTTCCCCACACCATGAAATGACAGAAGGAAGGAAAGAAGGGAGAGAAGTAGAATGGAGGGAAAGAACCAACGAGATCTTCCAGATGTGAGGGAGGATGTTCACCCCGACAGTGGCTGGGGATACCGGAAAACCAACAAAAGGAAGAACGAAATAGACTGATTTGACTGTGTGAGTGGCACTAATTAGAGTCATTTGTTCATTCTTCTGTTTATTTCTCAATCTTCTTACTATGCTTGTTAAGGGTGGTTCTACTTTTCGGCATTACAGCTCTTCCTCCTGAACTTCAGACCACATTTGAGATGAGAGCCAAAGGGAGCTTAGAGATGGTCAGAGAAAAGACTCAGCTCAAGGCTTAGGAAACATTCTCACCTTATCAAATGGAAATCCTCAGTGCCCAAACACAACTCTAATGAGGTCTCCATCCACACAGCCCTGACGTTTGAACTAGGAAACACACCAATGGAAAGGGATGTACTGTGGGATTTTTAAAGGTTGAACAGGAAGAACCAAAGAGCGTTTCAGAGCTTGATTCTGCCTCGGGCATCTGGCATTAAGCATGTGTACATTGGAGATAATGACAGAGACCTTCATGATGTGTGCAGGAACAAATGAAACTGGAAACTGGAATACACAATACTTGCTTTGATAAAGGGAAGAGGAAATAGGGTGCAGCTTGAGCTCAGGCAGGAGACTAGACTGCAGGCCAACAGGCAGAGCATCTGACTCCTTCAGAGGAGTCTGTGTAAAACAGGGATTGAATTCCTACCAACATTTCCATTTGCATTTAGATGAACATGTATTTGCTTACTATTTTTGTTTTTATTTGTGCTGTTACTACTCATGGCGACACTTGTCCGGAGCTGTACTGGAGGCTAGAGGCTAACTTTTCTGAGTCAATTCTCTTGTTCCACCCAGTTTTGCTTTGTTAGTGGGGTCTCCCTTGTTTCTGCCCCACTTTGTCTGGCAGGTTAGCTGGTCCTTGAGTTTCTGGAAGATTCTCTCTCTGCCTCCCATCTAACCTTGGGATCACAGGTGCAGGCCATCAAGCCTGTCCTTTTTTTTTTTCTACAGATTCAAGGGACTGGCCTCAGCTCACCAGGCTTACACACCAAGCACGTTTGTCCACTGACCTGCCATCAGGTCCTTATTTGCTTAGTTAAGTCATCTTCCTCTTGGAGAAGATGATTGTTGACAGTGGACCAACTTCTAATGGCCATCTGATTGGCAAACTAGCCAAGAGTTCTCTGTTCCTTTTCACTCTTATCTCTGGCTCACCATTTGCTCCTGTAAAAGCTAGTTTCACCCTACTGTTTCAATGTGTTCATCAACAGTGTAGGAAAGACCATGGGCTGAGAATTTTAAGATACAAACTACACAGAGAAAGAAAGGTGCCAAAGAGACCTCCATTCATGACCTCTTCATTTTCTGTTCCTCATTCCATTGTTCATCTTTTTTATTTTCATCATTAAGCAAAATTTGTAAACCAAAGGCATAAATAGAAGCTAAATGGCTTTGAAAAGGGAGGACAAAAAAAATATTAAAAGACAATGGTAAGGAAACTTAGAAGTGTATTCCCAAAATGATTCACTAACATTGAATTCCTTTTCATTAAATAAATGCACATTTTTCCTGGCTTTTCATAATTGCCATAGAGAACCTGGAAGCCTATTTGTTTATATTAGTGGTCAATGCAAATGTGATAAATGAAATGCTCTGATTTAATGAGTCAAGGACCATGACAGTAGTGCCTGGCCAGTGCAGTCTACAGAGGGGACCAGGACTCATTTATACATGGACTTTAGCTTATGACTCAGGTGTTTCCATTAAAGTAAGTTGGTGAAGTCACTTTCTTTGTTAATGAATATAAGACCTTAGACCCACAATAAGAGAATAAAGATGAAAGAACCTGAATCTTTTGATGCAAGCCATAGCTGTCCCCAGAAAGTCTATAGCAGCTAATATTCTTGTAACTAAATGCTAGGCAAATTAACAATTCAATTTTATTAAACAGATATTCATATCTTAGAAAAATTACCATTATGCACTATAAGCGTGTTTGGTTCTGGCCACCACTCTCTCTGGCCCAGGGTGGTTGAGGCAGCATCTCAGATCTGTATCTTCCATTGGGCGATCTTTCTTTTTTTGTTATCTGGTTCTAAATATTTTTTACTCAGCACAAAACATGGTCACAGCTTATGCCTGTCCACATATGTTTCCAGGCAACCCCTGAATTTTCTTAATGGCCTGTTCTGAATGTCTTAAGCTCTATTCACAATTGGAAAAGACTGCAGGGGGACTAAAAACATGGCTCAGTGGTTAGGAGTAGTCACTGTGTTACAGACAGCCCAGCTCGGTTCCCAGCACCCACATCAGACAACTAACAACTAACTGTCGCTCCACTTTTAGGGGATTTGTCACTTTTTGACCTCCAAAGACACCTGCACACACAGTGCACATAAAGTCATATAGACACACACACATACACATAAATAAAATCTAAAAGAAAAAGAAAGAAAGAGCCCACACTGTTCTTGGTACCTTCTATTTCCCAGTGCTGGTCTTTAGAGCCACAGGGTGAAACTACTAGAAACAGGCTAACAATATAGACTCCTTGGGACCATGGCCAAAGATGAACTATCAGAAACCCTCAAATGAGACCTAGAAATCTGAATTTTTAACATTTCACACAGAGTACAAGGATGGACCACAGACAGCCAGATGATTTGGTGTCATTATTATGAATGCAAACTGCCTGGGCTTATTTATCAGCTCCCATTGTTATTTTCTTTGGGTCTATGGGTGAGAAGTTAACTCTCTGCCCTAAATGCTATTTGGGCATTGTGGGGTTATGATGCTTGATATTGTTATAAGGAATGCATGAGCTAACACCTGTTCTATCTTTATTCACTGGGGGCAGGACATTGAGGCAGAGTTTCTCTATGTAGCCCTGGCTGTCCTAGAACTCAGCCTCTGCCCCCACCCCACCCCACCCAGCACTGGGATTCAAGGTATGATCCATGGCTAACACATGTTATTTCTTAAAAGTATTGATACTTTTAAATGGTAGTGGGCAATACTCAAAAAAAAAAATCATACTTGTTTTAAAGGTTGTTTGTTTGTTTTAAATGATCATGTAAGTACTTTTGCAATTTTTTAAGAATCATGACTCTTAGAGGAATCCATACACATCCTCTGTCCTGGAGGGTTTGGAGCCATTGCAAGGGTGGAGATGCATATCCCAGCTCACCATAACTACAGATGAGCTTTGTCTTCCTACTGTGCACCCCTTTTGCTACTGCCCCTAGTAAACTGCCAAGAGATGGCATCTCTTCAATGCCTTCTCTCTCAAGAATGACCTCACACCTCCTGGAACATACAACCACCCAACCTCCAGTTCACTGCTTTCTCTTCCCTCTTCTACCACTGGCCAGTCCATTCCCAAGGGTCCCACAATACCAGCCCACCCATTATCCTTCACTCCTGAATCCAGGCCTCTCCTTTGTGGCCTCAGCATAAGCTCTACTTCTACAGGTGCTTCCTAAACTAATGGGGACAGGATCTGTGTCCAGTGTGTATTGTTTTGTTTTCAAGTCCTTTATGGAGGTTCTCTACAAAGCTGTGGCTTGTGACACATGGTAATATGAGTGAATTGACTTTTCTAAAAGTTCCTGTGGCTCATGGGTTAGTAGTTTTTTTTTTTTTTTCCTACTCAAATAAACCATGCATATTAGAAAGTTTTGCGCTTTTGTAATACTAAAACCAAGGTAATTTCCCTAATAATACAGTAGAGAATGTTAGGCTCCAAAAGTGAATCTATCAAAATGTACATATTTTACCCACTTCCTGCTTTACATCTCTAACTCACTTTTCACATCTGCAATAACCACACTGAAGCTATGTACAATGGCACACAGTGGTGCAAGCCAATAGCCCCAGTACTAAGGGGCTGAGGCCCAAGCAGAACAAACGAGGCTACATAGCAATTTGTGGTCTAGCCTAGGCTAGACCACATAGAAAGCACCTGTCTCACAAAATAAAAGAACAAACAGGACCACAGTGGCTCTCACAATCTACTAGAAGATGAGGAAGCCTGTGTGGATTTGTTGCTCCCTAGGATGTATTGTTTCCTCACTTGTTATGTGTTTCAATGTTTTAAATTCATTTTCCGGTTTCCCTTTCTGGGCTTCCGATTTTGACACCATTCTGCATGAGGTCAAAAGGAACAATTACAAACCCTGTCCGCTAACAAGTTCCTCCTCACAGGTCGTGTTTGCTTTTCTTTAATTCTCCTTTATCAAACACATTTCGGTAGAAGTGCCTCCACGAGTTTCTCATGCGCCACACCCTTGAAAGCGATGGCTTCCGCATCCAAGTCAGTGGCTCAAAACCTGTGCTGCTTTGCATAAGGCTACAAGAGCCCTTGAATTCAAAGACAGACATTGGCCAGTGTCCCTCTACCAGTTACAGCACGCATAAAGTGTGGTTTACCTGCCTGAGGCTTCAACAGAGACAGGGAAAGGAACAGGATTTAAAAAAAAAAAAAAAAATATGTTCTTCCTTTATGTCAAAGACCCACACTACTGCCACTAGGTACGCACCAAAGTGAGCAGAAACAGGGGTAACTTTATTTGTGGTCACCGAAACTGCAGAACTCCTGTTAGAAAAGAATCTTCCGTGTAAAATCACTTCTTCCTTTTCGAGGGCCTCCCTACTGTGGACACTGTGGGTTGCTGCAGACTGAGTGAACTCTAGCTGGTAAAATTTAAAAATTATTCATCTCCCTACCCCCAAATAATAATAACAATAATAATAATGACAGGAAGACAAAGTTTTGATTTGGGTTATGAACAACTTCAAGCTGGGTGCTACTCAAGCTCTCTAGAGATGGGGATAGTGTTAAGGTCGAACTTCACCTCAGCCCCTGGCATCCATATACCCAAAAAGTCTGGAATTTTACGGTGGAAGTTCCACTCAAGCCCCTTCCCTCAAAACCCTGTTGCATCTCAGAAAGCCCGCCAAATGATGGCTCCTCCCCCAGAGATATTCAAGACCACTCCCACAGCGTATTTAAACTGTCCCCCAGAGAATAGACACGTGGTTTTTCCGGTCTCCCTTTCTCAGAGAAGGGGCAGGAAGGCGTTGTATCCATTAAGCATGGACTTTTTCTAATTCGGTTTGATTTGGTCTGATTTGGATTGCTGCATCGGTGGAGAGGCTTATCGGGTGCAGAAACTTTTCAGATCGAACGATCAAGGCCATCCTCAGTTAGATGGCAAGTTTTGATCCAGACTGAACTACATAAGATCCATTTCCACAATAACAATAAATAAAGTTCAGGAAAATATAAATCACACTTTTAATCTCATCAGTTTACCTTATAGCTATGAAAAATATAATACAACAATGGTGCAAATGAGGACAAAAAGGGTGGGAATTAAAGTGAATTGCCAGGCTCCCCCTTTATTCCCCTTAGTACTGGCCCCTGTTCTCATGTATCCTTGGCTAGTTACCGTCATCAGAGTCACTCTGAAGAGCTGCAGGTGTTAGAATGAGGCATGATTTACACATTACTTGTCTTAAAAATCAGTGGATTTTAAAAGATATTTACAGTTATTCACACTACCCCAGGTTTTGGACATTTCCCGGGTACATGTTTAGTCCATTTAACAAGAAGCTTAGTCTTTGGACACTATCTATCTATCTATTATCTATCTATCTATCTATCTATCTATCTATCATCTATCTATCTATCTATATACCTATATATCTATATCTCTATCTGAGCTCCCCAGGCCTCCACATTTTGAACACCAGGTATATCCCAATGACTCCCAAATCCACAACTCCACCCTGGACCTCTACCTAGCCTATAGACTCATCTCTTGATGTTGTCTAGTAGACATTTCAAATCTGGCATGCCTCAAACCAAGTTTTGATCTTTACCTAAACTTGTTCCTCCCTACAGTCTTCCTCAAACAAACAGAAGCGTCTATTACAGTTGCTTGTGCCAACACCCCAGAGTCATTCCCGGCTCCTCTCTCTCTTTATATCCTAGCAACCACCCCATTGGAAAATCTGATGACTCTATGTGTAAATGCAGAATACAGCCATTTTGCATACCCAAATCACTATATCCCTTACTTCCACTATTGAACAGTGCCATTACAAGTCCCTTGAGCCTATACTTATTCCATACACACAGCTGTAACGATAGGAGCCAAAGTGATCCCTTTTAAACTTGTATTGGATCACACCATAACTCTAATCAGGACCTTGGAATGACTTCCCACCTCACACAGAACAAAAGCCAACATCCTCGCAATGGCTCACCAGTCGCCCTGCCCTCAGTTCCTGGTCCTTCCCTGTGGTCTTTCTGCTTCAGTCTCATGGGTCTCCTTGCTCTTCCCCAGACATTCCTGCCTTAGCATATTGCCTTTAACACTTTCTTCTGCCTGGAAGGCTTTTCCTTTAGAAAATTGTTCAGCTGATCTCTATCTCCTATAAGCCTTTGTTCAAGTCTTTGTTCTCATTGGAGCCTACCACCACCGTAGTGTGTGTGTGTGTGTGTGTGTGTGTGTGTGTAGCCATGTGTGTGTGTTTTGATTGTGTGTATTGTGAACTACGTATGTCACTTATCTAGAGGCCAGGAAGAGGGCATCGGATCCCCTGAAACTGGAGTTATAGATGCTGGGAATCAAACCCAGATCTTCTGCAAGAACAAATACTCTTTATAGCCAGGCCATCTCTCCAACCCAAAATCTTGTAAGAAAACATAGAAAAATAAATTTGTCACATTCTGGTATGAGGTTTTTATAAACAAGACAAAACATGTACAAACCAGAAAGAGAAATATTGACATGGTGTTTGCTATATTAAAAGGCATGTGCATAACAAAAAAAAATGTACAATAAACAAAATTAAGCAATATGCCAAAGTCTAAAAACTGAGGCATATAACCAAAGAAGGACTGATCTCTAGTGTTTACATATTCTCCAGATAACCACAAATTGGAAAGGAAAAGATAAATAGATCAATGTGAATGTTGACTATATCACTCACAGAAGAGGACACTTTTCTGAGCAATAAATATGCTTATGAAATGTGTTCAATTTACATCATTGATAAACAACTACAGTGATGGAACCTAGGTCTGGAGGTGCTGTTCAATGGCAAACCACTTGCTTAGCCACAGGCAAGGCCTTAGGTTCACTCTCTAGCCCACTCCCCCCCAATCCTAATAATATGAAATCTAATCTATATGAATGAAGAGGAAATAAAGCTACTATATACCCTGATTGGGCTTGTAAACTGGACTATATACTTTGGAAAACAATTTGGCAATACTTAGTAAACCTGAGAGTATGTAGATCCTAGAATCAAATAGATCTATTTTAAGAAATGTAGCTAGGTAGCCAGATATGGTAGAGGATGCCTATAACTCCAGCACTCATGGAGGCTGAGGCAGAAGGATTACCTCAAGTACTGATCCAGGCAGGGCAACATAGATTGACCCTCTCTCAAAAAGGCAAAAGAGAGAGAGGGAGAACATAACAAAAACAATGTTTCAATAGTAGCTCTCATATATTCACACACCCTTGTGTGTAGGCATGCTCCTTGTTGATTTGTTGATAATCCCCATCCCACCAAAAATGTAAGAATTTAAATTTCTATCAACAAAAGATTATGTAGATAAACTGTAATACTATGAGAGAAAAACTCATTAAAACAGTAAATGGCAAAAAAAAAATATTGTGGGCTGGTTTTGTTTTGTGGGGTTTTATCAGTTTTTGCTTTTGTTGTCTTGTTTTTGTTTTGTTTTATTTTGTTTTTTAAGAAAAGTTTTCCTATAGCCTAGGCTGGCTTCAAACTCCCTATGCATCTGAAGATACTATTCACCTTCTGATCCTCTTACTTACACCTCCCAAGTGCTAGGCTTACAGACATACACCACACCTAGTTTTGTACATTGCTGGGGATCAAACCCAGGACTCAATGCACACTAGGCAAGCAAGCATTTCAGCTGGCCTACATAATTGTGTGTTTGAAGAACTCAATGTCCAAGAACATATAATGAACAAGATAATATTTTAGTATGTAATTATGCTAAATTTAATGATATAAAAGTATTTATAAGCATGCATTCATCAACTATAAATATTAAACATAGACAAGAAAAAGTATCCATGTTTCACTGTAGACCATAAAATAATCACAATTTTTCACCCTCCCATAACTCAACTCCTTCTCCATATAACTTTATCACTCCAACCAGTATATTTTCCCATCCCTTGAATGGATTGTTTCTGTGAATTCTTTCCATCAACAGGATATAAAGGAAGAAATGTTTTTCCAGGAGCCCTGCACACTTCCGTTCCACTCTTCCTCTTAGACTCCTACCATTGCCTTACAGATAAATCTCAGTTAGCCTGATAACTGGTGAGCAATGCATAGTCCAAACAGCCTCATTGTCCCAGCCTACAATCAACTAACTGACAGCTGTATGATTAAGGCCCTGCCAAAACAAACCAACACCCTGCTTATTGACCATAGATGAGGGCAAGCCTAGTAATGTAAGCCTGGTCTACCTCCTATCAGTAGAAACATTGGCTGACCTGTGGACTTCTGAGCAGTAATAAGTGGAGGTTGTGTTTAGTGACTCAGTTTAGGGGAAGAGTAATGGTTCTCAAATAGCAGGAGATTACTAAAATGTATATGATTTTTCAGAACTATGATATATCTAAGGGAAGAGTGTCATAGAGAGAGATTCTTTCACCTTTAAAACGAATGCTTTTCAATACTAGGAATAGAAGTCAGAGTCTTACACATGCTAGGTCTCTTAGTTAGGGTTACTATTGCTATGATGAAACACCACAGTTCCATGTAACAGTTCATCATCAGAAGCAGTGAGGGCAGAAACCTAGAGGCAGGAGCTGATGCAGAGGCCATGGAGAGTGCTGCTCACTGGCTTGTTCCCCATAGCTTGTTCAGCCTGCTTTCTTATAGAACCCAGAACTACCAGCCCAGGGATGACACCACCCACAATGGGTTAGGCCCTCCATCAACAATCACTAATTAAGAAAATGCCCTACCGGCTAGCCTTATGTCTTATGTCTTATGAAATTTCTTCAATTGAGAATCCCTCCTCTCAGCAACGTTAGCATGTGTCAAGTTGACATAAAATTAACTACCACACTAAGTAAGTTGTCTACCATTATGTTTTATACTTTTTAAGGATTGGAATATCTCAAATGCTTGCTGAATCTTCATAGTAGGGGTTGGAGAGATGACTCATCAGTTAAAAGCACATATTGTTCTCCCAGAGGACAAAAGTTCGGTTCCAAGCACCCACATCAGGTAATTCACAACTGTCTATCTTTCCACTTTTTAAAAAAATCATGTTTGTATGAATACAGGAGACATGACTAAAAGATTTGTCTCATCCTTTGGTTCCATGTAGACTGTCTACACAGAATCTTGGACATAGTACACTATGACTTACATAACTGACCTCATGGACCACAGTGACTCACACAGGACACATATTTTGGTCACACCCCATGGTGTGGTCACACATAAACAAGAGCTAGGAGAAAATATCAAGCCTTCAATTAATCAGAACTTAAGAAATAAACGTTTCTTTCATGAAAAAAGCTCTAATTTTAGCTTTAGAAACAAACTGGCATCAAATATTTTGTTTGATTTTCAGATTGACTCCTGGGACCAGTGCAGATTCATATACTGATATCCTCATGCTGAGGAATATGTGTGTCAAAGACTAAGATAAAGTGATCTTCTATTTGATCTTCATTTAACCAAAAAATTCATTCAACTGTCATTCCATCTCACTGAACAATGATGATATTATTGAAGTAGAATTGTTTACATTAGTTTTGCTACAAGTCTAAGATTTAAAAAGCATTCATACCATAAGAGAATGCAGAAATAGGAATTATAAATAATCTGTTGAAAATTGGGCCTGTCCATAATTCCAGCTCCTCTTGTTGAAAAGAATCAAGAGATTTCTAAGCAATTAGTATCTCCAATTTTAATAGGATCCTTTTTAATCACAAGTCACACAATTGAATTAAAATAAAGCATGCCTGTGCTCAAAACTTTGGGTCACAGCATGAACAAGCAATAATAAGTCACTCTGCCTTTAGAGTTAGGAATGTAAAGGATCCCTTTACACAGAAAAGAATAGAAAAGTCTAGTGCCAACATCATTCTAGGTGACAAGATATGAGAACAAACACTTGTAACCAAATACAGGACTAGCAGAGGACTTTCTTAGAAGAACCAAAGAATGGAAAGTATATATTCTGTAGCCCTTTAAACTGTACATCAGCTAAGAAAGCCAGAGTCAACCAAAGCTACACATTGCTAAAGGTTAATTAATTTCATCTATAAACAGATCCAGTCCTTTCCCACCAATCATGTATTAAGCGTATTAATGGCCTCTTCTACTTTCAAATATTTATACCATCTACAATTCTACAATTATTAAGAGAAAGTTTTACTAATTGGAATTTTAGGTATGACTTTTGTTATTTGGTGGTTTAAGGAAGATTGACCTGGAATCTCTTATGTAGAGCAGCCTAGCTTTGAACCACAATAATTTTCAGGCTTCTGCCACTTGAGGGCATTTACATCACATCTGGCCTTCAAGTTTAATTTTTAATGCAAAATGATTATAGAACTTCAAAGAGTTGAGTTGTTGGTCATGGAAATCCAAGAGAACCACAAAACAACATAGTTTATTTCTGTTGCCCTTGGTTGCCTCCCAGGGTTAGAGGTAAGTTTCTATTGCTGAAGACACCATTCATATTGGACACAGGATTCAGAAGATCTGAGCTGGATCTAACCTGAAAGCCTCCCAGAGCACTAGCTTTCATAGTGATATGGAAAGATAATATGCAAGCCTCCAGTAGTCCTACTTATGAACTTCAAGAGCAATCAACATGGCACTATATCCCTGAGTGAGCAATAGTGGCACTCATAAGTTGGAGTAACCAACATATGTCTAATTGGACTTGAAAGCCCATTCAACAAGAGGAAAGCCATGATTAGTACTGGAAACCTAACCAACTATCCAGGGATTAGTGAGGTCATGGAATTTTGTTTTTTCAAGACAGTGTTTCTCTGCATAACAATCCTGGTTGTCCCAGAACATGCTTTGTTGATTAGGCTGACCTGGACTTCTGCCTGCCTCTGCCTCACAAGTGCCACCATTGCAAGGCCATGAACCTTAGAGATCTTTATGTCTAAACTTCACCAAGCACAATTCATAACTTCATTTTAAACATTTATTCTTACACTCATAGATAAATGTAAGTCTCACCCCTCATCAAAGAAACTCCCCTTGCAATAGGTCGAGACCATTTTAGAAATCCACAACTCATCAAAATGCAAGGAGACAACAATCATGGGGAGTACAGTTTCAACTGGAACATCTCCAATGCATTTCTTGTACTTAAAGCTCAGGAAACATCTTTGCAGAAGGGGATGGAAACATTACAAGAGCCAGAGAACCAGAACTTCTGCTGTGAGATGGTGTTCCCTAGAAATGATAAGTAAGTTTCAGCAATATAGATGCTCAAATAAAACCAGAACAATTACAATCCCAATAGGCATACAAAATGGAAGGAGAAAATTTCACAGGGGCTCTAGACATAGACAAAAAAATAAAAAACAAAAATAAATGCAGTCAACTAAGGAATAGGGGTAGTGGGAGAAGTAATCTCTCCCAGGCATAAGCCCCCTAACTGGTTATCAATATCAATAGGTCAGTATAATCATATACATGCAAGTAACACTAAATGAAATGAGCAGGTTGTAGTTACATATACATACATATACACATATATTTGTAGCAACAACAGTTAAAGAAAAAGAGTCCATGAATTTATTAGGGGTTGGTACATTGGAAAGGTTGGAGGAAGAAAGAGGGAAGGAGAAATGCAATTATATTTTAATTTTAAAAATAGCATAGCAAAAAAGACAATATGGTACAATGAATCAAATATCCCAACATCTGAGAAAACAAAAGAAAACATGTGGCAATAATAGTAAAAACATTATTGATGAGATGGCTCAGTTTATAAGGACGCTTGCCACCATCAAGCCTCACAACTTGATTTTGATCCCCAGGATCCACATGGTAGGTGGAGAGAACCCACAACCAGGTATAGAGATACTTAAAGGTCTGGGAGACCTTTGTGTTATCTGTATGACCAGGGGCTCCCTCAAGCTCCCACAACCAGGACCAGAAGTTGTAGAGAGCCTAAATGACCTCTGCACCATCTGTATGACTAAGACCACACCAGACCCTCCACTAGGCCCTTAAGGTAACACATATAGCGTATCTGTAGATCCCATCTGCATGGAAGAAGTGACATGTACTTTGAGAATAGTTTTGAAGTAATTGTGTCTCTTTGTTACACTAGGAAACTTTTTTTACAAAGTGTACTGTATCTAAATATGCCTACAATAAGCTGCCCTGGAGTTAGATTCTAAAAGCCTGAACCAAGACTGCCCATGTCTTGTTGAACCAGATTTCCTCCTTGCCTCACACAAAAATAAATAAATAATAAGACTATAGAATAAGCCAAAGAAGTGGATGAAAGGGTATTTTGTTTTTTTGTTTTTGTTTTTGTTTTGAGATTTTTTTTAATTTAGAAACAATCTTATTTTACATATCAATCCCAGTTCCCTCTCCTTCCCATCCTCCCACGCCCCCCACCAACCCCTCCATCTGATCCCCCATCCACTCCCCAGGGAGGGTGAGGTCTTCCATAGAGAATCATCAAAGTCTGTCATATCATTTGGGGGAGGGCCTAGGCTAAGAGAATAGCCCTCCATGGGAAACGGGTTTCCAAAGTCCATTTGAGCACTAGGGATAAATACTGGTTCCACTGTCAGAGATCCCATAGACTGCCCAGGCCTCCTAACTGACACCTACATTCAGAAGGCTTGGTTTGGTTCAATGCTGATTCCCCAGTTTTACAACTGGGGTCCATGTACTCCCGCTTGGTCAGGTCAGCTGTTTCTGTGGGTTTCTCCAGCATGGTCTTGACCCCTTTGCTCAACCCTCCTCCCTTTCTTCAACTGGATTCCAGGAAAATTCAGCTCAGTGTTTAGCTGTGGGTGTCTGCTTCTGCTTCCATCAGCTACTGAATGAAGGCTCTAGGATGGCATGTAAGGTAGTCATCTATCTCATTATAGGGGAAGGGCATTTAAGGTAGCCTCTCTACTACTGCTCAGATTGTTAGTTGGGGTCATCCTTGTAGATCTCTGGACATTTCCCCAGTGCCAGATTTCTCTTTAAACCTATAATGGCTCCCTCTATTGTGCATCTCTTTTCTTGCTCTCCTTTATTCTTCCCCTGACTCAATCTTCCTGATCCCTCATGTTCTCCTCCCCCCTCCTTTTCTCCCCTTCTCTTTCTCCTAGCTCCTTCCCCTCTCTCCTCTCCTCCCCATCCCCAATTTGCTCAGGAGATCTTGTCCCTTACCCCTTCTAAGGGGAACCATGTATGTCTCTCTTAGAGTCCTCATTTCCTAGCTTCTCTGGTGGTGTGGATTGTAGGCTGGTGATCCTTTGCCCTATGTCTAAAATCCATATATGAGTGAGTACATACCATGTTTGCCTTTTTGTAACTGGGTTACCTCACTTAGGATGGTTTCTTCTAGTTCTATCCATTTGCCTGCAAATTTCAAGATTCCATTTTCCCCCCTCCTTAGTAGCACTCCATTTTGTATATTTACCACATTTTCTCCATCCATTCTTTGGTTGAAGGGCATCTAGGTTGCTTCCAGGATATGAAGGGGTATTTTGTATAAAAATTAATTGAAGAAAACTGCTTGGGGAGACGAAAGGACTATTGGGTAGGAGAGTGTAGGGAATATACTCAATATACCCAATATGCAATATTTTTAATGCATTTTGTGTGGAAATTTGAAAAATAGTTTTTGTATGAAAATTTTTGAAAGAAAATCATGCCACTGGAGTAGGAGTGTACAGACTGTGGCCTCTGCAACAAACACAGACCAGCACTTATTTTTGTAAATGAAGTTTTGTGGCAACAGTCACATTTTACCACAGCAGCAGAGATGAGTCTCAGTAGAAAGAAAACAATCCATGAAGTTCAAAATATTTAGCAACTGTTCTGTCACACTCAAAAAATTACTGCCTGTTCTAGAGAATTCTCTGGGGATGTAACTCAGTGTATAAGCATACACACAAGATGTAAAAGGCAGCAGGCTCAACCCCCCACCCCCATAACATACACACACTATAATGAGAGAAAGAAGTCTATAAGCCAGTGTCTTTTGGTAACACAGAATTGTAACAGTGAGCACTTGGTCATTTGGGCTAAGCACTCTTGAACTTTCTAGTACTATGGAATATAATGGTAAAGGTGGCATATAAAGTATGGACAATAGTGCTGTAGAGGAAAGCATGTCTCTGATATGAAACAACCTGAAAACAATGAGAAAGCCAAAAATTATACTCGGTTTATCACCCTTCATCCTATGTACATAAAAAAAACACTTTGTTAGAAGCATCTCTGCAGTCGACCTGTTGAATATTATTTATTAAATTTTAGGAAGGTCAGGCTATGACCCTGATTTCTGTAGACAGCATGTCTGTAGAAAGGAACAGAGGCCAGTATCTACTACTACTCTAACCCTAGTGGGCACATTTCATTCTTACTGGCCCTGGATTGGGATTTACAACTTGGAGGCAAAATATCCAACTGATCTGGCCTGCTAGCAAAGCTTTGATCCCAAACCAAACTCCCACACCTCCTCAGGGGTTTTGTCCTCAAATAAAATATGTTCACTTATCTAACTGTAGTTTGGAAATACTATCCAGGGAAGAGTCTTTGTTCAGAAGTATTTTTTTTCAAAATAGATAGACCTTTTAAGTCAGTGTTGTGACAGCTCTCAGTGGACAGAGGCAACAGGATCTCGATGAGCTCTAGGCCACCCTATTCCACATAGAAAGTTCCAGACCAGCCAGGAATACGTAGTGTTTTCCTCTGTCCTAGTTAGTTTTTTGTTGTTTTTGTTTTTGTTTTTTTATCAATGTGACACAAGCTAGAGTTAGTTATCTGAAAAGAGGAAACTCAGTTGAGAAAATGCGTCCATCCAGATTGTCTGTAAGCAGTGAATTAATGACTGATTTGGAAAGGCCCAGCCTGCTGTGCATGGTGTTACCCTTTGGCAAGAAGGTCAGGTCATCCAGGAGTTTATAAGAAAGCAAACTGTGATGCAGTGAGAGCAATCCAGTGAGTAGCACTCCTCTGTGACCTTTGCTCCAGTTCCTGCTTCCAGGTCCTTGCCCTGACTTCCCTCAAGGATACCTAGAAGTATAAGACAAAATGAACCTTTCCTCCAAAAGCTGTTTGGTCATGGTCTTATCACAGCACTAGAGACCTAACAAACACACTACATCTCAGTCCATAAACAATAAAATTTAAAATACACACAGATGCCGAATGTCACTATTCTCTTCATTCTGTATGATCACTACATTTCCATTTTAATTACACTGAGTTTTCAAGATAAATCCCATCATATTAGATATTGTTAGTTAATCTAACATCTTAATCTGCTTTTTTTTCCTTAAAATATTTATCCAGCCCTAATCATGCCATCCAGGCAATATGAAAGCATACATGTACTGAAGATGCTAACAAAAAATAGCTCCCAACCATTTTGTTGTCTACAGTCATAACTACAGATGAGATTCCTAAGCTGTATTTGAAACTAGAATAAAATAAAGAATTCTGACCTGCTCTGATCATACGGCTTCTACCTGCAGCACTTTTGAAAATTCTAGGATAGAATCAGGCTTGGAAAAATTGCCCAGATCGATTAGTAAAGCCTGCCATGTGTAATTTTATTCATATTCTACTTTTACTACTTATTACAATATTTAAAGAAAAGGAACTGGGTATGGAATTTGATAATACTTTAAAAGGGAAGGGAGGAAAGAAAGAGGCAGGGAGGGAGAGAGGGAGGGAGGGAGGGACGGAGGGAGGAAAGAAGGAAGGGAGGAAGGAGAGAGAGAGGGAAGGGGAGAGGGAGAGACAGAAGAACGGAGGAATGGAGGGGCAAGAGGAAGAGAGATGCAGAAAGCTGCTCAAAGGCGATAGCATCAAGCTGAAAAGAGGGTTTCCAAAGAGAAGCAATCAGTGTGTCATAGGTCATATCTCCCTGGAGGAAGAAAACCTGAGAAATGGCTATCTAGTCACTGGTGACCTCTGTAAAGGCAGATGCAGGTTTGCAGTAGAATGGAAACCCATATGTAGATACTGAGGGAGTTCAGAAGTAAATAGTTCGTGTGTTTTTCTAGACCTCTCAGCTCCCTCACACTCCATGCTGTTCCATTACATACATACATACATACATACATACATACATACATACATACATACAAATTACAAACCTCTTTGGTCCTGGGTTCTCTTCTTTGTAATTATGAATTCTAAAATTGTAGTTCTAGGCTGTTGGCTTTTAGCATGTCCACATTTCTGGGATATGACTTCTCTCTACCAACACAGAGCATTTGAGAGCCTCTGTTCATTGTTTTCATGCTCAGCCACACCCGCTTTGCCAGTCTTCTGCTGCCACATTTGTTTTGTTTTACTTCTGTTAAATGGCGTCCCCTATCTCAGTAGCAAAATGTGCTCTACCTATGCTGTATTGGCAACTCCTCAGATACATTAGTGTCCACAGCTTTGTTCAGTTAAAGTCCTATGAGTTCAGAGCTGACAGGGTCAAGATTTTAGAATGCTTTAAAAAATAGGAGTTGGCTCAAATAATTAATTATATCCAAGTATAAATTATTCCCTAAGGAATATTTAGTCTAAATCACAATGTGATTGAAAAGGAGAATTAAGCATGTTCCCCAAACATGCATCTCAACATGAGAATTCACTAAAAATAGAGTCAGTTATATACACAATTCTGAAAATACCCAGTAGACATAGGGTACCACTTGCTGCAGATCGAGGCTGAGAACCTGGAAATACC
This sequence comes from Phodopus roborovskii, assembly GCF_943737965.1. Taxonomy (NCBI): domain Eukaryota; kingdom Metazoa; phylum Chordata; class Mammalia; order Rodentia; family Cricetidae; genus Phodopus; species Phodopus roborovskii. The sequence goes on from NW_026126433.1 coordinate 23,398,764, forward strand.
AGTTTCTGCTCCCACATCCAGCCTAGTTCTAGAGAAGAGATTGAACACACTGTTTTGCCTTAATCTGATCTTGCCACACTTTGATAGCTCTGAATAACAACAAACAATTAAATCAGGAGTCAGAGAAATACAAAGAAGCTAAGTTGGGAGGAATAAATCAGGAGTAGATGAAAACACTTTTGCACTGGGACAATGATGAAGGTAAGCACGTGACTTACTGGGCCATGGAGGTGAGTTGGACCTGAGCAAATACTGGTTTCAAAAGTAATTCATTCTCTCTCTCTCTCTCTCTCTCTCTCTCTCTCTCTCTCTATCTATCTATCTCCCTCTCTCTCTCTGTCTGTCTGTCTGTCTCTCATGTATGTGTGCTTTTATATGTTGAAACAGTATATATATGTGTATATATATATATATATATATATATATATATATATCTGAACTAAAACTGGTAATCTCCTGCCTCACCCTCTAGACTGCTAGGATTGCAGGAATGCACCACCACTCCTGGCTTCAGGTTTGAATTTGATAGCATTTAAGGGAAAGAATACATATGAAAATTTACTCCAAACCAAGTATTAGAGAGTCCTTTGGTCATTTTTTAAGATACAAGGTTATTGTGAAGGTAAGTTGCCATCAGCTGAAATACACTGTGGTAATCAAATTATCTTTGTACAATTCAGGATGAAGAAATGCCATCCAATATGCCATGAGTCATTACATGACTATTGTGGCTATGTTAAAAGCTTGTGTAACAAGAATAAATTAATTGTTATTACATATTAGCATAATATTTGTGTCATATAATTTAAAGTCAAGATCAAAGCTCTAGAGACACAAACTTCCAGCTCATTACTTCGTGAGCATACTAAAACTAATAATACTTTCTCCATTTATTTTTATGTCTAGTAAATACTTAGTCTTACTTGGAGAGACAGTCTTAAATCTAGACAGTCTAACACAGATCCAAAAGTTTCCTTCTGTCAGACAAGACATTTTTTACTCTCTGAGTCTTAAGTCTCTTCAAGATAAATGTGCTCTGCTACAAAGCTACACCCTTCCCGAAAGGTCATTGCTTTAAAGCACACCCCTGCCCTAAAACTTTTGCTGTTGTTAGTGGAGAATTTTAGGACAATATCTTACCATTTCACCCTAAATACTTAAAAACCCAGCTCTAAATGGCTGTGTGAATCTTCCTTTGGATTTGCTAAATGTTAAGTAAACTCACCTGTGTTTGCCATTTAAGTTGAGTGATATAACAATTTATTCAATTTTTACAGTGTCTTAACTGCACTTTGTATTTTGCATAAATTATCTCATTTAACATTCACTATAATTTCATAAGTAAATATCATTCTCCTCATTTTACAGATGAGGGGAAGAAGGCTTAAGAAAATTAAAATGCCAAAAGGCAAAGCCAAACTGGTCACTTCTCTTGAGCCTTGTGGGAGTGAAGAGATGACAGATTGAATGTGAACAGTTGTTAAATTCGGAAGAATAAAAATCTGAATGTTCCAAAAAAATCATCAGTAGTGAAATTCCACTCCCCTGCTGATAATTTTGAAGAGCCTCAGGAACTCAATAAATCCTCAGTGATTGACAGCTGCTTGATTCAGCCTTCAATGGGACTATTAGTAACGATGAGAACTTCATCATGATAGCAAAAATAGACACTGTCCTTGTTCTCTGAAGAAGCAACCAGAAAAATCACATGACCCATGAGAATGAAGCCCAGACTCGTGTACAAGTCCTCCATACACCGTCCTTTCCCAGGTATATCACATGGCCATCCCAGTGACAGTGTTGTTTTTAAGTTCCTGAAGTCATTTAGCCTATTGACTTCACTGTTTAGATTGTTAGGACCTATTAAGGAAGTCTTGGGCTTCTCTTTAAATCTTGGTATTCTTAGCTTACACATTTGACCTTAGATATAACCTGGAACTAGACACATCTCTGCTCCTACTGGCAGAAAGAGAAGCCATGAACTTTTATACCCATAGAGCCTAGAAATGATAAGGGGTGACAATGTTGGCACCTCAGTGATAGAATAAATACTGAAAACTGAATCCTTGGAATTAGAAACAAGCCTGGCACTCAGAAGCAATTCTGTAATTGGGAAAGAAGGAAGCCAGAGTGACCATTTTCAGTGTAGACCAGTGGCCTTCAGACTAGAAAGCATAAATTCTGAAGGGAGTGTTAACTGATCCATAGAGATGGGGAAGAAAATACCAGAATTTCTACACCAATTTCTTATCTCATCAATTTTTTTTATTTCTATCTTGTCTTATGATGCATATAACCTTTTAGCATAGTAATACTCCTACATATTTTACAACTAGATGTACTAAATAATCATGATTTCTTAAGCAGGGGAGATGTAGATTTGTTAAGGAAAAGAGGTGAGAGTAAGAGGGGCTCTGATGGAGAAATACCCAAATAATTACACAAATATTAAGATTATTTTACACAAGAGATTTTACTGTTGGAATCTATAGTGATTCCTAAAACTGTGTGTGTGTGTGTGTGTGTGTGTGTGTGTATGTATGTATGTATGTATGTATGTATGTATGTATGTATCCATCAGTTGCCTCTCGGGAGTTGAGTGTTGGTCAATATTGCTGAAGACACTGCATGATTGGAACACATGACCCTGGGTGATTTGAGCTGGATGTGACCCAAAAAGGCTCTTTCCTGTGGTCTAGCTTCCATGATTCTAGAAAGTATTGTGCAAGTCAAGGGAAGGTAGCAATTCTGTAGCATTATGAACTATGACAATGACCAGCATGGTGAGATATGCATAAAGTTGCAAAAAGTTGCTATGGAATAATCCTTTTGCACATTACAGTGCAATCCCTTGGATTGGTTTAATTAAAAACTAACTGACCTGTAACAAGGCAGGAAGTATAGACAGGACAGCTAGACACAGAGAGAATATTGGAAAGAAGAAGGACAGAGTCAGGGGAGTCACCAGCCAGACACAGGCAAAGCAGAACATGTGAAAAATGAAGTAACAAGCCATGAGCCACATGGCAAAGCATAGATAAGAAACATAAGTTAATTTAAAATGTAAGAGCTAGTGAGTAATAAACCTGAGCTACTGGCCAACCATTTGTAATTAATATAAGCTTCTGACAACAATAAGTGATACTCACATGATGGCTGCAACTAATAATTCCACTTAACAGGAGAGACATATGCCAAGAACTCAGGGCTAAGCTGGATTTTGGTGGCGCATGCCTTTAGTTCCAGCACTCAGGAGGCAGAGGCAGGAAGATCTCTGAGTTTGAAGCCAGCCTGGACTACAGAGCTAGTTCCAGGACAGGCTCCAAAGCAATACAGAAAAACCCTGTCTTAAAAAAAAAAAAAAAACAACCCAGGTGAAATCATGGACCTTAGCAGGTAGGAAAAAATCTCCTACCACCACTTTGCTAGATACTCATAATTCCTTGTGCATTCTTATTCTTGTCCTTATACCCACAGATAAGTGTAGCTACACCCCTCATCAAAATACCACCTCTTCATAACAAATAACAAATAGGGACCATCACAGAAAACAACAACTGGACCCAATGCAAAGATCAACAGCTCCTGAGTTACCCACCTCTAACTGATAAATCTACATCACAACTCCTGTATCTATGGCTCAGAGAACATCAAGAAAGAGGGGGTGGAAAGAGTGTTGAGAGCCAGAATACCAGGACATCTGCTGTGAAATAGCATCTCCTACACATGGCTGAACAAAAGCATTATCAACGGACATATTAATGTGGAAGGATGAAAAATTATGAGGTGTCCCACCCCTAAACAACGAACTATAGGTAACTAATGGTTGCTGGGAGAATTAGCCTCTCCCAGAGATGAGCTCCCTTATTGTTTGTTCAGTGCAGAATAGTGAGCCAAAAAACACACACAAACAACAGAAATAGACTCAGTGAGTTATATTTATGCATATCTGTGCATATACATGCATGTGTGTTAACAATAATAAAGAAAAAGAGACTATCACCTTCATTATGGAGGGATTTGGGGAGGGCTTGAGGGAGTGTAGCTGGGAGGAATTAAGCAATATAATTCTATTTCAATTAAAAACATTTTATTAATGTCAGAAACTTCTAGTTAGATCAGCTCATTTGTCTTGGCTTCTTTGAACCCTGTAAAGTGACCAAAATACCTAGAGTGGTTGTTTTTAAAGATGAGTGGCTTTAGGGATCTCTTGAGTAGTTGGTTAATAGTGCAGATTGACCCTTCTGTACTAATGAACCCAGTAGATATGCAGTAAGATCAAAACCAGGTGAGTCTGTGCAGGTGTTCACACATCGCAAGGCTGCAATGGACAGGGGAATTCCACTGCTCCTACCACTGTCACCTGTGAGCTACACCAACAGAGTTCCGAGAAACAGAGAGTTCTAGGCAGAAATAACTGCACATTGGCCGTGAACATAATGCCTTAGAGAAAAAATATAATGGTGATATAATGGTTATAAAATGAGATTTCATTTATTATCACTTAAGATAGTTTATTCCTAATCATTTTTATAATCCTGCAAGGTTGCTATCATCAGCTGCATCATACAGAAGAAATGGTCTTTAGCAAGGCTAAACATGCTGCTCAGGATCTTCAGTGACTTTTGTACAAGCTCTAGGTTCAGAAAAAAAATTTCTTTACAGGCTTCCAGTAGCTCATGGTCCCACTAGCGCGCAGGACAATGGTATTTATGATCTTGATCTCTGTGTTGTCTGCTGTATTCAGATTCACAACTCCCATGTGGCTGAGAATTGGACTTCCTGTTTCTCCACTCAGGCCCATTATCTTGTCTTTGTTCACAGTAAGCCTGGAAAGTCCCAAGAGGGTTTACTGATATTATACTATAATAATCTCCCCATGAAGAGATATTATGAAGATAATGACTCTTAATACAACTAGTCTATTACACTGAATTTCATTTCTCAGGCCCTCAACTACTACTATCTATAAAGGTAGAAAGCTTAAGCTAAATGCCCATTCAACTCTTCTATCCCCAAATTTAAACAATTATAATTGACCTTAGAATTTCACAATGCAAGCAGTTCTTTTTTTTTTTTTTTTTTTTTTTAAGCCTTCTGGTTTCAGTATCAGAACTATTACCCACTTTCTACATCTTTTCCAGTGCAACCTCCTGTGCTTTCCTGTAAAAACCAGTTAACCACAGGGAAAGTCTGTGCCATCCTCTACTACAGTGACTGTTAAGGGCATTAGCCTGTATATTACTGGTAACAAGACTTAAAACTTCCCAGCTAAGCTGAATCTAGATTCCCAAACCTCAGAAACTAAGGGGCTTCAACTCAGCTGTTGAAGACCCAGGCTGCTCCTCCAGAGGACCAGGATTCAATTTCTACTACCTATATGGTGACTTACAACCATCTGCAACTCCAGTATCAGGAGAACTGGTACCCTCTTCTGTAGCAGGGTTTCTCTTTTGGTCCACCAACCATGGCTTCCATGGGTACCAGGCACACATGTGGTACACAGACATGGATACAAACAAACTACCCATACACATGAATTTAAAAAAAAAAAAAAAACCTGTAAGATAACAGATGTCTGTTTTAAGCTTAAATATATGCATAAACAGCAATACTCTGAGGATTTACTGTTGAGGTAGATCAGCCCAAGTCAACTCTCAGAGATGTGAAAACTAAACCCAAAAGAGTATTCTGTAGAGACCTGTTTATAAATCAGCAATCCTTAAAGTAGCTAAGAAGTAATACATTCCTTCCCACAGAGCTCCTGGATCTAATCAGCAGAGAGAGGGTTAAGTGCAACTTTGGGTCTGGACTCCAATTATAAACTCATTGTTAAATGCTAGTACCTCATGTGGGATCACCATGACATTAGGTCTGAACTCTGACTATAAACTCACTGCTAAGTGCCAGTACCTCATATGAGATTACTCTGACAGTAAACTCTTCAACAAAGGGAACTACCCTTGATCCTCAACATCTGGGCATAATCTGTAATCTGCAGGGGACCTAGGTTGGCTTATGTGCTCTGTAAGGATGGCATTAGAGCTATTGGATCATTGCTTTGATTCTACTGTTGAATTCCCTCTCCCTCTCTCCCATGCCCCTGACCGCCCCTCCCATCCCATTCCCCTCTACACACACACACACACACACACACACACACACACACACACACCTGTCAAGTCATTTGGAATAGGGTCGAGGCCCTCCCTCCTGCCTCTAGGCTAACGGAGTATCCCTCCATAGGGAATGTGCTCCCAAAGTCCTTTCATGCACCAAGGATACATCCTGGTTCCACTGTCAGAGGTCCCATAGGCTGCCCAGGCCTTCTAACTAAGACCCATGTTCAGGGGATCTGAGTTGGTCCAATGCTGGTTTCCCAGCTATCAGTCTGGGGGCCCATGAGCTCCTCCTTGTTCAGGTCAGCTGTCTCTGTGGGTTTCTGTAGCCTGGTCTTGACCCCTTTTCTTATCACTCCTCCCTCTCTGCAACTAGATTTCAGGAGTTCAGCTCAGGGTTTAGCTGTGGGTGTCTGCTTCTGTTTCCATCAGCTACTAGATGAGGGCTGTATAATGGCATAAGTTAGTTATCAATCTCATTATCAGGGAAGGGCATTTCATCTTGACCCTCAAAAGGTAATCAATCAAATCTGGACCCTAATAATATTTGTTCCTTTGGGTGCTAGAGAGATGCCTCAGTAATTAAGTGTGCATCTTGCTCTTCCAGAAGACCCCCACATCAGTTCCCAGCTCCTACACAACTGCCTGTATCTCCAGGTCCAAGAAATCCAAACACCTTCTTCTGGCCTCTATCAATACCCACACATGCATGTGGCATGCATATACCCATTAGTAAAAATGATACCTGATTGTGATCACAAATGCAACTATAGCATGATAAATAAGGACTGATACTGGGGTTCAAGCTTCAGGTTGAAGATCAGAGAAGTGAAGTAGCCAAGCCAGTAGATCTTACCTCTACCCAACTGATATGGCAATCCTGTGCCCACAAATCCTTAAAGGCAAAAAGCTCTCAGATCTAGTCTCTTCCTTCTTATATTGCTTTCTCCACCAAGCCAAATCACTCCTGTCTCCACTTTCCTAGTGCTGAGATTAAAGACATGTGATTACAAGTGCTGAGATCACCTTTGTGTGAGTTGTTTCTTTCAGGACTGGATCAATTTTGTGTAGTCACTATGGCCATGAACTTACAGAGATCTATCTACCTCTTAATCCTCAATCCTGGTATTAAAAGTGTATGCCTAGCTTCTATGGCTAACTAGTATGGCTGCTTTGCTATTTTGATCTCCAGTGGCTTTAATAAATCATAAACAATATGTCACCATATGCAGCTGATAGGTTATTTGTCTAGGTTGGGTATCCAATGGAATAAGATGAGAATCAGCTTTGGTTTTACTTGTTCCTGATGGGCCTGAAGAAGTCCTTCAAGATAATTCTGCTGTGAAGCAATGATGATTCTGAACGAAGAATTAAATTGACTATACACCAGTATTACTGTTTTTTTTTTTTTAAAGATGGTTATTAACTTCCTTCTCAATATTTTGCATGTCATAGAGTTTGGGTGGTTGTTTCACCATTTTTCAAATGTGTGTTGTCCATATTATATCACTCAAACAACATCTGGTAGTTTGTTGATAAAGGATTCTGCTTTCTCAGTCTCTCTGTGTACAGTTTTCATTGAACTTCAGTAATGACAGTTTTCAATGGTTTATCATCATTTAATTTTACAATTATGGTGGTAAGAATAAGAATGCCCCCAAAGGCTCCTGTATTTGAACTCTTAGTCACCAGGAAGTGACACTATTTGAAAGGATTTGAAGGATTAAGAGGTATGGACTTGGAGGAAATGTGTCACTGGGATGGATTTGAGGTTACAAAAGTCCACACCAAGCCAAGAGTCTCTCTCTCTCTCTCTCTCTCTCTCTCTCTCTCTCTCTCTCTCTGCCTATGGATCAGAATGTGGAATGCTCATCTACATCTCCAGCTCATCTACTTCTCCACATGCTCGCAGCCATGCTCCCTGCCATGACGAAAATGGGATAACCTCTGAAACAAGCCCCCAATCAAATATTTCCTTTTATAAGAATTACCTTGACCATGGTTTCTCTTCATAGCAACAGAACAGTGACTAAGGCAATAACCAAAACAGAAGATGAAATAGCTGCTGACTTTAGAGTTAAATGGCCGTTGTCCTAGCTTGTTGTTACCATGGAGAGCAAACCTGACATGAGCACATCACTCTGGCCCATCCGGATGTAATTGCTTTGTCTTTGAATTAAGTATCTTCTGCCTTTAATCCCCACACTAGGGAGGAAGAATTAGGTGGATCTCTATGAGTGCCAGGCTAGTGTAGGCTACATGGTTAATTCCAGGCCATCCAGGATTACATAGTGAGATACTGTCTCAATTAAATAAATAAATAATCATATAATGTGGCAGTTGGAATAAAAATGGCCCACATACATTCACATATTTAAATTTTAAAAGAGGAGAACATATGTAAGTAGCCTAAAGACCATTATTGTGATATATTGGTGAAGAATGGGGCTGCTTTGTTCCTTTGTCCAAAAAATTTGCCTAGGGCTAAAGTGAAGCATTTTTAGGTAATGGGGTTGGCAAAGATTTCAGGGCAGCCTAGTATTGACTCTGTCATGTGTTTATTAGTGGCCACTTTATGCAGAAAAGAAGCAAGCTAAGCAAGGAAAATTACAAAATGTACAGTTTGAACAGAAAAAAGAGTACCAGTAACTGCAATGGTGCTAAACCCAGTGCTAAAGGAAATTAAAATTTTAAAGAAAAGCCTGGTGCTAAATGGAATAAAGGAAGTGGTGGCCTCAGGACAAGACCCCGCCCAGCTAAGCTTCCAATTTAGGAAAAGGGATTAAAAGAAATGTTTAAGCAGTGAAGGAAACCATCAAAAACATAAAGCTGATGAAAATGTATTTGAACAAGGGGGCTGTGTTCTAGCCTCAGCAAGCAGAAAAACTTGGCAGCTTCAGCCATGTGGTACTTACTGGATGTAACAAATGGGTTGTTGAAATCTTCATCCACAGCTAAAGAAAGCCTCTGAGGCCAGGTGTGTGTCGGGGTATCCCTGCACGGAGGCAGAGAGAGGCCATTGTGTGAATGTGAAGCTGGATTTCATTGAAAGCCCCAAGACGTTGGAGATGCCACATGGTCATAGGCTACCTGCCAAGAAAAGCTGCTAATGGTGTAGAGCCAGCCCAGAGAGAGAGAGAGAGAGAGAGAGAGAGAGAGAGAGAGAGAGAGAGAGGTGTTGCAGACAGCAAAGCTGAAAGTTGATGGAGATCTGAAGAGTGCTTTGACATCAGACATGGAGATGCAGAGTTTGAAGTTTTCCCAGCTGGTTTTGAGTCTCATTTTGGTCCAGTATTTCCTTGCTATGCTCCTTTTCCTCTCTTTTGGAATGGTAATGTATATTCTATATCACTGAATATTGGAAATATGAGATGTGCTTGTTTTGATTTTACAGGGGGTTACAGTTTAGAGATAGCCATGAGTCTCAGAAGAGACTTTGAACTTTTTCCTTCTTTGGTTTTTTTTTTTTTTTCCAGGACAGAGTTTCTCTGTGTAACAGCCTTGGCTGTCCTGAAACTCACTTTGTAGACCAGGCTGGCCTCAAACTCAGAGATCCACCTGCCTCTGCCTCCCAAGTGCTGGGATTAAAGGTATGCACCACCACAACCCAGCTGAACTTTGAACTTTTAGATAGTATTGAGAGTGTTATAGACAATGGGGATTTTTGAAGTTGGACTGAATGCATTTTTGTATTATAATATGACTTCAAGCCTATGGGTACCAGGGAGTGGAATGTGATGGCTTGAATAAGAATGGCCTCCATGTATTTAAACAATTAGGGAATGGTACTGTGTGAAAGGATTAGGAAGTCTGACACTTTGAGGTTCTAAAAGCCCAAACCAGGCTCAGTGATTTTTCTCTTCCTACTACCTGCATATCTGAATGTAGAACTCTCAGCTGCTCTCCATCACACGACTGCCTGCATGTCTGCCTGCATGCTGCCATGCTTCCCACCATGATGATAATGGACTGAACCTCTGAAACTATAAGCAAGCTCCAATTAAATGGTATATATATATATATATATATATATATATATATATATATAAGAGTTGCCATGGTCATGGTGTCTCTTTACAGCAATAAAACACTGATTAAGACATATAATAATATAATAATAAACTCATAGATAAACTGCCCCTGGAAATATGTCTGTGTGAGTTCTATTCTAGTTTGGTGTTTTACTTATAAGAGATCACAGGCTGACCACCTATAGAATTTATTTGGCCAGTAGAGATATCAGTGTAGGCAGTTTCCTGTTCCACCTGGTCCTGCAGCCGTTTAGACCCAAATAAGCACATAGAGGCTTATATTAAGTATAAACTGTTTGGCCAATGGCTCAGGCTTCTTATTGGCCAGCTCTCACTTAACTATTAGCCCATTTCTATTAATCTAAGTATTTCCATGTGCTCTTGGCTTACCCAGTAATGCCCTGGCATATTACTCCTTCTGCCACTACATAGCTTATCTCCCTCGCTCCTCTCTGCCTCCTCTCCCCAGCATCCTCCCTGTCTGTTAGCCCCACCTATACTTCCTGCCTGGCTACTAGCCAATCAGTATTTTATTTATCAACCAATAAGAGAAACACACACATAGAAGGACATTCCCCCATCATATCAGTGTCAAAATTTGCCTCAGAAACACTTAATGCTACCACTCCAGTGTAGCCAGAACAGCAACACTGTTGACGGAGTTGCATATTACATGGGCTGTACTTCATTAGTTACATAACCATGAATGATCTTAACCTTCTTATTATGCTGCCTGTACCTCCCAAGTGCTGAGCTATGTGACACCAAACCCAGCTGAGATTCTGGAAGTCTCAGCTATCCATTTTCCTCAGAGACCTGCTAGATTAACACCCAAACTGGGATGGATGGTCATCCTAATAAAATATTGACCCAATCATTTTCTCTTGTGGTTTTTGTGTGTTTGTTTGTTTTTACATTTATTTATTTGTTTGTTTTGGAGTGTGTATATGCATCGATGGTGTGTATTTGGGAAATCAGAGAACTACTTTTGGGAATTGGTTCTTTCTTTCTAACTTTGCAGGTCACAAGGACCAAACTCAGGTTGTCAGGCTTGGCAGCAAGCACCTTTGCCCCTGTATGTGATCCCAGAAATCTAGCCAACTCCCCATGGCTTGTGTAGTTACCAATCTTAAAGGAGAACCTACAGTTCCCACTTTACTAAACCAGCACAACCCCGAACCATATTTCAAACTTTGTCCTTACACCTAGAGATAAATATAGTCATCTTCCACACACCATGGAAGTTCCTTTTGGCAACAGATGGGGACCATTACAGAAAACTCACCCAATCAAAATGCAGAGGTGTGGAAGCCAGTCCCAGTGGGTATGCCTATAATAACTCACATCATCTAAGGGATCATTTCAGAAGAGTGAATGGAAAGATTATAAAAACCAGAGGATGAGAGAGATTGCTATGAGGTCGGTTGTTTCTCCAAGGAAAGTCAGAAACTATACCCACAAAGACTCGTGAACATGACTGCCTGAGCATGAGCTGAACAAGCACAAAACTGATGGACATGCTAACACAGACAGGGGAAATAGACATGCTAACACAGACAGGGGAAATAGACATGCTAACACAGACAGGGGAAATGGACATGCTAACACAGACAGGGGAAATGGACATGCTAACACAGACAGGGGAAATAGACATGCTAACACAGACAGGGGAAATAGACATGCTAACACAGACAGGGGAAATAGACATGCTAACACAGACAGGGGAAATGGACATGCTAACACAGACAGGGGAAGTAGACATGCTAACACAGACAGAGGAAATAGACATGCTAACACAGACAGGGGAAATAGACATGCTAACACAGACAGGGAAATAGACATGCTAACACAGACAGGGGAAATAGACATGCTAACATAGACAGGGGAAGTAGACATGCTAACACAGACAGGGGAAATGGACATGCTAACACAGACAGGGGAAGTAGACATGCTAACACAGATGGGGAAATAGACATGCTAACACAGACAGGGGAAGTAGACATGCTAATACAGACAGGGGAAATAGACATGCTAACACAGACAGAGGAAAGCCCACAGGACCTCAGTAGTACACAAAGTAACTAAGGAATGTTGAGAGCAGAAGAAACCGTCTTCCAGGCAAAAACACACCAACTGATTGTCCAGTGTCAAACAACCCTGAAAACATAAAAGTAACATTATACAGAGTCAGAAGGGGCCTATGTATGTAGGAATTTATACATATTTATAAACACATAGACATACACATACACACCTATATTGCATTATGTTAGTTGTAACGACAATTAATGAAAAAAGGGGCCATGAATTTGAAAAAGAGCAAGGGGAGTTAAATAGGAAGGTTTGGAGAGAGGAAAGGGAAGAGGGAAATTTTATATTATAATATAATATATAATATATAATATAATATTATATATTATAATTTCAAAAATAAAAGAAATAATTAAGATAAGAGAAACTCTGTCTCGAAAAAAGCAAACAACAACAACAAAAAGATACTAGTAAAAGTTCCTCATGTGTTGGTTCTCCCTAACAGGAACTGAATTGCTGTCATTCCCCTCCTGAGACAAAAATCAGATAAGCCTTATCTTGGCCACCAGGGAATTCTTTAGTTCCAGTCTCTCTAATTACTTTCTAAGGCTCATTAACCTTGGAGTCCTTAAGACTCTAGGCAAATTTACACAATCTGTGCCTATTAGCCAATTTTATAATTTTAGTATTCTTTCACATATAAGGTTTTTTTTTTTTTTTTTTTTTTTTTTTCCTAAAACAGGGTTCTCTGTGTCTTTGGTTGTTTCTCTGGCTGTTCTGGAATTTGCTATGTAAACCAGGCTAGCCTTTAACTCTCAGAGATCCCCCTGCCTCTGCCACCCAAGGTCTGGGATTAAAGGTATGTGCTACTGCCACCCACCACATGGAAATATTTATAAAATGCTTGTTTACATTTATAAAATGAATGTTTACATCCTTACCTTTTGCAGAGTTATTCCTTATCCTCCATAAATCCTGGGAAACACAATTAATCTAGAGGAAATTGTGATTCTCAGCACTATGCAGAAAAGAGTGGTGCTCTCCACCCCACTCACCACGATGTGTTTGAAGATCTTGAGCTAATGCTGTGTCTCAGTGGTGGGGGCTGTCTCAGTGGTGGGATGTGTGTGTGACACTCACAAGGCCCTGGAATCAATATCTAGCAACTCAAAATAAAAATAAAATAAACACTACCAAAGATCCCATTGCCTTTGTTTTCCATTCTGAAGTCACTACGTCACATCAAACAAATAGGACTCTGGCTCGCTGCCTTTATCTCAGAGAACAGCACTTGACGGACCCTTGAGTGGGTACATGAATAACATTAACTGAGTGAACAAATTCTGGAGGGAAGAGCGGGTGGTGCAGAAGGTGTATGCTATGCAGCTAGGAAGGATAGAGTTCAGACCCTGCTTTCCAGCCCCAGGCCTGGCCTTGCCTTGCCTTGCCAGCATTCTCAGACAAGCCGCTTCCCTGAACCTTGTTGTATATCCTGTATCCTCCCAGTACCTCACAGGGAAGCTGTGAGGGTCATATGAGAGAAGGTAGCACACAGTAGGTACTCAATAAAGAGTGGCTATGTGAAGAGTTCCCTCGTGATAGAAACTGCAAAGTGAAAGTAGGGGAGGAAAGCCCTTACATTACCTCTAAATTTCAGAGTTATACGTTTCTTCCATCTGATAAAATCATATTCTTAGAAAGTACATTTTAAAACTTTATTTAGGTTTTCCCATATCTATATTTCAGATGAGCAGAGGTCCTCAGTTTTCATTTCACATGGATTATATTCATTTGTGTGTGTGTGTGTGTGTGTGTGTGTGTGTGTGTGTGTGTGTGTGTGTGACTATGTGGACAAGCCTGGCTCACGGCATGGGTATGGAGGTCAGAGGGCACTTCAGATGTCAGTTCCAACCTTCCACTTGGTTTTGAGGCAGGGTCTCTCTGGTTTCTGCTATTCTGTGAACTCCAGGCTAGCTGGCCTAAGAGATTCCGGGGTGTTCGCACCTCACTGCAGGAGTGCTGCCATTACAGAAATTCACAGCCCATCAAGTTTACCTGGTTCTGAGAACCCTACCTCACATCATCAGGTTTGCACTGGGGGTGATTTTACCAGCTCAGCTGTCTCCTCGGTTTTTCAGTTATTGACAAACATGTGGAATGAAAAATATTTATGATTTTATTCTTCCAGTAATATGTGTTAGAGATGTATATGGATATTTATATATACCATGTTATATAATCTATTATAAATCATATATTTATGAAAATAAATAGGTTCATACAAATGTTTACGGATTTCACATAATAAAATTGAGATTGGGTAATGGGTATCTTTCTTTTGTTGGTTTTCTTTTGAGACAGGGCTTTTCTCTGTAGCCTGATAACCCAGCACTCACAATCCTAGCTTAGCCTCCCATAATGCTAGGGTTACAGATAAGCACCACCATATCCAGCTGTAATTCTTTCTTTTCTTAACAACACAAAAATTCGTCTTCTGAGATCCTCTGTAGTTTAATCCTTCCTTCAGTTTATTGCCACTGCTTTATGTTAGAAATAAATTTTATAAGCCCCAGTAGAAGCCGTGACAGGCTAGCCAGCCTCACATGCTCCTCATGAAGCTAAAAAGTATGAATGGCCCCCTCTCTGGAGGAACTAAGCTCAGGGTTTTGTTGGCTTCCATGTATGTGAGACTGATGTTACATAAACAATGATGCCCTTCATGGTCACAAATTTAAACTATTTCATCTTTCTTTGTACATATGCTTTTGGGGTTTTGGGGGGTTTGGGGTTTTTTGTTTTTGTTTTTAGTGTTGAGAGTCAATTCCAAGGCCTCATGCATGCTAACCATGAGTTCTATCATGGAGCTATATTGCCAGCCCCAGGTATTACATTTAGGGGGAGGGGGTTAAGTAATTATGCCTAAAGTTGGATATCTGATGTGGCGTTTTCAGTGAGAATGGCTCCCATAGGCTCATATGTTTGAATGTTTTGTCTCCAGATGGCAGAACTGTTTTTGGACGGACTAGGAAGTACAGATCATATATACACCTTGTGGTTGTTGTCTCAACATATAATCTCTTAGCTACTGCTCCAACAGCATGCACACCCCACCTTCTGCCATGCTCCCTGTCATGTCAGGCATAGACTCAGCTTCTAAAACTGTAAGCAAGTCCCCAATAAAAGCTTTCTTTTATAACTTGTCTCTGTCATGGTTTCTCTTCACAGCAACAGAAAGGTAAGATATCCGGTATTCTTCAATATCATGTAAAAGAGACATTTGACCATTTGGTTTGCTTTTACTATAACATTGTTGCATAGAAGATACAACTTTTTCTGTAGTTTCTTGTCCCCCATCCTGCCTGAAGATAGTGGACTATCCCTCACAGCCCATTTAAAACCCCCTGAGATGTCCTTTCTGTGCTGAATAGGGTTCCTATTGCTGTGAAGAGACACCATGGCCATGCCAAGTCTTATAAAGGAAAACATTTAGTTGGGGGTGACTTACACATTCAGGGGTTTAGTACATTATCATCATGGTGGGCTGTGTACAGGCAGATATGGTGCTAAAGGAGAAGTTGAGAGTTCTACATCTTGATTTGAAGGCAGCAGAAACAGTCTGTGTGCCATAGTTTGAGCATAGGAGACCTCAAAGCCCACCTCCAAGAAGGCCACACCTACTCCAACAAAGCCACACCTCCTAATAATGTTACTCCCTATGGCAGTCATTTTCTTTCAAACCACCATAGATGGAAAAAAAACCAAACATCAAGAATTTTGGTGTTAATTTGTCCTGCCTCTCAGGTGTTATTGGTATGAGAATCAGAGGACCTGTTCTGAAGAAGATATTTGTTGCTTTTTCTGCAGGACACAATGTGGAAGTGTCAGTGGCTTATGGGGCAATTTTTGTTTTGTTTCATTTTGTTTTGAGACAAGAGTTTCTCTGTGTAACAACCCTGGCTGTCTTGGAACTCACTCTGTAGACCAGGCTGGCCTCCAACTCACAAAAGATCCTCCTGCCTCTGCCTCACTGAGTGCTGGGATTAAAGGCGTGAGCCACCACCACCTTAATGGGGTAATTCTTGATTGCTCCGGCCACCTTCTCATACTGGTCCTCTGGCCTGGCAATGCAATTTGATTCCACAGCCAATAACTAAGACCTTGATCATCCAGTTTACCAATATATTGCCCAGTAAAAAGGAGAGATAATATGGCTCTATCGATGCCTTTCAAAGTTGACTTTCAAAGTTGTTCATGACTTTTCAAAGTTGCTCCTAAAATTCAACATAAGGCAGTTGCAGCCTTCGACATGATTCTATGAACCATGCCTGTGCTGGAATAGCTAGAGTGGGTGTTCGTCTTTTTACCGCTCCTTCACACACACACACAAGCCAAGTTACTGGGAATCTAACCCACCCTGAAATCAGCTGGGAGATAGGCTTATTGATACCACAAACTATAGACATGGAGAGACTTGATTCAAAATGCAGGTAGAAGAAACAATAAGACAAGTCTGAAGAGATGGCACAGCAGCACATCCTATTCTTGCAGAGTTCAGTTCCTGGTACTCACATAGGGCACAGCTGCCGGTAACTCCAGCTCCAGGGGATGCATCATCTCTGTCTTCTGCAGGCACTCACAGGCATGTGTTCATAACGTACACAGACAACCATATACAATAAAATATTTTTAATGATATTAAAGTATCTTAAAGATAATAAAAAATACTTTTGAGAAGAAAAGGTAAGATCATTCCAATGATGGGGTTGTCCTTCTGTAAATATGTTTCACTTATTGGTTAATGAATAAAGCACTGTTTGGCTAGTGGCCAGACAGGAAGGATAGGTGGGACTAGCAGAGGAGGAAAATTCTGGGAATTCTGGGAGTCTCAATGTGAGCTTGGGAAGAAAGGACACGGTAAGCCGAGACCATGTGGAAATACATAGATTAGTAGTTATGGGTTAATAATTAAGTCAGAGCTAGCCAATAATAAGCCCAAGCCACTGGCCAACAGTTTCATAATTTATATAGCATCTGTGTGTTCATTTGGGGCAAGGCAGTTGCAAAACCGGGCAGGAAATCCCGAAACATTCCAAAGGTAAATGCAATCAGAAAGTAAGATAAAGAAACACTAGCTGTAGGCCAGGAGGATGATGTAGGATGGGGCATGCAGGGAAGATTCTGTGATATTTGAATAGTGACCTGAGGAGCAAAGAAATGTGCAAACAGGGCTGGTCAGGAATGTGAACCGAAGGGAAAAGAGCTGCAGGGACAGAATGAGTTCCAGATGGAGAGAGGCAGAAAGACCAGTGTGCCCGCAGCAGAACAAAAGCCAGGGAATGAGAGAAGGCAGGAGCTGGCTGCCTCCTCACTGGTGATATTTGTTGAAGAATTGTCAAGCACTAGATCAGAGGAGAATAGAAGTGAAAATTCCTGTTCTTGAGAAGCTTACATATCAGTGAAGAGGAAAGGGGAGACACTACATAGACACAGATTCTCCACCAGGACATTTGTCAATGTCTAGAGATACTTCTGCCTATCACAACTTGAAGAAGAGAGATTATTCAATAGGTAGATATGGATATCTCTAAACATCTGACATTGTGCAGGACACACCTACAACAAAAAGAACTATACCCAAAAAACTAGTGCCACCAATAACAAAGAACTATCCCCCAAAATCTGCCAAAATTGAGGAATCTTGCATCAGACGATGAAAAAAGTTTCAGAGAAAGAGAAAAAAAAAAAAAAATGGAGTACTAAGGCCATGGTGGTCCATCTATAACCTCAACATTTGAGAATCTAAGGCATGAAGATGGCAAGTTTGAAACCAGAACTACACAGAGAGATCTGTCTCAACCAAAACCTGGAAAAGGGAGTGAGGGGAAATCTACAACAAGGGCACCACAGGGCAGGAGTATGGTTATCAACTCAGCAGGATATAGTCAACTAAGAGACAGAGATGTGCCTATGAGTGTATTTGTAAGGGTATTTATTTCTTGTGAGGATTACTTGAGGGGAAAGATCTTCCTCTAGAGTGTGTGGAACCTTCTAGCTCTGGCCCATATGTAAGGAGTTTAGGGGGAAAGGGATTGCCTTTTGCCTGCTGGTCTACTGCTTGCTAACAAGGCAGCTGCATTATTGCTTCTGCTGCCGCTGCTATCCTACACTTACATCAGAAACCAGCATCCTGGCCTTGCAATGTTGACTGAAGAGCAGTAGCTCTCAAAGGATTCACCAGGCTTTCCGCACAAGATTGGGATTCCATCTACCCTCAAGAGACAGTTTCTCAGTCTTGACAGTGTGCAGATGGCCAGGCTGGGCTACCCAATATGTACCAAGAAGGCTAATCTAAAGAAATCCCATGTGTAATATATTCACTCTATCAGTTCTGTTCAAAGGCATAAGAACATCTTCAGCAAGGTCAAAGTGGGCAAAAAGATTAATGGGGTTGTGGTAGCTGAGCAAGCAGCGATTTCAAGCCCCAGCATTTTTATTCTGTGAGCAGAAAACAATTAGGCAGTGACATGATTTGTGACTCTGTTGTTTCTATTGTTGCTGTGGACCAGACTAGCCTCAATCTTGTTATCTAATCAAGGTTGGTCTTGAATTCCTCGTCCTCCTGCCTCTACCTCCCAAGTGCTGGGATTATAGTGTATGCCATGGCACCTGGTACCTAACTCCATTTCTAAAAGGATCACTCTAGCTGCTCTTGGAAAAAAAGAGTTGTAAGTGAACCCGTACAGAGAAATGACCTGGCCATAAGAGGACTGCAAGAGAAAGAGAGGCATTAAGTAGCAGTCTGGTTTCAGATCTGAGCTATTGGGCATTGAAATAGGGGAATATGGGAGAATCAAGTATGGAAGGCAGCACAGACCAGGCACTCCCTATTCAACACCCTGAGCCTGAGCTATGTGCCAGAAATCCTAAGGGAGATGGCACTGACTTTTCAACAGAACAGCAGCCAAATGTACAGATCTAACATAATCAGTGGCTAGATGGTCTCCAGAGGTACAGAGTCACCAAGGAAGTGATGTAAAGAGAAGTAAGGGCTGGTGGTTACACAAGGTGCAAACTGCACTGGCTGAGGGCAGAAACATGTGGTCAATACTTTGTTAGGAAAGGCATATTGTAATTACTCATCATGATTCATCAAGATTGCCTACAGAATCCCAATGGTGGGATTGTAGAAACCATCAGGTCTTAATCCAAATATTAAAAAAGAGGAGGCTAAAGGCTTGTGTACCCAGTCCATAGGTTCCTGGACTTGAGTCTGTAATTGGCCCAGCATCACACTAGTCTAGGGCATAAGAACAACAGGATGATTAATGAACTGTTGCTTATTTCAATGCTCTCTCCTATTTGCCTCTCTCTGATTTGTCTGTCTAAGAAGTCCAAATCAGAATAAACATGAAATTATCAGGAAATGAAAATTTCAGCCAGGGGAGAAATTCTGCTTTTTCTAAATTCAATGTATTCACAAAATCCATCTTATAAACAGTGTATAGTGTAGAACAGATGTCTCTAGATCTGCAGAAGAATAAATGGATGGCCTAGCAAGTGAAGGAGCCTACCATTGACCTGAGACCTGAATTCTGTCCCCAGGATGCATGTGGTGTAAGGAAAGAACCAACATGCCATTCTCAGCAGCGTATAAGCTGTCCTCCGACCTCAAGACACGAACATGTGTGTGCATGTTTGCACACACACAGATGAACATAATAAAAATACTTGCAAAGCCAGATTTGGTGGCACATCTGTAACCCTACCACTCTCAAGAATGAGGCAATGGTGTCTGAACTCCAGGCACTCTTTTATTTTATGTTTTATTTATCTTTTAAATTATTTGACCAATTAATGTACTTATTTATTTATTTATTTATTCATTCATTTTTTTTCCTTTGAGTCAGGGTTTCTCTGTGCACTCCTGGCTATATTGGAACTCTTTCTGTACACCACCCTGGCGAGCTCAGAGATCCAACCCCCTCTGCCTCTGAGGGCTGGGATTAAAGGCATGCACAACCACCACCACCACTAGGCTGAAGCTGCCTCTTATAACAACAGCAACAAAAAAAAAGCAATGGTTGGCGCTGAACTCAAGGATGAAATGCCAGCCCTATTTAGAGGAGGTAAAATAAGCTCTCTGGCAGCCTGCTCCAGCAGCTAGGAGGGAAGTGGGCAACGAGCAAACAGGACTCTGTGCCTCAATTTGTCCAAGATGCTGTTTATCTCCTGCAAAATCAAGCCATCATTGAGAAAGCTGCTGTTTACTCTGCTAGAGTCTCCCACGGGAGTTCCTGGACTGACAATGAGGCTGTACTTTGCCTTAACAGAACAGACACTAATCTCTTCATCCAAGTCTTAAAGCACACTCACAAGCACACATGTTCATATCCATGCAATGAAGGAAGGTGAGAACTGCCCAAGAGCCAACATAAACAAAGGAAGAGAAACAGCAGAAGGGGAAGTAAGCTGGCCCAGACATCCGGTGAGTCAGTGGTAAAGGGACAGCATCCTGTCAGTGGCTCAGCCTCTGTCCCTGTAACCACCCTCTGTGTTCAGCAAACACAGAAAGACACAGCCACTTTAGCTCTGGATTAGCACAGGGCAGGGGGAAATGAGTAAGAGAGTTTACAAACTCACAGTGTCTCAGACTTCAGACCTTTGTTGTTCAAGAGTGTTATCTCCCTTGGGGGCTAGAAAGATGACTCAGAAGTTAGGAGTACTGGATGATCTTCCAGAGGATCTGGGTTCAATTCCCATCTCCCACACGGCTGCTCACAACCATCTGTAAATACATTTCCAAGGAATTTAGCAGCATTGGCCCCAAAGGCACCAGGCATGCATGTGGTATACAGACATACATGTGTGCCAAATACCCATAATTAAAAAAAATAATAATAATGAATGTCATCATTCCTGAGATGGTGTCTGCCAGGCCCTGGGCTGCATCTCAATTAAAAAAAAAAAAAAAAAGTCTCATTTGCTTATAATTTTCCAAAATGAGAACGGTTCATGTCTGTTTCTAGAATTCTCTCTCCTTCATTCTCCATAAAATTACTCTGGAGACAGAAAATATGTTTTAGTGGCATGATGGTTAGTGTTAATTGTCAATTTAACAGAACCTGCAGTCACCTGGGAGATGGACTCCCAGGCAAGACAACAGAATCATCTTGATCACATTAATTGATATGGAAAGACCCATTTTAATTGTGGATAGAACCATTCAGGAGAGTCAGGACTGTGTGAGTGGAGAAGGGACCTGCATAGCCACATGCATCCATTGCTCTCTGCTGCTTGGCTATGAAAGCCAAATGAGTAGCTGCTTCGAGATGATTCTGTTAACCCTGACTTCCATACCATGGTGAACTCCACACAAGCTAGGAGCCAAAAGAACTGCCCCGCTTAGCCAAAAGAACTGCCCCGCTTTAAAGTGTTCTTGTCAGAATATCTTATCATAGCAGTGAAGAAAAACACAAACTAACTAAAACAAACAGAACCCTGCTTTTGAAAACCAGATTCACTGACAGTATCTTCCAGGAACAAAAGGACCAGGATCCTTGTTCTCAAGCCATGCCCTTGAATGGTAAACTTGCTACTGTGGTAGATCAGGTGAGTCAAAGCCCTCTCCAGCTCTAAATTTTAAAAATATTGTGTTTCAGTTGGGTGATTGGTTTTGGTGTCTCTCTCTCTCTCTCTCTCTCTCTCTCTCTCTCTCTCTCTCTCTCTCTCTCTCTGTGTGTGTGTGTGTGTGTGTGTGTGTGTGTGTGTGTGTGTGTGTGTGTGAGAGAGAGAGACAGAGACAGAGACAGAGAACTGAGCTACCCGCTCCTTCAGGAGCAGGTTCACTTGCTAGGTGACTTCCATCGAACAGAAAACAGATCCAGTAAAGAGTGAAAAGATGATTTTCCATTGTTGTCCATTGTTGTTTTCTAGGGCTCTCCCCCCCCCCCATTATTTCCAATAGAAAATATCATACAGACATTAGTGGGCCCCTCCTTTCCTAATAACTGTAAGTCCCATATGAGCGGCACAGAGAAAATTGCCAGAAAAATTGGTAACATGATCGTTGAATACATCACACTTCCTGGCTTGATCTTAGAGAGGCATCATCACCCTCTGAAGCACACAGACAGACATTGCTGGAAGCTACACTCAACTCTGTGGAATTTCAAGCATCAATAGAATGCCAAGGTCAAGTTTCCATTGTTTCATTGTTGCCAATCTACACTGGTTAGTTTTATGTCAACTTGACACAAGCTAGAATCATCAGAGGGGAGGAAGCATCAGTTGAGAAAAAGCCTCCACAAGATCCAGCTGTAGGCAAGCCTGTAAGGCATTTTCTTAGTGACTGATGGAGGAGGTGCCACTCTTGGCCTGGTGGTCCTAGGTTAGATAAAGAAAGCCGTGTGGTAGTGGCACTTGCCTTTAGTCCCAACACTCAGGAAGCAGGGGTAGGCACATATCTGTGAATTTGAGGCCAGCCTGCTCTACAGAGTTCCAGGACAGGCTCCAAAAGCTACACAGAGAAATCCTGTCTCAAAACAAACAGACAAACAAACAAAATGCAAGCAGACCAAGTTATGAGAAGCAAGCCTCCATGATCTCCACATCAGCTGCTATCCTGTTTGAGTTCCAGTCCTGACTTCCTTTGATGGTGAACTGTGATGTAGAAGTATGAAGTGAATAAATACTTTTCTCTCCAAGTTGCTATGACCATGTTGCTTCATCAAAGCAATAGAACCCCTAACTAGAACACTATTCATCTTCATGTCTTCTTATGACGGTATACAGAGCAATGCTAGTCCCTATGTGGTAATGTGTACCTTTACATACAGAAAACACTAAAGAGACAGAACTTAGTCAGAACCCAAGCAACATGTCATAAACAAATATTGATATATGGTAACATTTTCTTTATTTAAATTGTCTTGCTACTTGGAAAGAAAAACAAAATAGTATTACAAATTATTGTAAAGATTTACTTATCTGTGTGTGTCTGTCTGTGCAGGGGCAGACTTGTGTGCATATACAGGCCAGAAGAAGACATGGGTCTTGCATCATCCTGTATCATCTTGGCCTGTCCGTTTCAATACAGGATCTCTCCCTGAACCTGGCATTCATGGGTTTTTGTTTTGTTTTGTTTTGTTTTTTGATGGGGGGCAGACTGGAAGCCAGCAAGCTGCCCAGACCCTCCAGTCTCCACCCCTATTGGAACTGGAGTTACAGATATATGCAGGATTCTGGGCTTATGTGTGATAGGGGATGTCCTTCTGTATATATGTTTTTCTTATTAATTGATGAATAAAACTGATTGGTCAATAGCCAGGCAGGAAAATAGGCAGGGCTACCAGCCCAGGAGAAAACAGGGGAGAGGAAGGCAGAAAGACGCCACCAGAGAGAGATGTCATGTAGAGACTGGGAAGATACAACGTGCCAAGAGTTCTCTGGTAAGATAAGGCCATACAGAAATACATAGATCAGTAGTTATGTGTAAGGCGTACAGTTTTTCCACATACTGCCTGGTCTTGTCCAGCCATGCCAGCCCCAAATAATACACAGAGACTCTGTATTTGATACAATGTTATTGGCCAGGTGCTAGTTTCTAATCGGCTAGCTCTGTCTTAATTATTAACCCATTTCTTTGTATTTCCATGTGGTCTCCTTACTGGGGAGTGAGGCAGGCTTCTGATCATCCCGGTCTCTCCATGCTGACTCCTCCTCCCTACTTCCTATTTCCTCCTTGTCTCCTAATCCCTCCTATCTTCCTTTCCTATTGGCCAACAGTGCCCCATTCATTAACCAGTATGAGAAACATATACAGAATGACATCTCCCATCAGTTATGGGTTAATAATTAAGACAGAGCTAGCCAATAAGAAGCCAACAGATTGATAATTAATGTGTCTCTGTGCGCTTATTTGGGGCTGATTGGCTGTGGGACCAGGGTGGAAAGAAACTCCAGCTACATATATGAATATTGGGGTATGTACTCTACTACTCATGTTTGTATGACAAGTTCTCCTAACAGTAGAGCCATCTCTCCAGACGCCATTACAGTCTTCTCACCAATCTACCTGATAACATAAAATGCTTCATGAGCATAGCATAGTGTTCTCCAGCTAAACATTATTCTTAATATAAGCAAGACATAGTGTCACATGACTTTTTTAATTGAAAATATTTTTTCATGCAATATATTCTGATCATGATTCCCCTTCTCTGAGTCCTCCCAGATCCTCCCCACTCCCCACTCACCCAACTCCACACCTACTATCTCTCCCTCTAGAAAACAAAGAAGCAAACAAACCATAATAAACAAATAATATGAAATAGAAAACACAAGAAACATACACACAAACAAAATCTATAAAAACATAGATTCAGAAACCATAATATGTAAGCAAAAGAGCAGTAAGAAAAAAAATAGAAGAAAAATAAGAAAAAAAAAAGAAAAAGAAGCCCAAATAAAGCAACATGAGACAAAAAGTCTACAAAAATATCATTGAGTTCATTTGTGTCAGCCATCTACTACATCTACTGCTAGGCATGGAGCTTTATTTGCCCTTAGGTGTGACTTCTATACCCAGTGAGACGCCATTGGAGAGCATTAATTTTTTCCATGCAAGGGATACCAGCTGCAGTTAGCTTCTTGATTACAAATGGGAGCTCATGTCTACTTCCCCCATCGCAGCACCAGGACTCTGTCTGACTTGCAACTATATGGACACTGGCAGCATATGACTTTAATCCCAGCACTGGGTAATATGACATAGGTGGGTCTCTGTGACTTTGAGGTCAGCTGGATCTACATAGTGAGTTTCAAGGGCTATGCAGTAAGACACTGTCTCAAAAACAAATAACAGCAAAATCTGAGTTTAGATCCCCAGAACACATGTAATAAAAGCCCAGGCAGGATCCCAGGCCCCTGGATTTTAGCCCTGGGGAGGCTAACACAAGTGGATTACTGGAGCTTGCTGGCCAGCTGGTCTAGCCAAATCAGTAAGCTTCAGGTTCAGGGAAAGATCCTGTCTCAACAAGGCAGAGAATAATTCAGAAAGATACCTAATATTAACCTCGAGCCTGCACACATATACATACACCTGCATACACACACACACACACACACACACACACACACACACACACACACACCTGAAACCCCCTGGTTAAAGGCTATTCTTAACCCTGCCCAATTTCTTTGGAAATAACAAATTTAGGCTTTGTCTAAGAAGACAGGCAACCAGAATCAGACAAGTTCCAGGGACTTCAATAATTCCTAAGCAGCTATAAAGGTAACAACACATCCATTCATTTTCTTCCACAGAAAACCATGACCCTGGGCATGGAAAAACCCCAAATCCAGTACCTCTGCTTTCTTAAACCAGCCCTGCTGACATCCTGGCAAGCCAATTTGGAAATCATGATTAATCCCTAGGTAAACAGAAAATAAATTGTGGAGCCCAAACAAGACAAACCTAGTCAGCCTGTGAAGACCGGACGGAGTCAACTAAGCTACTCCCTTGCCTAAGTTTGGATTTCTATTGCTATGAAGAGGCACCATGACCACGGCAACTCTCATCATAAAGAAAACATTTAGTTGGGGTGGCTGGCTTACAGTTTCAGAGGTTCATTCCATATCATCATGAGGGGAATCATGGTAATGTACAGGCAGATGTGGTGCTAGAGCTGAGAGAGCTACATCATGCAGGCAACAGGAAGTTGACTAACAGTCACATTGAGGGAAGCTTGAGCAAAAGAGACCACAAAGCCTGCCCTCACAGTGAGGCACTTCCTCCAACAAGGCCACACCCCTCCTTTGTAGGGACAGGGAGCTTGAGGAAGACACTGAGGCACCATTGTAAGTGGCTGAATGTAAATGATGCAAACCAGACATCTACAGGAATCACCACATCTGTACAGTTAAGTGAAGAACCGACCACAGCTCCACATCCTTCCCAATTTCTCCAGGGTGGAGAACGTACCTAGATGTTTCTCTGTCATCAACAGCTTCAGTTCAGTTCTCTCTGTGGACCATCTTGCTAATGCATGTGTGTGGTTATTGCCACTGCTGGACATGGCCCTGATTCCTTCCTGAGTCACCTCACTTTACATGCTTTCCCAGATACTACAGATTCAAGGTGATTGAAAAGATTCATGCAGAAGCATCAAACCAATTTTAAAGAACAAATCAATGTCCTTGTTCTTTTTGGAAGGGGGTTCCAGAGGGTGTTTTTAAACTCAGGTTCCTCTGGCCTTGGCCTCCCAAGTGCCAAGCACATCATGTTCTTGCAAGCCTTCCAAACACTTGTCCCTGAAAGTTTCTTCTCTGTTGTTCTTGAGGGTCTGGCTTCTTGCTATACCCACGGCTTTTCTTCCTTTGTGCTCCCATTCCTCTTTCTTCAGCTAATTCCCCCCTCTCCCAAATTCATATCATTTTACTACATACATGTACCTTTGGTGTTTCTGTGTCTTGAGAGTTTAACTTCACCTTGAGGTCTTTTTTTATTTTTCCCTCTGAAGAAAAACAACCTTTCTTTTGTTTACCCACACATCACGAGCACTCGTGTGTCAGCAAGCATACAAACTTGCATGAACAAAGCACATATGCCATACACACAAATGCATGAAAAGGGAAAAAAAATACTCTATGTGGTAGGGCAGATGACTAAAACTGTCTTTGCTCCTCACTCCCTCCCCTGGACGTGCATCTTTTTCTAACAAACCATCCCTGCTTCTGCTGGGACTGTGTCTTTGCTAAATTCTTTGCCCTAGAACACCAGAATCTGAAAACCTGGAGGTGCCCACTGATGATAGCTGAACATAACAGCAGTTCATCCCATCCCCTACCGGGGATCTATTCCAAAACTCCCAATGGATGTCAAAACAACAGATAATAACAAACCTATGGTTTAACTAAGCATTTACACACATTTTACAGCTTGAGGTGAGAGTGAAAATAGCAACTTCCCTTCCCCCTTCCCTTCAGAATTCCATGGAGAGACAATTTGTCCTTGCTTTGAATCCTAGCAACTATGGCATGCATTCTTTTTTTTTTTTTTTTTTTTTTTTTCCTTTTTGATCTTTTCACCTTATCAGTTTTTTGCAGTTTTTCTTTGCACAGAGGAATTACCAGCATCACTATTCACAAGCTAAGGGCCACTCTCGAGAAAATTTGGGTTACTTGAGCACACACACTTTGATACTGACCGAGGGTAACTACAGAGATCCTTTATTTTATTTTATTTTTTTCATCACTCTTTTACCTTATTCTCTGCTGCAATCTTTCTTAATAGAGCCCGGCACTCACAGGAGTGGCTAGTCTTGCTAGCTACCTTGATCTGGAAATGTCCTGTCAGTTTTACAAGACCAGCCAGAATTGCAGGCTGGTTGCCACACCTCCCCAGCATTTAGGTGTGTTCTGGAAATCAAAATTCCAGTCATGGGAAGGGACTGGGAGGAGAGGCGCGAGAGGGAACTTCAGCTGGAGTGGAATATATAAGAGAAGAGCAAATTAATTAGCTGTAAAAAGGAAACTCCAGTCATGCTGCGTATATACTTTAGCCACTGAGCCTTCTCCCCATGACATAGTCTTTGTGGTTGTCATTTGCATGGCCTGGAGTTTTTGGCTATGTGGGCTTTTCTGCACACACTTTTATCCGCTACGTATAATAACACATACAACTTCACTATTGCATGTCTCATTAGCATCTTGAATCTCTAGCCAGAGGTGTGCATTTCAGTGTTATAATGAGCCACAGGCCACCTTCAGTCACTCTGGAGGGCCCCTGCACCTGAGCTGGGGCCAGATTTAGTCAGCTCAGCTGGAGGTTTCCAGCCTTCCTCTTTTCCAGCTGTTTTCTTTCAAATGCTAATTTTGCAGCTTCTGTGCAAAGGCTCAGAGCCTCAACTCACAACCCTGTTTCCCTGCCTTCCTGGGCACAGTGCTGTGCAACAGTTGTGAGAAGGGTCTCAGTTCTAGTATTTACCTGTTTTGTAAACTTGAGCCGGTCACTTAACTTCTCTAGGCACCATTTTTCTTATCCGTAGTATAGTAATTTTTTGATAATTTGATCTGCACACATAGTAGTTACAAGAATTAAATGGGAACATATACGTGTGTGCCCCTGGTGCGTCTGAGATGCATCCGGTACAACACAAATAATTCACTGGAACGTTCAAGACAGCTTTTTAAAACCTCGATTACTTTATCAAGCAGCATCATTTAGGGATATAAATTCTTCCCACACTTCTTATGAAGCAGTTTCTCCTGAATAAAAGCCACTTTCATTTCCCAAGGCCATGTATTTGTCTGTACTTGCAGTCGACTTCAGCCTGCTAACTTATGCAAATTTTACTCTAAGCAAAATGCCTCCTGTTTCAGTGTTCTTTGTCTGCTCTTGTCAACAGATTGCTTCCCTTCCTGTGGAACTGTTTATCATATGGAAATCAAAGTAATTAAAGGTCGTCTCTGGTGCTGTCCTCAAGAAAATGATTACACTTTAACACCAATGGCAAATTTTACTAGACAAAAGAAAAAGAAAATGTTTTAGCTACGACAATGTTATTTAGCACAAAGGAATTGGTACTATTAGTACCTTAAAATGACACCGAGTATAAGAATCCAACACATTTTCAAATACTTTAGTGCTTTCTTCCTTTCTTCGGTATGTATTCACTTGTAGCTGCTATAACAAATTACCACAAGCTTCGTGGCTTAAAGTAGCTACAGTTCTAATGTTCTAGAGCCCAGAAATTTGAAACCAATGTTTTAAAGTTATTTCTTTTCATTTTATGTTTGTGTCCCTACTTGTCTGCATATGTACCACACACTCAAAGGCAGGTGTCTACAGAGGCCAGAAAAGTGTGTCGGACCCCCCCAAAACTGCAATTACAAGTAGTTTTGAGGTTACTGATGTAGACTGGGAAGAAAACAAACAAATGACAACAACAAAAAACAAAACCAGCAATTTCCCTTGAGCACTGAACTGTCTTTCCAGCCCCTTGTAATTAGTTTTACTGTGTTGAAACCAAGGCACTCACAACTTCACATCTCCAGTTCCCTTTCAGCCTCTGATGGCTGCTAACTTTACCTAGCTTAGTGACTGACTCACTCCAGGCTCTGCCTTCATGGTCACATTGCTTCATCACATTACCTCCTGTGATGACAGTTAGAGCACACACACACACACACACACACACACACACACAC
Source organism: Phodopus roborovskii (assembly GCF_943737965.1). Lineage (NCBI taxonomy): Eukaryota > Metazoa > Chordata > Mammalia > Rodentia > Cricetidae > Phodopus > Phodopus roborovskii. The sequence goes on from NW_026126433.1 coordinate 23,428,153, forward strand.
CGGACTCTAGACTTTAATCACGTCTGCAGAGATCTTTTTTTATTCCTCCAGAAATAGTAATATTTATGGGTCCCAGGGATTAAGATGTGGTCTTCATTTTAGCATCTATAACAACCATCTAGAGGTCCTATAAAACACAGCTTGCTGGGCCTTCTGCTAAGTTTCTCATTTGGAAAAATCTAGAGTCTAATTCTGAGTTATTAACCAATCTCCAGGCAATGCTGCTGTTGGTTCTCCTTCGAGCAGCACTATTTCATACATGATTTAAAATTGATCTTCTTGGGCTGGAGGGATAGCTCAGCCGTTAAAGGCTAGGCTCACAACCATAAAATTGATCTTCTTAGCCCTGTGTGGTGGAGCACGACTGTATTCATAGCACTTGAGAGGCTGATGCAGAAAAGGCCACAACCTTAAGACCAGACTGAAACTCTTGCTAAATTTTCCCACCTTAAGCTGCATGCTGCCAAGTTTTGTGTCTATCTCTGGTATGTATTCAAATCAGGGTTAGTGAGGAAGCATTGCAACAGGTGTCTCTTTCTCCTTTCAGATCCTGACAGCTTTCTTCCCCACTAGACCTGTGAAATGAGACATGCCCTGACAGCTCATGTCATACTCCTACTGCTTTCTCTGAGAGAAAGGACAGGATAATTCCTACAAGCTGGGGGTGCTCAAGGACCCACAATGTAACTTTAATTCATACCACCTCTTTGTAAGCTAGCTAGCCTCTTTGGGACTCCCCAAATGCCCTCTGCACACCTCTCCCAAGTGCAAGACTTCCTCATGTGCTTCTGCCAACAAGAATATCTCTTGCCACCACCTGTCCTTAGTCAACACCTCCTGACTGCCCTGTCAGAATTCTGATGCTCCCCGGGTTCACCATATCTTGTCTGCCTCTCTCCCCCAAATTGGTATAGACCAGCTCTCTACACAGCCCTCTCTAGAGACCCTTGTGATAATACCTTCTATCTTAGATCATAATTACCTGTGAGGGGTCCTTGATTGATTATAAACTTCATAGGGTAAAGTGCAAGCTTGCTTAATTTCCTTTCTTGTGTGGCTGGTAAGTATACAGGATGTTGTCTGTCATTTAGCACTTGACATCTGCTCTAAGCTCTTTGCATCTGATAGGCATACAAATGCTGATATCTGTTTGCTTTGGGGACCTTGCTCCATATATCTTTGGGGGAAGTCTCCTTGCCCTGATCCATGTCTGAAGCTCTGTTGACAGCTGCCAACAGATGTACTTCCACACAAAACCCATCTCCTCTCCATATCTCTCACAGGCATGAATTCCTTTGCTAGGGTTTCAAAACTAAGTTTCTAGAGAAAATGAACTCCTTTCTGTCAAGTAGAGAAGCTAGGGATATGTTCACCTCTTGGGAAAAATAGACTTGAGAGACTGAGTTAGCACATGAGGAGTAATAATGAGGGGAGAGACAGGAGTCTCAGAATTGCAGGCGCTGTTTCCTTTTTCATGGTTCATCCTATGAGTTAATTAGATTGCCCTAGTGCCTGCTCTGACTTGTCATGTTCTGTCACTTGCTGTCTACAGTTCTAGGTAATAATTGCCAAGGGTAAAGGGACCGAAGAACCTTATAAGTGCTGCCTCCATTGTCCTGAGAAGGAAGGCAACGCTGTGGAATCTCTGACCCTCTCCACGTGTTACATCATGAACTGCTCTCAGTCATATTAGGTATAGTTTATCATTATAAATTTAAGCAGCAAATAAATAAATAAAAATGGAAGCATCTGGAGAAAATTTTTGCTGAGGTCTTGGCCAACATTTTTGCTTTGATAGTTAAAAAGTGCATGGAAGTGAAAATTATTAAAAAGTATATGCATGTATAATTTGTCAAAGAATACAAAATTAAAAATCAAAATAAAATCACATAGAAGTTAAATCTATTTTTTTAATAAGGTAAAAAAACAATAGTTCACTGGGCTGGTAGGCAGAGGAACTTTCTTTTTGTTTTTTTCAAAACAGGATTTCTCTCTGTTACAGCTCTGGCTGTCCTGGAACTCACTTTGTAGACCAGGCTGGCCTCAAACTCACAGAGATCTATCTGCCTCTGCCTCCTGAGTGCTGGGACTAAAGGCATGAGCAGCTGCAGCTGCTGCCACCACCACCACCCAGTGAGAGAAACATATTTAAAAGATTGTAGAGACCCATGCCAATGAAATCTAAACAGACAAATAACAGTGCTCCAAATGCCCTTATATGTCCAGCAGCTGTTCGGCTTTGGGCAGACCCCGTTTACTGGACTTGGGATGAAAGTGCCTCAAGCTGCATAGCCTCAAACAACAGTTGCATGGAGTGGTCCCAGGCATGGATCTTCTGCAAGCCTCTGCTGTCCTAGTCTACAATTGACTTTGGAATGGACTCAGCATGTAGGGATGAAAATGTGTAACAAGTATCTGCAGTTCACTTACCTTCTCTGGGACCAGCTGAGACATAAAGAAAGGGTTTGGTCTCTTAATTGCAGGTTTGTCCTTACACAGTACTTTTAAGGCCAAGGAATTCAGTTATGAACTTAGTGACTTAGGAGTGTCTCCTTGTGTTACCTATCCTTATCAGATACAATTGTTACCAGCTTTTATAGTATTTGAACACACATAAAAATTCCTGAAGGGTACACTGAAATGAAACAGCCAGCTCCAACAGCAATTCTGAAACTCAAATCCCATGTAATAATACTAATATCAGGCACTGGCCTTTCTGCATCCCACTTTCTGATGCTGTGGTGGTGGTTTTGTTGTTATTTATTATTTTGATTCTGGTTTTGTGTGTAGCCCAGGCTGGCTTCAAGCCCATACCTATTTTCCTGTCTCAGCCTGCTGAGTGCTAAAATTATAGGCATATGCCACCACCCCGGTCATCCTCCTAGCTCTGTTAATGAGGAACAGAATTCTCCAGCTGCTCATCTCAACTTCACTCTTGTGTGTGTGTGTGTGTGTGTGTGTGTGTGTGTGTGTGTGTGTGTGTGTGTGTTTTGGTTCACTGACACACTCTGAGCAAGCGCTCTACAGCTGAACCACATTGTTGACCTTCCAAGCTCACCCTCTGGAAATGAAGCACCTTTGACAAAAAGTTTCTTGGGATTGAAGTTCATTCACTTAGTTCTTCATCACTTTTCTCTCCTCTCTCATTAAGTAAAAGAAGAAAAATAATACCATTATACCATTTTAAATGCTTTTGTACAGTTTAGTGTGTGTGTGTGTGTGTGTGTGTGTGTGTGCATGCGTGTACATGCCACAGCACACTTATGGAGGGAGATTAGAGCAAATTCTCTCCTTCTACCATGTGGGTACCAGGGATCAATCCCAGTTCTTCAGGCTTAGCAGCAATCACCTTTACTGACTGAGTCTTCTTGCTGACCCCCAATCTCTCCTGCTGATAAACTAAGTTTTCTACCTGTACTCTTGACCTCAGCCTACTTTCTTTCCCAGGCCTAGAGCATCACCACCTCTAAATCTCTTCTAAACATGCATTTTCCATTTATCTAAATTGCTTAAACCTCTTTAACGTAATAGACAGAAGCACAATTAACTTCCTGTAGTTATTCACATTTAAATGTCCCTGGTTATTGTGTGTGGAGGGCAGGGTACATGCTTATAATGCCAACACTTGGGGGAGGAGGTGAAGGAATCAGGAATTCAAGAGCAGCTTTGGCTACACCATAAGTTTAAAGCGTAAGTGGAAATTTCACACAGGATGGCAGAGCCATGGGTAGAAAGCTTGTTCTGGCACATTAAGCTGCCATAGTAGCCAAAGTCTACTTAAGCTTGACAATTTGTGAAAAAGAAACCTATGTCTTGCTTAAGACTCCTCTTCCGGCCTTTGTTTCAGGAGCTGGTACCTGATGGATAGGTGCAGGGAGGTTGGCCACTGGTGTTCCACAGGCACTTCTGGGATATCCCATTGTTTTATAAACTCTACCGTGCTCCTACATCCACTCAGGCAAAAAAGATGTAGGTAGTGTCTAGGCAATGTTTACCATGAATAATAAACTAATGGGAGTTGATAAGTTTTATATTCACTTTAGAGTTGAGAGACATGGGGCAAAAGAAGCAATTAAGTCATGGTGGAACTGGCTGTAGACACTCACCTGAACGGAGATTTTCATACATGTAATGTTTCAATCACACCTGCAGAGCATATGCTTACAACTCCATGTATGTATCTATGAAATCCATTCTTTCCTTTTAGAAAAAGTCCTCTAAATACAGATGTGCCTCTCCATGGAACCTGAAAGGACCAGGCTGCTCCTACCCAAATTCCCGCCTCATCCCAGCCATAGAGAATGTACAAGGCACTGGCTGTGCCATACTCTCTCTGACTATCATGAGAAGCCAGGAAAGTTTCCAGAGATAAAGATAGACCCTGCACTGGCTGATTTTGTGTCAACATGACACAAGCTAGAGTCATCAGAGGAAAAGGAACCTCACTTGACAAAATGCCTCCAAGATATCTGGCTGTAAAGCATTTTCTCAATTAGTGGTTAATGGGGGAGAGCTCAGCCAATTGTGGGTGGTGTCATCCCTGAGCTGGTGGTCCTGGGTTCTATAAGAAAGCAAATAGAGCAAGCCATGATGAGCAAGCCAGTAAGCAGCCACCTTCATGGCCTCTGCATCAGCTTCTGCCTCCAGGTTCCTGCCCTGTTTGAGTTCCTGTCGTGACTTTCTTCAGTGATGAACAGTGATGTAGAACTTGCTTTGTGGTCACAGTGTTTTGTTGCAGCAATAGAAACTCTAAGACAGACTCACAGAGTCTTTGGAATGCCCAAGGTTGCAGCATGTCCCAAAGCCTGGTTCTCATTGAGAGGCTGCCAAGGCAGGAGGCTCGTGAGAGTCCTCAAGTTCAACATCAGCCTGGGCAACACAGGGAGACTCCCATACCAAGGTAATGATTAAAAACCAAATGTCATTCTTATATAAATAATGAGCTGTATAGGGTGTAAACATTTGATTAGTTCTATAGAATCGAAGAATTTAGTATAAGAATTTTCCTCTTTTGGGGTCAGGGAGATGGCTCAGCATTTAAGAGCACTGGCTTTCTTCCAGAGGACCCAGGTTCAATCCCCAGCACCCACATGACAGATCACAACAGTCTGTAACTCCAGTTTCAGGGGATCCGACACCCTCATACAGACATACATGCAGGCAAAAACACCAATGCACATGAAATGAAAATGGATTAAATAAATAAAAAAGAATTCTCCTCTTTAAACATGTGAATTTTCTAAAACGCTTTAACATAATACTTCAAAACTTAGGAACTTTTAGAAAACAGGAATCTGGTTTTTTGTTTGTTTGTTTGTTTGTTTGGGGGGGCAGTTTCAGACAGGGTTTCTCTGTGTAGGTCTGGCTATCCTGGAACTTGCTCTGTAGACCAGGCTAATCTCAAACTCACAGAGATCCTCCTGCCTTTGCCTTTCCAGTGTTGGGATTAAAGGTATGAACCACCACCACTGCCTGGCTGAAAGTGGGTATATGATGGGCACCTAACTTACCCTCATTAATTTCTCCATTGATAGATCGTAAATTCTGTATCGGGATTTTAAAACATTAAAATTTGCATTTCCTGCCATCAAAAACAACTTACTCTTCCCAGATAAAAGAATTAGGATCAGAGCTTGAAAATGTTTTCATAGCTAAATGCAGGCCTATTTTTGTTGTTCCTGCTTTGTTTTTTAAGATAGAGATCATAGAACTAGCCTTAAATTTGGCTGGCCTTGAACTCATAATCCTCCCACCTCTGTTTGCCTAGTATCTTCATGAACTTGACTGTAGAGTAAAATTATGTATGCATGTATGTATTTTGGCTTTTTTGACAGGATTTCTCTGCGTAGTCCTTCCTGATTGTCCTGGAACTTGCTCTGTAGACCAGGCTTTGAACTCATAGAGATCCACCTGCCTCGACTTCCAAATGCTGGGATTAAAGGCGTGCACCACCACCACCTGGCAACTAACATTATTTTAACTGTATTTCCTACTTAAAAAAAAAAAATCAAGGTATCTAAACTATAAGATGCTGTTACTAAAAAGTATTGAACAAATACACTTTGCTTTTAAGTGCAAAACAAACAAAAAGCTTGGTAGTTTTTTAATCTCCAAAGTATCCCTTTTCTTATTCTAATTTGCATTATATGTTTTAGCTTGTGTTCTTTAAAATTAGTGATACTGTGACACAACTTCATATTTTAGGGATACTAAAAACTCTAAACCAAATAAGTTGGAAGAAACTTGGCTGAAAAAAAATCTGTGGTTCAGAGCTCCTGGTGGTTGAAATGCTTTGCCTCTGATCTGTACCATTTTCTATTTTACACATCAGCCAAGTAGAAGCTGCTGGTTGCTAAGCAACAGCTCTTCTCTCACTGGCCAGAAATAGAATGCTGTTTTTTAAAGATGTAATGTACACTATATAAAGTTAAAAAGAAAGACACATAGTTCAGCTGTTTGCCCAGAATTATCATATTGACTTCTTGATAATAGTTTGTGTATTCAGAATTTATTTGATCTATGCATCTGAGAGTAACTATACACTTATCCTTCCAGGTGTTGCTACTGAAAAGCTCTGAAGAATTATACAAACCAAGCTTGGCTTTTGGGTTATTTTGTTTGTTTGTTTTGTTTTGGCTTTTTTGTTTGTTTATTGTTTTGTTTGGTGTTTTTTGAGACAGGGTTTCTTTGTGCAGTCTTGGCTGTCCTAGAATTAGCTCTGTGAACCAGGCTGGTCTTGAACTCATGGAGATATGACTGCCTCTGCCTCCCAAGTGCTTGCATTAAAGGTGTGTGCCACCACCTCCTGCTGAAACCAAGCTTATATAGTAATTTTTTTTCTAAAAACTGTCAACTAGCTCACGTGGACCCCATTATATCCAAAGCAGCATTGTTCTTGCACCCTTGCCATTCTGACTGAAGCTGTGTACTTCGTGATCTGAGCTGCCCTTCAAACACTGTTCACTTTTGGCTCTTTGTATCAGTGGTAGTTTGTAAGGTGTACAGTTTTTCCTCCTGCCACTAGTCTGGTCCCGCCGCCACGCCAGCCCCAATTAACACACAGACTCTGTATTTGATGTAATTCTGTTGGCCCATTACTAGTTTCTTATCCGCTAGCTCTGTCTTAAGTATTAACCCATTTCTGCTGATCTATGTATTTCTCTTACCGGGGAGCCGGCCGGCATACTGCTTTCTCCCGACTCTCCATCTTGGCTCTTCCTTACTACTTCCTCTTTCCTCCTTGTCTCCTAGTACCGCCTATCTTCCTTTCCTATTGGCCAACAGTGCTTTATTCATTAACCAGTATGAGAAACATATACAGAATGACATCTCCCATCAGTAGTTTGCATGAAATTGGCCCCCATAATTTCACAGGGAGTGGCATTATTAGGCTTTGTTAGAGTGGGTATGGACTTGATGCAAGAAATATGTCACCATGGGGGGCAGGTTTTTAGGTTTTCTATGCTCAGGATACTGCCCAGTAAGTCAGTCAATCTCCTGTTCCCTTCAAGTCAAGATATAGCCAGAACCACATCTGCCTGCACAGCACCATGCTCTTCAGCATGATGATAATGGTCTGAAACTGTGAAACTGTAAGTCACAGAGAAAAAATGTTAGTGGTGATTGGACATTTTACAAAGTGCCTTAAAAGAGAGGCACTCTGAACTGAGGCAGAGAGCAGCCAGCGCCCTATGAGAAACGCCTCAGTTTTGTGAACACAAGGCCTCTAGGTTGCAGGGGAGAGCATCAAGACCACCAAGATAGGAAGACACCAGGAACAAAGTGACCTTCTCCTGTGTCTGTACTCAGTGTCCTTGGTGATTCCACAGGCACTCACTGAAATACAGAAATCTTCGTTTGTTTGCTTGGTTTTGTTTTGTTTTTCAAGACAGAGTTTCTCTGTGTAGCCCTGGCTGTCCTGAACTCTGTAGACCAGGCTGGCCTGGAACTCACCTGTCTCTGCCTTCCCAGTGCTGAGATTAAAGGTGTGCTCAACCAACCTGGCATTAAAAGAAAACAAACAACAAAACCAGGGTTTTGTTTTGTAGCTCAGACTTGTTTAGAAGTCACTCATTCTGTAGCTCAGATTGATTCCTGAGTGTTAACAACCTAGCTACAAAGTATGCTGTAGTCAGTCAGACAAAGTAGCACTTGTCTGTAATCCCAGCCAGCACTAGGGAGAGGGACACAAGAGATTAAGAGTTAATCCCACCTACATAATGCATTTGAGGCTAACCTGGGCTACACACGAGAACTAGTCTCAAAAGGAAAATAAAGTAAAAAGGAACATTCAAGGCAGATGGATCAGCGGGTAAAAGCATGTGCTGTCAGGCTTGATGACCTGAGATCCATCTCCAGATTCCATGTGGTGAAGAACAACACCTCCCACAAGTTGTCCTGTGACCTCCACATGTGTTGTGCCATCCATGCATGTGTGTGACATGTACACATACACACACATACACACATACAGAGTAAATAAATATAAATGTAACAAAGTAATTTAAACGTAACAGTTTAAAATTGGACTACATTCATTAAAGTTTTTATTCTTATGCCTGCCTCCTCCTCTTCCTCACTTTTGGGCTCAGTATAGAAGAGGTGTTTTTCCACTTGTAGTATAGGCAGAAATTATTTTCTCCTTGAACTACCTCACCAAAGGAGGTAGGCATTCAAGATGATGAAGATAAATAAATAAATAAATAAAGCCAGAAAAAAATTCCTGAAAACATTGTACAATAAAATCAACTTAAGAAAAAAAAATCCCAAATGCACTCATTAATCTCCATTAACTTCTTGTTTGCCAGGCAGAGGTGGTACACGCCTTTAATCCCAGCACTCTGGAGGCAGAGGCAGACGGATCTCTATGAGTTCGAGGCCAGCCCAGTCTGAAAAGCTAGTTCTAGTACAGCCAGGACTACACAGAGAAACCTTGTCTTGAAAAAAAAAGAAAAGAAAAAAAAACTTCTTGTTCAAACCAGGCATAGAAGTTTGATTAGGCCTGCAATGCCAGCACTGGGTAAGCAGAGACAGGAAGGGCGCCACAGGTTTAAGTTTAAGGTCAGTCAGGGATACATAGTAAGATCATATATGTATATGTAATCTTACTATATAAAACCTCTCATCCCATTTCTCTATTTCATTCATTCTGTGGGTATCATCCCACCCTCCCCATGCTAGACACACAGGACAGACATACATGATCCTGATTCCCACACTGAAGAGGAAACAGATGCCCAAACCTGAAATGGCAGCTTAGTGTGGAAATCTCCTAATGGGAAGAACACGGGACCAACAACAGGGACCAACCATCCAGGAAAACAGGAAGGAGGAATGCTTCTATGAAAAAGGATGCAATGAGAAGCAGACTATGTGGGTACAAAGCTGTTACCCCCTAGTATTTGGGAGGTAGAGGCAAAAAAATCAGGAGTTCAAAGTCACCCTTAGCTGCAGAACAAGGCCAGCCTGGGCTCTATGAGACCTTGTCTCAAACAAACAAACAAATAAATAAATAGTGGAGTGCAGCTGTGTCTTGAGGCACTTGTACAAAATGTCATAAAGAAAGTAAGTTTTGGGGCACCGGTATGGTTGTGTACACCTTTAATCCCAGTACTTGGGAGGCAGGGGCCCAGGGATCTTTGTGAGTTTGAGAAAAGCCTGCTCTACATGGTTAAGTCCCAGTCCTGCTGGGCCTATATAGTGAGATATGGTCCAAAAGAAAAGAAGAAAAAAAGGGAGGGAGGGAAGGAGGGGGAAGGAAGGGAATCATAGGCTCAGGAGATGGCACTTGCTACTAAATCTGAAAGCCTGACTCCCATTTCCAGAACACACATAGTGAGAGAACCAAGTCCTGCAGGTTGTGCTCTGTGGCATGTATGTGAGCACGCATGCACACACACATGTACAGGGGGAAAGAGAGAGAACAAATAAATGTAACTTTAAGAAAGAAAATAAGTTGGAGTTTCAGAGTTAAAGCCTACAATATGTGCAAAATTCCAGAAGACAACAGGCCCTGGTATGCAGGAGGCAGTGAGGACTCCTTTCACAGGAGATTAGGCTGTTTAGGCTGTGAAGATAGCATAGGGTCAGGCCACTGAGGAGCTTTTTTCTTACATTTATTTATTACACTGGAGAATTTGGACTTTATCCCAAGGGCAAGCGGGTGTTAGTAGAGATGCTAGAAGGCAATGTACTGTGCTAGAGATGGGAATGTTTTATAGTGTGACTGTGTAAAAGTAGAAATGTAACTATGGCCAGGTATCAAAGTACATGCCTATAATCCCAGTACTCAAGAGATACGAGTAGGATTCTGAGTCCAAAGTGAGAACCTCTCTCAAAACCTCTTCCTCTAAGAAGCAAAAGGCATAATTAAGGAAAATTGGAAGAATAGAGTAGAAACATGCTTACATGTACTGATTTATTCATTTTGCAAGACAAGGATTCTATGGGAACATCTAAAATCCAGTCAGAAAACATAAACCATTGATAAACCATGGCCTTAAAAGAGTCTTAGGAGAATCAAATACAGGAAAACTGACAAATGTAAAAAGTAAAAGACAACAATAAGATGGAGGGGTTTTTTATTATTATTATTAAAAAGCTTCTCAGTCTGCAGTCAAGAGTCTGTAGACTATGCTCAGGGTTGGCAAACCAGTAAGAAACCCATTTCTCTTTATGCTATCCTATGCATTTCTTTCTATTCTATTTTCTATGGGAAAAAATAGTGGCTAGAGTGATGATTTAGTCAATAAAGTTTGCAAAAGAAATAGATCTCCAGCTCCTATGCAAAAAGCAAGGCATGGCAGCGTGCACCTGCATCCCAGTGCAGAGGATGCAGAAATGGGTGTTCCGTGGGGCTTGCTGGCCAGCTGGCTTAGGCAAATCAGCAAGTTCCTTAGTCAGTGCAAGATCCTGTCTTTAAAATAAAACAGGGTAGAACTGGGTTCCACAACTCTGTACTCTGATTGGTGTGGTTTTTCTGTAATGGTCTCTTTCTGTTGCAAAGAGAAGTTTCGTTGATGAGGGGGATGAGGATTACATTGTCTGTGGATATAAGGACAAATATTTAGAATGTAATAAGGGACCATGCTGGTATAATAAAGTGGGTAGTTTGTAGGTTCTTCTCCAAGACCCATGATTTCACCAGCCCTGGATAATCAGCTAGACCTCCAGCTAGCCATGATCCCCTTCTTACTGAGTGGGTCATAAGTCCAATTAGAGAAGTATTGGTTACTGCCAAGTATACAAAACAACTCCAGTACCTAAAGCTCAGAGATGGGCTTTGTTGAAGAGCGGGTAGAAAGATTGTAAAAGCCAGAGAATCCGGGAGTTTACTGAGAAATTGTGTCATTGAGGAACATCAGAAGCTACACCCATAAAGTCTCACCAACAGGAAAGACTGCCTAAGCATGAGCTGAACAAGGACAGCAATGAGCATGCCAAAGTGGAAAGAGGAAAGCCCACAAAGCCTCAGTCCTATACAAAGGACTACGGGCAACTAAACAATCCTGAGAGTGGGAGAAATAGGCTTTCCCAGTCAAGCACACCAGTCAGCTTTGTAATACAAAATGCCTAGCCCTGAAAGCATGCAATTGGCATTATATAGACTAAGCAGGATATATCTAGAAACACATATACACACATGCATATAGCAATAATTAATGAAAAAGACCAAGGAGCTGGAAATAAGAGAGTAGGAGGGAGGGAAGAAAAGGATGAAATGCAATTATATTATAATCTCAAAGTAAAATAAAAAATATGTTTTTGAAAAATAGAGTGGAAAGTGATTGTGGAAGCTGTCTGAAGTCAATCTCAGGCCTCCTCTGCACTTACACACTCATGCATGTGTACCCACCCACTCACATGCACACACAAACACAGACACACACACTTATCCAAACACATACAAAGGGAAAAGTAATAGAGTAGAAATACAGGGAAACATTAACAGTCATTATCTGCAGATAATAGAATTCTGAGTAATGAGATATTTTTTTATATCTTCATAAATGCTCAGTTGCAAACAAGTATTACTATAGCAGTCCTTGGAGATTTTACTTAAAATAAGATAGCTCTAATATCACTTTGGCAGAAAGTATGTTCCTAAGAGGAAGATGGGTTGGGGGAGAAGAGAGGTGCTGAACTTGTGGCTGTCTGTGCAAAAGGAGATGCAGTTAGGAAGGATGGCTGAGGAAGCATCCATGTTTTCACTGACTATGCTTTCATACTGTGTAAAATTTGTATTTCCTTCTATTCTTTTTTAAACTTGATGCTTGAGAGAAAGGGTCAGTGGAGATGAGAAAGGGGAGGGAGGAAGGGAGACTACACTAGGCACAAGTTTATTTGGTAGTAGTCAGTCAAGGTAAGGCTGTAGATTCTTATTTCCCTCTTCCAGAAACAATCCCATCAAGGACTTACACCTTTTATTTGTAGTAATTACCCATGATTTAATGAATTTTTAAAAATAAAAGTAAATAGCCACTAGCTTGTGATGACTGCTCTTGTGGACTTCATCAGATCTAGATGTGCTTATCTCCCCCTCAAGGAACCCAAACCATCACCCGGGTATATCTTACTTTCTTCTCAGTGCCTCTCTTTCTCCTAATCTTCTTGCTTGAGCCCGTGTTAAAACATCTGTATAAAATCTTTAACCCTGCTCCATAGAAACAAAGTCCTGGTAAGTCATTTTGGTGGAGTGTTTTATAATGCCAGATATCTCACCTAAGAGGGACGTAGTAGTAGGGAACCTGTAATTGAGATGTCAGGAGTAATAAGTGGTACAACAGTTTTTAGACTTATACTTCAGTTCCTGGCTTCACAAGCAGAACTCCCTAATGTGTCATGGAAAGTAAGTAAGCTCTGTATTTCACAACCAAGATGAAGATGTGACATAACAAGTTGTAGAATTTTCTTTTGGAAAGCTATATACATGCTATGGAAAATATCTTCTGAAAGTAATCTTTAAAAAGCCAACTATTTAAAAAAAAAATAGTTCTTAGTGGAAAGGAACAGTAAGAGGACATCCCCAAATATCCTATCAAAGATGTTGTTGGCTTGATACCTGAAATGCCCTAGCTGGTGCTCAGGAACATTATGGCTCTTTCTTCCTCTTGCATCATCTTCTCTATCTGGATACTTGCTACAGTGTAACCTTTCCAGTACTGCCTCTTGCCTCTCCTCTCAGGAGTAGGTCTCCAAAGGGATGTTTATTACTGTTCCACGTTCAGTTAACCTTCACTGGGATAATGAGAAAAATAGTCTTTAAGTGGTACACTAATGACACAATACAGACTCCCGGGGACTTCAAAGGGCTTAAGATAATTAGTACACATGTCACTTCTCTCCTTTAGATTCAGAAAACCCGAGGAACAAGAAATAGAAATGCTTTAATTATAAACTAATTGAGAAAAAGTGATGAGCCATACTGTAAGTGCTAAATTAACAGCCTAATTGTTTTTTTTCCATCTTTGTTTTTTTTTTTATGTATATCAAGGAAGGCATAACCCTATTGAATCTGTCTTAATATTTGGAATGGAAAAATGTCATGGGAGCTTTAAAGTCCCTTGGACATAGCATCTTTGTGTTTTGATTAAAAAAAAAAAAAAAGAAATGACATCAACTATACTAAATGCAAAACAAGAATGCAAAACAAGTTTTGTATATTTCTCGAAGTAGGGTTCATTACCCGAAACACCTATCCATCATTTACAATCCTTTCCTCTTTCTATGCAAATACCCAAGTAGAGCTGGGCATAGATCTTGGGCCTAGGCACTTGCCTGGCCAGCACTAGGTCTTAAACCTTTGGCATTTCCCTTTAGCATTGCTTACTGTTCTTTTTGATTTTTTTTTTTTCTTCCTGGAGTAGAGTCTCACTCTGCAGCCCAAAGTAGACTGCAATCTGGGATCTCCCTGCCTCAGTGGGGGGGGGGGTTTACTGGGACAGCGGGGGTGTGCCACCATGTCTAGCTTCCTTTGGCATGATTGTGCTAACATGTTCACAATTCTAGCAGCAATCTTCTCCAAACAGAAAATAGGGGTGATTTTATGGAAGAGGTAGTGAAATTGCATATGTGGCATATACATGGCCCACCAATACTAAGATACTTAATACCTGCCATTTGCTTAAAAGGTTGACTGGCCCTGCTTTGGAGTATAAACTCTAAATGTTAAGCAATCATACCAAAGCGACATGACCAAGGTCTTCAGATAATGGGTCCAGATGTTAAATAAGTAGGTATTAAACAGAAGGACACTTTTCTTGTCTCCCCTTCTCCATCTTTCCTCCCTCCCTTCCTTCCTTTTTCTACTTGAGCAGTTTACTATAGATGAAAATACTGGTTTGTGGCAGAGTTATCATTCACTCTCAATTAAGTATTGTTAGCTAAAGCAGGGCCCTCAAACAGAGAACAGGAATAGAACAAATGATCCCAACGCCAACAGCTCAGGGCTCCATCACCCTGAGGTGACAGCCCAGTTAAAAACCAAAACAAAACAAAATCCAAAAGACCAGATACTGAGTTTTCATCAAAGCTCCCTTTAAAGAAAGATTTTTGTGAATTACATTTTTATTATTTATTGTGTGTGCCCACATACCTATGTATGCCACACTGGTGTGTGGAGACCAGCAGACAGTTTGCTAGAGTCTCTTCTCTTCTTTAGGCATGTGGAATCTTGGGATTGAACTCAGGTCTTTAGCCTTGGCAGCAGGATCCTTTACCCTGACCTAGCCATCTTGCTGGCTCCTCCCTCCTCCTATTTTTTAACCTGGAGGCAACTTTGTGGGCTCTTTGTTGCCTCCAATGTGTTTCTTCACTCTTTCTTGCTGGGCTGTGGGCAGCACCCTCAAGTCTGCTAAGTGCATAGAGAATGAGTGTTCATACACTCCCCTCTATTCTGAAAGACAGGAAATCTCAACTCCAAGCACAGCTGGCCCCAAGGTTTTCAGTAAAGGCATGTGCCTCTGAATTCTAGTTCCTGCCTGATGAGGGCTGTGGATGACACACTTTAAAGGCAGACCGCTTTCATCCCAGGCCCCACTTAGCACACCTCTTTAATTGTTTCATTTTCTACTCATTTTTTTTTTTTTTTTTTTGAAGTAGGTCTCTCTGTTTCTCAGACTAGGTGGTCTCAAAATCATGGGCTCAGGGACTGTCACCAAAATGAAGGTCTCTCTGTTCTGGGATTCTCAGAGGCAAAATTTCAGTGGAGATACAGTTTGTGCACAGGTTTAGTTAGGAAAACAAAGCAGAGAGACACTGGCGCAGGCTAACCCAGAGTGAGACTAGCAGTCCACTGAATTCTGCTTTGTGGATTTTCAGTACTTTACCAGTGCTTGACTGACTGTATGTTTGGGTACCATTTGCATTCAGGATGCCATTAGAGGCTAAAGGAGCATATGGGATCCCCTGGAACTGGAGTTACAGAGTTGTGAGCCACCATGTGGGTACTGGGAACCTAACCTGGGTCCTCTGAAAGGACAGCAAATGTTCTTAACCACTGAGCCATCTCTCCAATCCCCACTTCATCAGTCTTTAAAGGTCTTATGGATATTTATGAGTGGATAGAATATGCATGGGTAAAGTGACCCCCTTTCCCACACCTGAATCACAATGGACCTATTCTCCCACTTAGGGTACCACCCCACCATGATTCTCCTGAATAGCTCAAGGAGGAGGGTTGCAAAGCCACAAGGTAATGGTGTACTGAAGTCAGAATCTTTTGAGGAAGCAGACATTTTGTGTGTTGTTGCAAGTTCCAGGGAAACATTTTCCAATTTAGCAAGACAAACGCAACTGAAGCTCCCAAGGCAGATAAACCACACAGGGGCATGCTAACCATCAGGAGACACAACTACCAACATCAGCAGCAGTTCCCTTGCTTCTTTCCATCTAACTCCCTGCCTGCTCAAGTACAGCTGCAGTTCCCATGGCTCCGTCACAGCTGACTCCCTACCCAAACAGGAAGACACGGTTACAGAGCTACATCAACAGTTTCCCTTGGTCACATCATATCTACCTTGCTGTGTGTCTGGTCTCCATCCTATAGGAACATCCCCAATGCCAAATCCAGCTCAAGTTATTTGTAAAATAGACCAAACAGTATTTTATTTACTTACTTTATCTTTTACATTCTATAGAACAAGGTCCTACTGTGTAGTCCAGGCTAGCCTTGAATCTGAGATTCTATTGCCTCAGGCTCCTGAGTGATGGATTTACTGCATCCAGTTTAGGCAATTGCCACAGGGTATCCATAACTCACCATTCAGGGGCTTTTAGCAAACCTCAACAAAAAAAGAGGCTGGAGAGACAGCCCAGAGGTTAAGAGCATTTATTGCTCCTAGAGTAGAGTAGGGTTCAGTTCTCAGCCCAGCAGTTCACAATCACAACTCCAGTTGCATGGAATCTGATCCTCTCTGACTTTCAAGGGTACCTGCACATACATGGTTCACATAAATTTACACAGGTACACACAAATAATTTTAAAATATTTGGAAAGAAGGAAGCATAGCTGAATGCCTACATGTTTTAAGTGAGGACTTGGTTCTGAGTAAAAGTTCATCCAAAGGCTGACAGCTCTCTCACTAAGAGGGGGCACCTCGGAAAGTGGAAGGTGTGGGACAATGCTATTACAGCTGTTGCTAACCTGAAAAGGGAGAGAAACACCAGGGCCAGAAGCTTCAGGTTCCCACCTGCTGAGTGTGAAGTAAAAGCAATCAAGGGTGGCCCCAGAAACCAAGTGGATGTTGGCTGAAGTGAGAAGATGGACTGCACTGAAGATATCAATACGGAGACTTTCCATAGAGGAGGCTAAATATTTCATTCTGGGTGTAGTCTCTACCAACACTAAAAAATAATTTTTGAAGGATTTTGTGACAATTCCACAATATGTTAGTCATTCCACCTAATGTCTGGGGACAGATTTTTTTTTTTTTTAAACAAACAAAAACACAGAAGAAAAAAAAAATCCAGGTATGGTGGTGCAATACTTGCAATCCCCAGACTAAGAAGCCTTGGGTAGGAGGGTCAGAAGTTTGAAGAGTTTGAAGCCAGCCTGGGCTACATAGCAAAGCCTAGGACATTCTTGCAACATCACACAACAGCATCAAAACAACAGCACAGAATGTCACTTATCTGAATTTTGCTTCTCTTTTCTTTTGAGGCAGCCTGACTGTTGAACTCAAACTGTCCTCAGACTCTCTCATCCTGTGGAGGGGCATGCATGTGTCACCAATGTCTGTGAGGTTTGAGGGAGGTCCAAGGGCAGCAAGAGGGTGTTGGTCTGTTCTTTCACCATGTGGGTCACTGAACTCAGGAACCAGACTTGGTGGCAAGAGCCTTTACCCACAGAGCCATTTCAATGGCTCTTATGTGACAATCTTAATTAGAGTTCAAGTTACCTGAGAACAGGGACAGACAGACATGCATACCAGTGATAATAATCCAGGCAAGAGGGAAGAAAATCCTATAAGTAGCAATTTCCTAAGGATCCTTTGCCTGGCTGGTATAACTGTAAAACCTCACTTGTAATTAATTACAAGTATAATGACATCGTGCAGAGTACTCCTTCGTCTGGACCAGGATTGTACCTGGAGTCCTGGAGCAGCTGGCTTGCTCTGTTGTGTGCATCAGACAGTGATGGACCCCATGAACCAGTACTAGCGGGTGATTTCAGTGTCTCCCAGACACATAGCCTGCAGGGGGAGTGGAGAGGTAACACCCAGTTGGGCTATCCTAAAGGGACTTGTCTCAAAGGAAGAGGCTTTTCTTTTTACTTTTTTTTAAACCAGTATAACTTGCTCTCAGCATTGAACTTGACATGAAAATGAATACCGAGTGGAACTGCTATTAACATAACTTCTGAAAAGCTTAAGTCACACACCCAAACCGCACACATTTTCGGTATGTAGATCCATGATCTGAACGATGTGGCTTAAAAAAAAAAAAAACAAAGGCACTGAAAAATTAAAACAAATGCAACATCAAAAGTACTCCAAAGCACATAATATTTTCTTCTTTCTGGGCACCTGTGCCCCCACTGTCCTCAAGTCTCATGGAATACACTGTAAACAGAATTCCTTCTCCTTGGTTTTGCAGTAAACATGATGAGCTCTGTGTCTCTGGGATCTGATTCCAGAGGGCTCCTGGGAAAAGAAAGAGCAAGCGATTATATACACTTACTCTGAAAATGGATCATTGGCTCTGAAATGATAGCTCCTTGGATTTTTGCACGCCCAAGTTCCACAAGCAGAAATGATAAAAACATGTACAACAGAAACATAATGAGGAAACCTGAGTGGCACCTGCCGTTTGGTCACACATCTTTCACACTCAAATGAAGGAGACCTTCAGCGGGGACAGTCAGTACGTTGGAAGGCAAGCTGAAAATATTCAGTGCTTTTCATTCTTGAGTTTGTCAAGAGTGACCCAGTGACTAAGGGCAGCCATTACCCTCATTCAGTGACTATCTGTGAGTCAATGAAGCATCAGACACAGTGCTGGGCTCAACAGGAAAGGACACACACACCATAATTGTTTTTTAAAAAGCCGTGAGGCTGGGGGTGTAGCACAGTGAGAGGATGATAGTGTACACAATGCCCTGGGTTCAATCCCAAGCACCCAGAGGAAACAAAAATGGTAGCCCTATAGATATGATTTGAAAGACATCATACATTTATAAAGATACATAAAATTAATGTATGAGAGTAAAACATTTTAGCAAGTAACCCTAGCTATTAGTAAACAAAATGTATGGCAGTCTGTCATTGTGAACTGATCACTTTCACTATGGCCCAAGAGATAATAGTGTGTGGGAATGCTGAACTAAAAACCACAACACTAACACTGTGTGGCTTATTAGAGTCTGACCTTCAAAGAAATCAGGAGAGGGAGGCAATGGAGAAAAGGAGGTGAAGGAGACAACATAACAGGCTTTGTCACTTTGTTGTTTCCTTATTTGAGCTACTGTTTAAAGCCCAATGCTCATCTCACTCAGCATTGCACCTCTGGTTTTTTTAGATGGTGCCAACTTGTGAATTCCAAGCTAACCTAATTCAGTCACTGAGCAGAAATATGTTGGATTTCTGTCTTCTGGCAGTGCCTTTAAATGGCAGTCTGCATGCAAAACCACTGAATTGTGCCCGGCTTTTAAATTTTAACATTTTTTAATTAGGTATGGGGGGCGGGTGTGTGCCCATGAGTACAGATGCCTCCAAAGGCCAGATGCATCAGATAGATCATCCTGGAGCTGGAGATACAGGTGGTTGTAAGCTGCCTGGTGTGGGTGCTGGGAATCAAACCCAGATCCTCTTCGAGAGCAGTAAGCACTCTTAACTGCCAAGCCATCTCTCTAGCCCTGTTCCTGGTTGGTTGGTTGGCTGGCTGGCTGGCTGGCTGGCAGGCTTGGTTTTGTTGGATTGGGTTTTGGGTTTTTGAGACACGGGTCTCCCATAGCCCAGGTTGGCCTTAAATTTACTACTTAGCCAAGAGTGACTCGGAACTTCTGATCTTCCTGCTTCTTCCTCCCAAGGGTGGGGATTACAGGCCTGCACCACCACCCTGGGTTTTATGGAGTGTTATGTGGAGAACCCAGGGCTTTGTGTGTGCTAGGAGAACATTCAGTGGAAGTTCCTCCCCAGCCCTGGACTGTATGATTTAAAAGTGACAATGGGATCTCCTGACCTGTCCTCAACTTCCTAGTTCTGTAGAAAGGACTCAGGCAAAGCATCCAGAGTGCAGAGTGGAAGACAGTTTATGACAAAGTAAAATGAGACACTCTCAAGGGAGAGAGACCACTGTCCCAGTGAGTCACAGGTTGGTCAAGTGTTACCCATTTCCTAGCTTTCCTGAAATAGATGGCTTCCCTGGGGGGCATTTTACTGTCTGGGTTATTGACAGGCCCATATGTATTGATTCTTGCAGGCTAGTGTATTGGTACCTTCCTGTTGCCAGGAAGCCTCCAGTTGATAATAATCTTATAAGTTTAGGTCTGTTGGAACTAGATTGAGGTAGCAATCATTTAATGGTTGTCGGGGCATGTCTCAGGTCTCTTCTGAGCAGTAATTAGAGCCCTGAAGTGACAGGCCCAAGCAGTTAACTGTGTGTGAGGCAGGAACCTAGCTCTAATGCTCTCCTTCAAGCCTGCCCATAGCTAACCAGGCATCTAACAAAAGTGTTTTAATCCTATTTGAGTTACTTAGCAATGCTTTTTCAGGGATTATTTGTTACTTTTTAAAACTCTTATTTTTGACTGGACTTAGACATATAAGTTCCTAGTAAGAAAAAAACTGTACCCCAACAATCTGCTCTTGACATTTCTCTTTAACATCATCATTTCCTTGGGCAACATGAGAATATTCTGCAGACTAAAATAACACATCCTCAAATACTCAAATATTTGTGTGCTTTCTCTCTCCAGGTATCCTTGAAGGCCCTTTACTCAATAACAGGCACACTCAGCCTAGGGTCAGGACATCCTGCTTCATGGGAAAATCTTTGTTGTCCTCACCACTGATTGAGATCACATTGGGCTCTGTTCTTTACCCAGAATGACAGTAGCCTCTATGGTCAGGGCTTCACATACTAAGTCTAGATGATTACTGTCCAGTGAGTTTCTGACAGCAGTGTCTGGGAAGATTTTCCCCGCCATCTTGATGATGCTGGAAAAAAAGAAGAGTTTGCTTGCTCACCTGCTTTCGTTCTGTTTGGTTCTGGTGGCTTTTATTATGTTTTGAGACATATTCGCACTCTGTGACCCAGGCTGGCCTCCAATTCATCTCAGTCTCCCTGCCTCGGTCTCTTTAGTGCTGGAATTTCGAGTTACAAACATGAGCCACCAAGCTTAACAGATATACCAAAAATTCAATGTTGGAAAACAAAATGAACTTTTTATTTTAGGTGGGAATAGTACAATAAAGTACTACACACTTGCATACACAATCGTGTGTGTGTGTGTGTGTGTGTGTGTGTGTGTGTGTGTGTGTGTGTGTATGAGAGAGTAAAAGAGACACTTGAGGTAGAATCTTGCTATGAAACTCTACCTGGCCCTTCAATTTGAACTCAAAATCTTCCCACCCAACTTCTCTAGTACTGAGACTCTTGGTTACAACTAACATTTTTTTTTTTTTTAAATTCAGGATCTCATTATGTAGCTCAGGGTTAGCTCTTGAAATCTCAACCCTTCTTCCTAAATACTGGTATTAGAAGCATGAACCACTCTCATCTAGGCTGGCCAACTATTTTTGTTTTGTTTAAGAGAAATGGTTTTTGTTTTTAAAATATTTTTGAGTAATTTGAAAACAAATTATCTCTTTGAGACAAGGTCCGATGTCACCCCAGCTGGTCTTGAACTCCGGATTCTCCCCACAAGTGCTGGGATAATATGTATGCAGCACCACAAAGAACTCAAATTATTTATTTCTCAAAGTAAATCCTACTTAAAAATGTTGAGAAAAATGGCTCAGCAGGTGAAGGGCCTCACACGGCATAAGGAGAGAACCAATTTCTACAAGTTGTCCTCTGATCTCCTCATATGTGCTGTAGCATACCCATGCAGACAATATACATGCAAACAAAATAAATGTTTATAAAATATTTAAGTAACTGCTAAATTTTTAGTTCTACTACACAGTGAATTCCAGGCAAAAACTAGAAAACTTGCTTTCTGAATTTCAAGTCATTATTTTATGAAATACTACATCTAAGTAATCTAACATTTTACATATAAAATTTATACATATGCATGCAATGAAGGTCTTTTAAGAAATCCAAAGCTTTTTACAAGTTAGCCAGAATCCCACTAAACTATTGAAGAAGAAAATGATTCACGACACTTGTTAATGGCAGTAAAAGCAAACTATTCAAGAAAAGATACAGCAGTGGTAATTCTCAGGAGAAAAGAGAGATTGGCTAACTCCAAATGAAAAGAAAAATGAGACTTTCCAGCCAACATAAGAGTCTTGAAGCAGGCTAGGTGGATGGAAAATGGCTAAGAGAAAGCATCAAGGAACATGAAGACTCTGGATAAACCAACCGAGCCAGATTCTTGCAGAAAAAAACAGGAAGGTGGTTAGATATTAGGAGATGGTCTAGAAGGATTCTTACTAAGACTAGAATTGTGAGACATGCCCAAGGAAGGGCTCTATCAGGCTCAATATAGGTAGATAGAAGTTTGGCTGAGTAGAGACATTCAATAGCACAGACAAAGGTTCTAGTGTTTCTCTCAATGAAGCTGGAAACTACAAGTAGGAAATGGCCCACAAAGGTTATAGTTTCCTTTGAAATTCCCTTTTATTTTATATAATTAGGGGAACCATTTTAGTAGTTGTGGAAAAGCTGACTTAAACACTATGAATGTTCCAGTCTGGCTCCTGAGTTACACCCACCTGCATCAAGCTGCATCCCTCTTTGCACCAGGAAATAAGTTTCTTTGCCTTTAACAACCATTTAGAGACAGTTTCTATGCATATATATTTCAGGATATAAATGGCACAGGAGTGAGGGTATCAATCCAGCCCAGATTGGTTTGGGACATATGCACAATAAAGCAGACTTTGTCCTCTGAATGAATGTTTAGAGATAATCCTCTATTTGTCATCTTATGACTACGCATAATTGAGACTACCTATGATTAAAATCAGATGCACCATGGGAAGAAACACACACAGTAGAAAAAAAAAGGTCATACTACCCAAACCCATCAATCAAAATATAGAATCACCCAAATTGCACTCTTTTCCAAACAACTCCCTAAAACCCCATAAAGAAAAGAGGTGGCCTCTGTCACTTTGATGGTGCACTGATCCATAATATCACTTTGCTCCTAAATAAACATTCTCATTACTTTGCAATCTGTATGCATTTATATTTCAATTCTTTTATTAAGATGTCAAGAGCCTGGGAACACCTGCTTCAGACAACAACCCCTAGTTGGGGGGGTGGATTCAGGAAAAAAATGTGTGCAATATATGTGGCTTGTTCCACTGTATGTAGTCAACAAACTTGCTAGTCTAAGCTCAAAACAACAGTCACACTTGTCTGGACAAGTCTCTGGCTCAGCTAGGGTCCATGGGGTGGGGGTGGGGTGGGGTGTAAAGACAGTGGTGTAAAGACAGATATTCAGAGGCATGGACAACTGAGAGAGAGCAATGCTCAGATCGTCAACACCCCTGTTTTCTTTTCTTTTCTTCCTGTTATAACGTGATTTTATTAAATTGATTTAGACATACTGTAGGTCAATATTTTTTTTTATTTTACATATTGATTCCAGTTCTCTCTCCCTCCCTCCCATGCCTCCCAACTCCCCTCCCATCCAACCCCCACCCCCTCACTTTACAGGGAGTGTGATGCCTTCCAGGAGGGATCATCAAAATCTGTCAAGTCATTTGGAATAGGGACAAGGCCCTCCCTCTTGTCTCTAGGCTAAGGGAGTATCCCTCCATGGAGAATGTGCTCCCAAAATCCTTTCCTGCACCATGGATACATCCTGGTTCCACTGTCAGGGGTCCCTTAGTCTGTCCAGGCCTTCTAACTGAGACCCACGTTCAGGGGGTCTGAGTCGGTCCAATGCTGGTTTCCCAGCTATCAGTCTGGGGGTCCATTAGCAGCTCCCCTTTGTTCAGGTCAGCTGTCTCTGTGGGTTTCTGTAGCCTGGTCTTGACCCCTTTTCTTATCACTCCTCCCTCTCTGCAACTGGATTCCAGAAGTTTGGCTCAGTGTTTATCTGTGGGTATCTGATTCTATTTTCATCAGTTACTAGATAAAGGCTCTATGATGGCATAAGTTAGTTATCAACCTCATTATCAGGGAAGGGCATTTAAGGCAGCCTTTCCACTGTTGCTCAGATTGTTAGTTGGGATCAGTCTTGTAGGTCTCTGGACATTTCTCTAGAGTCAGTTTTCTCTTCAAACCTATAATGGCATCTCTATTTTTACTCTTGTCTATTCATCCCTGGACTCAATCTTCCTAGTCCCACATGTTCTCTTCTCCTCCACTTCTCTTTCTCCTAACTCCCTCTCCACTCACTGCCCCCCCACTCCCAATATACTGAGGAGATCTTGTCCCTTCCCCCTTCTGTGAGGGACCTTGTATGAATCTCTTAGGTTCCTCCTTGTATCCTAGTTTCTCTGCCATACACCCATTTTCTTATAATCTTTTCCTGAAGAGAATGCTGCAGCCACCTGAACTCTGACCTGCATCTCCTTTCTCAGCTGAAGGCCCTGAACACACACACACACACACACACACACACACACACACACACACACACACTGTGAAAGCTATATCTCATTGAGCCCTAAGCTTTTGGGGTGCTTGCACTTGCTCCAGGGGAAACAACTCTAGGGTACACAGCATAGAAACAGGGGAGTGTAGATTTGCCAGGATGGATCAGGAAATAGAGAGCAAGGCAAATAAAGCCACAACACGGCTAGTGCCATTCCTTGTATTTCAGTCTGGCTCTCTCATTGTCAGAAGTGAGGTAGCAAAGATATGACTCGGGCTTTTCCTGAGCTAGCATTTAACAACTTTCTTCTCAGCATTGACTGATCCCAGTACCACAAGCTTACAGCCCTGAGGTTTGGAGGATATGGCATTTAAAATATGAAGATAGATCAGAATAGACCCTTTGTACAGTTCAATAGTTGACTTACAAGTGTACAAACATTTACAAGTGGAACAAAAGTCCTTCAAGCTTATGAGAATAAGAACTGGGGTGACAGCTGGTCTAAGGAACTCACTCAATGAAAGGTCTGTGTTTATGCACAGATTTAGTTACATGAACAGGCTTTATCAAGACTAAAGGTGATTTTTAATTCAACTGGATTATCCACAGCCTGATTCTCAAGAACTTGTCTATTCCTAGGAAAAGAGACCTTCAATCATGAGATGGCAAGTGCCACATAAGTCAGTCACCTGTGGATTCAAAGGAAGAATTAAAATTTAAATATTGTAGTTGGCCTTGCTCTCAGTTCTAGACTCAGGCATTCCGGAATTCCATAAAACAGAGTAAATATTTATATCTACAAGCAAACAGAAGAGTCAGGTTTTAAAGGGTTTGGAGGCAGCAGATACGATCACCAACACAGATTGGCCATTTTGATCACTTTCCCTGGAGGCAAGAACAAGGAGATAAAATAAAATAATAAAACAAACTCTAGGAACTAGCTCATATCAGATTCCTTCAAGTTACTTTTTTGTTGTTTCTCTGTAGCTTTGTAGACCAGGCTGGCCTGGAACTCAGAGATCCACTTGCTTCTGCTCCTCAACGATGGGATTAAAGGTGTGTGCCAACAGCAACCTGCTTCAAGTTACTTTTTTGTGTCTAAGAATTAATGCAAATGCAATTTATTATCATGTCATTTGAAAATTACCTCTTTAGGAAACTTAGCTGTTATCCCTGTAACCCTATTTTCTCAGGCATTTAGAAAGATTAGTTTTAACTTTGTGATGTAAAAACTTCAGTGCAGAAGACCAGCAAGTTAGGTCATTGGGTAAAAGAGCTTGGCACCAAAGCTGATAACCTGAGTTTGGTCCCTGATTCCCACATGATGAAGGTGAGAACTAAGTCCTAAAGACAGCCTCTGACCTCTACATGTGTGTGATAGCATGTACACACACACACTCACAAACTTTTTCAAAACTTTTCCTGCAGGCTGGTGGTACAGCTGATTTGGTACAGTGCTTGCCCCTGCACATACAAAACCCTGGGTAATGGCACGTGTCACTAAGCCTGATGACGAGTTTAATCCTTGGGACCCACATAATGAAATGGGTGGGTACCAACTCCCACAAATCCTCCACATGCCCATTATAGCATTGCACATGCACAAGAACACACACACTAAAATTAACAAACATTTTGGGCTGGGGAGAGGGATTAGTGGGTGCATTCCTTGCCATGTCTGATGACCTGAGTTCAATCTCCCAGACCCATACATTGAAAGGAGAGAACCAACTCCCACAAGTTGTGCTCTGACCTTCACTTGTGTACTGTGGTATATGTGCCCCCCCCCCCCCACGCAAGTAAGTAAACCTGTTTAAAAAAATTTTTTTTAACCGAGCACAGAAATTCCAAACCACTTCTGTGACAGCCCTGGGGGAGTTGCTGCTGTGAATTGGAGAAGAGTGGGTCTCCATTCCACCCACTTCATCTTGCCTGTGGACCAGCATCCACTGCTTTTCTTGTCAGCTCATCGGGCATCACCAGGAGGAAGCACAAGTATCTATTTCAGTTAAAATACCTAGAACACATTGAGTAGAAAAGCCCTTTCGCCGCCGTCATCCCTACTTACATCCAGCCATTTTCTTTTGCCAATCAAACACATGAGGAAACGAGGGCCAAAGAAAATGAAATTGTCAAAGGTTCTGACATGTGTCTGCTCAAGGTGAGACAGGAGCATGGGGAATTCCATCTTGGTGCCCAGCCAGCTTTCCTTCTGCCAAGACCAGAGCCGTAACCACTGACTAGATATGATGGCAAGCACACTCTTGGGAGGGCATTACTTTATATTTTCCACACATTTGTTGTCTTGTTTTTGTTCGTTTGTTTTAGTTCTCAAGTTGTTTATGATGCTGTTCAGCTGCAAAACGGGATCGGTTCAGACTGGGTGCTAGACAGAGCCTGGTGTGTGCAGGTGGGTGAAAAGTGTTCCTGATTTGCCAGGTGCATCATCACTTTATTGAGTGGCAGCTCATCTCTAACAGGATGAGCCTTGCCAAGAGAGTGGTGGGTGTGGTGGTGTGTGTCTTTAAATCCTACCTTCCTTTAATTCAGAAGGCAGAGCTCTGTGAGTTTAAGACCAGCCTAGTCTACATAGAGAGTTCTAGGTCAGCAAGGGCTGCACAGTGAGACTCTGTCTCAAAAAAAAAAAAAAAAAAAAAAAAAAAAAATCTGTGTTCTGTACAGTCCAGAGAATGATATGATATATAATATCATGCACATACTTTTAGTTTTGAATGAGTTTATTAAGTATATAACAAGCCAGAGTAAAGAATAAATAGCGAACGATAGAGAAAAACATCAAATCTGAGGCTCAAAACATCCAAAAGAACTCCCCCCACAGGGATATCCTTCTGTACATGTGTTTCCCTTATTGGTTGATGAATAAAACACTGATTGGCCAGTAGCCAGGCAGGAAGGATAGGTGGATCTACCAGCCCAGGAGAAGGCTGGGGAGAGGAAGACAGAGAGAGGCCTCGAAGAGATGCCAGGCTACCCAAGGAGTAACATGCTGAATTACAGGTAAGCCACAGTTTTGTAATACACAGATTAATAGGAATGGGTTAATAACTAAGACAGAGCTAGCCAATAAGAAGCCTGAGCCATCGGCCAAATACTTTATACTTAATATAAACATGTGTGTGTTTATCTGGGGCAAAGTGGCTTATGGGACCAGGTGGGACAGAAACCTCCATCTTCAAAGTCCCATTGAGACAAATAGCTGGAGTTCTCAATAGACTCCCAGACTTGTCGGACAGACACGGATTCTAAATAACAGAACAAGCAAGGGCAGAAAGTTAGTATCATCAAATCTAGGGGCTTGCAAACACCCACAAAAAACTGACTGAGGAAGCCTGATTAAGGCAGCCAGATGAACTTCCACATGGAGGGTCCTAGGCACAGCAGAGTGGGTGAGCTTCCAGGGAAATAAAACAACAAAGAGACAACCCATTAACTAAGACATTCGGCGCAACACCCAGCAGAGAACATCTGCGGAAGCTGGGATGGTCAGCTAAAGATACATTTGACCTTTCTCTCCCTGAGTGAGGATCCCATGGCTGAACCTCCAGCTTCTTTCCCCCATGGGTACTTTAATACCATGGGAGAAATCTTCTATGTGTTTGCTTAAAAAAAATATTTTAAGTTGCCTGGTGGTAGTGGCACATGACTAATCCCAGCACCTCGAAGGTAGAAGAAGTAGGTTGATCTCTGTGAGCCTGAAACCAGACTGGTCTACATAGCAAGTTCCAGGACAGCCAGGGCTACACAGAGAATCCCTGTTTCAAAAAAATAATAAATAAATAAAGTTAAATTACGTATATAGTGTGTGTTGGGGCATTGTGTACATGTGTGAGTGCAGGCACCCTTGGAGTCCAGAAGAGGGTGTCAGATCCCCTGAAGTTGCAGACACAGGCTGTTGTGAGCTGCCCAGCATGGGTGCTGGGAATCTAACTTGAGTGCTCTTGAATGCAGGAATGATATGGAGGCACAGCTCAAACAGTGGTTCCCAACCTTCCTAATGCAGCAACCTTTAATACAGTTCCTCATGTTATGCTGCTCCCCAACCATAAAATTATTAACATTGCTACTTCAGAACTGCAATTTTCTATTATTATGAATTATAATATGAATATCTGATATGTAGGATATCTTATCAGTAACCCCTGTAAAATAGGTTGTTCAATCCCCAAAGGGTTACAACCCACAGCTCCAGCTTCTCTTTTAGATGCTTTTAAAGGGCTGATTTGCCTACCCTTAACACAGAGTTGGAAAGACCAACCCCTTCCCAGGCAAAGGGCCTAGGAGGACACTTTGAGACAAACATGATTGTGTCTGGAATGACATGGAGAATAATCCTGCTTCCAGAGCCAACTTCTCAATGACCTCAAACAGCCCACAACTACCAACATAATGATCTTTATTGCTTATATGTTGTATGTGAACAAGGACCCACTACTACTATCTTCACCCCTTTGTGTCCAGGTGGGTCCCTCTCTTTGATGTTGTTGCCATTCAATGAACTTCAGGGATCCCATATGACTAACAGTACCATTTTCCAGCTCAAAAAGGAAATTTCGTTTTACATGTATTTTATCATTATTGTATGGGGGGGGGGTGAGTGTGCACTAGGGCACACACACGGAGGTCAGCACACAACTAAGGAGAGTCATGTGAGGATTAAAGAACAACTTCGGAGGGTTGGCCCTTTTCCCACAGTGAACTCTGGGGATGGAGTCCAGATCACAGGTCTGCTCAGCAAGCACTTTTATCCACTGAGCCATCTCACCAGCTCCACAACAGCAATAGCAACAAAAAAATCCCTAACTCTTTATATCGAGAACTTCATTAAGAATTTATTTCTGCTTAGCCCAAATATCACAGTAATTCAATGTATATACAGAAAAAAAATGAATGAGTTCTCTAGGAGATATTATTACCTATGGCCTGTACAACATTTGCAGTTTTACAAATTTTTTGCAAAGGACTGTTTTTTATGTGGCCCAGCACATGTTTGCTAAGTCAGAATTTCTAGTCTAATTGGAACACCGTGACCCTGTTACACTCCATTTTCTTCTAGACCTGTAGGATCACATGCACTCGGTGTAATTTGGTCAGAACTTCTAATCATTATCTTAATAACATTTTAATGATTTTTTTAGTTTTAAAACAATCTTTTACATACCAATCCCAGTTCCCTCTTCCTCCTGTCCTTCCAATCCCTCCCACATTTTCCCCACCCCCACCCCCTATCCACTCCACAGAGAGGGTGAGACCTCCCATGGGGAATCAATAGTCTGTCATATCACTTGAGGCAGGACCCAGGCCCTCCCCTAGCATCTAGTAATAACTTTTTTTTTTTTTTATGCCTAGTCCCGATGATCAGGACTCTTTGTGACCTCACATACATCCAAATAGAATTTGGAATGGGCTTGGAAATTACAAATGGGACTTTACTGTCACTTCCCCTAATAAAGCTAATAAGTTCATTAATGGCAATGTTTGGGTACCAGATTAGCACCCAGCTTCACTACTTCTCATCCTAATACCCTAAAGCAGCAGTTCTCAGCCTGTGGGTCTGAGTCCTTTTGGGGGTCGAATATCAGATAACCTGCATATTAGCCATTTACATTATGATTCCTAACAGTAGGAAAAATACAGTTATGACATGGTAATGAAATAATTTTATGGTTGTAGATTGAAGCATTAGGAAGGTTAAGAACCACTGCTTTAGAACAACTTTGCTAGCCAAGTAGAAGCAATGTCTGCACTGAGATATTTTTGCAGTTCAAGGGTTAAATAAAATAATAATAATAATAATTTTTAAAAAGCCTTTAATCCCAGCATTGGGGAAGCAGAGATAGGAGGTCTCTGTGAGTTCAAGGCTAGCCTGGTCTACAGAGCAAGTTCCAGGACAGGCTCCAAAACTACAGAGAAACCCTGTCTCAAAAAACAAAACAAAACAAATAATCTAGCTCTTATTTTTCTTACTGTTTGTGGATTACACATGTGGTAGTGGTTTGTGTGTGTGTATATACATGTTTGCACACACAGGTAGGGAGGTACATGTGTGCATGAGTTTGCATGGGTAGTCAGAGGTCAACATTAGGTGACTTCATCAGTTGCTGTCCACCCTAATTTTTGACAGTAGGTTTCTCACTGAACCTAGAGCTTACACGGGCTGGCCAGTAGCAACTGCAAGGATCCTTCTGCCTCAGAATCTCCAGTGCTGAGATCACAGCCATGTTTTGCTGCACCTAGCTTCTTATGTGGGTACTTGGATCCAAGTGCAGACCCTCATGCTGGCCTCTGCTTAGCCCCTTTGTTTTATTTTTTCTTTGGGTGGTGCTGTAAATTGAAGCCAGAACCCTCAAGCAGCCAAAAATCTAGTTTGGGGGAAGATTTTTTTTTTTTTTTTTTTTTTTTTTTTTTGCTGTTCATTTCATAATTTAAAGTCAGGGCCTCATGTACCCCAGGCTGTCATCACACCTGATGATGACTTTGAACTTCTGATCCTCCTGTTTCCATCTCCCAAGTGCCGGGATTATAGGAGTTTGGCATTATACCAGGTGTATGTGGTGCTGAAGATTGAGCCAGGACCTAATGTATACCAAGCAATCACTTTACCAAATAAGCTGCATCCTTAGCCCTGAGGAACTTTTTGGATTTGTTGGTTTGTTTGCTTGTTTGGTTTTGTTTCTTGTTTTTTCAAGACAGGGTTTCTCTGTAGTTTTGGAGGCTCTCCTGGAACTCACTTTGTAGATCAGGCTGGCCTCAAACTCACAAAGATATTCCTGTTTTTGGCTTCTGATTGCTGGGACTAAAGGTGTGCACCACCACTGCCAGCTCCTTAGAAAGTTTTGTGAGCATTCTGAATATTATTTTGGCACCCAATGTCACATTTTCACAGGTAACATCCTTTATTTAGGTGGCTCCAAAAATTTTACCTCCCTTTATTTAAACCCCACACCATTTTTATGTTTTGACTTAAATCATGATATACCTTCAGATGAACTGTAAGAAAGAGCATATTTATTGTTATTACTTATTTATTTTTATTTTTTGTAAATTCTCTGAGATGAAAAAGACCAGTGGTTCCCAAAATGTTCTGTTAATATGGTCCTTTAAGATTTTAGTTTCCAAAACTGGCCAGTGGTGGTGCATATCTTTAACCCAGGTAGAGGCAAGTGGATCTCTGTGAGTTCAAGGACAGCTTGGTCTTCAGAGCAAGTTCCAGGACAGCCAGAGCTACACAGAGAAGCCTTATCTTGAAGGAAAAAAAAGCAAACAAAAAGAAACAAACAACAACAGCAAAAAGATCCTGGTTTCCTTTGTGCTTAAGGTAAGCATTAAATGTTTTTTATTATTTATTGGACTTATCTAACCTTGAGAGCTATAAAAAGCAATCATTACCTAGGTGTTATTAAATATTGACAGCCCTGCTTAGGAACTACAACATTATTCATCTGTAATGGATAAGCACTGTGAGAAAGTAATTCCAAGTCTTGTTTATAGTATTTCAGAACCTGAGCAAAGAATTTTAAGACCTGGTAATGATCAAATGTACCTAGTTTAGCATTTTACAAAGAAAAAGAACAAAACAAAAACAAACAAACATAAAACCCATACTTCTGCCTATAAAAGAAAGTCTATAATCAATTACATTTAAAACCATGAATCCAATATCTCACTCAAATATTTACAGGAGGCATTACATATACATGTTTTCCATTTGCTAGTATTGTTTACTTTCTTTTGAGTACCAGTAATTGAACCTAGAGCCTCCTGCATATGAGACAAGTGCTCTGCCACAGTGACAGGTAGTTGGCTACATTCCAATGGATTGCACATGCTCATGACTCCATGAGCATCACAAATTAGAATAAGTGGGTTATGAAAGTATAGAAAGAGAGAAGAAAGAGAGAAAACACAAAGTTGAGAGGGGCGAAGGATAGGGATGTATCTAGCAGGAATTACAGGGAGGAGTGTGGGTGAGTATAATCAAAATAAATTGTATTATATGCACGTATGAGATCCTCAAAAATGAAGCACTATTTTAAACAACAGAAAGAATTGGACTCGAAGGCTTTCCTTCTCTTCTCTCCTCATTTGGATCCCCACCTTGTTGCCTGTGGTGTGATGCCATAGCTTCTCTAACAAAGCTCTCATCCGAAGGAGCAATTCCATCTCATCTTCCCTTTTACTGAACCTGTAACATCTTTTATTCATAAATACTTGCTGCCAATACCTGGAATTGAAGCAGGTTTTGTTTCTCGTCAGTGCCCCGTCATGGCTGCCTGATCACAATAACCTTGCTAAGTAGTAATTCTACTGAAGTTCTAAAGGCAAAACAATTATTTTCCAATAGTGTGTCCTACTACCTTCTTGAGGTAATGTTTTTTTGGGGGGAGTGGGTGAAGAATCACAGAGTGTAGTTGTCACTTTAGTATAGAATCACAAATTACCCTGGTATATTTACATATCCAAGGGATACCAGTATCAGCGAGTGAAAATATTTACTGGAACATTATTATATGTATTTTTATATTGTGCAAATTTAAATTCTTTGCCTGCTATGTCTTGTTTACATATGTCATTTGTACCTGAAAGTCTCTTAACTTAACTTAGCAGGAATTGAAGATTCTTGTAAGAAATGCTGCTTTAGCTGGGCAGTGATGACACACACCTTTATTCCCAGCACTTGGTGAGTAGAGACATGCAAATCTCTGAGTCAAGGCAAGTCTGGTTTACAGAGTGAATTCCTGGCCAGCCAAGGCCACACAGAGAAATCCTGACTCAAAAAACAAAACAAACAATAATAATAACATTATTATTTTATTATCAATATACACATTACACATATGCATAGACACCATACTGTACCATAGACACATACACACACATATATATACATACTATATTTTATGTAATAAAATATAAAAGCTTTTGAAATAATTCATTGGACTGGTATGATGGCTCACAGGATAAAGGCACTCACCACTAAGCCTGAAAAGCCTAGTTTGACCCACATGGCAGAAGGAGAGAATCATGTCTCAATCTAGTAAGTTGTCCTTTGATATCCATATGCATATCATGGCAAGTAGACACGCGCGCGCGTGCGCACGCACACACACACACGTATAATATATATATATATATATATATATATAATATATATATATATATATATATATATATATTTTTAAAGCCCTGCCAGGCATGGTGGCGCATTCCAGTAATCCCAGCATCAGGAGGTAGAGGCAGGATATCAGAAGTTCAAGGTCAATTCTAGGCCAGTCTGGAATAAAGGAACCCCTGCCTCCCTCCCCAAAGCCAAAACCCAAATGCCCCCAGACACTGCATTGAAAAGTGACTTGTATTATAGGAGAGGGGATGGTTGTTTCATTTGTAGAATCTTTAAAATAAAACAATTTTAAGTTAGCATAGAAAGTGATATGTCTCATTATGGCATTTCCATACATACGTGTTATAATATTTTATTCTTACGCATTCCCCTCTTGTTGGCCTCCTCCCTGCCCCCCAAATAATGTCTTGTGTATGCAATTACTTTCCTTTTCCCCTCCCCCTTCCTTAGGATCTCATCCTCCTCACCCCACACATATAAATTATAATCTAGATTCTCCTTTTGGTAAAAAAACATGCAGCATTTGTTTTTCTGAGTCTGGCTTAACTTTATATTCAGACCTTCAGCTTCATCAATTTTCTTGCAAATGTTCTGGTTTTATTTTTCTATATGGAATGAACACATTTCTAATGTAGGTGAATAAAGGCACATTTTTATGTGGTCAAAAACCAAGTCAGAACTTTGGGGAGTGTATTAAAAACAGAATTGTTAGTTAGGACTTCTGCTTTCATTCTGAAAATTGATTTGCTTAATAGTAGCACGGCTAAGTATTTTTAAAGACATAAGCCACTTCAACAAATCGACAGAGAAATGCCTCTGGCAATAAGGGGATTTTTTTTTTTTTTTTTTTTTTTTTTAATGCCAAAGGACTTCAGCCCACTAAATGGAATGCCTTTATGAACATGAAAGACTAACAAAATACACATATATTTTCTCTAAAAACTGTAAGTGTACTCACTCACTTGCTCTGGAAAAGAATTAGAGCTGGGCAGTGGAGCACTACATATTTAATCCCAGCACTCGGGAGGCAGAGGCAAGTGGATCTCTGTGAGTTCGAGGCCAGTCTGGTCTACAGAGAAAGCTCCAGGACAGCCAAGGCTATACTGAGGAACCCTGTCTCAAAAAACACAGAACAAAACAAATAAACAACAAAAAATGAACATTTCTTAGCCATGTGTAGAACAGAAAAATTCAGAACCATAGATGCAACCACTGCTCTGGTTTGAATGTCCTCATCAAAACTCATGGAATTCAATCCACATTGTTCAGACACAAAGGGGGTAGAAACAACTGTGGTCTCTGGAGGGGGTTGGGGGAGACAGGGCATCTTTGGGAGGTTGTTTGATCCAATGTGGCTGTGGATTTGGTAGTCGAAGTGCAGAGTCTCATACATAGCCCATGTTGCCCTAAATGTGTTGTGTAGAAGAAGATGACCTTGAACTTGTGCCCTGTTGCATTTCCCAAATGCTAGGATCTAGGAGTACACCATCATGTCTGGTTGGGACTGTGGCTTTAAATGAGAAGCAGAGACCTGAGACCCGAGCTAGGATATTGTTTCACCATGTGGTACCCTATGCCAACTTGGTACTCTGCATGGCCCCCACCAATAAAAATCTTAGAACAAGGACCTTAGCAGCTGTGGCCACCCAGTCTTTATCTGTTGTGGTAGTCTGAATGTAATTGGCCTCAACAATCTCAGAAGGAGTGGCAATATTAAGAGGTGTGGCCTTATTTAAGTAGGAGTGGTCTTGTTTGAGGAAGTGTGCCACTGTGGGGGCAGACTTTGAGGTCTCTTTTGCTCAAGCTTTGCTTAGTGTGACACACAGACCATTCCCTGTTGCCTTCTGATCAGGATGTAGCCAGCACCATGTCTGCCTGCACACTGCCATGTTCCATGCCATGATGATGATGGGCTGAACATCTGAAACTGTAACCAAGACACCCCAATTAAATGTTTTTCTTTATAAAAGTTGCCATGGTCATGGTGTCTCTTCACAGCAACAGAAACCCTAACTAAGACACCTGATCTGCTTTAAACTATGAATAAATACACTTTTATTTTTTGAACTCTATTCTTTCAAATATAAGGTTGCTCAAGTTGTCAAAATTATGAAAAATATTTCCTTATAATTGTTTAAGATGTTTGAATTTTATACATGTGATGAATTTGTTGTTTCCATCCCTATTTCCTTTCCTCAGCCCAGCCTCTCTTCCCATTGGAGCCCTTCTTGACAAGTTCTTCTCTCGCCTTCACATCTGCTTTCTGTGTGCGCCAGCATGAACCATTAAGCCTTTTCTAATATTAGCACTTACTGAAAAAATGCTACCTTGAGAAAACATGCCTGGAACATAGCTCCTTTGATGACAATATCCAAACAGGGATCTGGTTAAGCGGAGAAAGGGCATGGCAACAACTAGACTGTTAGGTTACAAGTGATGAAAAGTCAAGTTGCCTGGTATCAAAAAGAAAAAACAAACAACACACACACACGCGCGCACATACACACACACACACACACACACACACACACACACACACACACACACCACTAATGATTCACATTAAGTCCAAGCCTTTGTTGTGGCTGGATTTCAAGGCGGCTTCCTGGGCACAAAGGGCTTTCTTCATCTCTCAATGTCACTTCTCTCTTTGTTGGAACAGGCAGACTTTCTTCAGCAGAAGAGGATCCCAGCAGCACCAGGCACATGTCTTCCGTATTCTTGAGCAGCCTGTGATAGCTATTCTTAGTTGTCAACTTGACTACATCTGGAGTAAACTATAATCTAGAAATGGAGGGCACACTTGTGATCCAGATCTCGAGACAAGAAGACAACATACCTTTGATCAGGATCTTGAGGCTGTTTGATACAAGTCTTTAATCCAGACCTTGAGACTGGAAGGCACAACTTTAATCTGGGCCACACCTGCTGGAAGCCAATGAAAGGACAAGGGAAGAAGGAAGAGGGTGCTCTGCCTGCTTGGCCTCACCTTGTCAGCACATTCATTCCTGCATTGGAGCCTGCTTCTTCAGGAACCCAGCATATGCAGAAGACCAGCTGAGACACCCAGCCTCATGGGACTGAGCAACTACTAGATACTTGGACTTTGCGTTTGCAGCTAGCCATTGTTGGACTGCAGCCTAAAAGTCATCACAATAAATGCGTGCCTGCGCTCACACACACACACACACAGACACACACACTATAAGTTCTATGACTCTAGAGAACCCTGATTAATATACACAAGGGTTTAGTCTCATTGGGCCAGTTCTATAGCTAAAATGTGCTAGTCCAGAGAGAGGGAGGGAGGGAGCATGGGATGGTTTTATAGATTTCTATAACAGCTCCTGTGTAACTAACTTTTCAGCTGTGAAAACTTATAGTTTTGAAAGTTGGATGTTAGGGATTCATGGAGCTTTCAGCTCCTGTAACTACCTCAGAGTCTGATGGCTGTGGAAACACACTAGACAGAGACAGACCCTTATTTAAATGCTGCTGAATGAAATTTTCCTTATTTGTTTTGTGCTCTAGCTGAAGCCGCAAAGCCATGACTAAGGAAACAATCACTCATGTCTCCCCATTCTAAAGAGAAATGCCTGGCAGACACATGCCAGGCTTAGTGCAGTCTAGTATGTATGCAAACTTCACCTGTAGCTTCTGCGTAAGTCCAAGCCATGAAGTCACTGAAGAAATCCCAGGCAGGAATGGAAGAGTAATGAGTGCTGGCCTCTCTCTCTGCCCCACTCTTGTGCATTTCCACCCTCTTCTGTGAAGAGGTGATCATTAAGAAGGGGGATGGGGGCCTCCCTTCCCAGTGCTAAGTGTGAGCTATCAGACAGGAGATGAGAAAACCCGATGAAGAATCAGAGGGAACGAGCCTGGGCCACTTGGAATAGCTTGGGTAGACCACTCTTACGAACAAGGTGACACCTGCATGGACAGCTGAGAGTGAGGGCGGGGCACATGCTGGTCACTCGGCGGCAGTGACATTATCACGTTTCTATCTCGGTTGGGGATTAAATCCAGGACTTCACCGCGAGGACAGTGATCCCAAAGGCCTTCCAAGGGAACATACGCAATATGTTCTGGGATGGAAACAGAGGCCAAGGAGACTGCAGAGACAAGCAAGAGAAAAGAGGAGGCAGGAAGTGAGTGGAGAAGATGGAGGGCCCTTCAGCACCATGGGGTCAAGATTAAGTAAGAACCTGAGAAAATCCTCCCCGCTCTGCCCTGAAGCCTGCAGAAGAGAAACTGAAATAGATAGGAGGTTAGTTCTCATTCGGATGGGATTGTTACTTGTCTCCTAATACCTGAAAATGATACTTAGGTACCCAAGAGGAGTAGAAAGCAATGTGATTTCTGAGTGGAGGGGGTGGACAGAGACCATTAACAGCCAGTCCATATTTGAAGATTAGATAAAATTCAGTCTAGTTCCCATTTGTACAGCAGAGCTTTTATCTATCCAAGAATGTGTTACATTCTAAACGGAGGCAAAAAAAAAAAAAAAAAAAAAAAAATTACCTACCTGTAAATCTTAACTTAGCTTTTTTTTTTTTTTTATTTTTTTTTGAGATTATAGTACAATTACATAATTTTCACTTTCCTCCCTCCAAACCCTTCTGTCTAGTCCTCTCTTTCAAATCCATAGCCTCTTTTCTATTATTGGTGTGTGTGTGTGTGTGTGTGTGTGTGTGTGCAAGCTCGACTGTGTCCCTACCGTTAACGCAACCTGCTCAGTCTATATAATGTTACTTGTATGTGGATGTATGTCTTCAGGTATCAGAGACCCAGGTGTGCCCGGGGAAGACCATTTCTCCCACTCTTAGGTGTCTGTAGTTTGGGTGTTTGTTTGATGTAGTGTTTAGGCCCTGTATGCTTCCCCCAAGCAATTATTCAATAGACACCTGCTGTGAAGCATCAAGTAGGCTAATATGCCATTTGGGAAAGTAGAGTGGCAGTAGTGCATGATTTTAATCCCCAGCTCTTGGGAGACAGAGACAGGAGGATCTCTGTGAGTTCAAGGCCAGCCTGGTCTACAAAGGGAGTTCCAGGACAGGCTCCAAAGCTATGGAGAAACTCTGTCTGGAAAAACCAAAATAACGATCTACATCATTGATCAAAGTGAGGAAAGCAGGGAGGAAGGACTTGACTTTGTAAATTGTGTTTCCAAACCTGAGGCTATAGCCTTGACCTTTCATTAGAGCCACCTGTAAACAGCTTAGTGTATGTTTATTAGGCAGAAGTAGTAACGAAGCAGTCCCTAACATAGAAATGGTTACTTCTTGCTAGTTTCCCACGGGTGGTATGGGCCCTGGGAAGTACAGACAGCTGTGGTACAATAAAGGGAAATGAGTGGAACAGAAACAGAACAGCATGCACAAGGACCACTTAACAGTCTGCTCCTGAAACACTCTGGTTTGTACAAGATGAAAGTTTGTTTCCTTTTCGCATTGAAGAAGCCTGTCCAGAAAAGGCACAGCAGCTATAAGGCCACTGGGAACTGGGCCATTCCTGTGGCACTGCCTTGCTTATTCTTGTGTGTGAACTCATGGTGAGGTAGTTCATGTCTGAACTCCAACAGTTCAGTGGCTGAGGCCCTGGGATTACTGTGAATTTGAGGGCTACAGAGGGAGACTTTGTTTCAAAAAGAGAAAAAAATGACTTGAATTGACCCATCACTTTTAACCCTAACCAGCAGGAAAAAGTAGGCATTCTAAAGGACACTTCCATTAAGTCTTCACAGAGACTAAAACATAGCCTTCTATAAAGTAGAAAAGGAGAATAGACAGTAGAGGCAGCTACACAATTTATTAACACACACACACACACACACACACACACACACACAGTCACCATCTTTTTCCTGGAACTCTTGACCCTCCCATTACCACCTCTTGAGTGCCTGAATTACAGGTATATGGCTCCTTGCCCAGCATCCCACCATGTTCCTGTCTAGTAAAATGTGAGAGAAGATTAGGAAAGAATGCATTTCACTTCATAATCCTGTTCCTAAGGACATCAACTTTACAGACATGTGGCAGAGAGGCATGACTATCAAGGAACAGAAACAGAACAAGTCATTATGACTAGGTCATTAGTTGTTGGAAAACTTGGCTCTCACTATAACATAAACTTTCTGTTTTGTTTTGTTCAGATGAGGTTCACAATGCAGCCCTGGCTAGCCTGGAACTCAAGGAGTTGCTCCCGCTTAAGCCTCCTGACTGCTGGGTTTACAGGTGTGTACTACCATACCCAGATCTAGTGTTGCACATTTGTACTTCCTGGTTGTCTTCAGATAGCCGGAAACAGTATGGAAGGAGGAAGAAGAGCATTACAACCTAACTGCTATGCCCTTTCTGCTGTTTCCGGTTGCGAAACTTCCTGACTTCCTTTGCCAAGTGGTCAGTTTACACTGACAACAGCTG
Source organism: Phodopus roborovskii (assembly GCF_943737965.1). Classification (NCBI taxonomy): domain Eukaryota; kingdom Metazoa; phylum Chordata; class Mammalia; order Rodentia; family Cricetidae; genus Phodopus; species Phodopus roborovskii. The sequence continues at coordinate 23,467,934 of NW_026126433.1, forward strand.
GTTGGCTGCCGTAATTGAACTATATTGTATAACTTTCATTCATTAAGTTTTAAATGAGATCACATCAAAAGGTCTTTCTGGACTGAACTGTAGATCATGCTACATGTTAACATACTTTTGTTTCTACACTTGAGTTGTGGTGTGACATTAAAACTCAGTATGAAGGCTATTTCTCCTATTCTTTTATTTTCAAGAATCAAACTGAATAAGCGAAGAATTTTTTCATGTTGGGCATGGGGACACATGCCTATAATCTCAGCGCATGAAGGGTGGAGGCAGAAAAATACAGACTCATTCTCAGCTACACAGTAAACTCAAGGCCAGCTTGGGCTACATGAGACCCTTTCTCAGAATAAAAACCAAAGAGGAAGTTTTGGGGGTTTGTTTGGTTTTATTCTTATTTTGCTATAGAAAGCCTAAAGTTCCCGTGCCTGTTGCTACATGTCAAACAATCACATGAAAAGATTTATTTTGTGTTATTTTTAGAGACAGGTTCTTATGCATCCAAGGGATAGCCTGGAAATTACTTTGTAGCAGAATGACCTTGGCTTCATGATTGCCTCTCCTGCCTCCTAAACCCAGAACTTTGTGTGAGCAAGGAGGGCATTCCATCAACTGAGCTACAACCCTGTCCAAACAGGAAAACTTTGAGTTCCTTAGAAACTGCTGAAAAGGAAAGAAACTATCATGGAATCCTCATTGTTAGAGAAGGAAATTTTGAGTGGATTTCAAAACTTTAGCAGTAATGACTTCAGAAAACTAGCACAAGGCCATTAGTGAAATTGTCTCCTTGGATACTGTAGTAACCAGAAAAGATAATTCAGCACTAAAATGTCCTGATACATATTTAAAGAATTTTCTACTCATCATGTTTACAAATAAATAAGTGAAACAGTTTGTTTCATTCTGGAAAAAAAAATCTATGGAGGTCTTACCAGAAAAATGGAATCTTTATAGCAGGGAATGCATATTAAAGAAACAGTATTTTAGAATGGCATCAATCTCTCAAATTATATTTTATTTTTTATTTTTTTATTGTTTTGTTTTTTGAGACAGGGTTTCTCTGTATTGTTTTGGAGCCTGTCCTGGAACTCGCTCAGTATTCTAGGTTGGCCTTGAACTCACAGAGATCCGCCTGCTTCTGCCTCCCAAGAGCTGGGATTAAAGGCATGTGCCACCAATGCCCAGCCCCAGCTTCAATTTTTTATGCATTACAAAACATAACAATTCCCAGTGACCTACTTTAATGGGAGCATGGGAGCTGGAGGACTTTCCCCTAGGCTTCCTGTGCTTTTTTTTTTTTTTTTTTGATACCACTATCTTGCTCTCAAGATTTCACTTAATGTGCCCTGAAAATACCTTCAAGGGCCAAAGGGAAAGGAGAAGAAAAAGAAACTGAGGAAATTGCAACATGAATTGCAATTATGAATAAAACATAAGAAACAGACAAGCCAGTCACAAAGAATACAGCAGAAAACTGGAGTGAAGGACGCAAGCAGTGCTCTGCCAAGCTGGATTGCCAACAGCTTTCATTAGGCAAAGGACATACAGAAAATGTCAGTAATTGATCAAAATAATGCCTTGTGGCACAGACGTTCTCAGATGTAAACAAAAGCCCAACTTAAGGTTAATATTAAGACTAATTTATTGAGCATCAGAATTGCTAAGTGGGTAATGCTTAACTAAATCAAGCTGCTATAATTAACATGGCTACTAAGTAAGAGAGGTGGCAAGCTCTCTGAGAGAAATGAAACCCGTTCATGTCCTTAGACACAAAGGGATCTGCAATAGTTTTTTTTTTTTTTTTTATTTTAGTGGGGGAAAAGTTGCTGAGATGCTTTTCAAATGTTTTAGGGCCCTTTCCCAGAGATTGAAACTCAGTAGCTGTAGGGAGGGGTTTCTAATCTCAGTACTGTTGTTATCTGCAGGGTGAGAGGATCATTTTGTTCTGTGCACTGGGACACACTGTGACACTGAGGTGTTCGGTAGCATTCCAGGCCCTTGATAAGCAGTAGGAAGGACTTTCCTCCTAGTTGTTTCCAGACACTGCCAAAGGCCCCTAGGGACAAAGGAAGCCCCCACCCCACCCCAACACCTCCTCCTTGAACGTACCTATCCCCAGTAAAGCCTAGGGACTTACATGCCTAGTGAGAATAATCATGTGATTCTTACACATGGGGTCAGTGACTACATTTGAGAGACACTGAACTAATGTGAAGGGTTGACCCATGCCCTCACTTCTCAAATTCATGTTGATGTTTTAATTCTCAGAGCCTCCAAACATTACTTCATTTGGGAACAAAGTAATTACAGATTTAGCTAAAATAGGATCATATTGGAATGTAGTGGCCCTTACTCCAATATGATTGATAACCTCTTACAAGGGGAAATTTTGTATTACAGGAATGCAAATGGAGAAAATACCAAATAAATATTAGAGTTGAATGTTGGTAACGTGTATCTGTATTTCCAGTACTTGGAAGGCTAAGGCAGGAGGATCTTAAGTCCAAACCCAGACTGGACTACATAAGACCCTTTCTCAAACACACACACACACACACATACACACACACACACACACACACACACAATTAAAATTATGTTGTTGAAGTCAGTAGCTGCATGGCTTGGAGCAGATCCTTCTCTAGCCTCAGAGGAAGAATCTCTGACTAGCAACTTGATCAAAGACCTACCCTCCTATAACTGGTCACAAACGTTTGTCCTTTAAAATAGTCTGTAGTAATTTGTTACCGTAGTCCTAGGGAATAAGCACATGGAGAATCAACAAATCACTGGCCAGAGTTCAGTATGGGACAATATTTAAAGCATGATCAAAGAGAGAAATTAAGATGATTTTCACCAATTCCTAACTTATCTGACACAAAAGATGCATTTAGTTAATAACACACACTCTTACAAAATCTGTGCATATGTGTTTGCAGTGTTGGAGATGAAACACAAGGCCTTGACTATTTAGGCAAGCACTCTATTGCTGTCCTCAGTCATGAGAGCAACATTATATCATTTTTTACTGTTAAACACATAATGCAAATAATCATTTATGGCTCACTTTCAAGTGTCAGTGGCTACAATATAGACTGAGATGCCTCAAAGACCGATTCAGTATGTAAATTATGCCATTATTCGTAGAGAAGGAAATACATAAAGGCAAAAATTCACTGACTCTGATCACACTGTAGATTTCAGAGAAGTGTTGACTGTTTCAGATTACAAAGGCGCTATTTAGTGTACAGCAAAGTCAGGCCATGTGTCCAGCAGGCCAGTCATGTGCCTGTCCAAAGTGTGCAGTTCATAGTCTCTCACTGCTAGAAAGAGCTCAACAACTGTGTACCCTATTAGTCTCATTTGCGATGCAGATAATGTACTATAAGAAAGAGAAACATCGGGTGGCAAATGCCGGTCTTTTTCTTTTTAAGATACAAAAATCATACCGGTTGACATCTTAGTTTCTACTTCCTCCTTTTATTGAAACAAAAAAAAAAAAAAAAAAAAAAAGGAAACAAGTCTCCTGGCCTCAAGATCTTATTTTAAAAAGTAGTGAAGGCCTCCACAATTTATGTTTCCTGCCTCATAAGCATAAACTAAGGAAGAGAAGAAAGTAAGGTCAAAGAGCTCTGAGAATGTCTACAAATTAAGCAGGATGGCCAAAAAAAAAAAAAAAAAAAAAAAAAAAAAGTTACATCTAGACTAAGTGTCTTTCACAACCGAGCAAGAGCAGGCATTAACCTAACTCTAGTATGTGTATAATCTACGCACGGTTGGATATAATCTTACCAAGTTCCCAAATCTTCGATCAAGGGAACTTTCCAGCATGCTCTTAAGAGACATATGAAGCAGTTGTGAGTCCAGCTTAAATCACATTTGACCTAAACAGATTGCCTCCCAGGGACTAGGTGGTGGGTGGGTAATCGAGTTCGGCTCCTGGGTTAAAACGCCCCAGGAGGAAGAGCTAGGAACTAATAATTCTCCAAGCTACTTTCTTTGCCCAAAGAAAGCAAGATTAGTGAGGAACTGTCAACCAGGGGGTACAGAAAGTTGAAGCCAACACTTTTTTTTTTTTTGTTTTTCTTTTTGTTTGTTTTTTATGGCACACTGATACTACATCTCTTCAACTGTTTTCACCCACTCACTGAACCCTCAGCCAAATCATGTCAACGAGGAGTTGGTTGTTCTGGTCCTCCTCTCAGACTTATCCCTTCTTCCTCCATTCCTCACTACTCCACCTCCAGGGTAAAGGCTAACGCCCAACAACCGTTGCGGCCCCAAGACAAGCAGCTCTGGTCTAGGGTGGTTGCCTAGAAGTCAGTGTGACGCTGAGAACTCTAATCGCCACGTCGGATCTCTAGAGGAGAAGGCAGAGCAGGTGAAGGAGGCAGGAGGGAACCAGTTCTTGGTCAGTGGAGAAGGGTGAAGCGAGGGTGTGAGGCTCGGGAGGGAGCGCGCGCGATAAGTAACACGAGGAGCGGCTACCGCCGCCCAGCTCCCCGGGATCACCTTGCTCTGACCTAGTTGAGCGGGGAAAGATAGGAGGGGGCGGCCAAGGAGGAGGGCGGGGAAGTAGGCGGGGCTTTGCCAGAGGCGGAGCCTCAGAGCGTGATCTTCCCGGGAGATCGCCTGTGATTCGCCCAGGCCCCCGAGCCGGAAGCGGCCGGGAGGCGTTGGCGGCCGCGCACGTGGTGACGTGCGAGGGAGTGCGGCGCGAGCGCGCGCGGCGACGGAGGCAGTGTGTCCGGGACGCGCGTGGAGGTCGGTCGCTCAGAGCTTCTGGGCGCGTCGTGGTGGCGAGCGAGTTCCTGCGAGTCCCCTGTGGCCTTCCTGTGCCCGCAGCCTCCCGCCCGGTCGCCCCGCGCCCCTTCCCGCGCCTTCCGCCTGCAGCCCGTCGAAGCTCTGGAAATGAATTTCGCCATCTCCTCAGAGATGACCCAGGTAACGCGCTGTACGCGGGCGCCGCGGGAGGAAGGGGTGGGAAGATGGTGGTGGTTGTGCGGAGCGTCCCGCTCTCCCGGGGGAAGCGAGCGCCGTGGGACTCCCCGCTCGCGCAGTGGCCGGATCTCGTGGGCCGAGCGCCGTGGTCCCGGACCTTCCTCCGCTGGGGCGGGGACCGTCAGGCTTCCGCGCAGGGTGGCGGAGGTCCCCGGGACCTGGCCCAGCGGACCGCTAGGAAGGATGACCCGCCCGGGAGAGAGCGGTGGCTACCGCGGACCGTGGGCATCGTTTCCCGCTGTCAGTAGCGGGTCCCGGCTGCGGGTCGGGAGTCTCCGTGCTAAGACTTCCCGCGCCCCGCGTGTGGGAACACGAAGCCGGCCTCCTTAGAGCACATCGGCTCCCGGGGCTTGGCGTGGGGTGGCACGGAGTCCCTGGTCGCCGTGGACCGCGGGGTCCTTTGTTCCAGCTCCACGTTGCCCGCTTTTCTTGCCAAGCGCGGGGAGAAGGAGGCGGGAGGAGCGAGGGAGCGGCTGCCCTGACGTGTCAGCTCTGAGTGACTGCGCCGCCGGCCAATCGCGGCCGGGGGTGTGCGGGCGCTCTGCCCGCCCAGAGCGCGCCCCAGGCCTTGAGCGCGGGGTCCCAGTGCGCCCGGGCACCGGCTCCATGCTCTCAGAAAGAAATAGGTGGAGAGCGTGCTTTTTTTTTTTTTCTTTTTTTTTCTTTTCTTTTTTTTTTGCGTTCACCCTTTTTTGTGAAGGACCTCGTTGTAAGGTTCCTGATAGGAAGACATCGGGGAATGTCAAAGTGAAGATTTAACGTAAGGAAATCTGACACCACCACCCCTCCCAAACAAAACAAAACAAAACAAACAAACAAACAAAAAAACCCAAAACTTTGCCTTTTCCCTCAGTACTCCATAGACAATTGATTTCGGACAGCAGACATTTCAATCAAAAAGAAATAGGACGACCAAAAAGGGAAGGTTTTGTTTAACCGACATACCTACCTCATCAACTTGGGAGTTTTTGATGTCTCCTGCTGTGCTGATACACCATAGTTCCGGAAGTCTGTTACAATGGCCATATTTTATTTAATTCTGACACCAGTGGTTGATTTAGGGAAAATACAGATGAGAAAATAGTTTCAGATTAAATCCTGTAAAAACTTACATCTTAAAAATGTTAAAGGAGTCATTTGTAAGCCTGGATGTAAACACTGACTGGGTAGCATTGGATTGAAACCAGTATGTTCTAATGCCACCAGCAGGCATTATATTAAACCACTGTTCTTTTGTGACTTTGTTACTGAGAGGTCTGAGATGACTTTCCTCTGGTTTTAATAGGAGAAATCTCAGATTAAGAAATACCCATTTCTATAGTTTGTCTCAATTTACAGTTTTCTTCTAACTTTGTCCTTTCGAAAGACGAAAAGCATTTCAGGTTTTCTGTAAGGGTTCAATTTGTGGGGGTTGGCCTCTTGCTTTTTAATGGTGGGATTTTGCTTTTTTTGCTTGAATGCTATAGGTGGCTTATGAATGTGGTTTTTCACATAAGTTTCTTTGAATGTCTTAGCCAGTGATGCTTGTGTGACTCTACTAAAAGAATTCTTCGCTTTTTAGTAGTGTGATGGTATATTGCAGATAGGAATTCTTGCATGTTGAGTAGCTTTCTACCTTCTGTTGGTGTTAAAGTATTGTTATTGGAGTGATTTCTGGGATTTCACTTAACTTGTAAATATGTCAATTGCCACCTAGTTAATGTTTCCAACCCTGCAACAGTATTCTTTACAGTTTGATGTCACCCTGGATACCCAGCAGCTACCTAAGTATTAGGACATTCCAAGCTCGGTTCTTTTTCCTTCCTGTTTTTCTCTATGCACTATCTAAAAATGACTTGTGTTGATAGCAGACCATCCATGCTGAAATACCTTAAGTCTTCACTCAGTCACTACCTTAGTTAAGGACCAAGCCAGTGTGGCTGTACTGAATCTTCATTTAAATGTCTTATGTCCATGTTTTTCCCAGGTATGCCATTGAACCCCTATCTTCTCAAATATCCTTTCTTAAATCCTTCATCTGGTGTCCATACTTAGCATTGTTTAAACCTTAAAGTAAGTTGGTTACTTCCTCTCTCTCACCATCCACAATGTGCGTCCTGCAATCTACCCCCTATTGAAACTAAAATAGCTGCAGTTTCTGGAATATGTGTGCTGTCATACCTTCCCTTCCCTTTTGCTTGAGCTGTTTTCTCTGCTTCATCTGCCTCTGCTTTATTTGGCCTCAGAATCATTTGAGGCCTCAGAATTGAACTAACGCCATTTTGTTCTAAGCATGTCATTCCAGTTTGTGTCTGTGATGTTTAGTGTTACAAATGTTTGTAGCTCAGTGGTTAAGTGCTTGCCTGATATCCATAAGGTTTAATCCAGCACTGGGGAGAGAGTTATTAAATTACTTCATAGTTGATTTCTTGGAAAAAAAATAATGTTTGTGGTTTACCTTGAGCTCTTAGCAGTGTTTTGAAAATGTGATGTTTCCTTTTACTTAGTGGAAGATGGGGAATGCTATGTCTGCTGTTTTCACAGCTCTGTGAAAACCTGTTTGATTATACCTCAGTTAAACTAATCTTCTGGGTTGTAGTAACTTTTGATTCTGAATAGTAAAAGCAAGCCCCCTGTCTTCATTTTCTTATACTGGTCACACTAAAGAACTGGAATGTATTTAGCAGTATATATTCCCTTTGACCCCAGTTTCACTCTTAAAAATGGACTAGTTCAAACTGTATTTTACAAAACAAAGAAAGTTTTATGTTATTACATGACTTTGGGATGCTTGAGCCTTGTTTTGGCTTTTGAAAGGCAAAATTTCTCTCCATTTTAAAAGGTGATTAGTTATTGTGCATTCATTTCATATATAGAATAACAAATGTGAAATTTGAGGATGCTTTAAGTTTAAAAAAAAAAACCCTTATGTTTGTGGATGTTTTGCCTACATGTATGTATGCACGCAACATGGATGATGCCTGATGCCCACAGAGTCCAGAAGGTATCTGATACACCCCAGTTTACCTTAATGAAGGTAAACATGAACTTTCAAAAATAAGTTTGTGTTAATTTAAACATCATCAGGATTTGGACTACCCTTTAAATGAAAGAGTTGTAATGATGGGTAGATGATAATAAAGGTAAAGTTCATATTAAGATTTTTTTTTTCCCCTTGAGTCTCATGTAGCCCTTGGTCAGCTTTTAAACTCACTATGTAACTCAAGCTGGCTTTGAACTCTTAATTCTCCCATCTCACTCCCAAGTGCTAGGAATATTGGCTTGTGTGCTATCATGCCTCTCGCTTATGTTAACCTTAATAGGCAGAAAGTCAGGTACTAAATGAAAAGACATTCACAAAATTAAAAATGATACTGTATAAGTGCATATGTCAGAATTAATCCAAAAATTCTCTATAAAGTTTGGTGCCCCCTCCCCCAATAAATCTAAGTTAGAACATTCAAGCTATCAAAATAATAAACATTTGCCTGGAAGTTGACTCTTCAAGAGGACTTGCATCCATGTGGCAGCTGATCACACTGTAACTCTAGTTCCAGAGCATTCACTGCACATATTGTGTATAGACATACAGGCAAAATACCCATATACATAAAATAAAAACAGACAAAATCTTACAATTAAATTTTAAAAAATAATAAACATTTTTATTCTTGGTTAGGTCAAAACAAGTTTTCAGACATGTACTGAGTAAAATTGATTCAAATTTAAAATGTTAATAAATCTCCAATGTGTTCTCTGTGTACATGGGGGATAAAATTACCTGTTTTCAGAGAACATTTGTTTTGTTAAAACTAGTTTCATAAGAAAAGCTAGAAATTGTAAAGAACTCAATATTATATCATGGTGTTAGAATTGATGTAGTTTTTATTTTTAAGACAGCCTTACACAACACAGGCTATTGTCAAAAACGAACAAGGCAAGCAGCTTGGGCGGTAGTGGTAGCTGGCACATGCCTTTAATCCCAGAGCTAGGGAGGCAGAGGCAGTGTATCTCTTAAGTTCCAGGACAGCCAAGGCTTCACAGAGAAATCCTGTCTCAAATACAAACAAAAAACCAAACATGGCAGAGGATTTGCCTGGAAGCAGAGCACAGGACAGATAATTCTGGACAATCATGCATACCTTCAGAGAAGGTCTTGAATGTGAAGACTGCTTTCTAGCTCTTGGCAAAGGCTGCATGGCAGGGAGAGTTCATCTGTCAGGGGTTGGTTGTCTTAAAGGTTTTCCAGGTAGAGAGGCAACTTGAAACAAAGTCAGGGGTGAAATGCCAAGCACTTTGGGGAACAGGGCTTTTGGTAGTGTATGTGTCTGGGGATAGTGCCCAGAGGTGTTTCCGGGCTCCTAAAGCAACCATCTCTTATTTGCATATTGGTTAGAATCTAATAGTAAAGATTTTTAGAGTTAATAATTATATTTGTGCTTTACTTCTCAGACTAGCATATCCCTCTTGAACAGTGAGGAAGGATTTTTTTTTAAAAATAATCGCTTTTGAGTATATGCATGTTAAATGAAAAGGAATTGTTTGTGGTTTGTGACTTTGTTTTCAATATAGTATTGACTTATTTTGTATGACCTATTGTTCTCCCTAGATGAATGGCAAACTGATTCTTATATGTTATTGATACAGATTATGATGCATGATTATCACAGAAGAAATTCGTGTCTATAGCTTTTAAGGACTTGATTACATCATTTTCAAGCCTGATAGTTTTGGAACCACCATTAAAGCCTAAGACATCTACCTTCACACAACCACCTTAACAAAGTGCTTTGTTTCAACACTCCTTTGTCTTTGGATCATTTGCGTTCTCAGTGACACATTTCTCATCTGTAATAGTTGGTAAGTGAATATTGTGCATGTCTAACATTACATTAACAGTGTGTATTCGTGGGGTGGGGGTTAGTCTTTAATGGCTGAGCCATCTCTCCAGTCCTAAATATATATTTTTAAAGATACAGGTTTTCCAAAAATTGTACTGAGTATAGAATCAATCTCTTAATGTTTAAAAGGGAGGTCCCTAATCATTTGACTAAGAAAACATTAAAAAAGTTTTATTATAATGTGTGAATGCAAGCAAGTGACTGAGAGAGAGAGTGAGTGTGTGTAGTGGGGAGAAAAGAGTGTTGAGGTAGGAAGACAAGGGAGTCAGTTTGCTTTTTTCATATGGGTCCTGGGAGTTGAACTCAAGTCATCAGTCTTGGTGGTAAGCACCTTTATCTATTTAGCCATCTTGCAGGGACCTGAAAAGCATTTTTATCAGTTTTTAAAATTTCTTTGAAATTAAAATACAAGTATTCCATTTTTCTTTCATTCATTAGTTTTCCTTTCTGTAAACTGTTTTGACTTAAGTTGTCTTAAAGTGAGGCATCAAGACATATTACCACTTCTAATGGTATGTTTTTATGTAGCCACTAGTTTTATAAGTTAAGTTGAAAAACATTTTTGAGACCATTAGGCTGGAGGTGTACCTCCATGAAAGTGTCTGCTTAGCATATTTGAGGCCTAGGTCCTATTATATGTGGGAAATCTTTACAAAGAAATTAGTTTTGCAAGGGGTAGGGGCACATAGCTTGCAATCCCATCCTCTGGTAAGGGAAGGAGGATTGAAGAGTTCAGAGCCAGTCCCGACTGCATTCTGAATTTAAGACCAGACTGGGCGTTATGATACCTGTCAACCAATATTTTTATCTGAGAATAAAGGAAGAACAGCAGCCAGGTCCAGAAAAGTCTACATGTACTCAGAAGTCACCCCTTATATTATATAGGTTTGAGCAGGACAGCATTTCATTTTCCTCTTTTAGAAGGGATGTGTGTCAGGCCCGGTGGTTGAGATGCCCAATGCTGTATGACTGCCTCCAAACTATTGGGTCAGAGTCTGGGCAAAACATGAGCAACCTGAACCAGTGTTGTTTTGGCAAGGTTTTTCTGTGGTGAATATTTTTGTATGTTGGTAAGGCAGAATTTTGGTATGAAAATGTTTTCTGTTTGAACACACACACAATTCTTCTTTGAACTCCGTGTTCAAGTGGCCTCACACTCAAGGGCTCTACCTGCCTCTTTGCCTTCCTGATTGAAAATAAAATTTAAAAAAAAAAAACCTATTTACATGTAAAATAATTAGCTTTCATTTTTTCTGTTTAGCCAAATTTATAAGGAAAAATGATTCCCAATGGATATTTGATGTTTGAAGATGAAAATTTTATTGAATCTTCTGTTGCCAAATTAAATGCCCTAAGGAAAAGTGGGCAGTTCTGTGATGTTCGACTTCAGGTAAACTCAGTTTATTACCTTTTGTTACTAGAAAGGTAAACCTCATAAAAGATACAAGTTGGATTTTTCTCTCCAAACAGGTTTCTTTTAAGATATTTTTTCTTTTATGTGTATGGGTGTATGCTTGTACCACAAGTGTGCAGTGCCTGTGGAGGCGTGAGGAGAATGTAGGATTCCCAGGTTGTGAGCCACCATGTGGGTGCTGGTTCTTGGGAAGAGCAGCAGTGCTCTTAACTGATGCGACATCTTTCTAGCTGTGAGATGACTTTTTTCTTTTATGACTGTTTTAACTAGAAATGGGAGACAAAGGAAGCTGGTATGTTGATTATCTAGCGTAGTGCATCGTTGACAAGACTTCTCATTTTAGTTTTCATTATTTCAGGTCTGTGGCCATGAGATGCTGGCACACAGGGCAGTCCTGGCTTGCTGCAGCCCATATCTGTTTGAAATCTTTAATAGTGACAGTGACCCTCATGGAGTTTCTCACGTGAAGTTGGATGATCTCAATCCGGAAGCTGTTGAAGTCTTGCTGAACTATGCTTACACTGCTCAGTGAGTATCTTCAAGGGAACCAGAGGGTCAGAGAATACCATGTAACTGAATTTTAAAGCCCTGGTATTACAACTGAAAAACAGTTTGTTTTATTTATTTTTTTCCTTTTTAAATAGGTTAAAAGCTGATAAGGAGTTAGTAAAAGATGTTTATTCTGCAGCAAAGAAGTTGAAGATGGACCGAGTCAAGCAGGTAAGAGTAAGCTAAGTTGTGACAGTAGTAGACTTGAAGGATGTTCTGTGGGGTTAAGATGAAGAACTCGCGTGAAACATTAGGCTGTAAAAAACGTTATTATTAAGAATTTGGGCTGGGTGGTGGTGGCATACACCTTTAACCCCAGTACTTGGGAGGCAAAGGCAAGTGGATCTCAGTGAGTTTGAGGCCAGCCTGGTCTGCACAGTGAGTTCCAGGACAGCTGGGGCTGTTGTTACACAGAGAAATCCTGTCTCAAAAAACAAAACAACAACGAAAATGAATTTGGAAATTCTGTCCCTTCTCCTCTCAACCCAGTATGTTGTTTTGACCCTTGGGCTTTAGTAATGTAGAATCACCTGCCTCTTGATTGGCAGTTTTCTCTGGCATAATGGCTGTGCCAGAGTCTTTCTCAATGAATTTTCCATTCAATTTTTTTTGTGTTTAAGCTAATTGTATGTTTTTTCTGTGGTTATGACACAGTATTGGGAAATCAAGTTATACAAAATGCTATATCTCTTCTACAGTGGATATATTTATTGGCAGTAGCATTACTTGTACTGTAAGGTTACTATGCAGAACTGTTGCTTGGCCTTGACATGAACCCCTCTCTGGCTTGAGCATTAGGCTGAGATCAGTTTCAAAATTGCATGTTCACCTTAGAGCAATGCAAAAAATTCTGTTATGGAATTAAAGTGGTATATTGACAGTATGTGATGGCATGAGTTAGTATGTATGTGTATGTTCTACACACATGTGAGGTGCCTGCAGAGACTAGAAGAAAACACTGCGTGCCTAGGAGCTAGTTACCAATGGTTGTGAACTTCCTGCTTGCTGTGGATGCTAGAAACCAAATTCAGGTCATCTGTAAGAGCATTGAGCTCTTGTGAAAGCAATAAGTGCTTACTCTTACCCACTGAGCCACCTTTTCAGCACCCCCAATCACTGGAATTGTAAGCAGAAAAGGCAGCATTGAGTAAGGACCAGCAAATCAAGTATTTTGTTAAAGGACTAAGTTTTACCTTAATAAAGTTTTATAAAGAACAGCTATGTGGATTCAATATATGATCTATACTTTTTAGTCACACTGACAAGAGCTTCAGTTGTGACACAGACAAAATGGCCTACAAGCCTATAAAGCATTTATTGCTTTTGCAGAGAACTGAGGTTCAGTTGGTTCTAAGCACTCACAAGATGCCTCATAACCATAATTCTAATTCCAGAGGTTTTAATGCCCTCTTGTGGCAGGCAACCATATATGCAGGCAAAATGAAAATAAAATGAAAGTAAATTAATCTTTTTGTTGTGTCAGGCACTGGTGACCTGATTTCTGACCCATTCAAAAGGTAGAAGCAAAGAATCTATTCCACAAAGTTGTCTTTTGATCTCCATGCATGCAGCCCCACTTCACAAATATGCACATGTAGTTTCACATATCAGCTTTTTCCTAATACAGATGTTCTTTTCCCAAAATTATTTCCTAATTATCTTCCCTTTTGCTACATTCCGTGTGCACCGCACACACGGCTTCTCTACTCTAGAGCCCACTTACAACTAACTTTCTAGAGAGCCCTACCTGGCTGCTGCTGTTGAAAACCTCCAGAATCTGTACTGTATTTCCATTTGTCACATCTGTTGTTAAACAAGTTATGTTTTTATGTGGTATCTTTGATGTGGCTTTTTCTTGTTTGGTTTTATTTTCAGACATCTTGTTACTGTAGGCCAGGCTAGGTATGAATTTAGAATTCTCCTGTGTCAGCCTTGCAAGTGCCCCAGATTTTAGGCATTTGTGCACCACCCTACCCAGCTGATATTTGTACATGTGCTGTAAACTTCAATGCTATCCCATTGTTTAGTTTGATTTCTGGTTCATCTTTGTATTTCATGTGGTGTTTATATATTGACATTAAATATTCAATAAACTATATGTAAATGGCACATCTATATTTCTTTTCCAAGGTCTGTGGAGATTATTTACTATCTAGAATGGATGTTAGTAGCTGCATCTCTTACCGAAATTTTGCAAGTTGTATGGGAGATTCCCGTTTGTTGAATAAGGTTGATGCATATATTCAGGAGCATTTGTTACAAATTTCAGAAGAGGAGGAGTTTCTTAAGCTTCCAAGACTAAAGGTAAGGAGCAGGCCAGATAGGTCATACAGATAGATTGACATTCTTAGCTACAGGTAGTCTTTGTCAGGTGAATAAGGGTTACAATAATGGTGATACATTGAAGTGGTTGTTACTTGTAGTGTAATGGGTTTCTGCTTCCCAGTGTTTTTACTTCCTTTTTATGTAGGCTTACTGATTTCATTGCAAACTAAAGAAAATATATGGAATGCAGCTTTTTAATACATTATCTTTGAAAATTAAAAAGTATGTACAGTATGTTTTTACCATATTCACTCCTTGAGCTACACTCAACTTCATATCCTCTCATATATATTTTTGGCCCTGTTTGCTACCTGTTACTGATATGTGTGGAGCAATCTACTGGATCAGGATGCGCCTCTAGGAGCTATATACCCTCCCTCCCTAGAAACCATCCACTGTTGGTAGCTCCTCAGGTGGTGATGGGGCTCATAAATCTCACTCCTCTGCCCCAGGAATAAAACTTTTATTATGAAAACTGAGCATTAAGCTGAGAACTAGAATTTCAAAGCTGATGTGGATGTCACTGGTTTTTGTTTTATCTATTTGTAATTCTAGTTGGAGGTAATGCTTGAAGATAACGTTTGCTTGCCCAGTAATGGCAAATTGTACACAAAGGTAATCAACTGGGTGCAGCGTAGCATCTGGGAGAATGGAGACAGCCTGGAAGAGCTCATGGAAGAGGTTAGTTTTAAAGTAAATGGGATCCAACAGTTCTTACAAATTATTTTTGCTATAACATGAAGGATTCCCTTTCACTTTTATTTTATAACCATGACCCTAAAGAATTTAAATTTTGCTATAGGTACCCCTAAGCTGAGAAACAGGGGGGGTGTCCAGGTGAGCTGAATGAACTGTTCAGTTTGGATTTCTGCTTTCCTTTTTTTTTTTTTTTTTTCTTTTTTTCTTTGCTTATTTTGTGCTGTAAACTTTCTTTAAAGTAGCATGTAACTTGCTTTAGAAATGGGAGGTGGTACTGACATTTTCTGTAGATTCTTAATTTTTCTTCACAGGTTTTTGCTTTAAGTTTGACAAGTAGGTAAAACTTCTAATGGTTGTTCCTCCCCATTGGTTTATCTCCCCATAGGTTTATTAACAAAACTAGGATCCCCAAGACTGAAGAGCCAAGAAGAAACCTCGAGTGTATTGACACGTAAAGAAGCAGCAGTCCTGCCCCATTTCTCCTAAGAAAAGTCCGCTGTGGGCAGAGGACGATGATGATTTAATGGTGTTTACTCCTTTACAGGGTTCTTACTCTAAAGCTTTGTGATTTTCAATGGTGTTGTTCATACATATAGTTAATTAGCTTGGCGCTATTTTTAAAAAATACACAAAATTTGATAGAGTTGGGACTAGTCCATGTGTCAGTTGGAGCAGTGGAGTACTTGAGTGTATCACTCCACAGAAGCCTCCCCATGAAGTTTACCTACTCTGTTAGGCCTCAGCCACTACCATTACTGCATTCTAAAAAGGCTAGCAGGTCCTCTTTAAATTCTATCACTTTCCACATGGAAATCAGATGCATTGGTCATGTGCTTGCATCTGTGGAAGAAGATTGCAACTTGGATTGTTTCTTCTTTATGTGTTTTCTTGACATGCTTACAGGAGAGAATTATATTTATTCAAATCGTGCCATTTATCTTCAGAGGTGTAAACTATTTAATGTTTTATTGTAATATGTATATTTAAGAATATATGTGTTGTACTATGCCTTTTTTTTTTCTTAATGTCATATAATAGAAGCTATGAAAACAATGAAGATTTCTTTCAAGCCAATCAAGCCAAGGACTCTCCAGCCAGTATTTAGAAGATTTTGTATTTGATTTTGATTTTTTTTTTTTGTTTCATTTTATTTTTTGTTTTGGTTTTGGTTTTTACATTTTTACCACCATGACATGTGTTTTTCTTTACTTCGGGATCCTGCCAGAGTAAGATGTCAAGAAGCACACTGGAGGTTACCTTGAGGCGATTGTAATCTGCATACTAGCGAGTAGCCATGGTGACAGTAGCCACATGGGTGTTCTGTTGCTGTTTTGCAGGTTCAAACCTTGTACTACTCAGCTGATCACAAGCTGCTTGATGGGAACCCACTAGATGGACAGGCTGAGGTGTTTGGCAGTGATGATGACCACATTCAGTTTGTGCAGGTACACATTGCACAGTCTGAGGTAACCTCAGGTTAAAATTTAACTGGAGAATTTTATAGCATACTTAAATTTTCCTTTAATAAAGGAAAGTGGATGGATTTCATTGTTTTAACTGGACAGAGACATTTTTGGGGGAGAAAACATGCATATTTTAGAGCTTGCAGCATTTTCCCCACACCAGTAGAAGCTAACTCAGCAAATTAGACAAATCCCATTTACACCTTTTCTCTCAAAATACAGTTCACAACTAGTAATAAAAACAGTAAAAATAAAACACTATATTAGGTTTTTGTTATTTTGGTTAGATTTTTTTCTTTTAAAGTTATTTGTAACCCGCATGGCTAATAGGACCAGTTTTAAAAAGATGACAGTAGTCTTAGATTGTTGATGGCTATGAAAGAAATTTTGGCTATTTCTTTACTGAACTCTCATGAAATAGAAACGGTATCATGATTTACAATGTTAAGTTTATACTATGTTGATGAAGTGTTACAATATGATCTGGATATTTCTTGGGCAAAATGTATTAAAACAGTATAGTTTCATTGTGCTGATTGAGTTCTTTTGTAATCTTTTATTAAACACATACTTAATTCATATACCTTTAACAATAGATTGTGTTGGAGATTAAGTCCAGTACCCTGCATATATTTCATGTCTTCCAACACTGAAAATATTCCAGCAGCCCCACAAATTGTGAATGTCACAATGAGTCAGTCACTAAACCATGCTCTTGTAAAGAACAGAATTCTAGTACCCCAGAGTTTTGTTCTTACTACTTTTCAGTCACCACCACCCAGAGAGAGATTTTGTCCTAACTTGGAACATAAACATATTTTGCCTATGTTTGGAATTTTTATAAAGTAGCCATGTAATGCACATTCTTTTTATTTGGCTGTAGCTTAGCATTGTGGAGGGATATGATAGAAAGTAAACCCAGATGACGGAGTGTTTCCTTTAAAAGTTGGGTCAATGATAGTGTACTGACTTGTGTGCTTATGTTATCAGATAGTAGTTGTCTGTGGTATCCTGTGGTAGTAGTATTTCTAAAGAATTTGGGGACTTGAATTTTTGTACTTAGAGCATCAGGGGGTGTTTTCTCTGTTAATTGTAAACACTTAACTGAGTTAAGACTTTTAAAGAGCATCTACCCTAAGAAGGCCTGAAGGGGAGGCTGTGGTGGATGTGAGGTAGAGGGCAACATGTAGAGCAGGCTTAGGATTTAGAGGCTTTGTCTTAGAGAAGCATTAGAAGATTATCTGCACAGGGGTGCTGCTCTTGGGGTGGCACTCTAGACTGGAAAAGTAAGCATGTACAACTGATTTTTTTTCTGTAGGTGGCAAGAAGGGTTTTTTTTTTAAATTTTATTTATTTTGTGTGGAGCTGGTAATCAAACAAATATAGGGCCTTTGCATATGGCAGGCAGATGACTATCTCTAAGCTACGTGCACAGTAAGAATTTATGACGAGTACCAAGGGGTAAAAATACATTTAAAAAATTAATTTAGAAAGTTTAGACAGATGCAGTTCTGTTTCTAATTGGGATTTGTTAATCCTAGCCAAACTGTTGGCTTGGACTTTTTTTTTTTAAATGTTATAGTCAGACACCGGGTATATTAAAGCTTGTGAGAACAGTTTGGAAACTTATGGGTAATAATTTACATTTTCAAGGGTGATGAGGGCTTACACGGGGGAGCCCATACATAGACTTAAAGAGGTTGAGGGGTCTTAAAAGTGGTTTAGGAAGGCTTGAGAAGATGATGGGATGTGTGAGATTCTGACCTTTCTGTCTTGTTAAAATGTCCTAAATAGAGATCATGGAGCAGAATGTGAGAGGTCTTACCATAGATTTCAGAAATAGGAAAAGAAGATTGAGAAGCCTGGAAAATAGGAATGTAATTAGAAGACTGTAAAAGCTACCTAAGGAAGAAGAAAGTGTGGAAGCCAAAAAAAAATTATTGACTCTCAAACCTTCTGGGAAGACTTGATAATAAGATGGATGAAATTCTGTTTGTGTAAGAAAGAGGTCATGAGGACTTGTTTATGAGGCATAGAATCAGAATATTTTTCTTTTACTGTTTCTGTTGCTTTTTGTTTATGCCAGCAATTTAAGTTTCCATTAGAAACTACCAGGATAAGTGGGTGAGCAAAGTTTACTGGGTACTGAAGTATGGTACCAGTTCTTTCTTTTCATGGTAGACATTTTAAGGTTCAGTACCTCTGTGTGGTTCAGGCTGGAATTACAGATGTACACCACCAAACCCAGCACTTACGATTCTATGTGATCCTTTCTCTTTGAAGTGGGCAGGGGCTGAGGAAGTTGAAAGCAATCTACTAAAGTTCATATACAAGCATATGAATTTTCTAAGAATCATTTGTTACCGTTCCTATAATTTTGCGAATGGTTCTTTTAGTATTACTTCATTTCTGATTACTGTTTAATTTTTAGAGTGTCAATAGGCAGCCCTAAAATGTATACTTACATGCTTCTAATAATTGACACTTATTCCCTGTAAAATGCTTTCAGAGAGATTGGCAGACTTTCTGTGCTCACTCTTTGCTGGCATTGTATGGAGGATGCCATTATAGACAGTTTGGTGAGGTTGACAGTTTCATGCAAAGAGCAGATGAGATTTTCTTTTTTTCTCCATCTTGCCCCCACATTCAGTTATCATCATTCTGGTGGTTAGTTTGTAACATGTTTCTTGAATTATTTAAGTTGACCATTTTCTGAGCAGCCAGTTGTGTAGATGTAGCTGTTTCATTTTTTAAGTGGTAGTATAAGTGTGGCAGGAATTTGTCAGCTGGAAAATGTTGGTTTGTGTTCAGTTTATTGTGCTGTGAGTGTGTTGTGTAGGTGGAAGGCGCTCAAGTGTTTCAGCAGTGTTGTGCAATAGCTCAGGAACAAAGGTACAGCAGGAATGCTCTCTGGCTAGGTGTCTGTAGCTGCCTTTTGATTTTGCAGAAAAAGCCACCCCGTGAGAATGGCCATAAGCAGATAAGTGGCAGTTCCACTGGATGTCTCTCTTCTCCAAATGCTTCAATGCAAAGTCCTAAGCATGAGTGGAAAATCGTTGCTTCAGAAAAGACTTCAAGTAAGTTTGTCTTCAGTTTGTCTATTTGTATAGATAGTCAGTTTACCACTTTGAGACTGAGTAAGGAAAAACTCAGCAATGGTATTTGGAAAACCATAGCAGAATGTTCTGATCTGGAGACTGGAATACAATTCAGAGTCCTCTACCCACCCCAAATATTAATAGTTCCATGGTAAATACAGAGCTCTTGTGTTCACAGATAACACTTACTTATGCCTGGCTGTGTTGGATGGTACATTCTGTGTCATTTTCCTCCATGGGCGGAACAGTCCACAGAGCTCACCAACAAGTACTCCAAAACTGAGCAAGAGTTTAAGCTTTGAGATGCAGCCAGATGAGCTCCTAGAAAAGCCCATGTCTCCCATGCATTATGCACGGTCTGGGCTAGGGACAGCAGAGATGAATGGCAAACTCATAGCTGCAGGTAAGAGCGGAACGATGGTGTATGACAGACAGGCCTGAAGATGAGCATTTATATTGACTGGCATATAGATTTGGGGCAACAGGATTCAATATGCTTTATTTATTTTAGGTCAAAAAATAGCATTGCTATTGAATATGCCTAACTTTGACTAGAGAGGGTCAGTGTCTGTTTTAAATTAAATGGGGGTGGTATGCTAGGGCTTGAACCCAGGCCTCAGTGCTTGCTAGGCCAAGTGCTATAATACACTCATATGTTAAACTACAGAGTAGATAAACTTCCTAATTTTCAAACCAGAGTAAGCAGTTTGCTCACATAGATAATGTTACTCCTTGACTTATTAGGAATGTTTAGTTAAAGACATCCTGGTGGGGCCTAGTGACACATGGATTTTTACCTTAGCACTTGGGAGATGAAATAAGAGGTTCACAACTGTTAAGACCAGCCCGGGAGACATAGTAAGATGTCTACTGCCTCTAGGGGGAAATCGAGCCATTCTGATCCCTGTTCACATTTTAAGCAAATTTTTATGATTATTTTACAAGGTGGTTATAACAGAGAGGAATGTCTTCGAACAGTCGAATGCTATGATCCACATACAGATCATTGGTCCTTCCTGGCTCCCATGAGAACACCAAGAGCTCGCTTTCAAATGGCTGTGCTAATGGTAAGCATAGTGTGCTTACCATTAAACAACCCTTTCAGCTTTTTTATTTCTTAAAACTTTTCAGGGGAAATTCTGACTATTTTGACATAACTTTTGACATAGGGACAGCTCTATGTGGTGGGTGGATCAAATGGACACTCAGATGACCTAAGTTGTGGAGAAATGTATGATCCAAGCATTGATGACTGGACCCCTGTTCCAGAGTTGAGAACTAACCGTTGTAATGCAGGTAATAGCACTTCTCTTCTGAGACAGCCAGTGTTTAGTCCTGGTGATTAAGTTACTAACATGTACTTCATTGTCCTAGGAGTGTGTGCTCTGGATGGGAAATTGTACATCGTTGGTGGCTCTGATCCATATGGTCAAAAAGGCCTGAAAAATTGTGATGTATTTGATCCTGTAACAAAGTCATGGACAAGCTGTGCTCCTCTTAACATTCGTAAGTTGGTCTTTTTGTTTTGTTTAGGGGGATAGGGTTTTGTTATGTATGTATTCCTGGCTAGCTTGGAACTTTGTAGACCGAACTGGCTGGCCTTGAATTAATAGATTATATACTTATAGTTTTGAGAGCTTTGGTAATAGTCCTGGTTTGTCTTTCTTTATAGGCAGACACCAGTCTGCAGTTTGTGAACTTGGTGGTTATTTGTATATAATTGGAGGTGCAGAATCTTGGAATTGTCTGAACACAGTAGAACGATATAATCCGGAAAATAACACCTGGACTTTAATTGCACCCATGAATGTGGCTAGGCGAGGAGCTGGAGTTGCTGTTCTTGATGGTGAGTATCCTGAAGAGGTAAATAGTGTAAGGTGGCAAGCATTAGTTCCAAAATTCCAAGGAAGGTCGATTACACACTTCTTTATGGATTACAGGGACTGGTGAAGTGGCTTAGCAGGTCGAATGCCTACCTTACTGGCAAAAACCCTGAGTTGGATTCCCTGGAACCCATGTAAAGATGGAAGGAGAAAATTGGCACCACATAGTTGTCCTCTGACCTTCACAATGTGTTCTGTAGCATGAAACCATGTCATACATATAATTTTTTCTTTTAATTCAGATGCATATGTCTCTTGTGACACAATAAAGGGATTAAGATTGTTACCCCTAAGTACTTGATATGTACCTTAAATTTATTCATTTACCCATTTCTTGGTGGGTATTCTTAACCAAGTTCCAAATTTCCCTCTGTGAGCTGTATCCTGAACTCAGCCTTAGATTTTGAGTTGATTTTTTTTTTAAGGATAATAATTTTAAGAATTTTATTTAAAAGCATAATAAATCTCTCCAAAACAATTAAGTTTTGTATTGTAGACTGTCCTTTCACATAGTCTTTATTGATTGTTTTCCTGTCTATTTATATAATAAGTTAACATCTTTTGGAACAAAGCTGCATCTTACCAGGATGTGGTTCAGTTAATGAGCATTAAGTGTGCTGACATAGTTGTTAGCTTTTCCTGACCCAGAACCCTCAACTTTTTTTGGGAGCGGGGGGAGTGAACTTTGTCACTGTAGTTACAGCTGCATATATGCAAGCTGGCTAAGTGATAAAGTAATGAATCTGAGAATTAGTGGGCTCCCCCCCCCATAGTTTATTGCTGAATTTTTGTTATAGTATATTTAACTATTGAAACTTGAAAGTAGTCTTAAGTGTTTTTGGAAGCGGAATCCATACCAAAAGTTGTATGCAGATGAAAACTCTAGAGGTTCAGTCATCTGATCTCTTTTCTGTAACTTTGTGGTGCTGGTTTAAACCAGGGCCTCAATGACATGTATGTATGAATGAATGATATCCCAGCCCCTCTGTAACAACTTTGAATATACAGAACTATGTTTGTCACTCACTCATATCTTTAGACAAGTTTTCTACTTTCTTTATGTCTCTTTTTTCAACAGTGAGATAGTCACAATAGTAATTGCCAGAGATTTGTGGGTGATGTACTTAAGATGTTAAGATGGTTCCATTTCTGCCCTTTTATTCCTGTAGTTGCATAAGTTTCTATAGGAATGGATTATTGTCCACTTAACTCATCTTAGAGCTATGGTTTCCAGTATTCTTGTCACAGTTACACAGACCTTTTCATTGTTTTTGTAAAACAAAAATCTCACTGTGGCCCAGGCTGACCTCAGTCTGGTAGAACTCAACTTCGCTTCCTAAATGGTGACATTACAAGTCAAATAAGTTAAATACCTACAGAAGTATTTAATTAAAACTTTTTTAAAAATTTCTACATAAAACCTGAGATTTTTTTTCCCCTGAATTTCTTTAGACTGACAGTCCTGTTTTCTTTTTTTAGGAAAACTATTTGTAGGTGGTGGCTTTGATGGCTCTCATGCCATCAGTTGTATGGAGATGTATGATCCAACTAGAAATGAATGGAAGATGATGGGAAATATGACTTCACCGAGAAGCAATGCTGGGATCACAACTGTGGGGAACACCATTTATGCAGTGGGAGGATTTGACGGCAATGAATTTCTGAATACGGTGGAAGTCTATAACCTTGAGTCAAATGAGTGGAGCCCTTACACAAAAATTTTCCAGTTTTAACAAATTTAAGACCCCCCCCAAACTAACAGGCTTAGTGATGTAATTGTTTTAGTAGAGGTACACTTGTGAATAAGGAGGGTGGGTAGGGTAGATGTTGCTAACAGCAACACAAAGCTTTTGCATATTGCATATTATTAAACATGCTGTACATACTTTTTGTGTTTGGAAAGGAATGCAAAGATGAAGGTCTGTTTATGTATTCTTAAGGTGTCTGGTTACTTTTTGAAGGTTGGTATTGTAAAAGAATAAACCATGAATTGATTGGGAACATCATTTCAAGTCCCTGCTCTTCCACATTTGTTTTGCCGATTTGCACATTAAATGACTCTCCCCTCTGGTTGCCTTAAGGGGGCAAGCAGGGTAGAGTTTCAATGTAGGCAGTTGGGTTTTTTAAGAGCCCTTTTTCAATAACTGGAACACTCTATAACAAGATACTTATTTAAATAGATAACAATGACTATTTTTGTTTTTATTAAAAGAAAGTTGACATGCCTACCAATATTTAGTCTTTTATGATTACATTTTTATAACTTTTTATATTCTCAGCAGAGTGCTTTGTCTGTTGAAGTAAAATGTGACAGATTTGAGTCATCAAAGCAGAGTGGCAGTTGGAAAGGATGCAGAACAGGGTGTTTCTTCTAAATGCTCAGAATGCAAACTTATTTGCCACAGCTTTACTTCTTTCTATTTGAGAATGCAGTATCAATGTTTATTTAGATGGAGTTGAACAGTAACATGGTAATAATTCAAACCTGGGTTTGATGAGTTACTTGGCTGATTCAGAGTAGGATGTTTAACCTGTCTTTATTTATCATTAACAAAACAATTGTAAGTGGAAGCCTTTGATTGAAAAAAATTAAACTATTGGGTTTGTGAATGCATCCTTTTCCAGAACTGTTTTGTTCAGTTTTCTGTTTACCTGGATTATTAATACTGGTTGGGATGACTTGGTGTCTGATGTGTAGTGCTACACACCTAACTTATGGTACCCAAATGAGCAAATTCTAATGCTTGCTGCAGATGCAAACACATTAAAGGTACTTTGCAGTAAATTCTGTGGGATTAATGTCCAAATGTTACTCAATCCATTATTTACAATGTGGGTGTCTCCCAGTAAAGACGAGCTTATAGAATTATTAGAAAATACTCACTTGCAATATCTGAAGTAAGGGATAATGTGAGGGTTGTCTTTTATAAAAACCCAATCAGCCGGCTGGCGTAAGATGACTGTAAGGGGCTCATGGGGTGGGTATATTTTCTTTAACTGTTTGGCTGGTCCTTTGCCACCTCCTTTCTGTGACAACTACCAAAAAAAAGAAACTCAGTTCACCTGCTATGTAATTCTGATTTTGGATTAAAGTAGTTTGGCAGGTTAGCAGATTTGATGTGGCCTAGTTATAGCACAATAAATAGAAAGCAGAGACTGATATTTTTGGGTTCAAGCTGAGGGTCAGATAAGCAAAGCAGCCAGCCATTAGCTCTTACCTCTACCTCAGACCAAAGGGGCCATCTTTAGACTTCACTGATTTCCTATCCTCAATGTGGCTAGAGAATCCTCACAACCCTTTGCCTTTTATATCTTCCTAGTGCTGGGATTAAAAGTGTACCATCACTGCCTGGCTTCTATAGCTAACTAGTATGATTGCTTTGCTATTTTGATATCCAGTGGCTTTAATAAATCATAAACAATATTATCACCTCACCTAATGATTGCCTCTCATACAGACTTGTATTCTGATTAGTCATGAAATAAAGTTTGAATTGGTGATCGTAAAAAAATCACTTCTCGTTGCAGAAGTCATGTGCTTCATATAAATTGTGTGAGAATACTTGATATAAAAGTTTGCCTAAATTCACTGTTGGTGACAAAACAAAATTTGTTGCCTAAAAGAATGCTTCTAAAGAAGCAGCAATAGGGACTGGAGATGGATCCAGTTTAGGAGCACTGACTGCTCTTCCAGAGGTCCTGACTTCAATTCCCAGCCACCACATTGTGGCTCTCAATCATCTATAATGAGATCTGGTACCCTCTTTGGTATTCAAGTATGATTCAGACAGAACACTGTATACACAATAAGTTAAACCTTTTTTTTTTTTTTTTTTTTTTTAAATAGGCAGTAATAACCTACCTCAAAACAACCTACAGATAGTGCTCAGCAACCACTTAGGGATTATCTACATCTAAAAGTTATATTTTCTTCAGGTAAGGAGAAAATGGCATTGCCTGCATACTTTTTAAAAATTAGGGTTCACTTTATGTGGTTTGAAACGATTTTAAAATACTATTGGCAATGCCACAATTTCTTTTAAAAAAATGTATCTCTAGCTAGCCTGGAACTTACTATATAGTCCAGGCTGGTCTTGAACTCAGAGATCTGCCTGCCTCTGCCTTGAGTACTGGGATTAAATGCATGTCACCATGCTTAATGACACCATACCTTTTTTTTTTTTTTTTTTAATCTTATTTCTATTCTACTTTTAAGGTATTTTTTTTTTTTGTGTGTATGAGTGTGTGCAGTACCCACGGAAGTCAAAAGGGTGTCCCATCACCTGGAATTAGAATTATATAGGGATGGTTATGGGTCACCATGTGGGTATTGAGAGCTGGCCCTATCTCCAACCCCATTCTACACATTTTGACCAATTGTAATAGTACATAAAATGTAATAAAACTTAAAACTTCAAGAAAATATTTTCCTGTACTCGAAGTGGTTTTCTTTCTTTTTTAAAGACAGGATCTTATAATGTAGCACTAGCTGGTCTGGAACTTTCTGTGTAGACCATTCTGGCTCTAACAGATTCTCCTGTTGCTACCTCCCAAATATTAGGATTGAGGGCATGCAGTCCCCACACCCAACTGAATTTTTGTTTATTATGACTTAGTGTAGTGTTCTGAGGTTTAGAGTAGCTTGCCATTGCTCAATGTTTATGGTTCTCTAAAGAGATAATGATCTTAGGGAAGGATGTGGTAGAATGCAAGAGTCCTCATTAACTATTCAAGTGTTTTTAATCTAACCTTTAACATGTCTAGAAGGAGGCAGAGAATAAAGGGTCCAGGTAGAAAAATCCTATAGTTGCAGGGTTGCCTCAGGCAACCTGAGTCACAGCAAAGTCTCTGTAGTATTACTTCTTACCTTTTTTGTTTCTCTTGGGGGGGGGGGACCTGAAGAAGCTGAGTTTTAACATACACTGTTAGGATCTGAGTGGGAACATACAAGAAGGGGGGGGGGAATGAGGTGTACAGCCAATAAGTGAATCACAATAGGAAATTAAAACGAATCCACCCTTACAAAGTTCAGTGGGGGTGGGATAAAGTTTATCAGAAGTTCAAATGATACAGTGACAAGTATTCACACAGTGGCCAATAAAATAATTTATAGTGGCTTGAACATGTAGTCCCAGCACTAGAGGCAGATGCAGCCTATTATATATCATGGTGAGTTCCAGGCCAGTCAGTGCTACATAGAATTTATCTAAGGAAAACAAACAAAAATCAACATTTTGCCAGTACTCGAGATTGGGTCTCACACAGGGCAGACAAATATTCTGCCTGTGACCCTGAATTAATGATACAGATGTATTAAAATACCAAAGTTGTTAGCATGGTCTACAAAAGGAATTCCAGGACAGGTTACAAAGCTACCAAAAAAAAAAAAAAAAAAAAAAAAAAAACTGAGTTCCTACAGTTCAGGAGGATGCAAGATCATGTAGGCACTTTGAAAAGTGCATTTGCTGAGCTGTGGTGGTGCATGCCTTTAATCCCAGCACTTGGAAGGCAGAGGAAGATCTTTGTGAGTTTGAGGCCAGCCTAGTCTAGA
Source organism: Phodopus roborovskii (assembly GCF_943737965.1). NCBI lineage: Eukaryota > Metazoa > Chordata > Mammalia > Rodentia > Cricetidae > Phodopus > Phodopus roborovskii. Next base: position 23,494,800 of record NW_026126433.1, read on the forward strand.
GTGAGTGAGTTCCAAGACAGGCTCCAAAGCTACATAGAGAAACCCTGTCTCAGGAAAAAAAAAAAGTGCAGTTGCTTGGGATAAAGCAATTACATTGGTGGTTACTTATAAAAGTAAAATTAAGATTCATTCACACATAAAACTATATGGGATTAGAGCTCCCCAAACTGAAAGCCGCAGTAGCCTACCAACTGGCTAATGGTATACTCTAGAATACTGCAGGCACTGATAGAGTGCAAGCATTGAGAAGTAAAAATCTGCCACTGCTTTGAAAACACTAAAATTGGAGCCATTACAAAGATTAACATGACCCTACACAATGATGCAAATTTGTGATGAGTCCCCCTTTTCCAGCCCACAGGGCTTTAAATCTTGAAACAAGGGAGACACTGTAATAAGGACAAAAACCTTGCATTGCTTTTAAAGGACAATAAACTTAACGCTGTCTATTCAGGAATCTTAATGACTTGATCAAAGTGTGAGAACTTCGCCCCTGGCAGAAGATTGAACTTTTGAGAGCTTCTAGCATAGATTGGCTGAGCTTATTAATCTTAGCTTTTGTAGACATATCAACCTAATTTCCCCCCAATACAATCATTCAGCCCATCTTTGGCAGGACAATCTTAACCCCAGTTTCACTGGTTGGGAAAGCTCTTGAGGACAGTCTTCAACTAAATGCAGTGGTTATTGTACAAGGTACTTCTACACAATGGACACTCATGATGGTGGAAAAAGAAATGGCTTGCTGGGTGTTGCTTAGGTGACCGTTTTCAGCAAGTAAATTCATGAGGTTGGACATTTCCTTTGCTGTGATGTCATTCAGGCTTTTCATTTTGATGTAACACTCAATACAGACACAACTTGCTTAATCTGTTTAGACACGGCAGGGCCTGACCACAGATATTTTCTAAAAGCCCCTCGCCTATTGGAATATTCCGAGTACTCTGGCCATCTCTAAGGTACTACAGATTAACAACCAATTTTCATATTTAAGGAAGGTGGAGAAACAAGTGAGAAAAATATCCCCACATGAAGCTTTAGCTTCCACATGGGCATACACAAGTAGAAAGCACAATACAAAAGACTCCAATTCTGTAGCATTCTGGAAAAGGCAGAACAGAAGAAACAGCAAACATCTGGCATAAACCCAAAGGTAGGGATGGGAGTAAACCATAGAAGGTCTCAAGAATTTGTAGGGGTGATATGGCTTCTGACATGAATGAACTGGTGATTATATGGTTATATATTCAATAAAGCACACAGAATTCTACAAGGGATTTTTTTTTTCTTTCTAGTTTAACCCATAAAGTGGTTCAAGTAGGCTTAGAAGAAGTGTAGGACAGATCTGTATTTTACCTCACTAGGAGACTGGTTACTCTCATCTTGGAAGCATCTGGACTGAGTTGATAGTTTAGCTCATATCCATTAGTTTACAGTTGAGTTGTAGAGGTTTGATATTAAAGCTCAAAAAAATAATGTTAAAACTGGAATTTGGGGCTAAAGTGTAGTTAAGTTGGTAGAATGTCTGCTTAGCAAGCAGGAGGACCTGCACTCAATTCTTAGTACTCTACAAACCCAGTGTGGTGCCACAAGCCTGTAATCCTAGCCAGGTGGGGAAGGACGGAGTAGTTGAGATTTGAGTGCCTTTCATGTAGCCCAAACTAGCCTTGAATAGCAATCTTGCCTCAGCCCCCTGAGCGCTGGGATTAGTTGTGCCACACACAGCTTCATGGATATTTTTGTGGTTTTTATTTTTCAATTTTATGCATAGGAATATTTTATCTGTATGCCTGAGTGCCAGGTGCACACCAGCCAGAAGCTAAAAGTGGGGTTCCATGCCCTGGAACTGAAGTTATAGGTGGTTGTGAGCCATTAGCCATAGTGGCTAGCCTCTGGAAATAACTATGCAGACCAGGCTGGTCTCAAACTTGAGGCAATCTTCTTACCCTTTCGTTTTCGATACTGGATTACAGGTGAGCCACCACACCTGACCTCCATGAATGTACGTGTGTAGAACAGGGGTCAACATGGACTGTATTCCTGCTACTTCCTGAAACAAGGTCCCTCAGTGAATCTTAAGCTCACTGAACTCAGCTAGACTGTCCTGTATGCCTCAGGGATTCTCTTGTCTGCTTCCCTTGTACTGGGATTACAGGTTTGCACCATTACTGGCTTTCTCACCTGGGTGCTGGGTGTTATATTCTGGTCCTCAAGTCAGCATAGCCATCTTTTACCAAACACCTAACTCTGCCTCAAATAAAATTCTACACTGGAGAGATGGCTCAGAGGTTAAGAGTACCTACTGCTTTTACAGAGGACCCAGGTTTGATTCTCAGTACCTACCCACATATTGGGTCACAACTTTAAGTATCGTTCCAGAATATACACTGCCCTCTTCTGATTTCTATGGGTACCAGACACATACCTGGCACACACACATACATGTAGGCAAAATAGTTATTATATACACAAAATATAAATATTTTTGAAAATTCCATGTTTAGGCATTTGGTCCCATTTTATGAATTTTTCCAAGCCAATTTTACAAAAATGGATCTATTTCCTTCCTAGGAGAAGATATTCTAGTTTCGTAGGTCCCTGACAATACTTGGGGGGGGGGGAGTAAGAAAAACTATAAATAATTAAAGTATATAACACTTCACTAAGACTTGCACAAGATTTGGATAATTGTGACTGCAGACTGGACTTCACAGATAGCTGTTTCACCTTGACACTGTAGGTCTTTGCTAGTTTCAGAGAAGACCATCACAGGCAGACCTGAGCAATACTTTCTCAATAATGTGAATGTCATCTCAATGGAGCAGCTTTCTTGAGTCAATCTCTGTTTATATAGTGTCTTGGTCAACTCTTAGTCCAGGTCATACTGTTGACACTCCCAATGGGACAAATTCCTGGTCCACCTATCTGGTAGAGTGCTATTCAGCCTTGAATCATCATGATAGGCTGGAATGAATGTCCTTCTCTACCAAGTATTCAGACAAATCTGTACGCTATGAAGTGCTACTCATAGCACTTATGATCCAGAGACTGAACAAGCTGGCCACCCTTTATTTTTATTGCTTTTAGGATCTTTTACTAATCAACCCACTAGAGTGTCTAAACCTCCATCCAAGAGGGAATTACACTATCCTGTGTTTAATTCAATATGAGCAGTTTTAGTCAGTGTTGACAAACTGACTACTTAAGACTTGGAAGCTCTATGTTATGCTCTATGGGTAATAAGCCTCTTAATAAACTCAAGTCATTAAACCTCTATTAGATCTTGCAATGTGCCCCATAAAGACATTCTTTTGGAGTCAAAGCACCCTCATATGTCTTTCCTAAGGGATTTAACACTCTATGTACAACATTAAGAAGTGTGTGATACCCAGTACCTTGGTGAGAAAGCGAGTAGTGCATATTTGTAATGTTAGTGCAGGAGAATCCCTGAGGCTTGCTGGACAGTCTAGCTTGAGTCAGTGAGATTAAGGTCCACTGAGGGAACCTTTCTCAGGAAGTGACTCAATCACTCTCCACCTTACTTTTGAGATGGTGTCTGTCTCTGCCTCTATAGCATGAGGATTATAGGCAGGTGCTGCTGTGCTGGCTTTTCACGTGGAAGTTAGGAATCAGTACTGAGATCCTCATGTTTTCATGGCAAGCACAATCCTGAAGTCAACACAGTAGCACATGCTAGCCTTGTGGAGACCAAAGCAGGAAAATTGTCTCAAGTTCAATGTCAAACCGACATATCAGGCTAATAACCAGGGCTATGTAGCAATACTCTAGATTAAAAAAGGAGGAAGACTCCCTGACATGCTGAAGCTTCTAACCATCTAGAGGCTCATGTGGGTTTTCACACCTTGCAAACATACTGCTGAGCAGATCCTGCACCAACTACTACTGCATATTGAGAACCAATTCCTGTTAATGGAAAGACTCACTTTTATAATTACACCTTATACTCTTTTCAGAAAGTATTTGGAAGTATACTGAAAAGCAAATATTACTAAAATAAGTTATTTACTGCTATTTAAAAATAAACATTTATTATAGAATATCAAATTTGATTTAACCTAATATATTAACAAAAGCTTAATACACTCCAGTAAACAAGGATTTCCAATGTAATGTGTAACTAAGTCTTAGGTAGGGGCAAACAGCAGCCACTGCCATGTAAAGAATTCCCCAAATCCACACTGCTTCATATTAAGGGAAAACCTCAGAGGGGTTCTTCCCACTGGAAATATACAGAAAAATGACATAACTCCAAAGCAGCTACAGAGAAGGTGCTAGATCAAAATTCTGCTTCATATCCCTGAAGAAGGTGGTGGTTTTTCCCATCAGTTTTATATAAATGACAGTTTGTTCATGAAAGCAACCCATTAATGGAATGTAGTAACATGGTCATGTCTTAAGTCTTAGGGCTTGGCAGTGTCTGGTCATATGCCCACATTCAGAGTTAGGAGAGATACTAAGGCTGTGGGCTGCCATCATGTCACAGTGATTCCTGCTTCAGGAACACTAAGATGATGGCTTTCTTCTCTTTAGAGGTAGGAAGTATTGGCAACTCCACAAGAGCTGGGTCTATAGTTTATCCTACAGTGGATTCAATGAGATTGTCAATAAACATTTTTTTTTTTTTTTTTTGTATCTTTGAAAGATTTTTTTTTTTTTTTTTTGTAATTATCCTAGGTTTGGTTCAAAAAAGCAACCAGTTTGAAAGTTACTGTGTTACTCATGATGATAGATGTCATTCTTCCCAAGAACTTAAGTCCTGCTATTAAACATGTCTTCACACCAGCCTCTGTTTTTGGCCTCCATATAGACAGATGCATTGCACTGTTGCATGGTATACTCCATCTCAATCAGCTGGCGGCATCCAATGGTTAATTTTTCCCTATGGTAAATAAAAGGGATAAATCAGAGTGCAGTAAAAAAATTCCAGGACTCCAGGGGCAGGCAGGTATCTGAATTCCAGGCAACCTGGTCTATGTAGTGAGAGTTCCAGTCTAGCCAGGGCCACATACCCTGTCTCAACAAATATTTATTCGTAATTGTATGTATACATGTATGTCTATGTGTGGGCATAAGAATGTGGTGCCCACAGAAGCCAGAAGAGTGTATGAGATCCCCTGGGGACAGAGTTAAAGGTGGTTGTCAGCTGCCCAAATTGAGAGCTGGCAACTGAACTCAAGTCCTTTCCAAAAGCAATATGAACCTCTTAACCTCTGTGCCATCTCTCCAGTCCATCACCTACATTTGACCTCTGGACCCACACAGTAAAAGGAAAGAAGTAATTATCCAAATTATCCAAATTGTCCTCTACCTTCACATATCCCCCCACCCCTCTCTCTCACACTTCTCAGATTAAAAAAAAAAATAGTTATTTAGCTGGATGTGGTGGCTAATCAAAGGCTAAAGCAAGAAAATCCTCAAATTCAAGGCTAGGCTAGTCTCCCATACAATAATGAGCTACCTCCCAAAAAACAAAACAAAAACAAATCCAAAAACACACACAACAAAAATAAGAATTGTAGATATTTACTGTATACAGTATGGTTTGAATTATGTATTCATTATGGAATTGGAAAGTTGAAGTATTTTATATATATCATGCCTCTAAAATAACTGAAATTTTGTGTCCTTTAATTAACATCCACCCAATCTTTCAATCACTACCCTGGTGACCACCATTCCAAATGTTTCTGGAATCCACTACTTTGATTCTGCACAAAAGTAAGTTCACACAGTGTTTTTCTGCTATCATAAGACACTTAACATAACGGTGCCCAGGCTCATCCTTATGTGTCCAACAACAGGACTTCCTTCTTTTCAAAGACAAAATTATTCTACAGAGGATTTTCCTTTATCTGTTCATTAGCTGGTAGGCATTTAGATTTCTTTCCTATCTTGGCAACTATAACTGATGTTACACTAGATATGAAATGCAGAAATATTGTAAATATATTATGTCCATTTCCTCTGAATATATTAAAAATTCCTTTTATTTGACAGTACTAATGATTAAACCTAGAGTTTATGCATGTAAGACAAGTGTTCAACCAGCCAATATTCTTAATGTGATATGACAATTTCAGAGAAAATGTTCTTAGCAAAGAGCACAGTTTCTTAAATACCCAACTGAGAAGATTTCTAGCTGTAATTCCTAGAATTCAAAAATAAAGAGTTCCCATGACAAACTTCTGTAAATAAAGCTGAATGTTTAAGCAGAAAGTTAAGTTGAACAGCCTAATTGTCTACCTTACTCTCTGAAGGACCTCTCCTAGCTTATATTTAGATATCAGGGAGTAAATGACACTGCAGGACAGATGGCTGCACTGTATCTCCTTCAGTTGGAGGGTAAAAGAAAGGTAAACTGTAGAGTTCACTTCCTGTAGGAACAGACACCAGAAAAAGTGAGGTGCCATGCTACCACTTTTAAAAAGGCTGCTGGTGGGCCAGCACAATGGCTCCATGGGTAAAGGTGCTGGTTGCTAAGCCTGATGACCTGAGTGGTCTCTAGAACCCACATGGTATTAAAAGAGAACCAACTCTAGCAAACTGTTCTCTGACCAATATACTCCCTAATCCCAAATAATAAAACCACTGGTATAAGGCATCTATCAAGTAAATGAAAATTGATAGCTTTAAACCAAAGGTAGGATATGCCGGGAATGGTGACGCATACCTTTAATCCCAGCACTTGAGAGGCTGAGGCAGAGACCAGATGATCTATTTGACTTTGAGGCCAGCCTGGTTTTAGTGAACTCTAGGCCAGTAAAGGCTACATAGTGAGATCCTGTCTCAAAACAAACAAACAAAAAGTACAAAAACAGGAAGTCATGCCTAATATACTTTATGCCTACATCGTAATTTTTTTAAATTATTACTTTAAAAAAAGATTACTTACATTGTGTTATGGAATATTTAACTGGGCAAAGATGTGTTACATTTGTTTCTGATGCATTTATTTAATTATTTCATTGTAAAGATGTGTTGCTGTCTTACCTTGCCTGCCTGAGGCACCTGCTTGGTCTAATAAAGAGCTGAACCTCCATTAACTAGGCAGAGAAAGGATAGGCAGGGTGAACTGGCAGAGGAATAAGTAAATAGTAGTAGTAGGAGGAAATAATGAGGGAGAAGGACATGCTCAGGATCAGAAGCCAGGCAGCTGCCTGCCATCCAGACAAAAGAAGTGGTAAAAGATATACAGAAGGAAAGAAAGGTAAAAAGTCACAAGACAAAATGTAGATGAAGGTTAAGTTATAAGAGCTAGTGGGACAAGCATAAGCTAAGGTCAAGTATTCATAACTAGTTAAGTCTCCATGTCATGATTTGGGAGCTGGTTGGTGGCCCAAAAGAAAAAACCTGCTATCTGTGTATATGCTTATTCATGTGGGAGCCCATAGGCCAGAGGAGGATACTGATGGAGTTAACAGGTAGTTGTTAAGTCACCCAATTTAAGTTCTGGAAACAAAAATCAGGTCCTCTAAAAGACCAGTGAGTACTCTGAGCCATTTTTCCAGCTCTAATTTACTTAAAAAATAAAACAAAACAAACAAACAAAAAAAAAAAAACCTGAGATGAGAGGGCTGAAGAGATGGTTCAGAGGTTGTTAAGAGCACTGACTACTCTTCCAGAGGTCCTGAGCTCAATTCCCAGCAACCACAAGGCAGCTCACAACCACCTATAATGAGATCTGATGACCTCTTCAGGCATGCAGGCATACATGTAGACAGAACACTATAAATAACAAATAAATAAATAAATCTTAGAAGAATCTGATATGAATCTAGTTGACATGTCAAAAGCTAACAGGGCCTATACATTATGAGACCTCTATTTTTAGAGCAGGAAAGCATTTTATTTCCTCATTTCTATCTAAGAAATGGTCTCTGTAAATTCAGGAAGATTCAGTTATCTAGTACAATCTCTCATGTTAGGTATTCAAGAAAGTTTTGTTCTCTTCATTATACCATGAATGTCATTACTTAAACCAGGTATGGTGGCACATGCCTTTAATCCCAAAACTCAGCAGGGCTGTTACACAGAGAAACCCTGTCTTCAAAAACCAAAACTAAACCAAAACAAAACAAAGAAAAAAAAAAAAATGATTCCTTCCTTTGTTTCTAGAATGTCTCAGAGCCATGTCCACAGAGGACTATAGCTACCTCTGCTCCTACATGATGGCTCCCTTGATGTAGGGTACTAAGGGAAAAAGCTGAAACTCAGGGTTCCATGAAAGGAAGGAGAAACAACCAAAAATAAATATACCATATATGAGCAACCCTACTTCCTGAGGATATGTGGTTTCTCAGAGACTGACTAAAGTCCAATTTGTAGGTGGAGGATGGGAAGGAAGGACATATGGAGTGGATTAATTAATACTAAACAACTTTTTAAAAAGCCATACGGAAATCTACTACAGTGGAAGCTTCCTAAGATTATATACACACATACATATATACATGTAAAAGGGATTTAAATGGAATTATCCTGATAATGAGAGCGCAACATCCAAACTAAATACTTTGCAGTACCAAATAAATACCCCCTATTAGGAATGGATTACTTCTTTTTAAGTTGTTAGCCAATGGGATTCAATAGACCCCCAGACATTATAGTCTACTGGAACTGTTGATTACAGTAAGATCCTATTCCTGGAAACACCACATAATTGAGTCATAAACATGAAGACATCAAGTGGGTACTGACCTAGAAGCTTCATCCAACTGGCTGGCTTTTACAAGGCTGGAAGGTGCTAGGCACGCTACCAGAGGAGAAGAGGAAGTATCAATTTCACTGAGCCTTTTTGAGCTACAATAATGACTTGCCTGGCAGGATATACCCACTGGTACAATGGTGGCATGGATGTTATGGGGGTGACCATATTCTGACTGGATTTAATGCCTGTTCCAGAAGATGGACCCACACCTGGCACTATTAATGAGGTCAAGAACTTGTGGCTTGATAGGCTATAGGTCATTGCAGAAAACCTATTAGTAATTTTGCTAAATAGATACAGCATTAAAATGGCTCCTAATGACCTATTGCTATACTATAGATAAATGTTTACCTCAACTCCCATCAGAGAAGATCCTTAATACAGGAGATGGTGATCAACACAGAGAACTATAATGGTCAAGATGCAGAGAATAAAAGACTTGAGAGGTCAAGATGCAGAGAATAAAAGACTTGGGAGGTACTCAGCCCTAAACGGAACATCTATATCAGACCCTTCCCTTTAAAGCTCATGGATCTTAGAGGAAGAGAATGGTAAGATTGTAAGAGCCAGAGACAGTAAACAATGTCATAAAAATGATGTTTTCTATACATAACAGGGCAGATGAACATATAAATTCAGAGATTGTGACAGCATAGACAAAATTTGCACAAGCTCAAGCCAGACAAAATCGAAGAATGCAGGGAGGGAGATATGGGCACATGGTCTCACCCTTCCATGAAGAGCTGCTGGCATTTGATAGTTGCCAGGAAAGGCAAAGCCAGTATTTCTTTAATGGTGTGACCTCTACATTCCATGGTAGGTCTCACACTAAAAAGAGTAGTTGGCCAACACATACTGGACTTGATGAGAGAAGGAAGAGAGGGAAAGGGAAAGAGAAACACATGAAGTTGGGCGGGTAGGAAGATGGAAGGGGTGAATATGATTAAAATACATTGTATGAAATTCTCAAAGAATTAGTAAAATATTACTTTAAAAAATATTGGCCTTGAATTATTTTAGGTCTACTTCCTATACTTTAAATTATTGTGATTTTGCTGCCAATTCTTTAGAACTTCTCAAAAAATAAAATATTTTTAGAAAAGCCTTGCACAAGGTTTAATGTAACAAAGATGAAAACGTATTCTTATAAATAAGACAAAAAGGGCAGGTCCACATTCCTACCCTTGGTCATTTACTCTACATTTGAAAACAAATGTATCATTCAGTAACCAAATCTATTTCTGTATATTTCCTTTTCTTCCCTTTCCCTACCCTCAGAGTTAGGAGGGGCTCCCTCTCCTCTTTAGCCTGGTGGTGCTGAACTCATTCTCTTCCTGTGAGTCAGTGTTCTGGCAAAAACTATTCAATTATTTCCTGTAGCAAGCTATCAGTGCAGGAGGCTGCTCAGTGCAGTTGATGTGATGATAGGAGTTCCTATGGACTCACCTGTTGGGACAGATAACCAGCTTCTGAATTCTATTCTCCAGCATCTCCAGTGAGTTATCTCCCTTGAGCATTCACCTCTTGGTAATGGGATGCTCACAAACATGAGAAGCAGCCCATTACATTTTTGGATACTTCCTAACTGCAAGAAGGTTCTTCCCTGGGGTCTAAAAAGCCATTTATCTGAGTCCAAGTTAAAATGAAAGAAAGGTATTTCTTTCTTCCTCTAACAGTCTTATTAAGTTGCCGCACCTGGCTTAAATATGTGATCTTCATATTTCTGCCTTCCAAGCATCTGAGACTACAGGAATGCACCACACCTACCTAACACTCTAAGTTCTAAGTTCACATAGAACAGATAGATATGGCTCACATGAACAAAGTAATCTATAAAAATAGATGGTGGTACATGTTCACAGCTTCTGGGGAGGTTGGGACAAGAGGACTTGGTGGCTCTTACAAGTTCAAAACTAGTCTGGGCAATAGAGCAACACCTTGTCTTAGAAGATCATACATGCACACATAAGAATCTTGAGGTCAAACATTTGAAAACCACTTTAAACTACACAGTTGATAAATTAACACATGCTTTTTACATATATGAAATATTTTGTATCAATAAAGGTTAAAAAAGAATCGTACAAGGGTTCTTCTGGGAGACAACTTCAGGATTGTGCTTGCCATGAAAGCATGAGGACCCGAATGCTGATTGCCAGCTTCCATGTGAAAAGCCAGAATAGTAGCATCTGCCATTATAATCCTCATGCTATAGAGGCAGAGACAGGCAGAACCCCCAGAGCTCACATCTCAAAAGTAAGGTGGAGAGTGACTGACCTCCACTGCTGGCCTCTATGAGAGTACACATTCATGACACACACACACACACACACACACACCCACCCACCCACCCATAGGGGGGAAAATGGCTTCTCACTCCCACAGTGATAGCAAACAGGGTAAAAGTTTTTTATAGATGTCTCCTTATCTACATATAGATGTGCTTACCGATACTCAGTCTGGGAAACACAATCATAAAGTTCCTGGGGAGTAAATTTGACATTTTTGTTTACCTAAAAAGAACCAAAAAACAGTTATTAAGGAGATATGCTAAATTAAATGAACAATGAAAGCACAATTAGAATAGGATCTATTCTGAGAGCAGAATCTCAGATCTTCTGTTACTACATAAAAGACAATTAAAACAGTAATAGAAAGAAGTTTGGTAACTATATTGTTAATACTTAAGTATGTTCAAACTTTGGTCCTATATTACAACCCAATCTATTCCCAGAATAGAAATAGTAGAAATAAGATGGACCTGAATATGCTGGAATCTTTAAAAAGCACATTACTTTGGCATTCAACTGGATAGAAAAAAATACTGTAAGCTGTATGGAAACATGTGATTTAGGAAAGGTTTGACTAATAAATATTCCTGTTCCTCCTTCCCCCACATTCACTCATTTATTCCCTTTCTTCCTCCCTTCCCCCTCCCTTATGGTTCTAGGAATCAAAGTCAAAACTTTATGCATGCTAAGCAAATGTTCTACCCCAGAGCTATACTCTAGCCCATGGACACTTCCTAAAAGCCTGTATTTTAAAAAGTGTTACCTAAAGACATAATTCATAAAACCATAAATATAAAAGTCCATCATTCAAATTGTTGCACACTTGAAATCTTTGAAATTTTATTTTATCATTAGTGTGTGGTTAAGTGTCAGGGTGAGAAGACAGTTCTCTCTCCCTCTGAGATCCCTGGAACTCACATTATCAAGTTACCACAGCAAGCTGGCCTAGACTATTTTCTTTCTTGAAGCTCACTATTACCAATGCAGACAATGCTGTATTTATACACAAGGAAGAACCTTGAAATTTGTGAGGGAAAATTTATGTAAGCATCTTTGTTTTTGGTGCTAGAGACGGAACCCAGGACCTTACTAGCCAAGTACAGCCAATGAGGTACACTCTAGCCCTTGGAATTTTACTACTTTATAATCTTCCTGCCTCATCCTCTTCAGCAAACTGCCCACCACCAAGTGTCATCTCAGTGGAGGGGGTGAGGTAAATTCTCTCTCTCTCTCTCTCTTTTTAATCAGATGAACCAACAAATAATACAGTACTATTTAATTTTCAGAAATTTGGAATAGTGGAGAAAAACTCAATGAAACTATCTTCTATTCAATTATTTTCAAAACTATGTAAAGAGCTTTAGACACAGCTCACAGTAGAGTGTGAGGCCAAAACACAATATCAAGCACTGTAAAAAACAAAACAACCTCTCAAGTTTTACTAGCTAGTTCATGTTTTTTGGTGGGGAAAATAGCCCTACCCTGATTCAATTACTATTACTTCAAAGATTTTCATTATAAAAATGATCTATAGAGGTCAGGGTATTACTTATATGAAAAATCCCTAACTTTCTTCAATATTTTCATAAGAAACCACCCATACTTATAAAGGAATGCCTCATTTACTCTAAGCTAAGGTATATATAATTTTTAAATACAATTATTTTAGGGCTGGTTGAATGCTTGCCTACCATGCATAAGGACCTGCCAAAATATTTGATAGAGGGAGATTTTAATATATATGTACATACATACACACACACACATACACACACAATTATAAGTTAATACAATCCTAGCATTTTTCCTAAAATGAGGATCACATGTCTATAGATTAAATGTCTAGCGATACATATACTTAATGACTGGTGAAATCGGTGTACAGTTTATCGTGATTTTATGTAATTAGTAATTATTTTTCGCATGTGTACCTGTGTGTGGTTTATGTGTATGTGCACAAGTGAGCTAGAGGTTAACATCACATATCTTTCTCAATGGCTCTCCACCTTACATACTGAGACAGCATCTCTCATTTGAACCCAGACAGCCATCTTGCTCCCAGGATCCCATCTCTGACTCTCACATGCTTTAATTACAAAAGTGCTACCATGCCTACCTGGCCTTGACATGGGTCCAGTCCTCATGTTTGTATAGCAAGTGCTTTATCCACTGACCCATTTTCCTAGCTCTGTAGTTTTTGTATTTAAGACTTACTAATTCTATCATGTATGTAAATGTTCTGCTTCCACAAAGAGTGTGCATCATATGCATGCTTGGCGCCCTCAAGAGGCCAGTAGAGAGTACTGGATTCCCTAGAACTAGAGTGGCAGCTGTGAGAGCCACTATATAGGGTTCAAATCTGGGTCCTCTACAAAAGCAACACTGGCTCTTAACTGCTAAGTCGTCTCTCTCCAGTTCATTAGGTTGTGGGATTTTGTTTATTTGTTTTGTTTTTGGTTGAAATGTCTGTTTTGAGAACTCACTATGTATCCCTGGCTGTCCTGGAATTTGCTACATGGGATTACAGGCATGAGCTACCATACCTAGTTCCAGCCCTATTTTTGTTTTAAAAATAATTTAAAACTCACGCCTTTACTCCCAGCATTTGGGAGGCAGAGGCAGGTGGATCTCTGTGAGTTTGAGACCAGCCTGGTCTAGGTCTACAAGAGCTAGTTTCAGGACAGCCTCCAAAGCCACAGAGAGAAACCCTGTCTTGAACCCCCCCCCCCCAAAAAAAAACATTAAATTTTTCTAAACATACATTGAGAATTAAAGCATGAGTCTAGTTTTTTCTTTTGTTCATGTTTTGCTCTTGCCCCAAGGGCCTGTGATATTGTTGGTATTGACTGACATGCCAGGACCAACATGGTAATCCAAATAGATATTGTCAAAGGACTGCAGATGTTTGATCATAGGAGGATGAGAACAGTCTGGTTAGTGGTTGGGAGAAGAAAAAGAGACAGATGAAAAACTGATTTTGAACCTGATATAAGAATATAAAATAATTAACTTTCTAAAAGATCTTATTTTAAAAAGTACTTAGAACTACCCTTTGTTTTTAAAATCAACCATCCACATATACTGAGATATCTGGAATAAAGGCAAACATGACTGCACATTAAGTTAAACAACTTACAAAGCAGGCAGTTATCCTACTAATAAAAATTAAAGCACCAATCCATGAAGTCTATAGTCAATAATTTCAACTCTTAAGACATTTTTCCTTTACTCACTTGAAGGCATTTTAAATTGCTCTGTTAAATATCTTTATTTACTATGGTAAATATGCCAAATGCACTATGGGTGTGTGTGTGTGAGAGTGTGTGTGCACACACAATATGCCAGTTACATGAAGAGCTAACCAGGGATGAAAATGAAGGAATATGTTCAAGGAAGCCCCAGCATGTGCTGCTCGATCACCGAGATCATTTTAAAAATTAAACACATAAATAAGCTAGGAGTGATGTACATGTTGAAACCCTAGAACTCAGGAAGGTGAGGTAAAATGACTATGAGTTTAATAGCAGTCTCAACTATATACAGTAAGTTCCAGGCTATCCTAAGCTACAGTACAAGACCCTGTCTCAAAAACAAACAGGCTGGGAAGATGGCTCAGAGGTTAAGAGCATTGCCAGAGGTTAAGAGGACTCAGGTTCAATTCCCAGTAACCACATGACAGCTCAGAACTGTCTGTAATTCCAGTTCCAGGGTATCTCACATCCTCACACAGACATACATGCAGACACCAATGCATATGAAATAAAATAAATTTAGGAAAACAAACACAAAACAACACATACACATAAAATTGAGAGACAAGATATACAAAGAATAGCATCACAGAGCTTTTAATAAACAGAAATTAGAAATCATACTATCCCCGGATCAACAATGTTGAGAAAAACACAGAGGTCAATTTACAAAACACTGTAAACTCATTTCAGCTCAGTCTAGGGTCTATGCTGTTGCTGAAAAGGAAAACTGAATCATAGTTCTCCTTGCAGAAATGGTTCTTCCTCTTTGGAGGCCATCTTGGCTAGTGAGTAGGGTAGGGTGGTGGAAAATTTACGGTTGTCACAATGAATGGGATAGCTCCATGCACTTAGTACCCAAGGAGCTGGGATATAGAACATCCTGCAGTCTTCCCACAATGATCTGCCGCAAATGCAAAAGGTTCCCTAATGAGAAAGAAGTCTGCTGAAACAAGTCTATATCAGGACTCTATTGTAATTTCACTTAGGGAACAAGATAAAAGACTAGATATGGTACTGGTAAGGAGTGAGTAGGGGAGGAAGAAATAGGTCACAGGATGGAAAACAGCACATTGGATGAATAAATGCAGCAAGCTACTATACAACATGAAGATTATAGTTAATAACATTGTTAAATTTAGGATCTTTTTGCTAAAAAGGTAGATTTTCACTTTTATTGCAAACTAAAAGGGATATTATATAAGACGAAGGGTATGTTTATTTACTTAACTGTAATAAATAACTTTTTTTTTAAAGGTTAAACATTTTTTAGAGAGAGAGTGTGTGTATACACAAATACCCACAGAGACCAGAAGAGGGCACTGGATTCCTTGGAACTGAAGAGTAATAGGCAGTACACAATTGCCTGACCTGCCTGACTTACAAGCAATATGTGTTGTTAACTGCTGAGCCCCTCTTTTGTTTTTCTTTTTGAGACAAAATCTCTCGTATCCCCAGCTAACCTGGTACTTACTTATGTAGCCCATGGTGGTCTCTAAATCATGACAATTTTCCTACCTCAGCCTCCTGAATGCTGAGATTACAGGGATGAGCTATCATGTTCAACCAAAACATTATCTTATTTATCTTAAATACATATATTTTTTTAAACAGGCACAAAAATAAATGTCACTGGCAAATTTTTATGACAATTTCAAGTTTTAACTTAGGCCAGCCTGAACAGCATGACAATGTGTCAAAAAAAAAAAAAAAAAAATCTTCATTTAAAGAAAATACCAGGTGGGTGGAGAGATGGCTCAGTAGTAAAGAGCACTGGCTGTTCTTCCAGAGGTCTTGAGTTCAATTCCCAACAACCATATGGTGGCTCACAGCCACCCATAATAAGATCTGGTGCCCTCTTCTGGCCTGTAGGGATACTGCAGGCAGAATGCTGTATGTATAATAAACAAATCTTTAAAAAAAGCTTACTGTATTTATTTATAATTAAACAATATGTAAATGAATAATATATAAATATTTTTCATACCTCATAATTGATTAGGAAGTTATAGAGAGTCTCAACATCTTGGTAATTACTATTAGGAGCCAAAATCCTAAAAAAAACAAAACAAAACAAAACCCAAAAACCAAAAAAACAATTAAATTAACAAAAGGACTGTTATAATAAAGAAATCTCCCTCAATCACAAATATTACAAGACTTTCACTAATATTACTGTGCTAGAGATACAGCTCAGTATTTGATAGAATGTTCATACAACATGCACTGGGCCTGGTGACACACCTATTATCCCCACACTGGAAAATGAAGGCAGGAAGATCAGAAGTTCATGGTCATCTTTAGCTACATACTAAGTCTGATGCATACCTGGGTCATATGAAACCATGTCTCAAAACACCTAAACAATCACTGGCCAATAACATGCCATTACCTGCAAGGCTCTAGACATAGAAAGGCACTTTCTGCCTCAATATAAGTCTTAGGGGGCTTGTTATAAAATAAACTATGAAAAGTAAAGTAATATACAAAATATATACAAATGATATGCTTGGTGACAGAAAGAACCGAGAGTGTATGGAATGCCTGATAAAGAGGCACAGTGACATCTGAGGAGCCATAGAAAAATCAGTTAAAACTGTGGTGTGTGTGCATAATCTTAACCTGGAAAAACTAAGCACAAGACCAATACACAATTTTAAAAGATTTCATAAAAATAACATATCATAAGAAATACATAAATCCCAGATCTTATGTTTGCAATTGTTTTAGAAAATGACTCCAGGGGCTCAATGGCATGGAACACTTGCTGCATGAACATGTGAACATGAATCTGAACCCACAACACCACAGAAATAGTACTCCTGGAACCTCAGTGTCATGAGAAGTAGAAAGGGGGAGCTGTCTACCAGCCCAGCACTAGCCTAGCTTCTGGAGTCTCTGTCTTAAGAGAATAAGGCAGAGTGACACACATGCCATCCTCCTCTGGCCTCCACATACATGTCCAGGTGGACATACCTGCACAAATGTGCAAATACACCAGAGAGGGAGAGAGAGAGACAGAGAGTACACTCTCCTATAAGATATTTCAAACCCAAACCCTAAGATGTGTTATACAACAACTAAAACCAAGAACACTTGATTTTCTTATACATGTCAGTAATTACTTATTCCTCTACCTACATACAAATAAAACAAAACAAAAAACCCAAAACAAAACAACAACAACAAAAAACCCCAAAATAGCAGAAACAAAAAGTCATCTAAACTTAAGAGACTGGGGCTGGAAAAATGGCTCAGTGGATAAAGCGCTTACTGCACAAGCAAACATCGGGATCTGAGTTCAGATTACCAACTCCTACAAAAGTCAGACATGGCTAGGGTGCACATCTGTCACCTCAATGCTAGGGAGTAGAAACAGGCAGATTCTGGGGCTCACTGGCCAGTCAGTCTAGTCAATGACAATTTTCAGTGTCTGTGAAAGACCCTGTCTTAAAAAATAAGATGAAGAAACAATCAAGAACATCAATCTCTGGCACATGCACACACATGCATACATAGGTATACAAATACGTACGTACACACACACACACACACACACACACACACACGGAAGACTGACTTGCTTCTTCTTCCCCTTTTCTTCTCCTACATGTGATACAGGATATAGGAGACAAAGAAAGGTAAATCTAAAAGCCAATCATCTGCTAGGTGTGGTGGTGCACACCTTCAATCCCAGCATTCAAGAGGCAGAGGCAGGCAGATCTCTGAGTTTGAGGCCTGTCTGGTCTACACCTGACCATCCAAGGCTACATAATGAGACCCTGTCTCAAAAACACCCAATAGTTTCTAACTTGCTAGAAAACTCCTAGGAAGTCTAAATTAAGCTGATAAATACAAAATTTATAAACTTTAAATTTAATATAATGCTTACCTTTGAATTCCTTCAAGAATATCCTTCACAGCTGCCATCAACTTTTGAAGATATATAAATGCTTCTTCAAATGATGCTATTTTTGAAGTAGTCAGAGTTGAACTTGAGTCTAGTATCTGAAACACATCTGTGCTAAAATATGGAAAGTATGTACTCAGTACTTATAGGTATTTTCATTTTTGACATATAAAAATAATAATATGATTGTAATGCTTATCTGTTTAAGTTAGAAATTAAAGATGGTGACATGAGTGAGACAAGTCTCGGCTAACATCCACACAAGTGATCTAGGCCACACACCATACAGATCTAATTTAAAGGAATTAACATAAAAGCTGGGTGAATACTTTTCACTATAAAAGACCACAGAGATGGAGGGGAAATAATGCTATTTAATAAACATTCAAGTCAGTACTCAAGAACATAAACATTAAGAATTAGATACCGGATTAAATAAAAAACTGAATGTGTATCCTTGTAATTCCACTTCCATAAATTTATTGTGAATTAATAATTATAATAGATAATGAAACTTTTAATGTCTACTTAATAAAATACTAAAATATTTTAAAATTTTATGCCATAAATGAATCAAAACTAAAAATGAGACTAGGTATTATGGTGTATGCTTTTAATCCTAGCAGTTGGAAGGCAGAAGTAGGCAGATTTCTGAGTTCAAAGCCCACCCTGTCTACATAGAGTTCCAGACCAGCCAGGGCTACATAGTGAGAACCTTTCTCTATATACATAAATAAATACTTACTTAGGTAACAGTAACTATATTAAAAATCAAAACACATTGTATTATATTTGAATGGTGTCCTCCCCAAATTCATGTTCATCTAGAGCAGTGGTTCTCAACCTGTGAGTCATGTGATTCCTCTGGGGTTGAATGACCATTTCACAAGGGTCACCTAAGACCATCTGAAATAGCAAATATTTATATTACAATTCATAACAGCAGCTAAATTACAGTTATGAAGGAGTAATAAAAATAATTTTATGGTTGAGGGTCACAACATGAGAAACTGTATTAAAGGGTTGCAGCATTAATTAGGTAGGTTGAAAACCACTGTGCTAGGGCTTAAGTATGGACCTCATTTGAAATAGGGCTTTGGCAAATGTAAACGGACTGGATTAGATAGAGTAGGCCATACCCTCTCCACAAAGACAAAAGCAGAGATGGGAGAGATGCACTTACTAGGCAAGCACTGAGGAAGACAAAAGGACACAGAGCAGATTCTCATTTAGAACTCCCTCCACTTATGGGCCTTTATAACTGTTATTAAATAAATTTATGCTGCTTTAAGATATATCGTTTACAGTGATTCATTATGGTACCTCTGGGAAATAATACATATGCCTAGAAGCAAAGTTGGACCTACAAATATTAACATTAATTAAGATACCCTTTAGTAGCAGCACTAAAGAAACACATAAACCTGTCTGTCGGAGCCAGCTCCAGTACCTGAATTGGGACGCTAGGACTAAGAAATAAAGAAACAGAATAGAGTCAGTAGGACTGCCCAGTCAATGCTGAACAGCCCTGAGTATATTTCAGAACATGCTTATATACAGACCAAAGGCAAAGAGCAGAACAAAAAGCAGCATAGCCAGTTAACCACCTTCCTGCATTGTCCTTGAATCAAGGAGCAGGCAGGCTCAATATCATGTGAGTTCTGCTAGCAGCAAGAAGCTCTGTTCTCTATGTGCCTTCAGCTAGCATTCAACAGCTTATGTTTTAGTTAGATTACATGCTCTTTCCACGGGCTTAATCAAAACATTCTCACATCTCTCAAGGACTAAAATAAACAAGCTTAAACTCAAATGACTCCAAATAGAGTCCATATGAAAACTGAGTCACTTGAGGTCTCCCACAGCTGGGTATCATGACACACACCTGTGATCCCAGCAGTTGGGAGGCAGAGGTAGGAGGTCCTCTGGAAGAAAAAAAGTGTGTGTTAAAATAACCCAAAATTCAAGTCATGGAATTTCAGAGTCTGTAGACCCTAAAGATCAGGTGATGCTATTCTGCTTCAAGATAAACAAACTGAGTTTCCCCAAATCATCGTCTTTATTGTTTCACAGGAACAGTGGTACAATTTTTAAGTAGCAAAAATACTAAGCTGAGGTAGTAGCCCATGTCTTTAATCCCAGCAATCAGAAGGCAGAGACCAGTGGATCTTCCAGACCAGCCAGGGCCACCTAGTGAAACCGTGCCTCAAAAAAGAAGACAACAAAAATAGCAAAATATATTTAAGTAATTTTTACACAAAGGAGAACATGGAAATATAGACTAAATAAATATTGTTAATATAACTCCTTAAAGTCACCCCTAAATAGGTGATTCTGAATAGAAACATTTCAAACCAGAGCTATATATAAAAGCTGCAATCTCCTTTCAGACTCATTAGGTTCAACATTATGAAATAAGCTATTAAACTGGTTAAGGAGTCAGTTTATAGAAAATTATGAACTGTCAAAAACTTATTAGTTTTGCCTGCATAGCATTAATAAAATTCTGAGTCACTGAGAACAGTAATGGCAAAGGTAAAAAAATTGTAATTATAAATCCTTATGCAAACTCAAAAATACACATTTAAACAAGTGCTGCAGACACCTGAGTGATAAATGGAAGGAAAGCCCTTTTGTTTTCTAGACAGGATCTTATGTAGCCCAGGCTGGCCTCCAAGTCATAACCATTCTGTGTCACCCTGATTAGCAAGCCACAAAAATTGTGCACAAGAACTTGTCTGTTAATCTTTCCTATTGCTGTAATACTCCGACAAAAGCAAATTAAGGGAAAGGTTTACTTTAGTTCATAGTTTAAGGTCAGTTTATGGTGGGGATATGGAGTCACAGGAGATTGGGCACAACTGCATTCACAGTAAAGCAGAGCAAGAGATGCTTGTTGCTCAGTCCCTCTACTTCAGAGGTCCAGGACTCAGCCAGTGATTGATGCAGTCCACACTTGGCAGGTATTTCCATCTCAATTAAGCAATCAAGATAATCTTCAATAGGCACACCCAAAGGCCCATCTCCCAGATGTTTCTACATTCTGTCAAGTTGACAACACTAACCATAAGTGTATTCTAGTAACTTATGTGAGTTATTAAGAATAGACTTAGCAGACTTCCAAATGAACACTTTTATGTAAAAGATTATATTCAATAAATTGTATTGCAATTCTGCTATACAACTAGGCTTGTTTAAAAAAAAAAAACTCAGCTAAATAAGTATGTACTGTTAAGGCAATACAAATACCATCACTTACTGAAATGCTAGCAATATATTTATTATTCAGAAATAGCATGGAGCTCTCTAACATGCAATACAAATACATGAATATTATAGATAAACGCCTCTGCTTCCAAATATCTTAGATAGTTCTATTTTTAAAGCAGCCATTTCTGCCTCCTATATATGGTAATTTTTCTGTAAACCAGAATAATATCTGATTAGCCAAAATATAAAAAAAGATATTGACTAGAAAAACAAACTGATTCATAAGAAAATTATGAACTTGTAATATAATCTTTAGTTCATAAGTTAGATGCAGTTATCTTTTTAGTATGATGAGTTAGAAAGCCAAATAGCAGGCCACAAATTTGTTGAAAAATATTTTAATTATAGCCAAGGACTGCCAGGTGGTGTTGGCACACACCTTCAATCCCAGCAGTTGGGAGGCAGAGGCAGGTGGATCTCTGTGAGTTGGAGGCCAGCCTGGTCTACAGAGAAAGTTCCAGGGCAGCCAGGGCTGTTACACAGAGAAACCTTTCTCAAAACACTAGTAAGAAAAAATTGTGGTTTTAAATTATATAAGCTATTCTAACAGCACCTATCTGAAAAACTACTCAAAGGAAATGTAGCCCAAGTTCAGAACATCTGTCTGAAACACAAGTGGTCCCAAACACTAGGGAAAGGGATGGGGGGGGGGCAACAAAATGGCTTAACAGGTAAAAATGCATGATGCTATGCCTGATGACCTGAGCTTGATCCCTGGAACTCACATAGCAGAGAGAAAGAATTCATTTCTGCAATCTGTCTTCTGACCTCCATACTATGACACTCCCACACCCACATACACATAAATATAAAATAAAAATTACCCAAGAATGATCCATCCATTTGAAAGATGGAATATTCATTCATCTTTAAAATTCTTACATGAATTTTCTTTAATCCAAGGAACTTTTCTTAACTTATTTCGAGTTTAAATACAGATTTGCAGCCTGCTAAGCTGCTGAATCAATCTAAGTGACACAGTGGTTGTGACCTATGCAAGCAATGTTCCTCATCTTGATTACACCAGAATTGCCTAGAGAGATTATTTAAATGTATTCTAAGATTCACCCTACTGAATTCAAATTTCTAGGAATAGCAGGTTGTAGTGGCACAAGCCGGTAGATTTGCTGAAGGAGGTGGAAGCAGGAGGATCAGGAGTTCAAATTTCTAGGAATAGTGTTTAGATATAGAAACTTAATTTTCCAGGTAATTCTGATGTTTATCCCTGTTTAATCAGAAACATTTCTAATATGCCAATTTGATTAGAAACTTAATTTTTGAAACTTAATTTTCCAGGTAATTCTAATGTTTATCCCTGTTTAATCATAAACATTTCTAATATGCCAAAAAAAAAAAAAAGGGCCTATAGCACAATAAACTCATAGCCCAGACACTAACTACAGTAGAAATGGTAATAATGTAAACTCGATGAAAAGCAAACTTGTAATGATAAAGTTGAAAATGTCTTGGGAATTTAGTACCTGTTCTGATATATTGAAGTCCAAACATTCTCCAGGATAGACCAGATTTCCTGATGCCTGGTGAACTGGGGACGATGAGAATCCAAGAAAACAGTGACTTCTTGATTATGAAGCTTCATCAAAGAAGTGTCTTCCTGTTTTTTACTCACTGTGCTTTCTGAAGAATTTGGCTTTAATTTTGTCCTGACCTGTAACATAGGAATTACATAAAATGTATACTAGTCCTTCACTAGTGACTGAGAAAACAGAGATTCTAGCTTACTAGACATACAGGCTAATCTTTTTCTTTCATATGTAGAGAATATTCCTGTAACAGCATTAGCATTAGACTTAGAAATGATATTTTTCTTTCCTGTTTAGATCAAATGTGTTCACTTATTTACTATAGTGACTTTTCTTACTTAACATTCAATTGTCAATTAAGAATACTGTTTAATATATTGCTATGGAGAGACAAAGGGCAAATTAGGATGATTAAATAGGGGATAAAAGGGTAAAGAAGAAAATCTGAGGAGGACTATTTGAAAAACTATATGGAAATCTACTGTACAAGCTTCTTAAAAACTTCCATTGCCAGGATAGACTACATCTTGTTGAACTCTTGGTCAAAGGTGCCCCATAGAAATCCCCAAACATCACAGATTACTACCAAGGCAATCTGACGGCAAGGTATGGTCCTATTGCTGAAGACAACACTTTATGTAAGATAAGTTGAGCTGGTGCCTAACTAGAGTCTTCACTAGAACTGTCTAGTGTTCATGGTACTGGAAGGTACACTGCACTCTACCAGAGGAGAAAGATAATCATCAATATTTCCCAGCCCCCCCCCCAAAAAAAAAGTCTTTTTGACCTATAAGAGTAACCAGCCTGCAAGATATACTGGTACAATAGTAACACAAATGTTATGGGAATAATCAACTGCTTTCTGATTGAATGTAAGGCCACTCCGTAAGATGGAACCTATATCTGGCACTACTAAAGTGGTCAAGAACCTAAGGCTAGACAGATTATGGGGCTATGGAAAACCCAACACTATTATTCTGCAATAGGAACACAGCAATAAAGTGATGCCTAATGACACACTGTTATACGCATAGTTCAGTGTCTTGCCCAACCCTCATCAAAGAAGCTTCTTGTAGTAGACGGGAACTAACAAAGAGACCCACAACTGGACAATGTGCAAAGACTGAGACTCAGTTCTAAGTTTTCATCAAAGTCCCCCCATAAGACTCAGGGATCTGTGTGGAAGAGGAGATGACTTTAAGAGCCAGAGATAATAGATGACTCCAAGGAAACAATGTCCTCCAGATACAACAGGACAGAAGCACATATAAATTCAGAGATTGTGGAAACACACACAAGGTCTGTACAGGTTCAAGCCAGATGGGGTCCCAGCACTGAGAGAGTGAAGTAGACACAGGCTCTCATGCCTGACCAAAAAGTTATTTGCAATTCATACCTGCTTACAAAGGCATAATTAGTTTTTTCCAACAGAGTCTCACAGGGTATATTATCCATATTTTAAGGCTTACCCCAATGCCCAGGAGTAGTTGCCACCCCCCCACACACACTCAAAAACAAAAAACAAAAAACAAAAAAAAAAAAAAAAAACCAAACTGTATTTCCCTAGGGTTAAGTTTCCAGTTAATAAAAAGACACTTTCAAAAGTTAATATATTTTAAAATGTTTCAAATAAAATTTCTAATACTGTTAATAGTAATTTTTACTATTTATGCAAAAGTTACTGTATATAAGAGCTTTCTAAGGGTTTTAATATTAGCCACTCCATCTTTATGACTACACAGTATTGTGACACAGAACTGAAACCCTACAGAAACAATTCAGATTTCTAAGTGGAAGAAACTGAGAAACACAGAGATTAAAAAACACATGCAGACAGCTGGGTGGTGGTGGCGCATGCCTTCAATCCCAGCACTCAGATCTCTGTGAGTTCAAGACCAGCCTGGTCTACAACTACAAGAGCTAGTTACAGGACAGCCTCCAAACCCATAGAGAAACCCTGTTTTGAAAAACAAAAATCAACAACAACAACAAAAAAACCAAACCAAAACAAACAAACAAACAAAAAACTCACACATGCAAAATAACCCAGGTAAGAAGCCCAAGACATTTGACTCTCAGTAATCTAGGAAGGAGATTACGATCCCACACCATGTGCCCAGGTATTACCATTGTCTATTTTGTGGGGCAGAAAACAAAAAGAGAGGATATTCCCATTTTACCTGTTTGTATTAAATTACAAACTTAGTAAATATAAATAATGGGCCTATATATTTTTTTTTCCTGAAATTAACTTTTGTGGCAATACTGGGATGACATTCAGGGCTTTGTCCATTTCAAGCAAGCTCTCTCATTGACCTATACCTCCAGCCCAGATAATTGTTTAAATTAGCATAAATATTTAATATTGAGCATTTATCTATTTCTCCTTTGCTTTGGCTCTTAAAACAGAGCATACATAATCATGCAAGCAGATTTTATTTTATTTTTTATTTCTTTTTTGGTTTTTTGAGACAGGGTTCCTCTGAAGCATTGGAGGATGTCCTAGAAATTACTCTGTAGACCAGGCGGGCCTCTGTCTCCTGAGTGCTGGGATTAAAGGTGTGCACCACCATCGCCTGGCCATGTATAAAATAAACATTTATACAGCACTTACTATCTGCTAGGCACTAAGTTCTTTAATAATTCAGTTCATTCTTGTGGTAATTCTAAGTCAAGAATTATTGTACTCATTTTACAAAAAAAGGTGGGAGCTCAAAGACTTTAAATATTTAGAGGTAAAAACTGAAACAAAAAAAAGCACAGGTCAGGATCCTAAGCATATAAAATCTAAAACTAATAAATAAAACTGAATTATTCTAGCATAGTGGTTGATTTTGGGGTGCCTGGAAAGCTAACAAAACAAGGATGTCTTATTATTTTCCTACTTCCAACCCTTTTACATACACAGCAGAAAATGGTGTTAGTTAACGGTTTCATCCTAGTTTCTCAGAAGCAAATAGATGATAAATATTCTTTTCTTGATTTTCTATACTTGATAATTAAAATTAGGTGTACTTTTCAAGTTATTATAGTTAAAAACCTTATTTTGGATATAATATACTTATTGTTCCAGTTAAAAACAAATATTTAAGAAATTATTCAACTCTAATGAACTACACAAAAAATTTTCAGCAAAATATATTTTAGGGTTCAGTAAGTATCTCAGCTGTTAGAGTGCTCAGCATTGCATAAAGGTACACATCTATAATCCTGGTACTCAGGAGATAAAGGCAAGGGGATCAAGAATTTAAGGATATCCTTGGCTACATAGTTAATCTGAGGCTAACCTGGGCTGCATGAGACCTTGACTCAAAAAAAAAATCCCCAAAATTACTTTGTTATTTTTCAATTATTTATTTTATGTGTATGACTGTTTTGTCTGAATGCATGTTTGTGTATCTTGTGAGTGCCTGGTGCCTGAGGAGGTCAGAAGATGGTGTCAGAAACCCTGAAATGGAGTAAAGAATAGTTGTAAGGGCCAGGTGTTGGTGGCTCACACCTTTAATCAATCCCAGCACTCAGATTTCTGTGAGTTCAAGACCAGCCTGGTCTTCAGAGCTAGCTCCAGGGCAGGCTCCAAAGCTACATAGAGAAACCCTGTCTCGAAAAACCAAAACCTGAGTTTTCTCCAAGAGCAACAAAGACTCTTAACTGCTGAGCCATCTCCTCAGGCCTTCTTTTTTGTGTGCACGGCTTTTTTCCCCCCTCTTATCTACAAAGGAAATAATATAAAATTCTACAATAAAATAAAACCTCAAGTTCATAGTGGTGTATACCCAGAATCTCAATATTTCAAAATACCAAGAGGCTAGGCATTTGAGGCTAGGTGAACTACATAGACAAATTCTATCTCTAAAAACAAACATTAACTATTATGATACTACTTCCATAGAAAGTATGTGTTTCATAAATTGAAATAAGACTTGCCTATACTTCAATATACTTGATATTTACCCAATGCCTTTAGAATACTAGAATAAGTCAGGGTAATATATCATTTTATTGTTGTCTACTAAATTCACATTTGAAATGTATGTGATTAACTACCCTAATAGCACTCCATAGGTATCTTACCTCTGCGAGTATTTGAAGTAGTCTGTTTACTTGAGCAAAGGTCTGTGGAAGAATACCATCATAATTTGACCTTGTACTGAAGGCATGTAACAAACTTTTAGAATCCTGAAGCAGGAATTTTACTGTTTTAAAGTCCACTGCATTATTAGCTGGTAAGAAAAATATAAAAAAAAAAAAAAATGAAAGAATAAGCATACAACATGACAACCCCTTGAAACATTAAGTATTAATTTTGCAATTTAAAAAAAAGTAGACATTTATACATACATGTCACAAGTAATGACTCTCTGGTATAGAGAGCAACAAGTGAACACATTTATTCATAGATAAAGTGTTCATGTTGACTTGGTATTCAGTTTTCAGATTCTAGGAGTTCTTTCAAAGGAAAGTGAGATACTACATTATTCACTAAAAGGAACTGATCACTAGACAAAGAGCCCAAGCACAGTGTTTTCAAAGCTGAAGCTATCTCACATCCAGATGACTATCATAAAGGAGGAGTCAAGTTAGATTAGAGGCAAGCATTTAAGTCAGATGTGACTTCTGTCATGATTACACAGCTATCATGTATAATTTGCCTGAAATTCTATCACATGAAAAGTAAAACAAGATTTACTGATAATGTGTTATCCTTTTATATACAACAAAAGCTCAGCTAATAAAGACTTTGGAGAACAATAAGGAACAAAAGCTAGATTATTCCTTCTGTAAATTAAAGTAAGACAATCTGCTATAATAACTTTCTTAGGCTAGAAAATATTTCTACTAAATTCCCAAGTTATTGGTGACAATCATTTCAAAGGTTTATAAAGTTAGGAAGAAGCCAGACATTGTGGTACATGCCTGTAATTCCAGTACTCAAGAGGAAGAAGCAGGGAAATAGCTCCACGTTCAAAGCCAGTCTTGTCTATATAGTGAGGGACTATCTCAAACAAAAGATTTTTTGGAAATGAAATGAAGTAAATTTCTAATGTTACAAAACAAATAAATAAATGCGAGAATCACTCAAAGTATTAAATGGTTGCTTCCAAAGGCATAATCCTCATGATACAATGTTTGTTTTGTTTCTGTTTTAATGTTCTGTGTGTGTGTGTGTGAGAGAGAGAGAGAGACTTTCACAAGGAGGCAGGGTTCAATCTCCGGGGTTCCTCTCACAGGTGCTTTTAAATAAGGTCCCTCACTGGCCCGGGGCTTGCCTAATTTAGGTTAGGCTAGCTGGAGATGCCCTTGCCTTCACCTCCAATCCCTGTATACAAATACACCTGGCTCTTTCACAAGGGTTCTGGGCTGGGACTCGGATTCATATGAGTATGTGGAAGCACTTTACTAACTGAGATATACCCTCACCTACAGAGACTATTATTTTTAAATTTGAAAGTGGCTTTCCTTTGGCAAAGTGAGCTAAAATTAATTAAGGCATCCCTATGTATCACTTACACAAGAACTTGCTTATAAATTTCTGAAGGGTCAAATGAAACTTGAAAAATGCATTTTAAGGCCTGGAGAGATGGCTCAATTGAAGTTCTTCGGGGTTCAATTCTCAGCATCTACATGGCAGCTTACAGCTGTCTAACTCTACTTCCAGGGCATCTAACACAAATGGCAAAACAACAATGCACATAAAATTAAAGAAAAATTTAAAAGATACTTTTTTTTTAAAGCTGGAGGGGTGGTTCAGTTGTTAAGACCACTTGCACTTGGAGAGGACTTGGTTCCAATTCCCAGCACTTGCAAGGTTGTTACCAAGCTTAACTCCAGTTCCAGGGGACTGGCTGTCGTCTTCTGGTCTCTATGCATTTGGTAAGGAGCAAATGTAGGCAAAACACCCATATAAAATCAAAACAAGATCTTTTTTAAAAAATAAAAAATTTAATAATTATTCAATAGTTTTTATTTTATTTTTTGAGACAGGGTCTCGCTATGTAGCCAGGCTGGCTTGGAACTTGCTACATAGATCAGTTGACCTTGAACTCATGTACTAGGATTAAAGACATATGCCACCACACCCAGCAATATTTAGTAATTCCAACTTACGAGTATGTTTATAGCTAAGACTCTTCACTTTATCCATCTGCCTCCTACACCAAACCATTACTTTTCCTAATAAGAACACTTTTAGTTCTTTTTGTAGTCAATGGCTAGTTTAAATTTATCTTGGAAAGAAATGAAAGTTGCTACATGTGGTACAGACTGCAAAATTGATGAACTGCCTCAAAGGAAAACTGAACTGGGCTTCTTAAAGAGTGCTTCTCCAAGGTAGTCTGTGTTTAGTAGGACTTGAACCAATCCAATTTCCACTTACAAAAAAGGCTTTACTATTGGGTATAGTAGCACACTATAATCTCAGCACCTGAGAGGTGGAAGAAGAGGAGGCAGGCGGATCTGAGTTCGAGACCAGCCTGGTCTTCAGAGCTAGTTCCAGGACAGCCTCCAAAACCACAGAGAAACCCAGTCTCAAAAAACAAAACAAAACAAAAATACATTCAACAACTGAAAGAATAATATGGCATCATCAGAACCCACTGATCCTACAACAGCAAAACCAGATCATTCCAATGCAGCTGAAACACAAGAAAATGAACTTAAAAATTACTTTATGAAGATGTTAAGAGGCTCTTAAGGAGGAAATGAAAAATTCCTTTAAAGAAGTCGAGAAAAAGACAAAAAATTTTTTAAAAATTAATAAATCCCTTAAAGAAAGGGAAGAAAACCAAAAAACAAACAGGTAAAGAAATGGTTCAAGATTTGAAAACTGAAAAAGAAAACAAATTGAGAGAATCCCTTGAAATTGAAAATCTAGGGAAACAAACAGAAACTACAGATGTAAATATCATCAATAGAATATGAGAGATGAAAGAGATAATCGCAGGAGTCAAAGATCTGATACAGAAAATAGATTCATCAAAGCAAATGTTAAATCCAATAAATTTCTAACACAAAACATCTAGGAAATCTGGGACACCATAAAAAGACCAAACTAAGAATAATAAGGATAGAAGATGAAAGAATTCCAGCTGAAAGGCACAGAAAATATATTCAACAAAATCATAAAAGAAAACTTTCCCAACTTAAAAAAGGACATGTTTATAAAGGTACAAGAGGCTTACCAAACACCAAATAGGCTAGATCAAAAAAGAAAACAAATAAAAGCCCCTTGCCAATAAATAATTTAAATTTATTATTAATTAAAAAATATTAAATATACAGAATAAAGAAAGAATTTTAAGAGATGCAAAAGAAAAAGACCAAGTAATATATAAAGGCAGACCCACTACAATTATACCTGATTTCTCCATGGAGACTCTAAAAGACAAAAGGTCCAGGACAGACATTTTACAGACACTTTCAATCAACATAGACAGAAAACAAGATATTTCATGACAAAACCAGATTTAAACAATACCTATCCACAAATCCAGCAAACTACAACTTAAAGAACTCACATCCACAAAAACACAGACAACAGATAATCCTACAACAGCAAAACCCAAAGAAGGGAAACGCACACACTACCATCACCACCACCAATACCAAAAAATAACAGGGATTAACAATCACTGATCAATAACATCTCTTATTATCAATGGATTCAATTAGGATAGCCAGTACAGCTATTCTAGTACCTAACAAAATAGACTTCAAACTAAAATGAATCAAAAGAGATGGAAAAGGACATTGGACATTTCATATTTTAAAAAACCCATCAAGATGAAGTCTCAATTCAAAACATCTATGCCCTAATTAAAAGGGCATCCACACTTGTAACGGACAGGTCTGACAGACAGAAACTAAACAGAGAAACAATATAACTAACAGATGTTATCACTCAAATGGACTTAACAGACATCTACAGAACATTTCACACAAACATGAAAGAATATACTTCTCAGCATCTCATGGAACCTTCTCTAAAACTGACCACATACTTAGTCATAAAGCAAATCTCAATAGATTAAAAAAAAAAAAAAAACACCACCACCACCACCACCACCAACAACAAAAAAACCCAAAAAACAAACAAAAACTGGAATAACTCCTTGTATCTTATCAGATCACCATGAACTATAAAGTTAGGGTTCAACAACAACACAAGCTACAGAAAACCTACAAACTCATGAAAACTGCACAATTCTCAACTGACCCACCACTGGATCAAGGAAGAAATAAAAGTAATTAAAGGTTTCCTAGAATTCAATGAAAATGAATCCACAACATACCCAGACTTATGGGACATAATGACAACAGTGCTAAGAGGAAAGTTCATAGCACTAAGTGCCTACATAAAGAATTCAGAGAAATCTCACACAAGTGACTTGACAGCACACCTGAAAGCTCTAGAAAAAAAAGAAGCAAACTCACTGAGGAAGAGTATAGGAGGCAGCAAAAAATAACAAAACTCAGGGCTGAAATCAATAAAATTGAAACAGAGAACAATATAAAAAAGTAAATAAATCAATGAGATAGAGAGTTGGTTCTTTGAGAAAAATCAATAAGTTAGACATATCCTTATCCAAACTAACTGAAAGGAAGAGAAAGAATATTCAAATAAAATCAGAATCAAAAAAAGGGACATAACAACAGACTCCCTGGAAATTCAGAGTCATTAGGTCATACTTCAAAAACCTATACTCCACAAAAGTGGAAAATGTAAAAGATATGGACAACTTTCTTAAGAAAGAGAATTACACACCAATCTCCCTCATGAACATTGACACAAAAATACTCAATAAAATACTGGCAAACTGAATCCAAGAACACAACCCCTCCCACCCCCACCCCCCAAAAAAATCATCCACCATGATTATGTAGGCTTCATCCCAGATATTCAGGGATGGTTCAACATATATAAATCCATCAATGTAATCCACCAAACTGAAAGAAAAAAAAAAAAAAAAAAAAAAAAACACATGAATCACCTCATTAGATGCTGAAAAAGCCTTTGACAAAATCCAACACCCCTTTCATGATAAAGGTTCTGGAGAGAACAGGGATACAAGGAACATACCTGAACATAATAAAGGCAATATACAGTAAGCTGACAGCCAATATCAAATTAAATGAAGACAAACTAAATCA
The DNA here is from genome assembly GCF_943737965.1 of Phodopus roborovskii. Lineage (NCBI taxonomy): Eukaryota > Metazoa > Chordata > Mammalia > Rodentia > Cricetidae > Phodopus > Phodopus roborovskii. The sequence goes on from NW_026126433.1 coordinate 23,526,941, forward strand.
GGGACAAGCAAGGCTGTCCACTCTCTCCATATATATCCAATATAGTTCTTGAGGTTCTAGCTAGAGCAATAGGGCAACAAAAGGAGAACAAGGGAATACAAATTGGAAAGAAGTCAAACTTTCACTATTTGAGGGTGATATGACAATATACATAAGTGATCCAAAAAAATTCTACCAGGGAATGCCTACAGCTGATAAACACCTTTATCCAGTGACTAGATAAAAGATTAATTAAAAGAAAAAAAATCAGTAGCCTTCCTATATACAAATGATAAATGGGCTGAGAAAGAAATCAGAGAAACAATACCCTTTACAACAGGCACAAATATAAAATATCTTGGGGTAACTCTAACCAAACAAATGAAAGACCTATATGACAAGATTTTTTTGTCATTTTATTAATTTATTTTTTACATTCCAATCCAAGTTCCCTCACCCTCCTCTCCTCTCAGTTCCCTCACTGCCCCCACTCGCCTCCTCCTCCCATCTGCTTTTTAGAGAGGGTAAGGCCTCACCTAGGAAGTCTACTAAGTCTATGACAAGAATTTTAAGTTTAAAGAAAGAAACTGAGAGAAAATGGAAAGATTTCCTATGCTTGAAGATCAGTAAGATTAACAAAGTAAAAATGGCAATCTTACCAAAAGCAATCTACAGATTCAATGCAATCCCCATCAAAATCCCAGCACAATTCTTCACATACTTCAAAGAACAATATTCAATTTCATATCAAAAAACAAAAAATCCAGGATAGCTAAAACAATCCTGTAAAATAAAGGAACCTTGACTTCAAACTCTACCACAGAGCCATAGTAATGAAAACAGCTTGATACTGGCATAAAAAAACACATTATTGATCAATGGAGTCAAATTGAAAACCCTTTCATAAATCCACACACCTATGAACATGTGATTTTTGATAAAGAAGCAAGAAACATACAATGGAAAAAAGAAAGCATCAACAAATGGTGCTGGCATAACTGGATGACGGCACACAGAAGAAGAATGCAAATAGATCCATATCTATTACCCTGCACTGAACTCAATTCCAAGTGGATCAAAGACTTCAACATAAATCCAGTTACAATCAAGCTGATAGAGCAGAAAGTGGGAAGTAGCCTTGAACACTCTGGCACTGAAGTCTACTTCCTGAATATTACACCAGTAGCAGAGACACTAAGATCGACAATTAATAAATGGGACTTCCTAAAACCAAAAAGCTGTAAGGCAAAGGACACTGTCCATAAAAAATGGCAGCTTACAGATGGGAAAAGATCTTCACCAACCCCATATCTGACAGAGGACTGATAGCCAAAATATGTAAAGAACTCAAAAAATTAGACATCAAAATACCATATAAATCCATTTTTAAAATGGGGTACAGGTTTAAACACAGATTTTTCAATAGATGAAATCTCAAATGGCTGAGATACACTTAAAGAATTGTTCAACATCCTTAGCCATCAGGGAAAGGCAAATCAAAACATGTCTAAAATACCATCATACACCTGTCAGAATGGCTAAAATCAAAAACGACAATGACAGCCTATGTTGGAAAGAATGAGGAGTAAGGGGAATACACCTCCATTGCTGGGTGGTTGTGCAAACTTATACAGCCACTTTGGAAGTCAGTATGGCAGTTTCTCAGAAAATTTGGAATCAATTTACCTCAAGATGCTGCGATACCCTTGAGCATATACCCAAAGGATATTCAATCATGCCATACGGATACTTGTTTAACTATGTTCATAGCAGCATTATTTGTAATAGCCAGAACCTGGAAACTACCTAGATGACCCCCAACCAAAGAATGGATAAAGAAAATGTGATATATCTATACAAGGGAATATTACTCAGTGGAAACAAACAAACAACCAAAAAAAAAATGACATCATGAAACTTGAAGGCAAATGGATAGAACTAGAAAAAAAAAAAAAAAAAATTCCCAAGTGAGGAAACCCAGACCCAGAAAGACAAACATGGTATGTACTCACTCATAAGTGGATATTACTTATAAAACAAAGAATAACAAGGCTACAATCCTCAGCCCCAGAGAAGGTAGGTAACAAGGAGGACCCTAAGACAGACACATGGATCTCTTTGGGAAGAGGAAATAGATAAGATGTCCTGGGTAAAATGGGGTTGAGGGGTTATAATAGATGGGAGGGGAACATGTAGGATTAGGATAGTCAAGTTGGGGGGCACGACCGAGGGGGAGAGTAATGAAAGATTATTTTGATAGAGAGGGCCCTTATGGGGTTAGGGAGAAATCTGGTACCAAGGAAACTCCAAGAACCCACAAGGATGACCCCAGCTAAGACTCCTAGCAATAGTGGAATGGGTACCTGAACTAGCCTTCCCCTATAATCAGATTGGTGACTACCCTAATTGTCATCATAGAGCTTTTATCTAATAACTGACAGAAGCAGATGCAGAGATCCACATCCAAGCACTAGGCTGAGTTCCGGGAGTCCAGGCAGAGAGTCAGGGATTATATGAGCAAAGCGGATCAAGATCATGATAGGGAAACCCACAGAGACAGCTGACTTGAGCTTATAGGAACTCATGGACTCTGGGAGAACAGCTATGGAGCCTGCATGAGACCGACCTAGGCTCTCTGCATCTGGGTGACAGTTGTATAGCTTGACCTGTCCCTGATGCATGAGCTGGCTCTTTAGAACCTATTCCCTATGGTGGGATGCCTTGTTCATCCTTGATGCAGGTGGAGGAGCTTGGTCCTACCTCAATTTGACATGGATAGGAGGTCTTACCCCTTCTGAATGGAGATGGAGGAGTGGAAGGGGGGGTGTAGAAGGGAGGGGAGAAGGAACATGAGGAGAGGAGGGAAGGGCAACTGTGGTTGATATGTAAAATAAAAAAGTTAAAATAAAATAAATAGGCTGAATATAACTAATAATCAGAAAAGATGGCTTCACATGTGGAGTTTGAAAGGAGTCAATAATCAACTGTATTCCTAACTAATAATGGTCATACTTTGGCCTTTACAGGTATAGAGCAAAGATATAGCTACTTGAAATTAGGCAAATTGCTTATCAGCTAAGGCTAATTTCTTTGATTCTAAAACATGAAAAATTTGCAAAACCACACATTGGCTAAAGCTGGATTTACAAATCAAAGATATCAACTAGACTATCTTCCCACTCCAATCTGTAGCAGTAGAAGCACTTCAAGAAACCAAAGTTTATGTCTAAAATAGTTTACAAACCACAGCTTAGTGACTGTGTTCTTTGCTAGTTCTAAATTCACTATTACCCCAAACCAAACTTGCTATATGTACTGCATGGAATATGTCACAGTTTGTGTTCAATATAATGAAAAATGAAAACAATTTTAATGGAATCCTTGAGTAGACTATGAAACATTAAAATGTTTTTAAAACAAGGCATGGTACACAATTGTAATCCCAACACTTTGGAGGTAAAAGCACAGGGCTGGGAATTAGACCCAAAATTGCAACTTTAAAAAACTGGTTCTCCCCCTTTTTGAGTTTTGTGTTTGTGGTGTCTATGTGTATTCATTCATGACACACATGCATGTATGAGTGCACATGTGTACTCTGTGTATGGAGACCCAAGGTTGAAATAAGGAATCAGTCAAACCCAGGATTTATCAATATGGCTCTTTTTGGTAGGCATCTTTGCTCTGGTGATCCCACCTCTTATCCTTTGAGTTTAGAATTATAAGTGGGTGGGTCACCACCCCACCATGCATTTCTGAGAGTTCTGGGTTGTATAGTACATTCTTTAACCATTGATTGAGTCATCTCTTCAGCTCCAGAAGCAGCTATCAAAGTACATTATAATTAAATATTATACAATGTCTAGAAACATTAACAATGACACCATTTATAGTCATGACTTTTAAGAATTATATCCAATCATTCAGCTGCCACAAACACCCTATGGAAGCATAAATAACCCAGAACTAATTAAAAGATTTTTATCAACTCATCTCCAAATCTAAGGATGACATTCTGATTTAACTTGTGTTCATGTGTGTTTGTGTGTGCACATATGGAGATACATATCCATGTGTGCTCTGTTTGAGTAAACACAATGGTAGAGGCCAATGCTAGATGTCTTTCTCACTTTCTGCCTTACTTTTTAGACAGGTCTCAAAAACCCTGAACCTGGAGCTTCCAATTTAGCTAGACTGGCTGGTCAACAAGCTCTAGGGATCCTCTTGTCTCCACCTCCTTGGTATGGGATTACAGGCACAAACTAACACATCCAGTTCTTTTTGGTTTGTTTGTTTGTTTGTTTTAACATGAGTGCTGGACTGAACTCAGGTCTCCGTTCTTGTATTGCAAGTATTTTACTGACTTAACATCTCCCCAGTCCTGTTTAATGTTAGCAAGCATGATAGGGAGGGAGGGATGATGGAAGGTGGGGAGAGAGAGCTCGGGAAGGAGGGAGAAAGGGAAAGAGAGCTGCATACATGTACACATGTTATGTTGTTGAGGTGCCTATTCATGCATGACATCTTGGAAGTATTCCTTGATTGTTTTCCCACCTATTTATTTTCATTCAGCTCTAGCTGAACTAGCCAGCCAGCAACTTGTCTCCATCTTCCAAACCCTGGGATTAGAGCACACTGACACACAGTTTTACTAGGCTCTGGGGATCTGAACAGAAGTCATTATGCTTATGTAGCAAGTACTTTACCTACTGTCTTAGTTAGGTTTTCTACTGCTGTGAAGAGACACAGCAACCACAGCAACTCTTATAAAGAAAAACATTTATCTGAGGTAGCAGCTTAGAGTTCAGAGGTTCAGCCCATTATAATCAAGGTACAATATAGTGGCATGAAGGCAGACATGGAGCTGGAGAGGTAGCTGAGAGTTTATATCTTGCACAGGGAACAAGAAGTGGTCTGAGACATTGGGTGTTGCTTGAGCATATATGGGACCTCAAAGCTTGCCTCCACAATGACACACTTCCTCCAACAAGGCCACACCTACTCCAATAAGGCCACACCTTCCAATAGTGCCACTCCATTTGGGGTGCCCCCCCCTTTTTTTTTTTCAAACTACCACACCTACTGGGCCCATTTTGGTTGATTTATTTGTTTCTTGTTTATTTGGTCTGTCTGCTTTTAGAAAGGGTCCCATGTAGTTTAAGCTGGTCTTGCAATCACTATGTAACAGTTTACCATGAACTTCTGATCTTCCTGCCTCCACCTACCAAGTGTTAGGATTACAAGCATGTACCACCACACTAGATTGACTTAATACTTGAACAAACTATTGTGAAAGAAAAAAAAAAAAAAGATTCATACCTTTAGAGAGATTTTCAGATAGGCTCTCAATAATTAAAAGCAACTTATTTTCCATAACTAATCCGAATACAGCCAGCCAATGTTTTTTAAAGCACTGCAATAGATTTATTAGAGTCCATGGTGGTTTCAAGTATAGCACCTAGAAAATATTACAACTTTATCATCTACTGATTTATTTTACTTATTATTTAAGCATACCTATGTAGAAATTTCTATACATAACCCTTGAAAATATAACTAGTCAAAAGTATTTTTAAACTAAGAGGTATGAATCACAATTTTAAAGTGGTAGGTCTATTACTGACTGATTTATAAAATTCATATTATTAACCCTTAGTTTCATAACTTTTAAGTACATAAAGAAAGCAAAGTCTACTAAACAACTAGTATAGTTTTAACCAGAAAGGTATCTCTATCTGCTTTTTTCTTTTTTTAAACTAATGCTTTTGATTTATTTTATGTGTACTAGTGTTTTCTGCGCGCATATATATATATATATATATATATATATATATATATATATATATATGCACACACACACACACACACACACACACACACACACACACACACATATGTTTGTGTACCACATGTGTGTCTGGTCCCCATAGAGGCCAGAAGAGAGCATAAGATCTCGGATGTTGGGACTTGAACCTGGCTGGATCCTTTCCAAGTATAGTAAGTGCTTTCAACCACTGAGCCATCACTCCAGCCCCCCAATCTTCTTTTCTATATGGCCATTTCCATAAGCAAAACAATATAATTATTTCATACTACCAGAGGGAAAAAAATCTATATATTACAAAAAAGAATCAAATGCAACTTTCATTTGCTATACTCTTGCAAAGACATATTTATAGACAATTGGTCTCAGTTTGGGAAGATATCAATGCCTTTTTCTAAATCATTCATAGCTCTATGAAATATCCAATTAATACCATTCCTCCTAAATCTTTTATTATTCTTCATTACTTTTGTAGCAGCATTTGATAATATTAAACACCAAACAATCACACTGGCAAGTTTTAGAATCTTGCTGAACAGCTAAAATAAAGACACAAGCTATAGGTTTCTCCTACTGACAAATGTGAATTTGAAGCAAGTATTAAACTAAGTTTTACAGCTGGGCAGTGGTGGTGCACACTTTTAATCCCAGCACTTCAGAGGCAGGTAGATCCCTGTGAGTTCGAGGCCAGCCTGGTCTACAAAATGAATTCCAGGACAGCCAGGCAGGACTGTTACACAGAGAAACTCTGTCTCAAAAAATCAAACCAAAACAAAATAAAGTGTTACAAGTATGCTTGCTAAATTTGGTGTTTTGTTTTAACTGTAGAAAAGACATTAAGCTAAAGAAATTCAAAATACTTTATGACAAATATTTACTCTCATATTTACAAGGCATAAGCTAAATATACAGCCGGGTGTGGTGATGTCCACTTCAAATGCCAGCACTCGAGAGGCAGATTGCTAAGATTTTGAGGTCCACCTGGTCTAAAGAGCAAGTTCTAGAACAGCCCGGGCTATTCAGAGAAGCTGTCTCAAAACACACACACATCTGTCATGCATTTTGGTCAAATCAAATTAAATGAGCAAAGTATTTACATATTGTTTAATTTGTTTGGAGACAGGGTCTCTTGTATCTCATGCTCATTACACAGCCAAAGATAATCTTGAACTACTAATCCTCTTATATCTACCTTCAAGTGCTAGGATTACAGGCATGTGCCACACTACACATGATTTATGTGGCATTGGGAATAAAACCTGTGGCCTCAGGTATGCTAGGCAACCACTCTACCAACTGAGCTCTATCTCTAGTCCTTGTACAAGAATTTTAAGGATTCAATTTAAGCTCTAGGAGGTCAATGTATCAAATATTCATAGTAGATGCACAATAACTTTTAGTTAATTTGAAACAAGCACAGAATCTTCCCTTGGAGTACCTCTTCTTTCTCATTTTTCCTTAATATATCTACTTTTGCTGTTCAAAATAAATAAACACTATATAGTCCTAATCTTTAATAAATGTTCATCATATAATAATTAAAAAGTTATTACAAGGCTAACAAGATGGTCCAACAAATTAAGGCACTTGCTCGCAAGCCTGACAACTTGGGTTTAATCATGATAGAGAGAACCAACTCTTGCCAAGTTGTCCCATGACTTCTACAGGAGCATCATGGCAAACACATAGCTGCACACATACATACACTACTTGTGTAAACACCTGCACACATATATACATTTGTGCAAATGCATACTTGCATACATACATACACTTGTGCAAACGTACATACACTGGTGCAAACACATACACAAAACAAATATATACAAAATCAATTAAAAATATTTTGTTATTATAAAACTAGAGAAAACATTATATGGATTACTTACTATAAACTTTCTAATTTACACAAATATCTTCTAAAAGAACAAATTATCAATAATAAAAAGAAATCTCAACTAATACAGTTAATGAAGTACCTCCATCCAAAGAGTTCCAAAAGCAATTTTCATTTCTGTTTCTAATATTGAAGATAAAGCTGTTCCAAGAGATTTTTCAAGATCACATATAATTCGTTCAAGTAGAATGGATAGTGCAGAATTTGTAGATTCTTCCTTAGATGGCTCCTCTACAGGTGCTGTTTCTTTAAGACAAAATTTTAGGCCTTACTTAGCTTTATTTTGAGACAGAGTTTCAAGCAGGTGTCAAAGTTATTTTGTAACGGAGGATGACCTTGACCTTCTGACCCTCTTGTCTCTACTTCCTAGTGATGGGATTATAGGGATATATCACCATGCTAAATTTATATGGTACCACTTGGTACTATGCTCATGCAGGAAAGTACTTCACCAGCTGAACTACATACATCCCTAATCCTCACTTAGGATTTTTGACAAAAAACAAACAACAACAACAAAACACAAAAACCTTGAATTTTTTTTTTACTCAAATGGAAATATGAGAAAAAAAAGATATTTTAATCTGAATTTTACTACTTTTTCTTATGTGTTTATGTAGCAAGTGCTTTCATCCATTGAGTCATGTCACTAGCCTCACTTTATATATTTTTATTCATTGTCCATCTATTAACATTAAGGCATTGTTTTATTATTAAAAAATCAAAACAAAAAAAAACCCCAATAAGCAATAACATACCAAAATGAAACAAAAAGTCCCCCCCCCCCCCGCAAGACAGTCCATTCTGTGTTAGCCAACTACTTCTGGACATTGGGCCTGTCCTGGAGTGTGTTTGATATACTCAGTGATACTCCATTGGAGAAAACTGATTTTATCTTTCCTAGCAGGTATCAATTGCATATAGTTCCTTGGTTAGGGGAGGGAATTTGAGTCCACTTCTTGGTGCTGAGATGAATATTTTCTTTTTTTTTAAAAAAATTGTTATTATTATTATTTTGGTTTTTTGAGACAGGGTTTCTCTCTCTGTATTGCTTTGGAGCCTGTCCTGGAACTCACTCTGTAGACCAGGCTGGCCTCAAACATAGAGATCGGTCTGCCTCTGCCTCCTGGGTGCTGGGAATAAAGGCATGGTCCACAATCACTCAATTTTTTAACTACCTAAGTAATTACATCAAAATTGGTTTTCTTCCCCAAAATGGTACATATTTCAACTCTTATCAATGAAGTGTTTTAAAATGAAAGCTTTTGGCTCAACTATTATCTTGCCATCCTCTTTTAAAGTAAGCTTTTATAAGTTCAGCAGTTACCATTTCACTAATATTATACTTTTATATTTAAAAAATAACTACAATTTTCTTACAGCAAAATTCAAATATTAAGTGATTTATCTCTACAAACACCTGATAAGGATTTAAAATGACATAAATGTAATGGGCAAACTGAAAGTTTACTCATGAAAAACCATAATCTAAAATATCCTGTAATTCCTCCCAAATGTCAATTTGAAGATCATGACAAAACTATACTATTTTCAAAAAGGGAAGTAAACAGTATTTATGAGGGCATTCACATTTATATAATTATCAATAAAAGTATATCTAAGTAAAAAACCAAAATCAACAATGACTTTCCCTATAGTAGAGGGCAGAAAAAGTGGTCAGATCCCTGGAGCTAGAGTTGTCTGTGGATGCTGGCAACGGAACTCTGATCCTGTGAAAGAGCAGGAAGCACTAAGGGAAAGTTTCCTACAGAGGGGAAAGTTAGGATACATTTATAAATAGTGCCATGCAATGTAACATCCCATCAAATATCAAGTCACAGAATAGTTCATTCTAATAAAAAAGCAGTACTACCTTTATATTAGTTTAATTATTAGTCTAAATTTTAAGAAAAAACTACCCCCGACACACACACACACACACACACACACACACACACACACGAAAAGCCAGGTGGTGGTGGTGCACATCTTTAATCCCAGCACTTGGGAGCCAGAGGCAGGTGGATCTCTTGAGTTTAAATCCAGTCTGGTCTACAGAGCGAGTTCCAGTATAGGCTCCAAAGCTACACAGAGAATCCCTGTCTTGAAAAAGCAAAAAAAAAAAAACCAAAAAGCATTTAGTTTACTAGAGTTATATGATATTTGCTTTTTCTGTATTAACAAAGGGTTAGGAATATAAAGGTAATTTTACAAAAAATACTGAAACCTTCCACTTCAGAAGAGTAGTTCCTACAGCTATTAATAATTTAAAAGATATATTTTGCAAGGTACAAGTTATGTCTACAATGATTATAAATAGGTAAAAATAAGTGTGATAAAATGGATAAAAATAAAGTTAACTGGTAAAGCAATAATAGTAATGTTTGCTTTCACATTTTTATAATTTTCACTTTCTATGAGTAAGCATTCTACACTTACTATTATTATAAATGAACTAGATGAAAATTTATTCTTAGTTTCAAATGTTACCAAAAACATTAGTGTACAAGACATGTACTTCTAATCATTCTTAGTAAACTATTACCTGATTTCAACTGTTGCTTAGAAATACAAGGCTGATGACACATATTTGTATTCAGAGCTAAAGTTATTATCTCTGTATCCAATTCTTCTTTACTGAGTGACTTCACACCGCTCATCAGGCCTTTACTTCTTAAATTTCTATCATCCCTAAAGGTGTGATTGGGGGGGGGGAAACATTTTAAAAGATCAACTACATGTCAATTCAAACACATAGGTTATCAATATAAACATTAAAAATGGTTAAGAAATTTACAAATGAACTTGATAAAAGCATTTATGTGGGACTGAAGGGGTCATTCAGTGGTTAAGAGTACTTCCTGATTGTTGAGAGCACCAGATGCCCCTGGCCTTTGAGAGTACCTGCATTTTGAGAGTACATACAGACCCAAAATTAAAAATTGTAAAACTTAAACTAAAAAAGATTAACACTTAAGATTATGTGGAGCCTCTATACACTTCTCTTTAAGTACTAGTCCACAAATTTCAAATGCTGCTTTTCAATTTTCACTCAGTATTTGCACATATGTGCTCATGCATTTGTATGTCACATGCATGGGTGCCCACAGAGGTCAGAAGGTATCAGATTCCCTGGAACTGAAATTCTAGATATTTGTAAGCTGCCCAATGTCGGGTTGGAAACCAAACTCAGGTCCTAAGCTTTGTCCTAAGAAACAAGAAAAAAGGGGGAAGAAAGGTATAACAGTACTTTCTGGAATGAACTATGGCACTGTGTCAATCTGACAATCCTAATATTTACTAATATATTTGTGCATTCCAATATAAGTACATTTTTTTTTCTTAAAAACAAAGAACTACGTAAAAATAATCAAGCTAGATAGGAAGTGAATAAAGATAGGGACAACGGAAAGAATTTCCGGCTCTTAATAACTGTTGTAGCTACATTAGGATTTTCATTACTCCCTCCCTTCTAGAACTGTAAAATTTGAGTCTAGGGTCTCATGGATGCTAGTAAGTGCTCTGTCATTCAACTATATTACCAGCCCCAGAGTTTATTCTTCACATTGAATATTATAGGAATTCTCCATAATGTAAATCTTTTAAAAATAAGGAAGTATCATTTTAATTTTTAGAAGAATTAGGTACAAGTAAACAGATGACTTATACAACATATATTACTATCACTTAAAGAAAAATCATGCTGAGTGTAGCAGCACATATCTTTTATTCTCACTACTCAGGGCACAGAGGCAGGTGGATCTTAGTGAGTTCTAGGCTAGCCAGGCAGTGGCGGCTCACACTTTTAATCCCAGCACTCGAAGGCAGAGGCAGGTAAAAAGGCCTGCCTGGTCTACAGAGAGAATTACAGGACAGACAGAGAAACCCTGTCATGAAACGTAAAAAAGAAGTTCTAAGCCAACCATGGTTATAGGAGCTATATATAGGCCAACATGAGCTACATGGTTATCTTGTCTCAGAAAAAAAGATAGGATCACATGCTAGGCACTACTCTAATTCATTTATATATACTATCTAATAAATCTTATGAAGCAGGTATTAATTTTTCTGTTCATTATACACAAGGTTGTTAAGTTAGGAAAACTGTCCAGATCCATATAGCTGACAACGGACAGACCTAGCATTCTAGCCCAGGAAAATTTACTGCAAAAGAGGCATTCACAATATAATGTAACATACACTACCCTCTCCTTTTATATAAATAATCAATTTCTTGCCTCGTATGACTAAAATATTCTTTAAGATTTTGATATGAACTTTCTCCCTCCTCTCTCAAAAGTATCCTGAATATAAATTCAACTGAAATAAAAGTTCATTCATTTAGTATCTCATTCCTCTGGAACCATGTATCATAAAAAAATAACTAAGTATGATTAGTGGTAGATTTAAAGAAACAATGTTTGATCCTTAATTCGGGAACAAAATTTCTAAAAATTCTTTACCATAAGCTATTATTAAAAAAAAAAAAAAGACTTTGACACTCACGTGCACAAAATAATAAGAGAACATGGAAATAACTCCTGGTACTGAAGACAGCATTTTAATACTCGATCATCATTGTTCTCATCACTCAATCCATCTGCAAATATAGCAAAGGTAACTGTCAATAAGTATATTAGAAATTTAGATATTACTTGAGCACGTTGACTCATGCCTGAAATTCCAGTATTCAAGAGGCTGAGATAGGAAGATGGTCAGAAATTCAAATCTAGCCTGGGCTACAGAGAGAGACCCATGCAATGGATGGGGGGCACTCCAAAGGGGGTAAAGGGAGCTGGGACAATAGTTCAGTCAATAAATAAGTGCCTGTTTCCTCAGGACTGTGCTTTCCCATGTACAGATGCACACATGCAAATGTGTATATACACACATCAGAAAAATACACTAATACAAAGAAAGAAATCAGGAAATCACCTGAGGAATCTAGTTAATATTTACAAATTAAAAATATGTAGGTTTTGAGGGAATAAAGCTACTGATACCACCATTGTGGACACATGTAACTATATATTTCTCCAAACCCACACAATGAAAACTGGGTGAAAATGATGTGGTGATGTGGGTTCACTAATTGTAATACACATACACACACATATTTTTTTTTTTCCTTTCTCTTTTTTGGTCTGTTGAGACAGGGTCTCCCTGTAGACTTGGCTGTCCTAGAACTCACCATGCAGAGCAAGCTGGTTTCAAACTCACAAAGATCTGCCTATGTCTGCCTCCCAAGTTCTAGGATTAAAGGCATGAGCCATCACACCTGGCTATAATATAGTTCTTCTGGCAGGAGGTACTGATTATAAGAAATTATTATGTATGGAAACAAGAAGGATATGAGAAATTTTCATAACTACTTCTCAATTTTGTTGTAAAGCTAAAACTTGTCTAAGCATCTATTTTTTAAAAATATAACAGAGAAGTAGAAAACTCATTAAATAAAATGAAGACAGCAAAACAATGTCTTCAGAACTCTGACTCCAGACTTCACACTGCAACAATTTCTTGTGTCTGTTTTTCTTTAACCTCTAAAACACTACATTTAGAGGAGTACAGTAAAGAAAGCATGGGCCCTTGGCAGAAAATACAAAAAGTGAGGCAGGCATGACAGCACACATTGGCAGAGTACAGGCAGGAGGATGGGGAGCTTGAAGTCATCTGTACCTACATAGTGAGCTCATGGTCTGCTTGGGCTGAGGCCATGCCTTGAAAAACCAAAAAGAAAAAGAGGGAGGGAAGGCAGAGAAAAGGAACAGAAGAAAAGGAGAGGAGGGAGGATGAGGAAGGAAGACAGAAAGAAAGGGAATAAGGCAAAGGGCTCAAGAGAAGACAGAGGAGAAGAATAAGAGAAGAAGGGAGAGAGAGGAAAGGAAGATGGAGCAATAGAAAGGAAATATAAATTATAAAAAAAGGGAGAAATCCAAAGTTCTAAAGAATGCATAAAAAATACATAATCATTTTCTGTGAAATACTACAAAAGTCTAACAAAGTATAGGAAAAACAATAAAGCAAAACCAAAATGAGCCACAAATTGTCACAATACCCTTTCCATTTCACATTCTAATGGCTACTCATTGTCAATTTTTAGACCATTTCATGCCAGTAATACACCAGCACCTAAACAAATCTTTATCAACACATACCCAGGAACAACAATACTTACAAATTTTTTGGGATGCCAGCTGTAATGACTGACCCCATAGCTTCCTATCTTGACTTTTGAGGCTGTCGTTGATGAAATGAATAGCAGGCACAGCTTTATGCTGGACATGTTTTAATAATTTTCCTGCCTTCATTCGATCTAGCTCTTGTACAACCACCCATGGAATTATTAACACAAGTGTGTCAAAGCCTAAAAAAATAGAAAGATTTCTTAGGATCCAACAAGTAATGAGCTACTAAATCAATTTCTGTAGAAGTCAAAGTTTTCAAGTACACAGTCTCCAGGCTGTATTGATGACTTGGTGGACAAGTACATTTGCTGCCAAGTCTGAAGACCCACATGGTGGCAGGAGAAGCTGTCTGCAAGCTATTCTCTAACTAGCATACGTATCTGGTGTCATGTTAAGAATTTAAATATTAAAAACTACCAGATTACAGTAAGAATGAATTTAGCAGACATGATGAGTCCTATAATCAAGGTTTACGATGTAAACAGTTTCACAATAAACAAGAAATACAATATATATAAGTACCATCCAAAAGTGTACTTTAGATTTACAGGTTAGGATATCTTTAAAAAAAAAAAAAACCTTCAGATAATGAAATATGACTGTGAGAAAAAAACAACTGTTAATATAAAGTATCAACTCAAAAAAGAAAATCAAAATCTGTGAATTTTTATATATACCTGGTATTTCTGTTGTCTTCAAAATTTTAACAAATTTGAGATGATTCATCAGAATATTTGTGTCAATAACAATTAGAAGCTTTTTGTCTGTGGCAGTGTTTACTGGAGAAGAAGAAGAGAGTTAGGATTTTATAACACTTGACAATAAATTACAACCAAATTTGGGTATAGAAGTACAAATAACTCATTTAACTTTAAAATTACTCTGTTTTGTAAGCTTAATGGAACAAGAGAATCAATTATAGGATTCTCAAGTGACTACTTATCTGATACATTACTTGTTGCCATGTAAATTTCTCCCCAGTCAAGGGTTCCCTGAGCAGGACCCACACCTTGTTTAATCCTGAGAGTCTGAGCAGAATAGGTCAAGGGAAGACTTGTCTTGGTCATGAGAAGGTAAAGTCTGGTGACGCAGGAATGCAGGAAGATACAGGGTCAAGACCAGAGAACTGCTTATAGAAGTGCTTTTAGGAACATTCTTATAGGAAGAAGTCCTTTAAACAACAACTATAAAATTCCAGTTACTTCAATTCTTAATGGAAAAATAGATCCCAGTAAACTACCATAAATTGTTTGTGGGCATATTTTAATAATAAACTGACCTGCCCCAACAATAACCATGGTTCTAAATCCTGCCCTGCATTCCTGATAGTTATGGACTCAAAAAATATAAATTAATTTATTATACCCTTAATAAAATATCATTGGAAAGCTAAGTATATATAAAAAGAAATATATTAAAGTAGCAGTGTTATTTCATTGGATCTTTGGGAAGATCTGCTAAGTTCCTATTGCAGGTTCAAGCAGGAGGCTTACAGCAGGTGGTTGGGGTTAGCTAAAAGGTTCTGAGGGCCAATGAATCAGTACATACACATATCACTCTTATGGCTCTTATTCTTCAAAAACGTTCTTCCCAAAAATTATCTCTCAAAAAGCTCTCTTTAAGATTTGTCCTCAAAAGTTCTCTGCTCAAAATTTCTTTCTCTAAAAACTCTGTCTTAAAATTTTTAAAAGTTCTTAAAAATTCTCCTCCTTAAAAGTTCTCTAAAAGTTCTTTCTAAAAATTCCCCAAAGATTTCCTTTAAAAACTCTCTAAAGGTCCCTTTTCCCCCACAAGGCTTCCAGTTATACCCACAGACACATTTAACAACTCTGACAATAGGGCATGCATATTCTCAGAGCCAGGAAGGCAGATAAAATCTTGACAAAAGCAGGATACCATATGTCTCTAGAGGGACATGATTTGTAGAGTCGTGCTGTTCACCAAGTAAAGGGGATTTCTCAGCACTATATCAAAGGGAATAAACTAAGGCTACATAGTGTGAGATCCGGAGGCTACTGCTTCTAGCCTCAGTGCTTCTAGCACCTCAGTTGGGTGCTCTTTACACTTGATACACTGGTGAGAAGGAATTCCTTTCTCTGGGGCCTAGTTGAGAATACAAAGCACCCAGTATATATATATTCTATATACAGCCAAATTCATAGTAACAAATATTCTGGAGTTGATACCTAGAATACTGCTACTTCTGTAATAAATAAAGGCTTCCAGCAGTTCCCTACTAAATCCTATAGAAAAATGCTTAGAAATTTGTAAAATATGAGTACTTTAAATGAGAGTAAGAGGTAGTACTATAATTTTTACAGAGAATTCAAAATAGTGTACTAATTTAGGTAATCTTATTTATTTTTATTTTGAGAGAAGGAATATGTAAGACTAAAGAGAACGGGCTGTCCTGGAACTCTATGTAGTTCAAGATAGTCTTGTACTCCTAATCCTCCTGCCTCAGGCCCCTAAGTGCTGAGACAAGAGGCATGCACCACAATGTCTGGTATTTTGAATATTTGTTATTATCTGTAGTACAAATTTTAATATATTAACAAGGAAAATAACGTCTTAGAGCAAACTGCCATCTATCTGATCAGTGCTTTTTATGATTGAAAAATACAAAGTTATAATTAAGAATAAGTATAAAAGATAGTACATAACTTGATTAATTCCTGAGAAAATGTCTAATGGTCAAATAGGGTAAGAAATACACAATTATAATTTTAAATGAGCACATTTTAACACTTTCATCTGCACACTGTAAAAACGAAATGTTAGCGCACCAGTTCTCAGAAAAACACAGATCATAAAATTTAACATATAGAATATACCAGTCGAAGAATGTATATCATCTTCCACCAAGTCAATTTCCATACTCATTAACTCTCCAGAAGGTGGAACAACAGGTAAATGCACACTTTTTCCCACACGTGCAGCATGGAGCTCTTCTACTATCTGCATCTAAATCATAAAAGATCCCAGTGAAATATCTGAGTTACTTACTGAAGATATTTAATAAGAGAAGAAAGCAATACATCATGAAAACGCCTTACAGAAATAGAGACAGCACAGTAAAACATAAGCATTCATAACCATACGGTTTCAAAATCAGTCCCTTTCTGCAGCCTCAGGCAAGCAAACTGTTTTACTACTGTAGAACCTAACTGCCCCATGGATAAAGAGTATTTTATCTATTTCCTTTAGAGTTTTTATATTATTAAAATAAGTCACGTGAAATTTCCTGCATAAAACCTAGCACACAGACATCGAAATAAGTTCACTGTCATATCTAGTCTCATTTTAAGATACAGTCATCTTTCTCTGCCTAGCATGTATGAGCCCCTGGATTCAACCCCTGGCTCTACTAAAAAACAAAAAAAGTCTCATTCAACATCCTTGACTATCAGAAACTAAACTCTAAATCTTTTATTATTAATTGTATTACACTTAAAACTTTATTTTGCATTGGGGTAACACAGGAATGTATGTGCACAAGCACCTTTACCGCCCCCCCCCCAACACACCCATCTTGCTATCTCTGAACTATAACCCTTAAGATCCTTTACACTTTAGAAGTACTTCTCCAGTGGTATTTTCCTAAAAATAAATAAATAAATATGGCTGGGCATGGTGATGCATGCCTGTAATTCCAGCACTCAGAAGGCTGAGGCTAGAAGACCATGAGTTCAAGGACATAGCAAGAACAAGGCCAGCCTAAGTTATACAGTGAAAAACTGTCGCAGATTTAAAATTTAAAAAGAAAGAACAAGAATATATTCTATCTTTAAAGCAGTCATGAACAGTCTTCTACCAAGGGGCACTGACTTATAAGAAAGAAAAATAAAAGTAACTATTACAAATAAAGGTCATCTTTTACAGAAAAAAATATAAATTGTTGGTGAATTTTCATTTACTCAGGCAACATAATATTGTATACGTTAATTTTATGAAGATAAACCAGAAGATTGTAGGTAGAAAATAGAGCAATAGGTAAAAAGATAAAATAATGTGGACTTTCATTTGACAATAACAATTTCATCTTATTGCTGAGTATAAAAATGAAGAACATGTTGGTATCAAATCACATTTTGACAACTCTAGGTAGACATATGCAAAAGCATAGCATTAAATCAAAATAAATGTAACTTATGGCACATGAATACCACTCTGTTTAAAATATGGCACATGAATACCACTCTCTGTTTAAAATAGATTTGTTTATTAGAAACAAATGTAAAAGTCAGGTAAATGTAAACACTTCTCCCTCTGTGCTAGGATTAAACCCATAGCTAGACAAGCACATCACCAACTGCCCCTCCAAATGGTGTTTGATGACTTAATTAAAACTCACAAAATTAACTTCATAATAAACCAATATAATTGTTTTCAATGAGTTTACATAGAGACATCATTGCTTTCATATTGTCAAGGTTTTTATAGACATTTTACTAAAAGTAGAAATTGCTTAACTAGGCATCCTGTAACCACACCATTCAGAAGGCTAAGTCAGGAGGATCACAAGTTGGAGATCAGCCTAAGCTACATAGTGAGACCCTGCCCTTCACACACCTTCACACACACACACACACAATAGATAGATAGATAGATAGATAGATAGATATATAGATAGATAAAAGAACTGTTTGAATTTCTTTAAAATAGCCAAAGTAAGTAACCTCTTCATCTGTATCCTGAACATTCTCAGATGACACTGAAGAACACGGTGTTTCAAAATTCTGAAATGAGAAAGGAATTTGAGTTAAGCTTTGTATAATGTATAACAGCATCTCTGCATCTGAGTGGCCAGATACCAGAACTGGTACTCACGCTGCCCCCAACAACAATAACAACAACAACAACAAAAAAAAAAAATTACTTATGTCTGTGTGTGTAAGTCAGTGAGTGGGTAACTTAGGGGAGTCAGCTCTCTCCTTCCACCATGTGGGTCCCAAGAATCAAAAACTAAGTCATCAGGATTGATGGCAAATGCCTTCACCCACTGAGCCATCTTGGTAGCCCCTAACACACTGACAAACAAAAGTGTCTCCAGACATTAATAAACCACCCCAAGAGATAAAACTGTTCCCATATGAGAAATCACCTCTAGAAGAGAAAGACCTGTTCTCCCAAGTCATAAAATGTGATTCATACTTTTTTGGGCATTTAGCCATTAAAATACTCATCTTTAAATAACAGAATTATGCCAGGCAGTGGTGGTACACACCTTTTAATCCCAGTACTTGGGAGGCAGAGGCAAGTGGGTCTCTGTGAGTTCAAGGCTAGCCTGCTCTACAGAGAGTTCCAGTTCCAGGACAGGCTCCAAAGCTACAGAGAAACACTGTCTCCAAGAAAGAAAAAAAAAAAAAAAAAAAAAGCTTCCATAAAATAACAGGATTAAGTGCCACCCTAAAGAATACTCATTATAAAGATAAACAAGTAGGCTTTCACTGACAGAAAAATTTTATTCAGAAATCACCACACTGCTTCACAGTCCTTTGGCTAAAATTAAGTATAGAAGTCATTGAGAAGTTTCTCAAAGTGACTGAAAAAAAGGAAAAGAAAAAAGAAATGTGAGGACTATTATTACAACTAAGGAGAAATGGCCCAAACCACAGAATTGTATTATACAAAGTGAGAGCACCTCTAGAGGTCTATTTTATTTTCTGTCTGAAACACATCATTCCACAAATTCCAACTCTATGTCAGCACTTTAATATTTTATGAAAAATCTCCCTCTTTAAATCTTATTAAAATCTCCTTAAGGTTTTCTGAAGTTAAAAAGTGCCAAGGTAGCTAGCCAGAGTAATCAGAACTGAACTGCTTATAACTAGACATTCTAATATCCATGTTCTCTTCTTTAGGCTGGTTCTACTCTTTTTCTCTGACCTCACATTACTTCCAGGGAGGTGGATCAATCTATCACCTAATGTAGGAAATTCATGTTGTTTTTGAAATTTCCTAAGTCTATTACAAATGAAATATTAGTACCTTACAATCCTTTATTAAATATACTGAGTGAGGTTAACAGTTTTAGCTATCAAAATGACTCTAAATGGGAAAACATGACTATCTTGCTTGCCTGATTACCTCTCAGTGTCTCTCTTCCATCTACAAGGTACAAAACAAAACACTAGGCTTTCCTATGAGACTGTCTTAGTTACTGTTCTATGATATGAAGCAACACCATGACCAAGGCAACTCTTACAAAAAGGTGCAAAGATGACCTATGGTTTATAATATTATATACTCCTGGATAGAGACTTAAGATTCTTATTTAAGATGTATTATGTAACACATGGAATTTTATGCAGAATTGCATGTAACAAGTATGAACAGAAAAGCCCAGTGCTAAGCAAATAAGCTAAAAGTCCACACTAAAGTAACAAAACTGGAACTCTTTGTGCAGTAGGTATGAAGTTGAATTGCTAAAGTTTCTCTCTGTCCCAGCCAGCTTCCTCCCCTTGGAAGTATATATTCTAATAAACTGTTGCTGCTGGGAATGCTATCCTTTCCCTTTGCTTACTACTATCTATATGTCTCTGTCCAGTTCTTTGTCACAGAACACAAGGACCTGGATGCTGCCCTGATTCCAAATCCAGGTGGTATCAGTATCATCCTAAGGGAGCTGGAATGAAAGCAGAATAAAACAAGACATAGATACATTATCTACATATGACTAAATTTTAATCAGCTCTCTATGATTATCATCAGTAAGAGAATCAACTAAAACCTGAGTATTTTAAATAAATAGATTTACTAAAACCAAATTATTCAGTAAACATTACCTGAGTACGATTTTCCTTAGAATCTAAACAATTAGTCTCTGGACGCTCGTGGTGGTCTTTTCTTTTCCCCTCGCAAACAGTCTGCTTGCATGTGGAATCTGAAAACAAGTTTTCAGCTTTGTGTCTGGTCAAATCTAATGACATCTGGGAACTTTTCAAGCATTCCCTTTCCTCCTGCTTAATCTTTGACTTACTAGAATCTGCACTAAAGACATTTTCTTCTACAAGCTTCTGGAGGATGCTAGAAGATTTTTTGGGAATTTTGAAGCTGATCTTCTTCCTTCCAGATTCAAATGATTCCTTGTTTATATTGCTGAAATTATAATTCTGAGGAAGTTGATTTTTCTTGCATTTCTCCAATTCTTCACAACTGTCTCTAAGTTTATTGTTCTTTTCTTTCTTGAGTTCTTTCATATTCTCCTGAATAAGTGAATGAGGCCAATTCTTTTCCTTTGTCTGGCCTTCAGCTTCAGCTTTAGATTTTATATCTTTGGTAATTTTAATGCTCCTATGTTTTTTTATTTCATAATCAAGCTTACGTCCAACATTTATCAATTTACTATCTTTAAGTTTAGTATCTTTAGTTCCATTTGATGAACAACTCTGTGAAGTAACTTGATTGTTATTTGAATATGATGTTACTTCGAGTTTAGTAGGTCCTTGGGTTGAAGAACTGAATTTTGGTCTCTTTCTGGGCGTGTCAACTTCTACATTCAATCTACAAAGCAGCAGAGAAACTTAGGTTTTATTTGTTATACATACTGTTGAAACATGTCATTAAATTAGTGGGCTGGTTCTAAACTTCTTAAAAATGTAACAAACAGAGCTAGAGAGTATGGTGATATATTTTTTTATGATTTATTAAAGCTTGCCTGAGGGTTCAGAAAGCAAAGCTAGGCACAAACCATAGAGGTCAGGCAATGGTGATACATAACTTTAATCCCAGCAGCCATACTAGCAAGCCATAGAGCCAGGCAGTGGTGGAACACATCTTTAATCCCAGGACTCAGGAGACAGGCAGGCAGATGGATCTCTCTGAGTTCAAGGCCACCCTGGCCTACACAACAGTGAAGATGAACAGAGCTCAGGCCTTTGATCCCAGCACTTGGGATCACATGCCTTTAATCCCAGCACTAGGGAGTTGAAGACAGGAATGGTATGACTGGGTAGAGAAAGGAATACAGAGCAGGAGATAGGAATTCAGAGCTTGCCTCTGAGGATTCATGGAGACAGGATTGCCATTTCGGCTTGGTAGAGTTAAGAGCTACTGGCTTGCTTTGCTTCTCTCATCTTCAGCTTGAAGCTTGAGCCCTAAAATCTATCTCTGGGTTTTTATTAATTATGTTACAGTAGAGATGCCCCAGTGCTTAAGAGTTCACACCACTCATGCAGAGTGCCTGAGCTTCATTTCCAGGGCCTACACTGGGTAGCTCACAGCTGTCTATAACTTAATGTACACGTTATACTTTTTTTTCCATTTATTAGTTTTTGATTTCACATTATTTCTTATCTTTATCCCTATTATTAACAAGAAATTCCTTAACTACAAAATTCTTTAAAATTTTTATCCAAAGAATGAAGAAATTAAAGAAAAATAATTTCCTTCCTTTAGTTATAATCATAAGATGGTTAACATAATTTTAGAGCCATAGTTATAATTTAGTGCATTACATGTTCTCTCATAGGATATATAAACATCCTATAAATAACTTATAAATTAGCTTCACCAGCTGTCTACTAGTACATATAATTATCTATCATATAATTATGTATTGAAACCAAGTCCCCAAGTTAATAATACATACCATGTCTGAATGTATTTATACAACAGTTTTGATAGATTTTTTTTTTTTTAATTTCACTCAACTTTTTCTTTTTATTTACTTATTTATTTTTGGCGTTTTGAGACAGGATTTCTCTGTGTAGCCCAGGAACTACACTGTAGACCAAGCTGGCCTCAAACTCAAGAAAGAGATCTGCTTGCCTCTGCCATGAGTACTGGAATTAAAGGTGTGAGCCACCACCACCTGGCTTTTTGCTTTTTTTTTTTTTTCAACTTTTTTTTAACCTTCTAGTTATCTATATTACCAGAAATATATGCATGCAAAACAATACTATTCAAAGTAAATAAAAGTTTTCCCATATTTAAACACTTAGTCTTGGGCCAGCAGGTGGCTCAGTGGGTAAAGGAGCTTACCACCACCAAGCTTGACAAGTTGAGTTCAACCCCTGGAACCCACATAGTGAAAAAGAAAGCCTATTCATGAAAGTTGTCTCTGACCTCCATATACATATCAAGGCACACAAGCATGCCCCCAACATAAAATAAAATAAATATAAAAGTAATTACAATTTAAATAAACAAATATTTAGTACAAGATGTTTATCATGGTGCCTTAAGATAAGGCAAGAGGATCATGAGTTCAAAATCTAACCTAGGTTACACAGCAAGCTTCAGCCCAGCATGATCTACATAGCAACATCTTTTCCCTAAATCCCAAGGGTGGATACATAACCCAATGACAGAGTGCTTGCCTAGCACATACAAGATACTAGGGTTCAAGCCTAAGTATTAGGGGAAAAAAAAATCTTTTAGTCTCATTAATTCTGAGCTAAAATTGTAAAAAGATGTCAAGAAAAAGAAAGAATTTACCTTTTCAAATCTTGCTTTCTGTTTGTATTATAGTCTGTATCATCTGGTTTCTGAAATTAAAAAAAATTATTTAAAAAATATAAATTGTGTACTGCTGTTATAGTTACAGGGAAGAATGGGAAACATTTGTATTTGCGAATGAGCTACCATAATAGTTTACAATTTCTAATCGACATTGGGGCAGACATTATCATCTTTATTTTATGGATAAGGCACCCAAAGTTTACATAGTTTGGCATCTTTCTGATCATCAGTTAGTGGCACTGTCATGATACAAAATACACCTATCTGACTCCAATTATCATCCCTTCTATATACTCTTGAGTATCCGGACACAAAAAGATAATGGAGACATAAAGATGTATATAAATAGTCTAATTATAAGGATATAGCTAAATATCAAAGTAGAATACAGTCATTATGTGCTAAGAGTTCAAAACATCTGACACTAAAAGGTGGAAGATACTCGTGGGAAAAGATAAGGAGGATATAAATTCAGCAGAAAAAAATAAATCAGCCAAGCTGATTTAGAGGGAGAGGGATTCTGTCAAGGAGCAAAGAGAGTGAAAAGGACAGTGAAGAGAGGATAATTAAATAGCTAAGAATGGACCAAATTTAATTTGGCAGAGGACAAATAATAAGACTGGTGCCTGGTAGTGTATGTGTAGGCAAGTGTAAGGCCTTGGGTCTGATCTTCAGCACTAGAAGACTAATATATATATTAAAAATTAAAAAATAAACTGAAACAAATTTAATCACTATCATATACCACATAATATTTCAATCAATGACAGACCACACATCTAACAGTGATTCCATGATGAAACTGGAAAAGAATGCACAGCTGCAAAAAGTCATGAGAAGGAGGAACCTACGGAGAACATAAACTACTCTCATGAAAATGCTCGATGAAGGACACTGCAAAAGCTTTTGCAGATCTTAAAAAGCTATGTAAAAGCTTACACCAAAGTTACACCAAAGGTTTCCATTAACAGAGAATGTTCATGCTGCAAGCAATATATTGCCTGGTAATAATCAAATCTATGATGACCAAAAAAAGAAAGAAAGAAAAGAAAAGAAAGGAAAAAAAAAAAAAAAAAAAGAAAAAAAAGAAAGAAAGAAAAGGAAGAAAGGAAAAGAAGAAGGAAAAAGAAAGAAAAGAAAACCCAAGCAGATTACCGACAAATTTCTAAAGAGTTGAAACCCCCAAAAAAGTTTCAGGCATGTCATTGGAAGTATGCCAGAAGAAAGCAGCGATACTACAGATGAAAGTCCCATAAGCTATTATCAGAGATTCTGACCCTGACCCTGTATGGGAACTCACCAATGTCTGTGTGTCTGTGTGTCTTAGATTTTAACATAAATTTTTAAAGAAAAAAATTTAAGTTACATAGAAAATTCATAAAGATACAAAAAAAGTTGTTTTGTACATTCAAGAATGTGTTTTAAACTGTTACTACAAATGTGACAAATGACTGAGTAATAAAACTTATAAAGTAAAAAGGTTACATTAAAGCTGATCTATCATTGAAGGAAAATGCTTTAATGCATTTAATATAGCCTAAGTATATAGAATTTTTAAACTTCAAGCTTGTACAATGTTGCACAAGATATTCACATCCACTCACCACTTATTCACTTAGAACAAGTTCTAGTCTTACAGTCTAAAAATACCATTTTATGTTCAACATCCATAGCCATCACGGAAATGCAAATCAAAACTACTTTCATTAAGATTCTACCTTCCAAATGTCAGAATAGTTAAGATCAAAAACACAAGTGACAGCTCACACTGGTGAGGATGTGGAGCAAAAGGACCACTCCTGCATTGCTGGTGGGAGTGTAAACTAGTACAGCCACTATGAAAATCAGTATGGTAGTTCCTCAGAAAACTGGGAATTGCTCTACCTCAAGACCCAGCTATACCACTCTTCAGCATATACCCAAAGGGCACTACCACAACTATGTCCATAGAGGCTTTATCAATAATGGCAAGAAACTGAAAACAACCTAGATGTCTCTCAACTGAAGAATGGATAAAGAAAATGTAGAACATTTACACAATGGAGCATTACTCAGCTGTTAAAAACAATGATATCATGAAATTTGCAGGCAAATGGATAGAACTAGGAAAAAAAAAAATCATCCTGGGTGAGGTAACCCAGATCAAGAAAGTCAAACATTGTATGTATTCACTTATAAGGGTTCATTATCTGTTAAGTAAAGGACAAACATGCTACAGTCCAGACTTAGAGAGGCTCAAGGGGAAGGGAAATAGAATAGATTTTATGGGTGGACTGGTAGCAGGTGGGGATGGAAACAAGAGGGCCCAGGCCTGGGTGGGTGTGTGAAAGAAACAGAGGGAACGAGTACTGGGCATTTGGGGGGCAATGTAGAAACCCAGTGTAGTGAAACTCCTTGGAATCTACAAGTGACCCTAGTAAAGTCTCCTAGTAATGGGGGGTATAATGCCCAAACTAGCCATCTTCTATAACCATGCAAGATTCGTAGGCATCAGACTGGTGTAGCATGATAAACAAAAGACTCAAATACAGATATTGGGGCTCAAACTTCAAGCTGAAAATCAGAAAAGCAAAGCAGCCAGCCACTAGCTCTCACCTCTATCTCAGCTCAGACCAATGGGGTGATCCTCAAACTGTTCCTTACATTCACTTAGACTACTTACTATGCACTCCTCAGTATCCCATAGACTAATGAAACTGACTCCTGAAGACCCTGCTCCTATATTTTATATCTCTCTAAGTGCTGGGATTAAAGGTGTGAGCTCTGTTACTCTTCTAGACTGATTCAATATCATATATCCCTTCGTGGCCTTGAACTCAAGAGAGATCCATCTACCTCTTAATCCTGAGTCCTGGGATTAAAGGTGTGTACTACCACTGCCTGATCTCTCTCTCTATAGCTTGAGGCTGACTAGGCTTTCTGAATCCTCAGACAAGCTTTAATAAATCATAAATATATCACCACAGACTGGGACATCAACCCAGCCACAAAACCTACAACCTACAATTTGTCTTGTCTGCAAGATGTGCTGGGGCAATGGTGGCACAGAACTCGTGGAAGTGGCCAACTCATAACAGGTCCAACTTGTTGCCCACACCAGGAGAGAGAACCCACACTTGACACTGCCTGGATGGTCAGAAACCAGAGGCAGGACAGCACAAAGACCCAGGATAGAATCAAGCACAACTAGCAAAGGGAAAAAAAAAAAGCCAATGAAATGATTCCTAAGGATATTCTGCTATAATTATAGATAGGTGCCTAGCCCAATTGTCATCAGACAAGTGTCATCCAGCAATTGATGGGAGCAGATGGAGAGACCTACAATCAAACACTAGGTGGAGCAGGGGAACCCTGCAAGAGAGAGAGAAGACAGATTGAGCCAGAGGGTTAGAGAATACCCTGAGAATAAGGTCCACAGAATCGATTAAACAGGACTCATAGGAGCTCACAGAAACTTACGTGACAAATATGGTCATTGTATGGGTCTAAGATAGGTCCTCCTAGCTCAATGTTCTTGTGGGACACTCAACAATGGAAGTATGTGTTGGGAGTGTCTCTTTTGCCTATGCTTGGGACCCTTTTTCTGCTACTGGTTTGCCATGTCCAGCTATGATAAGAGGGTTTGTGCTCAGTCTTAATGTATCTTGTTAGACCATGTTCAGTGGATATCCTTAGTAGGCCTGTTTTTCTTTATTTGAAACAAAGAAGGAGTTCATCTGGGGGAAAGGGGAAATGAGGGAGAGGCTGGGAGGAGTGGAGGGAGAAACTGGTGGGGAGGTAATGTATGAGAGAAGAATAAAAGTTAAAAAATATACCATGTTAATCTTTAGAACATATCTTTTTTCTTTCTTTCCTTCTCCCTCCTTCCTTTCTTTGGAAATAGGAAATCTCTTTATATCACAGGCTGAACTAGAATTGTGTAACCTAGGCTAACCTCAAATTTGCAGCAATCTTCCTGGCTTTAGCTTCCTGAGAGTCAGTATTCTATCTGTATTTTTCTGTAACTTTTTCTAGCACCATGGAGAAAAAAAAAAAAAAAAAAAAAAAAACAACTGAATGCTGGGAGCTCACTAGCCAAACAGCTTAACCAAATCAGTAAGCTCCTGGTTTAGTGAAAGACTCTGCTTCCAACAGTAAGATGAAAATAACTGAGGAACACACTCAATGTTGACTTCTTGACTCCAAGCACATGAGCACACAACCACATGAACATACACACATACTAACCATGTGTACCCCACACAAAGACACAAAATTACACAACCCTGTATATAAAAAGAAAAAATTAAAATTCAAGTCTGCATTTCTAGAACTTTCACCACTTTTCCTTTACCTACCACTTAATTTCAACTTCAGTGTGGCTAGTGCTTCATGAGCCACCCATCAACTATCTTCATGTGTTTAATTGGCTGTTATTGTTTTAACCATGAGTGAAAGAACAGAAGGAATTCTAGATTTGGCTCTGTTTTTGAATATAATTTTATATTAATGAACAAATTATTTGATTCTGTGCATCTCAATTTTTAATCTCAATTTCTAAATCTGAAAGGACAAACAAGGAATCTACTTCAATTGCTTCAAAAGGAGAATGTAAGCCAAGTCTGGTGATACATGCTTATAGTTTTAGCACTTGAAAGGCAAGAAGACTGCAAGTTCCAGGATTCTAGATCTGCCTGATTTATAATTCTAGATCTGCTTGATCTATAAACTACATAGCAAGACCTTGTCTCAACAAATCAACTGTAAAAACAAATAAAACAGTGTATATAAGAAGACAGAAAAACTCTCTAAACTTATTTTCATGTATATGTAATAAAGTTTACCAACATAAGAAATAAAACTTGCTATGACTGGACACATGCATTTAATCCCAGCACTTAGGAAAGGCCTGCAGATCTCTGAGTCTAAGGCCAGCCTGATTTATGTTATCAAGCTCCAGGCCAGTCAAGGCTAGATAGTGAAACCCTGACTCAAAAAAAAGTAAAAATCCAATGACTTTTGGCAAATAAAAGGAAAAACAAAACACTGGTTTTCTATTGGCTTTCACAAATTAAGCATAATAGAAAAAATTATAGAAAAATACAGAGAGAAGTTTTCTTTCATAAGCCTATAGTTCCAACTACTTGGAAGAGTAAAATAGGACTGATTCATTCAAGAGTTCAAGGCTAGCCTCAGCAATATAGTTAATAGTCAATCTCATGAAAACTAATACATAAAAAAAAAAAAAAGGAACTTCAAGATAAATATTTATTGAGTTACTTACTGTATCTAAATACTTACCAGTTTTCTCTTCTTGGTTGAAACAGGTTTAATACAGTGTGATGAACTAGTAGAGTCTACTGAGATTTCTCCCTCCTTCTTCTCCTAAGAATATCATTCAGAAGAAAAAAATAAACAAAAAAGCACAAAATAAATCACGACTTAATCACTATTATAAATTGACATTCTCATTCAAAAATGAGCCCTGAGAATATTTAGAGACACAAACTTTAGTAAGGGAGCTCAACTAGGGGACTCAAGAAGAAATTAGAAGCCCTGGTACTTCCAAACTGGAGGCAAGATAAGTACGGTCAAATAAGAATATAGTGAAATAACATTGCCACAGTGGAACTCATCCATAAAATAAAACTGTGCATCTTGAACTCAAAATGCTACTATGTACCAAAGATACAGACCAAGAGCTGAGTTTTTAAAAATAAATAAATAAAAATAAAAAATAAGTTCTTGTCTCTATAAAGGTTAAGATCTAGTGCAAAAATTTAATAACATGTTTAGAATGATGCTCTAGATGAAATACAACAGAGAAGGTAGTCAAAAAAAGGTGAAGAGCTCTAAGTAGGAAGATCTGAAATTTTTAAATGTGTACATAAAAGATTCCATTGATTAAACTAATAGCTGAATGGAGAGCTAAATAAAGAAACAAGAGCTTGGTATTCAGCTCAGTAAGTAGACTGAGTCTAGCATGCATAAGGTCCTGTATGCAATCTTCAGCACTATATAAACCAGGCACAGTGATGCACACTTGCAATTCAAGTACTCAGGAGGTAGAAACAGGATGATTAGATACCCAAGGTCATTCCTAGTCCCCAGGAATTTGAGGCCAGCCTGGATACTTAAGACCCCATCTAAAATAAAAAGAAACATGGCTGGAGAGATGGCTTGGAGATTAAGAGCAGTATTGCTCTTACAGTGGACTCATTTGGTTTCTGACTCCCATGTCAGGCAATGCAACTTAGGCTTACAGGACCTATGGATTCCTTGGCACCTGCAGTCACATGTTCAGATACACACAGACACACACTTATACACATAATTTCAAAAGTAAAATCATTTTTAAATGGAACAAATGGTATATTTTCAATTTAAAGGGGATAACTGACAAGGGAGAAACCCCAGAAACAGGAATGCTCCTAAGTGGCTGGAACAAAGAAGCCATTAAGTAGAAAGTAATGGTAAGATGAAATGGAGAGAGAAGAGGGTCTCCCAGTCCAAATAAGGGGCAGTTAACATGGAAAACCACACGTACAGAGCAGAAAAGTGACACATTCTGACCTATATTGTAATAGAACAACATTGGTCACTGTGCTAAGTATAAACCATGAGGAGGCAAAGGCAGAGACAGAAAGAAGAATTTGGAAACCAATGGAACTAATGAAAACAAGTTATTTGCTTAGATCATGGTAACAGCAAGAAAGGAAGTAGTGAGACTTTTAGTATGTCAAAAAGAGAAAACTGACAGAAATCACTTATAGACTGGCTGCAGGTACAGGCTAACTATCAAGTTTTGGCCTAAATTGAAGACATGGAACTATAATAGTTTATTAAAATAGGAAAACTAAGCTTGGATACTTAAAAGGTATAGTTTAAGGAAACGAGTAAAAAAGCTAGGTACAGTGGCACACCCTTTAATCTCAGCATTTGGGAGGCAGAGGCAGATGGATCTCTTTGTATTCAAGGTCAGCCTGGTCTACTGAGTAAGTTCCAGAACAGCCAGGACGATATATATATCCTGTCTGAAAATAATAATAAAAAAAAAAATGAAAGGAAGGAAGAAAGGGAAGGGGAGGGATAAGAGCTGTGTATAGTGACACAGGCATACATATACATGTTATACATACATACATATATGGTGGAATCAGCAAAAGAAATATGAGAAACTCACCAAGACAAAAGGTATAATTTACAAAGCAAAGTACCTCAGAAGTCAAGTGAGGAAAGTATTTCAGGGAAAAGACATAATTAACTACAACACTGTTAGGATGTCAAGGAAGATAGCTCTCAGAGTTAACTGATGGAGTTAGCAACATAGAAACCATTGCCAGTCTTAAAGAGAACACATATAGAGAAAACAACTATCTAATAATCTTCAGTTTCCTTTCTGTGATTTGGATAATGAAAGTAACTACCATATAGATTTGCAAGAAATTAAGTAATGCCAAGAATTAAAAGGCTTTCCCTTGGGACTGATGGACAAAACAATATGTTTAAATGTCATTGTAAAATTAAGGTGCTTCTTTTTCATTAAACAGTTTTAAAAAAGAGGAATCAGTAGGTCAGCAAATTAAAATTCTTACTTCAATGAAAGTTGGTGAAGAGGTGGTCTCTTTTTTCTGAGACTTTTCTTCTTTCCCAGAAGACTCTTTGATAGACATCTTGAGAGACTAAAGAAACATTCAAAACACATTTTTTTTTTCCACCACAATAAAAATCGTATCACAAGCCACTCTTCTCTCAGTTATATAGAACTGTAGTTTTACAAAACGATTTTCATTTTCTCGCCAAATCCATAGCAAAATCTAAAACTTGGAGTTCCTAGGAAAGATCAAAACCACTGAGATTCACAGTGGCTCTCTGGGTTTCTTTCACTGAGGAAAGAGAACTTTATTTGACTGAGACTGTCAGACTTATCTGGAGTTTTAGAGATACTAAGGGCTCAGAGCTACCACAAGACATACTTCCTTCCAAAAGGTATATCTAAAGGCACTTTCCTTCTGGCTATCAGATGGTCCTGCAGTTTTCCAAAGACATGGTAAAATCAAGGGGAGGACTATCTGAATCACAGGTTGTCCTTGAATCTATGTTTTCCCTTTGATGGATGCTTTAAAAGTCCTCAGCATAGCAACAACTTTTAATCACTCTCAAAATATGGTTCTCTCTCAGTTTCCTTTATTTATGTTCTCTTGCCTAAAGGTCTGTTCCTTCAGCTCCATCAATCAACTTTTCAGGTATGGTTCTCAGACATTGCCTTGAAACGTTGCATTCTCCCTGAAGCATCAGATGAGCACTTTTGGATGCCCTAAAAAGACTGTTTATTTTGCCCTACCTACATCAAAAAACAGGTTAACCATAACTCTTCATTTCTCAATTCACTGTCATCACTCAATATGTGATACTTTAAACAAACTGCATACATTTTTCTAAGCCCTAGTTTCATCTTATGTAAAATAAAGACAAATTGTCCTAGAACTTTTTTTGCTTTTGTTTTTGAGGCAGTGTTTCTCTGTGTATATCTCCTGGAACTAGGTGTATAGACCAGATGGCCTCTAACTCAGAGATTCACCTGCTTCTATCTCCCAAGTGCTACGATTAAAGGTGTACACCACCACCACCATAGAACATTTTGTTAATGAGCCAGAGTACAGCAGATATAAAAATTACTTTGAAGTTGGTAAGATGGCTCAGTGAACAAAAGTGCTTCCTGCATAAGCCTAATAACCTCAATTTCATCACCTAATCCCATGGTAGGAGAGAAGTGACTCCTAAAAGTTGTCATTTCTTTTCTACACATGCACTATAACAATTATGCACCCATACTAATAAAAATTTTAAAATACTTTACACAAAGTTGTATATAGTAGGATCTAAATAAATACCTATGTAGTTGGCTTTCTACTAGACCTAGAGTTCCTTGAAAAGTATGCTGCATTAAAAAGGTGGAAGGTAGAATAGCTTAACAGAACATGCCTATAATCTCAGCATTTAGGAATCTATAGCAGGATTGCTGCAAGTCCTAAGCCAAAGAGGGCTACATAATAAGTTTTTCAGAGTAAGACTCTATTTAAAAGAACAAAGCAAACAAGCACTGAAGAAACAGCCACGAACGACTAAGTGAATCCATTTTTCTTAGTGTATTTTCTATTCTGAGTTATTTCCAATTCTTTCCTAAACCACAGGTTCTCTGTCCATTTTCTAACGTAGTTCTACTTTTTTTGAAATTCTTATTTTTATTTGTATTTTATATGAGTATCCTGCATGCCAGAAGAGGACATAAGATGCTATTATAGATGGTGTGGGCCACCATATGGTTGCTGGGAATTAAACTCAGAACCTCTGGAAGCAGCCAATGCTCTTAAGCCCTGAGCCATCTCTCCAGCCCCTAAATGTTTTTGTGATGGGAGATGTCATTCTGTAAATATGTTTCCCTTACTGGTCAATGAATAAAACCTTGTTGGCCAATAGGAAGACCAGATAGGCAGGACTAGGAGACAAGGAGGATTTTGGGAGATGTAGTAGAGGGGAGTCAGGATGTAGAGACTTGAGAGAAGAAGTTCAGACCCTCTCTCCAGTAAGATAAGACCACATAGACAGACTTAGATTAATAGAAATGGGTTAATATTTAAGACAAAGTTAGCCAATAAGGAACACTAGTAACAGGCCAACACCTTTATGTCTAATACAGCGTCTCTGTGTGTTATTTTAGGCTGACGCAGCTGTGGGACCAGGCTGTGGGCAAACTACTCATAACATTTTTGTTTGTTAGTGTGTTTACCCCCTGCAACGAGACATGGTTTCTCTGTGTAATAGCCCTGGCTCTCCTGGAACTCATTTTGTAGACCAGGCTGGCCTTGAACTCACAGAGATCCACCACCTGCCTCTGCCTCTGCCTCTGGAGTGCTGGGATCAAATGTGCCTGCCACCACCAGCCCAATTTTGCTTTTCTAGCTCTGCTTTAGACCAAGTCAATACCATTAGCCAATGACCAAAAACAAAAACAAACAAAAACACCAGAAAACAAACTGTTAATATAAGCACAGCCATACCTTATGGTCATAAACAGTCTCAAGCTTGTGGGCACTGGTAGTACAGAGCAGCATCCTGTGCTGGGATACGGTGGTCAGAAATTGGAAACATCACCAGATCTATTGGGGCAGGACAGCATGAAAGTGAAGTCCAAAGAAGAGTTAATAGCTGGCAGTGACAATATGAATAACAAAGACTGTAAGCCAAGTATATATATATATATATATACACACACACACACAATTTATATTTATATATGTGTGTATGTATGTATAATTTAATGAACTTGAAAAGAAAAATGCAAGTAAAACAGGAAAAAAAAACTTACAAAATTAACACATGAACAGTCAACAAACTTCTAAGAGTAATCTTTTAGTTACCAAAAGGGCTTGCCTTCAAAGACAGTCTAGGATAACAGCTGAATTCATGCTAAACCTTCTGGCTTATAGTAGCAATCTTTTCTCATTACTAAAGAATTTCATGTCAGTATCGTGAAGACACAGTAAGGAAACAAATGGGGGGGGGCGACATTCAGCTGGGCGTTGGTGACACACACCTTTAACCTAGCACTTGGGAGGCAGAGGCAGATAGATTTCTATAGGTTCAAGGCCAGCCTGGTCTACATAGCAAGTTCTAAGCCAGGCTCCAAGGCAATAGAGAGAACCCCTGTCTAAAAAACAAACATACAAAAAAAAAAAAAAACACTCAAGCCTGGCCTGATGGCCCATGTTATCTGTAGTCTCAGCTACGTGAAGGCTGAGGCAGGAAGCTAGACTGAATCCAGGAGTTCTAAATCAACCTGGATTATTTCTTAAAATAAAACTTTTTGAGGTGGGGTGATGGTGACACAGGTCATTAATCCCAGCACTTGAGGACAGAAGCAGGCGGATCTCTGAGTTCACTGGCCCAGCCTGGTTTACAGAGTGAGTTCCTATATAACCAAGGCTACACAGAGAAACCCTGTATTGAAAAACTAAAGACATTGCTTACAGGGGATGAGGGTGCCTTTGACACTTTTGCTGATCTATGTTTGTCTAATGTTGTGTTGGATGTACTAACATTATTTGAAAATTCTCTTCCAATGAGTACTGAGAAGAGAACTAAATAATGCACTATCCAAAGGAAAATGTCTCAGTTAGGACTTCTATTGCTGTAATAAAGATCATGACCGAAAACAAGCTGAGAAGGAAAGGGTTTACATGTCCACATCACAGTCCTCCTCTACAGGAAGTAAGGGAAGGACCATGGAGGAAAGAGTTAATGCAAAAGCTATGGAGGAGTGCTGTTTACTGGCTTGTTCAGTTACTTCCTCATATGCCCCAGGACTCCTGCCCAGAGGTGACAGCATCCACAATGAGCTTTGCCCTCCCACAACAACTACTAAATTAAAAAGTGCCCTAGCCAAAAGTGGTGGCACATGCATTTAATCCCATAACTCTGGAGGCAAAGACAGGCAGATATCCATGAGTTCCAGGCCAGCCTGAGTTTTTTTGGTAGTGGTGGTAGTTACACTGTTTTATAATGAATTAAGACAACAAGGTTATATGATGAGACTTTGTCTCAAAAAAAAAAAAGAAAGAAAGAAAACGCCCGGCAGACTTGCTTATTTTCTCAATTAAGATTCCCTCTTCCCAGGTTATGTCTCCAGCCTATGTCAACTTGACCTAAATCTAGCAAGTACAACATCCATGTGTGCTATGACATACTTTATATTCATTTTAGGGTTCACATTCCTTATATGCAAATTAAAACAAATAACTGAAGAAGACTTCCTGGGTGAACAGTTCTCTAGATTCCAGTTTCTTAAACTATGTGTTATGTGTTATAACCTTATATTGGCAATATTAAAAGGTTTCTGAGCCAGGTGTTGGTGGCACATGCCTTTAATCCCAGCACCCGAGAGGCAGAGGCAGGCAGATCTCTGTGAGTTCCAGTCCAGCCTGGTCTACAAAGCTAGTTCCAGGACAGGCTCCAAAGCCTCAGAGAAATCCTGTCTCGAACCCCTTCCCCCAAGTTTCTGAACACACAAAGACTAAAAATTGAAAATGATGGTTAATGAATCCTAGGTGTTTCTGGCTATACTCAATAGTACTATTCCAATGCAGCCTTGACCACAGTATATGTGCACTTTGCATTTCATATGCTCTCATGAACCCACAAAACCTCAGCTAGTACTGCCTGAAACACCTTGGCTCATATTCATGACTATTTTATGTCACAACTGCAGTGTTTTTACAGGACATGCAAAATCTTCTGCTCTTATAGAAACACATTAGTAATGGCAGAAAACAAAGAATGATATTATCTCCATATAGCAATTCTTCAGGATATAAGCATCCAGTTACTCTATCTTTGGACTGTACTGTGTTAGAATGCCTGCATGCAAATTGCTGTTTGAGTTGTTGACTTCAGTTTCATATTTTTTTAAAAAAAAAAAGTTAAATTAATTTTGGTTTGAGATTAGGAAAAAGTTTCCAACAATTTTTGAAATGATCCTTGATATATTTCTATTGATATGCATTATATATTTATGTGAAGCAATGTTCTCTGCATTGATGATTATTAAATCAAATTATCAGCTGGGCAGTGTTGGCAAACACCAGCCTGGTCTACAAAGTGAGTTCCAACACAGCCTGTCTTGAAAAACAAACAAAATATGAGATAGCTTATTTGGCAATGCAATGATGCTTAAGTATACTCTCTTAAGCCTTTCTTTAAACTGATAATTCCTTCATGCTTAGAAATTCTGAACTAAAACTGCCACTGAAAGAATCCCCACACTAATATTTACTAATCATGTGTTTGCTAGCTGGCATTAAATGAGGTTAAAATATTAAAGCAAGCTTCCAAATTAAGCATCTAATCTTTTTATAGATTAAAAAAGAAAATCGAGTGCTGAGAATGTCTCTTAGAGACAAGATACAGTGCTTGTTATGCATACCCAAAGTCCTGGGTTTCATCCTCAACCTCACAAAGGCTGCCAAGAGCCTACCCAGGGGTAGGAAGTTCCAGAAATTAAAAATAATATGAAGTCTTTGATGGTGCACTGATACAGTTAGCGTTTCTATAAGTTGTAATCAGTGCTATTATCCCACTTTTAATGACTCTTGAATAGTCAACACTACATATAAAAATACTAGCCAAAATGAGGTGAAGAGTTGACTAAAAGGGCTTTAGTTGTCTGATGTTATCAGGCCTCTAACCTACAAGCCTGTGCTGAAGAGCTAACCAAATGCTTTACCACTGAGAGAAGTACATTTGCAGTCATAAAGGGGCGTTAGAACTTGCATAAGATTCGTGAGAACAATCTGGTTACATTAAATTGGGGAACGAAGAACATCTTTAAACACACTTTCCAACTAGGAAGGGCAATGAGAAGGCAAACTTCCAAACAGCATTTCACGTGCCGTTTCTTACGGTTTTCCAACAGAGAAAATAAACAAGTGAGCAAGGACTTAGCTTTATTAACTGAAAGTGTGCGTTTTGTACCTGAAAACCTTCCCTGCCTGTAACATTCAAGACAGTCGCAGGATGGGCAGCCAAAAAGAAAATTCAATTTTTTAATTTTGTTTGTTTTTCCATCTGTTTCAATGTGCTTATTATTCAGAACGAGTAAGGCTTCCATGCCAAAGGCATCCAAAAGAAAAAAGATAAAATCTGCTGGGCGGTGGTGCACACCTTTAATCCCAGCACTAGGGAGGCAGAGACAGGTCTATCTCTTGTGAGTTCAAGGCCAGCCTGGGCTACAGAGGAAGTTCTAGGACAGCCAACGCCACACAGAGAAGCCCTGTCTCGAAAAACTTTGGCAAAAAAAAAAAAAAAAAAAAAAAAAAAAAAAAGAAAAGAAAGAAAGAAAGAAAAGAAAAACAGAAAAAAAAAAAAAATCCAAAAGGCAAAATCTGAGGTGCAGAGGATTCACTAGTCAGCTACCTTGGAGAATCTAAAACGCATCAAAGTGTCCGGAAGCGCAGACCTTTTGTTATTAAAAGCCTAGAAACAAGTCAAAACAGCAGAAACAATCTCCCACAACCACGCCGCACTTGTTCTGGTAACGAAAGGATGAAGAAAAACAGTGCGTGGAAAGAGACGCCCAAGTTGGAGGGTGGGGGCAGACCCAGGAGTCTTCCTCAGCGCGACTGACAGAAACGAGCTCCGCGACTCCGAAACCGCCTCAGCCCCTCGGAAGGCGCCATCCCTTCAGGTCAGCTGGAGCAACCTGGCTCCCGGCCACACCCTCCACAGAGCGGGCCGACAGCAAACCAGCCCAGAGTGTCCCGCCACACCTCAGCTCGCGGCCCGACCGGCGTCCGCGCACCCGCGGCCAGGAGGGAAAGGCTGTACCCAGAGAAAAGCCCACGAGTTCCCCCACACCCTAACTTACCAGCGCCGGAGGCGGCAGCGGCGACAGCAGCGACTCCCCCGTCCCCGCGGGAGGCAGAGACTCCTTCCCCCGAGCCCGCTGCACGCTGGGAAATGTAGTTTAGCACTCTGACCCAGCCAGGCGCCGAACACTCCAGGGAATTCTAGAGCTCTCTACAATCTCCGTGTACTTCCTCCGAGGACCGGAACTGAGCCCCGCCCGGGATGCGCGATGGCTCCTGGGTATTGTAGTCTTAGCTCGGTTCGGTGGCGGCCAGTGAAGCCCAGTGGCACCGAGGAAATGGAACTCTTTCCCCTCATTGGATACTGTCCGCGACACGCTTCTGCGCAGTCTGTGGTGGCGTCGTAACGCTTCGGGGAAGGGGAAGCCGGCGAAGGCTCGAACCGCTGCCTCTGGCTTTCTGTTTTTCTGCTGATAGGGTTGGGTCTCTGGCGCTTCGCTCTTGTCTGTGGCACGCGTGCAGCCTTCCCGTTTGCTTCCCCCGCCCCGGATCCAGTCCTGTGGGCACTAACGTCAATCCTATCGCTCCACCCGAGTCCCCTCCGCGTCCCCTGGCACGGAGGCCGTAACTATGGAGAATATGGCGGAGGAGGAGCTGCCACCCCAGGAGGAGGAGGCCCAGGTCAGGGTCCCGACCCCGGCCCCGGATTCGGCTCCGGTCCCAGCTCCGGCCGCAGATTCGGCTCTGGACTCGGCTCCGACGCCGGACTCGGCTCCAGCCCCAGCCCTTGCCCCGGCCCCGGCTCCGGCCCTGTCCCCGTCCCTAGCCTCTGTCCCCGAGGAGGCTGAAAGCAGTAAGTGCAGATGGCCTGATCTTCCTGCCGCAGAGAAGCGAGAAGCCGTGCCTCGCTGGGGAGGCCCTTCTCCGGGGTGGTTTTAACGTGGAAAGTGAGATTTAGGGAAATGGGAGAAGGAAGACCCAGAGGGGCAGGTAAGCGTGAAAGGAGTACAGAATGGAAGGGGATATCCCCATAAACCTCGAGAACATCATCGTGAAGGATCTGTGAAGGCCAGGGTTGATGAAGATAAAAATAAACAATGAGATTAGTGGCTGTGTCGGTTAGTGTCTTTAGTAGTTTCCGTTTCAACCCGGTCTCCAACAGTTAAATAACTCCTTTCAACTGTGTTACAGTAACGGAGGCAGCCTCTGAGGTGGTAGATCCTGTCAGGGTTTAGAAACTGTAAACTAATTTTTCAGTCAGGACTTAACATAAATACAGGATTTGTCTTACTAAATTGTCGATAGCGTACTACAGAATTTCTAAAAGAATTTGCTAAATTGTCGGCAGTGTACTACAGAATTTCAAAAAAATTTGAAATCCATGTCGTGTATGGAGAAGAATCTGCTAAATACCAATTTGTACTACACTCCATCAGAAGACGATCGTGAAAAGTTAATAGACCATATTTTTGTTCCCTGAATGTGTTTATATGTGTTCTGAGTGGTGGTTTATTGGATCATATAGGAAACACAAGATTGCTAATTAGCAGTTTAAGGATCTTCCTAACACCTTATACAGTGGGCCTAAGAAAGATTCAACAAGTCTTTCAACAAATCTTGTGATTCGTAAATTGATCTTTGTATTCCTGAATTATCACTTATGAGAAATTAATTCGCATTTACTATTTCTAGGCCAATTTGGGGTTTGATGTATCTAAAGCAATCATTAAGAAAATTATTTTGCAGTTCTAAAACTACATTTAAGAGTTGCAGGATTAGTCACAGGAAAGACAAAATCAGCCAGTGGGCTCCTGATAATTTGAAATCACAGCTTTTAGCCCTTCCTGTCTTCCTTCCCTCTTTACCTCCTTTCCTCTTTCCTTCCCTCCCTCCCTCCCTCTCTTTACTTACAATCTAATGGGTAGTGAGTTCTACACTCTTAGGGAAGCAGCTGCTGCCTTCCTGATAACGTTGAAATGGAAGTAGTTCAGCAGTTTGGGGATGCAAGCCTTCTTCACCCCTTATCATTTTAATACTGTGACACTGGGCATAGATAGTGGCTCCCCATGGTAGTGCATGTCTGTAATCCTAGCACTTGGTGGACTAGCAGGAGGACTGTAAATTAGAGATCAACCTGGGCTCCTTAAAGAGACATTGTCTCAAAAGTGTGTGTAAGTGTTGGGGGAGCAGGGCTGGAAACATTTGTGTATAAATGCTAAAATCATTGTGTAGCTTGAAGAGTGTGCTGTTGAAGAAATTTTCAAACACATGCTAATCATTTAAAAATATTTTTTTCAGACCTAGTTAGTCCTTAGAAGTCAGTCAGAGCAGCCAGGCAAGATGAAGATGGTGATTCTGTACTAGAGTTAGTTGAAAATTGAGGAAAAAGTAACAGAAGTTGTGAAAGAACCTCCTAGTATATTGGATTTATCTGATTTAACACCAAGTTTGCTTTCTTGATTATTGTATGTTACAAAACAAAATAAAACACAAGTTGACTGCTTTAAATATAGAATATGTACCATGTTGAGCCAAAAAGTTATTTCACAGATACTTCTAGGCTTATCATGAATTTTCAGACAGGTTTTTTTTTTTTTTTTTTTTTTTTAATTTCCTTTGATAGTGGGAAAAACCATTTTCCGTTTTCTTTTCCTAACTACATAGGATCTTTCTCTTATCCTGTACTACTGACAGACAGCATTATATAACTGTTGGGCACACATGTGTGAACTATGAGACAGACCCTTTGGTGATTTCAAATGTGTGTATACATGATTTCTATTTTGACCATTACTATCAGCTCTAAAAGCTAAAGATGCCCCCCCACCACCCCTACCCCATCTCATTTTAACTTTTTGAGCATGATCTGTCTGGTATGTGAAATTAATCAAGCCAGCATAGTGGCACATACTTGTAATCCCAGCATTTGGGAAACTGAGGCAGGAGAATAATGCATTTGAAGCCAGTATGGGCTACATAGTGAGTTCCAGACCAGTCTTAGTTATAGTGAACCCTAAACCCAAGAAAGAAAAGTAAACAGGTAGTCCAATGATATTTGTCACTCTGCTTTTGCTTAGAAAATTGTCTTTTGAGCAGAAATGTCTGATGGTGTTGGATTCCAGAATTAGTGATAAAAATGTGCTCCTACATTGAAAAAGTCTGGTGGTTTTTTAAAACTAGTTAACTATCCCTAGTGTCTACTAAGTACCAGTTCTGTACTTAACATTTAGCTACCAGAGAGATAATTAACTACAACTACTGCCTTTTTGTTGTTTACTAGGAGAAAGACCCCTCCCAAAAAAAGTGAAAGAGTGGACTAGAATGAATCTGGGAGAATAGGAAGGTGGAAGCATCAAAAATTGAACTAAAGTAGAGGAGGCTTTAAATTATTTAGCATATCGACAGCCCTGAGGTTTATTCCCTTACCTCTTCCTCTTTGGAGATGTTTGTCTGATCTTATGAGTTCAGGTTCCCACTCTAT
This sequence comes from Phodopus roborovskii, assembly GCF_943737965.1. NCBI lineage: Eukaryota > Metazoa > Chordata > Mammalia > Rodentia > Cricetidae > Phodopus > Phodopus roborovskii. The sequence continues at coordinate 23,568,114 of NW_026126433.1, forward strand.
AATTAAGCCTTTCCTTTGGAATGCACATGTATTCAGAACTCCTCATCCTTAGATAAAAACAAATTGCAATTTCATCTGTTTCCTTTTCTGCAGTACCAAAGTTCCTGAGAAAACATCTTCATTGGTTTTCTGCATTTACTTTCTCTTTCCATTTGGTTATTCATTCTCTGTACTTTTTAAAGATCACAGGAACCCTGACGGTGGTGGCACACACCTTTAACCTCAGCACTCAAGGCTGGGGCAGGCGCATCTGAGTTTGAGGTCTACAGAGTGAGTTCCAGGACATCCAGGGCTACACAGAGAAACCCTGTCTCAAAAAACAAAAACGTCACAGGAGATCATGCACTAAATACAGTAGTGTTGATCATCCCAGCTCTAACACTTAGTTTTGTGCATTTGTCTTTCATATACTCTTCTCTTTGGTTCCTCCTCCCCATCTTCCTGTCCATTTATTCTTTCTGAATCTACTCCCTGATTCTTTTGACCCAGCTTTTTTTTCCCACTCACCTCTAGATTACATTTACTTACTTTACCCAATTTCAATTTGGGGCTACTTCCCCCAGCCACACACATATATATACCAAACCAAGAATATGATCAAACATATTTTGGGAAGTTTAACTCACAATTTATAAGCATTTAACTCAAGGAATGTGTAATGCCTGAGAAATCTGAAAGTGTATAACTGAGACAAAAAAAAGAAGTGATTGGAAAATATAAACTGCATTGGAATTAAAATACATATTAATGACATTTAAGAACTAATTTTCCGGCTGATGAGATGGCTCTGTGGGTAAAGGCATTTACTACTGCCTCATTACCTGGTCTACAAAGTTAAGTTCCAGGACAGCCAGAACTACACAGAGAAACTTAGTCTTGAAGAACCAAAAAAAAAAAAAAAAAAAAAAAAAAAAAAGACTAGTCACCAAGTGTCCTTGTTAATTCTAATAACTTATTCTCAGCCACTTGTTAGAATTGACTAGGCATTCCTTGGTATCATATTACCTTTACATCTGATACTCATTTCATTTTACTTTCTCTTATATAACTAAATTTGCATCTTACTCTCTTGCCTGTAATTAAAGTTCTTTGAAGACACAAAACATGGATTATAGTTCTCCAGAGTTGTTTTGTTCAGTGTAGAATTTTTTTGGTTTTTGGGTTTTTGGTTTTGTTTTTGAGGTGGTCTCACATACCCCAGGTTGGCTTTGGACATACTTTGTAGTTGAGAATGACTCTGAGCTTCCTGTCCTGCCTCCACCTCTGAGTGCTCAAATTACAGGTGTATACCACCGTGCCCCCTTTATTTGGTACTGAGAATCAGACTTGGGGCTTACTGGATGCTAAGCAGGCATCCTACCTACTGAGCTACACTGCCAGCCCCAAGGGTAGAAACATTTTCCATAGAATTACCTTGACTAAATAAATTTTTTTTCTGTAACTTTTTACATTTTGAAGTACACTTGCCATTTTCTAATCTGATATATAGCAGTCTCCATGAGGTACTATAGAAAACAAAAATGTGTGTGTGTGTTGTGAATAACTAAAAATGGAATGGGGAAAATATTCCTAGCACTTTTCTAACTCTTAAATTTTCTTTTCAGAGAGACATATCTCAATTCAAAGACGGCTTGCTGATCTCGAGAAGTTAGCCTTTGTGACTAAAGGAGATGTTGGCCCTGCCAGTTCACTGAACTCAGAGAATCTGGGTACAGGTATATCCACGTTTGCAGCTACACACATACTTACTGCTTTGTTCTTTTCATCTTTGATTTTTTTTTTTTTTTTGAGACAACGCCTCATATCGTTTTGCTTTGTCTTTTTTTTTCTTTTTGAGACATTCATTTAACTTCTAACAGATCGTTTTTCAGCTCATGAAAACTGTTAAAATTAAATTTATTCCCATTGAACTAGAATAGTAGTAACTATCCTTGAGGGGATTACAAAGGTGGTAATTGAATTAGCCACAAGTTTTGGACATTCCAAAATAGTACTTTAAGTAATATAGCAGGGGCTGGAGAAATGGCTTATTGGTAAGGAGCAGAGGACCTGGGTTCATTTCCCAGCACCCACATGGTGGGTCACAGCCATTTGTAATTCTAGTTCCAAGGAATCGAACGCCTCTACCGGCTACTCTAAGCACCAGGCATGTTCATGGTACACAGACATACATTCAGGTAAAATACATAAAATACATAAATACATAAAATACATAAAATAAAAATAAATAAATAACAAAGCAGTTAAAATTCCCTGGTACAAAAGGAAGGCAACATAATTGGAACAAAGTTCTAAAATGTCAGTGCTCCACTCTCCTGCCTCTGCTCTGCTATTCATCCTTATATTCTCTCTCTCTGTCTGTCTCTCTCTCATGTGTGTATGTGCGTGTGTGTATACACACACACACACATATATATAATATACACATATATATTTATTGGCAAAGTGATCATGCCATGCTGTGCTTGCAGAAGTCAGGGCATTTTCTGGAAATCAATACTTGCCTTACATGTGAGTTCTAGAGACTCTAAGGCTTGATGGCTACTGCCTTTACCCACTGAGCCATCATATCTGCCCCTGTTTCTATTATTCTAAGTACTTAATTTTCATGTTTGTTTAAAATAGGCAGTGTATATTCAAGAATGAATTTATACTTATTCTTGCATTATTTTCTATGTGAAAGATATTTTTGAACTAAAATTGTTATTGATATGTTATTTCTATGTATTTTATCTCTTTAAGCTTAAATTTGAGACTGTAATTATTATTTGTTCACCTACTTATTGGTGGGACAGGGCGTGAACAGTGTATGGGTCCCAGGCATTGAATACAGGTTGTCAGATTTGGTGGCAGGTAAACGCCTTTACCTACTGAGCCATTTTTTAGACGCTGCTTATCAGAACTGTTATTTAAGATATACCAGATATTGCTGAGTTAATAATCTATTTTGATGATCTAGTCTTTTCAGGAATACTTCATACAGAAGGGGAAACATAAATGTAGTAATACAATGAAGTTCGGGGTATGATGGTTTTACCTGGTCCCTGGTCTCTGAATAGCAATGTATTATGCTTTGTCTTCTGGTTTTTTTACCCTGTTTTTTAGCTGTCTTCGTTGCTGCCAGGGTATCAGGGAAGTACCATAGCAGATGTTCAGGCATCTCTGCCCAGTCCCTGCCTTCTAGAAATACTGTATTGCTGGTTTTCCATTCTCAGGTGCAGAAGTTTAGCTGAAGGTGATAACACTTTTTAAACTTCTCTGTTTCTGCTGGCAACAACTATCATCAGTTAGCCACAAATAGCAGAGTTTCAAGCTAAAAAATAGTCATTGTTCATGTGCTACAATTCTTATGAAGGACATACAGGATCAAAAATGAGTATTTTCTTCCTGCAGCTAAGAAAATATTTATCTAAGAAGGGGGGTGAGTACATGGGAAGGTCCCCTACTACTTTTGTAGCTGAATCCAGGCATTAATAGCTGATAATCTGTGCTTTTTTTCTTCTTAAGAAAACAGCCACACTTGTCCATTGTGCCCTAAGGAAAAATTCAGAGCTTGTAGTAGTCAGAAGCTTCGTCGACACCTTCAAAACTTACACTGGAAAATCTCAGTCGAGTTTGAAGGTTAGTATTTTGTCTTACCTAGAGTGATGTACACATGGTCTGACATTTGTTACAAGCTTTGGAATTTTACTGTAAACGTAATTATTTTCACTTTATATTATGATGGTTTAATGTTTTTAATAAAAAACAGTATACAATCCTATGTGCAATAAACATGTGACAGTTCAGTAGACGTTTATAGCCATCTGTTACTATGACATATTGAGTAACTCCAACATGGGGGGGTCCCTGTTGCTTATTAAATGGTGTTTTAGTAAGTTTCTTTTCCTCTTGTAGAGCAGCTACTGTTCCACATATAATTTTGAAGACAAAGTAAATGTAGAAAAGCAAGAGAATAAAATAATTGGTACATCAAAAGGATGTTGATAGAATATAAGATTTTCAGAAATAGCTTTTACTATAGATAAGGGGAAATTATTTAAAAAAAATAACACTAATTATGATGACCAAAATGATGTAATTTGAAGGAATAAATTTTCAACAAGCTGGTTCATAAGGAAAATAAAGTTGAAAGACAAAAGCTAAAGTCACATTTGGAGAATAGATTCTGGGGCAGTGAAGTGTTGTCATTTCTTGGGGGAAAGATATGGCATCATTTACATTTTGAAAATACATATATTAATCCCTATATGAGTGTTATACCAATAAAATAATAGTAAAATAATAGATGAGTAAAAACAATGATAGATAGATATGTGAGGATATTCATTGCATCATGTACTTTGTGACAAAAACATGGAATTAAAAGGGATTTTGACTACATTGTGGCATGTACATATCCAGTGCAGTCACTATAAAGATTATGTTCTATATATCCTAGCAAACATCGAAGTTTATTTTCCTACAGGAAACTACAGAATTAGTTAGGTTTCTATTGCTATGATAAAACACTGTGACCAAAAGCTTATAGTCCATCATCCATGGAAGTCAGGGCAGGAAGTCAAAGCAGGAACCTAGAGGCAGGAGCTGAAGCAGAGACTGTGGAAGTGTATAGCTTACTAGCTTGCTCTTCGTGGCTTGCTCAGCATAATAAAGCTGAAGAGATCTGGTTCGAGGAAGTTCATAGGGACTGAGATACAGCTCATTGGTAGAGTAATTCCTTAGCGTATAGGAAGACCTAGAATATATCCGTAGAATTACCCAGAGAAAGAATGAACTAGAGAAATGGAATAATGGTTTGTGGTAAAACAGGATCTCAAGTAGCCCATGCTGGCTTTAACTGGCTGTGTAACTGAGAATGAGAATGACACTGTTCTCCTGCTTCTGCCTCCCAAGTGCTGGGTTTACAGGCAGGGTACACAGTAGTAGCCAGTGTTTTGACAAATAAGTTTTGAGATGACCAGTAATCAATTACAGTTCCTTAACAAGAAATTAGGATCAGGGGTCTTAGTGTCAGGAATAAGTTAGTAACTAGCACTATAATTTGAGATTCCTTCCCATAAAAGATAATTGAAATCATGAAAAAAGCTAAACTTAACAGACAAAAAAGTATATACCCACCAACCAAGCCTAATAAGTATCTAAATTTTAGGGTATGGAAAAAAAAAATCTAAAGGTCACCACCCAAAACTAAGAATAAATTCAAAAATAAAGTTAAACAAATTTGAAAGGTGGGGAGAAAAGCAAAATTACCTCATATGTTTTTAGTAAAGAAGTGAAGAAGATGAAGTTCCAGGTGGCGAAGAAGGGGTGACAAGCTCAGTGCCAGAGAGCAAATCGATCCGATAGAGCTAGAGTCGAACACAGGCCTCCTGTATTTGTGTATATTAACGTAGCTGTTTGTGTCACTAATAAGTAAAAGTTGTTTAGGTAATTATGATGCTAAAATAGAAGAATAATCCTAATGATCCTTTCTCTTTCTTTTTTTCCCCCCTTTCTTTCTTTTTGAGACAGGGTCTCATTATACAGCCCTGGCTGACCTGGAACTCACTATGTAGATCAGGCTGGCCTCAAACTCAGCTATTCACCTGCCTCTGCTTCCGAATGCTGCGATTAAAGGCATGTGCCAGCGCAAGGGGTGATGCTAATTATTCTTAGAAAATTAAAAACATACTCATAATGTTCAATACCAGGAGGACGTTTAATGAATAATAACACAGCTGGCCATTTTTCATTCTAGGCTACAGGATGTGCATCTGTCACTTAGCTTGTCGACCAGTAAAACCGACCATTGTTGGAGAACAGGTAATCAAATGTTTGCTCTTATTATTAAATTTAATTGACTTTAACGAAAGCACAATTTGTACTACACCTTGCTGGGGCTGAAAGAATGGCTCATAGGTTCAGAGCAGTGGCTGCTCTTCCAGAGAACCCTCATGAGTTTAACTCCCAGCACCCACATGACATGGTGGCTCCCAGCCAACTATAACTGTAGTCCCATGGGATCTGATACCCTCTTTTGGTGTGCAGATGTACATGCAGACAAAACACCCATATACACAAAGTCCATGAATAAACCTTTAAAAAGAGCCAGATGTTGGTGGCGCATGTCTTTAATCCCAGCCCTTGGGAGGCAGAGGCAGGCAGATCTCTGTGAGTTCGAGACCAGCCTGGTCTATAGAGCTAGTTCCAGGATTATTTTACTAGAGCCTTCTGCAGCTCAGGCTGACTTCAAATTCACTGTAGCTTAAGAAAGACCTTGAAGTTCTGATCCTCGCTTCCTGAGTACTGGACAGGCACATGCCATCACTTCCAGTTGTACACTATTGGGGACTGACGCAGGGCTTCTTGTATGTTCAGCAGGTATTCCACCAACTGAGCTATGTCCTTAGCCCTGTTTACTTGAAAATCCTTGTCTAAGTGCTTTCAAGTGATTATGAAGAATAAATTGTACAGAATAAAGTACTGTCAAACTGCTCATTCCATTTTATGTTTTTCATTTTTATTTTATGTATACTGGTGTTTTGCCTTCCTGTGTGTCTATGGACCACTTCCATGCCCAGTGCCCATTGAGGGCTGAAGAGAGCATCAGATCCAAGTAGATAATTTCTTGCTTTGGTAGTAAGTTTTGATGAAAGAATAGGACCTTCTGGTATTTGAGCTAGTAAATACCTTCATTTTTCAATTTCATGCTCTTCCCTCTGTTGTTCCTTTTCAACTCTAAACCTGAAGGGCTTTGTGGAGGTGGTGGTGTTTTTTTTGGTTTGGCTTTTGTTTTTTGAGATGGTATCTTATGATGCAGCCCAGACTGGCCTTGAACTTGCTATGTAGACCAGATTGAAGTGCATATGTCTTATTATTAAAATCAATTTGACCAAAGGGGGAAAACAACCTGTAAATTGTTTTAGTGATGCTACCCAGGAAACAATTTGTTAAATTCTTTGTCTATGTTTGTATGTGGTATGTGTATGTTTCTGTGTGTGCATGTATGTGTAGAGGCCAGAGTTTGGCCTTGGTGTCTTCCTCAACTGTGCTCAACCTTATTGTTTTGAGACAGAGTCTCTCACTGGAACTGGAGCTAACTGTCTCAGGTAGGTTGGACAGTCACTGAGCTCTACTTCCCCAGTTGGGGCTATACTAGAGTCACACATCACCATTCCTGGCTTTTCCTGCAGATGTTAGGGGTCCAAGCTCAGGTCCTCATGCTTGCATAGCAATTACTGTATCCACTGAGCCATTTCCCCAGTTCTCTACTGGATCCGCATTGTTAATTTTTCTTTTGGGTCTTTCTTTTTTTCATCTTTTTAATAATGAAGTGTTTTTTGATCTGTAGATGTAATCCGGTAGCATAGTACTTACCCAGTATGGATGAGTACCACACCAAAAAAAAAAAAAAAAAAAAAAAAAAAAAACAGAAACTCACCAAAATGTTTTTAATATGATTGCCATTTACTTTAAGAAACAATATAGTGTTTTGATTATCCCATACCAGCTGTGTGTCATCTAAGTAGGAGGTGCCAACACTAAAGACAAACTAATAAAGAACCACAGGAGTAGAATAGTCTTTTTGTTTCCAGCTATAAGAAAAATTATGATTATTTGTGTGTGTGTGTGTGTGTGTGTGTGTGTGTGTGTGTGTGTGTAAGAGAGAGAGAGAGAGCGAGTACGCATGCATGCTCTTTGTACAGCACACCTATGTAGGTCAGATCAGAGGACAACTCTCCCTCAGGGTTCAGTTCTTTCCTTCCACCATGGATTCCAAAGATCAAACTCAAGTCACCAGGCTTGTAGAGCAAATACTTTTACCTGCTGAGTCATCTTGTCCACAGCCCATATTCCGAAAAAATAGATTTCTCATTCTGTCCCTAACATTTAAATGAGGCACTAGACCTGGGTAAATTTTCAAAACAATCTAAAGACCAGGTTGCTAAATGTAAATATTGTTAAAAATTAACCTGTGCCCTTACAGTATTTATATCTATTTACATCTGCATGAGATCAGTACTGTAACAGGATGCTGGTGTCCCATCTCTTTACAGTGTCACAAATTTAGTGGTAATATTGGTAACTTAAATCTGTCTCAGTCATATCTTGAGCTTGGATTTTGTAGAGTCTATACCAAGAAGTCTACAAACACTTCAAATCAGGTCTTATTTTTCTAAGAAGGCCATTTAAACTTAGCAGCAGCACCTCTGCTAATCATCCCATCCATAGCATGGCTTATATGACTAACAGTGCAGAGATTTACTGAACAGAATGAATGACACAAGTAGGAAAGCTAATCTGTAGCCTCTTATAACAAAGCATATATAAGCATCACTAGAAGTTATCCTTTCAGAGTTACATCAGGAAATAAACATCACCTTCTATACTATTAAATCTTGTACTCATGAACAAACTATAGCTTAAAACTTGCATTCCATTACCTTAGTGACTGTTTAAAATAAATGATCTATTTGATAGATATCCAGTAAATTGGGCGCCCATTATCATTGCATCATTTGCTCAGCAACAATCACCAGGAGGACTGACATGCTAGGGCATGTTAAGCGCCATGTGACTAAAGGAGAAACTAAATCCAGGTATATTGCTGGTAAGTTATGCAATCTCATTAACATATTAATTAGAAATAAAATGATCCAATTATTCTTTTCAGACATTAAGCAAATAAAACATACTGATTTAGCCGGGCATTGGTGGTGCATGCCTTTAATCCCAGCACTTGGGAGGCAGAGGCAGGTGAATCTCTGTTCTACAGAGCAAGTTCCAGGACAGGCTCCAAAAAAAAAAAAAAAAAAAACAAGAAAAAATAAATACTAATTTAACTAAATTATTTGGTTGACAAGTAATGCATAACTTTAACTTTACATTTTTTTCTTTCTATGAGATTTCCAATAATGTTCAGATATTAGTAAATGTTACAAAAACTGCAAATGGCACTCATGCCAAACTAGGTATCTTTTTTTGTGTGTGTGCTTTTTCAAGCCAGAGTTACTCTGTGTATCCCCTGGCTGTCCTGGAACTCTTGATTTTTAGATCAGGCTGGCCTTGAACTCACAGAACTCTGCCTGCCTCTGCCTCCCCAGTCAGGGTATTAAAGGTGTGTGCCACCACACCCAGCCAAACTAGGTAGCTTAATGGAAGAGTTTAAAATTATCTGTAAAGAAAAATAGTAGCATTGTAGTCATAGGACTTTATATCAGTAAATGTTGTGCCTATTGTGGAAAATACTGGCAACAGGATGCCCTATGGAAAAGACCTTTATTCTTAGTGATATAAAGTGTCAAGGATTAGATTAGCCCCTAGGGCCAAGAGTTCATTTCATTTTCTCACAGGATATCATTTGCAAAAGCCGATACTGTGAGGTACAAGATATGCCTCTTCAGTGACTATAGGAAGGTACACACAGTAGAAAAGGTTACTTTCTTGATGTTATAGAAGGGGAAATATGGGTGACATATAATGTCCAGAATATAATATTGACCCAAAAGGGACAAATAAAGGATATAATTATTTTTCCAAATGTTACATATGTCTTACCTCTTGAATATTTTAAATATATGCATATGTTTTCACTTCAATATTCTACTTGAGTTTGTAAGCTGAAGGATTATAATGTGTACTAAGTATAAAATGTCCCTGTCATTACTTATAGGCATTTGAATGCAGTTTAGTTTAAAAGTATAATTATGGGAAAGTGGGGCCCACGAGATTGCTGAATGGGTAGAAGTCTATTGGTGCAGCATGAACTGCCTGGTGAGCTAAGTCCCACTCCTGGACCCACAAGGTGGCAGGAGAACACCCACCCACTCTCTCCCCATCCCCCATGTTCTGAAGTTAAGGGGTTCAGAAAATGCTGAGATTCTTACTCAGCCCACTAATGGAAAGCAAGCCTATAAATTTCTCAATTTCTATAATATTACAGTTTACTGTGGGCCAGCCAGTGGGAGCAGAGTGTACTTAATGATTCATAAAACTATTTTAGGATTTTGTGCGATCTGAAGGTATTCTTGGGTTTTATAACACAATCAGAATTTTAAGTGAAAGAAATCCCTCAGTTCACCAAATACTCCCTAGGCACAATTCTTTCCACAGACAACTGAATAAATTTGTTCTGTGGCTTCTTTTGTTTTCTTATACCCACCAAACTATTTACTTAGCACAAAATAATATAGTTACTTTTTAAAATGTATTCTGTTGGATATTTAGCGTTATTTTCAATTACTCTGTAATAATCTTGTTTCTTCTGTTTTAGCTTCTACTGCCAAATCATCTAATGAAATTTTGAAGGAGGCCGACACAGATATACAAGTTTGTCCTAACTACTCTATTCCTCAGAAAACAGATTCATATTTTAATCCCAAAATGAAACTAAATCGGTAAGATAAATTGAAAATAGAATAGACTTTTCAGATGTACTTCTTTCAACCTCTGTATTTATATAAAGATTAAAATAATCTATTTTAACATTTTCCCAAAATGTTTCCTTTTTCTGCCAACCCAATTTTTCAGTCAAAGAATAAAATAGGCCTGACTTTATATATTTACAGACTGATGTACAGACTGATGGAAAGTTTTATTTATTAAATAAATGCATGCTTGTTAGGTAGAATTCAGTTAGATTCATAGTTTATCCTCACAAAACTTACAGGTCTTGAACTATTAATTTGGGAATGTGTATGAAGTAGGTATGTTCTTCACAAAGATGAAGCCATAGTACTGCAAAGTTATTTCAGATCAATCCTTCTTTCTAGTCAGATAATATTCTGTACATTGGCTGCTTTGACTGAGGAACGAAAACCTTTGGAGTGTTTAGATGCCTTTGGAGCCACTGGTAAGTAAAAAAAATTAATATTTCAGATTTATTTTTATGTGTATTTTGCCTGAATGGATGTATGTATCAAATCCATGCAGTACTTTCAGAGGCCAGAAGAGGGCATCAGATCCCCTGGAAATGATGTTGGAGATGATTAGTGAGCACAATGTGGGTGCTAGGTCCTCTGGAAAAGCAGCCATTGCTCTTAACTCCAGCCTCTGTAAAATGCCTTCATGTCTAGCAAAATGTTTTCATGAGGTGGTGATGCTCACCTATAATCCCAGCACTTGGAAAGTAGAGGCAGGTGAATCCCTGTGAGTCCAAGGCCAGCCTTGTCTACATAGTGAGTTCCAGGATGGCCAGAGCTACCTAGTGAGACTCTGACTCAAAAATAAATAAATAAATAAAATCTGTTTTTCTGGTGCTTACGGGTAAATTTGAGCAGCAGGACTTTCAACTTTTGCCATCTTCCTTTCCAGCAGGATATTGCCCTTTTATTATACTCAGGGATTCATAAAGCCATGAAGATTTGGAAGGAGTGTGTGTGTGTGACAAAACATCTTCATTTTTAGTCATTAGTTATGGCTTAAATGTATTTAATTTAAACATTGTCTTCTCCCTCATTTCTCCCAAGGGATAATGGGATTACAATGGGCAAAACACCTTGGAAATGCAGTCAAAGTTACAATTAATGACTTGAATGAAAACTCTGTGACTCTGATTCAGAAAAACTGCCATTTGAACAAATTGAAAGTGGTGGTAGACAGTGAGGAAAAGGAAGAGGGTGACACCCTTGAAGAAGATGGCACTCTTGGTGATATCCAGGTGACCAGGATGGACGCCAATGTGCTGATGCACCTGAGATCTTTTGACTTCATGTAAGTGAAGAACATTTGTCAAATATAGATTAAACAGGTCTATTGGAGGCAGGTGCTTTATAAGAAATATGTGGTGGTTCATTTTAATATAGTTTTTGGCCTTGGCTTGAAATGTCCAATAAGAAAAATTTCAGACTTCCTGGGAATGAACTTCTCCTTTTAGGCTGATTTTGTTCCCATGTGTTTGACATGTCATTGACTATTTTGTTATTTATTTTTAAAACCTAATTAAGTATTTGAAAGAGGTTGGAAAAGCACTTTCTTTTCTTTTTTTTTTTTTTTTGGAGACGTCTTCCTGATAGCTTAGGCTGGCTTCAGACTGGAAGTCGGCCTGCCTCCACCTCCTGAGTGTAGTGGGATATTCACAGGTTTGTTACCTTCACAACCTGCCTTGCAAACTGCTCTTGAATCTATGGAATTCTATCATTAGAAATAATATTGGTATAATGTGTATTACTGATGCAAACTCAGATATGTGTGTTTTCTTTCTGATTTTAGACACCTAGACCCTTTTGGAACATCAGTGAACTACCTAGACTCTGCATTCAGAAACGTAAGAAACCTTGGCATAGTATCAGTGACTTCTACAGATACCAGTTCCTTATATGCCAAGGCACAGCATGTTGCCCGGCGTCACTATGGATGTAACATTGTCCGAACAGAGTATTACAAGGAACTAGCAGCCAGAATTGTCGTAGCTGCTGTGGCAAGGTACCGAATTGCCAATGGTGTACCCAATATGTTTTAGTGTGATTCATGATTTTGAAGAGATAATACTGTGAATGAGTGCTTACTTTTCAAAATATGTGTGAATTTTCGAATTCTATATCCCTTATGTGTAATTTTAATTTCATTTATTTTAGTAGTTTTAATTTTATGGTCTTTTCTTTCTTTTTTTTAAATGTTTTTACATGCATTCATTTATTCTGTGTGTGCTTGTATAGGAGCATATGTGGAGGTCAGAGGACAACTTAGAATAGTAGGTTCTCTGCTTCCACCATGTGGATTCTGAGGATCAACCTCAATTGTCAGGCGTGGCAGCAAGCTCCTTTACTCACTGAGCCATTTTGATGGCCTGTTATTCATGTTCTGTTAGAAGTTAAACACTTATATCTGAACTATAAATAAGAGACAGTAAAAGTGAAAACAAATTTCAGACCTGTCTTAATTGAATGATTACAGGAGTAGGGAAGAGGTGGCAACATAAAAAGGACAAACTGAAAGTTGCTTTTTGATTTATAAGCTTTTTGAAAGATCATTTTATTTTTATATAGTCTGAATAAAATGATGACTTCTAACTTCATTCTTAAAATGACCTTGTAAAACCAGAAGATCTATCTGTGTCTCCCTAAGAATTCAGATCTGTGGAAATGAAGGAAGATTGTTACCTACTGTGTACAGAATTTTATGCTACAAAAAACATTTTTTCAATATTTACTTTAGGGTGTATGTGTTTGTGTGTACATGTGTATGTGTATGCCACATACATGCATGCAGAAACTGGTCAGAAGAGGGCATCAGATCCTCTGGAATTAGAGTTATGGGCAGTTTTGAGCCACCATGTCGGTGCTGGAAAATGAACCCAGGTTTTCTGCAAGAGCAGCTAGCATTCCTCTAACTTAATAATGCAATTTGTCGTTGAGAGTATCAATAATGGATGATCAGCCTATTCACTTGCTAACCCAAACACAAGTTCTGCAGCATTCAGATGAAAATTCTTACCTTGGCATAATTACAGGTTATTAGTCTTCATATATAGACTTCAGCCTACGTTAAGTAAACAACAACCCTGATGCAGTTTGCACATGATGCTGTGTACTCAAAGCATTCATAAGAGCAAGTTTGGAAGTGGTGTATCTTGTTGAACTTAATACAGAGATCTATAAACCTACTAGAGGAAAGGGCTTTGACTTTTTCACTGCATATTCAGCAGCTAGCATATAATCCTGCATATAGTCAGAAGCTTTTTTAGGGAAAAAAAAAAAATAGACTAAACTCAGACTAGTAATCGTGATTGCAGAGAAAAGTCATGCTGAGTGACAAGACTGCATCCCTTTTATTACAATGCAGTTCAAAAGGGGAAATGTCTAGAGACCGAAGACCCCTGCCTGATAACCCTCATTTCCTGTATTTCAGTCTGTATGTAAGTCATGGTAATGATCCTTTGAGAGTACTGCTACTGAAGATTGAATTTCCCCACAATCCACCCAGTTTGCCCTCACGTTAGTAGTGTCTGTGCAATGCTATACAAAGGAGATGAAGAGCCATCAAAGTAGTTTGTGGTTTTTTTTTTTCTTTTTTCTTTTTTTTTTCAACAGAGCTGCAGCAAGATGCAATAAAGGTATAGAAGTGCTGTTTGCAGTTGCTCTGGAACATTTTGTGCTGGTAGTTGTGAGGGTCTTGAGGGGGCCCACTTCAGCAGATGAGACTGCCAAGAAAATCCAGTACCTGATCCACTGCCAGTGGTGCGAAGAAAGGATTTTTCAGAAGGATGGTAACATGGTAGAAGGTGAGCGGAAGTCCCTCCAGTGTACATTGCACACAAGCCCTCAGTGAATGAGCCTGCATCACATCCTAACTATGTACACATTGCTTTGCTTTCAAAGATCACTGCTAGAGAGTTGTAGCACTCTTGCCTTGCCCTTTATTAAAACTCTAGAGATAACCGTTGCTCCACTGTTAACTAATTTTAGGAACATAAATCAGATTACCTAAGTGTCTTTATAAAATAATTTATAATTTTCATGTTTCTGGCTAAATGTAAATGCTACTAGTTACAAAGTTCATTCAGTAACCATCATTGATTGAGTCTGCTGTATGCCAGGCTTTAGAACACAGGGAAAACTGCAGCTTATGCTCTTAGAAAACCATGTGTTTGCTTTTCAAGTACACAGCAACCTTCTTGCCCATTGTTGTATTAAATTCTTGGTATTTTTTAATGTGATTTTTTTTTTAAATAACATATATGGGTGTTTTGCCTACATATATATCTTGGTATATACCTGGTATTTGCAGTAGCTGGAAGAAGGCATTGTATCTCCTGGAACTGGAGTTACTGACAATTGTGAGCCTCTGTGGGTGCTGGGAATCAAACCTAAGTCCTCTGGAAGAGCAGCCAATGCTCTTAACTGTTGAGGTATCGCTTCAGCCCTTGAATATGAATTTTAAAGAACTTTTTATTAAATTAAGGTTATTTAGCCCTTGCTGTATAAATTGCTAGTATTTTTTTCTTTGTGTCAGTTTGCTTCTTTCTTTCTTTAATTTAGGTTTTATTTGTGTGCTAATGATAAAGTAATATGAACTCTGGCTTTTGCTTTTAAAGACTTTCCTATTCCTAGGTACTTCAGGGAGGTTAGGTTTTACTGACTAGGCCAGCACATCTCCATTATTAGACAATACAATCTTTGTCTGGATGCTCTGTCTTTTCTGTGGAAGGGTATCTAATCATACACCTCTGTTTTTATTTTTGGTAATGTCTCACATATCACAACCAATGATGATCTTGACTTTTTTTTTTTTTTTTTTATTGCTTTTATTTACTTATTGTCTGTCTCTGTATGTGAGTTTGTCATGGTGTGTATGAGAAGATCAAAGTACAATCTGTGGGAGTCAGTTCTTTCCAAGTCATGTGGGCCCCACAGATCAGGTTTGTCACCAAGGTGGCAAGACCTTTACTCTTGGTACCATCTCATTGGACTTAGCCTTGAACTCTTGACTCTCTTGGCTCTGCCTCCCAGACACTTAGATCACAGGTATACTACCACACCTGGTTTGTGAGGTATTCTGGATCAAACCTAAGGTTTTGTGCATGCTGGATAAGCACTCTACCAACTGAGCCACATCCCCAGCCGTAAATTTTATTTTATTATGCTAGGGATCAAAGCCAGCCAGGCCATTAACAGCTAAGCTGTTTCTCCTACCCTGCCATTTAATTTTGTTGAGTAACAAAATACTATCACATAGATTAGAATTGATTGATTTCATTGGGCTATTACAAAAAAGTCAGTGATCAATCTAGAGATAACCTGGAGTTGGGGGAGTTTAGTTGAAGAGGTTGTTTGTTTGCTTGTTTGTTTTGAGACAGGGTCTCAATATGTATCTTTGGCTGTCCTGGAACCAAGCAGGCTGGCCTAAAAACATGCTCCACCACAACTGTTAAGAGGTTTTAATTTGGGGTGGGGTTGTTTTTGTTTTTCAAGATAGGGTTTCTCTGTGTAGCCCTAGCTGTGTACGTAGACCAGGCTGTCCTCAAACTCACCTCCGCTAACCTCTGTCTCCCTAGTGCATGTGCCACCACTGCCTGGGGAGGTTCTAATTTTTAAAAGGACTGTTTTTGAGAGCTGCTAGTGCAGCTCAGAGTAGAGCATCTGCTTAACATGAATGAGGTCCTGGTTCAATCCCAGCACTGCCATTTACTGAATGAATGAATAAGTTTCTTGGTCTTCAGTAGGCTTTAAAGTTCTATAGTTAACACTGCCCCATTTTAGAAACTAATAATAGTTTCTTTTCTATTTTATCATTGGACTCGGAATTAAATTAGATTCTTCTAGCCTACACTCTGCTGGCTGAATCATTTTCTTTATTATTAGAAAATTTAGCAAGAGAAACCTGTATTTTGATTAGGATGCTATTTAAATGAACATATATATTTAACTCATTTACTTTTCAGTAAACAACGTACACATTTTATTGCATACATATTATACCCCAGCTAATTTTGAAATATCAAAATCATGTGGATTCTTATTGTCATATTATTTCATAATATTAGTATAACTAAAAGATAGTATCATTTATGCCTCTGAAAAGCCATTTAAAGCCAGTGTCTTATGACTTAATCCTCTAATATGTGTGATTAAGGCTTTTTTGAGGGTGTTTGTTGTTGTTTTGAGTGTGTGGTTGTGTGCATGTGGGGGGGGGGGCAGAGGAAGGATCTGTCACTCTCAGCCAGCTATGTTCCAGTGTTTTTTTTCCCCTAAATCCTCATTAGCAAGATTAGTACAGAGTTGAATGTTATACAAAAAGCTTAATTGGGAGGGTGGGTTTTGGTTTTGTTTGTTTTTATTTATTTGATTTTTGAGACAGGGTCTTGCTCTGTAGCCCAGGCTGGCCTGCCTCTGACTCTCCCGAGTATTGAGATTCAAAGCATCACCATACTCAGCCTTGCTTTATTATTCCTTTGAGACAAGGTCTCTCATTGAACCTGGAACTAGGCTGACAGTCATTAAGCCCTATCAGTCCACCTGTTCCCACCTCCCCTGTGCTGGGCTTTCCTGTTCAGCTTTTATACAAGTGCTAAGGGTTCAAACTTGGGTTCTTGTGATGGAGTAACAAGCACTGAGCCATTGCGTCAGCCCTGTGGTTCAGGTTAGTTTTGTTTCTTTTTTTAATTGTTAATTATTTTATATATTACATAAACCACACTAAAATGCCTTTCTGTAATAAAGGCCAGCATTCTTTGCCATTAATTCTAATTCTAATTAAATTGGCACTGTCAAGAATAGACAATTGCAGGACTGGAGAGTGGGCTCAATCGTTGGGAGCACTGGCTGCTCTTCCATAGGACTGGGGTTCAGTTCCCAGCACCCACATGGCATCTCACACAGATACACATGCAAGTAAAACACCAATGCACATAAAATTTTAAAAAATAAAATGAAAACATTTAAAAAAAAATGAACAGTTGCTTCCTGATGTTTAACCATTGCCTGTGACAGACCAATTAATACAAATGAACAATGAACACCTGCCTTGTTCTGAGGCAGTGAAGAGACGTTTCCCCAATATTTAAACATATTCATATAACCAGTTATACAAACCTAAGTATAAAAACATTCAAAAACCTTTGAGGTGGTATCCTCCATCTTTGTGGGAAGTTGAACATTACTAATTAAGACCAATACTATTTTGAGAAAGCATGATTGTATTTATGCAACTGGAATTGCTATTTTTTAATGATCATATCCACTTTACCTAAAATCAGAACTGTTCAGCAAAAATACACTGTTAGCTATTCATGATCAGAATTCTGGTTTATGAATTAAATTATGATACACATTAAAAGCCATGAGACATTTGTTTTGTAATAAGTAAGGCAGTGGTATTACTCACTAGTACTAGCCTCTTTAAGACAAGCCATTAGGTCTGCCCTTTCTTCCTTTTTAATCCTGGTGGAGATAATTTTTGTCCCAGGGATGTGTACTCTCTAGGATTCTCCAAATACTCCACCCAGTATTATCTTCCCAGGTGATGCCTTTGTTCTTCACATCTGTATAGGAGAATCCAGCAGCCTGACCTGGCTTCTGCCAGGCAGACCATGGAGATTTGGTCCAGTCTTAAGCTAGCTTCCCTTTTTGTAGTTTGGCATTGGGCACACCTCTGAACAAAAAAAAAAAAAAAAAAAAAAAATCTACTTCCCTTTCTCAACATCACCCATTTTTAATTAACTCCCTCCCTACTGCTCACACATTTCCACCTGAAGCTGAACATCCTTTCTTTGATTGAAATTTTTAATAGTGTCTACCTTCAACAGGTTTTAAGGATTAAGTTTTCAAGTACACAAAAAATTCTCAGCATAGTACCTGATATATAGTAGGTCCTCAGTATATAGTTATTATAACAGTTATACCACTTACATGTGTCATTTATCCTTTTTATTTTTATGTTTGTTTTTTACAGAAAACCCATATAGACAGCTGCCCT
Source organism: Phodopus roborovskii (assembly GCF_943737965.1). Taxonomy (NCBI): domain Eukaryota; kingdom Metazoa; phylum Chordata; class Mammalia; order Rodentia; family Cricetidae; genus Phodopus; species Phodopus roborovskii. Next base: position 23,586,510 of record NW_026126433.1, read on the forward strand.
GTAATTGTCATGGAAGCATGCCTGGCAAGACAGCAATAGAACTTGGGCCCCTGTGGTATGTGCCTAAATACTGTGCTCAGGTTTGATTTATTGGTTGTCAGCTTTTAAAATCTAAGCAAATAATTAAGACTACTCCTGTGAACCCAAGATATTTTCAGATTTCTCTCTGATTTTCTAAAAGATAGTAGGACAGAAGATAAGCTGCATCTGCAAACTAAGTCTGAATAGTAAGAAAGAGGCTGTTTGCTTTGTTTTTGAAAGACGGTGTCTCTGAGGTGAATAGATGTCTCAACAATTAGGAGCCCTTGCTGCTTTTGCACAGCATGGGTGTTGGCTTCCCTGCACCCAGCTCCAGGGAATCCAACCCCCCCCCTTCTGACCACCACCCTCTGCAGGCACCTGTACTCATATGCACATACCCACACACACATAATTAAAAATACAAGATATCTTTAAAGGTAGAATCCCATATAGTAGCCCAGCCCTGCCCTTAAACTTGCCAGGATTTGTTGTTGTTGTTGTTTTTGTTTAGCTTTGTGTGTGAGTGCAGGTGCATGTGTACATGCCATGATGCAATGTGAAGGTTAGAGGACAACTGTGGTGTCCTCTTCACTTTCTGCCTTGGCTGAAACTGGGTCTCTTGTTTTACCAATGTACCTGCCCCGCTAGCGGGTCCAGGAGCCTCTGGGGATTCTCTTGTCCCTACCACCTCGCTCTATAGGAGCTCTATAGGAGCAACAAGGTGAAATTAATCCTTTAGAAACATTTGAACATTATCCAGCCAACCCTACCTTCCAGTACTCTCTTAACTATATCATCTCTCATACAATGATCCTATACACTGCTTACAGAGCAGAAATAGTGACTAACAGGTTACTGTCTCCAGAAAGATGATGTAGCCCACCCAGCTCCCTCATTCTATGAATCAGGACATTATGGGATGGTGTTTTTAAGTACTAGTTAAAACTGGCCAAAATAATAATTATTAATGTCATCATCGTCATTATTAGCAAGCTGGGCCATTATTACTATTACTATTATTGTTAGCAATGTGGGGCTAGAATTTAGTTTTTGCACCTTCCAGGCCTGAGTCTTGCCTTTAACTTACCACTCCTAGCCATCATTTATGTTATTACTCTCATCCAGAGCTTCTTCCCTCTCCCCAAACCTCACTTTAGTTATACTCTTCATTTCAAATCTCAGTGTTTCAACCTCAATAATTTCTAAATTCCTTTCCACATATCTTAAATTGACTACTTATTATATACTTTTAAATGATCCTTTAGTATATGCTTACTGTTTAATATTTACATTTACTACTTTATTCTCAGTGAAGATCCTTTGTACAAGGCATGATACATAGGCTGCCTCATTCCTATGACAAGTGTGTCAGGAGTTTTACTTACAGTGTCATGATAAGCAATGTAAGACACAGAAGGAAAGATGGAACCTGATGGTGTAGGCCGGTAATCCCAGCTACCCCTGAGGCAAGAGGATTACAAGGTCCAGGCCTGCTATACATGACTACAGCTGTGAGTTCAAGACCAGCCTGAGCAACTTAGTGAAACTGTTGGGGAGAGAAGGAGTTAAAAAAAGTGACTGAAGGTACAGATTCAGTGGTAAAGACTTGTCTAGAGTACATAAGGCCCTACCTAGTTCAGACTCCAGTCCTGGGAAGACAACAGTAGTTATTATTCAAGATTGTGAATAGGTGGAGCCAGGATTGAAATTTCTGTCATGGAATTCGTATTTTGTCAACTGTATCTATGTTGCTCAAATTAAATGGAAGCATTCACCCCTGAGCTTGTTTGAAACAGAGCCTTCCTATGTAGTCTTCACTAGCCTGAAACTCCCTCTGTAGACCAGGCTAGCCTTAAAGTCATAAAGGTCCACCTGTCTGCCTCCTTGATGCTCACATAGATACCAAAATGGAGACTACTTTTGAGACTGTACACTGTGGAAATTTACACTTTACATTATGTGTGTAGAGTTTTACAGGCTTTTATGGAGTCAAACAGTCTTTTGACTGTGTTCTCCAAATACCCACCCTATGTTTCATAGTACTCTACAACTTATGAGGGCCAATAAATTCTTGATTTTATGTGAATATTTTTAGCTAATCTTAATAGTTTCCAAAGATAACATGATAAAAAGGGTGAGAAATTAGTATATAGGAATTACTGAATTTCAATATTCTATCCAATACTTTGATAATATTTTTTAGTTAATTTATGGAGAATATTTTTTAAGAAAATAAACACTTCTCAAACACAGCTTTCTATATATTCTTTCCTTTCCCAGGTCAAGTTCCCTTTTCAATACTGGATTCCTAAAAAGAATGCTATTTGAATCTCTTCACCATGGTTTGGATGACATTCAGCCCCTAATAAAGACACTAATCTTTGAATCAGAGTGTACTCCCCAAAGTCAGTGTTCAGTTCATACACCTTCAAATCTCAACAAGCAAGGTGACTTTGGCTTGCTAGATTATCCTTTTATGGTTGGTGGGTGGATTGTTTGTTTATTTTTGAGACAGGTTTTCTCTGTAGCTTTAGAGCTTGTCCTGGAACTTGCTCTGTAGACCATGCTGGATTTGAACTCACAGAGATCCGCCTTCCTCTGCCTCCTGAGTCCTGGGATTAAAGGCTAGATTATCCTTGATGTTATAATCCAAATAATGTAACATGCTTTAAAATTTTTTGTTACTTTTTTTTTGTTTTTTTGAGGCAAGGTTACATATAGCCAGGTTAGCCTTGAACTCATTATCTTCCTGCCTTCACCTCCAAAGTGCTGGGTACACACTGCCATACCTGTCACCTTCTGTCCGCTTTCTACTCTTCTATAAAGAGACACCGTAGATAACTGCAGGATCAGCATAGTCCAAACTTTTGCTAATACCCATTGAAAGATGGAAAATCAATTCTTACCACTCAGTAAATGTGCTTTTTACTCCTTCATTTGTCAGTTCACCAGACTTTATGCTTTTGTAAGTGCTACAAAGAAGCTGCTATTACACATTTAAAATGCATCTTTTGCTTTTGTTTTGAAGACAGGGTCTGACTGTATGACTTAGTGCTGAAATGAAAGCTCTGTGCCACCATGCCCAGCCTAAAGTATATTTTTAGTTTAATATTATTACCATGTAAGTGTGTGTAGGCACATGTGCAGTGGTCAAAGAACAATTTTATAAAGTCAGTTCTGTCCTACCCTTACATGGGTCCTGGGTATTGAACTCAGATTGCAAGTGCTTTTACCTACTGGACTAGCTATCTCAGTGGTCCAGGAAGTTTAAAAAATATATCATTCTTGCATATTCAAAAATATGGAAGGAATTCCAGTTTTATTTAAACATTAAATTGTTAATATCATCTACAAATATTTCCCCATTTGTTTTTATTTTAGAAGAAAATGGTGTATTTATTAAAACTACCGATGATACCACAGTAGATATTTATAGTACACAGGGTATGTATGTATTGTGCTATGTAACTATTGAGTATCAGATTCTAAATGTGTCTTACAGATTTCAAAACAGAATATAGATTGCATTAAGCTGAAGAGTAGTAGCCTGTAAACAGGCTGCAATATTATAGTAGTGGTTGCTCACTTAAATGTTCAATGAAAAGAAAACTTACAATTCCTGTTAAGAGTGTAAGGTTTAATAACTTACCAATCTTGTTTAGCATCTTCAGCTAATTTAGTAGAATGCAAATCACTGAAAATGATAGTGTGCTGACAAAAAGGTTGACAAAGCAGCGTTCTTGTGTCCTATACAGCACACACTCTTGGAGCACTATTCCACCTCATTAAGTTGGTGGTGGACCCTTTACCAGATTCTTCAATCTTAGTAAAAATGTCTTAAATCTTTTTAAGAGTGGAAGATAAAACATAAATATGCTTTAATATATTTTAAATCTGTAAGATTTTTTTTACATCTAAGTTAAGGAAGTTGAACTAATCTCTATGGGCTATTCTAATAGCCATAGACCTCTATGTTTACATGAAGAATATCAGTACAACACAGGCGAAAAGAAAATCCATGTGCTGCTTCTAATAGTTACTCTTAAGGTATTATGTTGAATTTCTTCATTTAGGCTTTTCTATGATTTTTTTAATTACATGTTACATTGATTTCATGTAACAATATAATCAAATTTTACTTAACTGGTTTAAAATTTAATCTGGGAGTCCCAAGTCACCATTTTTGTTTTTTTATTAAAAAAAAAAAAACCATTTTAACAATAATTTATCTGTGGTTATCATTTACTATTTTCATGCATTCTATTTGCCTTCTGAGCACTCATATGTAAGCATATACCAGTTGTTTGTCCTGAAGAAATGGCATGTGAGGATAACACCTACATATAATCAAGACTTAGCTGGATACCATGACACATTCCTGTAGTGTCAGCAATGGAGGTTTGGGCAGGAGGATCTCTTGAGCTTACAGCTTTAAAACAAACTTTTGTCTAGCCTGGACAAGAATAAGACCTATCTAATATATAATAATCATAGGCTGGAAGTTTGAGCAAAATTTCCTTTTAGTATTTGCAGTCTCCCTTACTTTGTGTGTATGTGTACCTGTATGTGTATGTATATATGTGCACATGCACACACTTGAGCCTTTTGGAAAGATAAACTGCCAGAACAACTTGTTTGCCTTCTTTTACCTAAAATGGAAAGACTAAGTACTGTTGAGAAATAGGCAATGAGATCACATATTGTACTTTTATCAGTCTGTATTAGCACTCTTGAAACTTAGGTGTTTTAATTCTTGTCAATATCTATTGTCATTTACCCAGTCTCAGAGCAATGACAAAAGTTGGGGTGTTGTTTTAGAGAGAAAGGATTTATACCTACAAAGGGCCTGCAAACAAAACAAGGAAAAAGAATAGCAGACTTTAGTCAGGCTCTGGTGGTGGTGTGTGGGCTATAGCAAACGGTGAAGAAATAGGCCCTAGGTTCATAACCAAGTTTCATGCAAGAAGTGGGAACAGTTGAAGCTTAAGGAAGGTAGAAGGAGGTTCTGACTCAAGCAGCAGTTAGACAAATTACATGAGTGAAGGACAATAAGAATTCTATAACCTAAAAACTTATAAAACATTCCATCTGCAGTTTTTAAGAGCATGCTCATTGTGTGTGTGTTCCAGGAAAGAGGAAAAGTAGTGAAATGATTATAAATACAGCCAAGAAGCAGAAGACTGACGCCAGCGCTGCACATCCTCCCTTTTATTACAACATCCACAGACACAGCATAAAAGGGATGAATATGCCAAAGTAAGGCAGCCAGTGGCAGAATGTTTATTTCATATTTTAATTATATTGTGATTCGAGTAAAAACATAACCTAATAACTTTTTCTTTTGATGTTGTAGGTTAAAAAAGTTTTTGTGCTGTCTTTCCCAAGCAGGCTTTCGAGTAAGCCGAACTCACTTTGACCCAATGGGTATTCGTACAGATGCTCCTCTGATGCAGTTTAAGTCTATCCTGTTAAAGTATAGCACCCCCACCTACACTGGAGGACAATCAGAAAGTCCCATGCAGTTGGCATCTGAGGATACGGTAGCTGACAGGGTTGAAATGTCAGTGAATGACAAAGCAGAAGCAAGCGGCTGCCGAAGGTGGTAAACTCTAGAAGCTTTCTTCTCAGGGTTCTTAGGATGGTCCAGTGACTGTAATCCTTTTTTATTCTTTCAACTGAGTGATACACGATAAAAAATTTAAAAAGCACTGTTTTCATTCAGAAAATTGGCTGTTTTTGACTTGGCTAGTGTGAGAGCTTTGCTTTTTAAGTTTTTATTATTTTAAAGAGAAAATTTAATAAAAATATTTCATGATGAAGCTAAGTTTCTGACTGGGCTCATTCTACTCTTCAGTAATTTAGAAAATTTTCACATGTATCTCTTGAAAATTTAAGCAGCGTTTTCTGAAAGTCGTCCTTTTTTTTTTTTTTTTTTTTTTTCCTAGTATCAAGGATTAAGTTTAGAGGCTCAGGTTCTCAAGTAGCTGGAATGTAGGCTTGTGCCAAGTACCCAACTTAGCATTTACTCTTCTTAATAACATCTCTACTGGTTCATGGTGTTTACCTTGTATATAACTACCATGCGTAATAAGGCTGGAAACTGACCCTGTATAAAATAGTAAGAATAATGAATGTTCTAGATGACTCACTAAAAATACACTTCTGTTTTCCTGCTTTTGAGAAATCACACTTCTCATTGTTTTCCTTGTTGCTTTTGAGAAATTCAGTACTTGCCTGCTCTGCTACAAACTATATTTTTTACAAGTTAATATTCTGGATGACTAAACTTCAGAATAAGATTTTTCTCAAAATAACTGAAGTCATAATAGTATCCACAAATATGAAATCCCAGAGACTGTATTATAAACAGTTTAGGTGCCCCTTAGGTGCCTCACTTAATGCATACACCAGTGTCCATTAGCTTAGTTATATCACCACTCAGAAGTAAAATTTGCCATCTCAAGAGAGGCATGGAGCTGGAGAAACAGCTCAGCAATTAACAGCAATTGTTGCTCTTGCAGAAGATCCAGGTTCTGTTCCCAGCACCTCTGTGGAGACTCACTGCCATCCATAACTAGTTCCTGAGGACCTGATACCCTCTTCTGAACTCCAGGGGCATCAGACACAAGGTGGTTGGCAAGGTTGGGTTTGTTTTTGAGGTATGCATACATTTTTGTGTAAGTAGCACAGACTGCCATAACCATTAAGATTAGGAAGGGGGAAAAATCTTGTTTCTATTAATAAATATGTTTGTGTCATTTGAATAATGTAGATGAAAAGACTTGATATGAAGTTTAGGATTCTTTTAAGGATTGAATCCATATGTGCCCGTAAGTATTCCTTAGGAGAAGCCTGGGAGAGAACACTTTCAAGAGAAAGTACAAGGAGAAAGCTGGGTGGTGAGGAAGGAATTAGAGGAAATGCAGCATTAACTTGGCAGAATTAAAGGAAAAAAAAAATGCTATTAAAACAAACTCCCAAAGGACATCCTTTCCTCCCCACCCCCAACCAATACAATTCATTTGGGTCAAATTCAGGGTGAGGTGAGATACAGGTTAGCTTGGACCACAGGTTTTGCCAGTTTTAGTTACAAGTGTACATAAAGCAACATACTTAAAAAAAAAAAAAAAAAAAAAAAAAAAAACTTGTTTAATTACTATAGAGCAATTTAGCAAACAAGCAGCCACTTATCTGATTCAATACATATTTTGTTAAATTGAGTATTTTAATCACATATTTTACTACGTATGCATTAGTCTGAATGTTACGCAAAAAGCCAAAACTTGGTTGGGGGGGGGGCATTGTTCTTGGTTTTACTTTCTAGGTTTCTGTTTTGTTTTTGAAATAGGGTCTGACTGTCACTGACTAACCTGGACCTCACTGTGTAGACCAGGCTGGTTTCAAATTCAGAGATCCTTCAGACTCTGCCTCTCAAGTTCAGTGATTAAAGGTTTATGCTATCACGACATGCTTTAAGAGCCTAGACTAAGTCTGACAGAAACATGGAGTTTACCATCATCTGAAACATATATTTAAGTAATTTTTAGATTTACATATAAAACCAAATTTTCAAAAAAAAAAAAAAAAAAAAAAAAGGTTTGTAGGGAGTACTTTGACACTGTGTTAAGAACATGTGTTCTTGTAGAGGATCTGCCTTTGATTCCAGCCCTTACCTGGTACACCAACTATCCATAACTGCAGGTTTAGGAAAACCAGTGCATTTTTCTGACCTCTCTGGATACCAGGCATGTAGATGGTTAAGTACATAGATGCAGGCAAAATACTCAAGCACATTTTTAAAAGGTTTTTAAATGTTGTGTAAAATAGTAATACCATAAGCAACTTTGTACCCCATAACATGGTCATTTTAGGTACTGCATTTGAAATATTGGCTACATTGTAAAGTAATGTAACCAACCCTTAGTTAAAATTTAAGAAAGCAGGCTGGAGGTGTAGCTCAGTAGTCCTTGACTCCATCCCCAGAGCTGCAAATAAAGTAGCAAGTGGATGATGCTAGCAGCTTATGTTCATACACTAACCACAAAAAAATGGTAGAATTCTACTTACTGTACAGGCTATGCTTCTGATTTTAATTTGCTTAGATTTTATAAATAAGTGAGAGCACATGTTTTTCTGTAGCTTCTTCATTCACTTAACTGTAGTACCATCCAGATTTACCCATGCCTGTAGGCATCTGGTCCGTGGACCTGTAACAGTGGTCACACCTCTTTTGGGTGTAGTTCCAGGTGAATGGAAGCAGAAGAGGAGATTGAGGCAGGGCTTTCCTTTGGGCACTCTTTCTGGTGGTCAGTGGATCCAGTAGGGAAAGCAGGGAAATGCTCCAGCAGTTCTTTGTATTTTTCTGTGTAATTACTCCCCAATAAACACCCATTTATCATTTATCTTGGGTCTAGTGATATAATTATATCCTTGCCTTCACAGGTTGTCACAGGTAATTTTTTCCCTGGCATTCCACTTGTATACACCAATGCTGCATAAACATGAATATTGCTCATTTTTAAAGAGTGCCTTTATTTCATGTGGATGTGATTTGAATGAGAAATGTCCTCCACAGACTTAGGTATTGGGCCACTTGATTCCCCCATCGGTGGCACTATCTAGGGACATTTAGATGATGCTACCTTGGAGGAAGTATGTAACTAGGGGCAGCCTTTGAGATTGTACAGTCTTTCTCTACCTGCTCGTTTCCTCTGTGATTCCTGCTGCCTCCACTACCTGCCATCCATGCCTACCCACCATGTTGACGACCTCTTAATCCTTCTGAAACTATAAGCCCATACAAACGCTTCCTTCTATAAAAGTTGCATTGATCATAATATTTTCTCAAAGCAACAGAAAAAATATTTCTAGTTCTAATTTTGTCATTGGGGGGGTTGGTTGTAAGTATATAAAATATATCCAATGCAAGAAAAAAATATATCCAATGCATCTGATGTGGCTAATATGGAATTCAATATGCAGATCATGCTGGCCCCAAACTTGGCAGGCCTCTGCTTCCTGGGTGCTGAGATTAAGTGTGTACAACCACACCCAGATGAGCTTTCTGTTTAATATCTGAGGGACCTCTACAGTTTCCCGTAAAACAGCTACACTAACTTCCCACAAAATAAATTATCTTCTGTTTTCCATTAACTCACAAATACTACTCTTTCTCTAATAGTAGTCCTTCTAACACTTTCTAATAATTCACATTTTCCTGATTTGGTGATTTGGTAGGGACACTTCATAGTCTATGCAAAAAACATTTGTACTTTATTTTAAAACTAAGAATCTACATACACACACTAATGGTTTGATTGTTCTGAGTGAACCTTCTAACTAAATGTCATCCAAATGATTGTTCAGGAGAACACAAGACTCAGTGGCCTTGGTGTTTGCACACCCTCATCCAGCTACATATGGAGGAGATGTGGTAAGGTGAAAAATACCAACAGCATCACCCTAGAGACCAACCATCTGGCAGAAGGGAATGAATCCGTGTTTGCCCTCCCTATACAATGGCTGGCTAGAGAAGGAAGACGTTAGAAAGCTAATCCAGTTAGATTATGGCTGAAAAGACACAATTTCTGGTTCACTGTGCATCGGGCTGCTTAGTTTTCAGCATTTATATACTTGTTGGCTATTTGTCTTTTGAGAGCAATTTGAACCCTTTGCCCATCTTTAAACTGATTTTTAAAAAAGATGACACCCTCTTAAGGAAAACTTATAATAAATATAACAAAAATGTCTCTCCCACCTATCACCTCTTCATTCATCTTAGTGGCACTGGGAGCAGTAATATGTCATACAGTATACTCTTTTGTCCAAACAGCTTTACTTGCAAATGTGCATGGTGTAATGTGTTGTTAGTCAGATTCAAGGCCTGTGGCTTCTTGTACACCATTGATAATAGACCTCACTGAAACTCCTCTTGTATATCCTGTTGTTACCAAGTCATGGAGATCCTGTGGCTATGATTCCACAGGGTCAGTCTCTTCACATACTCCGGCACGTCATAGGGTAGATGTTTGGGAATGCCAAATCAGAGTACTATGTGCCTGGGTAGTAGCTGAATTCATCAACACATTGTTCACATGGCTCCCTGTAGTAACTTGGAGAACAGACATCAACACAGACCCCAGCTGCAGGACTGTGGACCCAGACATGGCCAACAGCAGCAGCATGGACCCAGTTGTCACCATGTCCCTGGGGTGGCAGCATAGGCCTCTCTTCAGAATGGGTCCAGCAGTAACACGATCCCTAAACTCCAACATGGTCCCAGGTGATGGCCTAGACTCCAGGAAGCTAATGGGCTGATGGTAACAGGAGCCAGGGACATCAACAGGCTTGCTGTGGCAGGGCCAAGGACCAACAATTGGCCCCCAGTCACACCTTTGGCCCGAACATCACTATGGCCCTGGTGGCAGCACAGGTCACCCCAATCTGGCCCCAATGACAGCCTGACCCTCAAGCACTTGCAGTCATCGGTGGCAACAGAAGCCACAAACAACTCTGACCCTGGCTGCCTTAGGACTACAGACTCAGGAATGGTACAAGGCAGCAGCTCAGCCTGGACAGCACCCTGGCCCTGGGTGTCAGGGCAGATCAAATCAGCATCACCCTGGCTACAGAGCAGCCCTTGAACACCAACCTATCCCCAGGTGGTGGCCCAGACCCGGGGTATTTGCATGACCCTCAATGGAAATAGGCACCATGGATATGAATATGGACCCTAACTTCATTAAGTCCATTGACCCGGACATTGCCCTCTGCTGCAGCTCAGGCCAGGATCCTCCATGGCCTCAGGTGGCAGTTTAGGATGCTCAAGACTGAGATGGTCCTGAGCTGGTAATGCCTTTAGGCACCAATGTGGCACACTTGGAAGCCCAGGCCCAGGATGTCCTCAGTGAAAACAGGGGCCACAAGTTTCAACCCAGACTGCAGCTATGGCAGGGCCAAACTCAGACATGGCCCTTTGCAGCAGTCCTCCCCCCTCATCAGCCCATTCCTTCACACCTTCCCCTCTAATGCAGCTATGGTGAACAAAATCAGGCTCCTGAGTCAAACAGTAATCTTTCTTAACCACCGAGTCATCCTTCCAGCCCCTGGTCCTTGTATTTTTCAATCAAAGATTCTATTGGCATTTTCTAATTTCTTTATGAGTATTCCCATTTGGCAAGACTCCTCTCTGTATTTTAGTGACTTTACCACACAGCTGTTCAGCCATTTGGGTAGGTTTACTAAAGCTGGCGCAAATCCTGCTTCTCCACTTCCTCACAGATGCTTTCCTGTTTCTTCTCATGTCTTTTAACATATTCTATCAACAACTATTTCATCGAGAACTTCAAGCCACAGTCAGCATAAAACTGGGTGTGGTGGTGGTGCAGGCCTGAAATCCCAGTACTCACTCTTGACTTCACAGCAAATCCAAGGCCAGCCTGGGCTAGGTTACCTGAAACCCTGTCTCAGAAACGTTTTACAGCCAAAACTTTGGACATGAGATTACTCTCAATTGTGTTTCCTGTTTTGTGACCTTACCCGATTCTGTAAATAATGTGTTTGTTGTTACATGACCACACAAGTCTTTGCCTCAGTACTTTACTGGTTAGTTACTATCTGGACAGGTTTTCTTTGACTTCTGAACCAATAAACTTCATTGAGCCTTAAGTTGTTTTCAAATCACACCTTTAACATTCAGTAATGCCCTTAACACTCTACCTTAGCTTTCACATACAGAGCAGTTGGTTTTTATAGCTATCTCTTGGAGACCATTTATGTTGAAATATGAAGAAAGTAGGGAATGGTTAACTTGAAATACTATGTAAATGCTAAGTTCTTTAATTTTCTTAAAATTGGCAGAAGCCTTTGATTAATTCTAGGTCTTGGAAGAAACTTCTGAAAGCTGTCCTTACCTCCACTGGCAACTGTGGCAAGAGTGTATGCACACACTCACACCAATAGACATGAGTGTTTTCTCTCTCTCTCTCTTATACACACACACACACACACACACACACACACAGTGTACTACCTTGTTGTGGGTTATCTGTATATTATGTGAAGATGTATTGCTATGATTGGTTTAATAAAGACCTGAATAGCTAATGACTAGGCAGGAGAGAATAAATGGGACTTCCTGGAGAAGAGACGAATGGAGAAGAATCTGGAGCATGTATGAGACACCAAGAAAGTTGGACATATATTATGGCGGAAAGGTAAAATGCCATGTGGAAAAAAGTAGAATAGAAATCGGTTAAGTTACAAGAGATAATAATGGGAACAAGCCTAAGCTAAAAGCCAAGCTTTCATAATTGTAAGTCTCCTGTCATTGAGAGCTGGTGATCACCAACAGAAAGTCAAACAAGAAATTCCTGCCACATTACCTTTTGTAACATGACACAAACTGGAGTCAACTGCAGAGAGGGAACCTCAACCAAGGAACTGATTCCAAAGTGGCCCATGGGCGGTATTAGTGGAGTTTTTTTCTCGAGTGATTTATGTAGGAGGCCTAGCCAACTGTAGGTGATGTCAATTCTGAAGGTAAACCAGAGGCTAGAAAGGTGCTTGTTCTCGCTACAGGGCCCTATTTTCCAGAATCCTCACGGTTGCTTATAATTTAAATCCAGTCCAAAGGGACACCACCTTCTAAACTCTCAGCACCAGAGGCACATACAGGTGGAGGCAAAAATCCTTACACATAAAACTATTTGAATAAGGCAAACTGAGCATGCCAGTAAGCAGGGTTCCTCCTTGGTCTCTGATTCAGCTTCTACCTGACCAATAAATACATTCTTTTGTTCCCTAAGCTGTTTTTTAGTCAAGTTTGTTTGTTTTTAACAGAAACCAAACAATGATGGACAGATGCACGCACTAAGTAAATATAAATAAAAACAGAATATGTTGGCAAAAGAGAAAGTTCCCTGTAAGGCCAGGTCCTTGGCAGGCAGACCAGTCATTTGATCTCCAAGATTTGAGAATATTCTAACCTAAAAAATAAGAAACAGAAGGGCTGAGGATGTGTAGCTTTGTGAAAATGTTCCACTGTGAAGAGGGCCAAGGTTCAAACCCAACACATACACACACAGGTGCACACACACCTGTGCACAGAATACTCTCAGATGCACACTCATACACGAGAACAGGATTTGAACATATATTTCTCTGTAAAACATACTAAGTAAATACATGAAACATGTTCAACATAACTCATCAGGGAAATGAAAAACAAAACTACAGTGAGGTACCAGTTAAGATTGCTATTTTTTAAAAAAGAAAGAATAGGCTGGAGAGATGACTCAGCAATCTGGAGGACCTAAGTTTGATAACACTGCAGCTCACAACTGTCTTTAACTCCTTCTAGGGGATCCAATGCCCTCTTCTAGCCTCTGCAGACACCAGACATGGAAGAGGGCAACAGACAAAAACATACATTCACACATACACAAAACTAATTTTCTAAAAACTGCCTGCTGATTTTTGACAGTTTCACATTGTTCTTTTTACCTTACAACTGAATTGTTGAAGGCCTTTATTTTCTAAAGACAGGGTCTGATGTAGCTGAGGATGGCTGCTTCTGTGATCCTCCTTTCTCTGCCACCCTAAGTGTTGGAATCACAGGCATGCATCGCCACTCCTAGTGTCACACAAGTTTTACATTATGTGGGTAAGCATTCTGCTAGATAAGCTACATCTCTATCCAAAAAGGCTGACTTTATAGTTACAAATGTAAACTACTCTTTGATTAGTATATGAAAGGTGTGAAAACAAGGCTGACAGATTGGTGGTGCACACCTTTAATCCCCAACACTCTAGAGACAGAGGCAGGCAGATCTTTGTGAATTCAAGGCTAGCATGATCTACAAAGATTTCCAGGACAGCTACCTAGAGAAATACTCAAGGAAAAAATATCCACCTCCTAAGGTTCAAATGATTATACTGCATTATGAAATGATACAGAACAAAAAACTATAAAGGGATGGGGAAAGGCAGAATATGAGACAAGTTATTAAAGAATATTCTTTGGTTCTGATGGTGAATAAGCACATAAAATTTATATCCACTGCTATAAGTGTAAAATTTAATGTAAAGCATCACAACTTCCATTCTGGAGTCTAACTATACAAAATTATTCAGAGTTGTATAAGTGTTAGGTCTGCTTAATTTTGGAGTTTTTATTTGAAAGTTTATAATAAAGCTTATAAAAATCAAAATTAATTTTTAAATATTAACCAAACTTGTGTGGCACTGGCATATGACATATAGACAAGTGAATCTCAAAGTTCAAAATAAATGAATATTGAAAATGTGTACACATATGTGATCACCAAAATTTCAAATTGATATAACCTCATAATTTGAAGGACTATGAAGACACTATAAATTATTATTTCTGTGATGTACATAAAAGTCAAATTCTTAAAAGAAAAAAAAAAAGCCCACGGAACACAAATGAGCAAGGGATGGGCACAGAAGTTTATGAAATTATTTAGTGTATTCAATTTTTTGGGGAAGATGAAAGTAACAGTGTTAATGTACATACTGCCACTGAACTCCACCCCACTCCTGAGGGGAGAGAAGATGTTAAAATGAGCATTGTTGTCTATATTTATAATCCCATTACTAAGGAGACTGAAGCAGGAAAGTAATTTGAGCCCCAAAGTTCAAGGACAGCTGAACAACAGTTAGATGGCTCGGTTCCTAATCCTCCCCAAACTAGTGAAACCTTGGATGGTAATGATAGCCAACACATTTTTCTCCTGCCATCAACAGTTCCCCTCCCAAATCTACCCACCATTCCCCATGCAAGCATGCATGAGCACGCGCGCACACACACCCCACTCAATGTTCTAATTACCTATGTGTGTGGCAAAGGAGTACACATGTAATAACTTCACTAAATGATACAGTTTATGTACTCCCATAAACTGACAGATAAAAACACATACATTCTCTAAGCACAAACTCATACTCACAAGTAATTTTCTGCTTAAAAATTTCAATTAACAACCACAATGGGAATTTAGTTATTTAATACAACCACTAATCTAATGTTATCAACAAAATCTAAGCAATTACATCACAAAACAAGAGTTATATTCAGCAAACATGCATTAATAATCTATACAACTTAACATTACCCCCAAAAAGGAATTGGATATAAAAGTTCTTATAATTTTGGTGGTTTTCAAATCTTATGGCACAGATTTACCAAAAAAATTGTAAAAACAGATTTCAAATATTTTCAATAAAATGGTAAAAAATTGAATAAGCCTTTAAGTTTTCATACTTGGCTCAAGTTAAAACATCAAGCTGGCCCCAATCTATCAAAACTGACAGATAAATATTTATAATGACTAGACAGACTTTAGTTATAATGGTACTTAGAGGTCTACTTCCTCACATCAAAACCCCTTTGGGTTAAATTTCTCAATGCAAACGTATCTTTGTAAATACTGTGAGAATATAAACTTGGAGACACATAGAATCAGGACAGAAATGAAAAATAAGACTTAAGTCAATATTATTTTTGACTGGTCAGAAGAAAGCCTTGTGGCTCCCAAACTATCAACACTGTCTCAATACAAAACTAAGAATATATGAATGACTACCAATCAACTGACTCTTCTGCAGACCTGTCTTGTTATTATCAAAGCAATGTTCATGGTCTATTAACCCGCTTCCACAGAGTGTAATTAGCAGAGCACTAAATTTATAAACACATGACAACTCAAAAAAAAAAAATTTAAAACAGAAGCAGTTTTTCTTTTCCATTTCTAGCTCTATGTGTCATGTTATTCTTGAATTAATAAGAATTAGGGGATGCTTTGAACATATCTTGTACTTTTCATCAAGGTTAAAGTGCAAAATATCTCCCTATTTCTGGTATTTTAACAGGGAAAAGCATCAAACACATATAATAAAGGAACTCAACATATAACTAATACAAAAGAAAAAAATCTTAAATGTACAACTGAGGAATACACTTTATCACCAATTTAAACTTTTCCTTCTTCAAAAGAATCTATAAATGAACCATGTTTTCAAAGAACTCTGTTTGATTCTCTTCCCATGACCAGAAATTCTAAACTTATAGGGAAAACAAATGAACAACAAAAACAATGCATGACAATGGACACCAAGTTCATAAAGAACCTCTTTTTAAATGAGATACTGTGTAAGAAAATACCATGAAAATAATAATAATCCTATGAGAATTGTTTAAGCACAGTAAATTTGAGCCTCGGTCTTCATGAAGATACTACAGTTTATATAGAAAACTATAAATATACAAGACTCCAATGGGAAAAAAGTCAGACTACATTTGTCTAACATTCTTTAGGCTACAAAACTTTTTGAAAGGGGTAAAGATGGCTGATGGCCAACTGAATCTTAAAACCAGGTGTGATAATGCACTACTATAATCCCAGTATACTTAGGCAGGAGTATCACTCCATAATCAAGGCCACCCTGGACAACTCAGCAAGTCCCAGGCTAACCAGGGCTATATAATGAGACCCTGTCTCAAAAGATCAAAGACTGAGGGGGGAGAGAACTACAAAAAATTCCTAGGTCAAAGTGTCCTCCCCAAAGGAACCACACTTTCTGTGGCATATAACTTATTTATACTATTAAGGGAGCAGGGGGTGCTGAATTACTAGAGTCTTAAATAAGGGGAAACAAATCTCATAGTGTAAACAAGTTTGGCTCAGAAAGAAAACTGAACATATCCCAGATCTGTCCATGAATGTAATGATGGTGCATCTTTAATATTAAAGAAATAGGCTATAAAAAGTTCAGTCTCAGAATTGATTTTGAAAAGCTCATTTGTGCTCCTTGGTGGGTGCATAATAAAGTTCCATGGGTTTGTT
The DNA here is from genome assembly GCF_943737965.1 of Phodopus roborovskii. Classification (NCBI taxonomy): domain Eukaryota; kingdom Metazoa; phylum Chordata; class Mammalia; order Rodentia; family Cricetidae; genus Phodopus; species Phodopus roborovskii. The sequence continues at coordinate 23,603,399 of NW_026126433.1, forward strand.
CACTTTCCAGTATTTCTCACTGACCAATTCCAAAGAAAAAGAGCCATTTAATACCTAAAACAAAGAGAAAAGGAGAGATTATGAAAATGCATGGTGCTCAATAATAGTGAGACTAAACTGACAGACACACAGACAAACAACAAAGGCCATAGAATCTTGCCCACAACAGAACAAAAGATATCACAAAGCCAAGTCATTCATCTGCTACTTTTTCTTTCAGGGTCTCAGGGTTCTTACTCTTTCTGACCAGACCCCACACCACTACTTGCCACTCACAGCAAGCTCACATGTTCAGTAGTCCATTGACATAAACACTCACAGTGAACTGGCCACTGGCTGTAGCTATGTAGATAGTGTACTGCTTCTCACTGGCTGTATCCAGGTTCATCTGGTTTGATTCTCCTTTGCTTCGAAGTTCTTCTAAAGCTAACCTCACAGCCAGATACTTGGATAAATGATCAACAGTGGCATTACCTGAAGTCTTTATATATCTAGAAGAAAAAAAGCACCAAACATTTAATCTCTAGAGTATATCAAAAACTCCTAAATTATGGAGCTATAAAGCTATTTAAAACACATGTCCCAATTATTGAAAATTAAGAGAAATTTAATGCTCTATAAAAAGAAAAGACAGCACTGGAGTGATGGCTCAGCAGTTAAAAGAGCACTGGCTACTTGTCAAGAGATCCTGAGTTCAATCCCAGCAAGCGGCCATACGGTGGCTCACCACTATCTGTAATGAGATCTGCTAATCTTGGGATATTGGTTTTTTCTTTTTTGGTTTCTCAAGACAGGGTTTCTGTGTAGTTCTGGAACTCAGAGATCCACATGCTTCTGCCTCCTAAGTGTTAGGATTAAAGGTGTGCATCACCACCCACAGGCCAATCCTGAGACTTTAAAAGTATGACGCACTATTCCATTACTCATTTAACAAATATTTAATGTTTATTTGCACTTGCTGGCAAACACTACATGAGTGGTGTGGTAACTCATCCCTGCCAGTATGAAATTCAGAGTCTATTCTGGATTGCCTTTTTCTTTATCACCTGTGAGGGCTGATCCTTTGTAGAGTGCCTCTTGTCTTGAAAAGAATACAAAGAAAAAAAGAAAAGGGAGAGTGGAGAGGGAAGGAAGGAAAGAGAATGGAGGAGAGAGACGGAAAGCCAACAAGCAATCTAAATAGCAGTACATTCAATCTCAACCCTAAAACTAGGATAGGAAATGCTGATTTTATTTCAAATACAAACTTTCCAATTAAACATTTCTTTTTTAAATAATTTATTTATTTATATTTTATTTGCATTGGTGTTTTGCCTGTATGTGTGTCCATGTGAGTGTCAGATCTTGGAGTTAAAGACAGTTGTGAGCTGCCATGTGGTGCTGGGAATTGAACCCAAGTCCTCTGGAAGAACAGTCAGTGCTCTCAACCGCTGAGCCCTCTCTAGCCCCAAATTAAACATTTCTGAAATTAGGTAATCCGAAACTAATTCATATACTTGCCTTGTTTGTGCACTGTCATCCTTTTCCATAAGTGTTGGATGGGGCCTGAATACTAACTCAATTTCACTAGCACCATCCATTACTGGATCAATTGCCACTGTTGCATTGTTATTATCAAGTTCAAGCCCAGAGTCATCAGATGTTTTGGTCCGTTTGTTGCTAGGTCCCGCTTCCTGATTGCTGTGTGTGGATGCATTACTACAGTGTGAACTGTCACCATTATCTTCTGCTCCACTGCCGTTTTCAATCTGTTGCTTCTTGCCTCGCTGTAATCTAATTAAGAAGAGGGGAAAAAAGATTTACATTAGGGTCCTTAAAGCATCAAACTAAAGCCAAGTTTTATACTGAACTTTATAATTTTTTAACCTTTATTTTTATTTTATGTGTATGAATGTTTGGCCTACATGTGTATTTGTGTTGCCTGCAGAGGCCAGAAGAGGGTGTTGGATTTCCTGGGACTGTAGTTACAGACAGTTGTGAGCTGCCATGTGGGTGCTGGGAACTGAACCCAGGTCCTTTGGAAGAGCCATCTCTCCAGCCCTGAAATTTTTAATTCTAAAATTAAAAAAAAAAAAAAAAAAAAAAAAAAAAAAAGTAAAAGGGAAAAATCTAACTAGTGAATTGAGTGAAAAATATTGTCATCATTTTCCACGTTTCTCAAAGATTTAGAAAACTCACCATGAACACATATAAAAGATTAAAGCAGCTGCACACAGTTGTGCACACCTTTAACCCTAGCACTCTGCAAGATTATCTATAAAAGTATTTTTTTTTAAATCAAGGAAAACTGTGCTCTTCATGAGACTAAGGTGAATACTATTAAATCTGTCCAACTCTGTCTTGTGCTGTGCTCTAAAACTAAGTAATTCAATATTTAGCACTGTATCTTCCTTTCAAAAATATAATTGTAGTTCACAGAATAGAACTCATCTTTTAACCTTTACAGCAGAGGGCTTTTTGACCATTGCACTTCCAAATCACTCAGAACCTAAACACAGTTATACGGAGGCTCCAATTACTTGATCTGGGATGATACCTGAAGCCACTCAACCAATGAGCCTTTTACTAGCATCTCCTATTTGGAAAATGATAATCATCCCTGAAAAATGAATGAACTAGTTAAAAAAAAAAAAATCAGAGAAATAGAACAGGAACAAGCACAGTCATGATATAAAAGTCTTCACAATGAATATGCTAATTCTCAAATGCCTTTTGGATCTTAGGAGATGAGGCATGGCTAGATATACTTTTAATCCCAATACTCAGAGGGCATAAGCAGGCTTATCTCTGTAGTTCAAGACCAGCCTGGTCTAAATAGCAAGTTCCAGGTAAGCCAAGAACAACCTCTTGGTTACTGAAGAAAAAATGAATTCTGCCTAAAATTCAGCAGTCTACTCTAAGTATGTATGGATGGTAATTAAAGCCTTAAATCAGATGAAGTCATCTGTAGACAAGCTATTGCACTGAAAGTTGAACACAAAATGATGGTAGCAACATTCCACTTGTAAGAATTAGAGAAATGAAAACTTAATAAATTAACTTTGAAGAAATGGCTAATACAAAGAATAAACAGATTCTCCTGAAACCCAGGTAAGAAAACTACATGGTACAATGAAATCTTCAACTCAATCAACAATCAAATTGCAATAATTAACACAATGGTCACTAATAATTTTCACAAAGACATTTTATCAGGGTAGCGAGAAATGAACAGCTCACTAAAGAGGACTCAAACCAGAGATATAGACAACCCTCTCAATGTATTTACTCTATACAGAAGAGGCACAAGAAAGTATATTTCATATTTATTACCAGTGTGTTCATGGGTTCAAACATATAAGTAAAAAAAACAACTTTTAGAAGTTGTTTCTCTCCTTCCACTGTGGGTTCAGTGGATCTCACAAGCCCAAGATTCTTGTATTTTAAATGCAATACCCTGGAAGTATGTATCCTACCTTTAAGAAAAGATAGCTGTACAGAACAACTATTTATCACTGCATTTTCATCTTACAACGGAAGTCAGTAGTTAATAAGTGTGTAGACATGGCCCGCCCTTCCTTCTTCCTGAGTACCCCTGTTCATGACCTATATCTTCAGCTCTTCCTCCTCCTTCCCCAGGACCTGTTCATGGCCTGTATCTCCAACCCCTCCTCCTTCCCCAGTACCTGTTCATGGCCTGTATCTTCAGCCCCTCCTCGATGCTGTGGCTGAGTGCCTGCTGGTTGTTGTGCTTGTTGATCCTGGCCAGCACTCTCTCTTGATGAGCTTCATATTCATCACGACTTGGGTAGATTTTGCTAATGAGTGCATCAAAGTTTGGGTCTGGCCTCAATGATCTTTTAGAAACTAATTTTTTCCGACAGGTAGGGCATTCTTTGTTGCTAAGTAAAAAAAGAAAGAAAACATAAACATGACCATTGGGCAAAAAACAAAAACATCCTATTTCTAAGGTTATCTTATCACAAAAAGGATTTCAAAATCCTTAGCTGATATACTTGTGGGGGCAGGGCTGAGAACAGGGCTCACCTATGTAACTTCAGCACTTGGGAGGCTGAAGCAGAAAACTGCACAGGAACCCAAAGCAAGCCTGAACCATAAGGCAAGTTCCAGACTAGCCTGGGTACAATGTAAGAAAATCCTATCTTAAAATAAAGAAAGAAAATAAACACCAATCCCTGCTAATTAAAACCTAGACTCTACATTTTTTAGGAAAGGGTCCAGTTCCCACATGCTGATAGACTATGTATTTCCCAAACACCAAGAAGCACTGCTGTACTGCACTCTAAGATCCAGGAATGACTCATTCCAACATACCCACTTCTAAGGGCTGTGATAATGCAATCTGCACAGAACCGATGTAAACACTCCTTTGTAGTCATGGTGTTCTTCAACATATCCAAGCAAATTGGGCACATTAATTCACTGTGTAGACTTCTAGGTGAAACCACAATTTCCAAGCCATCTGTTATTGCCTCCTGTAAAAGAGTGACTACTTAAATCTTTTATTGATAAATCCAAACATACATAATTATTGAAACTCATAAAAATGAACATCTACATACCATCACCCAAGTCACCACCATGGCCAACTCACAGCCAATTTTGTCTTAAAATATTCCTCCAGGCTCTTGAACCCTACCGTCTGCATTATTTAAATGCCCTTAATTCCAAAGGGGATATGTGAATGAGTGTGTGTGTGTGTCTGATTTTTTATGTGATGTTAGGGATTGAAACCAGGGCTTCGTCATGCTAGGGAAGCACTTTTATCAACTGAGCTACATCCCCAGCCTAAAATTATAAAACATTTTGAAGCACAGCATGAGCTATTTAACTTAAAAAAAAAAAAAATGCTTTAAAATTTTCAAGATGGAAGAATTCTTAGGGTTCAGTTAGGCCTAACCTCCACATCATGCAAATAAGAAAACTAGTATAAGTCAACCATCTAGTTAATACAACCACAACAACTAACGACTGCAACCTATAAATGCTTTTTCCTCCCCTAAATTGCTTTTGATCAGGGTATTTTGTAACAGCAATAGAAATGAAACAATGGACCACAGCTGTAATTAAGCATTTAGGAGGCAGAGGCAGGGATGGTCAGAAGGTTCAAGTTCATCCTCAGCTAGGTAACTTTGAGACCACCCTGGAATACTGTCTCAAAAATTTAAGTTCAATGAAAGCATCTAAGTTTTAGTAGTTTAAAACATATCATTTAAAGATCACCTTTGACCTTCTAAAAGTCTAATTCTACAGATGTTTTATAAACAGTGGTCAAACAAATATGGAGACACACCTATAATCTGAGTAACTAAGGCAGGAGAATTATGAGTTCAAGACCAGCACTAACTCTATAATGAAACCCAATCTCAAAACAAAAATGTGGTGAAGTTCTCAGACTAACAGGTGCTTTAAGCTGTAGCAAGTGAGAAATACAAGATGTATTATCAAACTGTCACTAAAAATGTTTCTCTACCAAAATCTATTCAAATTCCAAGTCACTGGAGTCCTAACGCCACTCACTCTCCCCACGACTAATACTGAGAACCAAGACTACACAACCCTGAAGTCAATACTTACTGACTCCTACTAAGGACAGCACTAGAAGCAAAAGAAGGTTTCTAGCACTCCTGTTCACTGGCTATCATACCTGTCCCTTATTTACAAGATGGACTCAATTACCCCACAGTGATGGACATAGAAATTAGTTAGATATGACTTCACAAATGTCTCAAGTAAAATGTTTGTATTTATAAAACACCACCAAATCAGTGAATTATGTTTCAACCTCTATGAATAACTTTCTCTATTTTTCAAATAAATATACTTTTCTCTATTATATTTCAAATATATTCCTATTTTTGACACATAGATAAAACCTGTATAATAATCAGGGTAAGGTGGCACCTATGTTAGGAATGCTCAAAATCCTCTCTAATATTATACTTTTGATTTAGGAATTATAAACATTCCTCTATGTGAAGAAACAATCAGAGAGCACAATGACATCCTAGGTAGTAATCAAGTCTGTTCTCTCCCTCTTTAGAAAATGCCCAACACACTCTAGACTCCAGTTAGTCAGAGCTTACTTAACCTGCGTAGTCAGAGGGGAGGGACACACTCATCAGAATGACCAGACTAATCACACTGAAAAACCTAGCACAAGTATTAAACACTACTCAGCAATTGGTCAATCTAACCCATTCTCTCTTCTTTACAGTGCTTTATCTTACTCTCCCTACACACTTTCTACCACCTGCAACAGATCAAAGAGCCCCATTTCCTCTCTAACAAATGGAATTATCCTGTCATTCTTTCTCAAAGATGTCCCTGCTTGTTTCATTTGCTCTCTCTCAGGCTTCCTCACCTTCCCTCCCTCCCCTCAATAGTGGCCACATCAAATATGAATAAAGCACCCCTGAGCTGTGCAAGAGGAAGAGGACAAAGACACCTGCTACTCTGAAAATCCCAGTTTCTGTTCCCTTTCTCTGTTCTGCACAAATTCCTAGGAAAAATCATCTTTTCATCTTTTGTCATTTTTCTCCTCTTATACTCAGTTATCATAGCCAGCAATGAGAATACATCATGATTACATTCAACCTTCAACCTACTCAAGGGACTATGCTCTATGACAGCGGTTCTCAACATATGGGTTGAGATCCTGGGGGAGGGGCAAAAAAACCCTTTCACAGTGGTCACCTACGACCACATCCTGCATATCAGATATTTATAATAACAGAAGCAAATTTACAGTTATGAATCAGCAAAAAATAATTTTAAAGGTGGGGGGGGTTATCCCATGAGGAACTATATTAAAGGACCATGGCATTAGGAAAGCTGAGAACCACTGGACTATGAGGTAAACAAGTGTTTCTGCTGAATCAAATCTTACTATTTCAGTCTATCAGCAATGTTAAATGCATTTACTATAGCCTGGTTCTTTTAACATTTCCTTTACATGTTGAATTCTTTCTCTCAAGCTCTCACTTTCCTTCCTTTTCTTTTGAATGCTCTTCCTCAGTCCCCTTTACGGGTTCTTCACCAGTTACCTAATTTCTAAACAGTAAGTGCCACTGGATGAAATTACAGACTTTATTCATCTCTCTGTTCTCACATCCACAGTCTAAAATGTACTGCCAATCCTTAAAATTGTACATTTTCCTCCAGACTCTAGTTAGCACCTCTGTCTGTCCAGTCCATGGGCAGACTTTACAGTAGTTTATATTACCTGAGGTGTTCGTTGTAGTTCGTATAGACTGAGTTCCCATGTTTTGCTTAATGGTTGAGTTCCATTTGTCTGCACAGCCTGAGACATTGCTAGGAATAAAAAGGAGACAAAAAGATTTAGTATTTGAAAGGAAGGTCTTATGGTCCTAATGTACCTGTATTTCCCAAAATGGTGTCCAAACTTTATGGTTTAGAGAGCAATAATAGCTCAGTACACCTTTAGTCCCAGTATTTGAGAGGCAGAGGCAGGCGATCTCTGTGAAGAAAAAAGAATGAAAAGCAAACACTACATCTATATCCTTGAAGAACCTTGTCTGGGTTACATTAGCTCATTCCCTTCCCCCTAAAAACCATTCACTACTCCCCTAAACTGTGTATGTCTCCCCACTTCCCTTTCTCTCTGCCCTTTCAATATGCCCAGCATCAGTTTGTCTTAGCTGAATCCACCACTGGGAAAGTTTAAAATAGAAAACATACTGAGGTGAGCACATTAGACAGATGCTCTTTGAGGGAAACCAAGAAGCTACCTAGGAAAATTCCAGACAACTTCTTGTCATAACCCCTGTTCTCTTTGTAGGACCACTATTAGAAGAGAAACCTCTAGCTTCCAACTTTTCTCTGAGGAGGGAAAAGTAGTACACTGTACATGTCCCCAATAATCCAGCTTTTCTGGGCTCTACCCCAAGAATCACCTTCTGTCTAACCTATCTCTAAAATTCTAACATGACCCAAGAAGGCTCAGTGAAAGTCAAATGAAAACACACATTCCCACTTCTCTGTCTCAACATAAAACAGTGGATGTAAAAAAAAAAAAAAAAAAAAAAAAAAAGCTTAGCTCCTTAGCTTCCCTCTAGGGCAGGAAGCAGTGGTCTAACAAAGCTAGGAAACACCTCTAGCCATGCCTGTCTTCAGTGCTGGAGGGACCTGGAACTGGAATACCCCTCCAACTGTTCAAGACAAAGCAGGCTAGCCTATTAGAGAAGCTACAGAGGCTAGAGAAGCCTCAGACCTTCTCTTGAAGAAGGGCCAGACGATAAAAGGCAACAACTTAATCTGATGCACAGAAATCAAGAAACTAAACAGGGAAACACACCCCACCCCAAAGAAAGATAATTCACCAGCAAATGGCTCTGCTTAACGATAATATGATTTATGTACCAGAAATTAAAAATACTGGTCATAACCATGCTCACCAAGCTCAGGAGACAAGTGTACAAACATGAAAAGTTCAACAAAGAGAAAAACTAAAACCACAAAGCTATATAACCCATGGAACTAAAAAATAAAATATCTGACCAAGCAAGCAGAAGAAAAGGGCTCACAGAAAGGGATGTAAAGGAAGGAAAGAAAGTCTATATTTAACAAAACACTATGGAGAAGACCAATGGCTGCATTATGGAAGCTCTCAGAAGGACAAAGAAAATGGGAACAAAAGCTTAAAGAAAAGAGGGTCTCTGGATCATAACTGCCATGATGTGCATGGCTCTATTCCACCATGTTTGTGACAGACTGACACACTTCTGCAACCATGAGCCAAAGTAAATCCTTCCTTCTTCATTTTCACAGATATTTAGGCCACAGTGATACACAACTAATACAGAAAGTTGATTACCAAGGAAACAAGGTCACTGAAGTGAGAAAACCTGGTCAAAGGATTACTTAACACCTTGGAACAGGTTTGGGGGAGAATTCTGGAAAAGTTTACCCAACCGAAGCAGATTTACCTGGTAGAAACTCATCAAACCAAAGGTAAAGCTCATTAGGTTTCAGGTTGGAGAGCACTCATGTTACATTCTCACAAGGATGTTGTCTATAACATCTCTGTGTTTAAACTTTATTTACTGGTTTTTTGAGACAAGGTTTTTCTGTGTAGCCCTGACTGTTCTGGAACTCACTTTGTAGACCAGAGGGAGTTGGTATGTCCTGGTACATTCTGTTGACCAGGCTGGCCTTGAACTCAAGAGATCCCCCTTCCTCTGCTTCCCAAGTGATGGGATCAAAAGTGCCCCACCTCCGCCTGGCATGTTTAAGCTTTGTTAAAGGCTAAATTTAACAGTGACAAGCTAATTAAGTTGGCAGGGAAATTTTCAAGACAGCAGCATTCAGTACTTGTTACCACTGGCCACTTTCTAGCTGAGTGACAGAAGTCAAAGGTCGAACAAAATGATTTGCAAGCATGAAGTCAGCTCTGAAAATGAGCAAATAAGAGGTGTGGGCAAGAAAGGTATGCATGAGCCAGTTTGGCTTTCACCTGCAACCCCAGCATACGGAAGAAAGGCTGCAAATTTCAGTCCAGGGAAATGACTCAGTAGACAGCCACTAACCCTGGCAACCTACTTCAATCCCTGGGACACAGAGCAAAAAGAAAGGATGAGTCCCACAACTTGTCCTCTGATTACAACACATCCCCATTGGCAGAAGTGTACACATGAACATGCAAACACAGAATAAATACATTTAAAACTATTTAAAACTGGCGGTGGAGGTACACACCTTTAGTCCCAGCACTTCAAAGACAGAGAAAGGTGGATATCCAAGTTCAAGGCCCAGCCTGATTTTATACAGCGAGTAATAGTGACACATGTATACAATATACTTTTAAAACACATGCTGCTGCACAAAATGACAGTATTTATGCAAATTAAGAAACCCAACCACCTAAAAATCATCCCCACACATACACACAAAGCAACATTTCTCAAGTCCCTTAAGTTGACAACTGGAAATCAGATTCCTGGAAAGTAGGCTGAATGCAAAAAAAGTACATTATACTGGTAACTTGAAAAACTAGCCATTGACAAAGAAACTAGCCATTGTGTAACTTCATTGAAAAGCATTGCCTGAATAAACAGAAGCAAGGAATTAGGTAACAGTACAACCAATCTGAAGAAAGGTGGGTGGGAGACTGCCACTGAAATTACTGCTGCTACCAAAAGAACACACACCTTAACTATTATATGTTCTTCACATCCTGAAGTTCTTTTTTGAATCGATGTATTGTTTTATTAAATGAAGAAACTAGGTACTGAAAAGGATTAAGAGGCTCAAAGAAAAATTAAGATTTAATAAACAAAAATGTTTTTGTTTTTTACATAGCCATGGATTTCTGAGAAGAAAAAAAAAATCTATTCTCCAGAGATGAAATTCTAGACTATACATTTGAGTAGTTATAATTCCTAAATCTTGTCTAATTTTCTTGCCTGGAAACATTCATTACATTCTAAAGATTAAGAATCCATTGTTTTCAATAAGAATCTGTTTATATTAGAGATCAAAGCTGGCTGTCCATTTTTTAGGGAAGGAATTGGACCTGTTCCTTGTCTACCAAATTCTCAGTTCTCACTACATTGATGGTAAGACAGGGGACAAAAAGGAACTGAGCATTGCTGTACTAATTAACCTGCCTCTACAAGTCTCCTATCTACTTTCTAGGTAATGTGAATACACATATGAAAAGTCCATCATATCATTATATAGAAGGTGGTTCCTACTATCCTTTAATTCAGGCATTAAGAGCAGTAATAGATTTGTATATTTAATAGCTGAGTATAGTCCTATAATCCAAGCTACAAAGGAGCCTGAGAGGCAAGAAAATTTTGAATGTTCAAAGCAGCCTGAAAAATTAATGAGAAATTAATAATGCCTCAAAATAGAAGAGGGGAAGGGATCTCTGTGGTAAAGCACTAGCCCAACATGCATGGGACCCTGACTTGCATCCTAAACTAGGGGTGGGGAATGAAAGACAAAACACAACACAATAGATTGAAAAAACATATTAGAAAATTTCATTCCATGTTCCCTTAGAACAAACAGCAGCTCTCAACCTGTGGGTCAAAGACCCTTTCATAGGGGTCACCTAAGACCATCAGAAAACACAGATATTTATTTACAATTTGATTCCTAACAGTAGCAAAATTATGAAATAAAAATAATTTTATGGTTGGGGGTTACTGCAACATGAGGAACTGTGTTAAAGGGTCACAGCATTAGGAAGGGTGAGAAACATTGCTGTAGAAACTAAGTATTTCACTCCATGATTTCCAATTAAATGCATATTTAGTAAAAAGCTAAATTTGTGTTTATTCAACTATATTATGGGTCAATCTTGCAAAGTTAGTTGAAGAACCTAACCACTAATACCATTTTTCTATGTAAGTATTCTGGCAAACAGAAAAACATATAGACTCCAAAATAAGGCCAATGAACCTCTTTTAGGGACATTATAATGGGAAATATGAGACAGCTAGAAGGCATAGGTATTTACTTACTTGACTAGTTGTGATTGTCACAGATGAACTTCTCAATGTCTGAAGCACACATGCCCTCCAAGTGCTAGCAAGAATGGAATCTAGGGTTTTTCAAATACTAGGCAAGTATTTTCTGCCATAGCCATATCCACAGCTTTTTTTTTTTTTTTTTTTTTTTTGGAGGGGGGGACTATGAAGATAATGTTCTATAGGGCCATTGGCAAAATTTAATGAGATGTTCATATATAGTGCTTGGTATGCTTCATAAAACTAAAGATACCATTTATGTATTTCAATTTAAAGTATTATTTCTTTGCCATCTGACGTGTAAAAGATCAGGAAAAAATTATTTAACCCCTCTCTAACTTATCAAGACTTCACACTAAATCTTCAAAAAGAGTTAGTGGTTACATCTAGGGGCTCAGGATATACCTCAGCTGACAAAAATGCTTACTTAATATTCATTAAAACCCAGGATTCAATTTCCCAGCACTATACTACACAGGCCAACCACGTTGACCCATAGCAGTACCCCCAGAACTCAGGAAATGGAGGAAAGAATACCAGAAAAGGGTCATCCTTCAACTCCACAGGAAACTGTAGATTTGCCTGGGCTCTGTGAGACTCTCTCCATAATAACTTAAAAAGCAAAAATAAATAAATAATAAAAAATGGGTGGGCTAACTCAGGGCTGTTCATTGAAGACTTACTCTAACAAACAAAAGCTGTCAGGACAGATTCATCCCTCTTCTATGTTAACCACCTATATGTGGCTTAATACTAAATGCTGTTTATAGAAACTTAAAAGGAACAGAAGAAATGCATTGGAGACAATATAGCTAGCTCATATTTCATGTTAAAGATTCTTCTAGATTGTTTCTTGGATTGTTGATTCAACCTCTAAACTGAAGCAATCTAAATGGGACATTAGGATAATACAGGCAAGGCCACTGCTTCCCAACAGAATAGACACTAGGCTAACAGAACAGAGAACCCATACAGCCTTTATTCTATAGTTAGTTCCGAATAAACCAGTCAGAAGTGAGACCCTGCCACTTGCTGGGTGAGTTCTTAGGTAAGAGCCTCAAGCATATACTTCTACAACAAAGGTGAAAGGATTCACCTTTGACGTGCAGGCAAGAGGTGGCGCTGTGCTCTTACCAGAGCAGTGAGAACATGCAGTCACAAGGAAGCTCCTGAAACACTGAGTAAAGTACTTTTAAATTAAAAGAGAAGAAATTGTACCCTATTTGGATCTAAATTCTCATGTGTTCTATGCCTACAAATGTTTACCAGGTGCTTTAATGATAAATTGTGAAATCTAATTACAGCATCTAAAATAAAACTATAGTTCAGTAAGTAAGCAATAACTCACATCCCCTTTAAAACAAAAAGAACCTGAGTCTTCATTTATACTTGGAGGAATGGATGCGCTGTCCTAAGACATTATTTCACATTTAGAGCTTTCAAACAATGGAACTATTTTCTCATAGGTCTGGAAGCCAGAAGTTCTCCAAACCAAAGTGTTAGCAGGACTATTCTTTCTCACCAGAATGTCTACCTTTTTGCCATTGACAAAACTCACACAGGACAACTGTAAAATTGAGTTTTAAAATTTGTATCTGTTTAAATCTATGGTTTTGTGTTGGCCTCATTTACATCTATATTGGGCTGCATGTTATGGAGGAAAATGGGATAATGTAGAAGTATTTCCTGTGGTCTATTTCATAGTTGTGTAGCTGGAGAAAACTAATCTTACACTGCATAGTTTCAGTGCTATTTGTGGAGGATTGGTTATTGAGTTGCATGAAGCCCATCAGCAGGCAGGCAGGCAAGAGCCTGCTTTAAGTACAGTCCTTGGTATGTGGTCACATCATTTCAATCTTGGCTTTTGTGGTCACACAGCCTTCTCTTCTGTTGTTCTTATCTCTCAGTGCCCCTCTCTAACAACATTCCAGGCCCACCTGGGTAATCCAGTATAATCTCCCTGTTTCAAAATTATTAATTTTATTGCATATGCATAGGCCCTCTTTCTGAGTAAAGTAATATTCACACCTTTCAAAGACTAATGTGTATATATTTGAGGCCCTTTTTCAGCCACCACACCTGTCAAAACACACCAATGATATAACCAATCCTCCACAAATAGCACTGAAACTATGCAGTGTAAAGATTAGTTTTCTCGAGCTACACAACTATGAAACAGACAACAGGAAATACTTCTATATTATCCCATTTTCCTCCACAACATTTTCCTTCATCAGATATGCTATCTTAAGCACTACAAAATAAACAGAACTTCTCTATTTTTAAAAAGACATTCTTCATTGTATTTTACAGTTAGAATACAGTCCATCCTCTTCCTGAATGGAGCAAAATAAAGATCACTTCAAATCCATTCTCCCATCTCTAAATCTTTCCTACTTCTTCCATTTTATTTTGTAACATGCAAATGGGCAAACAAGTTCTTCCTTAATTAAAGTAAGCTTTCTTACACGATAGAGATGTTAGGTTTTTAGAAATTTACTCAAAACTAGGTAAACGAGGGAAGAGTAAGAATTTCCAAGTAAGAATCCAACCCTGCCTGCAGTGACTGTCACCATAACCATATATCACCATCAAAACTGCTACCTAAAGCCAGACACCAATCTCTGCAAACTCCTAAAGACACAAAGAATGAGCTCTTCGATTCTCTATTGAAAAGTTTATTGTGCTTAACAACTGGAACACTCGCCTACACCATTACTGTGTTAACTAGTACTTTTTAAGCAGTACTGTTAATTCCTAATTGGATTGTATTTCTTTTGCTCATTATGGAACACAGAGAAGAAAGTATTCAGATGGTTGACTTTCCAAATCATTATTATCCAGTATTAAGGTTGTTTGTTTGTCCCAAGACAGGGTTTCTATGTATAGCCTTAGCAGTCCTCAAACTCAGAGATCCTCTTGCCTCTGCCTCCCAGGTACTAGGATTAAAGGTGTGTACCTCCACCACCCAGCCTAAGTTTTCTAAGTACTTGTAGGCCCTTCTAACACTTTTTAGGCTCTCCACAACTAAGTTATTTGTATCAAGGAAAAATTATTTTAAAGACTTTGAAAGTTTCACTTAAAATGCAGACTACTGTAGTAATCTTTCTACAGTATCCCACTATACTGCCATCACTATTTCATCTCCGCTAATGCTAAACCCATACACAAAGATACTTTATTGATGGCTCTAATTCAGTCTTTCTCTATAGTATCAGGATATACTTATCAAAGTCCTTCCTACAATGGTCAGCACTAGTTAGCTCAGTTGCAGTCTAATTTTCTTTTGGTCCCTTTACCCAACCGTAGTGTTATCAGATCTATAATAATAATAAAAAAAAAACAGTGAGAAAAATGTTTACTAGGGGCTTCCACTGTGATAGGACATGACAACCTCCAAGTGTCTACATACTGGCTTACTAACAGGACAGCCCTAATATATGCTTTCACATGACTTGATAAATAGCATAAGGACACAAATTCAGGGAGGAAAAAAGAAAAAAAAAAAAAATCAGACAAAGCTCCCTAGAGGAAGGGGTAACTAAGTAACTAAGTGGGGAGAGAAGGGCCAAAAGGGCAATAAGCACAAGCAGCACTTGGCAGGTGCAACAGACATCTCAGGGCAGTCACTATAACCTGATCAAGAGCTCAGCATGACAGAGCACTGCTTCCACCCCAGTGCTTGAGAGGCCAAGGCAGGAAAATCATGAGTTTGAGGCCAACCTTACTGCCAATAAAAGGAAATGTGCCAAAAGAAGTAGGGAAAGTAGCAGGTAGTAAAGCTGAAAATATAAACTAGAACACTCTAAGAGGGTCTACATGTAAGAAAGATCCATAGCATGTAGTGAGACTGGCAGTTTAGGCAAAACAAAACACAACAAACCCACCAACCAACCTCTGGCAAAAGTAGAGGACAGTTTAAGGCAAGAATCCTAATTAAAACACTCATGCACTAACATTCAAGGAGACCAAAACGGTAGTATTAGAGCTATAACTAATTAACAATTGGGTAAAGAACTAGAGAACTTAAAAAAAAAAAAACAAGGAAGGTTAAAATACTTTTCATATAGGAAATGAGAAAGGGCTCCCAAACTTGTGACTGTGCAAATGCTAATGCTGAAGAGTAAACCAGAAAATGGTGTTTTACAATTTCTACTCTGAACATGCAAGGACCAACCAGACAAAAATAAAAGGCACCCAAAGTAAAAAGAAATTCTGTTCACAGATGGCATCATATATGAAGAAAACTGAAGATTCTACTGAACTGTTAAAAACTGAACCAATAAAATCAGCTGAAAAAATTCAACACTTAATAATAAATGACACAAAAAGGAAGTAAGACAATTCCAGTTATAGTCATGTATGTACACATGCACGAACACACACAATAATCTAGTGCCCTTGCCAAGCATATATAAGGCCCTGAGTTAAGTTTTAAGCACATTAGAAAAATAAGTCTACCACAAAACTGAAACACACACACACACACACACACAAAGGTACATTACAAGATATCAATGTAAGAACATCAGAAACATTTCAATGCATAGGTACACTGATGTTCACATAGTAACAAAAATTACCCAATGACCGATTTCTTCATTTTCCAATTTTTAATGCTGTGTTACTCAAGAATAAATTTAAATGACATTAACAAAAATCTATACTTTGAAAATCACTCAGGGGAAAAAAAAAAAAAAAAAAAAAAAAAAGAACTAGGCAATACTGGTGCACACCTTTAATGCCAGCACTCAGGAGGTATAGAAAGGCGGATGGATCTGCGTTTGAGATCAGCCAGTGTGGTGACTCACATCTGTAATCACAATAGTCAACAGGAGAGGAGATACTGCAAAGTTCAAAACCAGCTCATCTATATAGCAAGCTCCAAGTTAGCCAGAACACAGCCTTTAAAGCCCATTTCAAGACCCCAAAAGAACCAGGCATAGTGGCCCACACTTTTAATCCAGTACTCAGGAGGCAGAGAGGCAGTGAACCCAAGTCCAGCCTGGTTCCAGGCCAGCCTAATGAGACCCTGTCTCAAAAACTTAAAAGAAAAAAAAAGAGTAAATAGAAAGACGTCCTGTATTTATAGACTAAAAGAGTTAAGATTTTCAAGAAAAAAAAATGATACTACTCAAACTAAGTCAATGCAATCTTTCAAGATCACAGCAAGCACCCCCAAAAATAAATAAATAAATGACCACAAAGATCAAGACTGCTTGCTGCTCAGGCAAGATGACTGAGTCCACAGAACTATAAGGCAGCTCACAACCACTTGCCCCACCAATTCCAAGGGATTTGACACCCTCTGGCCTCAGATGTCACCTGCATGTAAGCTCACACACATACACATAAGTAAATATAAAGTAAATAAATCTAAAACATTAAAAAGAATCACTAAAAGCCCATTTCAATATCAATACAGAATCTCAAGAGACCTAGAATAATCAGTATAACATTGAGAAAGGAAAAAAGAATTTGTGTCCAAAATTTGATGCAAACATACATTACTCAAAATGGTGTTGGTGGGAGAAATGGCTCATAGCCTTAGAGTCAAGATTATTCAAATGGGGAGGGTAAAGATGACTCTTTTCAACAAATACTAAGAAAAATTAGGTATCTGCATACAGACAAATGAAGCTGAACCCAAATCTTACTATATACACAAAATAAAACTGTTGACACTGGATTCTGCAATACTGGAGTAGAGGGATAAGATATCAAAAGTATAGACAAGAATGAAAAGACAACCTACAAAATGTTAAGAAAATATCTGGAAAGTATTGGTAAGGGATTAATGTCTAGAATACATTAAAGAAATCCAACTAAATGCAACAAAATGAATAGCTATTTTTTTAAAAAATGGCAAATAAAAGACATTTCTCCTAGCCTTTAATCCCAGCACTCGGGAGGCAGAGGCAGGAGGATCACCGTGAGTTCGAAGCCAGTTGGTCTACAGAGCTAGTTTCAGGACAGGCTCCAAAGGCAATACAGAGAAACCCTGTCTCGAAAAAACAAAAACAACAACAAAAAGACATTTCTCCAAAGACGTACAATAAGCATGAACAAAAAGGGGGCTCACTCTCAATAATCACTCTTTTCCTGCCTCTGCCTCAAAAGCAGTATTCAGCGTTGTAAAATATTTCTGCCACAAGGTGGAGACAATCTGATAGCAGGAATATTGGTTACTGAAATAGGAGCAAGGACAAACTTTCCATGCTAATGGAAAGCTTCAGTTCTAGGGTGAACTAAGGCTAAACACTTTAGCTGAAGATCCAGTTTCCTTATTTATAAATTTATATTAAGTAGCCTCAAAAGCATTAATGTGCTAAGGAACAGAATTTGCCTATTTCTCCTAAGCTAACAATTTTTTTCAGCTTGAATACCCAAACCATTATTACAAGCTTTACCTTCCATCTTTCTTTCCAAAGAAGCCCAAAGTAAGTGAATAATGCATTAATCTATACCCAGAAGTCAAGCACAGTGGCTCACACCTGTAATCCAAGTTCAGGAGAGTTAAGAGAAGAAGGAGTTCAGGAATAGCCATAGCAACCCAACATATGAAGTTCAAGGCCAACCTGGGCTAAATAAAATATGTATGCATAGAACATTTAAG
Source organism: Phodopus roborovskii (assembly GCF_943737965.1). NCBI lineage: Eukaryota > Metazoa > Chordata > Mammalia > Rodentia > Cricetidae > Phodopus > Phodopus roborovskii. The sequence goes on from NW_026126433.1 coordinate 23,621,513, forward strand.
TCATAACCAAGGCTTTCCACATGTTTCCCCTTTTGAACAAGTCCTATACTTCCCCAGGTCTATCTACATTTCTGTTTAAAGCAATGAGTTAGTCATGAAGTTTACCTCAATTGTTAAGTGCCCTTAGTGTTACAGATTATATACCTGAATTCTTTGTTTTGCTCCTGTGCAGTTTGGAGAAGTTTTGCCTAATTTGAACCTTGTTTAATTTACTTCATGTTTCTATTCTTTAGACAAGTCATATTCCTTACCCTGGTACTTCACCTCCCAGTTCTCATCTGCTAGTAAGACTATTTTTCTTTTTAATGTAGGCCAGGCAGTGGTGGCACATGCTTTTAATCCCTGCACTTGGAAGAGGCAGGCACATCCCTGAGTTCAAGGCCAACCTGTCTCCAAAAACCAAAAAGATTTTTTTTTTCTCTTCAAAATCAAACTGAACTATTGATCTAGTTCAGCGCCCTACATGCCACAGCAAGAGCCTAAACTTCTGAAAAGAGTATTCCAAAGTTATAATTTCTGGGAAGACTGTGCACTAAGGGGCTAGGAACATAGCTGACTTGGTAGAGTGCTTGTCTAGTATCACAAAGCCCTGACTTTAGTCCCCAGAACTATGCAGAATAGGTAGTAGCAACACCAGTAATCTTAGGTGGGAGATATCCAAATCCACCAAATAAAAATTTAACAAGGCAGAAAAATATACTCACTATTCCATGTTTCTAGAAATGGAATAGCTTGCAGAAAGTTATGTCTATAATAAGAGAATAACCTAAGCTGGACATGGTGGTGCATGCCTTTAATCCGAGGCAGGGGGAGGTAGACCTCTGAGTTTGAGGTCAGCCTAGACTATATAGAGAAACCAACCCTATCTGGAAAAACCAGTAATAATAATAAAAACAATAAAGTAACCTAAAAAACACTTCAATTAAAAAAGCTAAGGGGGAAAATAGACCTTTTGGAAAGATAAAAGTCATATTTTTAAGACCATAATCTCAATCTAGGGAATAATGTTACTACTAAGTAAACCAAATATGGCCTGTGATCCCTGCACTCATGAGGCTGTCAGGGTTCTGAAGCCAGCATGGGTTACAGGCAATTGTTACAGTTAATATTTGCACTGCTTACCACTTTATTAGAAATCCCACTTAATTCTAAGAGTTTCAAGAATATTATTACTGCCTTCACTTAATAAGAAATGGATGTGTAATAAGGACTCCGATAACATAAAGGACTTATTTGTCTCCCGTAATTTCAGAGGCATGATTCAATCTTTGTCCTAACCATTAAACCCAACATGACTACCATGGTAATAATGTCATTAACATAAATGTTTGCTGCAAGAAGGAATTTTTTTAAATCACTAAAAATAACAAGGTTCTTGAGTTTGAGGCCAGCCTGGGATACACATCAAGTTCCAGACAGACCAACATGGACTACTGAGTGTGACCCTGTCTCAAAATAGCAACAACAAGAAGTGTCCACTCAGCAGAAGCACCTCCAAGTTGTAAAGGCAGATAAAAGCCAAGTACTTAATCATTAAAAAAGAACCAAAACATTTAAAAACCAAATCCAAGAATCTGAGGTTTGTCTAAGCTCACAAAAGCAGAAAAAATTCTGACAGCTGATAGACTAAAACTGTGATTTTAACATCAATACACAGGTCTAAACCTCTATGAAATGAGGTTTCAAACCTTCCTAATGCTGAAACCTTTAACACCATTTCTCGTATATGGTGACCCCAAACATAAAATTATTTTGTCACTACTTCATAACTGTCATTTTGCTGCTGTTATGAATAGTAACATAAATAACTGACATGTAGGATAACTGATATGTAACCACCAAAGCGCTGAGCCCCACAGGTTATGGTTTAAAGTGCTGTGGAAATAATGCCAGAAGCTCTATTAGTGTATATGCCTATGTATATGAAGTGTATGTACATTTGTGATGCAAAGCTCTATATAAATCAATTAGGTGTGTTTTTGGTACTGCCGCAGGGACAAAACACTGATGCACATTAGGCAAGAGACCTCCCAATGACTAACATGCCCAGGCCAGGCTTTTAATCTTTTTTTCCTTCTATTTTATTATTATTTTTTTTAACAAAGACTCTTACTAGGTAGCCCAGGTTAGCCATTTATGCTACAATGCCCAGAGAAGTTTTATAATCTTTTTCTTTCTTTCTTTCTTTCTTTTTTTTTTTTTTTTTGAGAAAGGAGTTTCTTTCTCTGTATAACTGCCATGACTGTCCTGGAGCTTAAGTCTGTATAGCCTTGAACTCAGAAATCTGCCTGCCTCTGCCTCCTGAGTGCTGAGATTAAAGGCATATGCTACCACTGCCAGAAGTTTTGTGATCTGGACAGAGTTCTTTAAGTCAGGTGTGGTAATGTACACCTTTAAGGCCAGCACCCAGGAGGCAGAGGCAGGTGGATCTCTGTGAACTCAAGGCCAGCCTGCTCTACACAGTAAGTTCCTGGACAGTCAGGGAGGGCTCCAAAACCATAAACAAAACTTTAAAAGAGAAAACTATATACAACAATACTATAATGAAAATTTTATGGGGGCTGAAACAATGGCTCAGCAGTGGAGAGCACTACTTAACTCCTCTTGCAAGACTCACATTCAGTTCCCTGAACCCACATAGCAGCTCACAACCAACCATAACTCCAGTTCCAAGATACCCAATGTCTTCGGACCTCTATAAGCACCACTCATGTACTTATACCCGCATGGTATACATATTCACAAAGAGAAACCCTGTGGGGGCTGGGGGAGACAAAAACAAAAAAGAAGGAAGAAGAAAGAGGTAAGTCTTTGGGGAAGGGCAATTAAAAATTGCTCCCGGTTCTGAAATATAGCCAAACAGAAATCTAAAGTTGCTTTTCTATTATTTGCTGGTGCTATAACTACTTCAATGAACTAAAGTGAACTCTAACATCCAGAAAAACTAACTGCCCAAACTATTTTTGAATGACCTTGGTAGGAGGAAACTTGTCTGCAACAGTTTATTCCCATTATCCACTAAACAATAAATTACCCAAACACCTATATACACAGTACAAGGAAACAAAGTTTTTATAATTTCAATGAATAAAACACAAAATACTAAATAATTATGTGACAAAACTGAGATTGTTCACAAAAACAGCTTCCATAGGAGATGATAGACATAGAAAATAAAGGATTTGATTAGAACATAAGATAAAAACAATACTAGTCATTAAACTTAGCTAAGCAGAGGAACTGAGAACCAGCAGCTACGGCTTTTGGGCTCCCAAAACACATCACTCATCTGTTACTGCATTTAAATACTGTACAATGGTTTTATTTGTCATGCCCACTTAAACTGAACCCTTTAAGGACAGAGTCCTTTATGTATTTTTCTATTTCTAATTCCTACCAAAATGGTCTGACACAACAGAAAATGATAAATGTTTTTGAAAGGGAAGATAAGGGCATGGTTTCCTATTAAAATTATTGTATTTTATCATGTATTATTCGTGCAAGTCTTTTTATTCACTGTAGCTCAATTCTAAAATGACTCTACTAAACTACAATTATGGTGAGAATAAAATTATTCACCCAAATTTCATGATTCTTCTGTCAGTAGGGTTTATTAGGTTTTGCTGTTAAAGTAGAATAGTGATTGGAAAACAGGAAAATGTGCCTCTTTTAGGCTGCTGTTAAGCCAGTCCCTAGTCAAGGTGGCAGTAACTAGGTCTAGTCTCCAGCATCTTTGGGTACTTTCAAAACCAGCCATCATACATCCTCTACAAAATCTAGCAACAGCTCCATGGACCCTCTTCTCAGACCTCATAAGAAAGCCCAGCAGTAGTGACTCACACCTTTAATCCCAGCACTCAGAAGGCAGAGGCAGGTGGATCTCTGTGAGTTTGAGGCCAACCCGGACTACACAGCCAGTACCAGGACAGGCTCCAAAGCTACACAGAGAAACCCTATTTCAAAAAACAACAACAACAACAAAAGGCCTCATAAGGTTTAACTACTGTTGGCATTTCCTTTTCGCTTTTATAACCAACTTCCCAATATTAAATATGTTGTTCTTACTGGTTTGTTTTCTTTTCTGGAACTTGGTACACTGCTAGACAGTGAATTTTTAAATGTGTATATGGGTGTTTTCCCTATATGTATGTGTGTAATTCAGTACTGGCAGAAGACAGAACAGGGTGTCAAATCTGCTGGGACCGGGAGCTACACCCTGTTTATAATCTACCCTATGAGTCTGGGAATCCAACCTGAGTCCTCTAGAAGCAGTCCTAACTGCTGTCTTCTGAGATACCTTGCTGCTTCAATAAATTTGAGGTTATTTTTATAAAATCCATTTTGCAAAGGCTAACTTGAATTCAGTCATGCTTCTGTTAAGATGAAGCATAAAAGCCACTGAACTTTTGTTTTTGTGATCCAAGCTATCCAGCTTTGAAATAAAAAACAAAAAATAATTTAAATAGTGCAGAATATTTCAAACACATATACCCCCCTTTTTTTTTAACTACAACACATAATCAAAGATATCTGACATGACATGGTAGAGTTATCTATTCCCCATTGGTCTCAATCTAAGTGTGACATAATACTGCTAAATGTGTGTGTGGGGGGGGTTGTTTTGTTGGGATTTTTTGTTTTTTGTTTTTTGTTTTTTTTTTTTGGCGCCATTCAGGTCCAGACATGCCCCGTGTAGTTTATTGAAAGATCTAGCAATCTGCTCCAGCACTGATGCAGGCCTTAGCTGACTGGACTGGTCACTTTCAAGCTGGTTTTCTCAGTGCTGGGGACTAAGTCCAGGTCCTGAACAACACTAAACAAAATCCCCTCTGCTTAACTATGCTCCTGGCTCCAAGCATAAGTCTTACAATTTACACACTGACTTTGAATTTTAACTTCTTCATATAAAAACTCCACCACTAAGGGCATGGTAGCCCAGACCTTTATTCCCAGCACTCAGGAGGCAAAGACAAATGGATCTTTGTGAGTTCCAGGACTACATAGTGAGACCCTGTCTCAAAAGTAAAAATAAAAACCCAACTCCACTCTACAACATAGAGAAAAGAAAGCTTCTCTGGCGGGCCCATTAAGCCACAAGTCTGTTGAAAGCAAAGACATTTTAAATCTGCCTGTTGTTACTTCACTTTATTAGCATGCCTTCACTAACTTCAACCTGAAGTTAACTTTTAAAGTAATTATTCACTATTATATTTAATACACATTAACTAACCTTTAAAATTTTAAGGAATGGCAGCTATGTACAAGCAATTCATTCTCAAAATGTGTGAAGGCAACAGGAATCTTTCTTGGGATTTCCAGTGGCACAAAGTGGCTCAACGTCCAATAGGACATAATACTAGACCCATCCATACTAATCCACTTCGGCTGCCAAACACCCACAAAGCTTTAAAAAAGAATTGAGAACATGGCTAATTCTATTGGAGTTTCTCTTCTCAGAACAAAACTTCTTAGCATCTACAATCAGGGACTCATTACCTAGCTAGCCCTTGCCTCTGAACAAAGTACAGCTAGTTTCTAATTAATGAGTCTCATTACATGGGTCTCATTACAAATTCACCTAGGTGAAACCAAACGTACTCCACATGCATGCATACACACACACACACACACACACACACACACACACACACACACACACACACGATACCAAAGACCCACAGAATCCAAGGTCCATCAGTGTCCACCCTTCCCTTGGGGAGCTGGGTTGTTCACTATGCAATCCAGTCTGGCCTGGAACTCAGAGACTGCTTAAGTACTTAAGGCATGAGCCACCACATCCAACTGAATGCCCAGCCTTTTAACACTGTGACAAGGTGCTGTCATCTACAAATTTTCGGGATCCCATTCTTAGCTATCCTGGAATCCATGTGACCTAGGCAGCAGGTTGGGCACTCATGAACGCTGAGATTAAAGGTCTTTAGACCCTTAGGAAATGTACTGAGTGCTAAGGTACCTTTATACTCAAACTACTCCAACTCAAATGCAAATTGTCTAGAAGCTACTAAAATTTCAGACAACTAAAGGCAAGAAATCAAGCAACCAATGTCTGATGGTGTTTATCTTTCACAATGTCTAACACTAATTAAAAATAAGCAGGTGGTTTGTATGTTTGCAGAGTATCCACAACCTCAAGTATTTTTCCTCTTTACATTACAAACTGGGGCTAGTAGTAAAACTGGGTAGTAAAACTAGCATGGGGGCAAGTACTGCTAAGAGACCCAAAAAGTATTATGCTATGGCATACACCTATAATATACCTAAAGGGCTCATACCTATAATCCCAGCAGGACTTCCAGAAGTCCAGGGAAAGCCTAGGTTTCAGAATAAGATCCCACCTCAAACTATAATACATTTTTTTTTATTCTCCAGAATTTAGAGTCATTCCAGAACTACAAAGTCTTTTTAAGTCATACTAGAAACACTCCCATAATTTAACAAAGCACCTTTTTTGTTGTTTCTCTGTGTATCCCAGGCTGGCCTTGAACTTAGATATCTGCCCACACCTGCCTCCTGAATACTGGGATTGTATCACCACGGCCCCAACAAAGTAAGTACATTTTAATGTGAACTCATTTCTTTTGTTAGAAGGACGTATTCATCTTTGCCAATATATAGAAATTAAACTGTCCCTGAAACATCTGGTTATATATTACTGGTTAGACATGAATCACCTTTATTACAAAACTGCATAATACGAACACAAATCGTAAGTAAATCACATTAACGGGTACAGAGCTGACATCAGAAATCTAAGATCAGTAACAGATTAATGAAATTCCAAACATGTTTGCTGAAGCATATATATATATATATATAGTCTCTATATACTTCACCCTAGGCACTGTCCTAATAAAGCCAACCACAAAGCCCACTAAATGACCAGCATCTTGCTTGTCTGTACAGTCTATGTCATTATTACTTGTTCCAATTAGAGGTGTCCTGTGCAGCACATTTGAGGACCATGTTTCAAATACAAAGACTAGAAGGAATCAGCCAATTATCCTTCATAGCATCATCTTCTGGAGGCTTGGTTTTTGCTAAGCCGTTTGTTTGAGGTAGTCTCAGAGCCCATACTGGGCTTATGTAGCCAGGGATGACCTTAATTCCTGACCATCCTGTCTCCACTCCTAAAGACTAGGGCACAGCTATATGTCTAAGCTTGTCACATTAATTTGTCAAGTGTTCTTTTACACGGGTGATTTAGAGAAATTACTAAAGAAAACTTATAAAAAGTAAAAAGCTGTATTTGCTGTGGTACCCCTAAAAACTGGAACATTACATGGTTTCCAATTATTTCACTAAATAGTGGATTAGGTGTATCTTCAAAGACTTTAATGAAAGATACCTGTTGATTGTGACAAGTAGAAACTTCAGAGGGCAAAGAGGTATATCCATCTAGGAGTAATACTGCTGCCATTTAGGTTCTTTATAAATCAAAGGTTCAAATTTCAATTTAAGACACAAAATGAAAGCCAGTTATGGTGTGCCTTGAACTACATACCAAGTATGAAGCCAGCTTGCCTGGACTATACAGAATGGGTTGCCGTCGGAAAAAAAAATCCCAAGACCTAACATCAATCTGAATCATTAAAAATAATTTTAAAAAATCCCATTAGCTACCAAGTACACTAAGCACTCCAGCTGATCATCTCGGAACTACCAAAAATAAATTATTTAATGCAAATGGCTCATGGTGCTTTTAATAATCAGCTTAAATTACTAACATTATACCTCCCTTTATTTCAAAAGAACCGCATACTACTAAAAATGTTTGATGCACATCTTAAGATTTTTCACACACGGAATAAGAAGTCTGACATTTTCACAACACATTTCAAGGCATACAAACTTCTGACAGTCCTCTCAAAAGACACCCAAAGGGAGTTCGGCTTCGGGGACATGAACCGGTTATTTGTTTTAATGAACAAAATAATCAGAATGAACCTCAAAGTTTGCAAGACCAATTTTTTTTCTTTCTTTCTTCCTTTTTTTTTTTTTTTTTTTTTTTTTTTTAACCAACAGTATCTCTGCGACTACGAAGGCGACTTCTACAGAAGCAGGGAAAGGATCCTAACAACTAAGACCAGGGCTGGGGAGTCGACAGAGAAATCAAAGATATCGGCACAAGCGTCCCGGGTTCAAAACGCCAAGCTGCCAGAAAAACAGTCCCAGCCGCCTCCTCCACCCCCTCCCCCGACGCCGCCTCTGGGGATGAGCCCGCGGCTCCCGAAGGCAGCAACAGATACTCCGGGGCAGGGAGCGGCTCTCCAGGAATGTGGGGCCGGGAGGGGGTCCCTAGACCACCCCGACCCCAAGAACCGACAGACGGAGGGCTGTCGGCCCCAGGCGCCCCGCCCCGCCCCCACGGCGCGGACCTCCAGGTCCCGCGGGGAAGCCCGGGGGGAAGTTCGCGATCACTCCGGAGCCGCCCGTGAGGCCCCGGCAGCCGGGGCGGCGAGGGCGGCGCGGATGCGCTCCGCGGGAAGGGCTCCCGACGCCTCGGCAGCCCGGTGCTCACGGGTCGCGAACAATGAGCCCTCCCGGGCGGGCCGCGAGCGGCCGAGCGAGCCGCCGGGGGCGGCGACGCCATCGCCTCACGGCCCCCTCGCGGCCCGCGGACACACACACACACCCCCAGCCCCGGCGCCGCTCGGGCCTCGGCCCGCCCGCGACCCCCCGACTGCCGCAGCTCACCGCCCTCGCACCCGTCGTCGTCCCGCCCGCCCGGCTCACCGGCTCCTGCCCCAGCCCGGGGCTCCTCTGGCCGCGGCCGGAGCGAGACTCGAGGATCAACCGCCGGCGCCGACGCACAATATGGCGAGCCTCGGCTTCCGCAATGGAGCTCGGGAAATACAACAGGGGCCGCTCAATATTCATGAGAGACTGGGGGGGAAGCCGGCTCGGCCGGAGCTGCGGGGAGGGCGGGAAGGAGCGAGCAAGCGAGGAGGCGGAGGCGCGGGACGCGGACGTGCACCGCGCGGGGAGGCCCCCGGCGTAGGAGAGGGGGCGTGCCTCGTGCAGGCCCCGACCGCCAGGCGCCGCCAGGCCCCGCCCACACTCTGGCCCCGCCCCCGCCCGCGGCCACGCCACGCCAGGCACCCCCAGCGCCGGCGCAGCCCCCAGCCAGAGTGTGCTGACTTGGGCGCCTCCTTTCTGTCTGCTTTTCCAATCCTGGAGCCTTCCTGTGCCTGCCTGGGCCCACAGGTTGGGCCTTCCTGCCCGCCGGTGAGGTTTTAGGCTTGGACGGCTAACCCCTGACTTCGTCCTCTTACACATCCCAGCACTAGAAATCCTAACGATTTCAGCTGCATAACTTTCCGGACTTTGGCTCTCCTGAATCCCAGCCTAACAGATACTTCATCCTTGACGAGTAAATCAGCAAGATCTAAGGAAAGTGACCTTCAGCTCTGGCCCTGTATGGTTGGGAGCCTGTTTCTAGGTTCCTACAGATCCCCTTTGCTGCTGTTCATGTCAACTTTCTCAAGTATTGAGTATTAATTATCTTATGAACTTGAAGTTGAGAATTTAAGTAGTTATGCATAACTAGTCATCATTACCCAAGACAAAACCAATTAGCCTACAGGAAATTATTCAGTAATTCCTGCATTTAAATCTTGAACTAAAGGACTAACAAGTAAAAAAGTTCCCTAACTTCAAAATGTTGCATCAAAAAGATAACCTTGAAAAAATAACCAAGGATAACAGATAATAGATGGGAAGGCACTTGCAGCATAAGAGACTAGACTGCACTAGAAATTGAACAAGCTGGCTTATAGCTTCCAGTAATGTTATTATGACATTCCTTTTCTGTGACTTAATTTTTCTTTCTTCCTTTTTTTTTCTTATTGTATTATTCAGGGTTTTCTATAGGAACAGGACTAATAGAATTAGTATATATTAAATATATGTACATATACATGTACATGTTTAAAGTGGATTTAAGTGGCTTTCAGCTATGGTCCAGCTGTCTCCAAACTCAAAGGCAAAGAATCCAGCAGTTGTTTAGTCCTGATGGCTGGATGTCTTAGCCTGTCTTCAGTCTGTGTTGGAATCCTAGAGAAGTGGGTTTTAATACTAGCAAAGTAATGCTTCAGCAGCACGATCAGGATAAATGATCACGCTGGTGAGCATGAGGGGAAACAGGAAAAAGGCAACAGCTTCCTTCTCCAGAAGGAACACCAGAAGGTGCGGCCCAGATTTAGGTGGGTCTTATCAAATGATTCAATCAAGACAATATTTCACAGATGTGCCCATGTGCTTTGTTTTTGTTAATTCCAGATGTGGTCAAGTTAAAAACCAAGATTAGCCATCACACTTAATGTCCATTCTAGCAATTCTCTGACTTCAAAAAGCCCTTCAAGGTTAAGCTTTCCTCAGATGTAAAAGGCAAAACAATGACGGATGCCCTGCCACAGAATTTCATTATTTAGAACTTTTGCTCTAGTTCAAATGCTTTTGGAAATCATGGTGTGTGACTAGATTTTGCAAATCCATTAATGCTGAGGAAAGTGATCATTTATAGAAAGCACAGAAACTTTATGAATTTAATATCATATTTAAAGAGTCACAGTAGGATTGTTTTAAAAATAGAAAACTTATGTGATATTTAAATTTTAAATTATTTAAAAAGTTAGACCTTAGGCTAAAATCCTTTAATAAAAGGTACTTCTGACAAGTTAGTGTAACTTCTTTCATCTATTTTATCTCTTCACTACAACAAAACTTGTCATGATTCCTCCCAATTTGGATTAAACAGGAAAGGTTACGTTCTGGCATCTAGTAACAAGCATCCCTAAGACTTTCAGCTTCAACACATTAAAAGCTAATCACCTGCTCATCCTTGGTGCTTAGTGAGGATCAGACTCTGTTCCAGTCTCTCTAGGGACCAGATTGACTGAGCTGACATTATCTCTTAACCATATCACCTTGTATTAGCCAGAGATCTCTGGAGTAACAGAACTCATAGATTGAATCTCTATATATCTCTATAGAAAGGGAATGTATGAGCATGGCTTACAGGCTGTGGTCCAGTTAATCCAATAAGGCTGCCTATGAATGGAAGGTTCAAGAATCCAGTAGTTGTTGAGTCCACAAGGGATGTCTCAGCTGTCTGCAGTACCCACAGGAACCCTGAAGAAATGAGTTCTAATGCTGGTGAAGGAATAGACTTGCTAGTGATGCAAGGGCAAGCAGGCAATGAGCAAGAGCTTCCTTCTTCCCTGTCCTTATATAGGCTGTCAGCAGAGGGTGTGGCCCGGATTAAAGGCAGGTATTCCCAGCTCAAAGATCCAGATTAGATGTGGGTCTTCCTTCAGGCAGAGGGGGCACCCACCTTTAATCCCAGTAATCGAGAGGCAGAGGCAGGCAGATCTCTGTGAGTTTGAGGCCAGCCTGCTCTACAGAGAGAGTTAGTTCCAGGACAGGCTCCAAAGCTACACAGTGAAATTCTGTCTTGAAAAACAAAACAAGCAAGCAATCAAACAAACAAGAAAATGGATCTTCCCATTTCAAATTAAGCAAGTCTCTCACAGGTGTGCCCCTCCATTTCTTTTCTGTTTGTTTGTTTGTTTGTTTGTTTTAGTTAATTCCAGGTGTAGTCAACTTGATAATCAAAAACAGCCATCACAGTAATTCATTCTCTATAGCAAAGAAGGGAAGTAACTAAAGAATAACCAGGTACTTTAAAGCCTTAATTTTGAAGGGACGAAGATCACTGATCATATCTCATTGGCCAGAACTAGTTACCCAATTCCATACATTACAAGGAGAGTGAACTGTTTAACTAAATTGATGTGGGAAAGTGGAATTATGGGTGAACAATAATAATGTTAACCAAAGTGACACCACCTGTGAGTTCCTGGTCACCGTGAACGACACTTCAAGAAATTTTACTCTATTAACTTTAGTTCTTGGGTGACTTCCTAAACATTGTATTTTTCAAAAATAAACTGTACATGTTTCCTGTCTGTAGAGAGCCACCGGTGCCATTCCCGAAGATGGCACCGGTTTCCTGTCCATAAGCCAGCAAGGCGAGGATGTGCGATCCACGTCATGGGGTGACCCTTACGACCGTTGCAGGCTGCAACTGTCAGCAATGGACACAGCTCCTCTGCAACTGTCAGTAACCGACACAGCTCCTCTGCAACTGTCAGTAACGGACACAGCTTCTCTATATAAGCAGAGCCCTTTTTCCTCCTCGGGGGTCTTCCCTCAACTTGCTGTAATGAGCTGCGCAATAAACATAGCTGCAGAAGAATCCTGTTGTTGAGCGTCGTTCTTGCAGGCAAGGCGATAGCGCCCGACAAGTGGTGCCGAAACCCGGAAACCTGACATCAGCGGCACAAGGGGGACCCTTCAGTCAGCTGGAGAGGATTCAGAACTGTGGCAGACAGGTAACAAAATAAGGTAAGTTCTGATAGACATGCTATCAGGAAAGCATGTCAGAAGTAGAACGTGACTAAAAGTTGGGTGCACGCAAAAAGAAAAAGGCTAGCAAAGAGAAAGTGAAAGAGCCCCGAGAGACTGATCAAAAAAATAAAAATAAATAAAATAAAAATAAATAAAATAGAAAAGAAACAGAATAATAAAAAAGCCACAGATGGAGAGAATCTGGATACTGTATGGTATTATATTGTCTTTGTATTGTTTGACTGCTGAGGAAACAACTGTTAAAGGAAATGTTGCTGGATTAATTCAATTTATATATTTTAAAAATGTTTTGACTCCAAAATTTAAGTTCAAGGACAAGTTACTGGGGAAAAGGATTTCTATTTTTGTTTCCACAGAAAATAAAAAGCTGTGGATTCCTTCCAGACTAATGTGGTTTGAGCAAGCCAGACCCCCTGAAATAACTACTGCTTTTTCAATATCGCAGGTGAAAGCTCTTAATCGCCACATGGTGAAACCATTTTGAAATGTAATGCCACCTGGATTAGAGGTTGATGTCCTAGAGCCCAGGAGAGGGGTAACTCCACTATTCCCCAGCAACCCAGGTGGGCTCCTTATTGTAATCAAAACCCAGCTCAACGTGGAGCCTCTAATCCTTTTGTATTTGTGATTAAGCAATAGCACCTTTGCAAACTCTAGTGAGAGAATGCTATATTGTACACCTCAAGTATGCTTCTATTCTTTATGTTGGGATGGAGGAAAATTTCCTTTGGCCCTTGTGACCAGAATGCCCAGGTACGTTCCCATTCCGGTAGAGAGCCAAGACCCTCTTTAGACAGAGGAGAGATTTTGGAATTACTGCTGCTATCGTGGTTGCCATTACAGCTGGAGTAGTGGGAGCCACCAAGGCTGCCATTGCCATGCATTCCACTGTTGACTGCAGCTGCCTTAAATAACCTGTCAGCAAAAGTAGCCACTGCTTAATTAAAAGGTGGTATTATGGTCTTAAATCAATGAATTGATCTAGTTCAGGAACAGATTGACACTTTGTGGCAGCACAAATAGGATGGGAATGGAAGATGACAGGGCTATGTGTGACCTCTGTGCCATATCAAAAGTCAAAAGCATGCCTCACTATGGGGCAATATTTGGAATGGAAAGCCATATGGCATGATCTTAGCCAATCACAGGCCTCCATTGATTCACGATTAAAAGGAGGATTGATGGTAGTCAGAGAATTGATTTGGTGCAGGACCAAATTGACACACTCTGGTAGCTAGCCCAACTGGGCTGTCAATGGAAATATTCCAATTTATGTGTCAACAGTGTACAATATGAAAATTATACAAGAGCTGCAAACCTTTCTAAACAACTTTTTCAGTATCTTTTAGGTGAATGGACAGGAGAATTTGATAGCCTGATGGACCAACTTCGAATGGCCATCGTCCATGTGAATTCCACCCGTGTGGACACCTCTCTATCAGAAGGATAGTCCCCCTGGATCTCCACCGCTTTTTCCCACTTTAAGGAGTGGGCAGGTGTAATGGGGTTTGGCCTGCTGTTATGTGGTGGGGTGGTGCTCCTGCTCTGGTTGGTGTGTAAGCTACGTGCTCAACAGACACATGACAAAGTGGTTATCGCTCAAGCCCTAGCTGCTATGGAGATAGGCTCCTCTCCCACTGTGTGGCTAAGCATGTTTAAAAATGGACATTAATTGTCCAATAGGACAGCCCTTGCACCCTGAGTCTTCTATGACATTGCACCAGGTTAGGGTGTCCATTTTTTACCAGAAACAGCCCTAATGCTCTGCGGGGTTTTTTCCCATTGCACGCAGACAGGTGCTTCTTTAGTTTAGCCTACTGTAATAAATTCTTCACGCTCAGGTTGTTTGGCTTAGCACTGCACTCCGTGTTGACTCTAGCCATGAGCAGCTCCTAGAAGGGCAAGTCTGGTTGCATGTGGGTTGGTGTCCAAGGCCCCACCTCCAAAGAAAAGATGCCGGACGGGTATGGCACTGACTTGGCTGACTACCAGGATTCAGGGTCATTACAATGTCCATCTCATTACTGGAGATCAGACCACTACCCTTGCCTGTTGCGTTTATAAAACAAAAAAGGGGGAGATGTAGAGAGCCACTGGTGCCATTCCCGAAGATGGCACCAGTTTCCTGTCCATAAGCCAGCAAGGCGCGGATGTGCGATCCACGTCATGGGGTGACCATTATGACCGTTGCAGGCTGCAACTGTCAGCAACGGACACAGCTCCTCTGCAACTGTCAGTAACGGACACAGCTCCTCTATATAAGCAGAGCCCTTTTTCCTCCTCGGGGGTCTTCCCTCAACTTGCTGTAATGAGCCGCGCAATAAACATAGCTGCAGAAGAATCCTGTTGTTGAGCGTCGATCTTGCAGGCAAGGCGATAGCGCCCGACACCTGTCATCTAATGTAGACTTTCCAATCTTTTCCTCATTGTTTTTGTTTGCTTGTTTGGGAGAATCTGTGGGTTTTCATGCTTGCTTGCTTGGTTGGTTTTGTTGTGGTTGTTGCTGGGTTTTTTTTTTTTGTTTGTTTGTTTGTTTCTTTTTGCTTTGTTTGAGACAGGGTCTTGCTGTGTAGTCCTGGACAGCCTCAAGCTCATAGACAATCTTCCTATCTTTGTACTTGGATAATAGCTCAAGCCAGCCTACATAAAGACTTTCCTTTTTCTTTCTTCCTTCCTTCCTTCCTTTCTTTCTTCCTTTCTTTTTATGTTGGTGTTGTTTTGGGGGGGTTGTTGTTGTTGTTGTTCGGTTGATTGGTTTTTCAAAACAGTCCTGGTTGCCCTGGAACTCACTCTGTAGACCAGGCTAGCCTTGAACTCACAGAGATCTGCCTGCCTCTGCCTACCAAGTACTGGGATTAAAGGTTTATGCCATAACTTCTAGCTTTTGCTTGTTTGTTTCTTTTTCTTAAAGCAAAGCCATTATGTAGCTCCTGGTGGCCTCAAACTCATAATTCTTCTGCCTTATATTCTCAAATGCTAGCGTTATGGACATGCTTCATTACATCGGATTCCCCTTTTATTTTAATTGTACAATACAAGCTCCCAACTTACAATGATTCATTTATAACTTTTTACTCTAATTTTTTTTAGATTTATTTGTTTTATTTGTATGAATGTTTTGCCTAAATGTGTATAGGGCACTAAATGCAGCCTGCCTGTGGAAGTCAAAAGAAGGCATCAGATCCTTTGGAAATGGAATAAAATTTCTGGAAGTGTTTTTCATGGCTTTATTATAAAATCAGCTACATGCTAGATAAGTCCATGAAGCTTAGCCTTATATAAATGTTTTGAGTGTGGTTAAAAGAGGCTAGCTTATAATGTTCCACAGTTATAAATATTAAATGTGCTTTCAACTCATAATATTTTCAAGTTTCTGTGGACTTACTGATATAACCTGATAAATCAGGAAGCATCTGTGTATTAATAAGAATATATTCCACGGTCAGTGTATGCCATACGGAGGCTTCATTATTTTTGCTAATGTTTTTCATTTTGTATAAAGAACATCATCCTGCATCTGGACATTATGATGCACGCATGTAATCCCATCAAGACTCTGTCTCAAAACCAAAGCAGACAAATTAAAAACTAGTGTCAGGACTAGGACTGTAACTCAGTTTGTAGAGTGCTTACCTAGCATACATAAAGCCTTGGGTTTTATCCCCAGGACAGCATAAAGTTGTGTTTGATGATTCATGCTTGTACCATGTAATCCAGCTCTAGGTGGAGGCATATGGAACAGAAATTCAAGGCTATCATGGGCTACATAGGGAGATTGAGGCCAGTCTGAGATTTATGAGACCCTATCTCAAAGTAAAATCCTGAAATAACATTTTTGATAACACCATGTTAAAGTCAGGCAGTGGTGATGCACATCTCTAATCCCAGGACTCAGGAGGATCTCCGTGGCTTCGAGGTCAGCATTGTCTACATAGCAAGTTTCAGAACAGTCAGAACTACACAGAGAAACCCTGTCTCAAAAAACAAAATAAAAATAAAGAAAGAAAGAAAAATCCCTCACAGTAATACCTAGTATCTTGGACTTTAGTTGATTTCAGATGTGGCCAGGCTGACAATAAAGATTAGCTATCTTCATGGTGTCACTTTTTGCTTACTCCTCAGGAGTGACTTTCCTCTTTTTAGTGTGTAAGTGGTTTATGAGACAAATATCTCCACAGCTATTGTTTCAAACATCAACATGACGGTTTTTATATTCATTTACTTATTATTGTGTGTGTGTGTGTGTGTGTATGTGTGTGTGTGTGTGTGTGTGTGTGTGTTTATGCGTGTTGTAGATGTGCTTGCCCATGAATGCGTGTTTGGAGATAAGAGTCACTTATGTGTCTTCCTTTTTGAGACAGGGTCTCTCACTGAACCTGGAGCCAACTGTTTTGGCTGGCTTAGCTATCCAGCAAGCACTCTGATCCTCTTGTTTTTGTTTCACCCCCCCCCCCCACCCACCTCCATCACTGGAAATACATGTGTGCTACACATATGCTGAAGATCAAAACTCAGGTCCTCATTGCTTGCATAACAAGGATTTTGTTTATCTCCCTAGTTGTGTTTGTCTGTTGAAATGTGGTTTTTCTGAGTTTCTGGCTGTTCTGAGTTTGGTTGATTTTTAAAATCTAGCAAGGTAACTTAGCAAGTAAAGATGCCTCCCACCCAAGCCTGACTACGAGTTCCATCCCCAAGACCCATAAGGTAGGGGTAGAAAACCAACTCCCTAAAATTATCCTCTGATACCCATACTTGCTCTGTGGCAAGCATGTGGCTCTTGCACATGCTCCCCACCCCACATGCAAAAGATAAATAAACAAAAGAAGCTAGACATAATGCAAATATAACAATCCGTTGACAGGAAACCAGCAGGTTTTGTTTTTGTTTTCTTAGAAAACTTGGCTTAAGAAAATTAAACAAAATTAAAAATGAAAGGTAGACAGAAGACTGGAATAGCTTGGGGCTTAACCACTACCTGTGAATGTACTGCTAACAGAAGATACCCTCAGACAGATCTTTATTTGCTGTATATGAGATATGTCATCATATCTTTCTCTGAAAGAACCAAGTTAAGTTAAAACTGTAGAAAGGTCCCAAGAGACCTATAATTCAAAGTGGCTTTAGGAAGCAAGGAATTCAAGATTTATCACCTATTCTGCTGAAAAAAATGTAATTCTAACCACAAACCTGAGTGAAGCTTTTCTCGTATTTTAGCATAGTGAGTTTCTGTTTGCAATACTCCCCTTGGTCTTATAGCTCCTTTTTATATTCCCAAGGCAACTAAAATATTTGGTGTTATTGTTGAAATGACTTGAAGGGTAAATGAGATGGGCTCATGAGATAGGTGTTTGGGAAGGACAAATCAATACTGTGTGGAATGGTGCTTTACATGTCCCAGATGTGACCATTTCTGCCTAACATCTGTTAGTGCATTTCACTAAAGTGATGAAACCAAAGGAATGAATTAAAGTTTTTATTTTGAAGTCTGGTTTAGTGGCACGTTACCTGCATGCCTAGCTCTTAGAAGACAGAAGCAGGAGAATCACCACAATTTCAAGACCAACCTGATCTATATAGCAAATTCCAGGCTGATCAAGGCTCCATAGAGGGCCCTATGTCAAAAACAAAAATAAAAGCCCTTTTGGCTCTCTGAGTGACATCATGTCAGTACTCAAGAACAAGAACCCTACAGAAGATCCTTCCTTCCTTCCTTCCTCCCTCTCTCCCATCCTTCCTTTTTTTTCTTTCTTTTTTCACTAGGCATAGTCCTGCTGTCCTGGAACTGTTGTCCAGATCTGCTGCCCTGAATGCTGAGATTAAAGACATGTACTAACACCACCACCAGGCTTTTTTTTTTTTTTTTTTTTTGAGAAAGGGTATTCCTATGTATCCCTTTGTATAGAATTCTCTATATTAACCAGGCTGGCTAGGAACTCACAGAAATCCACCACATCCAACTGATTTATTTTCTAAGGAAGATTAGTTTAGTATGAAAGTCCCAGCTATGTTTGATATTAGAAACAATGGAAAAACACCAGTCACAAGAACTCTAGGAACACAAATTGCATGTGATGGCCTTGAGGGTCATGTGGTTTTTAAAATTTTTTTTTATTGTTTTTTGGGGGGGGTTGTTGTTTGTTTGGGATTTTGAGACCACTGCCCAGCTAGGGTCATGTGTTTGAAGTGGACCTTGCTTTTCTGCCCAATAACGAAGTTGCATTTAGAAAACCCAAGATGGCCAGGCAGTAATGGTGCATGCCTTTAATCCCAGCACCAGGGAGACAGAGGTAGGCAGATCTCCATGACTTAGAGGCCAGTCTGGTCTACATAGGTAGTTCCCGGACAGCCAAAGCTGTATAGTGAGACCATATCACAAAATAAGTAAGTTAATAATAGTAATAATAGTAGTAATAAATTGATCACAGACAGCATTTGGGAAAGACATAGAAAAGGCTTTCCAGCTCATTTATCCTCTTCACAATGCCTTCATTAGAAAAATAAGAATGCCAACCCAAGTTTGAATTGAGAAAACTCATGGAGCTCCATGGTAAAGATGGCAGTTCTGGGAAGGCTACTGGAGATGACACAGGAACCAAAGTTGAAGGCACCAATGGATACAAACTGCTAATCCAACAATCTGTATGCAATTCAGACTTCTCTAAGTGATATACAAAAAGTCCCATTTGTGATGGCTTGCTTCTGGAAAAAAAGAAGGAAAAAACAAATAATCATGAAGGCTTGCTTCTATATGGTTCATAACATTGTACATTACTGTGAGATATTATTGTAGTATCCATTTCAAATATAAGCTAAAAATGATTTGGTAATTTCTAGCTTTTAGTTTTCTAATATGTAGAAAGTATTCCATAAAACAAAAATTTTCAGTTGAGGTTTTTTTTCCCTCCTTCAAAATGACTGGTATGGATAAGGTTTGTGCTATGGGGGTGATCTAAAAAACATTAAAACTCAGGGATGCTCTAGAGATGGCTCAGTGGTTTAGAGTACTTGCTGATCTTCCTGAGAACCAGAGTTTGGTGTCTAGCACCAACATCAGGTTCATTGGCTGTAACTCTAGTCTAGGGCATCTGAAGTCCTCTTCAAGCCTCTATGGGTACCTGCACACACAAATGCACACTCAGACATAGAGACATAGAGACATGCATATGTACGTACATACATACATGATGACCATAATTAAATAAATTCTTAATAATTAGGCTGGGGAGTACATCTCAGTTGATAGAGTGGCTATCTTACATGAACAAAACCCTGGATTCCATCTCCAGAACCACATAAAATGGGGTATAGTGGTACACTATCTCAGAGGCAAAAGTTTCAGAAGTTCAAGGTTATCCTCAGTTACATAGGAGTTGAAAGCCAGGCTGACTGAGATGCATATCTTGTCTGGAGGAGGAGAAGGAAGGCATGGAGTGGGAAGAGGAGCAGGGGTAGCAACGAGAGGAAGAGGAGGTGAAGGAGGAGGCTGTAATATCACACTCTTAAGAACAACCCAGCCCTCCAATTCTGTTACTTCTTGCAAGGTATACATCCTTAGTTCTCAGACAGATTTATTTTTATTTTATGTGTATTGGTGTTTTGCCATGGGTGTCAGGTCACCTCGAACTGGAATTACAAACAATTTTGAACTGCCATATGGGTGCTAGGAATTGAACTCAGGTCCTCTGGAAGACCAATCAGTGCTCTTAACCACTGAGCCATCTCTCCAGCTCCAAGATTGCATACTCTTGAACCTCATCCAATCAGCTGCCTTGGTTTGACCCCTTTCTAAAATGTGAAAGTCTACTATGGGTCTGCTGTCTATGAAGTTGTCTTTTCTTGCACACAATCCAATCAGTGCTTAACTCCTTGTCAACCCCATCATTCCTTGACTTGGCTTTGTGTGTTGTGTTCATTCATCCTGATTTGTGTACTAACACATATGTTTGCACGTTCATGTGGAGGCCAGAGGCCAAAGTCAGGAGTCTTGCTCTAATCTCCACCTTATTATTTTAGATAATATTTTTATGTATTACTTGAAGATTTCATACATTTACACAATGTATTATGATCATAACTACCCACCATTACCCACCCTCATTACCTTAAGTCAGATCAGAAAGGAAAGTGCTTTTCCTCAAATGGCTATATCTGTGGCGCCATGTGTCAAAGCCCATGCTGGCTTCCAGGCTCCCTCAGTAATCTGCTGTTCATTCCACAGTCCATGCTGATCTCACCTCCTCCCCTACCCTAAACTCCTCCAGCTGACGGGCTCTCCTGCCCACTCATCTTCCTTATAACCTTGCCATTGTGGCTATTCTCCCTTCCCACCCCCTCCCTCCCTCCTCTCCTCCCCAATTCTCCCCACTTCCTCTCCCCCTCTGCATGTCTCTCTCTCCCCCTCCTTCCTTCCTTCTCTCTTTCTCCCTCTCTCCTTTCCGTCCCCTCCCTCCCCCCTTCTCTCTGCTTAGCTTCTGCTTCTCTCATGGCCAGGCTCAATCTGCTGTCCATATTCAATCCACTACTTTCTCTCTCTCCTCTGGTCTCTTCCAGATGCCTCTGGCTGTTCTCTGTCTCTCAGGTCTAAAACAAAAATCTTTTCCATAACCTTACCATGGAGCAGCCATGGCATCAGTTTATCTACCCTAGTACCCAAAACCCTTCCACTCTCCCATTTTCATGGCCTTCCTTTCTATGTTGGCATTAATAACCCCAAGTCCAGTTAGTGTTGCCCATTGATGTGTGGGTATAGGGCTACCCACTGGGACACAGACAACCTACTTCTCCAAAGGAAAATGAGTCTCTTTCCTTCATCAACCATCAAGTGCTATTAGCTCCTCTAGAAAGGGTGGAGGCTTGGGGCCTCTTTCATATCCCATGCTGAATTCTGATTAGCTTGGTCTTGTGCTGGTGTCTGCAGGTGCTGGGAGTTGATATGTGCAGCAGCCTCGCCACATTCAGAAGTCTCTCTGCTTTGTGCCTGTCCTCCAAGATGTGAATCCTCAGTTTCCCACTCCCACCGTCATGCCTCCAGTCTGCCTGCCATTGTGCACTCTAGCTCTCAGGATTTGTTAGCTCAAATAAATGCTTTATTCTATAATTACGTTGGTCATGGTGTTTTATCACAGAAGTAGAAAGGTAACTAACACAGAAGGTAATTTGACAGCATGGCCATTTAACACAACAACTGCGTCTACTTTAATCCTTTAGATACTGTGTTGAGCTTGCCAACTGCCTGAGAGCACTAGGGTTGCAAATGTTCGCCAAAATGGGGCTGAAGATCCAAACTTGGGTCCCATGACTGTGAAGCACACACTGTACCCATGGAGCTGTCTCTCCCAGCTCGCTCTGCCTTTTTTTTTTTTTTTTTTTTTTTTTTTTTTTTGCCTTTCTCTCTCCTCATTTTAGCTCTAACTGACTCTCTGGTCTCATCCTTTTTTTTTTCTGTTTTTTTTTTTTTTTTTTTTTTTTTGTGTGTGTGTGTGTGTGTCGGAGGGGGGGGTATTTTGTTTTGTTCTGTTTTTTTCTTTGAGACAGGGTTTCTCTGTAGCTTTGGAGCCTGTCCTGGAACTTGCTCTGCAGACTAGGCTGACCTCAAACTCACAGAGATCCGCCTGCCTCTACCTTCCAAGTGCTGGGATTAAAGGTGTGCACCACCACCCCTGGCATGGTCTCATCTTTTCTGTGCCTCAGCATACCTCTAGATTCACATCGTGGAAGGCTGGATTTGATCCTCACATGCAGAAGAAACCACCAGTCTAGCAGACCGAATCAAAGCCACGGTGACGTATGTTTATGCAGAGAAAGAGGCCTCCTCTTGTGAAGTTCAGTCTTAAACAGCCTCTCTGTGGACGGAGTTTTCAACTCACCTGGTCCTGTAGCTGTTTAGCCCCAAATAAATACACAGAAACTTACATTAAGTATAAACTGTTTGGCCAATGGCTCAGGCTTTTTACTGGCACGTTCTCTCTTAATTATTAACCTATAACTACTAATCTATTTATTTCTACATGGTCTTATCTTACCAGAGAACATCTTGTGTCCTAACTTCCCAACAGCTACACGGCATCCCTCTCTGGCCACTTCTCTCTCCTATAATTCTCCTGGGCTGGTAGCCCCACCTATACTTGGCTACTGGCCAATCAGTATGTTATTCATCAACCAATAGAGAAACATATGCAGAAGAGCATCCCCCATCACCTCTCTGTATATTTTAGTTGCACTTAAAGCTTTTTCTATGCACAGTGCACCAGGTAAATGGATTGTCACTTTCTCATACAAGAAGTGGCTGAGCCTCAGTCACAAGTGGCCAATGCTTCAAAACATGTTCCAATAAGACAGGAAAGCTGGATACAGCTGGGCTGTATCTGTACCTCATTTCCATTTTCTGCATATTATTTCCATTCCTCTGGCTATAAATATAACTTGCCTAAGTGGTGAAGAGGAACATTCTGAACCATTTTTGGTCTAGACTAATGTCTGATTCGAGAACTTGCAAATAAAGCCAATTAAAATCTGCAAAAGTACAATTGTTGTAATTTTGTCCTTTAACAGTGTATGTGGACCATCTCAGATAAATGCAGCAAATACATGTCATATTTAAGCCATATGGTTCTTATACAACTAAGATATTTGTTTTAGTTAGGGTTTGTATTGCTGTGACCAAACACCATGACCAAAAAGCAACTTGAGAAGACAGGGTTTATTTGGTTTATATTTCCACAGCACTGGTCATCATAGAAGGAAGTCAGGACAGGAATTCAAACAGAGCAAGAACCTGGCGGCAGGAGCTGATGTAGACAGAGGCCATGGAGGGGTGCTGCTTACTGGCTTGCTTCCCATGGCTTGCTCAGCTCAGACTGCTTTCTTTTTAGTTAGTTAGTTAGTTAGTTAGTTAGTTAGTTAGTTAGTTAGTTAGTTAGCTAGCTAGCTAGCTAGTTAGTTTTGGTTTCCTCAAGACAGGGATTCTCTGTGTAACAGCTCTGGCTGTCCTGGCAATCACTTTGTAGACCAGGCTGACCTCAAACTCACACAGATCTGACTGCCTCTGCCTCCCAAGTGCTGGGATTATAGGCATGTACCACCACAACCTGGCTCAACGTGCTTTCGTGTAGAACCCAGGACCAGTAGCCCAGGGATGATACCACCCACCATGGGCTGAGCCTGCTTCCATCAATCACTAATTAAGAAAATGCCCTACAGCCAGATCCTATTGAGGCATTTTCCCAATTGAGGTTCCCTTCTTTCAGAAAACTCTAGTTTGTGTGTCAAGTTGACATAAGACTATCCAGCACAATATTCAACCACTGAATATACTCATTACCATCATGGTAAATGCTGTGGTTAAGGGCACATACATTAAATTAAATCTTTGCTGCTATAAAATGAAAAGACAGTTCAAGATGCATCTTTTTTCTACTTTCTGTCATAGAACTTATAGATGCTAATGAAATCATTAAGTCAATTAACAAACTAACATGAAAAGACGAGGGAGGGGGACAGTCAGAGGACTTAATCCCAAGAAGGTGAAAAATTTTTAAGTGGTTATTAGGAGATAATTTTATAAAGGAAATATTAATAAAGATGAAAGTAAGAGGAAATAAAGAGTTATATGGCTTGTCCAAAGAGAGTCCAAAATCTTTTTTGTTTGTTTTTCAAGACAGGGTTTCTCTGTGTAGCCCTGGCTGTCCTGGAACTAACTCTGTAGTCTGTGCTGGCCTTGAACTCACAAAAGATCCACCTGCTTCTGCTTCCAGAGTGCTGGGATTAAAGGTGTGTGCCACCACTGCCTGGCTTATTTTATTTTTTGAGACAGTGCTTCTCTGTTAAGCTTTGGTTGTCCTTAAACTCATAGAGATCACCTGCCTCTGCCTCTTGAGTGCTGGTATTAAAAGTATGTGCCACCACCACCCAGCTGGGTTCTTAGTCTTATTAATGAAATAATTTAGAAATTAACTTGAAAGGAAGTCAAGAATTTGCAAACAAAGCACTGAGGCAAGCAAGCTGTAAATTTCATTATTTGCTAGGAGGAAGGAGATGGGGAAGAGAGAGGAGACAGGCGCGGTGAAAGAGGTCTGCAAGTAGCCACACTAACCAAGCGGCTATATGGCAAAAGGGTATCTGGGGCCTTCAAAGAAGAGGGATGAGAAAGCCCAAACTGTCTGGGAGAGCATGCCCGTGCTTTGGCCAACATTGGGAGGAGAGGGGTAAAAAGAAGGCAGAGGAAAAATTACCATTTTTTGAGTAACATCAGAAAAGCCAGCAGGACACAGGATGGAAGTTCTGGTAGAAACTGCATTGGAGTAAGAGTTAACCTCATTATCTCATTAATGGGATAATCATTGTTTCCAACATTTTAGCATGGCTTCAGATAAATGGGTTTTCCTATGGAGTGGACTCCAGGCCAGGTGATTGATTGACAGGGCCAGCTGGAAACTTTTAAGAGAGGAGACAATACTATGTAATGTTCTAATCTTTGCAACAGGCCAGAAGGTTATCTCTATCCAGGACCAGAAGCAGATTCCATTCCTTTGACCGGAAGAAAACAGCTTTTCCTTCTAGGACTTGACAGAGCCTAGATACCTCCACCTGTATGAGATTTGAAAGCCTAAGGAGTAGTGATGCTAAAGTTTATCTTTCTACTGGTAAGAGGAAGGTGGGATTCACAGTTTCAGTGTCCTCTAAGACATTGCACCTCAAGGGTTTAGACCAGGAAATCATTCAGGAGCTAGACTAGGAACCAGAGCCTCCTAAAACTTGTTGCATTTCTGGCCTTCAACATGACAAGACCAAAGACATTTCTAGTTTCTGGCCATGACAAAATGGAACTGCTGCTTTCAGGGCTGTTGTAGGGTTTTGACAGAAAGGTGGATCTAGGGCTTCAGGAAAACAACTTTAAGGTGCATGCTCAGGCTCCAGAGAACTCTTGTTTGTAAGGAAAAACAAAAAAAAAAAAAAAAAAAAAAAAAAAAAAAAAAAAAAAAAGAGTGAGCAATATAGTAAAATGTTTTTCTTTTTTAATCGTTTTAAAATACAATTTTGGGGTTTCCTTTTTGTGGTCCATATACGGCTATCTACACTGTGATGGGTATTCTAGACTTGATTGTCTAGAATATTTGATAGTAAGCAGTGTTGGCTAGAATGAGAGGGGAGAGAAAGACAACATGGCTGCTTGAGAAATATGGTTAGTCTTTATGTATGCAAAGAGTATTGTCTGGCTTTCAGGTAGCCTGGACTAGGCACTGACCAGTCCACATGGCTGTCTTCTATTTTTTTCCCTTGGCCCTCTAGGGTTCCCTCTTCCCCCCTGAACTGTCTGATCAGCTGCTTTCTCCTTCCCTCATCACTGTGTGCACTTGCTAAGCGCAGAGCTCTGGGACACAATCCGTAGTGCCAAGAGAGAGAAGAACGGAAATTGAGGTGGTTTCAGCAAAACAAGTGGGTGGGAGTGGGATGTGGTTCAGTTGGTAGAATGCTTGTATAGGCTGCACCAAGCACCGAGTCCATTCAGAGCATTGCATAAAAGTTGGTGTGGTGGCACGCTGCCATGGAGAGATGGGATGGGAAGATCAGAAGATCAAGGTCATCCTCAGCTACGTGGAAAATTCAGTGCTAGCCCAGTCTATAAGAGTCTCTGTATTAAAAGAAAATAAGTATGAAGGAAAAAAAATACTGCAACACAGTCTTAAAGGGATTCCAAACAAGTTTGTTGTACTTACCAATATGGAGACATCTGACTGAGAAGAAAAAGTTATGAAAAACATGATCTGAAATTGCCCAGAGCAATAATAATGAACATTACTCAAGATAAAAATTGACAAGAAAGGCAGGGTTCTTCGGCTCAGCTGCTCTTGAGGATTCAAAGCCTACATACACACATGGCTTCAATGGTCAGGACTAGACAGGAAGAGTAATAGAATATTCACTGACCTGGGAGCTCTGTTCACTGTGCCAGGACCCACTGATGAGGCTCTGGTTCAGGTTACAACTTGATTAAAAGAACAGAAATATGTAAGAGTTGATATAATAAGAAGTAGAAGTTTAACAAGCCTTATATGATAATGTTGTTTCATTTATTGTTTTAGTAACTTTCTATTGTTGTGATAAGACCACCCTTTAGGGTGACTAATTCACCTAAAGTCATACTAAGGAGATGGGAAGAATAATTATTCCCTCAAGGAGATAATGTACATATAGGAACTTGATACATAGACCAGACTGGCCTAGGGCTCAGAGATCTTCCTGCCTCTGCCTCCTTGTGCCAACACCATGCCCACTCTGTTCCAATATTTTATTTTATGTATAAGTACACAGGTATACATGTGTACCACTTATATGCCTGGTGCTTTTGATGGCCAGAAGAAGGTGTCAGATCCTCTGTAACTGGAGTTACAGAAGGTTCTGTGTGTGGGTGCTGGGATCAAACCCAGGATCTGTAGAAGAGCATCAAATGCTTTTAACCACTGAGCCGTCTGTCCAGTCACACACACCCCAATCCAATCTTTTATTATAAAATTCATTTGCTAAAGAGCTAAGCAGAACAAGAGGTTTCAGAAGTGAGCTTCGAGAAATGCAAGCAGAAATTCAAACTAACAAACTAACAATCCCAGAATCTCATCTCAAAGAAACTGTTTATAGAAGGCAGGCGGTGGGAAAGGCAGGTTTGAAGAGAAAATGTAGTCAGCTACAGAGACAAAACTAGTGGGTCTAGGTTGTGGAGGTTTGAATGAGCAATGCCCCCCATAGTCTCTGGCATTTGAACAATTGATCCTCAGCTGGTGGAACTGTTTAGGGAGGGATAGAAGGTGTGGCCTTGCTGGAGGAAATATGTGTGGAAGGGGTGCTGAGAACTTAGGCCTTGTCCTACCTGCAGTTTTCTCTCTGCTTCATGCTTGCCATTGAAGATGTGAGCTCTCAGCATCCAGTTCCTGCTGCCACCCTTCTCCACCATGACAGACTTTTATCACTCTGGACCCTTTAGGAAAATAAACTTTTTCTCCTACAAGTTGTGTTCATCGTGGTGTTTTACACAGAAACAGAAAAGTAACTAATATACAGGTCTAGACAAATGAGCATGTGGATGGGCAGATGTCAATAGAGTCAACAGTAGCGGACAGAGCAGAGCTAAAGCCCCAGGGACAGTCTGGAGTTTTCAGCCTGTCAGTCCTTGATGCACACACCAGGTATCAGGTGATAGGTTAGCGTGGGCCCATTCCTATCTTGATGTTGTGTCCTATCACTGTAGCAGGGTTTCTTTTGAGTCACCAACCAGCTCCCAAATTATGACATGGAAACTTAATGTTAGTTATGAATGCTAGGCTTTATCTTATGCTTGTCCAATTAGCTCTTATGACTTTTAAAATCTGGTTTCTCTTCGTCTATGTTTTGCCTCGGGGCTTTTTACCTTTCTTCTATTTTTCATGTCCCTCCTATTTTCCTCTGTGTCTGGCTGGTGGCTGCCTGGCTGGCCTGCCCCAGGCATCTCCCTTTCTTTCTCCCTCATTCTCTCCTCTCTCAAGCCTAGTGTGGTGATATTTTCTTTCTTCATGTTCTAACAAATAAAGCTTGCCTGAAGATCAGAGTGCAAAGCTAGCCACACTAGTTAGCCATAGAGGCCAGGCAGTGGTGGTAACACACCTTTAATCCCAGCACTCAGGAGGTAAAGGCAGAAAGATCTATGTTAATTCAAGGCCACCCTGAGCTACACAAAATTGATCCAGTCTAAAAGAGAAACAGAGCTCACACAAGGGTGATCCCAGCACTTGGGGTCCCAAGCTTTTAATCCCAGCACTAGAGAAGAATGTAGGGTGGGAAGAGCCTGGAGCCCAGTGCAGTGTGAGGTTTGGTGGAGAGCATTGCAGTCTAAGGAGCAGCATAGTCTGGAGATGCAGTCTGAGGACAGGATCGACTTTTCTGTCTGAGCATTGGAAGAGGTAAGAACTCTTTAGTGGCTGGCCTCTTTGCTTCTGTGGTCTTCAACTTTAACCCCAACATCTGACTCTGAGTTTTTATTATTAAGAACAATTAGAATTTGTATTACAGCTTAGATTCCTCCTCCTACTTATTCTCTCTGCCCACCAGCCCTGCCTATCCCTCTACTACCTAGTAGCTTTTGATTAGACCAATCAGATGCTTTAGACAGGCAAAGCAACACATTTTTACCTCATTAAACAAATGCAACATAAACAAATTTAACACATTTTACATCCTTAAATGCAGCATAAACAAACATAACACATTTTTACATAGTTAAACAAATACAGCATAAATAAATGTAACACATCTTTTCCTGTAGAAGTAATATTCCACAACATACCACTTTATAGACCCTGATGAGAAACTTACACCTTTTCTCTGGTATGACATACCTGGTAAGTTCTTGGAACTGGTTTCCCTGATACAATCTTAATATGCCACCTGCCCCTACAGTCTCAAATGACCCTGATAAATGTATAGGGTGATATGCTCTCTACTATCAGAAATACGTGGTTTTTTGTTTGTCTGTTTGTTATTGTTGTTGTTTATCAGTCTGTGTTTTGTAGGTGGTACTTAATAAGTCCTGCTGCTTACCCACATATCCATGGTCCCAATCATTCTCCACTCTCAAAATAAAGTCAAATCTGCTTGCTAAGTGGCACCAGGCACACCAAGAGCAGGCCCCAGTGAGGATGCTTTCATTTGGATCCCTTCTCTCTCTGAACCCACTTCTCTTTACTCTCCTTTGACCTTGCCCATGTTCTAAGTCTTGAAATGTCCCAGGATTTACTTTTGACTTCCTCTCTCTTCATTTATGCCCTTCCCCTGCACGATCCTAGTCAGTTACATGACGTTTAAAAAACATCCACACATTGACATATTTCAATTCTCTCCAAACTCATGGACCACTCTATCAGTTTCATTCTTGCAGATCTTTTTAAATTTATCTCCAACTACCACTATGCCCATCTATATATATCTAGTAGGTATCCAATGTCATAGTGTCTAATGGTGGCTGAGGATGCAGATTAGATGATAGAGTGCTTTCCTAGTATGCATAAGGCCACCACCAGTTTGATCCCCAGCAACTCATAAAAGTGGATATGATGGGACATAGTTAGAAAGTAAAAGCCAAGCATGCAGTGGTGTATACCTTTAATCCCAGTACTTGGGAGGCAGTGGCAGATAGATCTCCAAGTCTGAGGCCACCCTGGTCTACAGAGGGAGTTCCAGAACAGCCAGGACTACACAGAGAAACTCTATCTCAAAAAAACAAACAAACAAACAAAAAATAAATGTAAGAAGAAAAGAAGTTTGAGGTCATCTTTGGCTACATAGAGAGTTCATGAGATACTGGACACACACCCCAAAAAAAGGCTTAAACCAGCCATGTGCGATGGTGATTACCCAACTATTTGGAAAGGTAAGGAAGGCTAAGGACTACTTGGGTCCTGGAGTTGAAGGTAAGCCAAGACCACAACATTGTCATCTCAAACAAAGCAAACCACAACTTGCCACTAAGCAAAGCTGGATATCTTTTTGAAATGGGAACACAATACATATTCTTTTATTTGTACTTGTACTATGTTGTTTTACTAGATTAAAAATGTTTAAAGAAAATTACTTTTTATTATAATTACTTAACAACCAGATAGGTCAAATGTAGCCAGGCATGGTAACACATGCCTATAATGGCAGAAGTTGGGATGTACAAGCTGTAGGATCAAAAGTTTATGGTCGGGTTAGCCTGGCTACATAGCAAGTTCAAGGCCAATATGGATTATGTGAAATTCTGTCTCACAAAATCCAAAAGATAATATAATGTTTTAAGTATGTCTGAATGCAATTTCAATTATTCATTATTTGCTAACCAAGAATCTACAAATGTGGGGCTGGAAAGGTAGCACAAAGGTGAAGAACACTTTCAGCTCTTCCAGGGAACCTGAGTTTAGTTTCTAGCACCAAAGTCAGGTGGCTTACAACTGCCTGTCAGTGCAATGCTTTCTTCTGGACTCTGCAGACACCCACATAAAGACCCAGAGACTGATATCGGGGTTCAAGCTTCAAGCTGAAGATCAGAGAAGCAAAGCAGCCAGCCACTAGCTCTTACCTCTACCTGTGCTTAGACCAAAGAGGTGATCTTCACACTGCTCTTGACTTTACTGCTCCTCAGATTCACTCAGACTGCTATGTTCTTTCTCCTCAGCGTAGCTGGAGAATAAATCTTCATGAGACCCTTTGATTCTCTTATTCTTCCCTAGTGCTAGGATTAAAGACGTGGAGTCCCAAGTGCTGAAATCACCTTGTGTGAGCTGTTTCTCTTTAGGACTAGGCCAATTTCATGTAGCTCAGTGTGTCCTCGAACTAACAGAGATCCATCTGCTTGTCTCTTGAGTCCTGGGAATAAAGGTGTGTGCCATCACTGCCTGGCTCTACAGCTTGCTAGTATAGCTGCTGGGATTAAAGGTATGTATCACCATTGCCTGGCTCTATGGCTTGTGGATAGCTTTGCTTTCTGTACCTTCAGGCAAGTTTTAAGAAATAATATATCACCACAAGATATGTAAATGCACACATACATGCACACAGAAATAAAAGAGTCTATAAACAGGCTTGGGAGATGGGGTCAGTGGGTAAAGGCACTTGCTCAAACTGAGTTCAATCTCCAGGGTCTATATGGTGGGAGAAGAGAACCAACTCTCCCAAGTTGTCCTCTGACCTCCACACATGTGCACATGTGCATGCATACACACACTAAATATGTATGTGAATATATATATATATTTTTAAAATTTGTCTATAAATAACAAAACTCAGTACCTCAATATTTAAGGTAGACTATAGATGCTTTCCTCAAAAAGTTAAGCATGTCATTGGGGATCCAGCCCCTTAGCAAATATGATGAAGGTGATAAGAGTAAAGGCAACAGGAATATCTCTCCCTGATCAGTATTGATTGTATGCTATGGGACAGCATCTCCAATGGAGCTCCAGTCATGAAATATTAGCTGTAATCCTGGAAATTAGAGGAGTTGTAGGCAAAGCCACAGCTATATTGAGTGAACAAATGGCCTTATAAAGTATACATCAAGTGCTGTGCTGAGGGTGTGGTTAGTGTCACTTCACTTACTCTTTGAAAAACAACCCTCTGAGGAAATTACCACCATCATCTCCATCCTATAACCTGTAAATAGAGGCTTGATGCATTTCAATACTCTTCTGAATTGCCTCACAATGACAAGGTGGGAAAATTTATACCGTTTATCTCTGTGCTTGAACTGGCTTCTTATAATCGGTACTTGGAGTCTTGAACAACACATTTGTATTTAAATGAAAGAAGAAAAAATATGAATAAGCCAAATGGTGAGCATACCATTGTACTATGGTAAGAATCTTCAGTTACTCAACATGCGCAGATTATAAAAAAAAATGACTTCATAAGAAGCCCAGCCCCACAAAATGTTCAATTTATGGACACAGCAGCTGAGACTTGCCCTTTCAAGCTCCTCTGTTGCCCTTAGCAATAGGTTCTTCCTTCTAAGCCACATTCTGCAGAGTTTGGTACATAGCTCAGTGTTAGAGGACTTGCCTAGCATGGTGGGTTTAATCCCCAACACCACAAAACCAACAGCAAAAAGAGTAAAGCACATTCTGTGTTCTAGGTTGTTTCTTCTTAAAGATTTGTTTTTATTTGTGTGTGTGTGGATGCTCCTGTATGTGTGTGTGTGAACTATGCATAAATATTTGCAGAGCCAGAAGAGGTGTCAGAGCACCAGGAACTGGAATGACAGGCAGTTGTGAGCTGCCTTGTTATGGCAGTTTTCTTTTATTCTAGCCCCATGTTGGGCGCCAAAATAAAAACAACTACAACACTGCCTGACATGGGTGCAGGGAACTGAACTCTGGTATTTTGCAAGGTCGGCAAGTACTCTAGTACTTTTAATGGTTGAGCCATCTCTTCAGCCTTGTGGACCTTCTATTACTGAAATACTAATAAACAAAGATAGAACACTTCCTATTTTCAAAGACTGAGAATAGAAAACAAATCCTACAGGCATACACTCTTCAAACTTCACTATGTGCTATGCATTGACTTATCATATATAGCAGAACCTTACAACAGATGTGCTTTGGAGGAGGAGGCTAACTGTGGTGCCCAGGGTACAAGAACTTGCCCTTCACTTGAAAGTGCAGAATCCTTACTGTGGAGCTTCATGAGTTCCTTCTAAAGCTAGTTTTCATTAGAGTGAAGGTTTTCCAAACATCTTTTCAAGTTAATAGAACTCCAATTCTTAATCTTTAAGTTTAGGAAATTTTCTGCCTTTTGAAATTATTTTCATCTTCAGAAAGTCTCAAAATTCTCTGAGTAATTTTTACTTAAGCTGAAGTAAAGTATTCCCAGAAACTCAGCGCTGATATGTAAATATTAACATTTGCACAATTCCCATTTGCTCTGTCTCATCTGGAATTCAGATATCACATAGAATTTAGCAACACATTTTTTTTTCTACCATCTGCTCTCTTTTAAAGGAAACTTTAAACATGTATTCTTTCAGGGTTGAGACCAGCTCAATGGTAGAGTGATTGCTTAATATGCACAGAGCTCAAGAGTTCATCCTGCTACTGAAAGCCAGGTGTGTCAGGGAAAGCTTCTGCTGATTAGCTCTTGTTAACCTGATATGAACTAGAGTCCTCTGGGAAGAGGGAACCTCAAGTAAGCTTTCAACTTTGGGCATGTCTGTGATGTGGGGATGGGGAAGTAGAGGGATAATTAATGCAGGAGGGCCCAGCTCACTATGGGTGGTGCCACCCGGCTTCAGGTGGTCCTGGTTGTATAGAAAAAAAGAGCAGGCTGAGAAAGTTATGAAGAGCAAGCCAGTAATCAACATTCTTCCATGGTCTCTGCTTCAGTTCTTGCTTTCCAGTACCTGCTTTGAGTTCATGCCTTAGCTTCTGCCTTAATTTGGGTTTCTATTGCTGTGAAGAGACACCATGACACCATGGCAACTGTTATAAAGGAAAACATTTAATTGGGGCTGGCTTGCAGTTCAGAGGTTTAGTTCATTATCATTATGGTGGGACATGTTGGTGTGCAGGCAGACATGGTACTGTGTGCACTCTCCCTCCCTCCCTCCTCTGTCTGTGTGTGTGTGTGTGTGATGTGCATACCATGGCATATGTGTGTTCATCAGAGGACAATTTTCTGGACTTCCAGGGGATCCTATACCCATGACAAAACACCAATGCACATAAAATAAAAATAAATAAATTTTAAATAGTCAATCTAGACAGTACTAATAGAGGAGAACAATCTACAATAGTTAATTACGCTGTAGAGACATATCGACACACATTCACACAAATGACTGCCAAGAAAAATTAATTTGCTCAAAGCTAGAGTGATTGCCCAGAGTCCAAGAAAAGCACAAAAGATCCTCTCCCTTCTGCAAAGTTGCATATATATGTACTTATGTATATATGTATGTATGCATGCATGCGTGTATGTGTAGTACATGCCATGGCAAATATGTGGTAGTTAGGACAACTTTTGGGGAGTGTGTTCTCCTGTTCCAACTTTTTAAAATTTGTTGTTGCTTATTTTTGAGATTGTAATTAAATTACATTTCTATCTTCCCTTTCTTCCCTACAAATTCTCCCATATACCCTCCCCTGCCTGCCTTCAAATTCGTTTTTTTCATTAATTATTGTTGCATGCATATGTGTATTTGTATATACATATGTGTTCCTCTCCCCCCTGTTTTTCAACACAGGGTTTCTCTGTATAGCCCTGGCTATCCTGGGAATCACTCTGTAGAGCAGGCTGATTTTGAACTCACAATAATCTGCGTGCCTCTGCCTCCTGTATGCTGTATGCCCAGCTACATATATATTCTTAAATGTAATCCATTAAATCCATAAACCATACAATACTTGTATGTATGTTTTCAGCATTGACCATTTTGGAAAATCCATCTCTCCCACTTCCAGATTTCCTCAATCTCTGTACTACTTTGTGTAGGGCCGAGGTCTCATGACTTTTCCTCATCTTGTTTGGCATGTTTGTTGCTTCCCTCTTGTTTCTGAGGCAGGGTCCATCTTGTTATTTCTGCTGTGGTGCTGCATACATGTTCTGCCCATTCTCTTGCCCTTTTTCCCATCTTGCAATAGGAGCTCTGGAGTTATAGACTGAGGCCACTGCATCTACCCTTTTCACAAAGCTAGGGATTGGTGTGGGTCAGGCTAGAGTGGCAAGCACTTTACCAGCTCACCCCATCCCTTTTCCAAAAAGAAATTATACGTAAGAAACAAGCAAGTGGCACCTGATAAAGGCTACCCAAATGTCATATGTTTCTATAAGGTATTTCAAGAGTTACTGCATGTGTTTACCTTTTCATGAATATGTATTGAGGGATTCATTGCATTCTGAACACTCTTCTAGGCACTGGGGAGAAAAACAATAAAAGATACATGAAGTCTTTCTTCAAAGCTTAGGGTATGCTGTAAGTTGAATGTGAAATGTCCCCCATAGGCTCATGTGTGTGGTTCCCAGCTGGTGGCATTGCTAAGGTGGAGCATAGTTATAGGAATTAGGCTGTTGAGGGGGTGGGACTTGAGAGTTATAGGTGGGCTCCATTTCCACCCTCTGCTTTGTTGTCTGCTGAGATGTAATAAACTTTAATGAAAGCTTCTGTTGCCAGGACTATAGCTCTAGCAACTATACCTTCTTCACTGTGATGTTTAGTATCCTCCCAAGCCACCCCCAATATGAATCTTTCCTCTCTTAAGTAACCTGTTAGGTGTTTTGTCATGGCAATGATAAAATCAACTGATACAGGGTGATTACATGCTCATGTTTCCTTGTTATAGAGTGTGGCAACTTGAATGATAATGACTCCCATAGGCTCATAGGGAGTGGCATTATTTAGAAGGATTAGGATATGTGACCTTGTTAGAGTAGGTATGGCCTTGTTAGAGGAAGTGTGTTATTGCAGGTAGGCTTTAAAGTTTCAAAACCTTAAGCCAGGCCCAGTGGCTCATTCTCTCTTCCTGCTGCTGCTGATCCAGATATAGAACTCTCCACTCCTTTTCTAGCACATGTCTGCCTGTGTGCTGCCAAGCTTCCTGCCATGACAATAATGAACTACACCTCTGAACCTGTAAGCCAGCCCCTTTATAAGAGTTGCCATGGTTTCGGTGTCTTTTCACAGCAATAGAAACCCTAACTAAGATGTAGAAGAAAAATTTATACATAGTCAAATACACAGATATTATGAATACAATTGGATGTTTTAAAGCAACTTTACACACTAATGTAGCCAACACCCTAATCAATGCATAGGAAAGTCCCTAGCCAAAATGCTGGAAAATGTTTAGCATCCATAATCACAGAGACAATGCAAATCAAAGCTATACTGGGGATCTTGGGCATATAGCTAAGTGATAATGCCTACTTGGCAAGCACAAAGCCCCCACATTCAAGCCCAACACTAGTAATTAATCAATTTTAAAACTACTTGAGATTTCATTTAATTCCAGTCAGAATGGCAATCATTATGAAAACAAATAGCATATGTTAACAAGGATCTGGGGGAAAAGGGACACTTACATGCTGCTGGAATTTTCTCCAAAAGCAATAGAGTTACCCTAGGCTCCTGCTGTGTCCTACCCAAAGGAATAAGTTAGCATACAATAGAAACACCTACACACCAGTATTTACTACAGTGCTAGTCATGACAACCAAGCTATGACATCAGCCTGGGTGCCCAACAGTGGGGAAATGAATAAGGTATTAATATGGTATGTTTTCAAGCTAGGCATGATAGCTCATGTAATGCTTGGGTAGCTAAGACATAAGTTTCCATGAATTTGAGGTCATTCTGGGTTGTATAGTTCTAGGCTAGTTTGGCTACAGAGTGAGATTCTGCCTCAAAACAAATATACAAAACAAAAATAACAATCATTTTAGTAAGAGTTTCTATTGCTGTGACAAAAGACCATGGCCAAAAGCAACATGAGAGGAAAGGGTTTGCTTCACTTCATGCTTCTAGCCCATCATTCAAGGAAGTCAGGTAGGAACCTGAAGGTGGGAAATGAGTAAATCCATCTGGAGGAGCGCCTACTGGTTTATTCAGCCTGCTTTCTTATGTGCCCCAGGGTCATCTGCACAAGGATGGCACTGCTCACATCAATCACTAATCAGGTCAGTACCCTACAAACTTGCCTGCAGGCCAATCCTGTGGAAGCATTTTCTCGATTAAGATTCCTTCTGCTGGGTGAGGTGCCTCCCAGCACTCTGGAGACAAAGGCAGGCGGATCTCTGTGAGTTCAAGGATCAAAGTGAGTTCCAGGATAGCCAGGACTGTTACACAGAGAAACCAAGTTTTGAAAATGGGGAAAAGGGGGTGTGTGTGGCATATTTATAAAATGGAATATTACTCAGCTGTAAGGAACAAAATTATGTCTCTGCAGAGAAATGTATAAAATTGGAGATTCAGAAGCCAGATTTTGAAAGGCAAATACATTTTCTCTCATATTTCCTGAGAAAATAAAGGGATTAAGAAAGGGTGACAAGGGTGAATATAATCCAAGTGCATTTTATACATGTGTGAAAATGTTGTGAATACATTGGAAAAAGAAAACAAACCAAACCAAACAAATGAAAAACAGGACATTTTTGTTATGCCCAGAGAGCTCCTGTGGTAAACTTTTCATTGCTGAGTCAAAAAAAAAAAAAAAAAAAAAAAAAAAAAAAACAAACCAAACCAAACCAAAAAACAAAACAAAACAAAACAAAAAACAAAAAAACAAAAACTGAGAAAATAATGTAGGGAGGTATCTCAATTAGGGTTATCATTGCTATGATGGAACACCACGACCAAAAGCAACTTGGGGAGAAAAGGGTTCATTTCACTCACAGCTCCATGTAACAGTTCATCATCAAAAGCAGTGAGGGCAGGAACTCAAGCAGATTAGAAACCTGGAGGCAGGAGCTGATATAGAGACCATGGAGGAGTGCTGCTTACTGGCTTGCTCCTCACGACTTGCTCAAACTGCTTCCTTATAGAACCCAGGACCACCAGCCCAGGTATCCACCCACTGTTGTGCCCAAATTCTGAACCCCAAAATCACCAAGAGTCCCATTCCGATGCAAAAGCAAAGAGTCTTTTATTGGTTAACCAGTTAACTGTCTTTAACTCAGACCCTTCGTCCAATCAATATGGCAGATGGTGTGAGGAGAAATTTATTGGGAAGAGTAAGGGGAGTGTATAGGAGTACCAACAGTCTCAGAATTGGTAGGCTTCTGGGCTTGAGTGACCTGTCGTGCATTGATTGGTCAACTGGTTGTTATGGTTATAGGCCCTCCCAGTATAGTTGCTGTTCTCTGCAGGGCACTGCTATGCCACTTTTACTGTAAAGCCCGCCAGCTACCTTCTGATTGGTTCTTTGCCACATGGGTATCTGACCTCCTAGTGACTGGGAGGATGGGCAAGATCAAGCAAGCACATGTTGAGTCTTTTCTGCAGCCTGTTATGACTGTTAAAGCAGGGGGGCTGGGTGAAAGTCTGATCCCTTTACCACAATGTGGGGCCCTCCACCAGTTAATCTCTAATTTTTTTTTTTTTTTTTTTTTTTTTTTTTTGGTTTTTCGAGACAGGGTTTCTCTATGTAGCTTTGGTGACTGTCCTAGAACTAACTCTGTAGACCAGGCTGGCCTCGGACTCACAGAGATCCTCCTGCCTCTACCTCCCCTCACAAGTGCTGGGATTAAAGTTGTGTGCCACCAACACCCAGTTTAATCTCTAATTTAGACAATGCTCTACAGGCTTCCTACAGCCAGATCTTATACATGTAGTTTCTCAAGTGAGGCTCTCTCCTCTGATGACTCTAGTTTCAGTCAAACTAATATAAAACTAACCAGAACAGGAAGGTAGATTTAGTTTTGGATCACAGTTTGAGAGGTTTCAGTGCATGGTTATTTGGCCCAATTGCTGAGATAAAGCATCATAATGAAGAGGTGGACAGTGAGGAGAAAAAAAAAGGGTAGGGAAGAAGATACAGTTCTCTTCCCTAAAATTACCTTAGCAAGCATTGTGTCAGCAATGGAAAGTTTATATAATGTGAAAATTGGTACCAGAGAAATAAAAGAGTTCCTTAGTCCCGAACATGTGGTCCAGAGAATTTTGGAATTGATTTGGAGAAGTTTAAAGGTGTGAACTAAAGAAACCCTAAAAATAATGTTTGTAGAGTTTCGTGGGCAGTTCTGTTGGGAATGCAGATAGAAACACTGAGAAAAAAAAAAAGTGTATTCATGAGATTCCAGGACTTTGAGTCCAAGAAACATTCTTGTTAAAGTTCTCAATGCTTTGTGCCTGCCCTGAGACTTTCCAGGAGGTAGAGTTTGAAAGACATGAACTAGACCCAGCATTTAGGCAGTGAGTTATTGCTGACTGTTTTTTAGCAGATTTAAAATAGAAATTGGGTGCTTTAAAAGCAAAAGATACAGGAGGAAAAAAAAAGTTCAGTTTGGATAGATATGCAGTAAGTTGAAAGTTGGTAAAGTTGGTAAAGAGATTAGCAAAATTGGAAAGTGGTTTGAGGACCACCCAGGAAATCAGCAAAGCAGGCCCTGTACAGTCAAGGACTAACGCCTTTCAGGGGC
Organism: Phodopus roborovskii; assembly: GCF_943737965.1. NCBI lineage: Eukaryota > Metazoa > Chordata > Mammalia > Rodentia > Cricetidae > Phodopus > Phodopus roborovskii. The sequence goes on from NW_026126433.1 coordinate 23,660,594, forward strand.
TTTCCCCTGAGAAAAGCATGCCCCTGGGACCAACTGTTCGTTCAGGGCAGACTGGGTAATAGTCTCTCCAGAGACCCTGAAGCCATGGTCCAAGGGAGTTCTGGTACTGCTCAAGCTGAAGGCAGACTTTGGTGTCCTGGAGATGCTGATTTTGCAGGCATATGGAATACAAGAGGTAAAAGATCACGGAGGCTTCTACACAGATGGGAGGTACATTTCCATTCTAAAATGATCATGACCTTCCTGGCTACAGGAATGGAATGTTATAGTTTGAATTGGAAACATTTCCCCAAATGTTCATGTGTTAAAGGCTTTGGGGGAAGTGATTGGATCTCGAAGGTCTAATCAATAGATTAACCCCTTGCCTGATAGCATTATTGGAAGGTGGGGCCTAAGTGGAGGGAGTAGTTCACTGAGGGTGTGGCTTGGAAGACACACCTGTTCTTTGGACCCTTTGTAGCTCTTTGACTTTGACTGCCAGCCTGCCACATGGATGCTGCATGGCATCCACCTCTCTGCTGTGATGCTCTTCCTTACCATAAGCCCACAGACAACACTGACAAACTACCATGAAAAAAAAAAAAAAAGGAGTCAGAATAAATCTTTAAATCTCTTCTCTTTAGTGTCTGCCACAGTGGCGAATGTCTGACACCTCCTGCACACCCTCCTCCTTCTCTTACCTTTCTTTAGAGGAACTCTCTGATTGCAGTCACCACAGGACAAATCATTTGGAAAGCCACAGAAACAGACCGTACAATATGTATTCTTAGTCTACTTTTTGGTTACACCTAATAGTTTAGAGCAGAGGTTCTCAACCCGTGGGACAATCCTCTAATCCTTTCACAGGGGTCAGATATCAGATATTCTGGGTATCAGATATTTATATTGTGATTCATTACGGTAGTAAAATTACAGTTATAAAGCAGCAACGAAATAATTTTCTTGTTGGGGGTGGTCACCACATCAGGAGGGACTGTATTAAAGGGTCTCAACATGAAGACATTTGGGAACCATTGGTTTAGAGATTCATGGTATTGCACTAGCCGCTAATTACATTTTTTATTTCACAATATTCATTTGTGTTAAATGTATCAGTTACTTGTAATTCATAATCCTGTTGATGAATATTTCAGTTTGTGTCTAGTTTTTAATATTTATTCTTTCATTTATTATAGGAAGTAATATATATATATATATATTTAATATATTACAATAGGGAAGCAGGCTGGATAGCAACTAGAGTTCCATTTGCTGTTGCCAGTTTTTGATGATCAGAAATAAAGTTGTCATTGACATCCCTTCTCAAGTCATTTTGTGAATATGTATCTTTGTTTCTTTGGGTAAATACTTTAGTTTTAATTTTTTTTAAAAAATCTCACTTGCTATTATTGTGTATATAATGTGTTATGTGTGAATGTATGTAGTCAGTGTGTCATAGTACAGCAAATTTGGGTCCTAAGGCTTGGCAGCAAATGCTTTTAGCCATGAACCATCTTGCTAGCCCAGATAAATGGTTAGAGAGGAAACTGCTAGCCATTAGATGGGTTTATAATGTAGTTGCATAATTTTAGACAATGCCAACAACTTGTAAGAATCCCACTTACACCACACCCTCGTTAACATCTGTTGTTAGTATTTTCAATTTTAACCATTTTAGTGGGTGTAAAGGGGAATTTCACTGTGGTTTTAATTAACATCTCCTTGATGAGTAAGAAAATTGAACAACTTTTTATATATTTATTGGGCATGTCTATCTTCTTTTCCAAAATGTCTGTTCAAAATGTGCAGACAGTGAGAGACCTTGGCACACTCATCCAGGAATGGAATGTCTATATTAACACACCCCTCCCCATCACAGGCTCCGGGATCTGTGTGGAAGAGAAGGGAGAGACTGTAAGAGCCAGAGGTGCTAGAATTGATACATGCTGGGAAAGGGAAAGATCAGTTTTCTTCAACAGAGTGGTGTCGGGTGTATCAACTACATTCCAGGGCAAGCCATGCTCAGGAGAAGTTGACCAACGCAGAACAATCTCCGTTGTGTGTGTGTGTGTGTGTGTGTGTGTGTGTGTGTGTGTTCTTTTTTTTCTATGGTTTGTTTTGAGAAAGAACATGAATTTGGGTGGGGAAGAAAGCAGGGAGAACCTGGGAGGACTTGGAAGAGAGGAAAGAGTAAGATTAAAATATATTGTATGAAAATTTAAAAAATACTAAACCTAAGTGAAGCCTTAAAAATGTCTGTGCAAAATGGTACATGCTTTAGTCCAAGCACTCAAAACTAGCAGAGGCAGGTGGGACTCGGAATTCTAGGCTAGCATGGTCAATAAAATGAGTTTCAAGACAGCCAGGGCTACATAATGAAATCCTGTCTTGAAAAACAAAATGAAAGATTTCTGTTCAAGGTTTTTTTTTTCTGCCTATTTTTCAGGTGTCGTCTTGTTCTTCTTCTTCTTCTTCTTCTTCTTCTTCTTCTTCTTCTTCTTCTTCTTCTTCTTCTTCTTCTTCTTCTTCTTCTGTTTCTCCTCCTCCTTCTCCTTCTTTCCTCTCTCTCTCTCTCTCTCTCTCTCTCTCTCTCTCTCTCTCTCTCTCTCTCTCTCTCTCTCTCTCTCCCTATTGTTTGTTTTTTGAGGCAGGGTTTCTCTTTGTACCCAGACTGTCCTGGAACTCTGTAGACCAGGCTGGCCTCTGCTTCCTGGGATTAAAGGTGCGTACCACTGCACCCAACATATTTATTTTATTAATTTTAATAATGTGTTTGTGTGTTTGTGTTGTTTTGTGCATATGAGTGCTGGTGACTTTCAGAGGCCAGAAACATCACATTTCCCTGGGACTGGATTTACAGGTGGTGTGAACTACCCAACGTGGCTTCTAGGAATTGAATGAGTTTCTTTGCAATGGTAGTGGGTAGTGTTTATCTTTTTTTTTTTTTTTTTTGAGACAGAGTTTCTTTGTATTGTTTTGGAGGCTGTTTTACTAGCTCTGTAGACCAGGCTGGCCTCAAACTCACAGAGATCTGCCTGTCTCTGCCTCACTAGTGCTGGGGTTAAAGCATTGCGCTACCAACACCCAGCTGGTAGTGTGTTGGGAGCCGGCCTTGAGTCACATCCTCTTGCAAAATAACTTATACCTTAAAACTCTAATTGAGCCTTATCTTGGTAAAACAGAAAACTGCTGAAAAAGCAGTCTGTTCCATTCAACCCAGGAACTGAGATGAACAAACATTTATGGCCTGGGACTTTACCAGAGCCCCAGAGTCAGCACAGCTACCCCTCCCCATTTACTCCCTGCTTTGCTTTAAAAACCCCTCTTTGTGCCTAATAAAGTGAGACCTTGACAAAGATTGCTTGGTCTCTTTCCTTCTTTCTCTCCCATTATTTTCAGGTTCTAGTCCACCTCGACCCATGAATAACTAGGCCCCGCTGGTCGGGGCAGTAGTGTGTATCTTAAGTGCTGACTCATCTCTCTAGTCTACGTCTTTATATTTTTGTTTGACTTATGAGTCTGATATATTTTAATACAAATTCTTTAGAATATTTTCTCTGAGACTTATTTATGTCTTGTTTTTTTTTTTTTTTCTTTTTTTTCTTTTTTTCTGGCCTGAAACTTCCTTTGTAGGCCAGGCTAAGCTTGCCTACTGAGTGTTGGAATTAAAGGAATTAAAGGTGTGTATCACCTTGCCTAGTTAAGCCTTGATGATTTTTATAATTAATTAATCAATTAATTTTATTTTATCTTCATTGGTGTTTTGCTTGCATGCATGTCTATGTGAGAGCATTAGATCCCCTGGAACTGGAGTTACAGACAGTTGTGAGCTGCCATGTGGGGTGCTGGGAATTGAACCCTGCTCCTTTGGAAGGGCACCCAGTGCTCTAAACTGCTGAGCCATCTCTCCTGCCCCCTATACCATGATTTTTAAGCAGTCATTATCTTTTTTTTTTTTTTAGAACAGTTTTAGGCTCGAAGCAGAATCAAGCAGAAAATGCTGATTTCCGGTATGGGCCCCACCTCACAGCTGCAATCTTCACTGTTTCCACATCAGACACCAGAGTGACACACCTGATGCAGCTGGTCTGTGCTCCCATCAGCAACTAAAACCAGTGCTTACTCAGCTTCAGTCTTCACGTGGTGAACTGTTCAGGCTTTGACAGAACTACAAAGGCAGGGTTCTCTTGAGGACTAGAGTGAGAGAATGTTGTATAGATGTATAGATATTATAGATGCACAATAGAATGATAGATGTACGAATATTATAAAAGGAGTTACCAGAGTAACATAGAATAATCCAACACCTGCACACTGGAGAAGCCAAGAATCCTGTAGCTACACAGTCTAGGAAGCCAGATGCCTCAGGAGTCCCAGTCTGGCACTGGAGGCCTAGAGGATGCTGGGAGAGATTTTGGTCTTCTGTCCATCTCAGGAGGCAGACGCTGGAGTCAGATGTTAGTGGAGCATGGCAGCAGACCCACAGGAAGAACAGAACTCACCACCAAGAGGCAGAACCAGGCAGGCAAGCAAGCTACCTGGCCCTTTCCTGGGATTTCTTCATGTATGTACCACCTGCCACTCTCCAGAAAGTGTCAAGCATTCTATGGGAGCATCTCCTTCCCTCTGCTAATCCTTCCTGGGAATATGCTCACACACTTACTCAAAGGCTTGTCTCTTATATGTCAGGGTCCCATAAAAGTGGATCCTTTCATCTTGATTCAAGATCAGAGAGTTTGAGCCCATTATTGCTCCTTCAAGGTTAAATCCACAGTGTGTTTGGCCTAAGGTGTGGCTATTGTGTGTCTTGCCGTAACAGGATATTTGACCTAAAGTATAGCTAATGGATGTCTCATCTTGACAACAGGATATTTGATTTAGGGTGCTTTTACCAGATGTTTTGGGTATTGAGCAGGTAATTACGCTTGCTTGTTCTTTGTATCTTGGTAAAGAACTTTTGCCTTATCCCCTTTTGATTGGGGTGTACAAGAGCTTTGAGTAATAAACTTGGGGTTGATTCTAGTACTCCCTGGGTGTCTTCCTGACTCTATCTTCTGTCTCTAGCCTGTTTCTTCCCTCAATCCATACTCCCCTTCTCAGATACAAACCAGACAGGTCAGCTGGACCCGGCAGATGCCCCTCAATGTGGGTTATGACACTCGTAGCAGATTCTGGATCCATCAAGTTGACACTCGGGATTAACTCACCATTCCTTCCTGATATCCAAGCAGTTTCATGGCCTAAGTCCCTTGCATTGTTTATTAATCTCACCTTCCTCTTGGATATCTGGAAGTGAGGTTCTTTCCCTGTCTCCATAGTTCTCCCTTTTCCAGAACCATGTGATATGTAGCTTCCAGAATGTGTGTGTGTGTGTGTGTGTGTGTGTTTTAAAAGTCCCCACCCTGTGGCACACACCTTTAATCCCAGCACATGGGAGGCAGAGGCAGGTGGATTTCTGTGAGTTCAAGGCCAGCCTGGTCTAGAGATTGAGTTCCAGGACAGCCTCCAAAACCACAGAGAAATCCTGTCTCGAAAAACCAAAAAAAAAAAAAAAAAAAAAAAAAAAAAAAATCCCCACCCCGTGTGTGTACACATGTGTGAGTATGGGCAATGCTTGTGCCATAGTATGTGACTACACACAGTAGTTCAGAGGACAGCTTTGGATGTTGGTCCTCACCTTCCACCTTGCTTGAGGCAGGCTAGCTGGACCACAAGATTCTGGGAATTCTGATTCTTCCCAATAGGCAGACTTTCCTGCCCGGCCAGCCTCTTCTCAAATGACCCCACAGAAACTTAATATTAATTATAAATGTTTAGCAAATTTTACCTGATGACCTATCTTGCCAGCTTCTGCATCTTTTTATCTTTTTGTGGTTTGGAAGCTTGCTTATTTTCGTGCTGAACATTCTGTTATCTGGATACGCTATGGCTTATTTATCCTCTTATCATTTGAGGAGATTTTTTTAAAATTTGTTTTTGTAATTGCTGGTGGCACATGCCTTTAATCCTAGCACTCTAGGAGACAGAGGCAGTAGGGTCTTTGTGAGTTCAAGGCTAACCTGGTCTACATAGCAAGTTCCAGGATGCTAGGACTGCCCAGGGACCCTGTCATAAATCAAAACAATAGTAATCCTTGGTAATTGTGGATAAAGCTGTTCTAAATATTTTTGGACAGGGTTTTGGGTGAATGTTCATTTTCATTTCACTTGTGTAAATGTACACTGTAAATGCAGCTTCTGCATCATATGGTGAGAGCATATCCAGTGTTGTAAGAGACTGCTGCCTGCCTTCTGTAGTGGCTTTATTATTTTGCTTGAATGAGAATTCCTGTTTCTGGGTGTTCAACCAGCATTTTGTGGTGTTGGTATTTGGGATTTTGGTCATTCTAACATGTGCAATCGTATCTCATTTTTGTTTTAATTTGTAGGTGACATATAATATTGAGGATATTTTCTTTGAAAAGAGGTGTCTGTCTTGATGTTCTGTCCATTTTTAAGTAGGCTGCTTATTTTCCTCTCACTGAATTGTTAAAGATCTTTATACATTTCGCAGACATGTATTTTGCAAATGATTCCCTATTTTTCAGCCTATAGCTTATCTTCTCATCTTCTTTACACCAAGATTATTATTTCAATTACTTTATAACAGAATGAGTAGTCTGTCTGCATATATGTCTGCATGTCGTGTGTCTGTGTGTGTGTGTGTGGTTTGAGGAAGCCAGAGGTGGGTTTCAGTTCCCTTGTTACTGAAGTTACAGGTGGTTGTGAGCTGCCATATTGGTGCTAGGAATTGAACCCAGGTCCTCTGCAAGAGCAGTCATGCCCATAACCACGGAGCCATCTCTCTAGCCCTTGACAGTATCATTTAGAGCTAGGTTTTGAACTTAGTGAAGCTTACCACCCCTTTCATATTTTTTATGCTATATTTAAAAAGCTATCCTCACACACAAGGCCATTTGTGCTTTCTTTTATTTATCCTCCAGAATCATCATGGTTGGTTTTGCACTAAGATTTACATGGACACATTCCTATGTGCCCTGTTTTGAGTTTTTGTTTGTTTGTGTGCATGTGCAGATGTGCAGGTTTTTTTTTTTTTTTAAATAAGGTTAGCGCCTTTATTTATTTACTTGCTTTTGCATGTGGTTGTCTAGTTTTCTTAATTCCATCTGTTGAAAAAACTGCCTTGAAGTCATCCATTGTTACTTCATTCCTCTAATCTCAGTCCTGAGCTATGTAGTGAGTTACAAGGTCATAGCTTCTTTGTGTCAGGAGGATCATGAGTTCAGGATCAGCTCTCTTCTACAATATGTTTGAGGCTAGCCTGGGCTAAGCAGAATGTGCCCCTTCCCCACTTCTTTTAAAGATTAACCAAAAAGTACAACAAACGAAGAAAGAAACAAAAATGCTATTAAAGAACTACCTTTGTTCCATTGTAAGGATTTTGATTTCTTGTCAAAGATTATTTTACTAAATGTATGGCAATCAATTTTTGGATTCCCTATTTTGTTGCATTTATTTGTTTTTAAATAAAAAATTTACATTTATTTGTGTGTGTGTGTGTGTTAGTGTGTGTGGTGTGTTTGTGTGGTATGTGTATGTGATATGTTATGTGGTGTGTGTGTGTGTGTGTGTGTGTGTGTATAGCTTTCTAGAGTTGGTTCTTGCCTTACATCATGAAGGTTTTGGGGCTCAATCTCAGACATGTTTGGTAGCAAGCACCTTTACCATTAAAATTTTTTGCTGGCCTTATTGATTTATTTTTATTGATTACTGTAGCTTAATAGTAATCCTGGCTGGGCACTTGAGAGGCAGAGGCAGGATCACTGTTAGTTCAATGTCAGCTTCATCTGCAGAGCTAGTTCTAGGACAGCTAAAGTTACACGCAGAAAATCTGTCCTGAAAAACCAGGAAACAAACCAAACCAAACCAACCAACCAACCAACTAAAAAACCCTGATGTTGGTAGTGTCAGTTCCTGAATTTACTGTGTTGGTGCGTGCATGCGTGCGTGTGTGTGTGTGTGTGTGCGTGCGTGCGTGCGTGCGTGTGTGTGTTTATTTCTGTATGTATAAACTTCAGGATCTATTTTTTATTATCCAGAAGTAACCTATTGGGTTGCATTACTCTTTAGACTAAGTCAGGAAGAATTGGTGTATTGGAAACTAAGTCTGTCATTTTATCCTTGAGCCTTCAATTGCTGAGGAACTGTGATGACTATCTTTCATCATTCACAGGCTGTTATCCCAGCCCCAGAGGACATTAAGAAGTGCCTTTATTAGACAATTAGATTATACGGACTAAAGGCTTAGGGATTGAATTGGTGCCCTTAATAAAAGGGGCCCCAGAAAGCTTTTTTGCCCACTTTTTGCCATGTAAGGATAACAAGAAGTTAGAAGCCTGCAACCAAGCAGAGTTCCCTTCAAAACTATGAGAAATAAATCTGCTCATTATCTATCCAGTTGATGGTGTTTGGGAATTTCATTTGTTTATTTGTTCATGTATTATTTTTTAAACAGGGCCTCACTATGTGGCCTTGGCTGGCTGGGTACTCATTATATAGACCAGGATAGTTTTGAACTTGTGGCCATCTTTCCATTTCTGCATCCTGAGTGCTGGGATTACAGGTGTGCACCACCATACACAACCCTTCAGGCTATGGATATATTACATCAGCACAGACCATTAAGTATTGGCTTTGACTTAGTAGGTCCATGAGACTCCAGGAAAACAGCTCTATCCCTCAAGGACCGTGGTTATCAACTGTAGAAGCTGTCTTTGGGCATCTGTGAGAAGCAGCTTTTGTACAGAATAGGAGGTGAGCCATGCGATGATGAGATGGGCCAGAGCTCAGCTTTCAGGAAGAAAGGACCAACCCATGTTTCTCAAGTAGATTTCAAGAGGGAAGTGCTGTGAGACAGGCATTAGAAGTCAGTCCTGTGCCAGGAATGAAGTTGTACTGTAACCATTAGTCACTCATCAGCCCCAAGGCAAGATTTGTATCATGATTTCCAGCTTGAGGCTTTGGGTACTCTTGCAAAGAACTGAATGTTTTACTAATAATTAACAAAAAGACACTTTGCCATATAAAATGCCTGAAAGGGGGAAAGAAGAAAAAAGAACTTTCAGGTTCTTAAACCATTTTCATTTAAAAAAAAATACAGTGCTATATGGCTTATGTCAGCTCAGAGAACATAGTTTTCTGGTAGACATGAACACAGTGAAGCCTACTACATCAAGTGAGTGAAATTCTGTGGTTTCTGAGAGGAAGAAACTACTGTTTCAAATAAGTAGAGTTGAGCTACAGGTTTTGACAAGCAGAGAATGGAATATTCCAGGTGGGAACCAAATGGGTGGATGAACAGTGTTAAACTACATGGTCTATTTGGGGAGTTGCAAGAGGTATGTAATAGTGAGAAAGTGGTGATGAAATAGAGATTGAAGATATGTCATTATTATATTATATGGATCTTATTAGACATAAGGCCAAGGGGGCTGACTTTCACACTGTAAAACCCATCAGAAGTTTTGAAGAAAGGGCATTCTATGTCTCTGTTTTTTGGAGGGAAGGCTGCTGAATCTGAGACATGCTTCAATAAGGAATCCAGCAGTTGTGTGTATTGCTATCCTGCATGCAACATACACTAGCTTGATTCCCTAATTAACTTCAAGTGTACCCTTCCTTCTGCCTCCTTACTGGTTTTAGATGAAAAGGAATCCAACCTTAACCAAGTCATACCAGTTCTTGACCCTGGACCAGCCTTTGTTATCCCAGCTCATCAGTAAAATTGTAAAGCCTTGGGATACACTGTCTCATCTAAGTCTCACAAAAAGTAATTGAGGATGTAAGAAGACTCTCACCAACAACTTCATAATTCCTACTTCATTACCAAGCCTCCCTTGTGGATGGTGGGGGGAGTGTCTGCCTGGGTGCAGATAGCTTGGGCCAGTGGTCTATGAAAGGAAGCCACATGTGCCTGTTTGGAGTGCAGAAAGTTAAAAGGCTGGTGTGCTTCTCTTATCTCATCTCTTTCTCCCGCTACTATCAAAATTTGGGGTTGGAACCCTTTAGCCCCAAAAGGAAGGAAAGCTGCTTGACCTACATTGGAATCTATGAAAGTAAGAAATACAATTTTACTGGGATTTCATAATTTATCTATTACACCAGCATAGCTCTAGAGAGCTACAATCATAGGCATCCATACCAGTTGGGTAGTCTTGAAAAACACCATATGATTTTATCTTAACTTTAGAATTAGGTGAAACTAAAGTTCAGAGTGTGGCAACTGGCCTGCCCAAGACAACAACTCATAAATGGTAGATTATGGATTTAATCTACCTCTGTTTCAGATACAAAGCCCATTGTCTATACTAACCTTTGCATCCTACTTGATGGCTAAGGCCTGAATCACTTCAACATGCATCAAAAGTTTGATAATAGAAATACCTAGCTTGCTTATTTAAACATTAGGGTATAGCTCAATAGTGAATGCTTATTTTTGCCACATGTTTTATGATTCAAACTGATTCTGCCTCTACACGATATGGCAATATTCTGGCTGGCCTTTTCTTTTAAAATTTCTTTTGACATTATTCACCATTAGCCCTGAAACTATTATTTAAGCTGATACATCCAACTTTATGATATAACATATATTAAAAAGGCAAGAGAAAATTAAATTAGATGAAGTGCTTGGCTTCCTCTGCTCCTGCTGCTCATTCTTCATTTAAATTCATAAGTCTCTCTTCTCTATGACAGGATAATCATCTCCACAGCAACTAACTATTATATCACAAAGGACGCTGCCTGTGAGTGAGAACCTATCAGCAGGAGCTGAGCAACACTTAAGCAACAGAGGCTCTATTTTCACACAAATATCTCTAATTATGATAAAGAAGAAATACATCATCCCTCCTCTGGTGACCCCACCCCCACTACGCAGGAAGTACTCTTTCTACATACTTTTTCACCAAAGCACTGTGCTGCCAGCCACAATCGAGTCTAAGAACATCATATTCCTATGTAAAGACGATGTCACCTGCCGTTACCAGGCAAATGTGTGTCTAGACTGGAGTGATAGGCACTAAACTAAACTCACACACATACTAGAATAGAAGTCAAGCAGGGTCAGTGGGCTACTGGTTATAGTAACCTCCTCCAAAGCAAACAACCTGTCCCGCGCTACCGTCTCGCCAGCAAGAACGACGCGGCACACTCAGGATCCTTCTGCAGTAAAGCTTTAATGCATCTTGAGAGGGAGAGCATAAGCTTACAGAGCGGAGACCCCAAACATCCAAAACCCAACCCTTATATAGGTTTACAACCTTCGCCTCGGACGTGTCACCTCCTGATTGGCTGCAGCCCATCAGCCCTTATGACACCACAGGAGAGGCAGAGGCCAAGGGAGGAAAATCACCCTGCACCTGCGCACTGACTTGTTTACTCTCAACGCCAGCCGGATGCAGGTGCCATCTTGTAATGGAGAATGCAGGGACAGCTCCCTACAACAACCAACACATATCTCTTTGAAAGTGAAAGGAAAGTATAGAAACAGCACTAGACCAAAACAAAAGAATTACCAGCCTACTCTCTTCAAAGAGAGCATTTAAAACAGTTTGGCTGGCCCAGAGCTTGCATAAGTTCTCTAACCTTAAGAGAAGACACATTCAACTGGAAATGTGTTTCAGCTTTTCCCAGCACAAATTCAAGGTAGGAGCAGGCTGGTCTTGAACACATAATCCACCTGCCTCAGCCTTCCAAATATTGAGATTACAAGTCTAGGCAGGTAGTAGTTTCCCTGGTAAAGGACATTCTCTAGGGAATTCAAAACAATGTATACTAGTGATGGAATCCAACAGAACAGTGGGTGGCTATCAGATACTGTCAAAGAGTTGCTATTTTTATGTTGGTTCCATAGAAGTTAATGTCAAATAGTCTTTATAATCTATAGCACATCTTACTCTTTTTGGTGCTAGAGTTTTAGCCCAGGGACTTGTATTTTCTGGGCAAGTACTTTACTACCAAGTCACATCCCTATCCCTGTAAGTGTTATACTTGAAGAATATTAATCTTGCCTCTCCCCCCTGGGTGATGCTGCAGGCAGGTACTGTGTCTCATTTTCATACACCTTTAGTTTGGGCTAATCCTTGCCCTTATCACTACTTAACCACTACAACCTCAGTATTCCCTCTCTCCTTGGCCTCACTGAACTTTCATTCTACTGTTGCCATAAGGCCTCTTTACCATACACGCTCTCTAATGGCTCCCTTCTAGCTTCCTGGCTTTTTAAGATGAACACATAAACCTAAAAGTTTGAAGTTGACATCCACATACAAGACATGTGGTATTTATGACCTTGAGTTCTTCCTTCCTTCCTTCCTTCTTTCTTTCTTTCTTTGATTTTTGTTTTTTTCAAGACAGGGTTTCTCTGTGGCACTGGAGGCTGTCCTGGAACTAGCTCTTGTAGACCAGGCTGGTCTGGAACGAATACCTGCCTCTGCCTCTCAAGTACTGGGATTAAAAGCATAGACCACGACTGCCCCACTGGCCTTGAATTCTTGATCCTCCTGCTTCAGCCTCTATGTACTGGGGTCACAGACCTGTGCTACCATGCCTGGGTGAATGTAAACATTTTCACTTGTCAATTAGATGCTACTAACATGGGGGATATAGTATGATAATCATCCTTGCACACATGTTTCCTGTGTAAGATTGATATATACCCATGTACACTCATTGCATCAACACTGACTACTTCTCTATGGGAGACCTCTTCAAATGGAAATACTAGTGGTCATTCAAATAGCTAAACTGTTAAAATTAAAAACAAGTTTTGATGGGGCTGGAGAGTGACTCAGTAGTTGAGTACTTTCTGCTCTTGGAAAGGACCTGAGTTCACTTCCCAGCACCTATGCAGAAAACAGACAAGTGCCTATAACTGTAGCCTTCCACAGGGCACAGGGCACTACACATATGTGCACAAGTAAACAAATAACAGATATATAATTTTAAACAGTACACACAACACACATAATTTTTTGCTGGGTGTTGGTGGCACACACCTTTAATCCCAACACTTGGGAGGCAGAGGCAGGCAGATCTCTGTGAGTTCAAGGCTAGCCTGGTCTACAAAGCGAGTTCCAGGTCAGGCTCCAAAGCAAATTTGAGACAGGTTTAATGTATGCAAGGCTGGCCTTGAATTCCTGATCTTCCTTCTTGGATCTCTTGAGTGCTAGGATTTCAGTCATACAACACTATGCCTGCCTGAAAAACAATTATACTATTAAAGTTTCCAATTTTTAATAGTATATAGTGTATAAAGATGAATGCTTTCTTGTCATGTATTCACAGCAAAGCTCTGGGTTCCATTTGGAGATTTCTTAAATTAAAAATTAAAAAAATGTATGGCAGTTATTTGTGGGTACACGTGTGTGTTTGTGTGTGTGCACACATAGCACATGTCTGAAACTCATAGAACAACTTGGAGAAATCAGTTCTCTCCTTCTAAGTGAGTTCTGGGGATCAAAGTTCCTCAAACTTGGCAGCAAGCATCTTCACCTACTGAGCCATCTTGCTGCCCATTTGGAGATTTTTATTATTTTATTTTATTTTTTTTAAGACAGGGATTCTCGATATAGCTCTGCTGTCCTAGAACTCACTCTGTAGACCAGGCTGAACTCAAACTCACAGAGCTCCGCCTGCCTTTGCCTCCCAAGTGCTGGATTTAGAGCCATGTACCATCACTGCTCGGCTTGTTTGGAGGTTTTTAAAAAAAGTTTTTAAAAAATTTTTAAACAATTTTTAAATTTAAATACATTTTGATCATATTCTTCCCCTTCAACTCTTACTTGGAGATTTTTGACCTAATTCTGCTTCAACCTCTGAGTACAGGGGTCACAGACCTATGTCACCATGGTTGGGGGAATTCAAACAGTTTTATTATATCTAAATCTACTATAATATATATCTAAAATTCCTTTTATTGGGAAGAGGAAAAAAAGCCATTATTTTTAAACTTCTTTATAGACATGACGTCATCAAGGTTTATTGTCTATGGTTCTGGGTATGGGTATGTGGGTGTCTTGGCAGGAGGAAGAATCCAGATTGCAGCTGTGCAATTTAAATGAGACTTAGGGAAGTGACAGAGTGATGAACATGGAAACATATTTATGATAATATCTATAAGAAAGGAAAAATTTTAAACTGGGCATGGTGAGGCATACCTTCAATCCTAACACTCACATCTCTGTGTTTGAGGCCAGCCTGTGCTACATAGTGAGACCCTTTCTCAAAATAAATAAATAAATAAACAACTTTCCAAAAACATTTATGTATATTTTGTTTCATTTATTGGGTGAAATAAACCCTTGCCAAGATTCAGTAAATGCCTCAGGGCATATGTAAGGCTCATCTCAAACACAAACAAGATTATTATTTGAAAAACATTTAAAATGTTTTCTTGAAAGGATTTAAATTTCTTAAAGCTAGGATTACAAATTTGTAAGTAAATCAATTGAAACTTGATTTGTGTGTGCCCAGTGGAGCCATGGTATCAATGAGGAAGTCGACTCATTCCCTAATTTCAGATGAAATACTAACCATGAGTGAGTCTATTAAAATGAACAGCATTCCCATGTGACAGAATGTCACAGTACTCACAGCATACAAAGGATGGGATTGATGCTCAGTGGTGGAATACCTGCTTAGGATTCATAAGACCCTTCCTAGCACTACACACAAAAACCAACAGAAAGTATCTTATAGACTTTTGAGTCAAAAAAATACTGAGTTTATAGAAGGTTCTGTCACCTACTCTTAGTTATTATTTATTTAGTTTATGACAAGTCTCAATATATAGCCCAGGCAGACCTTGGTCTTTAAGCGATTTTAAAAATCACATTCATTTATTCATTGAGGGGGCAGATGTGTGACATGGTGAACATGTGGAGGTCAGAGGACAACTTGTAGGAGTTGGTTCCTCCATCTGTCATGTGGGTTCTGGGGGTCGAACACAGCTTGTCAAGCGTGGCAGCAGGAGCCCTCATGCACTGAGCCATCTTGCCAGACCCCAATCTCTGTGTTGCTATGTAGCTCAGGCTGGCTTCATTCACAATCTTTCTTACTCTTGTCCAATTGCTGGAGTTATAGATGAGTACCACTTTGACTGGCTTTCCAGCTGCTTAATTTTGTGTGTGTGTGTGTGTGTGTGTGTGTGTGTGTGTGTGTGTGTGTGTGAGATCATTATTGACTTCTTGCTGCCTAATGTTCCAAACTACAAAATAAAGATGTTTAGACTCACCTTGTGGCCTGGATGTAAGGGTTAAAGGGGAACATCTATCTGAAGTGATAAAACATAGTAGATGCTAATAAGTGTTACTTATTTCATTATTAAGTGTATTCTTGGCAGACAGGCTGGTGACCCATATCTGTTAATTATCTAGCTAGTGTGGACTCATCATAAGCTGACCTTCCCATAATTTAATTTGTTTAGTTATTACAAGCTGTCGTTCTCATTGGGGGTACCACAAAGTGTGAAACAAACAATCTGTAACTTGTTATTTCATGCTAATAATGCTGTTCCAAGTCAGTCAGTCTAGAAGATGAAAAAAAGGAAACAGAGCCAAAAAGTCCAAGGTCACTGGAATATGGAGTAACTTTTGGAGGATTTAGAGAGAATGAATTGTTTCAACATATTTTGTTTGATGCTCTCATAGTCTATTAACTGGTTAGGTGATTTCATATATACTTACACACACACACACACATACACACACACGTATTGCATATATATATTGCAGCCAAAATGAATAGTTATTTAAGTGCCTTTCTTTAAAATATTTGTCTTCATTGTGTGCATGTATGTATGTGTGCATGAGCATTGTATTGGAATATGTGTACATGTTCATGTGAGTACATGAGTGTATGTGTGTGATGTGTGTGAATTTGTGTATGTAGGACAAGCACACCATGGTGCACATGTAGAGGTCAGAGGACAACTTTGTGGAACTAGTTCTCTCTTCCCACCTTTAAATTCCGAGCATCGAAATTTGATTGGTGGGGCTTGCAAAGGAAGCACTTTGAGTTCTGAGCCGTCTTGGCAGCCCCAGCTTTTCTTTTTAAGAAGAGTTGACTGAGTTGGCTGTAAGAAGATAGTAGGCTGGGCAGTAAGTAGATTACTGCCTGTAGTGTTGAACTTTTATTGACTTTTAAGGCAGAATCTCTAGGCCAAGCTGGACTTGAATGTACATTGTAATTGGGCTACCCTTGAACCTCTGATCCTCTTGCCTCTAACTTCCAAGTGCTCAGATAAGTCCTGGGACTTTGCTCATGCTACATTAGCCCTTTACCAACTGAGCTACACTCCTAGTTCCTTAAGTGCTCTGGTGTGTGAAACATATCTTTTCGAGTCTCCAGCGATGGGTGTCCTTAATTCAGTGAAATCTCTTTCCCATCTGTTGGTGGATTGCTTCTCTTCCTCCTTCCCCTCTTTCATTCCTCTCTCTCCCTTATTTCATTTTGCATTTTTTCTTTCCTTCCTTCCTCTCTTCCTTCCTTTCTTTCTTCCTCTTTTCTTTCTTTTTTTCTGAGACATTTCTCTGTAGCTCTGGCTGTCCTGGAACTCACTCTTTAGACCAAACTCGAATTCAGAGATTCACCAGCCTCTACCTCCAGAGTGTTGAGATTAAAAACACGTACCACTATGACTGGGTTGTGTTTTGTTTCTTGATCAGCTTATCATCTTGAGTTAGTCAGCCTTTTCCTCTTTAGCAAAAACAGCTTAAAGATGCATGCAACATTTTACTTTGGCTCATGGTCAGATAGCTGCACTGCTGCAGACCTGAACACCACTGCGGGAAGCATACCATAGATCCAAATACCCCATCTCATAGCAGACAAAGAAGGAAAGAAAGGTGGTGGGGGAAATGGGTCTAAGATATATTTTCCAGGGCATGGTTCTAATGACATGCTGCTCCTAGCCCTGCCTCCCAATACAGTTATCATATTATGAATCCATCACAGAAGTTTTGGGGATCCTGTCATTTCCCAAAAGCCCACCAGCTACAACCAAACTCTGAACACATGAGCCCTTGGGGGACATCTCAAATTCAAATCACAATAGACCTTTAATAAGCATAGTGACAGAGGGCTTGATGATGGTCTGTGACTAGGTAAATATTAAGTCTTATGAGATGTAGGAAGGGGAAGAAAAAAAATTTTTTTTGGTTTCTTGGCAGAGTAGGTTTCAAGTATTAATTTTTTAAATTTAATTTATTATTTTACATGTCGATCGCGGTTCCCTCTCCCTCCTCCCTCCCTCCCTCACTCACTTTTACCCTCTCTGCCCTCTCACATGCACCCTAACCACCCTCCCCTCCCATCCCCCCACCCCAATTCCATATGTAGGGGAATGCCATCCAGTTGGGGTCATGGAGATCTGACAGGTCATATGAATTAGGGACTAGGGCTTCTCTCCTGTCTCTAGGTTAAGGCAGTTATCCCTCCGTGGGGGATGTGTTCCAAAGGTCCTTTTGTGCACCAGGGATACATCCTGGCTCCACTGTCTGAGGTCCCTTAGACTGCTCAGTCCTTCTGGCTGAGACCCATATTCAGGGGGGCCTGAGTCAGTCCCATGCTGGCTTCCCAGCTATCAGTAGGGGGCCCATTAGCTTTTCCTTGTTCAGGTGAGCTGTCTCTATGTGATTCTGCCGCCTGGTCTTGTCCTCTCCATCTGCATCTGGGTTCTAGTTTGATTCAGTGTTTATGGGTGTTTGCTCCTGTTTCCAACAGGTATTAGGTGAGAGCTCCATGGATAAGTTAGTTGTTGATCTCACTATACAGGAAAGTCATTTATGGTAGCCTTTCCACGGTTGCTCAAATTGTTAGTTGGCAGCAGTCTTGTAGTTCTCTAGACCTTTCTTTGTGTTCAGTTTTCTCTTCAAACCAATATTGGTTCCCTCTTTTATGTTCTCTCTCTCTCTCTCTCTCTCTCTCTCTCTCTCTCTCTCTCTCTCTCCTGTCTTCTATTCCTAACCAGACTCAATCTTCCTAGTCTCACGTGTTTTCCTCTCTTCCCCTTGCTTTCTCCATTCACTGACTCCCCCCACTTCCCCTGTGCTCTGGGGGACTTGTCCCTTCCCGCTTCAGTGAGAGACTTTATATGAATCTCTTAGAATACACCTTGTATCCTAGTTCCTCTGGTGGTGTGAATTATAGGCTGGTGATCATTTGATCTAAGTCTAAAATCCATATATGAGTGAGTACATACTGTGTTCCTCTTTTTGTGTCTGGGTTACCTCATTCAGGATGGTTTCTTCAAGTGCCATCCACTTGCCTGCAAATTTCAAGATACCATTATTTTTTTCTGCAGAATAGTATTCCATTGTGTAGATGTGCCACATCTTCATTATCCATTCTTCAATTGAGGGGCATCTAGGTTGCTTCCAGGTTCTTGCTATTACAAATAGTGCTGCTATGAACACAGTTGAACAAATGTCTTTGTTGCATGAATGTTTATCGTTTGGGTATATGCCTAAGAGGGGGATTGCCTTGTCCTGTGGCAAACTAATTCCCATTTTCCTGAGGAACCGCCATACTGATCTCCAAAATGGCTGTACGAGTTTGCACTCCCACCAGCAGTGGAGGAGTGTTCCCCTTTCTCCACATCCTCTCCAGCATGAGTTGTCATTGGTGTTTCTAATTTTAGCCATTCTGGCAGGAGTAAGATGGTATCTCAAAGTTGTTTTGATTTGCATTTCCCTAATAGCTAAGGATGTGGAGCACTTTCTTAAGTATCTTTCAGCCTTTTTTATTTCCTCTATTGAGAATTCTTTCTTCAGTTCTGTACCCCATTTTTAATTGAGGTATTTGGTGTTTTGTTGACTAGTTTCTTGAGTTCTTTGTGTATTTTGGAGATCAGCCCTTTGTTGGATATAGGATTGGTGAAAATCTTTTCCTAGTCTGTGGGCTGCTGTTTGGTCTGGTCGACTATGTCCTTTGCCTTACAGAAGCTTCTAAGTTTGAAGAGATCCCATTTATTAATTGTTTCTCTCAGTGTCTGTGCCCCTGGAGTTATGTTCAGGAAGCGGTCTCCTATACCAATTTGTTCAAGGGTACCTCCTACTTTCTCTTCTAAGAGGTTCAGTGTGGCTGGATTGATGTTGAGGTCTTTGATCCATTTGGACTTGAGTTTTGTGCATGGTGACAGACATGGGTCTATCTGCAGTCTTCTACACACCCTCATCCAATTGTGCCAGCACCATTTGTTGAAGATGCTGTCCTTGCTCCATTGTATAATTTTAGCTGTTTTGTCGAAAATCAGGTATTCATAGTTGTGTGGGTTAATATCAGGATTTTCAATTCGATTCCATTGGTCTACCTGTCTATTTTTGTGCCAATACCAGGCTGTTTTCAGAACTATAGCTCTGTAGTAGAGCTTAAAATCTGGGATAGTAATGCTTCCTGAAGTTCTTTTATTGTATAGGGTTGTTTTGGTTATCTTGGATCTTTTGTTTTTCCATATAAAGTTGATTATTATCTTTTCAAGGTCAGTGAAGAATTGTGGTGGGATTTTAATGGGGATTGCATTGAATCTGTAGATTGCTTTTGGCAAGATTGCCATTTTTACTATGTTTATCCTACCTATCCAAGAGCATGGGGATCTTTCCATTTTCTGGTATCTTCTTTAATTTCTTTCTTTAGAGCCACAAAATTCTTATTATACAGGTCTTTTACTTGTTTGGTAAGCGTTACACCAAGATACTTTATGTTGCTTGTGGCTATTGTAAAGGGTGATGTTTCTCTGATTTCTTTCTCTGCCTCTTTGTCGTCTGAATAAAGTAGGGCTACTGATTTTTTTGAGTTTATCTTGTATCCTGCTAGTTTGCTGAAGGTGTTTATCAGCTAAAGGAATTCCCTGGTAGAGTTTATTGGGTCGCTTATATAAACTATCATATCATCTTCAAATAGAGACAGTTTGACTTCTTCCTTTCCAATTTGGATCCCCTTGATCTCCTTTTGTTGTCTTATAGCTTTAGCTAGAAGTTCTAGTACGATATTGAAGAGATATGGAGAGAGAGGACAGCCTTGTCTTGTTCCTGATTTTAGAGGAATTGGCTTAAGTTTCTCTCCATTCAGTTTGATGTTGGCAGTTGGTTTGCTGTATATTGCTCTTATTATGTTTAGGTATGTTCCTGTTATCCCTGACCTCATGACTTTTATCATGAAAGGGTGTTGAATTTTGTCGAAGGCTTTTTCAGCATCTAGGGAGATAATCATATGGTTTTTCTTTTTCTATTTGTTGATAGATTTTCGTATGTTAAACCATCCCTGCAATCCAGAGATGAAGCCTACTTGGTCATGGTGGATGATTTCTCTGATGTATTCTTGAATTCGGTTTGCCAGTATTTTATTGAGTATTTTTGCATCGATGTTCATCAGGGATATTGGTCTGTAATTTTCTTTCTTAGTCATGTCTTTGTGAGGCTTGGGTACCAAGGTTATTGTGGCCTCATAAAAAGAGTTTAGCAATGAACCTTCTGTTTCTATTTTGTGAAACAGTTTGAGAAGTATTGGTATTAGTCCTTCCTTGAATGTCTTGTAGAATTCTGCACTGAATCCATCTGGCCCTGGACTTATTTTGGTTGGAAGGCTTTCGATGACTGCTTCTATTTCATTGCAGGTTATAGGTCTATTTAAGTTGTTTGTCTGTTCTTGATTTACTTTTGGTAAGTGATAGTTACCCAGAAATGTGTCCATTTCCTTTGAATTTTCAATTTTTGTGGAATACAGGTTTTCAAAGTATGACCTGAAAATTGTCTGGATTTCCTCTGTGTCTGTTGTTATGTTCCCCTTTTCGTTTCTGATTTTGTTAATTTGCATGTTCTCTCTCTGTTTTTTCGTTAGTTTGGATAAAGGTTTGTCTATCTTCTTGATTTTCTCAAAAAAACAACTCTTTGTTGCATTGATTTTTTGTATTGTTTTCCTGGTTTCTATTTTGTTGATTTCAGCCCTCAAGTTGATTATTTCCTGGCGTCTACTCCTATGGGGTGAGTTCGCTTCTCTCTGTTCTAAGGCTTTCAGTTGTGCTGTTAATTCTCTTATGTGACTATCCTCTGTTTTCTTTATATGGGCACTTAGTGCAATGAACTTCCAATAGCACTGCTTTCAAGTTGTCCCATAAGTTCGGGTATGTTGTATCCTCATTCTTGTTGAATATTAGAAAGTCCTTGATTTCTTTCTTTATTTCTTCTTTGACCCAGGTGTGGTGCAATTGCACATTGTTCAGTTTCTATGAGTTTGCAGGTATTCTGCTATTTGTGTTGTTGTTGAATTCCAATTTTAAAGTCTGATAAGGTACAGGGGACTATTCCTATTCTCTTGTATCTGTTGAGGTTTGTTATGCCACCTAGTATGTGCTTGATTTTAGAGAAGGTTCCATATGGAGCAGAGAAGAAGGTATATTCTTTTCTCTTTGGATGGAATGTTCTATAGATGTCTGTGAACCCCAGTTGAGACATAACTTCTGTTAGTTCTTTTGTTTCTTTGTTGAGTTTCTGATTGGTGGTTCTGTCTAGTGTTGAGAGTGGTGTATTGAAGTCTCCCACTATAAGTGTGTGAGGTTTTATATGAGCTTTGAGTTTTAGTAGTGTTTCTTTTACAAATGTGGGTGCCTTTGTATTAGGGGCATAGATGTTCAGAACTGAGACTTTGTGTTGATGGATTTCTCCTGTGATAAATACGAAATGACCGTCTTCATCTCTTTTGATTAATTTTGGTTTGAAGTCTAACTTGTTAGATATTAGGATAGCCATGCCTGCTTGCTTCTTGGTTCCATTTGATTGGAAAATCTTTTCCCAACCCTTTACCCAGAGGTAATGTCTATCTTTGAAGCTCAGATGTGTTTCTTGTATGCAGCAGAAGGATGGATTCTCTCTTCGTATCTATTCTGTTAGCCTGTGTCTTTTAATAAGTGAGTTAAGACCATTAATGTTGAGGGTGAGTAAGGACCAATGGTTGTTGATGCTTGTTTGCTTTAGGTTTGTTGTTGGCAGTGGTATTGTGAATATATTTGTTCTGCTTTACCCTTGGTTTCTGGTGTAGTTGGATTATCTGTTGCCTACATTTTTGTGGGCGTTGTTACCTTCCTTGGGTTGGAGTTTTCCTTCCAATACTTTATGTAGGGCTGGATTTGTAGATACGTATTTGGAAAATCTGGTTTTGTCGTTAAATATCTTGTTTTCTCCATCTATAGTGATTGAGAGTTTTGCTGGGTATAGTAGCCTGGGTTGGCATCCGTGTTCTCTTAATACTTTTAGAACATCTATCCAGGACCTTCTGGCCTTGAGGGTTTCCATGGAGAAGTCAGGTGTAATTTTAATAGGTCTGCCTTTATATGTTACCTGTCCTTTTTCCTTCGCTGCTCTTAATATTCTTTATTTTATATGTTAGGTGTTTTGATTATTATATGTCAAGGGGTCTTTTTTCTTTGTTCCAGCCTATTTGGTGTTTGGTATGCTCTTTGTACTTTCATGGGCACGTCCTTCTTCAGATTGGGAAAGTTTTCCTCAATGATTTTGTTGAATATGTTTTCGACACCTTTGAGCTGGGCTTCCTCACCTTCCTCTAAGCCTATTATTCTTAGGTTTGGCGTTTTCACGGTGTCCCACATTTCCTGGATGTTTTGTGTTAAGGATTTGTTGGATTTATGATTTTCTTTGGTCAATGAATCTATTTCTTCTAGTTTATCTTCTGCGCCTGAGATTCTCTCTTCCATCTCTTGAATTCTGTTGGTTATGCTTGTGTCTGTAGTTGCCATTTTTTTTTGCCCAGTTTTTCTATTTCCAGCATTCATTTGGTTTGTGTTGCCTTTATTTTCTCTATTTCAGTTTTCAAGTCTTGAACCGTTTCCTTCACCTGCTTAATTGTTTTTTTCTTGGCTTTCTGTGCTTTCTTTGCTTTCCTTAAGGAATTTGTTCATTTCTTCCATTTTTTTGTTTGTTTTTTCTTCCATTTCTTTAAGCAATTTTCTCACATCTTCTTTGAGGGCCTGTATCATTTTTATGCTGGTAATTTTTAAGTCTTTTCCTTCTGCTTCCTCTGCTTTGTTGTTGTGTTCTGTTCTAGTTGGGATAGATTCCCTAGCTTCTGGTGGTGTCATGCTTGTCTTTCTGTTGTTAGGTGTTTTCTTGTATTGCCTTCTTCCCATAGCTTCTTCCAGTAGGTGTTGGTGGGGTCTCCCCCTCTCTCTCTGGTACTTCCCCGGTGGGCTTATGTGGGTCAGAGGTTCAATATCTATAGCTCTGGGTGGTCTAAGGTCTATAGGAGGTCTTCCCGCAGACAGGGACCAGGGGATGGGGGGATGGGGTCAGGGATGAGGTTCCAGTAGAAGATGCCTACAGAAACTCAGAGTGGTCCTGCAGAGATATGCGGGTCTTTGGGAGGGGCCCGGGACTCCAGCAGAGAACTGGAAGTGGGGGTCAGAGGCCAAGCAGGTGGGAATTACAGGTGGTCCTGCGTGGATAGGCAGGTCTCCTGTGTTCAGAGTGGCTCGGAGAACTCACCTGAAGTAGTGTGGACTCTCGCCAATGGCTCTAGCCAATGGCTGGCAGAAGAGGACAATGGCTGGGTTGATACCCAGGATGTTTCTGCACAGATAGTCGGATCTCACTGGCAACTGGCACTCTCCAGCTGAGGCCTCTTTCTTTAGCAGAGGCCCTGCTTTGGGGGTCAAGGATCTTGCCTGCGGGAACCCAGAATGGACCCGCAGAGATAGGTGGATCTCTGGAAGGAGCCCGGGATTCCAGCAGAGGACAGGAGTTCGGGTCAGAGACCAAGCAGGTGGAAATTACAGGTGGTCTCTCGTGGATAGGCAGGTCTCCTATGTTCGGAGTTGCTCTGAGAAGTTCCCGAAGTAGTGTGGACTGTTTTCTCCACCCTCTGTCCTAGTGCTCAACCAGAGTGGTGGGACAGTGGGCAAGGTAGGGCACAGGGTAGGCTCATGGTGGGGATGGGTGGGGGTGTATCAGAGCTCCAAGGGTTCTCTCGATGGGGACAGGACACAGGAGCAGCAGGATCAGGGGCCAACCCAGGGAGTTGGGGGGGCAAGAAAAAAATTTTTAAGTGGTAGCAGAATATATTTTGGGGACAAAATTAGCTTGAGGAAAATGATTCAACAGCATATCTTTATTTTGGAGTGGTGAGATTCTCCATAGGGTTGATGGGAGGCATGGGGACAGAAGAGGTAGGTAGCATTGATAAGAGAATTCTGGTGTAGAAGGCATAGTGCTTACACATGGCACTGGGGGAAACCAAGGACTGTTAATTACTTATGGTTGTCTTCTCAGTGGAGGAAATGAACACCTGTTTTCCACCCAGAAGTCTGGGAGTGGATGCTGTTTGTTAAAAAATCTGGTGATCTTTGCCCTGAAATGGTCATTGTAGACTTTCCCTCCCTAGACCTTAATCTTTAGCTTTGTTTCTAAGTCAGGAGAACCCACCCTTAGGGAAGATGCCACAAGGACTTTATAGCTTGCTGACGTCTATGCTTTTTTATCAGAGACCCCACCAGATCCCAGGCCTTTAAGCTATGGAACCTATCTTCATGGTGGAGGTCACATGTATTTTGCAAGGGTTTCAACATAGTCATGTCTTAAGCTTTATCATGCACACAGGACTGGGGTAATTGCACTTAAATATGTCTTAAATAAACTGGCTTAATGTCAGACTCCAAGAGTTTGAACCAGCACAGGATTATTTAGTCATGCTGAATGAGTTTCTGTCTTACCTCATGTGAATTATTTCCCTTCTAGCCATGATACTTGCAGGGAACCCCATGTTCTAGGAATATAGCAGAGTAGAGGCATCAGAAATCTGTTACCTATGTCGACAACAATTGTGCTGGCAAAATCTGTTTGATGTGACTTCTGTAGGCAGATTTTTTTTTGTCCTACTAGCCAGCTCCCAAATAACAACACAGAGATTTATTACTAATTACGAAATCTCAGCCTATAGTTTAGGCTTGTTTCTAACTATCTCTTATACCTTAAAATTAACCCTTTTCTATTTATCTGTATGCTGCTGTGTGGTCCCTTCCTATGTGGCTGAAGTAACTTATAGAGGATGAAAGGGCTAATACCTTTTTTTCTGCCCCTCAATATATTTTTTTTTCATTTGGGTGTGAGGC
Source organism: Phodopus roborovskii (assembly GCF_943737965.1). Lineage (NCBI taxonomy): Eukaryota > Metazoa > Chordata > Mammalia > Rodentia > Cricetidae > Phodopus > Phodopus roborovskii. The sequence goes on from NW_026126433.1 coordinate 23,685,749, forward strand.
TTTGAAGACAAGACTGTCCAAAAGCAACAACAAATAGAGCTGAAAGTTGATCATGGAACAAACTCAGAAAAGACAACATTAAGTGCCCACCTCAGGCTGATTCTTGGTGCCAACAAACAGAGCCCACAACCATCAAAACAAGCTTTTCCTTTTGCTTACCTTTTCCTCTTTCTGTGAGGCTGGATCTCACCCTGTGCTCTAGCCTAGATAGAGACTCCCTCCCTATGTAGCTCAGGATGGCTTATTTATCTTCAGATAGGTTCTTACCATATGGCCCAGGCTGGCCTCTACCTACAACCCTCTTCTTCAGTCTTCCAAGTTCTGTGGTTACAAGAATGGACCTCATAGATGCCTTGGAAAGATTTTGCCCATGGAGAGGAAGAAACATTATAGTGCTAGGAGCATATGGCAGAGGCTACTCTCTCAGTGTGTGATGGACTGGAAATATAGAGAAGGATATTTTTTTGGCTTCCTTCTCTTTTTGTCCTCTATCCTATCCTGGTCCTTCACATATATTTTGGACAATTCTTCCCCTGTAGTTAGTTCTCTTTGGAAACACTCTCATATATGTACCCAGAAGCCTGCTTCACCAATCTCTCATGCATAGCTCAACCTAGACAAATGAACAACTGAGATCAACCATAAATAGTATAGAGCATTCTGCCCTACAACAGCAGCTGTTCATTCTTCTCAAGGCATGAGACCCAGAATAGCCCACATATCAAAACTCAGATTAAGCCTCAGTATATTTGAAAGGCTAAAAATAGTTATCATGCAAAACAAAAACAAAAACAAAAACAAAAAACCCTCTATAACTGTAGTTCTCAACCTTCCTAATGCTGAGTGCGATCTTTTAATACAGTTTCTCATGTTTTGGTGACCTACAACTGCAAAATTATTTTCATTGCTGCTTTATAAATGTAATTTTGCTATTGTTATGAATTATAATGCAAATACCTCATATATGACTATCAAAGGTGTCATAACCCACAGGTTTTATATTCTTAGATTCAAAAAAAGTTTTTAATTATTTGTTTATATGCCATGTGTGTTGGGGGTGGTTGTGGGTGTGCCACTACACACATTTGGAGGTCAGAGGACAACTTTCAAGAGTTAGTTCCTTTCCTTCCACTGTGTGCATCTCAGGAATGAAGATAAGGTTGCTGAGCTTGGTGTTAAGTGCCTATATCTGCTGGTCCACCTTGCTGGTCCTGCTCTTGGATGCTGTCATCAAATGTAGTAATTCTAAGATGTGGGAGCTTAGTGGATGTATTTACTACAGGACAAGACTATTGTAGGTAGCTGTTGTTTGGTGAGCAGCTGAACTTCTTGTTTAAAACTTAATCATTAGCTCAAAGAGACAGTCACAGTGTTCACCTGCAGGAGTTGAAAGCACTTATTTTGTTCTGAGGCAGGGTCTTGCTATGTAACACAGGCTAGCTTTGAATACATACTTCCTACCCCAGCCTCCCACTTGCTGGTGTTAAGCTTACATCTCTACATCCAACTGGAAACTTTTTCCTTTTGAGCAGAGGTTGCATTGATGTTTTTTTGAGGTTGCAGAAACACAAACATCAGCATAGGAGCAGCTGGAAATAATAGATGGGTTCCCCATCCACCTTAAAGATTTGGGGGTCCCAGTCCTGTATGTACAGGATACTGGTTACTTTAGTTCCAGCTACTCACTTCTCTTGAATTCACCCCTATGGTGTCTCCAGACTCAACATCTCTAAATGAAGCTGCTTCTCTCACCACAGCTCAACGAACATAGTTTGTGACAAGGGATTTTTCTCCTTCCATCTCTATGGTCCTCTGTCACGTGCACTGAGCCCACCCTTCAGCTTCTCCATTCTCCAGTACTTGAGGGTTTATTCTTGATGTGTTTCTTTAGCTTCTCTTTCTTCTTTAAATAGTAAAGAAACAAGAGGCCATGTACGTGGGTGCTGTACCTATCCCCGCTTCTTCCTGATCTGTTCAGGCAAAGCTAATGCCTGCCAGGCCTTGCCATCAGTGGGAAAGCAGCTTTCTACTCGGTTGTACAATATGGGACCTGGACACTTAGCAATGTTTAAAACAATGAATTCTGTATAAGCTCCATTCTACCTTAGTCCTTCCTTAACCTTCTACCCTTTCCTGCATGCAGTTCCCTCTCATAACATTCTGCCCCTGCCTGTGGGGCTCCCATCGGCTTGCTAATGATGATACCCTCAACCCAAGCTCTCCACTAGAAGTTGGAGTCTCAGGCCCACACGTGAGTGCTTGGCATTTCTAAATAGGCTGCTGTGCTGGCTCAACAGTTGCAGAATCTCCCCGCTGACTCTTGCTCCCAAAACTGTTTTCCCTTCTGTGAACTACACACAGTCTGTTCTCTACCAACCATTTACCCAGAGCACATCTCTCCCCTTCCTTCCAGTCCATTCTCTACTTGACCGTCAGAGGATTCTTCTAAAATGGCAATGAAGGGCCAGAGGTGTAGCTCAAAGGTAGTGCACTCGCTTAACACTGCCAAGGCTTTAGCTGTGCTCTCCATTGTTGCAACAAGTAAACACAATGAAAATCAAAGTATATGGCTCCTCTCCTCAAAATCTCTTTCATTAACCAATTTATTTTTAGACTGGCCTAGAGCTTATGAATAGTTCTTGAACTTCTGATCCTCCTGCCTCCACCTTCGGAGTGCTGGGATTATAGGCATATGCTACCACATACGGGCTTTATCTGGTACTGGGGACTGAATCCAGGACCTGATACACATTAAGCCAGCACCCTACCAGTTGAATCACATCTCAAGCTCTGCCTCAAAATCTTTTTAAATGTCTCTCAGCTCATTGTGTGATAAAACTCAGCTCCTGTTCCAGGTCACAGAGCATGGCAGATTGCCTTCATCTTTGCTTGCCCATCTTCATTCATGAAGCACTTTGGCTGTTTTTCTTTTTAATAATTATGTCACACTTGTTCCTGTCTCACATCTGCACATTATTGTTATTGTTATTATTATTAATATTACTATTATTAGTCATTTGGTGTGTGTGTGACATAAATACATGTTCAAACATGTGCTTTGTATATGTGTAGGTGCCTATGTGTATAGGTATGTGCCTATGTGTATAGGTATGCACACGTATGTGTGTATGCATATGAAGGCCGGAAGTTGATTCTGAAGTCTTTCTCAATCCATCTCCACCTTATTTTTTGAGGCAGGTTCTCTCCCTGGCTGCAAAGGTGACCAATCCCAGCTAATCTAGCAAGCCAGCTTGCCCCAGGGGATTCTCTCTGTCCCTGAGTGTTGTGATTACAAGTAGGTACCATGGTCCTTTGCCTCTACTTGGTTCTGGAGATCTGAATTTGGATCCTCACTCTTTTGTGACAAGCATTTTAAGCACTGAGCTATCTCCCAGGTCCTGGGCTTGTATTTCCATTGCTTTCTTCCATATCTGTGTATAATGAATACGATCAGTCTCTAGGACAGCTCTGAACTAACTATAGAGCATAGTTAAACCATTGTGTCTCATCCATCTCCCAGCAATTTTTTACCCTAACACTGTGTGTTAGTATTTTCATAGTTTGTTCATTTACCTGCTTCTCATCACTCGCTTGGAAGCTCTTTGATGGCAAGATTTTACTCCATTGTCTCTGCTATCTGAAACAGTGCATCCTCTCCAACCCCCTTCGGCCTAGAGGAATATGCTACAAGTTTTTTTTTTTTCCCTGATTTGTTGCCTTTAGCTGTTTTGGGCTGTCACTTCACTACTTCTGGTCTCAATTTCTTTACTATCAGGATGACAAAGTTTGGAAAAAAGTGACCCGCTGATCCTTCCAGCTCTGTCACTAGTACTATGGCTTAGAATGTGGAACAGCTACAGAAAAATAAAATGTGGTGCCGGTCTGTATTTAGTGTAAAACACTCACTCACTCAACAAGCCTTTACTGAGTGCCCAACAGAAGCCTGGTGTTATTAATAATGGTTTAGATAATGGTGCACATGTTTCAATGGAGCAAGCAAGCAGGCAGAAGCAACAGTACCACCAGCAGCAATGAAAGGCAGGCAACTTGGGACATAGACCCTTTTTTGTGTGCGTTTTTAGTGGGGCTTCTACTTACACATACAGAACCTTTGCTTAGTGTTTCCAAATAGGCACCCTTAGAATTAAAGTTATTATAGCTCTTGTAGTAGTAATTTCCAACAATTCTAGGAGTAATCTATGTGACTTACATGGCTACAACTTTAATAATACCGTGTAAAGCAGAGCCATTAAGGTGTCAGTGTTCCTGCCAATCTGATTTAACTCAATGCCTCTGCAGTGTCTCCCTCTTTATTTAATTGTATCATGACCTGAGACAAAATTTACAACTTTTTGAATCTAATTTAAAAAGGAGTCGGATGTAAATTGGAAGTGTGTGTGTGTGTGTGTATATGTGTGTGTGTGTGTGTGTGCACGCACACAGGTCATTATTTGTAGAAGGACTCCGATTCTCTTGCCAAAATTTGAGCCAGCTACCTTTAAATCTAAGCTGGAATTTGTGTATAATGCAGTCAATAATCAATCAAATGTCTTGGATGAAAGAAAATCACTTTCCAAATGGACTGTAAAGAATGGCAAATCACCAAGAAAAATAAATGGCCATATACTGTAAGCACTGACCCATGCTGGCACATGCTGTTGTCCGTCATGGAAAAGAATAGCCATTTGTATTTATCTTAATCAACCACACATAAGGATAGAGCAACAGAATGACTTTCATCTTGCAAAAAAGCACTATTTAAGTCCTGTATTTATTAAGGATGGGAAGGAAGACAGAAATCCAATTCAAAGTAAAACAAAACAAAACAAATCAACAAATAAAAATCCAGGCAGATTTATTGTTTTGTTGAACTGGATAAACTGGGACGAAAGTAATGTGATGTCACCAGAACATTTCTTTTCTTTTAAGCAGGGCCTCTCCTTGTAGTTGACAAATACCCATTTGGCAGCTTGAGATTCATATCCTTAGCTCAGCAACCTCAAGGGATGTCAGTCTTTCTTAAAACCAATAATCCTGGTCAAGATCGTGATTGGCCTGGGTTAGGAATAGGCTAGCATAATATCCATATGTAAATAATCGGAGTTTGTTTGTTCAGTCTTCCCCTTCAAATGTTATTCTGGCAGTGAGCTGATCTTAGCTAAATTTTAAGTGGAAAACAATCTAATTAAGTAAACTGTATTTGATGTGATAGCATCATCATGTGTAACCCAAGGGAAATAAGTGATCCACTATCCAACAGGAGACAGGATTTAAGGAGGTTTGGATGAAGAATTTAGTCAGGTATAGTTAGTCATGCCAACTAATAATGAGTATATTCTTTCCATGTAGATGTCATAAATATCTGGACATCTCTTCGCCACTCCTCATTCCATTTGTGAATGCAACTATTCAGAAGTCTATGGGGTAGGAATGTTAAGTGGATGTGGTCTACAACAATAGTAATAATATTTTAAAATCACCACTGGGAGAAATTCCACACAGTGCTAGTGCTGTAATATTCCTCTTCACCCCGATATTTCAGCCCCCTGGTTCCAAGTGTCCTTGAGGTTCCCAGTTCTCCATTTAAACACATCAGACTCAAGTTCAGAAACCTGGCCAGCCACTTTCCAGCAACTATTAATAGCTGACTAGGTGAATCAATGAACTGGTGATTTATACTCTAAAGAGCACAGGAAACTGCTCTTTATAAGCTGAATTAAAATGAATATTAAAATGTATGTTGCACATGGTGAGTACAAGCTTACACTATTAAATAATAGACTGGACCTCCAGGAAACATCCTTCTATGATAGTAATTCATCTGTGAACTGGCAAAAAGAAATGTTTGTAAGAAATCCATGATAGTGTCAAATAGCAGTTAAGCAGCTCTAGCTGGGTGCTGGCTAGGTGAAATCGTTGGTATTTCTGCCTGGAGGTCCCACCCAGGCACGGAGTATCATCGGCAGCCCGGCAGGTGGCGCACTTCTCTTTGTGCACTAAACTCAACAGCTTTCCCCCTCCTCTCCAATATGGGCTAGAGCTTGGCCTTTAGTACAATCTACTTACCAATGTCTGGGCTACTCTGGTCTTGTTAGGTTTGAAGATGTGTTAGGCACCTTTAAATATTTCTGGTTCCAGTCAGCACCTCTGACTTTATTTGCTATGATTCACATTTGGAAAACACATTGAATAAATGTTTCTTAACTAAAAAATAATCTGTTTCGTTTTGTTTTTTCATTTCTTTTTTTTTTTTTGTTTGTTTGCTTTTTTGAAACGAGGTCTCCCTATGTAACCCTAGCTGGGTCAGACCTCACTGTGTAGACCAGGTTGGCCTTGAACTCACAGAAATCCACCTGCCTCTGCCTTCTGAGCGAAGGATTAAAAGTGTATGCCACCATTCACCCATTTAAAAAAAAAAAAGTGAAAAGAAAAACTAAAATTGGTATCTTTCTGATACCAGACTTTGCACTCTCTGGAACTCCAGCTCAGCGCTGTCTGCAGAATCATCCATGAGAGGCTGGCTCCCTCCCCAAAGTATTTTAGTTAGCTTAGCTTTCTATAATGTATTCTGAAAACATATACATACATACATACATATATATTTCAATATAAAATTAAAATATCAGGCCCACTGAGATGGCTTAGTGGGTAATGACTCTTGTCATGCATGCTTGGAGACCCAAGTTCAACCCTTGGAACCTACATAAAGGCGGAAGGGGAGAACTTATTCCACAGAGAAACCTGTCTTGAAAAGCCAAAAAAAAAAAAAAAAAAAAAAAAAGCAATATTTCAAAGAAAAATGTGTTGATGCAGGCAAAAACTAACATTGCACAGGGGATTTCTAAACTAGCTGGTTTGACTTGTATGAAATTGAATTGGGTTCATAAAGCTATTGAATTGCTTGGAGACTCTTTTTATAGTATAATTAATAAAATGATGTTCACACAGGATTTGCAAATATTAAATACTATGACTGAAATTTAAAAAAAAAGAATTCTGGGGGCCAACTAGAAGGCTTAGTGGGTAAAGGTGCCAAGTCTGATGACCTGAGTCAATTCCTGGGATCACATGGTAGAGGAGGAGAGAACTGACTCTGGTGAGCTGTCATCTGTGCTCCACACGATCACTGTGTTGTGTGTGCTCCCCACCCAAAGCAAATAAGTGTAAAAAAGTTCAAAGTAATGACTTTCTTATTTCTTCCTATAAACCACTGATAGAAGATTATCTTAGTTTTTGAGCAAGAAGAGGGAAAACACCTCTTTCTTGATGTAGCATGAATGATTCAAAGGGTAATTAAAATTCTAGAAATGGCCGGTAGGTGATGGTGCACACCTTTAATCCTAGCACTGGGGAGGCAGAGGCAGGAGGATCTCTGTGAGTTAGAGACTAGCTTGGTCTATAGAGTGAGTTCCAGGACAGGCTCCAAAGCTGCACAGAGAAACCCTGTTTGGAAAAAACCAAAAACAAACAAAAACCTTCTAGAAACATCCTTCATTTCCAGTCTTGCTCCTTCTGATAACAGACCCAGCATCCACCCACTGCACTCCTACAATGCTCCCTGGAATACATCAAGTGCTTCAAGACCCAATGAAACTTGATTTTTACAGTGGTCCATAAGATGACTGTAAGCATCTTCATATATCTGGTGTTAAGAAACCCACATAAGGATGTTTCCCTAATGTCTGTGTATTGAAACCTCAGTCTCCAGCCCGTGGTGGTGATGCTAGAGTTAGAAACTGGAGTTTTATGAAGGAAAGTTAGGTCACTGGAAGTGTGTTCTTAAAGGAGATACTGAGATTCTCCTCCTACTCCTAGTTCCCAGCTGCTGCTAGGTGACCAGCATTTCTGCTACATGTTCTTGCAATAACGTGTAATTTTGAGCCAAGTGCCAGGTGCATGCTTAGGGCTAAGGAAGCAGGATAGGAGGATGGTAGGTCCAGGCCAGCCTGGGTTACAGAGCAAAGCCTTCTTTGATAAAACCAAAGAGGGCATGGGGCGGGGTAAGAAAAAACCCCAAATAAATAAATTAAAACAAAAACAAACGACCTCATGATCTACTGTGCTGACATAAGCTTAAAGGCAATGTGACCACCTGTCCTTGGTCTGAACCTCTGAACTGTGGGCTAAACAAGCACCTGTTCTGATAAGCCGATTACCCTTAGCATTTTTTCACAGTGAGCAATGAAAACTAACACAACACCGAAGTTAGGCAATCTGAGCAGGTCACATGGCTGGTCAGTGATATAGGGCTGAACTTGCCAGGTTCTGATTGGTGAGTATACTCCATGCAAATCTTTCCACCTGTGAATGCACAAGAGAGAGAAGAGTGATAAATCAGATCACTTGTTTCCCAAGTATAGGTGTTTGTCTGCATGTCTGTCTGTCTTACCACGTGCATGCAGTGGTTTTTTTAAGACACAGTTTCTCTGGGTATCTCTGGCCCCTGGCTGTCTTGGAACTTGCTCTGTAAACCTGGCTGGCCTCCACCTGCCTCTGCCTTCTGAGTGCTGGGATGAAAGGCTTTCCACATAGCCCAAGCCAGTCAGTCAGTCCCTGACTCTCTACGTAGCCCATTCCTCCTTCACTTACTTTTCAAGCCCGGGATTACAAGTGGTCACTGCCACACCTTGTTTTTGAGGTGATAATACTCAAACCCAGAGCTTCCAGAATGCCAGGCCAGCACTCTGCTTCGCTGCTGGAGATATGGAGATATTGGCATTGAAGAGTTGACTTGAATAACATGAGGCACCCAGACAGTCACACAAGTGGTTCCCCTTGGTGAAATGAGGCAGCGAAGGATGTAAGAACTAGTAGGACACTGGGCATATTTTGAAATTAGGCAGAATATATGTGGGGTGTGAGAGACTGAGTGTGAGTTGTGAGAAATACTTGTGTTAAAGTTCTTTTTAGGCCTGGTCAGGTTGGTAGGAATTGCTAAAAATCTGACCACTAAGAACAGAAAGAAATCAGGACGACCCCTCTGTCCAGGCTGCCAAGTTGTGAGAAAGGACCAATGACATTTCCTACCAGCAATTTCCCATCCTGTAAGAAGACAAGACTGGCAAGGACAGATTTCCTTGAGTCTTAGGCATACCTTAGAGTGTAGGGGACCCTCTCGGTGTTTGCTAGGCTTCTCTATTACTTTCCCTTCATTTTCCACCTCATAAGTTCAATATCTTGATCGCAAGAAGGTATGGCTCTCCATGGTTCCACACTTCCGGGCAAGGGAATTCCCTGGAGGACTTTGGAAACAGACCCTGGGCAGGTGGCTGGAGAACAGGAAGGCAAATGGGCTCTTGACATCCATCTTGTAGGCTAGTAGCAATGAAGTTTCTAGCTGGCAGACGTTTACAGTCACCTGAAAGTGATCCACTCTCCCACTCCCCCCACGATGTGTTTGAGTTGTCCCCAAACTGGTGAAAAGTCAGCCAAGACAAGGAGGGAAGTCCTTTTACAGTCCCGGAGCTCCTTGGACAGCCCCCGAGGCTCAAAGTACAGCGAGGGCGGGAAGACAGCCCCCTGGCCAGCCCACACATCTTCCGAGAGCGCGGGCCTGGAGGAGGCGCCGGCGCCGGCGACGCCTCTCGAGGAAGTTGGCCCTTTAATTATAGAGCCAGTTCCCTGTCGCATCCACCTTCAGCAGAGAGCAGCAGACACAGTCGGTGTCAGTCCCCTGTCCCGGGTACGGCACCAGCACCGCACCGCAGCCATGGGCGGCTCCGCCTCCAGCCAGCTGGACGAGGGCAAGTGCGCCTACATCCGAGGTACGAGCGCCAGGGCTGCAGGGAGGCACAGAGCTAGGGGTAGCCTAGTCACCTTTAGGACAGGAACCTGCGCACCGGTTCCCCCAAGGGAGCGAGGGCTAGCTGGTGCCACTCGCGGGCGTTGGGCTCCTAGACAAGCACTGGCCTCTCTCGGAGCCGGTGTCCTGTTTCAAGCACGGGCGCGCGACTCGGGTGTGGAGGGGACTCGGGATGGGGTGATGCGGAGACGCACCAGGACTCTCGGGTGAGGCAGGTACTCTCAGAATGGCTGGGGAGGACTCTGTCGTCCCTACTCCCCCACCCCCACCACAAGCGTGCACCCCTTGCCCCTCGGGATCTGTTCTTTTCTTGATGAGGAAACATCTCTCTTGCTTGTACTTGGCTCTGAGTGAGTGATTTCTAAATGTGGCTGCAGAGGTTGCTGGGGATATCCCCCTGAGTCTAGAGATTTCCTTAAGTGTGTGTGTGTGTGTGGGGGGGGGGGGATTCCTGGCCTATCAAGCAGAATTTCCCTGTGGATCATATTGACTCCCTTTTGTAAAGTGCAGTGCAGGCCACACCTCCCCCGAACTTCACACCAATTGCTGGGCGATTTCATCAGAAGTCGAAAAGATGAAGTCTTTACCTTTTCAGGTTGTATGGTTCCCTTCCTTCTCCAGGGAGGGAGGAAAACAAAAAGGGGAAGCTTGGTGTGTTTTGAAACAGTTGTTAAAACTGTAGATGGGGGAAACCCGTCTTTCTTTTTTTTGGGGGGGGGGGAGTTCTTGAGATAGGGAGGAGTGACTCAGTATAAAGAGAGACAGGCAGAAGAAACCAAAACCAAACTACAGGAAAGAAGAGAAACTGCAGGAAGTCTTGACTCTCTTTCAGTATATTTGGCTCCTACCTCACCCACCCCAATCTTACCCTTGGCCACTGATATCTAGCTAGCTTGTGAATTTAGTAAGTCCCTCTCCTGGCTTCCCAAGTACCTTTAAAAACATGTATTCTGCTCTGCTCCAAGGGTTTTGTTTGTTTGTTTTGTTTTTGTTGTTGCTTGGTTTTTTGAGACAGGGTTTCTCTGTATTGCTTTGGAGCCTGTCCTGGAACTCTCTCTCTGTAGACCAGGCTGGCCTGGAACTCACAGAGATTTGCCTGCCTCTGCCTCCCGAGTGCTGGGATTAAAGGCGTGTGCCACAAACACCTGGCTTCTGCTCCAAGTTTTACTGTAACTCTTTAAAAGAAATAGTAAAGTTTTTCTTGATGCCACTTTTCTGGAACTTCAGGTTATGCTTAAAAAGAAAACATTTGTCCATTTCTTTATTTATATTTGTTCTCAATCACGTCATTTCGAACACATTTTTAAAGGATACCATATGAAGGCACATGAAAGTCAGAGGCTATAATTGCTTTTTCCAGATTCTTGCTTCTGTACTTCCATGTAGAGAATCACCAGCAACTGACAAGGTCAGGAAATAAAACTTGGTCACTTGTAGCTGTTTTCCCCAGTACTGGGCTCAGAGATGTCACAGAACACTAACAAGGGGCTTGCATTTGCCTGTGAGCAAAATCATGCTTATGGAGTTCATGAGATGTTTCACTGCCTAGTTAGAAGCACTTAAAGTGGATGCATAGCCATCTACAGACATCAGGACCCCTGGCAAGGTTGGAGATGAGCTGGTTTACAGCTTCAAGGTCAGGACCTTTGTTGTGATTGGTATAAGCATTGCACTCAAATAAAAAAGTGCTGCCCTCTTTATAAAAATCAATATGTAATGCACATGTAATGAACATGTTTAAGTGACTAAAACTTACATTACACTCCCCAGTCTGTTCTCTCTTCAGAAGAGGCTTTGGAAGAAGGCTTCCATGGTGTATGTACTGGAGAGGGAAGAAAAGTGTTAAAATACCTCCAGGGATAAAGACTCTCTGTGTCACATGACAGCCTTGATCACACCAGAAGGGAAAAGAGCCTTGGAAAAAATCCTTGGCACTGGGAATTGTTTCTGCATGAGCAAAGGAAGATCACGGGGCTCTGATTTCCTGGCAGTCTCAAGGTTTTAGGTCCCTGAAGAAAACCACAGCCCTTCATTTATCCCTCTGTCCATCCTTTAGCCCAAAAATATCCTCACGTTTTGATTTAATTGTAAGTAAAACAATTGGAGGGTTGAAGGTGGAGTTTAAATACAGTTTTATGACCTGCTCCTCATAAAGTGGCTGCAGTGAAACAGGTTTGCAAGCTTCTGTTGCTAAGGCAGTGACTTTCTTTTGGACCTTGCCAGGGCATTGAAGAACTAGTCTGTAAATCCTAAGTGTGGCTAAGTTTGTATGGGTTTGAAGCAGCTGGAGTTCTAGAATCCAACACTCTATAGCACTATCTGCCCTTACTTAATGAGTGCTATTTGGTTTGTGTGCCTCAAAACTTCCCGGTGGATGTTTTGAAGAGCCTTAGTGTCTTGGAACCCAGTCAGTCTTCAGGTAAAGCCATGCCAGGTGTGTCAAGGAATTACGTCATTCCTAAAGGGGGCAGTTTTGAAGATTATCAACACCCTCATGTTTCCTAAAAGGGATTGATATCTTAGAGGACTTCTAGTAACTGAGACTGACTTGTAGTCAGAATACTACCTGGGAGCCTTTAGTGATTTACTGTCACAGTTGTATTAAAGGAAGAACAGTTGTATCTTCCTTTAATAGGGATGAAGCGCATTCAGTCTAGGCATCAATGGTCAGCCCTAAGATGTTCTTTTTTGTGTTATTAAAAAGTATTTATTATTGTATGCATGATGTGTGAGTATAGGTGTGACACTACTTGTGTGTTGAGGTCAGAAGGCAACTATGCAGAGCTGACTCTCCTTTTACTATTACATGGGCTCCAGATGTTGAACTTAGGTCACCAGGCTTGCGTGAATATGGCTTTACCCACTGAGACATCTTGTTGGCCTTTTTTGTGATATATATATATATATATATATATATATATATATATATATACACACACACATCTATATATATGTACATATACATATATATATATACATATATAGGCATTGTTAAAATAAAACTTTAGATGAAAGAAAAAACACATGTAAGATATATTTTCTTGTTGAAACAATAACTTCATTTCCTTTTAAAACAAACTATTGAGGGTTGATGCCATAACTCAGTGGATAGAAGTCTTGAGTTGGATCCTTATAATCTGAGTTTGAGGCCAGCCTGGTCTACAGAGGGAGTTCCAGGACAGGCAGAGCTACATAGAGAGACTCTATTTTGAAAAGCCGAAAGAAAAAAAGAAAAGAATCTACTTGATGAAGGGGAGAACTGACTTCCACACTGTGGTACACATGCTACCCTCCACAAACAAATAAATGTAGTACAAAACTTAAAAGAAGGCCTGGTGAAATGGCTGAGCAGGAAAACACACCTGTTCCTAAACTTGGTGACCTGACTTCAATTCCCAGGATTCATAAGGTGGAAGGAGAGAGACAATTCCCGTAGAATATCCTTTAGCTGTCACACATTACACACTCCCACCTCTATAAAGAATAAACAAATGTAGAAAGCTGAACATGCTATTGAATTTTTAAAGAATGAAAAAGAAAACAAATCTGAATTCTTCCACATAAGGCGGGCATCCTTAGATGACTGTGAAAGTCCTGGTAGAAACGGAGCAGCATGGGGTTGGTGGATGCCTGTGGGCCTGCTAACAGCAAGTAGTTAAGGGAACTGTTCCTGACCTACTTAGGGCCTGCATGATGGCTTCAGTGGTTAAAGGTGACTGCCACCAACCTGATGACCTGGGTGGAGAAAATAGTTAAGTGTATGTTTAAGGAAACTGTTCTTTAGTTCTGTGCAGTGATATACATGTGTAAAGAATGCTAGCACTCAAGAGGTTAAGGCAGGAGCATCACCAGTTCAAAGTCAACTTCAGCTGAATGAGGAGAGGGATGGAGGGAAGGAGGGAGAAATAGAGAGATCTCTTTCTGAGCCCACTGTTACACAGTCAGTGACAGACTGAGAAGGGCTCAATGACTTCTTTGAAATAGTCATCAATGCCTTTGATGAGTTCATTTGTAAAGATTTATGTATATGTATGTCTGTGTGCCTTTGTGGGTTTATGTGTACCATGTATGTGTGGGTGCTCCTGGAAGCCAGAAGAGCACTGTAGTCCCCCCCCCCACTAGAATTGGACTTACAGGTACTCTGCATGAGCAGTGTCCTCTTAACCAAACGAGCCACGCCTCAAATTGAAGCCCATACTAGCTCTGGAGTGAGTTCCCTTGGGCAGAGGAGGGGTGAGTGGCTCCTGTTTGAGGCCTGCCCAAGCTGCAGAACCTGTGCACACATTTGTTCATTTCAGTTGTTGGTGAGAGATGACTATCTGGCCAGATCTGACTTATCTTGATAATTATGGCAGGGTGGCGTCAGAGTCCAATTTTCTGATTAACAATAACAGTATCTTCAATGAAAAGATTCAGATACAGATTAGGGCAGCCACTGTCAGAGACCAACCCAACGTCCCTTCCTCATTCCACTTCCTGAAAAAACCCATTTGCTTATAGATTTAAGTTTCTCAGTGTAGCACTGTTTTTGAAAGATTAGTCCAAATTATGGACCCTGAAGACTGGATGAGATTGTTCTGTGCCCACCAAGGTGGGTCCTCCTCCTCAGTGATTGTATAAGAGGAGATACTATGTTATCATCTAGTCAGTGATGCTGGAGGGGAAGTACTGGCTTCTAGGAGAGTTTCTTCTCTACTCAATTGAACCCCAGGGTTCAGTAGTAAGATGTTTTTTTCTCTTTTGGGGGGCCCCAGCATCCAGCTCCCAAATGAACCACTCATGGAAGCTTATTCCTAGTTATGAATGCTCAGCCTCAGCTTGGCTTGTTTCTAGCCAGCTTTTCTTAACTTTAAATTAACCCATCTACCTTTTTCCTCTGGGCTTTTATCTTTCTTAAGTCTTATATCTTACTTTTCTTCTTACTCTGTGGCTTTCTGGGTGGCTGGCCCCTGATGTTCTCCTCTCTTTCTTCTCTTACTTCTCCTCTTCCTTGTTTTGTCTATTTATATTCTCTGCCTGCCAGCCTATCCTTGCTCCTGCCTTGCTATTGGCCATTCAGCTCTTTATTAGAACCACCAAGTGTTTTAGACAGGCAAAGAATCACAGCTTTCACTGAATTAAACAAGTGCAGCATAAACAATGTCACATGCCTGAAAATAATATTCTACTACAGGGTTCAACCAGGAGGGCCTGACCTTGATCTGCAGCATCCATGAAAAAGCTGGGTGCAGGGGCACATGCCTGTTACTCGGGTGGAGCCAGAAGAATTCCTGGGGGACTTGTTGGCCAGTCTAGCTGAATCTGTGAGCTCTGGGTTCAGTAAAAGACCCTATCTCAAAAAAGTAAGGTTCAAAGTAATTGAAGAAAAACAACCAACATTGACATCAGGCCTCCATGCACAGATGCACATAAGTACTCATACATACATGAGCATGTATAGATGTGCATAAATTCACAGGGAGAGAAGACTGGGCCAAATTCTTGTAACCCTTGTACTGGAGAGACAAAGACAGGATGATAGTCATGTGCGAGCTTGAGCTACATGGTTTCGGGTCAGCCAGGGATATACAGGGAGACCAATTAATAAAAAAATAGAAATAAAGTTAAAAACTAAAACAAACATAAAATCAAAGGGATTTCATTGTACTTGGAATTGCAAAGCTGACAATGTCTCAGGGAGGGAGGACCCTGTCAGATTGCTAACAGCCTGCCTAAATGAACCTCAGCTACATCTTGTGTGAGATGCAAAATTCTCTTTGAGTTCGAGTAGCAAAAATCGCTGATTTTCTTCAATCCCAGCAGCTGGGAGGTAAAGGCAGGAGAAACTGAGGTTCAAAGCCCTTTTTAGTTACATAGGGAATTTGAAGCCATCTTTGGTTGCATAAGTGTTATGTGACACTATTCTTGGGGCAATGTGACTAAACATCTCTTCACCCCAGATAGGGAAATGATGACAGACAAAAGGGTGGGTTACGCCAAAATACAACATAGTAGATCAACACATTTTATTGGGATTACTTATAGGAATATGGGTGAGGGGTTACACAGGAGCGGAAATGACTGAAAGACATCTGTGTCACCAAAGCCCACACCAGCATAGGTGACAACTCAGAAAATCTGGCAACCTGGAACACACTGCACGGCCTGCAGGCAGCTCAACAGGTTGGAGAGTGTCCTTTCCAGATGGCCATTTGTGTGAGTCTCTTCTAGTCAGCTTGGCTGTTTCTAGTCAGTTCGGCTGTTTCTAGTCAGCTCGGCTGGTCTTTGTTTCTTCTAGGCATTTGTGCAGCCTGTATTATCTGAGAGTGACCCTCAGCAGTCTTTACCACTTATACACTCTTGGTGAGGGTGAGGCCTAATAAGTCTGGTTGGTTTCAGGGATTTCCTTAAATTGTTTGGTTCCCATCTTAAGGTGCTTCCTTGAAGGATTGTCCATCTTGCCTCCCCCTAAAACATCCTGTTGTTTTACCTCCTTGTAAAAATCCTGTCCTAAAACACCCTGTTGTTTCATTCCCTCATGTCTTAAGAAGTTTCCCTCCAAGATGGAAGGTTTTAGCCTTGAGGAAATTATTACTCAACAATAAGACTCTGTCTCAAAAAACAACCAGAGATGAGAAAGATTGCTAGTAATCACCCAATAGTGCTCTCTCTTCTGTCTTCAATAATGGAACATACAGTTTGTAAGTGTCCATATGAACTCTCATAATGAAGATATTCCCAGCCTTCTTTGCATTGAGATGGGGATATGCAACTGACTTTTGATCAATTTGGTAAAAGTGTCATTTATTTCAAGAAAGTTACTGGTCCAGAGGTCAAAGTGGGCAGGAAATGATGGTGTTTTTGTTTTATTTTGTTTGTTTTGTTTTTCGTTTTCATTTTGTTCTGTCCTTGATGTTGTCTGGATATGACCTTGTCTGGATCAGTCATTTTGGACAATGACATATCCTCTTAAGGAGTTTATACAGAGCAAAGTTAAGGGACAAAAGCAGCCTAGGATCCAGTGGTAGTCACATATGTAGAAAGTCCATCAGAAGCCTTGGACTACTTTCCTTTATATCTTAATAAGAGAGAAATCAACTAACTGTCTTATATGGTCAAGGCTACTCCAGACATCTGCTTTGAAAAACAAAACAAACAACAAAAAAGAGACCCCAAACCTAATGCTCAAAATCAGAAAAGAATCTGTGACTTGATTCAGTAAAATCTTTACTTTTCTCCATGAGTTCTAATATGAGCCTTGAACTCCATAGATTCAAGACCTGATTAGTATCTGGCAAGATGCCTCAGCTGGTAAAGGTACCTGCCGCCAAGTTTAATGATATCAGTTCAGTCCCCTAGGACTCACACGGTGGAAGGAAAGAGCTCCACACATTGTCTTCCAACTCCCACAAGTATGCTGCACCAAATGCATTCACATGCATTTTCACACACACAAAAATAAATTAATTTAAGGCCAGGCCAGGTTTTGCTTGTTTGTTTGTTTTGTGCTTTCAAGAGAGGGTTTGTTTGTGTAGCTCTGATTGCCCTGGAACCTTAATAAAACATGTCCCTTTATGTAGACATTGATTATGAGAGGACCACATGAACAAGGTTTCTAGTAATCATAACTACCAAGGTGACAATTCCAATTTTTGTTATTTGATTGTTTCTGTCAGGGTCTCATGAATTCAGGATGGCTTTGAACCCTGTCTATAGATGGCTTGAACTCTTGAGCCTCCTGCCTCACCTGCCAAGTACTAGGACTACAGGTGTTCCCTCCAGGTCAGGTTTATGAGTTCTTGGGGACTCTTTGCATGCTGGGAAAGCACTCTAGCAACTGAGCTTCATCCCCAGCCTGCCAGTTGTGGGTTTATTTTTGCTGAGGACTGTGAACTGAGGGTAGTTTTCCTCAACTGTAATCTCTGGAAGTATCTGACTGAGCTCACAGGTGGAAAATGCAACAGAAGGAACACAAGTTTAGCATGAATTTATAATTTAATTAAAATACATGTACTGTGAAAGCTTTATAAAATATGCAGTGTGAATTACGGCAGTGAATTTTAATCTCCTAAACAAAAACTTTGATTACTTTTTTGTTAGTAAAGCGAGGTGCTGTCACTCTAAGAAGTAAAATACATAGGACAACAATTTGCAATGGGAAATGAAGTGAGGAGAATGTAGCAAAATGGAGAGGAAGTCAGGAATAAAGCACAATTCATCTGCGGCAGTCTGTTTAAGCCTTTTTAGAAAATATAGGACATGAAGGCTAAGATTCTAACAGTTTTAAATTAAAATGCAATACACACACACACACACACACACACACACACACACGTACACATACAGAGTCAAGTACTCACAAATGCAATATAGACTTTGTTCTCTGAATCTTGGAAATGCCTTTAAAAGAAAATAGCACATTGCTGCCAATAGGAAAACGGAAGCCAGCTTTCAACAGTGCCCTTTCTTTGGTACGCGTGGTTTTTCTCCCTTAGGGGGAAAAAATAAATAAAGGGTTAGTGAGATGAAAGCAATTAATTCCGTTTAGCAAATTGCCGGGACCAGGACCCAGAGAAGCTTGTATTTCTGTGCTTAATGTGTGGAATGAGTTGATGAGATCAGAATTAAAGAACAGTCTTTGCTAGGATCCCAGGAATGGTGCTTAAAAGGTTTGAAGGAATTTTGGAAGAAAAGCCTATTTCTCGTTGCCAAGCCATGTGGACATTTATTTCCCTTTCCTTCTTTTTTTTTTTTTTTTTTTTTTTTTTTTTTTTTTGCATATAGAGTATTTTTTATTTAATTTTATATAACAAAGTCCAATTAAATGAAAACAAACATTTATACACAATATTTGGGAATTTGGGCGTCGTTCTTTCCAAACTACTTCCTGCTGGTAAGGGGCGCTGTCTTGGGGGATTCGAAGAAGATTCAGATATCCTAGCTGTAGTCTGTAGGGCTGTTTTGTCCAGCTGTTTGGAATGTAGGATCAGCTTGTACTCTGTTTCAGGCGGTCTGGTGTGATCAAACCACATTAGTCTGGAAGGAATCCACATCTTTTCATTTTCTGTGGAAACAAAAATAGAAATACTTTTCCCCAGTAACTTGTTCTTCAACTTAAATTTTGGAGTCAAAGCGTTTTTTTTTTTTATTATTATTATTTTACATGTCGATCCCAGTTCCCTCTCCCTCCCTCCCTCCCTCCCCCCAAGCCCTCCCTCCCTCCTTCCCTCCCTTTTGCCCTCTCTACCCTCTCCCATGCACTCTAAACACCCTCCCCTCCCAACCCCCCACCACAATACAATATGTAGGGGAATGCCATCCAGTTGGGGTCATGTAGATCTGACAGGTCCTGTGAAGTAGGGACTAGGGCTTCTCTCCTATCTCTAGAATAAGGCAGTTATCCCTCCATGGGGGATATGTTTGCAAAGTCCTTTTGTGCACCAGGGATACATCCTGGCTCCACTGTCTGAGGTCTCTTAGACTGCTCAGACCTTCTGGCTGAGACCCATATTCAGGGGAGTCCGAGTCAGACCTCTGTTGGCTTCCCAGCTATCAGTCTAGTGGCCCTTAGCTCCTCCTTGTTCAGGTAAGCTGTCTCTATGTACTTCTACCGCATGGTCTTGTCCTCTCCATCTGCTTCTGGGTTCTAGTTTGACTCAGTGTTTATGTATGGGTGTTTGCTCCTGTTTTCAACAGGCATTAGTTGAGGACTCCATGGAGAAGTTAGTTGTTGATCTCACTCTCCGGGAAGGGCATTTATGATAGCCTTTCCACGGAAGCTGAGATTGTTAGTTGGGAGCAGTCTTGTAGTTCCCTCGACCTTTCTTTGTGTTCAACTTTATCTTCAAACCAATATTGGCTCCCTCTTTTATGTTCTCTCTCTCTGTCTCTGTCTCTCTCTCTCTTTCCTATTTTCCATTCCTAACCAGGCTCAATCCTCCTAGTCACACATGCCTTCCTCTCCTCCCTCTCATTTTCTCCTACTTCTCTCTCCATTAGCTGTCCTCCCCCACTATACCTGAGGTCTGGGGGACTTGTCCCTTCCCAGTTCTGTGAGGGACTTTATATGAATCTCTTAGAATACAACTTGTATCCTAGTTCCTCTGGTGATGTGAATTATAGGCTGGTGATCATTTGATCTAGGTCTAAAATCCATATATGAGTGAGTACATACTGTGTTCCTCTTTTTGTGACTGGGTTACCTCATTCAGGATGGTTTCTTCAAGTGCCATCCACTTGCCTGCGAATTTCAAGATACCATTATTTTTTTCTGCAGAGTAGTATTCCATTGTGTAGATGTGCCACATCTTCATTAACCATTCTTCAATTGAAGGGCATCTAGGTTGCTTCCAGGTTCTTGCTATTACAAATAGTGCTGCTATGAACATAGTTGAACAGATGTCTTTGTTGCATTGATGTGAATCCTTTGGGTATATACCTAAGAGGGGGATTGCCGGGTCCTGTGGTAAACTAATTCCCATTTTCCTGAGGAACCGCCATACTGATCTCCAAAGTGGCTGTATGAGTTTGCACTCCCACCAGCAGTGGAGGAGTGTTCCACTTTCTCCACATCCTCTCCAACATAAGTCATCACTGGTGTTTCTAATTTTAGCCATTCTGGCAGGGGTAAGATGGTATCTCAAAGTTGTTTTGATTTGCATTTCCCTGATAGCTAAGGATGTGGAGCATTTTCTTAAGTGTCTTTCAGCCTTTTTGATTTCCTCCATTGAGAATTCTTTCTTCAGTTCTGTACCCCATTTTTTAATAGGGTTATTTGGTGTTTTGTTGACTAGTTTCTTGAGTTCTTTGTATATTTTGGAGATCAGCCCTTTGTCGGATATAGGATTAGTGAAAATCTTTTCCCAGTCAGTGGGCTGCCGTTTGGTCTTGTCAACTGTGTCCTTTGCCTTACAGAAGCTTCTAAGTTTGAAGAGGTCCCATTTATTAATTGTTTCTTTCAGTGTCTGTGCCCCTGGAGTTATGTTCAAGAAGCGGTCTCCTATACCAATTTGTTCAAGGGTACCTCCTACTTTCTCTTCTAAGAGGTTCAATGTGGCTGGATTGATGTTGAGGTCTTTGATCCATTTGGACTTGAGTTTTGTGCATGGCGACAGACATGGGTCTATCTGCAGTCTTCTACACACCCTCATCCAATTGTGCCAGCACCATTTGTTGAAGATGCTGTCTTTGCCCCATTGTATCATTTTAGCTGTTTTGTCGAAAATCAGGTGTTCATAGGTGCATGGATTAATATCAGGATTTTCAATTCGATTCCATTGGTCTACCTGTCTATTTTTATGCCAATACCAGGCTGTTTTCAGAACTATAGCTCTGTAGTAGAGCTTAAAGTCAGGAATGGTGATGCCTCCTGATGTTCTTTTATTGTATAGGGTTGTTTTGGCTATCCTGGGTCTTTTGTTTTTCCATATAAAGTTAATTATTATCCTTTCAAGGTCGGTGAAGAATTGTGGTGGGATTTTAATGGGGATTGCATTGAATCTGTAGATTGCTTTTGGTAAGATTGCCATTTTTACTATGTTTATCCTACCTATCCAAGAGCATGGGAGGTCTTTCCATTTTCTGGTATCTTCTTTAATTTCTTTCTTTAGAGTCACAAAGTTCTTATTATATAGATCTTTTATTTGTTTGGTAAGCGTTACACCAAGATACTTTATGTTGCTTGTGGCTATTGTAAAGGGTGATGTTTCTCTGATTTCTTTCTCTGCCTCTTTGTCGTCTGAAAAAAATAGGGCTACTGATTTTTTTGAGTTTATCTTGTATCCTGCTAGTTTGCTGAAGGTGTTTATCAGCTGTAGGAGTTCCCTGGTAGAGTTTATTGGGTCGCTTATGTAAACTATCATATCATCTGCAAATAGAGACAGTTTGACTTCTTCCTTTCCAATTTGGATGCCCTTGATCTCCTTTTGTTGTCTTATAGCATTAGCTAGAACTTCTAGTACGATATTGAAGAGATATGGAGAGAGAGGACAGCCTTGTCTTGTTCCTGATTTTAGAGGAATTGGCTTAAGTTTCTCTCCATTCAGTTTGATGTTGGCAGTTGGTTTGCTGTATATTGCTCTTATTATGTTTAGGTATGTTCCTGTTATCCCTGACCTCTCTAATACCTTTATCATGAAAGGGTGTTGAATTTTATCGAAGGCTTTTTCTGCATCTAGGGAGATAATCATATGGTTTTTCTTTTTCAGTTTGTTTATATGGTGGATCACGTTGATAGATTTTCGTATGTTAAACCATCCCTGCAATCCAGGTATGAAGCCTACTTGATCATGGTGGATGATTTCTCTGATGTATTTTTGAATTCGGTTTGCCATTATTTTATTGAGTATTTTTGCATCGATGTTCATCAGGGATATTGGTCTGTAGTTTTCTTTCTTAGTTGTGTCTTTGTGAGGTTTGGGTACCAAAGTTATTGTGGCCTCATAAAAAGAGATTGGCAATAAACCTTCTGTTTCTATCTTGTGGAACAGTTTGAGGAGTAGTGGTATTAGTTCTTCCTTGAATGTCTGGTAGAATTCTGCACTGAATCCATCTGGCCCTGGACTTTTTTTCGTTGGAAGGCTTTCGATGACTGCTTCTATTTCATTTCGGGTTATAGGTCTATTTAAGTTGTTTGTCTGTTCTTGATTTAATTTTGGTAAGTGATAGTTATCCAGAAACTTGTCCATTTCCTTTGAATTTTCAATTTTTGTGGAATACAGATTTTCGAAGTATGACCTGAAAATTGTCTGGATTTCCTCTGTGTCTGTTGTTA
Source organism: Phodopus roborovskii (assembly GCF_943737965.1). Lineage (NCBI taxonomy): Eukaryota > Metazoa > Chordata > Mammalia > Rodentia > Cricetidae > Phodopus > Phodopus roborovskii. The sequence goes on from NW_026126433.1 coordinate 23,708,302, forward strand.
TGTTCCCCATTTCATTTCTGATTTTGTTAATTTGCATGTTCTGTCTCTGCTTTTTCGTTAATTTGGATAAAGGTTTATCAATCTTGTTGATTTTCTCAAAAAACCAACTCTTTGTTGCATTGATTTTTTGTATTGTTTTCCTGGTTTCTATTTTGTTGATTTCAGCCCTCAAGTTGATTATTTCCTGGCGTCTGCTCCTGCGGGGTGAATTCGCTTCTCTCTGTTCTAAGGTTTTCAGTTGCGCTGTTAATTCATTTATGTGACTATCCTCTGTTTTCTTCATATGGGCACTTAGTGCAATGAACTTCCCTCGTAGCACTGCTTTCAAGGTGTCCCATAAGTTCGGGTATGTTGTATCCTCATTCTCGTTGAATATTAGAAAGTCTTTAATTTCTTTCTTTATTTCTTCTTTGACCCAGGAGTGGTGCAATTGCACATTGTTCAGTTTCCATGAGTTTGCAGGTTTTCTGCTATTTGTATTGTTGTTGAATTCCAATTTTAAAGCATGGTGGTCCGATAAGATACAGGGGACTATTTCTATTCTCTTGTATCTGTTGAGGTTTGTTATGTCTCCTAGTATGTGGTCGATTTTAGAGAAGGTTCCATGTGGAGCAGAGAAGAAGGTATATTCTTTTGTCTTTGGATGGAATGTTCTATAGATGTCTGTTAGCCCCAGTTGAGACATAACTTCTGTTAATTCTTTTGTTTCTTTGTTGAGTTTCTGATTTGTGGTCCTGTCTAGTGTTGAGAGTGGTGTATTGAAGTCTCCCACTATAAGTGTGTGAGGTTTTATATGAGCTTTGAGTTTTAGTAGTGTTTCTTTTACGAATGTGGGTGACTTTGTATTAGGGGCATAGATGTTCAGAATTGAGACTTTGTGTTGATGGATTTCTCCTGAGATGAATATGAAATGACCATCTTCATCTCTTTTGACTAGTTTTGGTTTGAAGTCTAGCTTGTTAGATATTAGGATAGCTACGCCTGCTTGCTTCTTATTTCCATTTGATTGGAAAATCTTTTCCCAACCCTTTACCCTGAGGTAATGTCTATCTTTGGAGCTAAGATGTGTTTCTTGTATGCAGCAGAAGGATGGATTCTGTCTTCGTATCCATTCTGTTAATCTGTGTCTTTTTATAGGTGAGTTAAGACCATTACTGTTGAGGGTGAGTAAGGACCATTGATTGTTGATGGTTGTTTGATTTAGGTTTGTTGTTGGCAGTGGTATTGTGAATATATTTGTTCTGCTTCACCCTAGGTTTCTGGTGTAGTTGGATTATCTGTTGCCTACATTTTTGTGGGCGTAGTTACCTTCCTTGGGTTGGAATTTTCCTTCCAATACTTTCTGTAGGGCTGGATTTGTAGATACATATTGGGAAAATCTGGTTTTGTCATTGAATATCTTGTTCTCTCCATCTATATTGACTGAGAGTTTTGCTGGATATAGTAGCCTAGGCTGGCATCCGTGTTCTCTTAATACTTTTAGAACATCTATCCAGGACCTTCTGGCCTTGAGGGTTTCCATGGAGAAGTCAGGTGTAATTTTGATAGGTCTGCCTTTATATGTTACCTGTCCTTTTTCCTTCGCTGCTCTTAATATTTTTTCTTTATTCTGTATGCTAGGTGTTTTGATTATTATATGTCGAGGGGTCTTTTTTCTTTGGTCCAGCCTATTTGGGGTTCGGTATGCTTCTTGTACTTTCATGGGCATGTCCTTCTTCAGATTTGGAAAGTTTTCCTCGATGATTTTGTTGAATATGTTTTCAGCACCTTTGAGCTGGGCTTCCTCACCTTCCTCTATGCCTATTATTCTTAGGTTTGGCCTTTTCATGGTGTCCCACATTTCCTGGATATTGTGTGTTAAGGATTTGTTGGATTTATGGTTTTCTTTGGTCGATGAATCTATTTCTTCTAGTTTATCTTCTGCGCCTGAGATTCTCTCTTCCATCTCTTGAATTCTATTGGTTATGCTTGTGTCCGTGGTTTCCGATTTTTTGCCCAGCTTTTCAATTTCCAGCTTTCCTTCCATTTGTGTTGCCTTTATTTTCTCAATTTCGGTTTTCAAATCTTGAACCGTTTCCTTCACCTGGTTAATTGTTTTTTCTTGGCTTTCTGTACTTTCCTTAAGGAATTTGTTCATTTCTTCCACTTTTTTGTTTGTTTTTTCCTCTATTTCTTTAAGGGATTTTCTCATATCTTCTTTGAGGGCCTCTATCATTTTTATGATGGTGATTTTTAAGTCATACCCTTCTGCTTCCTCTGCTTTGTTGTTGTGTTCCATTCTAGTTGGTGTAGATTCCCTAGATTCTGGTGGTGTCATGTTTGTCTTTCTGTTGTTAGGTGTTCTCTTGTATTGCCTTCTTCCCATAGTTTCTTCCTGTAGGTGTTGGTGGTGTCTCTTCCCTCTCTCTATGGTCCTTCCCAGATGGGCTTATGTGGATCAAAGATTCAATGTCTGTATCTCTGTGTGGTCCAAGCTCTCTAGGAGGCTTCTCTCTGGCCAATAGCCGGGAGAAGAGGACGAGGGCTGGACTGGAACTTGAGAAGGTTTTGCAGGGTAGTGGGATCTCACTGGAAACTGGCGCTCTCCAGCTGAGACCTCGTTCTTTGGCAGGGCCCGGATTTGGGGGTCAAGGATCTTGCCTGCAGGAACTCCAAGTGGACCCGCTGAGATAGGCGGATCTCTGGGAGGGGGCCTGGGACTCCAGCAGAGGACTGGAGGCGGGGTCAGGGACCAAGCCGGTGGAAATTACAGGTGGTCCCACGTGGATAGTCAGGTCTCCTTTGTTCGGAGTTGCTCTGAGAGGTCTCCGAAGTAGGGTGGACTGTTGGCTCCACCCTCTGTCCCAGTGCTCAACCAGAGCGGCAGGACCGTAGGTGGGGTAGGGCACAGGGTGGGGGTGTAGGCTGGAGGTTGGGATGGGTGGGGGTGTATCAGAGCTCCAAGGGTGCTCTCAAAGGGGACCGGAGACAGGAGCAGCAGGATCAGGGGCCAATCCAGGGAGTTCAGGCGGGGGAGGGGGTAAAGAGGTTGAAGGGGACAGGCAGCCCCGATTGGGCCCAGACTCACCTCTGGCCAATAGCCGGCAGAAGAGGACGAGGGCTGGGCTGGAACTTGAGAAGGTTTTGCAGGGTAGTGGGATCTCACTGGAAACTGGCGCTCTCCAGCTGAGACCTCGTTCTTTTGCAGGGGCCCGGATTTGGGGGTCAAGGATCTTGCCTGCAGGAACTCCAAGTGGACCCGCTGAGATAGGCCTTCCCTTTCCTTCTTAAACACTATTTTTATTTTAAAATAAAACACAGATGCAGAAAACCACACAAAGCAGATGCATAGCTCAGCAAATCATTGTAAGTCACAATACCCTTGCAGCTATCACCCAGGTTGAAGGAAAGATCACACTGGCTATTAAAAGCCTCCATATGCCCTTGTCACTCCAAAACCAGTCACTATTTCAGTTGCCACCCAGCAAACTACCTTAAAGATACTGGCACTTACATTTTTTTGCTTATAGTTCTGCTTTCTCAACTGGATTAAGCTGGGTGGTTCTGGTTGTTTTCATTGGTTATTCTTGTGGCTTCATATTTCAGGCATACCGGTGATTGAATTTACCTGAGGAGTTCTTCCCCTCCAGGTGACCATTCTATGTGGTCTCTTCAGTAGAGTACCAGACTTTTAAAATAGTAGGCCAGGTTTGCTAGAATGCTCAAGGCCCTAGAAGCTTCTTATGATATGTTAGGGTTTTCTAGAGGAAAAGAACTTCTAGACCATCCATCCATCCATCCATCCATCCACCCACCCATCTGTCTCTATCATCTATCTGTCCAGTATCTAAGAGGGATTTATTAGAATGGCGTACAGACTGTTGTCCAGCTAGCCCAACAATGGCTGTCTACCAGTGGAAGGTTCAGGAATTCAGTTGTTGTTCAGCCCACAAGGCTAGATATATCAGTTGGTCTTCGGTATATCTAATCCTGAAGAAGCAGGCTCTAATGTTATTGAAGGAATAGACTTTCCAGTGAAAGCAAGAACAAGCAGGCAAAGAGAGAGCAAGCTTCCTTCTTTCCTGTCCTTTATATAGGATGCCAGCAGAAGGTGTGGCTCAGATTCAAGGTGGATCTTCCCACTTCAAAGATCCAAAATAGAATTAATTGCTTCTTGAAATGATTTAATTGAGAAAAAGATCACTTACAGGTGAACCCAGATGCTTGGGTTTTAGGTCCAATAAATGTAGTCAATTTGGCACCAAAAATAGCCATCACATATGGCTTAGGCCTTGCAATGAGTAACCTTACTAGATTTAGACTTGCCATGGGAACACATCTCTGAGTGTCTATGGGTGTTTCTAGAAAGGCTTAGTTGAGGAGGGAAAACTCACCTTGCATGTGGGCATGACTAAAAGGTGAATTGAGCATCAGCATCCTTCTCTTTGTTCTGTGACTGTGGATGCAGTGTGACCAGCTGCCTTATGTTCCTGCTATCCATAGCTAGAACTTTCTGCTGTGATGTGCTGCATCCCATTATTCTGCTATATTTTAATGATTAGGGAAGTCTCTGTCATCCTAGATTCCAGGAGGGAATACACACAAACAACACAGGCTATTTAGGGCTGCCCAATCTCAGTCTACCAGGCCACTAATCTCAGATTTTAAAAAATATAATCAATTAATTTATTTTATATCATGACCACATTCCCCCCTTTCTTCTCACCCCCTCACCCCCCCCCCACAACACAAATCTATTCCTTGTTTCTGTTCAGACTGAAAGGGGCAGGCTTCCTGTGGGTAACATCAAGTTTTGGTAAAACTAAGCACCTCCCTTGTATTAAGGCTGAAAAAGGCAATCCAGGATGAGGAATGGATTCTCAAGAGCCAGCCAAAGCGTTAGGGACAGCCCCTGTTCCCATTGTTAGGAGTCCCACAAGTAGACCTAATCTCATATTTTGTAATGACTTCTTCATATTTCCTTGTGGTTTTAATCACTGTTGTCTTATATACTTAAACATGTCTTCTTTCAAGCCTCTTGTAAGCTAAAGTTTTCCCTAAGTCCTTATTTTCTTGCCAATTATCTGTTTAACAGATGGAGTTTTCCATTGTCTGGAGTTTGCTCCTGGGGCAATTCCACACATTCTTCTGTATTTTCTATAACAGAGAGGAGCAACCTCCAGATCAGCCTGAGAGTCAGTGTTTGAGTCAGGAGTGTAAACAGATGATGGGTCTCCCCAGGAGGATTGGCTGTTGGCATGTGTAGTTGCCTGTCTTTACATAAGGCAGGAAGCCATGGGCACTCATCAGGACTTAATAATTCACTGGAGATTGCAAAGTCTTTAAATTTGTCTTTACTGTCAGCCCTGTTGGTCAGAGGCAAATCACACATTCCTTCCTAAGTTGTCACTGGCAAGAGTGTGGAATTAGTGTGTTGGCTAACCAAGTCAAGCAAGGACACCCCTGTCTGAGTGCTTCTCTGAAGCCCATGGTGAGTAGCACGGTTGTGGGATTCTTGAACAAAATTAGGTGGGGTTACAAGAAGGAAGTGGCAATGGGTAGGTAAATGAGAGTCCCCATTTGATAAGGGCCATGAACGGAATAAAAGGGACTTATTACAGGATCCATGATGGTGTGAGGTGGGGGAGAGGTGTAAGTTAGAAAACTAGGGCAAGAGCCTGTTGGGTTCCCATAGGAGGGGAAGGAAGGGAGGGGCTTGAAGGGGCTGGAGAAGGGTGGTGAGCTGGTGTGTTTGCAATAGTGAGAAGTGGGAGAGACTTGATGGGAGGGAGTTTCTGGTCTTAGTTTGTTGCTCTCCTAGCATCACTAGAGTATGAGCACCATAAAAGCAGCGTCTTGAGTTTGCTTCACTGTGACATTTGCAGCAGGTCAGTGTCTGGCTGATTCTTTACTGATAAATGTTAGCTCCGTGAATGAATGAAAGGAAAAAAAAATAAAAAAAAACTGTAATGACTTTCCACAAAGTTGTCCTTGGACCTCTGCACACACATCATGGCAGCTGGGCATGTAGTGCATGAGTATGATTTGGGCATGTGCATGAGTGTGAGCCAGGCATGTGTGTGCATGAGGGTAAGCTGGGCATGTATGTGCAATAGTGTGAGCTGGGCATGTGTGTGCATGAGTGTGAGCCACCTCTCTAAAAAAAGGAAACAGCTCTTAGAAATAAAAAAAAATCCTGTGATCAAAAAATCAATTTTATTGTTTCTTGGATAATAAAGTTGGAATATTTCAGAAAACAGTACAGACATCACAAGATAGAAAAGCTAAGGAGACAATGTTGAAAAAGAGTCAATAATAAAAGTTTTAACATCTGACTAGAGAATAAAGAAAATAAAGGAGTCAAGTTACCAAAGAAGTAATAGAAAGCTGTTTTCTAGAACAGAAGATCACATGCTTATGAATTTATAGGGATAGACAATTTCTGGGGCTGACAGAGATAGCTCAGGATCCCGTCTGGCAAGGGAGAAGGGCCATATAATATACCAGCACTGGACAGAGTCCTTGGTGACAGAAACGAGCCCTGAACCACAGGCTACTCTGGATCTTTGGACCTGTGTTGCAAGGTCAAAAGCAGAGTAAAGAATCAAGCTCAGCCTAAATAATTTATTAACTGTAGTCCCTATCAAATGCCTGGTTCCTTATAGGGCTGAACCATAACCCTTTCAACATGTACAATGTATAAAAGTCAACATCCATTGGAAAATGATCAGACAAACTGAAAACTATCCATAACTAAATAACTAAAAGGGGAGAGAGAGAGAGAAAGAGAGAGTTGGGATTCCCAGGTGTGATAAATTTAACGACACTAAGGCACTTATGAGGAACGTGTTCCATATGACAAGAAGGCACACATGCCATGAGAAGAGAAATGAAAACTAGAAAAGCACACTTTCAGTTGCTAGTATTTTGGAAGATTACATGACTTCTCTGTTTCTGTTCCCTGTTGGAACTTCTGGGGAGAATGAAGCTGTACCTACTACTTGCTGGCAACCTTCTCTGCCCTTCTGCGGAGGAGTGTGGGGCCCTGGGTGTAGCTGTTGAAGCCCCAGGCCTGGTCTGGATCTACACAAATGAGTGGGGTCAGTTCAGAGATGAAGGCAAACATGAATTCTCTTTTGAAAGGTTGTCTTTTGTAGTGCTCAGGTCCCCTTGACTCTGGGATTCACACAGGGAAAGGAACAATTTCTGCCTTTTGCTCAAAAGAATCCAGAGCGTTTTCCAAATTTGGATTGAATGTGTTTGTTTAAAGAATTATTTCCTATGCAAGTCATGCTGAATGTGTGAGATATGTCTGAGTAATTGCCCAAGCAAAGAGACACAGGCTTAGCATTAGAATAATGATGGATTTTATTAGCAACAATGGCGAATGTATAATATCTGGAGTATAAATATTTAAAATGGCTGTGTGGTAGAGAAGGATTAAATGAATAACAAGAATTGAAATGTCCTGTTTAAATTTAAAAGTAAATAAGGATTTTGGAGCATGACTAAGACCTGTACAAATCAACTGGGATGTCAGCTCTTAATTAAGAATAACTCTCCATGTGAGGCATGATAATGGCAATAGTAAAAGTTGACATTTTTAAGTTCCTACTATGTGTCTAGCAAGTAAAGTCTCAGAGGACAAGAAATGGGATAGCTAATGTTCTTCTAGATTTCTGAGACAGTCTTGTATACATTCATTTTTGTAACTTATTCCAGGGTAGAAGTTAAAACATTTACTGAACTTTCTCAATTCTAAGTGATCTGGTACTTTTATTTAAACAAATTTTAGATATGTATGTACATATGCATGGGTGAGTGTACTCTGTGTGTGTGTGTGTAAATGGATCAGTGTTCATGAAGGCAATGGGGGTGTCCTATTTTGGTTTTATTGCTGTGATATCATGAGCAAAAGCAACTCAGGGAGGAAAGGATTTATTTGGCTTACATGGCTCAGTCTCAGTCCATCACTAAGGGAAGTCAGGGCAAAAACTCAAAGCAGGAACCTGGAGGTGAGAACTGAAGCAGTAACCATGGAAGAAGTCTGTTTATTGGTTTGCTTTCCAATCACTTGTTCAGATTACTTTCTTACACAACCCAGGACTACTAGCCCATCGGTGGCACTGTGCACACTGGGCTGGGCCCTCCTGCAATTAATTAGCAATTAAAAAAGCCTGAAAGACAATTGGATGGAAGTAATTCCCCATTGAGGCCTGGCTTCTTAGGTGACACTGTGTAAAAGCTAACCAGTATAAGGACATTGGCTGACCTCCTCCATCACTCTTTACCTTATTCCTTTGAGGCAGGGTCTCTTCCTGAACCTGGAGCTTATGTTTTCTTGGCTGACAACCAGCAAGCCCAGTGATCCTCCTGTCTCTGCACCCCTCTGCCTGAGGGGAACACAGGCTCAGCATGTGTGACACCTGGGCTGTGATTCAGACTGAGGTCCTCACATTTGCTCAGCAAGCACTCTTAACCACTGGGGCATCTCTCCAGCTCCTGATCTGCTATTTTTTTAGATGAATATTTTTAATAGATGGATGGTAGATCATAAATAGCTTAATCCAGAAACTAAAATTCATCCAAATGCTAGTAAAACATTGTGAAATTTACAAACAGGTAAAAGAAGCATTTTAGCTCCCCCCACCCCCGTTTTTAAATGTAAAGAATATAATGACTTTAGGCAACTTCTTCATTATAAAGGAAAATATATGTGAAGAGCAAGTCATAAATGGCTAATTAATGGAGCTGTCAAATGTGAAAAACACATATGACACTTTCCTGAGGATTTGTTGAGTCGGAAGCTGAATTCTTTGTAAATTTCTGATCTGTGGATGACTGACTGCCTTCAGGTTCTCACTGGAGGAAGCATTAATGCCTGGTGAGATAGAGTCTCAGGAAGGTGATGGAGAGAGATTGGGAGAAAGGGAGGGAGGTCAGAAGGAAGGGAAGAATGGAGGGAAGTCACTCCTACAATGGTTCAGTCACAATATGGAATCGTTGATCTCGAGACTGGAAGGGGAAGTCTAAAGCATTTCTGGCCACCCAGCTTCAGCTGGCTCTGGGCATACCTCTGCAATGGCTTGGCAGTTCCTACAAAGGTGTCATCCTAACGCCCTTCCTGGCTTCAGGGGAGTGGTTGGTGTCGGACCTTGAGAACAGTTTGTGAAAGGTTTCTAAAAAACTACTGAGTCTGGTTCTTTCATAATGAACAAGTAAAGCGGAATACCTTGCATGCAGTAATTTGTAAATTCAACAAGCTGTTGAAAAGAATCTAATTAGTACTAATTATAATACTAGAGTGTCCCAACACATTATAATACCATTGCTTCTGCCGAGGCATTGTGTTTAAACACTCAAACATTAATTAGTCTACAGAACAAATGTGTGAGCTAGGTATTATATGGCAGAATGTGAAAGCCAATTATTTATTCTGCAAAGGCCAGATGCCATTACTGATAGGAAAATAAATTGATTAACATAATTGTAGGTATGGGAGATCTGAGGAGCACATTATATTTATTACATTATATATAAAGGAGTAATTTCTGTACTCCTTTATTTGTTTGTTTGTTTTGAGACCAATTCTTATAGCCCAATCTGGCCTCAATTTTACTATATAGCTAATTCATACTTTGAACTTTTGATCTTCATGCCTCCAGCTCCTAAGTGCTAAGACATTGCAGGCATGCACTTCCATGCTAATTCCCTTCTTTTCAGTGCATATGTGTTTGAAATAGGAACCACTGGGCAGTGGCCTGGAGCTGCATTTCATGTGTTCATTAATCAGAATGGGCTCAGGGCTAAAGTAAGCACCCTCAGTGATCCAATGTGACCAGATGGATGGAAGCTGCCCTGTCAGGGGACAAACATTTTTTTCAGTAGTACAAATGCAACATGGACTTCTTTGTTTTCCAGAATAATATTATATTCATTCATTTTATTTTTAAATCAGGATGACATTTTAAAGCAAACAAACAAAAAGTAACCAACATTATTACGGGGCTTAAAAAGGAACCAAATTACTAAAATGCTAAAATCAAGATTTAAGAAATCCTGTGCTATGGTAAGATATGTGCTTCTTTATTAATTTGTTTAATGACAAAGGTCTTGTGTAGGCTTAATAACTACTGGCACTTTGAACAAGTGCTATTCTAGAATACATGGGAATTAAAGTATGCTGTGAAAATAGATGTGATCTTTGCATGTGACAAGGTCTGCTAATTACACAGCACTTCATTGCTTTTATTCATAACTGAGCAGGAGCTGAATTAGAGTTGGAGCTTAAGAGAAATAAAGAGGCTACCTTTCCCTATTCTGCTTCTGGAGCTTCTGAATCCTATCCACAGAGTCCATGCTGCTTGCTCCTTGGATCCCAGTTTAAGAACCCCTGCCCTTCTGGCTCCATTATTCTGAGGGCCACAGAAACCATCAGATGGGCCTTGTGCATGGATCTGCAGCTAAGGGAAGAGGGAAGTGGAAGTTTGTGTGACTGTTTTGTGAGCCAGGTTGAAGGTGGGACATACCACTTCTACTTAACCTGAGGGGGGGGGGCAGACAGAGAGACAGAGAGACAGAGAGAGGAAGAGAGGGAGGGAAAAAGCGAGAGAAGACATTGGATGTCTTCATCATTCATCCTTTATTGTATTCTTTTGAGTCATGGTTTCTAATTGAACCTGGAGCTCACTAATCCATTACACCCATGAGCCAGCCGACCTCAGACATCTTCCTTTCCCCACCTCTGCAGCACGGGGACTGAAGCATGAGACACCATGCCTGACTTTTATGTGGGTGCTGAGGATCACACTCAGGGCCTCATGCTTATGCAGCAAGCACTTTGCTCATTGAGCCAACGCCCCAGCTCCAACAACATTCAAACTATACCAATTTTTGAAGTATTAAAACAAAGTAAAGAATTTGAACTATATCATCAGTAGTAATTACATTTTGAAGTCATACATGGTTGTCACTATTGAATCAAACACAGTATGTTAAAATGTAATTAATCAAGTTATAAAACTTTTTAGTGCAGCTGTTAGAAGCCTTAAAATAAAACTTAAGAGGCCACAGAAGTGGCTTAGAGGTTAAAAGCACTTGTTGCTCTTACAGAGGACTCAGGATTGGTTCCCAGCACATACAGGGTGGCTCACAAACATCCGTAACTCCAATTCCAGAGATCTGACATCCTCTTCTGACCTCTGTCGACACCAGGCACACACATGGTGCACACACACATATCCAGGCAAAAACACTCTATACATAATATAACATACATAATATAACATAAAAGAAAATTTTAAATTACATTTGTGGCTCACATCTATCGTTCACGTGTCTTTCTTTTATACTGTTGTTCTTAAATAAAGATTCCTAGGGCATCCACAGTGCTGCCAAGAGTCTCAAGGGCAAGCACCTTCAATTGTTTTAAGCTGGGAGGATGAATGAGCTGTCCCTGCCTGCACCGCTCAGAACAGCAGATAATAGGACTGGAATCCAGGTTGTCACATCTCTGATTCTCAGTTCCTTTTCCTGTTATGTGGTTTCCAACCAAAATCAAACCAAGTCAAACCAAACCAAACCCCCAGCCCCAAAATAAACATTCCAGTCCACATTAGAATGGTACTATAACTATGAATTTTATTATAAATTTTAACCCTAAAATGGTTAAGACTTTTCTTTCCCCTCAACTGACAAATTCTCCAGTCCTAGATTTAAAGTCTACTATAGCTCCTTGCTGGAACATGATTTCTCTCAACTCTGATGAAAGACCTGGGGTCAGTCTCTTTCACCCCTGATCTTCTGTTTCCCTTTGTTGAATGTTTTAAGAAAAAAAAAAAAAAGAAGGAAGAAAGAAAGGAAGGAAGGAAAGAAGAAAAGTGGCCACTGGAAAGATGGTTCAGTGGTTATGAACACTTTCTGTTCTTCCAGAAGACCTGTGTTTAGCTCCAGCACCCATACTGGATAACTTACAAGCACCTCTAACCCTGTATTCACCCCTAACCCTCCCATCCAAGCAAAAAGCCCAAGATGTTGCTTGTTGCTTTTTTATCTTTCCTGGATTCTTTCTTCAGAGGACAGAAGCATGTGGACCCATAGTATTTAACACGACTTTCTCCTAGCCAGGTAATAGCAAAATAGATGTAAGTAGATAGCCATCGAGAGCAATTTTTAAAAGGGTTTTATTTTCTTTTATCCATTTTCTCCCTTTGATTCCATGTCAGACTCTATAGTCACATCTAGGAGGAAGCCTTTTGGTCCCAGAATATTTTTTCATATGAGTGGGGTGGAGTTGTGTTGTTCTTTGGTTCAAGGTCTTGCTATATAGTTGGACTAGTGTATGGTGTGTAGACCAGCACAGCCTTGAACTCTTGGCAATCTTCCTGCCTCAGCCACCTGAATACTGGGATTACAGATGCACAGAACCACAGCCTGCTTCCCATGGGTTTCCCTATTCCTTCTCACTGCCCACTGAATTACCTCACTTTCCACAGGACCTCTTGAGCAATTTTATTTAGATAACAGTTAAGGTAAAGACATTGTCTTAGGGTTTCTATTGCTGTGAAGAGACACTGTGACCATGACAACTCTTAATAAAAAAGAACATTTACCTGGAATGGCTCGCTTACAGTTTCAGAGGTTCCATCAATTATCATCATGGTAGGGAACATGGCGGTGTTCAAGGCAGATGTGGTGCTGTAGCTGAGTCTTACATCTTGCAGGTAACAGGAAGTCAACTGAGACTCTGGGCAATATCCTGAGCATAGGAAACCTCAAAGCCAGACCCTCACAGTGACACAGTTTCTCCAACAAGGCCACATTTTACTCCAACAAAGCCACGGCTCCTGATAGTGGCATCCCCTATGAGATTATGGGAGCCAATTACATTCAAACTACCACAGGCCTGCAGACAGTAAGGTCTTTGTCTTAAACACTGCATTATTGCCACTGCAGCTTATGATTTTCTCCTAACAACCTTATTTAAAAATGTAAATATGCTCTGAGTTACATAAAATGCTGTTGAAATTGAAATAGCATCGGCATCTTACTCAGCACTCTTTGGAAAGATGGTATGTCCCCTGAGACTCCGGGGCTGTCCCCGCTTCTCAGGGCTCTCTGCTTCTTCAGTAATTTAAGAACTCTTAGTTCTGGAATGAGCTATAAGGAATGCCTCTTGGCCAGTGATGATGTCAGCAAACCGTGACTTCACATCTTGGTGTCTGCTCTTTTTAAGTTGTTATTTGGTACTTTCACTTCCCGTAAACTAACTGTTCATAATAGATCATCACAGGGCCTGGTATCATGGATATCTGAAAAAAAAAAAAAAAAAGGGTCTCAAACCTTTCGTGTCAGCCTATGATTCATTTAGGAAAGATTTGTTCTTATACACATGTACACGTGTGTCTGGGTGTGATGGCTATCCTTGGTCTTCAATTGACAGCATCTGGAATTAACTAAAATCTAAGTGGTTGGGTACACCTGTGTGGGATTTACTTCTTAAATCATTTCAAATGCAAAGAACCACTTTTTAACCTTGAACTCTTGAGGTGGGAAAATCCACCTCGAATCTGGGCCACACCTTCTGCTGGCAGCCTGTATAAAGGACACGAAAAAAGGAAGCTTTCTCTCTCTCTCTCTCTTTGCCTGCTTGCCCTCACTCTCACTGGCAAGTACATTACTTCACTGGCATTAGAACCTACATCTTTGGTATTCCAGCATATCCTGAAGACAGGCTAGATATCCAGCCTTGTGGACAGAACAGCTACTTGATTCTTGGACATTCCATTGATAGGTAACCATTGTTTGGCTATCTGGACCACGGCCTATAAGCCATCCAAAAAATTAAATAAATAAATAAAATATACATATATACATATATATATATATATATATATATATATATATATACATATATATCAGTTCTGTTCCTCTAGATGGTTCCCAACCTTCCTAATGCTTCAACCTTTTAACACAGTTCCTCATACTGTGATGATCCGAACCATAAAATTATTTTATTGCTACTTCATAACAGCAATTTTGCTACTGTTATTAATTGTTATGTAAATATCTGATATACATGATACATGACTCCAGTTAAACAGTCAAATTTAACACCCTCAAAGGAGTCATGACCCACAGGTTGGGAAACACTTTTCCAGAGACCACTTACCAATACAATGGATGTCCGCAGAAACCAAAAGAGGGCCATTGGGTCACCTGTAACTGTAGTTAAAGGAGTTTGTGAACTGTTTGACATGGGGACTGGGAACCAACTGCTGGTCTTCCGGAAAAGCAACCAGAGCTGTTAACTGCTGAGCCACCCATCCCTTCAGCCCTCCTAGGATATAGTTTTATAAAAATGTATGAAGCTGAGCCTGGTGGCATACGCCTTTAATTCTAACTGGTTCTGGATCAACTTGGGTTATACAGTGATGCTTCCTTTGTTTTAAACACACACACACAAACACACACACACACACACACCCTTGAAATGTGATGGTAATCCCAAACTCATAATTTCTTTTTAGAATCCTTTAAAAACTGTTGCTAATTAAAAGGAGAAATATATTCATATGCTATATCTTATAAATTTTATTAAGGTTTGTATTAAGAACTTTCAAAATAATATTTATCTAATTTATCTATGTATCTAATTTTCAGAAAAGGTAAGCCTCTATAAAGCATTTATCCTCATGATTCACTGTGTAGTTGTGGAGTTTGTTTCTGTAGAAAGACCTCCTGTGTCCAGTCACTGGCTATAAGTGCAGCCTTCTTACCTTTGCAAAATGGGAATAATAATGTCTCAGTGTTTGTTACCAACACCCGGCCTTGTTTTTTGCTTTTTTGAGATAGGATTTCTTGCTATCTGGTGCTCACTGGTGCTCTGCTGGCCGGGGTCCACCTGGCTCTGCCACCCGAGTGTTGGGATGACTAGCATGTTAGTATGCACTGCTATACCCTGCTTCTGACTTGGTTCTTCAGGTCATATTGAGATTCCCATGCCGTGCAGCAATCGTCTTACCCATTGAACTTTTTCTCCAACCTCAGATTCAAAGACTGCAGATTCATTTTACTTTATATAAAACCCTCTTCTTTAAAAATCTTTAGTTGGCCATTTGGAAACAGAAATGAATTTATATTCATTTCTATACTTCTTGGTGTGAGGCATTCATGGCCAGCTTTTCATTGTGTTCCCAACATAGACCATGTGCCCCATTTTATCAAATGTGAACAAAAAATGGCTAAGTCCCTGCCCTTGTGGGACTCTCATCAGGAAAGCAGTATTGGGGAGAAATAAGAAGTAACAAGATGGCATGTGATGGTAAGCATCATGAAGGAAACCCATCGTGGTCTCAGAAGAATGAGCAACAGGGTCTGTGGGCAGGGGATGGGCGACAAGGAGAGAGGAGCAGTCACACCCAGAGGGATTCACAGGCCTATACAAGCACTGGAGCCTTCACTCTGCATGGCAGGGCAAACCACAGGAGTTCTGAATGTCCTAGAATTATTTCTGTAACTGTTGAGTGGAGAGCAGATTCTTAATGGGGCAAGAAGGAAGCCAGAGTGCTATAGGGCACTCGGGGGACTGTGGTTTGGACTATGTGGGAGCTGGCGGGAGCGGAAAGGAGTGGGGTTACAGTGTATTGAGAGATAGAGCCTGCAGGATTTGCTAAAGAAGTGTAGGGATATCAGGGATATAGTTTTCAGTTTAGTATTTTTTATGGGATTCTGGGTGTGTGAAAGGGTGGGTCTCCGATTCTTGTGCCTTTTCCTGGGCTCCTTTCTTTCTATTGACTTATCTGTCTAACTTCGATATGATGCTTTTTGTTTTATTATATTTTATTTTGTAATATCGGTGTCTCTTAGAAGCCTGTCCTGTTCTAATGAGAGAGAGAAAAGGGAGTGGATTGGGGTGGGAGCAGAGGTGGGGGAAGAGCTGGGGGGAGTAGAGGGAGGGGACATTGTGATCCAGAGATAGAGTACGAGAAAAGAACCCGATTTCAATAAAAGTGTATGGGTGTGGGGCGATTCTAAAGTTTCTGATCTGAATAGTTTATGGAATTGGGGAGACTGAGGTAGGCACACTGGAGGGTGCAAGTGATAAGTTCTTTTTCCATCACACTTAAGAGATTCAAGTGGATTTGACAGGTGGGCAGGTGGGTGTCTCTGATAGCAACTGGCCTGTGTTAAATGAAGCCCTAGTTATCTGCCAGGCACTGTGTCAAGAACTTTCTAAGTGGGGCCTCATTAAAATTCTCACCACAACTCTCTGAGATAGGTGCTGGTATGCTTATTTTTGCAGACGGCAAGCCCTAGCCCCAGGGAAACTGTGGTAAAGACCA
Source organism: Phodopus roborovskii (assembly GCF_943737965.1). Classification (NCBI taxonomy): domain Eukaryota; kingdom Metazoa; phylum Chordata; class Mammalia; order Rodentia; family Cricetidae; genus Phodopus; species Phodopus roborovskii. The sequence continues at coordinate 23,724,624 of NW_026126433.1, forward strand.
CTGTCTCATGTTGTAACTGACAAAGCTCTCCTGGGGGTCAAAGCCTGGCGATTAGTTAGGCTCCTCCTTGCTGTCCAGCTCCTAGAGGAGGAGGCTGGGCTGAAGGGTGCTGGAGGTCCGTCCACTCCAGTTTCCACAAGTTTGCTGTGTGTCTGTCCATCAGTTGCCTTGACTTCTTTCTCATGAATCCCTTGAAGGTTATTGCATCTGGGCTCAGAAATATCCTTTACTATTTTAAGAGCAGAAAGGCTCTGTTGACTTAGATTTATAATGCATTTTACATCTGAGGACTTCTAAGAATTTTCAGCACCCAGTAGTATCATTCATGAGAGCAACAAGAACTGTCAGGCCATGGCGTTATTGTTTCCAAAGGAAATGAGCCTGGGCGCTGATCTATGTCCATCATTGTCTTCTTTTATAGCTGAATTAGGCGTTTGGGCATGAATTTTCATTTCTAGCATATCCTAATCTGAAACCAGTTTCTTATTTGCAGTGCTCCAGTTTTTCCATCTATATTTCATGATGGGCTTTTGACAAACAGGCACAAGTGGAATGGTGATGTTCTCATTTGCATAAGCATCTCCCTGACAGGTCATTGGATATTTTTATTGTTCTTGAGTACATTTCCTGGGCTGCTGGAGGCAAGCATAATCATCTCTAGCAATTCATCTTTCTACCTAGCTTAATGGCCCCTGCTATACTGCACGAGAATGATGGAGTGAAAAGACCGTGTAGCCAGGGCCTGTCTGCCTGAAAATGGGAAGTAAATTATTCTGGCGGAAGAAATTATATTAACTCTTTCTCATCACTCAGTTACCTTTTATAAATTTCATCTCGGTGGGCTAAACAATCCTGGAGCCCAGGGGAAAGTCACCTTCTCACCAACAGGATCTGGTCCCTTTGTCAGAGCCACAATACTATATTGAGACCAATCCTGTTATGTTTGGGGACCTGCCTGTGAGTTAGCAAAGACATGGCACAAAAGAGTGCACAGTTCATTTGTGGTGGGACTGGGAATGGTTCTTATTTACTCTAAGGTGATTTTGGGTGTGGGGGTGGGGAGGGGGCAGGGTCTCATAATATAGCTTATCTCAGGTTGGCCTGGATCTCACTTGTAGTGCAGGCTGGCCTGGAACTTGGAATCCTTCCATGTCACTCTTCTGAGCAGAGTTATAGGCATGATAGAATAGTTTAAATATGCATTGCTCTCTCTCCCTCCCTCTCTCTCTCCCTCTCTCTCTCTCCCTCCCTCCCTTCCTTCCTCTTTCCCTCCCTCCCTTCCTCCCTTCTTCTCTCCCTCCTTCCCTCCTTCCCTACCTCCCTTACTCCCTTCTTTCCTTCCTCCCTCCATTCCTCCCTCCTCCCCTCCCTCCTTCCATTCCTCCCTCTCTCCTTCCATCCCTCCCCCTCCCTCCCTCCCTTCCTTAGCACCCTTGTGCTTTGTTGTTTTTACAGGGGATCTAGAGAATGTACCTATGTCAGGTCCTTATGTTTGCAGAGCCAGCTCTTTCTTGATTGAGCCAACCCTCCTCCCCCCAGGCATTTAGATTTTTCTAAGATAGAAAGTACCTAAATGGCCCTTTTTGGGTAACTGGAGGATTCTGGAAAACCAGTCCCATGACTTTATGATCTGATGATGGCTGGCAATTCTCATTGCTAGGGTTTCTTTCCTTTTATTGCTTACTTCATAATAATATCCCAACTGTTCTTCACCAAGAGTAGATGGAGTAGCTGAATCACCCAAGTCCCTTTCCCATCTATCTCCCGTACTTTTCATCAGTGGGGACATTTCTGAAAATGTCCTGTGGTTCTAGAAGATCATGGTAGAGGAATAAACATTACTTGCTTTCCCTTTTGGTAGGGAATTTAAAGGTCATTAAAAGTCACCCTGTGCTTGAATGTTCTCACCAAAGCAGCTTCTCGTGTCCCCTGCAGTAGAAACACGTGTCTCCCAAAGTCAGTCAATCCATATTTAGCAGGTTATTTTGTCAGGGACTTGTGCCAGGACTGAATTCTTCCTAGTTCCCACCCTTGTCACTTGTCTCACACTTGACTCCCATGCCAAGTCCTCTGCCATTCTGTCTTGCTCAGGCCAGGCTGCTTCTGGTCATTAGTATCAAGGCTCCTGTCTGTGTAGGAAGATAGCTCAAATGACAAGAAGCTGGAATTCACATCTAAGTCTTCATGGTTTCTGCTCTAAAACAGCCCTCCTGTTTTATTACTGTGGTAAAACATAAGCAACACAGTATTTATCATTTTAACGATTTGTATGTGGACAATTCAGTGGAGTTAAATGAATTCACAACATTGTAAGAGCATTTATACTGTCTACATCCACCTTTTCATTATGCTTGTCTTAGCCCATTTTCCATTGCTATAACAAAATACCTGAGGCCATGCAGTGTATAAAGAAAAGAGATGTAAGGAGATAACAGTGTTGGAAAGTCCAAATTTAAGCAGCCGCATCTGCCTGGCCTTTGGTAAGGACTTCAACCTGGTTGATATAGTGGCATCTTGCTTTGCCAGTGAACTTGTGGTGGTTTCAGGTACCAAAGTAGCCAGATCACAAGCAGACTGAGCACCCCATCTTTCAGGACAGGAAGCCGGAGAGACTGGGGCCAGGTTTTTTTTTTTTTTTTTTTTTTTTTTCCTTCACAACCCTCTCTAGTGGAACTCATCGAAGACCCTCAAGTGCTTCATTAATCCTTTCTGAGGCTGTTGACCCTAATAACCTAACCACCTCATGCCAGGCTGCTCCTTCTAAAGACCTCACTGCCTTTTGACATTGCCACAGTGGGGACCAAGTTTACAGCCTATGAGCCTTTGGGGACATACCCAAATTACAGTAATCCACAGCACAAATCTAAAAGCTGGCAAATCATAACGTCCTGCCCTCCTCTCCCAGCCTCTAGTCGCTTCTCCTATACTTTCTGTGGGAGTCTGCCTGTTGTAAGTGGGAGAGATCAATACTTCTCCTATCCCCTCTTTTTGCTACATCACCCTACCTTCAGAGCTTTGCCCTCTGTCACTAATGTGTTTTGTCTACTTAATTCTCCTAAGGAACAAGGGTTTACAGATATCTCAAGGGTTTAACTACCCATTGCTGGATCCAACAGACAACAAGGTGGGAGGAACAGTGCATTCCTTTCCTTTGAACTCTGTTCCTTTAGGCAATTTCTGTTTCCAGTTCAGCCAGATTCCTTTTTTTAAAAAGATACGAGTGGAGAATCAGTGCTCCTCTGCACCAGTAGCTGTCATTCTTGTTTTCCATGCTGCTTTTACAGTAAACGTCTCTATTATTTCTCTAATAAATTTGATAGCAGCTGTTAGCCTATGGTGTGTTTCTTTAAACCATCACATTTCAAACCATGTATTAGCACCAACTCCCTAATCTTCCCTGGCATTAGAAATAAGCTCAAGGCTTAAGTATATTATGCATAACTCTCCATTTACTCCTCTCCATCTTTGAGGGACTCAGAGATGAACCTGATCATTCGGCTCCGTCAGTATCCCTGTTGGTTTAGTAAGTAATCTTACTTGTACATTTTAAAGTACACTAGATTATAGTTGTTTCCCCCAGTGTAAATTTTATTTATTTTTATTATCATACAGTAACTGTTGGTATTAATGGGGTTTGGTGTGGTATTCTGCATGAGAGCACAGTGTGCACTGGTTGTCACTTTGCTCTCATTCCTGCCTTTACCAGCTCTGTCCCTTCAACCCTGTTTCTGATCATTCATGCCTGCTATTCTACTCATTAGGTCTACTGGTTACATGCCTGTCCTTCCAACACCATTGTGTTGTCTCCCTGGTGGTTTGTGTTTGTGTTTAAAGATTTATTTACATTTATTTTATATGTACAGCTGCTTTGCTTGCATGCATGTATACCATGCACATTCCTGGTGCCAGAAAGGTTCAGATCCTCTGCAGCTGGAGTTACAGTTGGCTGTGAGCTGCCATGTGGATGGTGGCTTGAACCCAGGTCTTCTGGAAGACCAGAAAGTGCCTGTACTACCTGCTGAGCCATCTTGGCAGCCACCTCCTGATTTGTGACTTTTGTAAATTTTAGCTGACAATCTATCTGACACCTTTTTTTTTGAAAGCCACATACGTTTCCATTTGCTTCCAAGGAGACCCCGTTTGTCTTTTCCAACTCAGCCCTTCTGAAAGCAGAGGTCACAATAGAAGTCAGTTGCTCTGTTGTTTGACACTGTATAATCACAGTCATTGACTGCACACAGATAGGCAACGTGGATGACGTATGTGCTACTAAGTCCTGTTTTTACTTAGCTTTTTGAAACCTGATTTCCTGAAGCTGAGGCTTTATTGTCACATTGTCAAACTTGACCAACCTGGATATTACAATTATTAGGCTAGAAGCCTTTAATGTTGTTGCTGAACTAGAGTTGAGCAAGTAAGCAAAAAGACTGTTAAAGTAACTCAATAAAAAGATAAATGCAGCCTGGCAGTGATGGCACACACATTTAATCCCAGCACTGGGGAGGCAGAGGCAAGAGGATCTCTGTCGGTTCAAGGGCAGCCTGGTTTACAAGCAAGTTCCAGGACAGCCAGGGATGTTACACAGAGAAACCCTGTCTCAAAAAAAAAAAAAAAAAAAACCAAAAGATAAATGCATCACAAGGATCCTATTTTCTTTTCAGAACTGGGAGGTATACATGCCTTATATATGTTCTCTTTCACTCTAGCTCTGGTGCTAGAGCTTGAGTGCAGGACTTTGCACATCCAAATGTGTACTTGGTCCCTGATCTACACCTCCAGCCAAGTACATCCTCCCATGGAGGACTGTGAATGTCATGAATGCTGCACCATTGATTTATGCCCCAGGGTTTGAATGTTTTATTTTAACTTAAATTATATTGATGAAACAGATTTATGTAGTTATCAATCTTTTGGTATAGGGATGGGCTTTTAAAAAAGAATTCAAGTTCCATGTTGTAAGTTTTGAAATAGTATCTTCCATCTAGATTTTTTAAATATAATATTTTAAATCTATTTTTAAAGAATTTTATACATGCATACAACATATTTTGATTATATTCAATGCCAGTTCCCTTTCTAACTCCTCCCAGACAAAATACCCTGTCTTGCAGCACGGTGGTGGCACATACTTTAATCCCAGCACTCAGGAGGCATATACAAGCAGATCTCTGAGTTTGAGGCCAGCCTGGTCTACAGAGTGAGTTCCAGGACAGCCAGGGCTGTTACACAGAGAAGCTCTGTAAAACCAACCAACCAAACAACCAACCAAACAACCAAATCTTCTTTTTCTCTCATATTTCCTTTTTTCCTTTTTGTAAAAATAATCTACTAAGTCCAATTAGTGCTTCCCATACATGCATGTATACAGGGCATCCACTGGAGCATGGAGACTTTTGGTTTCCATTTTTTTTAAAGTCTGACTAGATTTCATGAAACAACGGGATAACAGACTCTACCTATATTCTTACAGATTTTAAATTTCCAAGCAACCTATACAGCTGTCTTGCCTACACATAATTTAATGGCAGTTCTTTTTAGTAACTATCAAACTCTGAAACATTCAATTCCTAGCAGCTTTTTTTATTTTTTGCACTACTATTTTTATTCAGCTTGAAAATATTTAGTGTCCACAATGTATCTGCCACATCCAGGACTGACAGGTTAGAAGGAAACAGTACTGGTGGTTGATAAACAAATTACCTGACAAATTACCTGAGAGTAGTGGGCTGAACTGGGTATCAACGGGGCCATTTTACAGAGGCAGTGAACAGCAGTGTGGGGTAGAATGGGATTAAGTCAGCTCTTCCATGGCTCTAACGAACGACATCATTGATTTCACCAAAGTTTCTCTAGCTGTGTCCCCCCCCCCCCCCCCCGCGCCAAGTAGCAGTTCCCTTGGTTACTTCCTCTCTGAAGAGACATAAAGTTGTTATTCAGCCCAAAGCCTTAACTTTGCCAGACTTTTTGCCTTTGGTTTGGAGTCTGCAATCAAATGTAACTGATTCCCATCACACTGCTTCCTGTTTCTGGGCCAGCACTGAAAACTATGTCAGTAACATCACCAAATTCTTCCCTTTGGCCCGATGGTCTGTTCATATCTACTTCATCAATAGTGTGTTTTCTGCTTTTGCCCTCTTACTCCTTGTTTGAATGTCTCTTCATCATCCTTACCACAGAGACTTACTACTCCTGCTCCTATATATTTTGTAGTATAACCAAATCCCAGGACTTTATTATGAGGCTGTATTGATCATCTATTTCTCAAGTTGTCATGCTTTGCACTGCTCCTATATAACTGTCAAGATGACCCAATCCCAGAGTATCATTTTGGAATTTTCCTGATATTGGAATCTCAAGGTTCTACCTATATCATCATATAGCATGACTATAGACTCTATTAGTAACTGGCTTATGATTTTATATGATTATTGCTTTTTTAAGTTCAACTTAAACATCAAACTAATATTCCCCAAGGCTTGCTTCACTGTCCTTGTGACCTGTACTTCCTTATCTAAAGTTCACCATTGAATTACCCAACAGAATCAAACAGGAAATGACATCCTACTCACCATTCACCCCTTTGCAGTTCATTGCTTCCCCAAAAGTCTCTCTTTCCACAGCCCTACACATGGAGAGGAAGAGGCATCAAATTCTGTGATTCTAGGACTTTAGTTTCCAGCCCATGATTTCTTTTTTTTTAATTTAATTTTATATAACAAAGTCCAATTAAATGAAAACAAACATTTATATTTGGGAATTTGGGCGTCGTTCTTTCCAAGCTACTTCCTGCTGGTAAGGGGCGCTGTCTTGGGGGGATTCGAAGAAGATTCAGATATCCTGGCTGTAGTCTGTACAGCCCATGATTTCTTAAAAGCTAATGATTCGGTTTTTTTTTTTTTTTATTTCTATCAGTAGAGACATTCTTGTGAAGGTCTGAGGCTAGGATCATGGGTTAGTGGTTTGTGTGTTGTAACGATTACATTCTAGAATTAATTACTAGCAAAATTCACTGATCGTCTCTTGTCCTCATGGAACTCCTCACACCATCCTCTATCTCCATGGCATTACTGGCTTCCTGACACTAGTGATACTTGGTGATACTTAGCTGTCTTCTGGCTGTGACTTCTCAAAGCTCGACACACATAAAGACAGCAGTCAGGGATGTCCATAAGTGCTTAGCTGTTGCTGCCCAGTGTGCTAGGGTCAAAAGATATATTTATTTATTTTTAATTATGCACATGAGTATGTGTCTGTGGATGGGTATGTTCATGAACACAGATGCCCATGGAGCAGAGGGCATGGGATCCCCTGGGGCTGGAGGTACAGGCCATATGACATGGGTTATGGGAACTAAACTCAGGTCCTCTGCAAGTGTACTATGTGCTCTTAACCACTGAACCAACTTTCCAGCCCCAGGGGAAATGAATACATGATTTTTCCAAATACCATTCTCTGAAAAAATCATCTTAAGGCATGTTTTTTAATGATGGGCTTGCTAGGTGTGTTGGTGCATACTTTATTCCTTGCATGAAGGAGGCAGAGGCAGGTGGATATCTCTGAGTTCCAGGACAGCCAGGCCTGTTACACAGAGAAACCCTGTCTTGAAAAACAGATAAAAACAAACATACAAGTTGTAGGGATCAAGTGCCAATAATAATCCCAAGAGTTGTCATTTAAAAAAATTAAATTTAGGTCTAAATAAAAGAATCAATAAAATTCAGATGCGATCACCTCTTTTCTTCCTTCCTGACTGAGCTCACTGTTTTTTGTTTTGTTTTGTTTTGTTTTGCCACACAGATGTGTCTATCAGGTTTCTGTCACTGTAACAATATGCCTGAAACAGACAACTTATATAGAGAAGTTGAAGTTGAGTTTATGGTCCTTGGGCCTGGTTGCTTTAAGGTCTGTGGTAAGACAGTGAAGCATGATAGGAATGAGATGGAGGAAAGGCTCTTATCTTAAGAGATCAAGGGATATGGGGGAGAGAGACAGAGAAAGATGGAGAGGGAAAAGGAAAGGAAGAAGGAGAGGGAGGGAGGGACAGAGAGAGAGATAGAGAGATGGAGAGAGAGATGAACAGGGGTGGAAAGGGCTAAAATATACCCCCAGTGACCCTCCTGTAACTAAGACTATCTCCTAACATTTGTACCACTTCCCAGTAGACCATCAGGTAGGAACGAAGCCTCCAATATGAGCTTGGGAGGTTTGGCAGATATTTGAAATTCAAATAATAACAACAGACTCCCAATGGACTCATCTTCATGTAATTTGTATCTGAGAAAATTGGTCTTGTTTGCTTTAGAAGGATTTGTCATAGTTATCCAATTATCTGGGGTCAAGGAACTTGACACAGCAGAATTTTATGTCTGTGACACATTTCCCTCCTAGTGTCCAGTGCTTTCATGAAGGTAATAAAGCAGTTCACGAGCTGAAACTCATATCCATTTTCTTAGATTAGAAGGAATCACTTTTCTCTAAAATAAGAAAACATTGCTTACATCCTCAGTGATACTCTTATTTTCTCGTATGGCACTTTCTGGCCCATGTTGAAGACTGATTTTCAAGTCTTGTGGAGTTGTCTTTTTCATACTCAGCGTGACTAACGAAGGGTACAGACAGGCTGACGTGCCAGTGCACAGAGTTACAGTCAGAGTGAAGGAAGGCCGGCACCCAGTGCTGAGGTGAGCCGCCCATCAGCCCATCAGACAAACCAAACTCTCCTGAAAATTCTTCAAGAGTGCGTCTCCACTGCGTATATAGCTGAGATTCAAGTTTTCCATTAAAAACACTGGAAAAGATTTTTCTACAAACAGGTGATGAAATTCAAGGCTCCTGTTAGTTTCATTTGTGATTTTCTCATTCTGCTAAGATTTGCTCCAAATCTAAATGCTTTTTCTTTGTTTTGCTTTTTGTTTGCTTGTTTCTTTGTTTTTTAGCTTGCCATGTGCATCTCTTCTTTTAAGGTGGAAACAGCTAAAAGGATAAAAATCACTTTTGTGCACACAGGAATTAGAAGTTAGAGTAGTTATCTGTTCTCTTGGCCTACACAAAGTTTGTTATTAACTTCCCTAGCTTCCTCAGAAATTATTCTACAGCTCAGTAGTTTGTATGTATTTGAATAAATAGCTCCAGACCCTGGTGAGCTTTAAACTATTCTCCTGCGTTTTATTTTCGTGAGGTGCACTGTGGTGGTGTGTGTGTGTTCAGCTACGAGCCATGGGAAGTTGCATCAAGCTGTGTCCTCTTGTTTTGTCGTCACCTGTCTATATAATGTCTCCACATCCTGGGGTTAAAAGCATCCCTCTTCTGGGAACTGGGAACACCCTCTTGTCAGATATGGGTCTGCACTTCTGTTAGAGCAGCTAACAGATTGGAAACAATCTCAAAGCTTTCAACTACAGAATTGCCTTTCCTTACTGATGCTCTTGTCTGTTCTCCAGACCCTAGAGATACAGTCTGTGATAAGCCTAAGCCTTCCACACAATTGTGGAGACAAGACTTTAGGCGCTTGAGGGTCAGAGTGTTACAGTTGAAAGATTTACAGCCATTTCAGGCAAATATGTTCTCCTCTCTTTCTTTATCTTTGATTGGCTGAGGTGACGTTCAATCCATTTGTATACCCAATCTCTGGGTATACTTCAGGAGCATGGGCAATAGGCCCCATCTGCGCCGTGTAGCATAACTTTTAGCAACCAGAGTAAAGCAAATAGTATAAAAGGGAATGTGCCGTTCTCCTCTGTACCCCTCCCTCTGGGATCTGAATCCACAAGACCCATGGACTCTCTCCCAGATTCTTTAAATGAAAGCGTTGACATTTTAGACATGCAGGTTTCCTAATTTAGAATAGGACTTGGAGTTGGGAAGGGAGGGATGCCAAATACCTTCCAGTGGCTTCAGTTTTTGTCTTTTCTCCTTTCTTTAAGCCCTGCCCTCTCCCTTTTCCTTTCTTCCTCCAGTGTACTAAAACCCCAAGTTGTTTGGGTATCATTTTAAGTGATGTCATATTGATAAACTCTGTATGAGGTTTCCTATAATGTGAACCAGAAAATAATTGAGACAGAAGAAAGGCTCATCTGAAGGGTGTTTGTAGGCCTTTTCTGCTGTGTCTGCACTTACTAGGCTCTTTAGCCCATTGGGGGATGAAGGAAGTCTGCCCTGTCAGAGGATGTTGGAGATTTCAGCACTCCTTCTCATGTGGTGGGAGAACCTGACACATTTTTACCAAGATTATTTTTCTATTAACTGAACATATGAGTATACCTGAGCATTTTTCCTCACAGAATGAGAAATGTTATATTATTACATAAGAGCTTTGTTAAACTTGTTAATGACCTGCTTTATAAGTTAATAATAAATTGAATTATTGTCAGGATTTTTAAGAAATAGGGAGTCCTTGCTCCAGATCCCTAGCACAATAAATGAAACTATGCTAATTTATGCTAATCAGGACACCATAAACTAATCACTGTGAAGTCAGCAGAGAAACATTTTACAACAACCAATCAGAAATTGCTTTCTTTCTTATATTGTAAAGCCACAATATGAAGAAATTAAAGAGTTCCAAGAGATGGTTTGGCTGCATTAAAGTAATTTATTCAATAGAGGAAATTTATTCACTAGAATATATCTTCTCGTATGATCACTCATTTCTTCAAAATTAGGAATCTGGCCTTGGGTGGCAGACTCTTGGCCAGCCTTGGGGTCCGGTCATGCTTCTGGGGGCTTGGCTGCCCGGGTCTCTTGCCAACACTGCCTCTAAATAGTCACTTGTTTCTCATACTGCCCATAATGCAAACCAGCATGGGTCTTGTCTGCCACTGGAGATACTGCCGAATTGTGGTTTCACCTCATCATGGAAACAAACTACAAAGTCTGTCCCTTCTCATCTGTGGGTCTGTCTCAGTCTCTGCCCCATTGCCAGAAATTCCCTCTTTGGCTCTTCTGAGTTATTCCTTCCAGAGGACCACCCGATGCCGCCATGTTCCTTCACCACCAACCTTTATTTTTTTTGTCTAGATAGGATTGTATGTTCATTACTTTCATTTCACTACCGGTCACCCTGTATGTCTGGCTCTGTCATTTGATTATAAAAAGCAGTACTCTACGTATCACCAATGGCTTTTGTTCATGAAATCGCTTTTGTCTGACTCCCTACTTTTTCTGCTCAGTACTTGTTCTGGAGACAAATCTTCACCTGAAGCCCCCACTTCCTGTGATCGCAGTTTGCCTCCTTCTTCCTGCTCCTGGTTTTCCTTCCACGGATTGGGGAGTGTGAGATGAGTGTAGGCTCCTTACTTACCCATCCTTCTGTCTTTTTCGTCTCACTCCTGAGAGCCCCACAGTGCACTCAACTCTTGAAGCTTCTACATGCATGATGTTCTTCCGAACCTGACTTAAAAAGTCTTTTACTTATTGGATATTTTCTCCTAATTTGTTTCCGCTCCAAGATACCTTCAACCAATTTTAGTTAAATCATCATCTTCCGAGTGCATGCCAAGTGTAGAAATATAAAGATAAGCAACCTTTATCAGTCATTCTGAAATAGACAGTGATAAATGTATTTTATTTTATATTTTGAGACAGGGTCTCAAGTAGCCTAAGCAAACTCCCCATGCTTCCCGAGTGCTAGAACTGTAGCAGTGCACCAATACACAGGGATTTATTTTGTGCTAGAAATCTAGCCATGGCTTTGGGTATATATCACCAGCCCAGTAGATATGTTTAAAGTATACCCCTGGGGGCTTTGTGAATTCTCCAGAAGGGAACTTTAAATTCTACCTAAAAAGGACAGAGAAAGTGTTTAGAGGCAGCAAGCTTTGAGGTAGACCAGTTGGGGTGGGGAGGGGAGAGACCAGGAGAACAAGAAAGGTGGTGAGATATTTTCGGGAAAGAAGCTTGAGTGGGAGGAGCATGCTTTTCTGGGTATAGACAGGAAAGAGATCAGTTTTGACCTTGTCATTTTTCTGCTTTTTACCACAAGGTTCTGTCTGCCTAAGGTTTTTGGTTTTTTGTTTTTGTTTTTTTCCTCTCCTTTTGTGTTTGCCTTCCTTTATTCCCCCTGGGATCATGGCTCTTCTATGAACTTGTTCATAGCACTTTTATGGTGTCCTGTGTATTGTGTCCTGGACAAATGTGCTGGGCTTCACCTTTGTGCTGAACTCTTCTTTTGAATCCTGTGGCTTCTAGTCCCACTGCCTCTAACAAGAGCTCAACACATTCCCTCTGCCGAAGACATGCAAACTCCTCATAAAGTCAAAACAACCCATAATGCTTCCTGGATGAAATGGCAATCAATTTGCTTCAGAAGCAAATTAGCCAACGGTTGTTCAATAATGTAACCTACCCAAGTAGCAATTTAACTGCCTCAGTTAAGCCACTGGTCTTGGTCCATAATTAGGAAGAATCTAAACCTCTGCGCTTAAAGTTTTATGTGTATTGGCATCCAAGTCCTGTTTATACACTGTAATTTCTTATTGGCCAGAAGTATGCCTTAATTTGAGAATTCCATCAGAATTGTTACATTTTAAGAACGTAGAAGCCTAGCAAGATTTAGAAATATTTTTACAGTGGCTTTGTGATGCCAAAACAACCACATGAAAGCAGAAAAATATGCTGGGGATATGCTACTATTTGTGTACCAGCTTGGCTTGATTCTTAGATTTACAAAGAAAGATTGGTTTTGATTAGAAAGAAAAGCCATAGAGATAATGGGCGGGGGAGGGGAGGAGGCAGACTGATTCTCTTAGCTACTATAATATAATGCAGCTGTCACCTGAGACTCTTAAGGCCATCCTATCTCTTCTCTCTGCTCCAGACAACCTGCCACTACAGAGTAAATTCTAATTCTAGAACTTCCTTCTTTTATTTGAGTCTTCTTTTATCTGGTTTTGTTTTTCTTTTTCTTTTCTTTTTTTTTTTTTTTTTTTTTTTTTTTTTTTTTTTGGTCTCTGCCCAACTGTGTGCTAAATTATATCCTTTTGCTAGGATTATTGCACTTGACCTCCCTAACACGTGTGTGTGTGTGTGTCTGTGTGTGTGTGTGTGTGTGTGTGTGAGAGAGAGAGAGAGAGAGAGAGAGAGAGAGAGAGAGAGAGGTCCCCAAACCACCCTTGATATGGCTATAAAACTTGAACATGTGGCTTCTCCATTAGAAACAGATCCTTATTAACCTACAAAACAGGGTCCTGCCTACCTCCTTAGCTGCATCTCCTGACCCCCCTGATTACACCATTCCAGACTGCTTGTGAGTATATACATACTTGAAGCATTTGAGTTCAGGGTATTTTTCTGGGTCAAGCTGCCTCAGGCTCTCCTGCAAAGTTAGATGTTCCTGGTACCTGAAATCTCCAACATTATTTACATAATATATTCTATTACTTAGTTCTCACAGTAGTTGTTTAGAGTGAACAGTCTTTCACTCTACTTTACAGGTAAGAAAAAAAAAAATGAAGTCCAAAAATCTCAAAGTATAGTCCAAAGGTCACAGCAAGAAAGTGGTAAACTGGGAATGACATTCTTTGTCATTCGTGAACCTGGGCTCTTACCTCATCACCTTGCTCAGTGTCATCTTCCCCTAGCACCATGTTTCCTTCACCATGGTACACCATGATTATGTGTGCTGTTTTCCATTTACACTATGATGGAGGGGTCAGCTCCACCTTCCCTTCCCTTCCCTTTCTATAGCCCCATCGACTTCCACAGTGTCTAGTTCATGAGAGGAGTTAAGCAGTATTTATTGAAGTAACCAATGAGTAAATCAAACAATATACGAACACTATCCATTTGCAAGGGAATAATTCACCTTGGCCTTTTCTTTGTGTAAAGGAGCAGAGGAAGAAGAAATAGTGGGGTACTTTCTTAAGCAGAAATGTGTTATGAGTAGTTTTCCCACTGGCTTGGTCCCACAGCCACGTCAGGCCCAAATAACACACAGAGACACTGTATTAGATATAAAACTGTTGGCCTGTTACTAGTATTTTTTATTGGATAGCTCTGTGTTAAATATAACCCATTTTTATTAATCTGAGTGTTTCCACGTGGTCTTATCTTACCTGAGAGAAGGTCAGGACCTCTGCTCTCTCAAGTTTCTACATCTCGAATCCCCTACTACATCTCCCAGAATCCTCCTTGTCTCCTAGTTCTGCCTATCTTGCTTTCCTATTGGCCAACAGGGCTTTATTCATTAACCAATAAGAGAAACATATTTTCAGAATGACATCTCCCATCAGAAATGGGAAAATAAATGTTCTGTGACTTCCAGAACTATGTTAAAGAGGGATTTTAGTCTCAACTACTTGGGGAAATCAGGAGTCAGCAGCTAGATACTTTTATTAGATCATTTTTGAACATTTGTATTACTTAACATTTATTATTTTCTTGGGTAAAGAATATGGTATATTCCTTATAAATAAACATTACTGTGAACAGAGATAGGGGAAGAGGAGAGAGGTAAGATGAAGTGGCTTACTCCATAGCTCCATCTTAGAGCCTTGGCTTCTTTATTTGAGAGTAATCTTTATATTTACAGTAGGCATCAGTGTTGCTTGTGTGATATAATAGGCTGAATGAAGAATATCCCCCCAAAGATGGTCTTGGTTCCCAGATCCTTCTGATAATACCTTATTTGGAAAAAGGTTTTTGTTTTGTTTTTCATTCCTCTTCAGTTCTGATTAAAGGTCTTAAGATGAAAGTAACTAGCACCTGCATATATTTCTCAGCACTTGACAGGTGGAGTCAGGAAGATCAAAAGTTCAGGTCATCAGAAGTTCAAAGCCAGCCTGGGTTACATACACTTAAGGCCCCCAAAGACAAAACAACATAAACCTGAAATCTAAGGTTATTCACACAGCCGCATGAATCCTGATAAGAGAAAGACAGAGGAAAGATAGACAGACCTGTGCCCACATTCAGTGAACACAGAAGGTAATATGAAGGCAGTGAGTGTGGAATAAGACCCTCATGAGCCAAAGAGTGTCAGCATTCACCAAATATGGAAGATGTGAGGAATAGATTAACCCTTGCATTAAATATGCTGTTACTTTGATTTTTATTCCAGTGATACTGGCTTAGATGCCTGACTTCCAGGACAATGGGAGAGTATGTTTCTGTCATTTTAAGCAACTAATTGTGTAGTGATTTATTGTATTAGCCACAAGAAACAGGTACCAAGGCACAATAGTGTGGGAATACAGGTTGAGTGTCACTTACCTGAAATGCTTGGGACCAGAGTGTCTAGAATTTGGAATATTTATAGGTACATAAATGAGATATCTTGGGAATGGGATCCAGATCCACGCCCATAATTCTTTGTGTTTCATATATGCTGTATAAATAGAGACTGAAAATAATTTGTACGGCATTTTCTTTAATTTTACCTAAACAGTTTTGGGGTGTGGAATTTTCCACTTGTAGTCATATTGATTCTCCAAGAGTTCCAAATTCTGGTGCATTTGGGTTTTACATTTCCAAATTAGGGATGCTCAATCTGTATGTATGGTCAATATGAGGTCCAGGAAACAGGAGGGCCCTTCTGATACCTCTTCATCACCACTTCTCCTGGAATGCTACCAGTTTTTCCTCTTCAGAGGATCAAAATGAGAAAGAGTGTCTTCCTCCAAGCCTGTATGGTTGGAATTTGTGAGCTCTCTTGTCATTTTTTCTTCCTCAGGACTCTCAAACGCCAGCCCCATCACAGTTCAGGCAGAGCACACATGACTTCCTTTAGATTGTACGTTATCTGCCTTTCACCGACTGGTGATGGGATTTGGGAACCTAGCTGTATTTGGATAGGATTGTTGGACAAGCTCATGTGACTTAATTAATTTAGGGTAAGTGCAAACCTTTAAGTGGACTGAACTTCCCTATTTGTGTGTCAGTCACAGGAATAGGTGGAAATAGGTAACAGCTGTGTGTCCTTATTCCTTTCTGTCATGATAAAACACCAGGACAAAAACAAGTGTAAGAGGGAAAGGTTGATTTGGCCATGAGTCCAGGTCACAGTTCATCACTGCAACAAAGCCAAGGCAGGAACTTGAGGCAGCTAGTCACATCCACAGTCAAAAGCAGAGAGAATAAATGTGTGTGTGCTTACTTGTGTTCAACCCTTGCCACACTTACATAGCCCAGGTATAAACCTAGGGTGTGGTGCTGCCCACATCCAGTGTAGGCTTCCCCACCTGGATTAATCTAATTGAGAAAAAACCCTCACAGGCCAACATATTTAGACAGCATCTCTTACTGAGTCTCAGGTGATTCTAGATTGTGGTATGTTGACAACCAAAACCTCAACCATCAGAGTGGCTCCTGTCAACTCTGAACCCTGTGCCTCCTGATCTGAGTTGCTCAAAGAGGCATGTGTGGGCTAAGCAGACTTAAAGGGACATCTAAAGTTTTCAGAGTGCTTTGGAGGAACATCCACAAACCTATGCAGGTGTTACCTTGGGTCTGAGCGGTACTCCGCACAGCCACTCATAACGTCTCCACCCCTCCTTCTCTGCCCCCAGTCCTGACTTGGGGTGTCTCTGCTGCTCAGACTCACTTAACCAAGGATCATCTCAGGGTCACGGCTCAGGTGAAGCAGCTAAAAGGCGTGGGTGCTGCTGAGATTGGCAGCAGGCAGCAGAGCGCATGACCACTCGAGATATCGGGTCTGTGAAGTTGAAATAATATTTATCCAAAACAACTGACCTCCTCCTCATAAAAATTCAAATTACGTTTGGAATTAATGAAATTCTCTCTGAGCTCCCTGCGCAGCCACAAGCCAGCGGACACCCTCACAAGCTCACTGGACCCAGCCTTTTTCCAGGGCTCCAGCATGGCGGGTGGACACTCTGGACTGAGTGACAAGCAGGCTGCTCCTCTGGGCCCCTGGGTTCTTGGGAAAGGAGCTGCTAGGCTCAGTACACCCTGAAGGGCTCCCATCTGCCCTTCCTTCATTGTGGATCTGCCTCAAGTGATGAAGTAACAGACAAGGCTTACACAGGTCCACAGTCAGTGATGGGCTTGTGTTTGCCTTTCTTAACCACTCTGTGACCAACTAAAAGATGAATTGCCTTTTTTTTTTTTTTTGAGGATATTATAAGAAACTTGACATAGGTAATCATGATGGAAATCAGCATGTTCAACAATTTATTCAGTGTATAACTAATGGTCTCCATTCTGACCTACTTACCAGATAAGTAAGTTCTTGTTTGGAACCTATGCCTAAGAGTGGTTGAGGTCAATATCTACACATGTGCACTTACACACAGACATACATGCAGTAATAATAATAAACGCAATTATGTTTTTCTTATATTCATCACCCTTCCAGTTTCACAACCTACACTCAGGCACGCACGCATGCATATGTGCACACACACACACACACACACACACACACACACACATTTAACTTTAAATCTAGGTTTGATGTATGAAAAAAAGTTTCAGTTTTGTGTTTCTCTGTCTGTTCATTACATTTAACATAATGATTTCTCGTGCCGTTCTGTTTTCCTGGAAATGTGGTAGTTTTCTTTTTCTTTACCACTGAATAAATATTATATATATAATATTTTCCTCATCTATTTGTCTACTGATAGGCATGTAGGCTGTCCCCATTTCCTGGCTATTATGAAGAGTGCAGCAATAAGCATAGATGTGTAGGTATCTCTGTGGTTGACTTAGAGTCCTTTTGGATATATGCCCAAGAGTGACATACCTGGGTCATATTTAAACCAGACATTTCTTTAGCTGGTGTTCAAACTCTACATAAAATAGAGTAAGATTCAAGTCTTATCCCAATGTAATAGAGATATAAATAATAATAACATTAAATAGGTGCTGTTGAAATATTGATGGAAATAGCCTCAGATGCAAAAGTTAATAAATCTAGGTTATGGTCTTGAGTGAAACTCTTGCCATGAATGTGAATTTATGAGCACTAGACTTTTTTCATATGCCCAGGGGCCCTATGGAGACTCCTGTTTGAAAATGTGAGCATGAAATTATATAAATGTATGGGAAAGTGCTCAGCATTACCTCCAGTTATTTTAAATGTCAGAGAAGGGAATGCAAAGCAAGGAGAGATTAAAAGTGTCATATTGATCCTAAAGGGCTATGGGAGATGCAATGTTTGGGAGAGGCTAGAGTAGTAGATCCTCTGGGCAGCAAATGGACAGTGATTACCTTATGCTGACTGAATAAACTTTGAACAATGGGCTGGATCCCCACAGGGGTGCTGTGCTGGATCCCCACAGGGGTGCTGCATGGACCTGGGAAGTGGCAGGAACAGTTTGACAGTTAGCAAGAGGTGCAATTATGTGGCACATGTGAAGAAGCTGTTAAGAGAGTACTGACAGGACTTTCTGTGGTAGACTAGGGAGTTTGTGCTTAATCCATTTCTGTCTCCATTGGACTATTGAGTTTATGACTATATTCCCACATCCTTTGTTCCTCTCTTGCTCTGAAAGGGCTTTAATCAGTCCTTGACAGGGATAAAGAAGTCATTTTTGTTTGGTAACAAACAATCAACATCCCTCTGCCCCTGCTACTTCCCTGGAAAAAACCCCAGATATAAAGAGACTGACTGCTGGGTGGTGGTGGTGGTGGTGGTGGTGTTGTGTGTGTGTGTGTGTGTGTGTGAGAGAGAGAGAGAGAGAGAGAGAGAGAGAGAGAGACTGTTGTATAGTTTTCTAGCTAGAGTCACCTGAGAGGCAGTAGTCACAATTAAGAAATTGCCCCCATAAGATTGGCCTGTAGAGCATTTTCTTAATTAGTGATAGATGTGTATGTGTGTGGGGGGGCGGTTCTAGCCCATTGTGAGTGGTGTCATCCCTGGGCTGGTGGTCCTGGTTCTATAACAAAGTGGGTTGAGCAAGCCTTGAGGAGCAATCCAGTAAGCAGCACCCCTCCCCAGCTTCTGCATCAGCTCCTGCCTCCAGGTTCTTGCCCTGACTTTCTTTGATGATGAACTGTGATAAATATAAACTGAAAAACTCCTTTCTCCCCAAGTTGCTTTGGTCAAGGAGTTTCATCACAGCAGTAGAAACCCTAACTAGGACAATGACCCTACAAGGACTAGAATCAGGGTAGTTTTCTTCCACGTCCAAGTTCTGCTTTCCTCAAGTACCAGACTGAACATTACTGAAAGCTAGTGAGCTTTTTAAAAATAATCACAGAAACCAAATTAAAAAGCTAAATAAGCCAGAAAGGGGAGGGGGTCACAAAATTTGGATGAATTGTCACACTGTATCCACCAATATACTTCAACCCATGGTTTTCTGTGCATTGTAGATTTTCTCAAGAAATAAGTCTATATATATATATATATATATATATATATATATATATATATATATATGTCTGGCAACCTGACTTTGATCCCTGGGACCCAGGATGAAAGGCGAGAACTGACTCTTTACAAGTCCCTGACCTCTACACACACTGTCAGAGTTCTCTGTGTATTGCAGGGCAGTTGAAGAAAGAGGTCACTCCAAGATGAAATGTGAAGGCTTATGTGGCAGCAGTAAGGTCCAGCCTTTCTGAAGGACTAAACCCCAGAACAGCCAAACAGCCATCCAAAGGTGTATTTATTGATTGTTACACAAAGTATTTCCTCATACCAAGGTCCCTAACCTAATTTACATGTCTAGTAAAGGAGAGCATCACATGCCCCATGACTCTAGTCATTTATTATGTATCATTTGCAATACACAATAATACAAAAGACTCAGGTATGCTTGAGGCACAAGTCATGGTATGGCTACAATGACCCTACAGTAAAACAATTCTACAAATCACAGAAAACAGTCATTGTTTTCCACAATGATTCTTCAAGGGAAAAGTACCTCTAGAAAACAGCTGTTTATTTTAACATCTACCTAACACAGTGACTCTGCTAAATTCCTACAACATTCATACTAAAACACACTACAGAGAGAGAAAAGAGGAGACAGGGGAGAGAGGGAAGGGGAGAGAGGAGAGAGGAGTCTGCATATGCAGGAATGCCTGGGGCATTGTCATATCTGAAGGAAGAGAGAACCATGGAGAGGGTACTGAAGACAGAATTAACTGTGGGGTTTCATGGACTTGACTGTGACCTCAGCTGCAATGACTCTATTGACTCATGAGCAGTTAGGAAAATGTGTGCCAGTTGTGCTTACTAGTCATCCTGTACTACATCTGCACGGGTCACCTGGCTTCTCACTGCTTTGCCATTCCTCGTATCTCTTCTGGGATTTGGTGCCTTTGTCTGTTTTCCTGTATTGCTTGGCATGAGACAGGCAGATCTTTATTTGTTTCTCTGCAGTAAAAGGGAACTCAGCTTCCTTTTCCTATTGTTTAGCTACGATAAAAGCAATTGAATGAGACTTTAGACAAAAAAAAATGAGGGTTTGTAAACTTGTCCACTATTACCGAACTTATCCTGCAACCCCATTTTCATAGCTTTCTGCTCACACTGTAGTTTTCTTGTTTCAGTTTGGAATCTGTGATTTTGAAAGACATGTAGAGTGTCCATTAAGTTAAACACTAACTATAAACAAGGCTTAAAGTGACAGCATAATGAACAGTTAAGACAAGTTTGTTCATGCATGACCACATCCTGATGGCAACTGGAAGATGGCCTCATTGTTTATAAGACACACTCTGGGGCCAGCAGTTGTAGCTCAGTTGGTAGAGTGCTTGTTTGCCCATGCATGAAGGCCTGGACTTGATCCCCAGCACTGCATAAAACTGGGCTTGGTGACACATGTGTGAGACAAAGGTAGGAAACAGGTGGGACACAGAATAAAAAGTCTAAAGTCATTCTGGGCTACGGAGTGTGTTCCAGGTCAGCCTTGAGTATGCTTCAAATTTATAGATGATAAAATGTGAAGAAAATGTACATCTAAGGAACAGTGGAATATATTAGCTAAGATGTGACCGAGGGCCAGCCTAGCTTTTGTTGAAATACCCTCACCCCACTCTGCCTCTCTCTGTCCTTGCTGCATACGTCCTATGCATATATTGCATGCATACTGTATGCATGTGTATGTGGGAGCCAGAGGTTCATGTTAAGTATGTCTCCTTGATCACTGCGCCTTATTTAATTTTTTTAAGATTTGTATTTTTATGTGTATGTGTACCACATGCTTGCTTGTTGCCTGTAAAGGCGGGAAGTGGGTATCAGATCTACTTCAAGTAGACTTACAGAGAGGTGTGAACAGCTACATAGGTTCTACAAACCAATGTCAGATCTTCTGCAAGAATAGCAAGTGCTCTTTAACTGCTGAGTCATCTCTCTCGTTCACAACAGACACCCTCTACCCACCTTCTACCAACCCCTATTTTTGAGACAAAGTTTCTCACTAAAACCGTATTTCATTAATTCAGTTACCTGGATTTCATTAATTCAGTTAGCCTTGCCATCCACCTGTTTCTACAATACCCCGGCCCCTAGTGCTTTGAATTAGATGTGCTCAGCTGGGCCCTGCTTTCGTATGGATGCTGAGCATCTGTGCTGAGGCCCTCACACTTGCTCTCCAGGCCCTTTACAGACTGAGCCATCTCCCCCAAACCACCTCTTTCCTCTTTATTGCAGTGAGAGTTTCATATAGCCTAGGTTTACTTTAAGCTTGTTATATAGCCAAGGACAATCTTGAACTCTTAATCCTCCTGCTTTATCTCCCAGGTGCTAGGATTACATGTATGCACTACTACATCCAGCTCTTTTATTTTCAAAAGACTGGGTTGTTGCACTAGAATTGCATCCCTTTGTGGTTATGGTTTCCTGATGCATGCTAACATGTGCCCTACTGCTAATTGCATGTCCACTGACCACATTCACCTTAGCAAGGGGCTCTGCTGGGTGGAAGGTAGAAACTGAACATCCACACACTTAAACTGTTTCTCCAAATTGGTACATGAAGAAGCAAGGACTTTTGCTGGTCTCTGCCAGTTAGAAGTCCACTTAATGAATTACTTTGGGATGTTTTTGTCTGGTTTACTTCCTGTTGTCCCATATTTCATAATTAATATCTTTTTGTATTGAAACCACTTAACTTATTCTCCATGAGTCAGTTTTATTCATTTGTCATTTGAGCATGCTCATCTCAGGAATTCCCCTATTACAGAGAGCACCCTGCAAATAGAGATGCGGGGAACCTGCCAAAGGAAATTAAACTGTCATTCTTCTCATCTTCCCGGCTGCAGAAGTCTGTGTTTTATCTATGTTTTGGCAGCCATCACTCTGAATTGAGCAGATGTCAAACTTTCTCCCCAGCAGAGTGCCTAGAGAGTAATCTCTGCAGACTTTGCTCTTCATTGCTTATTATGCGCAAGATGAGTGGGCGTGAGTTTTATGCCATGGCTTATACTCCAGTTGCCAACTAGAAAAGGACAGAATGAAGTTGTGGAAGAGGGCAGAGCAAAGCTCAGAAACCTATAGTTCTGGAAAAATCTGTGTAAGAACAATCACCATATTGGCCACTTCTATTCGTGACAGCAGGGTCACAGGCACGAGAGCAGGACACCATGGAAGGGAGTGCACTGATTCTTCAGGACTGCCTTGGGTGGGATAGTTCTCAATTCCAGTTTTGATTCACCCTGATTATTGCTTCCAGAGGACAGTTCTAGATGATGAAATATGAAAGTACTTAAAGACCCAAGCACAGTGTTCAGCAACAGACATCTTTCTCCTAGCTTTTGAGGTAACTTATCAATTAGATAACATATTTAGCATGCTAAGCATTGACGGAGCTACACAGTTAGCCAATGCTTGCTTGTTGTTGCATTAAGGGAAAAATACAACTCAAATTTAAATGTATGATCCATTTGATGGGTTAAAAAAATAAGACCAACTTTTAGATGGAAATCCTCATAAAAGTGAGTTTTATTAAAAAAGAGTGCCTCTGTGTGTGTGTGTGTGTGTGTGTGTGTGTGTGTGTGTGTGTGTGTGCGCGTGTGTGTATGCGTGGGCGCCTCTCAGTAAGTTGCTGTTCACAAATATCAAGATAGCATATACCTACTTGTCTTTTAGAAAAAGAGATTTACTATTTATCATTTATGAGGCCAAGGGATAGCACTATTGGAAGTATTAAGTATTTAAAATATTATGATTTTAAGGTACTTAAGTGTTTAAATGAGAGGAAAAGTAATTGTTCCTTAGACACCCTGAGTTGTTTATTTCAAATTGGGTGTTTTATATGACAAATGGTTTATTTTGTGATGATATGATTATCAAATAACCATTTTATTTAGGCAAATATAGTATTTTCTTAGCAGATTACTATACATTGATGCTAATTTTTCAGTAAAAATTTTTCTTTTTAAAAGATGATGTTATGAAGTATGTAGTTCTACTTGAAAATAGATGGTATAGGTCACCTATGGGTTCTGGCATAGCTCCCTCCAGTCACTTTTGTCTGTTCAGTAGGTTTTGCCTTTGTATTTATTTTGTGATCACTCTGGAGAGGAAAGTTCATATGTTTTTATTTTCTTTGCTGATACATTTTTACATCTTGATCCTTTTTTTTAGTGTACCGATCCATCTCTCCAGCCCCCTTTTTTCTAGAACCTTTTCATAAGTTACACTTAATTTAACATCACTATGCTTTATATTTTACTATGCATGATTAAATCAAGAGCTATATTTGTGATGTGTTAAACTTTTTATCTGCTTCTGTTTTATATTACAATGTTCAAGCAGCAATAAGCCACCATCTTTTACAACTAAGATATATGAGGTTGGATGGGTGAGATCGCTCAATGGATAAAGGTGCCAGCCACCAAACCTTACCACCTGAATTCCACCCCCCCAAGTGGAAAAAGAAAACAAATTGCTACAAACTGTCCTCTGATCTCTACATGTAAACACACACACACACACACACACACACACACACACACACACACACACAGATTGACCTACTGAATGTTAGTCTTATATGATTGTATATGCAAAAGCATTGGTGTCATCTTTCCATATTTAAAATGCTTCCCTTAGATTATAATTATTAAGGATTTGCCTGCATTTGACAGTAAATTTAAAGGGCTTTCCATATAATTCTTTCTCTTTTCCTGACTTCTCTTAATCACTTTCTTTTAGTCTTTTCACATGGCCACAAAAGGCTAATTGGATGTCATTGTGATCATCTACTCACAGGCTTTGAGTTTCCTTCTCAAGACAATGCCCTTGGTCCTCCATGGTCACACCCTGATGCTCCACAGATGAAAGCTCAAGCCCACTTTCTTGTTGTTCTTTGCCTCGTTTCCTTCTCATTCATTTCCCTTCCCTTGACTGAACATCTTCCGTCTTACTTAAAATCTTAACAACCAAGCTATATTTTTCTTTCTTTGCCTGGGTGCTTGAGCGAGACCAGGCTTTTCACCCTTTTTCCTTGTAAGGGAATTTCCTTCGATCTGAAGATTGTTTTTGAGTGTGTAGGATGGAAATGTATTTGGGTTATTATTTGTGTTTTGTATATTTAGTTACTTAGATGGAGACTGTTAAAGAGCCTGTGACTCACAGAAAGGATTGTCCACTCATGTGCAGTCTGCTCAGTATTGAGGATGTTTACAGAGCCTGTTCCCTGGGGAGATGATATGCAAACAGCTGCCTTTATTCCTCACCTGCTGTCCTTACCCAGATATAGACAAGTCACAGGTCCACAGCACCACAGGTCCCTACTGAAAACCAGCCAAGCATAGTCCAAGACAGCCGTTCATCTCTTTTCTTCTCAACGGTCTCTCCCTCCATAAATTACTTCCAAGGTAATTTGAGTCTTACCATTCTTTCCAGTAAGTAACTTCTGATATCTGCATTGCTTAAAGTTGACTTTTTCTGCCTCATGCTAAGCTGTATTCAGTCAACTAAGTATTGTTTTGTGCTAGACAACCATGGTCCTGAGTACATTTCACTTTGAAACCCACCTTTTGTAAATGTGCAGTTTTGATGCTTCCTCTCATACTCCCAGAGGAAGTGTGAGCTTTAGCTGGAATGGGAGAAAAGGAAAGGAATTTTTCACCTCATATCACCTCTCCTTAGCCTCAAGGGGCTGCCAGTAGCTTAACCTGATTCACCTGTGCCTCAGGACAATTCTCTTTGTTCTAGATTTTTAAACACTCAGTCTTTCTCATGCCGAGTGACCACATAATTAACCACATTCCTTTAGAAAGAGCCTTTTGACAAATTATTATTTATGTGAACTCAGGCTCTCTAATGAAGGGAAAATGAATGCACCATGTATGAAAAAAGCAGAGGAGTTTTGAACTGGAATTTCCTAGAGAATTAGAGGTATGAGTTCTAATTTTAAATGCTGGCATGTGTGTTCTGATCTGCATTTGTTTTCTCTGGAGTCCTGTGGAAGGAGTCTGGGATGGTGTGCCGGGAAAGTATACATGACGTAGAGCTAACATCTAAATGGCAAACCATTATGAAGTCTTATTTATGTGTCCTGTGCTGACCTTTCCCATTTTCAGTGAGCACTTAAACTTGTCACCAGCTGCAGTGAAGAAGCAGATACACAGGGGTTTAGGTGGAAGGCTATATGAAGAACGCGGAAGTGTAGGAAAGGGAGCGATTCACGTCAATTCAAGAGGGTGGAAGTTAGCAGGGCCTTCCGGGCAGATTTTCAGTTTGATTTTGGGATGAATTGGTGTTTTTCTGAGTCTATGGGTTTCAGGAAAAGTGGTCATTATCATCAGGAGCTCAGGATTTGCTGTGCTTAAAAGCCTTGAGCAAGGTGATGTCACCAGTGCCTCTGAGGAAGATGATATCACTAGGGTGCTCTGTGGATAGAGGAGGAGCTAGACACAGGAACTGAGCCAAATTAAAGATCCGGGAAGAGTTCAGGTTGATTTTGATTAGAAGAGGGGCCTAATTAGCTATGCACTGTATAACATGTTGCCTCTGCTGGTGGGGTGAGGCTATGTAAGATTTAGTTAGTTTAGTTGTTTGAGACAGGGTCATACTCTGTATATCAGGCTGGCCTGGAATTCATACGTAACCCAACATGACCTCAAACTGTTGCAGGAATCCTTCCTCTTGCCTCAGCCTTTGGAGTGCCGAGATTATAAGCAGGAACGCCTGTGTCCAGATTGAAGATCAGATGTAAAGGGGAGTGAGCAGAGGCAGGAGGGGAGGCAGGAGTTCACTGATGGAACATTTCTTGGAATAGAGGAAGGTCTGTACCAAAAATTGGTAACAAGGCTGCATTCCAGAGACTTAGGGTGAGGTCAAATGGTAGGATTTGGTGAGTATAGTTCTGGAAGGTGGAGAATAAAGGGAAAACTCGAGGTTTCCATTACAGGTACCCAGGTGAGGGTGAATCTTTTCATCGAGTTGGAAGACAATTTTTGAAGCGCCTGATGGACTTCATGTGGAATTACTTAGCAAGAGAGAGTTGGATGTATGTTTGAGGGGTCTAGGGAGCCTGGGGCTGCAGAACTTTTCATAGGGTTTATTTGAAGATCCAGCCTGTCCTTTGGCCTTTGTGTTTCTCAGGGAAAGAGTGGTTGATGGAGAAGCTGGTGAGGCACTGTTTCAAGAGATTTACATATGAAGAAAAAAGAAAAGGGCCACAATTGACTGAGAGGGAGATTGAGTTTTGCTTTGCTTTGTTTTCTTTCAGGACTTGAGGAAAGTTGTGTGGGAGTGAGGATCCAAGACAGAGGAGATGACCAATATGATGGCACTCCGTTTAGTCAAACAGGAAGGAAGAAAGTCTATTATAGTTGATTGTGAGATGAATTTGGAGCTGGATAGGAGAGAAATGAAACTTCAGTTTCCTTAAAAAATGAGGAAGTCTTCTAAGAATAAAAAGAGGCTATGTAAGGGGGTTGAGGACACTGCTGGAGATGTAACGCCACTTTTGAAAAGTGGAACTGGAATTGGGGATGAGAAAATGGTTTGAGGAATGGTGAGGGACCAGCCAAGGCTGAACCCCCCCCCCCCCCCCCCCATGGAGCCAGCATGAGCTTTGCACTATTTGCTGTGTAGCTGGGAAGCCATGGGAAGCCATGAGGAAAACAGGCAGATTAGTAGACATAGGGCTACAAACTGGAAAAAATGTGAACAAATATAATTAAAAGTAAGAAAGCTTAAGTTAATTTTGATTGTGATGTTAAAAGACAGGCCAGTGTGTGTGTGTGTGTGTAGGTGGGGGGAGTTTCATGTCTGCAATCAAAAACTCTGGAGGCTGGGGCAGAGGGATCATGGCATGTTCAAGGCCAGCATCTGTTGCATAGTGAGATGCTGTTTCAAAACAAACAAACCCACAAACTACAAAATCTGAGGGAGAAGCTGACTGTATTACTTTTTGTGGTGTTTATAAGTATAAAATAATTTTTCTGCTATATTAAATGGAAAATTTAAAAGGCAACTTTCAATCTTATCCTGAAAATTAGTTTGCTTAAGACTTTCAACATATATGTATGCATACATTAGTTATAAAAAGGTGATAAAGGGAAGTTAATGTGCCATTTTATATTTTCTATGTATCTAGTTTATCCTCCATTTACTTCAGTAACAAACAAGAATCAAACATTTATAGTTAAACAGTATCATGTAAAAGTTACAATTAAATAAATTACAAAAATTTAAACGCAAAGTTCAAGTGATAATCCCAGCCCTAGTTTTGTTTTGTTTTGCTTCCCCCCCCCCCCCAGTTATTTGCTGCAACTATCTTTTTGCCATTTTTGTGTCCCCCTGTTTGGTATCTGATATAAAGCAGACTCAATAGTATTCATTTATATTATCAGATTAGCTTTCTAGATGAGAAGGGCCATGAAAACATTAGCATAGAACATTTTGTAAATGTCTACTTTTCCTGCATGGTCTGCATCCTCTGTTGGAGAGAGGACCCATTACAATCCCTTAAGAACCCATCTGCAGAATGGAATACCATGGGTTTCCAAAGCTTTGGGACTCTCTGTGGATGCTGTGTAATATACCCACCAAAGCAGCAGCAGACTCAGGAATGGACTAGAATGCTGGCTATCTGTCCAAAATTGCCCTTTAGCCCTGTTGAAGTCTTTCCCTCCATTTTATAAAGCCAGCTGACCTGACCTCACAGAGAACTTCATTCTTCTTGTCTTTTACATCTCCCTGGCATAGTCGCACATTTGCAGTTTTCTCTTACTTCCCATCCATAGTTAACTCATCTGATCTCAAAGATAATTCACAGTCAGCAGAGATGGCCTGGTGGGGGAATGTGCTTGCCTCCAGGCTTGACAAACTGAATTCAAAACCTGGGGATCAGAAGGCAGAGGGAGAGAGCCAATACCCCAAGTTGTTCACTGATCTCCATAGGTGTGCTATGGCACTTGCACACCCACACACAAAACAAAGGAGCCTAGTGCTTTGGATCATGGAACATGATCCCACTCCTACCCTAACACACACACACACACACACACACACACACACACACACACACATTCCTGGAGCACTACAGTGCTTCTCTAGTCTGTAGAGAGTCTTAAAGGGAATGTTGGATGTTAGTGATTGGGTGTATTAGGTGAGAGCCCCGACCTCCTGGGTATATACATTTTCAGGTACCTTGCTAAATGTCCATATCTATGATTCATTACAGTGCTGTTGAGTACACCAAACTGGCTCTATCCTAAGAGTCTACCTGAGAGCCACACCATCCACAGCTTCTCAGGTAGTTTTGGATTTAGTAGGTCTGGAGGAGGGAATAGGGTTTTCTACTTTTTTTTTTTTTTAATCAAGCCATTGAGGAGAGTCTTACTAGCAGCAAGAAACAAAGCAAAGCAAAGAAAAACAAACAAACAAACAAACAAAAAGCCAAAACCACTGAGCTACATGGTCTGTATTCTCATTTTAAACATGAGAACATGAAGGTTTTTCTACAGACTGTAAAGATAAATGCAAGTTAATTAAAACTACCTAGAATCTCAAGCAAGTAACTGATGAAGACAGATCCATTGACCTGGTGACAGACAATGCTTCTATTAGACAACACATTTATAAGCCTTGGACCTTTCTTCATCTGTAAGTAATTACCTTTCTTGTGATGCTTGTTTCCTTTATCTGGAGAGTTTCATGTCTTCTGAAAGAATTCCATTATATTCCCTTTAGCAAAGTGTTTGAGCAGATGGCTTCCACATCTGCAAAATGCATTCTAGAGATAAAATAACTTGCTTGAGGTCATATTCTTGATAAGCTTGGAGCAAACGTAAAGGGATTTGGACCTGCAACTTTCTCAAGTAAACTCTGGTGCCACTGTGAGCCCAGCTCTTCTGGCAGTCATGAAATCTACACTGGGGAGAAGACTGGGACCCTGCCCTGAGGTTAGAAGGAACTAACTAGTCCTTTTGTGATGCCTTTGAAACCCCAGAAGCCTCCCATTGGGTGTGATGGTGCAGGAGCCCATGGACTCCCAGAAAGAGGCTTGATGGAGCATCTCAGGGTGACTTACTCAGAGGAAGGTTAACATGACAGCTAGAAATCTGGAACACAGAAAGTCACATTTCACAAAAGGAACACAACTCTCTTCTTCATCCAACCATAAAGTTTCATCTACCCCCATCCAACCATAAAGTCTCATCTACCCCCAAAAATCTCATCTAGATAGTCCTTCTTGTATTCTAAAAATTTATACATTTACAATTGTATATTTACATATACAATTGTGTCTATTTCTCATTTAGTGTATGTTATGCAACTTTGTGCTTTTGTATGTGTGTGTGGAGATCAAAGGACAACTTCTGTCCCTTGTTCTACCACTCAAGTCCCATCTCAGGTTATCAGGCTTGGAGGCAAGTCCCTTTATCAACAAGCTATCTCATTAGTATGAGAAGCAATATTATAAGTGTTGGTTTTAGGTGGGTGTGGTGACACATGCCCAGTACGAGGATTGTAATAAATCTCAGGCCAACCTGGGCTACACAGTCAACTCTAAGCCAGCCTGGAGTAAAAATGAGGTCCTGTCTCAAAACAAAACAAAAGGTATCCACGTTAATTTGCAAAAGTCTGCAATGTATATTAAATGAATAGTATGCCTGAATTAGTAATATGCAATCATGACTACAATATTAGTTATGTAATGGCCATTTGCAGCTCTTCTGTGATAACTGTATCTATACATTTCAGTTTGTGTTAACTATACAGCAGTAATAGCAGGCACAATCTCAGGTAGTTAGGATGGTATTTTTGATTCTTTGTTAATTCTATAGCTAGATAACCGACATGTCTGTGGCTGACAAGGTTACAGGCGTTTGAGGATATGCTACTAATGGATCTGTGGGTGAAGGACAATTTCATATGATCTAATAGCATTGAATAATGGTATAATTTTTATGAGGGTTAATGTGTCCACTTTAAATAAAATGGCATGCAATTGCTCTGTGAATTGTCATTCCATTCTGCAAATTTATTCTGTTTTTCTATATACCTGTGCACAGGGACAAAAGGTTCCTATAACCTGCATTGCTTATAACAGACAGAGCAAACTGCACATATCATCAGCCGGTAACTGACTAAACTGGCATTTTCACTTTGGACTGCATCATTACGACCTGGAGAACTTTTTCAAGCATAGTTTGCTAAGTTACACCTCCAGAATTTTCCATTCAGTAGATATAGGGCTCAAGGGCAAACAGAGTTAAAGCCTAGTCCATGCTGTGTTCTCCATTCATGAGGGCAGGGAAACTCTCTGCTCATCCATACGTATATCATAAAACCATTAGTCTCATACTAATAACAAATTCATTGATATTCTGGTGAAAATACCTGCTATGTTTTTCCATTGGATTTGACATAATTTGCCATGAATTTATGTGAAAGAACATTGGATGAGAAGTATCTAAGAAAATTCAGAGAAAACCACATGTGAAGACATTGTTCTCTAGACATAGGAATTAGTCTAATATTGTAAAATTTGAGACAGTATGGTACCAATAGGTCCAAAGTCAATATTAGACCACTGGGCAGATCAGAGAGCTTCAGGAAAAACATTTAAGTAGAAAAAGCATATGTATGTATTACACATGGAAATATGGAGTTCCAAACGATATGTAAAACAAAGTCCAGGTTGTGAAAGACCTTCATGTAAAAGCACTTTTGAATAAAATTGTAGGAGACAAGCCCTGTGAGCAAAAGAGGAAGGAGGGGTTTCCTAATGTAGACATGGTTTAAGTCTTACTTCATTAACCTCTACAACTTTTGCTCAACAGAACATGATAACTGAAGTGAAAAAACCAAGCACATATTGGGAAATGATACATTCAATGTTTATGTCTGATAAGGATTCTTTCTTGAGATTTATAAACAGTGCTTGTGCATCAGTAGAAAGACATACGGGGAGAGGATGTGCATTCGTGGAAAGAGAAAATTGAATGGCTGAGGAACACCTGAGAAGCTGCTCAACCTACCAGTTGTAATTTTTACCTGTTAAAACAGACAAGGCTAATATTTCTGAGGATTGGGATATAAGTTGCCTCTGCCTTGGTGGGAAGCTTGGCAATACTGTGGCCAGTGAGACCCTCACACTTTGCCCCAGTATTCTAGATGAACACTTAGAGGAACTTGCATGTACATACTGGGAGGTTCATGCACTAATGTTCACGTCAGCATTGGATGTAAGGGTGAAAGAAGAACTAAGTGAGAGGCAAAAGGAACCAAACTTTAGTGCTATTGCAACTAAAATGAATATGCTAAATCATGGTGTGTGTGTATGTGTATGTGTGTGTAGTGTGTTGTGATGCATATCAAATTTCCATTTTTGAATTGGTTGTTTTGAATTTTTTTTTTTTTTTGCTCTATTTCAGTGGTCAGATGTCCATCCTGGTACAATACTGTCTCAGTATTACAGTGGTAGAATCATGTATATGATAATTGTAATTTTAATAAAATGAGGGAGTAAAATGACAATTGGAGTTTGAGAGTATTCGTAACAATGTTATTAATTATATAGGTACCACATAGATTGTTAGAGTTTAAAATAACTTATAGAAATAAATATTTATTTCAGCATAATGGTGCCAGATGAAGTTGTATAGCATGAGAAAAACCTACAGATGGAGTTACAATATTTCGTTTAAAAATAAGTTCCCTCTGATATAGTATTACCATTTTATTTATCCAGGGGGACTTTACATAGATAATGCCCAACATATTATTCTATATGTTGGAAATATCTCATAAATAAAGAAAACTCACAAATATACTAATACCATGCTAGTGGCCTGTTTAACATATCTCACCTCGTTGCTCATACAAAGTTGGGTGTAGAGACAGGAAAAACTTTGTTAAAGCCCATTTCAAATATTCAGATGACAGTTGGTCCATGCTAATACCTCTTAACCTCAATTTGTGCAAAACAAATTTGTAATCACTAGATAAGAAAACTGACTTAATTAGTGCCTTTCCCAGGGGACCTTCTGGTACCAGCCAGCAAAGACTGCAGCTTTAATTGAGATGCTGATGCCACTTAATTGGAACACCTGAATAGGATTAAAGTGTACTCAGATAAGGCTAGCTGGTAGCTGGTTTCCCTGGTACCCAGAACTTTGCTGGGTTTCTGCACTTTTTTTTTTTTTTTTTTTTTTTTTTTTTGTCAACTTCTGCCAGCTGGAATAAAGCCAAGCCAATTGCTTCAAATCTCTTCCATAGATGGCCTGTTAGAATGATTTAAGTGTAGATTCCCTGATTTCCGAGTGTTTTTTTTTTTTTTTTAACTGATGATGTTTACTTTTAGAACTTAATACATGGAGGCACTAGATGTTTGCATGGCTTTTACCTTATTGATCTAAAGTGTGGTGTCTATTAAGTAAAATAAACAGATGGTTGTGTTGAGATTCAATATGTATTTCAACCAGTTGTATCTGATTGAATATATATGTAGCATAAAGAATTGGCCAGTGTCATTGTGGAGGCTCACAAGTTTCAAAGTCTGTTGGCAAGCTGGGGACCCCAAAAGCTAATAGGGCACTTTCAGTCCAAGGATGGAAAGGACTAATGTATTAGGGCTGCTTTGCTGTGGAGAGACACCATGATCATGACAACTTTTATAAAGGAAAGCGTTTAACTAGGCTGGCTTACAGGTTCAGAGGTTTAGTTCATTATCTCCATGGCAGGAAATCATGTTGGCACCTAGGCAAACATGGTACCAGAGAAGCAGCTGAGAGTTCTGGATTGGCAGGATGGGCAGGCAGCAGGAAGAGAGAGTGAGCTACTGGGCCAGGCTTGAGCATCTGAGACCTCAACGCCCACCCCTAGTGACACACTTCCTCCAACAAGGCCCCGCCTGTTCCAAAGAGACCACACCTAATAATGCCACTCCCTGTGAGCCTATGGGAGCCATTTAGTTCAAGCCACCACAACTAATGTCCAAGCTCAGATCAGCCAGGCAGAAGAAATATGCCATACCCCTGAGAGAAGAGCTCATGCAAAGATAACCTTATAGACATTTTCTATAGGATAGTAGCATCTGGGTCAGGCTAATACAAAATTAGCCTTCACATCTTTTCACAAGGCTCCTTGACCACATTCTTTTTACTACTAAGGACTGTTTAACTTCTTTCATAATAAAAGAGAAATGTTTGAGTTCTTCCATAAAAATCGATGTAGGAATTAACAAAGGAAAATGCTCTTAACATCTTGGCATGGGGTTTTACAGATTTCACAAATGTGCTATTACCAACTAGTTTTGTAATCTCATAATGGGCAAGTGTTTTACTTGAAAAGAGGAGAACACTTGAGACTATCATTATTATCCACTGAGTTCTGGAAGTCTGTGAATTTCACCTGTGGAGGGCTGGTCTCCACACAGGGTTGATGTCATGAGGTCCCAGCACACCTATTAAACGCCGTGTAAACTTAGTTTGTAATTCCCTTAGAAAAGGAGTGGTTTGGAATGGTCTTGTGCCATCAAAATAGTTAATGTTCAGGAGTCCGATTCTAAGCATTTCCTGTCTAGTGTCAGGGCATCACACGTGACACTTTTGTGTGGTTTTCAGTTGTGTGTCACAACTGAAGTTTACTGATTAGCTGAGCCAAGTGACCAGCTGGCATTTATTGAGATTCCAAACAATAAAATCTGACTTCTGTGCTGAGCTATGTCCTAAACAGTCATCAGTCAGATTCCATCTTGGGTGCTGTTTGGGTTGCCAAGCTATCAAGAAAGCTGTATACAGAGATTTGGTACCTGCTGAATTCAAGTAGCCAGCAGGTCTGAATCATTATAGCAGTTCTCAAATCTTATAAATGAAGGCCCACAAAAATAATTTTTATTACCGAGTACCCTGTCAACCTTGTAAATAGTTTCAGAATGTTGGCCCACAGAAGTGTTGAATGTTCCACACAATTTTTCATGAAGTTTGTTAGTGATACCTCCTCCTCCCTCTTCTTTTTCTGATTTTTCAAGATAGGGTTTCTCTGTGTAGCCCATGCTATTCTGTAGACCCGGCTGTCTTGAATTCACAGAGATCTGCCTGATTCTACCTCCTGAGTGCTGGGATTAAAGGCGTGTGCCACCTTCCTAATACCACCCTTATCCTAGATGAACAAATATAAACATACCTGGGTCCCAAGCATTTACCTGTAGATATTTTTTTCACATTAATAATATGGATTCTTAAAATAAATAAATAAATAAAATGTGTGTGTGTGTGTGTGTGTGTGTGTGTGTTCTGCATATGGCATGGTGGGTGTGGAAGTGTGTGAGGACAGCTTTGTGTGTGTGTGTGTGTGTGTGTGTGTGTGTGTGTGTGTGTGTGTGTGTCTGGGGTTCTGCATATGGCATGGTGGGTGTGGAAGTGTGTGAGGACAGCTTTGTGGACTCAGGTCTCCCCTTCCATCTTGACATGGTTTCTGGGTCAGGTCCCCAGCCTTTCGGGGAAAGGGGCATTTCCTAATCAGCCATCTCGCCAGCCCAGTATAGATCCCTGAGAGAGAAGAGACAAAGTATAT
The DNA here is from genome assembly GCF_943737965.1 of Phodopus roborovskii. Classification (NCBI taxonomy): domain Eukaryota; kingdom Metazoa; phylum Chordata; class Mammalia; order Rodentia; family Cricetidae; genus Phodopus; species Phodopus roborovskii. Next base: position 23,759,515 of record NW_026126433.1, read on the forward strand.
CAAACTGATAAACTTCTGTGTGAAGATGAGGAAAGTAAGATAAGAAAAAGAAGTACATAGTTAAGAAGAAAGAGTGAGAAACCTACAAGAGGTAGCAGAGAACTCACTGTGTTAGATGGGGAAATCGGGGGTAGCTTGAGGCTTGGTTTCTGGTTTGTTTTGAGCCAGTTCTGAGGGGTTTTTTTTTTATTTTTTAAAAAATATGCACATTACATTCACTTGCAAAGAGCCTATGATAAAAGTCATACAGAAAGACTTAATTATGATAAACCCTCCCAACAGTCAAGAGAATGAATCTTTTTCTCTTTATTCCCAGTTTTCAATGTTGTCCTTAGTCCAGAGGAAGTTATCTGATGGACAAAAGCATCATTCTCCTTGCAATGTCTGGAAAGTCAGCTGTCAGGGCAGTTTAAATTCTTTTTCACTCCTTGGAGGTCATTAGACACTAAGAAAAGTGGCCAAATAAGTAAGATTTATTCTCACTCATCAGATGTGTCATGAGATGCTCGAAGCATGCCTTGGAGAAATGGCAAAATAATCTTGAAAATTTTCCAAGCACTTCATCCAAATGAAGGGGGTTGGGAGGGTGGGAGAGGGGCCACTTTATCATTTCTACCTATGGCTAAAGGAAGGTGTGTGTGTGTATGTATACAAATGTGTGTACAGGTATTTTTACTGTGTGTGTGTATGTGTGCTTGTGTGTACAAGTATGTGTGTGTTTCTAACAATACTAAAAGACAAACTACAAAACCAGAGCCCAGCCCAAATCAGACTTTAAGGTTAATTTGATACACCTGCCCCAGGTTCTCTTTTAACGTGGGGAAAGCTGGTGGCCAAAATGAGTCTTTTATTTTTCTGTAGAAGGAGAAAGTGATTGAAACTCATTAAATGGTATAGTGCCCACTCTTATTGTCTTCTGCTTTGCTTATTTATATTAACTCATGAACTGTTGTTTTGCAGATATATAATGCCTATGGAACGTTCATTTACTTTTGTCTCTGTGGTCCTATGAGGAAAATACTGTTTTTGCTTCTGTCTGTTCACTGGAATTGGCTCTTGCTCCCTTAGACATTATCTGTAGGCCTTTAAGGATGGAGCTCTGTCACCACATTACAAGATGTGGGGGTTTGTTGTATGAACAGACAGGAATTACGAAACACCAGGGTCTCTAGAAGTTCAAGGGCAAGTTCATTGCGAACTGTCCTCACTATTTTGGACATCTGAGTATGAGTTTGGAAACCCAGGATACTGGGTTGTTGGTTATTCCTGCTATTCCTGCTTTTAATCCAGATGTGTACTGAGCCCTGAGTGATTTCTGGTGAATTTAATATGCGCATGTAAGCTCCTGAAAGCATACATATTTGTGTATCTCTGTGGATTAACATCCAGAGTAAATCACAGAGAGCTTAACTTGGTTTATACACATCTCACCTTTGCCTCATGCTTGAGTTTTTGCAAGAAGCCGGTAGAATCTGCAGAGTCGAGGCTGCCCATGAATCATCCTGCCATTTCCTAGTGGAGCCTGCTAAAAGCCTGTCACCCAGCACCAGTAATAAATGTGTTCTCATTCTCTCCCCCCACTCTCTCCTTCTCCACCCTCCTCCCTCTCCCTCCCTCCCTCCCTGTCTTTACTTCAATTATGGAGAATCCAATTTATCCTCATTCTCTAAGGCATTTACTTGGAGAAAGAGAGTCCTTGGGCATCATTGTATGTAATTAGATTTTTGCACCTCTGTATTGTGAATTGGGATTTCCAATTTTCCACCCTAAGGTGTAAAGTTATGGTGCTTAGCAACCTAAGATCATAACTGATGCTATAATTCATGAAGACTTATAAATCTCTACAATTTTAGAAACCCAAGAGAAATACACGTTGGCATATATCATACCTTAAAATTATTGAAATTTTGGAGGCATTTTTCCTGTTTACCAAAATTAACCTTTACTTGCAGCCTTACCAGGTCTTAAGAAACTGTACCAAAAACCCACTCCCCATATGCAGCTTACCTCAACTCCCAGTGAAATAGCAACATGTTAATTTTTTTATATCTATACTTTTATCTTTCATAATAGAAAACTAGCATCTTTAAGATGATGATCTCTTTCTCTTGTTACAGGAAAAGCCATAGATCAAATGGTAACTAAATAACACTGGATTAAAAACTGTAAAATAATTTTAAAATATTAGGAAAGAATACTACAAAATTAGTGTTGGAATTGTTTTGTGTTTTTTGACACAATAGTATTTTAATTTCTTGTTTCTTTTTCTATGAATTAGTTTTTCTAAAAGGAATTGAAATAGAGGACCCATCCCCTGTGAGAAGATTTTAGGTTATTTATAGTTACTGAAGTAACGGCTGGAAAAATGGGGATGAAGACTAATTTGCCATAAGCAGCATGATAGAGCAAGACCAAGCAACTGGTAAATGGGTTTGAGTGAACTGTTGTGGCTGTGGACACTATCTTTCAAAAAACTTTCTAGACCAGTGATTCTCAACCTTCCCACTGCCGTGATCCTTTAATACAGTTTCTGATGTTGTAGTGATCCCCAACCATAAAACTATTTTCATTGCTACTTCATAACTGTAATTTTGCTACTGTTATGAATTGCAATGTAAATATCTGTTTTCTGATGGTCTTAGGCAAATCCTGTGACAGGATCATTTTACCCGTAAAGGGCTTGTAACCCACGGACTGAGAATGACTCTTCTAAAATGAGAAAACACACAAATTCAGGTTCTTCAGGCTTTATATATAAATTTCAGCCAGACTGATACATGTTTTCCATCGTGTTAGACTGATCAAATCAAACAGTCCAAGAAGCGATTGTTAATATTTTCAAATATTTTCACAGGCAAAACTTATCTAAACGCTTGGAAGGAATTAACCTGTTAGATTCTGACTTTTGTAAACAAATATGCATTGGGCTTCTTGGGTGTATAGCTTTAATAATAAGTAGTTAAGCCCCAAACCTTACTTCCTGGGGTGATATCATGCATGGGATTCATTACTACTCTATATGCTGACTTTCTTTAGTCTTGAATATTTGCTCAGCTGTTCTCTCATCCATTCACCAATATTTGTTGAGTGTACAAATACAGTATACCCTTGGAGGGGAGATAAGCCATATTTACACAGTTGTAGCAAAAGTGCCAGAATGCTAAAGGTGGTGAGATTGTTCCCAGCTGGCCAGGTGTGAAAAGTATCCTTTTGGGGGTCGGCATTGGCCTCTGTGCTTAAAGAGTGTGAAAATGAATGATGGAACTCTAATGGAGAGAAGGAATGGGAAAGGAATGGATACGATGCACTGGACAAGGTTTGGATTGAATGGAAGTGGTCCGATAGAAGACAGGCCGGTTGGAGTCCTTCAGTGGCAGGCGGAAAAGTTACAGGCAATGGGGAACTATTGAGGGCTGTCACACAGGAAGTGATGTAGTGGGGCAGCTCCTTGTCACCAGAACTTGGCAGGCCAGGACCCAGAGGTCTATGACCTTTGTTGTCTAATGAGGCCACTTTACAGCCTTAAAAAGAATGTCCTGACAGTCTCAAAGCCAGGAGACTGGTCTTCAGGGCAAACCATCAGTTTAGCGTGGTAGCTTTATCTTGAATAGGTCCCAGAGGCCATATTGTCTCTGCCGCATTATTTTTGACCCTAGCGCTTCTTAGGATCCGCTGCTACTTCATGAATGAAGTGTTTCCACCATCTTCATGGATCTATGTCCCGGTCTCAGCATTCCGAACCTCTGCTGCTCTGCACACTTCCGTTCATGTTTTAGAGCAGAGAGCTAAGTATTTAACCTTGCCATGCTTGTGCAGAGCCAATTAAGAAAGTGTTATGACATTGAGAGTTAATAAAGCTTGATAGATGATATGGGGGTTGAGGTGGGGAATTCACGAGACAGTGACAAGGGACTAGAGAGATGGCTCAGCAGTTCAGAGCTCTGTGCTGCCCTTCAGAGGGCCTGAGGTCAGTTCCCAGCACCCACACCATGAAGCTGGTACTGAGTTATTTTGTGTAATTGTTACAATTATTCTGTGAAGCCACCACTATTTTTGACATGAGAAGGAAGAAAAGGTAACTCCTATGAGATCACACAGCCACCAAGTAGCAGAAATACTTGAACCATCTCTAACCGCAGAGCCCGTCTCCCTACCACACTGGTATTTTGTCCCAACCCCAGACTTTGTTTCCATCATCAAAGTCTTTACATTGATTGGGTGCTCCTTTGTAGGTCCAGACAAATTAATCTCATGTCTAGATGCCTTTGGAGACCAGCTTTGGTTTCTTTTCTTCTTGTATTTGTGATGCTATTAGCTGCTTTGCTTACATTTGAACCAGTCATTAAGAGAATGTAAGAGAGAAAGCATTAGCATCAACAATTAGCATGGTACTCTTCAGAAAGACCAAACATTGCTTGCCTGGAATTAAAGGGCAAGTTTTACTCATCACTTACATGTTTCTATAACGTGAGACTCACTCTCATTGTGGAAATTCTCAAAGATGTCCCACTCCTATGTAAGAAAATTATAGACAAGGATATGGGATTGCTACTTATGCATTGTAATAAAACTAATAAAATAATAACCAATTAGATGCATATAAAGCCTGAGTATATTAAAGCATTATGCAAATGCTGATTAATTGTAATACCATAAACTCAGGGAGCAAGCAGAAGCATGCCAGATTGAAATTACAGGGGCTTTTATTTGCATTTCCACTGAATCTATTATTAGTGGGTCTAAAAGGACCTTACAAGTAATAATTACTAAAGCCCATAAATATAATGCCTAAATGTCATTTTATTAACGGAATACAAAAGAGCTCCCTTTTCTCATACGTAAGAATGAAAAATGTCCAAGCAAAAGTGGGTGTGTCTATCTGTAGAGGGTATTTGCACACACGGGTGTTTAGCTGTGATTTCATAGGCATATAAACAGGAGGTCTGGGGATTCAAGGTTCTCTTACTGAGCATCTCTATATACCTGGCTCAGATTCTTCATTTATTTCTGAAATTTTACATGCATAATCGCCCTGTGTACCAGCAAGTTATATTTTAATATTTCTCTGTCAACTAAAATATCAGATTTGAAAAACAAGAGTGAATCCAAGCCTCCCATGAAGCATTTTAAAATATTTTGCAAAGTTATTTCTGCTTTATTTTCTCTCAAGCTCCTATCCTACCTATCCCATGTTGTAACTATTTGTGGGAATGCATGATGAAGCTGAAACTGATTCTTGGGAACAAGTATCTGAAATGCCAAGAGGCTTTCTAATCTGATTCAGAACACTCTTTCATTCTTCCTTCTCCTGTTCCCCATGCTAACCAAGGGATGGAAAGGCGACTCTTTCTCCTATTCCAGGTCCTACATGATTGACAGCAAAATTCACCTACATATCAAGAGACCAAAATGTCATTGTGGTGATGCAGTTGTACCTTCAGGATTATGCTTCAGTGTCATCTAACTCAAAGAACAATGTGGACTCAAGTCTACCTCTCTTCAGTATCAGGGACAATAGGTCTAGAGAGCTGAAGGAGTTGCCTGAGCTTAGATGGTGATTTCTATCTCAGTTGGAATGGGGTCCACAGTCCAGGTGTCTAGACTTTAGGTGAGTTCCTCCCTCTACCTCATGACCAACATAGGACAGTTTATATCACAACAATCTCCAAAATTAGGAGCATAGGAGCACAAGTCTCCCTTCCTCCTTCCTCCCTCCCTCTCTCTTCCTCCTCCCCCCCTTTGTGCCTGTGTGTGTGTGTGTGTGCGTGCGTGCGTGCGTGTGTGTGTGTGTGTGTGTGTGTGTGTGTGTGTGTGCACATATAGTATGTGTGTGGAGCACTTTTTTTTTTAAGTCAGGCTTTCTTATTGAACCTGAATCTTACTAATTTAGCTCATCTTCTGGCCAGCAAGTCGCTGTCTCTCTCTGTCTCCATCTCCCCAGCACCAGGATTTTTTTTTTACATGGATATTGGTATGCAGACAGGTCTTTGTGCTTGTATAACCAGCACTTTACCAGCTGAGCCATCTTCCCACCTCAGTATTGTGTTTTTCTCCAGGATTGTGGAGGCAAAAGACTAGAGGCTCAACTTTCAGGTGCTGAACAAAAATGGGAGATGTGGACTGAGTTTGACAGGGTGGGCTCTGGGATTTCTGTCATGTAGGAGAATAAACACCATGCTAGAGTAGATAGGAGACAAGATAGACTATTCCTATGGCCATAGCAGTGAGTGAGATGTACCCTGAACAAGACCCCTCTTACTACTGAATGGTCCCTGGAGACTCTGAGCTCTTCAGAGTGATGCTAGAAGGTGAGTGAGGGTTGGAAGCACATGCAGCAGGTAGCAGCATTCCCAGTATTCCTAGAAATACAGGCTGGTGACAAACCTGGTCAGTGGTGGTGTTTGAGAGATGGGGTGGTGGTGTATTCAAAATAGTTTGATGTCTATTCTGTGAAGCATGCTACATTTCAAAATTATGATTTTTTGTATTTTTTTTTTAGGAAAAACTGAGGCTTCTATCAAAAACTTCAGTCCCTACTACAACCGCCAGTATTCTGTGGCTTTCTGTAATCATGTACGCAGTGAGGTGGAGCAACAGAGAGATTTAACGTCGCAGTTCCTGAAGACGAAGGTAATACATGGACATTTGATTTACATCTTTCCCTCACTGGAGAAAGGGGTATAGATGCTAATATTTCAATTGTTTGAGTTACAGTTTTTCAAACAACACTAAAATCATTTTATGCTAAAAAAATACTGCCTTGATATGAGGGTATGTATGATTTCTTGTTTATTGTATGATCTATATGAAAAGAAGCTAGATGGGTTCAAATCTCATTATATGCATTTTTCTCATTGATGCTTTGATACCACGAAATTTAACTTTGTGAAGGTCAGTCTGAAAAAAAATTGCAATTAGGTTTGTTTTGGTCAACGATCAAATATGATTTCCTCTGAATCGTCTTTGATCTTGTATGTGTGTTTCAAAACAAACTCCCTACCTTCCTGGAGTTTATGTTTAAATGTAGGAGACAGACAATAAACAATGGGAAAATTGGCAGCAGGTGATGGTGAGGTAATGAAAAAAAATCACAGAGAAAATGAAGCAAGAGTCTTCTTGGGGGATGTAGGTTGGAAAGGAAGTCCTCTGTAGCGATGACATGGCATCTGATGGCGAATAGCAGGGGAACGAGTATCCCAAGAAGATGGAGCAGGAAGTGGAAAGACCCTCCAGTCCGGAGACTACCAGCCTGCTGGGAGCTCTGTGAGTGAGGGAGAGTGGTAGGCCGTGACTGCATGAAGTCAGATAGGGACTAGAGTCTGCAGGTTCACTGTAAGGGCTTGATTTTAAGTGTGATAGGAAGTCCCAAGACAGGGTACCAAATATAGAGTGTCTTAGGGTTTCTATTGCTATGAAGAAACACCATGACCACAACAACTCTTATAAAGTAGAACACTTAATTGGGGCTGACTTACAGTTCTGAGGTTAATTCATTATCATGGTGGGAAGCATGGCTACGTGCAGGTAGACATGCTGCTGGAGAAGGAGCTGAAGAGTTCTTACATCTTGATCCGCAGGCAGCAGGAAGAGTGTAACACACTTCCTCCAACAAGGCTATATATACCTCCTAATAGTGGCACTCCCTATGGAGGTCATTTTTATTCAAACTACCACATAGAGTGACACAGAAGTTTGAGAGAGAGAGAGAGAGAGAGAGAGAGAGAGAGAGAGAGAGAGAGAGGGAGAGAGAGAGAGAGTAGGTGCCTAGGGAGTTGGAGTTACACTTGGTGTGGGTGCTGGGAACTGAATTTGGATCCTCTGCAAGAGCAGCAAGCACTCTTAACCACTGAGCCAGCTCTCTAAACCCTGAGATGGTGGTGGTGGTGACTTTTACATGCTTCTGTGGATATGTTGGCCAGAAGACTGGTTGTTTTGACTTGGAGGCTGGGAATGTTAGTTTATAACCAAAAGCAACATCCTGAGGCATAATGGAGGAAGGATGGAGACAGCAGGAAGAAAAACCAGCATTAACAACATTTGCAAATTCTGAAGAAGAGAGAGTCCAGAGGAAACACCCTGAGAAATAGGAGAAATGAGCCAAGAAAGAAAGGAAGGAGAGATGAGTGGTCCAGCGACAGCTGAGAGGCCGAGTTAGCCAGAGAGTTTACTAGCGTCTCAGAATTTAGAGAGCATGTTAAGGATGCAAGTTATGGGGCTAGGGAGATGCTAAGCAATTAAGAGTACCTGTTGCTCATTCAGAGGACTTTGGTTTGGTTCCAAGAACCACAGGGTGGCTCACAAAATCCTGAGCTCCAGATCCCAAGTTCTCAAGGGTTTGATGCCCTCTTCTATCCTTTGTGGGTGCTAAGCACATGTGTGGTGCATAGGCACATACACAGGGGAAACACTTGCACACATAAATTCTATAAATAAATTTAAAGAAAGAAAAGAAAAGAATACAAGTTCCAAACAGGTGTGGTGGTGTGTGACTATAGCTCAGCCCTGGGGGGACAATGGAGGGAAGGAAGATGGCTTGATTCCAGGAACTGGGGACGAGCCTGGACAACAGACTGCTTTCTGCCTTAAGCAAAACCAATGCAAATCCTGTCCTCTGAACCCAGAGACTCAGTCAAGGTAGGTCCAGCAGGAGACCACAGTTTTGGTTGAGTGGCCCAGGTCTCAGGAAAGCTGTAGGCAATGACTAGAAAGTTGCTTTCAGCCTCATTTAAAGAGGTGAGTGAGGTCTTTTTTATCTTTTAATAAGGCAAGATAGGAGTTTGCCTCATTATCTGTCAGGACAGTCTTTAAGCCTTGGAATTCAGAATGAAATTTATTTTATCCCTTAGATGAATCTTAAAAGAAATAGGCCTGTCTCTTCCATATGAATCCTATACTTTTTCTTTTCTTTTCTTTTCTTTTTTTTTTTTTTTTTTACTTTAAAGTGATATGTTTTGAAGGTAGCATGTTTGTTTAACAGGGAAAAATCAGTGTGACACCAGTGACATGTAAGACAAGAGACATACTCCTGTGTGTTGCAATAATATGGGAAGTGTATAGCAAAGCAGGATGAGGGTTCTGTTTATACAGAAAACTCAGTAAAGACCTAACGAGGAATCTAATAGAAAGACCTCTATAGCGCATATGTCAAGGCTGATGAGAGAGGGGTAGAACAGATTGTTGCTGGCTTGCCTTGTTCTTCAAGCAAAGACACACTCCTTAAAAATCAAGGAGATGGGTAAAGTGTTCACAGCCTAGATGTATAGACGGCTGCTTTGAACTGTCAATTATTATTTGTTTGGGTCAGGGTCTCTCTATGTAGCCCTGGCTGGCCTGGAACTCGCAGAGATCCACCTGCCTCTGCCTTCCAAGTGCTGGGATTAAAGGCATGGGCCACTATAACTGGTAGAACTGTCAGTTTGATACAGCTCAGGACCACCTGAGAAGAGACAACTAATGAGGAATTATCTGTATCAAGTTGGCCTGTGGACATGTGTCTTAGGTACCTTCCTATTGTTACAGTAATCCACCATTACCAAGGCAGCTTATAGGAAAGAGTGTGTTTGGGGCTCACAGTTCTAGAGGGCCAGAGTCAATGACCATCCTGGCAGGCAGCATGGCAGCAGGCAGGTAGGCATGGCACTAGAGCAGGAGATGAGAGCTCACATCTTGAGATACAGCCACAGGCAGAGAAAGAAGCAACTTGGAATGGTGAAAGCCTTTTGAAAGCTTGTCCTCCTCCAACACACTTCAAAGCCACAAACTTTCTCCATCAAGGTCACACCTCTGAATCCTTCCCAAGCAGCTCCACCGATCTGGGACCAAGTATTCAAACATATGAGCCTATGGGGGGGGGGTCATTATCATCCAAACCTCCATGTTATGCCTCTAGGAAATTACTTGTCTTAGTTGTTGATTGACATGGGAAGACTCAGCCTCCCACTGTGGGCAGCACCACTGAGCTATGCAAGAGAAAAGAAAGCAAGCAAGAATCCATTGCTTATTCTCTTTGCTCTTGACTGAATTTGATGTGACTAGCTGCTTCAGTTATCACCTTGAATTCCCTCAAAAAAAAATGATGAACTGTAGCCTGGAATTGTAAGCCAAACATCTTTATTCTTCAATTTGCTTTAGAAATCAAGGTATTTTTTTTTATCATAACAGAAATGAAACTAGAACAATAGGAAACAGCTGACTGATTCTAGAACTAAGCTTGAGGCATGTCAGAAAGTTAAAGTAGGCAGCTATATGTGAACTCATTACACTGCCTCTTATTCTTGCCTACAGTTTATCAAACATTTAAGTGCTGCATGCATGCAAAGGGATAGTTCTTCTACCACATGCTCTCATTCCTAATCCATATAAGGGGGAAATGAAAATTAGAAAAATGCTGTGTAACACGTGTCTGCATTTTCTTTGAAGGAGTATGAAGGGGAGTTTATGGTATCTCAGAGAAAGAAACAACTTCCCCACTATTGCTGCACACCATACTTTTCTAAATCATTCCCTGAGGATCATGAATAATGTAGTGTTAGCACGGTATATTATCTCTTGTGACCATTAATCATATTCATATTCTTAAAGCCCCCGTTGGAACCAGGAACTGTTTTGTATGAAGCTGAGCTCTCACAGTATGCTGAAGACATCAGGAAATGGAAGGACAGATACATCGTGGTTAAAAATGATTTTGCTGTGGAAAGCTATGAGAACAAAGAGGTAAGATACGCCCATGTTACCACCGCCAGTTCTTTCAATATTCTTAAAACTTTGGCTGTGTTAATTGACATGCCTGGCCTTGGCAATTGGTGGGCTGGGTACTCATCTCAATTAAGGGATATTTGTTGAGTGTCCTCTGTATGCCAAAGGTCTTATTTGGATCTGAATGAATAGCAGTTGGTCAGACACATGCTTGGCGTCTAGGGAAAAGATAGGCTTGGGAAAAGTGAGTGTGGGGACAGGTTGTGCTAAGTGACCTGTGTTTGGTGTAGGGAGCTTTTCAGTGTTCATTCATTCTACATCAAGGTTCTTCTTAGCCCCTGGATTATCACAGCTCCCTCTGCTCTGTTTCTGTATTATTCCACTTCGAGCTTCATGTATGATACATGGCTGAGGAGTTAGTTATTCCATAAGAGAGCACTTGCATTTGCAGGGTTCCTGCAAACATAGAGCACTCTGAATACTTCATCCCACTTAGAGTTACAGATTTTTTCAGTTAGACCCTTTCCTCATCATTTGCCTTGTCTGTACAAAGGGAGAAAATAAGATTAAGTGTGAAAAGCATCTATACATGGAGGACTTCGGATTTCAATGTTCCTGCTTTCTTCCCTCCCTCCTATAGAGGCTATATGAAGCTAGAGTAGAAAGGACACTAAGCAGTGAATTTGGAAATCTAAAGTTTTTGTCAAGTTGTGTCATATACTAGAAGTAAAATGTGGACAAGAGACTTACCTGTCTCTGACCCTCAGCTGAACTGAGGAGTGAGCTCCAATGATCACAGCAGATCCTTTGAAACCCCATATTATACACATTTCCTACCCAGACTCAGTCTCAAGTACCCTTTGAAATGCTCACCTACATTAGGATTGCATTCAATCCACAGCCCCAACTGTCAACACACTACACATTATCATAGGCTTCTCATACACATCCTACAATGTACTCTTAGAAGGCTGAGGAGAGGTGCAGCATCTCAATGGGTAGTTAATATAACGAGCTTTGAATTACACCTTTGACAGTTATCAGATACATGCCTTTAACTAAGTTATGTATTTCCTTTATCTTCAGTTTTCTCTTCTGAGAAAGGCAAGTATAACCCTTAGAAAGAAATACACTAATACACTGAAACACCGAGCATATGGGTAGTCCATGGTTTAGACCAGAACAGAGAAATTGTTGATATAATTGCTACCAACTAATTGAGAGAGCATGTTATTAGATTTATTGAGTTTTTCTTTTTTAAATAATTTTCATTTTATGTGAACTGGTATTTTGCTTGTTTGTGGGAGGGTGTCTGGTCTTCTGAAACTAGAGTTATAGACAGTTGTGAGCTGCCATGTGCATACTGGGAATGGAACCCTGGTTCTCTGGAAGAGCAGCCAGTGTTCTTAACCACTGAGCCATCTTCCCAGTCCAGATTTACTGAGTTTTTCACCCACATTTAACAGTAAATGAAATTTCTGTGAATTAAATTTTGGTGATTTTCTTTCTTTTTTTCCACATTTAGAGAATGTTCTCCCTCAATTTAAAATTTATTTGTCTTTTCTTTGATCATTATTTTCAAATAATTTGTTTATGTTTTAAAATTAAGATTAGTATATTGGATAATGATTAAATAGTTCAAAAAACCACCTGGGTATTTAAATTAAGAGTCCATGTAGTTTGTCACCATCGTTGGACATTATAACAAGGTCCTGTTTGTTAAGTTATAGAAGTATTTCTTAAAATCACATGTAAGAGTTAGCCATTAGCTGGAGAGATGGCTCAGTGGTTAGGAGCACCAGTTGCTCTTACAGAGGACCTAGTTCAATTCTCAACACCTACACGGCAGCTCACAACTGTCTGTAACTCTAGTTTCAAGGGATCCAACACCCGCACACAGACATACATGCAGGCAAACCATCAATGCACATAAAGTAAGTATAAATCATTTTGAAAAGTTAGACTATTATTAATGTCTTGTTATTTTATTGAGAGTTCAATTTGGTGGTGGGCACGGGAATATCAAAGAGTTCTCATCACTCTTGCTGGAGACTTGATAAATACAAGATTGAGTCTGGAATCTGTCACCACTGGGTCACTGCATATTATTAGACCTCTGTGAGTTTTAGTTTTCTTACTTGTAAAATGGAGATAATATCTAATTTGTAGTGCTCTCTTGAGGATCAAATGATACAATGTGTTTAGAAGCTTATTATAACCCCAGACAAAATTCTCAGTTGAGTCCTGTCTGAATCAATTGCTTCACACTATCTCAAAATTATACATAGATTCTTCTGCTATGCTCTGGGTCCCCAGTGTGTTTAAGTAGCTGATTAGTGGATCTTCCAAGTATCAAAACAAGTTACATAGTATTTGTTTTGTTTGGGGCTCTCTAGGCACCATCTTACAGATGGAGACTGTGTATTGTTATTTTGGGTTTGTTGCCCAGATCAATGTTATTTTAGTTATTCCCAAGAGCACATTTTAGATTTTGGGTCCCACAGTTTCTTGGTTTCAATTCTCAACTAGCCCCCAAGTTACTACTTTCAGTAATTTGTCTTGACAACTATCCTGCCCATCTAAGGCACACACTTACATTTCACTTCATCTGTTTGTCCTGGGGTATGTCAGAGTAGGCACTTAGCAGGGCACTGGATCTCATTTGGGTTTCTCAGGCAGCAGAATGTCTTATCTGCAGGCCAGAAAGTCTTCTGATGTCATAAGACTGCTCTCCCATCTCAATGACTTCACTGTAAAAATTCCAGCCATATCTGAGGACAAATGACTGCACACTTATTATGGCAACATCTTTGTGTTTTTGGTGAAACTCCATGGTAACCATCATTGTAGTTATGTGTAGATACAGTGTTGCTCAGCGTCTTATGTGACCCAAGTCAGCAGAGTATTTTGTGCAGTGTGTGTGTGTGTGTGTGTGTGTGTGAGAGAGAGAGAGATTGAGAGAGATTGCAAACCTTGTGGTTATCAAAATGAGTCAGAGTCGTCAATGTCTGAAGTGGAGAACATGGTACAGACATAGATGTTACTGATATTCTGTTTTACCATTTAAGAACACACCTCCCAGAGTCTCCTTGAGATTAGGGACTCTGGTTTACCATTGTGGGTGTGACCATTAAACAGAAGTAAAAAAAAAAATACCTCCTTGTAAGCAGCAAGAATGCAAACCAAAGTAATTATAAATAAATAACATAGTATAGCGATATATATTACAGGATATATGTGCCTGGACTTGTTTTACTTTTGAAAAATGTTTCTGACATTTTTCAAATATGTGTGTTGGGGGAAATCATTCATTCATGTCTTTTCTTTTTTAGGCCTATCAGAGAGGAGCTGTTCCTAAAAGCCGAATTCTTCCAGCTGGAGGCAAGGTTTTAACCTCAGAAGAGGAATATAACCTCTTGTCTGATAAGCATTTCCCAGACCCCATTGGTGAGTTGCTCTGTGTTTCCCTGAACTTACTTCGTGTACTTAGACCAGTGGTCCTCAGTGAGGAAGAATAGTCCCCTTCCATGGATATTTGGCAGTGTTTGGAGACTTAGAATGTGAGTGATGTAGAATTTAGACCAACAATGCTGTTAAAAACAATCCACAATGCATAGGGCAATCCCAAAGAGAAAGATGAGTGGCCTTTGGTACCAGTAATGTCAAGATGGAGAAACCCTGTTCTGAATCCAGAAACTCCATGTTCAGCTAGAAAATGGAATTTGGTTACTCTAAGTTGACATTATATCATTTCTATTACTTTGCCCCCATAGAGTCACACGGGCAGTTTCTGTGTTTCTGGCATTGGAAAGTGTGTTATTGGTCAAGAATTTTAGAGCTTTAGGGATACACTGTACAATTTGATAACAACACTCAATATAGCAGAAACACACAAGTCAGGCATTCTGTGTGACATGTACAATTTCATTTTTTGGTAAGCAAGTCTTGACCTGTGAGGGATTATTAACTCATTTTACAGTGATGCACAATAAAATATTCTAAATTGATAAAAAAAAAACTATGCACATTTTAAATACTCATAGCTACAGAGTAAAAGAAAGCACTGTCTTTATTGTCCTGTCTATAAATAATTGGCCTGAGAACTTGGGGCATGGCTTTGGATGTGGCGCTTACTGTGCCTTAGCCAATGTTTTCAGGGTAGCAGGCCCTGGCTTCTGATTCTTCCTCTTTAAAATGGAGCCTTGAACTTGAAAAAACTGGAAGACTCATTCCAGCTTTAAAATTCTTTGATTCTCATTCATTCCATTTATTTTTATGTAGAGAAAATGATGGATACTATATAGGCTAAATAGGGCATTTCATAGAAATTCATGAACTGTGCATAAGATAAAGCTCCATCTGCCTTTGTGTAAATCACACCACACATTCATTATTTGCTTTCTCGAAGAGAGCCCTGGGTCTTATTAATGGACATCATCATTTCATTAGAATTTATGGAGAACTATATAATCATTCCATCAGTTGTTATTCTGGTATAGATTGCTTAGTGTGGTGTTTTTAATAATACAATTATAGATAGTACGTGGACCATAAAACTAGATTATCAAATTATTACTAAATAATTCAAACAGAAGCAATGCTTTATGTGCTCACTACCTAGAAAAATACATGAAATTTTCTTTCAACATCTACCCATCTGCCATGTTGGCTATGTACCTACAGCTAAAAATGAGAATACCAGCATGCTGATTCTTGAGAATCTCTCCAGAACTTTCCAATGCAATCTGCCAGAACAATACACTCATGGATTTATTGATGAAATCATATCAGAAGGAATGAAAAGGAGAAAGCTCGTGTGATTCATATCTAGATAGCCCAGGGCCTCTTACATAGCATTTCAATGACTATTTTCATTGTATGTGGTGGCCTGCTGAATTTTAAAAATAGAATATTCCACAGTAGATCATTTGTGATACTCTTGTAATTCAACTCAGAAAAAAAATGTAGATGGATGGAATCTAGAAAACTGTTATGGAAATTTAGTGGGAGGTAACTAGAGGTTAATCGCAGTGGATTTTATAGGGATTCCTGAAGCTTTTGAATAGAAAGTCAGTCAGTGTTACTTTCTGTTGTTTGTGTGAAATTGTGGCATCTTGGAAAGGGCATGAATACTTGCTTCATAAGCCATGTTAATCAGATCTATCCATGATGTTACTTCTACCTGAAAGAACAAATTTAAACAGGGACAACCCACACTGGAGATATGGATACATGTATGTTCTCTGTGGAATGTTCTGCCAGGGTGATTTGTCAAAAGTGTCCCCATGCTTTATTACAGTGATTCAATCATTTGGCATTTTATTAGTTTCCTCACACAATGAAATTCAAGTTAAGTATGTAAGGTTTTGTTATCTTCCTCTAAGTATTTGAATGATACTCCAGGGTTAGTGTGGCAGGTCCACACTAACTTGGGCTCCCCTGACTTTCTCCTCTTTTAAGTTTGGGTATTTATTAGCACTTGTTATTGTAACAGCAACATGAATAGTTGAGCGAGAGCTCCTTCCATGTAGCATGAAGGAGAAAGAGGAGGAAGAGGAGGTGGTGGTTGCTTTCTTAAAGGATGCTGGCAGAAGGTTTGTATGGAGTTCAGGTTATTTCCCGTTGGACAGAACTTAGGAGCAGTGGGTTACCATACTACAAGAGCAGCTGGAAATGTATGTGAAGGTCACATTTTCCAATGCTTCTTGCTCAGTTAAAAGGCAAAGCTTACCACTGCAAGGAACGGAGAGTCTCTTCTGTATGTAACCATTCATTTGATTGTGTGTACTTGTATTGATTCCTTCTTATGTTCTGGGTATTGTGCTGGGTACTGGAGGGCTTAGCTTGTGTTCCCAGGCCATTCTGTGTTTTCAGATTTCAGGACAGTGGAACAAGGTTCTTGAACTTGTCTTAACCAAATCTATTCTTATGGATTATTAATTTTCCGGTAGCTGACTTAGTTCTGGAAGCTTCCCTTGTGGTTCTGATCCATTTCTTGGTATGCCCAGCATGCTCCAGCCTCTTAGAGGCCCCACTGTTAATCACAGAGCATTTGTAGCTTCTGTGTACTTCCCATGGCTGTGGAAAGAAGTTGGAGCTTTTAACCAAGTGTGATGTCATGTGATAGGGATGCAAGGATTAGGATGGGTAGGGTTTCTTAAGAGAGGCATGGTTTCACATGAGTTTCTCAGAATTGATATTGAAGAAATAGTTGAGTCCTCCTACTCCATGTGTATGTGTTGTTTGTGTGTTTGCTCATGTGTTGATAGAATTGAACCCAGATATCGGGCAGCTACTTAACTGTTGAAATAGACCCGTAGCCCCCTAGGGTTGTGTTTTCAGGGCTTCTAAAATTTTTGAGAACAACAGAGCATATCTGTTCATTCAACATGATGAAGCTGAGTGTCTCCTAGGATCTACAACTCTGCTATGAACTGAGGATACAAGGATGTGTCAGAAGTGGACTCCATCCTCTAGAGGCCACTGTTCAGAGAAGGGTGCTCCCAAGAATCAAACAGCAAGGCTCATCTACCCTTCCTTCCTCCCTAATGGGTGCCAGGCATGGAAACCAGCCACTTACATATTTCAGGAGAACATTAGAGATCACATAGTTCTGTCTTGGTGGCAGGTGCCAGTAAAGGCTTCCCAGAAGAGGTGACTTTTGAACCACCTTGTGAAGGGGGAAATGATTTTTCTCTAAAAGGGCATGATGGAAAAGAAGGAAGGCGATAAGGATTCTGGGAACAACTTTTAAGCTGTGAAATGGATGGACGACACCCTTCTGAGGAGTAAAAACCAAAAGTAGAGGGAACCAAACACACAACTGGACAAGTGTCAACCCTTGACAGGAAGATAGGTGGCAAAGGAAGCCATAGGTGCAAAACACGACACTTTTTGGAAATAAAACAGACATGAGAACCAGGAGAGATGCACACTCAACCAGGGAGGGAAAGTTGTCCAAAGAATGGATTGCTAGCAGCAACACATGTTAGACACCAGAGCAAAAGGGCAGTCAGTAGATGAGCTGTGGGCTGGTGGCCAGGGTGGCTGGGTTCAGGAGGTGGTGCTGCAGGAGGCAGACTGAAGTGAGAATAGGAATAGACCCTGTAGTCGGCAAGTGTTGTTTTGCCAAGGGGAGGGAGAAACTGGGGGAACCGGAGACTGCAAAGAGCAAGTGAGCCCTAGAGGTGCATGAGAAGGGAGCTCTGTGTGGGGTCTTTGGAGATGCTTTCAAAGTAGGGAGCTGAGGAAGATGTGTAGGCTGTCTGTGTCTCTCTGCGGAGGAGTAGACGACACCTGTGGGAAGGACAAACTGGGTGGGCTGTGGGATGGAGAGGCAATGAACCCTCACTTCCCTACAACCTTGCTATTCTGTGGCTGCCCCAGATACTTTTACAGACTGAAACAAGTATTTACAGACTGAAGTACGTGCTCATGCTTTAAAACTACCTGTGCTTCCATTATTTCTCTAGCTTCCAGTGAGAAGAACTCTCAGCCCTTTGTGGTCCTGCCCAAGTCATTCCCCGTGTACCTGTGGCAGCCTTACCTCAGGCACGCCTACTTCTGTTTCCACGAGGCCACGGAGCAACAGAAGTTCAGCGCTCTTCTCAATGACTGCATCAGACACCTCAATCACGGTAGGCGCTGCCGCTTGCTTCCCTCTCGGCCACATTTTCTGAATTGCCTCGGTCAGTCATGTACTCCCATAAGTTTTGGAGACTCAGAGGCTTTGCCTTCAGGAAGGAAAGCACGGGGCGGGGGGCATGGCCAGTGAACCTTGAAAACAAGGAGCCGGAAGGCTTGGGGGAACAGAGCATTAAGTGTGATGGCAGGTGCAGGCCTGTTCTAGGCTGCTTTCTGGTGTCCTGGCAATTAATTCCATTAATTGTATAATTCTTCCTACTCCATTTCCCTGGCCCTTTTATGGTATTTGTTCATTTTTTGGGTTGTTTGATTTTGAATACAGAAGTCTTGCTATGTAACACTAGATGCTCTTGTACTCACTATGCAGCCCAGTCCTGAACTCACAGTAAACCTCCTGCTTCAGTCTCTCGAGCACTGGGATTATGAGTGTGTACCACCATGCCCAACCTTCCTGATACTTTTAATTATACACCAGCAAGAATGTGCCATTTGACCCTGGCAAAGCTCTAATCTATGCCATTTTTCATTTATTTCTGAGTAATGGTTACTCAGTTAAGATCAGTGGTGTGGTTCATTGTAGTCTAATACTTGTTTTTCAATTAGCGGTCATGTTGGTTAGCTTCCTACACTGTGGCAGATCAAGTCATGGTGTCTTTCATAACGGTTGCTGTCTGTGGTTGGTTGACCCTGTTGCTCTGGGCCTGTGATGAGTCTGTACATCTCAGGGAGAGGGAAGCAGGAGGGAGGAGGGGGCTAGGGTCCCATGATCTGCTTCCAGGGAAGGCCCTCAATCATCTTCAAGACCTCCTGCCATTGCTGAGTCCCTTGATGACTCTGCCACAAGTGCAAAGCTGGGGACCAAGTCTTTAAGAGGACTCACCCAAACCACAGAGTCAGCTCTTAAAATTTAAAGGCATGTGAGACTTGTGGGGAGAACTCAATTCAAGGCCAGAGAGACAGCTGCCTGGTTAATGAGTGTTTGCTATTTTCAAAAAGGACTACAGGTCAGTTCCTAGCACCCACTTTGGGGAGTTCTCAACTGCCCATAACTCCACCCTCAGGGAGATCTGATGCCCTCATATGACCACTGTGGATACCTGCACCCATGTGCAATACTCCCACACAGACACACACAGGTGATTTAAAAGAAAACACATCCTAAAACTTAACTAAAACATAGGAGCTTTGGCTCTACCCTTAACACAGTCTGATTCAATTCAGTTGGTGGGAAGCAGGTTTTGTATTTCTAACATTCTTCCAAGTGACGTCACTGGCCACACTAGAATGGCACAGCTTTAGATAGCATTATTTTGCTTTTAGGCATTGATTTACTTACTAATCGATTTGTAAATAAAAATTTTAAAGGATTTTTTTCATTCCGATGTGTCATCTTTGACATTTTTATATGAATGAGGGTTTGTTTGGGCTTACAGATAGCTGAACTATGTGTTCTTTGGCAGTTAGAAAGGCGGGCAGTCAAATGTCACAGAGGGGCTTAGTCAGTGCCAATCCTGTACAAGTGTAGAGTAATGAAGCATTTGCTGTCTTGGGAGTCTGAATGCAAACAGGACAGAGGAAGAAGCCCACCCACAAATTCTAATTTGATAGCTAACAAAGTTAATGTGTTAAAAAGTAACTAGAAGTCACTGCCAAATCAACAAGTATGAACAGATGATCCCATGCCTGAAATTAACTTAACTTTAAGGATCTTCCAGATCATGAAAATACAAAAGTGGTACCCATCTGGGCTGGTTGTGTGCAGCGTGATGCTCTCCTCTGATGCTGGGTCACCAGAGCATTTTGGATATTGTGTTTTGTGGTTTCACAATGCATTAGTTGACAAAAACACCCACCTGTCACTGTACAGGCAGAATTTAACACTTTGCTGTAAAATGGGCTTGGCAGCTGATGGCTTTACTCAGCAGTAGGGTTTGGTAAGTACTTGAGCTTGTCTAAGGCAGGCTAGCTAGGCTGGGATACAGGTTATGTGTATCAGCTGCACTTTCAACTTACAATGGGCATGCCTTGATGCTACCCCACTGTAAGTCAAGGAGCACCTGTATGGGTTCAGTGCTGTGGAGGTGCTGAGTAAGCACTTTGTCAATTCCTGAGCAACACCTCCTGCCTTGTGCAGAATTTTCAGTTTGTTTTGTGGGGGAAGTCTCTGGACAGATATGGTTTGAGCTGAGTCACAGTAAAAAGTATACACACACACACACACACACACACACACACACACACACTACAGTCAATTTTATAATACACTTAGTTTCATGTTTGGAGGTTCCCCTGACACCATCCTTTCCACAGAGTGACATCCACTGGTGTTATGATAAAGCTGGAAGGGGGACCTTGGGTAGGGGACCATGGTGGAATCCATGGTGGGTTAGGGTGACTGAGGCAGAGGGATAAACACGCCAGGCAGGCAGAACTTAAGTGAAAAGTTTTATTAGAAAGGGAGGGAGGGGGAAGGGAAGAGAAAAGAGGTAAGAGATACAGACATAGACACAGAGAGAAGACTGAAGAGAACAGGGAGACAGGAAAAGTCCTGTCTGCTCCAGGGGAACAGCGGGGAAGAGAGCTGGAAAAGAGCAGAAAGAGAAGAGAGCAGAAAGAGCGTAAGTGGGCAAGGGGTCCTTTGCACCTGCATGCAGACTAGTACTCAGGGGACCCTGGGCTGACCAGAGTACTGCCTGAGTGCATTCTGCCAGGTGACAGGGGCAGGCCAGCGTAATGCCTGAATCCTTACAACTGGTGCTACATCTCAGCCAGTTCTTGGGTATCTATGTATGATGTATGGATGGATGGCATATGTGTGTCCATGTATATGCATGTGTCATGGCAAGCATGTGGAGATCAGTTGATAACTTGGGAGTTTGTTCTTTCCTGACACCATGTGGGTTCTGGGGACCAAACTCATTATCTCCTGAGCCATCTTGCCAGTTTCCAACTCTTCTTGGTTTTAATATGTGTGTCAGTAGAGGCAAACTTAAAAAAAAAAAGTAACTGTTTTTCTATAGCAACTCCAAGTAACATAATATTGACTCTTAACTGGAGCCTTTATAGATTTATTAATATCATGTCTGTGCTTTCCTGGGACTAGCTTAGTTTTCAGTATAATTAGAAGCGCTGCAGTTTGGGGTTTGGTCTAGTGAGAACACACACCTGGCACTGAACCCAAGAAATACAAAGTTGCACTAAACAGAAAATGTGTTCTGCCCAGTCAAGGGACTTGCTGCATTCCCCATTCCTTGTACATAATAGGAATTTCTCTGGGGAGATTTGGATGGTGTGTAGCCTGCATTTAGACACCATTTATGGAAGATCTCAGCCAATTTAGAACCCAGCTCTGCTCTCTAGGATGTTGTCAAGGCACGAAGACAATAAAGTCTAGTTATATTTCCCTGGTCTGTGGCATATTCTTTAAACCAAAGACCATTTGTTCCCCATTGAGTCTTTATGCAGATAACTGGACATAGGCCATCATAGCATTGCAGAGAGCAGTCCTTGGTTGTTGCAGGCCAATGAGATCATGGGGGTTTCCCCATCTTGCCCCACCCCTGATTATCCTCCTTGTGTTCGATGGTACAATGTACCACTGTTTTTTACTGAATCACTTTTTCTGTCCCATGTCTTTACCTATTATTCATTGTATGGTCTTGAATAAGCCATTAAGAGGCTTTCTCAAGCTGCCAGTTCACTATATTTGCCAGAGTTGTTTAGAAAGGGCTCTAACTAAGGCCAGAGGCTCTAAAGTGGCTGCTGCCACTGCTGTCTTCTTCCACTAGCAAGCAGAAGGAAGCAGTCTGCTGTTGTCATCACTCTGTTGACTCTAAGGCCACCATGCATCTTGCTGAGAATTGGGTCCTAGATGCTGGAGTACTTGAAACCAACCTGTCAATCCCACATGGGAGATGCTTCTCCTCCTCTTCTTCTTCCTCTTCCTCCTCCTCCTTTTCTTTTTTTTTTTAAGATAGGGTTTCTTTTTGTAGTCCTGACTGTCCTGAAACTTGCTCTGTAGACCAGGCTGGCCTCAAACTTAGAAATCCACCTGCCTCTGCATCCCTGGTGCTAGAATTAAAGGCATGCACTACTACTTCCCAGCCCACATGGGCTTCTTAAGATATATCCCCTAGTGTTCAGGTCAAACATAGTCCAGCCACTTTGTCCCAAAAATGTTGGTTCATAATTATTCTAGATATTCATATCCATTCTGAATACAGAAGCACTGCTTTTGTACTCAACCTTATACTTCCTCTTTAATTTTGACAAAGGTCCTATCTATACCCTCTTTTTATATAGTATGGCTGTCTGAAGCTAGATGTGGATAAGTGGAGAGCTCTATGGTCCTTCATCCTTCATCTTTCATCCTTCAGAGACAGACAGACAGAGAGAGAGAGAGAGAGAGAGAGAGAGAGAGAGAGAGAGAGAGAGAGAGAGAGAGAGAGAGAGAAGCTGCTGGGATCTTGTCACTAAGGAGCTCCAGCTGTACTGGGTAGGCAGTAGCACATGCCTGGTATGGTTTTGTACTCCCTTTTTTGTATTAGATATAAGAAGATCTCACAGGATCAATCTTTATAAGACATCACATTTCAACTCAATTTTATTGTATGGCATCTGTGTACAGCAGCTGCCACTACCTGTCCATTTAGAGGTCACACGGCAGTTCCCAGACCTTGATCATGTCTGAGGCCACAAAATGGGATTTATACTTCCAGGATGTTCTGAGGAGGATTTATACTTCCAGGATGTTCGTCTCCAAAGCTCAGTCCTGTGCATCACAAACACAAAGCCGCATACAGGCTATGGTCATTATCAGTGTGCACCTGCTTCTCTGGCTCAGGCGATGCAGGGTACGGGGAATGTGTTCCTGGAGGAGGAATAGGATAATTGAGAGCTGGGAAGCAACACAGATTATGGGCTATTAGAAGAGCTAAAGGAATTCTCTGAGCTGGAGGGCATAGATCATAAAGAAGAGAAAAGGGAATATGAGGAAATGGACTAGATCCAGGCTAGAAATGGGGTTTTGTATTACATATTAAGAATTTGGACTTTTTCTAAGAATTATAAAATGAGTGGACCCTCATTTTACTTTCAAGAGGTCATAATAGCTACAGCATAGGCAGCATGGAGAGAGGAGTAGCATTTTGTAATACCAGAAGGCCACTTAGGGCATTTGGGCTGGTAACAACAGATGGCCATAGCCTGCCCAGACAAAGGGCACAAATTAGTGGGAGATTCATCAATAGAAAGCCATAGTTGTTGCCCTAACGGATTTGGGAAAAAGAAAACATGGAATAGATATTAAGATATTACGGCATGAGTGGTGAGTCTGCAATGGAAGTAAATACTGGCACCTTCGTTCAACAGTGCTGTGCTAGCCTGAAGGATGCTGCATCAAATTAGACTGAAGGACAGTCAGTACTTCGGTACTTCATCGCAACAAATGCCTGTGTTTATTTACATCGTTGGGAACACTCAGTAAGCAGGGATAGTAGAATATTAGGAAAACAGGAGGTCAATAGGTGGAGAACACCTAGAAGAACCCAGAGGATTTAGGCTAAAAGATCACAGTGATGTAACTAAGGACACCCTGAAAGTGATTCAATCACACTTATAACCTCCAAGGGCTCTGGCGGTGGGGTGAGCCAGCTGGATGTGATGGTATAAAGTGACTGCATTTTAGAATTGGTTCCTTTGACAGTGCTGTGTGCCTCGAGCACTTATCCAGAACTCCCATGTGAAAGCAAACACTTTCATTAGATTTGATTTTGACACCTCACGTTTTTAGGTGTTCAATACATGTTGCTGAGTAAATTGGATTTCAGCACAGAAAGGGACTTTACAATTCAAATGAGATGCAGCCAGTCCTTTTAATGTGTTTATTTTGACATAGTGTTTTATGTTCTTTAGCACTCTGCAGCAGATCTCAGGTTTATTTTCACCAACTTAATATCTACACACAGTCTAGTCACACCTACAAAGCAAGTTTATCACTTGAGGGACTATCTGGTGTGGGCACCAATCAATTCTAACTGAAGATACTGAGTGAATTTTATTATGTAATATATGAGGACACACTTTTCAATTTGTGGCACACATGTTTATGGACAAACAGATCTATGAGTTGGAAAATTCTAACTTATGTCTAATTGTTTTTGGCCAATGTGCTACAAATAAGCAATATTCAGAGATGAACAAAATAAAAAAAACATGATTTTTATAAACAAGCTTTTTGAATGCTTTTATTTGTAGAGATTATAGAAATTCTTTCCTTTTTTGTAATGCACAGAAAACTCTAAGCAAGAAACCTTATCCCTAAAAATAAAGTTGTGAAATGATGCAGGAAAACACCCATTGTCTATCTCTGGCTTCCACATGCATGTATGCACATGAGCACATGCAACCACACAGTTGTTAACCCCCAAAATACACTAGGCACATGCCCTTAATGAGCTGGGAGCAAAGTGTTTGTTAATTGCTGTTTCCCTAAGAATGCTGTTTCTTGTTTTAGAAGGGATGCTCTGAAGAAGATCCCTTAAACTTATTCTCTTTGCACAAGTCCACTTGTGCTTATTGTGTGCCATGGCTAATACTCTAAATTAACAAATATTGCCCTTTGTCCCTCTGTGAGTATGAGGTGTTCTCTGAAGTCATTGCTTGTCCTTTTCTGGACCTTGCTGGCTATTTATAAAACCCCAGATTTGGGAAGGAATTGTAGTCACCCATTCTATGCCTTAGCGTTTACTTACGATAAAGCTTAAGTAGGACATTCCTTGTCAGTGGAAGATGACCCGATGCTCTTGACATCTATTTCAGGTAGACATAGTATTCTGATTCCCAGCATTCCTTTACAAAAAGCAAACCATCTTCTGGATACTTTGAACACAACTTTTAAATCAAACAGCTCACATGATCTATTGCCGTGATCCACAGTGAGGTAGATCTGAGGCTGTCATCTAAGTCCTTGGAGACTTGGGATGTGTGGGTTTCTTGGTTGGTGGTGCTATCTAAGCTGCCCGTATTACTCTGTCCACTGAGTAAATATGACCAGATCATTTAGCTTACATAGACTTGGAATATAAAGTATTTGATAGTGTAGGTTGTATGCTAGTCAAATTTTCTGTAGTTAAAATGCAAATGTGTATTGTTTTATACAATTTAAATTAAAACTTCCTTCTGCATTTGAGAACATGGGCTGGAAGTCTGTAGACGTCATTTACCTAAAGTATGCCTTTATAATACTTATGCTTTAGCTTCTGTTTAATTTACTTAGTGTTCTCAAAGCATTGTAAGAACTGGAAGTGGAATAAGGCTCTTCCTCCCCAGGAGGCTAGAATAACCAAGCTTGTGCCTTTCAGGCATTTGGGTTCATTACCTCAGCACAGTCTTAGGTTTCTTGGTGCCTAAAGCCTTGTTGCTAAGGAACTACATTTGAATACTTCTCATCAAACAATGATATTTCAGTGACACCAACACCCCCTCCCTTTCCCATTTCTGCTGAGCTAAATAGTTATTTTGGTACAGAGGTCTAAAAATGATGCAGTTGTAATAGTTAAGGGTTACCGATTAGATCAATAATGAAAACAAATTAAGCAAACAAATAATTGAAGAGTTAATTCATGCAATAACTTAAAATCAGTATTATCAAGGGTGGGTGTATTCCAAAATCACTGGACTTTTTAAAAATATACTATTGCCTATGGGGTAATTTGAATAGCTTTCAAGTTGTTTCTTGTAGTTATGATATGTTCAGATTGAAATACATGGGAGAGATTATGTGTTATCTGTTTTATCATGTGACGAGGTAGTCAGAATTATGAAAGGATTCTATTTAGCATATGTTTCTTTGACAAATCAGCACTTAGAATTTGGAAGGAAGTCTGATGGGCTGTAGAATGGTGAGCTGTGTGTCCCCCATCCCATGCTGTGGATAGATTTGGAAGGTTAGAGAAAGAAGGGCTCTGATCAGGGGCTGTGGTTCATTCATTCTAGCAGTTTGGGGGGTTTTAAAGTTAAATATTGAGTAGATACAGAAGAATGCTAACGATGTGTTTATCATGTGTGGTGAGCAGTGCTGCTCCCCCTGGAGCCTCTCACTGTCCTCCGCCCATCCTTCCTTTGAAGGTGTGCTGCCTGGGCGCCGGTGTGTTGCTCTTCTTCGTAGCCTTATCACGTCATGTATGAATGATGGGTCACCCAGCATGTCTGCACACTTTGCCCACACGGACTCTGACCACATCCTCTCCCATGATCTCTCTATTAATATTCTGTTTCAGTGCCTCACTTATGTTATTGCTTGTCATTGTAAGCCACTAACTTGTAGTGCTATATCTATTCCATCGTATTAATATGCTGTGATTTATGACACTCAGTTGGTTGTTGACAGGGACCTGGGCTTTTTCCAGCATTTGTTACTCAGAGTACCACTGTGAGTACTTCATTTGTTACTTGTTTATAGGAATTTAATTTTATTTTGTTTACTAATACCTTAAGGAGTCTTCTCATCTATGTGAATGAGTGTCTTTGGTGTATATGTTTCCTGTTGATTAATGACATTCTCAGATCTGACTGTTAAGATCATTTATGCTTTGTAAGATGGCCTGGAGGGCTAGACTTGTTGCTTAGTGGTTGAGCACATGCCTAGAATGCATGAGTCCCTGGGTTGACTCCTGAGATAATTGTATTCCCTAAAGAGAATTAGGGAATGTTCCTGCCCCCCCTTATAATGGGAAGTAGGTTAGGTAAGGCTGGAGTTATTCATATGTTTAGTATTTCACAGACTTTGAAAATAAATGCATCTTAGCTTAAGACTCTTTGTCAAGTCTATATACATGTGTGCTTTGTATGGATAGTATGCACCTTCTTCTCTCCCTTCATCTTCTCCCAGGGTCCTCCTAACAAATCTTCCTCCCAACTTCTTGTCCTTATTTATTTATTTAATTATTTATTTATAATGCACTGATTACAATTAGCGATGTCCACATAGGTGTAGTGTGAGCTCATCCATGACCGCGTGTGCAATCTACCAGTGGCTATCCTCCACCCATCTCCAGAAAAGTAACTCCCTCTCAGCAAGCCATCCACTGCTAATCACTCCTCAGCCAGGGCTAGGGCCTCAGTGTAGCCCCTCCTAAAGCTCTTCCTGAGGGCAGATTTTAAATCAGTGATTTAGATTTGTAAATTGCTTTAGGACTATGGCAGGGTTCTAGTTCTTTTCACAGCCTATGAAATTCTGGGGCAGCCATTATTTTTCTGTCATCACTCTAAAGACTGTCCCCTGTGAGCACAGTGAAGTTGAAATAGTTGCTGTCATCTTAACTAATGCTCCTTTGGGAATATTCTGATTTAATTTAAAAACATTTTCTCAGCTGGTGTGGAGACTCACATCTGTAATCCCAAGACATAAAAGGGTAGAGATAGAAAGATCAAGGGTTCAAGGCCAGCCTCTGTTATGTATCAAGTCTGAGGCCAGCCTGACTTAATTGTGTAGCTGGATCTATCTGAGGGTCCCCTGACTGCAGGACTAGTATTTATATCTGATGCATGAATTAGCTTGTTGGAGCCCATTCCCTATGAGGGGACACCATGCTCAGCCTTAATGTAGTGGAGAGGGACTTGGTCCTGTCTCAATTTAATGGGCCAGGCTTTGTCGCCCCCCCATGGGAGTCCTTATCCTGTGGGAGGAATGGATGGGTGGGCTGAGGGGAGAGCTGAGGTGGGGGGCAGATGGGGGGAATGGGAGAACTGTGGTTGGAATGCAAAATGAAATTTAAAATAATAAACTTTAAAAAATGAATGAAATAAAAAATCAAGCTGTGAATTTCCTTAGGCACTTTCATTTAGCTTCAGGGACCTTTTTGGGCTCAGGCTACCGGTCGGTGTCAGTATGCCAGGCTTGCTGTGCTGTGGCTGGGTGACTTCAGTATTGGAAATGTGTTTCTAGTTTCAGAGACTGGAAGTCCTAAATCACAATGCAGGCAGGGCTTTTCCTCTGAGGACAGTTAGACTTCTCTTGTTGGCACTCAGGCACTTCCCTGAGACCTGTCTTTGTCTTCATGCGGTGTCCCCCTGTGTCTGCGTTTATGTTCATGGCTGTGTCTGAATTTCCCCCTCGTTCACCTTTGACACCTGCATTCATTTGTATCTCTGTTTCTTTGTTTGTGTGTGGTATGTGGAGGTCATAAGACAGTAGTAGTTGGTGCTCTCCTTCCATGTGTATCCTGGGGATGGAACTCAGGTATTTGACAATACTTTTACCTATTAAGTCGTCTTGCTGACCCAGAATTTCACCTTTAAAAACACCAGTCACACCAGATAAGGGGCCTAGCCTATTCTGGAATGACATCATCTTCACTAAGTATGCCTACAAGGGCTTTGTTTTCAGATAAAGCCACTTTCTGGCCTAAGGTGCTGTGCTTGAGAAAACACACTGTTGAAGCCTCAAGGCCTGACTGTGAGGGGTTGCTGCTGTTAATTGCATCATTCTCATGTGTAGATGTGGTCTCTGAAGCAGCGCTTCCATAGTTGGTTTTAAACCCAGGCAGTTTGATGCTAAAGAGAATCCTCCTATGAATTGAAGCTTCTGGAGAAAAGCCACACCTCTGCCTAAAGTTTTCCCAAGAGTGATTAAAATCTTGTGAAGAGTATCAATGTTCAGGACCAGAGAGCCATGTCCTCTTGAGCTATGTCTAGGCTCCTTTGTGGCCATTTATTGTCCACCTTTGAGTCTAAGGTTAACAGCCATGTGACTGTCAAGAGGAACCTTTTGGAAAGTATTAACAGGCTACTAGCATCCTCCATCCAAAAACTAATAAAATGGTGGGGTGGCATTTGACACCTATTGTAGAACTCCATTTGGCTTTAGCCCACCTAGCTGACATTTGGCCCCCACGACATTTAAAGATTCATTGACTTACGACTTCTTTTATTCTGTCACTATGAAAGCCTAATGAAACTGGTTCCATGTTGGAACATGCAATTTAGGGCGACCTGAATCCCAGCCACAATGGCTGATACTTGGCTCAAGAATAAACTCTGACTCCCTTTGAGGTGAGAGCCATGGTTTCTGTGGCCACTCTTTATCACCAGATACTTATTAGGTACCTACTGTGAGCCAGTATTCCACTAGCTGCTTTTTAAGAAAAAATTCCTGCTCAGGGCCTGGTGATTTGAGGTTAGTCATTCCATACTAAACTTGACATGGATAATTTCTTAGTATTGGTTTGAGAAGGAAGTGAATCACCATACATCTATTGAAATTCAGGTGGTATTTGAGATGCAGAAGTCTTCACTTTGAAACATGAAGTTACACCTTAACCCAAATGGCTGTTTCTATGGCCAACTGCATACTCTAAAATTGTACTCCAATGGTAGAATTTGCTTTGCTTGTGTAAATATATAGCTGAGAGTTGAGAACTCATAGTTCTTTGGTGTTTCTAGTTCTTTAGGTCTTAAATCAGTAGTTCACAACCTTCCTAATGCTGTGACTCTTTAATACAATTCCTCATGTTATGGTGACCCATAAAATTATTTTCATTGCAACTTCATAACTGTAATTTTGCTACTGTTATGAATCATAATGTAAATATCTGTGTTTTCCAGTAGCCTTAGTCAACCCCATTAAAGTGTCATTTGACTCCCAAAGTGGTCGAGACCCACAGATTGAGAACCACTGTTCATAGTTCTCCTTTGCTTTGTTTTCCTTTCAAAACTTTAATTCTGTTAACTAGACAGGATCTCACATTTCTCAAATTGGCCTCTAACTCATTATGATATCCAGGCTAGCCTTGGATTTCTAATCTGCCTGTCTCAGCCTGCTGAGTGCTGGGATTACTGGTTTGATCCTTCATGCTTGGCTTGTTACATAGATTTTTGGCTACTGCTGAGAGGAATCCTGACTTGGCCTGATTTTGTTTCTTAGTGATTTCTTCAGGAAACTAAAAGTCATGCTTGAAGTCACCAATGTCTAGCAGTAATTGAGACCCCCCTATTTTATGAGGCTTAGAAAAGGGAGCAAAGTTGGAGAGAAGACATACCTTAATAGCCACTTTGACACCTTACCAGGCCAAACCACTCCCTGCCAACTTCCTTTCCTGCTGGAGGTGAGGGCATGGCTCTGTAAGGACAAGCTGAGAGAAGAACTAAGATCTCTTATTTCACCCAAACTTCTCTGTCTCCTCAGCTCCCCCAAGGAATTAGATTACCACTCACACTGCTGTTCACTATGGTGGCCATCACGTTGCCCACTAGAATTGTGCACATATACAGGAGAGACAAAAGTTGGGACTAAAGAACTTTTATAAAGGGTATATTTTGTCTAGACCATTGTCTTAGATCCTGGGGGCAAAGCAGAAGCACAGGGGCACTGGCATGGACAATCTGCATTTGTGAAGCTAGAGCATTCAGTCAACAGTGGAGAATTTGTGGGGTTCTGTTCTCCTGGCACTGAAGGAGTGGAAGAAAGGAAACATGAAATAGGAATGCCATTTAAACCCATTCCGTCCCATTTCATGTCAACGCTTGGCCAACTGCGAGTGGTTCCGTCCCAGAGAACGTGCTAAGTCAGGCCACATGTCCTCCTAGGACATTTCTCATCCTACAAGGTGGACAATTGTCGATGATACCCTTCTGATTTTCTTCTCCAAGACCCCTCCCCATTCTGGGGATTGAGCCCAGGGCCCCATGCATATTAAGCAAGTGCTCTATGACTGACCCAAGCATTAAGATAGTGGATTAACATTTAAAGTTTTGAGAAGTCAGCAGCATTTCCACGGAGCTGTAGACTCCCTTGGTGATGTCAGTGAGCCATCCTTGCTGAGAGCAAAGTCATTTGCATCGGACCAGTACTTCTTGTCTGAAGAATCCTAGTGAAGTATAAGCTATGTTCCCTGAACTGTGTGCTCTAATTGCAACCCACAACATTTTGCAGCAAGGCTATTTATTGAGGGCATTCAGTGTGGCAGCAGGGCAACTTTTGCTCTCTCTCTATACACACACACACATATTTGTGTGGTGGTGGTGGTGTGTGTGTGTGTGTGGTGTGTGTGATGTGTGTGTGTCTGTGTGTGTGGTGTGTGTGGTGTGTGTGTGTGTGTGTGGTGTGTGTGTGTTTTACTGGGGTTACCAATTACCCTTCTGGCTAGCCTTGCCTAATGTCACTGCTTTCGTCTAGGTGCTGTGTCTCATAGTTGTATAGATGTCTCACATTCAGTTCCCAGCACCCGTGTCAGGCAGCTCACAACTGTTTGCATCCCCAGCTCCACAGGAGCCTTCTTCTGGCTCCACCCCCAGCATGGGGAGGGCTTGGGAAAGAAAAACAGACCATCAACAGATGCAGCCACCATATTTGGTGTTTGAGTTTAAAATGAATCACTAATGACGAGGGTGCTGATAAATGCCCAAGAACAGAGACGAACTGACTTCTGGTGATCTGGAAGAAGTGTGAAACGTCTGTTCTTTCTTCTGCAGATAGTTCATGAGCTAAAAGTTTCCTAAGGTAGACTGCCAAGGCTGGTTCTGAATATCAGTGGCTTTCTGATAGCTTGGTTGATTGTTATAGTTGGGTTTGGTCATAATGAAGTTCAGGGAAATCCCCAGCAATGGTAAATGACTTACCAGCAGCCATGTCTAGTTTCTCTTCTCATTTCTAGTTTCACATCTGATGGTTTAAAATTAAGGCTGTCCTGTTTCCTTTGCGATGGTGCAGGGAAAGGACTGGTCTCGGTGTTCAAAGCCTCCATGAAGCAGAGAGCACTGGACATGTCAGCTAGTACACGAACATTGTGGAGAAGAGGAGAGACTGCATCACTCCCCAGAGGAAGCAGGTGCTCTTAAACTGATAGAGCCTGGTGAGAGATGGAGCACTCACTGGCAAGAGGACTAGAAGGAGGAGGGGGAGCACACAGGTTAGCCCATCAGTGTTCCCCCTCATGTCACAATGGCTGATATTGAACTTGGCAGGATGCAGCAGAGATGGGGGCAGGGACTTTGGAGATGAACAAGGAGAGGTCTTCAGTTGTCAAGATGAGTCTAAAGATCTCCTTAGTAAACTGGCAGTGTGGGGGGCAAGGGAGAGGGTGGACGGGGAAAGAGGAGGAAGGAAGGGGAACAGGAAAATGTACAGCTCAATTAAAAAAAAAAAAGATGAGTCTAGATGTGATGGCTGCAGTCGGTTGGCACCTCCACACACCTGGGAAGAAGGATTGAGGAATTGCCCCTATCATATTGACCTGTGGGGGTATTTAATTGGCTGCTAATTTTGATGTATAAGGGCTTAGGCCACAGTGGGCAGTGTCATTCCTGGACAGTTACGCCTAGTGCTATATAAAGGTAGCTGAGCAAATCAGGGGAAGCAGGCCAGTGAGCGGTGTTCTTCTGTGGGCTCTGCTTTAGTTTCTGTCTCTCGGTTCCTGTCTTGGCTTCCTCAGTGATGCACCTTGTAAGCCAAATAAACACATTCTTCTTCCAAGTTGGTTTTGATCAGTGTTTCTCATAGTAACAGAAAAGCTAATGAAGACAGTAGGCAATTTTGTTATATATGTGGGGCAGGCTCTCACGTTGACTTTTTGTAAGAAAAAGACCAATGGAATCTTACCATTTTCTTCTTGAATGGTACAGTAAGTGCAGGTGCTCCTGAAATTGTGAAGGGAATGGTAAAAAACTGTACTTATATAGAAGCAAGGCAGGATAAAAAGACAGTAATCCTTAGTGACACGGGAAGGAAAAGGACTCCCTCACCTAGAAATCTGGTTGAAACCTCTGCCATTGGCAATCAGGAATTCTGGCACAATTATCAACAGCCCCCTAAGGCTTCTCCTTTTTCCCAGCTATAAACACACAATTATTTTAGATCTCACCAGAACTCTCCCTTTTTAACTCTTGTGTAATCCTAGTGGCTTTTGATCTCCCACTGTGGTCCCATCCAAGGTATCTCTGGAGGTACTCTATAATCTCACCCTCACAAAGAGAAAAGGTTTCTTAGCAACCCTTTGAGACATTACTTGAGCCACTATGGCTAAGGTTCAGATGCTTAATTGTAACTCTACTTTGCAAAGCTCACAGCTATGCTCCTTTCTTTCCCTGGGTCTTTTTATTTTTAATAAACTTTAACTCTTGTCCTGAAATTCAAAGCCAAGGATGCAGTTTCACTGGAACTGAGGTCTTAAAAGATTAAGGGAATTCTTCAGGCTGCTGAGGGCCAGTGATAGCTTAGAGCCACATTACCATCCCTTGCCACTAACAGAAGGACACTTGATTTCTAATGGTACCTTAAGGATGTACAGTAGCGGGGCTGAAGGAATGACTCACCCGAAGAGCACTTGTTCTTCTAGAGACCCATCCCTAGCATTCACTATACTGGTTAGGTATAACTATACCTCTAATTAGTATCTCTGTTATTCTCATTGCTCTTCACTGTCCTTAGGATTAAGACAGGGACACTCAGTGCCCACCTGCATGATTACTTTGGAATTTTGTAAGATTAATGTAAGGAAATCACTACAACTAATTGATCTACTAAGTACAAAGTTAAATTTATAAAAATAACACCTCACATTATATCATCACACAAAAAGATCATTGTTTCATTTTCTCTCCTAACCCAACATTTTTTTCATGCTTTTTAATCTCAAATAAAAGTGATAACTTGTAAATTGTTCTAGTTTCATTCTGTTGCTGTAATAAAACACTGACCAAAAGCAAGTCAAGGAGGAACAGGTTTATTGGCTTATATTTCCAAGTCATAGCCCATCACTGAGGGAAGTCAGGGCAAGAACTTGAAGCAGAAACCATGAGGAACACTGTTTGCTGGTTCTCTCTAGTCTCATGTTTAGCTAGCTTTCTTATATAGCCCAGGATCACCTGCCTAGGAATCGTACCACGCACAGTGGGCTGGACCCTCTGCATCGATTAATACATCATAACAACCCTTTGTACAGATGCCCATAGGGCAATCTGAGCTAGGCAGTTTCTGAAATGATTTCTTCTCAAATGATGCCCTGCTATGACAAGTTGATAATTAAAGCTAACTAGGATATAAATTATGATCCCTCAATCTTTTGAAGGTGATTTCATAATATTTTGAAAATTTTAGTACGTTTACAAAATTATTTCTGTGTATGTGTGAGATACTTGTCCCTGTGTCTCCCACTCCCATTCACGGGTGCTGTCTGCAGGGAAGTGCACATCTCATCCTCCTAAAGCCTTAGCATTCTTGGATGACCACCAATGCACGTCTTCTATCTTGTCTCCATCTCAGGCTGCAGCCCTGAATTAACCCCGCAGTTTCAGTTCAGCTTCACCATACACAGTAGTTCTTGGGTTCTCTTCAGCTGGTCCAGGATACTCTGTCCTTCGGGTCTTCTCTGGTTTTCTGTCACTTTGTTTCCTGAAGTCTGTACCTTGATCCCTACACTATTTGCTTTCTTCAGTGAACTCTTTCCTAAAGTTCCAGTTTTGGCTTCTGGCTTGTAGAAGCATGTGACTGCTGATTGATCATAATTCTAAAAGCTACAACATGGTTTGAGAAGATGGGATGACCTGCTTTGTACCCTATTGCGGTAAATAAGGATCAGGATAAACAAATAGGCCGAATAGATGTTTAATCAGGGAGAAATAACTTACAACCTAGACAGATGAACACCAAGAAATTCAACCCAATCCTCTCCTGTCCGAGTCACGCCAGCAAGAGAGAGCGCCTTCCTGGCCCCCTCCGACCTCCTTCCTCAGGTCACCTCCGCCCATCGCTCCAACCTCACTACAGTACCCCATCGCTAACTATCCACCTCTTCCTTACCCAGACCTCAATTTCCATAGCAAAGGCATTCCCACTATTCTGTCCATGAAACTGGCACCTAGGCCTTCCAGTTGCATTGTAGGATACACCAACTGTGCCTAGCACATGGCTCATGTGCTGTGACAGTGTTACAGCATCATGAAAATAAGCATGGCCAGTCTAAGAAAACAAAAGTCAGAGTGGGTGAAACAGAAAACAGGTAGTGGAATGTGCTCAGTTTCTGTTTTGGATCCCGTTGCCTAGTTTCCATAAGCTACAGAAACCAAACTAACCCTGGTGACTGTGGAAGAGGAGGTATTGAATACAGACATCAGAGCTGGAAATTAACTTACAGATGGTGTGCTTCACTCCTATTATTTGATAGATGGTGTCAGAAGACAGGAGACTGAGTGGCTTACCCAGAGGCACAGAAGAAGAGGGGCATTGGGAACAGCAGTAGGCTGTATCTTCCCCATGTTTTCCCACGTGCATGCACACATGATAAGGTTTGTTGTTTGGTTGCTGTTTTAAAAGTAAGATCATCTGATTCTTACTCTTGTGCCTTTGTTTTTGCATACATAGTGAAGCCTTGTGGAAACCTCTTCTGGTTAACCGGCAGGCTTCTAACTCATTGCTCAGCAGATTATAATATTCCATGGCTTGTATTCTACACTGGGCAGCCTTGCTCTTCACTGGTCAGCCATGCTCTGCGCTGATTATCCATGCTCTACCCTGGTCATCCATACTCTGCATTAGTCATCCATGCTCCACACTGGTCATCCATGCTCCACACTGGTCAACCAAGCTCTTATCAATAGCCTTTCCTGTTTTGCTCACAGCTACTAAAATCCATGATTATATTAACATCCTTGTACATATGTCCTCATGTTTTTATTTTTATAAAGCTGTGTCCAGGAAGTAAGGTTGGTGAGTAAATGAACATTTAACTTAATAGAGGCCACCAGGTTAATTTTTAGCTGGACTATAAAGTTTCACATTTCTGCAGTACACAGGAACACTCTTTGGCAGCATCTTCACAGTAGGACTTTCTGTTCTTTGTGAGCACTGGTAGGCTGGCAGGCTAAAAATGACTCTGTTCTTTGTTTTGGTGGGCCTTCCCTGACTGCCATGGGATCTGAGCATCTTACCTAGTAGTTGTCAAGATTTAGATTTCCTTTTTTGTGAATTTTCCATTTTAATTTTCACTCATTCATTCTCTTGTTCTTTTGTTTTATTATTGTTACAAGTATTCTATGAAAATTTAAATATTAAACCATTTGCATATTTCCACTAATGACATTTTTTCAAGTTCATCAATTATCTGTTACCATTAACTCGTTGTGCTACTATTGGCTTTTAA
The DNA here is from genome assembly GCF_943737965.1 of Phodopus roborovskii. Classification (NCBI taxonomy): domain Eukaryota; kingdom Metazoa; phylum Chordata; class Mammalia; order Rodentia; family Cricetidae; genus Phodopus; species Phodopus roborovskii. The sequence continues at coordinate 23,795,988 of NW_026126433.1, forward strand.
TAACAATATGTTTTGCCATGCAAAGATGTCTAATTTTTATATAGGTAAATATGTCTATCTTTCCTTTTATGTGTTTTTGGGTTTCCTGCCTTTGTTGAGGTTTTCCTTAACCTTAGATTACATAGGTAATTTTCTTGTTTATTTAAAAAGTTTATATTTCTCTTTATATTTAAAATTATTTTAAGTATGTCTATGCACCCACATGTGTACCTGGTGCTTGCAGAGAACAGAAGAGGGCATCAGATCCCCTGGAACTGGAGTCGCTGGTGACTGTGAGTTATATATGAGTACTGGGAATGGAACCTGGCTCTTCTGGAAGGGAGCTCTTTGCCACTGAGCCATCTCTTCAGCTCTCTCGATTGCTAGGTTTTTACACTGAAGTCTCTCGTCTGTGCAGAGATCATGTTTACATGTGATGTATGCCTGCGGTCTACTGGTTTTCCTTAAGCAGATAAACAGTTGGATCAGCACCATTTATGGAATAATATAACTTTCCCACTGAATATTAAAGTCATATGCCTGTATCTTCAGGTTAGGGTACTCTTTTCCACCACATGGTTGCAATTTAGATTTATCATAGGTTATAGGTTTTCATTGTGCAATATTATACCTCATATGAAAATTTCCCCTTACAATTGATTCATAATATAGTCATTCTTGACTATTTTAAACATATATTCTTATTTATTAACTTGTGTTCATTATAGCTAATTAGCTGCTAATGCCTGCTGGGATTCTAATTGATAGCTCATTAAGCTATAAATTATTTTTGAAAAACAATTCAAATGGTCACACAACATAGTCAATGCATGATGTTAGAAATTCATGTTAAAGACCAGACTCACATTCATGGGTTACACTGAGTGTCATGATGGGCATTTTCCCTGCCCTGGTAGACAGAGCCTGAGGCTGCAGTTTGGACATGAGTGAAAGAGAAGAAGGAAAGTATTCGTAGCTGTAGAGAACCTACAAATGCCAGGCCTTTATGTCTGGTGTGTCACCTTACAACCCCACTGGGACCACAGATAGTTTCTGAGCTCAGGAACCCACCCCATGGAACTCTGTTGGAGGTCTCTGCATCTAAACCCGACATAAATTAAATCTCTATTCCAGGGGGGATTGAAGGCTTCATTAGCTTGGGTGTTTAAAGCAGGGAATGCTGTTTGTTGAGAACGGTGACCTGCCTCTGTGTGCTGGGCCAGACCCCTCCCTTTGCCTTGAATACCTCCCACCTGACACAGTTTAACCTGCAGTGTGAAACTTATCTCACTTTCCCACAACTATATGTACTGTAGAATAAGTAACTGTGAATGCTTTTACTAAATGCATGTTAAGCAGTTGCTTTGTGTTTGCTCTGGGTGCTGGGGATCCAGCAGTGAACATCTGTGAGCTTATTTCCCATACTCTCACTGCTATTCCTGGTTGCTTTCTTGATTATAGTCATGTTTGTTTTTAATTTAGAATAAATATTGTCTTGCTTAATACACGTACTGGTCAACTAGAAATATGGGCTTAGATGGAAAGTTTCATATTAATTTTATCATAATTAGAAATTCAGAATCTGTACTGATTAGAACAACACTTATTTAATAGACATTTATTAAGTACATAGTATATATCAAGCACAGCTAAGGGTCAATGGCAGAAATAAAATGAATCATAAATATAAATACAAATGATTAACTTAGATAAATATAACAAACACTGTTAAAACACACACACACACACACACACACACACACACACACACACACACATACAAGTAAGGGAGTCCAGGAATGTTGGGGTAGAGGAGTGACAGCAGACTGAAATGTATAACAAATTGCATTAAACATGCAAACTTAAAAAGGAGGAACTGTGCCCAGTCTAGAACTTGAAAGAAACATGGAAATATAGAGATGCTGTGTTACAAATTAAATTTTTATCTTATTTTATGTGTTTGGGTTTTGCCTGCATTTACATCAGAAGATCACATGCATGTCTGGTGTCCAAAATGGCCAGAAGAGGGTGTCTGATCCCCTGAATTGGAGTTGTAGATGGTTGTAGATCTTGGGAACGGACCTGGATCCTCTGGAAGAATGATCAGTAATCTTAAGCAGTCCCTATCTAATCCTAATTGTCTCCAAAGGCCTCACTTCAACACCATAGTCAGATGGAGTTCAATTCTTCATAGTGGGGCCTAAACTCCACTGTGTGGAGCCTAGTCAAGGAGTATCTAACCATAACACTCAGCTTGAGAGAAGAGTCCTGGGAAGACATCATGATTTCCCAATGACACATCCGTCTGCCTTCAAGATGCTACTTGTATAAATGTCCTGACTTGGACCCTAAGCAGTGTATAGTATGGTAAGGAGAACTTCTTAACAACAGGAGTGCCCATGTTCTAACGTGTAAAATGTGGGGGGATTAAAGCAATGCCTTTTGAACAACTCCCATTTGATTAGTTTTGATCTGTAAACCCACAGCATCTAATACACAGTAGTTTTTACCATTATCAGTAATGATAAGAGACTGGAATAATTTACATGTTATCACATTATTTAATAAATAAACACTGCTGTGTTTTAGGGTAATTGAGGAGGCATTAAGAACCCATTCTAGTTCTATAATTCCACTGTGTCTTTCTTAATCATAAAAACACCATCAGGAACTATGGATACACAAGAGGCATTTTGCTGGCTTACACAAACACACTCCTGTAGGAAGTAAATCTCATGTGTTCATCTATTCAAGCATTTGACCCATCCAGCAAGGATAGAGGGTTTTCTTTTCTTTCTTTCTTTTCTTTTCTTTTTTTTTTAATTTCCTCTTTCTCTGTTTTGCTATAAGGGGATCTGACCACTGAATAAATTTGTTATATAGGAGGTAATTACATCACATAACTCAAAGTTTTAGCTAGTACTGACAGTAGGTACCAGAGGCACCTAAATTTATCAAACACTTGAGCTGTTTTTCTTTTTGGTAGAGGGTAGAAGTTGGGTGAACAAGTCATTTCTATAAATAACATAGGTTCTTGTAAGGCTGTATCCTGTTTGGAAATGATCTCATCTACTATGTCCGTTGGTAGTTAGCAATTTTCTACCACATGGAGCAGGGCTGCTATGATTCAACACTGGGGGAAGCCCTCAAAGTTAAGCTGTTCTGCCTCCTCCCTGGCCATCAGGAGGGTCTGTAGGAGACAACTGTTGACGTTGTTTATGATTTTAGTCCATTGTAGGTAGGTGGTTGGGTCAGGAGAGCTTACATCATGGCATCCAGGAGAGAGTATGCCAGTGTTCAATCTCTCTATCCTTTCCTTTCTTTTACTCCATATGGGACCCTGGTCTGTGGGATTCCTACTGCTCACATCTAGGGTAGGTCTCCCCCCTTAGATGACCTCACAGATTCACAGAGAGGTGTACTTTACAAACGCCCCAGGCACTTTTCAAGTCAATTAAGGCGACAACCAAGATTAAACATAGTGGGACTAGACAGATGGCTCAGAAGTTAAGAGTACTTGTTGCTCTTACTAAGGATCCATCCACATGATGGCTCACATCCATCCTAACTCCAAATCCAGGGGACCTGATGCCCTCTGCTGACCTCAACACATACCAGAGATGTACATGGCACACATATATACATGCTGGCAAAATATCCACACACACATAAAATTAATTAATTAAATTAAATATTATTTGCTGGCTACATGTTTTAGATATTTGTGTGTTAGCAATGTGTAATTAAAGTTAATTTTTACCTATTTTATTTTTGATGTGGCTATAGCTATTGATAAATTTAAAATGGAATATGTAGTTCCCATTACCTGTCTATTGAGTGGCAGTAAACTGGAATCTCTTTGCTTTTCTATTCCCCCTGTTAGTTCCTACACGACGTCTTTAGAACAAAGTGTTCATTATTTCCTACAGCTCGGAAAAAGAAGTGTGTGTGTGTGTGTGTGTGTGTGTGTGTGTGTGTGTGTGTGTATGTGTGTGTGTGTGTGTACACGTACAGAAGCATGGGGGTGAGAAAAAGCTGCATGAGGAGTGAAAGCACAAAGAAGCAAGTTGTTTGGGCATTGATCTAAGATGCCGCCTATCACTTTAAGTAAAGAACAAGAATAGCTAAGCACAAGTAGACCTCCCATAGGGCAGATTTACTCTTTCTTTTAAATAGGATCACTGAAGCACAGAATCAGCAACATTCAAACACACACACACACACACACACACACACACACACCTCCAGTTTAGACCCAAGCAGAGTTATTGACATCCCTTTCCTTAGTTAACATGGGTGACCAAAGACCGATCTATATTCTAGTTGATTTTGACCAAGTGCATTTGGTTCTATAGCAGTTTTTTTTATAATACACTTGGTTCTAAAGTATTTAATTAATGAGAAAATTCTGGTTGAAATAGAATGTCTTAATCGCCTTACAGTTACATGTAGACATATGACAGTTTTTCTGAAGAACTGGATAGTTTTATAAAGTTCAGTGTTTGGGATGGATGTTAAATGACTTCTGTCAGTCAGCCTTATTTTTGCAAAGGAAAAAGAAACAAGGGCATTTAAGGAACCAAGCCCATATGACTAACTTAATGATTTAATGCCCTGTGTGTCAGTTTTACTCTAACCTAGGCACAGATCATAAAGTGACAAGCTAAAATATTTCCACTGTTTTATGGGCTTAATTAATAAATGGCCCATCTGATGAGCTCAGAGAAGGAAATAACATGGACTGTTGTTCAGGGAGTGGAAGGGAAATCAGAGCACAAACTGTCCAATGGAAGACCAGTCATTTAATGCACTCTTATAGCTAAACTTCTGACTTCCTACAGCCCAGAGACAGTTTGCAGGGTGGGCAAGAAGTCAAGAAAAGGGGAATGTGGCCTAGAGTCTAGAACTTTCTGTTCCCAAATGAGAATACAGTAATGGAAATCAGTATCTGTATGATAACAAACTAACTGCCCTTTAAGGGGCTTAATGAGCCTCTCATGTGAAATTAGACCCAGAAAAGCAAAGTAACTTGCCTCAAGCCCCACAATAGAAGCAGCAGTCACTTCCAGTACCATATAAATACAGGTTCTGGTACCTTATAAATAGGGCAGCCCTCACCCCTAAGGATGCAGCACACAAGTTGTCCTGTTTTTATTGCAGATGACATCTTTCCCTTCTGATGCATGTACACACGTTCTTCTCTGCCCCTGCTCAGCTTTGGTGAAGAGCTGATGAGAGTCATACTTGGACAGACATTTGTAAGAAGCCCCAAAGTCCTGCATCATGTCAGGGTTTGTTCTAACTTCAGGAACAGTTAAACCCTGGAAGGAAGCTGTAGGGCCTTCTGAGTGAACCCCACTGAACAGTGTCTTTAAGGAGAGCAGTCAGGAATCTCCTCCTTAGGCAACTGCTGGGAGAGCCACATTCCAGTGCAGCCTGCCTCCAGGGTGAGAAAGCCTGCCTTTATATGTGACACCCCACCAACTAAGGCTAATTACTTCCTGGCTTCTGGGCACAGCCCCTGCAGGGGGATCCCTAGAATGTGCTCATGGACACTCTCTTAGACTTTAAGGGACAAAGTGCCATGGGACTATTTGACTCTGGAGATGTAAAAATATTTCATGGTTAGGCAGATAAGTAAATGTATGTGTACATGTATGCATACATGTGTGTATGCATGTTTGTATGTACATATTATCATCACCACCATCATCATTATTATCATTATGTTCTTTTGAGACAGGTCCCTGTCTAGCCCAAACTGGCTTAGAACTCAGTGTATCCCACACTGGCCTCTGGTTCTCAGCAGTCTTCTGCCCACAGCCTCCTCTGAGAGTGCCTAGCATATTTTACATTTTTTCTTTAAATTAACACGTATCTTACTAAGGACAGTTAATACATTCTATAAATATTAAGTCTGGAATATAAGATTTTCCACAAGTCTTTTCATTTCTTATTTTTATCCTTTTATTTTCCTGTGTATTTTACATTGCTAGATCATGATGAGTATATGATTTTGTGATTTTTGCAGTTAAAACAATCCTAGATGTTTCCATGACCTTCCTAGCTCAACTGTTGCTTTAGTCTTTCCATTCCAGCCAGGAATTCTATTTTGTTGTAAACTTGCTGTAAGCTATTTAACAAGACATCTCTGGCCTTTCCTGCAAACAACTATAAATGCTTCAAGTTTTCACAACTCACACAATTGAGCCCAAGTGTAAAATCATATCAAGTGGCTACTTTGTGAGACAACACATATGATACAGAGTCCCAGGCCCTCAAAAACCCCAACAGCAAAATGTGTGCCAAGTGCTTTTGGCTTAAAGCAGTTATGAAAATTGATATGCTGTGTGGGATCAGCTAACCCAGAAATTAAACACAAACTGCTTGTCATGAGTCAGGAATGTAGACTCTTTTTTTATTGGTACATGATTACTGGGGTTCCCACAATTTTTAAATGATCTTGTCCCTGAGAACTTAAGCCCCAAATAGTTAACTGCCCCTCCATACCTAAGGAGGGCACCATGAACTTAGCCCAAGTTCTCAGTTTCCTAGTCAGGACAGGTGATAGGTTCCCAAGTGCTAGGGCTGTCACTCATTCCTTTTTCTTTAGAAGGAAGGAAAGTATGAGTCAATTGAATTTTTTAGGTCTTTGGGAGAAAGTTATAAATAAGGAAGGTGAAATACATTACCCTAGATAAGGTAGACTACAATTACAAGTTTTAAGTAAGGCTAGGTCCATTTTGAAGTTGAGTCTATATCAGACAAGAAATCTGTTGTCTGCCTATTATTTTATTCTCAATGATAGCCAGATAGAATGAGTTATTTATTGCTATGACCCTGGGCAGTGATATAAATTTCTTTGCTTTTATTTTTTTTTCTTGAATGATTACATCTGGCTCACTTGCCTCATGAGATTGCTATGGGAATCAAATGAGATGTTATAGACTGTAAAATCTGATAAGTTCAAGGTAGATGCAGCTATTCATCATCAGTAATGATAATGCTTGGAGTACTTCCAGATAGCATTGCAAGGCTGCACTGGACCCTGTGGGTGTGTCAGGCTAGGAGCTGATGAAGCGGTACCAATTCATGCCTGTGATTAATTCTCTGAAGTCAACCTGGTCCATTCACCATACTGCCTGCTTCCACTTGTGAAAAGGATGCTCTCATGAGTGTGGCTAACACTTCTGTGTTCTGTGTTCACATGGGAAGGCTGTCCATAGAATCAATCTGAAAGACTCCTTCCAACATCTCCTGTGCTATTGTAATACTTTGTTATTATTGTTTTATAATTTTTTATTTAAATTTGAAACAACCTTGTCTTACATGTCAATCTCAGTTCCTGCACCCTCTGGTTCTCCTCTGTTCCCCCCACAAACCCTCATCCCATCCCCTTTCTGCTCCCCAGGGAGGGTAAGACCTTCCATGGGGGATCTTCAAAGTCTGTCACATCATTTAGAGAAGGGCCTAGGCTCTCTCCATGTGTCTAGGCTGAGAGAGTATCCCTGTATGTGGAATGGGCTCCCAAAGTCCATTCCTATACTAGGGATAAATACTCATCTACTACCAGAGGCCCCATAGACTGCCCAGTCCTCCCAACCAACACCACATTCAAGGAATCTGGGTTGGTCCTGTGCTGGTTTCCCAGCTATCAGACTGGAGTCTATAAGCTCCCCCTTGTTTAGGTCAGCAATATCTGTGGGTTTCTCCAGCGTGGTCTTGACCCCTTTGCTCATTACTCCTCCCTCTCTGCAACTGGATTCAAAGAGTTCAGATACTGTTTAGCTGTGTGTCTGCTTCTGTTTCCATTAGCTACTGGATGAAGTCTCTAGGATGGCATATAAAGTAGTCATCAGTATTATTATCTGGGAAGGGCATTTAGGATAGCCTCTCCACTACTGCTTAGATTGTTAGTTGGGGTCATCCTTGTAGATCTCTGAACATTTCCCCAGTGCCAGATTTCTGTTTAAACCTATAATGGCTCACTATATTATGGTATCTTTTTTCTTGCTCTCCTTTATTCTTTCCCTGACTCAATCTTTGTGCTCCTTCATGCCCACCTCTCCCCTCCTTTTCTTCCTAACTCCCTATCTGCTCCCCCCATGCTCCCAATTTGCTTGGGAAATCTTGTCCCTTTCCCCTCCTCCAGGGGACCATGTATGTGTCTCTTAGGGTCCTCCTTGTTTCCTAGCTTTTCTGGCAGTATGGATTGTAGGCCGGTAATCTTTAGCTCTATGTCTAAAATCCAAAATCCATATATGAGTGAGTACATACCGTGTTTATCTTTTTGTGACTGGGTTACCTCACTCAAGATGGTTTCTTCTAGTTCCATCTATTTGCCTTCAAATTTCAAGATTCCATTGTTCCCTCCTCCCCCTGCTGTGTAGTGCTCCATTGTGTAAATTTTCTCCATCCATGTTATGAGCGGTTTTCCCCCTGGCCTGGTCCCACTGCCATGCCAGCCCCAAATAACACACAGAGACGCTGTATTAGATATAATGTTGTTGGCCTGTTACTAGCATTTCTTATTGGCTAGCTCTGTCTTAAATACTAACCCATTTCTATTAATCTAAATGTTTCCACATGGTCTTGGCTTACCAGAGAGAGGGTCCGTGGAGTTCTGCTCTCTCCGTCCTCCATGTTGAATCTCTTCCTACTACTTCCTGAATCCTTGTCTCCTAGTCCCTCCTATCTTGCTTTCCTATTGACCAACACTGCTTTATTCATTAACCAATAAGAGAAACATTTGCAGAATGACATCTCCCATCACATCCATTCTTCAGTTGAGAGGCATTTAAGTTGCTTCTAGGTTCTGGCTATTACAAATAATGCTGCTATGAACATAGTTGAACAGATGTCCTTGTTGTATGAATGCACATATTTTAGGTATATGCCTAAGAGTGTAATTACTGGATCTTGAGGTAGACTGATTCCCATTTTCCTGAGGAACCACCATACTGATTTCCAAAGTGTCTGTACAAGTTTGCACTCCCACCAGCAGTGGAGGAGTGTGCCCCTTTCTTCACATTCTCTCCAGCATAAACTGTCTTTGGTGTTTTTTATTTTAGCCATTCTGACAGGAGTAAGATAGTATCTCAGAGTTGTTTTGATTTTCATTTTCCTGATGGCTAAGGATGCTGAGCTCTTTCTTAAGCATCTTTTAGCCATTTTAGATTCATCTATTGAGAATTCTCTATTTAGTTCTGTACCCCAATTTTTAATTAGATTACTTGGTGTTTTGGTGACTAGCTTCTTGAGTACTTTATATTTTGGAAGTCAGCCCCCTGTCAGATGTGGGCTTGGTGAAGATCTTTTCCCATTCTGAGGGCTGCCATTTTGTCTTGTTGACTGTCTCCTTTGCCTTACAGAAGCTTCTCAGTTTCAGGAGGTCCCATTTATTAATTGTTGATCTCAGTGTCTGTGCTACAGTTGTTATGTTTAGGAAGCAGTCTCCTGTACCAATTCGTTCAAGGGTACCTCCCACTTTCTCTTCTAAGAGATTTAGTGTGGCTGGATTTATGTTGAGGTCTTTGATCCATTTGGACTTAAGGTTTGTGCATGGCAATAGATATGCATCTATCTGCGGTATTCTACAAGTCAGCATCCAGTTATGCCAGCACCATTTGTTGAATATGCTTTCTTTTTTCCATTATAATTTTAGCTTCTTTGAAAAAAACAAACAAACAGGTTTTGTAGGAGTGTGGGTTAATATCAGGGTTTTCAATTCAATTCCATAGCACCAATACCAAGCTGTTTTCAGGACTATAGATCTATAATAGAGCTTGAAGTCAGGGATGGTGATGCCTCTGGAAGTTCCTTTATTGTACAGGGTTGTTTTGGCTATCCTGGATCTGTTGTTTTTCCATATAAAGTTGAATATTGTTCTTTCAAGGTCTGTGAATAATTATTCTGGGATTTTGATGGGGATTGCATTGAATTTGTAGATTGCTTTTTGGCAAGATTGCCACTTTTACTATGTTGATCATGTGTTTTACTAATTTGTAAGTAGTCATTTCCAGGAACACAATAAAGTTCTAGTATGCATAAAGGCCAGTCTGGGGCCTAGAGAGAATCTTCCCTGTTTATTTAAAAACACAGGCATGCATTACATTTTGTCCAGGTTGTGTGGTAAAGATTTGCCTCCAGGGAGTTGGCCACACCACTTTCCACAATGTCACAGAGAAGCATCTGTCTCAGTTTCCATGGTTGAGGCAGAATGGCCACCTGAGTGTATGCATTGTCACACCTGCCTGAAAAACATTTGATGGTAGACACTTTGAAACTCACCTTTTCATCATCTGCTTCTGGTTTGCTGAGAACATTTCCTCAGGAACTTCTCTAACATCTAAGCTGATCTTAAAAACAACTAGGTTCCAGTAGGGAGTCAGAAGTTCTCCAAAGGGGAGATGCTCTGTCATGGCCTCAGTGCAAGGCACACATCTGCTAGTACAGCCATCTGTGTTTGTCTGTAGGAAGTTATTGATTCTGCCCTTGTTCTCTTGGACTTACTCCATCCACAGTGTGATAAATGAACTCATACACAGGGAAATTTAGTGCCTCTCACCTGAGACCACAGTTGATTTCATGGAATTCATAAAGAGGAAACTAATAACAGCAGCCTTGTTTTGTGATGAGGCTAGACATGGGTCATTTTTATTTTTTAAGGCGTTGGGAAAAAAAGTTAAAACCAAGGGAACTGAGATCATTTATCCTAGAGAAGAAGAGGCTGTCAGATATGGGATAGTGACCACATATCTACTATACTCACAAAAAGGGAAAATGAAATTAACCAGGGTTATATCCACGGATTTGTGTCCAGTCAGTGGCTGCTTCTGAAAAGAGGGGACAGGGATGCTCATGGGTTCAGTGGTATCTTTTGACTCTCTCAAGTGGTTACCCTTTTTCCACGTATTCTCAGATAAATATCATTCTTGTCTCATTTTTAAATATTACTTTGGTAACTTTAAGTTTTCATTTCTATCAAGTGGATGAGCAGCTGACCAAAAGGACATTTCTTAAGCTGCTGGTGATGGGGGAACAAGGTCATTGAGACCCTAAATGTTCAAGCGTGAGAATTTTCTATGCCTATTTCTTCTGCAACCCCCCCCCCCTCCTTCATATGTTTCTGTAAACTACAGCAACAGAATCAGCCTGGCTCCAATCCCAGACCACAATTGGGAACTATTATCCACTGGTGCTTCTGATATGTGAGAGTCACATCCCCAATACTTCAGCAGAATGCTTCTCAAAGTGTGTCCCTGAGCCTGCAGCATGAGTGAGCTTCATCTAGACACATATTAGATATGCAAACTCTCAGATCCATCTCAGGTCCACCAAGTCAGAACCTGTGGGAGTAGAGTGTCCACAAATCTATTGAACAAGCCATCTAGGGAGTATTGATGCTTACTGACACTGGAGGGCACTGGGGTAGAGCTCTGTCCCTTCTGTGACTCTTGAAAGCAGTAAGTGGGGCACTCATTAAGACAGTCTCATTATTGGCATCTCTTGGGTTTTGTCTGTCACCATGAAATTTCAGAGCCTTATAGGGGATTTAATCTAATACTCCTTCAACCACTTTAACCCCTCTGCTCCATCCTTCCTCTTTCTTTGCTCATTTGATAAATCCTGTACCATGATTAATACAAACAGCATCCTGTATCTTCCCAGAACTGACTGGATAACACAGACATATCCTACATGATCATACTAGCTATAAAATGGTAACTGGGGAGACTATGATGCCGCAGAAGATTTATTGAAGGGATCTAAGAGAGTCTTCTACAAAGTAACTCTGTCGTGGCATAGAATTTCCCTGTTGGAGAACTTCTGACATCCTACTGGAAGAACCTAGTTGACTTTAAGATCAACTTATATGTTAGAACAGAGTCAACCACACTTCTTGCTGTTGACTTTAAGATCGGCTTAGATGTTAGAAATTCATTCTTTAGGTTTAGTTAGTGTCAGCCACGCTCCTTGCCGTCCTGACTCAAGGATCTGAATCTACATGGAGCAAGGTCTAAGCTCTTACAGCAAATCTTCATGTTCACCAGGATCCCTTCTTTCTGGAATTCTCTCTCCAAGACTGTGAGATTCTGCATTCCTTCAGTTGAATTCAGAAATGCTCTCCCTTTTTTTTCTTAAAAAAAGTATTTGCAACATAGTTTTGGGTGCTCTGCAAGAAAGATAGTATAGAACAATAAGTTCGGAAGAGCAAATCTCAGCATCTACTGATGACTTTGCTGTAATCCACAAGGCTGAAGCCCAGCCTCACTCACTTTGCAGATGACTGTATTAGACTTCTCACTCACACATAGACAGAAACCCAGGCTCAGCAGCAGCCTTCAAGTTTTATACTTTACAACTGTCTTACCTTAAGTGGCAGAATAGTGTGAATCTGGGGATAAGTTTTCATTTGCTTGTAGCATGTTCCAATGTTCACATATATACAACTATACATGTTACAAATATAAAAGAAATTAAAAATTAGAATTTCACAAAAACAATGTACTTACCAGCATTTTGTTGTGAACCTACAATGTTTGGGGCATTTGCCACATAATTTTGTGGTTGTGTTTTTGGAGCAAGTTCTAAATTCATTTATCCATGTTATGTTTTATTTTAGATTCAGATTCTGTAACTGCATAGACCTTGGAAAGCTTGGAGTTAAAAAAACTTTCTCCATTGTGTCTTTACATCCTCAGGGCCTATGCCAGTTTGTGGTATGTTAATAGGTAAATAAGATTTGATGCTTGATGTATTGTATAGATAGATGTATATGTTTCCAAGTAATCAACATATTCTACTGATTTCCCTCTATGATGTCAATAACTTCAGCTCTTTAACAAGTATCCATCTTCTTTTTTTTTTTGTTTGTTTGTTTGTTTTTCGAGACAGGGTTTCTCTTTTTAGCTTTGAAGCCTGTCCTGGGAACTTGTTCTGTAGAACAGGCTGGCCTCGAACTCACAGAGATCTACCTGCTTCTGCCTCCCAAGTGCTGGGATTAAAAGTGTGCAGCAGCTCCATCATTTATTTTAATTGGTTTTGCTGAGTCCATTTGCATTATCAGCCAACCTGAACTTCTTTGGTGTGCCAATCAAAATCATTCGAGCCGTTGGTAAGTGCCTTGCTAAAATGTAGATGCAGGATATCTTCAACAGCCTTCCAATCAGACAATCTGATATGCTTATCTGAAGGAAATGAGGTCAGTCTGCCTTCACTTGTTCTAAAGACCGCCATTTCCTTTTCTCTGTTGATAGTCTTAGGTTTGATTGACAGACAAGTCAAGAATCTGTGAGATGACTGGTCATGGCTCATCTATGTGGTTTTCTTCTGTGTGGTTAAAAGTTTTCTCAAAACAATTTTTCTTCACTAGACTTTTTTTTTCTCTTTTTGAATTTGTTGAGAAATATTCTATCTTTTCTGAGGGAGTTCTTAGGCTTTTGTACTCTCATAGAGCAACTGACACTGGACTTCTGAAATGTGTACATATCTTCCTGGTATGCTCATCTTTGATGCCTAATGGGTCCAATCCACTAACTGGCACACATATGATGTGAGTAATATACTTATACTTTAGTCTGATAGTTTTCTAAGGTGAGTTTCAGGAGTGTCTGGCAATTTAGCAATTTTCTTCTCAGTATTGGGATTAGCCCCTATAATGTAATGATGGATGCATATTTAGGCTTGCCATACAAAAATAGTTTATTTTGGGGGGGAGGGTTTGAGACAGGGTTTCTTTGTAGTTTTAAAGCCTGTCCTGGAACTAGCTCTTTTAGACCAGGCTGGTTTTGAACTCACAGAGATCTGCCTACCTCTGCCTCCTGAGTGCTGGGATTAATGGTGTGTGGCAGCTCTGCCTGGCTCATAAATAGTTTTAAAGTAAAAAAAATATTTACCACTATTTTATCAGAGTGGACACCAGCCATTTTAATTCTAGTGAGGACATTTACATTTATATTGCTTTAATTTTAGTAATATAAGTTCATGGTCTATTTAGACTTTGATTGAACCAGTTGTGAAATGAAGAGGTTAGGGTAGATAAACCTGCCATATAATCAAAATTCTGAATATATGATTCTAAACTTTGCAACAAAACACTTCTTGAAAATAACTTCAAACATTAAACTACTACTATTATTACAACACACACACACACACACACACACACACACACACACGAGGAAGGGTGAAATGCATGTAACATTAGCGATATCTAAATGAGAAGTTTGGGTTCCTTGTACATCAGTTTCATGTTATGATAATCAAAAAAATGTTTGTGGGATAGAAACTGGGTGAAGAATATTCAAGGCTCTTTCTATATTACTTATATATGTATAAATGTAATGTTATTACACAGACTATATATTACATAATAGTGTATGAATCCACTATTCATGGTTTTGAAGCATTAAATTACACAGTGTTAGAAAAACACCTGGAGGTGAATGGACCTTGCTTGTCCATGATCTAACCCTGAAGCTCAGTCCCTAATCTGTTGTAAGGTGGAAATTTCATGAAACAGTTTCTAATCCACAGTAGTGACTCAATAGATCTTGGTCATCTTTGCTGCATACCTTCTCTTCCTTGTTCTAGAAAAAAAAAAAAAAAACCCACTAGGACAAACATCTTCACTGGAGCTCACCTAGGAGGGCACTGTGAACTGGCACTGAGGACAGTTTAGGACTGTCTGTGGTAAGGGAAACACAGCCAGGGGAGTAATGCTTGCCCGGGGAGTAATGCTTGCCCGGGGAGTAAAAACTTTCCCACATCTGCTAGGCAGATCAGTTAATAGGGCTCGGTATAGGTTATACATAAAATAGAATAACAGAGTGGCTTCCAAGCCCAGATCTAGCACAGCAGCCAGAGTCACAGCCTACAGCAACTCCACAGGCCTGGGAGCTTTGGGGTTTCAGTTAACTCAGGCATGTTATAAATCTGTACATGTGGAAAAAAACAAAAATGATGTCTCTCTGGCTGGCCCCCTGAATAACTGTCCTCGGGAGGCCAAGAAAAGCACAGCTTCCCTTGCAAATTCCTTAATCATCTCTCTCAAATATGAGTTTTCCATGCAGCTGCACGGATAAGGACCTAGGCAGAGACCAAGGAGAGCCTTGCTTCCTAGACGATCCTTGGCCCTGGGGATAATTGAGTGTTGAATGAATGGCTACAATGTGTGTCCCACATGCCTCGGAAAATGCTTATAGTTTCCTAGGGTTTGTCTGTGCCCTGGACTTCATGAACCTCTTTTACCAGTGAATTGGATAGACACAAGAAGGCAAGTTGTCACTTAATATGGCTAAGCTTTAAAGGCTGTTCTAAAGTCAGAAGTAGAAGTGCAAGTTAGGAGACGCTTAGGCTGGCAAGCATCTCATATGAAAAACATTTATGGATTTTACTGGACTTCAAGAAAGGCATGAGTCACCCGGACACTGTGGTTGCCTTAAAGAAACAAGAAAAGGGGCAGGAGACATCCCATGTATTGGGATAGCTCTAGAGCCAAGAGGATGAGGAATAGAGTGGATCACCGAGGGGGAAAAAGAGGGTCAGATTAAAAAGACCCAAAGGGTAAATTCTTTGAAGAGTGGCTGAAGGGAAATCAGTTCACTCAGTGATTCAGCCCTACCATATGGAAAAGGAGTAATGACAATTAATGTATTCTCTAAGAGGGAAATTGGGTTGTATGTGTGTGGTGGAAGGGGGGTGCATGCAAACATACATAATGGCTTCAAAGAAGAAAAAAAATAATTTTAAAGTAATTAGCGCAGGCCAGAAGAAGGAACCATTTCATTAAATTATGAGTTTTCTGTCACTAGAACTATTTGAGAGCTGAAGGATGACAGCACTGAACGCCAGCTCACGTTCAGTGACCAGTAAGATCACGCCTGATTCTCAAAGTCTATGATTTAAGTGTTAATGCCAAGGCCACACAGGACCCGCCAGAGCAGTCTTTTCAGCCCTTGGCTCTGACTCTGACCAGCTGTGTGACCTTCAGCTGAGAACACCCACTTCCCTGCCCCAGGTTTTTTCATCTGGCTTTAACAAATGCCTCAGTTGCTCCCTGCTACATCTGGCCCCTTGTATAGCCTTACAGCACGTGGGAAAAGGAAGTTCTGGCCGGCTTGCTATCTGCCTTAAGTCTTTCTGCAGAGGGAAAGCTTCAAGGAAGCCCAAACCACTGAGGGTGGAGGCCAGGGAACTAAACTCTCAGCTTGCTCATTGGTTGGAGAGAGGGCCCCTGTGCAGCTGCAGTGTGTTCTCTTGAGAACGCCAACAGGAAGCTGATCAAATAACTCGTTGATCTGTTTTCTCTCAAACACCTGTTCTGACTTCAGCTCTGACTCTTGAAACAACCGGAGAGAAACGAAGGTCATTTTACAACTGTGCTGCACCGCTCCGTCTTTGGCAAACTTCATTCTCTATTTGCTTAGTGAGCTGGCAATTGCCTTTTGAGTTTTGTTTATGATCGCTGGAACAGACACTCACAGAGAAAGTTGTGGCAGATTTCTTCTCTATTTTTTCTCATAAATCAATTTCTTTAATTAGCTTATAAATTGAAAATTTAATGATAAATTGGCAACATGGATCTTTCTCCCACTATAGAAAGGGTTAAGTGGGGACTGAAGAGATGGCACAGCGGTTGCTCTTCTAGAGGACCCAGGTTCAATTCCCAACACCCACATGGCAGCTCACAACCGTCTGTAACTCCAGTTCCAGGACACCTGATGTGCTTCAACAGGCGAAACAAAAACACCAATGCACATTAAGAACAAGAGAGAGAGGGGGGGGGAAAGTGATTATTTTCATTTGTCCTACTGATGGGAACTCTCTATTTTCTGGATTCCATAGTTGACCAGCTGTGGCTTATTTTGTGGCCCACTTCATCCCTTATCCCTTTGTCCTTGCCTGAGTCAAGGTGTATCATTCCCACACCATTGCATGCTTGCTTTCTGACATTCCTTCTTTGACTCTTGTCTAAAGCTAGTATCAAATTCTACAAATTCTGTTTCCTTCCGTCCCCCCTCCCAAGACCTTTAGTAATATACTTTTCAGCATACATGTCAGTTTGTTTTGATGTTGACATTGAGGGCATGAACAGGTTATAAAATATCTCCCCCAGCCACTGAGGTCAGCTGGGGAAGAAGTAGGAGAAGTCAGGCCGCTTGCAATGCGCTGAGGAATCTAAACCTCCATTCCTTGGCTGGCAGATCTGGCCATACTCACCCGTTCCAAATACAGAGTCACATTTTCTCCCCATCTCTTTGTTTCCTTAGATTGGAAATGAAAACAGCTGTTAAAAATATGAGCTCATGAGTCATCTTGAGTCCCCACATGATAACTACAGTTTCCATCTCACTCCGTCCAATCCTTCCCAATGTGTTGAGCCCTGTGTCACATCTCACTGTGGGGAGACCGCTGCCGCTGGCATTGGTGATTTCATAGAGCGACCTTAATTTTCATTTTTTAATCCTCTGAGGTTAAACACTAAATGAGTTGCCAAGTCAAGAAAAATAACAAGAAAGAAGATACTTCAATTTGAAAACTTGATTTGTGGGGCAGGCCATTTTTGCAATTTTCCCTTTGGAGCAGAACTCTATGTTGATGTCAGAGATGTTTGTTCCTCCTCTGATTTTGAAGGTGTCCTCCTAGGCTTCCTGGTACTCTGACTATGGAGTCTCTTTAACCCTTATAGCTACTATGCCCTAAGCTGTGTTTCTTCTTTTAAGTGCCTGGTGCTTTAGAATCTAGTAAACCAAGTTCAAAGAAGGTAATCCACACTGTCAGTTGGTTGCTACCTGCCAGGACAGACTGATTCTCTTAAGTCATGCCCAGTCCCCATAACCATTTATGACTAAGTAATTCTGTCAAGTGCTATGATGTCATCCCCCTGCAGTGAACCAGCTGCCTTCATTCTAATAGCACCCATACTTGCAGATTATAGATGATGCATAGACTATAGTTTCTAGCAATAGAGCCATGTGCCATTCTGTAGTTGAAGCTTGCCCTTAACCTCCCTTCATTTCCTCCTTCTAGAAGTGGATTTTTAATGGTGTGTGTGTGTGTGTGTGTGTGTGTGTGTGTGTGTGTGTGTGTGTACGTGCGCACGCCACTGGGCTTAAAAATGTATCAAATTTAGGACCAATTCATGCTAAGTGAACTCTCTACCACTGAGCTGAGCTCCCAGAAGTACCTGGTTAGACTATTTTTACATTTTAATTACATTTACCCTCTGAGCCATCTTGCTAGTCCAAGATTATCTTTAAAGTTCATTTCCCACATCAAAATCTCTACAATTCCATTACCATTTCCTCCTCCAAGAACTAGTTTTAGCTGGTGTGGTGATACATGCCTGTAATTCTAGCACTCAGGAGGCTGGGACAAGATTGTGAGTGTTCCAAGTATGCCTGGGCTACAGAGTGGGTCCTCAAGCAAACCTGAAGCAAAAAAGCAAAACAAACCAAACCAAAAAAAAAAAAAAAAAAAAAAAAAAAAAAAAAAACACACACACACACACACAAGACAAAAGACTACCAGACACATAGTGTGACTTATGGAATTCTGGGCAGGTTATTCATCCCCAGCCTCCATCTCCATACCTTACATTCCACTACTGAACAGTCATTCCTTTCCTTTCTGGTGAGATATTACTTCTCAGCTATAATACCATTAAAATGCAATGTTTTAGCCAGATAGTGGTAGCACATGCCTTTATTTAATCCTGTCCCTCAGGAGGCAGAGGCAGGCAGATCTCTGTGAGTTCAAAGCTAGCTAGGGCTGCATGAAGAAATCTTGTCTCAAAAAAAAAAAAAAGGTAATACTTTTGGAGGGACAAGCTCATCAGGCTAAGACATGCAATGTAATGATTAGAAGCAGACTTAAAGTCAGATGCTACCTCAGCAGCTCTACCTGGATCTTCTACTCACTCGCTATGTGACCCCAGGCTATTAATTCAGCTTTCTATTCCTTGTCAGCCTCATCTGTCAAATGAGGTGATAACAATGCTTTCCTCTGGGAATTTTGTCAGTTCTCAATGAAGTAGGTGATGTGTTTAAACAAACAGTACCCTGTTATGTGTCATCAAATATCATTTGCATTTGTATAAATTAGCAAACTATATAGACATGCCTTTGACAGAAAGGGCTGATGTCAGCTCACAGAGAAATTGGACTTTAGCTTGGGTTCAGATGCACCATTAATGGATTGCTCATATGAGAGGTTCATTAATGGTGGCGTGCAATCACTCGGTGCCCAGGGAAAGCATTTGAGGCAGGTGGGAAAGAGGGAGAGAGGTAGGGGGAAGATGGTGGTGATCCTGACTACTTTGCATCAGTGTGGATGGTGAGTGAGCAGTATGATATGCAGATGGACCCTAATGGACTACTTGCTTAGCTTTCTGGGTTCTCATAGTTTCATACAGAAAATGTCAACTCCTTGAAGAACCATAGAAAAGTACAAAATAGCATTTCTCTTTATTAAATGCCCCCTCCTTTCTTTCTTTTAGATTACATGAAGCAGACGACATTTGAAGCCCAAGCCTTTTTAGAAGCTGTGCAGTTCTTCCGGCAGGAGAAGGGTCACTATGGTTCATGGGAAATGATCACGGGGGATGAAGTCCAGGTAATGTGGGGCTCAGAGTTATGGGTCCCCTCTTTATCTGTGTAGTAGGAGGTCAGGACCATTTAACAAATGACCCACAGGAAGTTGCACAAATAGGAGTTGTGGCTCCCAAGCCATTTTCTTCAGTTGTCACTAAGTGGTTGGGTACCTAATATGAAGACCAGCAGACCTGGCATTCACCAGGGCAGCCCACAACACTTCTGTTAGGTCACTAAATGTGGAAAGCCAGGAGTTTGCTCACAATGATGGATATGCTCTTGGTTGTTTTGGAGTATAAGCTGAAGGTCTCCCCTATCTCTGTGTTGAGTATGTACATACACATACACATATTGATTTTGGGTTGCAGGTGCTGCGGTAGAAAGAGATAGTCACCAAATGCTAATCCTCCATTTTCTGAAGGAGCAGAGGGATTCAGCCTTCTTGAAAAGGACTGACACCCAGCTAGCTAACTCCAGTTACTCTATTCAAACATATACAAGGTTAATAGGGGCTGGGAAAGTTTCCAACTACCAAAGTCATCTTGCTCTTGCTGCCAGAGAGCAGACAACACACACAGATCCCAGTCCCTTTTGATCATGGCAGCCTTAAGCAAATATAAGAGGTCCATGTCTGCCAGGAGTGTCTTAGGACCAAGGCCGGTGCAGCTGCAAGCTCTCACGTAGCACCAAGTGCAGACTCTCCAGAGAGAAAACATTTCTTCAAGGATTAAACAGTTCCAAGACAATTTCTCAGCCTCTACTGATTAACCCAAACACAGCAAGGGCCTTGATGAAACATTTCACTCAAAGCCAGACACAGAGTCTTTACACATCACTCCATCCATGCACATATTTGTATATTCCCAACCCGAGGACACTTTAGGATTTTCAACAATTCTTTGTCTCTGATATTTTGCAGAAGTGCATCAATTTAAAACTTTGAGAAGATGAAAGATTTACAATATTTTATGCCCCAAAGAAAACCCAATATATAAGAAATGGAAGCATTTGGTTCTGACTAGCCAAGCAAATAGACAATACATTTAACAGTGAGCAGATAATTAGCAGAGAGACCTGTATTAAAATGCTCTTGTGTGGTATTTTATAATGTTCGCATCCTAAGTCGGTTTGTCCTGGCAGTCTTATGAGTGGGAAGGGAAGTTAGAGTGGAGGAACCCAGAGGAACATAAGAGCTAAGTGACCTGTGCAGTCTTATGCAGACAGTAACTTTAGTGCCCACTCTTTACTAGGCGCTGTGCTGGGTGCTTGTGATTCAGAGCTCACGTGAGAGGATAGTCCCTGCCTGTGCAGACGGTCTCAGGGTTGTATGACAGGGTTATATAGAAGACAGGAAATCTGTCTTCTGCCTCTGACCAGGAGCCCAACACTAGTCATGGAGATAGGCTGGTGTTTATCATCTCCTGGAGTTGGGCTATGGCACTCGCTTCATATTTTCTTTCACTCACGATCTTAATAGTATGTCAGTTCACATTCCTTTACACTGAAAACAAATATTTAATAGACTTTTGCTGGGGTTGAGTATTTCAGTTATTTGTGTTTCCTCTCTACCTTTTTCCTCTAGGCTGACATGTGCTAAGTGCTAAAGTTCAAGAGAACTGAATGACCCTTTTAATGTTGTTCTCTTCCTAGTAATGACTCACACAAGCATGGCAGGTCTTCACGGTGATGGTTATTTTAGGTGAAGGTCCAGGCAGAGCAGTGTCTCAGAATAACATGCCTGGCAGACTGTTAAGGTGAAAATATTTGTATGCTGGTAAAAAAAGCATCAACACTATTTGTCAATACGAGCTATGAGCACTATCAAATTAAATCATGAGAGAAAATCTGCAAAAATGTCAAGTAGCTACAGGTACCACGTGTATTTATTATCTGCCTTTAAATTAGCCAGGTAGGTGACCACACGACTGTCTCTGGCTTCCCTCAGAGCTGCCTGGCTGTGTGACCAGAAAACTTCCCACATTGAAGGTCTTGCCTTTTCCTTCTGGACTGGTCTTCATTCAAATGATTTTGAATGTGATTCTCTAAACAGATACAATGCCTACAGGCCTTCAGTAACACAGGGGCCTGGGGCCAAGGAGCCAGTCAGACCCGGGGCCTGCCTTCAGAAGGGGCAGCATCCTTCCTGAGAGTCACCCCTCCTCACAGCTCTCAGCCTGAAAGGAAACATGGTGTGGTGTGGCCCTCAGTGAATGGTTCGGGTTTTGTTGTTGCTGTTTCAGGGGACACAGTCTCAGCATGTAGCTGAGGCTGACCGCAAACTCTTCCCCACTCCCAGCTTCCTTAGCCATATGTTGGGGGCACACACCACCATGCTCCACTTGTTTTGTTCATTTTAATTAATCTGATGTCACATTTGGTTTCATACATGTGTGATGACATTTTAATCTCCATGTCTCAGCAGCTAAAATTTCCCACCATCTTCTCTCCTTTTTAAAATACAAAATTATGAAAATTTTATTTTAGGTTCCTTATGGTGAAAGTGTGTTCTACTTGATGGGGAGGTCTGAGAACCTTATTATTATTTTTTTTATTAGATTAGCTACTTTCCCTCAACAAGCCCCACAGGCTTAGGACTTTGTTTATAGAGAGCTGGCCAGGTCAGGTGACCCTGAGTGGGCAGGACAGGGGCAAAGTGGTGTCAGGATGGAGATGCTGTGAGAGGATGAGGAAGATGGTGTGTGGATAAGGTGTGATTTGGCGCAGCACCACAGGCTCTGGCAGCTTCAGGGCTATTTCCCAACCCCTACCCACCCACCACTCTTGTAGCTTCTCTTCCCCCTCTTTCTTCTTTTCCCCAGACATATTTTCTTTTCAAGTCCCCAAGTTGTAAAATAGAAGCAAATTTCTTGGAACATTGTGTGGGAAAGACCAGAAAAATGCAAGCCCACCCAAATGGAATGTTGGTTGTCTTTGGCTTTTGTGTATAACATTTGTGTTTTCTCAGATCGGTTCACACTCATGCTCAAAATCAATCCAGACTCTGCAGAAGGACAAATTAGGATACTTGTGATTCTAGAGTTTAAGGCTTTTCAGCTATGACAGCATTTCCTATTAAGTTTGCTTTAGTCTCTGTCCCTCTTAGCTCTGTCTACTCATGCCATGCACCATAACTCTTGGGTGTAGGTTCCAAACAAGAACTTACTCACTCAGGATGTGGCCTCTGGACCATGAGTTACCTGTTGAATTTAATTACTGAACCTGCTACTTTCCATGATGTTTGCATATGTTTCTTATAATGTTCTCAAAAAAAAAATGGGATTCATCTCTTAATGGTGAAGTCACAGAGTGGCTAAGAAAGGCAAACACAAGCCCAAGCCCATCACTGACTGTGGACCTGTGGAAGCCCTGTCTGTTACTTCATCACTTGAGGCAGATCCACAATGAAGGAAGGGCAGATGGGAGCCCTTCAGGCTGTACTGAGCCTAGCAGCTCCTTTCCCAGGAACCCAGGGGCCCAGAGGAACAGCCTGCTTGTCACTCAGTCCAGAGTGTCCACCTGCCATGCTAGAGCCCTGGAAAAAGGCTGGGTCCAGTGAGCTTGTGAGGGTGTCCGCTGGCTTGTGGCTGCACAGGGAGCTCAGAGAGAACTTCCTTAATTCCCAATGTAATTTGAATTTTTATGAGAAGGAGGAGGTCAGTTGTTTTGGATAAATGTTATTTCAACTTCACAGACCCGATGTCTCGAGTGGTCATGCGCTCTGCTGCCTGCTGCCGATCTCAGCAGCACACACGCCTTTTAGCTGCTTTACCTGAGCTGTGACCCTGAGATGATCCTTGGTTAAGTGAGTCTGAGCAGCAGAGACACCCCAAGTCAGGACTGGGGGCAGAGAAGGAGGGGTGGAGACGTTATGAGTGGCCATGCGGAGTACCGCTCAGACCCAAGGAAACATGTGCATGCTCATCACATTAGGATAGGTTTGTGGATGTTCCTCCAAATCACTCTGAAAACTTTAGGTGTCCCCTTAAGTCTGCTTAGCCCACAAATGTCAAATTGTTTCATAGTATTTGGTGCTAATTTATCTTTCTATCATTTGTCTAGCAGGGTCCAGATTTCTTAAACATACTTTTCACAAGCACTCATGACATTCCAGTCAGTACATGGATAACTGAAAGTGTGTAGCAACTTTCCAGCTACCTCCTCCAGTGGAAACTGCAGGGGAAAGCCGCTGTGAACACAGTGTTGTCTTCATTCCATCAACAGGGAATGTTCACACTAAAGGTCTGCACTTCGCAGTTAGCATGTTACTGAGTACATTTTCGCCAGCCAACCTTGGCTTTCAGGAAATGACAGGGAAATGGCAGAATCAGCCATCAGATGACCGACAGCCAAGAGAAGGAGCCACTTGCTCTCGAAAAAGACTCGTCTCCATGACATTGCTGCAAAGTTGACATACCAGTAGCTAGCTTGGGGGGTCAGGTTTTAACAGATCTCTGGGTTTAATGACATTAAATATAAAAAGCAGAGTGGGAGAAGAGAACAGAAGAAAGAATTTTACTTTTGTTATGCCATAGACATTAGCGCAGATGGCTGTGTGTCCCTGGAAGGAAATCTCTTCTCCTGGGAACCAAGAGACAGCACTTCCAAACTATGAAACAAAAATATTTCTCTAGTAGCAGTACAGCGAGGGAAACGATTATTAATGACATATGCCCCTCCCCTTAAAGCACAACGAAGCAATGAGATGTTCTGTTGCTTAACTACATGAGTTGAAAACAAGTAAAAATTCTGCAGCTTTGGCTTGCTTGTTGTTTTGAGACAGGGTCTCACCAGGTAGTCCACACTGACCCGGGGATGTTTCATCCTCCTGCCTCAACCCCTTAAGTATTGGAATTAGAGGCAAGTGCAACCACATCCAGCAAAATGTCCTTTAAAAATAATCTTTTAAAGTATGCAGTGCCCAGGTATGCACAGTCACACACACACACACACACACACACACACACACACACACACCACAGAGAGGCATCAACAGTGCCTTCAGCTCTCTGTGCCTAATCTGTTTTGACATCCATGCCCTGCTGGCAAGTCCCATTTCTACCAGCGTCTCCCTTGTCCCTTTAGTACATTCTCTTGCTCCTTTACAGGGTTCTTTTAAGCATGGTCTGTTCGGAGGGAGGTTAACCAACCACCTGGAAGAGCTTCTCCAGTTTTGTCCACCACCTTAGCTTTATCTCCCATAACACCACCCCTTTCATTGGGCATGCAAGCAGTGATGGAGGACACCAGTACTGGACTGGGCAGTGGGTACAAGTCTGGAGTGGGCTGGCAGTTGCTGTCACCTCTTCTTTACTCGGTCCCTTCCTTCTTTTTGTAAATACTGGAGGATGGAAAGCATGGGAGGAGTTAAGAGTAAGGAGAATGAGACATGAGGCTCGAGTCCTAGGAAGACAGACCAGGCTCAAGTGGTCACATCCAAACTAGCTTGTCCTGTTTAAGGATGCCCTATCTGCCATTGAAAGCTCCCCTCTCAACTCTTAAAATCTGTGGTAGGGATGCTGAAGTGGAGCTCTTCACAGTTGATGGCTTCTGGGTGGATGGAGGTGGGAAGGACTCGGTTGTCTTTAAGGGGCTGCCCACTGGGAGTTTGACCATGCTCCAGTGACTAAGTATATGGGCAATATGAATTGGACTTGGTATTTTATCTTTTCTTTCCTTTCCTTTTCTTTTTCTCTTTTTCTTTATGTGGCATAACAGGGAGGGGAGGGTGGACCTGGGAAGTAAATGTGATCAGGGTACGTTATGTGAAACTCCCAAATTATCAATAAAAATATTGTGTTGGAAAAAGAAATCTCCCCTGTCATTCTAAACACATGAGGTCCTTTTAGTGTGAACATAAAGAGTTTGAATTTGAGGAAAATGGTCTTCCCATTGAGATAACAGCAATAGAGGCACATCTGTTCCCTGTGAATGTTGAAGAATGTTCACTTCTGAGAATGTGAACCAAGATTCCTGTGCTCATCATATGCAACAGCCATAGGTCCATCCTTAGCATCAGTGCTCATTGTCTCTTATTGCTCATTCCCCCACCTCTGAGCCTGTGTAGCCCAGGACAGGAACACTGACATGAGACCTCTAGCTAGCCTTTGTCCACTGATGCCCTCCTTTACCCTGCAGGTCCTGACTAAGCTGGTGATGGAGGAGCTCCTGCCCTCCCTTCAGACTGACCTGCTTCCTAAAATGAAGGGGAGGAAGAATGAGAGGAAGAGGGCCTGGTTTGGTGTAAGTGACAATGTTGCTTTGCAACTGTGCTGTCAAAATGAACGTTCCCATCTCTTTACTTTTTAAGGCTTTTGGTGTTGTTTTTAAAATCATTCCTTCCTAGGTAGAAAAATGTCTACCTTGAGCCTGCTCAGGCTCACTGACATAAGAACTAATCCAAACAAAGTTGAACTTGCAGTTTGAATGTTTCTGGGTTTTGTTTATGGGAGAGGCTGTGATGGGCCAGCTTCTTTAGCCCTTTAGTCACGGATCACGCGCTGCTCTGTGTTGCAGCTCCTGGAGGAAGCCTACAATCTGGTTCAGCACCAAGTGTCGGAAGGACTAAGTGCCTTGAAGCAGGAGTGCAGAGCTCTGACAAAGGGCCTGGAAGGGACCATCCGCTCAGACATGGATCAGATTGTGAACTCAAAGAACTTCCTATCTGGGAAGATCAGAGGTTGGTGGAGAACCCCCCGCTGCTCCTAATAAATAAGCTGGCCCTTGGAGATCCACACATAGAGAGAATGTGTTGGCCCTCTGTACCCAGGGCTCTCACAGATTCAACCAACCACAGATGGAAAATGCCCAGGGAAAAGTGTATGCAAGGATCAAGTGTGGTCCCTGTTAGTCCCCAGACAACAGTGTGACAACTGTGTGACATCTACATTGACTTAAGTGTTACAAATAAACCAAAGGTGACTTAAAGCATACAAAGTATACAGTTGGATGTGCAAGGTTCTATTAAGAGACTATATCATTTGATAGCAAGAATTTTGGCCTCCTCTGAGGTGCGGGTGGAGGGATCCCAGAACCAATTGCCCTTAGATAGTGTATCTGGATTCAGAGAAGAATTAAGCCAGGGGAGTTGAGGGGAGACAATAGCAGCTGTAGTACGAGCAGTCTGTAGTATTGTTAGGGATCCTCATCTTACCCTGGGTGCTTTGCACACTCAAGACAGAGGGAATCTTACTTCTGCTTGGTGAAGGTGCCTGTGTATTATGGTAAAGAACATGTTTTTCTTTAACAGAAAAGTCTCCAATTTTTGCTTAGGGTCAGTCAATCCGTATTTGTAGCCCCAAGTCAGTGTACATATTAGCCAGTCAAGTGTTCTTGAGGAGGACTCTCGGCTTCTGTTTGCCTTAGTCTCCTAATCTGAAATTGGAAGGGCTGACAAGAGTGTGGCTGGCAAACTGTGGTCCTCAAACTGGATCTGCCCCCACTGTTTCCATAGATGATGTCATTCTGAACACAGTCATGCTCATTCACGAGTTCCCAGTCTAAGCTGCTTCATGCTGCCACATCAGAACTGAGTTGCTGGAATCTTAAGTGGCACCTTAAGGACTGCAGAGCCACTCAAATCCACTGTTTGGCCCTTGGCAGGAAATGGCTGGCCCGTCCCCACACAGAAGCCTTCGGTAGCCTTGGCAGGATCTGTAGGATACTTTCTGTGGTTCCATATTGTTTAAGTCCTGAACCCAATGCACAGAGGGCGCTTAGTGTCTCTGCAGAGGGAAGGTGTGCAAGCGCCTCGATAACCGTTTCTCAGCAATGTCTCTGGATAGACAGTGCTCAGATGATGGCTCCCACACTGAACATTTGCTAAGTGCCTTCTGAGCTAGCAGGGGAGCCTGAGATGCTGTGCTTCTGAGGTTGCCTGTCTAACAAGGTTGTCTGCCTGGCAGATTATTGCCTGCAATACACACTTCTTTATACTACAGCCCAAGGAGCTTCTGAGCTCTTAGGATGGTTCCTCCTGGGAGGGGCAAGTATGTGGTGTTTGTGGGCGTGTTTCTGCATCACCTCCAAAGCCAGGTACAGATTAACACCAGTGTGGCTTCTGTTTAATATTGTTCAACCTCACAGCCCATACAAGAGGAGTGTATGTTGCAATCCTATATATACCTAAAACTGCCAACATTCTGTTCTCCCAGGCCCATCCAGGCCTAACTACCCAGACTGAAATCTGACTAATCTCTCCCTAATTTTTTGTAGCTCCTGGAGTAGTAGTTTCCCCCTAAAATAACTCTTTAAGGAAGTAATGGACAATCCTTTTTTAAAACAAAGTATCGGGCAGGTGCACTGGACTCACTAGTAATCTTTAGCACCCAGGAAGCTGTGGTCAGGAAGATGGTGAGTTCCAGGCTAGAAAAGAAAGTAGTGTGACAATTGCAAAAACAAAGAGGAAGAGAGAGGAGGGAGGAAGAAAGGCAGAGGGGAAGGAAAACATAGCAGACACATTTTAACTGGGCCCCTGCTTCTCTACCTTTAAAACAAGGAAGCTGGCTGCATTGATGGAGGGTGTTCGATTTTGGGAAAGCTTCAGGAGTATTAAGTAGTTGTCTTGGTCAATGTTCTATTGCTGTGAAGAGGCACCATGATCACAGCAACTCTTATAAAAGAAAGCATTGAGCTGGGGTCAAGTACAGTTTCAGAGACTTCATCTGTTAACATCATGGCAGGGAGCATGGCAGCACACTTGGTGCTGAGAGGTCTACATCCGGGTCCACAGGCTACAGAGAGAGAGAGAGAGAGAGAGAGAGAGAGAGAGAGAGAGAGAGATTGAGCCTCAAAAGCCCACTCTGGGTGGCACACTTCCTCCAATGAGGCCACACCTCCTGATGCTTCTCAAGCAATGCCACGCTCTGACGGCCAAGCATTAAAATATCTGAGCCTATGGGGACCATTCTTATTCACACTGCCACAGTAGTCATCGTTCCATTTCTACCCCTATGGCATTGATCTTCCACTCTGCCCCACAATTTTCTGGTCAATAAGAACTCATTCTGCTCATGCTGAGTGTAAGGACCAAGACGTTCCGGTCAATACCCTTTTACAACGCAAGAAGTGAAGCATTTTGTAGATGCTGAGACAGAAAGAAAAGGTGATAAATGCTCCCAGAGAAGCCAGGACCGAAAGGACCATTTTGGAAAACTGGGGGGGGGGGTCTCTTAAGCAGGGTACAGCTTTAGAGTGAGAAAGCCTGTGGTCCTGTGCTCAAGTGCCAGCACTGTCCATCCTATTTAACAGATAGGAGAATTGAGACCATGGTCAAGGAACATTCCTGACGCCCCCAAGCCTAGTGTACAGTAGGCTCTGACCCCAGCCCCACCAGCCCTCTAAGCTTCTCAACAGTTGGCAAACAAACGTCAGGGAGGCTCTAGAATTGGTGTCACACCAGCGCAGTCACCACAGCCTCGGCCCTGTGTACTTGGAAGAGTATGTACATGTGGGATTCCAATTTTACTCAGGCTGTAAGGAAACCTGCAGGCCACAGTTCACAGTTTGTGTGTGGGTGTGGGTGGTCATTAGGTTGTTCCAGGTACGTGACACATGACCTGGACCCTGAAGACATGATGGAGTAGAGGAAGGGGGGCCAGGTGAAAGGACACTGGATGAAGGGGTCGGGGCTGGGCTGGAACACTCTGCAGTTAGTAGCAGGCAGGAAAGGCTGAGGAAAGTTCACGGGCCCTCTCTACGCACCTCTCCAGCAGCATTCCCAGCATTGCCAGAGCACTGTGGTGTAATGTCAATGCTCAGGGTTATCCTGAAACTCCAATTAGTGCTTTTCAAACGGCTCCTCTCACAAAGTTAATTAACCGACAGTTTATTTCTCTTCACAAGCACTTTTGCAACTTGGTTTCAAACAAGTCCTTTTTAAAAATTTCACAAAACTCAAATAGTTTTGTATTTGAATCTATCATCAAAGGGGCCTTTTGTTTATTCGTTGATTATTTCATGCATGCATACAATAGATCTTGATTATATCTGCTCTCAACTCCCCTCTTTCACTCACCCTCCACATTCCCACCACCTCCATCTTCATTCTCTCTCTCCCTGGTAAACCCTGTGTCCACCTAGTGCTGCCTGCTAGAACCTTGACTGATCTTCTGCAAGCCATTTTTTTAACACCGTTCATTCATATGTGTGTGTGTGTGTGTGTGTGTGTACAAGCATTGCAAATGGGTGTGCACATTTCACATGTGTGGAGGTCAAAGCAGAAGTCAGTTCTCTCATTCTGCCATGTGGGTTCTGGGGATCACCTCAGGTCCTCAGGCTTGGCAGGAAGTGCCTTCATACACTGAACCATCTTGCTGGCCTCTGTACAGGTCTTGAGCAGGTAACCATAGCTCAGTGAGTTCGTGAACACAACACGAACATGGCACACCCAGAATAACTTAAAACGTTCTGAATTACAATCCTACATTTGCACATCAGTCTTGACGTTGGCAAAGTCATCTGATGTAGTCAGCTTTCTCTTTTTTTTTTCCATTTGTAAAGTGGCAGGATTGGACATCCAGAGCAGCTGTTTCTTCCCTTTTTGGTTGTGTGATAATGTGACAGAGCTATGTGACCCACTAACCCTCATCAGGTTGGTCTTCCCAGTCCATAGTGTGCTCCTCCTCTGCTGCATCACTGTTTCTGAACCTAGGTGGCCAGGACAATGCCCTCTGCACCAAAACATGCAGATTCCCTACCCTGCTCAGTTTCATGGAGCCAAGATCGAAAACAGTGCCTGTCTCTGTCTAGAGGGTAGGATGATGGTGACATTGTTTTCCTCCCTCTCATGATTTCGTGTGTGTGTGTGTGTGTGTGTGTGTGTGTGTGTGTGTGTGTGTGTGTGTGTGTGTGTGTTTCCTTAGCCTGGCATCCTCATCAGAAAGATGTCATTTTTGCTTGGTCTTAAGTTAATGATATGGATGGACAGTCAGTGGCAAACTGAATGGAACTTGGTGCCATTTCCTGAGATTATATTTGAGCTTTTAAAAGTCTCTTTGGCGGTAGAAGGTGGGTGGAGTTACACTGAATGGGTTAGTGCTTAAAGAAATGAATTAGAGCTGATAAATTCTAGATGACAAAGTGTTCATCCGTGACAATGACAATGGAGAGTGAATTTGTTTGGCCACTGTACATTTGTGGAGATCAAACAGAGGACTGCATTCTTCCCAGTACTTTATGAAGCTTGCAGAAGGAGACATCCTAGAGACACCCTAGGTCTCAAAGCATGGCTTTCCAGCCTGGTGAATGCCAGCAAGGGACCCACTATGCTAGTCTGCTCTGCCCATCTGAACTTGTACGTGGGGCCGGTTAGCTGTGACATGGTCTCTGAATCTAGTTTTGCCCTAAACCTTGCTTGCCTTTGACCTTTTTCTTCTTCAGCAATGGTAGCTCAGCCAGCGGAGAAAAGCTGTGGGGAGAGTGTGCAGCCGTTCCTGGCATCCATCCTGGAGGAGCTGATGGGGCCAGTGAGCTCTGGCTTCAGTGAAGTGCGTGCACTTTTTGAGAAAGAAGTGGGTGAACTCAGCCAGAGCTTCCACGGCAGCCAGGACAGTGTCCAGCTGAAGGAGGTAGGAGAGCAAGTGGAGGAGCCCAGGCTCCTACCTCCCCATCACCTGCTATGCCCTCCTCTCCTTTTTCAGTCCCCTCTAACCTCTCCTCTCTCCTCTCCTTTTCCCTTCCATCCATTTATGGTATGTCTACTATCAGTCCAACTAACTCATTCATCTATCCATTCATAACTAAATCCACCTAATTTTCTTTATTAATGGTTTTTAAGTTGCAAAAATAATGTTTGTACAAGTGAAGCGACCAACTCAATGTATAACTCTGTGTCCACAAAGAGGCAAAATTAGTAACCAGAACTGATACCAACCGCTCCTAGTCCCTCTGTCTCCTTTCCCAAGCCCTTGAATTACTGATATAGCCAGGTATGTGTTTATCTGCATGCTTTATTTGTTCATATGTAAGTCTAGTTCCTTATTTTAAATAACAGTTGCTGCTTTGTTTCCACAGCTATAGATTCCTGATTGAACCCATTCTTGTCAATCAACAGTGACACCTCAATCTATTGAATCAGAAAGTGGGGGAGGGGTGTGATCTGCTCTGATAGGACCTCCAGCAGTGGAGATTTGCTGGCGCAGACACAGGCAGCTTTACCCATCATTAAGGACAGGACTTGTTAGGGCAATTATCTCTTTCTCCACCATTCCCCATATCAGTTAAAAGGGATTTTTCTTTTAATTGGTACATTGTAATTATACACATTTATGAGCTACAGTGTAACAGTGTTACCTATATCTTTGAAGGCAAAAGCCTGGTTCCAGTAGCCCCAACAGGCTATGCTCAGCTACCTGTCACCACATGCCAACAAAAGAGATGAGTAATGGTGACAGGTAGAGGAAAGAGGTATGTTTCATGTGCCCATCTTGGGAGAGGATCAGATAAAGGAGTCCAGAGACCCCAGTCTGTCTCCAAAATGCTAATGTGAGCTCTAGGCTTAAACAGAAAGAGAACTGGGCAGGGCCCTGATTAGCTCTGCTGGTCTTCTTGACCACTGTTACAGCTGCAGCTCTTCTTCCAGGTAGTCCTTTTCATCCTAACACTTCTGGGATCCATCTGGTCCCTACAGGATGGTCTCTTCTGCTCCGGTGTAGCCTTGCCTGCAAGGATAACTGCCCTCATCTCTGTGTGGATGTATTCTGGGAGGCTGTGCTTCTCCCAGGATCCAAAGTGACTGTAGGTTTCAGACAATGGCTTATCTCTGTGCCTTCAGCCAAAGTAAAGGAGACAGACATCCTAAGTGAAGGTAGAGATGCCCGCATTTTACTTATCCTGCTTTAGTTACCTGTGGGCCTACCTGAGGAGTCAGGTTTTTAGCAAAAGCAGCTTCTATATGCCTGTTTCAGCAGTTTATATGTGCAGATGGTGTGGAATGATCGAATAAGTAATTACCACTCTATTCCCTTAAACATTTTTCATTTCTGTGTGCTGGCAGCTCTTGGAGCTCATTATAGAATTCATGATAGATTGTTGTAAGCTGTAGTCACCTCCTGTGCTGCATTTTCCTCATTTCCTTGTGCACATAACCACATGTGTGATTTACAAAACCAAGATCATTTCATAAATGCCTTGATGCTTCTTATTACAGCCATGTGTGTGCATGTGAATGGGTATGTGTGTGCAGGTACTTGTGCATGTGTGTGTATGTATGTACGAGTGTGTTCATGCACCTCTGTGTTTGTGTATGTGTTTTAACTTGCCTTTATTCCCCTTCATTTTCTAGCGCCACTCACTTCTCCACAAAAAATTAGCACCAACTCGGCTTGTGCTATTCTGTACTTTCTGCCTGTTAGAAGATATAGAAAACACACACATTTCAGAGCTGTTATCTTCCATTGTTTGCTTTTAGAAAAATACAGTTATTTTATATAGTAAGCTGCTTATCATATTTCTTCTTCAAAATGATTTCATGAAACTGTTTCCAAGGTAACTGATCTAGTTCTGAATTGCTTTTTGTATTGACAGCATAATATTTCATGCTTAGAAATGCTGTGATTTATTCAGCCGTCCCATTATTGCTGACACCATGAACAAAGCTATAATAAATAACTTTGTACAGATAACCTACCATATTGTAGATACATGTTAATGTATATATGTACACATTCCTTATATCTTGACACTTTTATTTCAGTGGGATAGATTCCTAGGTTGAAAGATATATTTTCATGTTAACAGATGTTTCCCTTAAATTTCAAAAGGATAAAATTTTACATTGTACTGATTCGTTTGTGGCAGGAAGCCTTCTCCCCATGTTACCATCTGGGAGGGGTATTATCACTTACTTAAACTCTCAACAGTCTGATAGTAATAAAGTAGGCACCCATTTTTCCTCTCTTGTCTATTCAATTAATTCTTAAAGTAATATATTCCTGATGAATGGTGGCTCAGCAGTTAAG
The DNA here is from genome assembly GCF_943737965.1 of Phodopus roborovskii. Taxonomy (NCBI): domain Eukaryota; kingdom Metazoa; phylum Chordata; class Mammalia; order Rodentia; family Cricetidae; genus Phodopus; species Phodopus roborovskii. The sequence goes on from NW_026126433.1 coordinate 23,829,517, forward strand.
TACACTTGCTGCTCTTCCATAGGACCCAAATTTAGTGCTCAGCACTCAAATCAGATGGTTCAAAACCACCTGAAATTCCAGCTCCAGGGGACCTGATGCCCTCTCCTGGCCTTCTTGGGTACCTATGCACATATAAACAAACATAAATTCTCATAATTAAAAATAAATCTTTAAAAAAGAAAGTGATACATTTATAGTTGTAGGACAAAAGCAAATGCAACACTGATTTTCTCTTCTAATCTTTAATTCCCCTTGAGTAGACCTTTCTATTGTTCACTAAAGTGAATACCTTTTTCCTTTAAAGCACAATGGGATGGAACATTGGAAAATTCCTGTCAGACAGGGTCGCTTATGATATTCACACTCGCCTGCCTTTTGCACAGCTCCTCTTGAGAGCTTTCATTGTCAGCATTTCCCCTGTTTCCACCCATTCTCCTCTTCATCTTAAGCTTCCAGTGTTCAAGTTTAAAACCATCTTAAACTAAGCTTATAAAATGGAACAAGTTTCCACCCCTTAAAAGCATCTTGTGCAGGCTCATGAGCTCAGCAACAGTTCTCACTGCCAGAGAGGCCTGCCTGGCTGGTTCTTGAGTTCAGGAAGTGGGGACTTGGAGGCTACTGAGGATTTAAAGAGACTGGAGCCCCTGCTTGGGTGTGCCTCTGAGACTTCCTGATGCCTGGTTGGGTCTTCTGTTTCTTCCCTTGAAGTAGAGCTGCCCCAGGGGACCACAGAAAGAAAGAAGACAATTGACAACGTCTCGGATGGAGTAATCCAATACTCATAACACTCACTTTATCGTTTCAAATGTAGGTCTTGGTATTATGTAATATCGAGGAAAGATTGCTAAATCTAAGGGCTTTTCTCCTTCACCAAAATGCAGCACCTGGACCAGCTGATGAGGCTTCCTCTGGATTCTGTGAAGATGGAACCTTGTTATACTAAAGTCACCTTGCTTCCAGAGCGCCTGCTGGATCTCCAGAGTCGCTTCCGATTCCCTCACGTGGATCTGGTGGTCCAGAGGACTCAGAACTACATGCAAGAGGTGGGAGCAGAAGGGTATCCAAGAAGGAAGAGGGGGAGGCAAGAATGAAAGCAAAGCGAGAGGAGAAACACACGCTGGCAGATACGGGGGGGGGGGGGGGGCAGGGGTGTGCTCTGCAGCTCAGGGAATTGAGGCCTGTTTCCAGACTCAGGTTCACTGAGGACACTCACTGTCCTTCCAGCTGCCTTCATCTTTCCTCGGAAAACAAGAATCTGGGAAATAAAGTAGCATTAGCTGGTAATTATTTGATGGGTTGAGTCAAGGCTTCAAACTTTGGCTACGTATTAGAAACGTGGGGGAAATTTAAGAGCTACTGATGTGGTGTTCCACTCCTAGTGATTTCATAATTATACATATATATGCATATATATGTGTATGTGTGTATGTGTATAATGCCTCATAATATATTTGAAATTCTTAGAGAATGTCCTCTACTTCTATCCCACTGTTTCTAATATGCAGCCAGGATCTAGAAACACTGGCTGAATTCCCTACCTCATTGCAAGGAGACCCACTACAGTTTCATATTTCATTTTTGTTTTTAAAATTGACTTCATTGCATGTAGGTTTGTGCATGCCTGTTGTCTGTATGTGTACCATGTGCATGCAGGTGCCCTTGGAGGCTAGAAGACGGTATCAAATACCCAGAGTTACACCTGTAACTCCAGAATTGGGGAGGTTGAGGCAGGAGGATCAGATTAGGGATTTAAGGCCTTCTTTGTCTACATTGCAAGTTCAAGGACAGCCTAGGCTTAATGAACCCCTGTCTTTAAAACAACAAGAGATAAATGACAAAATTGTGGAACAATATAAAAAAAGTCCCTTGGATAATTCTGGATCCTGGAGAAACAAACACAGGCACAACTGCAGACTAAGCCATCTGAGCTGTGTCAGTTTCCTGAGCAATAAAGCCCTGTCCCCAGTGTGACAGTCACTACTGATATGGAGCCCTGACCCTGCCTCTCTCCTCTGCTCTACTAATGTCATTCCTCATTGCTGAGACAGAATGCCCAAAGGTACAACATAAGGGAGGAAGGGTTCCTTTTGGCTTACAGGTTGAGAGGGGACAGTCCATCAAGGCAAGAGGTCATGATGGAGTTCCGAGGTGGGAGCATGTGGCTGGCACCCAGGAAGCAGAGAGGGCTTGAGCTGGAGGTGGGACAGTACTGTGTTCCCCAAGCCCCCACCTCCTCCAGCAAGTCCTGCATCCCAAAGATCCAGTAACCTCCCCACACAGTGCTACCAGACAAGGACCAAGTGTTCAAAACCAGGGATGAGCCTACAAGGACCATTCCACATTCAAGCCGGCACTCTATTCATGCCTCTCAGAGGAAGAGGGGATATGGGATGGCAGGGCGGATGGTAGGACGGACAATTGAGGGAGTATGTGGCGCAGAGTGACTTATGTCCTTCTAGGTGTGCAGCTTTTCCCACCTTGTCATGTGATCTGTGTCTGCTCACATGAGCATGGAGGAGGAGAATGACCACAGGAGGCCATGGCTCTGAGTATCTCTGTACTGGGGTAGCCTTCCCACTAAGAATGATGGAACAAAAGGAAACCATTATGCAGACAGACAGATGGACGGACAGACAGACGGACAGACGGACGTGTGTATAGAGAAGGGTGCTTTCCACCCTCTTCTTTTCTCATAGTGGACACTAGGGTTTTTTGTTTGTTTGTTTGTTTGTTTGTTTCACAATCCAGGGAGTAGGGTAAGCACCGTGTCACCCCACAGTTGTGTATGGGGGGCCTCTGTTCATTTCCTCCTGTCAGAGCCTAGGCAGGAAGGCAGGTCAGGGCCCGCATTCCCAGCCCCTAACTGTTCTCTGCTTCTGTGCTGGCTTGATGGACAGCTCATGGAGAATGCAGTGTTCACATTTGAGCAGTTGCTCTCCCCGCATCTCCAAGGAGAGGCTTCCAGAACAGTGGCTGCCATTGAGAAGGTTAAGCTCCGTGTCTTAAAGGTAAGAGCATTTTCATTTGTAGGAAGCATCTGACAAAATTGTGACCCCTGTTCCTGTTCCTCAGTGGGAAACCCTGACCTCCCTTTCACCCCATCTGGCCCCTTTTCCCAAGCACAGATGAACATTGTTCAGACTCCCTAGCGTGACTCTCATGCCTCTCCTGCCATCTAGTGGCTCCTTTGGGAACCACTTGTCCTCAGCTCTAACAAGTTAGAAGTAACCTGTGGGATTTCTTTCACAACTTGGCAAATGTGTTATGTCTGGCCACCGCAAACTCTGTGCCAGATATTGCATAGTACAAGGCAATAGGTCAGCTGCGGTCAAGCATTCCAAGTACTAATTCACTAAATTAGTCAACATTTTAAATAAAACCCAAAACTTAGCTAAGGGAAAGTATAGCTGCCCCGTGAGATTTTTTTTTTAATGAGTTTTAAGTATGTGTGTATAATAAAACTGTTGTGATAATAGGAGCTTACATGTATTTGGTCTTTATAAAGATTTATAAAAATTCATGTTCCTAAGATTTGTTGTTCCTAAATTGTCACTCCAAAAATTTCTATTTTGAGTTTTTATTACTTATACATGTTTGCATATGTGTGACTATATGCCACCTGCATGTGGTTCCCATGGAGACCAGACAAGAATGTCCAATCCCTTAGAGCTGAAGGTACAGATATCTGTGAGTCATCCAATGTAGGTGCTGGGGACAGAATTTGGGTTCTCTAAAAGACAGGGAGCACTTTCACCCACACAACCATCAAGACCCCAGGACCTTACCATTTCCTTTGACCCTCACTGAGTTCATTAGACTTCACCCCCAGGGCAGAAGAGGAAGCAGACCCTCAGAAAGCTGGACTGCCTTACTCAGGCTAAGCAGGCTAGTGAACCATGAGCTTGCAGCTGAAACTGTATTTATACCTGGTCTACTCATTTCTGCTAACCCCGGCTGCCCAGAAAACAGTGTTTTAGAACAGAAATTTGAAGTCCCATTGTGTCTGAGGGATGTCCTAGAGTTCCAGACTCAGGCAGGAGACTCTCTGACGACCAAACTGTTGAGGTGGTCATCACAACACAAATAATAACACTCTATCAATGGTATTGAGGGGAGGGTCCAACTACAGTCATCATGTGCTTCGGCAGACAGGAGAGGAAGGAAATAGAAAGCTGTCACAATCCTCAGGCATTGGGGTTGAAAGGAACTTAGAATACCTCAAGTTCAACATTCTAACCAATGTTAAATTGTTGCTTTCCAGTGCACCAGGCCCACCTGAGTCCTGGGAAAGGAACTTCCGGTGGTGTTTGGGGCCATGACAATACCCAGCTGTGGATGACTCAATACTATAGTTTGACATGTGCTCTAGAGTCGGGGTTCCCTGTAACCCTTGTAAGCATCCTAAACATTGGATGAACTGTAGACCCATGTGACAGGAGACTAGCTATTGATGGTTTCCAATTCCTGAACTCAAAACATCCTGGGTTTCCTGGCTACATTTTGCCATGTCCAGCTTAGCCTTTCTTTTATTTAGAGAGGCAACATTGTAATTGTAAAAAAGTTCAAGTGATATGAAAATCAAACATTTGTAAAAGAGCAATTGGTTTGGAAGGAGACAAAATCCTCACCAGTAGTCCATCAAGTAGCTATAAAAGCTGTAGTTAGATGTATATAATTAATACATATATATACATATATATGTATTAATTATATAGAAGGTGACGACTTACAGAATTCTGCAGATACCAGGTACCTGCAGATAAGAGGACAGATCTTCAAGATCTGGCCTTTCAGTGATTTTGGATTTCTGTGTGACAGCCCAGATAGCCAGATTTTCTGATAATTTTCAAGCATTTATTCTTTTTTACTTATTATCTCCTTGTGTTAGTCAGGGTTTCTATTGCTGTGAAGAGGCACCATGACCACAGCAACTCTTATAAAGGAGAACATATAATTGGGAGGTGGTTTACAGTTCAGATTTTAGTCAGGAAGCAGATGACACACAGGCAGACATGGTGCTGGAGAAGGAGTGGAGAGTTCTTACATCTTGACTCACAGGTGACAGGAAGTGGTGAGACACTGAGCATAAATGAGACCTCAAAGCACCCCCTCCACTCCTCCAACAAGGCCACACCTACTCCAACAAGGCCACATCTCCAAATAATGCCACTCCCTTTAGGGGCCATCTTCTTTCAAACCACCACACTTCTATTCAAATGAAATTATTGCTGCAATTAAAACTTTGAACTTACCAATAAACTATTTACTACTTTAAAGAAAAGTTTCTGCTAGGGATGGCCCTGTGAGTACTCAGTCCCCTCCAAAATCAGAACAGATTCCACCTCCCAAGATAGCTGGTTCTGCCTCTCCATTCACTGATGTTAGATCCAGGCTCTTGGCACTGGAGCCTCTGCTTCTCCTACCTCCCTCCACAGCCTTCTCCATTGGTGGCCTTTGGCTGAATAGGGGAGTATTTGCTCCCACTTATGTCCTGCAGTATGAGTGCTCTCCTCTCCAGCCATTCTTTTCTTGGCTGAACCAGTGTTTACTTGCACACAGCAATTCTCTTGAGTGCCTGTGTGCAAGGCACCGGTATCCACACACAAACCAGGATGGAAATGGACTGCTCTCAAGAGCCTGCTCTTGATGATTCTTAAGTTTGAATGTGTTCTTTTGCCCTCTTGTACTTCCGGGCACTAGACTAAACCAGAGGGCTGTGGGTGAACTCTTTTGTAAGTGTCAGGTAGATGTTTTAGTCCCCATGGGCCTGTTTCTATTGCAACCACTCAGCTCTGCTACATAGACTCTGGTTTGGGATGTTCAGTGTTGATGGAGCTTTAAGCCTCGCCCTCTCTCCCCTTGTGGACATTATTACAGGCAACCCACCCTGCTTTAGGAAAAGAGAATAATTGATATCCATGACTCCCCTGTGTCTACCCAGCTGGGACTAGTGAAGCACAAACTCACTTTCTAGTTTGAGTAGCATCTCTATACAACATATCACTTCTTTGTTTTGATCTTGCCTCCGTTCCCATATTTGTAGAAAGGATGGGTGAAATGGATCATGACTTCACAGCCCAGACCTAGTTTTATGCAAGAGTTCCAGGAAGAGATCTCTGAAGCCCTAAACTTATAAGAGTCTCAGAAATCAGTGAGGAGGGGGCTGAGGAAGGGAGATGACTGGGTGGGTGTATTGTTTTACTGTTTAAGTGAACATTCTAGATTGAAACTGCTCCTTAGCCTGTGTCTCTGTGTTCGCAGCAATATGATTACGATAGCAGCACCATCCGGAAGAAGATCTTCCAGGAGGCACTGATTCAAATCACACTGCCCACCGTGCAGAAGGCACTGGCATCCACATGCAAACCAGTAAGGAAATGGGTTGCTCCCCACAGCCTGCTCTTGTTGACTCTTGGGTTTTATTTTGTACTCCTGCCCTGGCAAATACTAGACTGAACTGAGGGGCCGGCGAATTCTTCATGGATGGTCAGGTGATGTTTTAGGCTTCATGGGCATTTCTGTTGCACACATTCAGCAATAGCAGCCAGAAATGACAGACAAATACATAAAGTCTGTGTTTCATACACTTATGCACGCATGCATGCACACATGCACGCAGCCCAGGATTTGTGACTCCTGAACTATAGGAAATCCCACAGGCTAAGGACCAGGCTTGAGCCAAGTTCTAAGTGCTGACGTGGAGATCTTCTCCTATTTGTTGTCAGTCTTATTTAGCAAGTGCACTGAAAGTTGGCTACTACACCCCGGAAAGATCGAAGTGTGATCACAGAGAGCTGTTTGTTCTCCTACCTTCTGTATCTTCAGTTTACTGAAATCTCTGACATAAGCTCTTGTGAGCATGGGGCTGAAGGACAGCCATGATTGTGAGGTATGAGATGAGGCTGCAGGACAGCCATGATTGTAAGATATGAGCAGAGCAACGGGCAAGTAGTGTCTGGAGGCTTCTTCTAAGCTTGTATATAAGTTCTGGCTCCCCTGTGTTCTGCTCTAGGCCCCCAGGGGAGCCCCTGTTCTCATTTTGATTAACTTCCATCATTTATAAAATTTGTCTAGTAATGTGTATCTTCCTTTTCATTTTTCTTTTATCCTCAACTCTCCCTTTTTTTGGACAGTATCATGCTATGTAGCCCAGGCTAGGCTTTAAAACTCCTAGTCCATTTGTCTTAGCAGCCTCACCGTGCTAAAAATTACACCTCCACACCTGGCTTGCATTATCTGTCTTAAGAATGAGAAATTAAGATGATACATTTGCCATCTGATTAAGTTCATATCACATACCAGGCATGGTGTTAAACACTTCTTATCGATCATGCAGATGAATTCACAGCATTCCCCGGAGGAGAGAGACTCTTCGCACCCTCATGATGCTCAAGAGGGAAGTTCAGGGGTTGAAGAGCAGGCCCAAGGTCACAAAGCCAGTCACCACCAGCTGAATCCAGTTTCTATTTACCTATAACACATCTGGCACTCAGCAAATGGCATCAGCCTCCCCTACAACTATTACTATGACTGTTCCTGCATTCCAAAAAATTACTTAGGAGCCTGGCCATTTTCAAGGCCCATTCCCCCTTAGAGTCAATAAGAAAGAGCATCATAGAATTTTTAAATGGCTTTTTGACAGTTTGGAGAGTCTCCAAGCACTGAACATTCAAATCCTTGGTGTGGGTTTTTATACAGTGGAATTTTCTTTGGTTGTTTCATATTCTATAAATGCTGTTTTTCTTCAGCTATTCATTGGCATATTCAATCTTGCATTTATTCCTGGAATATTTCTTGGTGGGAAAGATCTGAGAAAACCAAAGAAGAAAGTAATTGGTCTGAGTGTCCCTTGTCCATATGTGATAGAACATAGTAGCCTGAAGGATTACTAATCTACCTCATAATGTGTCTTCACACAGAGATGTACTTGAAATGTGTTTTCACTTCCAAGGGAAGCATACCTTACCACTACCTTCTCTGTGTGCCCTCTGTTTCTTTTTTATTATTATTTATTTATATTTTATGTGTATTTGTATTTTGCCTGCATGTGCATCTGTGTGAGGGTGTCAGATTATCTGGAATTGGAGTTACAGACAGTTATGAGCTACTGTGTAAGTGCCTGGAATTGAACCTGGGTTCTTTGGAAGAGCAGTTAGTGCTCTTAACCATTGAGCCATCTCTGTAGCCCCTGTTTCTTAACATGAAAGGAGCGAAATGTGCCCAATTTATGCAGCTCTTGTAGATTTTTTTTGTATTGTTTTGTTTTGTTTTTCCCCAGGTATATGCATGAGAGTGCTGTGGTGTGTGTGGGGTGGGGGGCAAAATTGATCCAGAATGTCTTCTTCCATCTCAATGAACCTGGAGCTTGCCAATCAGCTAGCCCATCTAGACAACTTGGCCTATGGACCCTGTCTCTGCTTCCCCAGCACTGGGTTTACAGGCAGTCCATCGCCCGGCCCCCTCCCCCTGCTTTTGTGGGTGTTAGGGATCTAGATATAGGCAAAAGTGATGCTTTATCCAGTGAGCCATTCCTCCAGCCACTGCTATTGCCATTGTTAGTTGAGAGAGGTTGCTTTCAAAAGAGCCCATACCCTGAATTTTCATCGATAAAAAGACATTGTGTTAGTGTCAGAGCTTTTGGAACCCTGGGTTTACAGGCAGATATATTAGAGGGTTATCTGCTTCATGGAAGTCTTTATTTTCCTAATGTGAGTTTTTCTTAGTTCTTTCAGTAGCTGTTTCCTAGATCTGTGACAGTCCACTCTACCCTAGCTGTGCAGTAGAATTGCCCATGGCAGCATTTTCTTCTCTTAACTATCTTCCAAGCCCTGATGTCAGGATTTCATTTTAGTTGATCCATAAAATTAAGCATCTGACCCAATTCAATTGTCTCATCATGGAAGCTGTGCTTTGTAAAATTAGACACATCCCAGCGACATAAGTGTTCCTTCGTTCCCTTCCCACGGAGTTATTTAATTGGATGAAAATATGTTTTCTACTTATGCAGCAAACACACCTCAAAAATGTATCAAATATAATCCAGATATAAAACATGATCCAGTTTACTGTCCCTGCTGTCCTAAAGTTCACAGTAGAGAGGCAGATGCCAGGCAGACAAGATGCCAATGTGAGCAACACAACAGAGTCTGCACAGGAAGCGGCTCCTAGGCAAGGTAGCCACATCCTTGCTGAGCTCAGACTGTTCAGGGAACTCTCCAGAGTCTTGCTTTCATTCCGTGCCAGTGGATGAGTGTCAGGGGAGTGAAGAACAGGGGTGTTGAGGCCTGAGCTTGCACCCCTCATATAACAGAAGCAAAGAAAGGCCCAGAGTGGTATCCTGCTTGCCCAGGCTCCCATGAGTGGTATCTTTTCCAGGGCAATGCCCCTTCCCTATCTTCAGGGTTCTTGTCTGTTACACCTTCTAGAAATCACTGAAGCTCCTGTCTCCTGAGTCTTTCACCTTTCTTCTCAGTGTACATGAACAGGCCCTATTACCATCCATTGGTGGGACCGTAGCACCCCCATCTTGGCACTGTCTGGACAGGGTAGTTCTCTGCTGCCTGCAACAAATGCTGGTCATCAGACCAAAAGGCATCAACTCTCACTGCCACGTCCCTGTTCTCTAAAACCTGCTCCCCCCAAGCACTGCCATGTGCCTGGATAACTGAATTCATCTCTGTCATATAATCAGTGGCATTTTATCCCTGTCTGGTTTTCATGCTGGTCACAAAGCATTTGGAAGCCTTTGGGAGGCTGGCAAAGGCAAGGGATTTTGCATCATGTCTGAACTGTCTTGGAATTAGTGACTGTTAGTGCTGGTTGAAGAGGAAGACTCCTTGCTTCTCAACTGGAAAGGGGCTTTGTGTTAATAATGTTGAACATATGTCTACATCTGAGCCAGCAAACTCACTTATAGATATCTACCTAAGATAAACAAGTTCTTAAGTTGTTCGTACAGAATAGAATGTACACAAAATGTTCATTAGTAATAAAGTCAATGTCTTAGTCATTGTCCTCCCATTACCGTGAAGAAACACCGTGACCAAGGCAACTAACTTATAAGAGAAAGCATTTAATTGGGGCTGGCTTACAGTTTCAGAGATTCAATCTATTATCATCATGGCAGGAAACATGGCAACATGTAGGCAGGCATAGTCCTGTGGAAGTATTTGAGAACTCCATACTTATCTACAGACATATATATATACACACACACACAGAGAGAGAGAGAGAGAGAGAGAGAGAGAGAGAGAGAGAGAGAGAGAGAGAGAGAGAGAATGACAGAGAGAACTAGACCTGGACTTTTGTAACCTCAAAGCCCACTCCCAGTGACACACTTCCTCCAGTAAGGGTACACCTACCCCAACAAGGCCACACCTCCTAATCCTTATCAAATGGTGCCAATCCTTGGTGATTAAGCATTCAAATATATGACCCTTTGGGGGCCATTCTTATACAGATCACCACAGTCAATGTCAAATGAGTAGGGATGAACAATTCCAACTTACTTATATAGCGAATGATGTTTATCAACAAAGAGGAATAAGCTGCTCACCCATGTAGCAATTTGGAAAAATCTGGAAAGCAAACACAAACCAATACATGGTTTCATTTACATGCAAAACTCAGCCTACTGTGACAGACGTCAGATCAGACCTCATCTCTTGGCAGGATGTGGGCTAGAAGAGGACACCCTGGGTTGTGGTCACATGTATACATTTATGGTTAATTTCATCAGGCTACGCTTTTAAAATCTGCATTTCACTGCATTTAACTTTTACTTTGGTAAGGTACTATTTGCATCAGATAAAAATGAAGAAGGAAGCATTGGCTACTATAGAGAAAAATAGGTTATAGCACCCCTCAGATGTCTTGAGACGCCTGGAAAAATATCCTCTGCTTTCTTCCCATTTGAAGTACACATGATGCATCCATCCCCTGTGCACAAAAAGGGATAGGGATGGCCAACGGTGAGTGCCTCCTTACCACAGTAAAGTGCTTAGTGCAGACAGGAGGCCTTGGAACACAGGGAGACCTTGGCTGCCTTGTCATCCAGCATCTTTAACCTGTAGCACCAGCTGCTGTCCTCCCAGGCTCTTCTAGGAGGAGGTGCTAAGTGAGAGTCATCTTTCCCTTATCTCTTTTGAAAGCAGGCATCTTATGGTTTTTCTTTTGTTTTCAGTATCATACATTAGTTACAGAAAATTAATGGGTTCCTTTTTATTTTCATCTGTGTATATACTGCATTTGACTATTGTCACCTCATCACCCTCTCTTGTCCCCACTCTTCTCCCCTGCCAATCCTCTTTCCGACAGTCTCCCAGCTTCTATGTCTTTTTAAATTTTTCCTAAATCTAGATTCTGCATGTAAGAGAAAATAGGCGCTGTTTGCCTTTCTGGGTCTGGATTATTTCAGTTATCTCCATTCGATCCATTTCCCTCATATGCCATACTTTCATTTATTGTGTGCATACCACGGTTTCTTTATTCATTCATGCGTTGATGGGATTGTAGGTTGGTTTCATATCTTGGCTACTAAGAACAGTTTCCTTCAGGTATAGATGCAAGAGTGGTAGCTGGATCATAGGTAGTTCTACTTTTAGTTTTCCCAGGAAGGTCCATACTAATGTAAACAATGTCTCAACTAACTCCCATACCTACCGGCTGTGTGTGAAGGTTCCTCTTTCTGCACGTCCTCGCCAGCATTTGTTTTCTGTTGTTGTTGTTATTTTTGCCATTCTGATAGTGTGAGGTGGAATTTCAATGTAGCTTTGAGTTGCACTCCTCTGCCATCATATCTTTTCTTCTTCATCCTTTTATCTCTCACTCTCCAGGAGCTTCAGAAGTATGAGCAGTTCATCTTCGCAGATCACACCAATATGATCCATGTTGAGAACGTCTATGAAGAGATCTTGTATCAGATTCTCCTTGACGAAACCCTGAAAGGTGAGGATGGCTCAACGCTCCATAATGGGAAGCACTCCTGAAACAGAACTCAGGGAGGCTGTAAGGTCAGAATGAGGATGAGCTGCAACTGGTTTTGATGTACACAGCAAGGAGAGGGCAGGCAGGCAGGAAGGACCAACCTCGCTGTGCACCCACGAGGTGTGCACCGTGTGGCCATGACAGTCCTCTTTCAATGCAAGCATGAATTCTGCAGGATGAGAGGTCAGACTTTATCACTGGAGAGGGAAGAAACCAAGGCTTACTGGGGCTGAAGTGAGGGTCTGTCCTGCAGATCTGTCTTTGCCGCTATGTGCTGGAAGAACAAAGGGCGTTCACAGCTGAACAGAGGTGACTCCAGCAGCAGGGCCCAACACTTGCTCCCTCAGCACATTCCTCCCTCCACTCAGCCAGACAGAGACACAGGACAGCGGCACAGCACCCTGAGAGCCTCTCTAGGAGTCTGGCATCCACTGTGCTGTGTACTGGGGCCCTGTCTAGGATTACAGTATGAATGGACATATGTTGAAAATATTTTGGAGGAGGCTGCCGTCTGTCTATAGGAGTGAAATTTACTTGGTGTTCATAACTAAAATAGCTCCTCCAATGAGAGAACTGGGCCAGCACACACCTCAGGTCACAGTAGCTAATTACAGGTGGTCCCAGATGAGGAAGGCAAAGGTGTTGACATGGCATCTGCGCAGAGGTCATGGGCAGCCTGCCTCAGACATGTCTAAGTAAGTTGGAAGGAGATTCCTCTCCTCCATGACCTCCCCTCTGCCTCAAACATGCTGCAAGATGCCATTCGTCACACTTGTGCTGGCTGCTGACAAATCATGCTCACTGCCCATAGCCACTCTGCCTTTGTCATGAGTGACACCCTCTTCGAAGTGGCATTGTTGGATGCTACAACCCTGTACAGTGGTCTGTGGCCAAATAATCAGGCACTGTTGTTTTTGTTGTTACTTTCTTTGTTCCTCTCCATGCATTTGAGACTGAGGTAGGTACCTGTGGACACTCCAGGCCAAACAAGCCCTCTCAGCTGTATGCTTAGCACTGAATACCCACTATATAATCAGGACCAGGCTGTCAGACAAAACAAGGAAGTGGAAAACCTGCCCCTATCATAGTGGGGTTCCAAACTAGCCACCTATCTTAGCAGCCGGGTGACACAGAGGTATATGATACTTTTGTAGACTTTGAACTCTTTGAAAGCCAAAGTGTTCTTTTTATTCTCCTCTTGATGGATGCTGGCCTCAAATTAGATGCCTATCAAGAATTTCTTGATTGAAGAAATTTGTGAATGGGTACTACCAGGATTCGGAGTCTGGGAAGTTTGCAGGCTTTGATCATCAGGAAAGGCAACCTGGAAGAGGTCGTTCCTAAGCTGGGTCTTGAAACTGAGTGACTGGAGCATCAGAGGAGTCAGCAGGAATGACTGGCTTCTGGGTAAATCAGAAAATCCAGATTTGCTTGGCAGAGTACTGATGGCATGTCTTTTTTTCCGGTCTCTTTCAGTGATCACAGAGGCAACTGTCTTGAAGAAACACAACTTATTTGAAGACAACATGGCCTTGCCCAGCGAAAGTGTATCTAGCCTGACAGATCTCAAAACCTCCATGGGGTCAAACCAGGCCAGCCCAGCCAGGAGAGCGTCTGCCATTCTCCCAGGGGTCCCAGATAATGAAGTGTTTCAGGAGCCAGAGGAAAAGATGCAGCAGCCTGGGGTACCCAGCTCACTGGTCAGAGAAGGAAGTACTTCCATCCCTGGGTCCAGTCCTCCTTCAGGTGGGGATGGGCAGGTGACTGTGTCCAGTGTGGATAGCTCTGCTGGGAGTCCTCTCACTGCAGAGGATAGGGCAGGACCCCTCAGCTCACACTTGTCAGAGGTAGAAAGTGGGGAGACCCTTAAAGAAGAAGAACCCACCTGTGAAATGCCAGAGTCTATCGTCACTCCAGGGTCCTTGAAGGAGCTGAAAGAGCTGTTGACTGTGACAGTATCCATAGAGTCTACCCCAGTTATTGAGAATGATACACACGAGGGGACACATGCTCCCCAAGAAAATGAAAAAGAAGACAACAAGATCTACCCAGAAGCCAGTCAGACAGCTGCCATCCAGCAGGACAACTGTGAAGAAAGTGAAGTCAGAGAGAGCGAGGCCCACCCTACCCCTCTGGAAGCTGAGTCTTCTGGAGTGGACTTGGGGACAGAAGCTAGCAGCACTACCTCTCAGTCCACTGGTGGGGGGCTCACTGAGGACACAGGCTGTCTAGGTCCCTTAGGGGAGCCATCTGAGGCCCCAGAGCCCGCTGAAAATGTACCCCCAGCCATAGTTTCCACACAGGACACCACCCACATAGAAGGCAAGGCTGTGCACGCCGAGGCGGTCACACTGCAAGAAGATGCCACGTTAAATTCGGATCCTACCTGTTCTATGGAGAGGAACGAGATGCCCCAGGTTTATGAGGATCCAGAAGTGCAGGAAAGGAATGATAGCCCAGCCCTTGCCACCCGTGTGCATGGGTGCCAGTGGGTGGTAGAGGATGCCCCAGGCACCAACACCTCAGAAATGCCTGATAATGATGTGAACTCCCCTGAACAGCCCTCAGAGGAGTAGTAGAAACAATTTGGCCAGAGTTTTTCTTTTAAAACTGTTGGTCAAAGAGTTTTAGTTATGGGTATCCATAGGGGATTGCATGTGGATTGCTATAAAACTTATGAAATATTTCCTTAATTTGAATGATAAGGCCAGAGGAAATGTATGCAGGGTATGAACATTTAGGCCAACCTTGGGGGGCTGGACTGCTCCCTGTGAATGGCTACTTTAGCATCTTAATAGAAGTGATGAGAGAATTGGAGTATTGGTGTGAAAAGCAGTTAAAGGGGCTCCAGAGGGGGAGCAGTACTGCAGCAGAGACTAAAAGAGCAGGAACAGGCACCTTGATACTCTCTGCACTGAAATGTGGTGCAAATTACTGCACTTTAAGGTATTTTTTAGCAAGAGTACAAAGGTCTACGGTGACTCCAGCCTTGCCACCTTTTCTGTCAGCTTCACCGCCTCTTCCATGGCATTTGTCCATTGTCAGGCCACAAGAGAGAGGAAGTCATGAGCGCCAGGCACCCCCTACCCTGTGAAGGGCCCCAGAGCCAGTCGTGGCTAGCAGGTCTCAGGTGATGCAGAGCAAAAATTCAAGGAGGAAGGTCTGTGGAACTATCTAGGGCCCTGTTCCTAGTCCTGCTATCAATTCCTTGTTGGTTAATTTTGTTGATTTGTACTAGTTAATCACTCTTTGAGGGAATTTGGATGGGGCAAGAGATTTTATTGGCACAAATTAGCCTTAGGTTGTGCAAAGTGCTTAGCTAAATTTTCTAGCTCGAAACCTACCAATTACACAGACATTATTTGAACAGCTAGTGCATGCTCTATTAGGCACAGTAATAAGTAAAGGATCAGGCATTTTGCTTCATATAAATTAAATTACTCATGAAAATACAGTCTAGAAGAAAAGAGATTTTTTTCCCCCAATTTTTAAGTTTCAAACCATGACAGTGGTCACTCTCCATTTACACAGTACTGGTTTACTCTCAGAAGGGAACGAGTGAATGCATGAGTGGACACGGGAATGAATGAAATCATTCAAGTTTCTGTCATTACCAAAGACACAATCAAAAATAGAAATGGTTTGATCATCCAGCAAATTAGTTTCTTAGGTACCCTAAGCAAGGTACCCAGGTAGCAAGCCTGGGGATACCATAATGGAAAGACCACTGTTCCTTCTTTCTGAAGGAAACAGAAAGGAATTCACCTTTAACATAGATTGCAACCTGTAACTGTTGGTATAAGCGATGAATTACTCAACTGCAACATATCTTACTGTGTTTCAGAAATATCTCAGATTGCTCCCTGAATGTTGCAGTCCTGGGCAGTGGGCCCGATACTTCCTTTCACATTTCAACACCAGCACCTCACACGTTGTCTTCAGAGCTTGTTTTCACTCATTGCCATCAAGTGTCTCCTTCAGAGATGTTATCCCACAATACAGCCAGTTAAGCAGGAATCGGGCTATTTCCCTTCCGACCTCTCCCACAAAGAATTTCTGGGATTTCTAAGTCATAAAGGATGAGTAATTATCACACCAGCATGGTCTCATGTGAATCATTTCACCTTCTCTTGGAATGTTTATGTCCTCCAATTAAGTAAGGACGCTATAGCCAGTCTTTCCATAGTCCCTGTTTACCTTACTCCTGGCCTTCAGCAGGCTGTACCAAAATTGTGTTTACTTCCTGTCTTTTCCACAACCTCCTTTCTTCAAGGACTAAAACAAGGGATTAGTCATCATTTGTTCTTTCTGCTAGAAACCCACAGCCTTGAGTAATGGTTTCCTGCATCCTAAGTAACATTAAAATCCCAGGGCCTAACACAGGGACTGACAGGTTTCATGCTGCCCTGGAAATGTGGGAACTGAACACCTGGCACACTACTGGGCAGGGGCTATTTGGGCCTTGCTTTGAGACAGGGAGAAGTTTTTAATTAACTTTCTGACCTTGTCAAATCTTCCCCTGAATAAAGGCCAGCACTGAAGGGGCAGATGGCCAAATGGCCAGCAGTAAGGCAGGGAGCCAGTAAGGCAGGGAGCCAGAAAACAGCGTCTACCTGCGCAAACATTGCCCTTCTTTCTCGGAGAGCCATGGCTATCACAGAGTTTTAGCTCATGCCAACCTCACTCCAGAACTCTCATCTTCCCTGCTTTTGCTCACCCCCTGAGAAGCCACGTGTAAACGAGTCTGCCACTGAATTAGCAGATGAGAACTAGCACCAATCAGGAAGGCCAGAGAGGAACAGGCACTAAGTAGCAAGACATTTTAGAAGACACCAAGACTCTCATGCATGTTTCACACAGCCAAGTTCTCCAAAACAGGCAAGGCAGCTGTCACACTGGAAGATGATGAGGGGCCTGCAGTGCATTAAAATAGTCTGTATGTGTGGGAAGAGGTTGAAAGCTTGTCTAGTTTCTCATAAATGTGTGTGTGTCCTACTGTATCCACGGGGAAGCAAGGTACTGGTGATCTGAATGGACAATCTCTGCCTTCAGCAAAGCTGTTCAAAACTCCTGGTTCTTGGCCCAAACTCCAGGACCTTAAACCAGTTATGCTACTTATTGACCTTTCACAAAGAAAGAGATTTGTCCTTGAAAAAAAAATGACTTGTCATTTTGTCCTGTGTAACTTGGCACAGTGTATGGAATCATGCAGGAAATACACACACACACGCGCACACACGCACATGTATGTATGCACACACACACACACACACTTTGGAAACTACAAAGTCAGATTCCAGTTGTCGATTTCAAAGAAGTTGAGTGTAAAGAATGGCACATCATTAGGTTTGACCTATAAAATCTGTAGGTTTTTTTTTTTCCCCAGAGATCATCATGTTTGTCCTTATAATTCTTCGGATTAAAGCCAGTTACTTCAAAGGATTTTACAGTTCTCTGACACAAAGGTGATTTTTAACTTGTTACTTTTTGTGAAGTGTGACCTGAGGGTATGGTTTCAGATAGACTACGTGCCTAGCAGGCTGGAGGTCCTACTTTAACCCAGAAGTGTGTGTAGGGGAGCTATATGATATGTGCTAAATAAATAGTTTTAGTCTTTTCAATATGGGAGAAGGAATGACATTATTGACTCAAAGTCTTAAACCACAATATAGTTTCACTATATGAGAATGCAGGTACCATGTGCCTTCTCTACCATAACCACACATGACTAGGGATTTGCTTTCTCAAGTCTGAGACTTAGCGAAAAATAATTCTCCACTGTGGTTTTATTTTTGCATTCATTATATAAAGCAAGTAAACTAAAAACACTTTGTAATCATTTATTTACTCTGTCAAGTGCCTATATTCCAATAAAACATTCATCCCTAAAGGGATGTCCAGATGTCTTTTATTTGGGATGGGGCTGGCTTCATCTTTTAAGCAGATGCCACACCGGAGCTGCAAGGTACAGCTCTTAGAAATGAAAAGGTGAGTCACTCTTGCTCACTTCGGAGACTAACTTCTCTGTTGTCAGGGAGAAAGCTGCCAGGGACACCACTTAATGTCCAATAAAATTCTGCCCTAATAACATAAGCCTAGTTTTCAAGGAATTGGACTGCATCCCTAATCCAGCAATGAACAATTACTCTTGATGTATATTTTCAGTGGGTGAGATTGAGCAAAACATTGCTTCCTTCTGTAATTATAAATAAAACTGTATTTACTTACCAAGATTCACAGTTGCTCATTTATCTGTGAATTCACCCAACCACAA
Source organism: Phodopus roborovskii (assembly GCF_943737965.1). Taxonomy (NCBI): domain Eukaryota; kingdom Metazoa; phylum Chordata; class Mammalia; order Rodentia; family Cricetidae; genus Phodopus; species Phodopus roborovskii. Next base: position 23,847,776 of record NW_026126433.1, read on the forward strand.
AGTAGTCACTGTGTGTCTCTTAGAGGCAGACACTGCAGTGAATGGTAGAAAAATAGTAGTGACTGCAGTGGCAGGACCCTAGACATTACCAAACTCAAATTCTCAGCATGCATATGGCCAGGGAGAACCAAGAGCACACATATGTTTCCTCTACCGACATAAACCTCATCTGTGATGTCAGGTTTAGCGCTGCACCAACACCTTAATTCAGGAGAAAAACAAAACAAAACAAAAAACAAACAAACAAAAAACCACATTGGTGATACAGAGTCCAGTAGGGATGGGAGGCACTCGAAATGTCTGATACTTCCTCTGCTTGCCTATCAAGCTCAGATAGGAGCTGGGGTTGGAGAGTTTTACTTGGCTCTTAGGTCCTTCTTAGATGCGATGGTTATTGGTTGTGAGTGACTTAGGGAAGAGGAATGGAGACCTTGGGGGTGGGGGTTGCTTGGATCTGCCTCTGCTTGAACAGCTCAGAACCTTTGGCACATTCTTCACCTATCCAAAGCAGCTGACTCCCTCCTCCCGCTGACCAGTTCCCATTTTTTTCCTGGAAGAGTCAAGGCAAGTCGAGGTATACCCTCCACTGTGTTCCTATACCACTCAGCATCACTTTCTGAACGTTGACCCCAGTTTACTTGCCTACTTCTGGTCATCCCACTGCAGCCATTTACTTTCTCAATGCCTTTGGGGAAGGATCCTTCAACATTCAATCCTTGTGTCTCTGGCAAAGCAGTGCCCTTGCATACAGAAAATGCTCAATACATGTTGAATGAATGAATTGACAAGACACCCTCCTTCCTGCTCAGAGACAAGAGGAGATAGGGCAGAATGCTGTCCCTTCAGCACAGGGCTTAGGATTCTAACACCTTTATTTATGCATCCTCTGAGATATATATGCTGTAATAATGAAACTTGACCATGTGTTTTGCATACTCACTTCTCTGGGAGAGTGCTGAAGAGCCACGTCATTAAAAAAAAAAAAAAAAAACAACAACAACAACAAAATAAAAACTTGCTAAGGACTACAAACCCAGTTTTCAGGGTAGTAGGCAGCTGCCACTAGATTTTCCTAAGGTCTCCTTGATGTGAGCTATCCAAAAAGGTTAAGAAGTTCCTTTGCAGTAAAATCTGATGGGCACAACATGAGCAGGTGACCATGGTCAGCACTCCCTTCAGGCCAGCTCTCCTCTTGAGTTGGGCAGGGAAGATGATGCAGTCCCTACTTTGCAGAGATTCAGAGGGAAAAATCTCCCCAGGATTCCCTTCCCCAAACCCTTACTTAAGCTCTTTCTAGGAAGTGTGGTCTTCCAGGGATGCTACTCTAGACATTCTACAGACTCAGCTGGGTTCCCATGTTGTGGGAAGGAAGTGTGTTACTCCTGCTTTTTAAATCTCATAAGAAAGATGTAAATGAGATTTCTGGGTGAGACATGGTGGTGTCCCAGTTACTGGAAGGCTGAGACAGGGAGATTATCTGAGAACAGTGTGAGCAACATAGTGAGGCATCCCATCTTAAAAGACACAATTAAAAAGAAAAAACAACCCAATCTGCCGTGGTGGCTTATGTCTGTAATCACAACACCTGGTAGATGGAGACAGGTGGGTCTAAAGTTCAAGGTCATCCTCAGCTACATGTGTAGATCCAGGCCAGCTTGAGGCACATGAAACCCCATCTATACAAAAGGATCTTAAAAATAAATAATAGAAATGAAAAGATACTTTGCTTGACTAAGGTTTAAGATATTTTAAAGATGCATTGTTTTTATTTTTTTAAATGTGTGTGGGTTATTTTGCTTGTATGGATGCATGTGCACTGTATGCAAGCCTGGTGGATACATGTGCACTGTATGCATGCCTGGTGGATATATGTGCACTGTATGTAAGCCTGGTGGATGCATGTGCACTGTATGTAAGCCTGGTGGATGCATGTGTACTGTATGTAAGCCTGGTAGATACATGTGAACTGTATGTAAGCCTGGTGGATGCATGTGCACTCTATGTAAGCCTGGTGGATGGATGTGTACTGTATGTAAGCCTGGTAGATACATGTGAACTGTATGTAAGCCTGGTGGATGCATGTGCACTCTATGTAAGCCTGGTGGATGGATGCATGTGCACTGTATGCATGCCTGGTGGATGCATGTGCACTGTATGTAAGCCTGGTACAGGTGGAAACTGGGGTGGGCTCTAGATCCCCAGAACTGGAGTTAGGGACAGCTGATGGCTGTTATGGGAGGTGCTGGAAGCTAAACCTGTGTCCTCTATAAGAACAGAAAATGCTCTTAACCTGAGTCATCTCTTTAGCCACCCAAAATACTTTAAAAATAAGAGGTTTTCTCTCTGTAACTAAGCAGCAACATTCACATTGCTTATATACTGTGTGGTTACTCACAAGACAATCAGGAGTCATGGCCAACAGGTTTATCCTCTTAAGATGAGGGGCAAACAAACACATTTAACAACTCCATACTTGGACATGGTTTTCTACGGCAATTAATCATAGTCTTTAGAAAAGGCTGCCATCCATGAGGGTAACTTAAACATGTACTCACTTTAAAAGGGAGCTCCTTTCCTCTCTAGAGGAGTGGTTCTCAATCTTCCTTATGCTGTGACCCTTCATTGCAGTTAAAGGGTCCTCATGTTGGGGTGACCCTCAACCATAAAATTATTTTATTGCTACTTCATAACTAATTTTACTACTGTTATGAACTGTAATGTAAATATCTAATATACAGGATATTGAATACGAAACCCCCAGAGGGGTCTCATATCAGATTTAGAACCACTGCCCTAAATTAAATCTACCTCTTGGCCCCAGAAAGTTAGCTAGAAACTTAGTTTTTTGCCACCAAACACAGATCTTACAATGTTTACCTTGTATGGTCATCATTCCTTAGTCTTTGTAATCATAGTCACTGTTCATCTGCAAATATCCCTTGTCCATCCCCTTCACCCATAGTGTGATCTGCAGATATCAACTGTCCATTCCCTTCACCCATTAGTGTGAGCCCCAGGTCCCCAAAGCACTCAGGCAGTTGCTGCCCTTCCTTACTATTTAAAACTGCACCATGGAGCGACATGTCTAGTCCTATTTCCACATGTTGAACATGCTATGGCACCTGGAAGGTTCTTCCCTTTCCATAAGGATGTAGCAAGACTCACTCTGCTCCCAACACCTTCAAGCTTCCATTCTGAGCATCTCTCTCAGCTGCTACATCTGGCAACAATGGTTTCGGCATTTAAGTGTGTGCTGCCATGAAAATTTTGATGATTTCTGTCATAACCAGAGGGACAGATTTTAGAGGAGAGAGTTTTCTGTAATTGCCTTGAGACATACTCACAGGGGTGGGTTCATCCAGTGTGCCACCACCAACCCATCGTGCCTGCATTTGCTTTCTTAGGCTTTCCCGCTGTATGGTCACCTGCCAAGGATGTCTACCCAAGGAACACATTCCATTTCCAGACAACTATAGTTAGAGCACAAAGATATTCTCTCCTTTTCCTCTCGAATCAGCCACAACCATAATTCCTACTCATGGGCCCCATTCTGTCCATCAGGGCTATACTTGCCGTTCTAAACCTCACTTTACACAACTTTCAAACATCTCCAAGTAGCTGAATACCCCTAATTCAACTCAACTCAATTCTCCCCTCCCCTCCCCTCTCCTCCCCACTCCTCCTCTTACCTTTACTCTCATTTCCCTTCCTTCCCTTCCTCTCTCTACATGGCTTTGAAAGGTTCTCCCTCCTTCCCCCCCCCCCTCTCAGATAAACAAGTTCCTTGTGTTTTTCTCCTCCAAACACCCAATCCCTCCTGTGGCCTCTGTACCCTGGGCTGTGTCCATTGCTCTGGAGCTTTTGCTCCCCACACACCTGGGTCCCTCCACCTCACAGGAAGTCAGGAGACAAACACTTCCCCTCCCTTCTTCCTCTTCTGTTCCCCTTCCTCCCCCTTTCTTGCTGTAGCTTTTGTTTCCAAACACTATGGGAAGATAACCCAGACAAAAATGATAAAAATAAACTCGAAAACTACAAGAATAAACATTTATATTTATGTTTCCAAGGCTATCATTTTTGACTTCTGAGAAAGTGAGGTAAAAAACTGTTGCATGTCAGCCCGCTGCTTACTTCTAAACAAGTGGAGCTCACCAAACGTATGTTTCCATTTCCTTACTACTACCACTATTCCTACTATCCGTGTGCGTGCGTGCGTGCGTGCGTGCGTGCGTGCGTGTGTGTGTACATGACAGTGGAGACCAGAAGACAACCTTAACGCCGGTTCCTCAGAAACCTATTTTTGAGATACGGTCTTTCATTGACCTGGAGCTTGCCCATTAGGCTAGGCAGGCAAGCCAGGAAGTCCCAGAAAGCTGTTTTTGACTCCAAGGTTTGGGATTCCAAACCTGGCTTTTTTTCTGTAGGTCCTGGGAGTCGAACTCAGGTCTCCATGCTTACATAGCAGGCACTTTACTAACTGAGCTTTGAGTTTTCTTTCTATCCCCCACCCCTTTTATTACTGACCTCAGATTGTATGAATTGACTCTTTCAAGAAAATAACTCTTCCCAGAATGCAATTCAGGCAAGACAAGGGCTTTCATGGTGTTATCTACAAAGGCTTTCAGAATGCAATAAATCTCTACTAGGTTTGTCTTGTCAATCTCCTTTTGACACTTTGCTATTCCCCTTTGAGACTTCTTTGTTTTCTAATGGATGTTTATTGACCAAATACTTTACACTCCATAAATTAAATAGTACAAGAGTTCCAAAATGGCCAGTCTAGAAATAAGAATTTAGTGATTGAAGCTCTTGGGGAGTAGAGGGAAATCTATAGGCAAATGATCTAGGGAACTTTGGTTAACATCATTTGTGGGACAAGGAGAGAAAAAAGAAAGTCTTTTGTGTGTGTGTGTGTGTGTGTGTGTGTGTGTGTGTGTGTGTGTGTGTAAGGATGAAAAGCCAGGGAACACAACCTGAAATAGGAGTCAGTGTTTCAAGTGTTTCAGACAGCTTGGGTTTGATAAGGGAGGAAATCTGTTCCTTGTTTATCCTAAAAAGTCATCAGTGCCTAGGTAGGACAGCCTCTGGATTGTAATAGGATGTGGGGGGAAGACACACAAATTTCTCTTTGTCTACGCTGGGGTGTGATACTTCCAGGCTCTAAGTGCTATGTGTAGTCTGACTGATACAGTAAATGGGGTCAAGAACATCATATCATATTAAAGTTGGGGAGAAGGATTATGTTAATTATTATGGATTTGGGGGGACAGTATATTTAGTGCACCATTCAAAGGACCCACATGCAACATAACCTGCTTTTCTGTCACATGGAACTTCCATCTGTAGCAGCAGAAGCTCATGACTTCCCAGCCTGTTCTTACATAGAAGAGATCTAAGCTCAGACTTCTACTCAGCTATATCTTATATTGGTTAATTAAAAAAATAATGATTTATTTTTATTTTATGTACATTGGTGTTTTACTTGCATGTGTGTCTGTGTGAGGGCGTCAGACCCTCTGGAACTAGAGCTACAGACAGGTGTAAGCTCACATGTGGGAATTGAACCTAGGTCCTCTGGGAGAGCAGCCAGTGCTCTAACCACTGAGCCATCTCTCCAGCCCCTATATTGGTTAACTTTAGTTCTTTGTTCTAGCTTATGGAAATCTCTGGCATACTCCCGCCATCTGGGTATATTAGCTACTCTTCTGGTTTCGTGTCATCCATATACTCGCTTCACTTATCTTTGTTTCTATCCAAGTTAACAATAATGTCAAGCGCCATACTTTCAGGCAAGAGCTGGAGGTGGTGGTGCTCTGGCTGGCCCCCAAACTCATTATCCTCTTGTCTCTGCTTCCTGAGCGCTAGGATTATAGAAGTATGCAACAGAGCTTGGCTTGTGACCCATATTGTTATTAATATGTATTTTGGCTAAAACTGAAAACAAAACTGAGGACTGATGAAGATGAAACCATGACTCTCAGTCCTCACTGGTGATCATGCGAAATGTCATAGCCATTTTGGAGAACAGTTTGCCATTATCAGAGTTAATCAACCTGTTACCATATGATCTAGTAATACCATCTGTGGTATTTATACAGAGATAAAAGCTCCTATTCATATAAACACTTATTCCCAAGGGTCTATGGTTGTCATCTTTGTAACTTCCAAGGGGTAGATGTCCTTAAATGTCCCTCATCTGGAGAATGGACAAGGAAGCTGAGGCACATCCATGTCATGGGAAATCTGCCTGCCTCTGCCTCCAAAATGCTGAGATTAGAGGCATGAGCCACCACCTCCCAGCAAGTAATAAATATCTTAACACCTAAATGGATTAAAGTTTTGAATTGATTATAAGGTAGTCGAATGTGGGGCAAAGTTGCAGGAAAAGGGCCTTTGGAATCATGGCCTTGGGGGGGGGGGTAGATATAACCTGACACATCTCCCCTTTATGGCTCTGTCTGTTTCCTTTTGGCCAGGAGGTAAGCTGCATTACCTACCTGGCCACCCTTGTCATGATGGACTGGATCTTCTAAGTCCATGAACTCAAATGAATCTTTCCTCCTATTCTCCCCAGTATTCTAGTAACAGCTGTGCAAAAGATGCTGATAGGGTATAGCCACTACTTTTCTGTTATTGTGATAAAATGCCTCGGCCAAAGCAACTTAAGGAAGCGTTTATTTTCACTTATGTTTCCAGAGAGCCAGATGTCCATAAAGGTGAGGAAGGTAAAGCTACAGGAGCATGAAGCTGGGAGGTCACATCTCAACACAGGAAGTGAGGTAAGGTTATATACTCTCAAAGCCCACCTGCAGTGATAAACTTCCTCTAGCAACGCTCTACCTCCTAAAGGTTCCATTAACTCCCCAAACGGCACCACCAACAGGACTGAGTGTTCAAATACAAGAGCTTGTGAGTTGGGATTACTGTGAAGGGCTGGCTGGGAAGGGGCACATGAGGAAATTTCAGGTTAAACTGTTCTATGTTTAGATTGTAGTGGCTGCACTATGACTGTGTACAGCTGTCAATACTCATTAAACTATGTATTAAGAAGGATAAAGGGTATAAAAGTATCCATTTTTCTCCTATTTTACTTCAATATATCTATTTTTTTTTCCAAGACAGGGGTTCTCTGTGTAACAGTGATGTCTGTTCTAAAACTCACTCTGTAGATCAGCCTGGCCTCAAATTCACAGATATCTGCCTGTCTCTGCCTCCCAAATGCTGGGATTAAAGGCATGGCAACTACAACATCTGGCAATCAAGAATGTTTTAAATAAAGTATTTTAAGATATTTTATACAATACATTTATCACTTGAAAATTACATACTTGTATACAATGTATTTTGATCATATTTACTACCTGTTCCCCTAAAAATCTTCCTAGACCCTCCATGTTCCTTTTTCAACTTCTTTTCCTTTTTTTTTTAAGTAGCCCACTGACTCTAATTAGTGCTGTCATACAGAGACACCCACCAGAGCATGGTCAACCTACAGTGGCCACAATGCCAATGAAAAAGAACTCTTCCCTTCTGCAACAGACATCAACTGCCAGTAGTAACTCCTTAGCAAAGGATGGCTCACTTTGAGTCTCTCTCCAAAAATAGCTTTAAATGCTCCAACAATTGCTAATAAGGGATTGTTAACTATATTATGAAAGGTTTATGTAATCTGGTATTACATAGCTGTATCAGTCTTCATTATACTTTCTGTTTGTCCAGTAACATATTAATAGTCTCTTTTGTGAGGGAGAAGAGCTAACCTTAAAAATTCACCATCTTTTTGTTCTTCTGTTTTGTTTTGTTACAAAAAAATTCATCATGTTGTTCTGGCTGGTTCAACTCTTGATCCCCCTGTCCAAGCCTCCAGAGTTCTGGGATCCTAAATGTGTGTGCTTCCATGCCTGAGGAATATACCTGTTTTTGAGTTTGAAGCCAGCAGCTTCCTTTTGTACTGTTCTTTACATCTAAGGGTATGGGTAGATTCCAGAAGTCAAACACACTCAGGAAATTCCAATTCCAAAGACTTAGGAATCAGGCACTGGTTACCTATGTCAAATCCACTCTGAGTGTGGTTGCTTGGCAGAATGACGGCCAGTTCTCACGATGGCAGTGGCATATGGCCAGCAGTAGTGTCTCTCCTCTAGAGTCCACAGGACAACTTCAAGCTGGATCTTGGGCTTTCTAAGAACACATTCACATTCATTGAATTTTGAAATTAGTTTCTTAGGCTCTCAAACTGTTTACAGTCAAGAACAATGACCAACAGAACAAGCATTACAAATCATGTTTCCTCCGGACCCTTACCTTCTGGAAAACGACCATGCCATGGATATGCTGCCTTGGGCCATCACTGAGATAAGCTGTTTGTCCTAAGGATGATCTTCACTTCACTAAGACATAGAGGAGAGGGGTGTCATTCACAGTGAGATACAGCCACTATATGTGGTGGGTTCATAGTGAGTGTCCATCCATACCTCAGGGAAGAGAGGAAGGACAGATGACTGTCTTCTCTGCCTGCACTCTCCAATCTCACAGTTGTCACATGAATCTTATTTTCACTATGTGGTGATCTGGGGTATAGTAACTCTAGAAAGATGTGTTAAGGAATTTTAATAATGTAGGAAAACCACAGCTATGTTTTAAGAAACATCTTAAGAAGATTAAATATATATGTGAAAAAAAAAAAAAAAGCTCACAGCTGGCGAAGTGGGAAGGGCAAATTGGACCAGAGGACTTTAAATAGTAGTTGTTGCTTTTCTATATCTATGGCATGTCTCACAAAGAAGATGTGCTACTCTCTGTTCTGGACAATGATTTATGACAGTCCATACTTAGGGTGTTGAATGAGTGAGGAGTTTATTAGATGTATAGTAAGCCAAAAAAAAAAAAAAGTAGTAAGTGATGACAGATACAGATATCAAAATATTATTAGATCAATTACTCAAAACAATCAGCAGAAATCAAATGGGGAAGCCTGTTAAGGCAATTAGTTGGTGTCCCCTTGGGTGTGGCTTCCTAGGAAAAGAATGAGTAACAACAGAAGGGCAGGGGCTGGAGAGATGGCTCACCAGTGAAGAGCTCTTGCAGAGGACCTGGGTTCAGTTCCCAGCACCCACTCAGTGATTCACAACCACTGATAACTCCAGTTCCAGGATCTGGCCTCTGTAAGCATCAGGCACACACATGGTCCATAAATATACATACTCACACACAGGAAGTACAATAAATCTTTTAAAAATATCAGGAACTTATATACAAATCAGGGGCTTATAAACACCTTGCAGAAACTGACCCTGCTCTTTGGAAGAAGGGGCAGAAAGAACGTAAGAGCCCAAAGACAAGAAAGTGCTGTGAAATATTCCATAGACATGCCACAGCTGCTGATTCACGAGTTCACTGCAGCTGCAGTTACTTGCACAAGACCTGCCCAAAGTCAAGCCAGTCAAAATTCCTACATAGATGGGAGAGGAGCTCATGAGGGGACACTTATGGTTGAGGAACTACTGGCAGTTGATGGTTTTTCTCTGAGAGTAGGTTGTCCATGCTCCAGTAGATGGCCTCACACCCATATACATGTAGACAGCCCTAATTGGACACACTGAATTATTATTATTGGTGGTGGTGGTTGGATTTGTGTGTGTGTGTGTGTGTGTGTGTGTGATTGTTTGTTTTGAGACACAGTTTTTCTGTGTAGCCCTGACTGTCCTGGAACATACTCTGTAGACTAGGCTGTCCTTGAACTCAGAGATCTAACTGCCTCTGTCTCCTGAGTGTATGCCACCACCTGGCCAGTGAATTATCATCATCATCATCATCATCATCATCATCATTTAGAAAAAGAAAAGAAAAAAGGAAGAAGAGATGAATTTGGGAGGGAGATGAGTTAGGGGAGCCACAGGGGAATTGGAGGAGGGAAGTCAGGGTAGCTATGATTAAAACTCTTTGTACATAACTATGAAAATTTCAAGAAGTATGAAAGTTTTTTTTAATGTAGATGACATTCTGATGTTGCCTCTAATTTCTATGAAGATTTCTCTATGGCACTCTCATCCTACCATGATAAACCAGGCATCCAAACATGACAAGCTATGACAGACTGCCCAGGTGGGAATAAGAAATGCCCAAGTTGTATTTCCAGCTGTGTGTTACTGAGGACTCTCCCAAGGGGTCTGCTATGAAAGACCAGTTAGCCCGTTTCCATTCCTTGATACACTTTAAGAAATTAAAAACACAAGAGAACTCATATTCAGAAAGTGTGCCATGCCATGCTGTGAAAACACAACAGATGGTATTTGAAGTCTGAAAAACACTCTGAGTTTAAAAATTTTCACCTGTATATCTTTTGGTGTCTAAATGACTTTTTTTTTAATGCCAAATAATGTTTAAAGCCACAAAAACAGAAATTTCTTTTTGCTAGGGAAAAAGTCACCTTAAGATAAAGTTACTAGACTTCATTAAGGAGATGGGATTAAACATGTAAGCCAAAAGCAATAACAAACAAAAAAGCCAAAGTAAGTAAAACCATATACCCAAAAAGTATTTAAATAAATAGGTTTCTATGGGCAGAATAGGTTCAAAGATCCTCTTATAATTCAGCAAACCCATAAAAATTGGAAGGCTATGCCTTTAAATCTTTCTCCTCCTAGTTACAGAATACTTATCATGGTAGTAGAGACTTGGTTACACTTAATTAAAGCTGGTGATCCTTTAAAAACCCAGAAACATCTTCAAAAACCATTCAGGAGCAATAATGTTTCAGTAAAAGCTTTGAGAGAGGAGACTGTCACATTTTAGGGTTATCTCCTTGTTTTATTTTGGGTCTGAAATGTCCCCTAAAAGGCTCTTTAAGGGTTTGGCCTTCAGGCAGTGGAGCCTGCTGGGAGTAAGTTAGGTCACTGAGGGCCACCTTGGAGGTGATACGGAGGCCCTAACCCCTCCTTTTTGTTCTTTGCTTTCCTGATGCCACAAAGTGAACACCTTGTGCCCCCACCCCATTTCCCAGCCACTGCCCCCCAGGCCCCAGAATAACATAGCCAACCAACCATGGAACATAAACCTTCCAAACTAAGAGCCAGACGATCGGAGCCAACACACTCTGTCTATCCTAGTTAGCGCTAGGAAGGGGGGGGGGGGGGTGCGGGCTGGGAAGTTAATCGGAAGTTTGCTTCCCTCTCTATTATCTCACTGCAAGTGCAGCTCACGCCTCTAGCATTTGTTTATTATTATTATTGGTGGATCTCTTTGCCTATTTTAGATGCCCAGATAAAATGTGATATACTAGAGACCAATCTGTCTCAGCAGTGATACTCTGGGTGTAATGAAACACTACTTCAACCTTGGAATAGCAAGTAGGCTCAGCAGGTTGAAAAAAAAAAATAAGACTCTTGCCTCAAAGCCTGAAGACTCAAATTTGATCTCTGGAATCTATATGGTAGAAGAACCAATTCCTGCAATTGTCCTCTGTCACATGTACACAGCTGTGGCAATACCTCCTCTCATTGACCTCCTCTCATACACATAGACATGAAATAAATCTCAATTCAAAATCCATGGGAGAGAGAATTTGTGAGGTCTAATTTAAAGCAGGCATCAATGTCCAATTAGTTATAGTGAGGGTAAGATGACATAGAAAGCAATATTTCCAAACTTACCTGAACTTAGAACAATATTCACCCCAGTCACAACTGTTATGGAACTTGCTCTACAGAGCAGGCTGGCCTTGAACTCACAGAGATCTACCTGTCTCTGCCTCCTGAGTGCTGGGATTAAAAGTGTGCCCCATCATACCCAGCGAATCCCTGGCCTTTTAGAAATTGTGGGTATCTTTCATTTATGTCCTTCACATCAGAACTTTTCAAGGTATCAGTTCGGGAAGCTCTGGTCTAAGTTACTACTTTTAGAGAGTAGTCAAACATGGGCTCAAATTGCTAAGATAATGGCTGAGTAAAGAGCACGATTTATGCCTGAGAAAGGTGACATTGTAGCTTCAATCTAATTCGATACCAAGGAAATACTGTGACAACCTTGACCAAAAGAAAGTCAGAAATCAAAGTATTGGCAGCACACAGGTTTCTGCACAACTCCTGGTCTCCCAGCTCTGCTTTTCTTGTGAGTGTGTCAAGGCCCAGCTGGATACCTGGAATGAATGAGTCTTGAAATCTTCCATTTAGTTACATCTGCAGAAATTTTTTATCCAAACAAGACTACGTTTCCAGTCATGGGAAGAGAGCATTGACATATTTGTGGGGGGTGGGGTGGGGGCAGTATTAAAACCACCCCAAAGGCCTTATACAGTACTTATATAAATGATACAGCAAATACAGAAATCCACAACTGTAGTGAGATAGTTCTGTGGCACTGACCACGCCCATTGGGGGTGGAGCCATGGGCAGAGTGACCTGTGGTAGGAGGTAGGAGGGGGCCAGGAAAGGCGCTCTCTTTCTGGCGTGACTCGGACAGGAGAGCATCGGGTTGAATTTCCTGGTGTTCATCTGTCTAGGTTGTAAGTTATTTCTCCCTGAATAAACATCTATTCGGCCTATTTGTTTATCCTGATCCTTATTTTACCACGTTACACAACTAAACATTGGGCTGAGCTCCTGGAGGCCGAGCTCCTGGAGTACAATTGAAGTGAAGGAGGAGTGGCAATATGAACAAAGGAGTCAAGACCATCATGGGGAAACCCACAGAACCAGCTGACCTGAGCTACTGAGAGATCACTGACTCAGGTCTGACAAATGGGGAACCTGCATAAGACTAAACTAGACTCCCTTAATATAGGTGACAATAGTGTGACTGGGACAATATATGAGGTCACTGCAGTGGGTCCAAGATCTAACACTAATAATGCACAAACTGACTTAGTGGAGCCCATTCTATATGGAGAGATACCTTGCCCAGCCTAGACACAGGGGTGTGGGGATGGAGAGGTACCTTGGTCCTGCCTCAACTAGATGATGGGGCAGACTTAGTAGACTTCCTAGGGGAGGCCTTACCCTCTCTGAGGAGCAGCTGGGAGGTTGGGGCAGAGTGAGGGGAGTGGGAGGAGAGGAGGGAGAACTGGGATTGGAATGTAAAAAACAAATCAATAAAAAAAAATTTAAAAACAAAATACACACACACACACACTTATATAATACTTCTAAAGCATGAAGAGGTGGCAAGGAGGAAGGACTGAAAAATATTTGATGAAGAATTGAAGAAGAAAAATGTCAGAATTTCAAGAAAACTTAGTATGTAAATTAGAGTCCAGATCCCAGGTATTTAAGCAATTCCATTGATTCTTGCTACCATAAGATCACTGGATTAACTAAAGAAAATAGATGAGGGACAAACAGAGGGCTCTCAGGAGGTGTATGAGCACATACTGCACTCGTGACCACCTGTGACTCCGGCTCCTGGGGTTCTGACACCTCTACCTCTACAGGAAGCTGCACTCATGAGCACCACACACATACATACATACATAACTAAAAATAAAGTAAGGTTCGCTTAAAAAGGAAGAATATTGTAACACACAAAAACTAAGTACCAAAAGATGAATGTGCAGCTAGCTATTGGTCTTGTGGGGAATATACTGGCTGCTGAAGACAGTTGCGCAAGCCTGACAGCCTGTGTCCATCGCAGATCCCACATACAAAGCCAGCTATGGTGGTACACATCTACAGCAAGATTGTAGGTAGAGCGTGCTCAAGGCCTCCAACACACAAAGTAAGTGAATAGTTATAAAACTTTATATAGAGGCATAATCTTTTTTTTTTTTTTTTTTTTTTTTTTTTTTTACTTCATAGAGAGATCCTTTATTAAGTGGGGGAAGAAAAGTTTCTGACTCAGGCAGAAAACAGCAGTAAATGACCTTGCAGCTATAATTTATTTTATTCATTATTTTACATCCTGACCGGTTCCCCGCCTATCATCCCCCCTCCCCATCCACTCCTCCTCTGTTTCTGCTTAGAAAGGGGCAGGCCTCCTCCCAAGGGTATCAGCAAAGCATGGCATATCGAGTTGCTGTAAGTCTAAGCACCTCCCTTGTATTAAGGCTGGGCAAGGCAATCTGGTATAAAGAATAGGTTCCCAAGAGCCAGCCAAAGCATTAGGGATAGCTGCTGCTCCCATTGTTAGGAATCATGCCACAAATAGACTAGAGATGTAATCTTAAGAGGTCATCTCCTCTAGAGTTAATCACTGAATGAAGTAATTAAGTCTTCTGCCTTGTACGGACATAAAAACAATGGAGCCAGAGACTGAAACCACAAACAAACAAACAAACAAACAAAACAAAACAAAACAAAAAAAACCCCAAAAAACTTCATTTCATTACATTGTTTCTCTCAGGTACTTGTCTCCAAAACAGAAAGTCGACATAATTCAAGGATTAGACTTCATTATGTTGAAGAAAAACGTTTCAGACCTTGGAAGTACAGAGGAGAAATTTCTTCCCAGTGTGAGGAAGGGCTTTGTGATATTTGGAATAGTTATAACTGGTTAGTATTAAGTAGAATAGCAAAACATTCATCATTAGAGAAGACTTAACCCAACACCAATAGTCCTGGAACTGCTAGCATTGGTCTTGCATTGGTGTAGAGTCTAATGGATTTTAGGGTGGAAAAGCTTAAATTTTTATGGCCTTTAAGATAAGACAAAGCATTGTAGAACAGGTCACTGGAACTTATAAGTATAGCGATCTATAATTTCTCTTATGTAGTTTCTAAATCAGCACTGCCCAATAGAACTGAGTCTTACATAATCTAAAATTTAAATTCATATGAAAAGTAAAAACATTTAAAGTTTAGTGATGATAGCTTATTTAACCCAACTATCTAAAGTAGCCATTTAAATATTTAATCTATGTTAAAAAATAATGATTTTACTCTGTTTTATTTATTTATTTTGTGTGATGTATGTATGCATATGGGCGTGCACTGCCACAGCATGAGTGTGGAAAGCGGAGGACAGTTTTCAGGAGCTAGTCCTCTTCTACCATGTGGGTTCTGCATAGTTCTAGCATGTACCATTAATGAAACCATTAACCAGCTTTGTAGGTTTCTAAACTCCAGTTTACTGGCATCCTAGGGGAACTGATATGATGGAGAAAGACTTCCATTTAACAAATGCACATCCTTATTTCCTTGGTTGGCAGCACTAATAATTTCTATGCATTCTCCCCAAAACTATTGTTAAATATATCAAACAATTTTGCAAACGATTAAGTTTTCTTATCAACTTCTAACAGGCTCTCCTTTTCCAAAGGTGGAACAGTAAGTAACTGTCCTGCTAATGCACCATTCTAGGAGCCCCTGCAATTACTGATAGCTTTTACTGTTTACTAACCGCCTCTCTCATCACCATGGGACTTAGATACTCACAAGGGAAGCTGCCTCACTGCACTTCCAGTAACACATTATCTCTGTGCATCTCAAGTAGAGAGAAAAGAAAAGTCATGATGATAAAAATGGCTCCTTTTGCAACTATTAGCTTTTCTAAGTAAAAATAATGAGTGTTATATATACTAGTATTTCTCCGGAATCCCGTTATTTTTCTGCAGGGCTAGCAGTTTCAATGAACAAACTACATATAACAATATTTTAATGGGATTGCTTTTCACAGTCAATCCATTTAAAAAGAAATCTATGAATGTATCAAAAATTCCTGCTTGCACCTTACTAAGTAAGCATGACTGAAGGACACCAAACAAGGACTGCCAAGTGACTCCCAGTGACTATTGTTTTCCTTCCAAGTTACAGAATCCCTTGAGGTTAAGGTTAGGCACATGTATGCTCACTGAGAATCAAATCCCAAGCCTTGTAACTAGGTGTGACCATTTCATAACTGCATTTGAAAAAGACGTGAGGAAAGAGATGTTCAGCTTACTGTGCACATCCCTTTCAAAGGAAGCTGCTGACTTTCCTCCCCTCCCCTTTCTACCTTCAGGCTGCCTCGGTGTTTTATGATACTGGTGAGCCAGTCCTCATACAGGGCCTTTCAGTTGATGGGACAGCTACCTGAGTTCCTAGATGAGCGTGGAATAGATTTGCCCATAAGCCCTGAATTGCCCTCTCACTCCTGAGCACTGCACTGATCTGGACTCTGAAGGATTTTAGGGTGGTGAAGCTTAAATTTTTATAACCTTTGGGATGAGACAAAGTGCTCTAGCATAGGCCAGTTCAAGCTTTAAATGTGGCCATCTATCATTTCCCACATGTAGCTTCTAAATCAGCACAGCCCAACAGAAATGAGTCTGTTGTAACTTAAAATTTAATTTAGTTCACACAAAAAGTAAAAAGAAACAGCTAAAATGCTAAGTCTGTGACAGTTAACACCAATTGTCTATGGGCACACTTGTGAGGCGTTGTCTAGATTAAGGTTAGTCTCTGAAAATGTCTATTGGGAATTATCTTGGTTACACTGATTTATGTGGGAGGATCCACACTGACTATGAGTTGGACAGTTCCCTGGGTGAGGGGTCCTAGACTATAAAAAGTGGGAAAGACAAGCTGAGAATTAGCATGCATTAATTCATTGCTCTCTGCTCTTCATTATGGATGAAATGTGGCCAGTTCTCTCAATTCCTGCGGCTGTGATTTCCCTGCTATGATGATCTGTAACTTGAAATTATGAGCCAGACAAACCTTTCCTCCTTAAATTGCTTTAGTCAATTTAAGGGAAAATACATCAAGATGATCGCCATCTTGTACAAACTGATCTCTTTGGGGTCTCTTTCTTCCAGGACATTTTTTTCTTTAAAAAGCTCCTATGACTACAAGCTGTGAGCAAATTGTTGTATTTCTTTAAATTAAGAGTTCTCACAGTCATTGTATCTACACAACTTACTGAACATGAAGTTGAGCTGATGTCTATCTAGAATCTTCTCCCCCTGTTGACTAGTGTTGGTGATACTGGAAGATACTCTGCATGCTACCAGAGAGAAAGGTAAACATCAACCCAGCTTCCAACCCTGCAGTCTACAGTGGTGACCTGCATTCAAGGTAAACATCTGCAATAGTGGCACAAAGCTTGTAGGACTAACCAGCCAACATCTGATTGAATTCAAGACCCACTCCCTGAGATGGAACCCATGCATGACAGTGCTTGGGTGGCCAGGAACATGAGGCTAGATAGGCCAGGGACTTCAAGGAAATCCAAATACAATTATTCTGCTAAAGGGACATAGCAATAAAATGACTCCCGATGACATTCTGTGATACCCATAGATCAGTGTCTTGCTCAGTCATCACCCAGAGAAACTTTTTCCTACAGTAGATGGGGCAGGGGGTGGGGGAGACCCTCAACAGGACAGTGTGTAGAGACCTTGAAACACTTACTTCTTCATGGGGTGTCTCTATCAAATCCCCACTCTCAGGAATCCGGGAGCGATGTGAAAGAGAAGGCAGAAAGATTTTAAGAGCCAATGGGGATGGAGGGCACTAAGGAAACAGGGCCTTCTAAACACAGCAGGACTGACACACACAAAATCATGGAGACTGCAGCGGCAGCACGCACAGGGCCTGCACAAGTCTGTGCCAGATAGGGTTCCAGTACCGACAGGGGAAGTGGACACGCGCTTTCATCCCTAACCCAAAAGCTATCTTCAATTGAGAACTGCCCACAAAGGAAATTTTACTTTTCTCCAACAGAGTCTCACTGGATATACAACTACTCTTAAGGACAGACCCCACACCTAACAGTAGATGACAACACATCTTTGGAGGTGCCTTGTCTCATAACACTTTTCCTGGGCATTCATTTCTTCCCTCCCTTCCTTCTTCCTTCCTTCCTTTCTTTTCTCCTCACAGGTCTTTTGCTTATATATCATGGTTTCTGATGGTGAGTTTTTAAGGGATTTCTGTGTGTGCAAATGCATGTTTCTCTGTGTCAATTTCTTATTCTCTTTCTTTGACTCTTTTTCTTTTGTCATACTCTATTCCAGGTTTTTGTTATTATTTCATTTTATTATTATTTAGATTCCTGTTTGTATTCTAATGAGAGAGACAAAGAAAGGGCATAGATTTAGGTGGGTGGGTAGAGAGTTTGGGGAGGATCTGGGAAGAGCTGGGGGAGGGTAAACTGTAATCAGAATATATCGTATGAGAAAAACTACTTTCAGTAAAAAGGAAGTAAAAGTTATCATATTTCTGTATTCATTTATACAGCAAATGTGGCCCACATCCCATGAAATATAATCAGGTGACATGTACTTTCTTCTAAAAGGACTGGTCCTTGGAGCACTAGTGTACAGTGGCAGGAGAGATAGAGTCACCCCATAAAAGTGGATGTCTGCTTTGTCTATGTACAGAGTTTACTGTAATTATTTGGGAGAATGATTCAGTGCACTACATAAAAGGAACTGTATAAAAATAACCTAATAAAGTGCTATATTATTTCCTATGTGTTTAATTTGTGAATGCAGATGTAAATTTAATTAATTTTAGGGTGACATGGACATCCTGAAGTAACTGGTAGACTTCTGTAGGAATGCCAAGTCTTCAGGTTAAGAACCACTTTTTTTAGGCGGTGGTCGGCAGTTTGAGACAGGATTTCTTTGCATAACCTTGGCTGTCCTGGAACTAGTGTTGTGAACCAGGCTGCCCTCATACTCACAGAGACCTTCCTGCCTCTATCTCCCAAGTGCTAGGATTGTACCACCGCTGCCTGGTAAGAACCACTTTCTTGTGGCTATGAGTACCATTTTTGGTGGTTGTTAATGCTCACATCTTTTATAATTGGTCTCACTTGATGCCCACAGTCACATACTTACAAGTGCCTGCCAAACAGACACTTCAAATCCATCATTCCAAGCTGAAGTTATCTGTTCCCTTTTTTTCCCCTATGATCACTCATCCTATGACTTCCATGGTTGGGTGGCAACATGATTTAATCACTTACCTTAAGCAATAAAGATATAAACAATTCATCCCAAATTGGTACTTATCAACAAATGCTTGCTGAATACCTGAAGTAATGGATGAATGGTAAAACTGACCAAAGATGATGAAGACAACAGACAATCACTATTGAGAACGGTGTAGTTGAGCCTATTTTCAACTTTGCACACTGTTGAGCATTTATTAGTTATTAACTTAAGGAATGATGCCAAGTACAGATTTCATTAAAAGTTGAAATTTGACAGTATTTCCAGAAAATTAAGAAGCAGAGTTGATCAGGAAATACTGTGTGTTTCAAGTGATGCAAATATAATTTATTGAAGTTTGTTAATTTTACCACATGAGTAAGACATGCTCAATTATTAATAGCTTCTCTAAGACCTTTCTCCTTGTGTCAGCCTTGAAGATCTCAGCATGGCTTAGTCACAGGAGCTACTAAAGGACACTCAGGAAGATGGAACACTCTGCTGAGTTTTAGGTCATTGAGTTTGCCAGTGTCACCTCCCTGACCTCTCTTCGCTTTTTATTTGCATTTTGTTGGTGAAGAATACTGACTGCTTCGTGATTTCTGTGTTTATCCTGTATCCTATCAAAGAGATCACTCCCTGACCCTGCTCCAGTGTCCAAGCCTTGTAGCTGGGAAGAGGAGAGTAAAGTTCATAATGGAGTTAATGAGACATTTTCTATTATTTATAAAGACTCATTTAGAGGTACTATATATATCCTATAAGTCAAGTGAATATTACCAGTGGTATGAAGTTTGTATTGATTTCAAAATTTCATGTATGGGGGTGTTTCATCTGCATGTATTTTGTGCACCACATGTATACAGTGCCCCTAGAGGGCAGAAAAGGGTGTTGGGGCCCTTAGGACTAGAATTACAGATGGGTGTGAGGCACTACTTTGGTGCTAGGAATTAAACCCCAGTCATTTGCAAGAACAAATGCTCTTAACTAATGATAATGCCATCTTTCTAGCAGCAAGCTCAGTATTGAAATAAACTTTATAGTTTTGCTTTAGTTGATAAGGCAGTAGTGGAATATACTAACTCATCATAAGACATGTTGATGAGGCCAGATACTGGGTGACTGAATGCTGCTTCATGGCTAGATTGCATGGGTTTGAGACCGAGCTCTACTGTGGGAGATGAGGGCTTCTTGGTGACTTACTTTTTTGTGCTTTTGGAAACAACACACACAGCAGCACCTACTGAGATACTGTTAGAGGATGAAAACAAAGTACACCATGCAGAATCATTTTAAAGTTCATTAAACACAAACCATTACTTTCATGTTATTCCATGGAAAGAAAACACGAAACAGAGGGTGAGGGGTGCTTGTCTAGCTGTGGGAAGAACGGAAAATGTGGAAAGGTAACAATTCTCTTATCTGCTGATCAAATGCCCAGTGATACCAAATGCCCAGTGGGTGTTTCCACCATGAAGTTAAGCTCACTTTATTAATATTTATTTGCTTATGGTTTTCTGAGACAGGATTGCACTATGCAGCACTGGTTGGTTAAAAAGAACTCACTTCTATGTGGGCCAGCCTGGCTCCAGCTTGTGGTGATGCTCCTGTCTCTGCCTTCTGAGTGCTAAGATTATAGGTGTAAGTTATCATGCATGGCTAAGTAAATATTTGTTAAATGATTTATGTATCATGAATATTGTTTTAGCAAAAAATAACAAAAAGTTGCTGTTTCACAACTACATGGTAGAGTGTGACAATCTTTTTGCAGACACTTTTATTTTTAATGGTGAGTTCTGATTTTCTGAAGAGAATAATAAACTCATTATTATGTATTGTTCATGAAATTGTTGAAAGAAATATTACTAGAAAATTATTTTCTCTTCTTGGTCCTTGGAAAGGATTTTATTATGGAGATGTGTGATTTAGAGTCAAATAGGCATAAATTTCACATAATTGTGTCCTATATTTTTAGCATTCTTTGCTGAAGAAACTTATTTTCCTTTTGCAGACAATGCTAACTAATTCTGATTAGTGATTTTCCCCTGGTTTCTCTCCCCTGACTTGTCACCCACCACCCAAAACCTTCCTGTAGTTTATGGGAAGAGAAAGAATCTAACCAAATCTAAGCTCAAGGTAAAGTATTACAGCCAGTTTGTTCCAGGTTGTCCATCTGACCTTGCCCATGTTTCCCAGTGTTTCTGCTCTTTAAAGATTTATGTTTATTTATTTATTTACTCATTTACTATTATTTTGGGGGGATTTTACAACATGGTTTCTCTGTGTAGCCCTAGGTGTCCTGGAACTGGCTTTGTAGACCAGGCTGGCCTCGAACTCATTTGCTGGGAACTCATTGCTGGGATTAAAGGCATGCACCACCACTGCCAAGCTTTAAGACTTACTTTTAATTATGTGTATGTGTGTGGTGGTGTGTACGAGTGAGCGGGGATACCTGAAGAAGTCAGGAGAGGGTGGTGGAGGAAACCTGAAGCTGGAATTACAGACTATTGTGTGTCCTACCTGCCTCAAGTGATTGTCACCTCCTGGTCACGGCTGCAAACCCTGAAAGTAGAACCCAGGATTTAACCAAACTCCAATAGTTTGTCATTACTTGCCAAGAGAAATCTGCCTGAGATTTGTCTTGTTAACTGGTTATGAGATGGTCAGATTATAGTTAATTTTCACCTGACTCCTGTAATTTGGCCACTATAATTATTTGCTGAACGCAAACTAGTAGCTTTTTGTATGATTACTGTGTTCTAGTCAGGGTTTCTATTGCTGTGATAAAACATCATGGCCAAAAGCAATGTGGGGAGGAAAGGATTTATTTCATCTTACAATTTGCAGTCCATCATCCCAGGGAAGTCAGGGCAGAAACTCAAGGCAGGAACCTGGAGGCAGGGACTGATGCAGAGACCATGCAGTAAGCAAAGGGCTGGGTGCTGTTTACTGGCTTGCTTTTCATGGCTTGCTCAGCCTGCTTTTTCATAGAACCCAGGACCCCCATCCCAGGGACAGCACCAGCCAGTGGGCTGGACTGCTGTGGAATAATCCTTTGGTACACGTAAAGATTTGTCACTGCGATTGGCTTACTGAAAAGCTAATTGGCCAGTAAGCAGACAGGAAGCATATGTAAGACAACCAAACTTAAGGACTGGGGAGAAGGGGGGCGGAGTCAGAGGAGCTGCCAATAGAAGCAGAGGAAGCTGGACGAGTAGAAAAGGAGGTAACTAGCCATGATCCATGCATGGCAGAGAGTAGATAAGAAATATGGGTTAATTTAAATGTAAGAGTTAGCTAGTAACAAGCCTGAGCTATTGGCTGAACATTTATAATTAGTAATAAGACTCTCTTGTGGTTGTCTGGGAAGTGGCTGCCAGGATGGGAAAACCCTGCTTACACTGGACTCTCCCACATCATCCATTAATCAAGAAAATGCTCCACATGCTAGCCTATGGGCAAGCTGGTCAGACCATTTTCTCAATTGAGATTCCCTCCTCTCAGATGACTCTAGCTTGTGTCAAGTTCATAGAAAACTAGCCAGTGCAAACTGTGTGTGACAGTTATTTTCCACTTTTAAACTAATCAGATTCACATCTGGAACCTCTTCTCACTTCAGTTGGTCATTTACATTGAGAAAAATACAACCCAAAACTGAAGCTTTGATAAACTGTTTCATATACATGTAAGTGCTATTCCTAGGTCTCAGACATGTGATACATGTTGTTCACAGACTACTCAAAGTTCAACACGCAGGAGGAGGAGGAGGCACAGTGTACATGTGTATATGAACAGGTATGCCATATAAACTGGAAATGACCTCGTGGCACAAGATAAACAGGATCCTCGGAACCCTTGGCACCAAAACTGGCTGCAAACCCCCACACTAGAGCTGGGAAGGCTCTGAAGGGAAAATTAGCTTATCAAGTAGTTGTGCAAATATTCAACAAAGTCCCTGAGTCTTTATTAGTGTTTCCTAGCCCCAATGCCAAGCTCATACCTAATGCAAAGGAAAAAAAAAAAAAAAAAAAAAAAAAAAAAAAAGATGAACTTTAAAAGGGCGGTGGCAAGTCCGAAGTACAATCCTGTATCTCGAAGTAGTGTGCTGATTTCATAAAGGAGATTAATCTGCAAATGAGAACTATGTCTGAGCTTTTGTTTTGTTTTTGCTTTTTGAGACAGGGGCTAAGTGTTATGGAATGCTGTCCAGACACCATATCAGCCATTACCATCTTAATTAAAGCTAGTGAGAGTACATGAAACATGAAAGCAATCTTCCCAAGACTGGAGGTCCCTCATAGGAAGGTGGGGGAGGGTCATCATACCCTCACCTGTGGTTTGAGCTGTTCCCTCCCTCCTATATATCTCCCCCAGTGGCATATGGTCCTGGGAGGAGCTGGTGGAAGGTTAACTGAAGGAAGGGCTCTATGTGGGTTTTTGCAGGTTATCATCCATTCTGGGCTGTAACGCCCTCATGCACTTGGAAGTAAGCCCAATAGCCTCACTAAGCTGGATTTGGGTAGAATCGTTCCTTTTGCATGTTACTGGTGTTCTAATATAGGGGAATAGCTGTTTGTTCATATCTCCCCAGGGACCCATCTATATCTACTTCCCAGTACTAGGATTACAGGTACACACCACAGCCAGGCACAGACCACAACTAGCCACACATCACAACCAGACACACGCCACAACAAGCCACACACCACAGCCAGGCACAGACCACAACTAGCCACACATCACAACCAGACACACACCACAACCAGCAACACACCACAGCCAGGCACACACCACAACCAGCCCCAGCCACACATCACAAACAGCCACAGATCACAGCCAGCCCCACATCACAGCCAGCCACACACCACAACCAGCCACATACCACAACCAGCCACACACCACAACCAGCCACACACTACAGCCATCCATGCTCATCCATGCTCATCCTTTCCCACAGGTACTGAAGATCTAAACTCAGGTCCTAATTTTTTTTTTTTTTGCAGTTGCTTTACCATCTAAACCCATCTTCCCAACCCCCTTGCTTTGTTTTTATGAAAGCATATCTTGGGGCTAGAGAGATGGCTCAGCAGTTAAGAACTTATACCTTGCCTGCTGAGGACCCAAATTCAGTTGCCAGTGTCCACGGCATGCAGCTCACAACCTCCCATAGCTCCAGCTCCCAAGGGACACACACACATATACACACACACACACTAAAGTACATAAAATAAGTCCTGATACTTGTCAAGTATTTGAAACTTAGTATTTTTTGCTTTCTTCTTTACCTTAAAGTTATATGAAAATAGTACTTTTTTATTTCTTTTCCAAATATATTATTGAAAAGTTAGGTTATTTTTGTCAGGGTTTAGGTTTTGTTTATTTTTTAAATATGTAAGCATTTTAAATATGTAAGTATTTTAGGTAACAGCCATATATGCAAGATTTGTTATCATTTAAAAATATAGCATGCCTCAGGTGTGGTGGGTCACACCTGTCATATCAGTGCTTGGAATGCTGAGACAGGAGAATTGCCATGAGTTCAAGCCCAGCCTGGCTACATAATGAGTTCCAAGATAACATGAATATTGTATTCATGTATTCACAACCATCTGTAACTCCAGTTCCAGGGGATTCCATGCCTCTTTCTGTCCTTCCTGGGAACAGACATACATTCAGGCAAACACTCATTCACACAAAAGGAATGAATCTTTAAAAAAAAAAAAAGTCATGTAAAAGGAAGGTTTGCAAGACTTTCTGACTGTACGTGTTTCCCATGCCCTCTTCCCTTTCCAACTTCAAATGCCTTACAGGTGAGGAAGGAAAGGTACCCTACATTTTTATATATGCACATTCACTCCAAAACAGGGATGAGGTCGTAGCTCATACAAGGTCTCCATGGCAGAATCTGTGGTTCATTGAGTAGCATGCAGCAGGTCCAGAAGAGTTATGATTTAGGACAGGAGGCTGCAGTAGCCACATGAAGTCAGCAAAACAAGGTAGTGGATAAAATTTGTAGTAGAGATTAGAACCAGGGCTGTGGGCATCTGTACCCACTTCACTTCTACTCTCATAATGGCAGCTTTTCCTTTCTATCCCACAATAATGATCAATATCAATAACCACTATTTATTGAGCTGCTCGGGCAGTTTCTACATATTGTGCACACACATTATTTTGTTATCTTCACAAAGGCCCTGGAAGAAAAGTACCAATACCAAGTCATTTAACCCTTCCTGAAAGGGCTCTGGGGTCAGCCTTATTTTGCAAATAGAGACACTAAGACACAAAGAATGTTAATACTTAACACAAGTGAGCATGACCAAAAGCTAGCAGAGCTGGCTCTGAACCATTGTTCTCAGCATCTAAGATAACCTGTGTGGGTGCTGTTGAGCAGTACCATTTAAACACATGGCTACTCTTAACTGATAGATGAGATCTCTGTTGGTGGGACAAGATGAGGCTATCAGCCCAGAGGGGGAGCAGTTAAAAACTGGGCTTCACTTCCGATGAGGAGAGGGTATTTCCATCGTGATACAAGAGCTAGTACCGGTGACAATGGTGCAGATGAGACAATCTGAAATGCTCTGAAGGTCTGGCATCAAGACTGAGAATGAGTCCTCTGAAATCCTCATTCCCTTTCTGGAATTTGAATAAGCCAGTCAGCTATGTGGGGAGACAATCCATAATATTTACTGAGTACTTTTCACAAAATACCCCTTCTGGAGCCATAGAGTTCCAGAATGTAAGTGTAGAATAAATGTTGCTTTGATTTAATGGACATAGGCTTGGGCTCACAAGAAGAAAAGTGCCCCGTAAATTCCACATTATCAACTGATGGGAATCTTTGTTTTGTTTTGTTTTTCAAGACAGGGTTTCTCTGTGTAAAGCTTTGGAGCCTGTCCTGGAACTAGCTCTGAAGACCAGGCTGGCCTCGAAACTAATGGGAATCTCGAAAGAAAGAACTAAATGGGAATTCATTCGCAGAATGGTTAAACAACGAAAACAAAACAAAACAAAACAAAAACACTTCCAAATTCCATTTTAGTAGTAACAAGACCTGTAGAATTGAAGAATTTAGGGGCAACTGCTGTTCTGTGACCAGTTGTGTACAGCTGGTCTCAGCCTCCCAGGGCTCTTCCTGAGTCATAATAGTTGAAGTGAAGCCTCTCCCTTGTGTCTATATGGCTTCTACACATTATCCTGCCTAACCTCTGACACATCCAGGGAGGAAAGTGAACATATATATTTGCATAAGATACAAGGCTGTGTAAACAAACTCTTAGCTGGTTAAAGGGCACCACATTATAAATTGCCCTTATTATTTTTAATGGGCTCTATGCATCTAAAAATGTTTTATATTCTTTAAAAAGTCCTTCTCTCTTATTCACCTTGGGTGATTTCCACAAAAATACATATTTTTTTAACGTACAACTCCAAGCTCTCTGAATTAACTCCCATATTAAAAACATTAAAAACTTAAAAAAATACCAATGTATAAGTTTTTAAACTAATGAATGTAAATTTTTCCAGAGCCTATAAGTTGCCAATTAGCTATAATTCTGATTCCCATTAATGGGTTAAAATGGGATCTACATTGAAATGTACTTTGTGAGTATATTTCCGTCATGAATATGAGGTCCAGCTTAGAGCTGTTTGTTAACTTCCAAGACTTTTTAGGTCACACCAGATTTTTCTCTTTATGATTTTGCAGAGGTTAGTGAAAAATGGACTCAACTATTGGCTAGAAATTGAATCACAAAGGGGAGAAAAAGATGCTTATTATTCAGTGAGTCAACAAAGAACGTGCTCTGGCTGCTCATTATTACACCCTTGAAAAATGCAGGCTTAGCTTGGAGACAAGCAAAAATGCAGAAAATGATAAACACTGAGGCCAGCGCTTCCCCTTCAGTATATTGCTTCTTAACAAGATCGCTAATGTGTTATTGAAAGTCAAAGGCTTGGAAGTCTTTAGGGTTAGAACATCAGGGAGACTTATAACAATGACAACAACAACAACAACAAAAAGTGGGTCACTGTCAATAAGCCACTCCAAACAACTGACTTGGAAATGTATTTGAAAGTCATTGAGTATTTTTATACTGTCATTGTTTTTAGTTTTCAAATTCTAGATGATTGGTGCTAACCTTTGGCTTGTCCTGTTCTCTCTATACCACAGCCAAGACCAACTCCAAGGTATTTATTTACTTAGCTAACTTCATCATGAAGGCTGCCAAAGAGGATCTGGGATGGCAGCAATACAGGACTGCAGGTTTGTAAAAGGGATAAATATCATTCAGAAATGAGCTCATGTGTTTTAACAGCACCCATATGAGTACATGGAAGGGTCATATTATTTCCACTCTATAGTGAGGAAACTGAAAGTATGAGAAAACACACACATTGGATGATGGTGTGGACCGCATGGTGATCACCGCTGCTTGACTAAGTTCCAGCACTTCAGCTTTGCAGGCCACACTTCTCCAGCATCTTTCACTTTCATTTTTAATGACTCAGTATCAATACCCTTCCCTTTGGGAAATTTTGTGTGGGATTTGGTAAAGGATGAAAATGTGTGTGATGGTAGCTTCACTAAACAAAAAGACTATTTGGAAAAAAAAATCCCCACCACTGTGGAACCAAGAATTCCAACATATGCTCCTAATTACACCAAGAACAGGAATGCTAAAGACACACCTGATCCCAAGAATGAAATGCCTACATTTCAGATCCAGAGCCTGAGGCCATTAAGGGCAAGAGTTCTATTAGTAAGTGTAGAGAAATCAGAATGGTACAGTATAATGGGAAAAGAGTAAGACATCAGGATCTTTTCTTTTGGGAGCATTATGAGGGGAATAGGCCCATATGGTAAGACTAAGAAACTGTAGTGTCTGTCTGCTCCCCAGAAGAAGTCCTTTCCCAAGGTCAGGCATTTGGATAAGGGGTTCCATTCCTTTGGGAGCTTGAGCAAAGTTCCTACTTGATAAAGCAGTCTCTTTCTCTCTCCCTCCCTCCCTCCCTCCCTTTCTCTTTCTTTCTTTCTTTCTTTCTTTTTTTTTTTTTCTTTTTTTTCTTTTTTTTGGAGCTTGCCCTGTGTAGCTTTGGAGCTTGCCCTGAAACTCACTCTGTAGACCAGGCTAGCCTTGAACTCACAGAAATCCTCCTGCCTCTGCCTCCTGAGTGCTGGAATTAAAGGTGCACGCCACCACTTCCTGCTAAAGTGGTTATTTAGAGACAAGCGGGTTAACAACCTTCAAATGACCACAATCCTGTGTACACGACATTGCACTAATAAAAGCAGAGTTCAGGGAAGAACAGGATTGTGGTGAAATATTATTTTAACTGTGTAAACGTGTGTTACATTTGCTTACACTGCATTTGCTTAATTAAGTAAAGATACGTTGCATTTGTTACACCTTGCCTGCCTAAAGCATCTCATTGGTCTAATAGAAAGCTGAATGGCCAACAGCTAGGCAGAAGAGGGATAGGTGGAGCTGGTAGGCAGGGAGAATAAGAAGGAGGAGAAATCTAGACAAAAGATAAAGAAGGAGAACAAGGGAGAAATAGAGGGCAATACCTGGGGCCCTAAGCCAGGCAGCCACCAGTCAGCCAGACCTAAGAAGCATTGAAAGTAGGGCATACAGAAAGAAAAAAGAAAGAAAGAAAGAAAGAAAGAAAGAAAGAAAGAAAGAAAGAAAGAAAGGTAAAAAGCTCTGAGGCAAAATGTAGATAAAGAGAAACACATTAAAGATAAGAGCTAAATTAAGCCTGAGCATTCATAACTAAGAATAAGTCTCTGTGTCATGATTTGGGAGCTGGTTGGTGGCCCAAAAAGAAAGCCTGGTACACAGGATGGAGGGTGACTTGAGCTCTCTGGAAGGTATGGAATGGTTTTGTGGGGATGGAATCTAAGCCAAATCTTAATAAGGTTGGGGGTGTTGGACAAAGATTGCTGGGTAACAGAGGAGATACAGGAGGAAAGATAAAGAGACTTTAGTTGTTGCAGGGAACTTGAGACAGAGGCAGATAGAAAGCAGACAGGAAGAAAGCAATGTTTGCAGAATGTACTTGTTTGCTTACTCTGTGGCAGTGCGGAAGAGAATGGAGTGGTAGTGTAATCACTTAGGCTGTTACAACAGCTCAGCAAAGAGATAATAGATATAGAGCTGAGCAAAAATGGAATAGAAAGGCACTGATCTGAAAGACAGCAGAGATATGTAATTAGGCAACTGTTTGGACACTAACTATAGAGGAAGATGAGTAACCATGGTTCTGAAACATCTAATAATTTTACACTTGAGTTTCTCTTGGACTAGACCTAAGGAAAATTGGATGGGAATGTAGGTCTGATCATTAGATCAGATGTAAATCTAGAAATCAGATAGAGAGATAAGATGGCTGAATTCATACCAGAAGTCACTGAATAACCTAGACTGCAAATAGCAAAGGGGTAAAAGGCAAACCTTCAGGAAACACCTGCATTTTTTAAAGTATTGAAGGAGGAGTGAAGGAAGAAAGGTTATTTTGTGACATGGATGGTAAGAGAGATAGGTAACACATTAAAATCAAGAGGTTTCACAACAGCTGAATTCTGCTGAATGAACAAACATGAAATTCTCTGTGACCACAGACGTCACACCAAACTCCTCAATTCTGAGGCCACCTGCTGGATTATCACAAGAGAGAGAAATGAGCTTTTGCAAGAGAAACCCACTTGTCACTTTACCAATGGTTAGCCACTGCATCTCATTACAACATCCAGCCTTCACTAAACTTAAAAAAAAAAAAAAAATCACTTGCATCCTACACTTCTTTTCTTCCACCGGCTTTTAAGATAACCACTGTTGGTCATGTCCTTAGCTTTGCTTGCCCTCGTTCATTTTTTGTGGTCCTGCTTAGTTGCTGGGGCTTCTGAATCAGAGGTAGGTTGGAATGTAATCCAAGAGAGATTAGTGTTTGCTAACTTCCTCAAGCCTAGCTTTCCATGTATGCAAAAGGGGGACGGTCATATCTACATATTAGAGTCTCGAAAAGTGCGCTGATGAAAGTAAAACCCTCAGATGATTCTGTCGTCAAAAGTTCCATTCATTTTGCTGTTTTTTTGTTTGTCTGCTTGCTTTTAAACTCTTGTTATTTCCCTGAGGGCAGAAGACTATTCCCACTGTTCCTCAAGGAATAGGATACCGACCTGGAAACAAGTCTCATTCTGTCAGCTCTCAGGGAAACAGCTTCAGGAAGAGAAGGGCAAATAATTGGCGACCCCCAGGGACTGTGCAGCCCACCTATGAGGGCTGGCGAAGGGACGGCGGAACTCAGAATGCCTGGAACCTGCGTGGCCTTTACGGGACAGGACTACAAGTCCCAGAACGCAGCGCGCCACCAGGCAGAAATTCAGTAAGGCGTCTGCGCATGGGGCTGGGGCTGTAGGCAAGACGAAGGAAGCGGTGCACTTTGGGACTAGTAGTCCCCAGGTGGCAACTCCTGGGGTCGGAGGTGGGTCGAAGGGACAGCTCCCTGCACAGTCCCGCCTTTTGTCCACGTCCCGCTTCTCCTGGCCAATGCCCAGTCCTGTAGCTGTGGCCAGCCCCTCTCCGAGGCAGTTTCCATTGGTCCTGAGGCTATCCCACTGCTGCTCTACCCGGAAGTAGCCTTGGGGAGGCGGTTTCCTAGACTACGACACCGGAAAGCTGGGGGCGGTGCTGTGGGCCGTGGAGGGCGGAGGGTGGTGGCAGCGCTGGCGCTGGGGACCGGCTCGGTGGCTTCGGCAAACAGTTTGGCGCCGGCGGCCGCCTGCCTCACTCCACAGCCCGCCCTCGACACGGCTCGCAGCCTCCTCGCCGCCGGCAGCCCGCAATGTGGCCCGCCGTGCG
Source organism: Phodopus roborovskii (assembly GCF_943737965.1). Lineage (NCBI taxonomy): Eukaryota > Metazoa > Chordata > Mammalia > Rodentia > Cricetidae > Phodopus > Phodopus roborovskii. The sequence goes on from NW_026126433.1 coordinate 23,878,490, forward strand.
GGTGTAGCAGCTGCGCGTGCGCGGAACCGCGGGGCCATGAGCGAAGCCGGCGGCGGTCGGGGCTGTGGGTGCCGGGTCCCCCAGCGAGCGCCATGGAGCCTGGTGGCAGCGACGGCCGCTCTCTGCCTGGTGTTGGCCACGTCCGTGTGCACGGCGAGGGCCGCGCCCATGAGTAGGGAAGAGAAGCAGAAGCTCGGGTAAGGGTGCGTGGCTGTCCGGGTGGGTTTCCTGGCGAAGCTGCCAGCGCTCCAGGTGCCTGTCATTGCGCCCCCCGGCGCGCAGAGGACTTTTGCTGCGGTGACTGGAACAGCTGCTGAGGCTGGAGGACCTCGGTGCGGTGGACAGGGTCCAGGAGGATGGGAGCCGATCCCTACGACGTGACCTCGGGGGCTGTCGGGTGTCTCCTGGGTAGCCCGTGACATGTGCCGTGTTGTGTCAGCGCTGCTGCCTTGTGTGTCAGGGGCTGGTGGAGGGGCCACCGCCTGGGTGGCGGAGTTCTGCGGGCGCCTTTTGGCGGAGGAGGGTCAGAGTTCTCTTCCAAGTGAGCTCCCAGCGGGAAAACGTTGCACTGTTTACACCTGTTAAAGGAAAGGGGGCGTTCACTGGAACTTGAACTTTCCCGATGTCACTATCCCTTCGCTGTGTTTTCTTTCCTATAGGGCACTTGTGCACGGGGCAGGCGATTTGATGTTATTTAAAGGCCTCGATGGCGTGTAAGCTCTCCAACCCCCAAGTGTAGTTTCATGAATCTTAAAAGTGTTACAAAACCCTTTTATAGCATTTAACTCAGTAATTCTAATAGTCCGAATGGCACAGGTGAATAAGAACAAAGTGGAGAATCTGTAGAAATTGGCAAAACCGTGAACAGTTAAGCGAGAAAAGAGGAAATGCGTGCGCTTCAGTAGCAGGAAGAGTTAATTGTGAGAGATGCTTATTAAAACAGCGATGTGGGTGGGTTTTGCTTGTCTGGTTAATTAGCACAGAACCCCACGATGCAGCACTGGTTAGTGAAGATATGAAAAAACTTGGTAGGAATGGAAATTCGTGTAATCTATTGACACCTGAATTTTAAATTGTGCTTGTTTTTTTGACTCATTTCTTTCTTGGGGATCTGCCCTACAGAAACAAAAGCACTGTTAGAGATAGGTGTATAAAGGAGTGCATTTTGAAAGAACGGAACAGTTCCTGGGAGGGAAATGGATGAATATGCTGTTTTGTTCTATGTTATGAAATAATGCTCATACATTCAGAAACAGTTCTGTAATTAGAAGGCTCTCCAGGACCTATTCCCAAGATGATGATGATGATGATGATGATGATGATAATAAACTAAAGCAAGTTGTAGGATAATATATAAATAGTAGCCATACCATTTTATAAGAAACAAAATTACCCAAATTTAGAAAAAAATAAAAGGTAACTTATCCCATACTGTTAGGATGAAAGGGAAGTGGACTAGTTAGGTTCTAATATATATATGCTCCTTTATTTCAATCATTGCAGAAGAATTGTATTAATTTTTTTAAAAAAAATAATAAAACTCAGACGAAAAGAAAATGAAGTGTCAGCTATCCAAACAAAGTTACAAGTGAATTCTAGTATTTTGCTTTTCTTTTTGTTTAATGTATTATTTGATGACATTTAATGACTTAACCACTCCATTGGATTTAACTCATGCCATCTCTAAAACTATTATTATGTCACAAGGTGAATGCTATCTTCATTGTGCAAATGAAGAAATTGAGATTCAAGGTTAACTTGTTCAGAGTCTCAAAGCTAGTCATATAGATGGATTTGAATCTCTGTTTTTCACCTATGTCTGACCTCATAGCTCTTTGTATGCACAGTGCTGTACTTCCTGAAGACTGGGGGGGGGTATTAATTCTATATGGTTACAAATATTTTGACTTTTTAATTATAAGTTTTCTTTGAGGCATTGGACAAATCAGTGAGCCCCAGGTTCAGTGAGAGATCCTGTCTCAGAAAATAAGGTGCAGAGTGTGTGTGTCACATACACTAGAATTGTTGTGAACAGTTGCTTGCAGTTATATACCTGTTACATAGTCTGATCTTTCATGGAATTGTTTTTTCAAGACAGAAGATCTTGCTAATATTTTTGGTTATTGACTAGTATAGACCAAAGGCAGTGTGACTTTAGAAAACAATTGATTTACAGAAATTATTTAAGAATGAAGAACAATTTTAATGGGGAGGGGGTCAGATTTCCAGTACATCTTACATAGTTGTTAAACAGGTGTAAAACTATAAATTTTTTTTAACTGTTTAATATAGTCACTGTTCCATTCTGTACTTACACCCACTTTGAAATTCATGTTGTGGAACTTGCTGATTATATGTTGCAAAGAAGCAAGTATATGCAATCATAACTTACTCACAGTTTTGAGAATTCATAGCTCTCAAAGTTGAGTTAACTAGTTTTTCACCAATGATGCACTTCCAGGCTCTAGCATTCCCAGTGGCAAGAAACTTCCCTTCTTGATAGTAATTGTTTATTCTACTTCAGGGAAGGAAGAGTTGGGATGTCCCATTTTTATGTTAGTGCTTGTGGGTTTTGTGGGGCCTTGCCTTGCTGCTGTTTGAGAGATAAAATTTTGAGTGTCTAGAGGGTTTCTGTAAGATAATCCTTAATTTTCTGAAATTCCCTGGATCTGTGTAAACTTACAATGTTTTAACACAGTGACAGGGAGATTTTTAATTATTTATTTATTTGTAATTACGTTCATGTGTGCCATGGCATATGGAGTCAGAACACAATGCAGGAACCAAGTCTCTCCTTCCACCTCATGGATTCTTGGGATCAAACCCAGATCGTCAGGCTCTGTGGCAAGTGATTTTACCCAGTGAGCACTCTTGCCAGCCAAGGTCTTGATTTTAATGGTTAGGTGTTCTAAAATAGTTATAAAAAGTTGTCAGGACTATTTAGGTCACAAAATGAAGTGTACTTAACCTTGCTGGTCATGGCAACCAGGGTTGGATATTAGAGCCTTTCTGCCTGCTGACCTTATTATTATCAATATTTCATCATCCATAGGAAGGAAAATAAATATAACCAGTTATTTTCTTCACCCCTTTTTCTAGTCTTGATTTTTTTGATGGGACTCTGGGAAGAGAAGAGGTGGTAAATACTGGTCTCGCTGTTTTCCTTTGCCGATGATTGGATTTGGCCCTGCCCGGCTCTCACATTAACTTTTGTAATAGCACTCAAGTCCTGGTCATGAAAATGCTTCATTGTGAAACTCGTTCTTTAGTTTCTGAGACCTCGTGGGCTCTGATTTAGTGAATCCATTTGGGCCCTTGAAACCTCCATTTTAAACAGCTGTATTGGAAGTTTAGAGAAACACATTCTCTCTTCTCTTTCCCTTCTCTTCATCAGCTTTCCTCCTCTGCCCAGGCAGATCTTAAGCTTGTGATCTTCTAGCCCCAGCTTCCTGAAAGCTCAGTCTTCCTTTGACCTTTAAAATTTTTGTTTTTGAAGTGAATTCTACTTTTTGAGAGTGTTTTTAAGAGATCAGAGTATGCCAGAAAGTGTGTCCTTTGGAAATAAGACAAACATAGTATGTATTTAAACTAGGCATTACTGGTTTACTCAGTTTAATGAGAAAGGCACAGGCTTGAGAAAATATTAGTTCATATTAGTATGACACACCCACTCCCCTTAGTAGGGTATATAGAACAAACAATAAATGGTACTAATAATTGCTGCTTTGAGGAATTGTCTAGAAACACCCTACTCCAAGAATAGGTTACATAATTATATTAATAGCTGTCGTGTTCTTTTCAAAACCAGCTTTCTTTCTCTGCCATTATGACATGGGTCATTTAATAGTTTTCTTATAAAAAAAAAAACCCAGCAGTTTTATATAAATTACTAGGACTAGGTATAGTAAAGGTCTGGTCCCACCCCTTGTGGTGAGGTAATAAAGACCCTACTCACTCTGTGGTTTCCTTCTAACTAAAGTTTTATTTTTCTTTTATTAGTGTGTTGTTATGAAAGAAAATTGTGTTCCTGAAGCCCAGTAGATAGAATTTACATAACTTTTCTCCCTCTGTTTTTTTCACAATTAGAAATCAAGTCTTGGAAATGTTTGATCATGCTTATGGCAACTATATGGTAAGTATGAAGCTTGTCTGTGCATACTGTTTATAGGAGCTGACTATACAAAGTTAGCTGGAAATTTTGAAGCCTGAATTGCTATTGTATGTTTTTAAAGAAAGCTTTTAAAAAGCAGGACAAATGTAAGCTAGTAGAGTATTCCTGTTGGTGATTTTTAGGGAATCAATTTATTGAACAGGTAAGAAATTGAAACTAGATTTTGAAACTTTGTATTTAAGCAGTTTACTTAGGTGCTGGCAGCAGTTGATAATGTTTATAGGTAAACAGGGAAAAGATGTTATCTCTGGCTTTAAGGGATGTCCTTTAAGAAAATTACATTACTTTACAAACCTATGAAACAAACAAACTGTAAGAGATGATATCACATAGCCTCTGTCCAAATGTTATGATGGGGATTCTGAATTAAGTGCATTTTGCTTTCTGCTGGTCTGTTGTCTCAAAGTGTTTCAGAAGTACTGAACGATGAAGTAGCAGCTTCCACTGCTAAAGGTTGAAGTGGTGTGGATGAAAGATTCTAGAGATCTAGTACACAAAAGGTAGACAAAATAGCAAGCAAATTTTAAGAGTCCAAAAGAAAGTTTTGGATACAAATTTTTGTAATTTTGTAAAAAGTTTAATCAACTTTTGCTGAGAACTTCTTGTTTTTATATTTAAAATAATGTCAGGAGATTGTCTCTTATGATTATAGCTTAATATAGTTAGCAAAATTTGGCAGAGAAGTAACTTTAATCCATTTAAAGATTCTTTTCACCCGTTTCTGTAAATCCATGTTCATTTGTATAGGGAAGATATCTTTGTATGTCCATATCATTAGTCCCCTCCTTATATATTTTTGTATTTTACGGGTTTTTTGTTTTGTTTTTTTCTTATATGTCTCTGAGTATATGCCATGTGTGGATGCTTGCAGAGGCCAGAAGAAAGTATCAAATCCCTAGGGCAGGAGTTAAAGGGAGGAGGTTGTGAGACACCTAAAGTGGGTGCTAGGAGGAAAAACCAGGTCTTCTGGAAGAGCAGAAGTGCTCTGAACCACAGCTCTCCAGACCCTGTTTTTTATGTTTTAAACACGTTTTGTATTTGATAACCCTTGTTCTCTTTTGTTATTGCTTAGAGTGAAGTTTGACTTTTCACTAATGTTTCTAGAATATGAAGGTTAAGAAACTTTGGATTTAAACATTGAAAACACATTATTACTCAATGTGACTGCAGCTATTCTTTTAGTAGTTCTTTCACAAATTTTTACCCCTTGTTAGTATTGTTTGGGGGAAGCTTAACACATCTATACTAGTGGTATAGAGATAACCATGACCCCTTACAAGGCCCTCAAATTGTAGGCAGCTCATATGGGTAAACTTTTGATTCCAAAGTTGAGCAAAATGATAGACAGCTAGATGAATTTACCACATCTTGCTCTAAACAGAGAAGTTTTATTTATTTACTGTGTGTGTATATTTGTGTGTATGTGCTCGTGTGTGTGCATAGACAACAGAAATCAGCACTGGATATCTTCCTCAGTCACTGTTCACCTTAAGTTTTTGAGACAGGGTCTCTCACTGATCCTCAAGCTCCCAGTTTGGCTAGACTGGCCACTCCAGGGATCCTCCTGTCTCTGCTTCCCCAGTGCTGCCATAGGCTTGAATGGCCATGTCTGGCTTTTTGTATGGGTTCTGGGGAACCTGAACTCAGCCCTTCTGCTTGTGGGGCAAGCACTTTAGTGACAGAGCCAGTTCCCCAGTCCTCAGGAACTCCTTTTTATAGAGTATGCTTTCTATACTGTTTTAACCCTTTTGGGCAAAGAGCAGAAAGTTTTATCAATACATCTCAATGGGGCTTATGACAGAGTGGGTACCAAGGACAGCTCTTGCAAAATTTTCTGACCCTATTACTAATATAACCTAACTGGGTATCTTTGTGATGAGTAACTACATATCTGTTCACTTCTTTGAGTCAGATCTTGTAAAATGGTTACAATTGTGAAGGATTATTGTAGATAAGATTTATTTTTAAAAAACAGAAACCCTTCTTTATTTTTAATAAAGTCCACTTTTTTCTGTCTTGTGCTTAACATGGTACTTGAAGGTCTAAGTGCTTATTAAATTCTGTTTTGTTTTTTGTTTTTAATTTTTCAAGGCAGTGTTTCTGTGTGTAGCTTTTTGGATCCTGTCCTGGTACTCGATCTGTAGACCATGCCAGGCTTTCCTAGAGCTCGCAGAGATCCACTTGCCTCTGCCTCCCTAGTGTTGGGATTAAAGATGTGCCACCACCACCCAGGTTATTAAATATTTTTTTAAAGAACTAAATTAAATTCTTGTGAAAATGGAATCAAATATTGTACTTGATTACATTGATACATCTTGCCTTTTAAGAAAAACTAAAGAAAAAAATTAATAAACTTTTAATATAGAAAGTTATGGAGGATTTCAGGATCTATAACCTTTCTTGTATCAGTCACCTGTGTTAAATGTAAAGTGTCTGCTATTTGATAGGCTTTTAACAACGTAGACAGCCTGTCCTTGGTTCTCATGAAATGTTTGAAGTGTTGTTCCTTAGCCTGTTCTACAGCTAGAACAGTTTCTTGGACCTTCTTGGCTCTCATGGGAAGGAAGTGGCATTTTATAGTGGCATTATATTGTATAGTGTAGTTATGAGCATGGACTTGGGATCCAGAAGAGGGTCCCTGAGGAAGCTTTCCCACTTATCAGCCTGGTTAAGGAGGGAGGGCTAATCTGATCTCAGAACCTGTTTTCTTGTCTGTATAAAATGAGGTCAATCCTTTACCTGCCTTACAGTATTGTGCAGGCACATCTATGGCCATTTTATAAAGATTGCTAGTTAGAATTAGTGTCTGGCAGATAGGAAGCACTGTGTATAACTCCTACTGATAATTATAACTGTTTTCTTAAGTGTTATTTGCTAGAGACAAAAACTTCTCTTGTGTACTGTATGTAGTATCACATACTTCTAGTCCCAGGACTTAAAAGGCAGGGGCAGGAGGATCACAACAAATTCCAGGTCAGCCTGGTTTATGTATCAAATTTTAGGTCAACCAGGACTAAGACCCTGTTTGAAAAAACCAAAACCAAACAAAAACCAGAGAGGAAGAAATTTCTCTGCTAAAATTCATGTAGACACACGTGGGATACATGTGTCTCTAGGTTGCAGAGAACTTCCTGAGAGCTCAACATACTTCATTGTCTGGGCATGTATTCATCATGAAATATGAGATTCTCTGTGTACTGTTTCTTGATGGACTGTCTTGCCAGCTCCAGGTAGATTACTACATGTCTGCCATCCCCAAAGTTACCCTGAGAGAGCTTCTGATTTTGTGTTGTTGGCATAGCTATTGACATTATAATGATCCTTTGACAAATCTTTGTCTCCTTCAGACTGTGGTTTATTCTCAGTGAATTAATTGCACAGATGGTTTTCTCTTTTCCCCAAATCACATGGAATGTGATGTTTATTTTGGCAATTCTTGCATAATCTTACTGAACCCTAGACCATAGTCGCTCTATGGCTTCTAATAAAAGCTTTTGCTTATCTGTGCTCATTTGAGTTTCCAAATTAATGCAGATGATAAAATGATATGTATCAGGGCCATTCCTTGGGGACCTGGGGAAGTTGATGATGGTGATGATGATTATGAATATAATATTTGTTTCCCAGGGTTTATCCTGGCTACTCTAGGCAAACTGTTGTTAGCAAAAAGTGTACTTTTGTAGACCCCTAAGTATTACAGATAAAGTTGGAAAGAGTTGGGGAATATAATTTCCTTCAAATTCTGAAATCAATATAGTCTTTTTGTTTGTTTTGAGACAGTCTCTGTATGTGACATAGAGTGGCCTTGAACTCACTATCATCCTCCTGCTTCAGCCTCTCATGTGCTGAGATTACAGCTGGCACCATCATACCCAGCTGACTAGTTTTCTTTAATCCACAGGAGCTATTTTTTAAAATTTTAATGCAGTTACTTTGAATTTCCAGATTTATGTCAATCTATTTAGTAATGCCCCTCCTCTTTAAGAATTTATTTTATTTAAAAGTAAATAAAAACTTATTTTAAAAAAAATCACAATACAAAATTTACCATTTCAGTCATTTTTAGGAATATAGTTCTGTGGCATTTGTTGCTAGAACATCATCTTTCCCATCTGAAACTCTGTAGTAGAGTTTTCTTTTTAATCATTTACACATCAAAAAGAGTAGAAATTAAAAGGTTTTAGAAAGGGTACTAGGTCATCTGGTAAGTGTAAGTTTGAGTTTAGAACAAACTGCCAGACTTCATTTTGCTTTTCCCACCAGCAATGTATGCCCTCAGTTACTGCACACATCCTCTCAAAGACTGGTACTTTCAAGTCTTTTTCATTTTAGCCATTCTAGTGGGTGTGGTAGGGTTTCACTGTGATTTTAATTTCATTTTTCCTGGTGACTAATACTGTTGAAAAATTTCCCATCCATCTATTTTATGTTCATGCATTTTTTTGGATGGAGCATCTGTTACAATTTTCTTTTTCATTTTAGAATCAAGTCCTTTGTCCTGTTATTGCTGAGTTGTAAAAATTATTTTATAACCTAGATGGGAGACCTTTATCATATTCCATGTATTTTTTTTCCATCTGTACTTTGAATTTTAATTTTTCTGTTTTTTTTTTAATTTTCTAACAAACAATGATGTTTAAACTAGAAATAATTTAGAATGAGACTAAGTCTGACTTAATATTTTATTTTTTAAAAAGATTCATGCTTTTCTAATTCCCCCCCCACCAAATGCTTTCCTAGACTTCCCCTTTTTTTGCTTCTAGATGTTTTTTATAACTTTAATTTATTCACTTAGACCTCTGACTCATTTTGAGTTAATTTTTGCATATGATGAGGTGAAGGTGTGAGTACCTAATTATTGTTGTAATGAATGGCTTGCCCCTGCTCAATTACTTTGACACCTGTGTAAAGGAAGGAAGGACAGTAGGTAGTTAGGTAGGTAGGTAAATGGGTCTCTCCAGGCTATGTGTTCTAATTGTCGCTTCTTTAGACCAATTTCACATTGGCCCAACCTTTGTAACCTTGTGATGTGTTCTGGCTCAGCAGTGTGAATCTGACAGTTTTGTTTTTCTTTTCCAGAATTATTTTGGCTATTTTAGATTTGTTTTTGTTTTTGTTTTTTTTATTTCTGTGTAAAATTTTAAAACCATATTGGCAGCTTCTATTCAGACAATTACCAACTTTTGTTTGGGGTTATGTTGAATCAGTAGATCAGTTTGGAGAGAAATTATTTTTTCTGTTTTTCTGAGACAGGGTTTAACCAAAGACCACCTGGAACTTCTGATCCTCCTCCTCCTGTCATCCAAATGCTGGGATTTCAGGTGTGCACCCTCATACCAGGCTTTTGTAGAGAACTGATTTCTTAACATTAAGTCTTTAATCCACGAATATTGTTCCCCTGACCACTTACTTAGGCTCAATAATATAATTAATGATTTAATTGTTGATTTTAGTGGGATGAAATGTCTTCCCTATACCTAATTCTATAAAAGTGAAACTAAGACGCCTTTGGGGTGGTGTTTTGACTTTGTAGATGAGTTTGTCGCCTCACAGCTATAGTAAATTGACAGTCTAAAACTTCGTTTTCTCCTTCGCTGCTAGTCAGGAACATTCTCTTCTTAGTTTCTGCAAGACTCTTTTATCACCTGAGTTTCATTTCTGAGTCATAATTATTAAATGTTTTCATGACTCTTGGTTGTGTCAACATGACTGTTTCCTCTTTTCTGGCCACACATTGTGAAGAGGAGTTGCTGTACTCGCAGCCAGCCATCTGAAGCCTGCTGAAGCTGTTTGTTGCCACGTGTGCTTTGCTCCGGCCTTCTGCAAACTCTCTGGAGTATGCTTTGTGGTTAACTTGAAGGAAGACAATGGTTTTATTTTTATGTTTAATCTTGAGACAAAAAGCAGGACATACTTTTACACCTTGGGTCAAAGTTACTTTGATTCTTCTGCTTTGTATTTGCTGTGGATATTTTTATTATCTAGGTTCTGGATTTGAATTTTCATATTTAATTTGGAGGCCAGGTTTAGAAACAGTTGTTTAAAATAGTAAGGAACTTTTTATCATCAAATTAACATGCTGTTTTTTTACAAAATAATCTTCAAAATATTAAAGCAACTTTGAGTTTTTTTTTTTTTACTTTTATAACTTACATGTGTTAAATATAAAACAAAGCAATAAAATTATAAGCACTCTGGGGAATCAGTTGTACTGAGATCGACATAGAAAGTAATTAGGAATTTATGCTGAAAATTTATATTATTTAAAGTTTAAAAATATACTATGAAATTCAGAATGTGGTGGTTGTATATGGATTCTAATTACGTCAAAATATTTGATGTGTAGAATTATCTCGGGATGAGTCATTATGGAACATTCAACTTTTCTAAAAGTAGGCTAAGAAATACAGTGTTGTTTGTAACCACGCACTTAAGTGTACAGAAAAATTGAGAATTTAAAAAAGACTTATTGATTTTTATGAGTATAAGTTTTTTCCTACATGTATTTAAGTGTATCATGTACATGCAGTGTCCTTGGAGGCCAGAAGAAGCATCCCTGGAGCTGGAGTTAAAGGTAGTGGTGAGCCACCTTCTAAATATTAGGAACTGTACCTGGGTCCTCTGGAAGAACAGTCATTTAGTCTGGTATATTGCTGTGATAAAACATTAAGATTAAGCTGGGAGGTGGTGGTGCACACCTTTAATTCCAGCATTCAAGAGGCAGAGTCAAGCAGATCTCTGTGAGTTCGAGGCCAGCCTGGTCTACAGAAAGAGTTCCAGGACTGCCAAGGCTGTCCAGAGAAACCCTGCCTCAAAAAACTAACCAACCAGCCAACAAACCTGTGACCAGGGGCAATTTGTAGAGGAAAGGATTTATTTTATTGCAACAGTATTTTATCGTTCTGGGAAGTCAGGGCAGGAACTGGAGGTAGGAACTAACTCAGAGGCAATAGAGGAGTGCTACTTACTGGCTTGTTCTCCCATGGCTTGCTCAGTCTGCTTTCTTATACCATCCAGGACCCATGGGTGAGCTGGGCCTACTCATATCAATACTTGTCTATAGGCAAATCTTCTGGAGACATTTTCTAAATTGAGAATCCTCATACCAAATGATTCTAGCTTGTGTCATGTTTACAAAAAACTAACCAAGACAGACAGCAAGTGCTTTTTAAGTGCTGACCCACCTCACCATCTCCCAAAGTTGAGACTCTTGGCAAAGAGCATTGAAGGTTCATAACATTTGCATTGTGGTCTGGGAACAGTTCCCAGTGGTCAGTGTTAGATCTACTCAAGGGGAGTGGAGCCATGCTATTTTTCTCTTCCTCTCTCCTGAGTTTTGATTTGGTTCCTTAGTTTCTTCATTCCTGAGTTTTGATTTTGAGTCTCATCTTGGTTTCCTGAGTTTAAAAGCTTCAAATGTGTTCTATGTTTCTGCTAGGTTGTCTTCTCCCTTACTTAACTTGGAGAACTTCTGAACAGCCTGGCATGCTTAAGACCATGTTTTCCTTCCTTCAGAAACTTGAAGACACAGTTCTGCAGTCTTTTTGCACTGGCTGGGTATTTCTATGTAAAATTTCTAGGAGTAGTCTGATGCATGTGCTATGTGACTTGACTTAATTGCCCATACAAACAACTCAGTAACCTTCACTCCAAACTCACAGTAGGTAGCAGAAGAAAAATAGAGACAGGAACACCAGACATGCAGTCTTTATCAAAGTTGTCTGGTGGTTATGGATAAAAATTAAAAGTAGCAAAACTAAGGTCTTTGCTGTTTGTATGAAAAACTTCCTGGAGATACTTAAGCAGTGGTTGGTATTTTAAAATGCAAGACAAGCACCTTCCCAGGCATGGGGAGGTGTTGCGTTCCTTTCTAATTCTGGATGAACAGCAGGCATTTGATACTTTGCTCCTTAAGTATCTTGAAATATGTCTAGAATTTCCTTTGCAGGATTACTTTCTCTGTGACATCTTTGGCCCTTATGTCACAACTGTGTCTTAAGTTACACCAATAATATGGCCAATACTTCATATAATTGGGAAAGAATGCATTCTAAAAAGTAGACTTTAGAGAATTGGCCTTTGGGGGAACAATAGTGTTAAACAAAATAGATTCCAGATAGAGAAACACTTAATTGTAGTGTCTATGGGGTGTGTGTGTGTGTGTGCGTGTGCGTGTGTGTACGTACGTACGTACGTACGTATGTACGTATGTGACATTTCTAGGGCCTGGAGTAGTCTGGTGCAGCATTCCTGAAAACCAGAAACCATGAAATAAATAATCTTAAAGCTTATAGTGAAAACACTATAAACAGAAATTAAAAACTAAACAAAGGATAAAAGATACTTGTATTTAACAGACAATATTTATTGAGTCTCTTATGGCAATAGAAGTAGCAATAGAAAAAGAAGCAGTAGAAACAGGCATTTTTTCCAAGTGGCTGATGTAAGAAGGTATGTATCCTTTTTAGTGCTGGAATGTGAGACTTTTTTAAACCGAGGAGATTGGCAAAATACAAAGCATCAATCATCTTAAGTGTTAAGAGTAAATTGTAAATTGATAACCTTACTGGTAGTAAATAAAAAATTCATTATCTCCTTGATTCATATCTATTTTTTAAGTGATCCACAGAAGTAACACATGTGTGAAAGGTGAACATGTCTACAGATGTTTTTAGATCATTCTTCATGTTCATCCATACAGAAGTAAATAAATTTATCTGAACTATGCAACCTTCTGAGGTCATGGGTATAGAGTATGGACTTCTGAGTCTGGTAACCAGGCTTTGAGTTCATCATGTTAGCTTCTCAACCTAGGCTTACTTGATTTTCTGGGTCCTAGTTTTTCCTGTGAAATGGAGACAATTGAATCTCATTCAGAGGATTGATAAAATAATTAAACTCTTTGATGTATAGGATAGAGGGTAGAAAATAAGTACTTAATAAATATGAATTATAATTTCACTTTGTTATTAAAGTGTTTCTAAAACATCCCAACATGATGGGGTGATGAGGTTTAATTAGGGGCTTGCTTACAGTTTCAGAGACTTAGTCCATTATCATCACACCCCAGTGACATACCTCCTCCAAGGCCATACCTCATAATCTTTCCCAAACAGTTTCACTAATTGGGGACCAAACATTCAAATATATGAGCCTATGGGGACCATTCTCATTCAAACAACCACAGGGTACCTTGTGCTTTGAGTAAAATATAAAACAAGCTTGAGACCAGTGAATATAGATGACAATAAGCATCTGTTTGTGAATACAGTTTCTGGATGTAGGTCAGTCACTGGTACAGAGCTTGCTTGCCTCATATGCCTCAGGCTCTGGGTTGGCACACAAAACAGTGCATGAACATATAAGTATGAGAAACTGGAATATCCCTTCTGCTCTTCGTTACCAGGAGAAAGGACTGTTCCTAAGATCCACTAAACTGATCTGAGTTTTGTTTACGTCCCAGCTCTTATCTGGGCAGGGCAGTATGTACTTGTAATACCAGTTCTCAGAAGGCCAAGACAGGAGAATTGTGGGTAACAGGCCATCCTAGGCTACATAGTGAGACCCCCCCCCCATCTCAAAAAGAAATGTTTTAATGATACACATGCATATATTTGACTGTATTAATACATGAATAAATCTGAAAGGCTGAAGGCTGGTCTTAATGGTGCTAACTTCTAGGGAGTGAGATTCAAGGAGTAAAATCAGATTATAAGTTTTTAAAAGAAGTTTTAATATGTGAAGGAAGCATTAAATTTTAAATTGTCCACAAATTGTGTAGACAGTCCACCTTTTAAGTACCAATCCTGTTCTCTAAATGGCGTCTACTTTCTCTTACTTTCTTTAGTGACTTATTACGGTTTTTCTGCAGGAACATGCTTACCCAGCCGATGAACTCATGCCTTTAACCTGTAGAGGCCGTGTCAGAGGCCAGGAACCAAGCCGGGGTGATGTAGATGATGCCTTGGGAAAGTGAGTATGAGCAGAAAGCATAGCATAACATTTCAGAGTAGCCAAATCCCACTTGGAGAGAAAATTCAGTCATATTTCTGGGGCTTTGCCAACTTTTAAGTTCTTCTTCTTCTTTATTTTATTTATTTGTTTATTGTTTGTGCATGTTTACACATGTGCCGTGGTGAGCATGTGGAGGTCAGAGGACAATTTGTGGGAGTTAGTTCTCTCCATTGACCACGTGGGTCCTGGGAATTGGAGCACTTTTACCTATTGAGTCCTGTCACTAGCACAGTTGACCACATTTTAAAGAACACCTTAAAAAAGAAAAATAAAATCTGCCCTAAATGTTATTATATTAAGGCCTTTTGTATTCTAAACAAGTAACTTATTATATCTGAGAAAAGTTAGGTTATTAAACTGGGTGTGATGTTAAAAAACTATGTAACTTTGATGTAGTCTTTAAAATGTACGTGAGGGCATCATCATGTTCTAAGGTGCCACTGTATACATGTGTGTGATATCTATTAATTACTAATTTGTTCATGATGATGGGATTGGACCCCTAGCATTGAACTTTAAGTTGTTTGTTGTTGTTTTAAAAGGAGCCGATGTAGTTTCAATGGATCCATAAAGATACCTAGGATGTTTCAGATTGTTGGGCTATTTTATAGTTCACATTCATTACACTGTAGATACATGGAGGAGCTACTTACTAGAAACTATAGTAGGACATAGATAATTCTGCTTACACAGTCATGGATGAAGCATTTCAAGTTCTAGTGTTATATGTATCCTGTTACATTTGTTTCCTAGGTTTTCCCTAACACTGATTGATTCTTTGGATACTCTTGTGGTAAGTTCCATTTTTCTTGGAATTGCTTATTTTATAAGTTTCATGATATCCACAATCAAGTAATATAAATTTAATCAGTTTACCATATATGGAATGGAAGCTGTAAGAATTTAAGATGTTCAAATCTTTGCTTATGGATAAACTTGAGTTATACGTAATACATAACATTTCTGAGTTATGTCAAATTATTGTCAAATGCAACTGTGTAGCATAGTGGAGATACTAAATTATTTATCAAGATGTCAGCTCCCATGTCTCCCTGCCTTTGGGTAAGGAGGTTGAAGCTTTTGAAAGAAGGTGATTTGGAAAAATGCTTTGCTCTTCTTGTTCCATGGTCATATGCCACATGATGCTGAAAGTTCTTATGCTGTGCTCACAAGCAAACATTGTTTTTACTAGTAGGACGTTTGGCTCTCCTTTTCAACCACACACTATAGAGGCTGTGTTAATTAGTATTAGTTTTAGAGTTGTTTGTGGTGGTACTGGGGCCAGATTGTGATCCAGATGCCAGGATTCTGAAATACTATCTTTCTAGTGTTTTTGCCATCAGACTATTTAGTCTTTGAGGGTCTTCTTTAAGGACTAATCCTATACTTTAAGTTACTATTCCAAGTGCTGATTAATATGAAAAATAAAACAAGGTGAAAACATCTTTCAAGTGTTTACTTCCTGATAGTTTTTCTGTATTTTTCCCTGCAGCACATTCTTAATTTTGAAACAGAAATCTCATTGTGCTGGCAGCTTAGTGAGCTCCTCTGACATTCAAAGAGACAAATACCCACTCAGGTTACTGCTCTTTGATTGATTGTTCTGGTGAGGGTTAGTTCAGCTTCCCTCTGACATTAATATAGTCATGCTGAAAGCAGATTGCTTAGACCTTTCCCTTTGGGCTAGAGTTTTGAAAGTCATAACTTCATTTAGTAAAAATTAATAAAAATACAAACTACATTATAACAACTATGAAAAGGATACTGTTGGATGTTGTATTTCTGATTTAGTGGTCCCTGATGTTTTTGTATATCATAGGGGGAGAGAGAGAGAGAAGATACACAAAATATTCCAACAGGAAGGTTTAGTTGTCACCTAGGAGATTGAAGGATATGATTTATGTGTAGCATGCTGAGTGATTACTTTAGGATGGGGAGGTGAGGAGCAGCAGTGAGTGACAACACTAGAGGAGAGCTGACATTTCTTCCTCATTCTGGCTTCATCCCTTCAGATAGCACATTCCCTCTCATGTCTCTCTAGTCTTAATTTATTTTCACGACTATGGACTTTAAGTATCATTGTCATCTTATAAAATATTCTCAGCCATAAAAGAGATAAGGTGGTTCTATACTGCATGACGTTCCTACATTTAGAAATCTGTCAACTTCTCTTATTGAGTATCCACAAATTATTATGAAGGTAATATTTTCCAGGTTGTATCTTTTTAAAGAGTTTGGCATTAGTGTTCAAGGTAAGATGAGACTATGTTGGACTAGTAATGACAGCATTGTTCGGGATCTAGTTAGAAATGCAAGTTATCAAGGGCTGGTGAGATGGATTGGGAGGTGAGTTTGTCACCAAGCAGGACAACCTGAGCAGCAGGACCCTCTGGGTGGAAGGAGAGCTTATGTAAATTATCCTCTGACCTGGACACAGACACTGTGTCATATGTGTGCCTACATACAAACACAGTCATACACACTCAATAAATGAAATACTACTTTATAATATATTTAATTTCAATCTTTTCAAGTGGAAATATCCCAAGTAACTACAGATCACCATAGCATTGGAAATGAACAAATTCATTTTGAATTTTTAGTCATTATCTCAAGTATTTTCTTTTGATTTCAAACAGAATAATTGGAGAAAAGTACTTTCAAAGGTTTTCCTACTTTTAGAGTGGGGTTATTATCTTGTGTGTTTTTATCAATGCAAGTATTAGCATTGCTAATTAAAATTTGCCTTTTAAATGGTGATTTTTAAAAATTTTGTGATTTAACAATTTTGAAAGTACCAACAGAACATATCACTTATAGTGATTAGTGTACAGAATCCAACCATTTTTATTTTTTTGTAACATAGTATGTTAAGTCAGTTTTTCTTGCCATAGTTTGATTTTTAAATTTATACTTTCAAATTTATACTTTTAAATTAATACTTTCAATCTTTTGTCATAGAATCAGGCACTAAAACATTACACCTTTACATCTGAATGACTGTGCAACCTGAAAAAGCAGTAGTTATGGAAACAGATTAGAAGCAGTGGAGGGAAGGGGGAGGCTCAGACCCACCTTTTGTTACTTAGTAGGTGGTAAAGAAACAGATAAAGTGATAAGTCTGTTAGAAGGAGTTCTGCAGCTGATCATGGGCTTTTGAAGTTTGGCCTTGGTGCTCCTGTGTATGTGTTTAGAGAAGCTCCTGGGCTTATGGTTGTAAATTAGAAGAGTTCCCAATGACTGGCTTCAGGCTACCCTAAATTTTGCTTGAGTTAGGCATATATTCTTAGGGGATCTCTCATATTTATTAGGATTAGATCAAATTTCAAAAAGTACTGCAAAGTATTGTCAAACACAAAGATTGAACAGTCAAAGACAAACTTCTTTTACTGCATCTAGTCTCTAAATAACATTTAACCATGTCCCTAGATGGAAAAATGAAAGCCGCCTTTGTGATGACAGTGACCCCTTTTCATGGAGCTCATTCCAAGAACTACTGAGGTTTCAGTTGAGTCACGAGTTTAGGCTCACATGATTATAACAGTAATGATATTAAACACTTGACAATCAGCACTTAAGTTACACAGTCTGGTTCAAGTACTTTACATACATGATCACATTCAAGAAAACAGCTCTATAGAGTAGGTCCTCCTTCCCTTAAGATGAAGGGATATGCTCAGATTTGGATGTAATTTGACTTGAACACATGTGACTGAAGTGAAAGAACCAGAGCTCAAGCCAGGACCTGTCCTTTACTGTAATATTACATTGCTTCTTTTACCAATGGGACATCCATGGGTCATAGGGTAAAGGCTTAGTCTCAGTCAAGTGAATACAGTACTTTCGTCAGGAGTGGGCAGCTTCCTATTTTACATATTTATGTATTTTTTTATTCTGTGTGTGTATGTATGTGGGTGCAGGTGCCACATTATGTGCTACAATTTGGTTCTCTCCTTTTATCATATGGTCTTAGGGATTAAATTCAGGCATTCAGGGTTGGCAGCGGGTACCTGTACCCACTGAGCCATCTCACAGCCCAAGAGAGCTTAGTTTCTAAGATGAGCAGGATGACTGTTTCCTTTGTTCTGACTTAGAAGCCAGATCCCAGTAGAGTGCACCTCATGTGGCTCTAGCTGTAGGCCATGGACAATATATGCATATATACAAATATTTGATGAAGAAGAACTAGATGTAGGAAAAGAAAAAGTTCCTGTTATATCTCTGTCTGTCTTCTAAGTATTAAAAAGAATCTTTTTATCTGAATTGCTTGGTTATAGAAGTTTGTATTTTGGAACATGTCATAGGCTTTCCAGGCTGGGCATTCCTAATCCAACAATCCAGAATTCATGAATATTTAAAATACTTGAAATCTGTAGTATTTTGAGTGATGCCAACATGATATTCAAAACCTAAGAATTTTAGGTTGATGAGTTTTCACTCTTACTTTGGGCTTAGAGATGTTTGGCCTGTATTGAGTCCAGTATGAATTCCTTTGATGGGTCTTCTAAAGCCCCGAAAGTTGCACTTAACTTTTCAGTTGTAGATATCACATTTTTATAATATACCTAAGGGATATATTATTTTGTATGTATTATTTTTTCTGAGTCTTAAAGTATGCTAATATTCAGGAAGACTGAGTCAGGGAAAGAATAGAAGAGAGCAAGAAAAGAGATACCATAATAGAGGGAGCCATTATAGGTTTTAAAGTATACGAATATTGATTTTAATCTCATTCTAAATATAATTTTTTTCTTGACTTGGTAGAAAAGATTTATCTCATTTTTTTCTTCTCCTAGGTATTAAACAAAACTAAGGAATTTGAAGATGCAGTGAGAAAAGTTTTAAGAGATGTTAATTTAGATAATGATGTAGTTGTGTCAGTCTTTGAAACAAACATCAGAGTTCTAGGGTAAGTATGCAACACTAAAGCTATAATACTAATGGTGGGAAAGGTTCAGTCTGGTTATTTCCTGAAGGTAGTAAAGAAGTTTCTGTTTCAAAGATAAAATTTGGGGGTGTGGTGGGCTAGAGAGATGGCTCAACAGTAAAGAGCGCTAGCTACTCTTGTAGAAGATCCAGGTGCAATTCTCGGTTCCCACATGGCCACTCACTACCAATGAAAGTCTAGTCCCAGGGGATCAGATGCCTCTGAAGGTACTATGCGCATGTGGTAGACAGACATTCATGGAGCTGAAACACCCCCAAACCTAAAGTTTTACAAAAAAGAAAAAAAAAAAATGGATACAATTTGGAATCTAGGCATGGTGGTTCAGGCTTGTGATCCTGGCTCTAAAGTTATGGCAGGAGTAAGAAGTCTTAAGACCAGTCTGGCCACACAGTAAGTCCTATGCCAGCCTGAGCTAGAGTGAGGCCCTGTGTCAATACCTTCCCCTGTGATAAAAGATAAAATTTTGGGTGTTGTGAAACAGCCATGGGGATAATCTTAGATTATGCTGCAACACACACTGTATTTGAAGAGACTCAGACCACGGGTGATCCCTGAATGAAAAGGAAGTAAAGGTTGAATGTATTTTCTGTTAGTTACATCAGAGGTTTCCAGGAGGCTCTAATGGCTAGCATTAGCCAGGAACCTCTGCAGAGAAGCCAAATGAAACTCAGTTAACAGGCGTGTTCCTCAGACAAGTCAGAAATGCCCTTGAGCGTTAAAAGTGTGAGATTATAAAATTAATTCATCCTAATGTTAGGTTAGTTTGTTTAATAGCTTTTGTAATTCTCTGTCCCATCTCCATGTCAGATGGGTTCAATTAAATGTAAGAAGTCCTTGATAGCTTCTTAAAGAGTATTAATTCTTTTAATGAGGCAAAAGGTGTTTTTAATTTATAAATGTTATAGTGAGAGTCAATTATTTTATGTTGATAAAATTAAAACTTTAAATTCATTTTATAAACATTTAGCTCATTTGTTAAAATACATGTGATATCTAGGATATTTTCTAGTTTAAGAAAATGTAAGATACTTAAGAATGTCAAGTACTTTATGATAGTTTGTATATTTTAGGGGAGGAGCATGCAGGTCAGCTTGTAGGAAGGAGTCTGTTCTCTACTTCGACTAAGTGTGTTTTGGAGTTTGAACTCTGATCTGCAGCCTTGGTAGAAAGCGCCTTTACTCTCTAGCCTTCTTTCAACCCTTAACGTTTGTTTGTTTGTTTGTTTGTTTGTTTTTGTTGTTGTTGTTCTTAATATGTTGACTATGTGGTTATAATAGTTTGTCTTAAAATGAGTAGCCAGTAAAAGAGAATGAACTTATTCTGTAGCCTTTCATTATGTTTGCAAATTGGAGGAGACAAGTGCTTACACACTTTTATGTATAGTTTGTAAATAAATGTTTAATTAAGTTGCAAGTAATGTTTTGTCTCTGTGATCCTAGGGGTCTTTTAGGTGGACACTCACTGGCGATCATGCTGAAAGAAAAAGGTGAATACATGCAGTGGTATAATGATGAACTTCTCCAAATGGCAAAGCAGCTGGGCTACAAACTCTTACCAGCTTTCAACACTACCAGTGGCCTTCCTTATCCCCGAGTAAGTCCCTCTGCACAAGTGCGACTCTGTTGACACTTCTTTATTGTTTACAGGCTGAATGCTTGTGATCAGAGGTGTTGCTCTCCTATGTGAGCCTGGAAAAAGACACCTCAAAGCTGGCAGCAAAGTTATACTGACTTGTTGGCTGACTTAGATTTGAGCGATGTGAACATTAGATTAGCGTAAGCTTTCCGCAGCTTTAGTGTGTCAGTCTAGATGGCTGTGCAGAAGGAAGAGACAGACTGCAGTGTGGGCCACAGTTGTTGGTGCTGAAGTGCTGTGAGAGTGGGAAGGTGTCACTCTCCCAGGGGAGGGCAGGAAGGAAAGCGTTCAGACATCCAGGAGCAGGCGCCATGCAGTGGGCAGTGTGATAAAGCCTAAGGAAAGCTCCACAAGGAGGGCTGTGTCTGGGTGTGACCCTCATGGCCTATAGTGAGACAGGGAGGAGGATGCAGTGTGGGTCACTTGCTGTGGGGTTCCATGTGACCCCATAGCCTGTAGTGGGGCAGACTAAGGAAGAGGAGATTACGGTGTGTGCAGAGAGCACACTGGGATGGCAGGAGACTTTAGACTTTTCATAGCTCAGCCCTTTGACATGCGTCCTCCAAAAAGCTCACACCTCCTAATCCTTCCCAGATAGTCCTGCAACTGCAGGCCAAGTATTAAAATGTGAGCCTATGGGGCTATTCTCATTAAAACCACCACTCTCCCAGACCCCAGTAAAACTACTTTCCCACCCAAGGTAGTAGATAGTGCTCTCACAACCCCTAGGGACTTTTTTATTGCATTCTTTTAGGCCTACCATCTCTACTGCCTGGCATAACTTCTCTGAGAGTGTAAACCAAGCTAGGCTCATTTTCTGTAGGTAGGAAGTTATTGTTGACTGGGTAAGTAAGTGTTCAGAAGCATGATACAGGTAGGTGTTTTTCAAACCAGAGGTAACATCTATTGATTTCTCCACCATTTTAGTGTGTCATGACTGGTACTTTTTCTTTAATGGCGGACTAGAATTAAACCCCTTATTATTTAAATTTCCAGTGTGGATATTTTTTCCTTTTTTCCTTTTGTATGTGCACATTGTATGTATGTATATTAGTATGAGCACATATGAATTTGTATGTGGGGGGGGTATAAGCATAGAGACCTGAAGTAGATGTCATCTACCTTTCTTCAGTCTTTATTTTTTTGGAGACAGGGTCTCACTGATCCTGGAGCTCATTAGTTTGTCTAGGCTAGCGTGAGCCTCAGGAATCCCCTATTTGGGTCCCACCAGTATAGGAGTTACAGGAGTATGCTGCCCCCCAAATAAGGTCCTCATGCTCTCTCCTGGGCCCCAGGTTTAGTTAGTATTTTAAATAGCTCTCTTGTGAACAGACAGTCTTACATACTTTTTATAATTTTATTTTGTTTTTTTCTTTTGAATGAATTCCTAGAAGAAAGAAGTATGGAATGCCTTTAAGACTTTGAGTGTTTATTACCAAACTGCTGTCAAAAGATACTTTTGTACTCCCCAACGTCACAGAGTGTGTGACACCAACACTGCACAGTACCATTCTTAGTATTATGAGAGGGAAATTGCAGTCATTTAAAATGAGAATTTCTTTGTTTACTAGTATAATTACATTGTTAACTGGTCATTTTTCCTTAGTTTACTAAAGTTAGATGCAAAACTATTTAAATCAGTATGTGTACATTGAATTTATTTTTAGTATGTTTAGTTTTTTATTTTCATTTATTTTCTTTTAACTTAAAATAATTAAATGTGTGAGTGTTTTGCCTATATGTATATATGTATACTACATGACTGCCTGGGGCTCACAGAGCCCAGAAGAGGGTAACAGATCCCCTGAAATTGAGACCAGACAGCTGAAGGCCACCGTGTGGGTGCTGGGCACTGAGCCTGGGTCCTCTGTGAGAGGAGCCAGTGCTCCATCTCTCCAGCCTCTGATTTTCAAGTGTGTGAGTGAGTGTGTGTGTATGTGTGAGTGTGTGTGTGTGTCTTGTCTGTCTGTCTGCCTGCCTGCCTGTCTGCCTGCCTGTCTGTCTGTCTGTCTGTGAGTATGCACATGAGTGTAATATCTATAGATGACAGAAGAAAGTATTGTATCCTGTTGAGCTAGAGTTACAGGGGTTTGTGAACCAGCCAGGGTGGGTGCTCAGAATTGACCTTGTGTTCTTGCAAGAGCTGTACAAGTGCTTACTATGTCTCTAGCCCTACTTTTTTGTTTTATATAGAGGTTTTGGAGTTTGAGGAGTCTAGCATTTCTCTCTCTGTGTATGTATGCATATACATGTTTGTGTCTTTCGGTGTATTGTGCATGTGTGTGTACAACAGAGGTGGACACTGGCTGTCTTCTGTTTTGCAGTGGCCCACACAGAAGCTCCTGATTCAGCTAGACCAGCTGGCTTATCAGCTCTAGGAACCCTGTTTCTGCCTCACTAGCACTGGGGTCACAGGTGTACACTGCTGAGCCAAGTCTTTTTACATGAGTAACAAACAGGACTGAACTCAAGCCCACATGCTTGTTCTGTAAGCAACTTACCAAGAGAGCTTTCTTCCTAGTCCTTGTGTTTGCTCTAACATGAAAGGTAGACATTAAATTGAAACAGAAGGTACTACAAGTATTAGTAAACAAAGAAACTTATTTTCTTATTCTTTGAAGTGTCAAAAAGAGTGTGACATGATTATTCTAGAAGAGGATTATCTTTTCCTCACACATACTTGTTCACCAGTTACTTCTGTTTATGGAAATGGTGTAATCACTTTCTCTTGGATATCATACATACTTGATAGAGTCTGCATTAGTAACCCTAAGCCAGAAGAATTTGTTACATAGAAATACTATTGTACGAGTTATTGGTCTTTACCCCCGTTTCTTTCTGTGGGGCCCCCTGTATGCTAGACAAGTGCCGTACCCCAGCTCCATCCCGACCTGTAATGGTCTTTAAATTTGTTTTGACAGTTTCATACATATATATAAAATGAAATTTTGTCATTTTCATACCTGTTTTCTTATCTCCTCCCCCGTCTCTTCTGCAGAAATATTTCTTTTTCTCAACAAGTAAAATTGTGTGTGTCTCGTGTGTGTGTGTGTGTGTGTGTGTGCGTGCGCGTGCACACACGTGCATGTGTGTGCATGTGCACACACGCGTGTGGTACACCAGGTTTAATTGGGGTTGCTTCTGTGAGTGTGGGTAGGAGGCTGTTTCCTGGAATGTGGGCCTGTCAACATCCCCATGATGAAATATTGACAGGCCCAGTCCTGTACCGGTGACTATAACTGCTGTGAGTTCCTGAGTGCAGTGGCTGTCATGGTCACATTAAAAACACATATATAACCCTTATCCATGTTTTTTAATACCATTTATTCAAAGTTAATTAAATCTTTAAAGCTAATTCTCAGCTAAATGTTATTATTTGGCTTTGACTTGGATTTAATTTTCTTTTTTTCTTCCTGAGACAGGGTTACTCTGTCTAGCTCTGGCTGTCCTGGAACTCACTCTGTAGACTAGGCTGGCCTTGAACTCACAGAGATCCACCTGCCTCTGCCTCCAGAATGCTGGGACTAGAGGTGTGTGCCACCAATGTCCAACTAATCTTTTCTTAACTTTTTTTTTTTTTTTTTTTTGAGAATTTCATACCTGAGTACTGTTTTCACATCATTTCTGCCTCTCCCTCTGCAGCTCCTCTAATGGCCCTCTACCCCCTCTCAAATTCATGACCTCTTAAATTATTGTTATATAGAGAGAGCCTGTTGAGTCCATTTAGTGTTGTTCATATGTGTATTTGATTAGGGCTGACCACTTGGGATTGTATAAGCTCCCTCCGCTGCTGTTAATATTCTATAGTTCTTCATTTTAGGATATGGCCTTGTGAGACTTTTCGCTTCTATGTTGGAAGGTCAGCAGATGTGTGGGTTTTGTTGAGGCAGCTGTATTTTTGAGATTTCAAGGGTCATATATGGGAGACAGTGTCTCACAGGAGACTTCCCATCCTCTGGTCTCCAGTCTTCCCAGCCCCCATTCTGTGATTTCCATGAACCTTCACTGTAGGGTTGTGTTGTAGATTTATCAGCTGGGGCTGTGACCCCACAGTCACTTGTTCTCTGCATTTTGACCAGTTGTGGTTGCTGTAATGGTCTCCCCCAGCTGCAGAGGAAGCTTCTGTGATTGGAGTGAGAGCTGTGTGTGTGTGTGTGTGTGTGTGTGTGTGTGTGTGTGTGTGTGTGTGTGTGTGTGATAAGGATGAGCACTTAGAATGCAGTTGGGAGTTATACTGGTCTAGGAAAGTGGCAGTAATAGGTTCTCCTTTAGGGCCCATGATCTGATCAGCCACCTTTCTTAATTTGCAGTTACTCCCAACCCGGGTATGTTTTATCTCCTTGGTTTTAGCATTATTTTTTTTTATCAATTCCTCAATTTTTTTGCACTTATTTGTGACTTTCCATTACTATTAATTCTCTATATTCTATCCTATTTATTCTGTTTATTTTCTATTCTATTTATTCTGTTTGGCTTTTAAGCTCCTTGAAGACAAAGATCTATTTTTTGTATCTTATTATAATATCTACTATATAGTAGATAATAAATGTTGGTCAGGGGACTGGAGGTGGGGAGTTCATGTCCTCAGTGATGGTACCCCTGGGAAGTTCCCTGTGCTCCCCTGGATAGTTCCATACTCATGTGGGCAGCCCTGGTTAAACTCAGTGAGTCACAGAACAAAAATGAAAAGATAGGATAGTGACAGATGAGATGATTCACTGCTCATAAAAGCTCCCATCATTAATCCTGACAGCCTGAGTCTGATCCCTAGGGTCCACTTGGTGGAAGGAGAGATCTGACTCCCCCAAGTTGTCTTGTGACTGTCACATGCATGATGTGGCATGCATGTGCCCCACAAACAGTAATAATGAATGCAATAAAAGAGTGATAGTGGGAAGAAGAGTTCATGGGGGGAAGGAGAATCAGGGTGGAGTGTGGTCAAAATGTATTGTATACATGTATGAAATTGTCAAGGAATATATTAATTTATAAAAACCTATAAACAAAATTTTAATCTCTTCTAAATATATACCATTACAATTACAATCAATTTTTTCTCTATGAACTATTTAACATTGTACTGGTTTCATAAATTCTCAAGCTTAGTTTCTCCTAAGGCTGAGCTACCCTTTTAACTCTAACATTGTTATAATGGTATTACACTATTACATTATCACAAAAGAAAATAAATGAGAACTTATTTACCCCTTAAATTCTGTATGCTCAGAATTTATTTTCCTAGTTGTTCATTGGAAAGCTACAGAGAGCCTCAGATTGAGTTCAGTGTTCATTCACTTCAACAATTATTTTCATAATCTGATAGTCTTGTTTGACAGTGATTGATGATTTGTCTCTTGGTAGTTATTCATGGTAACATTCTCATTGTGTGTAGATTAATTTAAAGTTTGGCATCAGAAAGCCAGAAGCCCGGACAGGAACCGAGACTGACACCTGTACAGCCTGTGCGGGCACCTTGATCCTTGAGTTTGCTGCATTGAGTCGGTTCACAGGAGCGACGATATTTGAGGTTTGCTTTCATCTGGGGTTTGGGGAGAGCTAAATTTCTGTTTGCTTCCTTTGGCTGAGAATTAGGAGTCACCATTGTAGGATTACTATTACTTTAATATACTTTTAATCAAATTTTAATGTTACAGGCCTGGAAGTCATTGTGAAGCAGCTGTATTAAATATAAGTTCGCTTTTTGTTCACAGACCATAAAATAAAATTTTAGCTTTCTTCTTAGAAGATTGTTTAACTACACTGTGCAAATTTGATGAATCCTAGGTAGCACAGATGTCCATGTATTTGTGTTTTATTTGTTAGACTTCCAAATGGTTGGTTGTATTTCTGAAACTTTCACAAATAATTTAAACTTGTAGTGAAACTTTTGTGTATAAGCCTCGATCAAGAGTCTAATGTATAAATTTATTTACTTCAAGGGGAAAGTTATTCAGTATTCAAAAAACTTATACCACCCCAGATACTTTATTGGGATCTAGCTGTCTTATTTTTAAAAACCTATGTAACTGTTTACTGTAATATAATTATCATTGGAATGCAAGAGTTACTTAATGCCCACTTTCTTAGACACATGACTTAGTTGATTTCTTGTTTAATGTCATAAGGTGGTCACATGGACAGAGCAGAAGTAGGGAACACATAGTACCATTATAGATACTGGTAAGGATGTGAACAAAGTCAGCAAGGAGATCTTGTGCTGTGCTGGTCTGGGTGTAAATGGATGCCTGTATATCTGTCTGCCTTGAGGACTGGTTTATCAGCCATGATTGATAAATATTTTAAACTTAAGTTTTAAAATACACCTTATTGTTTAGTAGTCTTCCTTCATTAAACAGTACAGGTACTTGTACATGTGTTTTAATATATATTAATTAAATATTAAATGTTTAATATATTAAATTTAATTAAATATTAAATTGTTAATATTCTGAAATACTGATGCATTTATAGGCAAAAATGAGCCTCAGTGAGCTAAGTCTGCAGTCTGGGTGAATAATAGCAGTTAGAGTCCGTGTCTTTACTCTTTCCATTATCTATTCTGTTTTTCTGCATAAATCTGTAGAAAAAAAAAAAGATGATTTAAAAAACCCTCTAGGATTCCTTTGATAGAGCATTGACTGCTGTCCAGCATTTTGAGCTGCAGTCTGTTTTTTTGAAAAATTATATGAAACCACAGCTATGCTCATTGACTCATTAGTGTCTTTCCACTATATGAGGGATCGTGACCAGTGACAGTACGACCTGCAATGCTGGAACTGTTTCTAGTTTGTCCCTGTCAGAAAAACTGTGCTGACCCTAATATATGGAGACCAATATACAAGAAATCAGAGTTCTTGTATTAGGATCCTATAATTCAATTTCAAGCTTTGGATAAATCTGTAATTTTACTGTTCCTTTTTTTTTTTTAAAGCATAAAATAGAAATAGGGAAATATAATCAGTATAGTGCTTTCTAGATTTGAAAATTCATCATTTAGTTATAGTTGTGGCTTACTTTGTTACAGTAGAATTACCACATAGCATTTGCATCAAGAATGTAGATAATTTTGCAGTCTATTCCCAAACCTACAAAGTAACAAATTAGGTTTAATGATTTTCTGCTTGCAGTACTGGGTTAAGCTCCAGCCCTAAAATTAATTTAGAATTTTAACAGTAGATATTATTTGCTATTCTATTTATAATATCTTTTTATCCAAAGCTAAGAATTTTGTAAGAAATAATTTCAATTTAATATCCAGTGGGCAAAAATAAATGAAAGAAGTGGTCATAAAATTATAATTTTATATATACATATGTATATATGTTTGTGTACAATAATATACAAATAAGTCCTCTGTAGCATAGTTGATTTGCTGATTTTTCACTAATAAAATTATGTGTCACTTAAAATAATCTGAAATTGCTTTCAAAGTTAGCATATTAACTGTGAGTTCTCTTCAAGTTTGCTAAGTAAGACTACCTTAGGAGTTTACTACTCTGCATTTAATTGGTAATAATTGTTATAACAAGTGCATTTAATTATGTCAGTTAATATAATCTGTGTATGGATATGAGCCATGCTACAAGGGTAAATACCATGGAAATTCTCCAAGTGAAGTTTCTTAATATGAAGTGACTGAAAAAAAGCCAAGGCAAGATTTTAAGAATGTAAGTGGTTATCTTAAGAATTTTAGAATTTAGAATCTTAAAGGATTCTATGAAACTTTGATTTATAGATGTTCCCCTCTTTGCCGGAGACAAAGTTCTTCATATATGCTTTTGCCTTTTAATTATAGGAATATGCAAGAAAAGCTCTTGATTTTCTCTGGGAGAAAAGACAACGAAGCAGCAATTTAGTAGGCGTGACTATCAATATTCACACTGGAGACTGGGTGCGCAAAGGTATGCAGGCTGGTCTTTAAACCCAGACTTTATGTCCTCAGCATGGTTGGTAAATACAGTGTTTTCCTCTGGAAGTAACCCAGATAGCATTGTCTCATACCTTGGTCATACAGCATTAGCAGGTGCAGGGAGAAACGAGATGCTGGAATAGATTTCTTTGAGGACTGAGGGATCAGAATAATTCATCTTACTTCTCAGTTTAGTGGATATATTTAGTAATGTTATCACAGTCTCCCCTCTCTCCTTCTCTGTGTGTGTGTTCTATCTCTAGAAATGGTGTGGAACATAGACCCTGGAGTCTTACTGTTGGAATTTAAGCTGTTTGATCTTGGGTAAATTATGCAATTTGTGTTTGTTTCTGAATCCATGTCTGTAAGGTGAAGCATTAGTACAACTTCAGAGTTACCATGAAGGTTAGTGAGTTAATTTGGAGTCCTGAGGACAGTCCTGGGTGTGCATACTGCGTACTTACTGTGAGATATCACTGAGGTGCTATTAGTCCTCCTGGTTAATAATTTGAGTTCTGAAATCTATCAAGGAAATAGTATGAACCAACAAACTACAGGAAATTTGTTTCCAAAGATAGCACTCATTTCCTGGCAATACTGGAAAACAGAATTATATGATAATAACGTAATATATTCTAAGTGTTGCAGTTTTTAAAATTAATTGCAATTAGGGAAAGAAACATAATGATGTTATGAGCAAGTAATATGTGGTATCTTAGGAAGAATATTTTATGTTTTAAAACTTCCTTTAAGACAAGCATTGAAGAATGGAAATATGCTGAAATATTCCTAAAGAAGTTATCTTTTATGTTTCTCTGTTTTCTAAAAGGCTTACCTTGTGTATAAATAAAAGTAATTACCTGTATTTAAATAAAAATTATGTAATTATCAATGTATGACAATTAAAATAAATATAATGTGTATATTTAATATTATACAAATTTCCTTTTTTGTTTTTTCCTGTATTCCTTGCCTTATCTCCCTCTTCTGTCCCCCTCCCCATTTGACCCTTCCATTTCAGCCTCCTGCCCCTCCCACTCTCTCCCGTAACTATCTACTCCACTCCCCCTTTCTAGGGTGAGCCAGTTCTATACTTAGGCTATACTGTGGCTATACGGGTTGTAGCTTGCTTATGAAAAGCTTGGCAGCTAACATTCACAAAGTGAACACAAACCATAGTTTTGTTTGATGGTTACCTCATTCAGATGATTTTTTTCATTGTGAAGAATACAATAACCAGTTATTCAAAATATACACACTGTAGTAGTCTAAAGAGTAGTGAAAGGGTCTCATGTCTGGAGAGCTCCCAGGGGCTGTGAAAGTGGAGAGGTGTTTCATAAACTTTCTTCTGAGAGCTGTCAGTGATTGCTGGCATAAAAATGCTACATAAGTAGGCTGTAGCCAAGAGCTAGCAAGATCTGCATTGATAATCTTGTAGAACCCAAAGACAGGTGGGCAGGAAGCAGTTATGGAAGTGTGCACCCACATACAAATATGCCATCATTCCCGGGTCACACGTACATTTATAATGTATATCTCTACATTGTTGAGCTTGAATGATAATTTTCTTCTCTGTGTTTTCTTTTTTATTATTAAAAACAATTTTTAAATTTAATTATATTTTGATCATATTCTTCCCCTCCCCCCAAGTTCTTCTAGATCCTTTGTCTTTCCTACCCTCCCAACTTCAACTTCATGTTCTTTCTCAAAAAACAAGCCAAAAATCCAAGACTACAACAAAAGCTAGAAAACAAAATACAACAGCACCCAAAAAGAAAGGAAAAAAAAAAAAACTGTAATCAAATAAAAGTACATTAAACTATTATTTGTTGGACAGCTACTCCTAAACATTTGAAATCTGCCCTGGAGTGGTTAATATACCCAGGCTTATCTTGTTTGTGTATAAAAAAGAATTACCTGCACTTAAATAAATAAATATAATTATTAATCTGGCAACTAAAATAAATGTAATGCTTATATTATTATTGTACAAGTTTTTCCAAGTTTTGTTTAACTGGTTCCTGAGAGAACTTACTTCATAATTCTGTAATTTTTTTCTTAACTTTTTTAAAGATCTTAAATCATCTTTAGTTTACTTTGTGTTTAAAAAATATAGTCATCCAGAATTCATTGTAATTCCTGATTCATGACATGATCATTGGTCTAGGTGCAACCATGGTAATTTTAGTAATAAATACTCTCTAAGAAGCATCCATAAGAGAAACCTCAGCCAGGTTGCATGTGCTTCTTGATTCTCTTCCCTCCCAAGTGAAGAAACCATAATTTTTATATTGATTGCTGTTTTGCTTTTCTCTTAATAAAAATTCTTATTTAAGCTTTGTTAAAGAATAATGTATGTACCTTTGACACTTTTTCACTTAATATTTTACTAAGACTTATCCTTATTGCTGTGTGACAACTTTTGAGTACTACAATAATAAAACAGCTTATGGACACTTAAGTTGTTTTCAAGGATTTTGCTAATGTGAACAAAAGAACATCCAATGTGGGTTTTGTTTGTTTGTTTGTTTGAGGGAATCAAATCCAAGTCCTCACCCTACTTAGACAGATGCTCTATGTACCATTGAGCTACATTTCCAGTCCTGTTCTCTTGTGTTAAAATCATATGCTTTTGTGTTTTTTACCATTTGCTTTTGGGTTAGATTGTGCTTTTTAAAAATTGTGAAGTTATCTTTATACTATTCATGAGTTATGTGTTATATTCTGTGTATCTTCTTCCAGTTTATGGTTTGTACTTCCCCTTTAGGTTCTTTTTAGTTTATAAGGTCACATTCCTATTTTAAGAATATTTCCTTAATATGTTAGTAATAGTTTCAAAATTTTGTTACTAAAATTGACATTTGTTTGACTATCTGAAGTTGGTTGGTGTTTGTAATATGAGACACATTTTCCTTATTTTGGAGGAATCAGCAGTGTTTTCATTTTACAATTTTTTTTTTGTGTTTGTGATTCAGTGGCCTATAATATATATATATATGGTGGTACCTACTCTGAAGTTTATTGAAGTGTTTTTATTTGTCCTAAAACATGGACAGTTTTTGAAAATGTTTCTTATGCATTTAAGAAAGAATATTTTTTTTCAAGTTTTTGTGTGTAGAGTTCTGAACATGACATTTTTCTCAGTTAATGGTTTTTGTTTTATTAGTGCATATTAATTGCACAAAATAATTTTCACATGCATATACAGGATGCCATTTACTTCATCTCTCTTATCCCATCTCCCTCTTTCCTCTTTTTATGTCCATAATAGTCTCCCTTTTTACTTTCAGGGTCCTCTTCCACTTCCTCTGCACAGCTAAAGTCCACATGTGGTAGAAAACATAGGATCCTTGTTTTCTAAACATCATGTCTCACTCACTGTTCTGCTGCTGTGAAGAGACAGCATGACTAAGGCAACTCTTGTAAAAGAAAGAATTTAATTAGGGGCTTGCTTACGGTTTATGAGGCGTAGTCCATCATCAATCACCGTGGTGGGGAGTATGGAGGCTCACAGGCAGGGGAAATAGGTGAGAGTTGCACACCCTGATCCCCAGGCAGCAGGGAAAAAGAGACAGTGGGTCTGACAAGGGCTCTAAGGCCCATCCCCGGGTGACATACTTCTTCCAAGAAGACCTACTCTAACAAGGTCACAGTCTTCTAATCTTTCTCAGATAGTACCACACCCTGATGATTAAGCATTCAAACATATGAGCCTATGGGGGCCAGTCATTCTTACTCAAACGGCCATGCAGCATAATTTAATTCTTTGTGACGGAGCATTTTCTTTACTGTTCATTCATTTTTGGACACCCAGGCTGATTCTATAGCTTGGCCATTGTGAATAATGTTGCAGCAAATATGAGCGTGTAGCTCTCTCTATTCTGTGCCAATTTTGGTTCCTTTGGATATATACCCGGGAGAGGTATAGCAGGATCATATGGTAGTCCTATTTTTAAGATCTATTTTTCTTCCTTCCTTCCTTCCTTCCTTCCTTCCTTCCTTCCTTCCTTCCTTCCTTTCTTTGTCTTCCTTCCTTTCCTTTCTCTTTCTTTTTTCTCTTTTATTTTCCTTCTTTCCCCTCCTCCCCCTCCCTCTCTTTCTCTCCCACCCCCTCCCTCCCTGCCTCCCTCCCTCCTTTTCTTCTTTGACAATTCAATTACAGTTTAAAAGAAAAATCCCAGGGCAGGCAATCTGTAAATCTTAGCAGCTGCCTGGAGGAGTTTTGAAAGGAAAGAGAAAAAGGTGTGCTGTTTTAGTTAAGCCAACATGGAGTTCAGCCTCAAGACAAGCAGCCACATGGTGGAGAGCAGAGCTTTAGAGAAAGAATGAAGCATGAAGTATTAGGGAAAGCATTCTTAAAAAGAGATAGAAGAAAAGTAACTGGAGAAAGCAAGCACACTTACACAGCTCCATGGCTGTGGTGTTGTACAGAAGGCAAGAATTCTGGAAAGGGCACATTATCTGTTAAAGGGCTAATTATTCCTCCCATCTCTTTAGCATGGCTTAAGGCAAGTCAGCTTTCATAAGGGGTGGTGCCTTCACTGGGTGATTGACCAACCCAACTGGATTAACTCTTAAGGGAGGAGACTATGCACAGGCAGCTCAGGATAGGAAACCCTGGTTTTCTGGCCAGGAAGTATCAAAAGGGAGGTCTGTCCTGTAGACTTCCCACAGGGGCGGGGCTGGAACACCTGCCCAGACACTCACCCCTCCTGTGAACAGCTTTGGAACTGGATCTCTGGGTTTTCATGGTGAACGTGGGTTTTATCTGTCTCCAGTCTCTACTGTCTACTAAACAATGTTAGGATGAAGATAATTTTCTTCTGGTCAGAAGACTGGAATCTTTAAAATTTTTAAATCCATACTGAGTTTCATAGTGGCTAGGCTAAGTTACATTTGCACTCAGTTATCAATGTAGAGAACCTACTGATTTTCTGTTTGTTTGGCTTGTCAAGGATTAAAGTAGATGATTTCTAGCAATGATTTTTCTGTCATTCCAGTTTTGCTTTATATATATTCCATTAGGCATGGTGGGTGCATTCATTTGATTGCCATGTCTTCTTAGCCTCACCCTTTGTCACACTATGTAGTGATCTCTTGATCAAGTCCTTTGTCTCCACCTTATCTTGCAGTGTTTGCCAGACACACCTTTCCCCTTTCTCCTATTTCACTTCTTGCAAGCACTTATGCTGTAGTTGTGTCATCCATAAAACTTGCACATAGATGGATTGTATTGGTTTTCATATTTTAATCTGTTGATATTTTAATGCATGTAGGCTTATACTATTTGTTGTTTCAGTATGTTGCATTTTTTTCTGTTTATTTTCATCCTTTTATTTTTGATTGATACCTGTCTCTAAAAACAGTGTGCTCTCCTATCCTTTGACTCCGATTCCTCCTCCCCAGCCCTTTTCTGGTGTATCTGTGTAGTTCTGACTGCCTGATGTTTCTGATGTTATGGTGTTTCTGTTTGCCTTTGGTCTTATTGTTTTTCTTTCCACCTCTCCCTCCTTGGTTCCCTCTCTCATTATTTACATAATGGCAAACTTCATTGAGGTATTTAGTTACTTGCACTTCGTTTATCACTTAAAATATGATCGTGTCTTAATTAACTAGTCTCTGTAAGTATGGGTTTCTTTCACATGTTCAGTCATCTGCACATGCATATATATAGCTTATACATTGTGCTCTGTATTAAAATGAATTTGGAGATGGCTCAAAGCACATGAGGCTGTGCCAGTTTATAGCATCATAATGGTGCTTGAGCATCTTTAGCTTCTGGCATCCCCAGGAGTCTTGAAACCAGTGTTGTACAGGTAACACCAGTGATTATACTTTATACAGACTATTTGCAGTAGTTTTTCCTGGGTACCAAAGTTCTTTAATATTGGAATAATGGCTTACCTGTGCATGATTCTTGGTTTAAGTTATTTTGTATCAAATTTTTAAGATGATTCTTTTGTTTTCAAACATCTTACTAAAAAAAAATGTGATATTGTTTTTATTTCTATGTCCTAATATGCAATCTGTTCTTTCTTTCTGGAAGATTATAAATATCAAAGACAAGGAAAAACTTAAAACATGTTACAACTTTAGGTATAATTTTCCTTTTTTCCTTCCAGCACTTTTTGGGCCTTTTAAATTGAAAATGTTTGCTTTTCATTGCTAACACTTTTTTTTTTTGACAGAGTTCAGTTTTTTAATTTGTATTGACTACATCATTGTTCACTTGTCCTTCATATAGCTTAGACTTACTGATAGTTTTTCTAAATAAGAAAAAATGGTAACCATAGCAACTTTTAAAAACAAAATATTTGCAGCAAGGGAGCTGTTATTTGTCTATCAGATAGAGTTGTATTCTATAGATATATAGTTTTTGTATTAAAGCTTTGCGCTGGCATGTAATTTTCATTCTGCTTTACTAGTGTCCTCATTTGTATATATGACTTCTCAGACGTGTTTAATAAAGGACCACATTTATATGTATTTCTTGTAGATAGTGGAGTTGGAGCAGGAATTGATTCATATTATGAGTATCTGTTGAAAGCCTATGTCTTGCTTGGAGATGACAGTTTTCTGGAGAGATTTAATACTGTAAGTTGATTTATTTTTCTGTTAATTTTGTAGCTAATTTCATTTGAGTTCAAGATTGATGAAAATTTAACAACCTAAATGAAGTTCTTAAAAGTTTTGTCTTTAAATGTGTTGTACTTTGTTAGCACTCTCTGATGCTGGACAAGGCAATATGTGAATAAAATACATTCCAAAAAGTTTTCTTTTCATCTTTTACCAGAAATGTCTATATCTGGCAGCATATGATCCAGGTGCATGTGGGTTTGATGTAGTCTTAATTTGAACACAGAGGACAATTACCAAAGTAAGATACAACTAGCGCTCACTTCTGGGTTCAGTTCTATTTGAGATGTTGCAAGTTTGGCCTAGTCATTGATTATACCAGCAAGCAGGGTTTGGATTGTGTGCATTCATTTCAAAAGTGGGTGTCTTAAGACTGGAGCACAAGAGCCACAGAGAAGCTTTGGTAAAGGAGGTGGTTGGTCTCATGGTTGCTTTTGTAACTGAAGCAAGCTAAGGCAAATGTAGCAAACTGATTAGGTGTGTCACTATGACCATTTCAACATAATTTACCTTTTTGTTTTTGCCCACCCATCAGTTCACCCACATTAGTATATGATATGTTTTGATAGTGTAGTTAATAGTAGGAGAGAAATCTTGGTTTACATACTGTTTGGACAACATACTGGTTGTGTGACTTTGGAGTGGGGTGAGCATCTCTGGTTGCTTTTATTACTCATCTACAAAATGGGAATACTAGTGCTTTTTTGTTTTGTTTTGTTTTCAGGTGTTTGGGGTGAGTGATTAGAACATGGCTAAACATATGACACATTGTCAATGATAGTGATTAATAAATACAAGGTGAGCCAGCAAAATAGCTTATTTAAAGTCCTATTAAATTGGGACTGGAAAGCTGTCTTAATGGTTAAGAGCACTTGCTGCTTTTGCGGAGGATCTGGGTTCAGTTCCCTGCACCCCATGGCAGCTCACAACCCCCCTTAACTCCACTTCCAGGTGATTCTATGTCTCTGGCCTTTGCAGGTACCAGGCATGCATGTGGTACACAATATGGCATGTAGGCACTCATACGCACACATAAAATAAAAATAAAGAAAAGTTTACGTCCTATTAAGTTTTTGAATACTAAAAAGTCTGTCTACATATATTATTTGCTAATAGATTTTTTTTTAAGAGGTGAATTAGATCAGGTAACTTTTTGTTGGCTCGTTAATACAACTTGTCCTGTTTTCAAAGCCAAGACATGTATAAGAGAAGCAGTTAAAATAAGGGGAAAGAAAAGGAGGTTTCAAGAACAGAAAAAGCAGAGCTGTCAGACCATGACAGTGGCAATAGTGATCATGTGTATTAGTTTTGGTAGTAGTGAATACTAGAATGTTGTGTTAGCCAAGAAGGGACCACATTTCCTAGATAAAGGAGAAAACAAAACTAAACTAAACTGTAAGATGGAAGCTGTGATTTTGTTCCAAGGGTCCCAGAGAACACTCTGGGCCACACAAACATTATAACCATGAGCTGATCACATATTAGATAGGGATGTTCAGATCTGTTTCTCTCAGAAGACCCTACCCTACCCCCACTTTTGCTGTGTATATGTGTTCATATATGCACAAGTGTTTGTGCATGTGTGTGGAGGCCAGAAGTTACGTTGAATGTTGTCTTCAGTTCCTGTTTGCCTTCATTTATTTGACACAGAAGCTCTTCAGCAAACTAGAGTTCCCCAGTTTGCCTAGACTGCCCAGGCTGGCAAGCCCTAGGGATCTCTGCCTTTACCTCCTGAGCACTGGGATTGGAGAATGCTGCTGCACCTGGCTTCCTCCTATGAGAACTCATGTTCTTATACTTTGTAGCAAACACTTTATGAGTGATGGATCTGCCCAGCCCCAGGAGGTCTCTTATTAATTGTTGTCTTTAGTATTCTGCCTTCTAAAGATAAAGGATCTTGTATGTAGCTTGGGATATCTTTGAACTCATTCCTCCTCCCTTGGCCTCCCAGTGCTGGCATTGTGGTCACATACCATTGCACCTAGCCTTGTTTTCTTTAAATCAGTTTAGCATCTTAGTAGATATTTGTATAAATTATGATCTCTGTGTGTGCTTGTGTGTGCTTATGTGTGGGTGTGCCAGTGCTTATATGTTGTGCGTGCACATGCATGCCCATGTCCACCCATATAGAACATAGGTTTGAAACCTTGTGCATGCTACAACCACACTTCTGCATCTGACTGAGACAATGTATTGCAACACATATAATTTCTTTTCATCTAAATATTTACATAATCAATTGTCATATAGAGAATTTATCTATATATATATTCAGAGTTCATTTCTTTACTGTGCCATATAGTATTTTTTTACATCTACTTTCATGAGCATTTTGTTACAATCTTTCAGCATTATGATGCCATAATGAGGTATATTAGCCAGCCACCTCTCCTACTTGATGTGCATATCCATAAACCAATGCTGAATGCTCGGACCTGGATGGATTCATTGCTTGCCTTTTTTCCAGGTTTGCAGGTAAAAAAAAAAAAAAAAAAAAAAAAAAAAAAACACCCATTTCTTAATATTAGAATAAAATTATTTTAATTAAGTGCATTTGTGATCTCTAAAGTTGAATGATAAAGTTGCTATACTAACCTTGTAATGGGATGGTTATAGATGAAAATAGCTCATGCTTTATATTTATACTAAATGATTTTGTTGTTGACTTCTAGGTTTTAAAGGGTGACATTAGACCTGCTATTGAAACTCATGAAATGTTATACCAGGTGATTAAAAAACACAATTTTCTACCAGAGGTAAGCAAATAATACTTGAAATTCTCTTTCACATGTGTGTGCACACACGTGCGTGCGCACGCACGCACACACGCACACACACACATACTTCTGTCTATATTTATAAATAATTTCTAATTTAAAGATAGAAAATGTCATCCTGCCAGGCTGTGGCAGCACACACCTTTAATCCCAGCACTCTGGAAGCAGAGGCAGGAGAATCTCTGTGAGTTTGAGACCAGCCTGGTCTATAAGAGCTAGTTCCAGGACAAGCTCCAAAGCCACAGAGAAACCCTGTCTCAAAACAAACAAACAAAAAGATGTAGTTATTTTATATATATATATATATATTTTTTTTTTCTTTGTGTGTGTGTGTGTGTGTGTGTGTGTGTGTGTTGAGAAGCCTAATTTAGGATAATGATGATCCTGCTGTAAAAAAAAGTTCAAGTTTACTGTTTCTCAGCCTGTTTTAACCACCACCACCCCTTGTTGTTTGGCTTCTTTTAACATTTTGATGGGAACACACCCAGGCCCTTGCACATGCTAGGAAAGTGCTCTACCACTGACATAGATTCCCAGCCCTAATACTGTCTCATTCTGACTTTTAAACAATTTAACTTTATTGTTATTGTGTGGGAATGTGCATGTGACTGTAGGGGAGTGTATGTGTGCCACAGTGCCCATGTGGAGATCAGAGGACTACATTTGTGGAGTCACTTTTTGCCTTTGCCTTTTGTGTGACTTCCAGGTATTGAACTCAGGTTGTCAGGCTTGCATGGCAAGCCTCCTGACATGCTAAGCCATCTTGCTAGCCCTCATTCAAACACTGGTTTGAAAAGATACCGATAGCATGCTCTTTGCCTTTACAAATTTTGTAACATATTTATAGCCTTGTTCTTTCTGTCTTCTGTAAAATTCCCAAGCTTTCTATTAACATAGGTATTTCTAAGGCATTAGCTCTGGAAAGTATAGTTTTATTAACTTTCAAGTGCAAGGCTTTGTATTACAAAAGCTCATATTCCTGTTAAATCACATGAGGTTTCAACAAATGGAGTTTTCTTTTCTTCTTTTTTATTATTTAAAAAGAAAGAAAGGGAAAAAAGTACCTGTTGGGGTTGAAGAGATGGCTCATTGCTTAATGACTGCTTTTCCAGAGGACCCAGGTTTCATTCCCATTCACAACCATCTGTGACTCCGGTGCCAGGGGATTCAACACAGACATACACATAGACAAAACACCCATACATATAAAAATTCAAGAACAGCACTGTTGGCTGTTAGGATTACATTCTAAACAGACTAATTTTAATTTTAGTAACTCCTTGATTTACTTTAGAGGATTTGATGTTATATTATAAAATAGAACAGGCTACAATAAAGTATACATACTTGAAAATACACACAATAGAAAATACATAGGTAAAAATAGAATAGGAAATACATAGAAGAGAGTCCTTGAAAAATGGTATTAAATAAAACATATATTCATTGGCTTGACTTAACATTTCACTGTGTGTAGGTAAATAAAAAGAGTATTCTGTACATCATAAACACAGTTTTGTCAATTAAAGAAATTAAAAGGAAATCAGAGCACAAGAGAAGTACTAATTCAGAGACAAAAGGAAAGAAACAAATAGAAAACTCAGTTATTAGACAATGTAGGATATATTTATTGGCATTACTAAGTTTCAGCAGTGGGTTTTTCTGATTTTCTTGTTGGTTCAGTTGGTTATTTAAAAGGTAGTAGGGCTTGGGAGCTGACTGAGTTGGTAAAGTGCTTGCTGTGCAAGGATGAAGACCCAGATCCCATGGTAGTTCGCACCTATAAACCCAGAGCTGGGGGGGGGGGGAGGGCAAAATAGGTGAGTCTCTGGAACTCACTGGCCAGCCACCCTAATCTTCTTGGCAAGTCCCAAGCCAGCAAGACCTTACGTCTCAAAATGCAATGTGGACAGCACCAAGGAATAACACACAGGGTTGACTTCCACATGTACATATGTGGACACACGCATACATGAACGTGGACACACAATAACTCATAAGCTTGGTTAAACAGTCTTTCTAAAAATGAATTAGTATGTTAGTAACAATAGTCAGTATATTATGGTTGAAAAATTACCATAACTTGTATGTAGATTATTTTCACCTTTTATACATGTTGCTCTATATTCCACAACTGCTTGTTTCATTTTCAGTCCTGTTTTTATGCTTACTTATATGCTCTTTTGTACAGGCATTTACTACAGATTTCAGGGTCCATTGGGCTCAGCATCCTCTAAGGCCAGAGTTTGCAGAAAGTACCTACTTCTTATATAAAGTAAGATAACTTACCGTTCCTGGCTTTCCCTGCTTTTTGTTGGCTCTCTTGCTTTTATAATAAAATGAGTATCTAGAAGATGGTTGCATATATCATTATTTGCATTCATTTAGCCTATAGAATTATAGAAAGATGTAAGATTTGTTGTAAACTTGATGCCTTTTGAAAAGTACTTCTGAATACCTGGATGGAGACTACATCTCCAGACACCAGACATGGAAAATTGAGATCCTAACTATGCTATAAATAAGCCCCTTCTGAACACTGTAAACATGTCTGTTGTAAAGAAGAGGTGCGAACCAAAAAGAAAACTTAAAAAAAAAAATACAAAAACTTCTGTAAAGATTTCTTTAAAGGGAAATTTTATTTGTGGATCTTCATCCTGAAGTGGTCCTCCTCCCTTCAGTCGGGAAGTTCTTCTGAGCATGTAGAAATGTAAATTAAAGGCTGAGATTTATTGTTTCAATTGTTTAAGGAACTCTGTAAATCTATGTTCTGTGTTACATGTATTCTAGTGCCCAACACAAGGTCTGGCATCTTGTAGGCTCTCAGTAAATTACTGGATAAATGAACGGGTGTATGGCAGCACATGTGCTATGTGTATTCTCCTTTTAATAGGCTACAGGAGACCCTTACTACCTTGAAGTAGGAAAAACACTTATTGAAAATTTGAATAAGTATGCTCGAGTGCCTTGTGGATTTGCTGCCATGAAGGATGTTCGCACTGGGAGTCATGAGGACAGGTAAACAAGCTCTTATTCCCTCTCTCAGCAACAGACATAGCACAGAATACAACCACCTGTGAGGGTTCAGAGAAACAGTGTTAGAGCACTTGAGGGTGTAAACTTTAGTTCATTGTGCTTGCATTTTAAAAACTCTTGGATCCATTCATTTTAAATTGTTTGAAAAGTGATGTTTGTGTGTGTATTTTTGTTGTTGTTTGTCATAGTGCTTGGTATTGTAGTAGGTACTCCAATGATTTTTTAGGTAAATACATGAATATTATATAACAGAACCTGTTATTAGGGTCATTAGAAACATTGTCTCCTGTGCTGTAATGGTTTTTGAAACATTATGTAAGAGAAATTATTAAAATAATGAAAGAGCTGGATTTATGGTTTGTATTCAGTTAAGAATTCTTTTACAACATTATGGTAAGTGTGTGCACTTTGATTTTGGCCCTAGTGGGGAGACCAGTGGTAGTTTCTGGCTCACTGGATGGATACTAGATCAATGTGGATTACTAAATAGAAGTACTCACACAATAAAGGGCACACACATTGATCATTGTGGTTGTCACTAATGTTCCTGCTATTCCTGGATCACTTCTGTAGTCTTCATATCTCTGAATGACCACTAAAGCTTGTTTTTGCACTTGTGTAGTAAATGTCCATTTTGTAACCGTTCGTGAGGCCCATTATGTGCCGGCATCATACTAGTTTTAAAGGTTAGACGTATAAAGACATATCTTTGAGCTACTGAATTAATGAAGATGACCATTATAAACAGACTTTTCAGATGTACTACAAACCATACAAGCTTGTATGTGATCTTCTCTGAAATGTTTCTGGAGAATCCTAAGTCCTGACAGGTAAACAAGAGTTGGAAGGCCGGTTTCATTAACCTAGTGGTTCACAAGGGAGCATTTTACTTTTCAGATGCCTTTAACAAAACTGTAGTCTTCATTGTATTATATAACTAGCTGTCTTTTAGGTTTTTTGTTTGTTTGTTTTTAGTTATATTTTGTTTAACTCACATTGAATTTGTGACTGTTCCCACTAGTCTCGGATACTTTAACTCTAGGCTGCTAATAAAAATATTCTCTGCTTTTATCTTGAGAAGCTAATTTTTAAAGCATGAATTTAGAAGTTAATATTTATCCTAAGGAATTTTCATTTTTGTTCCTGGACAAAACTATGGGGTTTAAAATTATCTCAGGAGTCTTTTGGCCAGACCACTCATTTTCAGTATCTTGCAGCTTAGAAAAATGTAGTTACTTTCCATCCAAATTATGAGGAAGAATTTTAGATTGGGATTGTGACCAATGTCCCCTACATGGTACTTGAGAACTTGTAGTGATAGGCTATTTTGGGGTGCATATTCCACTCCAGATCCACTGGCATTATCCTGTAGCTCACAAGCACCCACATGCAACACACATACACAGCTTTTTCAAGAGGAAAATACTTGTATTTTCCTAATACTATGTAATTACTAAAAATAATTCAAATGACAAAAACCTGGAAATATTTAAGATCCTGCTATAATGTGCTTAAGATAATGGTGAGCAATTTGGAGATCATGTCAGACATGGTAATACCTTTGCATTTCACTGTGTATATGTTTATGGATTTACAAACCGCTAGATGACTTACAGCTTATAGATGAGTGATTCATCTATGTCTTACTCTTAGTTATTTACAAAACAAATTTGCTTAGTATCTCTGTTCTTACTCATTAATCTACCCACCAATCTGCAGTTCTCAAAAGTGGCATTCAGAAAAAGACTGAATTATAGTGTATTGTACACTAACAGGGTAGCTTTTTTTCTGACAAGATTTACTTCTAAAATGGGCTACAAAGTTTTCAAGTGTTACAGCAGGAGATGGCTCAGTGGGTCATGTACTTACTGTACAGCATGAGGACTTGTAATGTGATCCTCGGCACCCACATAAAAAAGCTGGCATGTACATGTGGCTATAACCCAGAGTTGCAGGGGCAGCAGCAGGATGCCCTGAGCACACTAGCCACCTGGTGTAACTGACCGATTAGTTCAGGAGCACAAAAACAGCCTAGAAAATGAAGGGCAGGCTGATAGAAGGCACCTGGGTCAGCCTCAGCTCCACACGCACGTACATACAACACATGCCTGTGGAGCCCATGTATACCCACCAACACGGTCCTTCAGATATAGGGAAAGAAAGAGCTGTGGTTTTAATTGAATACGTAAGTGTGCCATTTTGTTCCTCTTATAGAACAGAAAACAGAAGCAACAGTCTGTAGGTAATGTCCCAGTGGCCAGAGACCTGTACTGGAGGAGCTTCATCTTCAAAGCCCAGTTCCTTACTGCTCCCATCAACTTTAGTAATGCCCTTTCAACTTGCATTCAATTTAGTAAATGTTTATTGAGGACCTTTGGTGTGCCAGGAATTAAGCTAGGCTAGAAGCGTGATACTGTACAAACTTGTTAAGTAAACTGCAGTCATCTGTTACCGTCAAACCTTGTGTAGT
The DNA here is from genome assembly GCF_943737965.1 of Phodopus roborovskii. Lineage (NCBI taxonomy): Eukaryota > Metazoa > Chordata > Mammalia > Rodentia > Cricetidae > Phodopus > Phodopus roborovskii. The sequence goes on from NW_026126433.1 coordinate 23,922,086, forward strand.
AAAATTACTTATGTTTGATGTTACAATTCCATCTACTCCCTATACTCTTTTTCTGACATATAATTTTATTTAAATTTATCTTTAAAATGTAACATTAAAGTATCTAAAAGCATGTGCACACTTCCCCTTATATTTCCCCATCAACCATGTGTATAACTAGATAAATGCTCAGTCTGGGAGATAAGTAGTTAAAGAGCTATTCTTACAGTCCTGTGGCTATATGTTCTTTTCCATGGAACTTTTATAGATGATTTCTTTCACTTCTAAAGCCTTCTTCATCACTTAAATCCCTGTGTAGCAAATGTCATTTAAGTGACATGCTATCCATGTGTTAACATGTCTTGAAGATTCTTCTATAAGACTTATTAACAAACTTCACCTTAATTGCCTCTTTGCTGTTGATTCTCTATAGGAGAAAGCCTGTTAAAAGCCTAGTGAGAATCTTTGATAAGATAATGTACCTGTGAGGTAGGCAGCTCCTCTTTTATGCCATTGCAATATACTTGAGTCCAGGTTATTTTGACAGTGGAGGATTGAGGCGAGGCACTCTGTAGTTCTTTGGCTGTTTGAATTGTATTGACTGTATAATTGATATTTGGATTTTTATATATTTATTTGTGACTTTTCAATTTAGAATGGATTCGTTTTTCTTGGCTGAGATGTTTAAATATCTCTACCTGCTATTTGCTGATAAAGAAGACATTATTTTTGACATAGAAGATTACATCTTTACCACAGAAGCCCATCTGTTACCTCTTTGGCTCTCTACCACAAATCGCAGCATCTCTAAGAAGAACACAGTGAGTTTTAAGTTAAATGTCTTACTCACCTTTTCATTTTTATATATTCACTTAATTTTTCTAAGTATAAAGTAACCCATGATTAGAATTCATGTAATATATACATGGTAGGATGAAAGTGCTTGTAATATTCTCTCATTTTCTTTTAGGGTGTCACTCTTGTTTTATAAAAAATATTTCCTTTTTACTCATTATATTAAGTAGCACTATTGTTATCAGTTATGTATTTTTTTTTTTTTTATGTTTCAGACCTCAGAATACACAGAACTAGATGATAGCAATTTTGACTGGACTTGTCCAAACACTCAGATTCTTTTTCCTAATGATCCATTGTATGCTCAGAGCATCCGTGAACCCTTGAAAAATGTGGTGGATAAGAGCTGTCCAAGAGGCATCATCAGAGTGTAAGATGTATTATCTTATATTTGCTAATACTAAGTTAATTTACAATAAATAACAGCATTTTAAGGAGCTGTAACAATAGTCAAAAAGACTTTCACCTAGACCAGGGACTGAGGTTTGTGGTTTTTATAGAATAAAAGTTATGTGAACTTTTATCTATTTTTGTTTATATTTGTTTAATAGCAGTTTCTAAATTTGTCTAGCTGAATTTTAGACACAAAAGACTCATCAACTATTTCATTGTCTTGTATGTATAAGAAAATGCTTTCTTCCATATGTCTAGTTTCTGTGGAGTGGAAAGACAGTTTTTGTTTGTGCTTTATTGTTCTTAGAATTGCTTCTTGACTGTTAACCAAACTTTTGAAAGGCTCATTTTCTTCCATTTAGTTCTTAGAAAGGCCATTGATACCAGGGAGCTAAAAAAATAAAGTGAGTGTTGTCATCCACTGATGAAAGTGTTGCTTTGCTTTTGAATATTGTGAGGGCTGGAGAGGTGGCTCAGCGGTAAGAGCACTGGCTGCTCTTTTAGAGGACCCAGCTTCCATTCCCTGTACTCAAGTGGCACCTCACAGCTCTCTGTAACTCTAGTACCAGGGGATCTGATGCCTTCTTGTGGCTTCCAAGGGTACTGTATACACATGGTGCACAGACAAACAAGCAGACAAAACACCCATACTCATACAATTTTTAAAAATTAAAACTGAAAAAAAGTGTGAGAAAATATGTTTTTAGAGAAAGCATACATGATCTATTTTATTGGAACACACACACACACACACAAAAGTGACACAGTTTGTTAGTAATCAGAATTATGTATAGGAAAAAAATTACTCCAGCTTCACCAGTCTAGAATTAGCAAATTTGCAAGTATCTACTAAGATTGTTCTTATTTGTTTTTTATATTTCACTGCTTGTAATGTGTAGTTACAAGCTTCACTTCTGCTTTTTTTCTGCAGAGAGGAGAGTTTCAGAAGTGGAGCTAAACCACCTCTGAGAGCCAGAGATTTTATGGCCACTAACCCTGAACATTTAGAAATCCTGAAGAAGATGGGGGTGAGTTTGATTCACCTCAAAGATGGGCGAGTCCAGCTGGTCCAACATGCAATCCAAGTAAGACATTGCTGTATGGGCTAGGTGCTGTCTTTGCTCTAGCTTGAGAAGGGTGTGGCATTTGACTGTTGTAAACTCTCTGCGAAAGTTCCTAATTCCAAGTAATCATTTGAGTAATTTGTTTATATTAATGCCATCAAGGATAGGACTTAAATCTAAATGTTTCTTAGCGTATTGTCTTTTCACTATTTTATTTCTAGTTAGTGGCTAATTTTAATATTTATATAATAATATTCCACACTAGTTTCAAAAAATTACTGAATCTAGACATTTCATTCATCACAGAAATCAAGCTTTGAGAATATTTGTACCTAAAAAAGATAACATACCTTTTAGATAATTTCTATTGGTTTTACTTTAGAGTTTTTATAACATGAAACCTTTGAGTTATTTGCCTTATTAGCACATTGATTCTGAACAACATAATATTCTGAATAATTATAAGCTGTAAGCACACTCAAACACCTTTACTCTCAAATTCAGCTTTCCCACAGCCTCATTTTTTTCCTCAGATTTCTATCTGTTTTCTTGCCATCTCCATCTTCCATTTAAGAGTATTCCTGAGTCATTATGGTCCCAAGTTGTAAGTGTGGCTCTAATGCTTTTATTTAGGCTGCCAGTGAAGTAGTGGCTGCCAAGTGGCCTCTTAATCTTTAATACAATTCAACTTTTCTGTAACTCTTGATTTTCCTCTTAAAACATTTCCTTCATTTTGGCTTCCAGTGTGTTCTAGCAACACAGTTCCCTTTCAGTTCTCGCTCTGCACCTTGTAGCTCTGCTTCCCTGGCACCCCACTCAGTCAGGGTGGGCAAGGACTCTTCTGTGGTACCTTTTCTCTCTGCTCTCTTCAACAGTCTTATCTTTCTGCCACAGCTTTGAACAGATGACTTGTTGGACATATGCATATAGCAGTCGTTCCCAGCTTTAATACATCTGCTGTGTATTTGTACATCTCCTCCTCCATCTGCCCTAGATTGAGTTGTTTTCCTTGTCTGTCACTTCTTGTTCTTACCCCAGCTCTCTTCTCTGTTTGCCATTCAGTGAACTCTCATTCTCTGAGTTCTTTCCAGTGCTAGAAATTTCAGCATGGGATTGAACTCTTGCTGTCTCTCTGTCCGGTCCTTTTTTTTTTTTTTTTTTTTTTTTTTTTTTTTTTCCCTATGATGAATATTTTCAAATTCTCCATGGTTGAGACTTAGTTCTGTTATACACAAGCAGAATCAGTTATTCCCTTGTGCCTCTTACTTCAGACTTTTTTAGCACAGTTAACATCGGCAGGTCCTTCTCCATTAGACACAAACTTAAAGACTTCTTCCCAGTGCTTCCGCTTACTGTGGGGACAGAATCGGTACTTAATTGTGTTTTGAACCTTATTGAATCTGCTTGCTAGTTTGGAGTTTCAAAGGGGAAAGACGTGGGTCAGACACGAAGCCTTTTTCTCTCAAAGGGGAAGCCAGCAGGGTTAACAGCAAAAGGGTGCTTGAGTGTTTGATACCAAGCAGTTCCAAATCTCCATCAAAATGTTTATATGGTGGGAAAGAGACATTGATCAAAGTTACAGATAATGCTTCTCAGAAGATTTAATTCCTGAAAGTAGTGTGTTGTGGGCAAGTTAGATCAAAAATATTTAGTGGGGACCTAAACTAAAAGGAGAAATTCCACACAGAAGTCTAATTTAGGAAGTCAAAAAGATGGGAAGTTAGCAGGAAGGAAAGCTAAGCTAAACTGAATCTGTTTCTTTCATAGGCTGCTAGTTCAATTGATGCTGAAGATGGGCTACGGTTCATGCAGGAGATGATTGAACTGTCAAGTCAACAACAGAAAGAGCAGCAGCTACCGCCACGAGCTGTACAGATTATTTCCCACCCGTTTTTTGGCAGGGTAGTCTTAACTGCTGGACCAGCTCAGTTTGGGCTGGATCTGTCTAAACATAAAGAGGTATGTTCACTCCAGAAAGCTTACTAAAATTAAAAAGTTAGTGCTTGATTTCTTTGTCTCTAATTTAGTAACTTTATGTTTAGAAGTTGGGCCTGAGTGTACATTTCAGGGGTAGAAACACATACTCTACTGAGACCCTGGCTTCAGTTCCCACAACAAAACATTACTTTAGCATTCAACCTCCTGCATATAAATTTAAGTGTTCTTATATCTATGAAGATCTCCCTGTTTGGGGAGATCTCTCAGTCATTAGAGTGTTTGCTGTGCACACACAAGGACCTGGCTTCAGCCCAGGTTAATATGCCCTCTTAATCCCAGCACTGGAGAGGCAGAGACAGGAGGATCCCCAAGGATCCCTGGCCAGCCATGCTGCCCTAATGTGTGATCCCCAAGTTCCTGGTAGAGAGCCAGTTTCAAAAAGGAGGTGAATTGATTTGTAGCTTCTATATGTGTACATGCACACACACACTCAGAGAGAGAAAGGAAAGAGAGAGAGAGAAAGGAGAGAGAGGGGGAGGGAGAAGTTAAATGATTATTGTAATTGAAAACAAAAGATTTAGGTTACTTTTATTTCTGACAGACAAGAGGATTTGTTGCAAGCAGTAAACCATATAATGGTTGTTCAGAACTCACTAACCCCGAGGCTGTGATGGGGAAAATTGCCTTGATACAAAGAGGACAGTGCATGTTTGCAGAAAAGGCACGTAACATCCAGAATGCTGGAGCCATTGGTGGTATTGTCATTGGTAAGTAGTACTCTGTATCAGTGTATTTGTCAGGAGGAGATGATTGGGGGATTTTCCTTTGATTTTCTAAAACCTTATCAAAGGGTTTATCAGGTTATTTTTATTTTGACAACATAAAGAATAGAAGATTCAGTGACCTGAATATTCCTATACATTTATCTTTCTTGAAAGTCCAGATACTGGTTTCTGTATATTAATGTCAGTGGAAATATTTAGGATAAGGTCTGAGGGGGGGAGTTGGAGTGTTGTGCAAATGCCCCACACTCTGGAAAAGAAACCCTTGAGACCTAAAGTCTCCAGGTAAGAGTTCCACTCAGCCATTCCAGTGTGCAGACTTTGGAGACTTCCATTCCTCCACAGGGTGGCGGGCTCTGGAATCACAGACATGTGGCTCCAGTTAGCAGCTCTGGTAGTGCAGCCTTGGCCCAACTTCAGTTTCTTTCTGAAAAAGAAAGATTTCTTAAGCTGCAAATACTAGACAATAGATAAGCACTAGTTGTTAGAACTTTTTATCCCAATGGCTTTTTCTGCTGAAATTAGAAATTACCAGCTTTACCCATATATTTCCACCTATGAGTTTTGCTATTCTCCCACCACTCCCCCTGCTTTTTTTTTCTCATAACAAGCCATGACTAACAGCAGGAGTATAAATTTTGTTTGTTTAAGGTAAAACGCATTTGCATTTAGAATGAACTGGAAGACTGGAATATCATATCCCTTGTGAATTGACCAGGAAAGTCCATTTTCCATTTTTTATTTTCCTTAGTTAGTATTCATTTCTACATTGAGAGTACGTAAGACAGTTAAAGGCGGGGGCTGGCCCTGCTTTTGATTCCAGCATCATGACAAACAGAAGATATGAACACTTAAGTACTAGGATTTATTTCAGCAAAAAATTATTTACTGCTCTTTGTTTAGTCTATATGGGTACTAAAATGTTGATTTAAGTGAATAAATTTCATTAGTTAAAAGGTTTTATGAGAAATTGTGTTTAATAACTTAAACCCACATTTAGCAAACTATTAGGTATGGACAATCTCCGACTCGTGCCTCAGTTTAGGTGTTTCTGAGATGCAGCCTTACTGATTCCTATAGATGTTGTCTCTGAGTTGCAGAGTTGGCTAGTTCCCACAGAGAACACAAGCTGATGGCATTCGCTGTGTGACCAGTTACAGGACATCTTGGCTGTCTCCTGACTTAAATCTTTTTCTTTGTGTGTATGTGTACACATTTATGTGCATGTGTGTGGACGCCACAGGTCAACGTTGGTGTCTTCCTAGCTGTTCTCCACCTTAGTTTTTGAAAAGGTCTTTCACCAAGCTTGGCTGACCAGCCAGTTAACTATGGGTTTACCTGTCCCTCTAACTACCAGTGCTAGTTACAGATGAGCATCACCATGCCTAGTTTTTATGTGGGCACTAGGGATCCAAATTTGGGTCCTTATGGTTGCATGGTGGACACTGTTCCCTGAGCCATTTGCAAACCCTGTTTATTGTTGGCTATTTTCACATTGAGCCTCCTCTTACTGAAGAATTTAGTAGCTTGTCACTATGATTTTGAGCATTTCTTATTTACCAAGACTTAAAATCAGAGATTTAAAGTATAAACATAGTGTGGGGTGTGTAGATCAATCTTAAAAAAACACCTTTCTGTGTGAAGATTTTCTGTTTCAGGGCAGAATCTTAGTGGTGCTTTGTGACGTGTAAAGACTGTCAGAGCAGACGTTCATTTGCTTTAGTAGCTCTTGGTGCACAGTCCTATGTGGGTTCTGTGGAACAACAGTGAGGTGATGTTTTTGATGTCAGAAATTTTAATTTGAAAAAGAAATTAACATATATGAGACTTCTTTCTCCTAAGGGTTTTTTTTTTTTTTTTTTTTTTTTTTTTTTTCTGACAAAACTTTTTTCCCTTTGAATAAATTTGGGGTTTTTTGTTTGTTTGTGGTTTTGTTGTTGTTGTTGTTGTTGTTACAAGGACAAATATCTACCTTAGAAATAATTGACTTGTTATTTTAAGAAGGGAGGTTGTCTACGATGTGGAAAGGATGACTTTCCTTCAGCCCAAGAGTAAGGCAGTAGCTGGAATTGACCAGGGTGCACGTGAATGTGAGCAGCTGCCACAGCTGGCGATTTTCACATCTCTTCATCTGGCACTGCCTAGCCTGTGGGTCTGCAGCTGTGCCTTCTCTTCAGCCTTCCCACACCTGCTCCCTCTCCCTCTGTTCACTGTTCCCAAAAGGCAGCCAGGCCCTCAGCCTGAGTCACTTGAATGGATTACTACCCACGCTAGAAGAAGTCTTTCTGTGAGGCAGTTTGAGGGTCCTAGAGGGACTGGGGGTCAGACTGCCCTTCTTGACTGATTAATTACTAAGAGGACACATCGAGTTTGCTGCTTAGTTTGGGCCTATGAAGCAGGTGGTGTGTGAGGTGGCATTATCATTTTCCTAGGAAAATGGGAGTGGATGTAATTGACACTTAAACTATCCGAGAATTTAATAATGCTTAACCAGTGTGAAATAACAATACTGCTTAACTCAGCTTTACCAGTTAGGTGATCCCTGGTCTAAACATTGTAGTTTCAGAGCATTTTAAATTTTGAATTAGGAATGCTCAAACCCTAACAAATCCATTAGAGGAAATCTAAAAGTTCATTTATAGTTCTACCTGTGTGATCCAGGTGATTAAAATCTTTCATTTGTAGTTTTTTCCTTAAACATGAAAATATTCCAGTCATAATCATAGAAATCTTTGTTCTTTGTTTTTCATATATTATTTTTCTTTATGAAAGTAGTTCGCTATAATTTATTAAGAGCTGTTTATAATTGTGCAGTCCAGTAAATTTCTCTGAGTTTAGAGTTTTTGCTGTTTTCTATTATTTCCGTAGGCTAAATCATAAAGTTAGTTGATCTGAAGATTATATTCATTTTCTGGCACATAAAGTCATTTCTGTCAATAGTGGAAAAGGAGCAACAGCACACCTACCTCTGCAGCGGATGGCTACCCTGATTGCTCTATTTGTTTTCTGGCTAGATGACAACGAGGGGAGCAGCAGTGACACTGCCCCTCTGTTCCAGATGGCAGGTGATGGGAAAGACACGGATGACATAAAGATCCCCATGCTGTTCCTGTTCAGCAAGGAAGGAAGCATCATCCTGGATGCCATCCGGGAGCACGAGGAGGTGGAGGTGCTCCTTTCTGACAAAGCAAGAGACCGAGGTAACAGCTGGGGCTGCTGTGCTAGTCCTGTTAGCCCGGTAGCAACGGGCTGACGAAGGTGGCATAGGCTTCCTTTTTTATTTTTGGTTTGCTGGTTAAACAAGTAAAAATTTTAGAAAATAGTTTACAACTTTTCTCTTGGGAGTAATAGTAATTATTTTTATTTTATTAATATTAGTATTTATTATTTGTTTTTACTATTTTTCATTAAATTATATATAATATAAATTAATAAACTTATTTATAACTTACTATTAATGTTTTATAACAATTGGCTGGCAACTGTGTTAGCCAGTTTATTATGAGTAGTAAAACATTTGTTTTTACATTTGGGGTGTCATAGACAATGTGATCATAGCAGCCTCACCAGCAACCTGTACTCTCAGGCCACTTGACGAAGGCATTAGAAATGCAGGACCTTCTCCCTGTTGCCATCACATAGATTTTTCTACTACAAGAGTTACAAATTGTTCTGCCTGATGAGCAAGATACTTTAACTTGTAGGAATATATAGTCTTCCCTAGGCTAAAGTGATGTTAGGAATTTGAAAGTTATTTGAAATCACTGTGTAAAGAAAGGCTGCACAGTTTTTCCATCTGAGGGTTTGGGAAAGCTGAGGGATATAGGCTATGATCCTGCTCCTGGTAGCAGTCTTTTTAGGAAGAGGCACCTGTAGAGGGGACTGTGTCTCCTATCCCCTTAAATGAATGACACTGTATAATCTGGATGGAGTTGTTATAGCCCATAGGGTATTTGACAGATATTCAAAAACTAACTTAATTCTGTGTGACTGCCAAATGAGACATCGTTTTAAAAAGTCTAATGGTACAGTGCTATCCCAATCAGTGTTTTGTCTTCTTGTATTGCTTTGTTCATGGAGAGTCTTTGAATCATCAGCTGGTTAAGAGCAGTGGAATGAATGAGTTTGATGTGTAAGGATGTGTAGTTGGAACAGAATACAAAGAGGTCCTGATCTTCCTAAACACACCTGTGTACTCAATTTCTTTTTTCCTGGGGCCCTTTTCAAAATTCCCATCTTTCCTACTCTGCTGTACATCAAACCCAGCCAAATTAATATTAATCTGTATAATGCTTTAATGCCTTTGCTTTCCCCCTGTTTTCTGCTACCATTGGAATTTCAGCAGCAATATTAAAAGGTAAAATGATTCCAAGCTACATTATTAACAGTAGTAAGTATCTTGCATTAATAAACCAATTATATATGTATGTGTGTAATACACACATACATATATAATTTTATTTCACTGAGTATCATGATAATATATGATTTAATGTAATAAATAGCTTCCATATTCAGTCAGTTGTCCCATAATAATAATTCATTATTGATTCTACTATAACTAATGCTATTAACTTTATATTCCATATTCTAGATGAATTCACTAATCCAGGTCCATGCAATAGTCACTCTAACAGCAGCATTATTATATAAGAAATTATTACTTTGGATCATTTTTATTTCTATACAAAGTTTTAAAATATTGGCTTGTTTTATAAGCTCTTTAGGAAGTGAGGGGCACACATGGGTTAAGACTGTGGTGATGGTAAAGAAATGCTCTGCACACCAAGAAAAGAGTAGGAAAAAGTCAGTCCTATTAGAAAAAAGTTGTTAAGGAACAGAATTCCCTTAAAAGCTGCAGTAAAAAGACATTATGTAAATGGCATTTTAAAGCACTTTGATGGTCTATAACTTTGTTGAGCTGTTAATCTTACAGTGCTCCTTACAGAAGGTATGTAATAACACTTTGAGAAATGTACAGCTGTGTTAGCCAAACCATTAAGTTATGATTATTAACATCTATCACTCACTGTAAGAGATACTAGTTCAATCAGATCAACTACTTTATTCCCTTAGTTAAACCCTGTAGTGGTTATCACTAATATGTCCCATACCATCACCATATATACATTTCCATAGCATACGCTTCACCTGCATCAGTATTGGCTAATGGATGTGCTTGTTGGAGAATGTAGGAGCATTCTCCTGTGCTAAGTTAGATTCTGAAGCAGGGACCAGAATCCCACCTTCAGAGCCTCCCAGGCACCATTGTAGCACAGCAGTTCTTCACCTGCCCTTTGAGAGACATGGAAGGGGACCCAGAAGACCTTTCTGTCTCCTAGCTCTGACTCATGAGTTATGTGAGTGCCCTCAGTAATAAGATCCTAATCCAGGGAGCAGACTGTCTTCAAGTGAGCCTTCAACTGGCGTCACATTGCTTGCTGATTGAGAAGCCCTTTGCACTTACAGTATAGGCCCCAGACAAGCTCCCTCCTATACCCACCCACCGTTTGTCTGATAAGTGTGACTCTTAGGATCTACATGTCTGATACTGTTCTACCTGCTAGCAACAGGATTCAAATATTACACATTCTTCAGAAGCTGAAGTTCTAGAAGATTATCAAGTGGAAATGTTGCTTCCTTGGGGAAACAATTGACACGTCTACAAGTTAGGTTGTCCAAACTCTGTTCTTGAACAAAACTTTGAGCACTGTGTCTCTTAGTGTCTCATTGCTTCAAAATTTGAATTTTTAAAGATATTTAATAATTCCAACCCTGTCTCACAAACAAAAATGTGTTGGTGACCTTTAAATTGAAGCAGTTTATAATTGAGTCAGTTTCCTCCTTAGTATTATGGAGGAAAAAGCCGTAGTAGCACACGTTTTTTAATCCCAGCACTTGGGAGGCAGAGGTAGGTGGATCTCTGTGAGTTCAAGACCAGCCTGGGCTAGTAGCAAGTGCCAGGACAGGCTCCAAAGCTATGTAGAAAAACCCTGTCTTGGGGAAAAAAAAAAAAAAAAAAAAAAAAAAAAAAAGGATTATGGAGGAAAGCGTCAGCACTTTAAAATTTGAGTACACTGCTGTGCACCCAACCTATAGAGTAGGTCGGTATGCCCTAAGGCAACACAAATGCTTTCACAGCTTCTCCTGTGTTAGTGTTTGTCTGCTAAAAGGCAGACGGAAAATGGAAGCAAGAAAGAATCCCATCTTGTAAACTGCTCTGAATTTAAGCCAAGCAGTACCAGTCTTCAACTGACCCCATTCAAAGTAGGCTGCAGTGCTGTGGTCCTGCAGTTGGACTGTGGAAGATGGCTGGGGAAAGGTCTTATTCCAGTGAGGACAGCCTTGTCCATGGGCAGATGGCGCTCTGCCTGGAGAGGAACAGGCCAGTGCTGTGGTCAGGAAGCCACGCTTGCCTATCCTCCTCTCAGCAGGCCATGTTTCTGTGTGGATTTACCTTATCTGTTCCACATCCCTCTTTAAGTTCAGCCATTCTGTACCCAATTCTGATGCTCCTTCTGTATGACTTTTTTTCTCATTCTTGGCAGAATGGAAGTTGTTTTTCTCTTCTTCAATGTAGTTTAGTGATTCTACTGCATGATTGTTTATTATACAGGTCTTCTTGCCTCTGTGAGCTTTGCTTTCAGTCACCATAGAGCGAATGAATGATTGTATAACACTCAAATTCTTATGTATTTTCCATCATTATCTTCCGCTTTTATTTAGTAAGACCCACTGATACTCTTTGGGCCTTTGTCCAGTCTCTGTGTTTCTTGTGTTCCTGATACACCATTTCTGAATCAGTGTTATACACTTTAGACTGATAACAGGTGCCTAAGAGTGAAGATGTAACAATGTAGCTACCCTCAACTTCCTTTGAGTCATTGTTCCTCTCAAAGCCCAGGCTGGCTTGGCTGCCTTCTGTTTCTTGTTCCAGGATTCACAAGCTTTTACAGGCAGAATAAGCAACACTTGCACTTCTGTCCTTCTAAAGCATTTGTTTTATTCCTATGCTGGTAATTTAGAAGCTTTTTTGGAATACATTCCATATGATACCTCTTCCCTTACTGAATCTTTTTTAGAATTTCAATTTTGTGTAGTTAGTTAAAAAACTAAAACAAGTAGAAGTGAGATTCATTTTGGAATCATGTATTCTCGTATTTTTCATAGAGAGTGAAAAACTGTTAAGTGTAACAGCTTCCTGTTCTGGAACATAACTGTTAATTTAACCAGATCTTATTTTTTTTCTTTGTATTATAATTATATAGTATTAAGCAGTATTATAATTATATAGTATTAAGCAGTATGAGCTTTATACCTGCCATAATTTAGTTTTGTGGGGTTTTTTTTATTATATAACAAAAAAAATATGATTTCTCTTTGTTACTTCTATTGAGGAGTTACTGGCATTTGCAGTTGTTTTAGGTTTTTTTTTAACCAATTTTTTTTATTAACCTTGGTAGTATTTCTTAAAATTAGACTTGCTCTATGTCTTTGGTAGGGTTTCTATTTGTTGTGAAAAGACACCATGACCACAGCAACTCTTACAAAGGAAAACATTTAATTGGGGCTGGCTTATCATTTCAGAGCTTTAGTCCATTATCACCATGGCAGGAAATGGTGGCACGCAGGCAGACATGGTGCTGAGAGTTCTACATCTTGATGTGCAGGCAGCAGGAGAAGAGTGAGACACTGGGCCTGGTTTGAGCATCTGAAACATCAGAGCCCACACACAGTGACACACTTCCTCCAACAAAGCCACCACCTCCTAGTAGTCCACACCCTATGAGTCTGTGGGAGTCATTTTCATTCATACCACCACACTTGAATTTTAGTATACAGTCACAATATAAAAATATAGGTAATACTTGTATTTCTTCTTTTTTTTTACTCCTACCCTGGTTATTCTGTTATTTTATGGCATTAGCTAGACATCCAGAATAACAACATATCCCATGTAACTCCTGAAGGGGCCTAGTCACAGCAGTCTTTATTACACAGGACAAACCTGCACCCGTCCCCTCCTAGACTGGAATAATATGATTGAAAAAGAAACTGGAGGACTTTGTTATTCTCCTTCACTAATGGTGTCACCTAGTATAGTAAGCTCTGAGCTCCTTTTCTTATCTTACCCCATGTTCCCCTACTGTGTACTTAATTGTGCTTCTTTCACAGCACAGACCCCTGAAATGGTAACATAGTAATAAAAGGAACAAAGGATTGCATTGAAAGAAAGAAAGGAAGGTAGAAAGAAAAGGAAACCAAAACACAAAACAAACAAAAAGTCAGGCTGGGCTTGTAGTGTAGCTATAACACTTCTGACTCAGATTACATTCCACAGGGTTCCAGTCCATAATGGCAGCTACAGCATAGCAGCAGGCAGCTGGAGTAGGAAGGAAGTTGAGAGGTCACATCTTTAGCCCTAACCAGAAAACAAAGTGGGGCTAGGCTATAAAACTCTCAAGAGTTCACCCTGCGTGAAGCTCTTCTCCAAAGACTTCATCTCCTAAACTTCCCACATAGCACCACCATGGGCAACCAGGGACCTAGTGTCAGTACTCAAGCCTGCGGTTAACAGTTTTATCTAAACCATCACATCATCCAAAAACCAAGAACGTGAACTTGAGAGAGTAAGCATGTGCGGGTGTGTGTGTGTGCACGGAAACTTCCCTAACCAGGCAATCGTACCAGAGAGGGTGACTGTCCATGCTCACCTGTGCATTCCTGCTTGTCCACCTTTCCTTCAAGAGCTAGTTTGGTTTCATGTGTTCTCTCCTCCTCTGCTGTGAGCTCTGCTTCCTTTCCGAAAGAGTTCTCAAATGTTACTGCTTCAAGCTTGCCTAAAACCTCATACGTTTCTCCCCTATATAACGTGGCATTTTTCACTTACTGTATAAATATTCATTATTTGTGGATATCATTTTCTTGTTGGCCCGTGAGATGCTTAAAGGCAGGCACAGTGTTAGTTTTCCCGCCTCACTTTCTCTCTGGCACAAGGCACAGTGAATACCCAGGAGAGTTCTGGCTGAGCAGGGTGTGGTCTCTTAGTGACAAGGCTCTTAAGTGCTTTATTGTAGGAACTTAGTAAAGTGGTTCCAGAGCTTTTATGTTTTATATTCATTACAAAAACTTTACCTACTCGGTTCCTAGTGAGTTTTAGAATAGTTGTTTACAGTTCATTGATACACAGTAATAGTCTTATTAACAATCTTAATTCTTGTCTTTATGAAAATATTTTATTTGATGAGTCATATTATTACCTGTAACCATTCAGTCTTTTTGTTTGAATTTAAATGGATCACTGAGTGGTAATTTCACTTTCCCAAGAAATATGATTTCAAATTTTAACAATGATATATGCTATTAAAATTTTAAAATGTATTCCATTTAGGATGTTCTTGTGTGCAAGATTTCTTTAATTTAGGTATTAATAAAGTAAGTGTGTATGTGTGTGTGTGTGTGTTTGTATGTGTGCGTAATCATGAATTTGGAGTTAGAGGTAGCTGTGAGATGCCAGCTTGTAACATGAGTCTTGAGATCCAAACTTTTGTCCTAATGTTTGTGCAGTAAACACATTCAGCCACTGAGCCATCTCTGGCCATGATGTTTAGTCAATTTTAGTTATATGTTGAAGTTTTATATGCATTTTAACATTTTTGTTTAGTGCTTTGTCATTAATATTTATCCAAGTCAGCATTGTGCTATTAGTTATTATTATTCCTTTCCTTTTGGAGTGACATTTATTTTCACTGCCAACACATTCTCCCCATAACTACACAGAAAATGAGATTGTAAGACCTTCACTTCAGCATTGCAAAGTTGTTGCACTTTTTAAGAGGGAGAGTGATGTGTTTGTTTCTTTCCTATACAGATCCTGAAATGGAAAATGAAGACCAGCCATCTTCTGAAAATGATTCTCAGAATCAGAGTGCCGAACAGCTGCTGTTGCTTTCTCAGACAGTTGACTTGGTTGATCAGGAGACCCATGAAAACCCTCTAGAATCCCACTCAGAATCATCCTCTCCAGCAGACATTGAAGAAACTGTTGGCTTTGCCCCTTCTGAACAGATATCTAGTTCCACAGAAAGCCTTGAGACTCCAGGTCTTGATGGTGAATGTACAGATTTAGATAACCAACTTCAAGAACAATCAGAAACTGAGGAAGATTCGAATCCTAATGTTAGCTGGGGTAAAAAGGTCCAGCCTATAGACTCCATATTAGCAGACTGGAATGAAGACATAGAAGCATTTGAAATGATGGAGAAGGATGAACTCTGACTCTGTAGACTCTGGTGGTATATATTTTAAAAGAAGATGTAAACTGTGGTTTTCGATACCCTATACCAAGCAGGCGCTCCTGGGAGGCTCTGAGCAGTGCTCAAGCCTGTTCTGACTGGGTAAGTAGTTCCTGTAGCAATCTGGAGCATGTGTTAGAGCTGACCTCACCAAAACTGTCCCATCCAAAGTGGAAACTCAACCCCTCAAATGATGCTATTGCATACCCTGAAGCTCCCAGGCCAGGATGACTGGCCCGTTCCTGGGTAGACATAAACAAATTCACCTAATAGGGAATGGGAACAAGAGTCAGTGCAGCTTCCTCATTGAAGGGAGCTTCATTGCCTTGGGCTTGAGTCGGAAAGCTTCTGAGAAGATCTGAGTGAGTGAGTGTTGTGGTACTCTAGCCTTTCTGCCTTCACAGGAACACTTTAAATGACCTACAGCTTATGAAGCAGATGCATTCATGATAACAACTGTTTCCACTCATTGCTTTTACCTGCTTCATTCAGTGACAAATGGTCAAGATGACTTGATTTCTTTTACTCTCCCAACAATGTCCTTGCATTTAAACCAAAGCTGAAGCCATTGTACTTTTTCCAGTGAGTTTTCCTATAAAGACCTATTGTGGGGGCAGGAAGAGGATCATATAGATATAGTGGAGACTGGTTGCTTGATACACGGGGTAAATAGAAAGAGAAACTATAATGTTGCAATATCAACTTCCCGTTGGGCCGTAGGGGAAACTATGACTGCTCTAAGTGGAGATTAGCATTAGATCCTTGTGGGGTAGATTATATGTCTTTTCCAGTTCATTTCTCTTAAGGTGGTTACTCTAGCCATCAGCCTTACTCCATCCCATGTTTAGTATCCAGTTTGAGCCAGAAGGCTTATCCCAAGCCCCGTTCCATTTCCCTCTCTTATGGAGCCATGATGAACCATGGTAGTGGTCTGTAATCTGGGCTGACTGCCATCTTTCTCCTTTGAAGCTGGTTTCTAACATCACACCTAAGGATTCTCATATTTTCTGTTGAATCATGGATTTAAGTTTGTTTAATTTTGTTTTAACAAATACTCCTTCTGATGTGGACTTGAAAATTAGCACCTCTGGTAACCTATATAGCCATATAAGTAAAAGAAAAAGATTTCCTTTCTTTTTCCTTTTTTCTTCCTTTCTTGTTTTTCTTTTTTCTTTTCTTTTCTTTTCTTTTTTTTTTTTTTTTTTTTTTTTCTGGCAGTCTGGGCTGGCCACATTCAATTATTTTTGGTTTTGCTTATTGATAGTTCTACATTGAAATCATGGTTTTATTCATTTAATTTATTTTTAAACTTATTTTAACTACTTCCGGAGGAATATTTGAGAGACTTAATTCCTTTTTTACCATGGCAATACAATATAACCTTTTTCTGAAACATGGTTTTGAGGTACTGAATAACTGAGACTATATATGGAGCTGTTAAAGACAGCAGTGCTGTATTGTAGTTGTGTAGATTCATGTACAGTGTATCTTAGGTCCCAGGTAAACGTGCCCTTCAGTAAGGGGATAAATACCTGCTTTCAGAAATTCCAGCTAAATACAGTCGGGTCAGTGAGTAATAAATCTTAGCGTTCATAGGGGATGGGGTAGTATAACACATCCTTTATTGGCTCGTAGTTAAACCTGACACCAAAAATGGGTCCTTTTAGTCTCTGCATGTGAAGTTTGGTGCAAGATAGAACCATAATACATAGTGTATACAGAAGGGTAGATGTGCTTTGTTCACCTTAATTGCAAAGCTGCCAAAATAGCTGAAGCTTAACTACTTGACGTGATTTCTAGGACTGGGGCTTGGAGAAAAGGAACAGATGCTCCTCTGAGACTTTGATTACAGAGCCTTATATGTATTGATTTTGTATTTGTAGTTCAAAGCCATTGTTGTATAAATCTAACTCTTATGTTATCAAAGCAGCATAATTTTTTTCCCCTCAAAACTTAATGATATGAAGGATCTCTTGACACTCTAGTCTAGGAAAGGTCAGTTACTGCCGCTTGCTGTTCCTGTGGCCACTAGGAGGCGCTGTTGCCCTTCATTAAAGTTTAGATGAGCCTATTGATTGGTTTAGAAAACCAAATCCTTTAAAGAAATAAATTTAAGATGTTTTGCTTACTGTCTAGAAGGAATAATACTCAGTCTTTCCCTACTTAAAAAGGAAGTATAATACTGTTCAGCTTCAGAACACAGCATTCTAACCGATTCTACATTCATTTTTTATTTGACATACTGCCACAAAGTAGTCTTTGAGTTCGTTAGAAAATTTTAACAGCATAGATTTTTTTAAATGTTTGTTGTTGTTGTTGTTGTTTGTTAAAACTTTTCACAGATATTTTATTTACTTGCTGAAGATTCAGGGAATTCTGAGACCCTGAGTTTAGAAACATCTGGTCTACCTCAGTTAAATGTTGACTGCTTAGAAACAGAGCTGAAATGATCACCACAGCCATAAAATTGTTTGACTAAGAAAGATTTATATAATGTTTACAAACCTGGAATCAAGTGTGGATCTTACCTGAAAGTTAAAAGTTACCTGTTAGAGCAAGTATTTAATTCAGGTATTTTCAAGTTTTAAAACTTGTTTACCTAGTAAAATTAGGTATAGTTTTTTTTTTCTTCTCACATTAAAAAGTCCATTGAAATTATATTCCCTAATTTGCAATGTTTTCCCCATAAAATTTAAGTGTGAAAGAACTGTAGTTTACTAGATATGTTTGGGGTGGGATGTTTTGTGAGTTTTTTTTTTTTTTTTTAAACCTATGTAATAAGCTTCCAAAAGAGTATAATTGTTTCAAGAACAAATTATTTTGTAATTTTACTTTTCCTTTTTCTTTACAGTGTTAGATATTTTAAAATGAAAAATTATGCACTCTCTGACTTTAACTAATATAATAATTTTCTTGGAAATTCTTAAGTTTCAAATTACCATCCTATAAACCTTTCTTCTAGCAAACCCAGCATTTGCTTTCTCACCAAACCCCATGCCAGATTCTTCGTAAAGAAAGCTCAGCCTAAGTAGTTCAAATAGTGCTCATAATTTTAGAGGGGTGGGTAGCATTTAGTAAATATTCCAACTGGTCGTTTTATGCACAAGGCTACAGTCAGAACATAGGAAAAAAAAAACATTCTGTGAATGAAACATTGTATGTTCAGATTTTATAAAAGACATTTTTAAAAGCCCAATTTACAGCCGTATATTTTCTTATGATGTAATTTATGAAAAAGCTGTCTGTACTAACAGGTGCTGTAACACTACTGTTGTTGGGTTTTAGCGTTTGGTGATAAATGTATACAATATTTCTAATGGAAACTATGTACTGTGATGTAAAAGTCTGGGCAAAAATGTATATAATCCTTGTATATAATTGTGTATTTGATTATATTACCTATTGTAAATTTAATAAAACATGTAAATATTCTGGTCTAGTTTTAAATTTGAATTTTTAAAATCATTGTGCAAATATCTAGAATTTGGTATCTCTGTTTTCTTTTTGTTTCTCTTTACTGCAGGGCAGTGAATTTGGGGGCATTTTGGGGTATAGAAACCCAGGCAAACATCAGTTCTAAAACTCATAGTGCCTAGTTCAAACTAAGTTAAAAATAAACACTAATAATTCTGTGTCACTATTGGTAACATTTATGTCTTGAATTTACTTATATTTAATAAAATCACTTGCCCTCTTTTAATATTATCAAAAGTAGCTTTATTACTTTTACTTCCCCCCCCCCCCCCGAGACAGGGTTTCTTTGTGTATCCCTGGCTGTCCTGGAACTCACTCTGTAGACCAGGCTGGCCTCGAACTCACAGAGATCTGTCTGCCTCTGCCTCCCTAGTGCTGAGATTAAAGGTATGCGCCGCCACCACCTGGCTATTAATTACTTTTCTATTACTGTATTGAAGACAAAAGCAACTTTGGTTTCCTAGGGATAAGAGTTCATCACCATCATGGCAGGGAATGGCAGTGATCAGACATAGCGCCATAACAATTGAGAGAGCACACATCTATAACTGCAAGTGGGAAATAGCAAACTGGGGTGGCAGGAGGCTTTTGGAAAGAATGTTCCCAGTGGCACTCCCCCTAGTAAGACTGCATCCCCTAACCCTCCCCAAATAGTGTCACTAGCTGGGGATCAAGTATTCTAGATCTTATAGTGGTTGAAAGCCACCACAGTCACTGTGGCTCTTTTCCACTCATCCTAGGAAGCTATTTCCTTCAGTGACACTGCAATGGCCCTGACCTCTGCACTATCCCAGGGTCTTAGCAGGTATGTTAAAAAACTGCATACTGACCATTATTGTTTGTAAGACTGGAACAGTTTCCAAATATCTTACAGTGCCGAATTTAGCGACTGGCAGTGGACTGGGAGCGCTGGTTCAATTCCAGAAGACAATCTAAGATGGGTCCAGTGGGTCCAGTGTTCCTGTTTGCCTTTTGATTAGCCACAACCCCTGAAATTGGCATGTCTCCTCTCCGAAACTGAGGGTTAGTCATGACAGCACCTGTTTGGGGGTTGTTTGGGCTTCATTCACTATGTCCCCATTCCTCCAGGACAATGAATGCATCACTGCTAGACTATGAGGCCACTACTAAGGCAGACTTGAGAGGTCTGTCTTTTAAAGGTCAATGCAGAAGAAGAAACACCAACACCTACCTGCTGATAAGGCCTGGGGACTTACCAGGCCTGACTTGTTAGCTTTTCTCTTATGATGGACTAATTACTGTCCACTCTTCAAAGGGAGCGCTGCTGACTGACCTCTTGAAGGTTCTTGATCTGTAGAAGAATGTGCTTGGGCTAGCCTAGGTTAAGGTGGGAGAATGAGAACTCCTGTGGTACTCTAGGGGCAGGCACCTGTATTAGCCACTCCAGCCTACTGACTGCAGCAGGTGACACTGAGACAGTGTGAGGGCTTATATTAGCATGTGACTTCCCAGAGTCAAATTCCCTCACAAAGAGTAATAGAACAAAGTTAGAGGAATTTCAGTCAGGATTGGGGGAATGTGCTAGCTGTTTACTGGGGAGTCACTCAGACACCACCAGCTAGTTGTCTTCCTCCACTTTGTCTGCTCACTGTCTTTCTAGCTTCTTCCATCTGTAGGCTAGTCAAAGTTTTCCTTACAAATGGGCCTAGACAGCTGCTACTACTAGAAACACTAAGCCATGAAGCCACTCTCCTGCTCTCCTTAGAACTATGAAGCTGATTCAATTCTAGCCTGTCTTTGCGAGCAGCCACGAGGATGGACAGTTTCAGGGCCAGATCCCTCTTAACCCACCTTTAAAAGTGCCCTTTGTCTTGGAGAAAGGTTTTGTGAGTGAGGAGCAAGGCCAGGAGTGAAAAGCCCAGGCTATTCCACACACCCACATTTTGGTCCCCAGGGCAACTTTGAGGGAGGAAGGGGTTCATCAAAGAGGTGGGCTGTGGGAACCTCTGAGCAGGGCCATCACATTTGCAGTCACTTCCGTGGGCCCTTCCCATCAACTGGATGGCCTAGAGTACCATTGGTTGCAGTGACCATGATGACACAAGCCAAGTGTGCCTGGTGATCTCCATTCAGCATCTGTGATAAGCCAAGCAACCTTGTCAGTCTTCCAGCCATCTTGAAGAGGACATTCCTGTCTGACAGCTTTCCCTTTTGAGCATGCTCTTAACAGAACACTTGCGAGTAAAGATACATGGATGAAAGGGTTTACTGCGTGACTCAGTATGTCACAATATAGCTTCCACGCCAGGATTTTGTTTATTTGCTTTTGTTTTTACTTTTAATTTTTTTGGGGGGCAGGGAGGTTGCAAGGGTAGAGGGCAGAAATGAGGGAACAGAAGGATGAGTGAGATTGGGATGCATGGTGTGAACTCTACAAAGAATAAAAAGTCAAAAATACAATTTGACGAAATTGCATGTATTATATGTATAATATAATAAATATAATAACATTAACATGCATGCATGTGTGTATAGAACACATATATGTGTATAATAGAAACATTTTTCAATATAATGAAAAATACAGACTTATCTGCCATAAGTGAACTGATGAATTATTAAATACACACACAAATGCACATATAGATAGTAATGATCTTAACTCATTTAACAAACACTGAATATTTCTTATGTGTCAGGACATTCAAAACCTGAGAGTATAGCAATGAACCAAAAGACTCTAGAAGACACATAAACAAATGACTAAACAAAAAACAAACAAGTAGAATTTCTGGGGGAAAGTATGTTAAGTGCATAAGGAATGCTACTTCAGCATGGGCTGAAATTCTATTTTAAATAACTGATATTGATACATTAAAATATCCGTAGTTATCTCTGGATAAGAGGCAATTGCTCCTTATTGTATGTGTTAGTTTCCCATTATCCATGGAGAGTATTTTCCAACACACCCAGTGAATGCCTGAAACATGAAAGAATATTAACCTTACATAAACTATGCTTTTCTTTCCATACAGTGTTAATTTCCAAGTCAATCATAGCAAAAGAATAACAACAATTCTCGTATTGTAATAAAGGTGGTGTGAATGTAGCCTTTCTCTTTGTCTCTCAAAATACTGTAGATGTGTGATGGTGTTAAGGCCCACAGGGAATGTGAAGTGAGGGTGAGGTAAATGATGTAGCTGGCACTGGGTACAGTGTTACGCTACTGTGTAAGGCTTACTTAAACACAAGCACTGTTCCACAGTACCAATACATCTAATATCAACACAGGTACTAAGTAAGTGACTGCCAGGAAGGTAACATATACAGAGCAGATACACTGACTACCCTTTGAGGAAAGCCAGAAATCTAGGTGAAATCTTCTCATTTTAAAATACTTAAAATTAGCTAAAACAAGATTTCTGAGGTAACCAACTCAAGAGAAGACCGTGTTGCTTTTGGCTCATAGTTTGAGGAGTTTCAGTCCATGGTTGTTTGGCTCTGCAGTTCTGGGATCTGTGTGAAACAGAACATCATGGTATCATGCAGGCAGCAAAACTTCTGTCTTCATGGTAACCAAGGAGCAGAAAAAGAAACGAAGAGGCCCAAGTTCCAACATCTCCTGCAAGGACATACTCCTAGTGACATAACTTTCCTCCATTGGGTCCCATTTCCTAAAAGATTCCACTGCCCCCTCACCCCATAGTGTTATAGGCTAGTCACATAGACAGCAGCATACAGGCCCCTGGGTGGCATTTAATGTTAGACCTTTTCAAAGTAGCAAACACCTAATAGAAGCAATGGGGGGAGTATTTGGTTCAGGATTTTCAAAGCTTCATACTCCATTGCTATGGCTGTGGTGAGGTTGAAGGTCATCCTTAGCAGGCCATGTGATAGATGCTGCTGCTTGCCTCAGGGTGGTTGGAAAGCAGAGTATTGGAGGGGAAGGAAGGGACCTGGAACAGGTACATTCTTACATGGTAAACCCTAGGGACCTCTTTCCTCCAATCAGGTCCCACTTCCTAATGTTTTCATCACCTCCCAACAATTGAATCAAGTTACAAATTCAGCAACCCATCCATGAAGCCTTGTAACTCAATCCCTTTGCCACAAAGCCTACCTCTCCTCTGAGCATTGCTGGCATCGGAGTCCAAGCCTTCAGCACAACAGCCTTTAGGGCATGGACATTTTGGATCCAAACTATAATAAGAGCAAAACTGTAACCCCCAAAAAGGTTTCCAGTTTGCAGCCTTTAACTTGACAGCACGTAGAAGGAAGCATTCTGCACTTTATTAGAGGACCATTCAGCATTCTCCGGTTCAAGATCAATTGTACACACCAAAGGCGCCCTTCAAGGGCTGAGATTTTCCCATAGTGTATCAGTCACCTTCATGTTAGTGATTGCGTGGCTCTGTAATTCAGGGCTCTAGTTCAGCCAGGTAGGTCAATGAGTGAAACTGTCTCTTGTCCTTTCACCTTCCACAATTTTCTGTCAACCAGAGATGCTCTTCGATTGGAAGCAACGAAAATGTCTCTCCCCTCCTGAGTTCAGATCTTGTCTCTTATCAGTTGCTCTGGCCAGACTGCCCACTCGTTTCACCCTACATCTCCTTCCATGGCTCATAGGGGATCACAGTCTCCAGCAGCCTTGTGAGAGCTACATACCCAGATACATACAATACTCTGCTCAGTTCAACAGTGGTTTCTTCCAGTCCCAGCAGCTTCTCAGAGAGGGCCAAACGTGCTAATCTAACATGGCAAGTGAGGCCCTCTGCAGAGGCCTGATAGTGAAAAGGACTGCCGTACTTTGTTACCTTCAGCAGATATCCTCACACACAGAGCATACGAGTGTGTGATTCTTTATCCTTGTGGCAGCTCGGCAAGCTGTAACTGTAGTTTACAGAGATGCTTACAAGTGCCTCTAAGGCCACCCAGTCAGCTGCTGAGGGTACCTCGGAATTGAAGGTCCTAATTCCTGCAGAAAGTGTGGGGATTGCTCATAGACTAGAACCTCTGGTTTCTGAGTCAGGGAATATTTATCAGACCCTTCTAATGGTAAACAAGTGAGCTAGCCCTCCTTGTTTCCAAGGAAACTGCCAGTCTCGCTGATCTTTGGCTCTTTCATCATCGCAGTCCACACTGCCAGACCCGAGAGACATCTGTAAACTATAAACAAATCCCACTGGCAGTCAGTTTTGCTAACTTGCCACTAGACTGGGAGCCCAGAAGTGAAAGGAAAGGGGTTAATTGGCTTCCATCTGGTCTGGGATAACTCTGGAGAACTCGGGAGGGGCGGTCACTAACTAGCCTTGGGTGAGCTGAATGGAGGAGTGCTTAGTCTGGAATGGAGAAGTGATCAGCACCTCCCCAGACATTTATCCTGAAAGAGCAAAGGCTTGAAATGCCTGGGAAATGTCAAAGAAATGATGCAACAACTTTGTGTCAAGACGACTTGAAGAAGCTTTGTTTTGTTTTGTTTTGTTTTTACCTGGCTCAAATAGGAGCCTTGGGATTTCAGAGCTGAAAGGTTGTTGAGAACATCATATCATTCCTTCTCTTCAATGAGCTGAAACCAGAGGCCAGTGGAGGCCAGATGTGGGAAGTGACACGCCCATCTGGATTGCACTCCCCTTCTAAAGCTCTGCGCATGTGCGGCGGGGTCATGGCTTCACTTGGCGGACTCTGCTTGCTCATCCCTCCTTCGCAAGTTATCATCCAGCTAGTGAGATCATTACCAACTTCAAAGCTGCCCCGAGATGCCCTTACAGGCTGGGCTCCACCGCCTTGCTGGCTGCAACATCTACCGACGTAGACAGCATTGCTCACTATATTAATCTTGCAGCACATTTGAACAAAAATGTCATTTAATTCCTTAGAAACTGGCTCTTCTCACTGGAAGTATCTGTTCTTCTTTTCCTGATGAATAAATCCATTCACAAAAGAATGCATTCTGTGCTTTTTTTTTTTTTTTTTTTTTTTTTTTTTTTTTTTTGTGCTGTCATTCATCTCAATTAACTAACTCATGTGTGGGCAGAGTTCAGTGGAAAGAGCGAGGTTCCCATTCTTAGCTGGGTGAGTCTTAAACTCGGGGGCTTTGCGGGCGATGGCGGAAACAGTTTTCTTTAGACTCAAATCATCGAATGGGGACTTTCTAAATTGGAAACTGTGGAAAGCATAGAAAGCAGATGTAGGAGGAATAGTAATACCCCTTACCCTGTACACATGTGTGTGCTCATGTGTGTGTGTGTGTGCTCATGTGTGCATGTGTGTGCATGTGTACTGGAGGTAGAATGCGGCTCCTTGTACTCTCTCAGTGACCTGCATTCACAGCCTCCCAGTGTGCAGTCTCTATGAAACTCTGTAATATCTTGTAATAATGGTGCTCGTTTATAGGCTATGTACAAGACACATACCTTTGTTATCCCATTTTACCAATGAGAGAAATGCAAGGCTAATGACTGGGATCCTAATGCCAAACACTCTACTTGAGGTTTTTTTTTTTTTTTTCCTTTTCTGTATTTTTTATTTAAAAAAAAACTCAAACAGTATATTTTGATCATGTTTTCCCCTCCTGAACCCCTTTCAGATCCTCCCCACCTCCTACTCAACAGACTTGATGTTCTCTCTCTCTCTCTCTCTCTCTCACACACACACACACACACAAGAGGAAGAAAGGAAGGAAGAAGTAAAAGACCAATAAGACAAAAAATGTCAAAAAGCAAAATAAAACAGAAAGTTCGTAAGAATCCCACTGAGTTTGTTTTGTGCTGGCCAGCTACTCTTGGGCATGGAGCCTGTGTGAGCTGGGATCTGTCACTGAACCTGGAGGCTGACTGATTTGGTCAGACTGTCTAACCAGTCAGCCCAGCTGTTTCTTCATCCCCAGCTCTGAGATCACAAACATGTGTGCCATCGTGCTTGGCTTTTGCATGGTTGTCAAGAATTCAGGTCTGTATTTATATGGCAAACATTTCACCAGGTAAGCAACCTCCCCAGCCCTATAGGACCATCTGTGTCTTAGTAATGTTATGTGTAGGATAACCTTTACATGCACAATTCTTTTAAAAATCAAACATTTTTCTCTGTGTGCTTTTAAACTCATCCTTGGAGTAGTGATTTTGAACTAAAACATGCCATATGATCTGTTTTCTTTGTTAGGAGACATAGCCCTCTGGCTGGTCATAGAAAGAGGTTTCTTGGATAATCCCAGCGAAGGCACCAAGGGGACTTGTGGGAGGATTTGTGGGGGTGGGGGGTGGGGGAGGACTTTGAGATTTTCTCCATATTCACTGTGTATAAATAAGAAGTCAGGAGTCCATCCCAGCTTCCAACTAACTCACCTTTGCTAGGCCTCTCAGCTTCCTCACCTGTGAAGTCGAAGGATGACTAATCCAAGCTCACTGCCTCACTGTGAAAACCTAGGACAGTTGCTGCCACTATTCACTGTAAAGCCTTGGGTGCAAATGAGCCTTCAAGACCCGCCCTCCAGCCCTCCTCCCTTAAGCCCTCCTCCCTACAGACCTGCTCATGAGCTTGGCCTGTGAGTCCTACTGTGTCAATAAGTTCTGTGTCATCACTAATGGCCTTTGGCAAGATGACAGCTCCCCTACCTTCTAACAGGACCAAGTAGAGAGGTAGGAAGAGAACCCCACCGGTTGAAGCCAGCATCCCCATCTTGAACTCTCATAAAACAGCAGAAAAGGAGCCCTCGGAACAATGAAAATTTTTCAGAAGCCAGGGTTGGGGAAGTAATGTAAGGCCACAGTAATGAATCGAATCTCAGCATAAAATAAGGTACACACACCTTAAGGTGGGCCAATCCCCAGGAAAGCAGGCTTCATTCCTGGCCTTAATTGTCATCCTGAGAGTCCCCAGGATGAGCTAGCCAAGCGAGGATACTAGTTAGCTCTCCAAAGATGCACCTCATGCTTCTGCCTCACCATTTTGTACAGATGAGCAAAGCAGCATACTCTCCACCTAGGGAAGATGCCCCACACTATAAGGGGCACACCGTATTCAGTGTGTTGAATCCATCCATGCCCAAAGAGTGAGTTTCTTTGCACAGTCTCCAAAACCAGAAAAAGCTCAAAATTGGCTAAGAGCCATATACAAGCAAAGATGGAAAGGAGTTTACGGTGGTTACTTGAATAAAACATTGGCTTTACAAGAGAATCAAGCAAGACAGCTTTCCAAGGGCTTCTATCCTCGCCATCAAAAATGGACATTGCCCCTGGTTTTCCTTGAGAATGTGGTCACCCAGAGCAGAGACTTGATGATTCCTAATGGGACATCCTCTTTCTTCAGTTACCAAGGGCTAAATCTTCTTGTTTATTTTTGTTGCTTTCTCTCCCATTGCAGTTTTGTTTTCCTCTGCTACATTAAAAAGTAAAATTCCTGGCGCATCTTATTCCCAGAATTTCTTACAAAGTATTTGATTTTCAAAAGCAGAATAGCTTGCTGGGCTGCCCTAACAAGTTACTTGCTGTCTCTGAGACTCAGTTTTCTCCTATGGAAAGTTAATTATTCCAGTCAGGCACACTGCCTTCCATTTCCTGTGAGGAATGCTATGGTAGCAAAGAAGGCTCATGGTGCCGGGTTCTGTGCCTATGTGTGTTCTGCATGTATGACATTTACTTCTTACTCCCCATTTTCCACAGGGACATCCTCTCTAAGAGGATACCTCACTTGCCTCCCCACCAGCCAACCTCCTCATCTGCAAAAAATATAGTTCATGATTTATTTCCCACTGCTTAGTAAATGGAGTCTTAGCCCCCAAAGGGAGGGATGGGAGAGTGGGAGAGATCTGAGTGTTCTATTATTCCAGTGTCAGAGTAGGGGCTGGAGAAGGGTCTACTTGATGCTAGAATGGAGTGTTAACACTCTTGGACTTCTCTATGCTTCTGGAGACTTCAAAAAACACATGCTATTTCAGAAGGAAATTGGATATGGTATTGTGTGTGTGATTGCTTATACACATCCAGCATGAGAGTTTCTGTATACATTTGGAGATAAAAGTCAGCAGCAAGTGTCTGTGTCAGTAGCTTTTAAACAGTATATATTTAAAAATATTTTTACAAACAATATATTTTAATCATATTCTTCCCCTCAATTATTCTCAGGTCCTCCCCACCTCCCTAACTACCCACCTTCATGCTCTTTCCCTCTCAAAACCAAATAAAACCCCATTTTAAAAGATAAAAACAAAAAACAACAAGACAAAAATACCAAAGCAAAAGTCACACACAAAAAATACGGAGTGTCTGTTGCATTGGCCAACTACTCCTGGGCATGGGACCTGTGCTGGAGCATGGTTCATATATCCAGTGAGACTCCATCGAAGAAAAATAATTTCCTCTTTTTCAGAGGGTATCAGTTGTAAATAGTTTCTTGGTCGGGGTGGGATTTCGTGTCCACTTTCCCTCTCTGTGCTAGGATTTTTTTCTGACTTGAACTTATGTAGGTACAGCGCATGCTCTTACAGTCTCTGTAAGTTCAGATGTGCAACAGCCTCGTCTCTAGAAGACCTTTTAATTTTACAATCTTTGTACTTCCTCCTCCATGTGGATCCCTTAGCCTGGAGGGGAAGGGTTTGATAAAGATTCGTTAAGGACCCAGTGCTCCAAAGTCACTCTGCATGCCCTCTACCTTTATTTTTGGGACAAGATCTCTCTCTGAACCTGGAGCTGACTAATTTAGCTAGGTTAGCCAGCCAGCCCATAAATCGCCTGCTTCTGCCTCTTCAGCATGGGATTGCAAGTATACCTATTTTTGTTGTTGTTTTAACATTGTTAATGGTACTCAGCCTCAAGTCTTCATATTTGTATGGCAAACACTTTACCAACTGGGTGATCGGCTCCTATATGATCATCTTTAAAAGAAATAAGGTGTTAGAAATGCTAAATGTATAATAACCTTCAAAGGCACAATTGTTTTAAAAATCAAAGACATTTATCTGTGTCCTACTTAACCCATCTTCAGGCCAGTGAGGCATGAGTTTTATTTGGTAATGGACACATGCCACATGATCTGTTTTGTTTGTTGGTAGACATAGCTGATTATTGTCCCAAGGTAAGAAGTTATTGACCAAATTGAAAAGAACCCCCAAGCAATACTTACATCAAGTGAGCAAATTCTCATAAAAATTATCCACAGATTCCTTGGTGTTGATTGCTGTAGTTTCCTAGCAAGAATTGAAATCAGGTAGTGTGAACCAATTTTGTTATCTCAAAGTGTTATTTTTAATCTTATGTCCCTTTTCCAGTCTATTCTAGATCCTTCGTGTTTTTATATAAATCTTAGAATAGATTTATTAGTTACTTCAAAAATGCCTTGTTAGCTTTGGAATATGAAGATGGGGGAGGAATGGACAGCTCAGACAATACCAAGTCATATTTTCTGTAATCATGGCATGTTCATTCATTTAAAAAAAATAGAAAATTGGGATTGACATGTAAAACAAGTTTGTTTAAAATTTAAATAAAAATTATAAAAAATTAGCAATAAATTTATTCCTAATAGAGAGAAATAGATCTTCAAAGTCTATCAACAGCATTTAGAAACTTCTGGTGCAGAATTTTTGCATATCTTTTGTTAAATTGATCCTCTTTATTTTCCAATTGCTCAGTGCTTAAATACATACATAAAATTAGTTTTCTTCAATATTGACCTCTGTTTTAAACCTTGTTAAATCTCCTTATGAGTTCTAGCAGTTTTGGGTAGGCCCTAGTAGTTTTCTTAATACATAGCACTGGTATCTTGTGAAGAGAGAAAAGACTATTTTTCTCTTTTCTGTCCATATTTATTGATGTTACTGTTTTGCTTTTTGGCCTTTTAAAACTGACTTGGAAAGCCAGTACGATGTTGCACAAAGGAGATGAGCCTAGCCATTCATGCCTTATTCATGAAATAGGCAGCATAAAAACTGGCACCTGCAGCCTGGAACTGGTACTTGCCCAAAAGAAACAGCAAGAGCAATGATAAAATGGTAGCAAAGGGTTTTAATAAAAAAAGGTTGCTTGGAGAAGATGGAAATTAAGCATTTCATTCCTCAAATGGTGACATGAGTTTTAGTTTCAGAGGAGGAATTGAGGATGTGTGAGAGAGAGATACATGTTTAAGCAGTCTTGTCCAAACTGTGACCTGATTAGCCATGACTTCAGCTTTGGTTTGCAAGGAAGACATCTGTCTTTGTGGGTCTGCTATTCCTGGAATCCAAGGAGACTATAGGTTCAGGGACAACTGAAGATTTTTCTGGCATCTTTAAGAATGTTGGAACAGGGTATTATAAAAACTGACCGACACTTAGGTGCCTCAGCCACTCTTATCTATGTGGCTTTGACTTTAAAGGGGATTTGATAGGTTAGGTGCGTGTGGCCATGTTTTAACATAATCTTTAAAGGGGATGGGTACCATAAAGGCGAAGATACTACATAGCCTTCTCCTGCTATGTAGCTCAAATTGGCCTTGAACTCAGAGAATTACTTGCTTCTACCTCTCCAATGCTGGAGCTACATGTGCCTTGTTGCCATTCATCCTGTTTGAGTGACCTTGTGGGTCCAGGTGAGGAGTCAGTCATTTTTAGTAGATATGGTTTCTTAACCTGTTAGAAATATTTCATTATATGCTTTTTTAGAAATGCCCCTTTCCAGGTTGGGTAACTTCCCTCTATTCCTACTTTAATGAGAATGTTTCTAGCAATGGCTATTGTATTTGGTAAATGTAGTGCACTTACAGCATAAATTGTATACATTTTCTTCTTTATGGCATTGATACAATGAATTACATTGACTGATAGTCAAATAATAAATCAACTTTGAACCTTTGAGATCAATCTTGGTTGACATTGATATATTTGTTTTTGGGGTTTTTTGGGGGGGGTTGTTTGTTTTTGTTTTGTTTTTTTGAGACAGGCTTTCTCGGTATTGTTTTGGAAGCTGTCCTGGAACTCGCTCTGTAGACCAGGCTGGTCTGGAACTCACAGAGATCCACCTGCCTCTGCCTCCCAAATGCTGGGATTAAAGGCATACACCAACAACTCCCGGTGATATATTTGTTTTTTAATGTGTTACTAAATTGAATTAATATTTTGTGTTAGTATTTATGAGGGAGATACGTTTGATTTTTATTTCTATAGTGTTTTTATCAAGCCTTGTCATTAAATGTATGGTGGTCTCCAAATATGCTGGGAAATACATTTTCTTCTAGTTTTGGAAAGAATTTATGAAGACACAGTACAAGGGTACAGCAGGCAGGTTCCCATGGAGGGGTCTGTGGAGCTGATAGGGGTGGGGATCTTCTCAAATCAAACCTGAAAATGGTTTGCTACTTTCGTAGCCGTCAGCCTTGTGCCTCAAACACACACACACACACACACACACACACACACACACACACACACACGGATATGCACACACCACAAGAATAGACACACAGACAGACAACACACACACACACACATACACACACACACACACACACCCTGTGTAAACACTTTTCATATTTCTCAGTTGGGTTGTTTGCTTTCTTAAAAACAAGTTGTTTAAATTATTTATGTGGCTTAGATATTGGCCCTTGCTAGATTTATCTTTTGCAAATGTGTTCTTCAACACATAGGTTGTCTCTTTACTCTGTCAGGTATGCAAAAGTGTATGAGTTTGATGTGTCCCACTAGTAGACAGACACGAGACACCTCTCAGCATCACTAAGCACTCGGGAGATTGTAGATTCACAGCACGGTGAGGTAACACTTCTGGCAGCATGGCTATTATAACAAGGGCTAGTAGAAATGTGAGTTCATACAGCTGTTATGGAAAACTGTATGAAATTGTCATACCATAAGTAAACTGGGAGGGTGTAATGTTAAAGGAAATAACTTCGATGGAGAAAGACAGGATATACAGGATATCTCCAATCTCATGTAGAAAATAAAACAACCATACCTATAGAAGCACAGAGTAGATCAATAGATGACCAGACTCTAGGGGCAGGGGCTATAGGGACATAGTTTACAGAGTGGAGGAGGCTTCAGTGGAGACAGCAGAGGTAAGGTCTTTGTGGTCTATTACCGTGGGCTAGCGACAGTTACTTCAGAATTGCCAAGAGATTAGATTTTACTCATTCTTACCATTAAAAAAATGTTTGGGTGATGAGTATGCTAGTTTGTTTAAATAATTTCCTGTTATACAAAGATGACATAGACCACATTGTATCCTTAGAAATGTATACAATTGTAAGTTGCCAATTAACATCTTTTAAAAAGCTAGTGTCAAATCATTTTTCCAAGGTGGTTGCACCAGTCAATATATGATTTCACAAGCAGCCCCTGAAAGACTCTGTGTTGTGCAAATGACGTCACTTTGCGGCATTTGCTTCTGTTAGAGATGTGCCACTTTTAGATTCATGGAGAAGAGAGTGTTCCTAAAACCAAACAAGCCTTGTCATACCCTTTCCCCCTGGATGCCAGGGAACAGTAGGGGGTCCATGGGATGGAGCTGGCTGAAGCCCACAGATGCTCAAACTTTCCAGTTCTCTGAAGCTTCTCTCAGTCATGAGGAGGGAACGGTGTGGGTGGTGGAAGGCAGGGAAACTGCAGGGTATGCAGTGTGAGATGTTTTCTCTGAGACGGTGAAATTGTACTGTAGGTCTGAGTAAGACCCTGCCTCCCAAACACTGGATCAGCCAGCCTTTCACTCTCTGCAGAATGTATCTCAGCTCTACTCTTTGACATCTTCCCAGGTATCTGAGACCTGTCTTGTCCAGTTGTTTTCTGAACTGGAAAATGGGGAGGTGCGCTCATGCACTGCAGAAAATAAGAAACTCAGAATCCTGTCAAATGGGAAACAGATTCAATTGTGGCACCCTGCTTATTTGTCAGATCAAAATGGAGCCCTAGTTTCTGTCACCTGGGACATGATGTGGAGCACCCTCTAGACATGAGGATGTGTGCTTCACCCATACACTCTGAGCAATGGAGGCAAACCACTTGAAAATACATAGCAAAACAGTAGAGATGACCATCTTGAGAACTAAACTGCCTGACTGCTCAGCCTGGGATTGCCAGTCAGTCCAGAGAGTGGCTGCCAGTGATTGAGATGCAAGGTGATTTTGCACTGTAAATGCTTGCTACTATTGGGTGATGGGTTTCATAGCAGGCTTAGCAGAATTTTCTCAGGGTTTAGAGAAGAGACAATTGGGGAAGCATTAGCATTCTGTTGTATTTTCAACAGAAATAGAGTAGCTTCAAATAGTCTATTTGACATATTTTGTTTCCAAGCTGAACATCCTTTGAAGAAAGACTCTGTCTTAAAAAGTTTGGATGGCAACAATAGGACTTGGGACCCTAATGGGAAAAGAAGTGACAGAAAGATAGAACTACAATCCCTTGAGGACAGCAGAGTACTGTAGCATGAGGTTATACGTCACCAAAAGCCAAACACATGTGAATTCAAAACCAATGGAGTGACAATGATACTTGCATTATCTCATACAAATGAAGCAGCTAACACAAGTTCTAGGGCTCAATATGACGAAAGGGTAACAAGGTGCTAAGATTTGGATGGGACTGAGTGGTGTCCTCTCTAAAACTTCATGTGCAGGTTGGCAGCTCTGGGAGGTGGTCAGGTCTTTAAAAGATGAAACCACAGTGAGGGGTTCTAGAGGGTTATTGGAAAAGGCCTCTCTTGTGACCTCTGCATCCTAACTCAAGATACAGTTTTTCTCCCAAATTGACTCTCACCATCATGATGTACTTGGCCTACACATAAAAGTTTTCCTGTTTTTCACCAATGAATACAATAAATAACAACTGAGGATAAAAGCAAATGCTAACCACTTACACTTCACGCCAGCCAAACATACTTGTTTCCTTGAACCTTCCAGTGAGAGCTGGCCATGACAGGAAACAGAAAACAAAACAAAACAAAACAAAACAAAAAAAACAAAAAATAAAACAAAAAAACCCCAAAATAACAAACAAACAAAAAAAACAAACCAAGCTCTCTGTAGTTATAAACACACAGATTCACCTTAGTAAACCAGCATCAAAAATGAGTTCGGTTTAGCGGTAACTGATCCTACGTGTGTGTGTGTGTGTGTGTGTGTGTGTGTGTGTGTGTGTGTGTGTGTGTGTGTGTGTCTGCCAGCTGAGAGCTCAAAGCTCCATTCTTGGTCCCTGATTCTCGCCTGTGTCACCCTTTGCTCAGGACAATACTCTTCCTGCTGTCCTCACAGCAGGAAGGGTTGGGTAGACCTGAGTAGGCAGCCTTTGCAAAGGTCACATTGTGCTGGAAATCGTTAGGTAGGTGTTAAATGCAGTGCAAGGCATGCCTCAGATGGTACTATTCATTGGGGGAAAACGTGTGTGTTTCAGAGAACTCAACTGAACTAACTTCAGCTCTGAAGGCAGTAGCAGGTGCCAGCTGGCTACACTGACCAGTTATTGACTGGTATTGAGGAAAGCAGCTGAATGCAAAATTCATTTCATTGCTCGGAATGTGGTGTTGGGGAAAGCTTGCCCTGCACCACAGGTGATCTGGCCTCTTATTGATGGGCTCCTGCATGAATGGATCAATGACCTTGGGTGCTGCAGGGCCTAGACTCCGACTGGAGACTCCAGGCAGAGCAGCTCTGGAAGCCTCAGCCCTCACCAAGAAGGAAGCCTTTAAGTTTGTTTGCTAAAAACAACCA
This sequence comes from Phodopus roborovskii, assembly GCF_943737965.1. NCBI lineage: Eukaryota > Metazoa > Chordata > Mammalia > Rodentia > Cricetidae > Phodopus > Phodopus roborovskii. The sequence continues at coordinate 23,956,511 of NW_026126433.1, forward strand.
GGCATTTCCCTTGTGTATTGACATTGGTAAACCATCTACACGGGACCTACTAGGCAACAAACACATCTTTAGGGAAGAAATCTTTATTAGAGACTTGGACTTTATTGAGATTGAAATGAAACTCTGTGGAAATGTGGTCTAAAGCCTATCAGACAGGAATATATGTGAGCCATAAATTCTAAGACCTTGATCTTGAGGATGAAGGTCTGAGGAACAACGATGCTGGTCCAGACCTGAGCTTCTGTGCTCCCAGATAGCAACTTCATAGATGGCTGAGGATGGCCTGAACCTTCCTTCCCTCACTTATGGGTGTAACTAAACCCTGCCCCTGGTGCCCTACCAAAAAAAGCAAAACGAAACAAACACACAAACAACAACAAAAACACGTGCCTAATATTTTGGATATAACTTGTAGGATGTAGGTCTTGAAGCTAGTAAGTCCTGAAGGGACTGCTCCTGAATTCTCTTAATTCATGACCTCAGCGGTGTAGCCGAAGCTCTTGCTATCATTTCCCTGCAAGCCAGGAACAAATGTGGACAGCTGACATTCATCCAAACGTGAAGCAGGGAGAAGAACTCCAGATGAAGTTCCTGAGAAGACAGGAGGGAGCAAAGTAAAATTCCAGGCCCTAGACAGCCTCCCTCTTTATTTTACTTGTTCATTTTGTGAGTGTGAATTTGGGGGAGTCACATTTGGGCATCCTGCTCTATCACTCATCCCCTTTTCCTTTGAGACAGCCTCACACTGAATTGGCACTAGACTGGCCCCCAGCAAACCCCAGCAACCCTCCTATCTGTCCTCAAGACAATGTTGGGGTTACAGGTACAAGTGGCTATGCCCACTTGATTTCTGGGGATCCGAACTCAGATCCTTATGCTTGCATAGCAAGTGTTATAACCCACCAAACCATCTCCCCAGCCCCACCCTTCTAATTTTAATGAGCAGTTAACTTGTTTGGAGGGCTCTACTACTTAAGCTCAAAGTCCACCATGTCTGGACAACTCTGAGCTTGGTGTAATATGGAAGACTCCCTTTGCAGCAGGGCTTCCTCCCTACCATATTTGGACAGTGTCTCTAGGCCCGGATGCCTGGCTTTATTTGGAAGCTGTTCTTTAGCCCGGATGCCTGACTTATCTTAAGTGTGACCTTTGACATAGTTCCCTACAAATGTCCTGTGTCCTGCCCCCTTCCCCACATAATAATTAGATAATTGTTCTCCAGCTATATAGTAGGACCACGATGCCAAATGCAAATTGCCCGATGCCATTACTCTGAAAAAGGTTGAGCTGTAATACTGAAACAGACTTCCAGAAGGCTATTTCTGTTGTATTCACGGGCCGCACAAAGCTGTGCACACTACCTTTGTTCCTTTTGCCCTTGAAGACTGACTGGTGGCCAATAGAGGCCAATAGAGGAAAAGGGAGATCCCCAGTAACTGATAGAAATGAGCATGAAATGGAATAGCTATCTCTTTATGGGCCAGGTATGGGTGATTTAAAAGACTGCATTTAGCAAAGGTCATTGAGAAGACTAATATCAGTGTTTGTACCTCATCTCAACTTCTCACTCCTGTTGAACTAATTGTGGGCACAAATAGGCTCCAACGCAACTGTAATGTGACTAAGGGAAAGAGGAACTTATTTATCTGTCTCCACATCTTCATGTCAAAGATGGATTAATTACAACATAATGCTAACAGCACCTGTAGTGAAAAAACTCCCCCCTGAATGTTTCCCCTGCTCAGGTGCTGTTTAGCAACGATATGCTACTCAGGAAGGATTTTCGCTGTAGAATTCACAGACACACAAGGCATTTCCCAGGGAGCATTTCAGAACAGAAGTGGAGTAGGCAGGAGTGTTAGTACACTGCCAATAACTGACTGGCAGATGGACCAATCAGAACAGCTGCCGTAGATGTGGGGATAAACTAGAGAAATAGTGTTTCAGATAGGAGTGGTAGAACACCGTTAATCCTACCACATATGTGGGTAAATGGAGCAGATGCAGGAGGTTATCTGTGAGTTCAAGGCTAGCTTGGTCTATATAGCAAGTTCAAGACCAAACATGGTGAGACATTGTCTCAAAAACAGTTTGTTTCAGAGACATTTCCAGCTAGAGTTGGTGTCTAATAGGTAAATGGATTAGAGACATTTTAGAAGATAAAATGGGCCTCAGTCGCCTGCAATGTGTTGGTGACAAAGGAAAAAATAGTTTCAGCCAAAAGGTGGCAGGAAATGCTGGTTGAAAGAGCATGGAGAAGTGGAAGGGGGGTGGGGTGAGGCTTGGCCTCCGTGAAAGATCCTGCGTGCATCCCTTAGTGACCTTGTCTCTACCCTATCACACACCACTCGTCCCTAGAGTCATCCCCAGGCTCAACATTCTTTGATAGCCCTAATAGCACTTACACAATAGAAGACCAACTTCTCATCACTCACAGACCATCCTAGTCCAAACCTGGGCTATAGTTAACAGCTATCACACTCAGTATTTACCAATGGATTATTCCCTAATAGATAATGTCTCTCAAACTATGCATCATTTCTTATTTGGAATTTCACATCACCACTCCCCTCATCCATTATGATATGGTTCTCAACTCCTGTGATTAAATGAATGAGCAAACAAATGAAAGATGGGATGGATGCATGCTATCAACACAGACCATCTTCATGGTAATAGATTTCTAAGTCCCCTTCAATGGAATTTGATGATAATCTACAATTCTAATTAACAAGTTTAAAGAAACTGATATGTAAGAGATTACATAAGAACCCCCTCTTACCAGGCATTGGTGGCACATCCCTTTAGTTCCAGCATTCAGGAGGCAGAGGCAGGGGATCTCTCTGAGTTTGAGGCCAGCCTGGTCTACAGAGCTAGTTCCATGACAGCCTCCAAAGCAATACAGAGAAACCTGTCTGAAAAACCAAAAAATAGAACCCCTTCTTGCTGGTCAGGGTAACATAAGCATTTGAGAAGGATTGTAAATTTCAGACTAGCCTGGGCTATGTAGATGGTTAGATCTTACCTCACTGCACCCACCCCACAGAACTTTCTCCCCTTGCAAGAATCTTTTGCTGTTGATGAAAGTTGTCAGTTGAAATTAATTAAATCAAACAATTTAGTTATTTAATTAGAGAAAATAAATTAAAGTTGTTAAATTTCGTTGTTGTCAAAGTGCTTTATTTTGCTGGTTGGTATTGCCCCATGACAACCAGACAAGTTCAAGAGAGTGAAGGTCTCTCACTGCAATGGTCTCACACTCAATGCAGATCAGTCTGTAACTGATCTGGCAAATTCGACCTGAAGGCTTCCTGCTCAGTAGTGCACGCAGGTGTTGCGCATGCCCAATTCCCGGCAGGCAGACTTCTGCCTGCTGCATCAACGGGGTGATAACATGCTTTGCTCCGTGATTCCTCTGGTGACACATTTATTTTCACCCTTCCGGTGCAGCAGGAGGCTTTCCTTACTAATTCACCATGATGCTGTTTTCTAATTAGGTGTCTTGACATAGCAGGCGTCCCAGTCTTGAACATTTTCGTTTTTCTTTAATGTGCCAGCGAGCTGCCTGCCTTTGAACTGATTTGTCTTCTCATATAAAACAAGCTAACACCCAGAAGACACCGAGCCCAGTGCCTGACACCTGGAAGGCCCTCGAGACGTGTTCATCATCTACCTACCCTGTCTCTACACCGTTGTCCCTTCTGGCATTCAGTTAACCTTAGAAATAAAATAGTGCCTTTATGTGACTCCATTTTTCTTCATTCCATTAGAAGCCAGCGACGCTGTAAATGCAAACTCCATAGATTGAACATTTCATTTCTGTTCGGCCTCACAGGGCATCTCATACAACAGAGATTTTATTACCCTTGTTGTGCAGGCGAAGAATCCTTCACTGAAAAGCGTGGTAGCTGAGGTTACAACTGGGTGAGTGAGCCAAAGAGTTGGAACAGGAGTCCCGTTTACCTCCATAAATTTTTGTCCTCAACATTACCCTCCGGGGACTCCAGGTGGCTGTCACCTAGAATATGAAGGTACTAAATAGGATACAGAGTGGGGAGAGAAACCAGTTCTCCCTGAGCCTGGAGAGGCCTGAACATGGAGCTGGGCCACCTGCCTCCTGTGGGCGGCCCATTTAGTGCCCCAGCTGCAATGGGGAGGAAGAGCTCCATGCCCTAAATGCCCAGCATGACCCTGTCAGCCCCACTGCAAGATAAGGTTCAGCCCTGCAGGAGCGAATAGCAGGGCTCTTGCCACCCACACCTCCAGGGTCTAGCCTTGTTCCAGCCCACGGAACCGGGCATGAGTAACCACAGGGCGGTTCATACCAAAGAGAGCTTTTGCTCATTGTTCCCAGCCTGCCTGCTGGCACCCTCCTGATCCTGGGCGAAGTCGCCTGCCTTGTGCGGCTTCAGGAAAAATCAGGGACTGGAAGTTTGGCAGGGACTAACCCCAGGAAAGTCTTCAACTGAAACCCTGCTTTGTGATTCTCGAAAGAGTCCCTGGAGTGAGGGACAGAGCTTATGCTCCAGTCACCTGTCAGGCAGAAGGACCACAGATCTCCTGGACTGCTGAGGCCCAGGGGAGGCTACAGCTCCCAGCTGTCAGGCCGAGTCACACCTCAGGAATGCCAGAGCCTGTCGGCCACCTGGGGTGTTGTGCTCCAACTGAAGGCCCAGGTGCTGGACTTGGGCTTGAACAGATGGCTTCTGGAGAACGCACGCATAGCGGAGATTTGTGCGCAGCCCATGGATTTTAGAATCCAAATAGATTCATGTTGAAGTCTCAGTGTTGCTCATGAGTGTGGTTAATTTGTGCCCGACGTTGTAAAGGTTTTTCAATTGTTGTGTCATCTTCTTTTTCCAAGAAATGGATAGTTAGTTCAACTCCTTGTTTTTAGAAACACTCCTTGGCCCACCTCTCGTGGCCAGATTTTATCCTTTAGATAACAATGAAAAGAAGCCTAGTGTAGTTTCTGAGCTCTCTAAACTCGGACCAGTCCTGTGTCGGTGAAAGGTCTTTTGTTAGGACTAGCCTTAATGTACACAACAACGGTGCCTGGGGACATTTCCATCCATGCCTTTGAAATCCAGTGTTTGGGTAGACATGGCTCAGAGGACATACCCAGAGCCCATGCTACAGTTGCTATTTATTTTAAACTTAAATCTTCTTCAGAAACATATATGGAATCAAAATGTAACAGTGTTGAATCTGAATGGGTATGGCTTTTGCTTTCATTTTAAAATTTCTAAAAGAAAACTGTCTCTTTAGTATAACAGTAATATACATTGAAGTATTATTATCTATGAAAAATAAAGGTGCTGTCAAAACGGAACTAGGAAAAATGTCCATTTGTCACTGTTCAAAGATGATTGTTGTCAGACACCTCCCCCCCCCATTTATTTTCTGTGATTCATTAATGTATTTACCATTTTGCAGACTTGGTCTTATTCTGTAGGTTGCTATCCTATGCTCTGTGCCTATAATGCATTTTTTCACTCTGTATGGCTACTAGTTTTCTATAAAACTTGCATGCAACCTGTACACATCCTCACTCCTACTTTAAAATATCTCTAGATTATTTCTAATACCCAATACAATGTTAATGCAAATAGCTATTGTACTGTTTGTACAGTGAATAATGCATGAAAAAAGTCTATATATCCTTAAAGCAGATTCTTTAGAAAAAACACTTTTTGGGCTAGTGAGATGACTTAGCACCAAGCCTAACAACCAGAGTTAAATTCCCAGAACATACATGGCAGGAGACAACCAACTCCCTCAAGTTGTCCTCTGACTTCCATGCATGCTGTACCATGCACTTCCAAATAAATAGGTAAATGTAATAGGCAAAATTTACTTTGTTTTCTGGGCCAGGTAGATGGTTAAGTGGGTAAAGTCTCTCCACTTTTAAAAATACAAAGCCCTGTGTTTGGATCTTCAGTATCAACATTAAAAACAAAAACCCAGCCAGTCTGGCCAGTCAGTGAGTGCTGAATTCATGTGAGATCCAGCCACAAAGGATAAAGTGGAGAGCAATCAAGCAATCGAGACATCCAAGCAACTGGAAAGATGGCTCAATGGCTAAGGGAACTTGATGCTCTTGCAGAAAACTGGGGTTCAGTTCCCAGCACCCACACAGTGGCTCACAACTGTCTGTAACTCCAGTTCTACGGGATCCAATGCCTTCCTCTGACCTCTGAAGGCACCAGACACATACATGGTACATATACAAACCCCAGGTTTGACACACACATATTTGTACATACATATATGCTACATACACATACACAAAATATTTTCTATCCGTGGTTGGTTGAATCTGTGGATGTGAAATCCAACAAGAGCCATCTTTTTAACACAACTGCAAACAGTCTTACAACATACAAGAAAAGAACGGCCGCTTTCCAATTTTCTTTGCAAAGTTGTTTATTAACTTTGTAATAAAAAACATCATGCCATAAGAACTCCATTGTAGGGCCCTGCATGGACCCCTGGGGCACCTTGAGCAAGCCTGAAGCTGTTGGCTGGAACTCCTTGTCCCAAAGCTGTTATTGGTACTCTTCCTGCTTCGATAACACACACCTTGTGGGGTGGAGCTAAGCTGGCAAATCCTGTTATTTACCACTGTACTGTAAGTCAGTATTTCAGCCCATTCCATCCCCTCAATAAACAGCATTTGGCGTTTCAACATTGCCATTGAATGAATGACCCGCTATCTTGTCTCTTATTTCAATCTCTAGGCCTTTGCTCATAGCGCGTGTACTACACTCCATTGTGCTAATAAAGTGTAAAGTGGTACACTGCTGGGCTGGAGAGATGGCTCAATAGTTAAGAGTACTGGCTTTTTCCCAGACAACCCAGGTTCAAATCCTAGAATCCAATGGTGGTTCACAGCTGACTGTGATTCCAGTTCCAAGAGAGCTGCTACCCTCTTCTGGCCTCTGAAGGCATCAGCCATCCAAAAGGTGAACAGGCATACATGCAGACAAAGCACCCATGCTCATAAACAACAACAGAAAAAGTAGTACCCTATTTGTCAAGTGAGTAGGAAGCCTAATAATGTTTTCTACGTGGCACAGGCCATGTAGCAGACAGTTTTCCAGGAATAGTCACACCGTGTAAAACAAAGAAGGAAGGGTTGGCTTTGTGAGGATTAGATATGTGTTATGTCTATAAGACAGTGAGGGATGTGATGAATATGGCAGAGCTGTAGCAGTCAATGGCAATGAAAGGGGGACAAGAAGCACGCTGGCTGATAGAGACTTGGAAAACAACTCTGTCTCCTGTGTGCTGGAGCCAGCTCCTATAGGGTCTCAAGGGCTAATTATTCTATAATGAGGAACTTTGCAAACTTGCTGCTAAATGGTGTAAAAGTTTATTGGCAGCCTGAAATCTGTCATGCTGGGAGTCTTAACACCCCAGAAATTTGACATCATCAGGAGCTACGAATTAGAGCTATTTGTTTTCCTATTTATTTGTTCTACAGAGAGAGCTGACTTATGGTACCTTGGAAGGGATGATCCAAAGACAGGCAACAAAAGTTCTGGAGCCTGCAAAGGCCAGTAATTAGCATTAATAGATTTTGTTGAGATGGTGTGTGGTAAGTATGAGCTGAAATCTTGACCCATTTGCTCTTTCTGTATCTAGAAGCATGAATAGAGAAAGGACAAACCCTGGGTGTTTTGGTTAGTCTCCTAAAGCTAGAAGACTTAGATCAGAGGATGAGACATCATGAGATACGCACACTTGTACTTGGTCTGACAAGTCCCTATTAATGTAAGTGAATAAGGAGTTCAGGGCTGGAGAATCATTCCTGGCTAAGAGGAAGTTGAGTGGAGGATTTGAAACAATGACTGTACACATGGAAGTCTCTTCCAGCATGCTATAATGAGACAGGTGGCAGGATGAGGGGGCGGGACCTCAGGTCTTCCTTCTCCTGACTCCATCACTTACTTCGAAGACTTCCTCCATGCTCTGGGTGCCTAGGGCCAGGCTATGTATTCTTCCTTCTCCACTTTGTTATTGTGCTTATGTGCCCTTGGTGCTTGCAGTTTGTGTCCCGCGCTACCGTCTCACCAGCAAGAACGACGCGGCACACTCAGGATCCTTCTGCAGTAAAGCTTTAATGCATCTTGAGAGGGAGAGCATAAGCTTACAGAGCGGAGACCCCAAACATCCAAAACCCAACCTTATATAGGTTTACAACCTTCGCCTCGGACGTGTCACCTCCTGATTGGCTGCAGCCCATTGGCCCATATGACACCACGGGAGAGGCAGAGGCCAAGGGAGGGAAAATCACCCTGCACCTGCGCACTGACTTGTTTACTCTCAACGCCAGCTGGATGCAGGCGTCATCTTCTAATGGAGAATACCGGGACGGCTCCCTACAAGTTTGGATACTTCAAATGCAAGACTATGGGCTACTAGCAATACCGACTTGTGAAAGGCAGGGAAGAAAGAGAGGGAGTGAAAAACCTCAATGAGGTCTCAAAAGAGCCCGCACTCACCTGGTGAAGAATCATGCTGTGCAGTATTGCCTTTCAGGTGTCATATGCCACCTGAGCCAGGATTCTAGGAGCAGCATCCCTTAGATCCCACAGGACAACTTGCTTAGGAAGGGAAGTGGCCCTCTGCAGTTGAGGATAACCCTGGAGGAACCACCTGTGTGTCCACAGCTGGCTGCCTTGCCACAGGTGGCCATGACGTCATGGCATTCCTATTTTTCCTTTGGGAAGGAGCATCTTCCGTAATTCCCTTCAGTTTTGCTGCTCTTGGGAGGAATTTTCTAAAGGGCTGGGACATCGAAAGGGGGGAGAATGTGGTGAACAATGTGTAATAACTGGTGTAAGGTGCCTTGGTCCTGGGGGCTCTCATTCAGGGCTTGCTTCAGGCCTGGCCTCAACAGGGGCCTGCTCATTTCTCATATCTACTCACACCTTCACTCCAGATGCCCTGCTGAAGGCCAGGATAGAAGAAAGGGCTCTGTCTCAGCAGAGCACACGACTGACCTTGCCTGGCTTTGTTCTTTGTCCCTACCCCCAGGAATATTCAAAATGGAATAATCACCCATTTCTGGAGATGCCATTTTACACCACAAGATGGCACTGAGGGGGAGACATCTATCTCCTCAGATTTTGTCCTGTTTGCTCTTACAGAATGGCCTTGGTCCATGCTGTGGGCTAGTCTCTCTCTCTCTCTCTCTCTCTCTCTCTCTCTCTCTCTCTCCCTCTCTCTCTCTCTCCTCTCCCTCTGTTTTTAACTGCATCTTATTTGTCATTTGTTCCCACAGCACCTCTCTCTCCCAGTTCTTTAATTCTTGCAAACAACGTTTACCAAATCCTTTTTAGTCTGCTACATTCCAGATTCCAGATTCATTCAGAAAAGAGAGACACTCTTTTTTTTTTTCCCTCTTTTCTTCCACATCATAAAAATAAAAACAAAACCCCACAGATATACTGGGCGCAAAGGGACACTAACTGAGCCTATAGGAATCAGCCTTTAGTACAAGCAGTTGTGTTTGTCATATGCTGCCCAGTATACTGTTTTATAGACCAAAATAGTTCTTTTGTGGAAAAGGGATGATTTTACGATTTTCCCTGAATGAAATTCTTGAGGACAAAGGGCTTATTCACGTTCTCCCAGAACAAAAGGGAAGTCTACTAGAAGTCATTCTGAATTACTATCCTTTCAAGAAATTGTGCCTTTTAGAAAGATGAAATCACTGTTTATCCCCAGTTTTTATTCAACCAATTAAGAAAAAAATGAGGGAGCAAATTATAAACACCAGATGCCAAGGAGATACAAATAACTTTTAAAATAAGGAAAAAATGAACTAGTGAATAAATTGAGAATAGTTTATGGGAGAAAGCCTTACAAATGAAAAAAGAGAAGAAAACTATAGTCTAATCATACCAATAAATACTGTTGCAAAAGGGCTGAATTTAAAATGAGCAAGTGGAAAGTTGTATCATAAGAAAAAAGTTTGATCAGGGAGGTTTTACTCTGGGAATGTGAAAACGGTTTTGTAATTCATCATGTTAGTATAGTAAAGCACACTGTTATTCTTTAAAACCCTCAAATATAAATAAAAGTGTAAGTAAAATATGTGTATGTGGTACACATGAACAAATGTCAACAGCAGCATCATTGGAAATGATGACATGGGAAATTATTGTCATTAGAATCGGCAGTGAGAAAGGCATCCACAAGATCACCCTTACAAACCAATATTATTTAGAGGTCCTGTTTACATAGACCAGGCTGGCCTTGAACTCTGAGATCATCCTGTCTCTGCCTCCTGAGTGCTGTGATTAAAGGTGAGTTCCACCACTGACAAGCTTATTTAGAGATTCTAATAAATGCAAGAAAACAATGAATTGAAACATTGTCTACAAATACTGGAAAAGATGTGTCAAACAATTTTTATTCCTTGGGGATCCCAGAAATATCATAATATTAAAAATAATACAACTTTTTAGGGTTATTAATATAGACAAGAAAGTCACAGGGGCCGTATAGAATGATATTTTATCAAAGGATCTAAGGTTAGATTAGAAATATATATCTAAGAACAATCCTACAATGATGAAGAAGAATGGGGAAGACTTCTTACCTGGAAATAAATCACTATTGTCATTGTAAACATTTAGTACAGTGTGGCATAGAGCTTTAAATTTTTACATAGATTTTCCAGAACAACATAGATAGCTTAACTATAAGTCTCAATAGTAATAAACTGTAGGGAAAGAACAACATCAAATCTAATAAGAAAGGAGCATTTCCACACTGTAAGAAATGATGCTGGCTCCATATGAAATCCATCTGAAGAGATTAGAGTTGTAGTTTTACCTTATATCATAGTAAAAATAGTTTTGACTGGAAAAAAACCTTAAAATTACAAAAAATAAATGTAGCCATAAGTATATATACATAATTATAAATACTTAGATGCATGCATATGCATATATATATAGATAGATAGATAGATAGATAGTCTTATTGCAAAGAACACTTTTACTAATACAAGAAAGCCAGAAGATATCTCTTTGTCTGTCTATCTGTCTCTCTATCATCTATTTTTCTATCTGTCTATCTTCTGGTGTCCTTGAGTATTGCATGCAGAGGGACACATACATACACAGAGGCAAAACATCCATGCACATAAAAGTTTTTTTAAAAAAATCTCAAAAACAAATCCATAAAAAATAATATTTGAATAATATTTGAGGCCAGCTTGGTCTACAAAGTGAGTTTCAGGACAGCCACGGCTGCCATATAGAGAAACCTTGTCTTGAAAAGACAAAAAAACAAAAACAAAAGCAAAACAAAAAACAAGCAAACACACAAACAATCAAAAGAAACAAGTAATAAACTCGAGATAATATTTCCAATACAACACAGGTGAAGGATTTTTATAGTTAATATTTACATACAAAGAGGTTTTTTTATTGAGACTCAAAAGGCTATCCTGTAAAGGTGTGAGTAAAATGAACAAATAAGTACTTTGTAGACCACATCCCCAAATGTCCACAAACAGAAGAATATGCCATGTACCCTGGTGGAATGACTGAGGTAGACAAGCCCCTGCAGAGACAGAGACTGGTGCTGCGACCATGGCCAGCTATGGAACATCCCCATGCTTTGGTTTCACAGTCTTACAGATGAAAATGATCATACTACCCAAAGCCCTGAACTGCCAAAAAGATGAAGGCCTAGCATATGTCAAGTGCGCCTGCACACACAACAAGCCTAGGCATAGCAAAACTATATATATATTCATATATATATATATATATATATATATATGAATAACTCCGCCCACTGAGCTGGCAAGCACTGAGTGATTACACTGCCGTAGGGATTCACAGAAGAGGGGGTAGACATAGAGTGTCACCACCATTTTGTGTTCTGGCAATACCTTTTAGCATTTTAAATCGACAGCATCTTTTGATTCAACACTTCAACTCAAAAGAGCATTCTGCAGAAATAAGTCACCAGTAGAAGGATATCCACAGCAAACAAGAGGAAAGAAAGTGAAACTGTAAGGGGAGGGGAATGAGAAAACTAAGGCATATTCCTAATTATAGTATAATGCCATCTTTATTTATCAGTTTTCCTGGAGAGATGATTTTTTTGACAGTATGTTTTTAAGTGATAAAAACATGTCAGAGGATGTGGGTCTGGTGGTTTTAATGAGAATAACTCCCACAGGCTCTTGTGTTTGCATGCCTGGGCCTCAGTCAGTGGAACTGTTTGAGAAGGTGTGGCTTGTTGAAGGAGGTGTAACTGAGGGTGTAACTGAAGGTTTCCCAAAAGATATGTCTCTCTTCCTCCCTCTCTCTCTCCCTTGCTCCCTCTCTTCCTCTCTATTTCTCCCTCCCCTTCCCATCTTCCCTTCCTCCCTTCTTGCCTTATGCTTGTGGATCAGAATGTAGGCCATCACCACCGCTCCAATGCCATGCCTGCCTGCCTGGTATCATGCTCCCTTCCTGCCATGATGGTCAGGAGCTTATCCTTGGAACTGTAACCTCCAATAAACTCTTTCTTCTCTAAGTTGTCTTGGTCATGGTGTCCCTTCACAGCAATAGAAAAGGAACTAATGCAGTGGGGGAGGATGTATTTAAACAATACATCCTTAATATATAATATAACTTGTATAACATAATATATAATACCACATAATATACAATATATATAGTGTATATATATACACACACACATATAAGTTATATAACATGGTATATTATATAATACCATATAACTCTTAAATGCATGTATATATGCTTGCATATTGTTAAATGGGTACAATAGAAAAAAGAGTAAGTATGGGGCTGTTTTCCTACCTGTCTTGTGTTCAGGTCATGTGCACATACATGGAATAAATTAAAAGAAACTCAAAGAAATATAAGAAGCTGAATGAAGGGTTCTGATGTTCCACTGCTTGGTGATGGGAGATGTCATTCTGTAAATATGTTTCTCATACTGGTTAATGAATAAAAAGCAATAGGCCAAAAGCAAGATAGGCGGGACTAGGAGACAAGGAGGAAAGAGGAAGTAGGAAGGAGGAGTCAGCATGGAGAGACCGGGGAGATCAGACGCCTGACCGACTCCCTGGTAAGGAGACCACGTGAAAACACATGATCAACAGAAATGGGTTAATACTTAAGACAGAGCTAGCTGATAAGAAACTAGTACCTGGCCAACAGCATTATATCAAATACAGAGTCTCGGTGCATTATTTGGGGCTGGTGTGGCGGCGGGACAGGACATATGGCGCCCATGTGGCTAATAAGAGCGTCCACTTAAAATTTAACAAAAGCTTAAAAAAAGGGGTTTGGAAACAAAAGAACAGAGACAAGCAAGGTTTCCTGGTAGCAGCATTTTTCTTGGTTGGACTCTGCTTTGCGAGAGACAAGCAGATAATTGTGTGGCTCCTTTAAGGGAGGTTTCCTGTATGTTGGAGAGGATGTGGAGAAATGGGAACACTCCTCCACTGCTGGTGGGAGTGCAAACTCATACAGCCATTTTGGAGATCAGTATGGCAGTTCCTCAGGAAAATGGGAATTAGTTTACCACAGGACCTGGCAATCCCCCTCTTAGGCATATACCCAAATGATCCACATCCATGCAACAAAGATCTGTTCAACTATGTTCATAGCAGCACTATTTGTAATAGCAAGAACCTGGAAGCAACCTGGATGCCCCTCAATTGAAGAATGGTTAATGAAGATGTGGCACATCTACACAATGGAATACTACTCTGCAGAAAAAAATAATGGTATCTTGAAAGTCGCAGGCAAGTGGATGGCACTTGAAGAAACCATCCTGAATGAGGTAACCCAGTCACAAAAAGAGGAACACAGTATGTACTCACTCATATATGGATTTTAGACCTAGATCAAAGGATCACCAGCCTATAATTCACACCACCAGAATAACTAGGATACAAGGTGCATTCTAAGAGATTCATATAAAGTCCCTCACAGAACCGGGAAGGGACAAGTCCCCCAGAGCTCAGGGGAAGTGGGGGGGGGGCAGCGAATGGAGAGAGAAGTAGGAGAAAATGAGGAAAGGAAAACACATGCGACCAGGAAGATTGAGCCTGGTTAGGAATAGAAGACAGAGAGAGAGAGAGAGAGAGAGAGAGAGAGAGAGAGAGAGAGAGAGAGAGAGCATAAAAGAGGGAGCCAATATTGGTTTGAAGATAAAATTGAACACAAAGAAAGGTCTAGAGAACTACAAGACTGCCGCCAACTAACAATTTGAGCTTCCGTGGAAAGGCTACCATAAATGCCCTTCCTGGAGAGTGAGATCAACAACTAACTTATCCATGGAGCCCTTAACTAATGCCTGTTGGAAACAGGAGCAAACACCCATACATAAACACTGAGTCGAAGTAGAACTCAGAAGCAGAGGGAGAGGACAAGACCAGGCGGCAGAAGCACATAGAGACAGCTTACCTGAACAAGGAGGAGCTAACAGGCCACCAGACTGATAGCTGGGAAGCCAGCATGGGACTGACTCAGGCCCCCCTGAATATGGGTCTCAGCCAGAAGGACTGAGCAGTCTAAGGGACCTCAGACAGTGGAGCCAGGATGTATCCCTGGTGCAGAAAAGGACCTTGCTAACACATCCCCCATGGAGGGATAACTGCCTTAATCTAGAGACAGGAGAGAAGCCCTAGTCCCTACTTCACATGACCTGTCAGATCTACATGACCCCAACTGGATGGCATTCCCCTACATATGGAATTGGGGTGGGGGATGGGAGGAGAGGGTGGTTAGAGTGCATGTGAGAGGGCAGAGAGGGTAAAAGGGAGGGAAGGAGGGAGAGAGGGCTGAGGGAGGGAGGGAGGGAGGGCTGAGGGAGGGAGGGAGGAAGAGGGAACTGGGATTGACATGTAAAATAATAAATTAAATAAAAAAAATGCTTTGACTCCAAAATTTAAGTTCAAGGACAAGTTACTGGGGTAAAGGATTTCTATTTTTGTTTCCACAGAAAATGAAAAGATGTGGATTCCTTCCAGACTAATGTGGTTTGATCAAGCCAGGCCGGCTGAAACAGAGTACCAGGTGATCCTACATTCAAAACAGCTGGACAAAGCGGCCTTACAGACTACCGCCAGTATTTCTGCATCTTCTTAGAAACCCCCATGGCAGTGCCCCTTACCAGGAGGAAGTAGTTTGGAAAGAACGACGCCCAAATTCCTAAATATTGTTTATAAATGTTTTCATTTAAATGGACTTGGTTATAAATGGTTAATGATCATAGCCAATTCTTTTTAAAGGTAAAAAGGGAATTATGGTATAGATATGAATACTTTGTTTTGGAATGGATTTTCATTTATTGATACAAATTTAAGGTCAATCTTGTGATAAGTATATTTCTCCTCTTGTTTAGGTATTGTGTTTTTATAGCTCATTTAGAAATGCAATGTATAATGTTTTACAGATTATAGGTAATTACCTATGATAGTCAAAGCTTGGAGTTAAATTAGTTAGGTTTTTCAAGATACACAGAGATGTATTTGAGATAGATAAGAATTCTTCAAACCTCTCAAAGACCTACAGAACATGGCATTTAAAATGGTTTAGGGTTTTTCTTGACAATGAGGCACAATTGCTCCTGGCAGCACCACCTGGGTCAGAAAGAAAGATGGACATTGAAGAAACGTGTTATGAAGTTTACTTCCAATATGTCAAGACTAGCCATTTGGACAAGATACTGCTCTTGTCTGGACTGTTTGACTTTATGCTGTATATACTGGACATGCAGGACCCACAAAAAAGTGACTGCTGATTCAAGATGGACATTGCTACAGAGTTCCTGCTTCATGGAAGAATCTGCCAGACAGTCTGCAGGACACAGAGACAAATGACTGACAAACTGCCAATACAAGAAGACAGTTTAAAGTTTCCTGCTTTGCTGAAGAGTCTGCCAGACACTCTATGGCCTATGGACTGAAGATGGAAGATTACAGAAGAACTTCAGGTGACTGACAAAATACGATGTCTCTGTAATTTCTAGAGTTTATATATTATCCTTCTGTGGTCTTTGAGGGAGTTGAAGACAAATAGTTATGGTTATAGTTTTCCTTAGTTAAGATTAAAGATGAGTTACAAAGACTTTAGACTCACAAAGATAGGATACATGACAGAATGTTTTCTTTAAGTCTTACTAAATGTTAATGGACTAAATATTGTTAACTGTGATTCTTACTTGATAAGTGTTGTGTTATATATTTTGCTTTGTTAAGGTTAAAACCCTTCTTTTTATTTAGACAGAAAAGAGGAGATGACTGGAGATGTCATTCTGTAAATATGTTTCTCATACTGGTTAATGAATAAAAAGCACTGTTGGCCAATAGGAAAGCAAGATAGGCAGGACTAGGAGACAAGGAGGAAAGAGGAAGTAGGAAGGAGGAGTCAGCATGGAGAGACCAGGGAGACCAGACGCCTGGCCAACTCCCTGGTAAGGAGACCACGTGAAACACATAGATCAACAGAAATGAGTTAATACTTAAGACAGAGCTAGCCAATAAGAAACTAGTACCTGGACAGCAGCATTATATCAAATACAGAGTCTTGGTGTGTTATTTGGGGCTGGCGTGGTGGCAGGATAGGACCAGTGGTGGAAGGAAAAACCATACTCCTTACAGCTTGGAAATGGCATCATTAATGTTTTAGATTTACCTTTTATACATTATTTTTGTAGATGGAGTGAAGGTTGGTCTTTTAAATCATTTACTCTTTTACAGACAAAATATATCAAATCCAATTCTAGTTTCATTGTTGGAGAGGGAATCTCAACAAAACCTCACACTGAGGATGTTCTACATGGGTAAATTTTGGACTGAAGTCAAGAGGGGCTGAGAAGTGATGGTCGCTAAACTATAATGTGAATCTGAGCAATCATTTCAGGGTTCTAGGCTCCAGTTCCTCCTACACAGGAGGGCTAGGCAGATGATTGCCGAGTTCCCCTTCTGCTCTAGCATTCCATGCTTCTATGCTGTTTCCGGGATGAAGACAGAATGATATAGCAGAAGGAATATACAAACTGTAAAGTCAGGCAACACTGAGGTGAAACAACAAGTCTGGTATCATGAAAATTCCTTAAGCTAGAGAGTTCCCCGCTCAAGAAATGAGAACTAACTATCATATTGTAGAACTGTAAAGACTGGTTAGAAAATGAACAGTTGGTTCAGAGAGCTGGCTTAGCAGTTGTTCTTGTGGAGGACCAGGGTTTTGTTCCTGTTATTCACATAGTGGCTTACAACAGTTTGTAACTCCAGTTTCAGGGGATCCAATGCCATCTTCTGGGCATCAGGTATGCAAGAAGTGCACAGACACACATGCAGCCAAATACAATAAAACAAATAATTCTTTAAAAAAATGAGTTTAGGGGCTGGAGAGATGTCTCAGTGGTTAAGAACACTGGC
Source organism: Phodopus roborovskii (assembly GCF_943737965.1). NCBI lineage: Eukaryota > Metazoa > Chordata > Mammalia > Rodentia > Cricetidae > Phodopus > Phodopus roborovskii. Next base: position 23,973,948 of record NW_026126433.1, read on the forward strand.
TGCTCTTCCAGAGGACCTGGATTTAATTCCCAGCAACCACATGGCAGCTCACAACTGCCTATAACTGCAGTTCCAGGGGATCTGACACCTTCACATAGACAAAACACCAATGCATATGGATTAAAAATAAAGAATTCATTAAAAAAGAGTTTAAAAAAAGAATATAAATCACAGAACACACATGCATACAAATGCATATAAGTACAGATGAATGCATCGGTCTATATGTATTAGGCTTAATCATATTTACATGCTTATATATTTATGTGTATAACATATAAATTCTGTATAGTTACATATTATATAACATTTAATGATCATATGCATAGCTTATATTTTATGTACACATGTATATGTGTATCTGTTATGCATATGAAAATATGATTAACAGCACTCCTTTTCTAATTAATGCCAATTAAGCAAATCTTCAAAGGGTTACTTTTTTATAAGGTGAAAGAGAGTTTAAAAATAGGACATGAAATTCAGTGAGGGGAAAATAAGCCTGGGACAAACTAGCAGAATAACCATGTAGCCTTTTTTTTTTTTTTTTTTTTTTTGAAGCTCATTTCTGTGTTCTCTTTCCCCTGAACAGCTAAATGGAGCTTTGTCACATTAGAGATGCTTGCACAGGTCCATCCAAACAGGTGCTATGACCTTCTGGGCTTAAGAAAGGGAAGAGTGGATGTGTCTTCTCCCAGTGTCCATGCTCCGAATTTCCATTATGCTGAAAGAGAAAATGTGCATGGAATTTAATCAACTGGACATTTCAGAAATGTGACACTGGATGTTTACACCAAGATACAATGAAATACAATCCTTTGCTATGCATGTGGCCACGTACCAACTTGCGCCAGGAAAGTTAAGTTCACTCTTCAGGTGTTGTACCTCCTTTGAGGAATCCCAGAATGAAGTCAGGGATTCAGTCAGATTCTGGAAATTTCTTTTTGAAAAAAAAAAAAGAAAGAAAGAAAACAATGATTAAAAAGCTTCATGCAGACTCAATACTGACCTTTCAGCAATATCAATTATAGAAAAGATGCAATTCTTTTGCTGTTTTGTATAGAGATAGGATCTCACTATGTAGCTCAGCCTAGTCTCTAACTTATGATCCACTTGCCTCAGCCTTCTGAGTGCCTAGGATTACAGTTGAGTACCAGGCCTGGCAAGATACAATTCTTTGAAATTGGAAAATTAACAATTTTGCAATACTTACTCTGTATGGTGACCTTTAAAAGCCAAACAATTGTTTGAAGTAATGTATACATGGAAGGTATTTTGGATGATAGAGAGACTCACACCTTGGGTGAAGAACAAGAAAGTAAACAAATGGGTAGAAGAATTTGGAGAGGGATGTTTTTCATGACATAAATGTATACTATTCACCATGTGTCTAAGACAGGAACGCGTTGTTGGGGCCAGGGTGACAGTCTCACTAGCGACCAGCATGAGGAGTGAGAAAAAGGGAGATGGGTACTCTGGGAGGCTTAGAACAATTTCCCATTTCCAAAGAACTGTGTTTGGGGGACTGTCTATGTGGGAATATTAAAATTCGCTTCTCTCCAGTGAATTTCTTCTCCTTCCATAAACAAATGGTTTGCCCTTCTGTGCCGCAGCCTCTTTGGGCGAATGAGCTAAAGCTTTTCAGCCAGCACTAACAGTCAAATTGAAGACAGAGCACAGGGCAAGCCATTTGCACATCTTCCTTTACAACCCAAATGCTCGGTGGAAACAACATGAGAGTGTCAGTCAAAAGAAGAAAAGGGACATCAGAGGATTTGCTCTGTCCTTGGAAGCATGTGTCATTGCTCCAAGGAATGAAGACCAGACAGGGTCAAGGGGACAAGTTCTAGACAGGTGTTTCAAATATCTTCAGGTCAAACTTTGAGTGGCATAGCTCTGCAGAATCTTAAACATTTTCAGTAAAACCTTTGGAAATGCCACCTTAAAGGACATTAAATGGATTTCTCAAGCACAGAATGCTTCAGAGTCTTCATTGTGCAAAAACATCTTGGTTTCTTTTCTCATCTTTTTGGGCTATGGATTTCTTTTAGGGGATTACCAATCTCAGAAACACACCCCTGTCGTAGGTCATTGGAACTCCTCTGAAGTCCACTGTGAGTCTCAGGGATAAACTAAGCCAACATTATAGCTTTAGACAGAACTTTGATGCAAGATATTTCCTCTGGTTCATGGGTACTGTGTCAGTTAGGATTCTCCAGGCACAGAACCAGGAGATTATATGTGTATATCATAAAGAGGTGTCTACTGGATTGGCTTACATAATAGAGTAGCCCAGCCATGTTGCTGGAGAGGCCAAGGATGCAACAGCTGATCAGTCCAGGAGGCCTGAGGCCTCTGCAGTCCCAGTCCAGCACCGAAGGCCTGGGAGTTTGCTGTAGAGTCACTACTGATGAGCCCATGTGGAAAGACTGAAGATCATTGGGGTTTGCTGGTGTAGGTTTGTAATCGCAGCTATTCAGGAGGTTGAGACAGGAGGGTAACCCTGTTCAGGTGACTCAGGAAAACTCTTTCTCAAAATTGAAATAAAGTAAAAAGAAAGACTGGGGATACAGGTGAGAGCAGAGTGTTTGCCTTGCATGTCTGAGACTCTATGTTCAATCCCCAGTACTGGAAAGCAAAGGCTGAAGAGACGGAGGCCTAAAGGCAATGCTCAACAGCAGCAGCCATACACACATTCGCTCAGGAAGAAAAGGGGCTTGCATGCACACACACACATGCTGCCTGCCTTCCTGCAGCTTCCTTGCATGAGTGATGCCTCCCACATTCAGTTTGTCCTGCCCCGAAGTCACTGTCCCACATATCAATCTTTTCTGGAAAGGTCCTCACAGTCACAGGGAGGCGTGGTTCAATAGTCCCAGACATCACCTAATCCTGCCATAGGGCCCTTCCCCACTAATGCTGCTTGTCACCATAGGGTCCTCACTTGGTGCTGCAGGAGTCGACATCACAGGATAGTTACTGCATAGCCAGACTTGCTAGAGGGCTTCATCCGGGACTTCTGGGCTGCATCCTCTTACATACCCCATATTCCAGGGTTCTAAAAGCAAGCTCTACCCCCAGGAGTCCCTGTTGTCTGTCTTCCCACCTGTGCAGTAGCCCTTGTGCAACATTATTATAGTATAAATACCGTTAGAACGTGCATAGGAAGTACTCAGCTTATTGCCTGCTCTCTAGAAAGTGTTCAAACCTTCACACTATTGTTATTGCCTTGTTAATCTGGGAACTAGGTAAGCATGGTCAAAAGATATGTAGTCTGTCTCCATTTCTTCTTTCACACACACCAGGCAGGTTTTGACTCCTACAGAATTGTCACAAACGGTAGGGCGAGGTTTCTATTGCTGTACTCAGATGGAAATCAATAACGGTCAAGAAGAAACTTCCTTATTGTTGACAGCCCTGAGCTCTTCAATACCAGAGACTTAAGGACTGGGTTTTTGGATCCTGAAGTTCATCACCTGGAAAGTAGATGCTTATTACCTCAGGTTTTCAAAGCCAAGGACATAGAGCTCTAGAGGCTCAGGTCAGAGCAAGCTCTGGGCTTTCAAAGTCAAAGGCATGTGGCTGTAGGCCCTGAGAGCCACAGGTTTATGGCTCCAAGCTTTCCAGACCATAGGCTTATAGCTCTGGGCACTTAGGTGAGAGATACCTGCTCTGGGATTTGGGTCTCCAAAGCCAGCATCCAGCAGCTACCTTCTTACACTTCATCTTCTGGGACCATTGTCCAGCTCCCGGGGGCTCTCTGTGGGGTTGCAGCCTTTGCTGTCACAGCTCTTCATATTCTGTTTGCCTTTGACTTTCAGACTTTCATCTTTTGCCACCTCAGCTCTCCATAGCTTTCTCTTCCCATGCAGTCTTTGGAGCTCATTAGCCACCTTTTTCTGGAAGCCCCAGGTAGTTCTCTCTCTCTCTCTCCCTCTCTCTCCCCTTCCTCTCTGTTTCTCTCTCTCTCTGGGGGACGGTCCACCCACTATAAAGACCACAAACAATCAAAAGAATGCTGAGGAGAGAGCTCTGGTATTACTTACCTTTTTGTTGCTGTGATAAAATTCCATGATTAATTAAGGCAAGAGTTTGTTTTAGCTTACAATTTCAGAAGGGCTAGGAGTCCATTATTGTGCCAGGGGTGGGGAGTGTCAGGGCATTATAGCAGGCAGACATGGCAGCTGTAGCAGGAAGCTCCAGCAGAAAGAGAGAGAGAGAGAGAGAGAGAGAGAGAGAGAGAGAGAGAGAGAGAGGACTGGAACTAGGCAAAGCTTTTTACTCTCAGAGTCCATCCCCAGTGGTATACTTCCTCCAGAAGGCCACACATCTTAAACCTCCCCAAACAGCACCGATAGCTGGGACCAAGTCTTCAAACATCAGAGCTCAAGGACACAGTCTCATACGAACTATGGCAACTTTTACTAGGACCTAATGTTGTAACACTGACTGACAATGGAAGGGAAGCTTCCCAGACTGGCACAGAGTCTGAGAAACAATGGGCTTATGGCTTATATAGTCAGAAAAGCTGAGAGAGAAATTTGTGTATGGTTTCTTACTCTACAGCTAAGACCCAGATTCCCAGGTGCATGCGTTTTAGCTCTTCTAATAACACACCTTGCTGTTGAACCAACAAGTCTTGTTCTGTCACTGGAGTGGGAATTGAAGATGGAGATGTCTGTCCCTCCTGGTTCCACAGCTGCTTTGCCCCAAATAAACACACAGACACTCATATTAAGTATGAAATGTTTGACTGATGGCCCAGGGTTTTTATTGGCTAGCTCTGTCTTTAATTTCTATTAATCTATGTATTGCCACGAGGCTGTGGCTTACCTGTAATCCGGTATGTTACTCCTTCAGCAGCATGGTGTCTCTCTGAGGCCTCCCTGCCTTCCTCTCCCCAGCCTTCTTCTGGTCCAGTAGATTTGCCTGTGCTTCCTGCCTGGCTACTGACCAATCAGTGTTTTATTCATTAACCAATAGGAGAAACATATACAGAAGAACATCCCCCATCAGAGAATGAAGGAGGTGCTCCTCTGAAAGCGTCTCCAAAGAGGGTCAGAGTCATATAGAAGATACCAGGCTTTTTCATGGCCGAAGTGAAGTCTCCCAGAGCTGGCACAAGACTTCTGGACCAGTTGCAATTGCAGCTCAAATGAAGTCCCTGAATTGTTCAAAGTTCTCAGGCAAGGGGTGGTGGTGGTGTCTGATACCTGGCAATCACATGTATGAGGGGCTCCTCCCTGACCTCCCATACTTCTTACAGAGATGGCTTCATGCCCCTCTGTGATGAAATTGTGTGGTAGCTTTTCTTGTGAGATATCCCTCTAGAATCAAGTTCAAGCAAAAGTATTCAGCATCTGCTATAGGCATGCACTATGGTTCTCCACTCACTCAGTTACAATCCAATCTTGCCTCATTTTGTCATTTTCGTCTTCATTTTAGACTCCGTTGCTCACTGGATTGTGTTTTGCATATTCATGGGTTTGTGTTTATTTCTTGTGTAATTTTTAAAGTTATATTTTTAGTGTCTTTACTTTGCAGTTGGTATATTGTAAGCCATTTAAAATGTCTTTGAAGAAGCTGGAGAGATGGCTCAGCACTTAAGACACTGATTGCTCTTCCAAAGGAACTGGGTTTGAGTCCCAGAACCCACATTGTGCCTAACCTAACTCCAGTTCCAAGGGAGCCACCACCCTTTCCTGGCCATACCTGAAAGCAAAGCATCCATACACATAAAAAAAAAATCAATGGAGAAAATCTCAAAAAAGATTACTGAATGTCTTGGGTGACCTTAATGTGGAATATTCTCTCTCTTCACACACCACACACACACACACATACACACACACACACACACACACACACACACACACACACCTAGCTACACTAAAATGAATATCAAACGAAAATCACTAGGTTAGGTAACATTTATTGCTATTTATGTGGTGTGTAAATAATCTTTAAGGGAGTTTATACCTTGCCCTAATAATCTATAATTACTCAAAGGTTAAAGACTAAGAGGCACCCTGGGTAATTTAGTAACACCTGTCACTTATTGAGGACTCACCATGCTCCCCCAATTCTCACAGCATGCATTTCTATCCTAAACAAGGGAAAACTGAAGCTCACAGAAAGTAAGTTTTCTTTGAATTCTGCAGCTGGTGAGTGAAGGACTCGAGATGTGAATGTCAATTCCTCCCACCAGCTGTACCGAATATCATGCAACCTCATCTACAAAACTGGATTCAGCAACGGCTGTGGAGTTCATTTTCTCTATACTAACTGCTAGGATGACTTTAAAATATATCCACAAACCCTTTGGCCTTCTTTTCCCTCTAAGAGAGAGAGGTGAATTCTGTACTGGACTACAATTTGAGCTTAACAATTCACTTCCAGCAAACAGAATATAGAGTAGAGGATGGAGTGACTTCCAAGATCAGCCATGAGTGTGTGCCAGAACTTTCTTTTCAACACTCTGTGGGAGGTCAGCTGCCACATTATAAGGGCCCTCAGTGGTCTAGGGGAGATACTTGTGTTGGGGCTGAGGTCACCTGTAGACAGCCAGTGAGAAACTCTTGGTAATTGAATGTGTGAAAGTATGGATTTTCCAGTCTGGATCAAGCTTACAGATGATGGCAGCTTTGGCTGCCATCTTATGAGACAGAACCACCCAGCTGATCTGGCCTTCATTGCCATGCTTGTTTACCAATTTATGCTGCTAAGTATTAGCAGTGACTTGTTAAGTAGCAACAGCATCATAGGTCACATGGTATTGGAAGCTTTTGCCCTGGGCCTTCTGGGAGCTCCTGACAGTATCCCTGATTTCCCTTCCACTGGACACTAGGGCTCTGCCTGTAGCTGTTCCTAACTCCTTGTTTCTATTCAGCTTAGTTTACATTGTCCATGGCTTACAGACACAACAGGGCAGGCAAATGGCACTTTCTCTCTTCATCTGGCTGGTGCTCACTTTAAGTAACCCAGAAGAGTGTGAGTGTGGGTGGAAAGTCCAATTACAAGCCTGTCCTGGGGCTTCAGGGTCGGCTCAGCAGACAAAGTGCTTGCTGGGCAGGAGCTTCTCAGGAAGCAGGGAAAGAGAGTCTGTGTGTAGCTCTGACTGGCTATAGTCTAACCAGAGCTCCAGGCTCAGTGAGAGATTCTCCTTCACATATAAAGTCTGGAGTAATCTGGAAGACATCTGATATCAGCTTTGGGCCTCTACATGTGCGAAAGCATAGATGCCCTCACATCTACACACATACACTCACACACATGAACATGTACACACCCCTACACATCTAAATAAAGAGCCTATCTATCTACCTACATCCATCCACCCATCCACCCATCCACCCATCCACCCATCCATCCATCCTGAGAGAACAAAGGCTTGCCTAATCTTGCTGAGGCCCTTGATATTCGAGACAGATGACAGGGCTTGCCCCTGTGTAAAACTGTGCAATAAGAAATCAAAGTGTTGAGCCCGGAATTGGTGACACACTTGGGAGACAGAGGCAGGCAGATCTCTGTGAGTTCAGTGCCAGCCTGGTCTACAAAGCTAGTTCCAGGACAGCCTCCAAAGCTACACAGAGAAACCCTGTCTCGAAAAACCAAAAAGAAAGAAAGAAAAAAAGAGAAAGAAATCAAAGTGTTTGTTATCTCATACTCTTCAGAGTTTTCATAATTAATGGAATCTTTTCTTTTAATGGTGTTTCTTCTAAAAATCATGGTTGTGTCAGGCATGGTGGCATTTGTCATCTCAGCTACTTGGGAAGGCTAAGTAAAAAGGCTTACTTGTGCCTTACTTACTAAGAATTCAAGGCCAATTGAACAAAAGAAAAAGATATTGTTAAAAGATGGCCTACACACACACACACACACACACACACACACACACACACACACACACACCATGCTAGGTTTCAGGTGCTAATCTAGGCTCTGGAAGTCCTTCAGTGAACATAATAGACCAATGCTTTCATCAAGTTTAATCAAGGGAGGGAGGCAGACAACAAGCAAATGAGAAGGAACAATGCAGGGCTCTGGAAAGGGCAGACGTGAGGCTGGAGAGATGGCTCAGCTATGAAGAGCATTTGCTGCTCTTGCAGAGTACCTGGGTTTGGTTCTCAGCCCCACATCAGGTGGCTCACAACTGTGACTTCAGTTCCAGGGGACTCACAGCTTTCTTTTAACCTCCTTGGGCACCTGTGCAGATGAGGTGTACAAATACACTCAGGTGTGCACATGGGCACACATACACACACAAAGTAAACAAAGGGTTAACGCAGTTGAGGGTCACCGACGTGTAGAAACAGAGCAATGCAGCATGGTAGAAGGACACGGCAGGGTAGCATGGTTCTGGAGGGATCCCTTGAACAGAGAGGCAAACGCTGGAACATTCCAGGAGATGGACAAGTGCTGTGGCAGGAGTTAGATGGCTGCCTGAAGAAAGAACAAAGATACATGAGGGTTTCTGTGTAAGGGCTCAGATCACTGAGTTACAGATGTAAGAATTCAGGCATTATGCTGGCCTGCCCCCTGTGACCTGGCAGAATGCACTCAGGCAGTACCCTGGTCAGCCCAGGGTTCCATGGCGGCCACATCACTATGTAGTCTGCATGCAGGTGCAAAGGACCCTTTAAAAGAAAAGGCCCGCCCACTTCTCTTCTCTTTCCTGCTGTTCCCCTAGGGCAGGACTTTTCCTGACTCTCTTCTCTGACATCCTCTCTCTGTGTCTCTTTACCTCTTTTTCTTTTCCCTTCCCTCCACTTTCTAATAAAACTTCTCACATAAGCTTTGTCTACCTAGCATGTGTGTCCCTCGCCCATCATGGAATTCACCAAGGTCACTTGGGCCATATTCCTAACAACAGAGTGTTGCAAAAACCATCTCCACAGATCAGTTTGTGTACTTTTAGCCAGATACTAGTAAAAAAATAGATAGCTTACCATGTCTGCTATTTGGCTTGGCTATTTTCAGAAAGCCAGATTCAGCACCTCCTGCCCTGCTCTGAGGAGGTCACCAGTTTATCTCAGGGACTGGGAGAGGCTGCAACTGGCTTCTTTCTAGAAAAGGAATGTGAGAGTACATTCCTGTTTGCTCTAGACCTTTCCCACATGTGCAGTGCTGTCTCCCCTGCGCCATCTTGAATCAATTTGCAATTCCTGTGAACACAAAGCTTTTAGTATTCACCAAGGCAGATTTCGTCAACTGGTAAATGCCCAGTAGATTCCCAGCACAGGGCCAGGGCTGTGCAGAAAGGGCCTGCCCTTAGGGTGCTTCCTCACACTCCGTGATGCAGCTCACAGTTTTAAAAGCAAATAATCACAGATGTGTGATGCAAACTGACCAGAGTGTGGCACCTCCTCTCAGGAAGATTTTAATGGAGGAGGCCAGGAATGGGAATATCCCACAGGGTCCCTTCCCATCCTCCTAGCAGGACAATAGCAGTATCAGTCACGATACATGGCCTCATTGAGAAGAATGGTGACCAGTTGAAAAACTGGGCCCCTGAACCTTCCAGAATCAGTCCCAGTCCCCAGGAAAAGCCAGAGCTGTTCTGACAGAAAGAAAAAATAGACGAGAGAGTCCTCAGGCCCTATTTTTAATTGGTTTGGCACAGAGTCTTCAATCAAGGTATTAATATTTAATTGTTCTGTCAGGGCAGATCCTCCCCAGTCTGACAGTTAAAAATGGCTTGGGACAGAGAAGGAGATGAGGTGGCAGGGCCTCAGGAAATGAGAAAAGTGGGTGCTGGCCCAGAGGGATAATGACCTTAGATGCAAAGAGAGCAGACACTGGCATTGGGGTTCCGGGAGGCAGACATTCACTCCTTTTTGTCTCTGTCTGTTCCTTTCCTACATGTGGAAGCACACTCACTTTTTATTTATTTATTCCCTGCCTCCCAATCCATGAAGGAACTATGTTGGAATTTAGGCAGTTAGGTGTCATCAATGAAATGTCCCTAGGATAGGCTCTGGGGAAGAAGGGTGCTGGTTCATTCAACTTTTGACATTGTAACACAAACTGTCCTCGGCTAACTTCATACAAGAGGACCACACAGTGGAGTCACAAATAAATAAATGTGTGTGTGTGTGTGTGTGTGTGTGTGTGAGAGAGAGAGAGAGAGAGAGAGAGAGAGAGGAGCAAATGATATGCTAGGTAAGTTTATGGATTTGTGTTAGGTAGTTTGGATTTGTGTTAAGTTGCATTCACAGCTGCCCTGTTTGTAGCCCCCAGGCCCAGGAGGATGTTCCCTGCACTAAATAGTGCCTTCCTGCCTCTTGGTTTCTAAATCTGTGAAGAGATCAATGGTGGTTTGATTTCAGGTTCCAACTAGCCCATCCATCCCAGTGAAACCTGCCATTATGCATGTGCTTCTTCAGAAACAGTGGCTACCATCTTGGTTGCCCAGTGTCAGAGTAGCAAAGAAAAATGGCTGGGGAACTATTTTAGGTAAAAGCACTTGCAGAGGCAGCTAATAAATGTTTCATTGTGACTCATTCACATGCTATTAATAGTTAGGGAATGAAAGGGGCAAATCTAAATTCCATTCATTTTCAGTTTCTCCCTCTATTCCTGTGTATGTGTGTGTGTGTGGGGGGTGTTGGGGACACATGTTTATGTGAGCTGCCACATGTATGTATGCAGGTGGCCATGCATGTGTGTGGAGGCCAAAGGGAAGTCATGAGTGTCATTCTTCAGGTGCAACTCACCTTAAAACAACAACAGCAAGAACAAGGACAAACCTCTGGTCTCTGACAGGCCTGGGGCTCACAGCTAGCTAGCAAGCCCCAGGGATTCTACCTTCTCATCTCTGCCCCCTCAATGCTACCACACCTGGCTTTTTAACGTAGGTTCTTGCAATCCAGCTCAGGCCTTTTGTTGTCAAACTGATCTATCTCTCTAGCCCCTACTCCTCCTTTAAAAGACAAACAGAAACCAAGGGGTAAAGTCAGTCTTACTAGGTTCCGGTGAAGCAAAGGGCTTTGATTTTTTGAGCAGACATGCCCAGATCCTTTCTCCACATCCTACTCACTTCTAGTCCCACCATGCCTGTTAGCCACAGGAAACCACAAGGAAGTGATGCTTCATTTTCACCATGCACAGAAGAAACAGAGCTGATTCTAATATGGCTTTCCTTGCTCCAAGTCTGCAAGCCTGGGGGCATTGGTTCTTTCTGAAGTGGAGTTTGGAGATCCTGGTTGTCTGATCATCTTGGTTGGGATGGTCCCAGCATTTAATGGGGAAAGGGGAATACTGGACAGCTTCTCCTGAGCACCGGGTACGACTTCTGGGAGAATTGCCTCTTCCCATATAACTGCTAGACGCTCCATTTGGATTCTTGATAAAATGAACTTGAACTCCACTTTGTTCATGAACATGGGGGATCTGTAGCATATTTTTAAATGTAGGAAGTTTTCCAGGAATGCACCTGTTGTGGAATCAGGGAAGGACTGCATTTCCTGTTGCTGAGGAATTTTACCAAGATTTGTTTCCCCATTGGAAACACACACACACACACACACACACACACACACACACACACACACACACACACACACCACAATGAAAATGTCACTGTAGTCCTTGAGTTACCAAAAATCATGAATCCCTCTCGCAAGCTGCATTTTGCAGTTGTCAGATTCTCCAAGATTCTATTTCTGCAAGCATTCAACTGCTCCCCACTGGTTCTTACTGTCACCAGGTGAGACCTTTGCATGCTAAAACATATGGTGGTTATATCATCTTAAGTGGCTTTCTTTTTAATAGTTTGTGCCATTTTTTTCCTCTCTGTGTGTGATATTTAAGTCCAGGAATATAAAGGGGAGCTTTGTAGAATATATGTTACAGGCAAAGCATTGGGTCCAATCCAGATCCTAAATTGGGACTTAAATCAGTTGTACATTTGAAAAAAGCACAAATTCCCAGAACTGCAGAGATGAGGCTGAAAGTGCATACTGGTCTTGTCTAGGACCCAGGTTTGGTTCCCAACACCCAAGATGAGTGGCTCACAACCACCTGTTGTGGGATACAATGTTCTCTTCTGTATTCCAATGGTACCTGTATGAACATGCACACCCATACCAACACACAGAAACACATAATTTTAAAAACTGAACAGTAAAAATAAAATGGCACGAATTCCCCGTGGGTTGTCAGCAATTAGATTTCTGAGCTATACTCTACTCGGGGGTTTGGATACTTCAACAAGACTCAGGATAGTTTTGAAAATGCAATTGTCTGAAGAAATCAAGTAGACTGTGGAGAAGGATGAAGGATCAGAAAAGCAACAATTTGAGGGTAGTGACAGTGACAGTGGCTCTCAAGCTCATGGGGAACCATGGGACCTGTGACCAACTTCCTAGCATCATCAGGTACAGAGACACAAAATCTTCCAGTTTTTCTGTGGATGCTGCAGTCTGGGAGCCTGTTAGCTGAGATCAGACTGGTTGCTTTGCCAGGGTACAATGGCTTAAGGAATTCAGGTGCACCAAATTCCTTTGCATGTCTTCACCTTAGTAAGGAAGGTCATTATCAGAGCAGGGCCACCACCTTGTTTGCATGTCAGTTAGTAGAAGAGAGAAAGAGTAGCCAGGTGAGCACATGTGACATTTATGAAGTCACAGATTTGGAAGTGATGATGTACTGTGACTAGAGGGGAAAGGTCATCTTTCTTTAGCCAGCTGCTATTACCAAGCCACAGCTCTGATTTTTTTTTTTAAAATCAGGGCACCTAATTCAAACATTTAAAATACATCATAAGGGTTAATTCTGTAATTCTGTTCTGTCCATGGGGGTGGACTCAACACAAGGACTGCCCATCCTGCTTGCTGATTTTAAGTTCCTTGCATGAAGAAATTATTCAGAATAGAGTCTGTGCGATGGCTAATCTTGGTTACCAGCTTGGCACAACTGGGAAGGGGGCCTTCAATTGAAGAACTTCCTCTTAGATTAGCCGTGGCCATGTCAGTGAGGTACTTTATTGTTAATTAATACAGGAGGGCCCAGCCTGCTGTGGATGGTGCCATCCCTGGCACCTGTATACAAAAGCTAGTTGAGCAAGTCATGGGACCAGGCCAATAAGCAGCATTGCTGTTTCTGCTTCAAGTTCCTGCTGTGGGTTTCTTCCTTAGCTTTCTTCATTGGTGGCCTCTTACCTGTAAGACAAGTGAACTCTTTCATTCCGATGTTGCTTGGTCACAGTGTTTTATCACAGCAACAGAAAGCAAACTAGAACACCGTGGATAGCTATAAACATATCTCTGCATAGAAACGCAGAACTTGCTGGTTGTTTTAAAGCTAGTTTTATCAAAGTAACTCTCTTGCAAACAAAGGCATAGGGAAAATATGATGATTTTGTTATTCTGAAACAGATAGACTGATAGTAGAAGGGCGTGACAATTAGTTTTGTCAACTCTATATAACCTAGTGTCACCTGGGAAGAGGGTCTCAATAGATTGCTTACATCATGTTGGCTTATGGGTATGTCAGTGGGGATTTTCTTGCTAATTTATGTGGGATGATCCAACCCACTGTGGGTAGCACCATTCCCTAATAAGGAGCCCTTATTATATAGCAGCAGCAGGTGTTACGAGCACTTCCCCACCAGCCTAGTCCCAGAGTCTCATCAGAGATGCTGTATTAGATATAAAACTGTTGACCTGTTACTAGTGTTTCTTACTGGCAAGCTCTGTCTTAAATATTAACCCAATTCTATTAATCTAAGTGTTTCCATGAGGTCTTATCTTACTGGAGAGAGGGTCTGGACCTCTTCTCTCAAGTCTCTACATCTTGACTCTCCTCTACTACATCTCCCAGAATCCTCCTTGTCTCTTAGTTCTGCCTATCTGGCTTTCCTATTTTCCAACAGGGCTTTCTTCATTAACCAATAAGATAAGCATATTTACAGAATGACATCTCTCATCAAGCAGGTAAAGCAAGCAAAGGAGCATTTGTTGACCAAAATTCATTTGTCTCTGGTCTTGACAGTGGATGTGATGTGATTAGCTGTCTGACATTCCTGCCCTGGCTTCTCCACAGTTCTGAACTGTAACCTGGAATTGTAAGGCAAAAGATACCACTTTTTCCTCTCATTTGAAAGGTTTTGTTTGTTTGTTTTTTATTTTTCTGTTTTTGACTTTTTCTGCGATCCAGTTACAGCTTTATGTGGAGGGAGTCCATAGTCAATAAAAATAAAATGACACAAATTCCCCATAGGTCCTCAGCAATTAGACATTCCAGCTATGCTCATTCAGAGGTTGACATACTTGAGCAAGTCTCAGTATAGTTCTGAACAAGACAGTACTCTTTCTCTCATAGAACGTTCTCTTACCTGAGTTTCCCACTCATGATTGGAATGTGAGGAGAGTGACATCATCCTTCATCTTACCTTCATAAGTGGAATTATCCCAAGGACATGGTGCCTGAGTCACTGAAAATGCCATCCAGTTACCAGGGAACACCACCTGTGGGGGAAGGGGCTGGGCTTCCCTCAAGCACACCGGATGTCTCCAGAAGAGGGTAGGAAGAAGATTGTAATCAACTTTAGAAGAAGAAAATAAAGAAGATCAAAATGCACAGCACAGTTCCATACTGGCTTGGAACTCTGGAATCTAGGCTGACCTTCAATTCATGGCAACCCTCCTGCTTCAGGACCCCACTATAGAGCTGGGGATACAAGACAGTAAATGTAAAATCTGACCCTTGTAGGTATAAACTGTCACCTTGTAGGTATACACTGACCCTGAGTTTGTGAGTCCTATGAGACAAGCTGATTTTGAAGATTCATTTTTCAGTTAGATTTATTAAAGTATAATTAACACAAGATTCACCTCTTAAAAGTGTTTAGTATACCATTATTCTAAGAACTGGCTTCATATCCCTTTGCAATTTCCTCAGCCCAGATCCTTGCAATACTGATCTGTAGTTTTCCATTATGTCATAGAAGAACTGGTGATTCTTCCTTGTTGCATGTATTAGTAGAGACCCCTCCCCATCACTTTTGTTACATTATATGGATCTACCATGACTGTTATCCAATTGTCAGTTGATGCACATTTGAGTAAGGTATACTTTTTGGAGATCATGAGTAGAGTTGTCATAGATATTAGTATCTATGGGTGGGTGGGTTTCTTTCTCTAGATAGCTACTTGAGTGTAAGTGATGTTCTCAGTTCTGGGGACCCAGATTTTATATGGGTCTAGTGTTTGCTCAGCAAATGTTCCTCCCCACTGACCCATCTCCCCAGCCCCTGATTTTATTTTGCTAGGTAGCTGAGGATAACGTTCTAGCTCTACCTTCTGTGCTGGGATTATAGGTGTAGAGCCACCATATCCAGCATCAGCACCATTCATTTAAAAGACAATGTAAGCATTCACTGTGATTTTAGCATTCCATAGGCCGAGGCAGGAGAATCATGAGTTAGAGGACAGCCCACTCACGCTATTCCTGAGTTTCCCCAGTCACTTCAGAAACAATGATTACTTTGTCTCCAAACAAAGAACAAAAGGCAATGCTTTCCCTGGAATGAATTACCTGACACTTTTGTTTGAAAGCAATTGATCATGAAGGGGTGGGCCTGTTTCTGGATTCCTATCCCTAATTATGGTATTCTTAGAAAAAAGCTTTTGTTATTTCAGTCAACTGGTCAAGTTTTAAATAGACCGAACATTTAGAAACCCGCTGCTGTGGTTCTCTTTGGATCTCAGGATTCAATGTAAGCATCATTTTTTTTTTTTTTTTTTTTTTTTTTTTTGTGATGGAAACATAGAGGTGGGCATGCCAGGCTCCAGAGCTCCCATTTTGTTCTGAGGAGAATGCTAATGTTCGTCCACAGGTGAGCGGACATCTGTGATGGGGAGGTCCAAACTAACCATTCCTACGCAAGCAAAGCAGCCTGGGGCTTTCTTAAACAGGTCTCCTTCCCAGTGCAAAGTTCATCTGGGGCAGAAGCATTCTAGCTCCCAGTGAAAGAACACTGCAGACTCCAGGAGTTTTCTGGGAGGAGGCTGAGGAGGGGTGGGAGAAAGCCAGCACAAAGGCACAATGTTCTGGAAGCTTTGCCTCCATTAGGGCAGAGTCCTCCAGCTGCATTAACAAGAGCTGAGGCCATGGCTGCCACATGGCTAGCTCCCCTGGGGCTTTCTCTCAAGAAAGACAGCGTTTCAGCTCCAAAGCCTTTGCCTGTTCTTAGGTTTGGATTGTTAGCAGGCTCTAAACAGACCATTCATTTTCTTTTCCCTTTTAGCACAGAAGGGTCTCACAACTCCAAATACCACCAAGGACCCTGGTGTTTCAAGTCAAAACATTCTCCAGACCACAGCCCTCTGGTAAGAGGAAGGGCTTTGGAGGGAAAACAACCACCCAGGAGCTTGGAGACCAGGGAGTACATAGGAGACAGGGACCTCTTGCTCTTAAACGCTGAGGTGTCTGACACCATAGCTGCTTGTCAGCCTTCTCTAGGCCTCAAGAAATAGATCGGTTTGCTAGGTGTGGGGAGTATTGATTGGCTACTAATTGTCATGTGCTCTCAGAAGCTGCCTGTCTTAGCTAATCAAGCAGTAGGAATGGAGCATGATGAGGAATTTGGCAGAGAGCCCCGTGGGCAACTAGTGCCATTCTTCAGAGTCTTTAGTACAACAAAGCATCCAGCAAATACAAATTCACATGTGTTCCTTGGGCAGAAGGGATCATGTGTTGCTGGGAGCCAGGGCCTGTTGGATGACAGTGGCTTTCTTATGGGGAAGAGTTCTCAGGAATGGTCTGGGGAGAAAGAACCAAGCAGAATGCCTGAGCTATAAGATGATCCTTGCAGATCACCATTGCTTCTGTTAACTTTCAAACCAGGAACATAGGCTGAGGTGCCTATGTAATACATCAAAGTGCACCTGCTGCCAGGTCCTCCCAGCATCCCTCAGTCCCTGTTACAGGATATGCTTGGTGTTGTGCCCAAATTCTGAACCCCCAAATCACCAAGAGACCCATTCCGACGTGAAAGCAAAGAGTCTTTTATTGTTTAACGGAGTTAACTGCCATAACTTGGGACCCTTCACCCATTCACCACAGTGTGTGGAGTGAGAAGAACCCCAAGGGGCCTCTATGCAGAGAATTTATTGGGTAGAGCAAGGGGAGTGTTTAGGGGTCAGCAATAGTCTCAGGATTGGTGCACTTCAGGGCTTGGGTGACCTGTCTTGTATTGATTGGTCAACTGGCTGCTATGGTTCTCCCAGGGTGGTTGCTATGCTCTTCGCTTCTGTTAGGCCACATAAAGCACCTTCAGAGCCCTACAACTAACTTCTGATTGCTTCCTTGCCACATGGAGGGTATCTGACCTCCTAGTGACTGGGAAGACAGGCAAGAATCTTGCTAGGTATTTTTTGAGGCTTGTCGTGGCTGCCAAAGCAGGGGACTAGGTAAGGTTCTGGTCCCTTCAGCTGGGATACCCTGCCCTCTACCCTACACTCTCCAGCCCCTGTCCATCCCCCAGAGGCTCTTCCCTATGTAATCCAGACGCTTTGGCTATCCACTCCTTTTTGGATCTTTGACCTCCTGGCTGCTGCACCTACTCCCCCCACCTCCCCCAACCTCCCTCCCCCACATGATCCAGCTCAATCTGGTCGTGGCCATTCTGGACTCTCCCAGATGTCCCTGCCTCTACCTACACTCTCCCTTTTATCTACAGTAAACTCTCTGCTCCACCACACCTGAAGAGTCATGGCCTTTCCTTTCCTGTTTATTTCTTTGTTTCATTCAGTTTCCCACTCATCTAGCGTGTGAGCCTAAAAGGTTGAGAAGAGAGCAGTGAATAGAGAAAGCCGCAGGGGAGAGATAAAGGGAAGAGAAGGGAAAGCTAGGAGGTAGTAGACAGTACCTGTTGTGAGAAGGGCTGTTTGAGGGTCAAACTGGCCAGGGCATAGAAACTTGGTGGTCTCAGATCTATCTATGTGCCAAGGCGGTATGGATCTACCAGCAGAAGGTTGCTGGTGGGATGCAGGATAACAGGGGCACATTTAAGACATCAGTGTCTATGGAGGGATGGGCAGAGTAACCTGGAAGAAAGGCAGATGAGGTGCTTCTGCATGGCCCAGGCAATGCTTGGAGCCAAAGCGATGCCAATGGCATGTCATCCAGGGGTGCAAACATGAAGGAAGCCAGAGCTGAAAGGTTGTAAGCCACACCTTCAAGTAGAACCAAGCATTTCCACCACTTACTGCTGTATGACTTGGGACAAATTCATCTCTTGGAGGCTTAGTTTAACTGTAAAACAGAGGGTCAGTATCCATTTCCAGGAGGATCGGGTAGATGGCTCTGCTGCTTGTGTGATGTGGACACGGCCAGTGTTTTAGCTTCTGCTAAGGACACCCACAACTACCGCAGCCCATGTGTCTTCCAGTGAGGGTGTTTCAGTCTTCCCAGTCTTTACTCTGTATATTTGCATTTTGGAAGCTCCTCAAGCTTTCCCTTTCTAGTTGTGCATGAGGGGTGGGGAGAGGTATTTGAGGTGACACTGTACTCCTTCGCAGTGCCCTCCCAAGGGTCTGAGACACCAGAAGACCCTGCCTCAGCAGAGACAAAAAGCCATACCCATCATTTCAAGGATAAAGGTGGCTTTGGAAGAATTCAAAGCTTCTATTGTTTCTTGGGGCAAAGCCCATGAGTAGAGGGCAGGAACTAAAATCAGACTTAGTGACTTCAGGTTCACTCTTAGCACAGTGGAGCTTGGGGAGAGGATTTCCTGCTGTGTCCCCTGCTCCTCACACACTACCCAGTCATGTCCTTAAATCACATTTATAATCCAGTATGATCATGGGACACTGGCATCCCTGTGGGCACAAGCCTGGGTTTATGGTTGGTGAGAAGTATCTCCTGGAGTCTTCAACTGACCTAGGACTTTGAGGGAGCAGCCAGCATCCATTCTGTACTGCCCACCCGTTTCCAGCTGCTCCTCCCACCAGGAGGAGAAAGGTGAGTCTCTACAATTGATGTTTACTGGATCATCCCTGTGCTGTTGTATCCAAGGCTCTCAGTCCTCAATAGTAAAGCAAACTGTAGAACCCAGCATCAAACTCTTGGCCAAATGCTGAGCACACCAATAACTAGAGCTCTACAAACAATTGGAGCAAATGCTTGACATTCCCGCCACTAGCCTGGCTGCTGTTTTGGGTCATAAGTCAGCAGGCAATTCCCCAACTTACCAGAAGGGCTTCCTTTGCCAGGAATTCAACCATTGCAGCCACAGTGTTAGTAACAACATCCCCTTTCCCAGAAAGGCTCTGGGTGCGAAAGTCCTGCTTTTCTGTTCAGTCAGCTGAGGAGACCCAGCAGGCAGTCTGAGTGGCTTCTGCCCTCAGTCCCTTCGAACCTATAATCTCTCACATTGAGGCCTTTCTGAGAGTGGGATTTGCTTGTCCTGGTTTGCTGACAGCAGGATGTAAAGAGTCCGTCTTTCTGGGTTCTGAGTTCTAGCCTTCCAGTTAGGCTTGTTGTGGGTAGCAGGGATAGCTGGGTCGATGCAGGGATGGAGCAGGCTTAGGCTATATTGCGTGAAGTTGGCTAGAAGAGTGCTTCCTGTACAGCGATTGCCAGGAGAGGCAACATGCTTTCTGTTATTGGATAGTCACGAAAACCCTTCTTTTACAACGGTATGAACAAAAGCATGACTAGAAACCAGGTGAGCCCTGGAGATCTGTCCTTATGCTGAGTTCTTGGTCATGTGGGAATTCCCCCTAATCCACAGGAGAGACTCTCTGCTGGCTCCTCTAGGCATCTGTAAGACCCAGTCAGTGGTCTTTTCTATCCAAGGATGACTTATCTTCACTCTGTCCCTAAGAGATGTTTTTGGGAAGAGCCGTTGCTCTCTAGGGTCTTCACAGCCCCTGGGAGTATGCTCACCAGCCTGTATCCTGCCCTTCCCAAGTTCCTCAGGGGTGGGCCTTTCTGTTTAGCTGCTTGCTAGTGTCCAGTCTAGTAGCTAGAGAGGGGTGCAAATCACCTCAGAGTTGTCTAGGAAGATATATGAAAATCCTAGGTACAGTTCTTCCCCCGCCCCCCAGGATATTGATTGACTTGACCTGGTGTGGACATTGGTACTAAGGACAAGTGCTCAGTTTCCCTAGCAGATGGACATGGTGGAGATCCATCAGTGCACACTGCTCAAGGACTAATGAGGAAGCTCTGACAAAGGGGCACCGTATTCCCTTGTTCCCACACCTGTCAGGCACCATTCCTGAATCTGCAAGTCAGCATTTTTGATAAGTCAGATGGGATTACCAATATGCATGTCCATCTGTGTTTCATTTATGGCTCTGCCCAGTACTTGGGCGTATTAAAGACCCCTGAGTGACTCTTCTCATGCATTTGTGGTAGGACTCACTGTATGGCCCATTTTACCTTACCATCTACATTGGACAAAGCTCTGGGCCTGCTCTGCCCTAAGGGCTTTCTGCCATTGTGGAGAGCAGTCCTTGGCAAGTCTGAGGATGCTGTGGATGCTGTGTGTGAGGTTCCAGATGGCCTTTCAGCTGTGGGAAGAGATGCAGGTGGATGAGATGTTTTAGGCCAAACTGCCCATCAAAACCCATGGATTAAGGTATCATCCAAGGCAAAAGGCCTGAACAGAATTGATCTCAAAAGCATTGGTCAGGGGCCAGTTCCTTTCCCAGGTCACAGGAGCTATATGACTTCAGGGGATGTCACCTATATGGAGAAACTAGAGGAAAGGTTATAGAAACATGACTGGAGGCTGTTCCTCCTGTCCCTATAACCACCAGGGAAACTGGGCAGGAAGTAGAATTACACTGACCTCTGTTTAGGGGGAAAGGGAGTGAGTGGCCTTTGTGATGCTAAGTGGGTCTGTGCTGGAAAAAGAGGTTTGCTTCAGAAAGATCCAGCTGGGCCTCCCTGATCACTCTGGGCTTGAGCAGTGGCCTTGTTTGACAGTTCGTAAAACTCAGCAGTGACTTGAGGAAAATTCAGGGCAGTGGGGGGCTGTTTATCATTGCTTTCTTCCCCACAGCTGGCCCCTTCTCTCACCACCATACGGTCAGGAAATCATGAAGATATACTATTTCTGTGAGTCAAAGGCTGGTGGGACAACTGATCAGACCAGTGCTTGCTGGAGGTGGAGACAGCTGGTGCCATGGAGACTTCAAGGCCAACTGCAGGGTTGAGCTGGGCATGGAGGGATCATAAGGTGCAAGGCTCATTATTCATGCTGCTCTTTAGAGTGGAGAATTCCTTAATTCCTCATCCCCCCCCCCCATACTTGGGTGACTCCAGAGCTTAGCACACAGTGAACGAATAACATGTGTCAGCTGGCAGAATGAGTACAACAAGTAAGTCTTTGGGGGAACAGATGTTTGCGAGGCAGTTTCTAAGGGAACCCTCCAGTCAAAAAGGGTTAAGTAAACTGTCCAAGGCCTCACAGGTAGAACACGCCCCCCTCCACTCCCCGTGTGTGTGTGTGTGTGTGTGTGTGTGTGTGTGTGTGTGTGTGTGTGTGTGTGTGTTAGGGTAAAGCTCAAGGCATCATCATTTTATATCATTTTCCATGTGTGTATTATCAGGTCTGTCTGGATTTACAATTTTTCTGGCATGGAGAGAGAGGCCGGAGAAGGCAAGGATGGGGCTTCCCATGAGTATCTGGTGAAACGCTCGTGCTGTGAAAACAGTACATGGAAGAAAGGAGACACCCTCACAAATGGGCAGTCAAGAAGAGAGAAAAGGAGAGACAAGGATATCAGCGGGGTCTCACATAGACATTTGTGTCCCCTCCCACCCAGACCCAGGGAAGAAGAAAGGGTAAAGAAAGGACAGAGCCAGGACAACTGTTAAAAATTGTTTAATAGAAACTCCAATGTCAAAATGTAACAATAAACAAAAATACACATGTATAAATATGTATATATAATTAGACTCTTACACTTTCTCAGACCTTTTTCAGAGTAGAACACAATCATCCGAATATCCCGATAGTCAAATCAAAAATAATATGCTAGCCACAGTCCACTGGCCCTGTGGGGATCGGCACGGCTGAAACACTTTGAGGGTTCAAGGAATTCCATTCAGGAGAGAGCTGGGGTATTGACAATATCCATTTCTAGAGACGCCGGGAGGGAAGGTGAACAATGCCTGGCCCTGTACAGTGTACCTGTTCTTAGCACCGGCAGCCACTGTTGTCCAGGAGAGCGCTCCCGTCAGGGGTCCCAGTTATTTAAATCTACAGTGCGAGTTTGCTTGCCTCGGATTTCTCAAGACTCAAAGCTCTTGGGGATTGCCTTGTGACATTTTTCCTTCTACAGGCTGAGAGTCAAACAGTGGTATGGAATGCCACCATGGTATACTGATTTGCACCAAGTAGTGGTGCTTAAGGGGACATCCAACATACCAGGAGATACCCACGGTCACATTTAAAAGAGTCCAGAGAGAAAATATTACAACCCCTGTACTGTTTTATGTGTCACTGTTTTTAAAATTGTGTCTTTGCTTTTCGTTTCTTGCTTGTGTCTTACTACAAGGTAAATAGACGGACACTCTAACAGATTCATGCACAGGAGGGTGTGCCTCACATGGTAGCCATGTGCAAAGGGAACAGGCCCTGACTGCCTCACAGGCCCTTGTGCAGGCAGCATAAACCCTGTATTCCCAGGCCCTCCCCAAGCTGATTTATTTCTCAGGTGCTCAGAAGAGCAAACTAGGCTGGGACTGAACGCTTCACCAGTAGCTTTTCCTTGAATCAAGGCCGTGCTCCTAAATAAGCAGCAGTACCCGTGGGAGGAGCCATTGTGCAGCCTTTGATGACTGGCATGGAGGCAGTTTGGCCGTCTCTTGGCAGTGCAATGGAGACAGTGGGAAATGAGCCAGGACAGAGAATGACAAGAGGGAGCCCTAATTGTCAAGTGGGTGAGTGAGAGGCCACATGTTCCATTGGCTTCCAGCATCAGCATCAACACAGGCTCGAGGTAGGCACGGGGGATACCGCAGAGGGAGCCACAAGACACAGAACTGGAAATCCTTGGGTGAGAAGCCAGAGGACTATCTGGGAAAAGAGTGGGCGTTTGAGCAAAAAATCCTCCCCTCCAGTCTAGAAGGTGGGTGTGGATGTTAGGAGGGCTGCTGTAGGCAGCTTGAGGCTGCAAACCCTGAGAGCAGCAAGGGAGGGCTGCCTGGAACCCCAGGCGGAGGACAAGTGCTATGTGGCCCCGGAGCCTCTCCGGGGAACTTCACCCTGTGAGTCTTGCCAGGGTTTTCCAGCCATGCTGACTTATTGCTAATATTCTGACATATCTAATTCTGTTTCTTCTGCCTAAAACTTCATCCTTTTTTGGTAGAGAGAGAGAGAGAAGGAGAGAGAGAGAGAGAGAGAGAGAGAGAGAGAGAGAGAGAGAGAGAGACAGACCCAATGCTGTAAACCTCTGAATAGGTTCTCTGGAAAACCTAAAAGGCACTGCCAATTGTTTTCACAGCCAGATTCTGCTTATCTATCTGGCCTTCCATGACTTACTCCTGAGTAGCTACCTGCAATGGAAGTTCCCACAAGGTCCTCAGCTACCGTGTATGTAGCCTTGTGATATTCTGTACTTGCACACCATTTACCTGTACTTTATGATAAAAAATGCCCCTTCCTCTCCCCCACCCCCCCACCCCCCGCACCAGACCCCAAACTCTGTCCTTGTCAAGATTCAGGTATGTTCTTGTGCCCTGGAAGAGGCCTGGCCACCTCCCTGGGTCAGTGTAGATGAACTAACCCAGAGGAAGGTTACACAAAGGTTGCACCTCTGGTTAGAACCACACACTAAATAGGGAAGCCCTCACCACTTCCTAAATATTTACTTTAGGGTGCACCCCCATCTCTGGGTCTAGGCTAACCTAGTCCCAAGGGGGTATTTTTAGTTATCATTTCTCTAAAGATAGGTCAGAATGAACTCACTGTCTCCTGTGAACCTCCAAACTAGATGCTATCCAGGCTAAACTCAGCCTCTGAACTCAAACAGCTTCCCGAGACAGGAAGAGAAGGTAGCAAGGACAGAAAGGACCAGTGTGGTTTTAATTCTTTCCAGCCAGCAGCTGTGGATTTCCAAAGGAAGGCAATCCCCACTCTGAGGACAGTCACATCTAGCTCTCGGGGATACACATCAAGTGAAGTGTTCAGAGAAGCATCTGACTCTCTCTTTTGTTCTCTACAAATCCATAGCAAAACCCCAGAGCTCAGTTTGCTTTTTCTCATCTTCTGCTCTTCTGTCTGCTTCTCTTAAGTTCCAACCCTTTCCCTGCATGGAGGCCCCAAACGCCCCTCTCCATCCATCATCCATAGGAAGTCCCATAGGAGTCTCAGCATGGATGACTCTTCTAGTACTTTCCCCGCTGTGCCCAGATTTTGCTGTTATTTTCTGGAAGCTTCTATGTCCAAAGTTGGATGGCTACCACTGCAACCTCACCCCACAGTATCCTTAATTTTCCTAAGGCAGCCCTTCCAGATTGTTTCTGCTTAGTGGCGGGTTCCCAGAGGGTGGAAACTGTATTTCTTCACCTTTGTATTGCTTGGCCATTGGCTCAGGGCCTGGAGCCTACCAGGTGTTCAAATAATCTGGTGAATGAACATGTCCTTAGGAGTGGGATGGGGAAAGGTACTAACTCCCCACACTGATAACAGAGCACCCCAACGGAATTGCTGCAGTGTCACAGTCAAGGCCACATGGATGTGTGAGCAATGCTATGGCTGGACTTGGCATGTTCCACTGTGGGCCGAGAAAGCACATGAGTCAAAATACCCACTCAGAGGCCCAGAAGTCAGACACATACAGACACCAGGCACAGACAGGCGCAGGAGAGAAGACCATACATACACCTTGGTGCTCCCAGTGGAGTTGACTCAATTCTACGCAAAAGCAGTTGCTAGGTTTTCCAGTTTAAGCATCCTCACAGTAACATGGATATTCTCCTAGACATTATCATATTGATTACAGAAGGGTAAAAGGCAGCTCTCCTCACCTCCCCTAGCCTGTCTATGATTAAGCATTTATGTTTTCTTTATCCATCTATGTTTATGTACGTGTTAAAAGAATAGATCCAAATTTAAAGTCCTAATAAGGCAACTGCCTGGGTCTGATCCAGGAAAACAGATAGTAATTTTTATGAATTTACATCTTTCTTTGGAAGGAAAAATATGGCTTGGAATCACCTGCAAAACTTCCTTTGATCACTTGCCTGTCAAAGCAGAAGAGTACCTGAAAGTCTGGACTGAAATGCCAAGCCAGGGATTACTTTAAAACAGACAGACAGACAGACAACCGACTGGGTCCTAGCCAAGTGGCCCCAAGGTCTAATTTTCAACCCTGGAGAACTGATGGCAGTTCTGCCTAAGTTTCTGCTGTTCTCTTTACTTTAAATTTTATTCAGCTAAATTTAAGGGCTTGGTATAAAAATAACCCTTGGGAAGGGAAGAAGAATGGATTTAGGGGAAAGCGACAATCATGCCTAGTGGGACCTTCCTGACTTAAGGAATTTCTCTGGTTTTTAAAAGATGAGAGCCATTTCCACTCTATCTTGAAGGAATCTGGTAGTTGCTATGTTAGAAGCAAACAGGATTCTGGGGACCGTTTTTCACAAGGACTTGGGACAGGAAATTCTTTTTAATCTTGCAAGGTGAGTAAATGAGGTGGGCTGTGGGTCCCCTCCAGGTAGCACCATTACCAGTTGCTATGGAGATGAGGCATCTTTTACCCCATGCATTTTACATAGCAGGGAGATGAACTCTGTGAAGTTCCTGAGCTGGCCTGACCTTGGACCAGAGTGACTCTAGGTCACCACTGACAGCCATATCTATGTGTGGTGCTTAAACTAGCCTGGAAAAATACAGACTCCCAGCACAGCAACCAAAATGTGAAACATCCAAGCATAGCCCACCAGAAAGGATTTCCACATAAATCAGTGGTCCAGGCAACGTCTTCCTCCTCAGAGTCTCTCAGATCTCTCTGTAAAAGGTGAGGCTTTTAATTGTTAAATGACAAGCCTCTGAAGAAAACAAGCCCAGGAGACCCAGGGAGGAAACCACAGCACCCAAAATGTGATGTGGGTTGCATCATTTCTTAGAAACTGGAAAGATGTGTTTAAATCCCCTGAAGACTTTTCTCTCTGAGCCCCAAAGTCCTTCTGTCTGTCACCAGAGGCCTCTTTGGGTTTGTGTGAAGCTTGTAGGATCAGCCAAGGCCAAGGCTCGCCATGAAGAAAGCAAGCTGGTAAGGAGCCAAAGACAGACTCTAGAAGGTGGATGCCCCCAAAGGCTTTTTTCACAGTGTTGCAAGGGGTGTAGTAGTAATACACTTGAACTACTCCTTTCCTTCTTCCAATACAAGCATTTTCATTGGGCAGATGAACTGAACAGGTAAGACACATCACGTAGAATGTAGGGGGCATATGGACTATTTTGAGAAACACATGAGATAACTACAATGTTGAGGGCAGCATCTGGCACAGAGTGAGAATGAATAATGACTATTATTCCCCTTTCCTCTTCCCATTCAAGATGATATCAGATCTGAAAACCATGGCATCACTATGGGTCCAAGGGACATATATACTCTCCCATAGATTTGTGATTTTTTTCCCCCCTGGAGACACAATAGAAAAGGTGACTGTGGAAATCAAAGGTGTCTTCCCATTAGAAGAACGCACCTGTTTGTTTGCAAATGTAATTCACAGACCTCATCAAGGAATTCTAATGGTTCATTCCCGAGCAATTGCAGAGGGCTCACATAGCCTGGCAGAGACACACTGGGGTCTGCCAATCCACCCATGAAATCCTGAAGCCCCTGCTTCCAGTCACCTTTTCATTACGCCTTTAAACACATATTCCCTACCCACCAACCATGCCTATTTTTCTACTAGGGTTTTAAGCAATTTAACAAAGAGATCAACTTCTAAAGAGGTATAAAGAAATACAGCTCAGAGATAGCTTTCTGGTGGAAAAAGCAAGGAAGGCAGGTTATATAAAATTACAGAGTACAATTTGATATTTCTCTCCCCTCCCCAATCCCTTGTTTTTGAGAGAAGCTTAAGGGAGAGGATTTCAGGATCAATTGTTACGTCTTTTATAATGAAAATATCAGGATTTTAAAATCTAGATTTCTTTATATTTTCCCGGATTAAAAGAAGGTTATATTTTCTCTTATTGCATAACAAACATGTTTAATGAAGTTTATTTTCTTGGAACCACTAGAGATGGGACAACTTTTGAATTCTCAGCCAGTGTCTACACAGGGCTTATCACTATGTCAAACCACACTGTAGGTGAATGACAGTAAAAGAAGAGGTATAATCAGTTTTAGCAGGGTTACAGGATAACTACTGGAATAGAAAAATGGTTGGGTGGAGGACAAAGTTATAACTCAATGTAGGAGGCCATCCCCCTGGGATCTAGGTGTGGGGCTTACCATCCCTGGGCTGTCATCTCTCTGGCATTGTCACTTAAATGCTCGGGTACAACCAGCACACAAAGAAACTCTATTCCTTACAGTGAAGGAATGGGCATGTGCCAGGGGGCTGGGAACCAAGGCTATTCCTGGGACACGTAGTCATCCTAGGCACAGCAGACGAAGAGAGACCTGCCACTGTGTGGCTGTTTCTGGGGGCTGACCTAGTTTTCTCATCTCTGGACTTTGTACCTTCTTTGTCCCTAAATAGACCATAATGTCATTCTATGCTCCCACTTAAGCCTGAGGCTAGGAGGCCTCATGGAGGTAAAAGCCTCTTTTGAGTTTGTCTGCCAGCAAGAAACACGTATTCAATTATGAGAGCGGTACTCTGTGACCCTGAATCTCTGCCAAGCAAAAGAAAGCTGCATACACACTCCTGAGTCTTTACAACTCTACAACTTGGAGGACACGAGGAGTGTGTAACCGAGCTACAAATCTTAACACTCCACCCACTGGCCACTAGACCAACTGCCTTAGCCCTCAGCCATTCTAAAAGCTCTTCAAAGTATCCTCTGTCCATTTTTCAACATGTTTCTTCCTGCATCCATCCACCAGGCCACTTACTTCCCTTCTCCCCTCCTTCTAACTCCCAAGTCCTATAGACGATAACTAGCAAGATGTGGAGATATATATATATATATATATATATATATATATATATATATATATATGACAATTCTTTTTACTATACCTGAGACAATCTGCTTAATGTCTTGACATTGGGGGGAATAGATATTTTTAATTTAGATCCTTCCAGAAGGTACAGAAAAATAAAGTACAAACACAAATCACTTGACAATTTTATGATTCAAACCAACAAATGGAAAACAGACAGTTTTGAATGCTGCTAACATAGTTAAGCATGTCATGCCAACCCACTCAACCATCCCATTTCTTGGACCTATTTCTAGAGGTACCAAATATGTCTGAAGATGAAATCACTTCTGTGTAGTGAAGAGGTATCCAGTGTGAAACAGGGGAGACAGAACTGTGAAAAGCCGCTGTTTCCTAAACAGCATTTAGGGTTTTATTAATACTCAAAAGTCAGGTTCCCAAGAAACATGTGTGACATCCAAAATGCTAAACGTGACTGAGGAAAAGGACAAGGGTGTTTCATCTTCGGGCAGAGGGTGGTGATTTTCTGGGAAGACACTGCCTTAGACACCAAGTAGAGGAGTCATGGAAGACGTTAACATTCGCTTCATTCTTGCTTGATATAAACATGAGTTTCCGGAAAAGGCCATCCACAGAACATGAACAAAGTCTCCAGTGAACAAGCTGAGGTGGGGTTTAGCAGTTCATTTACAGTTGAGAAAAACTATTTTCGTCCTTTGGCCAAAAACCATACAAGGGGAGGGAACTTAAAACCCTAGACTACTCGACTCTCTGCATTTTTCTGCTTGACGCTGGATGAAAAAGCCTTAGCTTTTGGCTGCAACTCTATTTATGTAACAACCACAGCTGCTCCCCAAAATAGCTGCTGCTGGCTGCAAGAATTATGGGATTTTGTTGCTTACACTCGAGTCCATTTTCTGTAGCACTCGACTGCATTTTCTTTCCTTCACTTTTGTTGCCTTGGGGCTGGCAGGAGATGCAGAATGTTGCCATTTTGTGGAAAGATTTGAAAGTCAAGGCTCATTTTGGCAAGAACCAATTTGGCATCCTATTCTATTCCGAGGCGATCCTTTGACGATTGGGAACACCTTAACTATCCCTCTTGTAACTTATTCCACCTTCCAAAGGTGGCAGTGTGGCTGATAGTGAGGCCCTTGAAACTCACAACCCTCAAAGAGAAAAACACAGCATTTCTGTGTGTGTGTGTGTGTGTGTGTGTGTGTGTGTGTGTGTGTGTGTAGGACAAACCCAACCCTGGGCTGCTGGCATGGCATTTAATAGGGTACCCTCCCCTGAAAGTAACAAAGAGAACCCTCGTCAAAGCTATCAAACATGATAAAAAAATACAAAAGTTATTTTCTCCTTTTGATTGCTATTTACTTGTGACAATATTTGTTAAAAATATTACTTCTGTCTTTGAGAAGAGATCATCCTCTTCATATAGCATGGAAAAATAAACTCTACTGGACACGCAGTCAACACTCGCCACATCTCCAACATCACCTGTGTCAATGTCCTGTTTCCCTTTATGCAGACACCTTTTACCCATACTACCAGTGCTGGAAACACAATGGAAGGAGGTGGCAAGGCTCATGTAGCATTCTGAAGGGGGAGAATTAGAAAACAACGTGCTTTAATACCTAAGAAAGCCGAAGGTTAAGGGGGTTTCCAGCCCTCCTAAGAAGTCATGGGGGTTGTTCCTTCATTTCTTCTAACCACTCACAGCCCTTCCAAACCAAGGTAGACATCAACTGAAGGGTGGGGAGCCATTTAGGCCAATCACAGTGTCTCTATGAAGGAACACAACTTCCACACCTAGGATCATCTTAAAATGCTGAACTGGATGAATGGGAGAAGACAAGGATACATAAAAACAGTAAAATGTTTATTTCTTAGAAAAAAAAGTGAGGAGGACGAGGGATTCAAAATGATTGTGGTCACACTTCCATTTGCGTCTGAGAAAAGCCAATGCTACAAGCTTAACCCTGCACCAAGAGTCCTAGTAAGTGGAACAACCTGTGGCTCACTCCTATGTCACTTCCAGGAGCCAGGTCACAGCTTACTTTTAACCAACTGTGGCTCTTCTACTTCTGAGCAGAGAAACAAGGCTCACCATGGCCACCATCCCATCTCCAAAGACCCACATTACCAGTGAGAAGCAAGGCTCAGGCCATCTCTGGACCACGTGGAAGAGATGGATAAGGAGGAAAGATGGGAGAAGCTTGACTTCAAAGCAGAACCAGGCTAGAACTGAAGTCTGTATCAGAGTTCATCACTACCTCATCTTATAGAAAACAGGTCGGAGAGCATCGGAAAACCAATAGTATCTTTAAGTGAACTGCACAACTTTGCTGCATACTTGGACACAAGAGAAGTGAAAAGTTGCAACAAGTTTTAACTAGCAGCAACAAAGAAAGTTCCAGAACAGTTTTTTGTTTGTTTGTTTGTTTGTTTTTTGTTTTGTGTGTGTGTTTGTGTTTAGCAATATTCCTTTGCAGGTTCATTAAGAAACACTGTAATTTAATGGGGCATACGATATGGAACGATCTTCATTTGCTATAGTGCTGTTCGGTGAAGAGAACCGACCTTTGCAAAGGTTTCAACTGGGGTGTAACCTATTTACACAGTAGTAGCTCCTGGTCTGAGTGGGAGAACCGATGCTATGTTATATCCTCTTCTTCAGAACAGTAATCCCGACCCTGGGAATAAAAAAAAAGGACACATGAATAAAAACAACAAAACAAAACAAACAAACAAAAACACAGGGCCCAAAACAGTTACTGGTGATAATTTCTTCCAGTTTAAGTCTGCTTTGCAATGGAATGCAGGTTTCATCTGTGACTGCTGGGTGCAGAGCGGTGCATCACATACATGTGCTGGCTGATTTTTAAGCTCCATTTATCTCAAGGCACGATATACCACACCTACAGTAAGCTCTGTTAAGATGCTGGCAAGAATTTATGTCAACTTATATTACAGGCGCGTATGAGACGGCGCTCACACAAAGAAATTAAAGAGATGAAGCAGACAGGAGTCTTATCTCTCTCTCATCAGGGAGACTCAACAGTCACTTTCTGCTACTCATATTCTACAGCTCCAACCCCATGCATGCAATGTAAAATGTCAAAGGAGGAGGAAATGTAATCAAGGGATGCTCGAGTTTTAATTCACTCTAAAATGGTTTAAAGGAACAGCAAACAAGGATGTTATGAACATGTGTGACAGATCTGGGGCTGTGCCTGGTCCAAATGAATGACTTCAAGGACATGAGGCTTCCATGTGCCTGCCAGCAAGCAGGTTCTTGGCAGGCTTAAGGCCAGTAGGGAATGGCTGCTTTTGAGCATCTTTTATCCCCTTGCCACTATGATGACACAGCTGGGACCAGGTTTGAAGCTTGGTATTTGACCTGGCTGGGTTGTCTTGATCAACATATGTAACCTTCTGAGGACAAGTCTCCACAGACAGAACTACCTTTCTGATTCATCACAATGTCAAAGGCCAGGCTTTTGTGAAAGGTCAAGTGTCAGGGCCCATTTGTTATTGAGTCTGTTCCATCTTGACTTAAGGTCATAGAGTTCAAACCTATACTTGCTCCTCAAGGTACAACAGGATGTTTGGCGAAAAGTGTGGGTAGCTGATGTCTTGCTCCTCGAGACCAAATAATAGTAAATTTGACTTAGGGTGTGGTCTCTAGATGTACTGCGTATTAAGGAGGTAATTACCTTTGTTTGTTTCTTATATCATAATAAGAAAGTCTTTTGCCCACCTCTTTGATTGGGGTATATAAAAACAATGAGTAAGAAACTTGAAGCATCTGCAGTATTCACTGAGAGCCCTCCTGACTCCATCTTCTGTCTTTTGTCTTTCTTTCTCAATCCTCACTCCCCCTTTCAGGCATGATTCAACAGGTTGGCTGGGCCCAACAGTCAAGATGGATTATTTTGTTTGTACCCCTCACTGATTTCTCTTTTCAAATATAAACTAGATGCTCTATATTTGGGGACAAACACTTCTTTAAAAGCAGAAATTTTGGCTGGCCATTGGTGGTGCATGCCTTTAATCCCAGCACTTGGGAGGCAGAGGCAG
Organism: Phodopus roborovskii; assembly: GCF_943737965.1. Lineage (NCBI taxonomy): Eukaryota > Metazoa > Chordata > Mammalia > Rodentia > Cricetidae > Phodopus > Phodopus roborovskii. Next base: position 24,006,122 of record NW_026126433.1, read on the forward strand.
GCAGATCTAGAGAGCTAGTTCCAGGACAGCCTCCAAAACAACACAGAGAAACCCTGTCTCAAAAAACAAAACAAAACAAAACAAACAAATAAACACAAGGCTCTACAACACATAAAAATGAGAACCTTAAATAATGTAAGTTGTGTATGACAATGGATGTTCCCATCGTTTATCTTATTTGATAAGCAAGCCATTTATTCCATACTATTTTCTTGTTAACTATTTTATAGTACACTTATTTCAGGCAAGTTCAACTCATACTTTGTTGCTTATTTTGTTTCTGTTTACTCTATCTCATCTTTGCAGATGGTATGCATGGAATATTGGTTACAAATAATTCTTTGTTTACTGTGCACATACTCCTTTGATTTTAGGCTGATTTTTTAAATATTATAAATCATATTTCATTAGATTAAAGAAACTAGAATTCTTGGCTATTTAAGGTATTTTTCTAACCTCTCAGCCCACAGCTACTTTCAGCATATTCAGTAAACTAACTTACTTTTCTTCTTTCTCTTTCTTTCTTCTTCCTTCCTTCCTTCCTTTCTTTCTTTCTTTCTTTCTTTCTTTCTTTCTTTCTTTCTCTCTCTCCCCATCCCTCTCTCTTTCTTTTTTTCAAACAAACCCAAAATCTTCTAAATAATTGGAATGCACTTTTGAAAGCACCAGTGATTATATTTTTAATGAGACTATTCCTCAAATATATAACATGCTTACATATTTCTTTGTTATCTATCTGCACACTGGGAATGTTTCACATTTTCCTAATGCTGAAGTGTCACTATAATGAATTATTAAACACATGTCTGGGTGCTAATCCTGGCTGTATTCCTTACTAATATTGGTACCTTGATCAAGTTACCTCTTTGAGGCTCAGTTTTCTTATTGATGAAATAAAAATAATGACAGTTATCTGGCATGGCTGTTCAAAGTTGGTATTAATAGTGTCTAAATGGTACCTGGCAAATTAATTTGTTCATGGTGTGTACATACATGTATACAAATGTGTTTCACATACAAAAAGAAAACAAAATAAACCAGCAAACACACACTACCACATAATAAAGCCTTGGGATCTGCAGAAGCAGGAATGGTCACCCATTCCTTGACAAACAGCCCCCGACTGCCTGTTCTGTCAGAATGAGCCACTACACAGCCCGATCGAGTTTCCTCCACCATCAGACTGCAGTCCCATATGCCTTGCAGAATGGAAGTCCAGTGTCTACTGAGGTTTGAGTCACTGGCAGTGTAACGCCTCTAGGGGACAGAGAAAATGGGTAACCAATGCTCCCAAGAAGAGTATGCAGGCAGTATTCACCCCATGACAGTCTTCCCAGTGACATGGCTCACGATGACAGCATCCCAAGCTTTGTCCCAGACCAGGCAGGAGCCACCTTCTCAGCCATCAACTGGAGAGTTATAAAGGAGAGGAGACCCCCCTCCCACAAGGTTCCTGACCACTGGGAGTTTATTCTCCAGCATGGGATACAGGACACATACAAATCTAGCAGCACAAGCTTACAAGTATCAAAGCAATGGGCTCTGTGTGGCTGTAACTGGGGAGGTTCAGACTGGGCTTGGAGATGGATGCTGGGTAAGCAGCTGGGCAGGATAGGCTGGGGTCAGAGTTCTCATGGAGATTTCATTAGCATAGAAAAGTGCACCTGTGTAGGGGAAATTGTGGCCAGCCTACCCAAGCGGCAGTCGCCCTGTCCTGGGTGCTCAGGCCAGCTCACAGGCGCAAGCAGTCATTTCCTCCCTGAGCCAAGCTGCCAAGCCTGCCTCAATACCCAGAGACAGCTGCCAGGGACACGCCTGCCAGCAGATACCAATGAGAAAAGGACTTACAGCAGAGTCAGCCCCGAGCCAATAGGACCTCGGGAGGGGGTATAAAGGCAGGCCTAACTTCCTAAGTCTGCAGCATGGCTGATACTCCCTCACTGACTTCACACCCCCTCCCCCAAGGGGTGTCCTAGTAGGGTAACCCAGCACACCTGGGTAAAATGACAGGCTTTGGTTTCTTGGGCACAGTCACTTTCTCTATCCCATAAGGCTATGATAAGGGTTATGTGCGTAAAAATATTTCTTTCTGTCAGATAGTCATTAAATGTTAGTTGCTGTCACTGTTATTGTTTCAGGCTCCCAGTAGTGGTGAAAAGCCTTATTTGTGAGTGAGGGCAGTGGTCACAAAGTGAGACCTGACAGTCCATGGAAAAGAACTCCCTCCCCCTCCCCAGCAGTAAGTCCCAGGCTGATCTGAATCCCAATCCCATACATGAGGACAAATTCTATGACAAAAACTAAAGTCCCTTCCCATCTTATGTTAAAGTAAGGCCTCACATCTAAGTGGTTTAGCTAGCTCATGTGAGGTTGGACGGGCCCCTCTACTATGAGGAAGTACACGCTTGCACGCGCGCATGCGCGTACACACACACACACACACACACACACACACACACACACACACCATAACAAAAAACCTAAGAGACCATTTCAGATACTGCAGGTTTACTGACAGCACACAAAGGCCCTCTATCACACCCCTTGAGGGACAAAGCTGAATAAACCCTCTGTCTAAGCCAGACCCTGAGACTTGCATTTCCGGAGAATTTGTTCCCCTAAATTTTTCTAATTATTACGAGGAGAAGGAAAAAACCCACACAAGTTGCTTTGCAGACATCATTTCATTTATTATTCATATCGACTCTGCAGGGTAGGAATAGAGTCTCGTGGCTTGTGAGCAATCTCAGAGAAGCCCAAGATCCCAGAGCTAATCTCTACTTTCTGGGGAGGCCATAGTAACTTGATAAGAAAATTCAAATTCCAGTTGGTTTCATTTTTCTTATCTCCTGATGGCAGCTCAGAGGATGAAATACTTTGGGAACAAAGACTTCAGAGATCAGGACATACAGCAGCTAAGAGGTACCACATGGCGTGAAGTCCTAAGTGACACAGAGACTTGCTGGGAGGGCTCCAATCCCCATATCCCACGAGTCCTCCCATTTGCACACTGAGTCTAATGGGCAAGCCAGGGAACCAGCTTCTGCTGACAGGACTTCATGTCTCGTTTAAATTGTTTAAAGAAATTCTAAAACCAGAATGGTCAAACTTTCAGCAGTCAGGGAGGCAGGGAATAGGATTGAGCAGGCTGGGGACACACAGTAAGTCTCTTAGGGGAAGAATGCCCTTCCACACCCATAAGGGGACCCAAATTGTGGAAGCCTCTGTAAAGACCCTTTATGCAATTGTGTGCTAGTCACAATTCCAGCCTTGGGTAAAGGACCCACCAAAGAATTTTCCAGGAGGCCCCAGCACATTACAAAAATGGAAACTGCAAATGACGCTGTCAAAAAAGGATCATTTCAAAGAGCCACAGGGGCATTTTTGTACAAATTCAAATGATAGGAAAATCTGGGTCTGGTGGCACAGACCTGTCATTTTTAGCCACTTGGGAGGCTGAGGCAGGAGGAGGTTTCCAAGTTCAAGACCAGCCTGGGCAACTTAACGAAACCCTGTACCCAAAAAACAATAACAAAGAGATGGTACAGCTTAGTGATAAAGTGTTTATTTAGCATGTCCCAGCCCAGGCACCACAAAACAATACAAATGGTAACTATGCTGGAACAGTGCAGCAAAGTCCTGCCTTCCTGTAGCCCCCAGAGAAGATATGCTCTTGGCCTCTGGACCCCGTGGATATTAATCCCTGCAATTCCATGGCAACCTTGGTTCCATTTCCTGAGTCTAACCTGTCTCTATATACCTCAAGTCTCCTTTGATTCTAAATTAGTTTCCTCCTCTTTTTCCTTCTCTTTGCCCTTCCTCTTCTTCCTTCCTTCTCCTCCTCCTTGTCCTTCTCCTCCTCCCCCGCCTTCTTCTCTCCCCCGCCTTCTTCTCCCGCCTCTTTAAAAGACACATCCAAAACAAGCAAACATTGGCCGTATCCTAGAAATACAGCTTAAGCTGCATGGAAATTAAGTATCTGACAGTGTACTAAATCTTAAAAGTTTACCAGAGCATAACACTGAACTTATGTTTATATGAGGACATGTTAACTAAGCAGTTAAATACTTGGTGTGTGTGTGTGGGGGGGAGTGGGTATGTGTGTGTGTGTGTGTGTGTGTGTGTATGGGTGTGTGTATGTGTGTGGACATGTTAAAAACAAACCTTTAGCATAGGAGTTAAAACAAGAAAAAATATAAAAGCAACTTCAAGCAGAGGAGATAGTTCAATCTGTAAAGCTCCTGCCTTGCAAGCAAGGGGACATGGTTCAATCCCCAGAACCCATGTAAAAGCTGCGTGCTGGAGCTGTGGACATGGCCTAGAGGATAAAGCTCTTGATGTACAAGTTTGAGAACCAGAGTCTGGATCTCCAGAAGTCACTTAAGAAGCCGGGAAGGGATGTTGGCCACCTGTGACCCCAGCAAGCAGAAAGCAGGTTTGGGGCTTCTGAAGCAAGCTGGCTAGCCAGATTAGCCAATGTGGCAAGCTCCAGATTCAGAGAGACTTTGTCTCAATAAATAGAAAATGACCAAGGCAGACACTCATATCAGCTTCAAGCCTCCACATACGTGTACACACGTGCACCTGCCTCCCCGTCCCCCAACAGCTGGGCATGGTGGAGTGTGTTCTAATTCTAGTGCCAAGGATGTGGAGACAGAGGACTCCTGGAATTCGCTGGCCAGCCAGTCTAGCCTAACCTGTGAGCTCTAGGCCAGTGAGAGACTCTACCTCAAAGGAAGTAGATGGCATTCTTGAGGATGACCTTCAGGGTTGTCTTTTGGCACACATACACACATACACGCACACATACACACCTTTGTATGCATGCACCTATACTCACACATTAGAAAAGGGAAAACTTCACACTAGCAAAAACAGCCAAAAGATTTACCACGTAATCTGTGAGAAAATTCATAAAAAAAATTTTAAAATGAAGATATAAGAGAAGTAAAGATCCTAAAGAGAAGTAAATCACAGAGAGTGAATACAAGCAAAAAGCAAAGAGAAAAATAATCTGCTTTAGCAATAATTAGGGATAAGATACTCGGGGCGGCCAGTTCTCGAGGGTGTACAGTGGGATGCAGCTCTCAATCAGTGCTAGCTGTGACAAGTATGGCTGCTTTTAAAGTGGCCTGGTAATCTCTAAGCCCAGTGAAGATTTGTATCCCCTTTAATACCAATCAGAGAAATAAAACCCAAAGGCACATGATTAGAGTGGGAACGAAGACTGACTATAAATAGGAAAGTCATTAATCACACAATAGTAGTGTTTGAAAACTAGAGTGCTGATGGCTCTGCAGGTGGGCAAACTTACTAAAAACCATCGGCCCATGCATGTAACATCAGTTTGCTTCATGGTGTATGAATTATACCTTGGCAAAGTTGTCAGTTTTATAATTACAAGTATTTATCTTGTAGCCCCCCCCTTTTTATAAGGCATGGGAAGAAGTATTCCAAAACAGGTATATGTTCACACATCCAGGCAGTAGTGGTGTATGCCTTTAAGCCCAGTGCTTGAGAGCAGAGGCAGGCAAATTTCTGTGACTTCAAGGCCAGCCTGGTCTACAGAGTGAGTTCTAGGGCTGCCTGAGCTACACAGAGAAACCCTACCTCAAAAAACATCTGTCTGTCTGTCTGTCTGCCTACGCTTACCACTAGACAGACAGCTGCAGGAATCTCATGCATCTTCTCTGCCTGAAACAGTCTTTTATTCCCATGCACTCACTACTCTCTTCCTTCCTACTTCTCCAGCATTTACTACCTGGCTACTTGACTCTGTATGAGCTGGGTTTAATATGATATCTTCCTGTCACTCTGTCCCCAGATACTCCAAGAAGAACCCGTCTCTCCCCCTCTCAGAGGTTCTTCTTTACCCCAACAGGCTGTACTGTAATTCTGTCCACAGTGTAAGCTTCTGGTTCTTGCTCACCTCCATCCTTTGGTGTCGACGGAACCCTGTGTTTTCTATTACATCACCTGTGAACATCCCAATTTGAGAGGAGGCTGCTGAATGGCAGTAATGGGAAAGTGCCCTGCATTCTGAGAGAAGGAAGCTGTCCACAGATTTGGGATCCCACTGGAGGAAGCGGCACCCCTTTGAACAATTCAACTGCATCAGCTGTAGCTACAGTGTGAGTGCGGGTCAGGCCAGCTTGTGTTGCTAGAACAGTAAGGAAGCGAGGGAAAGGCAGGAGTGATGAAGGTGGGGTTAGAAGTTGACACTAGAACCCCACTGCTCATTAGGCCCCATTTCTATTTATTTAAGTAATTTCTAGGTGAAGCATCTGTGGGATCATGCCCAGTAGGTTGGTTTTCCTTGTCAGTTTCATGCACACTAGGCAAGTGTTCTGCCCCAGCCACATACTCGGGTTTGAATGACTGTTACCATTCTATAACAGCCTCTACCGGAACTTTACTGCTTTCTGAGTAGCAAGGAGTATTTGATTAATAAAGTGTGATTGTCCCATCTGAATGGGAATTTCCCTTCCCAAAACAGGAACAAGCTGTTCCTTCTAGGTATGATTACTGTGAGGCACTGGCACCCAAGTCCTGTGGAATGTGGACATTCAACCTTGAACAAGAAGCAAGGGCAGAGAACCATGCTCTATAGCTACAGCATCTAAGAGCCACTAGCCAGAATGCAGAGGAAACACAATGGGGAGGGGGCTGTGGTCTCAGAACTCCCTGTAGGACTGTGGGCTGGAAGCACAGGTCCTCCTCGGGGCTGAAAATGTTGGAGCCTTTTGAGTCACACACTACTTTCAGCTCCGTTTTTGTTTACAGCCTAATGACAGCTTACAACAACAGTTTAAATGCAGAAGAAATGCTGAAGAAAACAAAAAATAATTAGCTGCCCTGTTAAAGTCTCCTCCCCCGGCTTATTTCATTAGAAAAATCAATGGAGGCATTAATGGCTGTCTCTGTCTCTAATGAGCTTTATTCTAATTAGACTCACACATTATTATTTCAGTTGGGAAAAGGCCTTGTTGGTGAGGAGCAGCAGAGCATGACAGCCTCTGGCTGCTGCTTTGGCCATGTTCAGGAGGGATCACCATGATAATACAAGTGATGGCAATCCTGGTATATAGGATGTTTCATTTTCAAGACAGTACACATATTAACTACCCCCCATTCATTGTATCCATACTACCATCCACCATTAGTACTCAGAAGTGTTAAAGCTCCCATTTCCCAAGCTCTGCCTGACACTGGTATATGCATCACTTCAGGATACGGAACCTGGGATGTCTACCTCCTCCAGGCCACACTGAACCCATGTTTCTTTGGCAAAGCCAGCTAATGGGCACTTGAAGTTCTGTTCCATCTGGCCCTTGCTACAGCTTAACCTGTGCAGCCAAATCCCCATAAAACAAGTGTGAGGTCGGGCATGGTGGTGCCAATTATCCCAGCACTCTGAGGCAGAGGCAGGAGGACTGTGGGTTTGAGACAAGCTTGGGCTACATATTGTGGCACTGTTTCAAAATAACATCAACTGCAAACCCCCAAAAGTATCTGGGGCTACCAAAAATTGAATTTCCTGTGATTTTTCAAATACTGCGAAATCTTATTTTGTCTCTTCATTATGTAAAGACCATTGTCATCTTGTGGGCTAGATGTAGCCTGGTTCCTGTAGTTTGTCTGTTCCAGTTCCAGAAAGCACACCAAAGATCCCGCCCCACACCAAGAGGCCAACACTGTGCTGCTCAAGGGTTCTGCTCCTTCCCATTCCCTGCAGATCAAACACCAGAGCAAATTTCTACCCAGAGAGATTTACCATTTCTTCTGGGATGAACCAAATTCTTCAAGACACCAACTTAGAAAACATCTGCAAAGTGGCAACTTATAAAATATTGTTCATGATCCACCAAAGAGAAAATGGTAGCAACCAAAACAAAATTTAACAATTCATCTACAATCTCATCTCCCCATTAAATCTGAATTTTCAAGTTTCATCGACTTCTTCATCCATCTAAACAGCATTCTCTTGTGATTTCTATTCTGTGACAGGCAAAAATTTTTTTATGTCATCACCTCCTCTACTGGACATTATTTTCTTAAAATTTCCCTGTTGTGATTGTGTGTGTGATGATAAATAGGTGTGCCATAATTTTTTGTGGAAAATTTCCAGGCTACCTGGACTTAATTCTAAGAGAATCTTAAGAGTCTCACCCCAAGCCAGGAACTCTAGTACAACCTACTTGGTGGATAGGGGCCTTGTAGGTGTCCCTGAGGTTCGTTTCCTTTTGAACCATTGGCGAATCTAGATTTGATCTATTTGCCTCATGACAGAGATGTGATTCCACATTCTCGAGTGCCTTTATAACCCCAAGTTAAGGTGTTTAAGCTAGAATTTATAGTGAGGATGGATGGCTGTTCGGGAAGATGATCACATTAATCACATTCCCATTTTTCCTTGCAGTTGTCACCAGCAAGAGTTTTGGGACCATCAGCTTGTTGTTGGCTTACAGACACCCTGTTGTCCTTTTCCCTCAAAGCCACTAAGGCTGTCTAGATGGTGACTGGCCTAGCTAGTCACCATGGAGGAGTGAAGGAGGCTGCTCACCACTCTCAACTGCTCCATAGACAAGGCCCACAGAGGACGGCCAATTTTTAACATGGTGTTTTTTCTTTCTCCCCACAAAGGGAGTGAGTGCCATTGCCTGCTGAAGTAGGAGCTCACCTTCCTTTCCTTTCTCTTGGCTTTCAGAACAGGAAACATAGGGGACAGCTTAGGAACCATGAAAGATAGAACATGAGCTAACCTAGCAGGAAGCAGAGAGGCCTCTTGAATTCTGGGTTAGGAGAACACTTCCACATGGCTTTCTTCTTCTTCTTCTTCCAGGGCATGGCTAACTTGCCCACATTCCAGAAAGGAAGACTCAAGGGGTCCACTGCATTTTCACTGTATGTCTGCAGTTGTCAACCCAACATATTTCCTAAGACTGTGGTATGTTGGGAGGGTGGCAACCAAGTAGATTTCGGACAAAATGTAAAATCCCTGTGTATGTGGAGACTGCTTGGTTCAATGGGTTATGATGCCAATTAAATTTAGTGAGACTACATGTCTGACCAACCAGCCAACAAGAGCAGCACTTCATAGAGGCTAGACAATTCAGTTTTATTTGTGACTATGACTATGGAGGCCTTGGGAATAGTTTCAAGTGAAATCTAAAATAGGAATGTTTCAGGTGACCTAGTACATGGCCCTCTGCCTGGATGTTAATGCCCCCTGGAGATTTCCTTCCAGATAGCTGCACATACTGGGTGTAGTGGAAGGTGGGAGCCAGGCCAGTGGCCACTGTGTAATCTGCTTTTTTCCCACTTTGACATCGCTTGACTTTGAGAAATTTACGTTTCAGAGCAGTACAAAGAATGGAACGAACACTGTACAAAACCCAGAAGTCCTCGTATTTTGTGTCACGATCTATTTTTCACCCTTCCACCTAGAACATGAAATTACAATGGCCACAGGCTTGGTATTCACCTTCTCAGCTTTTTTCTTTTTCTATATCAACCCCTGACTGTGGTGATATATTACTTATGATTTATTAAAGCTTGCCTAGGGGTACAGAAAGCAAAGCTAGCCACAAGCCATAGAGCCAGGCAATGGTGATACATAACTTTAATCCCAGCAGCCATACTAACTAGCCATGCAGCCAGGCAGAGATGGCATATACTTTTAATCCCAGGACTCAAGAGACAAGCAGATGGATCTCTGTTAGTTCAAGGCCACACTGAGTTACATGAAACTGGGCCAGTCCTATAGAGAAATTGCTCATATAAAGGCGATCTCAGTGCTTGGGACCACACATCTTTAATCCCAGCACTAGGGAGGTAAAACAGGAAGAACCAAAGGGTCTCATGAGAGATTTAGTCTCCAGCCATGCTGAGGATAGGACAGCTCTTTTGGCCTGAGATAGAGGTAAGAGGTAGTGGCTTGGCTGCTTCGCTTCTCTGATCTTCAGCTTGAAGCTTGAACCCCAATAACAACCACTAAGTTTTTATTTTTTGAGTTACAACTGATACACTCTCACACCAACCTTATTTTAGATAATTTAATATTTCTATTATATTGATGACATGCTAGTTTTACTGTACCAAATATAACATCTTTTATGTGTCTGAACATTTAAAAGCACATAAATACTTGTCACTTACAGATATTTCATATAGAACATACCACACTAAAGTGAACATATGCACACGCATTTATCATATGCCTGTCAATACCTGACAGATGACTGGTATCTGGTATCTATTTGTTAACGTTAAGTATAAATATATACCATAGTATTTTTTACAACACACTTTTTATACAACTACTCTATTCACTTAATAATACCATTTGAGAAATGTAACTGTGCCATCAATACATCTGGTTCATTTCTTTTAACTGTTGTGTAATACTGGGATATAGAAGATTTAATTTGCTCCTCTGCTGCATATTCGGTTGCTTCCAGCTTTTAAAATTTTCATTTTTGCTATTTAACACAGATTGCTATGGTGAATTTAACTGTATTATGTAAGAGAATTTCAAGGGCATATACCTAGTAATGCAAGAGTCTTTAATAGTTTGAGTTACACATTTCATATTACATAACTTGACAACAGACCTTTTGATGTTTTTAATGTTACATATGGATTCCAAACTAGTTCCGGATCTGTGTCTGGGAATCACTCATCACTAATAAGGTGGATGCTGAATAAGGATGCTCCCCTGATCCTTGTGTCTGCCATCACTCATTGGTACCCTGAGAGAAGGCAGCTTTGAATGGCCAGCTCCCAACTTCCAAAAATCAAGGATGAAAATCTGAGTGTAAAACATTTTGGTGGTGCTCTAGCTGCTGTATTTATAAAGGACAACTGAAGTGAGGGCAGCTCTAGGGAAGAGCAGACCATGTCTCCATGCAGCAGGTTTCCCCAGGGATAACAGAGGTCTCAGCGTAAACACAGAGTGTGTCATAATTCTCTCCTGACTGACAGACACTGGCCAGCTTCGCTTCAGAGGAAGATGAAGTGGGAGGGATGGGGTAAGACATTCTGCACAGTTCCTTATAATCAACAATTATGGCTCCGGGGTTCTTAAAGGCCAGAGGGTGTTCACACTTCACTAGTGGTTTCTAGACCAGGGTCACTGTCATGACAATTATTAAGTCATCTGCACAAAGCTATGCAGCAGGAATAAAAACAAAACAGGACTGAGTCATGCCCTTGCCCCTTGCAATCACAGATTTAATTAGGCTATACATGTGGGAGAGAGAGATGGCAAGGCGAGGGGGTGAAGGGAGAGATGCAAAAGACGTGGCTGTAGTTTTATGACTGTTCATCACGGAGCAAGACATTGGTATTGCGGTGTGTGTGTGTGTGTGTGTGTGTGTGTGTGTGTGTGTGTGTGTGTATGACTGCATACTTCTCCATGCATGTGTGTATGGAGACCAGAGGTTGATGCCACTGTTTTAGCTAACCTGGCTGGCCAGAGAGCCCCAAGATGCTCCTGAGTCCCTTCCCTCAGCACTGAGGTTACAGATGTGTGCCACTGTGCCACAGCCTTTTACTGCCTATTAAGGACTGAACTCAGCTCTTTTTGTTCAAGCAAGCACTTTACCAACAGCGCCATCTCCCTAGCCCTGCAGCAAATTGTTGTATATCATGATAACGGCAGCCAAGTCCACTTCCAATTAACACCTGACATGACTTCCCTGGCATGTGAGGTAGGCCATATGATGTTCTTTAGGCTTGTACATAATATTCCCATGTTTTCTCAGCAGTCTCAGGCATGGAAGGAGTCTTTAAATACATTGCCAGAAAGTAAAGCTTTGTCGTGTATTTGGTTCTCCAGCAACTCAGAGACTCAATGCCCTGAAAAGAGTTGTTCACCCAGAACTCAGCATCACAGGCATAACTTCACCAGATCAAGAGTATGCTTTTTTTGATGCCTGGTGTACTGACTCCAGGCATGGGTCATGCTGACCAAATCTGATGTAATAGAGAAGGGCCCCTGAAATAAATAACTTCATACACGCAGATATCATAACCTTTCTTACCAACTAGAATAGTTTTGAGCCCATGGAAATCAGGCCCTCCAGGGACCTAACTATTTTCCAAGTGTAAATAAATGGTTGTTTGGTAGATAGAGATGTCCAGAGAAACTAAGTTTCATCTTAAAATGAACTAGTTTCAAATTTATATACTACTCTTCCTTAGACATTTCCTCAAAAACCATCGCTTGCAGTAATCCCTACCAAGAGAGCCAAGGTCTCAAAATCATGCAAGAATAGGAGGGACCTAGAGAGGTACTTTTATGTAGAAGAATGAAGGGAAGTGAGAAAGGAAGGAGAAATGGGTTTGTGTGGAAGGGATTTCCATTGCTGGCTTACAGTTTGTCTTCATGCTTACACTGACCAAAGAACTACTTAGAAATGTTTTAAAAACCCAACAAAATTACTTGGAAGACTACAGCTTCAATTTTGGCTATAGGAATGATAGCAAGGGTTGCACTGAGCCAAACACATAAACTAAGAAGGAGCATTTTGGATGCTGCAATAGTACCTAGAACAGCATGCACAAAAGGATGGATTGCACAGAAGGGGAGGAACAGAAAGACATAGCTTATAGGCCAGGGGATTATCTGCACAAAGCCAGAGAGGGCATGTCAGGTGGAGTAGCAGCTTTCTTTTACATATAAATGTATCTGGGCTTGGGGCACAGCACAGAAGCAGAACATTTGCCTAGCAGGCACCAGGCATGAGCCTCTGCATTTGATTATCAGAGCCAAACAAAAGAAGAAAAAAGAAAAGGTGTCCAATAGTGGGGGCGTTGTTCATATCGAATTTAAAATACTCCTTGTCTAGGAGAGGTTCTACCCAGTGCATGGCTTAAGCAGAGTTGGTGTTTTGGTTGTGCCAAACATGTCATGACCCATCCTAGGTGCAAAAGGAAGTCTTGTTTTAGACAGGAACGATGAACTTGGTTCTGAGCAAAAGGAGACAGTTTCAGTCGTGGAAACTTGTTGGGAAGGGACGAGGTCATCTTAATGTCTATCAGAGCTCATAAATGTTGAAAACATAAAATATAGGTTTCAGTTTTTCTAGTCTACCCTGAACCACTAAGCAAATCTTTTTTATTGTCAAAAGAAAGCTAGTAGCAGAAAAGCCAAATAAACAGAAAAAGAAAAGACCTTTATCATTACAGTGAGAATGATTTTCTCTTTTACCTTTTCTTTAACTAAACAAAATGATATCAGCATGCTGAACATGAACCAATATGTGAAACTTGGTAATTAATCTGAAATGAAGTTTTCAATGTCAAGTCAGACATGTCAGTATTTTACTGAAAATAAAAAATGCTGGGAACGCTATCATTACCTATCTCTAGTTTTTACGTTTGTAGTAGATGCTGGTCTTCCTTTTTAAAATTAAATCTTTCTACTTTCCAAGCAGTTTCTCCTTCCTCCTCTCCTCCCATCCCCTCCCTCTCACCTCCCCCCAACCCCCAGTCAACTCCTCCTCTGTTTCTGTTGAGGAAGGGACGAGCCTCCCATGGGTGTCAACAAAGCATGGCATGACAAGTTGTAGCAAGACTAAACACCTACCCTTCCATTAAGGCTGGGTAAGGCAATCAAGTATGAGGAATGGGTTCCCAAGAGCCAGGCAAGCGTTAGGGACAGCCCTGCTTCCATTGCTAGGAGTCCCACAAGTAGACCAAGCTACACGACTGTCACATATATGTAGAGGGCTTAGGTCGGCCCAATGCAGGCTCCCTGATTGTTGGTTCAGACTGTGAGTTCCTAGGAGCCAGGTTAGTTGCTTCTGTGGATTTTCTTGTGCTGTCCTTGACACTTCCATCTTTCAATGAGATAGAAGACTATGAACTTACTCTTTCATAGTTCCACTTTGATACTGGGTCTATTCTGAAATTCTTACAAATTTAAGGTAATTTCTACCTTGCATTAAATAGTGTAACCATAAGGCAGGATTTCAGGAAGAGATGTCCAGATGAAACACCCACAAAACAAAACAAAAACAAAAGAAAGCCACATAGTATCTCTCGTATGTGTATCTTTTCTTCAATTCTTTGTATTTAGCACAAGAAAGCTGGTAAAATACAAGTGAGATGAAAAGTAGAGGGGGAATATTGGGGGAAAATGACTCAAGCAGTTGGCATAGTGAGAGGAATGGGGAAATAAGGGGCCAGGAAAAGCCTTAACTAAAATGACGTCTACATGAAAAAGCTACTTGGGACCTCATGATCCTGTAGTGCAAGTGAAAAATCACGATAGTAGAACACATGGAGTATGCAGGAATGGGGGAGACTACTGGAAGCTAAAGGTTTGAGTGGGCATAGATGTAGGTGGCATAAAGGAGAGGTAGGGGTGGGTTAACTATAATTACAGATGTATGATGAAGCCTTAGGAAACTCCACTAGCATGCAAGCTAATTAAAAATATTTTTAAAAGGAGTTTGAACAGAAGTACCCCACGTTAATAAATAATGTTGCTCTCTAAAGACATCAGTTATTAAGTGAAAATCTCGGCGCCAGGCATGGGTTACCTCCATACAAGTTATTCCTCAGAGAATAACCAGAGGCAACAAAAATAAAACAGGCTATAGTCACTGTTCTTAGCACTTAGTTTGTCTACCATAACTAGATGGTAAGATCATACTTCTGGAGACGCCATACATTTGGTTGTAGGACACAGAGTAAGCCAGAAAACTCTCCCCTGGTTGGCTTTCATAGAACTGGAAGGTGCTATGCAGGCTTCTGGGGAATGAAGAATTCAAGGGTTTTACCCATTGCTGGACTCTTCCTGCTACAATACTGACCTTCCAGACAAGATGCAAACCCTACTGCAATGGTGGCAAGGCAGTTAAGGGGACGACCAACTACTCTTCCAATTGGGTTTGAGGTCTGCTCCTCAGGAGGGAATTTGTGCCTGAGACTATAAACATGGTCAAAACACAAAACTAGGGAAGTCGGAGAGGAGAACCTATTGATGTTGTCAAACTGCCTTCTAAATGCTTATGTTGTTATCAATAGACTTGTGCTGCTTCCAACCTTGCTCAGAGAAGCTTCTCACCACAGTGGGGAATTGTTAATGCAGAGAGGCATGGCTGCTTTAAGTGCTAAGAACAAGAGATTATGAGTGTTTAGTCAAAGATGGGACATCAATATCCCCATCCCTGCCCACTGTGTGGGAATATCATGGACGCAGGGGTGGGGTGGGGCAGAAGACTGTAGGGACCAGAGGATGGGGAGGAGTGCTGCGATGTATTGTCTTCTGGACATGACATGGATGTTGCACACATGAACAGAGCAGCTGTGGTTACCTATACGAGAACAGTATCAAGCCAGTTAAACTTTCCAGCATGGAATTGAGAGGGACTTAGCAGGTTCCACCCCTAGCTGAGGAATTATTGGCTGCTGGACAGGAGAGTTGTCTTTTTTTTTTTTTTTTTTTTTTTTTTTTAGATAAGAGTGGCTCCTGGTAGGTTCTCCATGTTCTCCCGTGTCCACACATATGATCAGCATTAATCAGACTCAGTGGGTTAGAAATAAATAAAAAATTATAATAGAGAACATGAAGTTGGGAGAGAGATGTGATGGGGCAGAGGACTGCGTGGAATTTCTTGGAGTGGGGAGTGAGGGGTAGGTATAATAAAGGTATACATGCATGAAGTTTTCAAAGAAGAAATCAAAATAAAACTTGACACACCCACCTAAGAGCATCCTATCTTCAAAAAGGGAGGGTGTCTAGAGAGACAGAGAGAGAGAGAGAGAGAGAAGGAGAGGTGGAGAGAGAGAGAGAGAGAAAGAGGAGAGAGAGCATGCTCCATCATTAAGTACTTAACTTGCATGCACAACAACCTGAGTTCTAGAATTCACATTGAAAAAAAGCCAGGCATGATGGTGCATGATTATACTTCAGCACTGGGATGTGGAAACAGTGGATTCCTGGAGCTCACTGGCAAGCAACACTAGCTCAACTGGCAAGCTCTAGGTCCCACCAAGAGACTTTGCCTCAAAAACAAAGTGGAGACATTATGATGAATGATATCTAACATGGACCTCCAGCTTCTATATGCATACACATGTGTCTCCAAACCAACATGTGCACTAGCACACATACACATCAAAAGAGGAGGTAAAATAATCAAAACTGAAACTCAAAAGACTGTCCTGTGATGTTTTAATTACAGTCCAATGTGTTCTGAATTAATTCTTTTTAGAATAGCATTTGTAAGTTATGTCAGATTTGTAAGTCTGATTCCGTACTCCATTCAGTACATGCAACATTTGAGATCAAGTTACTGTTACACTTCTACACAGTTCAACTGTATACTTTACTGTCAATGTAAATCCACAGGTGGCTAGAGAAACAACTTGAAGACTCTGAAGAGAGACAGAACTCTGGAATCCCAATCCCCATTATTATAGCCATCCCTATTATCTGTATGGTTTCCTATATACAGTCACACGTCATATAATGATGAAGACCCATTTATAGAAATGTTATCACCAGACAATTTTGTTGTTCAAACATCAGAGAGGGAGTTCCTATAAATCTGGATGGCATAGGTCAGTCACCTAATGTGGCTTGTTAAGGTACCCAAGATGCACGAGATGGATATCAATGTGGCAAGGCCACCCTTTCCTACTGCCAACTTCTATTTTGTTATATACAGAAGGAAAGCATTTAAAAATAGCTACAAGTAGTATAACAGGTATACCAATCACCATGTACTGTAACTGAATGTGCTCCCATATAACTGGCAGTAGAGTATGGTTTTTTTTTTTTAACAGCAGTATCTTCACAAACACACACAGGCAATGCTGTGCTCTGGCAGTATGGCTCCAACAGTACTGGGTGAGAGGAATTTTCAGCTCTGTAACAGGGTCAGGTGACCACCCTCGTCTGACTGGACGATGGTTAGGCCCTGTGTAGGTGTATACAGGTACTTCCAAGTGTATAATAAATAAAGTTCAATGTATGGATCTGGCACAGTAAGAGGTTAATGACAATGAATAATAGTTCTAACAATAGTCATGAGTTACTTAAGAGCTATGAATTATTATTTGACTTTTCCTTTAGTATTTCTGGACCACACTTGCCTGTGAGCAATTGAAAATGTAAGAAGGGAGGCTGAAGCCTAAGGGGAGCATTGTGTTAGGTGGGCAACTGTGGGAAAGTCACTCAAGCATTCTGAGCCTCACAAAAATGCAGACAATAGCCCTGTGTGTTATCTGTAACAGCACTCTGCTGGTGTGGTCTGGAGGCAAATAAATCATTGCCCAGAGGAGGGGAGTAATGTAAACAGAGATGAGATGTCTGAAAGACTCAGTGCAGGGTCAGGCGATGCAGGCACCTTTTGTAGGCAGTAGCCATCCTTAGCAGTCAGTAGCTTCTACCAGGTCTGACTCACTAGAATGAGCTGGAATAGCCTATGACTCTGGGGGTGTAACTCATTATTATTTTCATATACACTCTGTTTTTTTTTTTTACTTCCTGTCAAATCCTTTGCCAGAAGATTTAGAACATGGTGGTAAAAAGCATCTCCCAGCTTCTAATCTGAAATAATGTAGTTTATTACCTTATTTATTTTGCATTCTTACCTTTTCAATTTTTTCATCCAGCATTCGGAAGAATTCTTGTTGGCTTTCAGAGATGTGCATGCTGGAAAACAAAGAATAGTAAGTATATATTTCAATGCTTTCTTGAACCTCACCTTCTTAAGTAAGTGATGGCAAACCCTAAACTCTGGAGCAGACAGTTATTCACTGCAGAGTTTCCCACCAAAATACCCCAACACTACTTTAGAACAGATGTCATTGCACTGATCTTGCAAATATATTTCCAAAGTCTACTAGTGCTCATGACATAAGGAAAACAACTCCCACTCAGTGTCCAGGGGTTACTTATATTGATATTACTGGGTAAGGTCTGCTGATTTTTTTTTCTTCAAGAACATATTTGGGATTTTAAAACAACTAAGTAAGGACATGCAACACATGGCATCTTTAGCCCCATGTGTGACAGAGCAAAGTATTCTTGTTACATCAAAGCATGGATCTTACTGAACTTGTAGCACTGACATATGCTATGTATGGTTCCATGAATACTGGCTGAAGACACACAAGCAGAGGACAGAACAGTTGCCTGACATTGGCCCTGGTCAGTCTCTGCGCCTTTGGTAACTGTAATTCCACTGGGATAGGGGATAAGTTGAGAAGTGCCCTTGAGTCATCCTCATCGTATGGGCTGCTTGTCCCCTTCCATTTCACCTGCTCAGTTAGTTGCTATTGATGGGGTTAATATGTAAGAAGATGAAAAGAGCAGGGATCATAGATGGGAAAGCTGTGGCAAAATAGGCCTCAGTGCTAACCTGGTCCTAGCCTGATGATACATATTGATATTCCATGGAGGTGAAGGGCACTGGGTGAGAGAGACACAAACTACATTGGTTGCAGTGGTGGAAGGCAGGTCTAGAATGGTTTCTTTAAGCTGAGTGTGGGTAGAAGCCCACCTACATGCCATTAGCATGACACATGACACTCCTCACCCCTTAGAGGCCACTGGAGGGCACACGTGTCCTGAAACCCTTCCATCTTTCCATGATCTGGATTCCCATGAGCTCTCCTCTAGGTCTAAGGCCACAACTTAAAATCTGTGAGCACATGCCATCAGCTATGAAACAAAAACAACGTAAACAGTGACACCACTAATCAGTTCACAGTTGACAAAGCACTTTCACACATAGCATGCAGTCTTGCCATCCTTTATGAAACCACTCCAACAGGGAAATGTTCTACTTGGGGTTTGGACCCTCTTTCGTATGCAGATTTGAAAGTCAGGGCAAGAGTCTGGGATGAAGTGAACAAAGCAAACAGCCTTCTTTCTGCAAAAAGCCAGTGTGAGCGCTGAGCTTTCCCAGCTCCCTCCTGGCTCCACCCGTTTAAACATCAAAGTGTTTTGTTTATCTGAGCTGCTCTGTAGGCAGACCCTCTCTTTTAATAGAGAGCTCACTATAACCATCCACTAATGTTCCCTTGCTGACTAGAGGCCATCTGGTAGTCTTAAATCACCACACCCTCCTGCAATACTGTAACACTCAGGGCCATGAGCATGGACAGCGCTGGCTGGCTGTCCACAAACCTGCAGCCCCCATGTGCTTTAGTTCTGCATCTCATCTTGACACCGCTCTTGTGGCAGTGGTGCTGGTCCTCCCTCTGCTATGTTCCCGGATGTTACTTTCCTGCAGGCTTTAGATCAGCACAGTCAAGCTTTTTCAGCGGTGTCTGCAGGGAGGGTGAGGCTCTGAGGCTTCCTCAGGGTGCATAGCATGAGCCGCCTGGCACCCATACTGGCCGAATGGACACACTTTGGTTCCTCTTGTTCTTGGCCAGGCTCTGAACTGTTGTAGGTTCCAGGTATCAAAGACTTTAAAATAGATGTGTATCTTTATATAGATAACATAAAAGACACATGTCTGTGTTGCCTCCTTAAGAATGTTCAAAAGACTCCGTGAAGACAGCAGTTCTTAGGCTTTGGTGTTCATGGTGCAAACTGCTGGTTGCAGTTGTTAGCAATGTTACTTTGCATTCAAGAGCAAGGCAACACACATTTGCTAATTAACTAATGGAGTGCTATTTAAATTCATGTGACTCTTGACCCCCCTCACAGAGGCAGTGTGGGTCAGGTGCCTGGCCTCAGACTCCTCATCACACATAAGCAAGCCTCCACTGCTAACCATCTACAGATGTCGACTTCCATTGACATCTTCAGTGAAAACAGCCATGCCTGGTTAGCAGCCACACATACGCACAGAGGACAAGGGAGGGCATCTGCAAGTGTGGCTGCCATCTTTGTGGTCACAATGAACTTACTATGGGTTCTGTATCAGGAACTTGAGACTGAAGGTGACGGCCACTGGCCTAAGAATGTGTGTGGAGACACAAGGACAAAAACCTCAGCACTTTTAGTTTGCACTGTCCGATGTTAGGGGGCTGCTCCCTGTCTGTCTTTACATACCAGGCAAGTTCACTCTTGAAATCCAGTATGCTTTCTGCTGTAGGTGGGACTGAGTGAATAAGAAAGGGGCTTGTTACTATCAAAGCCAAGGTGTGGCAACATAAGCATCTTCAGATGAATGCTTCTGTCAGAGGCACACTTCTCCAGAGGAGCAAATGCTCCCTCCAGGTCCTAGTTAGCTGTCTATCACCTCCTTTAGTGAGGTAAGAAAGAGGAGGGCTTACCCTCTCTTCCATGGGCTCATTCCAGAGGGAAGAAAGAAATCTGATCAACACAGAACCTGATGAAACAAACACTTAGCTGGATACACATGGATGCTACCCTTTATCACATGGGAAATCCTACCAACATAGCAGCATTACTACCAGCATTTAAGAGGACAAATTGCCCTGTGAGGACCAGTCCCTGTCTGGGTACCAACTCTGTTTTCAGCATCTTCTTTTCCTAATGCACAACTGGATGACTGTGAGTTGGGTAGAGAAGGGGAAAAGCCACTCACTTTCTTATCTTTCCACTCTACATACTAGAAAGGGACACAAGTTTATACAGCATGATATGTGGGGCTAACATTCGCTAGACCTAAACTTTAACTAAAAGCTACATAGTGGTGCCTGCTTTAACTAACAAAGCTCAGTGGATACTGGAGTGGGCACAGCAAAGTTCTGTAAGAACTTGCACCCTCAGAGGCTTTGCTTTCTACTGAAGTTGCTACTCAGTTGCATATGCAAAGCAATCCAATGAAGAAATGATGGGCAAAATGGGCTTAAGAACTAAAGGCATTCTGCTTTCATTTCTAGGGACATACAAAATTTCCAAGTATGGAAAACTTCAGCTACAAAAATGTAAGGCGGTAATATGGTTTGGATCTGATAATGACTTCCCAAAGGTAATGCTGTCAAGGCTTAGTATCCAGCAAGGTTCAGAGGAAGATGTTCTGGGGGTGGAGCAACTAGATTATTGAGCTCATCATTGATGAATTCACTGACAGTTACAGCTTAATGGGTTACTGAGAGGTGGTGGGAACCTTAGAATGTGGGGCTTTTGGCTGGGGGGGATGCAGGCCAGTGGGGGCAGGCTCTTGAAGGTTGCATTTTGTCTCTGGCCCTTTACATATTCATGTTATCCCTGACTCTGTCTTTCCTTGTATCCACTTTCCTGGCTGCCATGGGGTAAACTGCTTTGCTGTATCATAGGCTCCTGGACATGATGTATTTTCCTTCATCAGAGGCCAAGACACAGCAGAGCAAGTGACTACTAGCCAAAATGAAGGCGTTGTCATAGCAATCCAAATCTGATTTTTTTCTTTCTTTCAACTTGACACAACCTAGAATTATTTGAAAAGAGGGAACCGCCATTGAGAAAATGCTGTAGGTAAGCCTGTGGGACATTTTCTTAATTAGTGATTGATGTGGGAGGGTCCAGCCTATTGCAGGGGTGTCATCCCTGGGCAGGTGGTCCTGGATGGCATGGGAAAGCAGGCTGAGTAAGCCAGTAAACAACACTCCTCCATGCTTCTGCTTCCAGGCTCCTGCTTTGAGTTCCTACTTTGACTTCCCTCAATGACGAGCTATGAGCAGTAAGGTGAAATAAGCTTTCTTTCCCAAGCTGATTTTGGTTGTGCTGTTTTATCACAGCAATAGAAACCTAACTAAGGCAGGAGGCAAGACCTTACATTGCCTCTTTGCCCAACTTACCAACACTGAGGTTTTCAAAAGCTTTGGGTCTTCATTTTCCTACAGAGCTTCCCAGCATATATGCTTTTCCTGTTAATCTGTAATCTGGATGTATAGCCTAGCCCCTTGAAAGGGAATGGCTAGGAGAGGACAGTGCTTGTGAAAAATTTTATTAGCTTTTGTTTCTGCAAAAATGGAATTGATAGGAGCCTCTTCCTCATGGGAAAGTAAATAAGGCAAGAAGAAAATAAACTGAGGCGGCATTTACAGTACGACACCTTATGTCTAACATAAGTAAACAAACAGGAGTGGCCATTCTCGATAACAAAAAACAAACAAAAAAAGCTCAATCAAAAAAAATACATTAAAAATTAACCCCAAATTTAGCATACTTCTTGTTTTCCTCAGGCAAAGCTTGGTCTTCCTCAACACCTGCTCACCCAAAATGCTCACCTACTGGGTTGGGTTCCTCTTAATCTTACCCTACTCAGTTTTTTTTTTTTTTTTTCTTCTTCTTCATGATCATCAGCCATTTCCAACTGAACTTTGGGGCACAAAATTCATTCTAATCTTTCTGGCATCCTCCCAGTGGTAGTTCATAAATAGCTACTTTTATTTGTTTAATTATTTGGTTTGAAATTAAAAAACAAAACAAAACAATATAAGCAGCTGTGAAATTCAAACCAAAACTAATTACTACAAGCTATAGCTGACCCAAGGTTAGTTCCCAGCTGTATGTCCCTCTGCTCCAGGGAAACCATCCCTTGCCTTTTATCTTGCAGTATCTCTGAATGTGCTAAAATAACCAGTTCTCTATTTTGGTTGTAGTTTTAAAACTTATAGAGTGCCGCATGCTCTGTGTAGCAAATGTAGGATAATATCATATTATTGGGGTTCACGCAGTGCTGTGCACTGCTGCAGAGCACTTGGCTAAACTGCTGACCAATTGTCATTGTGTAAACATGCTGCATTTGATTTCCACAGCCCCAGTTAAGGGCATTTATCTTTTTTTTCCCCCTCACTCTCAATGCATTCTAAGTACACAAGATTCTGTGTGCAACTTACAGCTCTCTCTTTCTCTCTCTCTCCTCTCTCTCTCTCTCGCACACACACACACACACACACACACACACACACACACACACACACACACACTGCTATGTGGGAGATGCTATTTTTAAAGTAAGCATAGAAGTCCATTTAATATGAATCTCTAAAAGCTGTATTCAGTCTCTCCCTGCAGATGGAGTAGCTTCCAGGTGTCAAGGTTAAAGTGTTCTTTCTAGCATAGTGGTTCTCAACCTTCCTAATGCTGAGACCCTTTAACACATTTCCTCATGTTATGGTGACTCCCAACCAGAAAATTATTTTTGTTGCTACTTTAAACTACTGTTATGAGTCATAATGCAATATCTGTGTTTTCCAATGGTCTTAGGTGACCCCTGTGAAAGGGACATGTGACCCCCTAAGAGGTTGCAACCCACAGATTGAGAACTACTGCTCCAGCAGGATTGAGCAGTATCCACCCATACAGTGATCCCCTAAAACTCAGTTTTTAAAAGATCACCCCATTTCAGGGTTCTTTCATGGAAAGGTGATTGACTGTGGTCTGCAAAGATGGACACAGTGCACAGCAGTGATGCATCAGACAGGCTGTCTGGCGTGGGCCTGGTGACCAGCAGTGGGAACCTGAGTGGGAAACAATAAGCTGTACCATCACTCTGACACAGTCAACTTTAAGTGGATTTACTTATCTATTTTTAATTAAAAATTAATTTAACTTTATTTCATGTGCATTGGTGTGAAGGTATCAGATCTCCTGGAACCAGAGTTACAGACAATTGTGAGCTGCCATGTGAGTGGTGGGAATTGAACCTAGGTCCTCTGGAAGAGCAGCCAGTGCTCTTAACCACTAAGCCATTTCTCTAGCCCCTTGAATAGATTTATAAGTGATCATTCATCTTTGAATGAATACATATCTATCCGTCCGTCCGTCCATCCATCCATCCATCCATCCATCCATCCATCCATCCATCCATCCATCCGGGATTTGTTAGAATGGTTTATAGGCTGTGGTTCAGCTAATCCAACCTTGGCTGCCTATGAACAGAAAGTCCAAGAATCCCATAGTTGTTCAATCCACAAGGCTGGATGTCTCAGCTGGTCTTCAGTATACATTGGAATCGAAAAAGTAGGGTCTAATGCCAGTGAAGGAATTGGACTTGTAGCTGGGGGAGAGCAAACAGGCAGAGAGCAAAAGCTTCCTCCTTCTATGCCCATTATATAGGCTCTCAGCAGACAATGTAACCCAGACTCAAAGATCCAGATTAGAAGTGGATCTTCCCACTTCAAATGGTTTGATTGTGAAAAAATCCCTCACTGGTGTGTCCAGTCATTTGAACTTTAGTTAATTTTAGGTGTAGTCACATTGACAACCAAGAATAGCTTTCACAATGATCATGAAGCAGGTTGTTTTCCGGGAAGGCCTAGCAATGACAGGCTTCTACTGCTAATGATCTTGATGTGACAGAATAGAGAGAAGGGGATATACATCAAATATGCTTGCATCCCTGGGAATTTACTTGGTCTTAATCAGAGTACTAAAGATTAACAGCCTCTCTTAAGAAATATAATGGTAGTCTCATATTAAACCATGAGTCAATTTTTTTAATGCATTGTTTTATTTACTTCTTCTTTTAGGACATCATCTTGCTGAGTAGTCTTGGTTTACCTGGAACTCACTAAGGATGTGTGGCAATCCTCCTGCCTCTGTCTCCTAAGTGCTAGGATGGTGCTCATGCACCACCACGCTCAGGACAGTAGCTATTTTAGTAAGATGATTAATGAGTTTGTTCATCTGTTGGAAGCCATGATAATATCTTCAAGTATCTATGCTTGTAAGTAAGGAGATGTACTAGGTACAACATATGATTTCAAGTTAATGATCTCTTAAAATTACATATTATAAGCAACAATCATGTAAATGTCACTCAGATCAGGGGCCTCTGAGTCTGACTGTGTCTCACCCAGTCAAGAACCATTTTCAACTTAATGCTTTTTTTATATTTTGGCTTGTCTTTGTTATTTTGCCCTATACTTATACACAAAACATTGCTTATCTATGTCTTTGAATTTAAAGGAAACATTTTGCTATTTACTGTTGAGAATGCCCTGCCCGATGTGTGTAACATGTATCTTCCTCAACTCTATTCACTGACTGACATGTAGCATTCCCATCAGAAGAATACACCACAGCATTATTAATCCATTATATTACTGATGGGCACTTGGTTTTACTTCTAAAAGCTTATCTAAACTGCTGGAGATTCCAAAATGTCTCCCAGCACAAATGTGATATGTTTCTCAAGGGTATATGCCTGCCCCTGGAGGTGCTGGAGGGTAAAGTTTGCCTAGCTTCATCTTTACTAGATTGGAAAACTGACCATTATTGCTCCAACCCCAAGTTGCACCTGCTGTGTAACCCACCAGCAAGGGTTAAAGTGGATTTGGCCAACTTTTGTGTTGTCAGACTTAGACATTTTCGAGAATCTGATAGAATGAAATAACATCTTTTTTCAAACAGACCAGCCACTCAGGTTTTCTCTTCAGTCAATGGCTATTCATGTCTTAGCCTAGTCTCTGCAATTTTATTTGTAGAACTATTTCCTAGTTCCTGGAAAATCCACTCTATCAGTTGTATGTCATCCTTTGCCTTGCAACCTCTGCTGTCTTACATTAGATTATAATAAAGGTATATTTATAATTTTAGTTATATTCTAACGAAGATATATTCACAATTTTAATGCAGCTATTAATCAGCAACTTTCGTTAAGATTTGTATTATTTTATATCTTAATTAAGATCTCCTCATGTGAGAGCTATAAAGCTATCCCTCTTATTTACTTATTTTACTAACTGGCCTGAAACTGTCAGCTTTGATAGACACTGAGGATGTTTTGAGAGTATGTTTTATTTACTGTCTCAATTACTAAAGCTCTGTAATAAATCTTGAATACCTGGTAGGCAAAAATGGAGTGTTAAGGATAATACAAGGAAAACAGAAGGCAGACTTACTTTGCTCTGGGTTGATGGACCAATCCAGGGATTTCTTTGTTAGTTTTAAGCCTTGTATTCGAGCTGGCACTTTTTTCCTGAAACACAAGCACATATGTAAAAGACAAGATGAGAACCCGTGATTATATAATAAAAGTATTTTCTTCATGATCTTTTTGATGTGCCGGAGTCCCTCTCCCGAAGCTGGATGGGTCACAAAGACAAAGGTCCTTGCAAAGATGTTACGCAATACAGGTAGAACCTGCCAGACATTGGAACAAGCATTACTGTAATGAAAAGAGTTGGCTTTATAACAGGTACCACTGTGTTTAGAAAACAGCACGCAGCTAGTATGAGAATGGACAAAAGGTTCCAGTGTCAGAAAGAGGGAATGGGACAACTGCAGGCACTGTCTACCTGTCCAGGTGAACTGGCTGTAGTGTAGATGCTAAAACATGGAATGTGAATAAAGCCCTAGCTGGGACAAGGATAAGGCCATGACTACAAATGACCAACAGTTTCATTTCACAATAAATTTTGGAACTAGATTCTACTGGATTAAAAAAAAAGTCTTTGGCTTTCAGCTTGACAAGATTTTGTATTTCCAGGATAGCAGCCACACAGGAAAGAAATATTCAGGTATTAAAGTGCTGGCGCATCAGTAAGTGTACTTTCTTAGACTCCCATCCCGCTTTTCAGAAACATAACAAAGTGCTTTATTTGCAGCCTGGAAAACAGACCCTTAAAGACCCTTAAAATGGAAGGAAGGGTCATCCTAAGGCTCATTAATAGGGGGCTACTTATCCTTAAAGAACTTGAATTGTGGCCAAAATTGAAGAGACCATGATTTAAGAGTTAAATAACACAGTGGACTGGCTTACCAGCTTCCCTACATGCAGACTAGCCTGGATGACATGAAACAGATGGACCCCAAATGGACTCTTTTGTGTCCCTGCCTCTCTGAAGAGAGCTGACACCATTTGAGTCAGTGAAATTCAATCAACTTTTATATGCTCTGGCTGGTTGTTATTTACCATCAAACACGAGTGGGTCTGCATAATCTTAGCACTCTAAAAATATGGTAATTTCATGTTCTAGGAAAAGAAAACAATTACCATTTTCCTACAGGCCACCTTACCTTCTT
Source organism: Phodopus roborovskii (assembly GCF_943737965.1). Classification (NCBI taxonomy): domain Eukaryota; kingdom Metazoa; phylum Chordata; class Mammalia; order Rodentia; family Cricetidae; genus Phodopus; species Phodopus roborovskii. The sequence continues at coordinate 24,033,018 of NW_026126433.1, forward strand.
TATATTAAAATAATGTATTCATGGGCATTTAAGAAGTATAAAACAAGGCTGGTGAGGTGGCTCAGTGAGTGAAAGTGCTCATTACACAACCCTGATGACTTGAGTTCCACCCCCAGAACCCATGGTGCAAGGAGAGGACTAATTCCAGAAGCTCTCTCTGCATGCATTCTGTGTCAGATAAAATGAAATAAGTTTAATAAGAAGTATGGGATATATAATCTTTGCTCTGTGGGTAGATAGGGAAGGGCAGATAGTTACTGGATCTTTCACCAAGAAGGTGGGAGAATTAGCAGACTACTGCACCAGCTCCAGTGGCCCAGGCTCAATGTTCACTGCTTCCCTTGGGGTTGTGGCAAGGACCTCGAGTGTCATGCAGGGCGTTCTGCAATCATGCAGGGTGTTCTGCACAGAGCAGCAGAGCACACCAACAGGGACAGCAAAACTACTGGCCTCTCTCTACATCTTGGAGAAGAAAAACAGTTGTAGGGAAGCATCCAGGCAGGGTGGAAAACACAGATTTTTCCCAAGTTGGTCACTGTCTCCTTGAAGCTGTATGTTTTCTTAAACACCGAGAGTGGGAAAGGATGAGGTGCCACTCCTCTCTGGTTACATAATCTCCCAAATTCCTAGAGCTCAAATGATACATCATAATCTTCAACATCATAGAGGCAAGGAAACTGAAATGTCACAGAACTGTAACATATTTATATTCTTATTAAACTACCCTGAATAATTATATTACCTCTTCAAATCTTCACTAAAAAACCTACTATACATACTTGTTAAGAACAAACTCCCAAATGGCAGAGGTTCAATGGCAAAACTTTCTAGTATGCACTTATGTCTTTAGTTTACAAATTACTATTCATCAAGACCAACAGTAACAACTTATTAAGTAAGACAGTGTTCTAGTTAATATATATTTGTATACATCAACTAATTTTCACACCTACAGCATCTCAGTTAGGTATTACTTTATTACCTTTTCTTTCTTTCTTGAGACAGTGTTGGTTTTGAAGTCTCAAGCCTTATTCCTCAGCTTTATCGTGCTGAGATTACAGTATACACCATCATGCCTCGTCACTTATTTCCCCTTTTACAGGTGAGCAAGTTGAGGCATTGAGAGATGAAGAATTTTAACTGAGGTTATACAAGTAATGAGTGGTGATATTAGGGTTTATTTCAGGTAGCCTAACTCCAGAGTTCACACTGTTAGTTACTAGGCCACAGTTCTCAAACATTTAGAACCCAACACTTGTATTCATCTTCTTCAAAAATTGACACTACACTCACATTATTTAAAAGAATGCACTTGTTGAAATCTCCACCTATACCACCAGAAATATCTTGACTGTTGTCAAGTTCATAATGGTAGATACAAAGCTTTCAAACATTACAGTTTTTGGTTAAGGTTTGAATTTTATCACTGGCAAACCCAAAAACAAACTGCTGCCAATTATTTACCTTGAACAATCCTTCTTCATTAATTTTTGAGGAAATATGCACCCAATTCCCAGGCTTGAGCATCCAGGATCTTTGTTTTAAGGAGTTACACCATCCATTTAAAGACTGCTAATTCTGCTAACAATTCCACCAACTGTGGAAATGCTTCTCTTCACAAAGACACCACCCTTGGGAAGGCAAAGGAAATGCTTTATGTACATCTCCTACTGCAATGCTAGGCTGTCAAGATATGCCTCCAAGCACAAGATGTAATGAAATTTATTTTATATTGCTTCATTGAGGGCATCCTTAAGTGAAAATGGAAATTAGTGTTCTACTATGGGGTGGCCAATATACACTGACTTCTGTAATCATTACTTTCTGTTGCTATGATGAAATATTGTAAGCTTGGTAATTTGTTACAAAAAGAAAACTGGCTTATTTAGCTCAATTTGGGGAGTAAAAGTCCAAGATCAGGTAGTCTCATCTATTTCCTCCTGGTGAGAGCAACTTCCTGGGGAACTCAAGGACTGAACAGACAACTTTTGACCACAGTTCCGGTCTCTAACACAGAAAAAAAGCTTACTGCACTGATCCTGGTGCACACGATGTAAATAAAATTAACAGCCTCATGGGGTAAATTCACATTCCATAAAACTTTCCTAGTATAATTGTACTTGAGTATACCAATTACCACAATCCAGTTTTAACACTTCCATTATCTCCCCTCTCCCCCCCACCCAAAGTCTCCTTAAAACCATTTGTAGATAATCAGATTGTAGATCCCGACAAACATTCATAGCTCAGTTGCGTCTACATACCTACATTTTTCTAGATTCATATAAACATAATCACACAATGTGTAGCTTTATGTTTCAGCATTTTTCACTAAGTATATTTTTGAGATTTCCTCACATGCAGCGTGTGCCAGAACTTCATTTATATTAATTTAAAAATAACATTCCAGTGCATGACTATAACATGTTTTGCTCACCCAGCCATCACTTAACAGACAGTTTAGATTGTTTTCAGTTTGTGACTATTATGAAGAATGATGCCATCAACTTTCACATATGAGCTTTTGTGTACAAATACATCTTAATTTCTCTTGGCGGAGATTTCCGGAGTGCAATCGTTGGGCTATATAGTAAGCTTTGTTTCCCCACTGAAAACATGAACATACTCTTTTATAAAGTGGTTGCGCGATTGTACACTCCCATCTGCAATGATGGGTCCAGGTTTTCTACACTCCACCATCAACGCTTGGCAGTGTCTTAATTACTGCTATGTCAGTGGCCTTGCAGTGTCATCTTACTGGGAACTTTATTATTGAATTTTGACATTTAAGGATTTGTTCTTATTTTTTGCTATGTATCCCCCAGGATACTTTGTCCCTTGCTATATACAGAGAACTGGTACATTTACTGGCTGCATACATTTATCAAAGAAAGCCAGATGTAGATTTATTTATAAACATTATTAACTTGTATTTCAGGATTTGTTTGTGGGGTGATAAGAGATTGAAATAATTTGCCTTTAGTTGTTGCTGTTATTGGTTTTCAAGACAGGATTTCTCTGTATTGTTTTGGAGCCTGTTCTGGAACTAGCTCTGGTAGATCAGGCTGGCCTCCTAAGTGCTGGGATTAAAGGGGTATGCTACCAATGCCTGGCTTGATTTGCCTTTCTTTAAAGAGGGGATGGGACAGGAAACAAAGAGGGCTGGAAGAGGTTGGAGGGAGTGGGGGAGACCCAAGGTTGCAGCTGGATGGGTCACTGACTGGGGGTTGAGAGCCATGAGACACCTGTCCCAGAGATGAAACTGGGAGGAGGAAGAGACCACCGGGATGCTGCTTCCCTGGAAGACAAAACAGTTTTGATGCTATTTCACCTTTATGTGACTGCCCTAGCCACATGTGCTGGGGACAATGAGGACTGAGCAGAAGCTGCAGATCTTCTCCCTCCACACCCATCTGAACCCTATGGGTGGACTTGCCAGAACACAGACTCTGTAGCCCAAGGAAGCTGTAAACAGAGAACTCCTCAGCGATTCTTTATAGATCTGAGCACTTCATTTCAGAGGGAAGATACCTCCTTACTGTGGGTTTCCCATTAACCCTTCACAGGGCAGTTCCTGGGGTTCTGTGGGGACAACACCTCAGGGTCATCACAGGGACATGCCAGGCCAGCAGCCCCTTTAACTAACTCATGCTCAGTGGCTCCATCAGCTGGAAGAAACATCAATTTTCCAAAAATGCTTGCAAACTGCTGTCAGGTAGTGACGAGCTTATTTAAATAACTGAGTTTTCCTTGGCTTGGAACAATTTCTTTCTTTAGGAACAGAGCACGTTTGTCATGTCAGAGTAAACTTATCATTCTCTTCTCAGTTGTTGAAGACAGCCAAAGCAACTGTATTATTGCTGCTGCCAAGGGCTCCCTACCCTCTTGGCAACTCCCAGAGGGGAGGAGGGAAAGTGGAAATATCCAGAAGAGCCAATGGCTTTCTAAAGACATTCCAACCTCACCTTCTAGATGCTGAAAGCAGATCACCTGCTCAGGATGCTGACAGAAGTCATCCTGCTCTGGGCAGGGATGCAGAAGGACAGGACATCTTTTCTCCATCACCTCTTTGTCATATTTCTCTTGCCTGGATGACAGCAGTAGCTGCGAGGGTCTCTTTTCTAGTTGGGCTTAAAGCATGGAGAGAAACCGTCATGTTTCTCCTGCCCAGCAGCAGGGAGTTCTCTCTTACTTAGAAACACCATGGGTCTAAGCATAGTAATAGCTCCTGGGACTGCCAGTGATACTGAATAAGGTCCAAAGGGTTTGCCCTACAGGCTTGCCCCATGTCTGTCTGTCTGTCTGTCTGTCTGTCTGTCTGTCTGTCTGTCTGTCTGTGTCTCTCTCCCTCCATATCTGAACCACTTCATTTCACTTCATGGAAACTAGGGAAACACAGACATACAGACACACACACACACACACACACACACACACACACACACACACACAAGCACGCACACACAGTTTACCAAATCTATAATCAAGAAATTTTAGGGCAGATATGAACATTTGAAAAATAGGAACATATTCAGATACAAAATAGTTATTTCACCTCAGAGGGATGTATTTCATAGAATGTAAACTCTTTGAAAACCATCTCATTTGACATCGAAGCGTTTATTTCTCACATAACACTAAGATGGAAAAGGACACCATCTCTTTTGAATAGCTAGTCTAGGACTGGTAAACAAAGATTTCTCTTTTTCATTTCCCTTTCTCCCAGCCACTCTTAAACTGATTTTTAACAGATATAGGAAAACATAAAAAAAATGTGCACATTTTATGAGGCACCATTTTTAAGCACTTCTACAAAGAGATTTAACTACTTTTCAGTTTAGTTCCCACTTCACACATTTTTCCCATCAGAAGTCTAAGCAAATGAAAAGTCCCTGTTTTCCTTTCAGCTTTCCAGCCCATATAAAAGTCAGGTCTGCTGTGCTGTAATTGCTTCACAGAGTGGATGGAGTCTGTCGCTAGATTCCTATACAGTCTTGCACTCAATAATCAAATCTGGCATTGTTCCACTATGTAAGTACTCCAAGGTTTTAGGTAAAGACTGGTGGTAGCTATAGTCTGAGTTGAAAAGGCTCTTCATGGTTCGAATTTACAGTGCTTAGGCCATAAAGAGAAGCATGTCTCTTCTCCTTTATTTCTTTAGAGAAGCACACAGCCAGAAATAGTACTGACATGCTTAAAAGGTATGCTAGCCTTGAGTTTCTTCATCTCTTTAGTTGCCCAGCCTTCTAGCAATGCTCCCACATTGTCTTTTTCTACAGTCGCCCCTAAATTTGATGCACATCCCCTTAAGTCTTAAGTGGGGCATTGACAGAGAGGGAGGAGGGACAGTGACAGGTCTGTGAAGCATGGCATGGTGGCCTGTCATGGAGGAGAACTCTACCATTTCTGCTGCTCTCATGCCCCCACCTAACTGAGATTTTCCCATTAGGACATCGACCCTGAGCCAAGGCCTACTACGCCAGCCCCTGTGACAAGGCTTCGGGACATCTGAATACATTGCTCGCTTCATTCTTTCAGTATGCCCTGTAGGTCCAGCTGAGGTAGGCTAGAGAAGCAGGAAAAACTGATAGGCCAGCTGAATGGTGTTCCAGGCTTAATGGGATCCAGGGGTGTATTACAGCTGCTACCAACATGACAGACTTGGATGGTGGCTTACTGACCTTGGCTAGAATGGCATCTTCCTATGGTTAGCCTTGCTAAGCTGCCTGTTCCCATCTTGCCTTTGACTCATGATATATTTAGAAACCTTGTATAAGAATTACCCTGGTTTGGGCAATCCTGACCATTCTTGGACTGCTCCCTAAAAGCCATGACTATTCTCCCCCATTAGAGTTTGACCATAGATAAGCCACAGACAATCCCACCCATGTTCCCAATGATGTTGTTCTCTGTCTGCAACCAACCACATTGTCCTCAAGTGTGTACTACCTTCTATTTTCTGCTCAAGTGATACTTCTTGCTTTCAAGGCTGCTGCTTAAGTCTTAATGCGTAATACCCTTTTCCTTCCTTCTTTTGCTAATGCACAGGTGCATGTGTGCATTTGTGCTAGAAGCAAAGTTGGCCTGGGAGTCTTCTTTAATATTTTTCTACCTTATTTAGTAAGGCACAGTCTCTCATTCGAGCCCAGAACTCAACAACATGGCTAGTCTGGCTAGGCAGCTTGCTTCGGGGAGCCCTGGTCTCTACCTTCCAAGTGCTGGGATTATAGGTGGGGCCCATGTATGTTTACTTGGATTCTGGAGACCCAAAACTTTCATTCTCAGGTTTGCATTGCAAGCACTTGACCTACCAAGCCATCTCCCCAGCACCCTCATCCTAATCTTAAAAAAGAAACAGCAACATACTTTCCCTTCTTTAATAAATCCCTCCTTAACTTGATGAATCCCAATTCTGCCTCACAGCGCCTCTTCCTAAAATCGTCCTATGCAGTGTAAGTCAGAACCACAGCTGCTCCTGGAGAGGTTCCCCAGGGACGGATTCATCAGACTGCACTGCACCTCCTACTGCCCACGACACTGGAGGAAAATCAGTGTTCTGAGCCACTCTGCTGATTCCCTCATTCCTTATCTCTAGAACTCAGCAAGAATTTTCTCCTACTTGAGTAAAAAGCAAAAATAAAACAAAATTAAAGTGCAGGCTCATGCGCTTCAATCAACTACGTGGACCTGAAGATAAGTTTGCTTGTTTTTCCAAAGCATGCTTGGCAAGCCTAACTATGCCATCCTTTGGTGTGACTGGAACCTCTAGATCTCAATATAATTTATTAATTCAGATGTATCCACATGTGTTAACGGTCACATGATCTGGAAAACCCATCTAAGTCTGAAATACTATTTTCCACACTCAATTTCGTGAAATAATTTAAACTTTTCTGATGCCTCTGACGTTGATGGTTACAATCAGTTATTAGGAGCATTTTCAATTCATCCCTTTTTCAGAAATATTATCCTCCCCTTAAGTATGTGAAATAAGATGCTCTTTGACCTTTTAATGCTAAGCCACCAGTGTGGCACAGTTTGATTTCAAAGTAAATGATAAAAAGCTGCTTATGGCAGGTGTTGTGGCTCATGCCCATAATCTTAGCACTCAGGACAGGATAGACAGGAGGGTCAGAGGTTCAAGGCCATTTTTATCTGCATTTCAAGTTCCAGTCCAGCCTGTGTTACATGAGACCTTACATCAGCTCCATGACCCCTGGGAAGGCTGCTTATGAAGACACACCAAAAGTCATTACTAAATTAGAATTTTTTTCCTTTAGGAAAAAACAAACAAAAAAACCATTACCTGCTGGTAAAGCTTCATGAACGTCCAAAAGAACCACAGATGTCTGTCAGTCTTTTAAGCTGTAACCCCACAACTGTGTTCAAAATAAATGAGTGTGTCTTCCTGAGACTCAAAGACAGGTAGCATCTATTTTTCCCAAACAAACAAACAAACAAACAAACAACCACAATGTAAAAGGAACTTACCATATAAATGAGGGATGAAAGGATATCTTTTGATAAAATCCAAGGTTTCATGATAAAATTTAATTGACATGTTGGAGACCTAATGCCACTTTGTGAAATCTCATGTTAGTAACATACTGGCATGGAAGTTCACAGTCTGTTGTCTGTTACTTGTACTGGGGGTACCCAAAGAAATCACGTATGCTGGGGTCTTCATGCCTAATGCATGTTCTCGCTTTCCCCTCTCCTGCTTTCTCATTTCATGCTACAAAAGATAAACTCCTAGATAATATGCATTTGCTCCTGACATGGCAGCACACACAGTTAACTTATATTCCCATGAAAATTCAACAGTGGAGAAACAGACACATCAATTCTGCATTATTGAAAGTTTCTCACAATTATAAAGGTAGTAACAAGAATAAAAATAACAGCTACCGCTGATGGCAGCTTTCCCTTGATAGACACCACATTAGCTCATGGGCTGTAATTGATTTAGATACAGCTAAACTCCAACCAGAGGCCCCAGTGGTATTAGCTCAGTAAATGTCAGCCATTACTCTTACTGCTATTATTGTTTACTTAAATGTATCAGTTAATTCTGACAACAACCACATAAGGAGGAGGCCATTAAAGAAACAGAGATTCTACGATAATTGTCATCCCGGGTTAAAGAGTGGCCCCAAATGGACATCTCTTTCAATAACACTTGGCATTATTTAAAAAGCCAACGCTACATAAATCAGAGAGGATGTGGGAAAGAGGCGTCCACTCATTTTTACAGCTCTCTCTTATGTCCTAATATCTAAAGGTGGGATCGATGCCTGGGCGGAAGGCACATTTTTAATGACACAGCCCTGAACGCTGGCGCCCTCCCTATGCCACTGCTCACAATCTGAAACTCCCTTCCAGGTTCAAACAAGTCAAGGCCCACAACATACAGGAGTCAATGAGCCCGAGTAACTAACAAGGAATGGGGACCAGGGCTTATTGTAAGATCCCCATAGACATTTAATTAAACATTTCAAAAGCGTAGCTGTGACAACCAAACTAACACATACATTATACGTCTACCCTGGGGCATATTGGAGCTAGTTCCTAAATATTTAGGGGCTTTGTAAGTCAACTACAGTACATAAATTGACCGACATTATAATCAATGCCTGCCTCATCCCTCTAAGCTGTTTCAATAGCTCTTGTTATAGACAGGCATTATTTCACATATAAGATTTATATGTTCCAGAGTCGTCAGGATGAAGTGTAATGTGGTGATGTTTCTTTCAAGTATCCTTTCTGTGTGGCCAAGAAGAAATGAAAGACTTGATAATGGGAAGCTAGACACAGTAGTCTAGTCCAACTCTCCAGGCTATGAGAAAAGGCAAGGGACATACCTCCTGGGCAGGACCCCTACCTCCATTATTGTCTTGGTGGACAGTCATGCTAAGTTTATACCTGCCTCTTCTTATGGCCTGGGTTAAATGCCTGCACCTAATAAAACATAAGTCCCTGAAGAGGATGTTGGGTTTGTCGTGCAGCAAGTCTGATATGATGTACCAGTGTACTATATACTTAAAATTCACCAAACAAGGAGGCTTCACCCTTCCTGAGGGGCTACCTGTTGCTGGAAAGGCTGTGTTATTTTCTTCAGTGTGGTAGTCACTGATAAATAGCCAATGCACTAGTAAATAACCCTTTGTAAATGCTCTTGGAAGCAAGCCTAAACTCAGCAAGATGGATGGACTCTCCCTCCCCCCCCCCTCTCTCTCTCTCACACACACACACACACACACACACACACACACACACACACACACACACGACATGAGAGTAGGAGGGGAGTGAGAGAGGGTAATAGGAGTGAAAAGCTAAAATTCATTATATGTATATATATGTACATATATATATATTACTGTCAAAGAATAAAAGAATTAAAAATGTCACAGTGGCAAAACTCATGCTATATATACATTATCCTACATAATTTTAAAACACAGGATTTAAAAACACATTTTAAAGTTCTTAATCAAATCTATTGAATGTACTGTTTTTGTATATTTCAAAACGCATTAAACAGAAGACATACTACATACATAGATCTGTTAAAGCACTTACTCGTGTGCTGCTTATGCAGTGTAATCTCAAAGGATCACTTCTAAGCCTCATAATCCCCTGAACCATAGTCACCTCCAAGCCCGGCTGTGCTGGAAAAACTACACATGCCATAAAGGCTGATATGCAATGCCTTGGCAAAGTGCAATCTCACACCTTTGAGGACTTTGGAGCGAGCAACTAATGTTGAGAGCAACAATGTGAGAGAAACATGGTACCGGATCTGCGAAGGACTCCGATGCCTGACCTCTTTACGGGGAGAAACCTCATGCAATTTTCTAGAGAGTGGCAACCGAAACTGAAAGCAGCCGATGGAGGCAGCCAGTGCACAGCTTGCCTGTACATGAACCATAGAGGAGCCTTGAGAGCCAGGACTCCAAAGATGGGCTCCAGGACAGAGCTGCTGCCTGACAGTACTTCCTAGCCTTTGGTTGGACAGTGGTAATGGATGTCTGCATAGAACAGATGAATTCTGCCTGATACACAGAAGAGGCATGTGGAAAGGCTCACATCACCTCATCATCTCGTCTCATCCTCCGGGAAAATCTATAGCTTCTCATTAGCATTCCAGGCATCAAATGGAGGCTGACAACCAAAGGTGTTGGCACTAAGAATGTAGACTTCCCTATAAGAGCTGTGATTTTAGTTTGGTATTCTTCCCTTTGAGTGCATGCCTGCAGAAATGAGTATGGTGACCTGGGATTTGGTGTGTTTGTGAGTGTGCATGGGTGTTGGGGTAGGGGTAAACATGGAGGGCAGAGGGCATATTTCTCATATGCTCTGAGACAGGGTCTCTCAGTCCCCTGAGCCTGGAGCTCCTGGGATGGGCAGAATCTTTCTGATCCTTCCCGCTTTCCCCAGAGCTGGGATTAAGGGGGCATGCCTGCTTTTCCATGGATGGTGGGGATCTGAACTCAGGTCCTGACGCTTGCATGTCAAGTGCTTTTCCTCACTGAGCCATCTCCCCATCTCCAAATGGCTTTTTAAAATAGAATCCCAATCAACCCTCTTGGTTTTAGGCCATCTTCCCTTTGGTATCTAGAGATACCTGGTGTTAGCCTGGGCCTTTTGCCACCTGCAGGGCTTAACTGACTTTCCTGGGTCTGTTAGTCAGTTGTCTATCCCCTCTTGCGGTTTACAGAATACTAACAGTGCTGTCACTGCTATTCTGAAAAGCCCAACAGCTGTGTTCTGCTTGTTCTACCTATTCCTACTGTCGCCTAGGCACTTTGCATGAGTTTTCTATTTGTACAACTGTACCAGCAGTCGTTATTACCCAACTTAGAGTCAGGAAACTGAGTTCCAAGAACTTGCCAAAAGAATTCCTAGTTGGAAATCAAAGCCTCTGCTGCTGCTGATCACATCCACGTGGAGGGATGTTAACAACGACCCATGGATGCTGATCGTTTTTGGTGACCATTAGCTTTCAGCTGCTCAAAAACATTTACACTGGTGCTATTACCCATTTCACAGATGGGCACAGCCTACTGCACAGTAATGAAGGGTTTCCCCAGAGATGGTGGCTTCAGAGACCATATCCTGGACATTCTCCAAAGACAGTTACATATGAAACTTTCCTTAGCCTACTCTAGGAATCTTTCCCATCCTTGTTACTTCTCTTTCCTAAAACGAATGACCAAGGTAAAAACAAGCAAGCAAGCAAGCAAGCAAGCAAACAAACAAACACTCCCTAAGTCAATCAACCAGAGCAGAAGCAAGGGATAGAGGATACACAGAGTGACAGCCATTCTGAAAATATTTTAACAAGAAGTAATTTTGCTAGGTTACACAATCTCCTCTGATATGATTTGACATGATTGGGAACAATGTCTTGAATTGTCCACTTAGTTAGACATGGGAAAATAAGTTTTAGAGAGAAAATGGCAACTAGGATTTGCTTCCTAGTTTGCTTGTCTAAGATTACATGTGCTAGGGGGTACTACCGAACAGTTTTTGTTCATTTGGTTCTTTGAGTTGAACACTGTGCTAGAATATGGAGAATGTTTTTTTTATTTTTAATAATTAAAATTTGCTTAGCTCCAGTCTGATAAGTGTTAATTAACGTGATATTTTACTACAGACGACATTTAAAAATAGTTTCATTCATTATATTCACAGTGACTTCTTATTCATGCTGAAGCATTAATCACTGTTTCTTTCTCTTTGCATGTCCAAGAACTTAATGAAAAGATAATGGCATGTAGGCAGTAAATTGATGGTATAAAGACTTGTGTCATAAAGTAGGTAACAGAATGTATGATATAAAAGATGAAAAAAAAATCAAATTAGTGGCCCGAAAATATTATTGGCTAGGAAATGTCCTGGCCTCCTGCAGTTTCTAAGTGATAATGAAGGGGACAGTGAAATAAGGAAGAGCAGAGTCAACAGTGGTTCATAAGCTGAGCCTTTCACAGGCTCTCCAAAACCGTTTTGCCCTCACGGTAAAACAAGGCAGGCAAAATCTGGCTTCTGTGCCTTCATTTTTCATGCCTCCTGTGCTATGGGGTCCCTGCTAACCTATGTAAGTATGTTTGATAATCACTCAAGGAGTAGCTAGCTAAAAACTGGTAATAGCTACCATCTGCATCACTTTTTAAGGCTGAAGACCTCAGTTAGGATCAGAGTAACCCTGGTGTCTTAACCATCAGTTTTCACAGTGTCCTTTTCTAGATCCCCAGAAGATGCCAACAATTTCGAGTTGTTCTAAATCTGTAGTTACCCAGGATTCCAGGAGTACACAGCCTGGAAAAACAGCCCTCTACTGCAGATGAGGGCAATTACCTACTATGTGGAGGATGTCTCTGGTGAGGGATGTGACTGGTTATCTCTTGAGAACCACCTGTCCCCTCTTAGGAGTACCTCATAAAAGTAGAATGGAATCAAGGATCAGCCAGACCACATCTTGACTTACTGGTTAATTATGGAGACCTCCTGTCTGCATATTCTTCCTCTTGAAGTCTAAAGCTTATGCCAGTCTCCTGAAAATGAGTTTAGACACACACATGCCTCTGTTTAGACACGTCTGTTCCTCTTTCTCAAGTGCACAGATTAAATCCACACTCTGTGCTTCATATTATCTTAGTGGCTATCGAGATGGCTGAGTCTACTCTTACAAGACCCCTAAAGCTGGTTTTGCCATAAAACATTGGTTACAAATGACACAAGTTTAATTACATGGGCTCATTCTTAATTGGGAAACATCCTGCACACATCAGAGGCTGAACAATGAGTGCAATTACCCTGAAGACCAAACAGTTTAGAATTAAGCACACATGCAAATGCCTATCTGTCTCTGAGGTTTCATTGGTGGTATAAGGAATTGTTTGTTGTAGAACTCAAAGTTCCATATAAAATAATTTTGGTAACACATGCCTAGTGTTTTTCTTGATTAGTCATACATTTTTTAGCCATCCTCAAAAGAAAACGAGGAAGGACTTCTCATGTATACTGAAAGCCACTGTGTAGATATCTGACAGCATACAAACGTATTGTCAGGCCCATTTGCATTCTCCACTCTGAGGACAGGAAATCAGGGTGGGGCCCTGCTCATTGTCTTCCTTTTGAGCTGGACACAGGGATGGTATTAGAACTCTGTGGGCTAAGCAAGCCCAGTGTGACACAGCTTATTCTATTTTATAATTAGCAATAATTATTATCTGTGCTGTGTGTGTGCCCGCATATCCATAGCTATAAATGTTAGTGCATGCATGTCATGGCTCATGTGTGTGGGTCACAGGACAACTTTGGGTTTTGGTCCTTGTTTTCTACCTTGTTTGACAAAGGATGTTTGCTATATCCCACAGCTAGCTGGCTTGTACTTTTGGGGATTTTCCACCTCCCACATAGTCCAGCTTTTACATGGGGTCTAGGGATTTGAACTGAGGATCTCATGCTTGCACAGCAAGCACCTTTACCCACTGAACCATCTCTTCAGCCCTGTAATTTATTCTTAATCTGGCAGATGCCTTTGCCAAAGTGGCCTCCAGTACCACCAGAGATTTCTAAAAAGGCTGGAAGTGAACCTTGAGCTATCAGGAGTCCTCTAGGAGAGTGCTGGAAATATGAGTGCTCAAAAATGCTTGCTTAGCAGAAGTAAGGAAAAAGATGTTTTTAATAGGCCCTAAGCACATCAGAGGTTGACATTTACACACAGACAATTGGAGAGCCCTAATTAAAATCAACTCCCATCTACTCTTTAAAACGGGCAGTTTTGGAGCTGCCATTCGTCACCAGCTAGTTCCTCAATCCATGATCAAAGGGTCACTCAAGGTGAAGAGAAGGATTCATTTCACGGAGACCCTGTGCCAGCCAGGGGCTGCCTGTGTCAGGGACTGGTGTATTCTGGAGGTGGTGAGCTGGAGGCTGCACTGATTTGGGACCCTGAAGAGTGGGAACTTTCTGTTGTCTGGGGTCATGAACTGCACTGAGGAAGCAGCTTCCCTTTCCTTAATCCTGACCCCATCCTTCACCTTCTTCCTCTGCAGCAAAGACATCACTAGAATTCTTTCAGCCCATTGGCTCTTCAGGAAGGGCAAGGGAGGTTATATTCAAATGAAAAATGAAAAACGAATGAATTTCTTTGAAATGAATCTGATGTGCAGTTTCCCCTCCCCTCCCCTCCCCTCCCCTCCCTCCCTCCCTCCCTCCCTCCCTCCCTCCCTTCCTTCTTTCCTCAACAGACCCAGAGATCTTTGCTATCACTCAAGTTTATACAAACCACCTTATTTATTCTAGAATGTTGTTGTAAAACACTGGCTCTCCAGTCTTACAAAAAGCTAACAGTTTCCTTTCTTTGGCTTCTAGAAATCCCAAATCTGAAATAACTTTCAAATTAAAAAACTAAGGATGTCATGTGCTGAGAGCAGTGTTATGCAAAGCAAGTAGACCACCCCCCCTTTTAAAAAAGATTTATGTATCATATATACAGTGTTCTGTCTGCATGTAGAGCTGCAGGCCAGAAGAGGGCACCAGATATCACTACAGATGGTTGTGAACCACCATGTGGTTACTGGGAATTGAACTCGGGACCCTTGGAAGAACACCCAGTGATCTTAACCTCTGAGCCATCTCTCCAGCCCCCAAGTAATCCTTCTTTTTGTTTTTTTTTTTTTTTCTTTCTTCCTGAACCAAAAGCAAAATGTGACTAATCACAATTGTCCCTCTGCTTGGTAGCAGGCATCTTCTGTAAATTCTTACTAGCTCCAATGGCCTGGTGTTTTACTGAGTGCTTTCCACAGCAAGTACTCATTGACAGCAGAATCTTTACCCACTTTTACAGAAAGGGAAGCTTGAACTTGGATAAGAGTAAGTAACCTACTTCATTGTCACATTCTCAGTGTTAGTATTGGGACATTGTAGATTCTTACTGGGTAGCCCAGCCTTCTGGGCTCTGTAATTCCACACACAGAGCCTGTAGTACTTACTCCTAGCCACTGAGTACTGGACACTTAACAGAGTCCCAAGGATTTGGCCTGTCATGTATTAACTGATTTAACACTTGCAACTTGTCTATTAAGAAGTAATGATATATTCCTGCCAACACCATTTAGGAGGAAGAAATGGAGCCTAACTTCACATTAAGGATTCTGCTCTAGATGTGCAGCTAGCCAGGTGGAGTGCCTAATGACCCAGGAGATGCCTCTCCTCACATGGGATGTGTTGACAGTCATTGGACCATGTGCTGGGAGAAAAGGGCAGACAGCTGTACTCAACGTCTTACTTTATTCTGAATGGTTTCTTAATATTTTTCATTCATAACTGGATGGTTTATGTATACTTTAACTTTGGAATTTCATAAAAGTTGAGCATTAAAAAAAATCCTAGGAAAGACTACTCTAAGAAACAAAAGAAATACGCAAGTTGTCAAGGACAAGTTCTGAAAGCCCTGTGAGTGGAAATAGCAGTCATGACTCACACAATGGGGACCACAGAAATCATCAGGGTTATTTACGGATGCACACTGATGGTTCTCATACACTGTAACACACTTGGTGAGGCCTTCTCATGGGTGCGTGTTAGGGCAGATGAGCAGGAGCTGGTGGGAGTGGAAAACATAGCTAAGACCACTTTTACTTTAATGGTCGCTAATGAATTAATGAGAAGTAGGAGAAAGGAGAGCCGGGAAATGGACTGGAGTAACCCTGCCCTTGGAAAGCTGGGTGTGGGCAGGCACTGTAACAGCTGCCCTTCCCTCTTACCATTTTGAATGCCAAACAGATAAAGCAGGACACACAAGAGGCTTTGTATGCAGATGCAAAGGACTCATACAAAGGACCCATCTCAAGGAAGCCTGAGGACAACTGTATTGTGAAGTTCCCTGAAGTCCGCACATCGGAACGGGTGTGTGCAATCTGTCAACTCAGCAAGAGACAAGGCTTCACCAGCTAGCCTGTGGTAGCACTGCTGAGCCATTCCAAGTTAAGGCAAAAATTAGTTAAAAATTAATACATACTCAAAAAGCACCAAAATAATCGAAATGCTTTTAAAACAGAAACTAAACCACGAAGGGAACATTTCAAATTGAGCTGCTCGGACCAACCCAGCACTCTAAGAACAATAATGATTAATTCATGATTCCCTCATTGATATTCACAAGTCAGGAGGTTTAGATGCTTACACTGTGGTTTCCAATCTGAGAGAGCATGGGAGGAGAAGGGCAGCTGATACGCATGCAAACAAATCAGAGATAATTCCTAAGTCCGTGCAATGCCTGCCAGTGTGGAGAAGCTACATACTGTTTAGAGCAAGATAAAAACCGATAGAGGAAAAGAAAAAGCCATTTCAGGAACAGAGTGGGAGGGGAAATGACATAAAGGTTAGTAAGTCTTGTGATGCCCAGGGCTGCTTTTATCACAGAGTGATTCAGCTGGACAAAAAATAGAAATAGACTCTTTAAGCCAAGACAGTCTTCCATTCATCTTTTCCTCTCTAAAATTATAACAACCTTCTGTAACAATAAGGCTCAGGCATTTAAGAAGCCAGTGTGGCGTATGTCTCCCCCCTGGCCTGGTGGCATGGGGCCCAGACACTCTGGTATCACCTTTCCACTATCGGTAAATCCAAGTCCTTTTTTCTTTGTGTATTTTTTTTTTTCAACACCCTGAACGATTCCAAAATAAAACATCGTGGTTTTAAGCATTTCTGGATGAAATCATTACACGACCACACAAACCTGAAAAAACAATGAGCAGCCATTGCAGAGGTCCTGCCCTAAACCAGAAGAAGCCTTCCTCCCTATTGTGCTCACAAATGCGGAAGGGGTCCCTGGACTTCTCTGGCCTTCTGGAACAAAGGTTCCTTCTACAGAGGCTTGGGTGTGCTCTGGAGCAGGAGGGAGCTGCTGTATAGATACTCAGCATATCAGAAGCCTGCAGTAGGTGGGCAGCCCCTGGGGGGGGTGGGGTAGGGGGAGCGGCTAGTCTGAAGTAGGAGCTTCCAGTGGGACCACTGCTGCTGACCACTCAGCTTCACTTACCATTTAATTCTGCAATGCATACAGACAACACTCCAAAGTGAGAGGGTGACGTCTTGAACACTGTGAAGTGTGTGTGTGTGTGTGTGTGTGTGTGTGTGCGCGCGCGCGCGCGCGCGCACACGCACGCGTGCATGCGCCATGGGTGGAAAGTGCAGGAACCTTGAGGAACAGAGGAGGCAGTTACTGATTAGGATACCATTTCTTACAGAGTCCAGTTGGGAACAAAGCCAAAGGAAACACAAAGCTTTGTCTGTTCTTAGTATGGGTCCTCCCTGGGTCCTCAATGAGTCTCCCCAGGTGTTCAGGGGTCCTCCCTGGGTCCACAGTGAGTGGTCCACAGTGTCCAGCCAGCATGGGAGGGCCAATGGGCTACTCCACACAGTGAAGATTTGCACGAGGCTTCAGTTTCTCAGCAGCAAGATGAAAATGAATTTTTTCTGCCAGAGACACACTTAGCTAAGTCAGAAGAATGCCCGTGTTGGAGGGAAGCTTTCCTGACTCTGGACTTTTGACTTTGTCAAGCCTCCTGCAGCGACCCACAGCATCTGCTTTTCTTACTGTCACACTCTGGATTGAGGGTAAAACCAGAAAGTGAGGTTTTACTAAAATGAACAATTTAGGAGCGATGGAGTGCCGACTAGGAAGCTAACGGGTGTTAACGGATGCTTGTGGGTGTGCACATGTGTGCATACTGGCTTGCCAATGCCCACATACAGCTTTCAACTCACAGAGGAAAATCAGTTTGTTCTGCAGGCAAATCTGAGTGACCATGGCCTAGGAACAAGGATTTAGGTCATCCTAGGTCCCATTGCTCCAACATGGATATGTTTATGATAACAGAACAAGAAAAACTATGAATCAAGGCATTTCTAAAGTACGTTGAGTATGGTGGCATATGACTTTAATTCCAGCACCTGAGAGGCAGAGGCAGGAGAATCTCTGAGTTCAAGGCCAGCCTGAACTCAGGTCTACATTGTTCCAGAACAGCCAGGACTACATAGACAGACTCTGTCTCAAAGAAGTAAATAAAATAATACACACACGGGTGGAAACATGTGAAGGGTGGCT
The DNA here is from genome assembly GCF_943737965.1 of Phodopus roborovskii. Taxonomy (NCBI): domain Eukaryota; kingdom Metazoa; phylum Chordata; class Mammalia; order Rodentia; family Cricetidae; genus Phodopus; species Phodopus roborovskii. Next base: position 24,051,139 of record NW_026126433.1, read on the forward strand.
TGGTCAGCAGAAGCAATCTCAGCTATAGGCCTCAGAAGCTAACACTGAGTCCTACGGTTGGTGGAAAATGGAGTTTTGTTGTTAATACATTCTAAAGGATCCTATTGGTTTATCAGGATGCTAGATGTGGGCAAGGAATGGCTCTTGAGGAGGCTAAAGACCAAGGCCAACTGTAATTATTCCCTGAAACTATACCATTCTGTTCTCTCCACCGTCACTGTCACTGAGGTTTTAATCAGCCTTTGTAGACACAGCTTTTATTTCAGGAATTCTCTTTCATGCTCAAAGTGTGAGTCCAAGAGCTCATTCCCACACCACACTGAAGCTCTACAGACAAATGTGAGCATTCTTCCATGTCACAAGCAGTGGCAAATGGACACTCACCTCCCTAGGCATGAACCCTGAGGGGCTGTCTTGTGAGGACATCAGCAGCCTCTGCTTGGCATCTACAGCTACTTAGGTAAGGGAAACCCAGACAGAGACCATGGAAGGGGAGAGCTGGGTGGGGGAAGGGCTGAGGGAGCAGAGGGCCACCTGATAGCATGTGAGGTGTACTGTCTTTGGTACACACAGCAATTATGTTGCTAATGAGTTTATGATAACCAATGTAATATTTTCACTGTAGTACAGAAATCATCTATTATATTAAGTTCTGTTAAACTTTAGAATATCACCCATAAAAGTTTTGCCTCTCTGCTTCTTACACATTTACAAATGATTTTTTAGTGGCATATGACATTTTAATACCTGGACAGCCTACTCATCAGTCACTGAAGTAAGACTGGCTATTCCCAGTTTTCGCCACTATCATCCCCCCCTCCCCCCCCCACACAAATGGCACACTCTTCCATGCTGTATCTCTTTGACTTTCCTTCTTAGAACTGCTGGCCAACTGGAACAGGATCATCTCTTTGGCTTTCCATATATTTATCCAGGAAGCTTGCTCTCATTTATATTCTCAACAGCAGAATATAAGGGTCTGATTCACTCTTTGCCAAAATTAACAGTACAATTTTTAAAACAAAAACAAACAAACAAACAAAAAAAAAACTACAATAGTGCTACCGACACCCTAAACAAAATATCACTTTGTTTTTTTTTTTTTTTTATTAAAGCTGTGTCTTTTATACCTCTGTTGAGGTTAACCTTCTCTATTCCCTCCTTCCACGCATCCCATTTTCTCCTGCAAACTGCCTATCATCTCCTTCGCCCACTTAAAGGCCATACTGAGCTAGATATTTTATGACTGTCAAAACTGTCTTCTTTATAAGAGGTATCGATCATTTTCGCATGACGCTTGCCATAAATATTTTTCTCAAGCAGAATTTGCCTTTTAAAGTGTTTGTGTGTTATCCGATCTATGACATTTCAAATTCACACACACTAGGCATGAAACACTCTTGCCTTGCCCAGAGCCCCTTTCTGTCCGATGCATTCCTGCCCATAGGAGGCAGTAGGCTCATTCTCCCACCAAACAACAGATTGCAACAAGAAAAGCGGCTAGCCAGAAGCAGAACCGAGTTATGCAACTGAGCTTCATAAATGATGAACCCAGCAGGAAGGCAGCTGCAGATACAGGGCTAAGGTCCTTCCAGAATCTAGAACGATTTCCCTTTGGACCCTGGGAAGGTCTACTCTAGCCCTGGGCCTGCCCTTGGAGTAACCCGAGATCTGGCTAGGCATCATCTTGGTTTATTTATGATAATTTGAGTTGGTTTTGTTCCTCATAATTAAGTCTTTCTTTACTAAGACAGGGTAAAGCATAATGATTATGTCTCTTGTGGTTTCTTTTGCTTTCTATTCAAAAACACTACCCCATTCCAAAATGGGGCTATATACGTACCGATTGTTTTCTTGTAGATTTTAATAACATGATGAAAAAAGGACAATTCTCTAATTCATCGGTACTCACTGGCATGTGGTTTGTGACTAATCAGTCCGTTTCTCCCCACTGGTTTGTGGTGTTCTGGTACTCCAACACTTGTGCATCAGTATCTCTGTGTGTGTAGGGCTCTTTGTTTGGTCCCACTTAATCCCACGTCTGTTCTAATCACTGTCACTTCATTGCATTTTTTTAGGGTTTGTGATAGCACATTCCCCTTTATTGCTCTTTAGACATTTTTGCAGCTCTTTTCTGCAAAACATGTTTTTAATTTCTTGTACCATGTCACAAACCACTAGTCTGCTTCAGATCCATCCAGGAAATCCATCCTACCAAAGCAGTAGGGACTAAACTCCTAGAAGGCCAGGCTGATTGCCCAAAGTCCTGTTATCAGCCCTGCCTGGCCATATAAGTAAGGCAGCTAAGAGAAGTTTGGTCAATAGTTTCTGTGTGGCATTATATTTTGCCTTTAAAAATGGGTAAAGAAAACTGGACAGCCTTAAAAATTAAAGCAAATTCATGTACTCTTCCTTCAAAATATGTTTTAAAGCAAGCAATACAATCTAGGACTGTGCTTTACTATTTGTTTTTAGAATGTAATTTACTTCTAGGGACCTTGAGGGAAGTCATTTTAGAAACCTTACGGGAGGGAGGGAGAGGGAACTGGGATCGATATGCAAAATAAGAAAAAAAAATAAACAAAACAAAACAAAAAACCTTAACAACATTGTGTCCTTTAGTCATAATACTGAAGGCACCTTCTGCAGATATTAGGTACTTTGGTGAAATAGAAAGGATTTAGCACCATTTATGAACATAAAGGTAAATGCAGAAATTAATTACTTTGGTATCTCAATGACATTTTCCATTAATATGACAAGTGATAGCTCAGAGGGAAAATACCAGTCCGGAACATTCCAGAACTGTGTGGCTGGTTCCCTCTCTTACCTACGCGTAAATTTTTTTACACATCAAAAAAGCAATCAAGCAAGCAGACAATAGCAAAGCTCTCAGTGAATCAGCACAACTATTGCAAAAATCTTCAGAAGTCCCTCAGAAAACTAAAATTAGAATTGCTTCATGAGCCATCGAAGTGGCTCAGTGGCGAGGTCCTTGCTGTCAAGCCTTATGACCTGAGTTCCACCCCTGGGAACTACACATGGGAGAAGAGAAGGACTCTGTAAGTTGTCCTCTCACCCCAAGAACTCACAATAAATAAATAAGGGAAATAGAATTACTGTACAATCCAATAACCTCTTTTTTTTAGACATTTTCCTAAAAGACTTGGCATCAGTTTGTCAAAGGGACTCCTGTGCCTCCATGTTCACTGTGCATATTCAAAACAGCCAAGTAATAGCTTTATGGTTTCTGTCAGTGGATGAGCAGACTAAAAAAAAAATGTGGTACATGTACACCACGGGGTACTATTCAGCTTTTATAAGGAACGATGATGTTTGTAGGACAACAGGGACCTGGAGATCATTAAGCTAAGTGAAATAAATTAAACACTGGAAGGTGTGGAATCTAAAACAATGAAACACACATCAGCAATCATTACCAGAACCTGAAAGGTAGGAGGGATGCAGACAAGACCATCAAAGGATATAAGGCCACGGGCTGACTGACGTGAGGAGTATGGAAAGAGCCCCAGGCCACAGTTAGACACAAGGAATATGGTAAGGGTACCAGGCCACAGGTAGACAAAAGGAGTATGGATTCTTTACATCTACGTTGCACATTGTGCTGAACGTTGCTAGTTACTGCACATTTCAGTACCATGTATTTACCACAAAAATACCACATATTTGAAGTAATGGGTAGGTTAACCAGCTTAATTTTATTCTTCTATACTTTATTAAAAATCTTAACATCCCTTTGTGTCTCCTAAGTGACACCCCTATGATAACTCTGATTTGTCAGTACATAATTTAAAAAGAAGATAAACCCACAGAGATGCTATCTCACAGGCAAAGAATGTGTGGAGAATGCACTGTTTATGAATAGAAAACTGCAGACTAAAATATTTAAATCCAACAACTAAAAAAGGTGTAACCGTTGTATTCAACACATTCTTTCATCTTGCAGATTCAAGTATAGACTTCTTATATTTTAATACATTGTCATTAACAGAGGAGCAAAATGCAAAGGAACAAGGCCTCATACTTTTATATATTAAAATAAAAGGCGAAGAATAAGCTGAGATTTCTAGTCACATGATTAAACTGTTTTACAAATGGGAAACTGAGTCCCTGCTTAGTGTTTCATAGTTACACAGTGAGATGGCTATCCATCCCAATAGGTGCCGTGTGTGTGTGTGTGTGTGTGTGTGTGTGTGTGTGTGAGAACACTAATATATTATCAACTCTGATATTATATGAAAATACTTGCGACTTACAGAGCTCAGAGTGCACAGACCCTGTTAGCATCATCACACCCAGGATCATAATCAGGGTGTTTGTTGTTTGCAGAACACTGTATTTCTTCCTTCTTCCTCTAAAGAGAAGTGTTCTGAAAACTGGTCAAAATTAGAAGCCTAAATTGTGCTAGAGGTTAGTAAAAAATAAAGGTCTGGTGTTTTAAATACAATGCAGTTCATATGTAAGTTCACAGACTTCCTGAGTGGTGCCTGTAGACCCTATGGGTTCACAGTACAACACTTGCTAGGTACCCAGTGCACATGGTTTAGTCTTCTCCAATGAGTCTGTGAGGAGTGTGGCTCAAATGAATAATGAAAGGGAAGTTACCACTTGACACTGATCTGCATCAGTTAATTATAGGTTAACTGTATAATTCCTCTTTTTTTTTAAACACAGGGCCTCATTCTGTAGAACAGGCTGGCCCTGAACTCAGACATCTGCTTGGCTCTGTCATCCAAGTGCTGGGATTAAAGGTGTGTGCCACTAGGCCTGGCCTAGTTCACATCCTCTATTAGGACCAATTTAACCTGCCCACAGTGGGTGGGAGGGGAATATGCTTGTATTCTTGGTAAATGTTCTGGTGAATTGTACAGGTCTTAAGGATACCTTATTTACGGTCTCATTCTTAACTGGTGGCAGTCAGCCCATTCTCCCTCAGATCAAGCAGTAGGAGGTACCACCAGGAGCCATCAGCAAGGCTTTGAGAGACAGACCCAGATAAAAGGCACAGCAGAGGACAGGCCTTCACCTGGCTGTAGCGACCTCTGCAATGGTCAGAAGGAGCAGGCGACACCGGAGTGGCTGCTGATGAGGTGGCAGTGGCAGTTGTCTATTTCTGGTCACCGGACTGTGTACTTTGAAGTGACACATTTCTGATGACCAAGGCCAACACTGCAGACTGCTATGAGTATCAAACATGCATTACTGGGATTCTTGTCTGATATTTTCCCACACCATCTTCCCAGAGGTTGGCGTATCCATTTTGATTGTCCTCATTTAATCTATTTAATTTAAAAATTAACTTAAGATATTAGGTTAAAAAATTAAAATCTGAAAGGCTAACAAAAAATAGACACACTTGGATTTATTCTGCCTATTGTATATGAAAGGTAACATACCAGATAGGCTTGTTCTCTTCACCAACCTCCTACCCCCAGTATGTGCGCATGCCTGCACATGCGTGTGTGTGCACTGATCCTCAGGTGGGGACTGAAGAGAGATTCTTTAGAATCTCCTAGCTTTCTTTGTGCTTCCCAGAAACCACATCTCCATCAGCTACCCTAAGAACCTGAACATACGCCCTTTGTGCAGATAGAGATTCTGTATGCTTAACTGGAAATGATAGTATCACAGTCATAAATCCAAGTAAGTAAAGAATGATGACAGTTAAAGACAAAAAGAGGTAGCTACATAGGACAGATCCCCATATAGACAAGAGAACAGCATTTCAAATACATACCTTAGTCTGGCCACTTAAATATATGCCTGCAGCCTTATCCTGTTTACTTCTCTCTATACTCAGTTCCTGGAAGAACCCAAGGTCTCTTCCACTTTAGTGTGTGTGTGTGTGTGTGTGTGTGTGTGTGTGTGTGTGTGTGTGTGTTTGTTTGTGAGCATGCAGTGTGTGTATGTAGGCCAGAGGTCCATACTGAGTCTTCAATTACTCTCTACCTTGTTTGTTGATGCAGGGTCTCCCACTGGAGCTTATGAAGTGGGCTAGACTGGGTGGCCAGCAAGCTACTGGTACTGGGTTGTTTCCACCTCCCTGGGACTGGGATTATACAGGCATAGCATGCTGCTCTTGGCTTTACATGTAGATGCCGGGAGTCCCAACCCAGGCCCTCATGCTAGCTCAGCAAACACTCTACTGTGTGAGCTATCTCCCTGGCCCAACTATGTTGCCTCCCACTGTAGTCTCCTTTGCTTGGAAGGCTATTCATTGGCCTCTCTCACTAGCCCTCTCTAGCTACTATTGCTTCATTCTGTGGTCTTCTCTTAGGCCCGCTTTGATCCTTCAGATCAGCCAGTGCCCAGAGCTTGGGCTGTCAACTGGGCAAAAACTGTCGTCAAGATACAGGGGTGGGGAGGCTGATCTGCCAGCTGAGACATGAGTGCTGGGCCTGGGCTGTGTCCAGTTGGAAAAAAGAAGGCTTTTGTGAGAACCGGAAAAGGGGCCCATCAACCTGCCAGACTATGCCAGCAAGTCTGCATATACCTGGAGGCTACCTTTCAATTTTTCCACACAGAGGGGACTTTTCCCTCTAAGTTTCACAAAGACAGTACATAATCCGTCATTGATCCTGCAGGTCCAGCCTGCATATACAACAGGCCTTTTCATTTCTAGGACTTAAGGGAGTATGTAGTCATTTGGGCTTAACTGGGTAGCATCAGGCTTTCCTGTTGGACAAGAGCCACAACAGCAAGAACAAGCTTTCTGTTCATGATTATCTCTGCCACTGCTAAAGAAGATGCTAGGATGTATATTTAAGGAATGCATTAATGAAAAGGACAGCCATGGAGATGCTACACTGAAAGAAATCTCAACTCGGGGCATGAAGGAGGTGCCTAGAAGATTTACATAGACACCACGGTCTGTGGGATCCTCATTTTTGGCAGACTAAAAGATGGATTTATCCACTCATCGCTGGAAGGAGGATTTTCATTGAAACATTTTCCTCTAGGGCTAGAAAGAAACGTGCTGCTCATAGAAAACAGCAGAGTCAGCCTGGCTGTGCCTCAAGGCCTGCTTGCTGCTGAGGGGTTTTAGATAGTATCCCCACCAGAGCTGGAGGGAGCTCGGCAAGCCAGAGCTCCAGGGACTCAGGAGGCTTCAGACAGACCAGGCATCTTGGGACTCGAAGGACTTGTTGAGACAAGGATTCCTGCTCAGTTATCTGAGGACATAGAAGCAAAGCTTTTACCTGTCACTCAGGCTGCAAACCGAGTGACAGGAACCCTGCAAAGGAGGAAGCTGAGGCCAGGAGGAATGGTTACAGGCCAAGTAGTATCTGCCGGCACACCTTGAATTGGAAAAGGAGCGGGAGATCTGTGTGGGAAAGGACCAAAATGCTCAGAGTAGGCAGGGGGGGGGGTTTCAGAGGGCATTGTCTCAATTCCGAAGTTCTAAAACATTCTCAACCAGAGAAAGGTAGAAGAAAGAGATGGAAGAGTTAAATCGCTGGTAACAGTTTTCTGTTCTTAAAAAAGAGTAGTATACCAGACTGGATGCATATCTATTTCTAAATTTACATAAAAGGCAGTGATACATCGCTTTCTATCCTAATTCCTTACTTACTATTATAATTACTATTATAATTTGAGATTTTCATGTCTTAACAGTCTGCAACAGTCTACATCATCATGTCATGGGCAGATGGCCAGGTGGCTTGATGACACTTCCCTGGGGATGGTGTTAGAGAGCAGCCTAATGAGGCCAGTAGCCTCCAAGGTAGCCTCCCACAATCCCAGCCTCCACTGTTCATACCTTTGGGTAGCGTCTTCCCATAGGACTGGCCTATGTAGTCACTGATCTGTGGCAGAAATGTGGCCACGTCACTTCCAAGATTAGATTATAAAAGGCGGAAGCTTTCTACTCAGTAGCTCTCTTTCTTGTTTACTCTGTCTCCAGGATTATGCTCTGGCAGAAGCCAGCGGTTCTGCTCTGAGAATATACAAGATGCCTATTGAAGGCCTCCATACAGCCACGAAGGAGCTTGTACATGAACCATTTAGCCCCATGTGTACTTTGAGACAATGGAAACCTTGGTCAAAAGCTATCTCATGAAATACCCTAAAGTGAACCTCCAGCTAAACTGCCCAGATCGGAACTCAGAAACTATGGCAGGGTTAAGTACTTATTTTAAGCTAACTTCTGTGGCAATTCCTAACACAGTAATAAATAACTAGTGTACCACCGTGATAAAGGCCTAAGGGTGAATTACCAAGATCGAAAGAATCCACATAAACCAGACATGGTGGCACATGTCTAGTAGCTCAGTACTTGAGAGGTAGAGGCAAGAGGATCAAGAGTTTAAGGCCAGCTTAGGCCACATAGGGAATTTTAGACTGCCCTGGACTGCCCTTGTTCCCTGTCCCCATTGAAAATAATTTGCAGTAAAATTTGGAAATTTTTGGCCTACACTTTTCCCAAGGAATGCCATACCAATAAAGCAAGAGGGCTCTGATTTCCCTGAGTCCTCAGACAAGTGTGTTTAGCTCGTGCATAGATGCTATCTAGTTGCTTTGACTAGGGTTTCTTTCATCTCAAAAGTTCATTGGACACACCCAATACATTATCAGGGATGTAAAAAGAAAGGTTCTTCATAAGTAGCAAAATGGATTATTAGCAGACACTGGAAACCAGCGTCCCTCAACCTCCACACCACTACCACTCACTTAGAATCGATCTCCCAAACACAATCAACACTGCTAAATAGTAACCACTGAAGCTGGGTTTGACAGTTGACAGAGTGACTTCTGAATACACTCTACACAGAACAGCAAGTGATCACATGAGGCTTACGTGTGAACATCATGCTATGAACATCAGAAGTGACCTAAATCCAAACACTTATTTTCTCCACTCTGATCCAGCTACAAGTTTCACAAGGGAAACAGAGAGTGACAGGGGTTGGATGAGAACTCAATGTCTGTGTTTTATGACGCCGCAGAACTTGGGTGAATTATCACAATAGTTTCAAGTCAAATACAAAGTCAACAGTTTCTGAGGGAGCATAAATGGTTCTGGGGGGGAGAAAACACTCTGTCTTTTATGAAAAGCCATAAAAACATTGGAACTCAGTGATATTCCAGAGAAGCAAAAGAACATCTAAATCAGAAGAACTCCCACCTCCCCCTAGCCCAGAACCACACCCATGACAACAAATGGATACTTAGTGCTTTAAAACAATATTTCTGTGGATATTTAACTAAATTATCCATCACATGTGTTTCTACTGCCAGAAGTCATTAAAAACATTTTAAATGAAAACCAACATACCTCTTACGAGGGTGCAGTAGACACACCACATCAGGGAAGTTGTAGTTTTAGAAAGCATTTTCTAAACATTTAGGGTTAGAAACCAATTGGCTATATGGTATGAAATGGTCACTTCAATCTCTCAAAGGAGCAAGTGAGAAAGAAGGCTTTGTCTGCCTACTGAACTGACTTGTTGATTCTTCAGTGAACACATCATGAACAAGTAACAGTCTAACCCAAGAGTCACTGTTACTTTCCCAAGCCACAGTGGTCTGTGGCGGGAAAATCAAAGAGCGCTGTTCCTTCAGCAAGGTGAAGCTCTTCAAGGCTTCGATACGAGGCTGTTTTACTTGCATTCAAGCCCGAAAGAGAGTTCTTCCTTTTCAAGGTCAAAGATGGCTCTGGATGAAGCCATGGGATATTCCCACCCCCACCCTGTACTTTGCCCCAAGGGATGCTGTACTCTTGGGAGGTGTTCAATTGTGAGTTTTGGGTCCATGAAAGTGAACTTCACTCTTACCCAAAGCTCTGCTGATACAAAGGCTATGTATGGCCTCTCTTGTCATTGGCACTTGCTCAATACACACTGTCCTACACAGAGTCACTTCTCACTATTTATCTGTGAGCAAACAATCCCTCTTACTGTGTCATTCTCCAGGCACAGAGGGTTAACAGCTTTTCCTGGGAGGAGGTTTCTCCTCCAGTTAACAGCTCAGAATTCTGACATGCTTGTCACATGCCTGTAACTTCAGATTAAAAAAAAAAAAAAGAATACATTTTTCTACAACATGCATTCCTTCCTCCTAATCACTATTCATCCTATAACTTACTATCCTGAGTGAATACTATAATCGACTATGATCAGGTCATGCCAATCCCTCCTACCTGACTGCCTACCTACATGATCCTAGACAAGTTATCTAGGTACTTAAGAGTTCATTCTCTGTGAAGGAGGGATACTGAAAACATATGGTTATTTGTAGAGCCATATAAAGTATTAGCCTGTGGCAGGTACACAGTGCTTATTCTTGAGTTTATTCTGTGAGTTCTCTGGTCCTAGTCTTCAGTATTTCCATACCCATCAGAGATCCAGCAGAAGGGATGGGGTTTCTGCTCAATTAGGCAGCTGCAAGTGGCACAGGTACTGAGCCTCCCAACAAGTTGTGACAATATCATGACAGGCTAAATATGACTGCACCCTGTGCAGGGGAGGAATCTGCCTGAGAATGAAAACAAGAACATAGTTTGGGCAATTAATCATCTTCCTCTTTCTCCACAACATTCAACTTCAGAAAACAAGGCATTCCATTCTTACAAAAGTGTAAGTGGATAGCAGGCCAAGGTGCTACAGTATACTTGAAGGCACATTAAATATTATCATCATCCTGCTGAAGTTCAGAGGGTTCATCTTGAGCATCTCTGCACAACTGTCCATAATACCACTGGGTCCCACTCGTGGAGTGGGCACATCTTTTCCAAACAGCAAGTCAAGAAGAGCGTCCCACTTAACATGTTCAGGTCTATCCTGCTTGCCATGTAGAAGCAAGCCAGGACACTGTTGTTAAAGTATTCATCAAGACACACTGCAAGTATTTCAGGCTCTTGGCATTGTCAGGGGACCACAACAAGCTCTCTAGGTAAATATGCCATGGTCAGATGGTCCACAGGATCTGGGCAAAGAGTTATACCCTTTTCTGTTAACATAAGACATCCAGATAAGAACTTATAAACAGTCCTAGTCTGGGCTCTAAGAAGAGATGAGGTCATGATTGCTGTGTTAGGAGGGAAAAGAGGAGGGTGGACAAGCAGTGATACATGTTTCAGGAAATTTCTTGATTTTTCTATTCCTCACTTTGCTTATGCATAAGATAATTGGTGATTTTAGGAGCTAATTTATGTGCATCACTTAGAATATGTAACAGATAGAAGCACAGACATAATGATATTTATTCTTATAATTGGCTCCCAGATGGATTTATGTTTTAAAAAGGCTATTTTAAAATGTACCAATATACTTCAATAATAGTTTTAAATAGTCAGACATGATAAATGCTTGGAGTGGAAAGCTGAAATGAAAGCATTTATAAGGTGGCCACTTATAGTTTATAGAACAGAAAATCACTCATCATGTGACTACATATGGAATGTTCTAGCACACTGAACTTTTCTCAAAATTAATTTAGAAACTGTTACATCCCCAAATAGTAACAACTGCCACATTCAAGAATATACAATGTTTGTCAATTCCTTTTAGAATCTAGATACATCTCTAAGATGCTCAAAGTGTAAGATGTTCAGGGAAACACATTCACTTAAAAACTAGTAAACATACTTATGAGTAAAACTACTAGGAAAAGATAGCAAATAAAGAAAGTAACGAGAGCAGCACTGATTAACATTTGAATAAAATTGTTTTAGAAAGAAGAACACATATACTATACACAAGATTTATTTGGCACTTACTAACCATGATGGACAATTTACTTAATGAGTTTATGCTACAAAGACTGTAGAGTGACAACTTCAGTTCCCAGTGCTTATCATTTATGGGGCATGGTATTTGTTTCTCTCAGAGGGAGTTTATGTCGTGGAAAAACATTCCTAAACTCAGTAGTTTCAAACAACAACTCAGCTTTCACGTCCATCATCACTGGGAATACTGTTGAAAGTCATGGCCACACTTGGGCATTGACTACCCAGAGTAATAAGTTAAGAAAGAATATCAAAGTTGTAAAATGATCTGTTTGAAGATGACATAATCTAATAAGTAGAAAAAAATCTGAAAAGAAATCACAAAATAAGTTGTTAAAATGAACAGGTTATTTTTCAAAAACCCACCAACAGCAGCACAGTATGATATTGATATAAAGAAAGACACAGAGAATTAATGGGATGGAAAGAAGGCCCAGAAATAAGCTCTTGCATGCTCAGTTGGATGAGTTTTGGCAAAGGTGTCAAGGCAGTTCAATAAAGACATGTATTTTCACTGAACAACTAACTGCCTTAATACCACATACAAACTTAAGTCATGGATAGGAGATGATGGCCAAGAACTACAGACCCCTTAGGAGACAGCAGAAGAAATCCCTAACTGCAGTACGCACACCAGAGCCACACAGGACATTGACACTCCAAGGACCAGGGGCTCCCATTTGCCTCTCTCTTCACACATTACCATGGGGCCTTCTAGGACCAGAACAATCTCCTGTGACCTTCAACTTAGCACAGCTGTGCCATGTTGGGCAGAAGTTTTTTTCTGCAGAAGGCAGCAATCAGTGCGGAACCTCATTAAGTGGCCCAAGTAGTGCTGAGCCTAAGTGACGGTGGAGGGTACAGTGCCAAAGGAGATATCTATATCAGCTTTCAAAGGGCTAGGGAATATCTTAGCAGAGTGGGCAGAGAGGATGTAAGAGCTGGGTGATGGGAAGGGGGTGCTGTGTTCTGGACATGGCCTGGTCTCTGCACTTAGGAGCCCAAAGCAGTTATGATTACTGAAATAAGGTCAAGCCAGCCAATACTTCCAGCATAGATAGGAGGGGCCCATAGCCCCCCACCCTTGGTTGAAGAGCTATTGGTAATTGAAGGCCACTGGGGAAGAAAGCCATTTTTCTTCAGGGTGATAGCTAGCTGCTGGCTCATGCAGGCAGGATTAACTAGACTTAGTAAGTTATTAAAAATAAAACCAGGCCATACAGGTGGGAGAAGCACCTATTGGGGAGTCAGAGGGGACTTGGGAGAGGATATGATCAAGATATATTGCATGTATATATAGAGATTCCAAAACAAAACAAAACAAAAATCTATTGCAACCCAGAAGTATAGGAGACAGCAGAATCAACAAAATTAAAAGGCAAATTATAGAAGAACAAATTTGAAATAGATCCAATAAAAACTAATGCCAGGAATACAGAAAATTCCTAAAACCAGCAGTATCTCCATAGCCCATCTTCTTTTTACTCACTCTAGGGTCCTAGCTAGCCCACGGGATGGTGCTGCTCACATTCAGGATGGCTCTTCCCTGCTCTTTTAAATCTTTCTGGAAAAAGACACATGCTTCTAAATCCCATCAGGTTGACATTGAAGATTAATCATTGAGCATATTCAAGAGAGTATCATTCAAATTCAAAAAGGAAGAATTCTGACATGGCACAATGAGGATCTTGAAGGCATTACAATAGGTGAAAGAAGCCCATCTCCAAGACACAAATACTAAAGATTCCAGTTACACGGGGGCACTTGGAGCAGTCAAAATTCAAGGCAGAGAGCAGAATGGGGGCTGCCACTAGCAAGGTGTGTGTGTGTGTGTGTGTGTGTGTGTGTGTGTGTGTGTGTGTGTGTGTGTTGGGAAGCTACTGATTAATCTAATATAATTTCAGTTTCTGGAAGATGAAGAAGGTTCTGGAGATGTTGGTGGTATCATCGTTCTATGTATCTATTAAATGCCACTGGACTGTACACTTAGAAAATGACTGAGATAGTAACTTTTATGTGTACTTTGCCACAACTGAGCAATTCCTCACCCAATTATATTCAAACATTAGATGTAACCTTTCTTCAATAATGTTCCTTTGTTATGCCTTCCCATCTTGGGCTTTGGAAGAGAGGGAAATGGCTGGCAATCATCACCCAACAGAAACCAGCTTAATACTAATTTGATATAAAACAAAGAATGGGTGTACAGATATTAAGAGGAAATTAAGTCTCAGTCATTTTTTTCACTTGAGTTCTGAGATAAGAGCAGAGAGAACACATTTCTTGTTTGTTCTCTGTGAGGAAGTGATCCTTTCCCCTACCAAAAGGAAAATGAAAGCATTCTATCAGGGTAGTCTCTTGAGTTTGATAACGTCACCCTACCCATGCTGTCTGAAGGTTTTTCACTAGTTTGTAGGCAATTAGACAGGTGCTTGCACTGATTATCATAGTTCTCAAATATCTGCCCCTTACAAGTGCTACGTGGGCACATGGCACTTATAAGACATGACAGCAGTTCCCTATATCTCTTCCAGCAATGTGTGACCTGTTGTTACAGTCTAGCTAGAAAGGTATGCATAGGGGCTAGGGAATGGTCAGGTCTTGGAAGGAGTCCACTTGTCTTCCCCTGGTATTTCTCCCTTCTAGCCAGCTGGTATGTGGCTCTGTTGATGGGCACTGGAACAGCATTTTAAAACCCACTTTGAAAGCTGTGTTGAATATGGCAGAGCAACAAGACAGAAGGGGCCTGGGTCTCTGAAGCTACAAAACTTCCACAACAGCCCTGTAGACGATCTGTATGCTAGTGCTACGTGTAGAAGAAATAAACGCTTGTAACAGAGCATTTAGCCACAAATGAGCAAATGTGCTTGTGTGAACTGGCTTACACTTAAGTTTTGAAATGAATAAATTAAGAGCGGGTCACATGGCTTCCTCTTCTACAATCCGTACATCAAAATGATGGGCATGAGGTGAAGTATCCCACAGTCCTTTAGTGATTAAAGCCATCTTCATAGCATCATGATTCACAATAGACTTGCAGGGGTCATAACAGTTTTAATTCTATGAATGACGTCATTTCAAGCATCTTACCATGATCAGCAAGAACTCCTAGCAGAAATGATTTAATCCAGTGTAGATCCTAAGCTCCAACGCTAGTAGAAAACTCTGAGTTTCTGACAAGGAAGCAACCACACCAGGCAATTCTCTATTCATATCTCCTAGAGTCCTCTGGGCAGTGTGATGTGTTCTGCACTTGACCTCAGATACAACCGGGATTTGGCTTTGATTGTGAAAACACTTGGCTTTTGGTGAGCATACCAGAAAAGTCAGCCTCACTTAACGTGGAGTCCATCGGAGGGGTGGGGGGCCACATTTGTTTTCAGTTAACCTTTTCATCACAACGGAGAAGGAGGTTTCACTGTTTCTTTGGTGTGCTCACTTGTATTGAAATGATGTTCAACAGGGATGGTGCTGCCTGCTGCCTCTCCTGCATCTGAGGCCCCGAGTAAGTAAGTTGTGAAATGGCTGGGAACTGCTTCAGGAGGAAACTCGCCTACTCACTTAGGCTCTGGATCCAGCCTATGTAAGCAGGACAAGCGGGGCTTCTTTCTCCCTGCTGGAACTCCTTAGTGAGAGAGCTGACTCTAAATCACCTGACAAGTGAAATCATGGGTTGGAGTTTACACACACATCTGTTCAAGTCCCCTCACAGCTGGCCTGGGATGACAGCAATGGGGGAGAGACTCACTTTTCTTGGCAAACTGCTGCTCTGCCTCACTGAACTTTGGAGTGTTCAGACTCGTCAATGCCGTTACTGTTTCAAAGCTGATGTCATGTACTGGATTTCAAAATTCCCCCCAGGGATTCCTGTTTGCTGCCTGAGCTTTCACCTCATAAGACGCTCCATCCCCCCACCCCCTCCCTGACCCTACCCCCAACCAACCTTTCTTTGCTCCCAATGCTTGCTTTGCTGGCCGACCATGGCCCATTCTCCCTTCCAAATGCATCTCTCCCTATCCTCTGGGCACGCTCTCTCTAGTGTCGCCTCTCTTGAGTATCCTTGCCTGCTCTCACCCTGACTCTGAGGAAAAACTATGTATATCTAGAATCTCCATGACATTGTCTGTTTAACCATATCTTAGTTTTTCATGTTTCCAAACCATCCTGATAAGTTGCAAGCACCTTGTGGGGACGGGCTTATCCCCCTAACTTCATTTCCCACACATAGGGCAGTTCTTGGCTTTTGGAAGCTGTTCACTTAATATATGCTTATGGAATGACAGAGAATGAACCCTCGAAATACAGTATAAAAATGGATTAAGTAGATGAAAGAAGTTATGGTTTGTAATAACATCTTTTGTTCCATCTTTTGTGCTGAGACAGACACAAAACATTTATAATGCAGAAAAGCTGAATGAGATCCCCATACCTGGGCTCAGGAGATCCGGCAGTGCCATCTTCTATCTCCTTAAAGTGGGGCGATTGACAGTCAGAAAATTAAAACAGAAATTCCACTTCACTCCAAAGTAAATTGCAGGCACTAGTTGCCAAGGAACTCTCCCCTATGCCTTTTCTTATCGAGAGTCATTCAAATTGAAATGAAAATACCCACAGCACAGACTTCCCAAGGCATGACGCTCCAAGGCGCTGGTGGCCATGAAAATGCTGCATCTACTAGGGTGACAGGCAACGGAAGGCCATGCTATGAGAGAAGGTGACAGGCAATGGAAAGCCATGCTATGACAGAAGTCAAAGAGGTATTCTCTCGAGATTGGTTCCCACAGGTAGGCAAATAGCTCATGTTAGGGATGGAAGAAATCCTCAGGGCTCGGGGAGGGTGGGCAATAGCCCAGAGCCACGTAAGGACTCACCTGATCAGGGAATAACACAAGAGCCACAAGAATTCATTGTCTTTTGCTTCCTCTCTCTAATCTTCATAGCACTCTTAGAAGACTGGCATGACTGCTTCTGTCTTACAGCTGAAAAACTGAGGCCAGACAGGCAATGCCACGTGATCAAGCCCACGCCCTCCATCTGCACCCTTCCCCACAGCACCAGAACTCACTCTAGATTTTTACCAACATCAGACGCAAAATCCAGAGTGTTGAGGGAAATGAGAACCAACGAGTTTCCTCAAAAAACAAAACAAAACAAAACAAAAAAACAAAAAAAAAACAAAAAACAAACAAACAAACAAACAAAAAAAAAACCAAAAAACCTACATAAAATTATCTGAGTGTTAATTCAATCAGTTACATGAATGCTCACAGAGAATAAAAAGCAACACAAGAAGAAAACTTTTATTTCTAAACTAGCACACTGATGACACAAAATTTGAACCGTGCTTCTAGTCTGTTCTGGGGATAAACACTGACGGTGACCAGGTGGTGGGGAAAGATCAACATGTTCCCTGGACTTGTCCTGAACTACAACCTCAGCTGTGCCCTACTGACTCTGGGGTGGGGGGGGCAGAGAAAAGACCTGCTCTTAGCAGCCATGCTGGTAGAAGTGGACGTTTAACTCCATTCTCTTATAACTGACACTCAAAACATAGGAGATAAAATGGAGGAGGGGGATCTGGCCCTAGTGAGACAGCACTAATGAAAAAGAAAAGCCTGGAAGATCCTAGACGCAATTGTAAATCCCTTGAAATAAACATAGCACATCATGCGAAAAATATTCAGGAAGCAGATGTTACTCATTCTTAGGGGATGAGAAGAGCCATTCTCATTAAGAAATGAACCCAACAGGACTGACGCACTTACTCTGTGACAGCAGCAGGATCCCCATGGCCTAGTCAGCAGTAAAGTCAGCACTCAGGCTGGGTGGGAATAGTGAGTAAGACATGGGTTCAGGAAACAGATACAGAACAGTGAGAAATAAGCAGATATTGGACACGCAGCACTGAGAGATCTCCAGAGAACGGGCGCCTGCAAAGGGTGAAGACTGAAGGTCTCTAAAACTTAATGCCAATGACAAATAAAACACTGTTGTGTTTTGTGTGGTGGCAAGGAAAAAAAATTCTTAAGTCTAAAGCCTGGTAGAAAAGAGTATAGTCCTAGTTATTCCCACTTTCAACACTGTCGAGAGGAAACGAGAGGGGATGTAGTAGGAGTTAGGGTCTGGAGGGATAAAGCTTACAGAATATTTAAGTGTCTGCATGTGTTCCATCAGGCTTTTGAGGCCATCAACATTAACCTCCATACAAAATCAGACAGCTTGTCCCAAATACCAGGGTCAGAAGGAGAGAGGGATTCCCTCAGGGGGAGATGCTGATGGTGACAGGGTTGGGTGACCACAGGATCACTCTTGTCTGAGGAACAGGTAAGTATGAGGAGTGATTCTGGTTTAAGAGAAGGCAGTAGCTATTAAGAACACATGGGTGGGTGGGTAAGGTGGTGTTCGACTGTAATCCCAGCACTCGGGAAGCAGAAGCAGAAGTCTCAGAAGTTCAAGGCTGTAGACTACTGTGTGGGTCAGATCAGCCCAGGCAGTACAGTGAGACCTGTTTAAAAAAAAAAAAAAAAAAAAAAAAAGTTCCCCAGGCTGCTGAGAGTTAGTTACTTAATTACTTCTGTAACCTCCTCCATGGGCCATGCTGTGCCTTCCAGTGATCCTCCATCACTGCCTTGTATTATTCATTCTCTTAGCAGGGATATGGCCTTCCTTGTGGGTGCTCTTTTCTTATGACAGGAATGAGTAATTGTTATAGATTCGTAACAACCGTTAGAAACATTCATAGACACATCTATGCACGTGTAGCCCCAATAATGTCTTTAGAAATAGCTCAACAGCCATTTTATTCAACAAGCATTTGTTATTCCTGCCTCTGGTGTCTTATTCAGATCACATGTGGACACTTCGTAGGCATCTAAAGCTGCATACTAATTCAGACACCTTCACTAGCAAAGCATTAAACCCGTGTCTTTTGCTTCCTTTCTGTGCAAGACTTCCTAAAGTGCAAGTCTAGCACAGAGTAGGTACTCAAGACACATTTAGTATTTGAATAAGAAAAATGAGATCAGGAAGAAAAGAGAGGGGTTATTAAATTAGGTGAAAACATATTTCAAAGACCCAGTAATCAAAACATGCAAAGCAAAATGCCTTGAAGTATCATTTGTATTTATCATTAAATCTGCAGAAGCTTTTAAAAAAATATAAACTACTCCTCTTACATCAGTGTTGAAACTGGAAGTCTCCAGACTAGTGGGAGGGTCTAGGTAGTGAATGTCAAAAACAACAAAACTACTCATGACCCATCAAGGCAGCGATCCCACTTCTGAAAACTCATCTAAAGAAATAAATCAGCAGAAGACATTGGTTATATTTTTGGGGACTTGCTTATAGAAACACTATGATTTATATAATAATGAATAACAGGAAGTAGACTAACACTCTGCTGCAGGGTAAAAGCTAAGGAAAATCAATTTGAAGTACTTTTACACACCCATTAAAATTTAATATGATGATGATAAAGGAAAATGGAAAGTGATATAAGGCTTAAAAAAGTCTGAAATGCAAAATTCATGCCAGTCATGACTGTGCATCTATAAAAGCTATTACTTGAATCTAACAAAGATTGACAGCATTCTCCCCTCACCCCCCATGAAAAATGTACTATGATAACAGGACTACATATGCCCTTTAAATCAAATTTTTAAGATGTAGTTGCACTGAAAATGGAGTTGGACATATACTGAATACTTGTTAACATTTTATTAGATGAACCACCTCAGGCAAGGAGCTCAGCTTCTCTGAATTTATCTCATTCACTGTCAAGTAAAAAACATTTTCCATTGCTTTGCATATTTCATGTATGCAATATACATGCATATAAACATGTATCCAGCACTTAATATGCACCTGGCTGTAATGCTTAATGTTTCTCATTAACATAGCTAGACTTAGAATAACCAAGGAAACACACTTGTGGTTGGACCTATTAGGATGCTTTCATAAGGGATTAACTGAGGAAGGAAAGCCCCACCCAAGTATGTGCAGTACCACCTCACAGGCTGGGGTCCCTGTGTGTGAGAGCAAGGAGCTAGCCAAGCATCAGTATTCATCTCTCCCTGCTTCCAGACTCCAGATGCAACAGGAGCGAGAGTTCCTTTCCACTGCACTCTTCCCCTGCCACGACAGACAATACCCTCAAACTATGAGCCCAAAGAAACCCTTCCCTCCTTGAGCCACCTTTGCCAGGTTAGTCTTACCAATGAGAAAAGTGACTAATACACCAGGAGTTAGAAGCACTTCACAAAGATTCATCTGCTGAACCCTCAAAACCCTTTAAGATAATGCACAGTGGTTCTGCAGCCTGGACTAACTATAGCAAGATAGTGACTTTCAAAGGCTTCCAAATGGCCATCGGATACAAAGTGTCACCACCAGCAATGGGAACAGTCACTCCCTATCTGCTAAGGCAGGCTGTGAGGGAAGGCTTTCCTTGCATTCTCTCATGTAGCCATCCAATAGCCCTGTTAGCAAGACCTTGTGACTGTGTCTTCAAGAAACTTAAGTACTCTCCAGTAAGAGGGTGCAGAGGTCTCAACCTAGATAGCTCAATTCAGTCAGATGTTTCAGCACCATGTGACAGTGTGTCCAGTTTTTTTGTATATTCAAAGCCTTCAGTTATTGAAACATGTTAGGTCTAGAAAGCTCTGATTGGACACAATGGTGTAAGTTCCTGGCCTTTGCTCCTGCTATCCTTCACCCAATTTTCTCCACATGGCCCTGCAGCCTTCAAGATTCTGCCTTCCCACAGCTCCTCACACATGTCCCCATGACCTGTTGCTCATTTAGTCTGTAGTTAAAATTACTAATTAACATCTTTTATGCTTCTTTACCAGTCTGTTTCTTCTGGAATGTGGGCATCACATAGAGGCCATGTTTCTTACAATTTTGTAAACCCTTTTATTGCTACTCTAGGCACAATTCCCACACATGATTACTTGTAGAATAAACAAAATGTCCTAGTATGGAGGCTACTCCCAAGAATGTGGCCAAAGCTGCAACATTGTTTGTTATATACAGATGATAGCAGGAGCTCTCTACAGTAGTTTCTACAGGACTTTGAGGTTCAAGTTAAATGAATACGGGGGATGGGGGAGGCTCTCCCATTAAGCCTTATCTAATGTACTGTTAGAGTCCAGTGCACACAGTGCCATATGCTCACACTTTAGACCCATCAGGAGGCTCCATGGAAACAGGCTGCTCATGGGTTTGCCTCCCAGTAGCAAAGGACTCTGGGTATTCCTAACTACACTCAACTCAAGCCAGGAACTGAGATGTAATCCAAGATTAATGAATACTTACTGAGTGAAAGAATGAACAGGTGGGTGGGGCCAAGGCTTTATTTTTTTCTGGATTCCATTTGTCTGCGTGTTTTAGATTTACTGTGTGTGTGTTCTGGTGTGTGTGTGTGTGTGTGTGTGTGTGTGTGTGAGAGAGAGAGAGAGAGAGAGAGAGAGAGAGAGAGAGAGAGAGAGAGAGAGAGAGAGGAGAGAGAGGGGAGAGAGAGAGATTGTCTCTGTGTGTGTTTTGCCTACATGTGCACCACAAGCATGCCTGGAGGT
The DNA here is from genome assembly GCF_943737965.1 of Phodopus roborovskii. NCBI lineage: Eukaryota > Metazoa > Chordata > Mammalia > Rodentia > Cricetidae > Phodopus > Phodopus roborovskii. The sequence continues at coordinate 24,072,463 of NW_026126433.1, forward strand.
CAGAAGCATGCTTGCAGAGGTCCAAAGTGGACACTGGACCCCTGGAATAGAAGTTATGGATGGTTGCTATAAACCATGTAGGTGCTGAAAACCAAACCCAGGTCCTATGCAAGAGCAACAAGTGCTCTCCAGCACTGAGCTATCTCTCTAACCCCTGATCCCTCCATTGGTAATATGCTACATATCACATCAGAATTACACTGTGGGACTTCTCAATGTCATGGTGCTCCTTGAACTTTTGTGTAAAAACAATAAATCAGTAAGTTAAAATATGGGGTTAACCACTGGTCCCTTAGAGCTGAGTCTTGAATCTTTGTGTTTCTTGTGAAGGATTGAGATGTCACCAAGAGCTTTAACCCTATAAAGAGAGCCCCTACCCTTGAAAAACAGAAATTTTACTTTCAAAAAAGTAAAAGGTTATTTGTAACTTAGGTGTTTCTTCAAAGGGTGAAAAGTGAAATAAACTAGATGAGTCAGCTCTCTCTGCAAGGGTAGGGAGCGAGGCACTACCATTAGAAAGCTCAGTGAGGAAGATGCCCTCAAAAGCACAGATAACACATGGAGGATTGTTGAGTTCAAAGCTGACTTTAATTATAGAAGCCACCAGGGTAACCGAGATATGCCAAACATTTAGCTCATTAGCAGGCTCTTGAGACAAGAGCACTGTCTAAAGATAGACACAGCTTTTCCTCATTAATGTGTGATGGCAAATTCTAGTAAAACAAGCAGTATCATTCACTATTAACTCTGAATTTGTTCTTTCTCAAATTTTGTGTGCAATATGGGCTAATCTATACTTGAAAGTTGGGGGTTAAGATGCAGAATCTTCCACTTTAAACCAACAACTCAACATTGGCCACTATATTAGAATTTTTAGAAGACTAGAAAATTATTAACACTGATTATAATATTGTATCTGTTATATTCACAGACTAAACTTGGAATTAGAAACCTTATTTTTAAGATTCTATGGGTCATATTCAACAAAATAGGTGAACTGTGATTCACAAGCACATAAGTGCCTGGAATTTTCTAGAAAGTTTTGAAAGGTATATGGTATAGGTGGAAATTAAGACACAGACATAAAGTAAGAACCACTGCCTTTTATTAAGAAACCATTGTGCTGTTTACTAGGTGTTTACAAAGAATGTGTAAAGTATTCCTCAAAATAACCCAGAATGTGACAATCATTACAGATGAAGGGGGCAAGGGTTGTGGAGTTTGCTGAGTTGTTTATGTGTATGGGTATTTTGCTTGCTTTTATATCTATGCACTGTGTGTATCCAATGCCCATGGAAGCCAGAAAAAGGTGTCAGATACCCTGGAACAGGAGTTGCAGATGGCTGTGAGATGCCATGTGCATGCTGGGAATCGAACCCAGGTCCTCTGTAAGAGTAGCCAGTGCTCCTAACCCCTGAGCCATCTCTCCAGCCCCACAATTCTTCTTATCTAAAGCATATCCCAACTATGCTTTTCTATGGTGAACTTTAGAATAGTAATTGCTGTATTTATTTTTATATTCTACATCAAGTTCAAGTCCAAGATAGCAAGAGGGAAATTCTAATCACTAATGGTCCAACGTAAAAGCCCAGTTAACTTAAAGAGTTAGCAATATGCATTTGTGATTCATTATACTCTTCCACTGCTTGGCAGCCTATTCATTTTCATTACTGTGTAATATTCTATTGTGTTGATATGCCATAGTCTGTCCATTCATCTATCCAGGACATCTTAGTTTCTTCCAATTCTGGGTGATTATGAATGGAACTGCTATCAGGAGGCACATGGTTTCTGTATGAACATGGGTTTTTCAATCAGTTCAGAAAAGAGCCTAAAAGCATGATGCCGGACATATGGTGAGACTATATTTAGCCTTGTAAAAATCTATTTTTGCTTGGGAAAGTTACATTTCTATGCATATGAGGTACGACAACATAAATGGTTTTCATGGGACTTGTAAATGATTTTATTTATTTTTAATTCACTTCTATCTTTTGCCAAGTGTGTTTTAAAGTAGTTCAAAAGCAAGTAGTATATTTATGAACAAGGAAAAGTTAATTTTGGAAGCACAGCTAAACACCAGGAGCGAACACATGGCACTTTCTGCATGTTGGCTCACCCCCTTTCTCCCTGGCTGGCCTATTGGATAATGAGCTTAAGCACTATGGGAGTTAAGGTACTAATGCAGAGCACTGGAGCACAATGCCCCTTCCTGTCTACAGTTGCCGACTTCGGCTGTCCCTTTCATGTTAGCATGCCACAGACTCCAGAGAAGTAAGGAGCCCCTGGCCAGCCTTTGTGAGACCGGATATCATGTCAGTCCTGTACTGTCTGTGATCTAATAGTGAGCCTTTCACTTCATTTCTAGGATTAATCTTTTCTTCATATGCCAGTCTCATGTCTGGTCTAAGTTCCCTTAACCATAAAAATCCATCAAAGAAGTATTTATCTGGGATTAACCAAGTCCCTAAAATACTGGGTTAGGAGCAGTTTGTCCACAGATGAGAATCTGTTCGGTAACCACCCACTCAGACACAAAGCAGAAAACCAAGACAGCTCACCGCGTTTGGAAAGATATTGTTGTCACTATCAATTGTTTTGTTTTTCAAAGGAGGAAATCTGGCATCAACTATCAAACAGAACACTGAGTAAATAAATTAAATTAGCCCTATTATGCACGTGAAGCAGGCTGTTAGAGCAGTATTTTCATATGTCTATTATGATACTGACAGGCTAAGCAACACACCCTCCTGTTTTAAAAGGAGATGGATGAATATTTTATGCCTTGTTCATTTTTTCTTTCTACTCCCTCACTCCTTCCCTTTTCTCAAGGCTCACACATTTTCAGAATTACCAAGAATCCCTCGAAGATAAAACCATGAAGCTGGTGAACCTTGGTCTCTGCAAATTCTGGATATTATCTTCTCACAAATGAAAGAGAGATTCTGACCAGAGTCCAGCTTTTGGAAACATTATGGCTTCTTTGGATACTCTCACTTCCATGGCATAAATTATTAAACTAGGGTGAAGCCACCTCACTGAGTTTGTCAACAGATGACTGAAATTTATACACTCTGCTTTTATTTTTAGCCTCGTGTGGGTTATGAGAGAAAGCTGAACAGTCTGAAGAAAAGGCACACCACTATTCTATGGCTCTAAGCACTTTAATGATGTCAGCCACCTCAGCTGTCACTCATTTCCCAGACTCCACTGTTGTAATGGAGTCAACTTCCTACAGAATGTCTCCGTGTTAGAGGTGAAAAGATAACCAAATGACACAAACAGAATTTTGCCTTGAATATGGCATCTGTTTGGTTCTACTCAAACATTGAGGTCACAGTTGGGAAAGAGACCAGAAATCTAAATCAAAGCATTGCTTGTGTCTGCTCTATCATCTCAGGGGCGAGTCCAGAGGTTGTCCACTCCTGGGCAGAAGGAGACCAAGAACACATTCATCTAAGATCATTCAGGGAAAACATCTTGAAAAGCAATCACTCTGGTTACTGTGCTGGGAACAGGAAGTTATCAACACCCTTCACCTTTAACTTCAACCAAGAGGGTCTGCCCTATTTAGTCTGTAGATACAAATGATGTAGTAGATGACACAAGGTGACCACTATTAAACCAGGAAAAAGATAAAAGTTAAAATAGAATTAGTTGATGTCAACTAATCACAAAAATCACCTAAGGTACTCCATCAGCCTCCTAAGTCACTTGTCATTCCTGCCAAGTTTCCACGATGGCCTCACACTTTCCCTTCTGTTCAAACTCTTTCCTTTGCTAATGACAATCTGGCCTTCTTTGTCCGGGCTTGGCTCCAAGGCTGGCCCACTATGACTCTCCTAAGATACCAAGTGAGGGACCACCATTTCCCCGGAGTTCTCCCCAGTTTTCCCAAGGTCTCAGTAAGAGCTGCCCTCACTTCTGTTCACACTGTGCATATCTGTCCCCCTTTGAGTTCCCTGGGAGTCCCTACCTGACCTTGTCAGACCTTCTATTCCTTCAGTGGCCTGAAGTGCTAACTGATGGTTGGAACTGAGTTCGCTGAAATTGGATTTGTTCAAGAGATAGACGGTTCTGGGACCCAGACCTTCATTAGTGCTGTGCATTAGTATGGGAGAGAGAAAAGGTCACCCAAAGTAGGATTTCAGTCATGTTCTTCTATGCTTTCCTTTTGGTACACTCTTGCTGTCATTTCAGAAATCATTTTTCAGGAATTGGGGTGTGGCTGAGTGGTACAGCACCTGCCTTGCATGTGTGGGGCTCTGGGCCCAATACTAAGTATGGCAGTGATGGCTTGTGCCAGCCTATATGGTACAGAACACATGTGAGTACTGTTTTAATCCCATAATGTGCTGTTCCCAAAGCAGGAGCCAGGCTTCTGTTAATCACAGGACACTCAGGAGGCTGAGTCAGCAAATCCCTCCCCTTTAGAGATTAAACTCTTGTTCTACTGGAAAACAAATGGCCACAGTGGCAGAATGTGCTTAAATGAGCTTGGCTCAAGTGGCACAAAAATGCCAGCTGGAGAAAGGAAGTCTTCCAAGATCGATGAAGAGGTACTGTTCTTCCAGCTATTTCTTCTATGCAAGACAGAGTAGGAGAGAAAGATGCCCTCTACTCACACATTCTGCCCTCTTCCAACTGATGATTATCCAGAAGAACTTTAGGCTGTAGTCAACTCATATTACAAAGGAGGAAGGGGACTCCTCATCCTTAGAATACATAAACTCTAGATGTACTTGGACTAAGTCTAATGCCAAAGCAGTAACTGTATTATAGGAAAGTATACATCTTCACATTGTGGTTTAAATGTGAAATCTCTTTCATGGGTTCATGTGTTTGAACACTTAAATCCTTAACTGGTGGTGCTGTTCTGGAAGGCTGTGGAACATTCAGGAGGTGGAATATAGCTGAAGGAAGTAGGTCGCTGGAGGGTAGGTTTGGGAGTCTGCTCCACTTCCTGTCTGATCTCTGCTTCCTATTGCATCAAGTGTGCAATAGGGACACTCCTGTTACCTTGGAACTGGACAGTATCTTCCTCTCCATGATGGACATTATCCCACCAACTGTGAGTCAGAATGAACTCTCCCTCGTGTTGCCTCTTCTTGGGTATTTGGTTATATCTAGATAGGTGACTAACGTTCTTATGTAAATAAGATGCCAAGCATGCCTTCCTTTACTTTGTTGTTGGAATTTTTCAGACTCTATGGGTCACAATAAAGGTAAACATGGTACTACAAGTTAAACAAATGCAGTCCACATGGACTTCTGCATTGCTAATTATGACAGCATCTTTTGGGGATATGTTTATCTGATTAGAACAAACTTTGTGTTTGTACCTACAGCCCTCATTCACATGTCCTTTATTCCTTACAAAATATGTATTAATAATTAGAGTGATTTGATGGCTGTGGTCTTGAGCACTTAGCCTTCCTGTTGACCTAAATCACCCAGCAGAACCACAGATACTCTCTGGTTCATGTTTCCAGCTGTTCCTCCTTTGTAGAACTGGAGTTCTCTTGCCAGGGGCACTTTCTTACTTTATCAGCTGGATGTCATGTCACAGCTCCTAAGATTCTCATGTGTTTCTAGTACACTGTGTTTCATCAAAGATATTTCCTAATTTCAAGTCTTGTTGGCAATCAAATGCCCTGATATTTTTGGGAAATTTACTGTACTGGGGATATGTTTGAAAACTCACCGAATGAAGAGGGTGTGTAGTCATGCACAAAACTAAATTTCACTTCAGCCTCCCTTATGAAACACTTTAGAGCATTTCACTTAAAAAACTCTCTTCCTTGACTGTGCTTGGGAATTGATGATTTAGATATAAATGCGTGCTTTTGCTTTTTAAGTTGTATTTTTGTCTTTGTTTATGTGAATGAATACATGTCTGTGTGTATGTGCACATGAGTGCAGTTCCCTGAGGCAGCCAGAAGAGGGTGCAGGGTTCTTTGGAGCTGTAGTTAGTTAAAGCAGGTTATGAGCTGCCTGACACTGTTGCTGGAGCCAAGCTCAGGGTCCTCTTCAAGAGTAGTAAACTCTCTTCACCAACCATTAGGCCATTTCTCCAGCACCACAGAGAGGTGTTTTAAATCATCCTTCAGTGCTAAGGATGAGACAGAAACCAAAAGCTTGTGTTGTGTATCATGTGAGAGAAAAGGATCTTCTCATTTATACAAAGATATCTTGGAAGAATGACTAAAAATGAATATAACACATGTAAACCTAGGAAGTGTACACCCTAAACGAGCAAAGTAAACAAAATTAGTATGAAGTGATTTAACAGCTCTTGGGGAAGGATGTCCTCAGAATGCTAAGTGTTAATTAAAGCAGACCAGACAATGTTTTATTAAACAGTAAGGAGGACTTCCAAAATATACATGAAATGTTCTTTGTCAAGACACTACCAGAGGTGAAGGGTTAGATACTTACAAGTCTATATTATTTATGTGCAAAATTATGAACTTCCATAGCATGAGACTTAACTGATTGTCATGTTTCCTTCTGGCTGATTTCTAGCCCTCCCTACATGTACTCTATCTACCCAAGACAATGAGAAAATGTCATGATCCTACTTAAGATTCTGAAGTAATCAAAACTAGAAACTTGTTATTTTACCCCTTTTGAATAAATGAATTTCAACCAAAATTTAAATAATAAAAATCCCCCTTGAACACAGAATTAATTCTTTCTCGATTGTCCCTAAGCAACACAACTCCATTAACAAAAGTATAATAACAATATCCCATAATGGCATGTTCTTTGCCAGGAACTGTGCTAATATTATGTAATTTGCACACACAAGTTTTCACTAAAGTGAGTTCCATGATTGTGCCCATTTTGCAAATTGGTTAGCTAAACTCCTGTGTGCTGCTAGGTTATAACACAACTATCATAGTTTTCTGAAATATCTATGAATTTTTGCATATGCACAGATATTTGTGGGAAGATACAGAGCTTTGCTGTTTTGGGTTCGTTAAAAAAAATCTTAAGTGGCATCACAGTACCTATATCAATGCTGAAATTTCCATGGTTTTCCCCGTAACAGTTCCAAATCATTTTTTTTTAATTGTTGCTTAGTGAGATGTAACAACTATTCTCCTCCTGACAGTAAGATAACTCTTTCTTCATTTTTTTTCTTTTTCCAACATAAACCACACTATTGGTGAATGTCTTAAGTTAGCTTTCTCATGCAGCTAGACAGCTGCCTATTGGACGCAAGCTGTGGAAGTGTTGGGTCATGAATATTCATGTTTCAAGGTTCACAGACACCAATCACTACATTGTCCTCTAAGAGAGGTGTTTACTATTGGTATGTGAATACAACCATGCCAAAGTCTGATATTATCAAACTTCAGGGTTTTGCCAATCTAATGGGTGAAAAAAATGGGATCACATTTTAATTGGTATTTCCCTAATTATAGTAAGTTATATTAGGTGATAACACCCCAACTGGTAATTAAAGTCATTGAATCAAAGTAGGGGCATGTAAAATGTATATGCCCACTAAACCTGTTATTTTATTTTCAGATGTGCATTTCTTTTCTCATCTTTTGTCACAAGAACATGGCTTTTCCTCCTTCACTGACCGTGTCCTCAAAGCATAGCTGTGATTGCTGTTTGGTTTCTTAAGTGAAGTGAGAAAGTAAAGACCTTGTAAGAGGCTGGATGCAGAATTCAATTAAACAGCAAGCTTTTAATAACCTGCCTTCATCAAGACTTTTCAAAGCCTTCCATTTAAATCTCACTGTAACAGCTCTCTCCATGCTGGTGTTTTACTGGCTTGCATATTATTTAACTAAATTACATAATTACAATGACATTCAACTAGCACAAACTGGTTGAGAACCAGCACACCTCTGGCTCTCGGAAACACAAAATCAAATGAACGAAAGCACAAGTGATTTTAGAGATCAGCCCACCAGAAACTCAGGCAAGCGTACCTTGTGGGAGGGGGGCAATTCCCTTCAGGGACACAAAGGAGACTGGTGTCTGACAGAATGTACACAGGCCAAATGATGGAGAATAGCTTTTTGTATGATGACCATATATGGTTTACTGTGAACCACTTGGTCTGTCCATTTATCTATTTTTTTCTAACATTTCGCCCCTTTCTTATTTAGAAGTATAATTAGAGGTATAATTTATGTCTCTCAGGTATGAGCACTTTCACTATGTATTAGCACAAATGTTTTCTCCCAGGTTCTTATCTATTACCTATGTCTTATCCTTACCTACGATGTATGTCTTGCAATTACTCTTAGACTTAGACTTAGATATTAGACTTAGATATTAGAAAAGAAAATTCTGTCTTCACAGCTTTTGTTATCTTTGTTTTCATTAAGAAATGTTCTCTTTGCAAAGGCCTTAAATAAGTGAAACGCGAAGTGGATGTAAAGCAATGATAGAAATCAGAATACATTTCTGTGTGAATTTAGAGGACATCAATGATACTCATCAACCATGGAAACTGTGACTGAAAGGCTCAAGACTGTAGAACAGCTACTGGGTAGCATATACTGCGTAGACTAGACACTGGCTTGTAAACTAACACATACTAACAGATACCTGAAAATCACTTTTCACTTGGAAAGCAGCCTGCTCCTCATTTCAGCATCCAAGACATCCATCTCTTCCCCACCCCCATGCAAATGTTGCACACTGGGAAACTGCGGCTGGCAGTGTGGACCCTGAGCATCTGGCCAAATAAAGGAGTGGGGGTTGGCCTATATGTCACACCAATCAGCCAGCATGACCAGAAGTCTCTTTCTTCAAGTGTCTGTTTGGTCTGCATAGGTCACTAGTGCCAATTCTCATCACAGAGGTGACTAGGAATGTATCAGAAGAGCCAACAGATTGTAAAGATGATGGGGGCGGGGGAGGGGGTCTTGTGCTGACCTCAGCAGGATGAACAGTGAGATCAACTCAGTCTCCAGCTTCCTCAGGATCCCAAAGAAAAGCACACCAAGCAGAGGTACAGGAGGGGAAGCCAAGGCCAGGCTGTTCTAGGCAGGTGTCCTTCCACTGACCGGTCCTTTACTTTCACTACTTAAGATGTAACATACTCACTTCCTGACATTTTACTATTTAGGGCTGTTATGTAGAAGAGAATGAAACAATCAAATGAACAAAACAACACCTCTAATATCCACTAGAGTCTGATGGAAAATGACAGCCATGAGTAGTGGTTGATATTGTGTCACTCCCTGCGCTGCAGGAGGAGTCACAAAAGTAAGAACAAAACGTGTATTAGAAAAAATGTCAGTGAAGCAAAACTACTTAATGCTACACAAAATTCTAAAAATTACATTTGTTCAAGCCTATAAGAAAATAATATAAATATAAAATATATGGAAGATACGAACAAAACCCATTTGGTACAGTGCAACTGAATAGACATACATTTTTTTGCCATTTTAACCTCTTAAAAATCAATTAAGACGCCAACTGCCTAAATATTTCACAGAGGTGGATTGCTGGGGAAGAAGTTCTCTAACTTCATGTTATTACAATTCTCACGTTAACTCCAATGTGCGATACCTTTAAAACCACGGACGTGAAGAACAGGCTCTTTGGACGGAGACCCATTTTAGAAGTATGAGGTTTTTCTCTGAAAACCTCCTCATTACAAGTTTCAAATAATGAAATGCTACTATTCATCCTGACCTGAATGTGTGTTAGGAGGTGGAGGGGTCTACCTCCAGTACATCTCAATCTTACATCAGGCTTTTTTTTTTAACTCCCTTCAACTTGACTTTTAAAAACATTAATAATTTTGCTGTGTTTTCCCTGGAGCATTTCTTATCAGGATTAAAAAGGGACCTATTCTGAGACAAACAGGATACAGGGTAATGGTGCAGCTTCCAGGCAAGCTAAGAATAGCTACAGCATTTTCAAGCAATCTTGTTCCAGGGTGTGAGCCTCGGCTCGATGTGCAATGCAGGTTTTCTTCCAATAGATAGTCACCACAAGTCATAGTCAACAGAGCACCTCAGTTCTTACCAGGTTTTCTTGGTTCCTGGCTGCTATTTTCTGTTCCTCTTCTGCCCCATTTTTCATGTATTTGACCTCTTCCACAGGTTTGATTCTATACTCATCTGAAAGACCAAAAAAAAAAAAAAAAAGGAATTTACTACAATGGCAGAGAAGTGTCAGCAAAGCCAAAGTCATACATTAGACCCTTTCCCCTGCAGCCTTTTCAAGTGAGTCATCCGAGACAATCTGGAAGAAGCAGGCATGGGCATCTCATAGGTGCTTTTCCTGTCCGCATCAGAGACTGTGCAGTGAGCAGGCTCCCTGACAATGAAAGCCTCTGTAATCCAGACACATCAGGAACATCACACATCAGCCTTAATGTCTTCGCTTTCCACTCTGTCCACAGTGCCTATAGCAGCAATTTCAGCTCTATGTTCGCACCTTAGTTTTTTCACCCCGTTGAAAAATATGGTACTGTTTACGACTAACGTCGTATTGATAAATAAGACCATCTGGAAGCTTTTTTTTCCTTTTTTAGGGTGTTTACATTAAATTCAAACAGTCACTGCGTATCTACACTTTAATCTCTATGAAGTTACATGCACAAAGGTAAAATATCAGCTAGCTCTAAATGGGCTTGTAGGGCCCCAAGGCTGGATGGTACAGACTTGTCAATGTCCAGAGAAGAAAACATGGATCTCAATGTCAATATACAGCATGGAACAAAAATCAGGAAAGGCTGAGGCCAAAGTCCTCCTCTAGGACAGAGATTTGGTGATGATAGGAATGACATTTTCACCAGACACCTGTCAACAGGAAATGACTTGGGTACATTAAGTTCAAAAACAGGTGTGTTTTTTGACTCATCTTTGGTCCAACTTGTGGAGGGAGGAAAAACTCAGAAATTAGGAATTAGAAAATTTCATCAGCAAACTGCTTCAAAAATGGTCTGGTCTCACCTCTAAGAACTAGCTGTCTACCACTAAGAAAGCTTGTATTTCAAACTCAAGCTGTAACATATTTTCCTATGGCCTATGATTGACTACAATGAGTATACTCCCTAAAAATGACTTGTTCTAGTATTTCTAGTACAACTCTCTAATGTAGTTGTAGTTTCCCCAGCCTACCTCTTAACACAATATTTATGAAAACTATAGTAACACCCAAGAAATTGTGCTTGTCAAATGTTTCTCCCCTCCTTATGAAGCTAATGCATTTGTATATATGTGTATAATAAGACCCAGTGTTTCTGACTAGGCCATTCTGACTAGGTCATTTGTGGTTTTTTTCTTTTTTCTCTTTTTCCCCATTTGACAATTCCAGGTAGATATTGATTCTATGAATTTTCCTTTATTTCTATGTTGTGTAATATTCCTTTACAATATGTGAAGATGAACGTCTCATTGTGGTTGGTTTAATAAAAAGCTAACTGGCCAAGAGCTAGGTGGAAGGTATAGGTGGGACTTCTGGACAGAGAGAACTCTGCCAGCCAGATGTGGAATAACCAGGATGGACATAATGGAGATGAGGTTAACAAGCACGTGGAAGAATGTAGATATAAAAGTAAGGGTTAATGTAAGTTATAAGAGCTAGTAAGAAACAAGCTTAAAGATGGCCGAGCTTTTACAATTAATAGTAAGCCTCCATGTTGTTTTTTTGTGAGCAGACAGCCCAAAGAACAATCTGTTGACATTTCTATTGTATTTCTGTGCATGAGTGTGGTGTTCATGTTTGTTTTGGATTAATGGGCATACATGTGGAAGCCAGAGGCCAAGGGCCTGTATCACTTTTTTTTTTTTTTTTTTAAAGATTAGGTCTCTTGCAGACACTAGGCTTGATAATCCTGTTAGACTGCCTGACCAGCAAGCCCCAGGGATACCCTCCTGTCTCTCTTTGCTTCCTAGAAGTAGGGTTACAGGGGGCACCATCTCACCTGGCTTTTTACAGCAGTGCTGAGGATTTGAACTCATGTCCCAATGCTTGCGTGGCAAGCATTTTACCAACTGAGCCATCTCCCCAGCCTCATTTCTATTTCTAAAGAAATGTGAGAGACTGTGTACGATTACAGAAAGGAGCCCTTCAGGAATCCCGACTCTAAAATGATCAGGTTAATAGATAGATTTGAATATACAAATACAAAGTGAAAGTAACTTCATACCCTGTTATGATGGCTCGTGTGCACAATCCCAGCACACAGGAGACTGAGATGGGAAGGTCTTGAGTTTGAGGCCAGTCTAAGTTACACAGCAAACACTATCTCAAAATAAAAAAGCAAACAAGAGAATCTCACGCTCTGATTTGCTATTCAGATGAAAAAAAGGAAGTTAATAATACCAACACATTTAATTAAGGATTATTTACTCATAAGTTGCAAAAGCATTGCTAATTAAAAAAGAACAACTGTAATTATGTCCCTGATATGATCACACAGAGATCAAAATACAGGTAAAAACATAAAAATTTAAAAATGTGCATCCCAACTTTAGTTTGAGGAATTAACAGTTATAAATCAGAGCACAATGACATAATTGCTATGGTTTAACTGAACAAATGTGCACTTAGCTAAGCCTTCAATTATTAAATATAACGTAACACAATCTGGTAGATTCTCTAATGCCCTACCATTATTATAGAACATGAACAGAGACTTAAAGACAGAGCAGACAGCCCTCTACACACTATAGCACAGGTGTCCCTAAGAAAGGGACACCTTCCTTCCCCTGCTCACTTTTCTTTCCCATCTGGCCCACCAAAGAACAGTGTAATCACACCTTGAGCAGCTCGGTAAAGTAAACATTCACTATTTCCTCAGCCCTCCAGGGATCACAACTGAGATGAAAGTAATAGACAAACTATTAATACTTTTCTCCAATGAAATGGAAAATCTGGTGGCATGACTTTCAAAATAGCACTACTTCAAACACAGGATTTGTTTTTTCTTTTCTTTTCAGGAAGACAGAATTCCAACCAATCCGGACAGCAGATGGGATTGACGGTGTCATTAATATCCTGGCAGGCTGTCCAGAGCACTGTCAGGACAAGGCAAAGTGACTGAATACAAAGAATGAGAAAACAACCACCTAGGACTACAAGCTTGGCCTATCATCACTACTCACAAAACACTTGGTGCAAAATCCATCCTTGCATAAGGCAGTAAGACCCTCCAAGAAGCCACAATTTCTTAAAAACAATACCTAATAAAATCAAACAAAAAGGTTCAACAACTTTCTGAAGGTTGGTGCCTAAAACAAGATGTCCACCAGGAGACAGACAACCCAGCAATGAAGATGTCATGCATTTCCATAGAGATGTGGCCAGCAGATGTCTTCAGGCCTCAGGGTGGGTGGGTGAACCTAGCATTTTGGGTTATAGCACGAGATGGTCATTACTGAAACCTGGATTTCCTTTTGTCAGAGGCACAGGGGAAGTAATTGGTGACCTCAGCCTTTTATCAGAGTCCACACTGGGGGACAGCCACAGCTACAAGTTACAGCCCTGACAGCTACTTGGTGAAGAACAGAAGCAGGCCCATCTTCCTCCTCACACCTGATCCATCTTCCTTTCTTCCTGTTGGTCTTGTCAGGTGGCTTATTAAAATGCAAGTCAGGAACGCCAAGTGTTCCTCTGAAAACAGTTTCAGCTTCCAGTCAAAATAGATCCGTGATGGGATTTTTAGCCTCTTATTCAAGGTTGAACAGCAGTGGGGGAGGGGATTGTTGGGTAGCAGTCGTTAATGAAAAAGAGGGTATCAAAGTAGGTTCAGATTTTCACTTGGAAAACGGTGATAAAGGTCCTTCTTAATTGGAGTATCCCTCCCAGAGAGCTTCAGATTTCCTCCTCAGTCTATTAAGCTTGTGAAAATTCTTTTAGTAATTCTAGAACTGGAAAAGCACCTATCTTCTGGTTGATTAAAGTAAAGGTGTTAATTTTTTTAGAGATGTTTATTTTTATTTTATATGTATGTGTATTCTGTGAATCACAGAGATCCCCTGGGACTGGAGTTACAGAGAGCTGCTAGCCACCATGTGAGTGTTGGGAATGGAACTTGGGTTCTCTGATGTCTCCAGCCCAAAACCCTGGGTCTTAAAATTATTATTATTATGATTAAGAGACCTGTAGCAGGCCCACCTGTAAAACCTGGGAGACAGCAGTGAGTGTCTGAGGGACAGCAACTTAGAAGGGCTAATCCACAGTGGAAGATGCGGGGCCGAGTCACAAGCTAAAGACCCTTGGTTAGCAGGTGGCTCACAGCTGCCTCTAATTCTAGTTCCAGAGGGATTGGATGACTTTCTTGGGTCTCTGTGGGCACTCGCACACATGGGATGGATGGATGGATATCTATATCTATATATATTATGCACATACACACATATACATATACATAAAAATAAATAAACCACAAGACTTGATACTTATTGAACTAATGACTGATTGAACTAATGGCTGTCAACCATTAGGGAGTATAATTGGAGAGCACACAGGTGTGCAGCATGAGAGTCAAGCTACTAACCTTTTCTAACAAGAACTGTAAGGAAACAACAGTAACACACATACACACACACACACACACACACACACACACACACACACACACACACACACACTGGTCTGCACTTAAAAGCACAGAAAATACAGAAGAGCTGGTTTTCTTTCCAGCTCCTTCCCTGGAAGCCCCTTTAACTTAACAGAGCCGAGCTAGGCCAGGAAGAGCTCAGAAACCCTCAGCGTAGGTCTTGGGAGGAAACAGCCTTGTGATGTTGGAGGAGACATGAAGCATTTCCTCTCCTGTTCCTGGACAGAAGGCTGGAGCTGAGTCAATAGTATAAGAAGGCAAAAAGCATGTTTGATGTCAAACAGCCTCTCCTTCAAACGCCTTCCTTCGCTCTGCCACTCTGCAAGCCTCCGGCATGCTGCTTCCTACCCTTGCCCTGCCGCTGCGGCATTCCACTAAGGTACGTCTCCAAAGAGATTTCTCAAACTTTCTTTCCTGCACAGTCAAAAGGTTATTTCCGTCAAAGAAGGATCTATAATTGGTGCATTCAAAAGTATGCAGCCCAAAGGGAGAAATGAGGCTCAACGTGTGCAAAGAATGGAGTGGAGGAAGTCAACAGTATACCAGTCCTACCTGGCCTTTACCTTCTGGGGGCTCTACTGAACCTCTTGAACCCTGGGCCACTGCTTTTTAATAAAACTTGGAATTTCTTTTTATCAGATACACCATGCTGTCTCCCTTCCTTCTTTGCTTTCTCCTTTCCATCTCCCATTTCCTCTCTCTTTCCCTTTGCACATACCTTATAAACGGTGGATCTATGGACCCAGATATTTTAACATCTATATATAACTCTTACACCATGTTTTTAAACTTATCTCTCTTATCATCCTATTCTCTACAATTTAGCATTGTTGGACTGACAGAAGTTTAACTACAAAGGTATTAAAATGTACAAATGGTGAAGCTTTTGAACATGTCAGCACATCTAACTTCACTTTTAATCATTCTTCATCTGGAAAACTATCAATATATACTACATTGTGGGTTCTGTGACACACTATGCAGGGGACATGGGGGAAGTGGATGTAGAAGGTGCCCTGGGAAAATAGCTGTTGGTGAGGGAGGAAACTCTTGCTTACAGAACCTGACTCCTGCTTGGGCATATCCCTCGGCATCTCGCTACCAAGGTTCACCAGATCAACCCTCAATTTGGAACAACATTCCACATGAAGTAGAGTCTATTGGAGGACTCCACAACTGCCCTAAGTCCTGAGTCAGCTCCTAACCATGAGTTCTGCAACTGCACTTGTACAACATGACCTCATCAGCCCTAAAGTGATGGTTACTATAGAATAATTTCTAGGATAATTATACATGGCCTGTTCCTAAGAAAATCACTAACACAAGGCTTCTGCATATCCACAGAAAGATTCTGGTTTTTTTTCTCAGAGTTTATATCAAATGATCTTGATAAATAAAACTACTTTCAAATGAAGCCACTTAAGTTTTAATGCTTTAAAGATCTCAGCTGTTCAAAATTAATAAGAATAATTGTTTTTGGACAAACTTTGTGCAGATTGGACATGGAGGTCTGCTAGAGAAAGTACAGAGATTGTTCATGTTTACATCCATCCCTGTTAAGATAACCACATAATCTAAGGATGTGAATGTCACTAAGATACAAATCCCCGTGCCCTTTGTGTGTTTATCCAATAATGAAACCTAAGGCTTGCTTATATTTAAACAAAAGATAAGCAAAAAATCAGAGTAAAATTCCTTGTAGTGGCAATGATGGTCCTATTTCACAGGGCATTGGCTGGGTTGTTGTATGGCAGAGTTTCAGATTCGGTCTGCAACAGAATTAACATAATATATATATATATATATATATATATATATTCTATAAAATCTAAAATAAATACAAACACAGATATTCTTTTTAAGGCAAACTATAGAGCAGTGACAGACGAATATGAAAAGACACTGCTACCATGTTACACATGTCCATCTCTATAAATAAGACTGGTAACCCCACCACTATCTGGAGTGCCAGAAACACATGTTTTTCTACTCCACTCCAGTTGTTCCATCTGCAGTTGCTTCCTCTGCCAACCATACTCACGAATTTACAGGACCCTGATTTGGAGAGAGCATGAGCATCCAATGTGAACCAATGCTGTCCGAAGTTGATGACCCTACCGATCGTGTAGGATGCCATGATTGCAGTGAAATGGAATGTGGCAAAAGTGTCAATAGTCCCCTCAATAAAAACTACCAACCTTTATGTCTGACTGCACAGCTTTGTCACTGAGAGGTAGAACATTTGAAATGTCACTAGTACATCATAAACCATTCACTTCTATCAACTCTAAAACTAAGGGCAGCATCTGAGACACCCCCTCCCCAACTTGTTCTAACAAGCCTACCCAAGGTCCCCATCAATGAATTTGTCAAACCTGATTAATGGCTTTGTGTTGTTCTGTGCTTATGAAAGTTCAAGCCACCCCTGCTCTAGTGAACATATCACTCAGGGTAACTTGATCCTTGCTCCACAGTCATGGTCACTCCTCTGCTTCAGGACAGTCTCTTAACTCTTTCTGGATCAGGCACTGTATTTTGAGTCAACACCTTAACTAGTATAGCTGCCTTTTGTTTGGCGAAGGTGTGTGTGTGTGTGTGTGTGTGTGTGTGTGTGTGTGTGTGTGTGTGCCTGAGTATCTGTATGTGCACATCTGTGAAGAACCTCAATCTAATGACTATGTCCGTCTGACTCAATTCTTATCACCGGGTCCTGACTTAAGTAAATCTCTGATAGAGGAAAGATCCTCAGATAATCATGGCAGAGTGCAGAGAAATGTTTGTCTCATTTGTCTAGGTGTTAAGCACCCAACATCATGGCACTCTAGCAGAGGGCTGGCTTGCCTAGGTCAGATGGGCTAGTGAGATCTGTGGTACAGACTGAGCAGGGTAAGGAGGTTAACTGCGGGAACCAGGCCAGTCTGTATGACACCTGAGTTTCAGTGCTAAAGAGAAGAAAGCTGACAGATACAAGGAAAAGCAGGAAACCCTAAATAGGCTGGTCTAGAGGGAAAGTTGCAGGTACTCAAGAAAAGATAGAGTTTTGAGGTAATTCAAAAGAAGAAAGATGGGAACAGCCAATTCATGGAGGAATAATTTTCAATGTGTGGTTCAAAAATGAGATGGCTTTTCAAGTCTTAGGGGTCATCCAGTAAAAATTTATATAGCCTTCCAATGATGATGCGTGTTCCTTTGATATGTCTCTGGACTGATGCTGGCTTCCAGGAGCCTAGCTTTACCTGGGTTATAGAACTATTAAAGATTTCAGCAGCAGCGAAGTCATTATTAGAAAGAATGGGAAGAAAATGGATAGAGTCATTTTCAGCTGAAATAATTCCCTGATACAAGCAGTGTGGATGGACTTTTAAAATGGGAAAACATATCTGAACTATACTTCATGGTAACTTATTATACTTAATTTCTAAATAATATTCCCTGCTTGCCATCATCCATAATGCTTGGAAATGAGTGTGCAAAATGCTGGCTCTGCTCTCCTTCCTTTGGTAAGTCTGTACCTCTTCCCACAAGAGCTGCAACCTCATAAAACAGAAGATCATCTCTGGTTGTCCCCATTCTCCTTCAAGATGCTCTATAGGTGGCCTGGCTTTGGTTTACTGACCCCATTTTAATCAACTTAGTCTCCTGCTCCCTTCTCCATCCTTCCCACTTGGCTATCTGTGTCTACTACCTCATCTTCTCTTGACTGCTCCCATAGTCTGTAGAGGTCAAGCCAAACAGCATTGACCCCCCTTCACACAAATGTCACTGTGTCTACATACCCGGTACCTTGCCATAGGACACTCTTTCCTGCTGTAAGACTGTGGAGCACCGAACACTTTTTGCTGAGCACCCTAAAGACTCCTGATGCTGTTGGGGTAGGGATGGAGGGAGGGCAGGTGAGAGAGCACACTGGAGATCACCAAGCTTGCAGAGTGGGGGGAAGAGGTGGGGGGGAACTTCTGTTACTATACAAACCTCTACCACTCTCCCATTCTCATGGAGAGAGTCACAGATAAGGGTGCTATGGTGAAGTCTATGTTTAACCATTCTTCACAGAAACCCCAAACCCAGCCTTGGGTTCCCCATCTCCACTGACAACTCTAGTTCAGACCCCATAACCATTCACTAGAACAATGGAGTAGAGCTCCACCACTCATCTGTTCTCACTCTCCCACCAACACATACTTTCTTTGGGGACAGACACCCACTGCACTGCCCTGGCTGGCTTAGAACACACTATGTAGACTGGGCTGGCCTCCACTCACAGAGAGACACTGTGAGATAGATGATAGATCCTAAGGGCAGAGATTAAAAATGTACTATATAATGCCTCACTCTCACCTTCTACAGTCTATCCCATATATGACAGCCAGGATAGTACTTTTACAAAACTTCTTTATAATTTTTGATTAAAATACAATCAAAATATTTGCAAAATTTTGCAAAAATTGCAAATATTTACAGGATGTTTTCCCATATGTTCATTGTGCAAAATTCCCGGTTATTAGGCCATTTTAAACACTATTTACTTGTAAAAAATCCAAATATCCCTTCTTCTACTTATCTGAAACACAAACATTATTATTAAACTATAGTCACCCTACTGTGTATCAGAATATCAGATCTTCTTCTATCTGACCCATTCCTTCCCACCCTAAGTAATTCTTTAAGCTTAGAAACAAAGTCAGGCTTCATCCACTGGGAATCCTCTCCTTACCATTCCTATTTCATTTACAAAAGAGTCCTGCATCTTTGCATCTGCTACTGGGCCTGGCTGTCTCTGTTTGTCACCTGGGAACCAGAGACTCAAGCTTCCCTGCTGGAACCCACCAGGCAGTTCTCAGATGTCTGGCCTGGACCTCCTCTTAGACACGATGTCTCAAGGGCTCTTCTGGCTTGCTTCCTTCAGGTGTGTGCAAAGGCCAACTCCTTGACTTTTCCTGGCCAATGAATCTGAACAAGTCACCCTGTCACATGCTGATCTCTTCTTTCTCCCTGTGGCCTCATCCCTGTCTGACCACATTATACTTTCCAGCTATTGCCTGGCTCATCTCCAACGGTGCAGGCAAAACAGGCAGCCATTGTCTAATTACATCTTTTATCTGCTAGCAAAAGCCAGGCTTCCTTGTAATAATATTTGCACAGTTAGTATTTCTTCAATGGGTAATTGTGGTTTTTCAGAGTTCCATTAGAATGGAAAGCACACTGTTTTCTCTCTTAAACCTTGGCAATCTAACAGCTGCATCAGGGAAACTTGGTAAGGCACAAATAGGAAAGGTCTTCTCTCCAGATATGAACACTGTGAAGTAAAGACATTTCTTGAGTGAAGGGGGAGGGTAATCAGAACTAAAAGATCAATGGAAAAATACTGCCACACAGATGACATAATAAATGCAAAGGTGTTTTGGGTACATTAAAACTAACCTCTTATATTCATACATAGTTTGAGAATTTCTTCTGTGGTTGCATATCAAGATCAGCAGTGACATTTACATAGTAAAGCATGATAATACATGGCTGGAAGGGAATTCAAATGTAATTTAGTTCGTTTTGAATGTGGTTTTCAAAATGGAAATGCAACATGGTCTGGATAGAGATTTGTGACTGTGTGGCTTTGCTTGCAGCTTGAGGGAATTGTTCAGTCTGGTAGATGTGTTTTTTATATTGTGTTGATATATTACTTCTATTCTGCCCTTAATCTTTTACCTCCGATTCTTTTTTAACTTTTATATTTTACTATGTGTATATATGTATGTGCATCACCTGAATGCAGTGCCCAAGGAGGCCAGAAGAGGGCACTGGCTCTACTGGAACTGGAATCTCAGGCACTGAAAGCCACTTAACATGGGTGTTGGAAATGCAGATCCTATGCTAGGACAGCCATACTCATAACTACTGAGTTATCTCTCCAGCCCTGCTTTATTTCCTAATAATCATACACATAAGCTTGTGAAACATTTTAAATGAAAATTTAAACATTCATATACACTATAACTTCAAATATGGATCATGAATAAAAAGGAAGTGGACAGTAAAAATTATATTTGTCCCTTATAGTCTCTATCCCTCCACAGGGGCTGTTTCCTATTTATGGCCCTGCTAGTTAAATTTTTATTATGAAAAACCTTAAGAACTTACAAAGATAAATTCTATTCATGTTTAAATAGTAATTGCTAGTTATATGTTAGCAGAACATGTATATACATACTACTATTGTGACATTAATTATCCGGTGCACAGTTTCCATTTGGTTCATGGAGTTCAAGAGCCAGGCGGAGCCAGAGTCTCTATCCATCAACCTCTAAACACAGGTACCTTTGGCCTTCCTTGGGATCAAGTTGCCTAGAGTCCAGCAGCCAGAGCTGGCTCAGGAGGAGGTTACAATAAGAGGGTATGTCTTCAGAGCCCTGATGTCATTGTCATCTGAAGAGTCACAGTAGGTCAGCATGAGGAACAGAAGCCAGAATTATGTAGCTATTTATCCCTGAGCACTCAGCAGACTAGGGCCAAGAAAGCCTCACATACACTGTGCTCGATACATTGGTGTCTTATAAATCAAAATTCTCGTAAAGTAAGAGACAGGTGATCCAGGGCTTTGTTCTTCCATTGAATTGGAAGTTTCTAGAACAAAGACACTGTTTCTGGAAGTTTTCCTAACCCCTTTGCAGGCCTAGTAGCACAACTTCCTTGCTTTTCCCTTCTATAGCACCAGAAGTTCACTGACTGAGGTTTGGGAATCAAAAACAAGAGTGTTTCTGGCCAGATGCTGTAAGACATGACCTGTGTGAACCTTCAGAAATACCTTGCTTCTCTCTACCTTGGCTCCCTCACTTGAGTGTGCATAATGCTACCTGGTAAACCATTTGCTTCCTCTTCAAGCAGATCACAGTAAGTACTTGTAAAATAATGGTGACTACCTGAACTGGAGGACTGATCTCCAAACAGGGAAGTCTATGTCACATCATTGTACACTTCTTCCTACTTCCAAAGCAGGGACACCATAGTTTCCCGTCAGAGGCAGCTCATCTGCTCCACCGTAGTCCTTCTATGCTGATTATTTCTCACAGTTTTGGAAGCTGAGAAGTCCAGGACCAGTGTGCCAGCAGGTGTCTGGTGAGGCCTGCTTTCTCACGAATGGTTCCTTCTTAATGCATAAAATGCAGGCCAGCTGTCCTGGGACTCTTTGATATTGAGGACATTCATGAGGGCTGCCTCTCTGGACCTAACCACCTCCCCAAAGACTGCCTCTTACACTGTTAAACTGAGAGTTAGAATCTCATCATACTAAGTCAGATAGTGACATGGACATTCAGAGCACAGCATCAGGGCACTGGTGGTCATTTGGTCTACTTGCTACCCTTTAGGGCCTGCTTTCCATCCTCAGTTTCTCGATGGATTTTTTTACATCTTAATATTTTTTCTTGTTAAAAGAGTTTAAAGACACCCGAATCTGTTCCTTTGGTATCCACTACAAGCAAGTACACACTGCCTTCTCATTTCCATGGAACACTCTTAACCTTGTAACTAGCCAATCAACACCCCCTCACAGAGGATTATTAGCTAAGGAGCACTTAATTGGTTGGGGCAATTTTCCTCACAGTTTAGAACATTGTTATCAGAAACACAATTAACTTCGACACCAATTTATGATCACAAACTGCTCAACTGAAAATGGTTCACAGCTGAGGAACACTTAGGGGAAGGCAGATAGCTTAAACTAGATTTCTATACTACACTCTTGCTGTCTCACAGAGGCAGCTATCTCAAAGATACTTTGCATCCCACGGGAATAGACATACTACAGATATCACCACCATGTCCCAGTCTTCACCTTTGAAAAATGGTGAACATTCAGGGCTTACCTGCAGCAATGACAGTAACATCCATCTTAGGGCAGCAATGACCCCCTCCCCAAGGCTTGGTGCCTGCCCAGGCGCACACACATGTGAACAGGTATGCATGCATCCATACATGTCTACATGCATTTAGAGGTCAGAGGATGATGTTGGCTGTTTTTCTCAATCACTCTCCACCTATTGCCTGAGACAGGTCATGCCCTTGAATATGCAGTCCACTGGCTGGCCACTGAGCCCCAGGGATCCCCCTGTCTCTAGCTTTCCAGAACTATACCTGGTTTTCATGTGCATGCTGGTATTGAACTCAGGTGACATAATCACCTCAGCAGCTCCTTTGACAGTCTTGATGCACAGACTGCATGCATCATTTCCTTAAAGATGACAGCAAATCACAAAAATAAGTAAGTCCTGTCCAGTCCCACAAAGGACAAAGGCCATACTATCATACCATGACTCACCTGGTTATGTCGTGGTTTACATACATGTGAACCCATGTTCTGGAATTATTATTTCAGGGTCCATAATTATCTAATATGAGGTAATTAGCTTCCAGTCTTCTAGACGCTTTTTCTTACTTTTTCCAAATGTTCAGCCAATTTCCAGATCTGTAACATGATTCTCATACTGTCGGTGGAAGCTTTTTAGTGTTTTGGGGGGAAGTGAGTGTGGAGTCCCCAGATATTTAAGGCTCCTTTGCTAATGTGAGATTTTCTAGCTAATTTCTTGCTTATCTGTTCAGCTCCCAAGCCTCCTCTAGTCATACCTTGTACGCCCTGTCTCTGAGCCTTCTACCCTCACTGTCGCCATGCCTCGGCCCCACCAGGTCTTTTGTTTGTTCATCTTTTAAGCAAAGACTTTAATCATCCTTTGTGTGTGTCTTCTCCTGTTCTGTGAGGAGACACCCTTCTGCAGTATCGCCACAGGATACTGACACTTTACGCTAAGATATCCATCTGTCACCCATTTATTAGTGTCTTAAAGGCAGAGATTAGGTTTGCCCATCTGTATGAGCCATGATGCCTAGCATGGTGTCCAAGGCACGCAAAACAGTCAGGAAATGTTTTCAGACTGACAAGGAGAGCCAAGGTTTGAATGAACCAAGCACCAGGGATCAGACCTCATCTGTTTACCTAAGCAAACATGTCATCCATCTCACAAATCCCTATGTTGCAAAGCTACTTCCTGTCATAGTGTGCTTTCCTCAGGGAGCAAAACCGCACAGGCCGGAAACTCAACTGAAGCCCTTTGGAGGTTAGAAACATTTAAATTATACTTATCAAAGTAAATGGTTACACTGAATTATAAACGTTAATTACAAATGCAAAGAAGAAATTTAATATCACCTGAAACGATTGCTAATGCTGGTGGAAGGTTCCTAAATGCCTTCTTCATGCATTGACACAGAATTCTACATATATCACAAATGAAACTAACAGCCAGGTATGGCACCATATGCTTCTAATCCCAGCAGAGACAGGTGTTTGCCATAAATATGAGACCAGCCTAGGTAAATAAATGGGCTGCAGGCCAGCCTGGGCTACACTGTGAGGCTTCGGAACTAAAACAAACATCCAGCAAGATGTCCCAGTTGGTGAAGGTGCCTTCTGCCCAGCCTGACCACCTGGTTCAATCTCAGAGTCTATGCAGGGAAAGGGAAGAACTGACTCCCACAAGCTGCCCTCTGACCTCCACATGTGGGCTGTGGCACACACGTCAATACATCAATAAGCAGACAAGCAAACAGACAACCAAGTAAATATAACTGAAAACCAACACTTGCGATACCATTATGAGTAAGACACACAGTGTCAAATCTACTGCACTGCTCACATTGGAACATCCTGCAGGGTTTGCCCCATCTACAGAGGTTCTACTGCACACATGCTCGGCATCGAGGAAGACCTTGGAGTATGCAGGTGTGTACCACATCTGCTTGTCTAGTTACCTCCTGACAAAACACTGCAGAGGCAAAGGGCATACTTATTTAAATCCCATATGCATATTGCTATTCTGTGCTCCAGGAAAACTGTTCTGCTTTGGCATTACTCATCAGAACAGGAGACAGATGTCTATTCCTGCCTAGTTTGAGGGCTAAAACTGCTTTGTTTTGCTTTCTTTTTGTGTGTATTGTAGGAATGGGGTGGGGTGAAGTTAGAAGTCACTTATGACTGAGCAGTTGAATATTTTTCTGCCTGCTCTTATTAAATTTTAGTCGATTTTTCTTCTTCAAATTGCTTGGCCACAAATTCAGTCCAGTTTTTAATTAGCAAGTTCTTTTTTTTCCCCCAAGTCCTTTTTAAAATATTTCTCACATTTACCTTATTTGTTTAGCAAATATTATTCATGGTTTGGCAGTTGTCTTTTGACTTCACTTAGAGTGGTTTGTTTAGTTAATGCCTCACAGAGGCTTTGGTTTTTTTATGCAGCCAAATTTATCCACTTGGTTTTTATGAGCTCAGATTTCATACCATTATGTGGAAGACATTTTGCAACCCAAGATTATAAAAACACTTGCTAGTAAGTGTATAGGCCAGGCTGGTTGGTCAGTGAGTACCATTCTTCCTCCTCAGCACTGAGCTTAGAAAGCACATGCCATCACAGCTGGCACTTTGGAAGAAACTACATTTTAAATTTTATTTCTAATCTTAGTTTCATGCATGCATAGTGTGGACTTTATTCAGTCACCCTCCGTTATTCACATTTCTTTCCTTTCTCCAAAACAGTTCTCAAGAAGGCCCACCGCTTACTTTCACGTCCTTCGTGTGTGTGATCACTGTGTTTAATTAGGTTTCCCATGCGAGTATAAGTGGGCGGTGGTTATTGGAGCATGGGCAACTTACTAGTAGTTCCATCTCTACGGAAGTGTCAATAGGCTCTCAGGGAGTGGTGGGAGTCCATAGCCCCCCCCCCACACCTCCATGATGAAATGTTGGCTAACCCAATCCTGTGTGAGTAGTCACAGCTATGTGAGGTCATGAATGTAACCCCATGTCTTACCCAGAAGTCTTTTGGGAACACACCTTATCTCCCAACAATTCTATCCTTTTCACCCACTCTCCTGTGATGTTCTCTGAGCATTGGAGGGGTGATACATATGTTACTTTTTACGTGTGTCCTAGGGATGGAAGCTTCTTCATGTCTGTATGATAAATGCCTTATTGACTGAGCTATTTCTTCAGTTCCTGGTTTCTTATCTTACATTTATTTTTTAGAGTCATCTGAAGGGCCAGTAAGATGACTCAGGGGGAAACAGCACCTGCAGCCAAGCCTGACTACCTGAGTTCTACTGCTGGAACCTACATGGTGGCATGGGAGGTGAGAGAGAACCAACTTCTCCCTTCCACAGATACACCGTAACACGTAACACATGTGGATGTACAAGCATCCACATACATACACCACACACACACACACACACACACACACACACACAC
This sequence comes from Phodopus roborovskii, assembly GCF_943737965.1. NCBI lineage: Eukaryota > Metazoa > Chordata > Mammalia > Rodentia > Cricetidae > Phodopus > Phodopus roborovskii. The sequence continues at coordinate 24,098,304 of NW_026126433.1, forward strand.
ACACACACACAACTGTATAGATTCATTTGGAAATTCGTAATATAAAGCGAGGTTCAATTTTAATAATAATAATAATAATATCTTTCAAAAATAAAACACAAACTGAATAATACCTATTTTGTACATCATTTTAAAGTTTCATGTAGTTCTAGTTACAGGTCTCTAATGATAGTCACAGACATACACCACCACTGTCTGCTTCCTCCTGGTCTCTCGATGGTGCTTCACAAAGAAATATTCTTTTGGAAACATCCTTGATCTACATGTACATGAAGAGTTAGAAAAGTATAGCTTATGAAACACACACACACACACACACACACACACACACGTCTGGTAATATGTACGAAGTCCTCTGAAGGCGCACACACACTCTGAAGGCTTGCTTCAGAGGTGGAGCATGTGGAAGGGGACTGGGTCATGAGGGTGTTAACCTAATCATCTATAGATTCATAATTTTTTTATTCATAATTTAATGAACTACTGAGAGGTGGTGGGAACTACCAGGTAGGACCTAGTCTGAGCAAGTAGGCTATTGGTCCTTTCTAATTTTCTCTTTGCTTCCTTGTCCATGTGGACAAGCAGCCTTCTTTGCCACATGTTTCTATTGCCATGATGCCTATCTGATCTCAGGCCCAATTAACTGGAGTCAGCCAGCACAGGTTGAAACTTTGAGCTTTGTCACGGAGATAAAAATTAACACAATAAATAAAGCACATATACTTGTTAAGCTATATGGTGGAAGATTTTTAAAACCACACTTTCATAGAAATATACCACAAAGTCATATCCTTTGTCTCAGACTCTGAAACACACACACACACACACACACACACACACACACACACACACACACACACCTCTTACACAGACAGAAGTTCTGACTAAGTCAAGACAGAAAGGGAACAGATCATAGTAACACAAATACTTAGAAATCTAAAATAAAAAGATAAGGACCATCAGGCTAATGGATCAGTTGCTCACGTTTGATGAATCTGACATCTGTAAGAAAATGATAATGATTCTCCCAAGTTTAACCATACAGGATCGATCAACAACTTTCAGAAGTCACAGCTGAATGCAAGAGGTATGTGTTTCTTCGGGCTGTCAACAGGATGACGAGACTAGAAGTTGGCATCTAGTCAGTGCTTATCACGTGTCACCAAGTAGTATTCAGATGCTTAACATACAACCATGTGTCTAAAGCCCACAATGCAATGGCACCCCCACACTACAAAGAGGAGGACCTAACTCACTAGCCCAACAAGTCTGTTTGTGAGGAGCTCGACCAGGCTTTGAAGCCAGTTTACAAGATTTCATGGCTGTGTGGTTATCATGACCATGTTTCAAGTCCACCGAAAGTACCTCTAATTATCACAGTAGAATCTCCAGACATCCTCATTTAACAGTCAAAGCTGAGTTAAAGCAACCGGCTTAGCAATTACTTCCCCAAAGTTCCTAAGCAAAGCCTGCTTTAGATCTAATGCCTTCCAACTCCAGAAGGAAGAATCCCCTCAGTCAAGCTACCCTGCTCATTATACACACAAATCCTCTTCTTTAGTTAAGTGTGGGTGTTAGTGTCAGCCTCCTCCTCTCTTACACAGAGGTGACAGTGGTAACAACACATGTGCACAAGCCTTATCAACTGTGATGCACTGTGCAGCACTGTGTTTCTGATGCAGTGTAATAATTCAGTGGCAAAAGCAGCAGCCATACTCAAGCCCTTGGTGTTGAATTCTACACAGAAACATCAGGGATTAAATGAGGCCCACCTGGCAGGTGGGCGATGCTGGGTGGAGACTGTCTGGAGACAGGCAGATGCCTAGGAAACATCCTTTTGTTACACCAGCCAGGTTTCCAGGAAGAAGTCACAGCTTCAAATTCTTTGATGTCACTTGGGAAGGAAACACTGAGAATTGCCAAGGGTAGAGACTCTCCCACTTCCACTCTTGTTGTTGAGTCACTGTCTTAGAACTTCCCCCAGCACCAAGTGAGCTTTGGCTGCAGCTCCAGTGTTCAGTGAGGCTCACCGGAGGATGCCAGCAGCACCAGCAGCCTCTCTACTGCCTAGCACAGGGCCCAGCTCACTTCACTTCAGCTAGAGGGATCCAAGCAGCTACAGAGATGCAAGAGTCCTGGAGGAGGCAACTGAGAAACTGAAGGAAGCTTCGGGGACCCCAGGGCTCTGCCAGTAACCTTGTGAGGGGTTCTGCGAGTCAGGGGCGTCTTCCTCTTATAGTCAGGCTGCCTGGAACGCTGAGTGTTGAATAATCCTATCTTTCACTATCTCCATACTCATCACCAAGAGAGCAGGCTCAGAGCAGGCTCATGGCACTGGTGGACAAATGAAGAAAAAAATTAGCACGTGCACGCATATGTGTGTGTGCGTGTGTGTCATGTGTGTATTAGCCAAGGAGGCAAGAGTGGAAAAGCCAAGTCAGTCAAGTGAAATTTACCCAGTGACAATTACTGCTTGAGAGCTAGTTCTGCACGGGCCCTGTCACAGCCATCCTCTGTTCTTATACACACTTCCATGTGATAGGTGCCATGATTATCTCCATACTACAGATGTGGCAAAGACAGGGCTAAGGCCCTTTTCAAAGGCAATGCAGGCAGGGGTGGAAATGGAATCAAACTGCCAGAATTCATCTCCCTCTATGACAGGAACCTTCCTATACATGGCAACCTGGGTCACCTCTCACAGTCAATGTATATCAAATGGGCTAGAAGACATAAAAAGGAGAAAGTCATTCCTCAACAATTTCTCTGCATTGGACGCGGAGCTCAGCATTGTGTGTGTGTGTGTGTGTGTGTGTGTGTGTGTTTGTAGTACACAAGCTTGTTGAATGACACTGAAAAAAGCGTATTGAATGACATAACATTCACCGATAGGTAATCTCTAACTCTCTGAGATGTCCCCATAAAGTGAACCAGTTCCTTTCCCATGAATCTATATGCAATTCATAATAAGATTCTACCCAGTTGTTTCATGGCACTCCATATGCTGATTATAAATTTTTACACAAATAATTGATCAAGACTCTTCCATGAGGAAGTGCAATTACAGACACAGTAGGTGATGAGAGAACCCAATAGCACAAAGCAATGACTGCAACACTGAGGCTTTTAAAGCTAACGTAGATGGGATGTAGGCTAGCAACTGGAGAAGCTGACTTACCCACAGAAAGCTGGAGGGAAGTCAGATAATAGATGTGAGGACATGTAAGACAGGATGAGGTAGAGGGTGTTGATATTAGAAAACAAAGTTCACCATAGTCCTCTCCTAAATATTTATCAGCCTCCCTCACCCTTACTCCTTGGAAACACCTGCAAGAAAGGGCAACAGCATGATCCACATTCGAGGCTGTTAGTAGTGTGGGAACTGAGTTCCAGAGTCCCAGATTAGCAAATTAATGGCTGTGTGACCCTGGATAAATAAGACCTTGGTTTCTTCATTTTAAAAATGAGCATGGAATCCACAGACAGAGCAGACTTGCTTGCTTTCCTCCCTCCCTCTCTCTCTCTTTCTCTCTCTCTCTCTCTCTCTCTCTCTCACACACACACACACACACACACACACACACACACACTTGTTTCATGTTGTGATTTTATATACCACCAAGTATGAGAGTATAACTAAGTCCACATGAAGGATAGCCACCAGATTGCTGATCACTTACCAGCTGTTCGATCTTACGATATCATCCAAAAGTTTTTACTACCATAATCCATGTGCCTCTACTTAAAGGACTGGTATAAACATCAATTGCTCCTTAAATCAAACTCAGCAGCAGTTAAGAGCCAGTTTTGTTACAAAGGGGGGCTCGTATGCCCAGTGTTCAACTTTACCTCTGAGCATTCCCTCTGTATCCTGCTCCTTGGCTCTCTGGAAACCTGGTCCTCTAAAGAGCATGCACTTCCTGCCCACAGCTTGCTAACCAACTGATAAGAGAGATTAGACCTATCATCAAATATACAACTTACTTTAAAAAAGCAAAACAAAACAAAAAAAGTGGGATGACAAGAAAGAGCAGCTTTCTGCTGACCTTAGAAATGTCTCATGCAACAGTTTACCTTTGGAAAACAGAACACATTTGAAGAGAAGAAGGTAGGAGAAAAGATACTTGGCAGCCTTACCTTCCTCACATGGAGGAGAGGCACCATTTGAAGTTTAGCAACTACATGTAAAGAGAGGTCTGCAATAGAGGCTTGAAGACATCTTAGACAGTAGAGCTCACATAAGATCCTAGCTAAACGAAGGTGCATGATTGAGCTCAAGGAGGAAAGCAGAGACCCACCATGCAGTGAGAAATAATCCACTGGTATGGTGTTTCTCAATTAAGTTGGAGGTTATTTACTACACAATAACAGAACCTGGAAACTATGGGTGACAGAGGCTATCAAATGGCTAAAAACATACCAGAAACCTCGTGCTGTGAGAATACTGGGATGGGGGCTTCTCCGTGCAAACTAACTTAAGTAGAAAGATACAGGCAGGATGTATCCTGTCAAAATTTAAATTACAGCACTCAGTAACATGTAGGATCCAGCACTTACCGAATTCTGGGAATTCTACTGTCAGACCCTGGTAGGGCTAAAAAAAATCTTTCATGACTGGTCCACCCTTATATTCTTGCTTTATTTAACATTATACCACAAACTTGCAAATTAACAGGGTAATAAATACTGGGGTAAATAAAAAGTATTAGGGAGATTAAAAACAAACAAAAAAACCACCTCAGCAGATGACTCGGACAGGAGAGGATCGGGTTGAATTTCCTGGTGTTCATCTGTCTAGGTTGTAAGTTATTTCTCCCTGAATAAACATCTATTCGGCCTATTTGTTTATCCTGATCCTTATTTACCCCAATAAAAAGTATTAGGGAGATTAAAAACAAACAAACAAAAAAACCACCTCAGCAGATTCTTTAACTGCACTTCCTAGATTTGGACTACATGGATGCATAGAGCCAGAGAAGACTATGAAACAGTCTCATTACCCAAACTCTGGCTGCTCTCTGCATGCATTCAATGTGGTCATCAGGTACTTTGTCCCTTTTGACTTTGTGCTTCTGACACCTGCTTGGCTAGTGAAATGTGGTACACATGTATCTATCTTTACGAACCAGACTATGTGTGGTTCATACTCTTGCTCTTAGAAAGGATGGTTTATCTTCGGTGGCTCATGGTGTGTAGGACCAGGAAGATGAGAGATGTGTGGAGCAGCATCCAAGTTGACACAGAAACTCAACATCAAAATCAACCACTGGCTGTTGCACACCCCTGAGGCTGAAAGTCTACCCAGCAACAGATGACAAGCACAAGGTTCCTCTATCAAATGTTAACATTTGAGAAATACACATGGTAAACTAGAGAAACAGTCTTCCTGAATATCCACGCTGTAAATAAGTTAGGAAAAAGATGGTTAGGTGGTAAAAAATACTCTACACTAATATCACTAAATCTTGCCTTTGTAGCCTAAGATGTTCTTTCTAAAGACTGTGATTTGATACTCATTTTTCCTACAATTTAACCCTGACTTGGGTTTCTACACTTATATTTTATTGTCCATTCAAACTGGATTCCTTATCATTCTTGAGTAGGTCTCACATTACTTCCAGCCTTTCCTCATCCAGCTCTCTCCTGAACTCTTATCCAACAAGTTTAGATTCTTCCTGGCTAAGTTCACATGCCACTTCTATAAATAAGTCACCCTGATTTTGCCTTTAAAGCCAAGACAGTCCATCTCCCGGGTTTTAACATGTCAGGTATCTTCTGGCATTTGGCTAATTCTGCCCCCACACTTCCTCTCAAATATTACAAGACCTGGGCAACAATTGCCTCTGTGATCTCCATGATGCTTAGCAAATGGTCTTAACCAGTATGCAGCAATGGGTAAAAGCCATAGACTAGGGAATGGCAGGGATGAAGAGGTGAACCAGGGCCTGAGAGAAGTGGATGCTGACACTGAATAGCTGGGCAGCTTTGAAGCAGCCAGCTTTTTGTGATTCAGCCTCTACATATGCAAATTGAGACAGCACATATTTCACAGGATTGTTGTGAAAATTCAACATGAAAATGAATGCAAATGCCTCCCGGTATTGACATATGGTGGCAGCTCCATCGGAGGTAGCTCCATTACAAAACTGATCATGACAGAACATCACACACAGGCTAGTTTAAACAAATCCTTGATGGGGGATCATTTTCTCCTAGCAGTTAAGGGTCAAAATAATGACTCTAGTTACAATTAGCTCTTTCCCCAGTCTCTGTGGTTTCAGTGAGCTGCTGTCTGGCTTTCTTAAGATGTCCAAATGCCATTATTTCCCTACAGTTCTAAATCCTCCAGGAAGTCATCACGCAGGCAAATTTGTTATAGGAACAAAACTTCTCATTCATGGGAATACATTTTAATATAACAGTAGAAATTCCAGCTCGAGAATAATCATTACAATGGATAAACTGCCAGGACTTAGAGATGGCTCAGTCAGTTTAGAGCTTGCCTTATGTGACAAAAACCCGAGTCTGTTCCTCAGAACTCATAAAAAAAGGCCAGTATAATCTCAGCACTGGAGACATGGAGATAGGCTAGATCCCTGGATGTTGTCCAGCCAATGAGAACCCATCTCAAAAAAAAAAAAAAAAAAAAAAAAAAAAAACAAGGTAGACCATGCTTGAGGATAAATAATCCAAAGTTGTCCTCTGGCCTCTATACACATGTACTCACTTGCACACATGTACACACACATATACACATACACACAGCTAAACATCATACAAGTGACGGCATTGGTTGAGAGTCACTGGGGGATGAGACATTTATCAGTGGGATTCCTTATCTGGCAATAAAGGAAACAGTATTTTTATAAATAAAAATCTTTTTAATTTATATTTTCAGTTAGTAGATGTTACTGTTGAAGTCATTTAGCAATAATGCTTTCCTATGCACTGTATTAACTTGAACTGTGTACAAATATTCACATTCACATTCACATTGACTTTTCAAGGGACAAACCTGAGTTAAGAAGCTCAAAATCATTAAGTGGCCAGGCAGGTAATGAATGCCACAGAGTGGCCTGGGCTTGGTGTGTATGAATTGGGAAGTACTTGGTTCAACAGAGGCCACAGGTTTACTGAAGGGACAAACGCCACCCTACCTTGCTGATCCCCCAAGTAAAGAAGATGCAGCATTGCCAGAGCTACTGAAGACATCTGAGTTTTTATGTGAATCATCCATCCTTTTTTTCTTTTTTTGGTCTTTCGAGCCAGGATTTCTCTGTGTAGCTTTGTGGACCAGTCTGGCCTCGAATTCACAAAGATCCACCTGCCTTTGCCTCCCAAGAGTTGGGATTAAAGACATGTACCATCAAGGCCCATGCATCTTTGTTTTTAAAGAATATTTTATTTCCTTTTTTATTTTTCTTCCTTTGTAATTCTTTGGGGTTAAAGAAGAAGCCATGAACTGCAATCTGTGTGATTTTTGTACTAGGTTCACAATAATTATTCTTTGTTGTATTTCTGAATATGAATTTACACTATTAACCCTAAAACACACCCACTTTCTCATTTATAGACCTCCACTCACTCCAGTTTTGGCCTGTATTTTCAATTGTCACCCACAAGAACACACATTATTGCTTGATGTACCAACTTAAACCTCTTTGGTTCTTTAGGTTAAGTCTGAATTCATGTATAACACCTCTATGAGGCTCCCAAATCTCCCTGGGTACACACAACAGAAACTGACAGGAGGAAAAGGCGGCCTGCTTTGCTTTCGCTCTAATCTGACCATTACTTTGACCTGATAGTGGAAGATAAGAACCAGTCCAGTTGTTCACTGTCACCAAAGTGAAAGGCCTGGAACCCACAGGCCCAGGAACGTGTGCGAGCACTCACCGCCAAACACATCTCCGTTCTGGTAGTTCTTCCCCTTCTGAGCCTCCTCTTCATTTTGAACAGTAGCAACATGCTTGGCAGAGGCACAGCCCATAGTCTCATTCGGTCAGCTTCAGCCGGGCTGAACTGCAAAGCATCTCTACAGACACGCGGTCATTTTTCTTTTTCTCTCTTTAAACACAGAGGAAATCCACCCTGCTGCTGCTGTGCTGGTCACACTGTGAGCACCTGCAAGAAGAGAAAGCTGGATGAGAAAGGGATACTCTACACCTGGGACTGCTCCCTGTGGTGGGCCAGAATTAGACAGGCCAATCCCTGGCTTCCACACTCAGAGCAGGAGAAGAAAGTGCAGTGTGACCATCCCCTCTCAATCCCTGCTCAGAAAGCAACCTAGAAGGCCTGCCACACATAACACATGCTGGGAAGGAAACATTTTCAAGAGATGTAGAGCACATATGTATTTATTCAAGGAAATGAGAACTTCTGATTGTCACACAGACATCTATAGGCTTATGGACTCGCTGATGCTCTGGAACATCACACTTCTAGAGTAAGTCAAACTGTGCCTCTCTGCCATCCCTCCCTGCAGGCCAGTGCTCACAGGTTTTGTTTGTTTCAGGAGATCATCTTCCTCCTCAGACTGAAACTTAGACTAGGCTTCTTGAGTAAATACTATGCATCTGGATTGGCTATGCATCTGGACTGGCTATGCATCTGGACTGACTATGCATCTGGACTGGCTATGCATCTGGACTGGCTATGCATCTGGGCTTGGCTTGCAAATTCCTGGCCTGGCCTTGGTGTGCTAACTGGTCTCTCATAAAGGCATAAAGACTGTTTATGAAAAAGTCACTCAGAGCCCATTCTCATTCTATTAAAGAGAGATCCCCCTTCCCTGCCACACTGATGGTAGCTGCCCCAGATTCTCGGGGTTTGCTGTGCCCAGTGTGCTCTGCTATTTTCACTTTGCTTTGTTCTTGCTGTATTTCCATCAGTCTTACCCAGCCGTTCCAGTCCTGTAAATGAGGTTCTACAATCCTGAAGCTGTTTCTGTTGAAATACCTCTCTTATCCCCCCCAACACCCCTTACCTGCTCAAGCCCCAGGCAGCACCAAGAAAGCACCATTCTCCTTTCAACCTTCACCAACACCCACATCCCACCATTTCTGCTATGAACAATTGAGCCTGTCATGTCTCACAGATGGCGCTACTAAAACATAGCTGCAAGTTTCATTTTTTTTCAACAAAACTGCTGGACCCTAGGCCCTTCTTAGAAGGCAAAGGACATCTATGGATACAGAAACCTGAGCACTTAAGCCATAAAACCTCAGCAAAGAACATTTCCCAACAACCTAATTAATTAAATAAATGAGATTCAATACAAAAGTAATGAGCCAAATTAAGCCATGCAAACAATAACTACAATTAACTACAACGATAATATATACTATGACACGTAATAAATACTATGACAATAAATACTGTGACATGTTACCTGCATATAATCCCTCAGATTATTTTCTCATCACTGACCATGAGAAGAAAGTATAGGCTGCTTGCAGAAATATTACTAACCATGAATTTATTTCTTAGTCAGTTAATGCTAACACCTCCTTCCCACATCAGTCACCTTATGTTACAACGTTTTCATCCTGTTAAGGCTTTATAAAACCTAGGTCTATGGGTGCACATACTAATATACATACACACAAGCTATCCTATTACCTAGCAGTTAAGTCTTTGAAACAACTATATGTCTCAGGAGCCTGATGGAGAAGAGCTTCTGACAATAAAAAAGAATATACACACACAATAAGGGCTGCGGTAGAATGTAGACTTCAAAAGAGCAGGTCAAATTCTGACTGGGTGGGGGCAGTGACTGGACAGAGGAAGTGGTATTTCTGTGCTACAGTGAAGATGTGGTAGCTGACAAGTTCGAAAACAGTGACAGCATACAACGTGAGGAGCAGCTGAATAAGAACCAGGCAAGGGAAAGACAGGGCACATGCGTGCACCTGCTTCAGAAGGGCCAGGGCATGAAGAGGCTGGCATGGCTGGTGCTTTATGAAGAGCCTGGAGAAGGCAGAGCTTACCATCTCCATCCAGCTCAAATACAGTTAGGATCATAACCATGGGAGGACTTCCTGCGATACATATTACACTAGTCACATAGTTCCTGAAGAATCTTCACTGAAACGGGAGATGAGACTGGTCTCCACAGGTAGGAGTGAGGTGGTGAAAAACCCTCCCCAGCCCACAGCAGCTAAGAGTTCTTGCTGCCCTCTCCCTGCCGTGCTGCTGTGGTTTCTGGTTTTGGGCAGCATTTTCTCAGGACAGCATCTCCATCCTCAGAACAGCAGCAAATAGGAAGTCTACAATCAGACCACCTTATACAGAAACAAGGAGACAACCACTCAGACAGGAACCTCTCCTTGCCTCTTGTCACCTTTTCAGAGTCAGGAAGTGAAAACAGGAGGGAGAAAGGGAAATGAACTAATCAAATCACGCAGGGGTTCTGAGAACCGAGAGACAACTTCCCTCCCTTCCCCAGTCCCCTCAGTTGGCTTTTTTGTTTTGTTTTGTTTTCATTCTAAGTTCACATTTGAAATTTCATGCTTCTTGTGTAGTTACAAAGACTGACACCTCACTCCTGCCCAGGTGTGTATGTTTCCAGCCCCCCCCCCAACAGATGAAAACAGAGCAGACGCAAGGCTGCATATACTGTTTTCCTAACATACATATTTGTGACAAAAATTACTTTTTACAAATTAGGCACTGTAAGAGAGTAGGTGTGGCTAGTAATAAAATAGAACCATTATATGGCACTAAGAGGCAAGTTATTGTGTTATTCTCTTTGGAACGAGTCAAGAACATTAGTAGCTTCATCGACTTCAGGTAAGTGAAATAGAAGCTGAACCACAGGCATGGAGAGACGTCTGTGACGTCAGAGTCTGACAGGAATGAACCTTCAGACCCATAAAAGCATTGCATGCTGTTTCTCATCCATAAAAGTTGTGCTTCAATTAAAAATGTACTTGGATGTGAAAAGTTAAAATATACATGAAAAAGAACACATTGCTTCAGGCTAACAAAGATAAAACAATGTAAGATGGTTTTTAAAAGGACGTCTCTATTACTCAAGTACTGGATTGAAGGTCAGGTTAATAGGTACACAGTCATAATTTATACTCAATTCAAATGATTCTAGAGAAGTTTCAGTTTAGTTACATATATACTTAGTATATATCATATCATGTGATATCACGGGGGAGAGGGAAAAAGGATGGGAGGGGGAGAGAGAGGAAAGGAAAAGAAGAAAGGAGATAGAGAAGAGGTAAGGGAGGGCAGAGAGACCTTGAGCTCTTGGGCTCAAGGGATCTCCCCGATTCAGCCTCTCATGTAGCTGGGATTATGAGCATACACCACCACATCCAGTTAATTACATTTTAATATGCACTGTCACCCAGTAAGAGCTCTCTCTCCATCACCAATGTAGAGTTTATTTTTTAAATACACTATATTACATAGCTTGTAGCATTAATTTGATTTTGAATGTGAAATTTTCAAGGTGTACAACCTTATTGGAAATATGTCTTATTTAATAAGTTCACTCCATTGGTGGTGATGGAGTCATTTGAGGGGCAAATCTCCAATCCTAAGGTTGATCATGCGTGGATCACCAAGGAAAAGTTTTGACTATGTCATAAGCACTTGTCCAATCATCCAGTCATTTAATTAGCAGTTGTTAATTGAAAACTCCTTAGTAACAGAGTGTGATTTGTAGGTACCAAGCACACAGTAGTAAGAAAGATGACATGTGAGTTTCCTCTCTGCCCCCACAGAATTTAAACAACCAGTGAAGGAGGTAATTAGACAAGTTTCACAGTAACATGGTCCAGCTACTGTAGATGCAATACAGGACAAGAGGACCTTCACCACACGGCACCTGCCTCAGCTTTGAGAAAGTGAGTCTAGAGAAGCTGGGGTTGAGACCAGACCACAACTAAGGAACCATTATTAAAACACTGTTGAAATGCATAACCTTTTATACTAGTGTGTCTTGTCAAAGTTTCATCTCTACTTACTCTTCTCTCAGTCAACCTGTATTCATCTTAAAAGGCTTCCTTCCGAACAAACTTTCAGCAATGTCTCCCCTTCAGCTTGTACCTTCACATAAACACTGGCTTTCTTTCAGCTTCCATATGTCCTTTAGCTCTGCTTGGGTTCTTCCCCACCCCACCTGTCATTTATGCCTCTGAAACCACAGCACTCAGAGGCAGGGCTCCTGGGCAAGCTAGCATGCAGAGCCCCCATTTTCACACATCATTATTAACAGTACGATGTTGCTTGAAGTTGCAGATCACAGCGTGAGAACTGAACTAAAGCAGCTCTTTGAAGTTTGATGGACACTTCTAAAGCTGACTCACAGGTTGGTTTGTTTTCAAGCTAAATAATCTATGAGATAGGACCATCAGGCATTTCAGAAAACACAGAGCCAAATTAATTGCTTATGGCTTTGTGTATAGCTCTCCTCAAATGATTGGGGCCTATGTAACATGTGTAATATCCTCAAAATGTGGGAACCACAATACCATGACCTAACCTAATCCAATGCTATCTTTATAGACTGTTTCTCCATTTTTTAAATAAAATGCATCAGCAAATCTATAAACCTAGTTTAACTTTTTATGAAGGATTTTAAAGATGTGTGACCATGCATGTATATCATTTCCCTGTATCTCAATCCAAGGTTCTTGCAACATCATAAGGAGATTACTATTCCACACTAACTCTAGTGTATCGTGGGAAACCCTGTCTATATACACACATGAGTATCATATACTGTGTATTTCAGCCCTCTTAAAAGAAAAAATCATGAGAGAAAGAATTTCATTTTAAAAACCACTTTCTTAAAACTGGAAAGTAAAACAAGGAAAATTCTAATTTTGAGGAAAACCAATGAGATAAATGACATTGTTTAAACAAAAAGACTACAGGAAAAGATTTCTGATTACATAATGGTATAGGTAACCTTTACCTCCCACTAATTAATTAAAGAGTTTTTCATCTTGGACAAAGTTGTCAAAATATTTCAGACATTTTTTCTTGTAAAGAAAAACACAACTGAAAAAAAATAAATTAAAAAAAATGATAAAACCCATAAAGAAACCCTAGGCCAGAAAGAACATGGACATGAAGGCCCACAGGAGGATTTCAGGACTGGAAAGAAATCAAATTGTGATTGCAATGGGCACACAGAGGGCTATGAAATCCGCAATTAAGAAAAGGAGGTAGCTGCATTATTAATAGACCAGAGTGAAGTGGTCCCTTTTGTATTTTTGATTAAAAAAGGAAAGCAAGACAACATCTAGAAGCTCCTCTTTTACTGAAGAAAGCACCAGCATTGAAGCTCCATAAAGAAAAAAATATAATACATTATATATACATACATACAAACATACATACATACATACATACATACATACATACATACACACACACACATACAATATCAGTCTGTTTGCCCATCTGCTGTGTTTCCCAATAATGAGTGTTACTACAAGAGCCCACTTGGGGATGGTGGGGAAGAAAGAAAACTTGAAAGTGATTTGTAATCTTGAAGCTTTGGTATCTTTGAGCTACTGTTAACGCCTTTTCACATTTCATTGTGATTGCTAAAAATACACAGAGATGCCACATTTGACATGAAGGTCTCTGGAAGTAGAATCTTCCTGTTAGCACCAAAGAACACTCTCATCCCTCCCCTCACACTCATCTGGTATCAAGGAAATCAACAACACACTATTAACTCCCATGACATATGAATTTTGAGTTTTGTTTTCTTAATGGGAGAACTCCTGTCTTTGAAAACAGTAGTTGGACACAGGTAGGTCACAGAAATATAGTAGTAGCAGGCCTTACAAAAGAGGACAAATTTCTGTGGGGTTTTCTAAGTGGGGCAGTGAAGCCAGGTGGAAAGTAGAAATAATGGACCATAGGCTAAAAACTCTGGTCCCAGCTGTCACAGGCCTGCCCTTGGACCAGTGCTGGGCTTGATATCCTAAGCTTCTTTCTTGATTCTGTGACTTATCTGAACCTAAAGCCCGGGTAAAATGCTCGTTAAATCTCACCTTGATTTAATTTATGCATGTTTTCTTTTGTTTTGTTTGTTTGTTTTGGGTTGTTTTGTTTTCTTGGAAGCAGATGCTTCTAAGTCTAAAGCCTGGACATCTCTTAGAAGTGCTGCAGGGTAGCACGGATGTTTCTGATAATGTTTGGACCAGGAGTGATGACTTCAGTGTGTAAAAACTGAAAAGCAGAGCAGAGAGAGCTCCACTCCTTTTTCCCCTCTCTCTATCCTGGCTTCAGTTAATTAAATCAATTCTTGCAGTGCTTCTTGTAGGGAACTGGTCAGAAAAAAAGCTGTGGAAAGCCTCTCCTTTGAGCTAAGGACAAGAACTTTGTGCCATTATATTGTGTCTCAAAACTCCATTGCCGTGTTACCTGTTTAAGTAAATCAAAGTCAGTGAGTAGTGAACATGGCTTCTAAGAAGGCAGGCAGCCAAAGATTAAAACCACACACCTACAGCAGTGTGGACTCTCAAAGACAGTCTTGCAGAAGACCCAAATTCAGTTCCTAGCTCCCATACTGGATGGCTCACAACTGCCTCTAACTCTGGTTCCAGAAGAACCAGCTCTTCTGACCTCTGACCTCCTCCATCTATGCTCACACACAAACTCTCCTCCCCTTCTCACACACACATATTCAGAAATAAAAATAAATCTTAAAAAACCAAACCAGCATGAATCAGAAACAAATGAGTCTTCATAACTTGGAAACATTAAGGACTCCATGGATTTTATTTGAGAACTTAACTTGGTATTAATATTTGAAGTGGATATATTTAATGCAGCCAGAATTTTACTACTTTGAAATAGAGTAGAAATGCTGAAAAGATATTACTCCTATAATTTCAAAGTGGTTTCCTTAAAAATATAAATAAATATATGTAAATAAAAAATAAACACACCTCTTACCTCCCAAAATAACCTCCCCTCTTCCTTCTAGGAGCCTGGGCCAAAATAAGTGGAATGCCACCATAAGAGGCTGGGGCTTCCTTAGACCTAAGAGTTCTCATTCCATGATCTCAGTCACATAATTCAAGTAGGCATGGAGTCTGTAAAGGCTCCAGACTTTGGGGCAGGCGGCTGCTCAAGGAGACATACCTCTATAGGAAAGGCCCAGCTACTGCAAACCCTGCCTTCTGGGATCTTTATAGTCTCTTTTACCATTTGTGATCAAAAGGGCCTTGAAAGCCTGGAGAATGTAGATAGGTAAAGCCTCGTAGAGGGGGAAGGTGTTTCTATCACAGGTACCCCAGTCTAATGAGGTAGAAAAATTACACGCAGTGTCTTCTAACAGAGTGTGTGGTTAAGTTCCTTACTTCACCATGTCTTGGGTCTCATCTGTAGATCAAGCCTCTTGAATGTAGTCAGAAGAGATGACTAACCTATGCCAAGCACCAGAGATGACACCTAGTGTGACAAAACCAGCCACTAAGTAAGTACCCATTGTCACAGTCCTCACTATTAATGGCGCATTGATGAACTTTGGAGGAACAGAGTGGAAAAACTGGGGAGAATAAACAGAGGGGAAGTAAGCTGTGGCAGGTTATTGGTTTTAGTACACAAAGGTTAGCAGGCTTACTCAACATGAAGAGGGCAGTGGAAGAGCGCTTTCTGTAGAAGAAGAAGCATGTGCTCATACAGAGCCCTGAGCAGTGCCAGGTGTCTTAGTTAGGGTTTCTATTGCTGCAATGAAACACCACAACCAAAACACTAGCTGGGGAAGAAAGGGTTTATTTGACTTAAACTTCCACATCACAGTGTATCACTGAAGGAAGGCAGGACAGGAACTCAAGCTCAAGGACCCTGGAGGCAGGAGCTGAGGCAGAGGCCATGGAGGGTGCTCAGTCTGCTTTCTTAGAGAACCACCAGCCCAGGGATAGCACCACCCATCATGGCCTGGACCTACCAGGTTAATGGCTAATTGAGAAAATGCCTTACAGCTGGATCTCATGAAGGGATTTCCTCCATTGAGGTTACTTCCTCTCTGATGACTCTAGCTTGTGTCAAGTTGACACACAAAACCAGCCAGTACACCAGGTGTTTCTATTGCATATGGGGCAGTCAGTCTCTGTGTAGCATGTCCCAAGGCTCTACAGGTAAGGGTTGTGTGGGAACACACTATAAGTGAACATGACTATAAGTCATGAAGCCACACTAGGTCTCAGCTCAAGTGAGCACGAAGCTTATTGTTATCAACTTACATACCTATCTCTTTGACTAGCAGATTTCACAGAATTACAACCTGTCCCAGTAATTTCTTGTGGTAGTCTTTCCATCACAGTGGGTAAATAAATGGCCAATGGATGGAATATGTTGGAACCTTCTTTTCACAGAGATATGGTACATGATGCTTCCAAGGGAGGGATCTGCCTTCAGTCCCATCTCTTAATTTACCCCCATGCACAGTGACATCTTTATTAGATCACCAACCATCAAAGTTCAAAGTGTTCATCTGGGCCATCACAGAGAATTTAAAATGTCCCCTATATTCTCCCCCCAAATACAGGAAAGGAATAGTGAAGAATTTACAAGCTTTTGGCACTAGAATGTTGGGCCTAATCTGTCCTGGGAAAAACATGCTATTATTTTGACAATACATTTATTTATTTATTTGTTTGTTTATTTGTTTATTACAACCAGCTTTATTTTCCACTTTCAATCAGTGTTCAGAGATTCACAATAAGATATCCAGCCTTCTGCATGTATTTTCCCATTTTTAATCAGCAGCACTTCTGAAATGGATCCATCTGATAGATCAGTCTTTGTTTGTTCTCATTGGGATTTAAGTCCTTGGTTGGCTTTCCATGGCATAAAAACTTAAGGATGGTATCTTCAGAAGATTAAATGATAAGCATCATTTTCAGGTATTTCTACCTACTAAATTGTATTTTTTTTTTTAAGTATCTCAATTTTCTTTCATATTTTCCTCAAGGGAAGCGTAAGGCTTCGGGGAACTTCATTGATTTTGCAGCATTCAGCCAAAAAAAAAAAAAAAAAAAAAACCATTTTGTGCCATCATTGTTAGAAGAAGCTAGAGAATAGATCAGAGAGGACAAGACAAAGTCACAGAGTGATGGGCATGCCTTAGAGCAGGTTAGTGGGCCTTGCCACTGCCACATTTAACCTTAACTCTGGGCTGAAATGTCCTTTCATTGCATCTGCAGTTTGTCTTTGATGGTCATTGTGTCCCAGGAGGAAAAGCAGAAGTGATGTCCCCTTTAGCCTGGCTGTTCTTATCTGGCCACTGAAAATCTATGAAAGAACATGTAGGGTTACAGAGCTCAAGCTATGATGACCTTGTAAATGTTACCAGAAACTGAGGAAGGCTGAAGCAATCATTCTGAATCAGTACGATGTTTCTTGAAGTTGTCTTGTCCGTGAACATGGTGTTCTCTCCTACTCATCCACAGCACATAGAGAAAGAGGCTATGTGGCAAGCTCAATAAGAATATACAAGACAAGCCGGAAGGCCCATAGTACAGCATCAAGACATGTTGGCTACAAGCAGTTCTCACTGGAGACATGGATGCTTCATATGAAACAGAGTACTCAACACTGGGCTCACAGAGTGACTATTCCTCCAGAGAGGTCTTGAAGAAGTCAAATGAGGATCTTACCGGATACTAGTCCAGCTAGCTCTTGTCCTGGAGGTAGCTATAAAACCACCTATGGGCAGCTCACCTGTAGTGGCTACATATGCCTAACAATGACAGACATACACAGGGCAAGCTGTTCATTATTTCTGTGCTGTGACAACTGCCACCACACTGTCCCCCAATTCTACTTCATCCCTGTTATTGCTACCCCAGGCTGAAAAAAAAGAGACAAAATATTTCTCATTCATAGAATCCATTGAATACATTTTTAAAAAGCTAGGATACAAATTAAAATTAGTATTTATAGATCATCTCCAGACCTGGCCTTCAAACTTCAAATTTTACTATATTATTCATTTATACTTTGCTTTGCCTGAAAGAAGGAAAACTGCATAGTCATGTCCAATAGATGTTAGGATGGCGATTTTGAAAGCATCAGAAAATGATTGAAACTTTTACTAAAAAGTTTTACTTCTCATAAATTCATAAAATTCTCATCAACTTTCCATAACAAACATAGATTAAGGCCTTCTTCTAGCCTCAAGTCCACCAGTACTCACTAATGCTGCCAGGATAAGGACTTTAAGATAGATGAATCCAAACACATCCCCAGGCTAAATAAGGCCGGGTTCCTTATGACACACTAAATGCTGGGGTACTTAGATTACTAACTCTCACCCAGACATGCTAAACCACTACTGCTTCTTCCTACTGCTTTAGAATAACTAACACAATCACACGGGTCTCAGAAAGTGCCCTTCTCCCTCAGTATTCTATCCTGTGAACACCACCACTCTAGCCTGCACATTTCTGGAGAAAGCCTGGATGTACATCATTGAGGTGTTTCTTAGACATGCCAGGCTAACAGACACACTGAGGTCAATCGTCCTTTAGCAATAGACCCACATCTCTGTATTTTCCCACTGCTGTGTTGGAAGCTCTGACAGGAAAAACTAGAAAGTCAATGAATCTTCAAAATGCCAAGCAGCAGGCTGTTGTTTCTCTCCACCTGTGTGTTTGCACAGAAACAAGTTCTCCTGCCTTACCTTTGACTGACTTTTGGTGTACATAAACAAACCTTCCAAAAGGTTCTGGAGCCACTGGTGGTGACCCATCTCAGAGCTGCCATATGTGCAAAATAGCTCTCATTCCCAATTACCTGTCTATCTTCCCAGAAATATCAAGTATAGACTCCTTGGGAGACACAGTCTATGGCATTTCTTGTTTTTGTTTTGTGCAGTTTTTAAAAGCAGAGTCTTGTTGTGTAACCAAAGTTGCCCCAGTTTTCCGAGTGCTGGGGTTACAGTCAACAGTTATATGCCATCACATCTCACATGAATCCTAGCTTCTAGTAGAGCTTAGCATAGAATATGTGCTCACTAAACAAGTAGTAAGGTAGAGAAATGATGGCTCAGTGGCTAAGAGCCTCTTGCAGAAGATCTGAGTTTGGTCACTAGCACCCAGAGGGATCTGATACCTCTGGCCTCTGAAGGCACCTGCACACGCAGCATATCTCTCTCTCTCTCTCTCTCTCTCTCTCTCTCTCTCTCTCTCTCTCTCTCTCTCTCACATACACACACACACACACAAAACCATCTTTCTCAAAAACTAATACAGGAATTTCTCCAAAAGAAAGCTTAAATCCTTATCACATGACTGAAGGTTATACATACAAATATGTCATCATCCCATCTAGCTTTTACAGGTACCTTGATGTAGTAGGTGTAGTATCTAGCTAAAAAGGTCTGTGTTCTCAGTCATACACTTAACCAGAAATTCTGCCTATAATCTCTGCCTGCTGTCAAAGCCTGCCCAGCCTTCAAAGGCCAGAACACATCTCAGCATCTCTAGGAAATGCTGCTCTGGGCTACAGAACTTCTTTCCCCTAATGTCATTATCCCAGGTCTACCGGACCTGCTCAGCACAGGTCTACCAGAATCACTCAGTACGCTCCAAGTTGCTAAGTGTCTGCACTTATCTTTCCATCTCCATCTAACTTGGATCATTTAGAGTCTTCTCTCTTTGCCATTAGCATTTAACTCTCATTTAGGAAATAATTATACATAGCATTGGGGCACCATCCATACTGTTGTTTTGTACTGTGAACTTTTGTCTTGGTGTTGTTTATAAATTTTAAGAGCCAGTTGTGCTTTTTGATGAGTCTGATACTGTGCAAATCTTTATAAAAAAAAAAAGTAGGAGGCTATCAAATGATTATTACTTAATATGCTGATTAGAAGTGTGTAGGATGAGAAAACTATAGTAATTTCAGCTTTAAAATCCTTTATGAGAAGAACAGCTGGAAAAAATCACTATCCTAGGCTGTTTAAAGTGGTCAAATGTTGATTATATAATTATACCACAATTTGGTCAACATATTCTCTGAATAAAAATTTACCACATGATTAAAAATATGAACAAAGGGGAAATTTCAATGGAAAGAATAAAAGGGAAAATTTAAAGACCCCCATATCTAAATTTGATGCTTTTAACCCTGCCTCTATCCAGGAGCACTGGACTGCAGCATCTGCAGCCTCATCATCTAGCTCTTATTACAGGGTTTAAGTTCTTGACTGAGTTAACACCACAGCTCTGCAAGGATAGCTCCCATATCCTTAACATACAGCATAGCATAAACAGTAACTTCAAATCTGTCTCCTTTACCAAGCATGTCCTAGACATCTGCTTGTAGTTATTTGTTGCGGTGCTGTGTCTAACTATTTGGTCTTATTCATTTTGTATCTCATTGTTTACCCTCCAAAATATGAACAGCAGCTGCTTGCAACCATAAATAACAAATCTGGAACATAGACGGTATGTTCAGGGTTCAGTACTTCAGGGTTCAGTAACCTAGCAACAGTGCAGCAAGAGACTTTCTCCTAAACATCTACGTACCCGCCTGGCAAAGACTTGGAAACCCACTGCTCAAGTCAGGTGTGGCTAATGACAAATTGATTCTGGCAGACAGATCAGGAAAACAACTGGAAGATCATAGGAGCTTTGATGTCAGGCTCTGAAAACCTGAGCAGCAAGACTATGAAGAGGAAGGATGCAGACTACATCCAAATTACACATTTGCCTTGGCACCACGTAAATAATTAAGAATCTAGAAGCTCCTAACAGCCAATACCTAACATTTTTATTTTATGGGTTCTGCAGGCAGATGTGCACTTCTAATGAAAACAAACAAATATACTCATTATCACCTACACTCTGACAGATAATGGGGACAAGGAAGAGAAAAGAGGACATCCTAATGCTTTCTTTTAATGAATGGATAAAAGCTGAATCCTCAAGATAAAGGTATTGCCAGAAACAATTTAACACCCCCATCCTCCTCCCTGTGCTATGGTTTGGGTTTTCAGCTCATCCATCAGACTTTAGAGGACCCTGGTGTCTAGTGGTCATTTGTAGTTAAGAGTCCTTCACTTCCTATATAATAAAATATAGAGGCATATTGATTGGATTTTTTTCTCTTCCCATCCAAAAATGAAGGTCAAAATATAGTGAAGCAACATAACAATGTAGCTTTTAAAAGCTAATGGTTCCAGCAGTGGTTAAATAAATAAATAAATCAAACATGGAAGGCTGTTTATTTGTATGTCAAAGAGAAAGTGGAATTCTCTATAGGATGACACAGTCATTTGTTTTCCCCCCAATGAAGCAGACAAATCAAACGGGACTAAGCCAGGAGCCTACCCTTCCTCCCTCAAGGGGTAACGAGTTTTTGCTAGATTAACACCACCCTCCTCCCCAGTTGCACTCAATTGGAAACACAGATGCACAATGACATCACAGAACAGCTAGACACCATCAATCTGTAAGACAGGAAATGCTGCAGCTAGACCTGCAGCCTTTTCAAACATTAGCTGCTTCCTCTACTGCCAGGTCTGTACTGCAGGAAAGGGTTCCTGATGAGACCAGCCACTGGGAGGCCACAATGACCAGACATACACTAGAAGGTGACAGGGCCCAAGACACAGCTTCTTAAACTACAGGTCAGAGCCCCTCATGGGGTCAAACAACTGAAGGTGGGGGTTCTGGACATACAACTCAGAGACTTTCTATAACATGCGCTGTCACGCCAGGCAATGGTACGTACTCTGCCTGTGGTCTGACTCAGACTAGAGTGCAGTATTTGACGTATTTGTTTACTTACCATTCACACCAATTCTTCTGCTCTCACAGAAGCATGAGGGCTTAATTATGGAAGACGGTGATTTTCTGTATGTGTGTATGCTTATGTGTGCATTTGTGTGCATTCAGTGTGTGTGTGTGTGTGTGTGTGTGTGTGTGTGTGTGTGTGTGTAGGCCAGATGATAGTGTCAAGCATCTTCCATAATGAACCTGTAGCTCATCAATTAGGCTGGCAGCAAGCTCTAGGGATCTTCCTGTTTCTGTCACCCCAGGACTAAGATTATAGACACATGTTACATCTGGCTTTGTTTGTGTGTTCTGGGGATCTAAAATCTGGTCTTCAAGCCTGTATTGTGTGACAACTGATCTTGGCTGTCAACTTGACACATACAGGAAAGGCAAATCTCATTTGGAGAGCTGCCCCCATCAGACTAGCCTGTGGACATGTCTAGGGGCATTATCTTGATTGCTAATTGGTGTAGGGAGGCCCCACCACTGTGGGCAGTACCAACTCAAGGCCAGTGAGCCTTTGCTTTAAAGGATGGCTGAATATTCATCTGGGAGCAAGCAAGAGAGCAGCTTTTCTCCGTGGTCCCTGCTTAAATTCCTGACTCAGTGATGGGCTAAGATCTACAAGATGAAATGAATCCTTTCCCCCTAAGCTGTTTTTTGTCGTGGTGCTTATCACAGCAACAAAAAGTACTTTACAAACTAAGCCATCTTCCCAGGCCCAGAAAACAAAACTTCGACTATTTCCCAACTACCACTGCTCAGCAGGCATCAAATCAGTGTGTTCTGAACTGTATTGTGTTAAGATGTTTGACTGTACTAGTTGATGTCTAGTTGCTGACTTGTGCTTCATTTAAAGGCCATTAAGTGAATTTTGGTTTAGATGAGGACAGAATTTCCAGCAGTTTGTGAAGTAAAGACTTGTAATCAAGTGACATGGTATTCTGAACATCGGCAATGATAAAAACCAAGCAACCACCAACTCTGAAAAACGGGGAAGATGCTCTACTTCCTGAAGAGTGAAATCATCAGCCAAGATTTAGCTCTCTAGGTAAAAGCAATCACACCGATCTCAACAGAAAACAGATACATGTACATATACATGTACATGTATGTGTACATACATATGGTAAAATTCTATGTATACCAAAGAATTGTTTTAAAATAAAATTTCTGATGATTTGTTATCAGTAAATGTCTGGTTTATAAACCTATCAAGTCATGTCAGAATTTCTCAGTAAAAAGCTTAAAAAGCTCTGCCTTGGAAATGGAGACTCAAACTTCCCAAAGTACCAGAGGTCAGATACTGAGGATGGATACTGTGGATGGAATGTTTAAGGCCCCAAATCCTACATCAGTTTTAAAGTTCCTTTCTTCCTGCCACCTCCAGTATTAGAAGCTGGCCATCCACACATCTGTCAAGAGGACGGTGTGTTATAGAAGGCACAGGGAAATCCTGTCCACAGGCATTAGAACAGATGGAACATACTATCCACAAGGAACAGGCTGGTTCAGGACCTGTCTGGCGTAGTAAGCTCTTTGTGGCCCTAACCAGAGGTACGAACAACGGAGCGAGGGAGACGGATGTTCCAGGTCACAGCATGAAGTGAGGTGTGGATACCAGGCTGTCTCCAGCAGTGAGGCCCAATGATAGCAGGTGGCACAACCACAGCTGGAGACAAGGAAAGATTCCCCAACGTCACATGGAGATGAACAGCTACAAGATTCAGAGCCACACTTAAAAATTTGACTTATATTTATGCAGCATCCCATCACGCATAGTGCCTTTCACACCCAGTCAGGTTGCCAGGCTCATCCAGGCAACTTAGAAGACAAATAACAGCATGGTTCTGGATGTTTGTAAAGCTATCCCAGAGCTAGGTGCCCAGGCAAAGTGAAGGAGACGCACACTTTTACAACGGGAGTGGCAACCTTAATTTGATCTCTGCTGCAGTGTTATTTAAAAAATGAGTACTGGATAATAGCCAGTGGCATTTATAACATCTTTGACCTTAGTTTCTCCTGTTAGCACATATGTAAGTCATCTTTTGGAATAGGTGCTGGAAATAGGACTATCCTGGTCCGTTTCATGCCAACTTAGGACAAACCTAAACATACATGGGGAGAGGAGACCTCAACTGAGAAAATGTTCCACAGCAGCTGTCCTCTAGGCACGTCTGTAATGCTTTTTCTTGATTAATGATTGGTGTTGGTGGGCCTAGCTCACTGTAGGGCATGCCACCCTAGTCTGATGGCCCTGGATCCTATAAGAAAGCAATCTGAGCAAGCCACAGACAAGCCAGTAAGCAGTGTTCTATGGTTTCTGTTTCAGTTCCTGCCTCCTGGTTCCCACCTTAAGTTCCTGCCCTGACTTCCCTGTGTGATGGAGCATGATCTGAGAGTTTTAAGTAGAAATAAACTCTTTCTCCCCAAGCTGCTTTTGGTTATGGTATTTTTTATCACAGTGGTAGAAACCCTAACTAAGAGAAGAACACAGGGATTTAGACATGCTAAGTATGTGTTCTACCACTGACCAACATCCCCAACCTCAACACAACTCCATTTTCACTTAACGTCCACTGAGGCTACACACTGTTTGCGATGACAATGCCAACAGCCATACTGGGAACATGACCCACCTGACAGTGGCAATGGCTGCTCCAGTAAACAGGAGAAATACTGGCATCTGAGGGTTCACTGAGTGACTTTCTTCCTACCTTTTACTCATTTCCACTCAACTATTTTGATGAGCGCATGCCAACAAGACTGTGAATTAAATCTGTGAGACAATATCTATAGAGAAACAGTAATGATTTTTATCCACAATGGAGCTGTTTTCTCCCAGGGCACTTGCTGGCTTTGCTGCCTGGGGTCTACAAAGGGCCATGTTTGCAGTTCTAGCAGGAAAAAGTCTAAAATGGAACACACAAGCTGCAGAGTCATGGGATGAACACAAAAACAAAAACAAAAACAAAAACCGACCATGTGCTAGGGGGTTGTGGAAGACTGAGAAAACTGGAAGAAAGCAGAGGAAGAGAGAAATGAAACAGAAGTGGGTGGATGCAAAGGTTTGGGGGATTCTCTCTTTCCCTGCCAGGTACTTTTTGATACAGCATCTCACAGCATAGCACGGCTGACCTAGAACTCACTATATATCACGCTTCCCTCAAACTCATGACAATCATCCTTCCCCAGCCTACAAAGTGCTGAGATTACACGTGTGAGGCTGTAGAAGTGGCTCACTTCAACCTCATACTCAGCTCCAAGCATCTGGTTCTTGGGGACCACGGCCCTTTGGCAACTCCCATTCACTATTCCCAGTGCTTTTGTAAGCGTCTGTCCCTTCAGCCAAGGATGAGAGACGGAAGCCTGAACTCCTCTCTCCTCACTTTTAAACGACACCTTGTACTGTGACTGAGGTGCAGGTGTCCAAAGCATGTATCAGGTAAGGCTTAAAAATGTGGACGAGGTCAATAAATAGAGACAGGCTATATCAATCCTAGGGCAGCTTTGGGATCTCAAGCCAACACACAGCACAGGAACACCAACAAAACCTCTTTTATGAGAAATTCAGGGAGTCATTCATTCACAGGAAAAAAAAAAAAAAGCTGCATGCTGTTTCAATGTTCTGTGAGGCCAAATTAGGCACTTTACCTTACCACTGGTGCCAGTTTTTTACTGGCACAAATTTAACGCCTGACAGTATTTGCTCTACAAGCATGAAAGCAAACCTAAAGGCCTGACAGCTCTGGGGATCTGGAAGGGTGTCTGGTGGTCTGGTGACAGCTTCACACTCATGAGGACCTGGGTTTGATCACCAAAACCATTCACAACAACATGTTTCAGGAGTCTGACTTGGCTTCTACCCTCTCCAGATTTGGGGGGGGGGGGAGAGAGAGAAAGAGAGAGAGAGAATGAATAACTAGATAACTAGAGAGTTAAAGTTTATTTAGTTAGTTCCAAACTTCTTCCTTGGATGTCTGGCTATTTAATAAATAGATAACTCTCCACAACATATTGACTCAGCCAATGAAGATGATGGAAGCTGACACGGAGGTTTAGGACTCCAGAAAAGTCCTTGTCACTGTTGCCCAGAAAAGGACTGAAATACTGACACATGGAAGCAAAGATATAGCCTAACAAACAGCCTTGTGTGGAAACAGCTAAATAATACTGCAATATGAAAACTACCCACTGGCTGCTTTCTAAAAAAATCAAAACTTTTCTCAGGGAAAATTACCTCTGCAATACAGAACTTTAACAAAGACACAAAACCCACCCTGGCTTCTAGTCATTTCAACCTGAGAGCCTTTAAGAAAGCATTCATTTCTCACTGTTTTCCACACACCATCATTTCACCATTGTTTTGTTTCCTGACACAAATTCTAACAACTCAAGCGCAGGATTAGTCTGAGTCTCTGAAGTTCTTTTTATGGCATATATTTAAACAATGATTTAAAATTAACTTTGTTATGCGATAATTTCCAAATCTCTTGTGATAACTGGCCGCAAGCCAGATTGTTGTTAGAGTCAGACTTGGTGTAAGCGAATGGAGACGTTAAATTGAATTGTTGTGGAGTTGTTTCAAATTATAGCAGGCTTGATAGCATAACCATTTACTTCAGTACACATGGGCCAGGCATAAGATGTAGTTCTTTATTATCGAGATTTTTAATTATACAGGGTAACTTCTCTAGAGAAGCATCCTTTAATCTACTTTCCAAGGGACTCAGCACAGTCAAATGAGTGACTATGGGATTATGACAAGCTCCCAAAGTGAAGCAAGCACTGCAGGAGATGAACTGAGGACATAGCTCAGCCATGTAATACTCACTCATGTAGCATCCTTGAGACTCAGGGTTTGAGGCGCAGCACCCCTCCCCCCATGCAGAATGAAGCAGTACACACCTCAGGAACAACTCTTATACAAAGCAATAGTCACCTGCCCTCTGTGCAATAATCAGTGCTTCAAGTAACTGGTTTCCAGCACCTCTGTTCTTCTCACCTACAGACAGACTAACTGGACAGTGGACAGAACCTAGGCAGAGCTAATCTCTCTAAACATGTTTTTCCTCTCCCATAAAGTAGACATAACAGCATTTACCTTGTAGGATCCTTCTGGGGATTTGAAGCAAAATATGAAAAGCAAAGGCATAGTATCAAGAACTTAGTAGGTCTTTTACAGGACATAAGGATCACTTAAAAATATGTGCCTGCCCATGAGGAAGTACACACACCCTTCAATGATAAAAGGGGCTATTACTGCCTTAGTGACCTTTATCCTACATATTACTCCCAGATAGGTGACTCAGGGCATTCCCTGATGCAAGCCCATTTTATCTGTTGGCTCATAGCCAACAGATAGAGGAAAGAGAATGTGGGTGCAAACATAGTGGTAGCTACCAAGACACCAGTGAATACAGGCCAAAAGAACCATAAGCACATACAAGAGGTCACGAGAACTTGGTCCATGCAATACAGGGGCAGCATCCAGTGCAGAGCCCTAACGCCATTGCGGTTTAGTTACTTTTCTATTGCTGTGATAAAACACCATGAGCAACAACAACTTAAGGAGAAAAAGGGTTATTTCATCTTACATTTCCAGGTAATAGCCCATCACTGAAGGAAGTGAGGGGAGGAACTCAAGGCAGGAACTGAAGCAGAAGCTCCTCATGGCTTACCCAGCCTGCTTTCTTATACAACTCAAGACTACCTGCTCAGTGATGGCACTACCCACAATGGGCTGAGCCCTTCCACATCAACCATTAACCAACAAAATAGCCGTATCTAGGCAAGTCTTATGGGGGAATTTTCTCAATTGAGAGTTCCACTTCCCAAATGACTCTAAATTATGTGGAGCTGACAAAAATTGACTAGGATATCGTGATACTGTATTCACAGATATCAGACTGTCTACAACCTATTGAATCTGCTTAAGAAGTAGCAAGAAGGCAGGAAGTGGTGGTGCATGCCCTAAATCCCAGCACTCGGGAGGCAGAGGCAGGTGGATCTCTGTGAGTTTGAGGCTGAGCATAGGAGCACACACCTTTAATCTCAACACTCAAGAGGCAGAGGCGAGAGGAACTCTGGTCTACCTAGTGAGTCTCTGGGCAGCCAAGAGACTCACTATGAAAAATAATAGAAAGATAGATGATAGATAGACAGATAGAAAAGAATGCTTCTATCCAACTATTAGCATGAACTCCCTTCAGCTCAGATCCAGGTCTCCTCCCTTTAGATTTTCATAGCATTTTAGCTTCTTAACAGGTCAGTGCTGTATATCAGTGGTCTATGTAATACATAGCATATGCCCCTGGAAGGCAAGTCAAATGCTACTCATCTCTGTTCTGTATTTGTTGAGGATACTAATTTACCTCTCAAAATGACTGATGTAATCCTAGTCATTCTATGTCCTGAGTGCTTACCTTTTCAAGTAAGAATTTTTAGAATACTCAAAAGTCTCTGTTGATTACCACACACAAGGCGACACTGTCCTATGAAGAGTTTGTTTGCAACACTAAAATATAAAGTACCATGTTATCACATTTATTATGGTCAAGAGAGAAACTTAATCCTAAGGATCCTTTGACATCCTCTGCAGAAGGCAACCCTAGGTGATTTTCTATTTGTGCTTAGTCTTTTACTCTTTTTCTCAGCCCACATTTATTGTTAGACTAATGTAATATAAGCCATACTTGGTCTTACAAACACACACACACACACACACACACACACACACACACACACACACACACACACTATCTGATTCCATTGAAGTTCAGAGATTAAAAGGTGAGCTATGAGAAACTGCTAGGCAAACTGGCTTCTAAATATTTAATCTTGATATCCAAAAATTAGTGTAGCTCTTGGCCTTCATCAGAGAAACTTCTATTTTCAGTGGATGGTGGGTAATATGAAGACTTACACTTGTGCTCAAGTATAAAACATCTATCTTTCTCCCCAAGATTCAGAAGATATTGCAGAAGATAAGGTGGAGAGTCAGTAAGAGCCAGAGGTTTAGGAAGAGAGCTAGAGGGGATATCTTCTCCATAAGACACAGCTGATGCAGTCATGAGCTGACTGAAGCTGCGCTTACCTGCACAACTTGGGACCAGTCAGCATTTCATCATGGGAGAAGGGTAAATGAGACTCCACCTCATTGAGAAACTATGTAAAATTGATGGTGGCAGGTAGGAGTGTCACTCTCTTCAGTGGAGTAGCCACTGATAAAATGACCATGCTCCAGTAAACAAGCTCCCATTGATACTCACATGGGGAACAGTGACTAAATCCAATGGCTCACATGCACAAAAGGGCTACAAAAAAGGAAGAGGCTGACTTGCTGGGAAGATGGTTTCAGTGGAAGAAAGAGAGGAGATTAGGCAGGGTAACGAGGGCTGAAGGAGACTAAAATTCATTATTTATATGAATGGAAATATCAAAGAATACACACACACACACACACACACACACACACACACACACACACACATATATATATATATATATATATATATATATATATAAAGAACTTTATGGTTAAAATGGGGGAAGCACCTAAATAGACTTATATCTAGAGCAAATACAAAGAGCCAACAAATATCTGAGAAGGTGCTGCCATCACTGGTTACTGGAAGTACCCATGAAAACCATGAGATACATGGCACCTCTGCTAGGATGGCCATTTTTAACAGTTAATTGAGCAACATACATTGGTGGAAAGGTGAAGAAATGGGAACAGAAAGGAAGGAAGGAAGGAAGGAAGGAAGGAAGGAAGGAAGGGAGGAACGAAGGAAGGAAGGGGAACCTCTATGCACTGTCAATGAGAATGTAGCTTTGTGCAGCTACTTTGAACAATAGTATGATGATTCTCAAAAATGAATACCAGAACTGCCATATGACCTAGCAATCCTCTTTCTCAATATGTATTCAAAGCCAGTGAAATGAGCAGTCCACGTAGATACCTGTACTCTCATGCTGTCTGTAGCATTGTTCACAGTAGCTATGTTACACAACAAAACAAAAAAAACCCAATGTCTGAACAGACGAATAAAGAAAGTACTATTAAATGGAGGGCTATTCTGTCTTATAAAAGAAGGATACCACATGTGCCAAAAATATGTATTAAACTGGGTAACATCAAACTAAGTGAAATAAGCTAAGCACAGAAAAACAAATACGGCCTGATCTCACTTCTTTTAAATGCATTGGGATGTGTGTTTAAAGTTAAGTTAAATACACAGAAACAGGGACTAGCATAGTGATTACCGAAAAGAGAGGGGGAGAAGTAACTCAAAGAACACAGGGCTGCAGTTATGGTGGATAAGTAAATTATATTGTATTTTACACTGGAAAGTTGCTGACAGTAGAATTCAGGTACTGTTGGCTAGACACACACACACACACACACAGCACAGCACAGCACACCCCCACATATATGTACAAACACACCATATGCACCCCATATACACACAATACATACATAGACACACACACCATATACATGTACACATACATATATGCCATATACATGCACACATACACACACGCCATACACACACACATATACACACAAGCATACATACACATACACAAACCATTTAGAAGGTAACTTGATGTGAAGGTATCTTAGACCAGTTACTTTGTTAGAATGTTGTGGCCATTTCATTAGGCCACACACAACAAAAATCCCAATTAAAATGAAAACCCTGTGATACAATAAGGTAATTGAGTTAGCAGAAAACCAAGTATTAAAAGTAAAGTTCTACAGGTTTTGTCTGGATGGAGTCAGGGAAAGTTGTATAGAGAGGTAAGGTTTGAGTTGGAGCATGAAGATTTTAGCATGAAAATTCTAAGATCTTGAGTATGGGCCACACATCACACTAGCTTCTTAAGAGGAATGGGAGCCAGGAGTTCCATCAAAGAACATGAGAAAAACAGCCTTCCCAATGATCAGGTTTCTATATCTCAAACTTACACCATATTGTCTTTAACCTACTGGCTATGATGAGCTATCATGGTTAATCAAAAAAGTAAATGCAAGCACCAAGCCTTGAAAGGAGACCAGGTGTCAACAGTGACACTCTCTAACAGACTAGAACCTGGGCTCATTATATATAATACTCATTTCTACCCACAAAATTATATAGCTTCTTGGTGAAAATGTGACACTTTTAAAAACCAAAAAAAAAAAAAAAAAAAAAAATCCTAGGATTCCCCAGTCTGAGATACATTCATGTGTAATCTCACTCGGCAGACACTCAAGGCCTGGTATGTGTAGCTACTGTAGATACTTGGAATAGGGAAGGGATCCAAAAGACAAGAATTTTAAGTAGCTATTTAGTAAATCTTAACATTAGCAATCACCTTGAAAGGTAGTCATGTGTGATACTATATTCATTGCTGTACCTAAAGGGTGAAAAATTGCTGCCCAAAGGTCACTGTATCCAGTTGTGGGGTACGCAGAGCATGACTGAGCCACTGTCACTTCCTAAGACTGGTTTTCAAGGTCTGATCTGGAGACCAACAAGACCGAGAAGGATTTGGGATTATTTTAGGAATGCAGATGCTGGGCCTTACCCAGGACTCCGAATCTGATAGCTAAAAAGCTCACATGCACACCGAAGGTGCAGAAATATGCTGGGGTTGGGTTTATTTTTAAGTTCAGTTGCTAGACAGCTCACCTAGAAAGTGGCAAATCAAACATCGAAGGCTCTTTGCAAACTTGTGGGTGAGCCAGGTCTGAGAACCTGACTTTGGCGAGGTTAGCACCAATGGGACACGGCTGTGTTAACTGGGCTTCATTCTGATTAGGTTCTGAGGATTTACTCTCTTTGAACAGGTTCAGTCCTTATTAATAAAGGAGGTCTCTACAGAGGGGCAATTTCTACAAAAGAGAAAACAACTTGAAAGACACCCCCTGCCCTCAAAGCATCCAAGATCAGCTCTACATCTCTTTTCTAACTCAGTACCATGGCAACACCACCAAAAGTCTAGAAGAAGCCCGGTACCCTAAACACACACACCGGGTCATAATGGTGGGGACAAACCTACAAATATCCTCACCATCTTTAACAACAGAACTTTGAGAAGCTCAAAACTCAGATGTCAGAACAGATCTATTATTAGATACCCATGACACATCACACCTCATTAAACTTTAATTCCCACTTTCAAAATCCAGACTGTTTTGAAACAAGGGCATAATTCATTTAAAATTCTTTATATAAGAGAAAATATGTACTGTTCCTCATTTCCTCCAAAGAATGTAGATGTCTCAGACTAGTATCGCACTTGCTTGGGACCAACGTCTTCTAAGAAATTTAGGGACATCAAATTGCAGTTCCAGGTACCTGTTAAAGGACCCAGCCTCTTCCATAAGCATGTGACTAGTGGGTTATGCTGCCTGCTGCTTTGGACACACCATTAAAATTACCTCTAAGAACCCATGACTATAGTTACTTATTCTATTTATACCCATCCTGACAACAGTTTACCCATATAAAATAAAGCATCTATTTGTCCCAACCATATCACACTGTGGTAGATTAAATGTGGAACAGCTGAACTACTCCTATCCTTTCCTTCAGTGTTCAGTTTCAGTAACTAAAATGGTTAAGTTCCAAACATACAAAGTTCCTTACTTACTGTCTTTCCAAAAGAAATGGAATTCATCTCGTGTGTGTGTGTGTGTGTGTGTGTGTGTGTGTGTGTGTGTATGAGAGAGAGAGAGAGAGAGAGAAATGTTCCACCAAAATATGTAGCCCCCCCACACTATGCAGGCTACATTCCCATCCCTGAGATATATTAGTTTTTAAATTCAGAAACTAAGTTCCATCACTAATTGCTGCCATCAATTAGTCCTTACTGTGTGCTGCATTTCAAGCTTAATTCTAAAACTCATTCCAGGCAAAGCAGAGATAGGAGCTGCCTTTAGACACACTATAACTTAAATGGACAAAGGCTGGAATATCTGGCCCTCCTTGGCCCCTCATCTCAGAGAAAACCTGCTATTTCTTCAAAGAACAGGCCAAACATCCCAATTAACAGAAAAGAACCTAATCTAAAGAATAAAATAAAATAATTAAAAAATTAGTTCTAGTCCAGATTTCTTTAGAGAATAAAAAAAAAAATCAGGTGCCAGTGACTAATGAAGTCTTGGAGCACAGGAAGAGCATTAAAACCAGATCATTCTTTAGGCTGAAGCGACAGAATAGTGAGACAGTGAGTTGCTTCCTTCTGGAAAATGAGCATCAGTTTTCCTCAGAAAGTTGCTTCTAGATTTTTAAATAAGTTACTACGCTGTATATTATGCAATACTTTAAACTAAAATTTTATCAATAGCCAAGGAAGAATTAAAAACAAAAGCAGGTGTCTAAAGCGGTGCTTTGGCTGCTCCTATACCAGAGGAAACACTGCAGGTACTTGGGGCACCCCCCTGCAAGCTGCAGCTCCTACTGCATGGAACCTGCAGAATGGAACGGGGCTCTGTTCCACAGGGACAGCTCCTTCTCCCCAAACCAATGACTTCTTCATCACTAGAGACAGTTCATAGCATGCTTCACCAACCAGAAGGTCATTCTAGAAGGTATGCCATGGCTCCCAGTGAGTCAGTTCACTGTTTTAGAGGGAAACCACTGAATAAAAGCAATCAATAGCTTCTGGAAGACGGTGGTGCTCTCAGCACAGGACTTCGTGCTTCCTTCTAAGTGACTTCTCCACCCTGGAGGCCACTGAAAGCTTTTAAGGTACAAACAATGGAGATGAGAAAAAGCTATTAAATGTTTTAAAGGCCTTAAAAATCCCTCATCAAACAGGGCAGTTTCCAATAAAACTATGTGGGGTCACAGAAAGACAATGCTCGAAGGGGGTCAAGGCTAGGAATAAACAAGGAGGGCTCAACAGATTCAGTTTCTGCCCCTGAGAATACAATTTCAGCAATTCAGTGTGACAATGTAAATAAAGGGATCCACGGAACTTTTCGTGGTATTTACTGATTAAAGAGGCTAACCAAAGCTTGCTTTGAGACACCAAACACAGTGAAAATGTACAAGTCCAGTCAGTACAGTGGCAGAAATGTCTCTCCTCTTGGGTGATGACGGGGTCGTGTTGCTATTGCATGCAACATATGGGACATGACTTTGTCACCAACAGAAAACTCAGAGGTCATTTCTAGAGCAACTTCTAATATGGTTGTTTGTTATAAACACAACAGACCCAGGGCCTCTCTAGTGGTGACTCTATCAATAAGAGGTCAGTGAACCCCGAGTTATGACCCTTGTAATGACAGGGGGTGGGGGATTTGACTCCAGCTCAGGTCTGTGATCTTAGTCCTCAGGTGACTGAGGTAGGCTGACTTCATTGAACTTGATGTATTTCAGCTGGAGCTCCTGTTTCAAAACAAAACAGTAAGCCCTTCCTAGGAGGCAAGGCAGTGATCTACCATCCTCCCTTCACAGTTCTCCTGTCAGCCAACCTTCTACCTTGTCAATACTAAGAACCTGAACTTCCTATAGAAAGATTCCTCAAGATGCTTCCACCCCACACAGGCAGCTGTCCAGGGATTTAAGAAGAATTCCGTGTGTCTCCAAGGGAGAAACTCATTTAAGTACCTGGCCTTAGCTTTGACTTGTGACTTCAAAATACTTGCCTCGAAGGAAGGGAGATGGAGAGATCATTTGGGGGACTCATTAGCACTTTAATTTCTGTCCAACAACAAACTAACACTAACATTTATTCCTAAAGTCAAAACAATTTACAAAGGATGTAATCAGTCTGCGAAGCACTTGCTCATCCAGTTTATAAACACAGGAAGCAGAGTTTTCTAATGCCCGACTCTCACTCCTGCCCTTTCTGTGAACTCAGAACAACAGAGCCCTGCAATGTGCCAAATGCTCATTGGGAGGAAATTACACAATGAGCTTTAAAGAAAAAAAGAAACTTTTTTTTTTGTTTTGTTTGTTTTTTTTTTTGTTTTTGAGACAGGGTCTCACTGTGTAGCCGAGGCCAGCTTTGAACTCTTGATCTTCCAAGTGCTTGAAATGATATTGGAATGATAGGTATGTGCCACCAGGCCAGGCCAAACACATTTCTGTTTGGGGGCACGCTTCTCAGCCATGCTTCCTAAAATCTTTAGAGAAACATCTTTCTCTCCCCACTCCTCATTCATCAGAGCCATAAGACATTAAGCAAAAACCAGTGTTCAAAAACTGAATTTAAAAAACCCTTAAAATTATACTTAATATATAACATGCACTTGGATAAGAATGTCCTTACACAACACAGTACCATAAGACAATGGATACAACAACATAAATATCCAATATTTATTTACTGTTTTAAGGGTGTGTGTGTGTGTGTGTGTGTGTGTGTGTGTGTGTGTGTGTGTGTGTGTGTATGGAGGGGTTGGGCAGCTGGGTGAAGGTGTCTGCAGAAGCTAGAAGGGGATGTCAGATCCTATGGGTTGGAGTTACAGGCAGTTGTTTCGTCCTATATGAGTGCTGGTTATAAAGATTAAAATAATTCTTTAATTGGAAAAAATAGGTTCCATTCCATGTTAACCTTTCTAAAACCTTCCATGAATATCAAATTTCATTAATTTTAATGCTGATGTGGACAAAGCAGAGTATATAAAAGTTAAACCAAAAGAACAGGAGATCTAGATGTATTGTCTCCCCTCTCTCTCTGTGACCTCTCTCTCTGTGTGTGTTGGGCTGGCTGGAGGTGGGGGAGGGCTGACAGCCATATACCTTTGTAATGTGTCAAACCTACAATTTAGATATTCTATCACTTACCACAGATTTCTCATTCACTGTATTATGCTATTGCTAGCATCCATATAAGGCATGTCTATTAGGCAAATAGCACACATTCTACCTTCTGCAGGGTTCCCATATTCCATTTACCTCTGGTTGTTTACCTAGCAAGTTGCAATGGGACCAGGGAAGTCTAGGACAGGGCAGAAGGTAGAAGCTTGCCTGGAGGGACACTGGGCCTGGTTGGTGCTAGCAAAGCCCACACCTCCCCATTCTCTGCATCTCATTGATTCTAGCAAGTTTAGTAAAATGGGACTTCTTTGAACTGAAGCTTGGGTCACCCTCTGTAAAAATCCTAAGGTGAGAGTTGTATCAGGCATCCACTCAGACCCCACCATGCTGTCTTCCAGGCTGTAATCCTTGAGCTATAACCCCTATATACAAAATCTCAACAAAAATTCCTCCCTTGGTTCCATGCTCTGTACCCATGCCCGGCACACCAGTTAGGGACACTTAAGATTCCTACAATTAAGTTAATACAGGCATCCCTTCCCCACTTACAGAATTTCTAAGGGCCAGCTTGCCTGGCCTCTTGGTCCAACTCCCTGGTGTGAGGAAGTTGCTAAGCACTGAAAGGAAGCTATGTGGGGAGATACATGATCACACAATTAGACACAAGGCTCACAGTTGCTAATCCTCGGCTTATAAATATATTAAACATGGGGATCTTAATTATGACTGGTATTATATGTATAAAGCTGAGATAACTAGGAAAACCTTTTCTGTCTAAAACTGTTCTGAGAAGATTTAAATTATTATTTTCTGAGAAAAAGAGGTCTACTATCAATGCTGCATTCAGTGGTTCATGAGTATTAAGAAATCCAGTTAGAGCTGGTGACATACCATGTAAGTCTAATTACCGGAATTTGATCCCCAGAACCCATGCAAAGGTAAAAGTGGAGAACTGACTTTACAAAGTTGTCCTCTGACCTACAAACGCACCAGATAACACATGGACACATGCATACATACATATAATAATGATAAATAAAATAAAAATAGAGATGAATCCAGTTAAACTCTTTGTGTGGTTAAAAGCAGTATATAGTAAAGTTAAAATAATATTTTATTGCCTTATTGATTTCAAAATATATACTTAAACAAATGATTAGGAAAAGAATTGTCTTACCACAAATGCTTTACCCCCATATTTCATAGGAGTCACAAAACAAGAGAGAGAGAGAGAGAGAGAGAGAGAGAGAGAGAGAGAGAGAGAGAGAACAAGGAAACTTAGAGAGGGAGAAACGTACTCAAGTCACTAAAGAAAATTGTCTTTAAACACACTTGTTACCTCCCCTCCAGCACACAGTCTCACATCTCTCCTCTCTTGGGGAAATAAAAGCCAACAGAAAAGGGGCTTTGCCACCTGCCTGCCACTATCTCCGGGCAGAGCAGGGAGTGGGGTCCATAGTGAGAAAGAGCAGTGCTTGGAGGCTGGGGGCAAATGCACTCAGCAACTCCCAGTCTTAGGCAACAGCTAGGCATTTTCAAAGATGCTAAGAAAGTGCTAACAGGTGAATGCACAGTCCTGAAAACACACAATTCAAATCTACAACAGTCCTGGGTGGTGATGTTTGCAAATGGCAGCACCTGAGGGACCCAGCAGAGCCTTCCCATAAAATGGGCAGAAAAAGTGACATTTCCACACTGACCACACAGCAGGGCAGGGTGCCAGGAAAAGGTGGGGGTTTGACTCTCCAGGTTCTAAATAGGTCTGGGGAGAAATGAGAAACCAGACTGATAATGAAGACAGGAGCTGTTTAATGGAAAGCTTTACCAAGTCTCTATAAACCACCAGTATCAACAGAGATGCGCAGCAAGCAGATTTGATTAGTGCCACATTCCTAGCAACAGAAGAAACAGGGCCAGAAGCAAAGCGATTTGGCACAGAGTATATAGTAGAAGTTTGCTCAGCAAGTGCAGGGTAGTGAGGGTCTGAACTAGGACAATGTTCCAAACAAGAAGAGGGCACCACAGACTTAAAAGACATTACGATAAGAAAGGAAGAAAGATCTGGGCTAATTCAGAGGTGTATGGCCTGAGCAGAAATTACCCAAATATAGCTTCTGAGGTGTTGATGCAGATGAGGAAGATAAGGAGTAGACAAAAGATGTCCAGGGCTGATGCAAAGGACAGATCTGCAGGCCAGAAACCAGAGAAGAATCCATCATGCAGTGGCATGGAGGATGCTGCATGGAGGACACGGTGAGGCAGCCCACAATGCCCTCAAATCATCATGTACAGCTGAACCAAGATAAAAGCCAAAGGGTCGACTTCTGAAAAAAGCACACATTTGCATATACAAAGCACTACACCTCAGAGGAATTATTTTTTGAAGTTCATCTAAGAACTGATTAAGAATTCTCAAACAAAGCAAGAATTGAAGATAACAGCAGTTGAGAAATGGGTAGCCAACTGCAGAGTACCTGGGAATCTCATGGCTACTCACAACTGTCTCCACCTCAAATTCCAAATATCCTACGAATGGGTACCTAAAGTGTGGCAAATAAGAATCTGGGAAACAATAGGCTGATGGATGTTTATTTGGGGAGAAATCACTTATACCAGAAACCACCACAGGTTCCCGTCCCAAGGATGGGCCAGGATGCTCTCTGTTTTTGACCAGGAAGTAAAAGAGAGCTGGGGTCTGGGACCCCAGACCTTGTCCCTCCAGATCACACCCGCACCTGTCCCCAGGCCCCAATGGGCGTGGTCAGTGCAGCAGGTGCAGGCGGGGTAGACATCTCACTACAGGTACCAAACATGCATGTGGTGTACACATATACATGCAAAACATATAAGGCAATACATATACTCATAAAATAAAATAAACAGGAAACAAAAGAAAATGCAGAATCAATAAAAGAACTAAGTCTGCAAAGCACCCATTTTAGAAATGTGTGCTGGGGACCCTGGGAGGGACAGAAAAACAGGAGTTCATTTCAAACTCAGGTTTGATTTGCTGCTGTTTTTTAATATTTACTTCTATTGACTTAAAACAGTAAAGCCATCCCTTGTAGTCATGCCTAACTTTAAAAATAATCAGCCCCCATGATCTCATTCCTAAAAATTAGAATCTGTTTTCTAAAGGGACCACAAAAAAAAAAAATAAATAACTACAACAATATCAGATTCTAAAAGTCCTTAAAGCCATTAAAAATGAAGTTAGTGTTTAATTCTAAGTTCCCCTGTATTTTCCTTTCATTGAAATCAGAAACCATCCATCCTTTATCACTGGCTACCAGGCGCCCTTGGCCCTTTTCATGCTATAGGTTTCCTCTGCATGTATACTTGTTTTATTCTTGGTTATCTGACCTGTGAAGTTTTATGTTCTGTTGATTTGAACTATAAAGTAACCTCTAATGTGCCCACTCCATTCCTTCACATTGTGTACAGTGGGACTTGGCTGTATACGTCTGATCAAATTCATGTTCAGTATTTTGATAAATAAAACTTATGAAGACTGTTGAATTTTATCAATATATATGTAAAAGGAGGATTTTTATTTTTAAGAAAGTTGGAGTGGACCCGAGAGACAACTTAATCAGTAAAGTAGGTGTCTGCTGCCATCACATTTATCTTGCAAGAAAAAGTTTTACCCAATGACAGCACTGATGTAACTAACTATTAACATAAAATAACACGGTGACTCAAGGTTGCATGTGACACTGTGAATTCTCACCATCATCCCCACATGGCATCTTTTTCATAGGCACACACTCAATACAACCATCCCTCTGAAAACCTTGTCACCTTTAACCTTTTCTCTTGTCTACACCCCTAAAGAATAATTTTCCTCCAACATTTATATAAAATATGTTCCAAGGCATTAAGTGTCCCTGCGTCTTACAATTACCCTGTCATTAGAAATAAATGCCATGTCTAAAACAAGGCAAGTTTTGATTTACAGAGCAGTAGTCTGGGGCAAAACTCACCCAGAAAAGTAAATAGACTTTTCATTATAAAAGTGTGTATCCAGAAACTGACATTTGA
Organism: Phodopus roborovskii; assembly: GCF_943737965.1. Taxonomy (NCBI): domain Eukaryota; kingdom Metazoa; phylum Chordata; class Mammalia; order Rodentia; family Cricetidae; genus Phodopus; species Phodopus roborovskii. Next base: position 24,137,878 of record NW_026126433.1, read on the forward strand.
GAACAAGCCTGCTTTCAGTGCGTTTGTAAGCACACCTATAAAGTGACTTTTGTTAGGATGAATGCTAAGTCAAAAGCCAGCAAATGATGCCAGTGCATGCACTAGAGACAGACAACCACTGTAGAGAACAAAAAGGCAACATATCAGCTTTTACATGAAGTTTTGCCAATTGAAAGGCGCAGCTCAAACATTACTTCTGCTGGATGGGTTTTTCCCCACCTCATGGTAGTGGTAATCCACCATACCTTGCTATTTTCTCATTTGTAAATGATATTCCATGTGAGACCCCTAAACAAATGCTTCCTCATTCTTCCAGGTGTTTCCATGCTTAGAACTCAACAGGTATGATAATATTTCTTACTTTTACCCTTCTGCTCTGCCTCCACAACTGGCTAACCCCCTCTTTATGAGCATTAAATGTTCCCTGAGTGACAGCAGGGAGCATTTCATTCATTCTCTTCCTAATAACCATGTGACCTGCACAGGAGAGCTAGATATGATACCTTCATTTTTACATTTAAAAGAACTAGATTAGAATGTAAGATGACTTCCCCCACAGTCTCCCAGCTAGTAAGTGGGTGTTCTGGAGCCCACTGCACCTGTGAATGATGCTGAGGATAACAGACCGGGATGATTATTAGCACAGCCCTGTGGATGAAACCAGAAAGAAAAGGACACTCTTCCTTCGATGACATTTGGATCACTATACCTGGGTTCTTTATGTAAACTGGCTTCATGGGAAGGAAGAACCCTCCTGTGAGATATGGCTGTCGCCTTCAGATGAAAGGCACCTAACGAGCCTGCACTCCCAGAGAAACAAGAATTCTTTCACTCACAGAACTTTAATATCTGATTGTTCTAGAAAGTCATGCTGTGCTCCCGTTCGTGGAAAATGCTGCCTGTGTGCAGCCCCCACCTGGGCCAGGACATCTCACTTCCTGGCTTAGGCAGGACATCAGGCTCCAGATATAGTGGAATCAGGTGCCTTTTAGCTTAGCTATCTTGGCCCAGTGATTTGTTTCTGACTCACCACGTCAGCAGGAACCGACCATGGCCCTGCCATCTCTTCAGCTGCTCTGCAAAAGGCCAGCAAGACAAATGGAACTGGTGGATAATGAAGTTCAAGAGACTTCACTAGTGTCCCTCTAGGGATGCTCGGGGCATCTTTAGGAAGAAGGGATGCAACACCCAAAGAAATAAGTCAAGTTTAATTACAGGAAATGAATCTTCCCCATTTTCCCAATATGCCAAAGAGCCCTGTGTGGTAGGTCTGTAACATCTCAGGGCTTTGGAGGCTGAGGCAAGAGGATGGTGAGTTTGAGGCCAGTCTGGGCTTCTGAGTGAAACCATAGGCTCAGAAAAAGCAGCAAAGGTAAAAGTGGACACAACACTGCTCTCACAGGTACAGTGTTTACAAAGAAAATCGAGCTTGTGGGCTCTGGAGCCAAGCATGAGCTCACAGAGAGTGTCACAGGAGGTAGAGCCCGCTGTGAGAGCAGACAGGAAAGCTGTTCTGGTATTTATAGACTTTTATCTGGTTGGGATATAAAATCCAGTACCCAGTGGTGAACAAAGCTTCAGACTGTAAAACCAGATAATGATACACATCAGAGCAGTTCCTGTCATCCCCAGTCCCCAAACCATGAGACAGTGGAGGGGGAAAATCCCATCTTACACATAATCGTCTCACCCAGAGCTGTGTATGCAGGGCACATGGACAGCCCGCAGAAAGGAAGCAGACTGCAGTATGAGTAGAAGTGCTAAGTAAATGGCTGCGGGACTTTGCACCTAAACCTTAGGGAAGAACCTGGCGGCAGGGAGGGGATCTCCAGGAAGAGGCACAGAGACTTGGTGAGGCTCACCTTTTCTTTACATTCAAAACCCAGGCACGATCGCTGCTATTACCAACTTCAAACCATAACACTTCGTACAGAATGGACAGAGAGAATGAAGCAAAGTCTTTTAGCATTAAAAATGCCAGATTATATTTTTAATTATTTAAAACACTGCTGGTCTAACAGCAACTCCTGACTCACAACAATCACACCTGGAAAGATCCCGCTCACATGGTTAACAATATAAATGGGCACACTCGATGTCACAATCCTTTCATATAGAGCTTCCTTCTTCATACACAGAAGTTTTTTCTTCGCAGAATACATACAAGAAGATGCAGATAAGGACCCCCTATCATGTGACATGGAAGCGGAGGGGAGGACGCTATTGTTGGGGGGAGAGGGGGACCAACAAAAGGGGATGGGAAGGGCAGAGTGGAGGATACAAACAAGGTATAATGACATATGCGTATTAAAATACAATAATGAAACCAATTTCTCTGTATCGTAACTTAAAATTAATTTAAAACATTAAAAAAGGCTTTCCAAAGACTATCAACTCTAGAAGAGTAAAGACTTTAATCTTTACAATCAAACAAGTTCAGATCCTCAAAGTAATTAAAGATCTAATCCAAGTCTTGACCCAGAAAGCATATGTCAATCACTGAAAACATGGGATTTAAGCCAAACTGGTAAGTGCCATAGGGAAACTAATGGCTAGTGTAAATAAATTGCCACAAAAGTCTAGGTGCCCAGAGCAGCCCCGCCCCAGGGCCTGTCAGCCAGAGGGTTGGGTCATCAGCATTTATGAAGACCAACTGATGCTCTATAGTTTCAGATATCACATATCTTATAAGGTTTACTATAACCCCCCTTTTTTCTTTTGTTCTTTTTCTGTTTGCTTTTTGTTTGTTTGTCTGTTTGTTTTAACACAGGGTTTGTTTGTAGCTTTGGAGCCTGTCCTGTAACTCATTCTGTAGAACAAGCTGGCCTGGAACTCACAAAGATCCACCTGCCTCTGCCTCCCGAGTGCTGGGATTAAAGGCCCTATAAGTCTCTTTTAAATAACCCCATCATACAAATCATGAAATTCAGAGACAAACAGACTTAATGGAGGTTCTACTGCTATCAGACTCAGAACTTGCACTGTGCAGCCTCACCCAACTTACAGTCTATTATTGTATCAACTATGAAGAGCGGCTGCCATTTGAATGGATGTTTATTATGTGTCCAGCTCCAAGCAATTCACAAACATTTTTCCATTTAATGGGACCACTGCCACCTAAGGGTCTGCTGTTTCCACTTTACAGATGACTATCCTAAAGTTTGAGGAGCTAAATAACTTGCAAGATCATCCAAGAGTAATAGCAATCTGTCTCCCAGGGCTTCAGGAAGGTCATGTATGAGTTTAGCTTCGATGAATATAATCACTCAAAACTGTTTAAAAAAAAAAAATCACACAGCACTGCTACTGCCTTCTCATTTGGAATGGGACCGAAAAAAATTGCAAGGTCTTTTTAGGTTCACTGACAATAAAAGAATAAACAGCCCAGGGAATAAATGCTAATTGTGATATCTTAAATAAAGTTTAACACTGGAAACAAGCTCCTAAAGTTAGGAAAGATCTGATACCTGATTTCCAAACAAACAGATGCTCCTCCCATCCTCCCATCTTTTCCTAAAAAAGAAAAAAAAAAAAAATATATATATATATATATATATATATATATATATATATATATATATATAATTTCTCTCAATAGAGGAAAAGTAAGGAAGCGCTGTGGGAAGTAATTACTGGTAAAAGAGAGAAGGCACAGCTACAGCAGAGTCAAATAGGGAATAGGAGAAACATGTTAACTCACTAAAAATAACTTCATCACAAAAATTAAGAAGAAGCTGTACTGAGGTTAAATGTCATTTAGCTCAGGATGGAAATTTCCACTAAGAAAAGGAGGAAGACTTCTAGCGGAAGAGTTACCTGTTCAGAAGGTACCTCTCCCCTCCATGACACTCCAAAGGAAGCAAGTGGAACTTCAGTTCCTGAGGAGGCCAAGCTAAACAGAGGGTTCAAACCTAAGGTGGTCTCTGGCATCGTATTCTAATGGAAACACTAAGCCACTCAGGATTCTACTTTTTTAGAGAAGCTGGAATCTGGCAAGCCTCTTAGCCAGGTCTCTAAATAAAGGAAACTCGATTTCTGTTGTATGACAAAACATTGCCCAGGGAAACATAACCCATATGAGTACTTACCCCCGACAGGGATCCCTCAACAGACCAAAGTATGGATACCACCAAAGTCCTGTGTGGTGAACCAACAAGTTCTATTGGGCTTACTTACAGGAGTATGGGTGAAGGGTTACTTATTGGGGCAGAAATGATTCCAAAGACTCCCCAAGGCTCACCCCAGCATGGATGACAGCTCACAAAGAAGGAAAGCTGAAGGATACTGCACAGTCTGCAGGCAGCTCAACAGGCTGGGATGTACGTGTCCTCCCCAAGTTTCTGGTCTACTATGATAGGTAGCTCAGCTGGCTTCTGTTTTTCACAGTGTGGCTTATCTTAGAGACGTCTTCTGTTGAGCCCCTCTGTTGTGTATTTGCAGCTTTTATTTCTAACTCCAGCAGGAAGCGGCGGAGTGAATCTGGTCAGTTTCAGGGACTTCCGTGAGCTATTTTGAGTTGTTTATCTTCCTGTTTAAGGAGCTGCCTTGGAGGATGAAATGTTTCAATCTCAGATAGTTTCTAAATAATGTTCACTATACTTAAGGGTAATTGATTAATACAAAACCTAAGGGTACTTTTAAATCACACACACACACACCTGCCACCCAACTCACTCTGTACACACACACACACACACACACACACACACACACACACACACAAAGTAGCCTTGCAAGTATCAGAAACTCTTCTGCTACTGCCTTGCTATATTGAAACAATTAAAATTTCTTACTAAGTTTCTTTCAAGGAAACTTAGATAATCTCTGACTTTTCTCATGACAAATTCTTTAAATAAACAAAAAAGTGGAAATGTTTTTCAGTGCTATTGATTTTGAAGCAAGTTTCCCAAAGCCATAAATATCTACAGTGGAGGATTCAGAAGTCACTTCCTATAACTCTACCCCCCTAAATCATTCTAAAATACATCTTTGTGGCCCCCACCCTCCTAAGACTCAGCCCCGTCAGAACTGGAGGAGCAGAACTAGGAAACATGCCTAATATGATTCCTCAAATCATGGTATCTGGAGAAACCAATTGACTACCAAATGAGCAAACTCTTAATTTCCTTTTTTTTCTAAATCAACCACAAGAAATAAAAACCCTTTAGGAATCATTAGATTCCATGTTTATGCCATTTTTCTTTGCATCATAGCAGTGACTGTCCTTGTAACTCATACACATAAGATGATGTCCCATTACAAACGCTGAATGACCTGTTTCTAGTTCACAAACTGTCACACTGGTCTCAGATAGCTTACAAATCTTTTTAACAGTTTGTATTTTAACCAAATCACATATCATAATCCTGGCTTTTTGTGTGTAATACATATAGCAGAGAAAGAGGAAGGGAGGGAGGGGGAGGGAGGAAGAAAAGGGAGAAAGGAAGGCAGGGAAGGAAGGAAGGAAGGAAGGAAGGAAGGAAGGAAGGAAGGAAGGAAGAAGAAAAGGAAAAGCTTTTCTGGGGGAATGTAATAATCAGTGCTTTATAGTTTGGCCAGCCCCTGGAGTAAGGTTCGGCTCCATCACACACAACCCTATCACTGTCATTTGTGTTGACGTAGAAACCAGGGCCACCTGAGATGAGGCAAACCTGTTTGCACTGGTAATTGTTCTCAGTGCTGTGGACACTATGTGGTGGCAGTAGCAGCACGTTAGCCCATAGCAACAGGAGCGTGAAACAGACTGTTTATGGCTAGGCAAGCAGAGTACAGAGCCACGGGTGAGACTAGGCTACAGCCTTCGCAATGAGCCTCTAAGGACACATCCATAAGCTAGGCCCTTTCTCCCACCACAAAACTGCTCAAGATCAGTCAGCCAGTGTCAGAACCAGGAGTCAAGCCAGACCGATGTGAACAAACAAGCCAGGGACAGAAAAGTAACATTCTTAATAATGTGTCGTGATTGCAACCCAATGACACAGCTTCTGTTATCTGTTTGGCTTGTGTGTGTGTGTGTGTGTGTGTGTGTGTGGTGAGCTCCTTGTTGCATTTAAGATCTCCATATTTTTATGTCTCTCTTCCAGTTGCAGAAAGCTTTTCAAGGGACTAAAGTACTGTAGTTTGGGTCTGCAATGCCTCCCCAACACCTACATATTAAAGGATTAATCCCAGCTTGGCACTACAGGGAAGTGGTAGGTACTTTGGGAGGTGGGGTATATGGGAAGGTGTTAGGATACTTAGGATATCTTAAAAGGGATTGTGGGATCAGTTCCTCCCTCTTCCCTCCCTCTTTCTGTCCCTCATGTGAGTCAGGAGGAGAATGAGTCTTGTTTACCATGTGCTCTTGGGTTAGTACCATTTACCTCAAGCAACAGTGATCATCAACAGGGGACTAAAACCTCCCAGACTCTGAGTCAAAATAACTCACTTTATAAGATGGTTGCTGTAATTTTTTTTATAGCACAGAGGTATTTAAGAACAGACTAAGCACAGTCTAATAAAGGGGTGTGTCTCATCAGCAGTGATTCTGATCCAAGGGCCACCAACTGATTCGCTGACATATCACCCTCCCCAGTGTGTACCCAAGTCCTGAAGGCCAATCTATTCCAGGCCTTGAGCAATCTTGCCCACTTGCTAGGATAACTACTTTCTCTCTGCTGTGAGGTGAAAGCTGGAAGAATTAATCTGAGGATCAGGAAGGGTTACACATGCAGAGGGACCCCTCTGCCCTTCCAGTACCATCCAAAAAGAGAAGGGGGGGGGGCGCTTTTGGGTGATTACAGAAGCCATGAGACCACTTCCAGCTCCTGAATTCCTAACACAACCGAAAAATAAAACTGGCTTCTCAGTGTGTAAACCAGCAAGTACAGAGTGTGGAAATGAGCAAAGCCCTATGTCACACTGATCTGGAGTAACAATTCAGCTCCTAAATGCTACCGAGGATGTGAACTCTAACCTCCTCTTTTTATCTGAGTTTAAATTTGAAACACAGTCATTTACTTATGCTGTGTGTGGGCACGCATGCATATGAACAATCATTTTACCAGAGGTCTTCTTGAGGGAGGTAGTTCTCTCCTTCTACCATGCCTGTTCCAAGGATCAAAACTCAGATTGTTAGGCTTGGTGACAAGTACCTTGGCTTGTTAAACCATCTCTTCAACCCATCCTCTCTTTGATCACTGGAGAAAGTTCATACAATGGTGCTAGTGTTGTAGGTCACATATAAATAAATCCCCACTGGCCCCACCAAGCAAGCGCTCACGCTGCCTGACACCCCCATGTCTCCTGCCCACTCTCACTCACAGCTGCCCACTCTTTACACCAGTGGAAAGGTTCTCAGGTCACAGAGGAACCAAGCACAGGGAGTTCAGAAAGAGGTGAGGCGAGCCGAGGGAAGGCGTGGGAGAAACCTCTTGTCAGACAAAGATTTCCTTCTTTACTCCTGTTGTTTAAATGACTAGAACAAGAGCCTTGATTTCATACTGCAGGCCAATTCTCTGTGTTCCCTTTAGGGTAAGCTTCATGCAAATACCAAATCCCTTTTATGTTTACAGGACAATGTTTGTAACCTGAAATGCATGTGCGTGGTTGTATGTAATGGAGGAGAGAGGTTATTGAAAGTCCTTCCATGGTAAGATTCAAACATCCTGGTCTTCTGAACAAAAAAATTCAAGTGGATCGCATTGCCAAACCCCCATCTAGTCTCCCCTTTTCCACAATGGGCAAAGGGGGCTCCCAGTACTCAGTTTCCCACAGCTGGCTTTTCCCTATCCTTCAGGTCTCAAAAAAAAGCCTGGTTTAGAAGGCCCTTCCAAGGTATATGCCTAGCAACTGGACCAGACAGTCTACTGCCCTAGTTTATTGACTTTACAGCACTTAATCAATACCTGAAATGTTTGTAGGAAACTAGTTCTTTTCTTAGTTATGGCTACCAATCACTCTTAGGACAAGGTGTCCCACAAAACCAAGGACCTTCTGTGTTGTTCTCAGCTATATTCCCAAACCAGAGTTGGGTGTCTTCCACTGGGATGTGTTCAAGTGAATGTTTACAGAGTGAGTGGAAGACTAGGAGGGACCGTCATGCATATATACTACACTCTACCCTTGCTACCAGGAGAGCCATCAGACCTATGACACCAGTAGAGATCAACAAGAAATAGGAAATGATAGCAACTGTGGCTCATCACCCTTCAGACTTGACAGGACAGCAACAAACACTTTGTGGTCTACCTTAGACTGCACTGATCCTGAACGTCGGTACAGAAGTTCTGAGATTGAACAAGGCTTAAGAAAATAAAGAATCTAGACCTTGCCTTTGGATGTCAACTATGATCATGAAAACATCAAATTTGTACTCAAGATTTTTGTTCTCACTGCTAAATGTAGCAAAAGCAGAAGTGGGGAATTTCCTAATTACCTCAAGGATTTGGCAAACCTCTCACATTTTCCATGCAGGACTTCAGCGCATACCTCACATCACCAAAAGTCTATAAATTTTGCAAAGACGTGGGGCTGTATTTTCCCTTCTTCCCCACACAGGCACCAGATCTTAAAAGAAGAAATGATGAATGGGCATAGGTATAAATATTTCAAGGATAATGAGAAGCAAAAGATGCTGATATGTACGTAGTACAGTTAACAGGTCCAGACCCTTATAAATTCCAGATCTGTTTTATCAGATAAGAAAAACAAGCCAAGAAGCATTCAGAAATTAAACTCAAACTTCACAAAATATTGTTTAAAAAATCTGTTTTCCAATATCATAAATAACTGACTAAAAACTAAGATATGCATTATATTTATGGTCATCTTAATGAAAGGATTGTCAGATCATTAGCAGCGAGAGAAAAATTAACATTAAATTCCTACAAATATTAAGATATATCACCCTTGAATTATCACTAGCAACTCCTCTGAGTAGGAGCTTGGTAAGGAGGAATCCACTAGAACTGACTGAAAAGTTTTTTATTATGTGATAAACATTCACAAGGTCACACATTATAAGCCAATGCTGCTTAGGGTTGTCAAATTTGGCGCATGCGCATGTGTACACACACACACACACACACACACACACACACACACAAATCTCCAGTTAATTTGAATAATAAGTGTATTAATGGTAGATAATGTTTTAAGTATAAGTATATCCTAAAGCAGATCCTATTGGACAGACCCACACGAAGATTTACTTTCTAACCTTTGAAAGTAACTTATTTGTGGCTTTTTTTTTTTTTTTTTTTTCTTTTTGGTATACTATACTTTGCCTGCCAAGCTTAACACTGTCTGACAGTTATGCTAAGTTGCTAGAACATTCTAATATTTCAGTTGAATATTAGGACAGCAGATTCCCGTCAGTGCCTTGAGTTGCCCTCAGACCAAAATCCAGCAATTCTCTGATGACAGATGGCAACAAATGTGACTAAGCAGACACCTCAACACAACATCCACAGTGTCCATGGAAACACATTCAAAACTGTCTGCCTACTTTCCTAAATTAATTTAGAATCATATAATCACAGAATTTTAGAATTGGAAACCTTCTTAGATTCTTTTTTTAAGAAAAAAAAATTATGTCACTTGCAAATGCAAAGAACTTTCCTATGACCAAAGTCAGCATGGGAGGAAGAGACGGATGTGATTTAACTTCAGAGCAGCCAGATGCCAGGGATCTGTGGCTCCAGAACTTCTTGAATCTTCCAGTGTCAGCAGCTTAGAGGCCACCTTTGTGAGTGGGCCTTAAATAGAAAAGAGATGGACTATGAGCTCCTCTAGACTTAATGGGCTTCAAATTCATCTGGGTTACCCACTCAATGGGTGTTTAAGATATGTCCGGTGAACAATTGAGTGACCACATCGTCTGGACGTGCTTAGACTAAATATGGAGTGGGTAGGTGAGGCAAACACCTAAAGAGGGCAGACTTAACTGTACAGTGATCACAGCCCTGCCCACAGTTGTCTTCTCTAATTGGGTCCTCTGCTTGTGACATCTAATAACAAAACAGAGCTCCCATAACTCCCACAAAGCAGGTATCACACTTCATCCTGTTCAGACCCTGTTACTTACTTCCTCTCTGTCTACCTATTTTATCTACTCAGGGCACAGGCCAGTAGACCACTTCTCAGGAACCAACAGGAACATCTATGTCCTTAGGAAGGAACAATTATCTCCAGACACAAATGGATATTAGAACAAGCAGCACCCAGAAGACAGGGAACAAGGAGCTCAAGGCCAGCCCTGGCTACCTAAAAAATTAAATCAGCTTGAGCTCCATGAGACCCTGTCTCAAAGCAACAAAAATAAATAAATCCTTACTTGGATGCCTAGGAAATAGGAACACAACTCAATGCTCATGTAGTTAAATGTGTGTGTATACGTTATTAATTCTGACACAGGAGTACGGCTAGCTTTGCTCAAGCAATGTATTTATTTCCTTTCTAAGCTGCAGCTGCTCTGATCATGTCTCTTGGACCACTTAGAAAAAGAATCTTCCATTCTGTGCCATTTCCATCTAAAGTTTTCCTTCTAAAGCTGCCAACGGCAATCATGTTCCTCTTCATGTAGCAAAGGTGTGGACCTGTGAAGTTTCATCCATAGATCCCTACATGGTGATATACTGTACCAGAAAGATAAAGAATTCAATGTAGGTCTGCTGGGGCATTTCTCAATAGTTGAAATTTGAAGAGATGAGTATTTAAAGGGGCTAATGATGAACGGCCGTTCACCAGAAATAAATTACTAAACTCCAAGCTACTGACACCTCACAGCATCCACAGACGTGAGATCTATCATTGCTTTCATTTTATAGAAACTGAGATGAAACTCAGAAAGGTAAAGTGTCCTACCCAAAGCTGGAGCCCAATTTAAACGTGGGCACCCCGATACAGATCTAGTCAAGTCAGCCAGCCTTAGAGTGGACAAAGTCATTTCCAAGTACACCCTGAGTCTGTATAAAGTTAATACAGTTGTGCCCAACATAAGCTACATCTAGGAGAAAGGGGCTAGAAGGTAAAAGGGAAAGAAAGGTAACAAACCAACCTTTCCCATCATGGAGGAGAGGGAATGATGGGAAAGGTCAGATATGGAACAGTTGCTCAGCATGTATTTTGGAGCTGGAAGGTTGGAACATCAGGAAGTGGAGCTGCCTGGGGGCAAGAGCTGGAAGGAGACACCAAGTTCGTTCATGTCAACTATATTGTCAACACATGGGAGCCAAAGGCTGCTGGGTGCTGAAGAGAACACCAGGCTTCCAGATGCCATCACTCCGTTTCCTACCCAAAAACACCTCCCTGGGCTTCCCAGTGACAAGAACAAGGGAAAATAACAAGAAATATCTAAAATGGGGGAAAGGTAGTGGAGGACAGATGACTGCCCTGGCCTTCTAGCCTCTCTGGGAATCTTTGCAGATCCACAGAGTTCAAAAGAAAAAAAAAAATAGCAGCAAAAGAAGTTGGGTCAGATTTCTTTTTCTTTCCAAATGGGGATAGATTCGGAAACTAAAGTAGTGGCCAAGTTTCTGTCAAAGCTAAAATGGAGTTTTAGCAGAGATGTTTATTATCACACAATACTAACAGGGACTCACTAAGAATATCATGTCAAGATAACTTTTATATCCTGTTTCTAACAGAGCTGTTGGTGAGCAGAAAAAGTCTGGCCCAGTTGGGCTATCAAGAGTCTTGACACCTAAAGCACAAACTAGCAAATTAAGAGCTGAACTCTGCTCAGAAAGAATTTTCTTGTGACACCTTTGCCAGAAGCCCTGAATACCTTAGTCAGCACCTCTACTGCCTGGGGGGGGGGGGACCATTTACTTGCTGGGAAAAAGGTAACAAACACTCCAGTGGTTCCTTTACCTGTCTGAAGCACCCAAGTCAAGGCAGTAAGTCAGACTAGCACACAGGAGCACCTCAGAGTTGCCTGAGTGGGTGGGACTGAAATATATATATGCCCACTGTGTGAGGAGCACACAGCACATCTTGCTTAGAGAACCCTGCGTTGGAGAATAGTGTTGTAGTTTGAGTGAGAAATGTCCCCCATTGTCTCCTGTATTTGAACACTTGGCCCCCAGTTGTTGGTTAAGAAGGTTATGGGGCCTTTAGAATGTGAGCCTCGCTAGAGGACATGCATCTCTGGGGATGGGCTTTGAGAATGCTTAGCCTGCTCCATTTACAGTTCGCTTACTCTGCTTCCTGTGTGTGACTACAATGTGATCAGTCAGTTCCCTGCTCCTGTCACCTGCCACCACGCCTTCTCCGCCACTGTGGACATCACTGTATCTATCACAGCAACAGAAAAGTACAGCCAGGGAGTAGGAGAATTAAGAGGCATACAGATGGTGTCAGTGTTAAGAGGGGATAGTACTGGGTGCAGTGAGAGAAGTCATTCGGGAAGACTTCCTTAACCAAATAGCACCAAATGGCAAGAATCAAGACAGGGTTACAAATTAAAAGCTAGTAGAAGACATTCTCGAAGAAGAAAAAGCTTGCCAGACTCAGTGAGTAGAAAGACCTGTGAAGCAGGAACGAAGTAAAGTGTACCCACATGATAGGCTGTGGAGAAGGCCAAGCCTGAGAGATGGGTGGGATGCTGGATGGGCTTGGAGCTGAAGGGCTGGGCTTTGAGAAGGACCTTTCGCCAGTGTGTGCACAACAAACTGGAGGGGTAGGGAGGTGGGGGGATAGAAGCCCACAGAAAGGACAGACATGGATCACACCCAGGTCTGAGGGTTCACTGTTACATAATAGCAACCAAGTTTGTGTGGAGGAAGCACTCCTCCAGGCCACCTTTTTCCTTGGCTCTGCCGTAGGTCCCTGTCCTTTCCAACATCTTTATCTTGATGGGGGCAAAGCCAGAGGGAAAGCAGCAGAGCCTCCCAGGATGTAATTCTGGGAGGGATTTTTAACACCAGATACAACCAAAGCATACTTTGACCCCTCTGTAGAAGCAGGCAAAGATGGGTTCATAAGACTTCACCCCCACAGACTGTGTTCTCAAGGAACTCTCTGGGCTGGGGGCACATCTAGGCAAAGTAAAAATTCACCAGGCTGTGATAAGGGCTTCCACAGTGCTGTAAACACGCTTGCCAGGGCATGCACTGACAAGAAAAGTTCATTCTAATCCAGAAAATATGAGTTATTTTTCAAAAGTGGCCTCTGGCCTTGCCCCATCGGCTGCTAACACCCTGAATGGTAGGAGAGGAGGAGGGAGAGCTCTCCTCATAGCATGGAAAGCCTGAGGAAGGTGAGAACAGAGGACAAATATCCAACAGGCACTCGAGGGCAAGACACACTCATCATTATTTTAGAACCCAGGATTAGCACTCACATGCTGGTTTGCGAGTCACTCCACACACACTGGCCTGTTTAATCTCACATCCGGATTGATTTCTAAGAATGTTGCTAGCCACCCCTTACACACACACACACATACACACACACACACATACACACACACAGGAGAGAGCCATAGATGTGCAGCCAAGAAAACAGGTTCCTCTCAGGAACTTTTGCTTCATTCTGTATCTATGAGATGTGTTGAACCAATGGTGTGACATTTAACTGAAAGTGACGATCCTCCATTCAGATTTTTTAACTCTTCCAGAAGTGGAAGAAGGGAGAACATCTGCCCCATTGGAGGAACAAAGGGGTAAGCATCTGGTGGTGGCCATTCAACACAAGCTCACAAATACTGTGCTTCATTAAGTGAACCTCCATTATGATTGGTCAGAAATTCTGGTAAGGGCCCTTCTCTAGGAAGAGGTCAATGGACTGATAGTGAAATCAGGGCTTCCCAGCATGCCCATGCACTAGCTCTGTGGCCAAGGGTTAGAAAACACTTCATTCCTATGAGGTTCAGTTTTGTCATCTAGAAACTGGTCCAACAAATCCAGAGGGGCCACTGGGAGGCTGCATGAGAAAATACAGGCATGAGGTTCACACGAAGCTGGAACATTCCACTAATGGCCTTTAGAACTCTATGGACTCCGCTCTCTATCCAGATCAGAACACAACTGTATCAGGACACTCAACCTTTGCTTGCAGACTTTTGGGAGATATTTACATGTGTAGAACATCTGGGTATAGCTGTGAGACAGACAGCCTGAGCGCCTTGCAAGCCTGCACACTGGAAAGCCCGAGTTCTTGTTCTAGCGTTGTCGTTCGGCAGCTGTGGGATCTTAGGCAAGTCATGACTTATTTGTGACTCAAATCTTACCTTGGGGTGATGAGGGCTGAGACAGAGGTTCTAAATGACTCCCAAAGCCTCACTCAGCTTCTTACATTTTACAATCTGCCTGCCATAGTTTCCCAGAGAAGAACATTCCCTGACATAAGTTTGTGCACATGATAGAAAGATGCATGCAATGAGATGAGGGCACACAATGAGGAAAACAAACAACAACAACAAATGGGCCTAGCAAGACAAAGGCTCAAAGGACAGATTTCAGGCTCAAGCCAAAAAGAAACAATTTCCAGCCATCAAGATTATTCAACAACAGACAAAAACAAAACAAAGCCATGACTCCTGGGCTGTGAGATTTTCAAGGCAATGATATTCAGCTTTACATTCCTAGGATCTAGGCTCCTAAGGCACATGGGAAACATTCAAATGGTGAGCACATGAATGGATGATGGGAATGGATGGGTAAGAGCACAGTAGAGAGGAAGAGGGAAGAGGGAGCTGACTGATGGGTAGTGAACTTCCCATTGCTGGGCGGTTCAGGCATCAGCTGGATGACCATCTGTACGGGCTGCTGCAGAGTGGATTTCTATCCCGTGTAGGAGGTTCCACTAAAGGTCTATGTGGTATTTATTTCCTAGCTTCTCTCCCCACTAACTCATCCTACATATTTTTGTCAGATTAATCTCCCTAAAGGACAGCTCTGTTGATGTCACCCTCCTACTCAGAAACTTTTGATGACTTCCCATTCCCTATTCAATTAAATCCACAATCCTGGCATTTGAAGACCCTATCTTGCTCTGTCTTATGAATTTTATTCACCTGTCAAAAACCTACCAAAGAGCTGAGTATTATTGTCTTTTCCTGCAGTTTACCCAAACTCTGTCTCCTGTGCCTTACTGTGCAGAATTATTTATCTGGTGGTAGTTCTTGTGATGTGTGAAGTTCCTGAATGAGAAAACAATCTTTATGTCAGAAAGTCAGAGGTCTAACATGAGGCAGAGTACATAACTTTTGTCAATAATTCACTAAAAATAACGGCAAGTATTGACTTATCATATGCTGAATATTCTGTCAAGCCCCTGATAGGCACTATCCCCGTGGCTTTTATAATAAATATATATCTCCATTACATAAACAAGGAAGTGGAGACTTAAGTAATGTGCATAAGGCACAAAAGCAAGGGGTGATAAGGGCTGCCTTCAAACTCAACAGTGCATGCCAGGAAGTCCTAGACAGGAGCCACTCTACAGAGCTGATTTTCTGTAACAGGATCAAAATAATTCAAGTGTTTACTCATTCAGCAAGCACTTACTGCACTACCAGAGGACCCATGCTATATGTAGTTTCTGCCTTCCAAGATGCTTCCAAGCTAATATATAAAATCTGCATCAAACACTACCCAAGAAAAATGTACAAGAAACAGCTCTCAGTCAAATGAAAGAAATGGGAAATATGAGCACCATGCCTTCCAATGCTGAGCCTCTGCTGAATGCCTAGCATTGCTGAAAATCATACCATGAGGCTGGCTACAGTAAAGAGTGTCATTTCTAAAGTTAAAGAGCCAATGTCCAACGCCCAGTACCGTCACATTCTTGCTGTGGGCCTGTAAGCAATTTATTTGTTTCTTTCTGCACATCAGTTCCATCAGTCTGCGAAATGAGACAGACAGGATTGTCTGCCTCATGGGGACTGCACAGAAACGAAATACTGAAGCAACAATGAAGACCAACAACGCAGCTACCATGCAGGGTTGACAAAAATTTCATTTACTATTAAGTAACTTGCCCAAGAGCACAGCAAGTGAGGGTCTGATTCCAATATCCACATGCAGTTCAAGCAGCCTTTTGTATTCAGATTCTCAACACTGGGACAAAAAACCCAAGAGACAGTAGAGAGGAGGAACAACCTACTTTTGCTCATGGTCTCAGAGGCTGTAGTCTGTGGCTAGCTGGTTTCACTGCTTTTAGCTTCTGGTAAGAGAGATCGTCATGGTACAGAGGGTGTGGCAGAAAAGACCCACTCACCTCATAGTAGCCATTAAGTAAAGAGGCCCCAAGGTCATGCCCCAGGGACCTCCTTCCCACAACTAGGCCCCACCTCTCAAAGTCTCCATCAACCCCTTAACAGACCATCAAATTATGTCTCACTCAGTGGGTCCAACCATTGCAAGATAGAGCCCTTGTAATTGCCTCTCAATGACTGGCTCCCTCAACTGTGAACCAAGCCTCCAGAGTGAGTCATTGGGGGAACACTTTATGATCAAACCATAAGTCTTCCTCAGGGAGGACATGTTGAGGTTTGAACTAAGCATTGACAGGCAAATCAAAGGACAAGAGGGAGTGGGGGACACAAGTGTCTGGGAGTGGAAGTAATCAGCATCCATACCACCTTGTTCCTGTATTATTACTCGTTCTTTTCTCAGTCTCACATGCATGCTCTAGCAACTATAACCCAGGAAATCTTACCCATCATCAGTGCCAACCAATTTGATGTAGAAGACTGCCCCCCCTCCCAACCTACTTCCCACAAGCTTGGCTGGCAATCGCTTTCCAAGGTTAGTGTTTAAAGCACTTGGTATTTTTACATACTTTGGCCCATATACATATTTGTGCACACAGTGTGTGAACAGATCTCCATAGGGCTCCCAGAGTGCTTATCTTACACCCATGAAGCAGCTTTTTGCTCTATGAAGCACCAGACAGTGCCCACCAGCTCAAGCTCAGACATACTTGTTATACTAATGACGGCTGCAAGGCCTAAATTAGAAAGCATGTCCAACCTGCAGGCAGTACCCCTGTAAACAGTACTTCCTATGTGACAGCTTCGATTTCTAACCAACAGGGGAAGGAAGCTTTGATTTATTATTGAGAACTGCAACTCTTAGTAGAAAAGGAGAACTGATGGCCAAAAGAAACTCTACCCTGCCTAGCAGGGCAACTGATCCATATGCTTCTTTGATTTCCCCATTAAAGTAGAATGAAGAAGAGAAAGTGGGGAGGGTTATGTGTTTTGGGGTTTTTTTGTTTGTTTGGTTGGTTGGTTGGTTGGTTTTTGTAAACACCATTTCTCTTTATAGACCCAGCTGTCCTGGAACTCATTCTGTAGACCAGACTGGCCTCAGACTCACAGAGATCTGCCTGCCTCTGCCTCCTGAGTGTCAGGATTAAAGGTGTTTGTCATTACACACCTTTATATGTTTAAAATGATAAAAAACAATTAATTTTCCTATTGTCAGAACACATCAACTATCATTGCAATTTTGTTTTAAAAGAATTGAGGGGAAATTATTTTTCTCCTGGTTAAGCTTTGGTTTGATCAAACATAGTGTATGAATGTATGCAGGGAGAAGGGTACCAACATCAGAGGAAATGCATAGAAAATAAACCTAAGGGAGGTAGGTTTGCAATCATGAGGCAAAAGGCAAATCAATTAAAACAAAGCCAAACCTAACCAAAACTTAGAATAATCACCCTTTCTCCAGATCATTCAATTGTTATCAATTTTTAATTATTAACTTAAAATATTTAGAAAACTGTAGCTGAAGGAGATCTATGTATAAAAGGTTATTTCATATATTGGCCTACTTTTAAATTTTAATTATTTTGTGTGTGTAGGTGCTTTGCAGGCATCTATGTCTATGCATCATGTACATGCTTGTACCCTGCAGAGGCCATAAACAGTCACTAGAGTTACAGATGTTTGTGAGTCACCACAAGGGTGTAGGGCTCAAACCCGGTTCCTCTGTAGGAGGAACAATTGCTCTTAAACACTCTCTCCAGCCCCACACTAACCAATTTTTAACAACTTCAGTTTAACAACAAGAATACAAGTACATTTCAATCCCAAATAAGATGTTTTGAGGGAAAGGCAGAAAGTCAGGGGTTAGACTAGCACTGATTACTGTTAAAAACAAAAAGAGGCTAATGGAAGACAAATTAGACACTTCCTCCTAATATGACTGTCATTGTGGTCCCATGACTGCCTGGTGACTAACTTCACAGTTGGCCAGACCTAGAGAATTTAACACTAATAACATCTCACAGCCAAAATAATGAACTCCTACTGTGTAAGTGAAGTATCCATCTATAATCCCAAAGCTACACAGACAAACACCCCCAAACTAATTTAGAAAAACCGTTCAATGTCATTTTAGGCTACAAAACCTCCAGCGTTCATCCCCAAAGATACATTGGTAGTGAAATAAACAAGATCAGCACATTTCTTTCCTGTACAGCCTAAATCTTGGCTCTCCGAATATAAAGAAGAGTTTCACATTTTCCCTAAAGGCTCCCTTCAATTTGTTGTTGTTTATTGCACTTGGTGTGTGTGCCGCCCGCGCCCGCGCACACTCGCATGTGGGAGCACATATATGTGTCCCACCTGCCATGGCTCATGTGTTGAGGACAGAGGGAAATTTGTGGGAATGTGTTCTCTCTTTCCACTGCGTGAGTCCAAAGAATCAAATGCTGGAAGGGTTATGAAGTAAGAGTAACGCTCATCTACTGCTGGTGAGATTGAAAACCTGCACTGCCACTATGGAAATCAGTGTGGCAGTTCTTCAAGAAGATGGGACCAGATCTATGTCAAGATACAGCCATATACCACTCTTGGGCATATATCCAAAAGACACTTCATACTACCACAGAGACACTTGCTCAACTATGTTCACTGCTGCTATATTCATAAAAGCCAGAAACTGTAAACAACCTAGATGCTTCTCAACAAAAGCCTGGATAAAGGAAATGTAGTATATTTATACAATGGAATATTTCTCAGCCATTTAAAAAGAAAGAAAGAAAGAAAGAAAGAAATTTGAGATTCACAGAAAAATAGATAGAAGTAGAAAAATTCATCCTGAGTAAGGTGACCCAGAAAGACAAATATGGTATGTACTCACTTTTATGTGGGTACCAACTATTAAGTCAATGATAAGCTGTAGAACCACACAGGTCAGGTATAGAGTAATGGGGGGGGGCAACAGACAGATCTCCTTAAGAAAGGGAAATGGACTAGAAAGTTATAGATGGATGAAGGGGCTAGAATAGGAGAACCAAGTGGAGAGGGAGAACAAAGAGGGGAGCAAGGGAGGGGATACAGGGAGAGACAGCAAAAATGAAGGGCCATTTGAGGGGTAGTATAGAAACACAACAGAGTAGAAGCTTCACAAAATATAAACATACATGAAGATCTAAATTAGATCACCAAATATTGTGCGAGACAGAGACCCACCTGGACATCTCTTGTCACCAAATAAAGCATCCAAAACCAGAATTGATGTGCTTCCTGGTGAGTCCTGGCTATTGTGGGACTAGACTGGTCACTGGGGAGCAGATTATTTTAAAGCAAGGTCACCCAAACCCAGCCTCTTCTGCATGCACCTACTCATCACAGTCGAACATGCTCCTGCATGTTCCTTACCACCTGCTGGATATCCTCAAAAGACTCCAACAGCACACCACTTAGACCTTCCAGCAGTAAGAATCATGAGCTAAATAAGTCTCTGCTTTTAAATTACTCTGCCTTGGCTATTTTGTCACGGCAAGAAAAAAAAGTGAGCAAAGATATTGAAGTACAAAAGCGCTTGACTGCCATCATTTAGCGAATGTCCACTATGCATCAGCTATGGTGTGTTAACATTTCATCTTCAAAGGCCAATGAACAAGACATTATGGTCCTCATTTTACACAGGAGAAAACTGGGCTCAGAAAGATAAATAGACTACATAATCTAAGACTACACCACTGAAAATGCCCAAGTGAGCTCTCCGCAGACCCAGGGCTGAATCCCACTTTCCCTCCCTCACTACAATACTGACTCACATCTTCAACAAGTGCCAAACAGTAAGGCCTACGGCCACGTTTTCTTAAAGGCTGTGGGTGCAGTTAGTAACAGACAGACAGAAAAGCAGGACTCAAAGAACAAGTGAACAAGAAGAATTCCACAACGAAGCTGTACTCTTCTAGATTGTTTTATGAGACATGTTCGCACTATACAGCCCAGGCTAGCCTTGAACTTGCAACCCCCCTGCCTCAGCCACCACAGTGCTTGGAATTATAAGAATGTATCATGCCTGACTAAAGCTGTATTTTCTAATAAAATATCTGGTCATTTTGTAAAATCGTCCTGACACTCTGACAGATAAACCAACAACAGAACACAAACAGATGGCTTAGCCTATTGAAGTCAGCCCTGGTCTCCCTAAAGGCTTGCTGTGACCAGGACAACTCCTAACCTCTTTACTAGTCTTTGCAAACTGGTATCATGCTGCCCCAGCTAATGTAGTCCTGGCAGATCTTGACATTCCATAGTAGGAGCCTATAAATGCATCAAGAGTAAAACATGATACTCACTAAGCCAGCTATTTCTTGACCATGGCTTCTGGCGTTAGAACAACCAGTTCACAAGCCCAGCAAAGAAAACCTAACTCAACTGGGACCACTGGGTCTAGGAGGTCCCATAGAGCAGCAGGAAAAGTTATGACTTCACTGGAAGTTCATTCCTGTGCATCAAAACAATGGTAGGTTAAGGTCTTGATCAACCTCTAGACACAAAAGAGACAGAGTCTATGAGCAAGAACTCAGAAGGGCCAACCAACCACTCTTAGGAGAGAGTGAAGCTTACAAACCAGTGTCCCACTTGTTTGGCTAGGCATGAAGACAGAGCTGGGAACGACCTGCCTGTGGCAACTGGTGCCACCTCATCCAACTCTTGAACCAAAGATAGTAGAAACCACGGAGCAGAGGTCAGTCCCCACACAAGAAATACTATGAAGCTTTGTCACCTGCCAGGACTCGTCTTCTTCCAGCATAGGTTACTTTGTCTTTTCACCTAAATTTGCCTATGGTTTCTCTCCTATGTAAGAAAATATTTGTTTTTATGTTTTCTCTCCTTCCAGACAGATGGTGGCATCTCACAAACTATGTGCAGAGGTTAAAGGAGAAACTAACATTTCAACATTAGAAATTGCCTGGTTTTGATGAAATATCTCATATATGACTAACCGGTTTATATCTTGTTTATCAAATCTCAATTTTGAGTTCCAAGACTTAAAATTAGATTACATATAAATGACAAAATTCCTTTTCTGACAACTGTTAACCAGCCCCCATTTTAAATCCCTACTAAATGGTTTTAATCATGATAATAATTTTACTCTTAATTTTGAGATCTATAATTTGTAGCAATTTTAATATAAAATAAACAGGTTGTCCTTAGGGAAAAAAGATTAATTAAAAGCCTTCCCCAACTGCAACCACTGTCAGAGTTGTCCTGACACATGGGTGTCTTTGTGAGAGGGCCTACTTAGAATCTAACTATACTTAAAAAACAGCATTGGTGCTATGGAAACAGCTCTATATTTTGACTGTTTTTTCTTTTTTCTTTCTTTTTTTTTTTTAATTCCCTGATGGCAGCAAAGGCCATATTCGTTATATGCAGCTTTTCTCTTCACTTCAAGTGCTGTGACAGTAATCCACATCACATGTAGCATGCCCTGCCTTGCCCAGGCAGTCACCCTTCCTTCATGCACTGCTGAGCCGACAACACTGAGGGCAGAGCACAAGTCAACTGGATTACACACACAAGTGCAAGTACAGGCACATGCACGTGATGAGTGTGTGCAGGCACACACGTGTGCGCCCGCGCGCGCGCGCACACACACACACACACACACACACACACACGAGTACACGCGGAATCAGAAGAGACCACCCCGCTCCTTGTCATAGTTCATCTAGTCAAACTTTAGCCCTTCAGCTTTCGGGCGTTTCATTGATAACTACTAATCAAATCATGAACCCAGGAGTGAACAATTTTTGCTTTACACTGAGAGCTTTAACGTTTTTCATTTCAGTGTCTTCATGGTCATCTTTGGAACCTGACGCTTCTTCCAGAAGCCCAGAAGAACTACTCTGATAGACTAAATCTCCCTGCTATTGCGCCTTCTGAGCTCCCACGGCACCCCAACAGCCCAGAGGCTGCAATCTGTCATCTTCTGAAGGACTGAAGGCAGAGAAGCAACCAGCAGGCATGCAGAGCCAAGCTTGCCAAACGGGATAGGTAATCACATTGAGTAATGCTGTGTTTCATAAAAATGAGGTGTAACCCTGAAGTCATGAAACTGGTTTTCTCTTGCGGATCATAATCTCACTTTGAAGGGAAATTCTAAAGAGGAGTTCCACATATACAGGGTGATGGATGTGCCTGGGTTTGGTTTGTTTTTACACAATGGCAAGGCCTTTCTTTGGAATTAGTACAAAATCACTGAAGGCACTAGGAAGATATTTCCCACTGAGATATACATGCAGATAAATAAGGTAAAAATCAGTGACTTCAGCCAACTTTCTCCTAATCTAGCAAATCGGTTAATTTCCACAAACTTCATTCTTTTCATATTGTTGTTCTCATCCCCTGCTTGATGGAAACAAAACACTTAAAACACGATTCTTCAAAAGAATCTTCAAAGATTTTGGAATAAATAAAAGTCTTACTTAAATATTTGAAGTGGCATGATAGAACCTTCACTCCAAAATATTTATTGAACAAATACTAGCAAAGAGAGGGACACATGAGTTCACAGGGAGTAACTATTTAGATTCTTTTAACTGACAATCTCTTTAGGAAAATTAATTTGGTTTTGTGAAGATTTACTTTCTCCCTGGAGATCTTTCTGGTCTGGGATGTATTTTAAGTAAGTAGAAAAGAAACTGGGATTCCTACTACAGTAACCCCTTCCTTTTCAGTAGATATAATCCAAGATGTCCAGTGAATACCTGAACTTCTTTTACTAGTCCATTTTCTGTTGTTACAACAAAATACTTGAAGCTGGATAGTTGATAAAGATTATTTAGCTCATAGCACTAGAAATCTAAGAGCATACACTAGCATCCTGGCAAGCTCCCAGCCCCACCCAACTACATCACAGTAAGACAAGAAGCCAAGCATGTTACTTATTTTATTTTTCAGTATGAATACATGTACACCACTTTCATGTCTTATGACAGAGGTCAAAAGAAGGTGTCAGGTCTCCTGGAACTGGAGTTACAGAAGGTTGTTAGCCACCATGGGGGTTCCAGAAACTGAACCCAGATTCTGGCAGGAGCAGCAAGTGCACTTAACCATTAAGCATCTCTCCCTAACCATGTCACTTTAAAACAATATACTCTTAAGAAAAGTAACCCATATGCAAACCCAGCATTGGTCTTGGAGGACAAGGCCCTTCAAACCTAATTATCCTTCACCAAGCCTACCTCTTAAAATTCCCATCACTTCAAATTTGCTAAGGTGGTGAGCATGCTTCTAAGACATGAACTTTTGGGAAACAAACTATATCTAAATCATAATTATGAACCCTGTATGAACCACGGCTTTTTTTAAAGGTAATATTTATAACAAAATGTTTCCAACAGTATGTTCTTAGGATAATTAGCCCACATTGTTGATTTGATAACTAGCATGGCTACTAAATGATTATCAGGTTTGTCCTGATATGTTTGTCCAGTTTGGATACACTGGACAAACAGTTCATTCATATTCCAGTGGAATAGAACAAGATGGCACATGATTTCAGCATACTAATCAGAATGCCATGTACTTTAAAATCACAGCTTCTTTATTCCTGGAATTTTCCACTTTCTTTCAACTGCAGCTGGCACTGAATAAATAAAACCATGCAGGAGTAGATTTTAATGTGTGTTCCTGAGTAATGGACTTAGGAATGGTCTTCTTCCTCTATGCTATGAAAGAGAGAACAACCTTGGGCTTACAATTGTGAAATCAACACACTCATCCTATGACAATTCAGGTTGCACCATCAGCACCAAAACCCTTATGCCATGCAAGTTCCCCTTCCTCAAAGAACCAGTGCTTCAAGAGAAAGATGAGCTCCCATTGTCCCATTTGTTCAAGTTGACTGGCAGTGAGGAGGTGTGTTCCAGTCAGCACGTGTGGGTATAACACACATGGTACCTTTCTAACTTAGCTACTCCTCACTCTTTGATACTTCTGGTACTTTCTCTTCTCTTGTTCAACATTTAAATGGCTTTCCTTCAATTTCTACTAAATGAAACTCAAGACAATTAGTGGGCACTCCCACAGTTAGGAAGGTGCTGACCCATGCTATATATTTGTGGCCATGGCACAGTCCAAGCTCTATCAGAACAGGACATGCAAAATGGGGATGTTGCTGGTTTCCATCCCAGGACTCTTGCCACAGAGACTGACCAGCTAGTAAAGCCAATGGACTGTCACTTCGGTGAGCTTCTTAAGATTCTGGCATGTGCTCTGAAGTCTGAATCTGTTCTACTCATTAGACCTTAAGACAAGAAGGCTAAATGATTCTTCAAAGTCATACTTCTACCTAATAGCAAAGCCAGTAGTGAAGGCTCTTGCCTCCTGTCTGCCAGGTGAGTGTGCTTAAACACATAAAGCCCCTTTGCTGATACATGTCCTTCTCTAGTCCAGTAACCCACACTTAACTCATGCTCCAGACACTAGTGGACCATGTCCAGTGGGAACCCCTACTTGTAAATGATCATTCAAAGAATATGAAACAAACACACAAACAAAACCACTCATAAGGCCAAGTTCATAACTAACTTCTAATCCAGAGCAAGGCTCTGGGCTGTGGGGGAGAAGCATTATAGTTCTCATGGCAACATTGCTCAAGCTGTATTTATCTTCATCAAATTTACCTTTGACCTGACAAAAATAATATTCAAGGGCTGAAAAATGAAACAATGGATGCACAGAGCTTTTCTCTCCCTCCACACAGAGATAAGAAGAGTCTTTTAATGCTCTCTCCTAGGGAGATGTGGACAACTATATTTTCACCTCAAAGAAATTATTCTACCCAAGTCCAGGTTGGTGAACCAAAGAGTTTATTGTTCTTTACAGGAGCATGGGAAGGGGGTTAACTTCAGGTGTGTGTCTGACAAAGGGCCCACCCCGGCATGGGTGAAGACTCCTGAAGGCTACACCGGAGTGCCCCAGTCATGCTTCAGGAAGCTCCATGAATGAGCCACTCCTTGTCAATCACAACTTTCTAATCTTTGCCAGTCTTGTAGGCTTCCTCAGCCTCCTCAGACTGCTGAACCTCTTGCATTCCTCTAGGAAAGAATGTCTTGATTTGGAGGAAAAGGTCTTATAGAAGGCAAGACAATCAATAAACCAGTAATCAGAACTATCCGTTTTAGTTCCGAGCATAAAACTTACAAATGGCATTCCAAGATTTTAACAAAAGGCCAATATTAACAAAAAACAGAAGTGATCTACAGATGCTCCATAGAGCTATTCATGAAGATGAGATTAAACATGAGGTTGAAACATTCATTGCCAAATGATAGCATGGTGAGGGTTTTGCTTATGCATTTCTGATAACATCTCCCCACCACCACCACTACCACCAAGAGGCCTTCTCCATTTGGTTCAGGCTTACAGGGTCAGCAGAGGACCACACAGTGATTCCCATAGGAAGACCATGTGATATTTACAACCCAAAGCTTATTTCCTAGTGTCTAACCAAATGAACTCAATGAGCAGCTATTAACTTTTGGTTGAGTGTCAGGCTTTCCAGGGTGAGAAGAAACACTCTACAATTCATGTGTCCTACTACAAAACTCCTCTGTAGGTCTGTCAGCATTGTTGCTGTAATCACACGTGGAAGTGCATGATGGGACCTTAGATTCACCTGGACTGATGAAGACACAGAACATGTACACAGTGAAGCAAAGGTCAGAGGGACTTTCCTCCACCTATCTGGATCTGACACATCCCTGTCCCTTTTATGCTGGCTGGATTTTTCCATCTTAGTACAAACGTAGACAAATCTGGGAAGAGAGAATCATCCTAACCAAGAAAATATTTCCACAAAATATTGACCTGTAGGCAAATCTGGAGGACATTTTCTTGATTAGCGATTGGTGCGGGAAGATCCAGTTCACTGGGAACAGTGTCACCCCAGGGCAGGTGGTCATGGGTGGTACAAGGAAACAGGCTGAGCAAGTTATGGAGAGCAAACCAGTAAGCAACACTCTTCCATGACCTCTGCAACAGCTCCTGCCTCCAGGTTCCAGTCCTAACTTCCCTCAGCAACAGACTAGAAATATAAGTTGAAGCAAACCCCAGGTTGTTTTTAATCACATCAAGAGAAAGCAAACCAGGACACACATCCTTTCCTTTGACTTCCCTTATTTAGAAAATACAAATAAGAAAAGCAGGCCTGAAGATAACTTGGCCACACACAGACATGTTTGAATGGTAGAGACATCTTTTCCCATAGCTCTGGGAATAAGAGCAAAGATGAAGGGTACTGTCACTTCATTTCCTATGACAGTGAACTGTGTGTGTGTGTGTGTGTGTGTGTGTGTCCGTGTGTGTGTCCATGCACTTGGTGCCTCAGCCTCCTTGGTGCTCTTGGGAAACACTCACCTGGTATGGTGAGGTCTGGGATAGCTACCACAGAGATTCACTGACAAGCTCTAGAGCGACCAACACAGGAAAGAAATATTCTCCAGACTTCAAACACATGGATGAACCTAATGTTACCAACTCGGACATTATTCTCATGTCCACAAGGGACAACAAAACAACTACACACTCCCTTATGCCCAGCATTCTTAACACTGTCAGATTTAGTTCAAATGAATGCTAACATTGACTATAAATATGCTATAATCTTTATGAGGATCAGAAGTTGGATGGTAGATATTAGATTTTTCCATTCTTTGGTGCTGAGGAATTTTTCTGTGCTGAGGACTGAGTCCATGGACCTACATATTAATGAGTGCCCTTCTACCAGGTCACACACCCAGCCCTGGATACTAGAATTTAAGACTTTCTCTCACATACGTTTTGTAATGTCATACACCGTGGCCTACAGGAGCCTCAATCACTCTTTCGATTAAAGAATTCAAAATGCGTTCACAGTGACCACCGCAGGGTCACTCCAGCAACACAGGTCTACCCAGCAGATGGTAGGAGGAACTACAGAAACTAGACTCCTTCCAGTTGCTTGTGGGATCTTATGTTGAGCCCATCCTGAGTTAACTCCTCCTGGTGTATAGAAGCATTGTCCTACAAAGCTACAAAGCTCCTGCTAGCAGTCATCAACGGGATTATTTTTAGACAACATGGGGAACACACTGGGCTTTTCCCAGGTGAAGTTAGACTGCCAATGCTCAAGGTCCCTTCAAAAGGAGAACTTCCCCCATCAAGTGACAAAAATAGCCACATTTGTCCAGAACAATGATATATTTTTACCTTGTAACTGAGTTTTATAACAAATTATGCCTCTCCCTTTGAAGTGGCTACAGGGAAATTCAGGGCCAGCTTTGTAGATTATCTTTAATGTCCTTAGGCAGGCCTTACACAATGTATTTCTAGATACAAACATTCTGGTTTCACATGACTGATGCCATACACAATTTTTGGATTTTGACTTTATTATTGTGGTTTTTTAAAGAAACGAATAAATAGGGCTATGGAAATCACTCAGTTGATAAAGTGTTTGCCTTACAAGCTTGAAGACCTGAGTTCAATCCCCCAAAACACTTGATTTAAAGAAAAAGAAAAGAAAAAAGAAAAAAAAAGCCAGGCATGGTGCTGCAGACTTGTAACCCAGTGCTGAGGACCAGGAGACAGAAGATCCCTAGTCCTCACTGGCCAACCAACCTATCCTACTGAAGGAGTCCTAGTCCAGTGCAAGATCCTGTCTCAAAAACAAAGTGGGTAGTTCCTAAGGAACAGCACCTGAGGTTGATCTCTGGTGTGCAAGCCTGTGTGAAGACACATACAAACACTAAGCAAATAGTATTTAGTAAGTGCCTAGGCAATGTTTATTTGACGTGGGCTCCTGCTAAGGGATGCTTACCTCCTGCCAGAGAATTATTAAACATGAAAATATGTTCTAGACCCAAGTCTGTAAGATACACCTTCAAGTACATAGTCCTTACACAAGAAGCCCCATTGAAGGCCTACAGCCCATCATTGAGCAATGACCTGGCTTCATTAATTTCTAATAAAAGCTTTGTTTTATCTCACAGGAATGATGTTTAAATGTGGGTGACATAAAGTAATTAAACTAAACAGAAGTCTAAAACTATCCAATGATATAGTCACCACAGAACACATCACCTACAGGAAGACTGGAGTGAAATGCAACACAAATCTCATTCCTTTAGGGTTCTATAGATGATGGACATCTCTATTAAATAATTTAAATAATTTCTAAATATACAATCATATTGCAAATTTCCCAGCCATATCATTAGCACTAGGAGAACAGCAAATGATTTTAATGTCTCACATTGGGTCTCCAAACTCAGTGAAGCAAACCAGGTAGGCCAGAACTAAACTGTCTTATGACAGAAAAGAATAGCCTCTGAATAAATACATATAGCTAACCCTCTTCAATTATGCTGGATTAAGGGAAAGATGGCACTCACTTTCCACACCTAGAGTGAAAGCACCAAGAGGTGTTCAGCAGCTTACTACAAAGAACAAATTAGCACCCTCCCTTGCCATGAATAAGGAGCATCCTCCCTTTCCAGTCATGAACAAGGAGCATCCTCACTTGTCAGTCATCAACAAGGAGCATCCTCTGGTCCTGCATTATAGACCTCTAGAGTCTCAAAGCAAGTTTCTCAAAGCATGCACACTTAGCAGCTAAATCCTGGAAACTAAACAGACCCTCAGATCTTGCATATGATCATAAACTGTCCCTTAAGTAAAGAGACTCAAATTTAAACAAAAACATATTGTCAGTAGAATAAAGAATCGATGAGAGATTTTCTCCAAACTGAAAATATTTCATTTACATTACCTGTGTAGGGCTTTGTGATTTCCCAAGAGAAGCAGCATTATTTAACAAAGATTTCAAGAAAAGAAATATTTTTGGTAAATCAAACTTTCATTATGTCAGGTAAAATAAATTCAAGGGATACATTAGAAAAAAAAAACCTAAAACCTGATTACAAATTCTTGTTCAATACCATCATAAACCATTAGCAAGTTTTAGAGCCCATTGTAATTCATTTCAATTTGCAGAAATATGTTCACCTGGAAATGAACTGGCTCTCGCTGTTGTTTCAACGCTGCACATCAACCCACAGCCCAATCTATACTATGCCTTGTACTATTACCAATTTGATAATTCAGCATCTTCAGGAGCAAGAGTTAAGACATAAAGTTCTAGAGAGCTATCCAAAAAGCATCCTACATTTTGGGATGGCCTTCCCAAGACAATTCCCAACCTCTTTAGTCATCTTCATCTAAACAATAATCAAAACATTGCTTCCGATGCTGTGTTCTTAGACAAATTATTCATAGATCTTTTAGCTTAGGTAGCAATTTTTTTTCCTTACTGGCTATATCAATAAATCCTGAAACAAGGAACTTGCAGCTTATTTTTCTAGATACAAACTTTTTCCTAGATACTTTTGCTAAAAAGTATTGATTCCTTCGTTAGCCCTCAGTGGGACTAGGAGATGAAAGTTTGATATTTGCCTGCATTTTATGTCTATAGTCTTTACTTTGGCTGAAGGTATAAGGCTGTCATTGTCCTTAACCTTCCTCCTGAGTCACCTGGGATTCCAAGAACTTCAAAACCACCCAGGACAGACCACCCAGCAGATGAGAGAAACTACCTATTGGAGAGAAGCTATACCCAGGAATGTCTCCTGGGAACCACCTTACTGCCTCAAGTAATAAAGACTTCTTTATTATTAATAACTTTAATTATGTGTATGGAGGGTGGCTGGTGGACACAAGTGCATGTGTCTGCTGAAGTCGGAGGCATCAGATCTGGAGCTGGAGGTTCGACCACACTCAGATCCTCTACAAGAGCAATATAACTCTTCTTCAGAACCCATAAGGAATTCATTGATCACCTTTCCGAATCACAATTGAGAAAAATGAGCAACTAGACCCCATCTTGACTGCCTCCTGCCTACACACCAGTTCTTTGTCTAAAGCACAAGTGGCTAGTGTGAGGATGGGCTTGGGGACCCCGTTACTTGTTCCCTTTTACTGAGGAGATCACAATGAACAAATCTCTCTGCTCCTCACTGCTCACATCATTCGTTGCATACAGGGAAGAGGTGACTAAGCATAGCCTTCTGGGGCTGCTGAAGAAAGGATTTTTCTATAGGAACTCTATTACAGATATTATTTTAAATTTTCAGATAAATCTTACTTCAGTTCATATTGAAAAAAAATAAATTTCCTACTATCTCTGTAACTTCTCCATAGAGAATGTTTAATATATCATTTTTATTTTTTATAAGCTTGCCAATTTTTCATCCCTTTATCCCCATTCTGCTATATCTCTTCCCCTGCCTTTACACAAATTTATATGAATGTTTTCATTCTCTTTTGCCAGTAGCTATCCTGCTGCCCTACTAGGGAAAAGACATAAATAAGAATAAAGGCAATGGAGGTGTGGCTGGAAAGTAGGATATTACTCAGTAACTCAGAGAAATGGGAAATGAAACAACAAGTCCCTGGGGCTCCTGGAGTTACCACTACATTTAATTCGATCCAGTCTATATTTGTCAAGCCCACTGTAAGCCTGGCATGGCGCAAGGTGAGAGATGAGCCACCCACACAGGCAGGGCACCCAGACAGACCAAAGTCCTCACTCAGCAAGGATTACAGAATTGCTATCCTGTAAGGAATTGGTAATTCATGACCAAGAGAATTCTACTGCTTTGCCAAAGATCCCTTTCTTCTTTCTGTTTGAATTTTCCAGGATCCATGAGGAAACCCTTCACCAAAGAAATCATTCACACCAGGACACATGGGACAGAACCTGCCTATAGAGCCCACTGAGCTCACCTCCCTTCCCTTAAGTCTGCAGCCACTGCAGCCATCACCTCCCTTCCCTCAAGTCTGCAGTCCACACCCCTACCCTCCAGGGGGTCTGCTCCATTTCATTCACCTCCTCCCAGTATCTCGAAGTGATTTCTTCCTACTCTAGGTAGAGATCAGCAGCAAATCCATCCAACATGAGCAGGACCTAAACAGCCAAGAACAAGGAACAGGTCGTGGGGTGGGGGTTGGGGATGCCCAGCTATGATTCATCCTGACCGAGGAGAAAGAGCAGCAAGATCCTGTCAATTTTAGCAAACTTCAGGTTGAGATGCCCCCAAATTACAAAGGGATCTGTAAAAAATAAAGGGAAAAACAACAAACAAACAAACAAAACAAAACAAATGTGCTGAGCAAGAGATAGCAATGTTGGGGGCTAAAAACATGGCTCAGCAATTCAAAGAGGACACTGCTCTTGCAGGAGACTGGATGTTGAGTCCCAGCATCCATATCAGGCAGGTTGTACCTGCCTATAATTCCAGCTCCAAAGGAATCCCACACCAATGACCTCTGTGGTCACCTGCACTCATGTGCACAAACTCACCCCTGAACACACCCACACATAGATTTTAAAATAATAAATTTAAATAAGTAAATATAAAATGAAATGTCATTTAAAATCCTAAAAGATAGAAGAGAGTGTTGGGAACTACCCATGTCTCACCTTTTTGCTGAATTAAGTCTAGTAACCTCCAGTAGAAAGAACACTGACATCTAAGCTCACTGGGTCACTGTGGGAACAGCAAAAGGCACAGACTTTTTTTCTAAGATTTCTGAATGAGCATTGTCAGCATTAGATAAAAGGCCTCTAATGTGTTATTTTTGTTATGCATGAAACTTCATCAGATCTGGATGTAAGAAAAAGGATGGTGAAATCTGACCAGTTTACAACTGCTATTTCAAATGTCAGAGAATACCCTAAGTGTGGGGGAGCCTTAAGGAGAACATGTCTTGGCTTTCTATCCAGTTAGCTCTGCCCATGACTTTGCCCATATCTAAGCTCTTATCAGGGATCCCTTTCCTTAAGATACTCAACAGGTTTTTAATACCTCTTTGATAGCTAGCATTTTTTTAAAATAAGGTCTCTCTATGTAGCCCTGACTACCCTGACTAGGCTGGTCTTAAACTCACAGAGATCTGCCTACCTCTGTCTCCCAAGTGCTGGAACTAAAGGTGTGCACCACCATGTCTGGCAATAGCTAACATTTAATTTACATCTCAATTTAAGAAAGCCCCAGGTCCTAGCAAATGACCCAATGATAATCCACTGTTGATTTGGATTTGAATAAATAAAGATTCAAAGCAATACAGAAGTGTTTTCCCACCACTAGGAGGGGTTCTGCTATGGAATGCTGGGGTCTCTTCATTGGCAGGAGGTCACCTAGAAGCACAAACCTTCTGAACTCTGGGCTTTTGTGTTCACTCAGCTGCCCATCTAGTCAGTGAAAAGTAATGTTTCAGTTCAGGACTTATGTTTGATTTTCAGACACACCACAACAAAAATAAGCCATTCCCCACTGTGATGTAATAATATTAACATTCACACACTTCCCAGTTTTAATAGAGCAATTTTAATGTTTTACCAAGTGTACTGAGTCATCTACCTACTCAGCTAGGAGATGTTGAATTGCTACCCTTTCTATTTAGTCTTCTCCTCCCTGGTTGCCTAATCACACTATTATTGGTCTGTTAATCCTCCAGCTACTCTAAGTTGGATCAGTCATTTGAGCTAACAAAGTTAGAGGCCAGGTCAATAAGATGTGAGAATGAGAAGCCAGATTCCCAGTGCTACCTAATAATCTCCAAACTCTCTTCCTCTCCTGATATCCATTAACCTATCTGCCCAATCAGTGCAAGAAACGGACCCTGCCTCTGTAAACTCTTCCTTTCATCATGACTCTTAGAGTAACCAACATATACTCACACAACACACACATATACACACACCACATACACATATCACATACATAGACACACACACCACACACATACACACACATAAACATATACACAAACACCACACACACACACACACACACACACTTTCTGCATACTTGATAAAAAGGAATAAAGACACCTATGTCAAATATAACACTCACCTGGTAACACAGTAGCCATGAATGGTTTGCCTTAAGTGCCCTTGTCTGCCTTTCCTCATTCCCACAAAAGTCATGATGGTTTGAGGGGAACAGGGAGTTATTAAAGATAACAAAGCAACCCAAGATGGTGTATTTTGTTTGAGAGGGATAGTGCCCGTGTGTTTCTAGATGAGCGTGTGATGAGTTAGCAGATGAACACACTGCACTAAGTGGATGGAGTGCAGTTTGACAAGGGACTCCTGGAGCTGGATTCAAAAGAAAGAAAATATCACCTAAGAGATGCTTTGAAGTTTTTTGTTGTTGTTGTTGTTTGTTTGTTTTCACATTAAAAGCTACCTGATAAATGTATAGTCATTCAATTACAGGAAATAGCATCTACGAATTCATTTATTTTTTTCACACTTATTTTGACACATAAAATGTGATAACCCACAGTTAGTTCCACACCAAAGAGTCAACTCCATGGAGAAAAAGGGGGCATAGGAACAAGAAAGAGGAGAAAGACTCATTTACTGTTATATGAATCCAAGTCTCCACTTGGAGTCTTCCCTTACTCCTCACACATGCATCTGGCTCCTCACAGCACAATGGAAAGAGGTCAAAAAGAGGCTCAAGTCCTTCCTGAATAGCCCTTTAATGGAGCAATCATGGGAAAAAGCATCCTGAATGTATTTCCTACACCGCGGGGATGTCTTCAGGCCTTATGAAGGCAGGCAGTGCTAGCCCACAGAATCCTCCTCCCAATGCTGTCCTTTTTACCATTTAACAAGCAACCTGGCCACACCTTCAAAGAGAAATCACACTTCCCAAACAACAGTAAATACCTGATCATGAGGATCGGGATTGCTTTCCTTCTCTCTCACAGACATTAATTAACTCCTGGCCCTTGCTTGAATCCTTCCTTTGTGACTTTTAAGATCCAAAAAAACGGGTCCCAAAAAGGCGAGCGCGTGACCTGTCAGGATCATAGAGACCCAATCTGGAGCTCCCAAGCTCACACACTGTGCCTCTTTGCCAATCACATGAGTTTCTTCAAGGGAAAATGTGGTTAGTTTTTAATTTGGTTAATCATGATTCTTTTAAGTGAAAAAGAAAAATGAAGATTTCATCCTCACACAAAGCATCATAAAACTATCATGTGAGAGATTGTATCGCGAGGTAGCATGTTTCCTGGTATTTGGACCTAAAGCTGACTTGGCAAAGACTCAAAACAGTGAAAACAGAAGAAATATATGACTTGTCAGTTGTTCTAAAAGTGCTCCCTTTGTCATCAAGACATACACAAAGACCTACAGAGCACAGAAGATGGACAGCCACCATTTTCACTCCTACACTGGCTTTCTTTTCTACTACAAAATGTTATTGCCTGCTGCTAGTGCTGGGATCAAACCTGTGCATCCTGTATGCTAAGCAGGCACTCTATCACTGACCTACAACCCTAGCTGTCCCCCCTCACCCCTGCCTCACATTTTACTTCCTTGAAACAGCTCCCAGGGAAATAGGCTCAATGGCTACGGGGGCATGAATCAACAGAGGAAAGGACAGCAGTTTTCCAAGTCGTTCTCCTGTGGTTTCTACAGAATTTTTGGAAGTCATAATTTCTGAGTAAACCAGGTTCCCTAGCAACCAAATACTCATTTAAATTTTCTTTCCCACCCTGCCACCCCGTCCCCCTTAGCGGCAGTTGCTGATGGAAATATCAGTAAAAAGGATGGAGGAGTAGACCTGGAGACTTGAGAAGATACACACAGCTGTACCACCGAGCCAAAGAAAGACTTATCAGTGCTCTCTCTGCTTTTTAAAAACTGCAATACCAAAGATAAAAGATCAGGGAATGCATCTGACTAACCATTATAAATCTGAATGTGTAGGTCCTTTAAGAAGCAAGAAACCATCATAAGTACTAAAACTTGACAAGCTGGAGAAAGGCCCAGGTGGGGTTTGTACTTAAGGAAGGTTTGGGAGTTCATGCTAGTCTTAAGGACATAAAACTGGGGATGGCTTCATATATGAAAACAAGGAATTGAACAACTCCACTCACACCAACGAATCCATGAAAGTCAGAGGGGCAGGAAACAGCCACTTAGCAGTTCTACAGTGAAGCAAGCCTACAAATGATGTTAAAAATTCACCTAGATATTACAAAGAACTTCTCCCAAGAGCATGAGGAATTTCCCTGTCCAAAATTCAGTCTTTCTGGGATGGATCTCCATCAAGCAAAGAGGGACAGAGAAGAAGCTGAAGCTCTCAACAAAAAGAAACAGAATGCTCTGGAACAGAAATTATGAAAGTGGATTTGGAGGTCAGATAAATCTGTGTTAAAACTGCACATGTACTTCCTGTATAACTTCAGACAAGTCATTCACCCTCTTAGGCATTGGTTTATTAATCTGCAAAAGGGAAGCCATGCCTAGTTCTCCACAGAACTGCTTTTCAAGCTAAATGAGCTCCTATACACACTGTAGCTGGCATATAACATGTGCTTCAGAAGAGTTTGCTTTAAAAATTCACTCTTGCCAGCCATGGTGGCGCATGCCTATAATCCCAGTCTTTGGGAGGTCAAGGCACGAGGATTAGTAGCTCAAGACCAGACTCTACTACATGCTGAATATGAAAGCAGCCGGAGATACATGAGAACCCAAAGGAGGAAAAAGGAGGAAAGAGAGGGGAAGGAAAGGAGGGAGGGAGGATGGCTCTGCTCTCACTCAATAAAGTTTTAAATGATCATGATGATGTTTTAATTAAGTAGTTCATTCTTTTGCTTAGCGTGGAAGAACTAACTGACAAGTCGATGTCTGATGACAGTTGCTTATGTGAACATATATCCTGCTGCTTGACACAGACACTAAACACTTTTTTCTTTTTTTGCCTTCAGTTATTCATACAATTGAGAAGTTATTGCTATGACATAAGAAACAAAAGGAGCCAAGGTTTCACACCTGCAGCCTCTCTCCAGCACACACTTACGCTGAGCTTCACTTAGCTTCTGTGTCTGTATCTGGGTAACTGCTGTTTGGCTCTTCTTTTGCAATGAAATAACCAACAATGCATGTAGATTTTAAAGGAGAAATGCAAACAAACATGTACACCTATCTCTGAACCATCAAGTACCCATGAAACTTCCCAGGCACAATCTGCCTTCATCCTGAAGAATCTACAGCCCTCAAACTCCAGCGCCACCATCCCCTTACTTTTCTAAATACATGTTCCTTCATGCAACTGAGCATTCTGAACTTCACATAAATGGAGCCTTCCCATATTTGCTGGCCCATCTTGCTTTGGCCTTCAAACATGATGACTTTAAAAGCATGCAGGCTTGTGGGGCAGCAAGGCTTCAGAAGGGTATGACAGGGTGATTTACCAATGTGTAGGTTATTCTCACTACTGTTTGTATTTATTCAAAACTGCCTCAGTCATTATACTGCTGGCAGACGCACTGGACACTCCAAGAGTTTTGCTATCATGAACAGCACTGCTCTGGGCATTCTTGTACATGTTCAAGAGTTTCTCAATGGGAAATCAGCCTAGCTCATATAAAAACTGGTAAGGCTGGTATGGCAAAGTCTCTGCTCCCACTCCAATCTTCTGCATACTCTAAGTGGACCCCATTCTGCTATCCTGATGGCTAAGGAAATGATGTATTCCAAACCATTCTCCCATAATCATCGCATCAATTTACTATCACCAGGGCCATAAACGTGGACCCTCTGTTCCATCACTTGACATTGATGGATTTGCCAAGCATGAGATGGTATTGCACCATGAATGGCTTTAATATTAAAATATATTCTACATCCACTATGATTAAACAGAAAGGTACTGGAGCATGAAGGAACAGAGCTGAATAGAAACTGCAGAAGTACAACTGATTATTTATGGAAATTAATTCTATAATTGGGGTCTATCTAAAATCAATGGGCAAAATGGACTTTTTAAGCAGGGGCTTGCAATACCCAGATAACAAGGTTGAAAGAAGAGGAAATTGGATCCACTGTCCACACCATCCACTAAGATAAAAACATAATAGAATGTTAATGACAAACATCACACAACTACTAAAAGACAATATAGGCGAGTCTCTCTATGACCGGGCTCTCCAAAATAGGAACCACACATGGCTACTGAGTGAATATTATTTGATTTACTGTTAACCAAATGAAATTGAAGTTAAAACACCCATACTCAATTCGGTTATTGGCAAACTCCTAGGTACACTTGAGACATGGTTATATGAAATTCCTCTTTTTCAACTGCAAATGGGTGAAATCTAAATACAGATCAAGTATTTACAATAGAAGCTAGTACCCAAGTTGACATATGTTAAAAGTTAAAAACTGTGATGAACAGATGCTCAGAGGTCAAGGCCACATACTGCTATTGTAGAGGTCTCAGGCTCAGTTCCTAGCACCAACATGGTGGCTAACAACTGTCTGGAACTCCAGTTCCAGGGGTCTGATGGGGTTTTTTGGCCTCCAAGTGCTCCTGCACACGCACACACACACAAAATTCTTTTTAAATCTTTTAAGTTAAAACATACACAAATCGTTAAAAATTTTAGCATGGAGTAAATATGATCAAAATACATTCTACAAATGTATGGACTATAATTAAACATTATTTTTGAACAATATATACTAATAAAAATTCAAATACCAATAACTTTTAAATACTGATTACTTATTAGAAAAATATTTTGAGTTAAAAGGAATATTACAACTAAATTCATCTACATATTTACTATAGCTATGAACAAATTATATGCATTATTTATATTTTATTATATTATTATAAAGTATTACTCTAAAGCCTGGAATATAAGGATAGTTTTTCCAAAGTAGAACTCAAAACTACAAAGCAATACAAAAGACAAAAAAAAAATCATTTATGTAATGAACAGTGCAATCAGTGAAAATGACAAATGGTAAACTCAAAAAGGTTCATAAGCATTAGGAATTATCTCCAATAAAACATAAAGAGGGAAATTTTAAGAGATGAATCATGGGGGAGGGGAGAACAAGTGAGGCGGGATCATGAGAAGAGAAGAGGTGTTCAAGCCAGCTCATATTATAAGGAAGATACAACGGGGCTGGGATGAAGTTCAGCTGGGAGAGGG
Organism: Phodopus roborovskii; assembly: GCF_943737965.1. NCBI lineage: Eukaryota > Metazoa > Chordata > Mammalia > Rodentia > Cricetidae > Phodopus > Phodopus roborovskii. Next base: position 24,176,132 of record NW_026126433.1, read on the forward strand.
CTCGCCTAAAATTCATGAAGCCATGGGTTTGGTCACCAGCACCACCAAAACTGGGCATGATATGCAAGAGCTGTGCCCAGCATCTTAATAAGTGAAAGCAGGAAGTTCAGAAGTTCAAGGTCACCCTCACCTACAAGGACCCTGGGACACAACAGACCCTGACTCAGGAGACAGGGGTACTGAATTACATTATAATATCTCTCACTATTTAAATAACAAAAGTACTAAGGCTTTACAGTATATCTATTAGTATATGAAATATATACTCCATATTTATATACAGAAACTATATATAAATGGAAACTTCCAGGAGAAACACATAACTCATGTTTTAAGTAACATTAATTATAGCATAGTGTCAAGATTGTTTAATTTTAACTTCTTACTATGCCCTAATTTATAAAGTAAGTTATATTAGAAGTATAGGAGTAAAAATAGGCTTTGTCATGATCTGCCACTCTAGGTTATCCATTGGGGATCTTGTAGCATCTCTGAGGGCAACAGGGGACTACTGCATTGAGCAAAACTGCACGGTATTTATCCTTTGACCCAGTGATCCTACTTCTTAGAACCTACCATAAAGATAAGCCATGGAGAATACTAATAAATATTCATAAGGTTTCCCACCGTAGTCTTATACACTCAACTTTTTTGTTTGATTTGCAACTAAATCTCCATCAACAAAAACAAACCAGTCCCCACTACAATGGAAGTGCAGAAGACTAGAGGCAGCCATATATTCAATTGAACAATTTGGATGTTTCAACACAGTTGTAACACAGTCACAGTTGTAAAATGTAATGAGAAAACTCCAAAGTGATCTCTCAAATGTACTAGAAAGTTCAAAAGGGAATGGTGGAAGTACAGGATGCTACCGTTTTTTCTAAGAAGAAAAAAAAAACAAAAGTTTGATTACCTTAAATAAAATAATATATAAATATGTCCTGCACATACCATACATATATATGCATATTAATTAATGCCTTCCATCTGCATATATACATGTGTCTATATCCATATCTCGGTAGATATGGATATACATATAAACCTTCCTAATTCTGCCCACTGAAAAAATACAAGCAATAAGATCTGGAGGCAAAAGAGTCATTAATATCTAGCCTCTGGTATCCAGATACCATTTGTCACTAATGAAGATCAAGGCAAGAAATAAATAAATCTGAAAAACCTTGTTAAACCAAAAAGTAATGAATCTGTCAATGACTTCCTAGTTTTGTCAAGCAGATTCAGAAACCAATTTAAAGACTCTCTGACTGGGAAAAATGAAGAAAGAATTTCAAAATAAATGACCATCTAGAATCTGAAGCAGGAGGATTGCCAATTGGAGGCCAGCCTGGTCTAAAAGCAACACCCTGTCAACAACAACAAAAAAAGTACAAAAAAAAAATCAATAAATAATCACAGGGGGTTTAAATATAAACTGTATTCAAATCCATGTGTTCATAGTGATATTTACATAAATACAACAAAATACTTCACTGGTCTCATTTGTAAGCTACTAGAAAATCAACTCATTATTTTGAACATTAAATTTCCAGCTAGGGAGCACAGATATAAGGCTACCTTATTTTATAACCTGTTCTGCAGTGATAGTGACCCTCGGCAGCTTGAAGGGCCTGAGATGGTTCTATCATGGAAGGAACAGGCTGACAACAACAAAGCCCAATGAGTCATCCATAGAGCCTGGATGTCAGTCTCAGCACCTCACATACTACCTACCAGACCTCAGTCAAGGTGCATTCTCCTAACTCTCCCCCATAAAAGCAGGGTGCCTGTGACCACATGTATTGGGATGAGTACCACACTCCATGTGATGAGCTACCGGTGTGCAGGGAAAAACAGGAAAGAAAAGAATGTAAAGATGCAACCAGAAAAGTCATTGAATGCGGAAACCCCACAGGACCTGCTGCTGTCTCTTCAAATAAACTCTAGGGAAGAAAATGAGGACTAGATGCAGATAAAGAAAGAGGAAGCCTACTATAAAAACAGATACATCCCTCAGCTGTGAATATCGTTTGGATCCTGAATGTCACAAAGGAATCACTAAAAAAGCAGAAAGAAGAAATCAAGAGAGTCTGCTCTTCAGATATTTGATTTTAAAAAAAGAAGAAAAATTATTGTTGAAACAAGTTTAGGCATGATAATTATAGTTGTATGAAAAAAAATGGTCCTTATCTTCTAGCAACAGTAATCTAGTCGGTACAGACAAGATGAAAACCACGTCTGTAATATGCTTCAAAAAGAAACACAAGCAGGGGGAACAGGCAGAGGAGAGGGCACAGTTGGAAAGGAGTAAATCATGAAAAACCTCATGATGGAAAGAGAAATTAATTCTGGTCTCATCATGGCTACTGTTACCCACAAGACTTTGGTGAGAGGTCCTAAGCACTCTGCGTCTCAATTTTTCCTATTTATAAATTAGAAGTAAGGGCAATTGTTGCAGCTAGTTATTGCACACACTAAAGTACTAAAGAGGAGAATATATATAATGTATTCAGTACAGTACCTGAGAGCAGAGTAAGTATTCAGTACCCATTAGCTTCTACTAATACAAGTATTGCTGTTGTAAGTCATGATCACAAACTACAAGTAGGGGAAGCTGAATAGAGTCTGTGAATCAAAAGCCAATACCCTCCCCACTATATTAAGATGCTCCAATGTCTTGTCTCTGCATCCAGTCTCTCTGCAGAGACTGAAAACACAAATCACAGTCTTAGTGGGCTTCCCTACTTATACTACAAATCTTTAATGGCACAGATTCTCACCCTCCACTTCCATAGAAAGGAGACAATTAACCATCTTTTGTGATAATGTTGCAACTGTGTGGTTAGCCATAATGGCTATTCATCCGCAGGATGTATTTTTATTCCCTTATAAATCAATACACACACTCATAAATTCACAATGATTAAACATTATGCTGTTTCATCCTCCTTCCAAAATACAGCTCCAATTTGTTACTACCTCATCAAGGGCTGGCATAAGTTATACAGTGTTAAAACTGAGATTTTCAAACATATAAACTAACTCAATGATAGATCTTTAAGCCTTGTATGAAGCACGCCCTCGCATAACAATCGCAAGTTGCTGACGTTATTTTGAAGACTGAGGGAAAACTTGATATTCTTCAGTGAAGTAGGTATCCCCAGCTCTCTTTAATAAAAAAGACATCACAAACCCTGAAGAAAAGTTCATCAGCATTATTTTACTTCTTCATGCAAGAGTTCTGACAAAACACCACTGTTGGATCCTCTCACAGACACCTCTCCTGCATAGTTTGCTTGCCTCTTTGTGAACCTCCATTTTGCACTTTCTTCTCTGTCCTTTCTATTACACATCTTGAAGGCTGGAGTTTCCCAGGACTCAGTGTTTTCCCCTACATAGCTTCCCAGGGAAATCTCATACCAAATCACAACAGCACCTACCACATTTCATTCATGTATTCTTCCATCCATCCATATACCCACTCAACAAACAAGTGCTGTACCCCATGTATGATAGGATTTTTTAAACAGGGAAGGATCAAAGAGATACAATCTTGTCCTCATGCACTTTACACTTGGGTTGGGGTTTAGTATTGATGTTAATCCCAAAATCACAAAAATGAACACGCAATTGCAACACTGAGGTGACATGCAAGGGAAGAGTGGCATGGTATGGTAAGAAAATAGAATAGAGGGATTTAATCTTGCCATGGACATTGCAAAATGATTCCCTAAGAAATGATGACTGAGCTGAGATCAAACCTGTAATTCTATCCCAACCTTGCTCCTGAAAGCCAGGCCAGAATTCCAGCTGCCTATTAGGCCTCTCCATCCAAGAAAATAGACATACCTAAAACACAGCCTATATTAAACTGACTCACTAACTTTTTCCCTCAATGCTTGGATTTTCACCTCAGTGAGCATAATCCATTCAGAAAATATTGGCAGTTATCCTTCATCTTATCATTTCCCCTAGTTTTACTGGTTTCTTCCAAGTCTGTTTTGTTTTCATCCTCCTCCTATACCTCTTCTCCAGGCTTAGACATTTGGCTAGCTCTGAGCATCCCAACCAGGCTAGCATTAACACCACAGCTCACTTGTTCTATCATCATTTTCTTCCTTTATAGTCTATTCTCTACACTTAAGAAATGACCGTCCCCCCCCCCCCAAAAAAAAGTGTCTTCCCTCTTCCAATGACTTCCATCCCATTGCTTAGATGCTGGGTAAAGGTCCCAACTCTACAGTGAACTGCACACAGTTCATCAGCCTCGGCTTCCAGTCCTCTGTCATCTGGAAGAGCAGTCAACAGCCATAGCCATAGCCCGTGGTTCCTCATCACAGAGGCTGTTCTGCCTGGAGTGTCCTGCTGCACCTTCCCCTGCTCCCAGACCTGTCTGTCCCAGAAGGCCAGTCTCTGAACTGACCTAGGCGTCAGTGAATGAGTAGAGTGAGCAAAACAAGAACTTATCAAACTGTAATTTACTGTCAACCTGACACCTTTGGAGGGTGGAGGGTACATAGCAGTGCTGAGCAGTGGGACCCAACCAAGACTGCTCCCAGGGAAAATGCAGGCCCTGTGAGCCTGTCTGCCAACTCAAGTGCTTTCTTATCTCAGCAACCAAAGCATGTTTGTGTATTCACCACCCATCATGGGTTCGTGTGACAATTCCCCTGCCTGCCTGGGAACTACACAAAGCCAGGGCCTGGCCTCTTGGTCTCTATCTCTAGCATCTCCCTTGTGCCAGGCACTGCGATAACACAAATCATCACCAACAAAAGTAAATGTTTGTTCAATAAATTACTGGAGCAAATAAGAAAGATTAGCTGCCTTACCCCTGGCCAACCACAACAGTATCATTCTCCATCCAAGCTAGACTTCCTCATTTAGCTAAAGAGAATTTTAAATGAGAGCACCATTTTCATAAAAAAAAAAATTCAAGCATCACATCAATTACTAGCTGTCAATCAACCAATAATTACTTATACAACACAATCGACTCTTCTGGCTTGGTGGGCAGGACAGAAGAGCATATATTTAGCTGGGACCAAGAAAATATATAAATGATGGGTGGGGGATATAGCTCAGTAGTAGAGGAGCTTGTCTAGCATAATATCCAGGGTTCTGTTATCTGCTCTGAAAAAAAAAATTATCTGATCTAAAACCAAAAGTAATAATATGTGTTACAGGAGTACGTGGAAGGCAAGGAAGAAACTACTATTAGAGCAAATAGTTCCTTGGAGCATGAAGAATTTGAACTCAGACTTGAGAATGGGCTTCAGTATCATGCCAAGGCTGGCCTGTGGAAGCAACAAAGGTAAGCAGATTTGTGTTGGGGGAGCTTTCTCAGAGTGTCACAGGTCTCTAGCACAGAAAACAAAACATGTGAACTTTCTGGAGATGTTAAGAAACTCCAAGAGATTCTCAGCTTGTGAATTCCTCCATCAAAGTATCTGTGTGAGATACACAATGAGGTATATGTTGCTTATCCCCTCATAACCTTCTAATCCTAGGAACTGTTACATGGCTATCTGAGGAAAATTGCTTTTGATAGAGCTTAAAGACAGAACGGAAGTAACCCCTCTGCATAAAGGAACCATCTCTGTGTCATCTTACTCTACCGGGGGCCTTCGGATGGTCTCATGAGAAGTCGTGTGAATCCAAGGCCTCTATCATACTGGAGACAATGAATGCAGTCCTCATTCTCATCACTGAAGTTCAAGGAGAGGCTGTCAGGAATGGTTGGGATGCGCACAGCACCTCTCAGGCTGTTATGAGACCCAATCACTTACCACTTACCTCTCTGAGAACAGGTATGAAGAATGTCCCCACATTCCAGGGAAACGATGCACTGCTCAGGCAGGGAAAGCCATAAGTCACCAGTGGAGTGGAATACATGCGTTTGATGAGGAACTCTAACTACTACACTATCTGCCACCATCAAATAAAGCAGAGGGCCATTAGAGAGGGAACCCTCTCTAAACCATGGCCTCCCTGTCACACTATAAAAGCACCTTCTTCCAAAGGACTCCGTCACTGCACTACCGGTGTCAGAGCTACTTCTCAAGTCCAATTTTCTAAAAAGGCCAGTCTGCAGCAACAGGTCAATGGCTTATGTGGTGCTTATGTGGCTATATTTTTTATCTGGATCTGAGAATGAAACCTAGGACCTGAGATCTGCTAGAAAAGTACCCTACCTACCCCTGGGCTGTATTTCATTTCATTCACTGAGGTCATCGTCTTCACCCAAACATCGTTTGCCACCCGCTCTAGCCTCCCTGGTAAGGTCAACACAGACTACAGAGTTGAAGGTGAAATCCACAATGTAAGGTGTTGGCTACAGAGCCTTCACTTGGCATAAATGTGTCCCAGGAGCTTATCAAACTGTCATGGAGAACTATAAAATTACAACAAATAGGGAAGGGGTGTGTGGTTCAGGTTATAGCAAAGTCTATTTAACCAAAGGAGAAGAAAAGGTAAAGGAAGCCATTCTACTTGTGATTAGCACAGAGAATCTGGCGTGGAATAAAGCCTCTGCCTGGGCCCGTCATAGGAAGCTGCGAGATGCTTCCCAAGACTTGATGATCAAAATTTTCTAAATAACAATCATCACCGGGCCTTTGCTTTCTGGTGGAGGATGGAATAGCAAAGTGAAGCAAAGAAGCACCAAACTCCGGTTCAAACTGAACCGCCTAGGAGCCTTTCACGCCTACAACACAACACTGTGGAGTCAAAAGGGAAGACAAGTCCCAAAGTTTCCCGAACTTCCATGCTCTAACCCCACCTATCCCGCGAGGTACAAAGTGTATGACTGTCAACTCACGAATTCTATAAACACGTCTGTTGAGATGGCGGGAGGCTGTGAGACAGGCAGAGGCAGGTATGTGCTGGAAGATCTAAGGCTTAATGGGGAAAAGAAGGTGGGAGGGATGAGGAGATGTGGGGCAAAGTAGGACTGAGCATGGGGCCCTGAGGGCAAGGGGGAGGAGCTGGGTCTGGAGGCCACTGGGCAACAGGTGGGAGGAGCTTGGAGAAAGTATCTCATGGTTAGGATACCAGAGCAGATCATTCTCAAATGAACCTCTTATTGCAGGTAAAAATACAATGGCGGGAGGAGACGTCAGAAGGGCTGTGGGTAGACATCTGTGAAGCAGGAAGGCATGGAAAAGCTCAGGAAAAACAGGAAAGTAAAAGGGATATTTAGAGGTAAGCAAGGCCAGCCCAAAAGAACAGATTTCTGTGACAACCCCAGGATGCTGGGAGCCTGAGTGAGCTCACTGCACCACCAGGAAGGGCTCCATGCTGCTTTTTTCCAGGTTATTTTGGAGGAAGCAGCTGTGGACCAAATAAACTGGGAGCTGGGAGTGCTAGGGCTCTCCAAGGACCTTGCCACCAGGAGAGATGCCAGCATGGAAACCCCTGATTGTTATCACTGCAGTTGAATATCCAAGGAGACTACAGACATGAAAAAAAAAATGGTAAGAGATGGTAAATAGAAAGGAGAGGTGTTGGCTGAGTTCCTCAGAAACATAAAATGAAGATCACAGGAGAGAAGGATTCATCAGCTATGGAAACCATGGCTATTCCAAGTTAAGATGACCCTAACTTGGTGTTGAGGTTATCTATCTGTTTGAGTATCCTGTTTGCCATATTTACTTCCCTGTCAAATATGGTTCAAAAACTCCACCCTGATGCAGAATACAGTCTTAATAAACTACCACACATATTTATTAAAAACTATGTCTGCATCTAATGTATTTCTCCAAGGTTTTAACACATCACAGACCTTAGCTAATTAAGTTAATTCCTTCAGCTTGATCACTATTTGAGTGACATCCAAGTGCAAAGTAGTATGCTCTGCCAGCTGCTGTGGGGGTTTCTTAGATGAGCAAGACAGCCCTGTCTTCTAATAGCTTGTTCAGTAGCTTGCATTCAGATTAGGGAAGCTGTACTCTTTCTCGAGTGTAAGTAACTGAGCGACTTACATTTTTCAAGCTACACATTTGTAGGAAAGTAAGGATCATATTAACACCTGTGACTACAGACATTGCTGGGCATTCATATCCATGTTTATCCTTTCCTGGTTTACCCCCAAGCACTCCTGTCATAATTGCATAACCGCAGCATGTCGTGTTGTTTCTTATTGCAACTGTAACTTGTAAAATTAAACTTCAGAACTGAGACAGGCTAAATGATTGCCTGCTTTAGAAATATGTATATGTATAATTTACACACCACTTCAGATAAGTTCCTGAGTTATGAGTCCTAAAAGTCAAAACTGTCACCATTTTTTAAAAATGCACTTTTAGTAATGCAGTTCTTCCTGCACAAAAGAGCTATCCATATGTGTGTATGCTTTTCTCACCAGTAATTTGCATTCTCTGTTCCACTCCAATACTATGGAGTGATGCTAAAAGAAGAGCCATGAAACAGCTTAAAATTCACATATTTACTAAAACATATTAGTAATATAAAAGTTTCTCCTTGGGTCAGTGACATGGCTCATCGAATAAGGGTGCAAGCTACTAAGACTTACAACCTGAGTTTGACCCCTGAGACCCACACGGTACAGGAATAAAACTGACTTCTGTAAGCTGTCCTCTAACCTCTTCACAACCGTGTACATGTGTTCGAATACATACAAACATACAATAAACAAAAAGGCTATTCAAAATACTTCTATATACTAAATTGGAGAAGGACCAGAGAAACAAATGAATACCTACCATGTACATATCATCTCCCATACCCTCCATCCACTGTGAGATGGGGTCTGCCCTGTAATTATTTCCAAAACTGTATTTTTGAAGAGATGTACTTTTTCACGAAACTAAAAGTCTACCCCTCCATTATTAGAGTGAATTCTTACTTACTAGATGCCTGGGTTGCTTATCACAGTCAAGAGGCTCCTGAAAAGTTGGAGGTGAATCAGTTTTTACATGAAAGCCATTTTCACATAAAAAAAAGAAAAGGAAAAGAAAAATTGCATCATAAAAGCAAATGTGCCAAACCTCACCTCTGATTGACAATCAGCAGTGCACAGAGCGCTTGCTGAAATGCTCTAGTTCATTCCCATACTCAGCCTCAACCCCACAACTCTGATGAGTTTAGGTTTCTTGAGTTTAGCCATGAGGAGATCCAGAATTAAACAGCTTAAACTAGAACCCACAGCCTAAGATATCAGTGACACAGCGGCAGGAAAAATCCTTTCACTGACACACAAAGCGATGCCACGCCCCCTTCACACTCAATCCCAAAAAGCTAAAGGAAAACAAAGCATTGTATTATAAGACTATATGAGCTGAACATCATCTTTTAACACACATTCTTCTTCCACGGTGTCCAGCCACTATTACCATCATAGTCTAGAAGAAAACTTTGAAGGATACAAAAAACCATGACCTCTGTATTTAAATGTGCCTGCCACAAAAGGTATTTATATGGCTACCAGTTACACAGATGAATTGAAAGGAAGCCTGTGGTAATTGGTACAGTTAGGTCTCTGTCTATAAATGTCCCCTGTATCTTGTTTACTTAAGGGAAGCACAGGGACACTTAGCTTTGATATCTTCTCTGATAAAGAACATGCAATACAAGTGGCCAAACAAGAGCCTAGGGCAAACTACTCAGACACAACATTGAGCAAAGCCTGCTCAATGCCAAATTCAACACCATACAAACATACCCACATCCTGGACATGGTACAAGGTGTGAACCATCTTCATCCTCAATAGCGTGTTTGAATCAGTCACAGCAGACAGAACCAATGAATGGAGAAATCCTTCATTCATATCTTGTGACTCTTCAAGAAATTCAAGTCACTTCTTTTAAGTGTGTGTGGGTACAAGAGAGAGAGAAGATGAGAGGGGGAGGGAGGGAGAGAGAGGGAAAGGAAGAAGAGGGAGGGTGGGAAAAGGAGAGGGAGGGACAAGGAGAGAGAAGGAGGGGGAGAGGGAGAGAGAGAGAGAGAGCTCCCAAGTATATCTGATGAATGGAAGACAACCCCAAGTGTCATCTTCAGGAACTTGGTCCATCTCTTTTAAGACAAAATCTAATGAAATCACTTTATGCAGTGCCCTGTCAGCTCCCCAAAATCCACACAGAATGATTAAGGGAAGAGTAAATTACTAGTCAAGAAAACAAAATCATCAGTTTTTTCAGCTTGGGAAGCTAAGAACATTGGGATCCTTCTAGAACGAAACTTTTCTGGCTGGAGGATGGAAATCCTCTCTACCACCAGAGTGGATGGAGGGCAAATGGGGTATATGTTCTATTAGAAGGGGTGTGGGTAGAGTTGAGCTACCCACATAAGAGCTAAATGACAGAGGTATCTCAGCCCTCCTGAGACATTCTCCCATCTAAGGGGTCCAGAGCACAAGTCCTTGTTGCTCTGTAAACCTCATTTGCACAGTACCAAACAGATTACATTTCAGTGCTGCACTTGTGAGCTCTGGCGTGTTAATTCCAGCAGTTTCTAATGCCTTTAAATACGCTGGGTTGTTCTGTCCCATGGACCCTTCCTTCCTTCAAAGTAGGAAAACAAAAACAGATGGTGGAGTCCAAATTCATTTCCAAATCCCATCAGTTGGATTTCCAGACAACCAACACAGCACATACTCAGATGATCATAAACACCAGCAGTATGGAAACGGGTAGAAACTCCTAAATTCTGCACCTTGGACTTAACAGACCCTTCTTAACCATCACCTTAATCTTCCTCATTGGAGAAGTAGCCCAGGCCCACTCTACCCAGGTCAGTTTCATTCTGGTAGGTTTCAATTCTACCAAACTCAAAGGTTATTCTCCTTAGGTAGAAAAGTGAGCCCATTGCCTTAAACTGCAAGGTGTTCCTTAGAACCAAACCGTGTGTAACGAGCTTGTCAGTGTCCCACGTGTCTAAAGAGGGGAAAAAAAAAATGTCCTTCAGGAAATCTGTGGCCAACCGGCCCCCTCCCAAAGTCTGAGTCAGAGAAAAGCGTCTTCACTGAGCTTCTGGCTGATCAGGGTGTATCACTTTCGGAGCTGCTCAGCAACTGAACTTATGGCTGTCTTCCAGCCACGCAGAACACAAGCTCTATTTTAAAACACTTTTTCCTAACTCATATACGATGAAGGTAGCTAGCTCATAGGTTGTCAGCTTCCTACTGGAAACAAATCACTTCCCTCTCAAACTGTGCTTGCTATCTCCCAAGATTAATGAGTGTTCGAGTGTGTGTATTTTTATCTTTGGCCATGCGACTCTATAAGCAAAGAAAGGCACCCCCAAATTTTATCAACATGCCTGAGCCATTCCGGGCCTTCACGAGAGGAATGAATGGGCGATGAAAGCCCTTCATCCTAGAGACTTCTCCCACACAAACATTAAATAAGGAGAGAGAAAAAAAATCTCTGGAGGGAGGGGGCAGGGTGGACGAGTAGGAAGGACATTAAGCAACCTAGCAAAGGCTGCCCAGGCGCTGCCGCGGCACTTCTCGAACTGCCTGCAGAGGGGAGAGAAATCTGCTCATCTAATATAACCAAGCACCCTCCGGCTGCCGCGCAAGGGCACGAATAATAAATACACCCAGGAAGGCAAACAGATGTACAGAAAACAAGCCACCCTGAAAAGGTCAAAACTTCAGAAATCCCGGGGATCACATCACCCACATAAATGCACCATCAGTGGGAGCCAGCGAAGGGACTTGGAGACTTAGCAAAAGATTCTAAATTTGGGTGTTTTGTTTTTTTTTTAATTCTTTTTCTTCCTTCCCAGCTCCTGCTTGCAAACTAACAGTGGCTACAGGCAAAGCTTGAGAAGAGCAGGAAGGCTGAGGGCGGCGCGGGGTGCGGGTGGGAAGGGAGGGGTGTCTCACACCAGCCACCCAGGCCTCGATGTGACAAAAGTCGTCAGCAGCCCTAACCGCAACCCAGCCCCTCCACCCAGCAAGCAGACGCCCCCCTGCAGCTCCCCCAGCCTGGCTCCGGTCCCTTGCAGGTCCCTTGCAGCGAGCAGCCCTAGCAGCCCCGCAGCGGCAGCGGCAACAGCAGCAGCAGCAGCCCAGCCCGGGCAGAGTGCCGGCAAACGGCAGGATCGCGGCTCCCATCCGTTCGGCAGACACCCCACAGGCCTCCCTCCTTGCCCACCCGGGATGCCCAGCGCGCCGGCGGTGGCTCCCGCTTACCTTGGGCGCTCGCGCGGGGGGGGGCTGAAGGTGGCAAGCCCCCCGCCCCCCGCCCCTGGCCTCCTCGCCTGTTCTCTTCCTCCCTCCTCCGCGTCCTCCTCCTCCTCCCCACTGTGTGGCCGGGGCTCCCCCTCCTCCCTGCCGCCTGGAGTAAAAGCCGAAAACCCCCGAGCCCGGCCCGCGTGCGTGCCTGCGGGAAGGCGGCGTGCGGCCAGCTCTCCAGTCACTGAGCGCGGCGCGCCGCTCGCAACTAAAGTGTGAAAGAAGCGGTGGCCGCGGCGGCCGCGCCACGGAACGGCCCCCCGGGAGTGGGCAGGGAGCGAGCGGGAGCTGGCAGACTCGGAGCGAGGAGGGAGGGGACCTCCGCGCCCAGCCGCTCACTCGAGGGGCGGGGGCAGCCAGACACTCCCCCGCCGCCCGTCCCTCCCCTCCCCGGCTCCCGCGCGCGTCCGGCTCTCCTCCCCCGGGGCGGAGCCTGCGGAGGACGGCGGGCGCGGCGCTCCGGGAAGAGGGGCCGGTCGGCCGGGGTTGCGGGGAGGGAGGAGAGTAGGCAAGCTTGAGGATGTCTGTCTGTCTGCCTGTGTGTGTGCCTTGGTGAGAAGGGGAACGAGCTCGTGTGTGTGTGTGTGTGTGTGTGTGTGTGTGTGTGTGTGTGTGTGTGTGTGCTGCACGAAGGGCGGTCTGCGTGTCTATGTGGCGCGTGTGGGCGCAGCGGGAGGGTGGTGTGTGTGTGTGTGTGTGTGTGTGTGTGTGTGTGTGTTGCATGGAGGGCAAGGGGTGTGTGTGTTTCTCTCTCTCTCTCTCTCTCTCTCTGTGTGTGTGTGTGTGTGTGTGTGTGTGTGTGTGTGTGTGTGTGTGTGTTATCTCGCGCGCACCCGTGCTGGTGGGAGCGCAGACCCAGATAGGAAGGCTCTGTCTTGTCTGGCCTTCCTAGGGCCTGTCACTTGGTTGGTGGCATGGGAACGGACGAAGGCTTCACGGGAACAGCGGGGGGGGGGGGGGGGAGACACGTCTGTCCTGCAAATCCACAAACCTGGGCCCCACAGAGGGGCTGTGCCTGCTCAAAGCTGACTGGGGAAGGCTCCACCGCCTCGCCCTACTCCTCCCAACCTGCCCTACTCCTCCCAACCTCCCAAGCCGGGCAGGGCTGGCTGTTGCCAAGGCCATGAGGCCGGCCTCTGAAAGTCCGCACCTTGCTTTGGAGCTGCAGCCCCAGCAAGATGAATGAAGGAAGCTTCTGTGATTTAGTAAAAGCCAAAGATGCGGAATCCCTGCTCTGCTCACCCCACCCTAGCAGACCTCCTAGGACAGAAAGGGCGAGGCTGTGCCAACTGGGAGACTGGCAAGGGACCCAGAAAGATCATCCCCACTAGTGGGCCAGTTCTTTGTGGACCCCCACAAGTCAAGCAATTTCCTTCCCTTTGGGAAGGGGTGTTTTTCTCCTCATCCCAGGCATACTGGGCATTTCGGATGCACACTGAATTGATCTGCTTATGCTGATAGCCTTTGCATGTCTTTTGTGCAGCTTCCCCGCGCTTCACTGCTCCTTCATTGCCGTAGACACGTGAGGAATGCCAGGCCCCCAGAGCAGGACACCCAGGAAAACAATGGGGTAAAAGATCCTCCTCAGACCTCACCAATTACACAGACACAACCGAATCACTTTCCACATTGAGCCAGGATGAAGTTGGAAGATGGAAAAGACACAGCTGTGACAGTGATATGACACTTAATTGAAAAATAAATTCGTAATTCAGCTTAATGAAATGAGCAAAAAACCCACCCATTAGTGTCTGGAAAATCAGCCTCTTTATTTTTATATTCAATTCTTTTTCTAATCTTTTTTTCAACTTCAAATGCTAACATTACATTGTTCATGAAACTTAACTTGGATTGCATCTTTTTTGTACCCGCATTTTAGTATATTTTTCTTTTTATAATCTGGATGTATAGCCTAGCCCCTTGAAAGGGAATGGCTAGGAGAGGACAGTGCTTGTGAAAAATTTTATTAGCTTTTGTTTCTGCAAAAATGGAATTGATAGGAGCCTCTTCCTCATGGGAAAGTAAATAAGGCAAGAAGAAAATAAACTGAGGCGGCATTTACAGTACGACACCTTATGTCTAACATAAGTAAACAAACAGGAGTGGCCATTCTCAATAACAAAAAACAAGCAAACAAAAAAAGCTCAATCAAAAAAAATACATTAAAAATTAACCCCAAATTTAGCATACTTCTTGTTTTCCTCTTTAAGTTACTTCTTAAAGTGTGTGGGTATTGCTGCTGAGCTTTTCCAAATATAGTCAGCCATTCTCTGGGGTGTTTAGGACATGCCCCAAATCTTCTCTAGCAATAACATGAAAGGAATATAAAACCAATGTGAAGATTATATGTGTATCCATGTCAACATTTACATAAAAGGAACATTGAGGATCAACTGTTCTGTTCTTCACCTCCTCTTTCCTTCCCTCATCCACACAGACCACCCTAGATGGACTACAGATAGACAGCTCTCTGCTGTAGACCTGTCTTGTACTCTCTTCCTTCTGGTCTCAGAAGCTGAAAGCTCCCAGGCTGCCTTGTGACTTAGGTCACAGAACAAGCACTTTCATATATATCCTGCTGAGAACTCACCTATTCTATGAACTTTTAAAGCTAGTTTGAAAATTAGTCAAGGTATTACATGTTCCTTGTGATTTTGTTATTGTTTTGAGTGACAGTATCTCATGTAGGTAGCCTCCATTTGTCTTGAATTACTTTCCAATTTCTTCCCAAATGCTGAGATCTCTGGAATGTGTCTCTACACCAAATGTAAAATATTTTCAAATGTGAAAACTCAGGCAAATGTGAAGAAAACAAAAATCATCATAATTCTACCATCCAGAGAGAAGTGCTCGGTAGGTAATGCTTCAAGCATTACCAATTTCCTTTCATTTATTTTACTGTTATTCGGTCAGCACATATTTATTAAGCACCTCATTAGGGGACCAGCTAATTTATCAGGTCCCAGTTATAATACCCCATTAGTATTATTTGTTCCTCAGAGAAACTCTCCTTTTAAGCCTCACTGATGGACTCTCATTATTAAATGTCTGTACTGACCACAGGCAATCTAGTTTCATGGGGCATGAAGCATTTATAATTTAAGCCACTTTTAAGATTAATTTTAATAAATCTTCAAAAACCACTTAGGGGCTGGGTGGTGGTGGTGCAGGCCTTTAATCACAGAACTGGGAAGGCAGAGGCAGGCGGATCTCTCTGAGTTCAAGGACAGCCTGGTTTACAAAGCTACACAGAGAAACCCTGCCTCAAAACAAAACAAAAACAGCAACAAAAAAAACTCCTTACTTAGGGTGGGTTCATATACATGGACATCATATGTAAGTCTCATAAGGGTTTTAGTAAGCTTATCCATTGGTAGTAGAATTCTTATAGAAATTAACCTTTATTCAATGAACAATTATTCAATTATTCAAGAATTAACAATTATTCAAAGTACATAGCAAATCCTCATTTTACATGGGGTCTCTAGATACCTACTTCATCTCCCTTCGCCCACAAATTTGGGGTAGTTGAGAGTAAAGAGCACCATTACCTTGTCACACCTAGCCATCACAGTGACAGGGAAGAACACTGTGTGGGAGGAGAAGGCAGAAAGGATTGCCACCAGGGACTGGGGGCAAATGTGCTACTAACCATGGAACAGTAGTACTGCAAAGCTGCTGGCCTGGGCCTGCAGAGACTGCTCAGCAACTTGAAGAGCTCTTGGTGGTCTTGCAGAGGGTCCAGGTTCAGTTCCTAATACCCACACGGTGGCTCACAACCTCCCATACACCTATCACCTCCTCTGGTACCAGGCATACACGTATATGGTACAAATACATGCATGCCCGCAAAACACAGATGCACAGAAAATGAAAATAATTTTTCCCTTTGTGCAATATTTTATTAAATGTCTGTTCAGGACAACATCCAATCTCCAGATACAACTGCCAAGACCCCGTTATGCTGTAGGCACTGGCTTGACAGGTGGTTCTGGCTTCCCACCCTTCTGCTCAGAGATGAGGGTGGTGAGCAAGATTTCATCTTTAGGTTCCACAATGCCCACATGATCAGGCAGAGGCTTCTTGGGGCCGATCTTACCAGTTGGGTCCCAAGCAGCATGATTTTCAATTTGATGCCCAGCACATCCTGCCTGAGGAGTACATGGCCCACAGCAGTCAACATAGTAGTTAACAGGGTCTCCACTGTGGATCATCAGCCCATCCACAAACTTCATGGACTTGGCTCTCTGTCCTCATAGCTTCCCAGACACCACAACTTCGCAGCTCTTGGCACCACTCTCCATTATGAAGCATACCATAGCAGGCTCTTAGCACAGCAAGTCCTCCTAGGACTTTGTAACATAGATACTCTGCCTGAGCAATGGCACACAGGGCTTTTCTGCATAAAGCTGCCCTGCCACCGAAGTTAACTTTGTGATCCGACGACCCTTCTCACCAAGAACACATTCTGTGTTCTGGTGGCTAAAATAATGATTTCTGTTCTGGTTGGTGTAACTCGGACTTCAACACCAGAGTAGCCATCTTCAGCAAGTGAGGAACTCATTCAGTTCAGCTTTGAAAATTCCATCGGCCACAAACTTCCTCTTCTTGGAAATCTGCACCACCATCTTGCCGCCGCGCAACATCGAAAGGAAAAAGCATAAAAATAACTTTTTAAACCCTTCTTGTACCAGGCATAATGGTGACCACCTTTAATCCCAGCACTCAAGAGGCAAAGAGAGGCAGGTCTCTGTGGTTTGAGGACAGCCTGGTCTACATAGCAATGTATAGGTCAGCCAGGAATATATAGACCCTGTCTCAAAAATAAATAACAAAAAACCAACCTCTTGGTCAGCCCAATCTACTAGATATTTCATCTCAAAATAACTTCTTTACTGACATGTGAGTAGTAAGATAAAAATATAGAGATTTACATTAAAAGGATGAAGTGTCTTTCTGGCTTCACTCTGCTGCTCTTTCCTGGCACATGATAAATTCCATAGCATCCAACACTATAATAAATACAGCTTTCCAGAAAGTGGCCTTTTTTTGCCCAGAAAAGCTACATTTAATACTCAAAAATAGGCCCAGATGATAGGAGCTAGTAAAAGTTCTTGCTGCACAAGACGACCTTAGTTCAGCCCCAGTCCCAGGGACTGATGGCTGTGATCCTCAAACGCCTACACTCAGGAGACAGGAAAAACAGTGGAAGCTCCAAGGCCAGTGGGTAACGGAAACAAACCTGTCTCAAAATAATGTAGGGGCCTGACCTTCAAACCTAACAACTTGAGTTTGGTCCTAGAAACTCTGGTGGTGGAAGGGAGAACTGACTCACACAAGTTGTCCTCTAACTTCCTTGTTCAAGCTGTGTCATATGCATGCAAACATAATATATACTAATAAAGAAATAACGGAAAGAAAGAATTGACTTCTGGAAGTTGTCATCTGATCTCAGCACATACATGAACACACACACACACACACACACACACACACACACACACACACACACATACAAATGAATGACTCTTTTTTTTAAAATATCTTCAAAGACATGATCATCATCATAAAAATTTTTCTAGTTCCTAAAGCTTTTGCTTATGGATATTTAGCTCCATAAGGCCACTCATATAACACAGCTTCTTAAATTTGTTTATTTTTAAATATAATTGTATCATAGACTGTGTTTTTTTTCTAAATTCACATATTAAACGTAACTCCTTTGGGAAGTGGTTGGACATAGATGAGGTCTCCAAGGTGGGCTCCTGATGCTTATGATGGCATCAGTGCCCCGATGGGAACCATAGGGCATTCTGCTCTCTTCCCCTCCTCCACACAGGAGCATAGCAAGAAGGTACCCATCCCAGCCCCAGGGAAGTTTCCTACCAAAATCCAGGCCATAGTGGTCATGATCTTGGACTTGAGACCCCAAAATAATGAGAAATTGATTTTTGCCATTTAAGTCACCAAGTCTATGATGTCCCACTCTGGTACACTGGGCTGAAGATAACATACAGATTCCTTTTACGTTTGAATAAAAAAAATGAAACCCAGAGAAATACATGAGATGAAGAAAGGATAGTAAAGCAATACCCTGCTCTTCCAGAGCATCTCATGACAAGGAATTGATTTTACATGATTTAGTTTCAAAAGGTTTTCCAATACAGTTAAATTTTCTGAGTAATCAGAGATAGGTAGCTTTGGCCTGATAATCCAAACAAAAATGATCCTCAAATATCCTGAAATTCACTCTACCCATTTTTACTCCATGCTGAACATTAAGCCTTGGTTACTGTGTGCCATGTGTATGTTGTGAACTAACTCACCACACCCTCCCATTGTCATAGCCAGATGCTATTGTTTTCAACCTTCCCATGCAGATACAATGACAAAGTCTGGGGAGGTGGAGTGAGCCCACACTTTAAGAAACATATTTTCCTCTCCTTCTGGTCTACTTTTCTACCTCATTTTTATTTGTCTTCCAAAGCCAAATACAGACTCTTAAGTCTTAAAAAAAAAAAAAAAAAAAAAAGCTCCATCTGAGTGATTGTCACTTCTCAAGTATCATCCAGTGTCTGCTTCTCCACTTGCAGCGTTGTACAGCTTTACACTTCTGGGGAACCTTCCACACATATCTTTTATTATACTAGTCTTGTCGTCAAACCAGTAGCAGCTGGGGTCTTGAGAATAGGGGTAGGGAGAGAAACGTATACACACAGGTGAAGTGCCGGATGCACAGCTGTAGCTTGGGAGCTGCTTATGTGTTTTGACTACAATGTATCCCATGAAGGGCATGCAGCTCCCACATGGCTCTGAGTTAAAGTCAGTGCCAACAACTTGTTAATGCCTCTCTAATTGGCCTTTCAACAATGTGTGAATTACTTTGAGTAACCTGCTCTTCTAGATCTGAAAATTATAGCTCTTATATTTATTTTTCCTTGGGTTTCTCCTTAGGGTATATATTTTCTTTTATCTTGTTTTCACAAGTTGGGTAGGTAGACCAAAATGTCCATACTTGAAGCCAGGAGTTTCAGCACGGTAATCAGGACTGAGACTCAAGCAAGGGCAGATGGATGGGAGGTGCAGGAGGACAGCCAGCTCCCTCCCTTCTTTACTTCATGGCCTTTGCTTTCTCAGATGCTGGAGGTTAGCAAGGTTAGTCTTCCAGTATGGAACCCCTTTCTCCCAGATGACACAGGCCTGCTCTTCCATCTTGAGTCAGGCGGGCATTCCTGGATGCCCAAGTCATTTGGTTCTTTCGGATCTTTGCCTAGCGATGCCCTGCTTCCCTTTCACTTGTGCAATAGCCTTGCTGTTTCACACTTGGGTCTCAGGCTCCAGGCTAACTCTGTGAGGCAGGCTGTGTGATTCCTACAGTGCTCTAGCTCAGCACACCCTTAAGGTAAATCCTGGAGGATTTACCCAGGAAGTTGCTGTGTTCCTTGCCGTACTGGCAACAGCAAATACCAGCATTCAGAAAGCTAAGCAACTGTGACACAACCCAAAAAATGTAAGATAAAGAAGAGAATGAGGAGAGAAGAACTTTGCCTCTTTGAAAATTCCCTCTCCTTTCTCTACTCTGCTTCAGAAAGAGGTCCAGTGTTAAAATAAATAAGAGGAAGACAGCTACAGTCCTACTCATGCAGAGAAACGACAACCTCCAAGATAGCTTAGATCCGTTGCATTGATTCTGATGGTGTGAACTGATGTGTGATACAGTTCTGTGTTGTGTTTTATCTTTGGTGATTTTTAGAAATTATACTTTAAATACATATTATTTGCATAATTAATGGATTTTATATAATGAATGAAATTCTTGACAGTGATAGTTCCTCACTACATACATTGTGCAGTCAGTCTGTACATTCAGCAGCTTCTATTCAAGAACCTCTCTGTTATCTACTTAAGGATTGAGCCCCCTAGCATCTACAAGTCCCTCTTAATTTTTTTCTGCCCTCCTACTCTTTTGTTCTTCCTCACACTAGTAACTACTGTTCGTTTGATGTTTTTACAACTTGACTTTTCAATTCTTAAATGAGTGAGAACACATGGTGTTTGTTTTTCTGTGTCTGGCTTGTTTCACTTAACACAGGGACCTCTAGTTCTATCCACAATATTTTATGGCTAAGTAGCATTCCATTGTATAAACACACTGCATTCTCTTTATTCTTTCATCCAGTGAAGAGAAGGGCATCTGGATATGACTCCATATTTCCGCTATTGTGGAAAGTGCTTGCATAATTGTTGGGGCACAATGACTGAGAAGTTGACCATTTAAGAAAAACCAGCAAAGTGTTATTTTCTGGCTGTTTCTGAGAGGAGAAAGAAAGAAATTGGGAAGTCTCAAAACCAGATTTCAAAGTGCTCTGAATATTGGTATGTATAAGGTAATTTCTAAATTCTCCCAATTCATATTTCAGCTCATGAAAACTTCCAACAATGGTGTGAGGTAATTACTGTTACCTCTGTTTTCTAGGTATAAAATTCAAGGAACACAATGGTTAAGTACATAGCTTCCACACCACACCATTCAGATGATAAATGACAGAGCTAAGATTTGGTCCTAGACAGGATTCTTCACGATTTACTCATCCCGTTGTGCCTGTCAAGCTCATGTGACTTAGCACAGGAAAGAATCATGTCTGGAATCTAGTGAATAGTAGGCACCCTCATGACACTTCCTAGCATTTCCTGTGTGAGGTGCCAGGACAAGAAGAGGGGCTTGCTGCTCTAGGACTGTGGAATTGCTGGCTGATCAGGAGTTTCCTGTGCATTTAGCCAGGAGACCATTAAGCAAGGTTGGAGATTACAGCACAAAGGTGGCTAGCAGGCTTGGGGCAAGACATCAGCTTTCCATTTACTTAACCCTGTCCTCCTTGGTACTAAATAACT
The DNA here is from genome assembly GCF_943737965.1 of Phodopus roborovskii. NCBI lineage: Eukaryota > Metazoa > Chordata > Mammalia > Rodentia > Cricetidae > Phodopus > Phodopus roborovskii. Next base: position 24,197,227 of record NW_026126433.1, read on the forward strand.
TGGTAAAAAGTACTTTTACCTTTTTCAAAGTGCTAGATGACAATGACAAGTTAAGTCTAAACACAAGCAGTTAAAAGGCTCTCAACAAGGCTGGAGACACAAGTGAGTCAGTACAAAAGGCCCTGCTATCAGTATCCAATATAGTAAAACAAACAAACAAGTGAATAAATAAAATGATTCAGCACTTTGGAGTGGTGGTTTCTTTCTTTCCTCCTTGTTTACTTTACAACCCCAATACAAGCTCAATCTTCCTTCCTAGATTTGGACCCGGTTTTTTCCATAAGCCTTCCTGTTGGAGTGTTCTCTCTACAGCACAGACGTTTTATTGCTGGGCTCCTACTTTTCCTTGGCTGACACACCCAAACATCTAGTCATGTACTAGAAAGGACCACCACAGGCCAAAGGAATGCTCTTTATGAGTCCAGCCTGCCTGGTGAAACAATGAGTTTGTATTATAGGAGCATGGTTGACTCGGGGAACTGCATTATATAAAATGCAGACCGAATCATGGTGACAACTCACAAAAGTTGTTGCACTCCCAAGGAAGCTGCCCCACTAAAGTCTCATCTACCCCACAACTGTTTACCACTTGACAGGGAGGGGCTTGATGGGGTGAGGTTTGATAACCCTGTAAATGTATGGAGTTTCCTGTATCTTAGAAATTTTGTGGGGAACTTTCCCTGCCTCTCTCCTTTTCATCCTAGAGGAAATTACTACACAACTCTTATTTTAGTTTAAAAGACTCTAGCTCATTGGAGAGTCAAGAAGGAAATCTATCTTCCCGTAGTTTGGTCCCTACCTACTTTTCCAGACTGATCCTCGTTTCCAAATGTTGACAGGTTCCCACCCACATTGTATAGTTTTCTCCCCTTGAGCCATTTTTGTGGGTCTTCTCTATGTAGACCACTCAAACTCCTGTAGAACACTCAACTCTCCAGAGCTGCCTCTCAACCAATCCTCTTGCTCTGCTGCTTGCTTAATGTGTGGTCATGGGTAAGCCACCTTGACCTCTCTTAACCTCAAGATACTGTGTGTGTGTGTGTGTGTGTGTGTGTTGTAGTTATGTGTGAGCACTTGTATGTGCACAGAGACAAGAGACAGAAAGGCACCAGGTTCCTTTCTACCATTCTCTGCTTCATTGAATCAGGAGCCAACCCTAAGGATCCTCTGGTCTCCATGGCGTTACAGGTACAACACAAACTCATGGAACTTGTGACTTTTCAGGTGGGTTCTTGGTGTTCGAATTCAAGTCTTCATGTTTTTGTGTACCAAGTTCTCTTACCCACTGAGACACTCACTGCTCCAGCCTCAAGTTCCTCCCCTGCAACGGAGATCATACTTTGGAGAATGCTAGAAAAGGCCTGGCTGACCAAGAAGACTTGGGGGCATCAGAGGTTAAGCTCTGGTTCAGTTCTGTGTTTTCAGAGAATTCATCTAAAGTCTCCCTTGTCTGAGGTGAGTTCTTCTTCCCTCACCTCTTCTTAAAGTTTTGAGGTCTATAAAAAAGACAATGAAATGTGGTGTGTCCCTTACACTAGCCAATCTACTTTTACTATTATAATGCATACATGGAATTTTTTTTTGAAGTCATACAGTTCAGTGGCTTTTGGTGTACGCACATGACTTCACTGCTATTAAATCTAGCATATTCCCTGAGTCCTGGACAAATCATTTTCAACATCTTTATGTGTTCACAGGGGCTTTTATTGTTTGCTTTTTGAATTCCCGCTTCCCAGTAGATATGAAGTATCATTTATTGGGCTTTCTGTTTTCATTTTCCTAATGATAAATCATGTTGTGTCTGTTCATCTATTCCACCTTTGGAAGCCTGCTTATAGTTTTACAGTAGTCATTATGGTATCCAGGATCTAGTTTCCCTTGGAATTTCCTACACGCTTTTGCACAGAGCTAAGTGGTAAGGTTCAAGTGTGATAATTGAGTAAGTTTATTTCTCATACCCACTGGGTATCCTTTGACAAACTGACTGTGAAGGAGAAGACAGAAAATAAAGTAAGTGTGAAACTGGCACATGACTGTAAAATCCTAGCACTTGGGAGATGGAAACAAAATGATCATGAATTCAAAATCATCCTCAGCTTCATAGGGTTCTAAACCAGCCTATGCCACATGAACACCTGATTCAAACAAATGAACAGCAACAAATGACAAAATACAGGAATCTTTAAAAATGGGAGTGAATGAAGAAAGGAAGGAAGGAAGGAAGGAAGGGAGAAGTAAAGGAAGGAAGGACAGACAATATTCTGAGAGGATTCAAGGTATATATTGAATAATATTTTCAGCTACTGGAAATATTCTGTCCAATAATCTCCATTGTTTTGCATTTCTCCCCATGACTATTTTGGCAGAACCAATAAGGAAATATTATTAATTATTATTATCATTACTATTGTTATTGTTGTTGTTCCTTGAGGCAGGTTCTTACTATGCATCCCCAGCTGACCTGGAACGGGTTATATAGACCAGCCAGGCCAGTCTCAAACTCACAGTGGTTTACCTGCTGCTGCTTTCTGAGTTCTGGGAATAAAGGGCTTGGCTACAATACTTTACCAAGGACGTATTATTTAAAAATTAATTCATTTTTAGTTTTTAAATAAGAAAACGAGTAAGAAGCAATTTCTTCTTCATGAAGGTAGCTGGAGCACAAAAAGCTTAATTCTCCATGTTCCTTTGAACATCTACTTTCAAAGGAATTAAAACAATAGGAGCAATTCTGAAAACTTCTTAGACACTCAACTTAGGTATTGCTACATTGTAGAGATAAGAAATACTTGCTAGACACTGTTTTGATGAATCAGGGCTCATTCTAAAGAAATAAATGGGAGCCCTAAATACAGTACTTATAAAAGAAAGACGAGAAACAGGGGAGAAGGGTGTGCAGTGGACAGTCACTGGGGGAGAAAGGTATATGTAATGGACACTCACTGGACAGTGGCTGAAAGTCTGGAGAGGTTAGAGCTACAGCAGCCAGGGAGGTGGGAAGAGGCACTTACCAATCCCTTGAGAATGCACTGGCTACAAAACCCAGAGTGTTGGAGTGTAGACCCCACCACAGCGCCAGGAATGTTGAAAAAGAGCAATTAACCCAGCTAAGATTGCATCACTCTGAACAGCTTTTATAGGGCAGCTACTCAGTAGAGGTTGTCCTCGCTGCCAGGCCTGCCTGCCTCCTTAGACATCCAGTTGGATTTCCAGGCACACCCCCTCATTTCACGAACTGGTCTCTTCGTTAGCCCTGAAGGAAATGCATGGTGTTCCAAGTAGGTTTATTTGTTTTCTTAATTGTAAGAACTAGAGCTTAATCATCATTGCTTGAGTCAGAGGGACCAAGAAGAATTACTGTAATTACTTTCTGAAACATAATGGGAAACAGAAACTTTCTGGAAATGCAAGATCAGAAATCTCAGAATGGCCAGGCCTCAGAAATACCAATGCAAAGGAAGCTGGGGAGATACAGCCCAAGCACTGAAGTGACCATCAGTCTGCCCCTGTAATACCAAATACTGCTATAAACGAAATATCGAAACAGTCTAATTTATCACTCAGAAGCTTAAATACTTTGTTGGCTGTAAAAATTCACTTTGCAACACCACGTGATAGCTCACAGCAACTGACACCTGCAGTGCTTGGTAAAGCAGAAATGTGAATGCATTTCCTCTCGTAGAAAGACTGAGTCTGCTGCATTACTGCTGCAACAAAACTAGGACTGAACAACAGGGTACCTGTGAGAAAGGTGAAAGGCAAAGAATGGGTCACACCATGGCAATTGTTGGGACAATCCGGCAACAGCTGTAAAATTGAAAAAAAAAAAATAGCACTCGGGAGGCAGAGACAGGAGGATATCTGTGAGTTTGAGGCCAGCCTGGTCTACAGAGCAAATTCCAGGACAGTCTCCAAAGCTGCAGAGAAACCCTGTCTTGAAAAAAATTAAAACAAACAAACAAACAAAAAATCAGGTGCTTGTGCTGAGCAAAACAAAAAATTAAATTCCAGTTGGATGATGGCATGTTTAAAAGTCAAAAGTAAAGCCCTCCTGTTTTTATTGTAGTACTGTCATGGCTTTACCTTCAACAGTCATTCACTTTGTAGGACCTTACCGCGAGGACATGACCTTAACTAGAACACTCTAGTTTAAGGGCTTGAGGATGGCAGGGAATGTGTGGGATTATACTATAAACTGAGAAAACTGAACATTTCCAGGGATGACAAAAATAAATTTAATTTGGTCTGGACAAAGAGCACTTGTTCCCTTTGCAGGGGACATGAGTCTGGTTCCCAGCTCAGGTGGTGGCTCAGAGCCACCAGCAACTTCAGTGCCAGGAGATCCAAAGTCCTCTGCTGCACTCCACAGGTACCAGGCACACATGTAAGTGGTGCACATGCGTACATGAAGGCAAGACACTCACACACATAAGATAAAGATAAATAGACCTCTAAAACCCAATAAAATCAATGAAGTTATATATTTGTGTGGTTTGAAAATAAAAACAACAAACTACGACTAACGAATAGCTACTTCTATACTGTAGGATTTGGAGTGATTGCCTTTAAAAATATATATTATCAGAGGAGGTTAGGCTTGCTCAGGGAGGTATGACTGTAGAACTAAACGAGATCCTCTAAATCAACTGAGTGTGAGCGCACAGAGATTGAAGCAGCAAACACAAGGTCTGCACCGGTCTGCCCCAGGTACTCGGAGTATCTGTTACAGCTTTCAGTTTGGTATCTCTGTGGGAACCTGGGTGCGTGAATGAATGGGTCTCTTGACTCTTGTGCCTTCTCTTAGGCACTTTTCATTCTGTTGGATTTCCTTGTCCAAATTTGGTGCGATGGGTTTTTGTTTTAGGTTGTTATATTTTATTTTGTCCTGTTTGGGTGTTATCTCTTAGGAGCCTGTTGTTTTCTAGTGAGAGACAGAAAGGTGTTGGATCTGGGTGGTGGGGGGAGATGGGGAGGAACTGGGAGGGGAAACTGTAATCAGGGTATATTATATGAGAAAGGAATCTATTTTCAATAAAAGGGAAAGATACACACACACACACACACACACACACACACACACACACACACTCTTGGCCCAGGGTCATGTTTGCCACAAAAGTAAAGCTGATCATTAGTTTAATCCCTGGAAACCAGGTAAAGTTAGAAGGAAGAAACTGGCTCTAAGTAGTTGTTCTCTAACTTTCACACACATGCCTATACACTCATCTCCTTCTCTCCCACACACATACTCACTAATAATAATAATAAATTCAAACCAAAATATGCATTATCTTGAGCCAAGTTGGTAGTACATGCTGCCATAATAGCCCTGAGGAGGCTGAGGCAGGAGGATCATGAGACTAGCCTGAGATCCACAGAGAGTTTGAGGCCCGTCTGAGTGACATGGTGTCTGTCTCTTCTTTGGTTTTCATAGCTTCTTGTACAAGGCAAACATTTCACTCTTGTGGTCCCAGGACATGTTACTGTGAGAAGGGCACGCTTGAGAGTCTTTCCCTGGAAACAGAGGAGGGATAGCAGGTACGGAAGTGGAAGTGACCTTTTAAGATTTTCATTTCAAACCCCTATTAGACTCACAGGAAGCTAACCTAGCACTTCAATTTACACTATAGTTAATTATATAGCACAACCGCTCTTTTCCTTTAAGTATATGAGAGAAGAGAGTGGTTATTTTAGGTCTCTGATCTCTTGCCAGTAATATACTGGCCATGCTTTTTCTAAATTGCCTAACTAGCCTATGTGTCATCAAGGCTGGCTTCTGTGGGATGCCTGCAGACCTCCACTAGGCAGAAGCAATGGCCCAGGCCCTCGTGACTACGCTGAAAGACACTGCTGTAGCTGTGCAAAGCTCAGCCCCCAGAAGTGAGCTTGGATACTTACACTACACACACCAGCCCCCCCCCCCCCGACACCCCTCCCCCACCCCTCTGCCTCCAGCCTGCAAATCAGGATAAAAGGTCTCAACTAGTAAACCAGTCCCATTCCTGCCTGTCTGTTGCCATGCTTCCCACCGTGATGCTAATGGACTAACCCTCTATAACTCTAAGCAAGCCCTCAGTTGAATGCTTTCTTTGGTCATGGTGTCTCTTAACAGCAGCTCAACAGTAACTAAGACAGAGAGGGACTCTTCCCACTTTGGGCCCTTTGTAGAGCTTTACTTAGACTATGAGGACCTAAGGATTCTTCTGCCTCTCCTTCTCTTCCTGTCTTCTGCCTCTGTCTCAGACTTGCTGGCCCAGTCCTCCCCGGGCCTTCCTTTGTCTTTTCTTCCACAAGCATTTCCCTCATTAGAATATTCTTGACATGGCTTCTCAGGGGATCCAAGCAAACACAGTTTCTCAGCAGTCTTGAGCCCTCAACCTTGCAGTCTCCCCACCCGTCTCCATCCTTACCATCACCATCATCACCACCTACACCTCTTCAGCTATGGCGGAAGAAATGGATCAGAAGAGAATGAAAGAACACACAGGCCAGTTCTGGCAAGTGACAGATGCGGACCAGGTCACATTTCACCTCTTCAGACTCATGCTACATTTTCATTAAAGCACAAATTTCACTCCCGACGCATGGGAGTTGGGCAAAGTTTTGCCGAGCCCACATTTAGTCAAAATCCGTGCTACCCAATAAGACATATAAAGCAAACAACCTTGTACAATTTAAATTTTTCTCACACCTGCAGTGTCAACTAAAAAAAAAAAAAAAGAATGGGAACTATTTTCATAAGAGATTACATTTCACCCTATGTCAAAATATTACCACTTTAACGTGGAGTCAATATAAAAATGTTAATAATGATGTTGCTTATCATTGACCCAAATGTGACATTCAGTGTATAGTTTACACTTAACAGCGCATCTTGATTGATATTAGCTGTATTTCAGGAGTTTAGTGACCCCAGGTGGCTAGAGGCTGTGAAGCTGGGTACCATGTGCCATATAACTAGGCCATAAGTACCTCAAATATAATAGGGATATCTCTAATTTTGAATTAGGAGAGCAATGAAGACCATAATAAGCATTTAAGATGTTCCATAAATATTCCTTAGCTGGTTATTTGCATATGAAATAATGGTACAGAATGTGTATGGCATATGTATACCCTTACTTGGAAGTAATTTGAGAGTTAGGAGACTGGGTAATAACTGAGGTATATTGGAGTATAGCTACCTGAAAGAGGTAGCAAAGTGCATCCTATGTGCTTTATCAAGAAAGACAAAAAAAAAAAAAAAAAAAAAAAAAAAAAAAAAAGAGCAAGATTCTGCAGGAAATCTCATTTTTAAAATAGATTTTGTTATTGGACATGTATGGATGTTTTGCCTGCATATATTTCTAGACATGCAGTGCCTGTGGAGGACAGAAAAGGTCTCTGGATACTCAGGGACAACAGTTTGAGAAGGTTGCAAACCATTCCCCCACATGTGTGCTGGGAACTAAATCTGGATCCTCCGCAATAGTAGCAAGTTCCTGCAACAGATGAGTCATCTGTCTTCTAATCTTTAGTATTAGATATTAACTCAAAAGAATATAGGTCAGGGATTGCTCATGGGACACATGCATTCATAACTATAACCTCCACTGTATACAACTGTTTTGAAGGCAGGCACATCATAAAGTTGTCTTGCTTTTGGAGGGAGGAGGCCAGAGTTATATGTCCCTGAAGTTTGGGTCTCCCTGTTTCAAACACAAAAATTCTCTGGTGTTACACTGTGGTTTCTTAAATTTCCCTTCCTCCCTCCCCCTCCATCTCTCCCTCATCCTCTCATTTTTTCTCTTTTTCATTTCCTCCTCCCTTCCTCTCTGCATACATCAAGAGAGTCAAGACATAACAGGACTATGCAGCTAGATCTGAAGGAGAGAAAGCAACCAGTAATGCCATGGGACAAAAAGTGTGAAAATTCTTCCTGCTCTCCTTTACAGAGAGTGGTGACCTCGTTCACAGAGAGGCTGACAGGAAGTTACCTTGTGAGGCACTGTCAAGGAAGGACAACTGAAGTTCAGAGTAGCCACCAAGCTGAAGGCTCAGTCCCTACTCCACCCATGGGTCACCTTCCCTATATTGGCTGGTAGGCTCCAGCAGGGACTAACACTTCAATACCAAAAACTTTTGTGCAATTCCAAGTGTCTCCCAGGTAAGATGTGCATACTAAGTAGTGCTTAGTGGATGAGATGGAATATCACTGAAGATGGGACAAAACACAGGGACAAAGTTTTGAAGGGTGCTGGGGTCAACAGTCCCTTCACCACTTGGACTGCTTGCTGCTGTCTCCCAGATTTTAAGTAGAAGAGGAGATAAAAGCCATCAAAAACCATGTGTGTGTGTGTGTGTGTGTGTGTGTGTGTGTGTTCCTCTGAATGTGTATATATGTGTGTCTCTGTGTGTTTGTGTATGTCTCTGTGTATGTATGTATGTGTGTGTGTGTGTGTGTCTCTCTCTGTGGGTATGTGTGTGTGTGAGTGTATTTATGTGTAAGTATATACATGTGCTTGTGCAAGTCAGTTGTCCTCTGTTGCTTTCCAGCATAGTCTTAAAAATATTTTATTCTTTGCTTACACATATATGTGTGTGTGTGCATGTGCATGCGTGTGTGCACACATGTGTGTGTAGGTTCTTACAATTTCCAGAAGAGGACCTGGGATGCCCTAAAGCTGGCGATACAGACATTTGTGAACTGTCTGGCTTGGATACAGGAAGCTGAACTATGGTCCTCTACAAGAGCAGCAAATGCTCTTGACCACTGAGCCATCTGTACAGTCACACCCACACACCTTATTTTTTGAAACAGGTCTCTCATTGGACTTGGAGTTCACTGATTGCTTAGACTAGCAGGATACTCCTGTCTCCTCCAAATGTTGGGATCACAGGTACATGCTGCAGTACTTAGCTATTTAGATGTGTGTAGACAGAGGGTATGAGGGGTGGGGATCCAGACCCAAGTTCTCGAGTTTGCACAGTAAGTACTTGATGCACAGAGCAATCTTCCAGCCCTTAAACCTAGTTTTCTGATTGCAGAGCTAGAATTCTTCCAGCAACTGCAAACATGGTCTTCACTTATCAAGGTTTCTATTTGCTAGGTCCAGTGCTGACTGTTATATAAGAACCATTTTCCATTTGACCCATAACTCATCCCCAGGCTCTTGCTATCTCTATTTGACAGACAAGGGCATGAAAGCTAGTGGCTTTTAGGCCGTATATTCAAAGTACTAGTACTAGCAAATGGCAATGCAGATTTGAGCATGGGTTTGTTCTTCACATTTATTTATTGCTCTATAGCCTTCCTAACACCCAGTCCAGTCTGTGTCAAAGATGACCTTCATTTAGGTTGTTTACAGTAAACTAAGGTGATGCTTTACTGAGTTGTTCAAGGCCAGGACCATCCATCCTTTTACCTACCCCACAGTCATCCCACCCATTAGAACTTCCTCTTCTCAAACACTCCCCTTGTCTAACCTAAACCCCACTACGTCAGGTGGGTTGTGGTTATCTCTTGCTAAGTATCCAAATAGTTTGTAATGTATCCTCCTCCCTTTGCTGATCCACTTTCCCTCCCATACTCCAATTCCCAATTCCTGTTCACTTTTACTTTCTAAGTAAGTTGCTGTTTGCTCTGAAATATTCCCTCCAGAAGACATGGGAAGTAAATAAAGCATACAAAGCCCAGAAGTACATGAAACTTACAAGGCTCAGGGAGCTCCTGATTTGCCAGGCTCTTCCCCAGTGTTATACAAACTGTAGTACACAAGGTTATACAAGCATTACAATTGCTTGGGAGAGGAGGCTCCCTCTGTAGAACTGCCTGGAATGTGTTCTAGGAGCATCAAGAATGTAGCTTCTTCTTCATGTTGTTGTCCCCCATCCCAGGTGAGTTCTTCAGTGATGTGATGGCTACCTTTGAATCATCTATGCTTCCACAATTAAATTTTTACCCATTCTTTAGTAACCTCATAAGTGCACTGGGTCACTAACCCAGATTTCATTGGAATAGTTTCTTTGGCCTGCCATCATTGCATACATGAGGTGTTAAGGCACCACTAGGTTCTGTCATACAACAGAATCTTTCCTTCCTTTTCTCTCATTCTCTCTCCCTCTCTTGAGTGTATACTTGTGTTGTGTGCTTGCATGTGTGTATATGTGTTTACATGTGTATGTGTGTATACAAAAGTGTGTGTACACTGAGGTCAGAGATTAATGTCAGGTGTCTTCCTTAATGGCTCTCCATCTCTTTTCTGGAGATAAGGTCTCTCTCAGCTAACCCAGAGCTCAACAATTCAACTAACATAGCTAACCAGCTTCCCGCTGCCTTACCCCCTCCCCCTCTTTCTCTCTGAGTTGGGTTATGGGTGTTTCACCATGCCTGTACAGAATTTACATGGGTTCTTCTAGGAATTCAAACTCTAGTTCTAATACTTATATGCCACACACTTTGTTAAAAGAACCTTCCCCTCCCTAACACTTCCTTCTTTTTCATAGCTCATATATGTTACCTCTTGCCCAGAGGTTACTTGTGATGATCCAACCTGTTTCTTTGCCTTTGGCATAGCCCTACTCAGATCCACTCTCTACACACTGACCAGAAAATAATGTTTACCTCCTTAAAATTATTTAAGGACCTTTGTTCATCAAAAGCTATTGTAGCAGAAAGTAAAGAAGACCATGAAATGGAAGAAAATATTTATGAATCCTGGATCAGGTAAGTGATTAATATCCAGAAAATATAAAGACCACTTACAACTCAATACAAACAAACAAACACCAACCTAACTTAAAACAGGGCAAAGGAACTACATAGACATTTCTCCAAAGAAGGCATACAATAGGACATTAATGCATGAAAAAACACCCAACATCAACTACCTATTAGAGAAATACTGACCTGAAGCCCAGTGATGAGTCAGAGAGAGGGTTTAACAGGCAGTGTTTGTCTCCACATGGTAGAGGCTAAAACTGACTAGTTGTTCTCTATCCTCCATGCATACATTTTCATGCATGAACTACCCCCTCCCCAAAATTAAAAGTTAAAACAACTCACAGTAGGATGTCACATTATCCTTATTAGGATGGCTGCTATTAATGACACCTCACAATAGGAAGTAAGAAATATTGTCGAAGACATGGAAATTTTGAAAGCCTGTGCATTGCTTGCAGGAACATAAAACAGAATAGTTGCTATAAAAAATTATTTTGTTCCATACAAAGTCAAATATAGAATTGCTGTATAGCCTGTCACTTCCACTGGAGAAGTTAGAAGCAAGGACTCAAACAGGTAAATACAGACCACAGTTCATGGCTACCTTATTCACAGGAGCCAAAAGACAAAAGAAGCCATAAGAGCAACCAACAGATGAGGGCTTCAACACAACACAGTGTGGCATATCCACAGCAGAATATTATGATGCCTTATAAAAAAGAATATAGTTCTCAAGCATGCTAATAATGGGTGAACCTCAAAAACCTTGTGCTAAGTGAACCAGGCCAGAAGATAAAGGACAAATATTGAATGAGTCCATTCATATAAAGCACCTGTAATAGATAAGTCTGTAGAAATGGCAGGTAGAATCATGGTTTCCAAGGCCTCAAGATGAGGGTGGGGTAACTGGGTAGAATATTTAGTTACCATAGCATCTGATGTGGTAAGAAAGTTCTAGCAACAGGTAGTAAGTGGTAATGGTTGTGTAATATGATGGATCCACTTAATGTTACTGAATTACAAACTAAAAAATAACTAAGGTGATAAATTTTGTGATGTATATTTTCTCACAATAAAAATCTCATTTACTGCCAAAGGGATAAAATAAAGGCCAATGAGTTTTCATGGTCTCAGTTCTGGGGCTATTTTTTTTTCAGTAGTTAAAGCACTTACCTCTCAAACAAGGGTGCTGGAATTTGGATAGGATCCCCAGGACACATGTAAATGCCAGGTGGATGTGTCACCCTGCCTAAAATTCCAAGATAGAAGGCTGAGACAGGATCCCCTGGATGAACTGCCTAGCAAGGCCTTGCCTTAAAATGATAGGTGGAGGAGTGATTTAGGAAAATTCCCATCATCAACGCTGGGCCTCCACACAAAACCATACACCTGTGTCAACACACTTGTAAACATTGGCACACACACACACACACACACACACACACACACACACACACACACACACCACAACACATGAATAGCAGGATAGGATATTTCACTATCGCCCTGCCATGCCTACAGCCTCATCCCAGCACATTTCCCTACCTTGCAAGGCTCTGAAATCTTTTTCTAGCACCACAGAGTTCCAGACCTCCCCCTCCCTTCAACTCTTAGTTCAGGGGAGGAACTTCTTCCTTATACTACACCAAGCATTCCTCATCTGTGGTCTGCATCTCACACAGACCAGCTCATACTCATCCCTTGAAAAGGACCTTTTCTGTAGCCCTATGGAGCCCCTCTGCCCTCTACCATCCATGGTTTCTCCCCAGCATCACCCCTCTGTTCCTGAATCTTGGAGTGCTCTTTTCTCATTCTATGGTGACTGTTAGCTTGTCTGTTCATCTCTTACTAGCTTGAAACGGTCTCAAGGGAGACCACAATACCTCAGCCTGCAGCATCTGCTGGAGTTAAAAGGCCCACTCAGAATCCTCTGCTGGAGGACTGGATGTCTATGAATAGCCCACTGTTTTAAAACTTGGATACAGGAAGAAATGGCCTTTTTAAAAATTGGGAAATAAAGGAAGGACTTACTGTACTTTTCCTACTAAAGCAACAGTGGATTTATTCTGGATAGTTAAGAGTAAGTATTTGAAGGCATCTTGATGTGTTTGATTATGGTTTGGGCTAGCTGGTTTTCTTTTAGCTTTAAAAATATACTGTGAAGACAGTTACAGTGCAGATATAGTTTAGTTTTGTCCACTACACTCTCTTGCTTTAGAAGCTTGAGCCTCCTGCACTGATATGTGAGACATGGTAAGAAAATTTAAATGGCAGAACTTAAAGCAAGATGATTAAGTTATCGGTGGCACAGATTATGAAAGAAATTAGTGTAGTTACAGTGCGACTCTGGTCAGTTCTCACTAGAATGAGTTGCTATAAAAAGAGCAAGCCAGACCTTTCCAGAGTGTTGCTTTGTGTCTCAGCATCAGCTTCTTCCATACTCACTCCGGCCATTGTGGTGCCTGTCACCACAAGGTCCTAATTGAACCCCAACAGAAGCCGGTGGCATGCTCTTCAACCCGCAGAACCAGGAATTAAACAAACTCTTCTATGCTACCAATTTCAATTATTTCGTTACAGCACCAGACAGGAGACCAATACAAAGACATTCTCCATTTATCAACACTTTCAGTTTAAGAAAAATTACTGTTTTCATTGTATAAAGAAAAAGGAAAAAACACTGAGAACAAAAAAAGAGAAATGAGAAAAAAGAGAAATTCTTAATAAGCTCTTGAAATGTGGTTCTCTAGAGAGGGATATTTCACTTACAACACATATCATTCCCTAACTTCTGCCATTTCTTCACATTTTATTCAAACTCATAGCAGCCTATATCGACCTTTCTAGCATAAATCATGATGTTGCCCATTACTGTTGTGTTCATAACCATCAAATGTTTACCTTTGCCAAAATCATTCTTAAGCATAATCTCCCAGTAAAGTATAACACATACATCAAGTAATAAGTACAGAATTTGGGCACCCATTCCACCAGGCACTGTCCTGGCTATGCTATTTATGCCACGTGTGTGAGTTAACTAGGACTCTCTTAACAAAAAGCCACAAACAAAAACAAAACAAAACAAAAAAAAAAAAAAAAAAAAAAAAAAAAAAAAAAAAAAGAGTTGCTTAAATACCAGAAATGCATTACCTCACAGTTCTGAAGGCTGGAGAAAAGGCTGGTGGGGCTGGTTACTTCTGAGAGCTAGAGGAAGAATCTGTTCCATTTCATTTCCCTAGCATCTGGTGGGTTTTCAACTTACAGAAACATCACTTCGATGTTTGCCTTAATCTCCCATTGTATTCTCTACAAGTGCAGGTCTGTCTTCTAAGTTTTCCATTTCAACCAAGACACCAGATGTATTCTAGTCAGATGGGTATAACAGAGCTGATTTTAACTAATTGCATCTATAATATCCTTGTTTCCAAAGGTCATGCTGTGAGGTACTGAGGATTTGAACTTCAACTTAGGAATTTGGAAGGAAGCACAATTCAACCGATGACAGCAACTCACTAAATTCCCAGCACGGCACTGAGGACTTTGATGTCCCCATTTTCTCAAGGGGGAAACTGAGGCTCAGTGAGGTAGCACCTGCAACTAGAACAATTGGTGAATGGAAAAGCTGGGATTCAAAACAAGGCCTATCTGACACCAGGTCCCAGGCCTTTTCTATTATATAAGAGAAATATCTTTATTTGAAGTATCTGCCTTATTTCTTCCAGGCTTAGTTAAATATCTGTCAACTGATGGAGTCTGGACCTTTTCACCATTAAATACTGATTCAGTTCCATTTCAAAACATTAACTGAGTGCCTGCTACTGAATGTATTTTAGGCCACTGAGGTTCAAAGATGTCTCCAAACATGGAGCAGGTCTTAAGATACCTAAAATGTGATGGAAAAGACAGGCATACTGGCAAGTCACTATCTTACAAGGAACACTAAGTGTTGTATAGGAGTCCAACAGTGCTGGGCAATGGGATTCATACAGCTTTACATGGATGGGCAAGGACTACAAGAAGCATATTTAATATGCGTGTTTGCTTTGTCCTAGCATGTTCTCCTCTTTCACTGAACTCCTGAGGATGCGCTGTCCACAAAGGGTTCAGTTTCAAAATCAGAGTCTGCTTCAGGTCTCTGCTGACAAACTTTCTCTTGCTTGAAGTCATTCCTTCAATGATTCTTGTGACATTTAGTTCTAACATGAAGCAGCCTCCTTTCTCTGAGGAAGATAACAATGTTTCCATATAAAAGCAAGAGGCCATGCTCTCTGTGTCCACACTTACTCCCAGTACAACAAATTTGCCTTTCTTGGGGTAGGTGGGTGGAGAAGAGGGTATAGGAGGTGAATTAAGCCAATCTCTTTGCCAGCTACCAGAGTCAGTCTTCTGGATGAGGTATTTCCCTTGAAGGCACTTTTAAAGAAGTGCTATGCTCGCATTTGGTTCATCCCTTTGAAGTTTCCCTATAAACTTGTCACTGTAGAACAGTTATAATTGGTCACCCCTCTAAAAAGTATGCATGTGTGCACACTTATAAGCATGCACATATATGCACACACACACACACACACACACACACACACACACACACACACACACACTGCAATGATGAAATTCTTAGGGCTTAAATATCCACAAGAATCCAATCACTTAGCTCAGAAATGTCCATCGTGAACAGGTAAGGGAAAAGAAAGGATGTACTGAACTCTTTAAAACAGCACTTTTCACTCTGGGTTTTAACTAGATGTGGGAAGAAGGCTAGCTAGTGCTCAGGGTTGTCTCTACGACAGAGCCAGAAATATGTTCAAGTCGTCCAACTCCTCTTTTGCCTTTTATTTGCAGAGTTCATGTGTGCATTCATCTGGTGGTTACTGAATCTCTATGAGATGCAAAGCATTGGGTGGGTAGAAAAGCCTTCAGGCAGCTCAGACTGTGACCATGGCAACAACAATGTAAAGAGTGATAAGCATAAACAGGTTTTTGTTTTGTCTTGTTTTTTGTTTTTCGAGACAGGGTTTCTCTGTGGCTTTGGAGACTGTCCTAGAACTAGCTCTTGTAGACCAGGCTGGTCTTGAACTCATGAAGGTTTGCCTGCCTCTGCTTCCCGAGTGCTGGAATTAAAGGCATGCACCACCAATGCCCGGCAACGCATAAACAGTTTTTAAAAATGCCAGAGCCTGCATGGAGTGGCCAGTCAGTCCATGGTGCCAATGTCTGGCAGAGGGGAACTACAAAGCTAAGAACTCCATCAGTTCCTTATGCATAAGCATGGCAGATACGTAGTCAGTGAGAAGTAGACTGTGACAGAAAAACTGACATCGTAAAGGGGGGGCACTAAGAAAGGAATGAGTGCTTAAAAAGTCAGTCTCCCAACAGAATGTACCCCCTCAGTGCTAATAAGCATATTCTTGAGCAGTCATACAAACAGTGACACAGGACTCTTTCACACGTGCTTATACGGCTAAGAGTCCCTTGGATGCTGGATTTCCTAGAGCCCAGTATGTCTGTTCAAGACTTAATGCTTGTATCCAGCCTGCTCCCCAGACCTTTGACCTTGGACTGACAGTTTACAGGGCCGGCTTTCTGGGCTCAGTAGCTTGTAGGTGGCAGATTGGGAGATTTCCTGGACTCCATAATTGTACTAGCTAAATGAATCCCTCTTTATCTAATGATATGTACACACACACACACACACACACACACATACACACACACACACACACACACACACACACACACACACACACAGAATTGGTTTTATTTCTATAGAGAATCCCAGTTAACATATGAGAATCTGTTGTGTCATATTGACTTTCAGTTCCATTTATATTCTATTGCAAGATGGCTGCCTTGACTCCCAGCAGCATATCTTCACAAAATTACCTGTTGTGGCTGGAGATATAACTCACTGGCGAAGCACTTGCAATGCTCAGCTTAGGCCCCAACAATGGGCAGAAAGAATGGAGGAAAAAAGAAGAAGAAAGAAGGAAAGCTCTTTTTCCCATTGAATGGCAGAAAATTTCCCAGAAGGCTTTCCTACACACTTCATCTGAGGGCTCATGGGCCAGAATTGTGGTTCCATTCTTACCTCAAACAATAATCACACCACAATTTGTGTCACCACCAAGAGTCTACTGGAAAGGAGGCCAGAGTTTACTGGAGAACAGGGCTGTCTGGTTCCTGAACAAAACAGGAATCCCTGTAACAAAGAAGGCATAACAGTGGTCAGTGGCTAGAGGGCATGAGACTAGAGGAAGGAAGCATCCAGCAAGCCTGCCACAGAACAGACAACACAGAAGAACATCCAGGCAAGAAACAATTCCAGTCAAGAGATCCTACCCTGATGATTACAGGGCTTGGCCTGACAGGATGAGCTTTTCTTACAGGAATGGGTTTTGCTGATCTTTAGGATAGCTGCTAAGGACACTCTGTGCTGTGTATCCTGTTGGTTCATATTACACCACCTTGACCTGAAGCCAAAATATGCATAAGAGTTCTAAATTGGTTCATGGCTACAGCAGACTAGCTGATGTCATTTGTCAAATGTGAACCCTCTAGAATTACCCTACCAGTATAAAACCATGCAAATGTTTCTCCATGTAATACTTATAGGAAAACTGTGTTTTTCAAGCAAGAACGAAACATACCACATTGTACTCTTTGTGGAGTAGTGGGATAATGGACCAAGGCCACTGTGGTGAGGAATGGGGTTTAGAAAGACATCCTTCTGATTTGACCTCAGGAAATTTGGGAAAGGGAGCTTGAATAGTGCTTCTAGATTGATCCTTCCTGTAAAACTAAAACTGGGGGGCTTCTTTGTAACGAAAGGGATTCTTTTTTCATATGCAAATTATTCAAATATAGCTAAACATCTATACACTTTTTTTTGAGTCAGTTTCTCAAATTCAATATCTGATTGACCTTGAACTAACTCTATATAGAAGGCAGTGACCTTGAGCTTTTGATCTTTCACCTTCTCAATGCCCACCATTCCTGGTTTATGTGGTGTTGGGGACTCTGTGCATGCTAAACATGCACTACACCCACAGCGTACCAATCAGTTTTGATACCTACTTATTCTGTCCCAGTTTCTCTCAGCCATTGTCATAGTGCTTGTTATGTAGTAGGAACTCAATATATTATCAATAATCAATAAGACCATCCTTGATCCACAACCTGGGTGTTAGGATTATGGGTGTATCTCACCACACTACAACTGAGCTCAGTGTCAGCCTTCAGTTAATATACTTTTAAAATACCAGTGTATCTAATATTGTATTTTGTATGTAGTTCCAGATAGCTGTCTTCTGATTAACTGTTTGTAGTGAGATCCCTTCAAGGAATATCAAAACAAAGACTCTGAAGAATTACACATCCTTGGCAACATTATTAGAACTAAATTTTTCTTTGCAGATGTGAAAGTTGTCATCTGGTTTTATATAGCCATTCTCAGCAAAAGCTGCAAACAGAATCACCTGCAGCATTTTAAATGACATCCATGCCTTGGTCTCGCCCCCAGAGCTTCTGACTTGGTATCCAAGGAAGTTTGGGTACTGACACACATTAAAGCCCTTTTGGTGAGTCTGATATGCAAACAAGGTTGATTACCTGACTTGAAATCACCTGGAGGTCTTATTGTGGCACAGATTGCTAGGCACAACTTCGAAGTTTCTGATGTAGTCAGGGAGGAGAGAGGAACTATGGGAATGTGCATTATTAATGAGTTCTGGAAAGCTTCTGAAGCTGCTGGTCAGGGGACCATTGCTTGGCAGTGAGTTCAGCAGACTAGAGGTTATAGGCCTAAGCTGACTGGAGACTTACTTTTGTACAGCATGTATACTAAGAATCATTTTATACCTTAAAAAGATTGTACTGAAAGAAAAACAGCAGCCCACAACAGAGACCGTGAAACTTTTAAAACATGAAATAGCTATTATCTGACCTTTTAAAGAACATATTTGTTGACCACTGCTCTAGAGTATCAAAGAGGTTGATGTGAAAAAGTAAGAATATTATAGAAAAAGAAAAGAAAATATTTGTGGGAAAATTTTTTCTTTCAAGTATAGAGTAAACACTGATAGATAAGAGATTATTAATACCTCCAATGTCAGGAGAATAACATTAACTCATTTAGACTTGACCAGTACAGCTAAGAGATTAGGAAACTGAGGGGCAAGAGGAATTCATTTGCCAGGTTAGAGAGCTGGGAACAGACAGAACTTTAATTCAAAGATGTCCTGCAATTACCCAGTGTAGTGGCTTGCATGAGAATGCCCCCCCCCCCCCAAGCTCCTGTATTAGAATCCTTCCTTCTCAGTTGGTGGCACTGCTTGAGGAGATTAC
Source organism: Phodopus roborovskii (assembly GCF_943737965.1). NCBI lineage: Eukaryota > Metazoa > Chordata > Mammalia > Rodentia > Cricetidae > Phodopus > Phodopus roborovskii. The sequence goes on from NW_026126433.1 coordinate 24,216,272, forward strand.
GGGGAGATGTGGATTTGCTGGAGGAAGTGTGTTGCTGGGTTTGAGAGTTAAAACCTTGAGCCACGTCCACCCAGATTGCTCTCTGGGCTTCATGCTTGCCTTTGAAGATGTGAGCACTCAGCTACCTGCTCTTATCACCATGCCTGACACTTTTAGCCATGCTTTCTGCCATTAAAGATTCCTAACCTCCTGGAACAATGGATCCTAACAAACCTGGTCATGTTTTCTTGTTTGTTTGCTTGCTTGCTTTGTTTTTTTTTTTTTTTTTTTTTTTTTTTTTTTTTTTTTTTTTTCACAACAGATAAAAGGCTAATACACCTATGTCCTAGAAAAGCTTAGCATTCTGTTTAGGAGACATTAATCATCAGAGAGAATCCAAAGCATCTAAAAGCATAGTTGCCCACCCCACCCTATTTCCGTTTGAATAGTCAAAGTGATTTGCCACTATGCTGCAAAAACAAGCAGATGTGGGAAGCTGTCTGTACCCAGTGCAGCAGGGGCTTATAGGCAGAAGTGATCAGGCAAGGCTTCACCTACAAGGATGCCAAATCTCCAGCCAGTTCACAGGAAATACTGACATGCCAGATGGAAAAGTTTGCCTGGCTTAGAGAGTCTCACAGATTCTGGAAGACGTACCATCCACCTTGTCTTGTGCCTCCAAGCCGTACAAATAAGAAACAACCAGGCAGCTAACAGAAAAACCTGGCCAGCCAGTGACCACAGCACTTAGTGTTTGCCAGTAAATGTTGGTCCAATTTCAGTGAAATAAGAAACGTTCAATTCTATCTCATGGTTTCATGCAGTCATTTCCAAGCAAAGTTATTAAAGGAAATGATTATTTGAGTTAATGTTCCATCTGTTGATGGACAGGGAGTCTTGTAAGAGAACATGTGCTCTTACACACAAGAGTTGTGTTTCATAAGTTTGGGGTCAAATGATCTGAAATTGCTTATATGTGTGATTTCAGACAATGTTCAGCTGAGATCCCCCAGACAAGAAAGCACAGAAGTGAATAAAACACAGTTTTGCTAATTTTTAAATTTAATGCTATATACATTCCTACAATTATCTTTTAAATTGAGCTGGGGAATTTGTTGGGGTTTATGGAGTGAGCTATGGAGGAATCATACAAACAGCAATGAGAAAACTCCCCAACTAAGGCATAATTCAAGCAGAAAGTATCCTTTGGGTTAGCAAGATGGCTCAATGGTTGAGAGTATTTATTACTCTTCCAAAGGACCTGGGTTTGATTCCAAGCACCCACATGATGGCTCACAATTATCTGTAGCTCCAGTTATAGGGAGATCCAACCCCATCTTCCGGCCTCCATGGACATCAGGACTGTATGTAGTGCCAGACAGATATGCAGGCAAAACATGCATATACATAAAATAATAAACAATTCAAAAGAACAAAAGAAAGGATTTTTTTATTTCCTTGAAGTAAAACACAGCAAAAATCAAATAGCATGCACAAGCAAATTAGAATCAACAGGGTCAAAAGCAATCCCTGTAAGTCTTCAGTTCCTAGAGCTCTGTATGATCAGGCTGCCATGGTTCCTTTGCATTAGACTACATTAAGTTCAGGAAGTAAAACTCATTATATCCTGGCCTGAAATGACAAACATATGAAAACAGACACTGTATACCAGAAAGCCCTTTCTGAAAATGAAACACATAGTAGAAAAATGATAGTGTTGGCCTTGACCTTCATTGCTTTCAAACATAGCCATTGAGCACTAATGCACAGGTATGTTCTAGATTGCAAAATAACTGGAATCAGAATAGCCATACTTAAGGATGCAGCATTGGTAGGTCCTACACTGTGTATTCAAGAAACAGTGTTGGTTGAGTATGCTTCCTATATTTGAAAGAAGCAGTTCTTCTAAAACACAATTATTCCAGAAGTGCCTTAATACAAAGCATAGCAGCGTTGTGAAGGAATGTGATGGCAGGAGTCTCTGGCATGCTCAACGGACTGCTTATAGGGACAGAAGAGGAGCAACAAACATTTTCTCAGTTTCCTCAGGGTAATGGTCATTTTTGGTATTGCAGTCTCCAGGAAGTTATCCTATGTAGTGGGTTGGCAGCAATATTCTGCAAAGCTATCAAATTCCCTTCCCCACCCACGCATTTTATTTAGTAGACCAAGTTCTTTTTCTGGGGTCAAATTAGAACACATAATCTTGTTTGTCTCTGAAACTGCCTGTATGGAATTATGCCTGAGGCCTCTGCCCTTGGCCTTGCCTAAGGGATAGCATGCATAGCCAATAACTCTATGACATTCACTGCTATCAAAATAAGGACATTGCTTAGCATGCCACTTGGCATCTTCCCTGTTGATGCTTTGCTAAAGCTGTTTTTCTGGCTGAGGATGGAATATATGTGGAGCATGCATGGGGCCTGAGTGCCATCCCAGTCCCTTCACCATAAACAAGAAAGACACAAAATACATTTCCCCCCTTTTCTACCCTTCCTTCTTTCTTATTCCATTTATATCTTTTAAGAAAGTATGAAGCAAGTAAACATTAAATTCAGATGACATTAATTATGTAGAAATCCACCCCTTCCATAAACCTAACCTCCAATTTCCTTTAATAATCTCTTAAATCTGACTTATTATCTGTGCTGCTTTCATTCCTAATTGTGTGTTTTGATAACTGATCACTGTTCTTATTCCATCTTGACAAACAGTACTTCAATGAATTATTAATTCCTAGGTCCCTTGATATCATGAAGAACAATAGCCAAAAAAAAAAAAAAAAAAAAAGTCTCATCATGCAGCCAGCACAGCTCAACAGTAATGTCTGCCTGCCTGCTATGCCAAGCTCTGTACTGAGCTGAGGGGACATTTGTGGCTCTTCTACCAGATGTTTGACACCTAGTTCTTAAAGAAAAATTGTGAATATTATAATAAGGAAAACAAAAGCATGCTAATTACTTTAGTGACTTGTGAGTTTCATTATTCAAACCCATTTCCCCAGAGCAAGAATATGCCTATGCAAAATTTAAAAAAAAAATACATTTTGAATTTGCACATAGAAATGGGATCTCTTTCATAAATCTTGCAGGCACTGACTTTATGACTGGGCAAAGCAACCTTTCAGGAATTCAGTCACTAAGTGTCATCTCCCATTTTTATTCAAGGTAGGGAATTTGAAATTTGTGATTATAGATTAATTTCTTTAGATGCTAAAAACCCACTCTTTATGAATTCTTTACTAAAAGAAAAACAGTCCAAAAAAGAGGTAATAGTTCATATAACTATATATAAAATGAATATATATATATGTGTATATATATATATATACACATATATATTCACCAGCTAATTAATTGGTTGGTTACTAGGTAAGGGAAGATGGTTAAGGAGGTCAGGGGGATGGGCAAGATGTGAACAGTGCTAAAAAGGAAGGATGGGAGAGCTAAACCTGCTTCTTTCCCAGACTTGTCTGGGTCAGTCACACTTCACTTGAGACAAGCAGCGAATAAGCTTATAGACACATCTCTGTGGGCAGTAGGTAGTGTGTACCCAGCAGCTCTCTAATGAGGAGTTGAAAGGAACATGTGGGCAATCACTAATGACAAATAAAACACAGTGTCAAAAGCAGATAGCAATCTATATCCGTCTCAACAATTTACTACTCAACTCTTCTAAAATCCAAGAGATCTGCTTTTGAGAAGAACTTGTTTCTTTAAACTGGCATGCCAAGAGAAATAGGCACACCCATTCATCCATCCATCCATCCATCCATCCATCCATCCATTCCCTACACACTTCACAAACACATAACCAAATGCATCTCCTGTATTTGCAGTATCTAACTTGGTACAGTGATATCCAGGATGCCTGAGTAGTAGAAGAGACAGTTGCTGCCTTTGAGGAGGTAACATATGGGCTGGGACATGAGTGATAAGTCCATGAAACAGCTAGTGAATAATACCTGGCTGGATAATCAAACATGAAGCTATTCAGTTCAGACTATAAGCACTAAAGAAACCAAGAAGCAAGAAAGCGCATACAAGGATGGATTGTAAGGTGCCACTCTTCCTTCATCAGGTGTGAGTCAAAGACTTGAGTAAAACTGGAAAGAAGACCATATGATCCACACCTGCCCTGAACTTCCCAGGATCCCTGTCTGAGAACATCCAGCTAACCACCTGGAAATGAAAATCAATCATGGGTTCTTAAAACTTCTAAAATGGCCAGGCTCACACCTTCATCCCAGTCAGACCCAAGCAGATCTCTGTGAATTCAAGGGAGTTCCAAGCAAGCCAAGGCTACATAATTAAACTCTATCTAGCTACCCCTGCTCCAAATTTCTAAAATGGTCTAAATTTGAAAAAGTCAGCAACTTCCATCTTTCTGGTATGGAAGTTCTTTGTGTTGAATTGTGAGATTTACCATCTGGTAATCACCATTCTGGAAAAAACAGTCTGCATGAGGCTATGGTTGTGGTCATAGCAAATACTAATATGGCTATCAAAATGAGGTCTGTATTTGATCAAATTTTGGAAACCACTAAATCAACTCCAAACCTACTACACAGTGCTTTCTTGAATGTTCAGGTCAGCCATCCTTAATAATGCAATTCTAGGTTTCCCTAAGTGTTTCTTTATCATTTGTCATTTAAAAAATCAATTACTATTTGATGTCCTCAGCAAGATAGCTGCATAAATAAAGAACTGAGGTGACATTTCAGATCCACATTTGAAGAGTTTGTTATGAGGCTTGAAGTTCATATTTCCTAATGAAAATACAATTTCCAAATTTCTATCTCAAACAATATCCCCAAGAGTTAGCAAAATGTCCAACAAAGATGCCTTTCCAGGGCACTATCTAGGTTTCCCTATTTGTCTTCTGTTCAGGCCTATGTTCTAGAATCTTCCCTTGTATTGACTTCTCACAGTAGCAAGTATAAAGAGGACAACTGTTCAAGTCTTTATGTGGGTATCTACTGACAGGTCATTAGCATAGTTGGTCCTTGGACATTGTATCCCACAAGCCTTTCTAGTATTCTTACATCCTGAAAGCACAGAATCTGTGAGTGAACTACATAGGCTTGAGTCAACTAGGCTTTTCCACCCCCTCCAACACTAAAAGGGTGCAGAGCCTTACATCTGTGGGCATCATTTGCTATCCTCTACAGCCTCCAACACCTCAGCCTGACAATCTTTTCTAGTCTGGGGCCAAGGAGCTCATCTATCTATCTATCTATCTATCTATCTATCTATCTATCTATCTATCTATCTTAGACAGGTGGCTCTCCAGAACCAACAGCAGCACCTAGGAACTTGTTAGAAATGTAGATTGTCCCTTGCCCATCCATTCTGAATCTTAATTTTTTTCTTATTTTACATATTCATCAGAGTTCCCTCTCCCTCCCATGTACCCCTACCCATCTCCAGTCCCATTCCCCCACCCTACTCCACAGGGAGGGTGAGGCTTTCCAGGAGAGTCCATTAAAATCTGCCAAGTCATTTGGAGTAGGGTCTAGGCCCTCTGTCCTCTCTAGGATAAGAGAGTATCCCTCCATGGGGAATGTGCTCCCAAAGTCCTTTCCTGCACCAGGGATACATCCTGGTTCCACTGTCAGAGGTCCCTTAGACTGCCCAGACCTAACTTAGACCCACATTCAGGGGGGTCTGGGTCGGTCCAATGCTGGTTTCCCATCTATCAGTCTGGGGTCCATGAGCTTACCCCTGTTCAGGTCAGCTGTCTCTGTGGGTCTCTGCAGCCTGGTCTTGACCCATTTGCTCATCACTCCTCTCTCTCTGCAACTGGACTCCAGTAATTTGGCTCAGTGTTTAGTTGTGGATGTCTGCTTCTGTCTCCATTAGCTACTAGATGAGGGTGCTAGGATGGCATATAAGTTAATCATCAATCTCATTATCAGGGAAGGGCATTTAAAGTAGCCTCTCCACTATTTCATAGACTGTTAGTTGGGGTCATCCTTGTAGGTCTCTGAACATTTCTTTAGAGTCAGTTTTCTCTTCAAACATATAATGGCTCCCTCTATTATAGTATCTCTTTTTTTGCTCTCATCTATTCGTCCCCTAACTCAATCCTCCTGGTCCCTCATGTTCTTCTCACCCCTCCTCTTCTCCCATAATCTTTTCCCTAACTCCCTCTCCACTCACTGTCCCCCCCCCCCCAATATGCTCAGGAGATCTTATTCCTTTCCCCTTCTGTGAGGGACTTTATATGAATCTCTTAGGGTCCTCCTTGTATCCTAGCTTCTCTGGTGGAGTGGATTATAGGCTGGTGATCATTTGCTCTATGTCTAAAATCCATATATGAGTGTGTACATACCATGTTCCTCTTTTCGTGACTGGGTTACCTCATTCAGAATGGTTTCTTCAAGTTCCATCCATTTGCTTGTGAATTTCAAGATTCCATTGTTTATTTCCACAGAGTAGTATTCCATTGTGTAAATGTGCCACCCTCTCTCTCCCTCTCTTTTTGCATAGTTAGATCTTTATTTGAAACTCCAATCTAATCTATCAAATTAGCTTTTTTCCACCAACTCAGGGAGCAGAGACTTCACAGGCTTAAAAATCTTTTGTTTGGGTGCTGCTTTTGTAGGGGCCTTGGTAGCAGCCATTGTTGTCTTCTTGGATGCCTGCTTAGACTTTTTTGCTCTGTTGGCAGCCCGGATAGCCCGCTCTCGCTGGGCTTTCCTGACTTCCTCTTGGCCACGATATCAGCAAGGGATGCACCCATGATGGCACGCTGAAATTTGACTGTTCGGTGAGTTCTTTTCTTCTGAATTTCTTATGACTGTCCTTTCTTGTGTTTTCTTCTGTAGAGGACAGTCCAGTTTATCTGCCGAGGATTCCTTTTGGAAAGGAATGCGGACTCGCATTTTGCATTAAGAAACTGGAAAACCTTCCTGTTGGTCCTGGTGTAGGGCTGCCCGTGTCCCAGGTAGATCTGTACCCATTGAAACTGCACAGCTCAGCCTTCATGGTGAGTGCTGTCACCTGGCCTGAAGGAAGATGGTGAAGAGCATGCCATATCTCCTTTATCCGTTCTTCAGTTGAGGGGCATCTAGGTTGCTTCTAGGTTCTTACTATTACAAACAATGCTGCTACAAACATAGTTGAACAGATAGATGGCTTTGGTGCATGGATGTGGACCTTTTGGGCATATGCCTAAGAGTGGTATTGCTGGATAATGCCTAGACTGATTCCCATTTTCCTGAGGAACCACTACACTGATCTCCAAAATGTCTGTACACGTTTGCACTCCCACCAACAGTGGAGGAGTGTTCCCCTTTCTCCACATTCTCTCCAACATAAACTGTCATTGGTATTTCTGGTTTAAGCCATTCTGACAGGAATAAGATGGTATCTCAGAGTTGTTTTGATTTGCATTTTCCTGATAGCTAAGAATGTTGAGCACTTTCTTAAGTGTCTTTCAGCCATTTTAGACTCCTCTATTGAGAATTCTCTGTTCAGTTCTATACCCCCATTTTTATTGAATTATTTGGTGTTTTGGTGACTAGCTTCTTGAGTTCTTTGTAAATTTTGGAAATCAGCCTTCTGTCGGATATGGGGTTGGTGAAGATCTTTTCCCATTCTGAGGACTGCCATTTTGTCTTGTTGACTGTGTCCTTTGCCTTACAGCTTCTCAGTTGCAGAAGGTCCCATTTATTAATTGTCAATCTCAGTGTCTGTGATACTGGTGTTATGTTCAGGAAGCAGTCTCCTGTACCAATTTGTTCAAGGGTACCTCCTACTTTCTCTTCTAAGAGGTTCAGTGTGGCTGGATTTTTGTTGATTTTTTGTGGATGGTGATAGACATGGATCTATCTGCAGTCTTCTACATGCCAGCATTCAGTTATGCTAGCACCATTTGTTGAAGATGCTTTTTTTTTTTTTTTAATAATTTTAGCTTCTTTCTCAAAAATCAGGTGTTTGTAGGTGTGTGAGTTAATATCAAGGTTTCAATTTGATTCCATTAGTCTTCCTCTCTATTTTTGTGCCAGTACCAAGCTGTTTTCAGGACTATAGCTCTGTAATAGAGCTTGAAGTCTGGGATGATGAATCTTCCGGAAGTTCCTTTATTGTACAGGGTTGTTTTGGCTATCCTGTATCTTTTTTTTTCCATATAAAATTGAGTATTGTTCTTTCAAGGTCTGTGAAGAATTGTGCTCTGATTTTGATGGGGATTGCATTGAATCTGTAGATTGTTTTCGGCAGGATGGCAATTTTAACTATATTGGTCCTACCTATCCAAGAGCATGGGAGAGCTTTCCATTTTCTCATATCTTCTTTAAATTCTTTCTCTAAAGACTCAAAGTTCTTATTATATGGGTCTTTTACTTGTTTGGTAAATGCTACCCCAAGATATTTTATGTTGGTTGTGGCTATTGTAAAGGGTGAAGTTTCTCTGATCTTTCTTAGCCTCTTTATTGTCTATATGTAGTAGCTACTGATTTTTTTTTTTTTTTTTTTAGTTAATCTTGTATGCTGCCTTTTTGGTGATAGTGTTTATCAGATGTAGGAGTTCCTTGGTAGAGTTTTTCAAGTCACTTATGTAAACTATAATATGATCTGCAAATAGTGACAGTTTGACTTCTTCCTTTCCAATTTATATCCCCTTGATCTCCTTTTATTGTCTTATTGCTCTAGCTAGAACTTCAAGTACAATATTGAAGAGATATGGAGAGAGTGGACAGTCTTTGTCTTGTTCCTGATTTAGAGGAATCACATTAAGTTTTGGTCCAGTCTATTTGGTGTTCAGTATGTTTCTTGTACTTTCATAGGCATGTCTTTCTTCGGATTGGGAAAGTTTTCTTCAATTATTTTGTTGGATATGTTTTCTGCACCTTTGAGCTGGGCTTCATTGCTTTCTTCTATGCCTATTATTCTTAAGTTTAGTCTTTTCACAGTGTTCCACACTTCCAGGATGTTTTGTGTTAAGGATTTGTTGGAGTTAAGATTTTCTTTGGTGGATGAATCTATTTCCTCTAGTTTACCTTCAGCGCCTGAGATTCTTTCTTGTATTCTGTTGGTGTCTGTAGTTCCTGATCGTTTACTCAGTTTTTCTATTTACATAATTCCCTCAGTTTGTGTTTTCTTTATTTTCTCTATTTCAGTTTCCAGGTCTTGAACTGTTTGAATTTTTCCTTCATCTGTTTGATTGTTTTTTCTTGGCTGTCTTTGCTTTCTTTAAGAGATTTGTTCATTTCTTGCATTTTTTGCTTGGTCTTTTCCTCTATTTCTTCCAACTTTTTGTTTGTTTGTTTGTTTGTTTTTCATTCCTTTAAGGGATTCTCTCATATCATCTTTGAAGGCCTCTATCATTTTCATGAAGTTATTTTTTTAGGTCGTTCTCTTCTGCTTCATTTGCTTTGGTGTGTTCTTGTTGGTGTAGAGTCCCTAGATTGTGGTGGTGTCATATTGGTCTTTCTATTGTTGGGTGTTTGCTTGTATTGCCATCTTCCCATGACTTCTTCCAGTGGGTGTACGTGGAGTTTCTCTCTCTCTACCCTGATCTCCTGGTGGGTGTAGGTGGGTCAAGGGTTCGATGTCTATAACTCTGGATGATTCGAGCTCTCTTGAAGGTCTCTCTAGCAGAGGCCATAGCAGGGCCAATGATATGGGGAAGGCAAACTCTGGATGTCACAAGCGCTAAGGCAGAAGGCAGGCAAAAGTGCCCAATGGTCAGGTGAGTGCAGGTTCCAGATGGTTGGTCCATTGTGTGCAGAACCGGCCCAGGAAGTTCCAAGGGAGGGTGGGGGTGTTGGACCTATCCTCTGGCCAAACAAACACTCCAAGCAGTGGGCCCAGCCAGGCTAAGGATCATGCGACAAGGTCCTGGTTGATGCTGCTAGTTCTGCTGGCCTGGAACCAGAGTCTCAGAGATCCATTGCCCAGAAACTTTACTTCTGTAATTGTCATTTATTTGTTTTTTTTTTTTTTTTTTTTTTAGTTTCATCAAGATAGGGTCTTACTATGGAGTTCAGGCTGGTTTGGAATTCATTGTGTGGACCAGGCTGGCCTCAAATTCGAGGTTTCCTTCCTCAGGATTCTGAGTTTCAGTATTAAAGGTATGAGCCCCCATAGTCATCTTTCTATGTGATTCTTATTGTCAATTTAATGAAATATATTTTCTAGAAATTTATGTGTATATAGACAATTATAGTTCAGAACCAATCATTGTTAGCTTGACATGGGTATATCTTTTTGGAAACTAAGATCCAATGTGGGCTACAAAGTCCTAAACTTGCCACCTTAGGTTCTGGTTAAAGTGATTGCTTCTGATGATTTTGTTTAGTTTCGTTACTATTTGTGGGGAGAAAATTTACCATATTACCCATTCTACCCTTCTGGAGCCCCTGTTTCCTAGTTAGAATATGATAAGAATGATTGTTGAATTTATTAAGTGACATTTCAGCTTCTCTAAATATAATTTTCATTTTATTATTCTCCTGAGAATAACTTTGGTATATTGTCACTAACTCTTAATTATTCATGCAATTTTATAGAAAAATGCTTACTGTCTCATTGATGTGTTCAATAAACATTTTAGTGACAACCAAAAAGATAACTCATATATATTAGATTCTATTTGCTAATTTAAGAACCAATTTTTATATGCATGTATGTAAATGAGACTAGTTATCTGGTTTGGTACCTTCTTTATAATTTTTGTTTTAAACCTACAAAGGTTTTATAAAATGAGTTGAGAGCGTCTGTATTTTTCCTGTGGCCTGAGATCATTTAACTGACTCAGGAACTCAATCTTCTCTAAAGCCTGGTTAAAGCTATGAAACAGTAGGGAACATTTATAGTGAAAACATCCATATAATTTCCCAACATGTTCCATACCAATCAACCTATTAAAGATTACAATGTCTTTGGGGGTGTTAATTTTGTTGATTTATGTTTTACTAAGAAATTATCAGGGTTTTTTTCTAGATTTGAAAACTTGCTGCCATGAAGTTTCATGCAATTTTGTCTTATGAGTTTTAAAATTTTCATCAGTTGCATAATCTCTTCTCATTCTTTGAATTTATCTCAACTTATTATTTTTGTAGTGTGTGTATGTGTGTGTGTACACTTGCAAGAGAAATGTGGGTCACTCATGCCGTGGTATTGCATGTGGAAGTCAGAGGACACATTGTGGGGCTGGTTCTCTCCTTCCTATAATGGGTCCCAGGCTTCAAACCTATGACTAGTCCTCTACAGCAGGTGTCTTTACCCCAGTCACCTCACTGGCCTCTCTCATTTTCAATCATATATGTTTACTTTCTCTTATTGTCTTACTCAAGTTTGCAATAGATCATGTATTTCACTGGTTTAAAAAAAATACTGCTATTTGGATTAATTTATTGTTCTATCAATTTTTGTTTCTCATTTGTTTAAACTGAGGTTTCTTCTCTATAAATTTTCTTTACCTAGCTTGAAAAAATATTTCTAGATAGAGTCTACATTTTAAATGTTTATTCTCATTATTGAAAATAATGCAGACATTATGACCTTTTGTTGTCAGTTTGGATGACATCTTTCTATCCGTTAATGTGTGAGCATTTTCCTTTTTCACTATTTACTGTGGATTAAAATTTTCAACTTGATATCTTCTTGATCAAATGTCTTTTTAAAATATGTTTCATAGTTCTTAATTTTCAAGTGGTTAACTTAAATGTTTTTGGTTAATGCTTTATAATTTATTCTTATTTTTTGGATTATTCAGAATTTTAATGTGTCTAATTTTTGCTAATATTTTGTTGCTCTACCAAAATTGCATTTTGGATTTCTTTTATAATATTCAGTTCTCTTTCTCTTTATTTTCACTTGGATGCCCTATTAACTCATTCTAAAAGAAGCATTATGGTATATTATTTGATTTGGTCTCATCTTGTATGGGACACACCCATAGTGCTTAGTTATCCCATTGTGACAATCACTGTCTCATTATAAATGTTTTATTGGAGCCATTTGGCAGCACAGTTTCCAATTAAATATGCAAGATTACCCAGCAGTGTCACTGACAAAGTGACACCCACACAAGACCACAGAAATGAGATATTTATTATCTGTGGTTTGGAGAGTGGGAACCAATCTAACTTAGATGACCATCCCCCATGGGCTAAACTATCAAATAGTGAATGCACCAGACTCCTTATAGCTGTTACCAGGCAGACACTGTGTGTGATGTGCTCCGTGGATACATCTTCATGACAAACGAGTGAAAAAGTGAGCACAGAATGTGGTTTAGCAGAGCTTCACCTCCATAACTGGCAAGCACATGTCCCCAGGAGAAGGGTTGTTCAGTTATAGTGCAGTTACTCCAAGGGCTGAGGTGGAAGATCCCTTGGAGCTCAGAAACTGGGGTCCAGCTGGGAAACCATAGTGATAACCATCTCAGAGCAAACAGAAAACACATCTAAAACATCAATATGCAGTTTGCAATAGCATACAAATGAAATGCACTGGAATAGTTGTTTATGTTAGGGTGAGGAAATGTAGGTGAGCAATCTGTATATAAGGAAATAAGCTAATTGACAAGCAAGAGAGGATCTAGTGTGGAGCACAGGTAATGATTGACATGACTCTGCTAGGGCTCACTCCCTTTCCAAAAACAATTACAGCAACTATCGATCACAAAAAATGCCGAATACAATGGGAAGTTGAAAACTGGCAGGATGCCACTCTTTGTATGTGAGTGCCAGGAGTCTGTTTGTCATACTATGTGTAATGTGAGGCAATCGCTGTGTAGGTCATGTTGTAAGTGATAACTCCTTACAAACTCCACTGAGGTTTCTGTCTGTAGAACCAAAGCTCTTGTGGCTTGGGAGATGGAGATGGAGATGGCTCAGATGAACACAATTAACAATGGAAACTAACAGAGCTGGGTAGCTGCTATTGAGAAGCTGAGAGCAATGAAAGATGACATTTATATTTCTGTCTTTAATACCTGGATTTAGCTATTGACTGAGGTGGAGGAAGGGAGATGAAAGGGAAAAAATAAGAACTTCTTGTTTAGATGATTTATCATGTTACATTTCACATCCTTATTAGGCATTCAGTGAAAATAGCAATCATGCAATTGTTACATGACTTGAAGACATGCATTTGGGGGCTGAAATTGGTATAGAGATGCTTAACTATCTGACTCCAACACTCTATTTAGGTCACCTTGGCCCAGTCACACAATTTCTGGATCTTTATGTATAAAATGACAACACTCTCTCTTTCTTAGGGCTATTATGAATACTAAATCAGGTAATTAATGAATCTAAAAATGCGGCATAAAACAAATGTTTAATAAAGGCTCCTGTGACTGGGGAAACAGTGATGGCATCAAGTGAAGGAGGTTGACAGTGAAAAGGTCATTGTAAACAACTTACAATAAGTAACCATTATAGTCGTATTCAGGAAGTGGCATAAATGGATAATCCTAATGGCACTGGCAGATTGCTTGAGCATTAGCATCTGGCCTAACCTATGTATAGACACATAGGTTATTATGGCAAACACCAAACAATCAGCAAAACTGAGGTTCTATAAGAATATGCTTGGAAGTGATGACGAATGGAGGTCTTATGATCTGAAAGGCATTTGGATTAGTCTCAACAACTCTGGAATCTGCACTATTCCCTGGGGTTTGCTGCCAGCTTGTGCACTGTCCTCTCTTCTCTCTTGTACACGGATTCTGTTCTTGAGTAGTAAGCAATTGGAGCCCCGGGGACAGCTGGCATTTTGTAGCTAAGCAAAGTTCCAGAGCCACAAATTGAAGTATCAGTATTTTCTATTTATCCAACTGCATTGACACAGATGCTGAAGTCAGCTGCCGTCCAACATCTCAGCAAATGCTTCCCTTCTGGTGCACCCTGTAGCTTACCTGTGATTGCAGGCAGCGATTCAGCACTTTAAAGAGTTTGCCTTATAGAGAGGAGAGTTACCTAAACATCTACAGAAACTTTGAGGTTATTTCATTTGGGGGTCAGTCGTACAGTGGCTGATCTGTATTTTACCTTACAAGAGGTAGTATCCATCCACAGTCACACTCATTCGCTGGAGCCAGCAATGCTGGTGGTTCTGACTTGACAGCTCTCTTAATTTCTTTATGGAATTGATGTGACATCAGAGAATGGGCCTCTATGAGTTTTAGCTATTCATCCTTTCTTAATCCCTTGAGTAGAATAATTGCAACACTGGTATTGATTCTGACATATCAGAGAGACTACTGAAAAATATAAATAGGGGAAGCAAGAGAATGGGAATGGCCTTTCATGGATTTGGAATTAACGGTTCTGCTTCCATCATCTACTGGAATCCAGTTGCAGAGAGGGAGAAGTAATGAGCAAACATGTCAAGAACAGGCTGGAACCCACAGAGACAGCTGACCTGAACAATGGGGAGCTCATGGACCCCAGACTGATAGCTGGGAAACCAGCATAGGACCTACCCAGACCCCCTGAATGTGGGTCTCAGTTAGGAGGCCTGGGAAGTTTATGTTTCCTCTGACAATGGAACCAGGATGTTATAAGTATACAATTACTTTTAAGGAAATTATGAAAATCATTTCATTGTGATTTTATCTTATCACATTATTTGTTCAGCAAACTTGCCAATATTTATTATTAGCTTATGTGTATATATGCATGTTGCTTTGTATGAGTGCCTCTGTTTGTATGTCTCTCTCTCTGTGCTTCTCTGTCATTTTCTTTCTCTCTCTGTGTGTCTCTCTCCCCATGTGTGTTTGAGAACATAGATGTGTTTATATGTTCATGCACATGGAAGCCAGAGGTCAACATTGAGTGTCAATCTTAAGGAGTGTCTCACCTTGTATTTTGAAGTTGGGATTTTACTGGGATCTAAGGCTCTCTAAGTAGGCTAGGCTCTCTGGTTAATGAGCTCCAAGGATCTACCTGTCTTCACCTTTCCAGTGCTGAGATGTTTTGGAAGAATTTTCCTACCTGGTTGCTAGAGATTGAGCTTAGCTCCTCAAGTTTGCATGGAAAACACTTTGCTAACTGAGCCATTTCCACAGGGCTTCTCTTTCAAATACTTAGAGACATTCAATGCATATGTAAGATCCTCTCTCTATTTTAAATTATACACCCCTGAAAATCATAATAGTGAGCACTTATACCTCCTGCAAAATGTCTGTTCAGATAAGTTGTGGAATATTAGTTTAAGATGTGTTACATTCGCTTAACGCTGTGGAATATTTGTTTAATAATGCATAGATATGTTGCATTCTTTTATGTTGCATTTGTTTAACTCTGTAAAGCTGTTTTATTTTGCCTGCCTAAAACATGTAATTGGTCTAATAAAGATCTGAGTGGCCAATAGCTAGGCAGGAGATGGGTAGGTGGGGCTGCCAGGCAGAGGATAAATAGGGGGAGAAATCTAGGCTTGAAAGGAGGGGGAGGATAGAGAGGAGAGGAGGGTGCCAGGGTCCAGTCACCCAGCAACACAGCAAGCCATGCGATAAGAAGGAAAAAAGACATATAGAATAAAGAAAGGTAAAACTGGGATAATTTAAGTTAGAAAAGCTAAGGCATTCTTAGTTGGGTTCATCCTTATAGATCTCTGGACATTTCCCTAGCGCCAGATTTCTATTTATGCCTATATTGGCTCCCTCTATCTCTTTTCTTTCTCTCCTCTATTCTTTCTGCAACTCAATTTTCTTGCCCTCCTTTCCCTTCCTCTTCTCCCCTTTTCTTTCTCCTAGCTCCCTGCTTACAGAGATTTTACACAAACTAAAAACTATGCATATATAGCAATTGTTCTCAACCGTCCTAATGCTGTGACTTGTTAATACAGGTCATGTTGTGGTGACCCCACCCATAAAATTATTTTCCTTGCTACTTCATAACTGTAATTTTGCTACTGTTATGAAACGTAAATACCTGATGCACAAGATATGATTATATAATCCCCGTGAAAGGGTCATTCAAACCCCAAAGTGGTTGAGACCTACAAGTTGAGAACCATTGATATATATTACTGTGATAAAACCATTAAATAAACTAAAACCATCAGGTGATGTCAGTAATGGGTGTAAGGATGAGAGAAAACAGATTTTGGGGACTATTAAAGCCTTGCTAGGCATACTTATTTCTTATTTATTTCATATTTATAACTTATTGCTCCCATAGCAAATTATCACAAGCTCAGAGACATAAATTTAGCCTCCTGTAGTTCTGTATGTTGCAAGGCCAAAATGAGTCATGCTGAGTTAAAAATGAAGCTGCTGCCATTGACTGTTCCCTTTGGGTCCTAGGGAAAGTCAGTTTACCCCTACCCCAGATTTTAGAGGTTGCCCTTCTCCTTAGGTTGTATTCCTTTCTTCCAGACTCAAACTGTGACATCTTCACTCCTCTCTGACGTGTTTTCTATCCTTACTTTTATTGTTTTTCCTTTTTAATTTTTTTATTTAGAAGCAATCTTACTTTACATATCAATCCCCCCATTCCCTCTCTCTCCCATGTCCCCCACTGACCTCCCCAACCCACCCCCACTCACTCTCCAAGGATAGTGAGACTTTGCATGGGGGGGAGCATCAAAGTCTGTCACATCATTTGGGGGATGTCCTAGGCTCTCCTCTGTGTATCTGGGCTGAAACAGTATCCCTTCATAGGCAATGGGCTCCCAAAGTCCGTTTGTGCACTAGGGATAAACACTGGTTTCACTGTTAGAGGCCCCATGGCACCCACAGTCAGAGGGCATGGTTCAGTCCATTGCTGGTTCCCCAGTTTTACGACTGGGTTCATGTGCTCTCACTACTTTTCTGTGCTACTCTTCATCCTCCCATGGTCTCTGGGACTACACTAGAGCCAGACAACTAGAAAGGGCCTTGTTAGTGAGAGAATGGCAAAGGCTGAAGCTACTAAACTTGACCTGTCCCTTTTAGGCAACAATGGCAAACATGTTGCTTAGGGTCTATGTTAGGGTCTATTTGGGGGACAAAATGAGAGAAAATGCTTCCCTACACTATTCAAGTTTCTCCAGAACCTTTCATGGCCAAGAAACTACAGTCAAAGCTCATAGTAGGCTTTTTAAGAAAAATTAATTACTTACTTTATGTGTATAAGTGCTTTTCCTGCATGCATATATCTGTGCCCGGTGCCCATGAAGAATATTGGATCCCCTAGAACTACACATGGAGTTATACATGCCTGTGAGCCACCATGTATGAGGGTGCTTGGAACTTAGCCTAGGTCTTCTGGAAGAGCGGCACATGTTCTGACCTGCTGAGCCATCTCCTTAGTCCTTCATAGAATACTTCAGAGGCATGGCATTTCTTCAGAGTCTCATAGTTTTTCTGAGGAATTCATGTAAAAATCATATTATATTTAATAATAGATGCGTGTTTGTTTTAGCCCGTAAATAACATTTTAAATGTTTCACCTGCAGGATCAATAAATTGGTGTTCCTTAGTCTTTAATCTTATGAATCTCCCTTGTCACATTGCAGGTTCTCTCGCTGAGAAGCTTCTGAATAAAAGAAAGCACATTGTAAATTACATCGAGTAACGGAGACTCCCATAATATTTGAGAATCAGATATGAAATACTGAAAAACATCAGCCTTAGCTCTATGTGCTGAACTTAAGGAGCAAAGGAGGCTTTGAAAACGCAGATGAGTCAGAACTCTGCCCAACATCTGATGCAAAAGGTTGACATTCTTCTAGTACAGCCTTCCCTGTTCTTCAAGCTGTAGTGATGCCATTCTCTGTCTGACCGACTGTGTGCAAGGTGGGGGTTTTATAATGGTGAAGCAGGAGGTAATGAAGAGTAAACACTACTGTGTGTAGATACTGGCTACATCAGGGTCTCTGCCACTCAAGACATCTCAAGTATCTTTCTTTGAGGTTTTAAAGAAATTATTATTATATTTAGCATCCTTGAAAAGAGAAAGCATTGCTCCTTCCAGTCAGGCCAGCATCCTCATTAGAAAAGATGCTAGCTTTCAGTCTTCATTTTCGTAGCCCTGGGGATTGAATCCAGGACTTTACACTTGCTAGGCAAGCACTCTGCACTTGAGCTGGGTCCCAGATTGACACCACCTTTAGATCAGTAAAGCTTGTATTCATAGTGACACACTATGTAGAGAGGGTCTTGGTTCTCCGAGACCTCCCATGTAATACAAAGAACTTGGTGATTAAGGAATGATAAAGAACCTTCTAAACAATTGTGGAAGGCTTGTGCTGTTTTTCTTTCACTCAATTCATAAAGTGGCCTTGGGTTTATTTACTCCATTTTCATGAAGGTAAGCAGGTCTATACAAGGTCCAGAAATGACTCCAGGGATTAATACCCTGGTGACAGGGTGGGACTTCAGAGATGTATCTGCTTTCAAGTTCTTTTTGTCTTTTCTATAAGGTCTTGGGACATGCCCCCTCTCAAGAAACCTTTAAAGGAATATATATATATATATATATATATATATATATATATATATTATTTCTTTGAGAATTTTATCTAACATGTAAAACTGCAGAAGACATGCCACAATTACACCCATTATGAGAAATATACCATCTAATCCTGTTAAGTAGACAAGCTACATAATATTCAAATTGTATAGTTTTCAGGGTATAAATGGCTAAAAAAATTGGATGTAATGAAAATTTGTTATTAGAGGAAAGGATGAAGTTAGGCAGTATATGGAAAAATTACAAAAAAAAAAAAAAAAAAAAAAAAGAGAGAGACTATAACAAAACAAGTGTCCATCAGAAGCCCGGCCAAGAATCTACAGTAAAGACCTTTAGACAGAGGCCTTGTGGGTTCACATGATCAGATAGTCCCAGGGCAGGGGCAGTAGATCTCCTATGAGAGCCAAGACTTCGTAAGAAACAAAAATGATTCATGTTAGTGAGGCTTTAATATCCGTGTTAGTTATCTCTGGTTATATTTTGTGGCAGCCAGAATGGTTACATTTGTTTTTATTCTCATGCCACATAGGGGATGCTGTTACCTTTTCTTCTCTAGTAGATTATCATATATCACAGTGAATTCCCTTCTGAGTTGAACTGGTTTTTTTGTTTTGTTTTGTTTGGGTTTTTTTTTGTTTGTTTTTTGTTTTTGTTTTTGTTTTGTTTTGTTTTTTGGTTTGGTTTTGTGTTTTTGAGGTAGGTCCTAGCTAAGGAGCATTGCATGGCCTTGAACTTACTATGGAGCCCAGATGGCTCCAGATTTGCCATCCTTCCTGTATTCTGGGATTTTAAATGTGTGACCACAAACTGTTCTCGAACAAAACAAACCCTCCTACTCTTTGTCCTCCAGTAACTTGACCTGAACTGTACCTCTGCCTCTTGTTCCCAAAATGACTTTTTATCTTAATTTGATTCTTGCTTGTCTCATATGATACATGTTTTCTGTGAGCTTTGGCTCTTTGTTTTCTCTTCATTAGGAGCAACACAGTTTTCATATATGGCAACTGCCTTGAGCTTTGACTTGAGCTTCCATTAGTCATGTGTTAAATTGCTCCTGGCAGTATGACACTTTGGATGTGTCTGGAAGGCAAAGTGAAAAACATTTAGCAGTCTCATATGACAAGTCCACTTGGACAAGAGTCACTTTGCAGACGTGACTTTGTACAATAGGAAATCATGAACTTTCTCTCCCCTCTGTGTGGCATGGTGCCACAGTAAACTCGGGTTGATTCTCAGATGTGTCCAGAAACTCCTTTGCCTCTCATATTGGGAGTTGTTATATAAAATATTAATTACTATTCAGAGAACATAATTTTAAGGGATTAATATTAAGTAGATTCTTAAATCTTATTCAAGAATTTTCGTTTTATTGAAATATCATCCCTCCTGTGCTAACATTTTATTTGTTTATAAAAGACGTTGTCACATATGGGTGGGAATTCATGTAAAAGGTAAGTGAAAGAAAAATGTGAAAATGGTTTTGAATTCATTGTTCATCTAAGTTAACAATGTTCCTTGCTTAATGTCAATAAAATAATGTACACACAGCACTCGGCACTGGGCTACATACTAGAATTACTTGTTATGAAAGGTCAACATCTATCCTGCTTTTAAAAGACTACAGTACTATAGAAAGAGGCAGAATAGTAAAACCAAGAGGGAAATAGGTCAAGGTTAGTGTGCATCAATATTTGTTTCATCTCATACCATCACAACCATCTTGCAAGTAGGGAAAAGTGGTCCAGGAAGATGAGGTTGTGTTTCTGAGGTCAAGGAGAAAGTTGCCAAGGCAGGATTTTCACTTGGGTGTTTCTAACTTTGGAGAACCAGATGCTTTCCCTAAGTCTAACTGTTCTCTGGGGTGGTCAGGGCCTGGGCCTGCTGCTTCCAGGCACTTGGCCTCTAATCCAGAGAACTGAAAATAAGGCCTCTCAGATTAGCAAGAGAATGGTGATAACTTCATCCAGAGCAAAGTGATAATGCACATTATAGAAGGACCCTCCTGTAAGCTAATCTTCTAAGGAGACTCTTTCCTAAAGTTAACTAGAGGACACAATGTTGCCTTGTTGTGCATGTGTCCAAAACCAAACCAGGTCTGATTAACTATTCTAGTCTTTGTACACAGAATATTCAGAATATACTTTAATAGAAGCTCTGTTGGTTGTTTTTAAGGGTAGAAATGAGAGATTTTGTAGTTCAATTCAAGTGAGAGATTCTGAGATTAAACGCCTGGGACACCACACTCATCTTCTGTCTTGTTCTTGATGGCTTCAGCTTTAGAGCAAAAGCTGTCACCAGGTATAATATACCTTCCAAATTACTGTCCCCAGAAGCTGCTTAGCTATCTTTATTGTATAATATGTTTCTCAATACAAAAATATAAATTTTAGAAGCAGTCTGCTAAGTCCCACGAAAGTCTGTATATATACAGATAGTTTGAGAAGAAAGAGCCTTTCAGGAACAATGCCTCTTCTTACACAGCTACAGGAAACTTCCTTGTTCCCAGGCTTTAAATACTTTATTTCTATAATGTATTTGTAAGGCACCAAGAAGGTCTGGAATGTAATTTATTATGACGATTTTATCACTTTTATTTCTATGTCAATGCTATTTACTTCAAACCACATTTTCAAATGTTTATTCCTACTAGATATCTTGAATCCCTTTTGTATACTGAACTTTTTTAATCTGTCAAGTAATTTGATGAATTCAGATAGTCACATCAATACTTTTTGAGGCATTCCTTGGGGGTCACGTCATCATGGAGCCATTAGTCACAGGTGAGAGTCCTTTTCATCTGTAACAGGATGATTGGACCATGTCTGAGAGTTATTCATACTCCTGCTGTATAGTAGGCTCTGTATGAGGAAACAGAGGTTTGTGATATTAAAACAGACTCATTCCCATGCACTGCAAAACTGAGAGTCCAGTTTATACCCTGAAAACAGAAAACACAACTTCTTCTGAAGTTATTTGTGGAGTATTAGCAGAGAACAATCATATAAAAAAAGCCAGATTAAAAACTGACAATGTTCCAAGATTAAAAAAAAAAAAAGCTGTATAAATTGCTCTCTTTTATCATGGAGTTACAGGTATGGGAATCGATAACAAGTGTTTAAGAACAACTTGCCAACTGGAGACCATATCCTCTTAAATGCTTTATGTATTAAAGATATCAATAATAAATTAACTTTGGATTGAACTCAAGGGGTGAGAAAGATACCAGGAAAGGGACCACAAGAACGATAAAGTCAATTATAAAGCAGAGAAATAGTGGAGCTAGAGAGCATCTTTAAAAGTTTCTTGTTTATCAAATTATAGAGCAAGAGAAACAGTGCAGTATAGACAGGGAAAAGCATACCTTCAGGGAGATGACAGTGAATGGTGTCAATGGTGTGGAGCCTTGTGTGGTCGGATGACATGAGAATGACACTTACCTTAGTGATCTTCATTCTCTGCATCCGGGATCCAGTGAACACTAAATAAGTTCCCTCTGAGGGGAATTTAAGTTATGGTCTCGACCCCTTCTGGACGGTTAAACAAGCTTTCATAGGGCTCACATATCAGATATCCTCCATTTTGAATATTTACATTATGATTCATAACCAGTAAATTATAGTTATGAAGTAGCAATGAAAAAAATAATTTTATGAGGCCAGTCATTGTTGGTACACACCTTTAATGCTCTGGAGGCAGAGGCAGGCCAATCTCTGTGAGTTCGAGGCCAGCCTGGTCTACAGACAGAGGGAGTGCCAGGACAGCCAGGGCTACACAGAGAAAGCCTGTCTCAAAAAACCAAAACAACAACAACAACAAAAGAGTTTTATGCAGTTTTATGCTTGATGGTCTTGGTGGTCACCATATGAAGAACTGTATTAAAGGGTCACAGCATTAAGAGGGGTGAGAACCACTGTTGAAAAGTTGGGACCTGAGAAAACCTGTGTAAAGACTGAAAAAGTACAATGAGGTGACATTTCCACCTCTTCCCACCGGCACATCATCTGTGACAAATATGCTACAACAGTTGTGACAGATATGCCGTCCAGATATAAGATGTCACCAGTGGGCTATGCAGAGATTCCTGCCATCCTGACGTCTTTCTGAGGCTGTTAGCTACTTCTGCTGCAACTCAGTGGCTCAGCACAACACAAATCTATTTTCTTACAGTTCTGAGGGTCAGAAATGCAAAGTCAGTCTTAAAGGGTTAAAGTCAAGGACTCAGCAGTCACTGGGGAGACTCTATTCCTGTTTCCTGGCTTCAGGAGGATGCTAGTAGTCCTCAGCTGTGGCTGCATCTGTTGTCTCCTGCTGCCTTAATGCCTCCTTTGACTGCCCTTCTAAGGGTCTACCAATGAGCGAGCACACATTGTCAACTGAGACAATCAAGGACAATCTCCCCATAAAATCTTTGCTACATAACATTCCAGAGATGAGACCATAGCAGGGCACTATCATTCGGTCTGCTATGCTATTCTAAGATTAAAAACAAAAATGTGTCTATATGTGGATATATGCATGAGAATACAGTTGCCCACAGAGGCTTGACGTGTTAGATTCCCCTGGAGCTGGGATTATAGGGTGTTGTGAGCCACCTGTCTTGGGTGTTAAGAACCAAACTAGGTCCCCTCCAAGATCACTATTTGCTCTTAACTGCTGAGCCAATTTTCCAGTCCCTTGCTATACTTTCTTTTAAAAAGGAAAGAAACAGGACTGAGGAGATGATTACTTTACCGAGGAGGTGCTTGTGATGCAAGCTCAAAGATCCAAGTTTGATGATCCAGAACCCACAAAAAAAAAAAAAAAAAAAAAAAAAACTGGGAATGCAAATTTGTAATCCCAGTGTTTGGGAGATGAAGGCAGGAGGATCTCTGGGGCTTGCTGACCATCTAGTCTAGCCCAATCAATGAGCCTGCGATTCAGTGGGAAACTTTAACAAATAGGAAGTTATAACTGAGGAAGATACTTGGTGTTGACCTTTGACCTCCACTTGCACAGGCACACATGCACATCTGTGCACATGCATGTGGGCACACACATAGAGTTCAAAGTTTGGAAAATCCAACTAAGATAAAAACAGGGAGGAGCTGGAGAGATGGCTCAGTGGTAAAGAGCACTGACTGCTCTTTCAGAGGACCTAGGTTCAGTTCCCAGCACCCACATGGTGGCTCACAACTGTCTGTAACTCCAAGAGCTGAGACCCTCACACAGACTTACTACATGTGCAAACAAAATAAATAAATAATTAAAACAAAACCAAAACAGGGAGCACAAGAATACCACAGCCGAAGGTGATATGATATTGAGTATAGGTGAGACACATAGTTTCTCAGGAAAGAGGACATGGTAAATAGATTTGGTAAAAACTCAGGCAAAAAGAGAAAGAAGCTCCTGAGAGGAGCTGTTCTATGAATGACAACAGCTGCTAGCCTAGCACTTCTGAGGAACAGGTGAGCTAGAATTTGAAGCAAACTTTGTGGGGATCCAAAGCCCAGTGCACACATGGCAGGCATCATTTTGCCATCTGTGAATGGTGGCTTGACTTTTTCACACATCCGAAAAAACCAGACTTTTCCCTCTCTTCCATGTGAACTATTCTGAAGCGTGGAAAGCTACATGGCTTCTGAGTAAATCTTCACAGCAACAAGCATATACACTCTCTCCTCATCAGCTGTGTGGCTGGGGCTCAGTCATGAAGCTCTCTGATCTTAGTTCCTTTTATGTAAAATATGTCGTAGTGTGTACATAAAATTAATGTGAGAACTGTTCAGGAAAATACCATGCATTTATAAAAGGATCAAGGTTACAAAATCATCCCAACTGCCATTATCATTCCTGACAAAAGCTGGGAAAAATAGAATAAAAAATTGTGTAGCTCAGCAGTAGTATGCTTGATTATATGAGTGAAGCCCTAGGTTCAATACATATCACCAAAACCAACCAGATAAAATAAAAAGAAAGCCATATATATTGAAATCCTACATAATCTACCACTTAACTAAGCTAACATTTTTTTTGCAGAGAATAACCTGTCACACCCAAGAAAACATCACATTGATTATATCTTACCTATAGTCATATTTTAAAGAAAAATCAAAATATTATCACATCTTGGTAAATGTAATATTTGGTAAATATTTAACCTTTTGTAATGAGAAAAGAATCATTTTGCTAATTATGGATGAAAGAATAATTCCTTAACACATTGAAGAATTTCTTATAGTAGTCATTATCTATTGTGAAAAATACCAATACAGACATGTTTATTAGCATCAGAAACAACAGGGATTTTTAAAAGTTTTTCTTATTGGTTAATATTTATTTATATGTTCTTCATAGCATAAAAACAAAAAATAGAATATGTCATTAGAAAAGAGCATGAAGTCAGTATTATTCACAGATCATACAATGACACACACATAGGAAGACCCTGGAGAATTGGATTAAAAATAATTAGTAGTTCAGCAAGATGAATGAATATAAGTTCAAATAGGTTTCAAAGATACCAGCAGCAGCCAGCAAATATAATGAGGAAAAATTCTCCTTTACAATAGTAACAGAAATATAAAACATCTAGAAATACAAGCTTAATAAGAAAGGTGTCAGCCCTCAGGAAAAACACCACAAGAAGTTATGTAGGATTATAAAACAAGGCCTAAGTAAACAGAAAGACATACAGTATGCCTGTGTGGATGGGTATAAAACCTTGCCTTAACTCACATTAGTTTTTATGTTTAATGCAACCTGAACTCTCAGTGGATTCCCCCACTCCTTTGGCTTGTTTTGCTGAAGATTCAAATAAAAATCTGAGACGAACAACAGAAAATGTAAAGAGGCAAGTGAATGCAATAGAGTGAATTTGGTGCAGAAAGGAGCCATGTTGCAAATCTATGACTGGTACTGGGACAAGCATAGATTGGAAAGCAAGAACAGAATGACTCTGTGAGTGAAAACACCTGTAAAATGTGATCGGTCTACAATACCACAAAGGTGATATCATTGAACTGGAATGTTGTCCAGTTCAATGCTTACTGTGTCCCGTATGCCACACACAAGAATCACCTTTCGTGTCATAGCAAATGAAACAGCAATTATACATAAGGATGTCTTAGTTACTGTTCCACTGTTGTGAAGAGACACCATAAGCAAGGCAACTTTAAAAAGCATTTAATTGGAGGCTGGCTTATAGTTTCATAGGGTTTGAAACCTCAAATCCCACCCCACTGACACACCTCCTCCAACAAGGCCACACAATCAATCTTTCCTGAACAGTTCCACTAATGGGGAACCAAAAATTCAAACATTTGTGCCTATGGGGGGCCATTCTCATTCACCCGAATCCATTTAATTGTCACTTTTGGACTAGAGAGTGCCAAGCAATAGTTGATGAGGAGTGTCCCAGGCTGTGGTCTTCCTGTGGTGGGAAGTGTTTAGCAGTATATTTTAGGAACCTAAACACCTTTTCTAGACTCCTTTCACTAAGAATGAAAAACATTCGCACAATGACATTCTTTACATTTTAAAAACAGGAAATCAATGAACTGACAAATTGTGCTGGAATAGTTCAGACTGTGACACATGGATAGTCTGGAGTTGCAATTCTGAAAATGGTTAGTGGGTGACGAATGTTCACAATATACTTTTAAATAAAAATGTAGAATTCAAAACTGCATCCTAGAGAAATAACTTCTGGTAGAGAGGGCAGGGCATGTTAGCTAGAAATTTGAAATGTATTTTCAATAACTTCAAGTTTTCTAAATAAGTAGCATTGTTTTCTTAATCTAAAAAATACTGTAGGTGAGTCTGCAATAGTTCAGTGACAGAAGGCAGCCTTGGCTGATTGGAACCAAGGGGCATCACAGAGTCACACTAAGCAATAGAGGTCATCTGGGAGGTTTACGGTGGGGGGGGGGAGGTGCAAAGGTGGCCTCTGTGGAGAGCAGAAGGAAAGAGAGAGGGGGCTAGGAGGGCTTGCCTTTTATAAGGGGATATAACCCTTGCACACAGGGAGAGTGCTCTACTTAGTGACTGCAGTAGCTACAGTGTCACATTTGGGCTGCTGCTAAGTCCCAGGGAGCAGGGCCATTGTAAGTGCCTGAATGCTAACCGAGTCTGTATGTGTTCTGTGTATGCAGTTCGAGGCCCATCAGAATGTTCTTCAAGGGATCAATGGGACTTTGAAAATCAGAGAGGAATCTCACTGCTGTTTGAGAAGCCTTTTTTTTTTTTTTTTTTTTTTTTAAATCTTGTTATGTCTATCTCTTTCCAAGTCATTCTATTTTTTCTCAAGAAACATTGTCATACACACAGCTTATTTTACATATTACCCACATTTAAAAAAAAAAGATAAATGAAGGAACTAGAGATACAACTCAGCAGTTAAGAGCACTATATACTCTTCCAGAGGATCCAGGTTTGAGATACAATACACACATGCACAGGCACACATGAGAGCATGTGCACTTGTGTCTTGCAGTGCTGTAGCATGTGACTTGCGCGCGCGCACACACACACACAGACGATAACAATTATCTGTAATTACAGTTCAAGTAGTCTGACCTCCTTGGGCACTGTGTGCTCATTGTACACAGACATACATGCAATCCAAATACCCCTGCACATAAAGTAAATGCACCTCAAATTGAAAAAAAAAGGGGGATGTATTTAAGATTGGCTTTTATTTAGACAAGCTTATGAAAAGATTTTTAGATTTCATTTTGCTAAAAATGAAAAGATGTTAGCACAGAACAACTTTTTGTTGCCTAGGTAGCAGAAATGCTCCTAACTCTATCGAATGGAATATTTCTAAATAAACCTATTCCTAAATTAAAGTGCTATTTCCAAGCAGTCAAGGATTGGAGAGGATGCAGAGAAAGGTGAAAAGGAGGGTTAGGCATCAACTGTAAATGAGGAAGTGCTGACTATTCATAAGAGTGGTTCAGATTACACAGCAAATGCATTCATTCCTCACTTTCCATGCAGCACCTGAAACATGTTTTGTTAACTTTTGGTTTTTATAACTTCACATTTTTTTTAGGAAAACAAATATTAAGAAGATATCTCTAGTACATTTGTTGCTGTCTTCATGGATGTAACAAAATACTGACTAAAACAACTTTTTTAAAAAAGTTGGCCTGGTTTGGCTCACAGTTTGAGGGAATACAGTCCATGGCTGGGAAGGTGTGCCTGCCTCCTTTTCCCTTTCCATGCAGTCTCGGGACTTGAGGAGAGCACCTCTTCAGAATTTTTATCACATTTTTAAAGAGTTCTCTTTGATGGTTTCCTGTCTAGAATGTTACTTTGGAGGCATGGATTGTCAGTTGTCACAGAAGCCTTTTATGTCCTTCTTTCTCAACTGTGTGTGCAGTCATTGATGCCATAGAAAAACTAGCTTTCTTGTCCTTTACAGTATTCAAGAGCATGGATAGTGGACTTCTATATCACAATAGCATGGGCCACAGCCATCCACATGATCTCTCTCATTAGCAGGTGCCATAGGCATCAGCATTGTCTCCAGTGGCAGTACAGACTATGGACATCAACATGGCCTTCTGCCACAGCATGGACCATGAAAACCATCATAGCCCTCAGTGGCAGCACAGCCTAAGGATATCAAAAAGGTTTCACATGGCAGTGCAGGCTACCCACATCAACAAAGCCCCTGGCAGCAGCACAGCCAATGGATGTCAATATGGTCTTTCGTGGTAACATGCCACAGATATTAACATGGCCCCTGGCTACAGTAGGACCACGGACATGGTCCTTGGTAGTAGTATGGACCCGGACATCAGCAAGGCTTCAGGTGGCTACACAGGCCATAGGCATTTGCATAGTCTTTGGTGGTAACATGGATCATGAATATTAACATGGCCCCGGCTGTAGCAGGATCATGGAGAATTCTACCTGGCTTCCAATGGTGCCCTAGACCACAGACATCCGCAAGAAGCTTGGGCTTCTACACAGCTTGGGGCAGCATACCACAGACACCAATATGGCCTCCAAGGGCAGCACAGACTTCCTGGTCTTTCCAGGAAGTTCAGTGTAGAAAATGATCCATTCTTCACCTCCATCATCTCATATCTGCTCAGAACCTGGGAGATCATGTCGCTGGCCATTGAGCTTGGGGGTTGAGTGAGTTGAGTCTTCGAAAGCTACAGATTGCTGCACACCACCCTGTAGCCATATTCAGCAAGGACATGTTCCTCAACCACTGCTGCCTTCTCGCACACCTGTCACTGGCATCGTTTCTCCTACTGCCTCTCCCCACCATGCACTCACAGCTTGGGGTTGCTCTGTCTTTCCCACCTTTCCATTGCATATTTGTTGGTCATGGTGGCACTGGAAACTGCAGTGTGGCACACTGTATTTTTTTTCTTTTTTGCCCAAACAGCTTTACGTGGAAATATTCATAGCAACCAGTTGTTTGTCTGGCTCAAAGTTTCTGGTTTCTGAAGCACCATAAATACTGGGCTGTTGCTGAAACTTGTCTTGGATATCCTGCTGTTGCCCAGAGTCAGGGTGATGCTGTGGCTGGGCTGGGTGTCTGGGGGCAGGTTCTGTTTGGGGTCCTAGCTGCTGCACACCTACCCTCACTCAGTGTTTGCAACCCCAAGGCCTGAGGGGCCCAACCTTTGTGCTTGAAGCAGCTCCAATGCTCTGTGCTCTCTGTCTGCCAGGAGGGCAAGCAGAACAGTCTGCAGCCCAGCAGCTTCATACTAAGGGGTTGCTGAAGGGCCTAGGGCCAGCCCTAGTCAGTAATGACAAGTTTCTGCAGGAGCTCTAGGTTACTGCACTAGTCTGTCCTTGTGGTGCCAGCTGCTGGCCATGACTGTTTTGCTTGTAGGCTGCCTGCAGATCTGCTGCCAGCAGGGTGAGCAGCATTGGTTGCTGTCACAGAGGCTCCATGCTGGGAGCTGGCCATGGGGCCTGGGACAGCCCTACTAATCAGCATTGACCTGTTTCTGCATGAGCTCCAAGCATCTCTCATCTCCCTGCCACTGGTGCCTGAAGTCCCAGGGCTCATCGGGTAGGACTTTTGTGCTTGCAATCAGCTGGCTGAGACATTGGTGGTGAAGGGTATAAGAGCTAGTTGGGAACAAGCATAAGCTAAGACCAAGCTTTCATAATTAATTAATAATAAGTCTCCGTGTCATGATTCTGAAGCTGACAGAACAAAGAAAGACCAGTTACAAAGCTTTGCTTTGGACTTCTGTAGCCTTGGCTCCAAATTCTTGGGTGATTTTAAATTCGATCAAGTTGACAATGAAAAGTAACCATTACACCGAAATATATCATTTTATTTAAACTGAATTACTTCCAATTTCTATTCATTCTTTTCTTCTCTCCTTTATATCATTGCAGGCTATTTAAAAATTTGTTCTTATAGGTAAGTGTTAATGCTTTCTTTAAATAAATGTTCTTTATTTGTTTGGACATGGCTTTTCAATAATTATCCCAGGGTGGCCTTGATCTCTCCTACCTCTATCTATTTATTGTTGGGATTACAGGCAAGCACCATTATTTCAAGTTAGAATTTTCAATAATTATTTGTATCAGCTGATTTTTCCAATAAATATTCTTTTTTCAATGGTTTGTTTATTTATCTATGTACATTGGTGTTTTGCCTGCATGTATGTCTGTGTGAGGGTGTCAGATCCCCTGAAATTGGAGTTACAGATAGTTGTGAGCTGAGATATGGGTGCTGGAGCAGATCATGGGTCCTCTGGAAGAGCTGGCAGTGCCCTTAACCACTGAGCTATCTCTTTAGCCCACAATGAATATTCTTGAAAGAACTTTGATGCTTCCATCCCAGTATTAATTCTTCTATTCTCTTTCATTTAGAGATTTCCTAGTCAGGGGCCAGTTTCTGTCATGCACTGCCCATATGCTTAAGCTAAATGGAAGTCTGAGAACTGAGAAGCTGTGTGTGTGTGTGTGTGTGTGTGTGTGTGTGTGTGAGAGAGAGAGAGAGAGAGAGAGAGAGAGAGAGAGAGAGGCTTTCATTGTTTCTTTCTTAATTAAGAGCAAAACTATTTGAACAAATATTAAGTACCATTAGCAACCAGACAGATTTCTTGTCATATAACAGTGTGTGAACAAAACAGACCAAAGCCATTGATCACTTGTAGTTTATTTTCTAGTGACAAGAGTCAGAAAGTAGGTGAATTATTTAGGATTTAAAATGATACATACCATACATAAGATTAATACAGGAAGGAAGAGAGACTAAATGCAAGGGTGTAATATGGCTGGCCAGGAACAACTTTACTAGATGGCGTTATTTGTGTAAAGACCCTAAAAAGTTCACACATTTCCTACACAAAGAGCCCACTGGATGCCAAGAAAAGTTAGTGAATAGTTATGCACATCTAGAAATCCCTTTATGAAACTTGATGTGTGAGGTCCCAGTGGGAGCACAGTGAGGGGGCCGGGGCAAGTTCATATAAGAATGGGTAAGAATCGGACTAGAACCACAGTTTCCAACAGCAATGATAAATGCTGAGAAAAAAAAAAAAAAAAGAATCAATAGTTTTGAATTACGAGGGGGAAAGTCTCTCATCTAAAATATAGTGATCAGCCAAACAATCAATGCAGTCACAAACCATTGACATATACCTACACATTGAGGGACTACTTCCCATGAATTCTTATGAGGAGGCTGTTACTTCTTGCAGATTGGGGTATAAATTAAGAAGAAGCATGGATAGGAAAATAGGTTTAGGGCTTCCAGCAGGAGAAGAATAAGTGAGTATACGAGGAAGAGCAGGAGAAGGGGCGAATCACGGCCCTGCTCCAGCTGAATTCCAATATGCAGTCTGATGACTAGTGTTGATGAGTCAGGAAACCAGCTAAGTGATGGTGTAGTGATTTCCATCACCATGTTCATGGTCTTGTCAATGGCAACCAACTCTTCTGACTGGCTGTCAGAAGCAAGCACGAGAACAGTAGAGAAGGAAGACACGGGAGAGGGATAAAGCTAAGCCTTGGGAGTCACACTGAGGCTAGATCATTTGAAGCCAAGTAGGAATGAGAGAATCTCCTAAATTCAAAGGAACAACACTCTTGAGCCTCTTTCTAATAGTGTGCAGCACAGGGAATAAATCAAAGCATTTCCCCTGCCAGCACTCCATGTGGAGTGGATGCGGAAAAGGTTAGACACATGCATTACAGTTTTTGCTGCTAGCATAAACGTATACGATACTGTGAAAACCAATTTGTTACTATTTTATTCATTCATCTAAGCTTTTTTTTTTTTTTTTTAAATGTGTCATTTATATATCAGGTACTGTGGAACTGGTTAACCTTAAAGATAAAAACAGCCCTTGTCTAGTAAAGATAACAGTCATATCCGAGCATCACATGAGGGGATCCGGTAAGGGATCAGAGGTAGGCCATATAGTAGTGTAGGTTCCGTGTCTGTGGGGGGACACCCTAAGAAAGGGTCTGCTGGGAAATCCAGCTCAGACATTACCTGAGCACAGAATGAAAACACTGCTTTCTTGAAAAGGAGTCAGCATTCATACCCTTGAAAATATAGTATTCTAACTTAGGGAAGAAATCCCCAAAAAGAAAAGTGTTAATACAGGACCCACACAACATTCTAAAAAGTAAATTTATTTTAATGACAAAGAATATCAAGCAAAGACGTACACACATATATAACATAAATAATTTTTTTTTTTTTTGGAGACAGGGTTTCTCTGTCCTGGCTGCACTGGAACTCACTCTGTAGCCAATGCTAGCCTTGAACTCATTGAGATCTGCCTGCCTCTGCCTCCCAAGTGCTGGAATTAAAGGCGTGCACCACCACTGCCCAATCACATAAATAATTTTAAAAAAATTCTTTTGGTGAATCATCTTTGAGATTATTCTGTAGTGTTTGATTTCCAATTAATATTGAATAATTCAACAAGTACAGTTTCTTCGTCACACTAGTGAGAAACTCAGCAAGCAGATTTGAGGTGATAATTCTTCCCTCCGAGATTACAGTAAGGATCAAAAATGCTATACTTAAGCTATTATCATATTACAGAAAATTTTTACAATTATGGTGTGATTGTGATGATGAATGTGTGTCTTTAAATCTTTGTCCTGGTACAGAAAAATCCAGAGTGAACTGAGTCCTCCATAAGCTGACACAGCAAGCTCAATGGTCCCTGGGCCTTCGAGAGTGCCCATCTGTTTTAGTATATGGGAAACTGAGGCATGGAGAGTTCAGTGACTTGCTTAGCATTCTCTGGAAGAGTTTGCCAGAAGCCTCAGAGCAGTATCAGAGCGACTCCAGGAAGAACTGTGTGTTTCAAAGCGAGAAACTCTGATGAACAGTAGCCTCTCTCTCTCTCCTAAATAGTTTCCATGATGTGCTGACACAGCCCTGCTTACAGACAGCAGACACAGGGCATATGAGGTGTGTCAGGAGAGGTTTTCCTTCCCCTGAAAGCACTTACTAGGCCAATCGGTCACAGCAGAGATTGTTGTAGGAGCTGAACTCAGATTTATCTAAACTTATTTTGTGGGCGTAAACTTTGTCTGGGTCAGGGTGATGTTTTCCTCCCTCTTTAGAATTTCATAACAACATCAGGCCATTTCCTGCTCTGCTTCCATAGTCTTCTCCATGCCACACTGGGGAGAAGGTTAAAGGAAATGTGAACGCACCAATCAGAACATACAGAAGGGAGACCTCTGCTGTCTTTCCTTTTTCCTTTGCCACATCCACAATCGGGAAGGAGGTGAACTTTTGTCAACATAACTTGACTTCTATCAACTTGCTGACTTAATCTTCAGGTCAGCCCTCCAGTCAAAGGCAGGAAGCATGCGTATGTTGTCTGCACACACATCCTCTGTCTCCACGTCCTGTTACGCAGGAATCCTGCCTTTCCCAGCCATGCCTCCTTCCTCCAATGCCCTGAAAAGACATGACTTTGTGTTCTCTGAACTCCAGTTCTCTCACCTCTTAACATGGGGTACTGGTGGTGTCTATATTGAGGGTTGTCTGGGATAATGTAATTAGGCAATCTAAGCAGCAGAGACTATTGGCCTACATACATATAAAACTGCACTTTCTTATCTCTTCTTCCTTGCTTTCTTCTCTCTCCGTACCCTCTCTTCAACTCCCTCTTCTCCATATGGTTCTTTCCACCTCATCCTATAGTGAGCGTAAGTCACAGTGGCCACAACCCCTGTTTTATTCAGGATGAGTCTTTGGCTAAGTAAGACTGAGACACAGCCACACAAAGGTTTGAATGAAGACCCTTCTGCACCTAAAATTCCATTACTCTGTTTTTGCAGCCAAGACCATCCAGCGTGCATGGCACAATGATTTCTAGAGAGAATTTGGTTATATTTTTTCTTTGAGACTTTGACTTTTAAATATTTCTTATCAAAACCACTCATTCCATTTCCTTAATAGAGAATTAAAATGAGCTAGAGAGATGAATTAATGGTTAGGCATACTGGCTGATCTTCCAAAGGACCCAGGTTTGATTCCTAGCACGCACATAGCAGGCCACAACCAACTGTATCTCCAATTCCAGATGATGTGACTCCTTCTTCTGGCCTCCAAGGGCCACAGGTGCACACAGATGGTAAATAGACATAAATCCAGGCAAAACACCCATACACGTATAATAACAACAATGATAAGTTATTTTAAAAGGCAGAGAACTAAAGTACTAAAGAAAAACTCACATTTCCAGTATGCTCTTTCTCACTGTTCTATAGGCAAGAAACTCAGCTTGATTTATAGTTCCTCATTTTCTAAAGAGAAGATCTATGCTCCTTGTACACTTTTTACCTACAGCAAGGTTTGGACTGAAACAATTCTTCAAAGAGATAGATGCTTGGGGAAATACCAAGAACTTTAATACAAGCAGGTGGTATTTGTCACTAGGCTTCCATTGTGTCCGATTCTTATTGAACCTCTCAACATCACACTATGACATTTGGAATCTCATTATTCTTTTTCTCCTATAATTTGGATACCAATGATACACACACAAAACAGAAGAGTCAAAAAGGAGCATGCCTCTGGAAACTTCCATAAATTATTAAAGTAGTGGCCTGTTTTTCTGCATTACTCAACCATTTTAGGGAAAGAACATAGACTCAAATAAATCAACAACAAAAGAAGTACGGTGAGCCCAGGCCATCAAGCAAGAGCAAGGGAGATAGGAAAAGGAGGGAGGGAGAAAGAGGAAACAGGAGTGAAGACGGATGCTGTCCTACTCTGTGCACACAAATCTCGATTTGTCAACAAGTCAGCTCTACGCCCAGGTTTCCAAACACATAGTAAACCCGATTCCCCTTCTCCTCCCATC
Organism: Phodopus roborovskii; assembly: GCF_943737965.1. NCBI lineage: Eukaryota > Metazoa > Chordata > Mammalia > Rodentia > Cricetidae > Phodopus > Phodopus roborovskii. The sequence goes on from NW_026126433.1 coordinate 24,250,982, forward strand.
AAAGGCATAACTTAGATGGCAGCTTAGATTTGGGGTTAGAGTTTGCCCTTACTATTTAAAGGATATGCCCAATATAAATGAAGGGAACGGGGGATAATCAGGAAGTGTAGAATCACTAATAGGAAAAATGTGGGACTAAATATATTGATAATCTGTTTCCCTTAGTGCTCTTTCCCTGGGAGATAGGTTCTCTCTGAACCTCTTTTTCTGAAAGAAAATGGTCTCAATCACATTTTATCCAAGAATTCATGAAATCAAAACTGTCTAGACACTGACGTATAATGGGATATTATTTTGCCTTAAGAAGAAAGAAAATTCTGGCATACTCCTACAGCATGGATAAATCTTAAGGCATTGAGTAAAATCAGCCAATCAAAAAAGATACTTTTTTGAGATATTAAGACAATCTAATTCGTGAAACAGGAAAGCAGGTGCCTATGGCTGGGATGATGGGAAAGGGGTGGACTTACTGATAGAATGGATCTCATTTAGCCCAGGCTGGCTTACAACTCACTGTGTAGTGCTGTCTGACCTTAAACTGGTGAACTTCCTGTCTTGGCTTCCTGAGAGTGCAGGGTTTACAGACTTGTACCACCATGCCCAGCATGAGTTAGTGTGTAACGGGCACAGTTGCAGAGTCTAAGATCCACAAAACTCTGTGGATAGGTAGTGGTGATGGTTACACAGCACACTAAATGTCAAAACAGAGCAGTTTCAATGGGTTAGGGTAATACATTTCGTTTTATGCATTGTTTAACCCTTTAGTAAACTGAAACATGCAGACAAGTGCTCTATTACCACCTTATAACGAAGGGAGCAGCAAGGACAATTGATCTACAGAAACCAAGCTGCTTCTAGATGAGCTCACACATAGAAAAGGGAGAAGAATGACACCCATTGTGAAAAGTTCTTGCTTTCTCGGTTATTACATTAATGTTCTCTTGTTTATCAAAAGCTTTGCGGGCCAAATGTTATCAAGAAACTGGGGCTCAGGGGTTATTAACTGTATTGTTCTTAACCACATGGGGAACCACATAAGGACTTTAGTGCCAAGGTGGTAGTGACAAGGTCCACACCCTTGCACGCTGCACTTTCTTTAAAGGCTAGTTTCACTTCGAGGAAGCGGTGATTAAAACCTCACATGTAGGGCCCATGAGAAATCTCAGCAGCTACAAGAGCCTGACAGCTTGAGTTTGGTCCCTGGAAAATCGGGATGCAATAGCACATGTGTGTAGTCTCAGCACCCCTTCAGAGAAGAGGGGGTGAAGACAGGCATCACACATAAGCTCATGGGCCACATATCCTATATATGGCAGAAACAAGGGAGGCCTCATGTCAACATGGGGGAAGAAGAGAAACAACTGACAAAAGCTGTTTTCTTGAGTTGCACATACATGGGGCTGCCGTGTTAAAGAGATAGTGAGAGGGTGTGAGGGCATACAAGCGAAATGCACAATAAGAAATGAAACAAATATATGTTGCAATTTTTTGAAACACAAACATTGGTAGGCTTGGGAATGAGAAAACCAGGAGAGAATCTCCCTGAGGAAACAAGAGAGTTAGATAATCCAAGGGGATAAGACGAACCCTCTTAACTCCTGGACATCATTTCACATTTCATATCTGCTCTGACTTTTGAATCTAGGAAGTGCAACAGCATGAAACATACTACTTTAAGCCTGCACTTCTGAAGCTGACCAAACGTGAAACAAGACTGGGAAGAAAAATAAAATTAAAAAAAAAAAAAAAAAGCTTTCCTAATGCATTCATTAGATATGGAGGGTTACATTAACTGTGATCAAAGATGGCATAGCTCAAAATTGAATAAACCGTGGATATGAGGGCTTGACCTATCATCTGTGTTCACTGTGTACTGGTTGTCTGGTGATGACTACGCAATCTTGGGATAGAGTCATTAGAACTGCACTGATTCTCAGCGTTGGGTTTAATCTGTCTTTAGCTGCCTTCTAACTATGTCTCTTAGAACTCCATTGGTAGCTTCCCCAAGCCTCATTTTTCTTAGTAAGAATAATAGTGTCAATTATACAAGAGTGTAGAAGCATGAATTATACTTAAAGAGAGAGTATGTGAAAGTAATTGGTATACTTGGATTTAATAGATACAGAATGGTTGATAATTTGGTATTTAAAAAAAGCACTTATTTTTCAAATAATTGGTTTTCTTTGTGTCTGAACAAAGTAGAAAAGTTCAGTTCTAACCAGATCCTAGGTAAAACTGCTAGCAAGGAAAGCAAATGTCTGGTTTAAAAGTTAAATATTGGCTGAGTGTGGTGGTGTCATCCTTCAAGTTTCAGGCCAATCAAGGCTATATAGTGAGATGCTGTCTCAAACAAAACAGAAACAACCCCCCCAAAAAAACAAAAACACAGAAAAAAATAATTTTTTCCCATACTTTGAAGCAAATGGCTTATAGAACATTAATACCAGGTAGAGATTCAGTGTTAAAAATAAGATGGTTCCCTACCCTTATCTCACAATTTAGGCTGCTTTAAAAAATCTCCTGCTCTAAAATCTTTAGAATAACTGATGGATATACTTATCATAGAAATACCTGATAGTATAGACATTTACTGGTACTCTATGCACATAATAAGGGAAGCAACTCACTTGAGTCAGTAAGTGGGCAGATTGAGAACACATCTTCTATAAGTGAGATTTAGTTGTAAAATATAAAGACACCACCCTTTGTGTATACATGTGCCTGTGGGAGGGGTGTGTTTGTGCATGTGAAGATCAGAGATTGACATCCAATGTCTTTCTCCTTTGCTTTGTAGTTTTTTGTTTGTTTGTTTGTTTGTTTTGACATGGTTTCAATCATTGAACTGAGATCGTATCCATAAATTAGATTTAGATTAATTGGACATAAGGATTCCCATATCTCCAGCTCCCAAGCACACCTTTATGGAATATTTTTGAATGAGTGCTTGACATCGGAATTCAGTTTTTTTCTTCTTGTACAACAAATACTTTCCCAACTGAACCATATCTCCAGCCTTTCTTCTGAGCAACTGGCCTTTTCAATACCCCAACAAGTTTTCCTTTCATTAAATAAGGTTGGTTTGAAAATAAGTTTTAATTCCTGATCGGAACCTGTCCATATTATTTGTCAAGGATGAGTTGGAGAAGAGAGAAATTCAATTCTTTTGTTGTTGCCATGTACCTACAGTTTCAACTTTTTGCTTAGTTTTTCCCCTTCCCTGTGACTCTCAGGAAGTATGAATGTCAAAGATGAAAGTGAAAAGATACCTTGACAAAAATAGCCAGTAATGTGATACCAACTGCCAACTGTCCAGTTAACCTTGAGTGTGCTTATCAGTAAATAACGTCTATTATAATTCCACCGTAATCCATAAAAACTTGTCAACTAACACTCGTTGTCTGTGATTTCCTTCACTGTTGCATGCACATTGACAAAAGGAAATAAAGATGTAATTTTTGTCTTTAAGAATATTATCACACCTTCTATCCCAGAGGTTCAGTATATTTAAACATTCGTGTTGACAAAAAGGCTCAACACTGTTTCCTGCTGCTTACCCTTGATCTTGGCCGGAAATCCAAGAAGCAATTGCTTCCTTCCTTTGAAAACTACCATCAGGCTGGCTTTCTTGGCACTTTCAATACTCTGTAGCCTTGCTGTTTTCTTCCACAAAAACAGTAATATGAAACAAATGGCTAGTGATTTCCATGACTGTAAACATACAAATACATCTGGGAACTCAAGATCTGTTGAGTTTTATTTCTGAAGGTTTGGCATCATTTTCTTACCCAACTATGGTCAGTATTCATGGAATAGCATGGACAATTGATGATCTGAAAGCCTGTCTGTCAGCATGGAGGGAAATATATGGTATTGCCCATTTCAAAACTTGTGGGAAAGTCCAGATATAGGACGTTTATGCAGCTATTTAATTTTTATATGTAAGAAATATTCCTGATAAAATTACATATCTCTCTTTCCTTCTACTGCATGTCTGTTGTGGACCTAAGTTGATGGTAGAACCATTTAGGACCTGAGCTGAACATGACATACTAATCTGATCAGCTAAGACATTTGGAATCTGCTATTAGCAAAAATCCAGTGGTGATTTGGAACATGGCAAAAAGTCACTAACAAGGAGACAATTGCCCTTGGCTCCCCTGGCTGCCCAACGGCACATCTGTTCCCTTCCCAGACCCAGGAGACATGTATCAGCCCCACCTCTTTGTCAGCTCCTCTTCCTTGTCTGGTTTATTTTACATCTAAACAGACTTTAGAGATCTCTGAAAGAGCTTGTTTTCCACTAGATGCCACATGATGGAACTTAATGTCACCAGTCTTTTTTTCCCCAATGCTAACTGCTCATTTCTTATTGTAGTTTGATATTGTTATTCAACTACTGTAAATAAATGCTAATTAACAAAATGTCAGTTGACTTTCAAAGCATCTGCAGATGGCTTTTACTTTTCAAAAAACAGTTTCATCTTTATCAGCAACAGATGAAGAGCCACCATATCTGACAATGTGGTAATCTATTATGGCTCAAACATATGCATTTTAAATCAGGCTCCATGCAACATCTACTGAAAGATATGTTTTAGTTGATACAGTAATACCTAATGGGATTGTGATAGATGGTCTGAGTCTATGAATCCACAAATAGTTAAAAGATACTTTTTAAAGGTATTACAAAAATTGGAAGATTTCCTAGAAGCCACAGGTTAACAAATAAAAATCCCAGTGTCAGATGTGAGATAGTTCCCCTTAACTTGTTCCTTGGGGTGGCATCCTAGAGACCCTCAAAACAGTACAGATTATTGTTATTGCTCTTGGTTGCCCACCAAAACTTGATGAGAAAACTCTGCTATTGAAGATATCACACACATTGGCTGCAGAACAGGGAGGGATCAGGTTGATAACTTACTGGGACTATTCCTTCTTCCTGGCTAGCTTTCATAATGACGGCAGGAACTATGCAGGCTGTTGAGAGCAAAAGCCATCAACAGTCTTACCTAACTATGAGCCCTGTGAGCTATAGTAACAACCAGTATGGCAAGATACACCCATGTATGCAACAGTGACATCATTGTTAGGTGGGAAGTGGATCTGGGCAAAGTTAGGGGGAGTGAAAGTGATCAAAGTACATTGTATGTATGCATGAAATTCTCAAAATGTTAATAAAATACAATATAAGAAATGGGGGAGGATGTGGCTACCATAAGAATATAGAATCATTTCACGGTTTTCTCATTTTGGAAAAAATTATAGGCTCAAAAGGAAATCATCAAGAAATCTTTAGGGACACACAAGGAAGGAAGACCTGCCATGGAGCAGTAGAGAGCACCTCACTAAGACTGAAAGTTCTACAAGTTAGCAGAGATGAACCTGAAGCTTAAAAAACACATTAAGTAACTGCATCTTTGAGACAGTAGACTAGAAGTGAGAACTCAGGAAATGAGGCAGCTGCTCCTCACTGGGCAGCCTGGGTGTATTTTGAAGTGTGAACAAGCTGGGCCCCACCCCAAAGCACAGAAACCGTCTATGCAACATGCAAACAAGATTCTCAGACATCTGAGAAGACACCTAGAACCAGATTTTCTCTCTCTTGTGTCTGAAAAAGGAAAGTCAAGACATAAAATAAACAAAAGGGAAGTGTTCCAAGTGAGATGACTATAAAAGAAACCACAATTTAAAATTTTCTGCAAAGCAAAATCTTAAAGTATCCAGGGCCCAGGGGTTGAGGAAGACACATTCAATTTCAGAGGAGTCTTAGTAAGATGACTGTCACATTCTCAAAAGAGAAATAAAAGCTGGAATGCAGAACAATGATGCATTAGAGAGACAAAAATTAATTAATTAATTAATTAATTAATTAATTAAAAAAAGAAAGAAAGAAAAAGCCACAAACCCAACCTGAAATAGTTAATCCAGTGAAAACACCCTCCAAATGTGAAAATATATGCATCTTTCTATACGAGCAAAACTAGAATTCACCATCAAGGGAGTCATAAAGAAATAGATGTTAAAGGGAATTCTTCAGACAGAAGGGAAATTATTCCCCAAATCTGAGAAAGAATGGAGTGCAATACAAGAAGAAAGGAGCTATGCGCCACAGAATTGCTCTCTTGTGGAGTTTTAATATATAGAGTAACAATTAATGAAAACTCTAAAGCAAAATTGGGAAAAACATTGTTACAATTTAAATGCTGTACAGATCTATTGTGAGAAGCAAAATAAAACAAAATAAAAATCCTATTGCATTGGTTGATTTCTGGGAAGCCCTCTGGATAGCACTCAGCAGAGGGGAATTAATTGTGTACACATGAGAATGAACTGTAAACAAAGGCAAGAACTTGAATTCAGTGGTAGCAGACCAAGTGAACTTGGCCATATGAGCAAATTCTTGGACAGGATAAGGGTATTAAGTCCTGGTTATTCATGGAGAGTTTGTGGGGAGGGAACAGAGAGCAATTCAAAATGATCAGTTTAGCAGAGGAAGAAAAGATGACACCCTTCCCCATCTTTAGCAATGCTGTTGTTTGGTTTTGCTTTCATTGTCTTCTTGTTTTAGGAGGTGGCATCTTTAACATGTATGCCAACAGACCCACCATGTATTGAAAACTTTACGATTTGAGTCCAAGAAAACAAGCTTGTCCTTTGCTAAGTACTTACTAATCATAGGTATTGGAAACTTTTCCCAAGATTCCTGCTTCCTGGTAACAAACGTTGCAGACCTTAGTGCAAAAAGTGGAGACAAAGAGCTTGGAAAAGGAAGTTGCATTCTGAGTCCAGTACGGGGCTACCACTCTTTCCGTACACCAGCTGTAATGAGCAGATCCCGATTCTGCTGACAGTGTCAGGTATGCTACTGTTTGGCTCCTATTGAGCTCAGCTGTACAGGGCCAGAGGGGAGGCCTTTCCCTCTGCCATTGTTAAGTCTTCTCTGTGGTGTCTGTGCAGAACTGTCTTAACAGGGAAAGCCACAGAGACGGGCAGACAACCGGGTGGAAATGTGTTTTCCTGGATGAGCAGGAGCCATCAGAAAGCACAGTCTTGTTCAGAACACATTAGTGCTATGAGATAACAACAAGGAACAAAGCGACCCCCCTCCCCTCCAGATCCCTGTTGGACAGATGTCTTCAAAGATAGGAGAGTGTGAAATAGGCTCTGCGTCCAGGAGTGAGGAATAAAGGAATAGTGATATCATTTCTTTATAGAAAATCAGCTGTCTTACAACCACATCCCTTTGCTTATTAATCCATCTGAAATTTCCCAGGGGATTTTTGAGCTGGCTTCTTGCCTACTGATGAATCTGTAACTCTGTGATAATTAACTGTAATGGCTTTGAGACAGACCTTCTTCTCAATCATGGCCTGGTCCTGAGCTGCCAAACACCATCTGCACCTGGGTGGCTGGCTAACAGCATTCCCATTTTACTCCAGGTTTTTTTTTTTTTTTTTTTTTTTTTTTTTTTTTTTTTTTAATCCACTGTCCCCTGTGCTAACCAGGAAGCCAAGACAGCTCTAAATTCCCTTCTGTGATGTGAGGTGATAGGGAATTGGGGGGGGGGGTGTGGGATGGGAGAGGGGGAAGCTAAAGGGCTCCCTTCTCTGAGTCCAGGACACAAAAAGCCTCTCTATTCCTGGCCACCTGGACTCACCAGGCTCATTATGTGAATGACTGAGGGTTGACCAGGCAGTCAGCAGACCAAAGAGCATCAGAGAAGGGAGTTCTTATGAGATTTGCTCCTGGTGCCTGTGGTGGGAGAGGCAGGAGGCTGCTGGTAATTTTCCGGGCACTCAGCATGCACCACAGTGCCCCCCACACAAGCACAATGGCAATGTGGCTAGGGAGCCAGATGGGCTGAATTTCAGGCAAAGGCGGAGAGGAGGTGATGGAGTCTGGATTTCTTGGCTCCTTAGCCTTGCTGTCGACACTAGATTTACCTTTCATTAGTCCCTAAAAGGAAGGTGCACCCCAGCTGGGTCCCCTGGAAGCTGTGGACTTGCTGATTTGCACACTCCTTGTGCATATTTTTATGTGGGCAGGGAAAACAGATGGCTCCATCCACATAGCTGAAAACCCAGCTGGTTGTTGCTGCACCAGAATGACCTGAGCTTGGAGATCTGATCTTCCCTGCCAGAGCCTTGGGCAAGTTGGGAAATATGTTTGTCTTAGAAGTAGAGCAAAGGCAGACATGGTCCAAGATGCTGCATCCCCACTGGGCCCTCTGGCCTGAGGAACTGCAGGATTGGCAACCCTACTTCCTAAAGGCCACCTTCCTTCCTTCCTCCCTCCCTTCCTTCTTTCCTTCCTTCCTTTCCTTTCTCTTCCTTCCTTCCTCTTTCTCTTCCTTCCTTCCTTCCTTTCTTCTTTCATTAACTAGGCAGGTCAAAAACTCACTAAAAGCATTGTTTTCCCTTCTACTTGTATGTGTGAGGAGGGGGTAGATGTGATGAGGTGTGAACATGGTTGGGTGTGTATGCACAGGGATACGAAGGCCAGAGGTGGATACTGGGTGTCTTTTTCAATCACCTCTACCTTATTTTTATTATTAATATTGTTATTATTGTTATTATTAGAAGCAAGGCCTTCTCACTAAGCCCAGAGGTTGCAGATTCAGGCAGACTGACTGGCCAGCAAGCCTAGGGGCCCCTCCTGTTTCTGCCTCCCCAGTACTGGAGTTACAGGAGTGCTCTTCTGATAAGAGATGTCATTCTGTAAATATGTTTCTCTTATTGGTAAATGAATAAAGTGCTGTAGGCCATTAGGAAAACAAGACAGGTAGGACTAGGAGACGAGAAGGTTTTGGGGAGAGGTAGGAGGAGAGTCAACATGTAGGACGAAAAGAGTAGAGATCTGAATTCTCTCTCTGGTAAGATAAGACCATGTGGAAATACTTAGATTAATAGAAATGAGCTAATATTTAAGACAGAGCTAGCCAATAAGAAACACTAGTAACAGGCTAACAGCTTTATATCTAATGCAGTGTGTCTGTGTGTTCTTTGGGGCATACGTGGCTGTGGGACCAGGTTGGCAGAAAAAATACTCATAACAAAATGGTGCCTACAATGTGGCTACTAAGAACTTCCACTTAAAACTTAACAAAAGCTTAAAAAAGGGTTTTAGAAACAAACAAGGCTTCTTAGTAACAGCATTTTTCTCGGTTGGACTATGTTTTGTTAGAGAGAAACAGAAATTTGTGCAGCTCCTTTAAGGGAGGTTTCCTGACTCATCAGAAGCAGCCAAAAACTGCACAGCTTTTAAGAAGAGCTGCTAACAACTCAATGGTGTGTGTGAGCAGCTGGAGAGAGTAGCTGGATGTAAGGTGTACTGTTTTTCTTCCTGCCGCCTGGTCTTGTCCTGCCGCCACACCGCCAGCCCCAAATAATGCACAGAGACTCTGTATTAGATATAATTCTGTTGGCCCAGTTACTTGTTTCTTATTGGCTAGCTCTGTCTTAAATATTAACCCATTTCTATGTATTTCTACGTGGTCTTCTTACCCGGAGCCGGCTGCCGCATACTGCTCTCTCCATCTTGGCTCCTCCTTTCTAATTGAGAGGAGTTTTCAAGGACAGCTGATATTAATTGATCCCAATCCTTAGGGGTTACCTTGTTATTCCATGCCCATGATTCTACTAATTGCTTCACATAAGGTGAGTGCATGCCATAAGAGACTACTGCTTCCTTTATACCTTTTAAATCTTTCATACGTATTGGTTCCCACTGATATGTAACGACACCTTTTGGATATTTCTTCGTTGCTGGTTTTTCATGAATAGATAGATACAGGGAAAGCTCCCCTGACCCTAAATGGTGTGGAAAATTTTAAATCTTTTTCATGCCCTGTTACCTGTAGTTCTTCTGATGTATCAGACTGAAGGTCTTCTAAAGCCTGAAATCTATTCACCATTGTTTCTTTGAGTGTCTGAACTTCTTGATCAAATACAGCATCTCTGTGTGTTATTTGGGGCTGGCGCAGCGGCGGGACAAGACCAGCGGCAGCAGGCGGAAAAACTGTACGCCTTACAAATGGTGCCCAACGTGGCTAATAAGAACTTCCACTTAAAATTTAACAGAAGCTTTTAAAGAAAGGTTTTAGAAACAAAAGAACAGAGACAAGCAAGGTTTCTTGGTAGCAGCATTTTTCTCGGTTGAACTCTGCTTTGCGAGAGACAAGCAGATATTCGCGGCTCCTTTAAGGGAAGGTTCCTGACTCAGCATAAGCAGCAAAAAACCACACGGCTTTTAAGAAACTCTGCTAACAATTTATTGGTGTGTATGAGAGATGGCAATGGCAGTGACCACATCTCCAAGCCGGCAGCATGCAGACCAAGGCAGTGAGCGCAGCTTTCAATGCTGGTGGTAAAATAGCCGCCGCCAACTTTTATAAACCACTGCAGAAACAACAAAGACTTTCATTTTAACAATGTTGTTGTTTAACAGATAAAGACTCATGGCCAGAAAAAGATAAAGATTTACAGTAAAGACAGAGTCATATTAAGAAAAACCTCTAAAGGTTTACAGTGTGTTTTAAAATATACGTACACTTGGGAGAGAAAAGAAATAAAATGGTTTTAAAAAGAGAGAGAGGAACTGGGTGTGGTGGCACACACCTTTAATCCCAACACTCGGGAGACAGAGGCAAGCAGATCTCTGTGATTCCAAGTAAACTTGGTATGCAGAGTGAATTCCAGGACAGATAAGAGTTACACAGTGAAACCCTGTCTGAAAAAATAAAAAAATGGAAAAAAAAGAATAATAAAAAAGCCACAGATGGAGAGAATCTGTATACTGTATGGCATTATATTGTCTTTGTATTGTTTGACTGCTGAGGAAACAACTGTTAAAATAAATGCTGTTAAATTAATTCAATTTATATATTTTAAAAATGCTTTGACTCAAAAATTGAAGTTCAAGAACAAGTTACTGGGGAAAAGGATTTCTATTTTTGTTTCCACAGAAAATGAAAAGCTATGGATTCCTTCCAGGCTAATGTGGTTTGAGCAAGCCAGACCCCCTGAAACAGAGTACCAGGTGATCCTACATTCAAATCAGCTTGAACAAAGCCGCCTTGCAGACTACAGCCAGGATTTCTTCATCTTCTTAGGATTCCCCCATGACAGCGCCCCCTATCAGCAGGAAGTAGTTTGGAAAGAACGATGCCCAAATTCCCAAATATTGTCTATAAATGTTTGTTTTCATTTAAATGGGGTTGGTTATAAATGGTTAATGATCACAACCAATATCTTTTTAAAGGTAAAAAGGAATTATGGTATAGATATAAATACTTTGTTTTGGAATGGATTTTCATTTATTGATACAATTTAAGGTCAATTTTGTGATATGTATATTTCTCCTCTTGTTTAGGTATTGTGTTTATATAGCTCATTTAAAAATGTATTGTGTAATTTAGTACAGATTTTAGATAGTTACCTATAATAGTAAAAACTTATATAGCTAGGTGAGTTAGGTTTTCTAGATATATAGAGATATATTTGAGATAGATAGGAATTCTTCAAATCTTTCAAAGACCTACAGAAAATGGCATTTAAAATGGTTTAGGGTTTTCATGACAGTGAGACATAATTGCTTTTGGTAATACCACCTGCACCAGAAAGGAAGATGGACATTGAAGAAACGCGTTATGGAGTTTGCTTTCAATATGGCAAGACTGGCCATTTGGACAAGATACTGCTCTTGTATGGACTGTTTGACTTGATGCTGTATAAACTGGACATGCAGAACTCACAGAAAAGTGACTGCTGATTCAAGAAGGACATTGCTGCATAGTTCCTGCTTCATGGAAGAGTCTGCCAGACAGTCTGCAGGACACAGAGAAAAGTGACTGACAAACTGCCAATACAAGAAGACATTTTAAAGTTTCCTGCTTTGCTGAAGAGTCTGCCAGACACACTATGGCCTATGGGCTGAAGATGGAAGATTACAGAAGAACTTCGGGTGACCAGGCAGTGAGTTGTCTCTATCATTTCTAGAGTTTATATACTATCCTTCTGTGGTCTTTGAAGAAGTTGAAGACAGATAGTTATGGTTATAGTTTTCCTTAGTTAGGATTCAATGATAAGGTACATATAGGACTTTAGACTCACAAATATAGGATAGATGATAGACTAGTTTCTTTTAATCTTGCTAAATGTTAATGAACTAAATATTGTTAACTGTGATTCTTACTTGATAACTGTTGTATAATATATTTTGCTATGTTAAGGTTAAAACCCTTCTTTTTATTTAGACAGAAAAGAGGAGATGATGGGAGATGCCATTATGTATATATGTTTCTCATACTGGTTAATAAATAAAGCACTGTTGGCCAATAGGAAAGCAAGATAGGAGGGACTAGGAGACAAGGAGGAAAAAGGAAGTAGTAAGGAGGAGCCAAGATGGAGAGTCTGGAGAAAGCATTATGCCGGCCGGCTCCCCAGCATTATGCCAGCCAGCTCCCCGGTAAGAGAAATACATAGATCAGCAGAAATGGGTTAATAATTAAGGCAGAGCTAGCCGATAAGAAACAAGTAACTGGGCCAACAGCATTGTATCAAATACAGAGTCTCTGTGTATTATTTGGGGCTGGCGCGGCGGCAGGAAAAGACCAGGCAGTGGGTGGAAAAGCCATACTCCTTACAGCTGGATATGGTGGCACATGCCTTTAATTCCAGCACTCTGGAGGCAGAGTTAAGCAGATCTCTGTGATTTCAAAGTGAACCTGACATACGGAGTAAATTCCAGGGCAGCCAAAGTTACACACACAAAAAAAAAAAAAAAAAAAAAAAAAAGAAAAGAAAAAGAAATGAAGCCACGTAAAGATGGAAATCACCAATTACTAAGGAAAAACTAATTACTACAATACATGTAATTATCAATGCTGCTAAATTAATTCAATAAATATATTTTTAAAATGCTTTGACTTCCAAATTTAAGTCTAAAACCAGGTTACTGAGGAAAATGATTTCTATTTTTGTTTCCACAGAAAATGAAAATCTATGGATTCCTTCCAGACTAACATGGTTTGATCAAGCAAGACCCTTTTAAACAGTGTCCCAGGTGATTCAACATTCAAAACAGTTGAGACAAAGCCGCCTTGCAGACTACAGCCAGGATTTCTGCATCTTCTTAGGATCCCCATGAGAGAGCCCCCTACCAGTAGGAAGCAGTTTGGAAAGAATGACACCCAAATTCCCAAATATTGTCTATAAATGTTTGTTTTCATTTAAATGGACTTGGTTATAAATGGTTAATTGTCACAACCAATCTCATTTTAAAGGTAAAAAGGGGATTATGGTATAGAAATATATACTTTGTTTGGAATGGATTTTCATTTGTTGATACAAATTTAAGATCAATTTGTGATAAGTATATTTCTCTTCTTGTTTAGGTATTATGTTTATATAGCTCATTTAGAAATGTAATATATAATTTAGTACAGATTATAGATAATTAGCTATGATAGTAAAAAGTTAGAGTTAAGTCAGTTAGGTCTTCTAGATATACAGAGATATATTTGAGATGGACATCCTTCAAACCTTTTAAAGATCTACAGAATATGGCATTTAAAATGGTTTAGGGTTTTTCTTAACAGTGAGGCACAACTGCTCCTGGCAACGCCACCTGCATCAGAAAGGAAGATGGATATCGCGGTTTAATAAGGATCAGGATAAACAAATAGGCCAAACAGATGTTTATTCGGGGAGAAATAACTTACAACCTAGACAGATGAATACCAGCAGGTTCCACCGGATGCTCTCCTCTCCATGTTCCACCAGCAAGAGAGTGTTCCCTGGCTTCTCCTCAGACCTAGTTCCACAGGTCACTTCCACCCCTGGCTCCACCCCCCAATGGGCTTGGTCAGTGCCCCGGAAGCAGACAAAGTGAATATCTCACTACAGATGAACATCGAAGAAATGTGTTATAGAGTTTGCTTTCAATATGGCAAGCGAGACTAGCCATTTGAACAAGACACTGCTCTTTCCTGGACACAGAGAAAAATGACTGACAAACTGCCAACACAGGTGGGACAGTTTAAAATTTCCTGCTTTGTTGAGAAGTCTGCTAGATACACTGTGGTCTATAGGCTGAAGATGGACTATTACATAAAAACTTCAGGTGACTGATCAGGTAGCAAGATGTCTCTATCATTTTTAGATTTATATATTGATCTTCTGTGGTCTTTGATGGAGCTGAAGACAGTTATTGTTATAGTTTTCCTTAGTTAGGATTAAAGATAAGTTACATATAGGACTTTAGACTCATAAAGATAGGATAGAAAATAAAATATTTTCTTTAAATCTTGCTAAATGTTAATGGACTAAATATTGTTAACTGTGATTCTTATTTGATAACTATTTTGTTATGTATTTTACGGTTAAAGTTAAAACCCTTCTTTTTTATTTTAGACAGAAAAGAGGAGATGATGGGAGATGTCATTCTGTAAATATATTTCTCTTATTGGTTATTGAATAAAGCACTGTTGGCCAATAGGAAAGCAAGATAGGTGGGACTAGGAGACAAGGAGATTTTGGGGAGAGGTAGGAGGAGAGTCAAAATGTAGGACAAAGAGTAGAGATCCGAATCCTCTCTCCTATAAGATAAGACTACATGGAAATACTTCGATTAATATAAATGGGTTAATATTTACAACAGAGCTAGCCAATAAGAAATGCAAGTAACGGTTAATAGCATTATATCCAATACAGCGTCTCTGTGTGTTATTTGGGACTGACAGGGCTGTGGGACCAGGCTGGTGGGAAAACATACTTGTAACACTCTACTGAACCCAGCATCTTCTACTTTAAAAACTTGTCTTACCTACTGTTCTTGGTTATGCTAAAACAGACCTAATAAAAGAAATTCCCAAAGCATACCAAGCATTTTATATACATATACATATACATATACATATACACACATACATACATACATATATATATATATATATATATATATATATATATATATATATCACAGAAATTGTCTTAGGCACTGGAAATTTCAAAATGAATGGCCCATTTTCTCCATGATCAGAAACCTTACAGTCTAGGGGAATAGAGATGTTTGAAAACAGAATATATGAAGAAGGAAAGAGGGAGAAAATGATGTAATAAAAGTATTGAGTGGATGGTACATAAAAGAAAAAATTGCATCTGGGGCGGAAGGTCCAGCTGAGGGAACTACATTTGTGAAATGTGAAGGTGCTCCTCTGTCTGGTCTCTAGATGGATACCTATGTCTGTATAAATAGTCCTTCAGAAATTGGCTCCATCCTCTAGTTAGGATGGATGCTAATTAGTCAAAGTCAATCACAGCATTTACATTCCTATTGTCTTAGTTTGGGTCACTATTGCTATGATGAAACACATGACCAAAAACAAGTTGTATGTGAGGTGAGTGAGGCTTTATTTGGCTTCTGTTTCTATATCCATAGTCCATCACTGAAGGAAGTCAGGACAGGAATTCAAACAGGGCAAGAACCTGGAGGCAGAAGCTGATGTAGAAGCCATCTCTGAAGGGGTGCTGCTTACTGGCTTGCTCCCCATGTTTTGCTCAGCCTACTTTCTTATTGAACCCAAGATAAGGGATGATCCTTCCCAAAATAGTTTGGGTCCTCCCACATCAATCACTAATTAAGAAAATACTCTACAAGCTTGCCTACAGCTCAATCTTGTGGCATTCCCTCAATTGAGGTTCTCTCCTCTCAGATGACTCTAGCCTGTGTAAACATAAAATCAGCCAGCATGCCTGTGAATGTTGGATTCAGAGATGATTGAAATCAGGCCATTGATACCTGAAGTGTCCAGACGAGAGTTTAGTGAAGTTCCTTGTCCAATATGGAAGCAGTGCATGAAGAGAGGATTCCTCTTTCTTCTCTCAAATGTGGTCTTGTGTACTCTGTGTTATGGTAAGGCTCACAGCAGCGGGGAGACCTCTTTGGGGGAAAGTTGTAAATACCCCCTGAAGGGCTTTGGGCTCACCATGGCTTCCGGTTGTCAAGGAAGAACAAGGGAGTTTCCCCTGTGGTCAAGATTGTCACCATGGCGCATCGAGGTAAGGTGCTCGGCTTCGGGTGTAGACAGCCATGTAGGCAGGTGAGGCTGTGTAGCTCTCAGAATGGAGTGGCTACTTTACAGCCAAGATCCTGTTGGAATGACATGTCAGGAAACTTTGAGAGCTGTGCACAACCTTCCCAACCACAGCCATGTGCTTGAGATGTCATCATTCACCACTGGTACAGGCATAAGGTACTTTGTACTAATAATGTTGGTGAGTGATCAGTAAATGTGAACGGCTGTCCCATTACAGATAGACAGAAATCCATCCTTCTGGATGCCAAGGTTAGCACACAATAACCTGTAAACCTGTAAAAAAAAAAAAAAAAAAGGTGTGTGTGTGTGTGTGTGTGTGTTTCCTTATCCCTGCTGAATTGGGAGGCTGTTTTGCATCTTTTCTATGTTTATTTCATTTATAACACTTCTTCATCTAAGTTTCCCTTTGTGCTTCTGAGCTGTTTGGGCTCAGGGGTCCAATGAGTACATGGCCAGACTGGTCCTGGCTCTCAAATTTAGCTTGCTGACTCCACAAGTGTGAACTTCCCGGCTCTGTGTCCAGGCCTCCCTGATTTCATTTGGACAGGAAACAAGGTCTGGGCAAACCTCCAGGGCTTCAGATGGGCCTTCTGTTCAGATAAACTTTTTCGGATGTTTCTACTTGGGAACAGTGACAGCTCAAATTCTTTGCTGGGTTTTAACTCGTACCTTGGTGACATACCAACAGATTCAGAGCTGATGTTATACCTGGAGTCAAAAATGCCCATGTGTGACTCAAATTAAATAGATGTCCTCTGATCAGAGCCATAAGGCCAATTAATCTCAGGGTGTTAATCGGAAATTCTCTGAGCGGCACCAAGAAATCTACTCTATGTGAGATAAGTCAGGGGAAGAAGGTCTTTGGCCTGCGTACTTATTTTAATTAAGTTCAATTTTGTTTTGGCACCCTGAGCAGTTCCCATAGTAATCTAGCCTGGGAGAGTAGTAAGATATGACAGATTATTTATTTATTTACCTATCTATTTTATTCACTCATTCATTCATTCACTCATTCATTCATTATGCTAGGGAGAGAATGCAGGACCCAGCACATGAAGCAAGCATTCTACCATAGAATCCCAGCGACTTTAGATTCATTTGGTCCTAAATTCAAAATCTATGCTCACTCTTTTGTTAGGCTAGGCTGTTATGTAATTTCTCTACTCTTCAGATTCTTGACTGAAACTGATGATAATAATCCTTTCCACATAGGATTATTGTGAGAAGTCAGCCTAGACATAGGTCAGGTGACCAGAATGTGAATGCATGCACAATAAGTAGTATTATTTCTAAAGCCCTAAGGGGAGGAAGTTGCTGCTCTATACATTTATTTTTACAAGGTTAAAAAGGAAATGATGTTAGGAAAACTGTGAAGGTTAGCATTAATCGGAAGTTTCATGGGACCCAGAGTGATGGCTCAGTTCGTAATGTGATATGATTCCCAGCACCCACAGAAATAGATTGTAGACATGAACCTGTAATTCAGCACTGGGACAGTTGAGACAGGAAGATTCTTGGAGCTTGCTGGCTAGTCATTGTAGCCAATCAGCATGTTCTGTCCAATGAGAGACTTTGTCTCAACTGTGTAATGTGAAGAGTAATTGAGGAAGACAACCAACATAGACCGTTGGCCCTCACATGCACATTCACACACATGAGCATATATCTGTATCCATGCAGATGTGTTCACACACACACACACACACACCACACAGATAAGAGACTTTCCTGTGCATCAGCCTCCTCCTTTATAAGCTTTCACATATAATGATTCATTGAATTCTCACAATGCTCTTTATCTCTGTCCTATAGATGAAGACCCTGGGCACAGAACAGATTATGTACCTCCTCTGTAATGGGAGTTCAGTGTACGCCCGAGTTACTTTTATCCTTTTTTCAGGGACTGGTTTGTTTGAGAAAAAAAAAATCACTTGGTCATTCAATCTAGGTTACCCAGGCTTAAGAATTTCCCCTTGTTCCCTAGAAGTGCTACATGAGTGCGAAGGTCTTTTCAGGATTGCTGGAACTAAGTCCCAGTGTCTTCCACATTGATTGAGAAGAATGTATGTAGTCCTGAAGAAAGTAAATTCTTATTTATCTATGTGATCAGCTCAGGTTCACACCTGTGCATATTATATCAGTAAAACAAAACTCCAAAAGGATCCTCCAAAAGGAAGACAAATATGAACCAATCAGTGAACTCTCCTGAGCCCGTGAAGTTTGCCCCCGTGGGAAATGGGGTGTAAAAGCAGACTTGGTGGCCTCTTTGTTTGGGTTCAGCTACACTTAAACATATGAATTGCATTATCTATGAGGATTTGTTTAGCAAATGACCTTTGAGCATCTTTTACGTTGTCTGACACTGAAGAATTCACGATTAGGGAAAGACTATGTGTCTTAGGTCAGCTTTGAACTTGAGGGACTCTATGATGAGCCATTTCCAGCAGGAATCTGAAATTTACTGTTGGAGGTCTCTCACCTCCAAGGACCACCAAAAGCCAGTGCTTTGAAAGACTTGCTCCTGGGCCGTCTTTCACCCACAGCTTCACATCCTCTTCTCGCCTTGTTCGTGTCCACTGGTTTTGTAGTAATTATCTGGTCCTCAAAATTTAATTTATGGGACTGTGATTGTTGTGACCAGCTCCTTAAAGTTTAAAACACTGATTTTTTTTTTAAAACAGGTCGTATTGTTTAGCACAAGCTGGCCTTGACCTCTTCATCTTCTTGGTTCCCATTCCTAGGTTCTGGGGTTTCAATTACTCACCACCATAGATGGCTTTGTCTCTTGAACTTAACCTGGAAGAATGATTTGGAGAATGGATCATGCAGTCTGACAGTACAAAATATAAATTCTAGCACCAGCATTTCTCTCTCTCTCTTTCTCTCTCTCTCTCTCACCCTGTTTCTATCCTCCAAGTGCTGGGATTACAGATCTCAGCCATCACAATGGGCCAGCACTCATGCTTAAAATTGTACGACACCATTACAATTTTGCAACATGCACATGCTTCATTTCACTCTGCTCCGGTTCCTTGAGCAGTCGTCACTCCACTCCCCTTTGTCCTCATCACTAACAACCCACACACACTTGTCTCTCACTATCAAAAGCCCACATCTTGTGTTAGGCTCTGATCACACGAGTCTGACTGTGTCCTGAGCCTCCATTTCTAATGATTTCCCCACTGTTTTATCACTTTATTTTTCTTACCAGTTTAGGCCAAGAACAGGAACACACGGCACTGTCCAGTTTCTCTGTGGTCACATCTAAGAAGCACTTGCTTAACGAATCCTCTCTACAGTCTTGAGCATCTGTAATCAAATGAGCCCGTGGGCTGCTACAGAGGAGCCATGGTGCAATTACTGCTGGGACATTCAAACTGCTACCTGGGCATCGGTGCCTTTGTTTATCGCTCAGATGAGCACATTTTAATGATCCAGAAAAAATGAGCACAAGCTGCTACTGCCAGTTAATAGGAATTCTGAATAAATAAATGCAAATGGAGTTGTGGGTGACAATGGCTTCCTTTTGATTTTGGTCTCCTTCATCTGGTTTTGCATTAGTAGGCACTCCTGCTAAAGGCTGAAAGAACTCTTCCTGCTGGAGTCAGAGGCAGCCTTTCACCTCCCAGCATTTGACACAGCAAGGTGCAAGGGAGCCACAGTGAGGACTCCAGGAATCCTCCCCCCACCCAGTGAAAGTACATCCTGTGCTAGCCAGGAAACACCCGAAGAGATCCACATTCTCAAAAACAGGCCATTTGCTTCTATGACAACGCCAGAGACATACAAACATTATACATTTTAGCAAAATCCCACACATTAGAGAGCAAATTTCTGATTATCTGAGATGTTTAACAGTTTTCACTTTTATTTGACATCTTTATTTCAAGTCTAGCATTTCAAACAAAAAGGAGATTGGTTGCCTTGGGCCAAATGTTTATGTCTCCAACCTCCTCAGGGAACGATGCTGCAGAATTCTGCAAAACTTTGCTACTGGAGTTTTCTCAACAACTCTTCTTCATGGCTCCTTTTTTCTTATGTTAAAAAAAAAAAAAAAAAAAAAAAAAAAAAAAAAGCCCAAAGCCATGAGGCCTATGCAGGCTAATAACCTATGAGCTCCCCCAAACTCCATACTGTCTACTGTTGTTTCTATTTTCCTAAAGCCTGAGTTAAAGATCACATAACCACCTCCACAGGACCCTCTCCTTTTAAATCTATCTGCTTGCCAGCACCCTGCAAGAACTCCTGCACCCTGGGTAAGGCCATGATCTCAGCCAGTGGCCCGAAGGAAAGTGACAGAGGTGATACATGAGGTGGTGGCAGAGGCCAGCAGCACTGGGACAGATGGACTTGAACAGGCCTTGAGGACAGGTAAGAGTTTGGTATCCATGGAAGGAAGGACACAGTCTGCTGGGTGGGTGTAGAGCTAACCAAAGCCACATGGCTAACAGGTCTAAGTGGCTGCAGAGGGCATGTTGATGCCTGGAAGGGAAAAAAGACAGCTAATTGAGAAGACAATTGGTATCGGGTAGATAGAGCAGAACAAGGCTGGCAAATACATCTAAGTGGCTTGGGTGAAGTCTAACAATGAGGAATTTTGGGAAACAACCCAAGGGGAATTTCAGGAAAACAAAAAACATTAATAGGAAACTGTCATGGACTCTTGGATAAGTCAAGGTCAGGCCTGCCTTTTCATGGTGAAAATAGATGGCAGGCAACAAAAGGGAGGCAACCAAGGAGGGCTGTACTGAGATGTAAGAGGATGGTGAGGTCCAGCCTCCAGGACAGTGGAAGGAGAGAGCTGAGAAGAAAAGGGAGGCAACCAAGGAGGGCTGTACTGCAATGTAAGAGGATGGTGAGGTCCAGCCCCCAGGACAATGGAAGGAGAGAGCTGAGAAGGAGACAGACACTGTAGCAGAAGGAAGATTTCACCATAGACAGAGCATGGAGCCACAAAAGGTGCCAGCTATCCAGCCTGGAGGCTTCATTAGCAAGGAAGGCTGACTTCTCTCTTGAAGAAACAGAAGTGGTTGGTTTCTGGACATAATACTTTTGGACAATGACTAGATAACTATATAGTAAGCTCATATATTGACAAAAAACTTTAAATACCTGTATCCTGTTAGTGCTATGATTCAGAAAAGGAATAAACACAATATCTACATTCAAAAATGCTGCAAATACAGTGCCAGATCAGGTCTCAGGAAAGAACAGTAGGCACCATGAAGACACTAAGGCCCTTCGAAAGGCTTTCCAAAGGAGTTTTCTGCAGGAATGGCTGGGAGACAGTGAGCGAAGGAAGGAGCTAGAAGTGAAGCTCAGGGGAGGCAGAAGCTTGAACAGTGATGAACGAGGCTGAGGAACAGGGTTTTGAAGTGGCTACTGATAACTGGGGAATTATATGATTTGCAATCTGTATACCAGCTTAATGCTTTGATTAATTGCATTCCGACCCCATTTATCACCTATAAGAGGACTATAAAGGAATATTAAACTGCAACCCAGGATTAAGTAGAATCAAAAGGGTCAGCTCCAAAATTTGTCATCAACAGTAAAGAGATTTTCATCATTTATCTCTTCTACAATTGATCTTGAACTCTTTAAAGAGGAGGAAACAGATAAAGCAAAACTATCATGTAGGGAGAATACAAATGTGAGCACTGGGTTAGTCTGAAAGAAGAGCTAGGGCAGGGAAAGTGTTGATGGATGTGAAATTCTGTCAAACTACACCATGGCCAGCAGTCCTTATGGATATGAGACGTTGAGACTCTCAGATTAAAACCAGTCACTCTAACATTATCTAAAGTTCTAGAAAACCAAGGACTGAGAGGTAGCTCAGGGATAAATTGTTTATCTAGTATGTAAGAGGCCTAGGTTCAGTGCCCACCACCACAAAAGTAAATAAGGATTTGAAGGGCGGGCTGACATTTCCAGACCAGACGAAGGATGCTCTTATCGGTTATAGAAAGCATACAGAGTTTCTACCAGGTGACAAGCACTGTGATAAAATCGCAATGGCTGAAAGAAAATGTAGCAGAGTAAGTGAATCAAACTGACTAGAGGGCTAGGCTAAGGATATAACTTAGCTAGAGTGCTTGCCTAGTATGAACAAAGTCCTGGGTTTGATCCCCAGCACCATGTAAGCCAAGGATGATGGTCGCTTGAGAGACAAAACCAGGAGGATTAGAAAGAAGTTCAAGGTTCTCATCTACCATGTAGTGAGTTCAAATCTAGCCCAAGATAGAGGAGACCTTGCCTCAAAACACAAAGAAAATTGATAACAACGACAAAAACTAAACAGAATAGAACAAAACCTCTTTAGCAATCGCCCCCCTCCCCAAACACTTCACTGAGGGCAGATGTTCCTCTCATCCACCATGCATTCAAAGATTAGAATACATCAAACCATGCTTCTCATAAGTGTGAATGAACAGAATTCCACAAGAGAGCATTTAAGGAGTGTGGTACAGGTTAAGGATATGATATTGTAAGCTGGGGTTTTCCTTCTCCTTTGTTTTTTAGTCTTCTAATGCTTTGTGCATTTTGAGTTAATTAGCCACTGGAAGCATACGGTGGTTTGTGCTACAATCTGTTGTGTAAGGAAAGTCTTTCTTGAATCCCGGAAATCCTGATTTCCCTCATTGCAGATGGTGCCTGGGTGCCATCATTTCTGAGCCAGCTCCCTACATGGTGCAACAACAACCAGAGCTTGAAAATGACTAGTTGGACTAGGATCAGTACCCAAAGGTGGACCTTCAGACTGACCTTAGTCCTACAGGTGAAGTCAGCATGCAGGCATTCCCTCCCTATGTGCAGTCTGACCCTGTGCCTTTGAACCAGGCTGATCCATTCACATGCCAGGCAGTGAGGAGCCATAGCTTCTGGAGTTCTGCTTTTCAATCATTCTCATATTGGTCCACTTTACTTCTACTCTCACTCCCAACCCTTTGATTCTCCAAAGAAGTGGAACACGGAGAGACCAAGGGCAGAAGTCAGGCTAATGCCATCAGAGGCAGGTCATCCTAGTAGGTTTCTTGGAGATGAGCCCCACTTGAGCTGCCAGGGAACTTCCAGCTAAGGATGCTACATGACTGCCAAGGCTGGACTTTGCCATTTTAAATGGATTCCCCGTCCTTTGGGTACCTTGTCATTGGTGCTTTGCAGAGCCAATAATTGGATGGTCCCATCTCTTCTGACCCAAGGAAGCAAGCTGGTCATGACTCATGGTGAGGACAATGGGGAACCACTGCAGCAGACAGAAGCAGCTGATGATTGCTCAAGACAGGGCATCAAATATAATTTTAGGGCTAAGGTTATAGTTCCATAGTGAAACAGTCGTGTAGCACAAACAAGCCTTGGGTTGATTCCCAGTGCTGTATGTACACAAATACCATAATAACTTTGGATGAAAACTTCCAGGGTTAGCTACATTACTTTCGCTGACTTCTGTGCCTTCTTTCTGACTGAACAAAACCTTTCGCCTGGCCCTGCCTTTACATCTACAAAGTATCTGAGTGTAGACTCGGTCTTCCTTTTTTCATTCTGCATCCCATGAGGAAGTTGGGTTAGTGATAGATAATGAACTGGAATAGTGAAGAAAGGCCATCCTTAGCTTCTGGAGTAACAGGGACACTGTGAGAACAAGGAGAACGTGAGTGCTCAGGCCACTGCGGAATCAGAGCTGCTTGGAGCGAATGACTATGCTTGGAGCATAATTTCTTTTCTAGTTCTGCCATCAATCTTGAGAGGCCTTCCTCAGATCACCCTGCCCCACTCAGCTGTGCCTCCTGGAATTGGACACATGATTCCAAAAGCTCTGGGTTATGTGAGTATAAAGAGAAGATTGCTCTAGTCTTCCTCTACTCTAGGTATGTGTTCCATGGCCTGACATGCCTGCTCCAAGGGTTTATTTCTGACTGTGACCTTATGGTTTATTTCTAACAGCTTGAACACATTCCTCCTCTCACATGGCTCAGTCTTGTTCTCTAACCTGCAATGCTTAAACCCCTGGCATTCTGAAACCCCATCTTTTCTAAGATTTTCAGCTTCCTTGATGTGTCTGTAATGGAAAGTGGGCTGCTAGATTCTAATGCCAAACAGATAGTTTGAAGCCCAATGTTAAAGTGAAGTTCAGTTTAACTGAACCATCTCTGAAGATAGTTGAAATATATTTTGAAAAGCAGAGAGAGACATGACAATTCCGTACTTACTGCCTGGTCCCACCCCTTCACAGAAAACTTAGGGCACTGTGCTATATTCGATGCTCATGTAACTGCAGCTCCATAGTAGGTATAGCACGGAATAAATTAAAGATTTGTTTTGCTCTAACTTCGCCTTTGTAGGGGTGTCAGGTTAGAAGCATTTACATTGCCAGAATCTACTTATTTTCTGGTGGTACCAAACAAATTCCAAGAATAGGATTCTATGTGCCTTTAAGGCAGGAATGCATTCCTACCAATAAGCGTTTTGCCTGTTACTTTTGGTAACTACTGTAGTCTCTTGTCTTGTGTGCTTCACTTACTTTTGTGTGCTAGCTAGCTATTTCCTTTGAAATGAACCCATGCTTCCTGAAAGTAGGAGGGAGGGCCCCCAAGACTCAGGAAGCTCAGAAAGTTAGAAGCTGGCAAGATCCCCAAGGTTCATAAACAGTAAACAACTTGAGGAGAAGGATTCTCCTGCAGAACTAACTGCATGCAAGTCCTGTGGGGGCCACTCTAGGGATGCACCTCTCGTGACTTGTCACCCATGCTAGGGTGGACTCTTTGGTGAGGCAGCTGTCCTTGGAACCTTAGCGCTCCTGTACATAACGTCAATAAACTCATTGATTTACCTAGCTAGACTTTGGTGGATCTATTTCTTTGTTGGGACCGCTCTGGGGTGAATAGACATTTGTTCATATCTCCCTAGGAAAGGTCACACAACAGTGTGGAATGATGGATGATTCATGGAATTTCTCTTAGGCAGAGTCCTGCCCTTGCCTCTGCTTTCCTAGGGTACCCTAGCCAAGCAACTGAGTCACTCTATGTTCTGGAACAGGGAGGCACACTGATCATCTTGGCTTCTGCTTTGTCTTCAAGACAAAATGGCAGCTATCTTTACATCATGAAGTTCTGGGTGATTGTCACAGAACCATCCTCTTTAATTCTGAGAGCTGATTCCACCTTCTCTTACTGAAGAGTGATGACATAGGACATAAAGCAACTGTGAGCCTGCCATGGAGCAGAAAGCAAGTAGTACTCACCAGATCCCAGGAATTAGATGATTTTGATACTTGGCAATCTGCCCTAGAGATAGGACCCATTCCATCAATCAATATTGACCAGTGTGTCTGTGACATCACCACAATCTCCCTAAAATCACTCAGAGGAGTGTTCCTGACTGCTATTACTTTTTCTTTAGACTCACAAAGTCTGAAAGTAGACTGCTTAGGACAGTGTTTACATGCTCAACTCTCTTGGGACATTGCCTGATCAAGGTTCTGGGAACACAAAATATTTATGTAATTCCTGGGGTGATGCTACTGAAGAGATCAGCCAAGGTAAAATCCCAGCAAGGGGCTTATGATTCCTTAGCTTTCTGTTTGCTTTCCTGCCAGCAAGGATAGTAAATGAAACCAGTGGCCATCCCTCAGAGGAGGAAGGGATGTTACTGTAGCCAGAATAATGACCCAGTGCTCAACACTGCCATGCATTCAACTGAGGTAAGAGTATGTAGCTAAAACAACTCTAGAAGAACCATGCTCAGAGAGAAACTGTCAGGTCAGGGCCCTCACATTATTTGTCTCCTTTCATACAGCCAGAATGTTAGTATTTTATGTCTGAGTTTTGGATGAAACAGTCACATGGATTTCCATATTTCATAGCTTTAACAAACTATAGAATCAGGACTCTAAGCTAGAGCAGGTGTACACAGGCCTTCCTGTTTCCCCCTCAAGATGCTGCCTCTCTCCTACTTGGCAAGGATACCTTGGAAGGATCACATCCAAAAAAAAAAAAAAAAAAAAAAAAAAAAAAAAGAAAGAAAGAAAGAAGAAGGAAGATCACATAGGCAGTGGGTTGGAGTAGTAAAGTAGCAGACTCAAGAGTTCACATGGGGAAAATTAGAAGTGAAATGGATGCTTTAGGCTTTAGTGCCAATACCGTAATACCTTGCTGATTAAGACCTAGGAAACACACACACACACACACACACACACACACACACACACACACACACACACACACACAAAATAAATCACAGAGTTCTTTGAATCAAAAGCACAGACAGCCTTCTGTTCCCTTCTGCTTTCTTGATTCCCAACACTTTGCAATGTGTCCCAGCAGCAGAACTCAACAGTTTGAAACTGCAAAACTAAGTTAACAGTCAGATCCAGAAAGGATGCTCCAAATGAGAAAATCTTAGCCTTTTCCTAGAGAGCACACAAAGAGACAGGGGAGAGAGGGGAAGGGGGAGAAAAAGGGAGGGAAGAGGGAAGAGGGAAGGAGGGAAGGAGAAAGAAGAAATAGAGAGGGGGAGAGAGATCTTTCTTCTAAAGCCATTTGAATTAAAATTTCAGGCAGTGAATCAGGAAACACAAGACATCAGACATGAAAAAAGTGTTTGTGCCTTTAAAAGTCACAGTCCCACCCTCTACCTTGAAGTGAAACTCATTTTTGACCTTACTGTGGCTTTAGAGTCCATAAAATCACAGCTTTGCACTTACTACATGGATTTGTTAGTAGCCATCTTTAGTATTTTGTTTTTGCTTTCCTCGTGTGTGTATGTGTGGACTCACATGTGTATAGGCATGTGTGTGTGGGTATTATTGTACACATATGTGCACACATGTGGAGGCCTAATGCTGATATCACATCCTTCTTCACTCATTTTCCCTGTTACTCACTGAGGCAAGGTCTCTCAGTACAGCCTAACACTCACCAATATGCAAGTCTGGCTATCCAGCTTGTGCTGGGGGGGGGGGTTCTTTGTCTCTAGTTTCTGGTAATTTGGAATTATATGGATTCTGGGGATCCAAGTTCTGTCCCTCACACTTGCACAGTAAGCAAGCACTCCCCACATCTCCCATTTTAGACTCTATGCCATCTAAGAGGCTGAGTTCATAACTATAATATACAACATGCTGATCATGAACACAGTTGGACCTCCGCAGCTATTGGCTGAGCTAATATATGGAGTGATTACTTGTGTTGTGTACTAGTTAAGTCAGAAGGGGCATGCTGTTTCACACTGGGCCTACAATCTGTGTGTCAGCTGTTAGGAACAGTTGTGCTCAAAGTTGGTCTTTCAAGGCAGTTGTTACAAGACCCCAGGTCTGGAAGTATCACAATGCTTGGGTGAGTTTGACTGCTAACCTTGTCACTTAAAACGGAAGTGGCTTCACTTTCTTTTCTTTTCTCTTTCTTTCTTTCATTATTTTTTCCTTTTGTTTTTTTCGAGGCAGAGTTTCTCTGTGTAGCTTGTAGACTAGGCTGGCATCGAACTCACAGAGATCTGCCTCCCAAGTGCTGGGACTAAAGGCATGCACCACCACACCTTGCCTGGCTTGACTTTCTTACCCCTCAGCTCTTCACTCATAAAAATGGGGGTTCTAGAAACCTCAGAACTAAATAACCATGGAAGATAGATTATTATTCTCAACACAACAGTCATATATATATGACTCTTTTAAGATGTACTGGAGACCAAATCACATGTCTTTGACTCCCTCTTCATTGACTTAGCCCTTTACCTGGAGCAAACTGTTATGAGTACTTTCCTGCCAGCCTGGTCCTAGAGCCATGCCAGTCCCAAAATAACACACAGAGATGCTGTATTAGATATAAAGCTGTTGGTTGGTTACTAGCATTTCTTATTTGCTAGCTCTGTCTTAAATATTAACCCATAATCACTAATATATCTATTTCTACATGGTCTTATCTTACCAAGAATGCCAGACTTGAGTCCTCTCTTCCTGAGATCACATTGCGACCCTACTATGTTCCCCAGAATCTTCCACCTCTCATAGTCCCACCTATCTTGCTTTCCTATAGGCCAACAGTGCTTTATTCATTAACCAGTAAGAGAAACATATTTACAGAATGACATCCCCATCAGCAAACCTCAGATTCCTTGCATTAGCCTGATGGGCTCTCCAGGATCCAGTTCCATGCTCTCTTCCGCCCCCTCCCAACCCCAGTACCCTGGGCATCTTCCCATACAGGGCCATTCCACAGGTGGCTCCTCTTTTCTAAGACCCTCTTCTGGTCACAATTACAGGCTGCCCCAAATGTCACCATCTCAGTAGCCTACTGCCAGCATTCATTTTGAAATTGCCACCTAAACCCCACACCCAAATGCAAACCTACTGTACTCTGATCTACTCCATAGCTCTTTCCCCCTGGCACCAAGTCTCCAAAAACCACTATAGGAGTACCAGCTGAAGGCTCTGCTGTCATCATACTTCCCAGGATGCTTCAAAGAAGGATGGCTTTCAAATGTCCTGAGATATTGTTGGGCACAAAGTAATCACCGTGCATTTGTTGAATGATCAAAGGCCATAACGAAGACAGCATAGTACTGGCCCATAGGGAGTCTCATTAATGACCTGTATCACCATCACCCCACCACTGTCCTTTTCCTTCTCAGTGTCTTTGGGACACTGACATGGGCTTCTGGGGCCCTAACAAGGATAAAGCACATAGCTCATGCAACACAGGGCAGTCAATGTTGGATGATCAGGAGGGTCTGACTTCAATTTTTAAAGCAACACCTCAATGAGATTGTTAGATCTTATATTGCTCTGTTTTTAATTTTATCAAGAACTGCCACACTGTTTTGTAGCAATGACAGAGAAAAGGGAAAAGAAAGATAGAGACAAAAAAGGATCATTTCTGATGGCTTGAAAACAACTACAGCTAACTGTTTCTAGCCACCAGTATGGAAATGTCTACTCTTTAATTGATGGTATCCTTTTGGCTTATAACATTCTCCACTTTTCTTCTAGAGGACTGTTCCTTTTAATTGGAAATAATGATTTTTCCTCCTGGGTATTTCCTTGAACTATGAATGCCAAATAAAATATCATGAAAGCAAACCTATGTTTTTACTCTCTTTTCTCCTTTCCCCCCCACCAATTTTTAGACAAGATATTTAGAAAGTAAGATTAGAAGAGAATTTTGGTCAAGAGTGTACAAGGTCACAGAAAGTCCCTTTTGGTACTTTGCTAACTGACATCATCATATAAATAATGAATCAGTGGTTCCAAGTCCCTACATGGCATTTACCTGTGGAGTGGGTAGCTGGTTTTGTTTTATGGCTGTGTGTGAAGGGTCTTTTTTTTTTGGTTTGGTTTTTTGAGACAGTGTTTCTCTGTATTGCTTTGGAGCCTGTCCTGGAATTCGCTCTTATAGACCAGGCTAATTTTGAACTTATAGGGATACTCCTCCTTCTGCCTCCCAAGTGCTGGGATTAAAGGTGTATGCCACCACCGCCTGGCAGGGTCTTCTACTTTTAAAAAGTTCATTAAAGGCCATTGCACTGGTTAGTTTGTGTTGACTTGATGCACTTGAAAGTATCTGGGAAAAGGGAACCTTGATTAAGGCATTGGCCTCCCTCCATCAGATTAGTTTGTGAGCTTGTCACTGGGATATTTTCTTCTTTAGTGATTGATGTGGGAGGGCACAGCCCACAGTGGGCCCTGTCATTCCTAGAAAGGTCATCTGGGTTGTTTCAGAAAACAAGTTGAACAACCAGGGAGAGCAAACCAAGAAGCAGCTCCCCTCACCCATCCTGCCTCTGCTCCTGCTGGAGTTTCTGCCCTGACTTCTCTCATTGACTCACTCTGGATTGAGATATGAGCCAAACACATCCCTTTTCCCTCAAGTTGCTTTTGGTCACAGTGTATATCACCACAATAGAGAGCAAACTTAGACAGCTACTATAGAAGTAGGAGTATCCCAGTAAGTTCAAAATTAGCCTAGTCTACAAGAGCGAATTCCAGAACAGGCTCCAAAGTAATACGGAGAAACACTGTCTCAAAAAACCAGCTACTCACTCCACAGGTAAATGCCATGTAGGAACACTGAAGATAAGTATGCAATGATTCACAAATTCTTCCTGTTGATTATTATTAGCAAGGGGCCAGCAATGCTCATCTCCCCTGACTCCTGAAAATGCCAGGGATGCGACTGTGGTCTGGGTAGGAATACTCACTAGCATGAGTTCTCTGTAGAGGGCAAATCTAAGCTCCACCTTAGTGTGGAAGAGAGCTCCTAATGTCTGTCATTCCTGAAAACCCCTCAGTCAACATATGTCTCCCTCATCTTTACACTTCTGCGTAGCTTGTTTCTTATTTGTTTTTCCAGATGGAGTGATCTTTGAATGATCAGGGAATAACTCCAGCAATGGAGGATTGCATTATTTTCATAGTCAGCTCACAGCTCTGTCCAGCTTTTCTGCACAATGCTTTAGCAGGCAAGCACGCTCATCAGTCACCATTCAAAAGTCAAGCAGCTCTCTTAAACACCGCACTTCTTCAGTTGGAAAGCCCTGATGCCAAGTCTTTCACTATGCCAAAATCACATATTCTGCATAAAACATGAATTATTCAAATTTCTATCCACCAACTTATTTCTCAACTTAGGGATGGATTGTAAGGGTTGGCATAGCCATGGTAACAGCCAGGAACCTGTCATCAGTAATGGTTTCCAGAGGGCAAAGCTAGAATGATGTTTACCTGGGTTTATTGGGTTCAATTGAAGTTATAAAGGTAAGCAAGTGTAAAGATTGGTCTCAAATGAGAGGCAGAGATGAAGTTAGGGTCTCAGGGCCAGAAGCTGAGCTCTGCACAGAGCAATGGGAACCCCAAGGAAAAGGGTTGGGACCCAGACTGGCAATTCTCTCAGAAGCCAGGCAACTCATGTGAGCAAATGTGTGGCTCCACAGTGTGAGGGTACCCCCTGGGGGGAGCAGTTTCTATGGCCACCAATGAATTATTTTTAAATAGAAGAAATGCAATGAATACCATACAAAACAATCAACAGAAACTGGACAAAGACTTAAACTCATGACCCAAAACCGTAGAACTTCTAGAAGAGTAGGGAATATTGGATTTGGGAGTGGATATGACACCAAAAGCACAGACGTTTAAAGCAAAGGTAGACAAATGGAGTATCATCAAACCAGAAGCAATTTGAACAGCAAAGAGGAAGTCAATGTATCAATGTAGTAGAAGGACTACCTAGAAATCTATAGAAAATACTTGGAAGTCATACACCCAATAAGCAGAAAACACACAGGGAACTTGAGGCTGGAGAGATGACTCTTTCAAGAGGAGCTGAGTGTGGTTGCCAGCATCCATATGATGGCTCAAAATAAAATAGATTGTAACCCTAACCTCAAGAGATTGGAGTAGTCTTCTGGTTTCTCTTGTAACTAGGCATGCACATGGTGTATAGACATATGTGCAGGCAAAACACTCATATACATAAAAAAACTCATGCAACTCAGTGCACATATACCATTCAGAAGTGAGAAATGGCTGTGAGTAGATGTTTGTCTGAAGACATACAGATGTGTGTACGGAAAGATGCTGGGCATTATTAATCACCAAGAAACAGGAAATCAAAATCATAATCTAGTATCACTTCATCTTTGCCTAAATGGCGAGTTGGGGAAGCAGATGGTAGTCACCATTGGCAAGGGTCTGAAGAAATGGGAGCCCTTGTGTACTGTTGGAGAGGGTATCATTGCTACAAAACAGTGTGGAGGTTCTTGATAAAATTAAAAACAGAGCAATAGAATATCTAACAATCCCATTGGGGTGTTGATTTAAAAAAAAATTTGAAATCAGAACCTCAAGGAGGTACTGGCCTGCTATATTCCCTGGCATAATATTCAAAATAATGAAAATGTGGAGGGAACAGAACAGATTTTTATCTCATTTTTGTTTTGCTTTCAAAAGGTAGTCATAGGTCCGTGGTAAACTTTAGAGTAGTTTTAGCTTCATAGCAAAACTGAAAGTGAAGAAAAACTTCCACACACCTCTTTGAACCCATAAATATAGAGCTGTCCCTACTGTCAGCACCCCCACAAGAATGGCACCTTTGTTACAACCGGTGAACCTGGGTCAGCACATCATTACCCCCCAGGGTCCATGCTGGTTCTTGATGCTGTATATTCTGTAGGTTTAAGCAAACGATGAATGACCCGTTTTGTCAGTGTGCTCTCCCGCCAAGTGTCTTAACTATTACCTTGAACTGTTAAACTGTTAAAATTCTGTTCTCTGTCTCTTCATTTCTGTTTGTCCCCATCAGCCTCTTTCTACATAGTTTAAAAATTGCAGGTTTTCCCCTGCCGGCCTGGGCCCACTGCTGCCAGCCCCCAATAACACGCGGAGACATCATATTAGATATAATTCTTTTGGCGTGTTACTAGTTTCTTATCGGCTAGCTCTGTCTTAAATATTACCCCATTTCTATTAATCTAAGTATTTCCACATGGTCTCATCTTACCGGAGAGTGGGGCTGGCATCTGCTCTCTCCAATCTCTACATGCTGACTCCTCCCTACTACTTTCTCTCTCCTCCTTGTCTCCTAGTCCTGCCTATCTTATTTTCCTATTGGACAACAGTGCTTTATTTATTAACCAATACAAGAAACATATACAGAATGACATCTCCCATCAGCTACACTCTAGTTATAATTGTGCACTCTGTGGTCTTTTATGATTGACTTCTTTTACTTAATGATCTGCATTTAAGTTTCATCCATGTCTATTTCCATGGCTCAGTAGCTTTCTTGTGTTTAGTGTTGAATTATGTTCTCTTGTCTGCAAGTATTAGCATTTACTCAGCCACTCAGACATTTTACTTGCTTCTAAGTTTTAGCAAGTATCAAGAAAACTATGACAAACATCCAAGTTCATGTTTTTGGGTGGACATAACTTGTAACTCATTGGGGTGCACCAAAGGAACAATTCTTAGATCAAACAGTGAGAATATGCTTAACTTGTGAAAACTTGTCAAACTTTTCCCCAAAGTGGCTGTGCCATTTTCTACAGCCACCAGCAATGAATAAAAGTATGCGTGGCTCCATGCGAGCATGTTGTCTGAGACAGCTGTGAGTGCAGCCCAAGGCAAACCCCTACTCTGTGTGTGACTTTGTGACTCAATTGTGAAGCTCTTGAGCATGAACTTTGTGGATGACAGTGTCATTTTGCCATGTCCAAAGGCTGGACACATCTGCTTGCCAGCCTTTGATGACGTCGGTGTTTTAGACCTGCATATTCTAATAGATCTCATTTTAACTTCTTGCAATTACCTAATTACATAAGATGTTGAACACTGTGTCATTGCTTGTTTGCCATCTGAATATTCTTTTTGGTGAAAGAAATGTTCAGATCTTTTGCCCACTTATAAAATTGAAGATTTTATTTTATTTTTTATTAGGAGTTATCTATATATTTTATAATAGGCCTCTGTCAGACATGTCTTTTGCTAATACCTCTCCCATGCCTGTCTTCTCATGCTTTTTTTTAATCATTTATTTTTATTCCATGTGTATGTCTCTGTGTGTGTGTGTGTGTGTGTGTGTGTGTGTGTATGTATGTATGTATGTATGTGCCTGCAGAATCCAGAAGAGGGCACTAGATTCCCTGATAGTAGAGTCATAGATGGTAGTGAGCTACCATGTGGGTACTAGGGACCAAACTGGGGATATCTGAAAGGGCAGCAAGTGCTCTTAACTGTTGAGTCATCTCTCCAGAGCCTATCTTCTTGTGACTTCTTGTAGTACTTTATCAATTTTTCAGATTCTAACCTTTTCACTTAATAGTATGTTGGGGATCTTTGCATCTGCTTGTATAATGAGGTTCTCACTTTTCTTTCCATTACATACTACTTAATTCTGGGTCTGTTGGTTTATTTAGCTACTTGCTTTTGGAGAGCACTGTATTGTATCTGGCATTTGCTAAGACTGGCTGCTAACAGTGCATAACACATATATGTAGGCTTTGGCCTAAGTGTAGTGGTGTTTTAGGAGACAGTTGGCCTTTGATTATAGTGCTTTTCTGTGTGTTGAAAAGAACTCCTACTGATGGCATGCACAATTTTGCATGGGTTGCAAATAGTTAAGAGTCTAGCCGGACTCTCTGTTGCCATAGAAGTCTCTGCTTCTCAGTGAATGGCCAAGGATGCCAAGAGGAGTGTTTTAGGCTTTGCACTGGCTTTCCAGTTTCTTCTTACCTGGGGGATTTCTCACAGGTGCCTTGGCTAAGTCTAGCTCTCATCAGCCTCACCAGCACTTCTCAGGAGGAAACTGTCCTGTCTTTATCCAATGCCATTGTTTCTCTCTGCTTCTCATTCTTGTGGCTCTCGAGCTTGAGGAACTTATAACAACCCTAATTCCTATTTTCTCATATTCTTGTTGGCCATCTGGAGAGTTTTGTCTGTGATATCCTTATTCTATTACTCCCTGACATTCTATCCTGTGATTTTTGTGGTAGTAACTGATAAGGATTTGCACCATAGATTAATGAAACTTAGGTTTGTTGGCAATTGTCTCTTTGTCTTTCAGGTTAATTGCATCTTCTAGAAAATATGTTAAAATTTAAAAATATTACTTGTATTTTCAAGATGAAGAAGTGAATCAGGCTGAGGAGGTGGCTCGTGGTGTATGATGCTCTCTTCTAGCAGCAGGCATACTTTCACACACATGCATAAGGGGTGTAAGGAACAGCCAAGTAAACAGCACAGAGTTAGGTGAGTATCCTCTTAAAATTGCTTACACGAGTCAACAAAGGGATTTTGGTACTGGCCAGTCTTGGTTTACAAACATGTTTGACATGCCAGCTCCTTCTCTACATCACAACTCAATTCTAAATGATAAATCCTTGCATTTAAGGGTTGTCACTGCTAGATTCCAAAAGGGTGAAGAAGTAGACACACACACAATGGCATCTGTTGACTGGTGGTGGGAAAGACCAGGAGAAAAAGGTAAAAAGAATTTTGTCTTCATCTAACTATGTTATTCCTAGTAGAGGAAGGACAGCCATATCTTCAGTTCTTAAGACAATCCTAACCTTTTGATTAAAGCTGAATGCAGAATTATAACTGTTCATGACTAGCCATCCCTGGAGAACCATGTATAATGCACAAAGGAATTCCAAGAACAAAAGGACAACATTCAGTGTCTAATAAATATGTGTTTATGGATATTGAGAAAAGCAGATCATAAACCATGCTGCCAGGTCTCCTGTGTATATTTTCTGCATAAACAGACTTTCACAGAATTGAGGCCATTGGCATTTTCTTTTCCCTGATTCTATTTTCATATAAATAAAACTGACACATGAGCCACTCCAGAAGAGGTCAATGATTCAGCTTAATTGCTTCTCAAGAGGCACAAAGAAAGGCTCTGAGAAGTAGAATTGGTTTTCTATACTCAAGCAAGCATGTGTATGTTGACACATTGCTTCTTCTTCCCACAGAGGCCATAAGTGATACAAGAAATAAAGTAAGAGCAGTGTTATGCTCTGCCTCTTAAGCAGCATTTGTATTTCAAAGATAAAAGCAACTTATGGGTACCCCAGGAACAGTCTCTTCAGGAGAGCATTCAGAAGGCATGAGGCTTCCTGCAAATTTTAATGGGATTTTTATTATGCATTTTGTATGCCGTGTTTTCAACCAGTCAATAGCTATTGAGTGTCTGCTATGTTCTAGAAACAGGCAGAGGCTGGCTATCGATGTGACAGAGAAGGCAGATTCCAGGGGTGGGCATATGTGTGCATCTTCCTAACTGTGAGACCATGATCCATTCACTAACTTAGATGTTATTTAGTATTGTTTCCTATGTATTGAATACATTGCATGGATTCAATGAAACTAGGAAAACTTTTACTGCCGTACCTAGCTGTATACATACTTAACTAAATAGCATTAGCAGTTATTATTATTGTTCTCACAGAGATGGCACAGCACCTGTCTTCAGCAATCCAGAATCCAGTGACAAACAAGACCTGAGTTAGTACTAGATTAACTTCATGTATAAGGCCATGAATGATCCATATTGCATATTATTTGGATGAGGTATGGCACAGCTCCTCATGAAATTCTTAAGGGATAGTAGAATTACGTAACTGTATACAGTAAATTTAGTAATCATTTCAATGACGCCTCTGGAAAGTTGGTGTTCTTTATCTTTTTGACATATTAATAATACTGTTTCCCTACTTAATTCCAATTTATTATCATGCAAGTACAGCCTACTAGGTAGACTACACTAGGTAAAGAGTGCTCTGAAAGATGTATTGAGTATTATGAGAATAAATGAAATGGTGATGATCCTCTGCTGTAGTCCTCTAAGCTGTAGTTACTGAAAGTTGGAAATATCATTAAGTCAAATGCATTTTAGGGGCTGGGTATATGGTTCAGTAGGTAAGAACGCTTACTGCTCAAGCATAAGGACCTGAGTTCAAATCCTCAACACCTATGTAAGAGGCTGAGTACCGAGGATCTATACCCCCATTGCTGCAGAGAGACAAAGATAGGAAGATCACTGGAGCTTCCTGACTGCCAGCTTAGTGGGGAGTGATAGTACATACACATACACACATATATCGCACACATATGTGACACACAAATAAAATCTTAAAAAGTCAATGAATCTCACACTCAACTTGCAGAGCATCATAGTTCAGCAACACGGTGCAGAGGAGAGTATCCTTAGTTTTCCCTCATGATCACTTGGCTGACCAAGAGCTGCCACTGTCTTCCACAGTCAGCACAGTGAGGGACT
This sequence comes from Phodopus roborovskii, assembly GCF_943737965.1. NCBI lineage: Eukaryota > Metazoa > Chordata > Mammalia > Rodentia > Cricetidae > Phodopus > Phodopus roborovskii. The sequence continues at coordinate 24,287,849 of NW_026126433.1, forward strand.
GTAGAGAAAAAGATTGGAATTCAAAATTCAAGGTACAGTTTCTATGAATGCCGTTTTCACACTAATAGAAAAACCCTAAATCGTAAGTACTCAGAGACTGTTTAAGTAATATGAGGCAGGGAGTCTGCTCATAGGGTGAGGACATGGTGCTCTCCTAGTTGTAGTCCTCTGGGAAATAAACACAGGGATAAAGCAGGGAGTGTGGGGATGCTCTGGGCAAATGGCTATCAAAGGTAATGGACAGAGGACCAGGAGCTGGGACAGAAAACCTTCCAACTGCAGTGCTGGCTTCATCGCTCTGGAAGCACAGAGGAAGAGGAGTGGATGGGCAAGGAAGGAGACAGTCTCCACACAAGGACCCACCAAATCTGGAAGCTTCACAGGGAGTAAGGGCCCAAGATAGATAGGTCCTAGACATCTTCGTCCATTGTTCCTTCCCCTTCCAGAAACTTCTGTGTGATTTGCAAGTAACCTAGTTACTGGAAAATACATATATTCTATCACCATTGGGATAGGGGAAAAAAAAAAAAAAAAAAAAAAGATCTGAGAATTACCACACAGTGAATTCAACCAGGGAAGACATCTGATGAAGATTTAGAGAGTTCTGACCCAGACCAGGAGGGGAGCAACATGTGGGTTATGTAACAACTGAGGGGCCACTGACAGTCTGAAACAAGCTGCCTCTCCCAAAGAAGAAGGACACCAGGAAGAAACCAAACCTGGATAAGATAGCACAGTGCAATGTGAGGCAGCTCTGAATGTGACGTTGGTCTAGACAAATAACACAGAAGAAAAAAAAAAAAAAAAACCAAAACGTATCTGGTTTTTATGTAAGAACCTTCATCTGCTATTACAGATATATATACTTCTTGGACAAGCAGTAGATGATAGTTTTTTACTATTTTAATGGCAGTAAAGTGTGAATACTGTGGACATTTCTGAACAAAATGAAAACAGTGATAAATATTTGGCCATGTATAATGATAGGTAGCTAACAGGAGATGGTAGGTGAGACAGGGAGAAATGTAGAGGATGTGTCAGGTACTTTCCAAGTTAGAAAAGCAGCAGGAGGTTGATGGCAACAATTTGTGTAATGTTCCTTATAGCTATTTCTTTATATTTTAATTTTATATTAATCTGTATATTTGTATACATGACTGCATGTATGTCTGGGCACCATACATTTATATGGTATCCATAGGAGCCAGAAAAAATGTGTCAGATCTTCTGTCACTGGAGTTAGAGAAAACTGTGAACTACCATGTGGGTCCTGAAAATCAAACCTGGGTCCTCTGGTATATCATCCAGTGCTCTTATCCACTGAGATATCTCTCCAGCCTCTGTGGAAGCAATTGGAACATTAATGTAACAATGGTAGCTAATGAAAAAGTAAGAAATAATAGATGTATTAAACATTTGGAGAAATTGAGAAAGAAGTTAATGTAAGAAGAATTTCATTTCTCAAGAGTTCAAGGATAAAAACTGAACAAAAATATCAGCATCTAGGTTTGTATGAACTATACTTGTGGGTATGACTAGCCAAAGAACCAAATATGGAAACAATGAAAAGAAATGAGAATATACCAAGAGCTGGCTGGGGAAATGCCAACTTGGTGAGTTTCTTGCATTGTGGGACTTTTACCAGACACAAGGACTGTTGTAATAAAAATAAAATTAAAACCCTTAAATATTATTTTGTTTAAGAGAACAGGGGCTACAATTAACTACAAGAATGGACATTAGACTTGCTTGTGTTCTGTTCCATTCATGGACAAAAATGTTTGAATTCTCTCTCCAATCCCAATTTCCCATTTGGCATCCCCCCCCCCATGCCTTTCTTCTTCTTTCCCCCTCCCCCTCCTTTCAACCAGCAGTGCCAGAATAGACCAAAAATTTCCACACTTCTTATAGGGATGCGAATACAATGTTCACCATTTTAATTGCCTGTCATAGTTAAATTATTTCATGTGTGAAATAAAAATGTGCAGACATTAGCATATTGTGAGCTCTTGGGCGATTCAACAATTAGAGACATACTCTACTCTGCAGATCTGGATGCTGCCCAAGTCTCAGTCTGTTCCTTCCTCAGACCCTCTCTTCAGGATTTTCTAAAGGGCCCACAAGAAAAAACAAAACAAACAAACAAAAAAAAAAACAAAAAAAAAACTATGCATATTTAAGATGCATATTTAAAATGGCTTTGCTAAAAGTAATTTTAAAGTGTGCAAGGACAGGCTCTCTGATACTCAGAAAAAGCCTTCTTCATCTCCCAGGTCGTTCTAGGGAATACTGATTAGATCTCAGGGAATCCAAAGCCCGAGCTCCCCTCTGGGGCTACTGGCTCCCAACAACAGCTATCAGAGGTACAGCCTTTCTCAAGGATTCCCTTGACTACACCATGCTGGAAGCCCTAACTCTTCAGAGGACACTGTAAGTTCCCTTTATTCTAATTGTGTTTATCTGCCCCCTCTTCATCCCTCCTTCCCTCTCTTTCATCTATCTATCTATCTATCTATCTATCTATCTATCTATCTATCTACCTACCTACCTACCTACCTACCTACCTATCTATCTATCTATCTATCTATCTATCTATCTTCTTTTTCCTCCCTCCCTTTCTTCCTTTCTTTTTCTCTTCCTTCTTTCTATGGTCTCCTTCCCCCGTCTTTGTCTCCCTCCCTCCCTCTGTGAGTGTGTGTGTGAGTGTGTGTGTATGAGTGTGTATGTGTGTAAGCCAGAGGAGCACCTCAGCTGTTGTTTCTCAGAAGCTATCCACCCTGATTTTTGAGACACATTTCCTCATTGTTTTGTAAATGGCTGGTTTGGCTAAGTTGGCTGAGCAGCAAAACTCAGGAATCCACCTGTCCATGACTCCTCAATGCTGGCATTATAAAAACACACGGTTGTTTCTGGTTATTTAGTGTGGGTACTGGGAATAAAATTCAGGACCACATGCTTTTTGTGACAAGCTCAGTTACTTATCTCCACAAATCTCTAAAATGTCAAGGTTCTGAATCTTAAAAATAAAATTGTAAGATGTTAGGCATTAAACTTAGGATCTCAAGCATGCTCAGCAATTGCTACAATATTGAGCTGTATTCTCAGCTCCAAAATAATTCAATTTTAAAATAATTAGACAAGAAACAAAATGGCAAATTAGAAACACAGCATGCTGTTTTCATAGCACTTCTACATTCACGTGTAATGTATGAATATTTTTTAAATGGAATTTTATTCATAAATTTAATTTCATCCCCATCTTAATGTGCTATTAATGTCCAAGGGACAGGTGCAGAAACAGGCATTTTAACAAGAGATTAACAATTCAGGGGTGGTAGAAAGTGTGTAGCTGGATGAATTTTGTGTGAGTGAACTGGACTAGTCGGTTCTTAGAAGAAACAAAAGGCAGACAAACCATGTCATTTCGGTGCCTCCATTTTAAACTCAGAAGTTCATGTAATCCTTTCACAGACAGAGACAAAATCCAGGCAGACAGCAACAAAATGACAAAAACTAAAGACATGAGGGCAAGATAAATAAAGGCTGAGTTGTTATTTTATGCTTAGTTTTTGTAAGTAAACTTAACTTAGAAATATTTTGCAAAAATAAGGCATATAAATAAATATTAGTGGGGTAAGTTTTGACAAGTGCCTACACCAACACAGTCACCTTCCAATGGTGCCTAGAATATATGATTTTTAATCTCCTAATAAAAATTCCATCTCCTTCCATCATCCCACCCCAGGGACTCACTGGAGTGTTTCCTAACACCACTCATTTTTTTTTCTTTTTATTGCACATCACTCCTTTATTATACTGATCTGGAAAGATTTAGTAGTTATGCCCAAAACTAATTCTGAACCCACATGGTAGGGCCAAGCAGCTGGAACATGATTCAGACAGTGAAAGACAAAACCTGGACATGATCAAGAGGCACCTCACTTCTCCAGGACACATCAGGGGTAACCAAACCCACAGCAAGCACTCCTACCCCGTGGTGATAAGAAGGAGTGTATCCCATCTGATATGAGGAGAGGAATGGCTTATTTTCTGGTGACCACATGGAACTATTTCAATTACCACTAGAAAGAGCAGAGGGACTTTTTTCTGCTGATAAATATATATGTACCTTTTTTTTTTTTTTTTTTTTTTTTTTTTTTTTTTTTGTAAAAAGTAAGTGTGACACAGACTTGACAGGATTGATCTCAACCTTCTGGGGACAGCAGCTCCTTTAGGCTCAGAGAGAAAAGCAGATGGTTTTAAATCACCATGCAAGTTACTTTCACCTTCCTTTGGAAATGATTACCGCCCCCAGTTACCTAATTGCAGAAGAGTGCAGGACAGACTCCAGGAGCAAAACTTGGCTGCAGCTTCTCATTGGTCATTCTACTGAATGGTTCCTCCCGGACCTCTTCCTAAAGCAGACCCTTAGTTAACAGAGGACTAAGAAAAACTAATTATTACTCTCAACTTTCCTTTAAGAGGAGCCGTCCCTAGATGTAGACTAAGAACCTGCACTCCAGAGGTGTTTTCCTGACTGGGTTCTATGAAGGGAGTGGGTGCAGGGGATAAAATACTAAATGAAAATGGAAGCCACGAGTCCCCATCTGCAGCTACAACTTAAATTTAAGATCCTAAAGATGTAGTCAGTGTGGCAGGTGTTGGGGAAGGGCCTAAAACCACTCATTATAAGTGACTATTTACCAACTTCTGAGTGGCCCATGCCAGCATGTGGTTGTTTTATATTTAGTCTGCTTAGAGTAGACTATGTTCTTGGATCAATCAATAAATGCTAACTATCGAGCCTGGAGAAATTTGGACTGTACATTTTGTAAGTATTTTCTCTATATTTTGTTCATTTCATTTGGAGATTTCAATGAAATAGATTTTTAGTTTTTAATAATTTCTCCCAACTTGTTTTCAAGTTTATGGATTACCTACTCTGTCACCTTCACCACCCTTTGAAGCCTTTCCAATTGTTTCACATTTTGGTTATAGCTTATATCTGGTACTTTCCTCCTCCTCCACTTCCTCTACCCCTTTTCATTTCTTTGTTGATATCTCCTATGTGCTCACTCGATACACCCATGTTTTAAGGTCTGAGAAGTGGCTCGGTGGCTAAGAGCACGTGCTGATAAGTTTTTTATTGTCAACCAAGAGTCACCTGGAGAAGAGGACAATGCAAGTGAAAATTTGCCTGGATTGTCCTGCAGCCATGTCTATCAGATTGTTCTGACTGATGGTTGATGCGGGAGCACACAGTGCTGGGTGGTACCATCCCTAGGCAGGTGGGCCTGGGCTGTGTACGAAAGCTGGCTAGCATGAGCTGGTCAACAAGCCAGCAGCATTCCTACATGGTTTCTGCTGCAGTTCCTGCCCCCATCTCCCACCCCTGACTCTTCTCAATGATGGACTAACCTGGAAGGTAATCCAAATAACACTGCCCCCTCCCCAGCAGAAAAGTATCTGGAATGGAACACGAACTACTTTACCAGAAGACCCAAGATCAGTTCTGAACACCCGAAGCAGGCAGCTCACAATTGCCTGTGACTCCAACTCTGGGGATCCAGTGAATTCTTTTGACCTATGCATGCATACCCAAAATTAAGAATAAAATAAAATATTTCAAATAAATAGAACTCATTATATTTTTTGTTAGTGTATGAATAGTGGGTTTTCATACATACACGTCAAATTGGTTCCAATTTGTTCCCCTCATTCATTCCTTTAACACTGATCCCCTTCCAGAAACCATATATTACCCATCACGAGACATTCCATGTCTCATGAAATATATATATGGTCAATATAGGTATTTATATTTATATCTAGAACCTCATGTCAAAGAAAAACGTGGCACTTTTTCTTTCTCCCTTCAATTATCCTCTCCTTGTAACTGCTGAGCTTTCTCTCCAACTCCTAGTTGTATCCTTTTTGTTTCTTTGTCTAGCCTTATTGCTTGAGGCAAGGCCTTGAGTCATCATTTTCTCTATCCTAATTTTAGAGGAAACAGCTTCAGTTTTTCTCCATTTAATATAATGCGGGGTATAGGGTGGTTGTGTATGGGCTTTATTATTTTGAAGTATGTTCCCTCTATTCCTAGTTTTTTCCAGGAATTTTATCATGAAGGGGTATTTAATTGATAAAATGCCTTTTTTGTGTGTCTGTTGAGATACTCATGGAAATTCTGTCCTTACATCTATTTGTATGCTGTATTATTTTTATTGATTTGCATACGAAGATCCATCTTTGTATCCCTGAATGAAGGCAACTTGATCATGATTGTATAATCGTCTTAATGAGATGTTGAATTTTGTTTGCAAGTATCTTACTTAAAAAATTTTGCAACTATGTAAACTGGAAAGATCGATCTATAGCTTCTTTTGTTGTACTTGTTGCATTCCTATCTGATTTTGGTAACAGTAGCTCCATGGGGGGAAAAACTGGACAGGATTACTTCCCTTACTATTTTATGGAACATTTGTTTTGCCTTGAGATAGGGTCTCATGTAGCCTTTACCTTCCTTAAACTCACTATGTAGCTAAGGGTTATCTTAATCTGATTCACACTTGCCTCTGCATCCCAAGTGATGAGAATATAGGAAACATCATGTAACCTTATGACCAGACTTAGTGGGATAATTTGAGGAGCATTGGTATTTGATTTGCTTTAAATGTCTGGTAGAATATGGCAGTGAATCTGTCTAGTCACGGGGATTTGTTTTTTGGGAGATTTTTATTGCTTAAATATGTTTAAGCTGTTCGTATTCACTCTGCTTAGTTTTGATAGAAGATATGTCTGTGAATTTGTCCATTTCTTCCAGTTTTCAGTCTTTTTTGTTTGTTTGTTTTGGTTTTTTTTTTAGATATAGATTTTAATTTTTTTTCATGTGGGCTTCTGGAATTTTACCTTTATCTATTGTAATGACTCCTTTTTCATCCATAATTTTATTAATGTAGATCTTTTCTCTCATACTTTTTGTTAGTCAAGAGTTTGTCTCATCTTTTCAAAGAATTGTTGCACTGACTTTTTATATTGTTCTACATTGTATTAATTTAATTATTTTCTTCGTTAATCTTACTGTTTCTTTCTGCTTCCTGCATTTGGATTTGGCTTGTTCTTGTTCTGAGAATTTTGAAGTTGCATCATTAGGTCATTTATTTGCAGCCTCTGAGTTTTTTGTAAATGTAAGCACATATGGCTATAGACTTGCAGCAGAAGTGCATTTGCTCTATCCAAAGGATTCTGATAAGCTGAAGTTTCCTTTTTGTATTGTTCCATGAATATTTCAATATACTTCATGATTTCTTCAATGACCCATTGGTCATTTTTTTTTATTTTACATATCGATCCCAGTTCCCTCTTTCTCCATCCCTCCCTCCCTCTATCCCTCCCTTTATACCTCCCTCTTTCCCTCTCTCTCCCCCTCACATGCAACCTGAAAACCCTCCCCTCCCATCCCCCCACTCCACATGTAGGGTGATGCCTCCCAGGAGGGATCATCTAATCTGTCAAGTCATTTGAAGTAGGGACTAGGACTAATTTCCTGTCTCTAGGTTAAGGGAGTATCCCTCCATGGGGGATGTGCCTGCAAGGTCCTTTTGTGCACCAGGAATACATCCTGGTTCCACTGTCTGAGGTCCCTTAGACTGCTCAAGCCTTCTAGCTAAGACCCATGTTCAGAGGGCCTGAGTCAGTCGCATGCTGGATTCCCAGCTATCAATCTAGGGGCCTGTTAGTTCCTCCTTGTTCAGGTCAGCTGTCTCTATGTATTTCTGCAACCTGGTCTTGTCCTCCCTCTCTGTATCTGGATTCTAGTTCGGCTCAGAGTTTAGTTGTGGATATTTGCTTCTGTTTCCAACAGGTACTAGATAAGGGCTCCATGATGGTGGATAAGTTAGTTGTTGATCTCATTATCAGGGAAGGGCATTTTTGTTAGCCTTTCCATTGTTGTTCAAATTGTTAGTTGGAGTCAGTCTTGTAGATCTCTAGACATTACTTTAGGTTGAGGTTTCTCTTCAAACCTATAATGGCTCCCTCTTATGTTCTCTCTCTCTCTTTTTCTTTCTCTCTCTCTCTCCCCCTCTATTTTCTGTCTTCTATTCCTCCTCTGACTCAATCTTCCTAGTCCCATGTGCTTTCCTCTCCTCTCCTTCTCATTCTCCTAGTTCCCTCTCCCCTCACTGTCCCCTCACTGCCTCCCCCACTCCCCATGTGCTTCGCCATTCTGTGACGGACCTTATATGAATCTCTTATAATCTACCTTGTATCCTAGTTCCTCTGGTGGTGTGAAGTATAGGCTGGTGATCCTTTGCTCTAGGTCTAATATCCAAACATGAGTGAGTACATACCATGTTCCTCTTTTTGTGACTGGGTTACCTCGTTGAGGATGGTTTCTTCATGTTCCATCCACTTGCCTGCGAATTTCAAGATTCCATTGTTTTTCTCCGCAGAGTAGTATTCCATTGTGTAGATGTGCCACATCTTCTTTATCCATTCTTCAGTGGAGGGGCATCTAGGTTGCTTCCAGGTTCTTGCTATTACAAATAATGCTGATATGAACATAGTTGAGCACATGTCATTGTTACATGGATGTTGAATATTTGGGTATATGCCTAAGAGTGGGATTGCCAGGTCCTGTGGTAAACTTGTTCCCATTTTTCTAAGGAACCAATCTCCAAAATGGCTGTACGAGTTTGCACTCCCACCAGCAGCGGAGGAGTGTTCCCCTTTCTCCACATCCTCTCAAGCATAAGTTGTCATTAGTGTTTCTAATTTTAGCCATTTTGGTAGAAGTAAGATGGTATTTCAAAGTTGTTTTGATTTGCATTTTCCTGATAGCTAAGGATGTTGAGCACTTTCTTAAGTGTCTTTCAGCCTTTTTGGTTTCCTCTATTGAGAATTCTCTCTTCAGTTCTATACCCCATTTTTAAATAGAGTTATTTGGTGTTTTGTTGACTAGTTTCTTGAGTTCTTTGTATATTTTGGAGATCAGTCCTTTGTCAGATGTAGGACTGGTGAAAATTTTTTCCCAGTCTGTGGGCTGCCGTTTGGTTTTGTCCACTGTGTTCTTTGCCTTACAGAAGCTTCTAAGTTTGAAGAGGTACCATTTATTAATTGTCTATCTCAGTGTCTGTGCCCTTGGAGTTATGTTCAGGAAGTGGTCTCCTATACAAATTTGTTCAAGGGTACCTCTGCTTTCTCTTTTAAGAGGTTCAGTGTGGCTGGATTTATGTTCAGGTCTTTGATCCATTTGGATTTGAGTTTTGTGTGTGGCCATAGACATGGGTCTATCTGCAGTCTTCTACACACCATCATCCAATTGTGCCAGAACCATTTGTTGAAGATGCTTTCCTCCCCCAATTGTATATTTTTAGCTGTTTTGTAAAAAATCAGGTGTGTGTAGGTGTGTGGGTTAATATCAGGATTTTCCATTTGATTCCATAGGTCTACTTGTCTATTTTGTGCCAATACCAGGCTGTTTTCAGAACTATAGCTCTGTAGTAGAGCTTAAAGGCAGGGATGATGATGCCTCCTGAAGTTCTTTTACTGTACAGGGTTGTTTTGGCTATCCTGGGTCTTTTGTTTTTCCATATAAAGTTTATTATTATCCTTTCAAGGTCAGTGAAGAATTGTGCTGGGATTTTAATGGGGATTGTGTAGAATCTGTAGATTGCTTTTGGCAAGATCACCATTTTTACTATGTTTATCCTACCTATCCAAGAGCATGGGAGATGGTTCTGTTTTCTGGCATCTTCTTAATTTCTTTCTTTAAACACACAAAGTTATTATTATATAGGTCTTTCACTTGTTTGGTAAGCATTACCCCAAGATATTTTATGTTGTTTGTGGCTATTGTAAAGGGTGATGTTTCTCTGATTTCTTTCTCAGCCCCCTTTTTTTTCTGAATAAAGTAGGGGTACTGATATATTTTTTTTTTAGTTTATCTTGTATCCTGCTAGTTTGCTGAAGGTGTTTATAAGCTGTAGGAATTCCCTGGTAAAGTTTTTTGGGTTGCTTATGTAAACTATCATATCATCTGCAAATAGAGAAAGTTTGACTTCTTCCTTTCCAATTTAGATCCCCTTAATCTACTTTTGTTGTCTTATTGTTTTAGCTAGAACTTCAAGTACAATATTGAAGAGATATGGAGAAAGAGGGCAGCCTTGTCTTGTTCCTGATTTTAGAGGAATTGCCTTAAGCTTCTCTCCATTCAGTTTGATGTTGGCTGTTGATTTACTGTATATTGTTCTTATCATGTTTAGGTATGTTCCTGTTATCTCTGTTCTCTCTAAGACCTTTATCATGAAAGGGTGTTGAATTTTGTCGAAGGATTTTTCAGCATCTAGGGAGATGATCATGTGTTTTGTTTTTTTTTTTTTTCAATTTGTTTATATGGTGGATCATGTTGATAGATTTTCATATGTTAAACCTGCAACCCAGCGATGAAGCCTACTTAGTCATGGTGGATGATTTCTCTGATGTATTTTGGATTTGGTTTGCCAGTATTTTATTGAGTATTTTTGCATTGATATTCATCAGGAATATTGATCTGTAGTTTTCTTTCTTAGTTGTGTCTTTGTGTGCTTTGGGTACCAAGGTGATTGTGGTCTCGTAAAAAGAGTTTGGTAATGAACCTTCTGTTTCTATTGTGTGAAACAATTTGGGAAGTACTGGTATTAGCTCTTCCTTGAATTTCTGGTAAAATTCTGCACTGAAGCCATCTGGCCCTGGGCTTTCTTTGGTTGGAAGGCTTTTGTTGACTGTTTCTATTTCGTTAGGGGTTATAGGTCTTGTAAGGAATAAGGTTTTATTCCGCCCGCCGCCGAGTCTTGTCCTGCAGCCGCGCCAGTCCCAAATAACACACAGAGACTCTGTATTTGATATAATCCTGTTGGCCAGTTACTAGTTTCTTATCGGCTAGCTCTATCTTAAATATTAACCTATTTCTATGTATTTCCACGTGGTCTTACCAGCGAGAGGCGGCTGGCGGTTCTATTCTCTCCAGACTCTCCATCTTAACCTGTACCCATTACAGATGGCACCCACGTGGCTAAGAACTTACACTTAAAATTTAACAAAAGCTTAAAAAAGGGTTTTATAAACGAAAGAACACAGACAAGCAAGGTTTCTTGGTAGCAGCATTTTTCTCGGTTGGACTCTGACTTGCGAGAGACAAGCAGATTGCGCGGCTCCTTTAAGAGAGGTTTCCTGACTCAGCATAAGCGGCAAAAAAACCACATGGCTTTTAAGAAGCACTGCTAACAATTTATTGGTGTGTATCAGAGCTGGCAATGGCAGTGACCACATCTCCAAGCCGTCAGCATGCAGACCAAGGAGGGGGCACAGCTTTCACTGCTGGCGGATAAATAGCCGCCGCCATCTTTTATAAACTGTGGCAGAAACAAGAAAGACTTTCATTTTAGCAATGTTGTGGTTTACCTGATAAAAGACTCGTGGCTATAAAAAGATTTACAGTAAAGACAGATTCACATTAAGAAAAAGCGCTAAAAGTTTACAGTGTGTTTTAAAAAATATGTAGGCTTGAGAGAGAAAAAAAATGGTTTTAAAAAGACAGAGAGGAGCTGGGTGTGGTGGCACACAACTTTAATCCCAGCACTCAAGAGACAGAGGCAAGCAGATCTCTGTGATTTGCAAAGTAAACCTGGTATGCAGAGTAAATTCCAGGACAGATAAGAGTTACACAGTGAAACCCTGTGTCAAAAAATGAAAAAAATAAAAGTAAAATAAACAGAGTAATAATAAAGCCACGTAAAGATGAAAAGCTCAGAGAGAATCTGGTTACTGTATGCTATTGTGTTGTCTCTGCATTGTTTGACTGCTGAGAAAATAACAATAACTGATAAAGGAAATGCTGCTGGATTAATTCAATTTATATATTTTAAAAATGCTTTGACTCAAAAATTTTAGTTCAAGGACAAGTTACTGGGGAAAAGGATTTCTATTTTTGTTTCCACAGAAAATGAAAAGCTGTGGATTCCTTCCAGACTAATGTGGTTTGATCAAGCCAGACCCCCTGAAACAGAGTACAAGCTGATACTACATTAAAAACAGCTTGGACAAAGCAGCCTCGCACACTACAACCAGGATTTCTGCGTCTTCTTAGGATTCCCCATGACAGCGCCCTTTACCAGCAGGAAGTAGTTTGGAAAGAACGACACCCAAATTCCCAAATATTGTTTATAAATGTTTGTTTTTCATTTAAATGGACTTGGCTATAAATGGTTAATGATCACAGCCAATTCTTTTTAAAGGTAAAAAGGGGATTATGGTATAGAAATGAATACTTTGTTTTAGAATGGATTTTCATTTATTGATACAATTTAAGGTCAATTTTGTGATATGTATATTCTCCTTTTGTTTAGGTATTGTGTTTATATAGCTCATTTAGAAATGTAATGTATAATGTAGTACAGATTATAGATAATTAACTATGATAGTCAAAGCTTAGAGTTAAGTTAGTTAGGTTTCAATACACAGAGATGTATGTGAGATAGATAGGCATTCTTCAAACCTTTCAAAGACCTACAGAATATGGCATTTAAAATTGTTTAGGGTTTTTGTGACAGTGAGACATAATTGCTCTTGGCAATACCACCTGCACCAGAAAGGAAGATGGACATTGAAGAAACACGTTATAAAGTTTGCTTCCAATATGGCAAGACTAGCCATTTGGACAAGATACTGCTCTTGTCTGGACTGTTTGACTTTATGCTGTATAAACTGGACATGCAGAACTCACAGAAAAGTGACTGCTGATTCAAGATGGATATTGCTACAGAGTTCCTGCTTCATGAAAGAATCTGCCAGACAGTCTGCAGGACACAGAGAAAAGTGACTGACAAACTGCCAATACAAGAAGACATTTTAAAGTTTCCTGCTTTGCTGAAGAGTCTGCCAGACACACTATGGCCTATGGGCCGAAGATGGAAGATTACAGAAGAACTTCAGGTGACTGAAAAAGCAAGATGTCTCTGTCATTTCTAGAGTTTATATTTTATTTTTCTGTGGTCTTTGATGGAGTTGAAGATAGATATGGTTATAGTTTTCCTTAGTTAAGCTTAAAGATAAGTTATATATATGACTTTAGACTCACAAATATAGGATAGAGGATAGAATAGTTTATTTTAATCTTGCTAAATGTTAATGGACTAAATATTGTTAACTCTGATTCTTATTTGATAACTGTTGTGTTATATATTTTGCTATGTTAAGGTTAAAACCCTTCTTTTTATATAGACAGAAAAGAGGAGATGATGGGAGATGTCATTATGTATATATGTTTCTCATACTGGTTAATAATAAAGCACTGTTGGACAATCAGAAAGGAAGATAGGAGGGTGTAGGAGACAAGGAGGAAAGAGGAAGTAGTAAGGAGGAGTAGTCAGGATAGAGAGCCTGGAGAGAACAGAACCGCCATTCCTCTGCTCTTAGTAAGACCACATGGAAATACATAGAAATGTGTTAATAATTAAGACAGAGCTAGCCAATAAGAAACTAGCTCCTGGCCAATAGCATTGTATCAAATACAGAGTCTCTGTGCATTAATTGGGGCTAGAGTAGTGGCGGCACAAGACCAGGCGGCGGGCGGAAAAACCTGTACTCCTTACAAGGTCTATTTAAGTTGTTTGTTCTTGGTTTAATTTTGGAAAGTGATAGTTATCCAAAAATTTGTCCATATCCTTTGAATTTTCAAATTTTGTGGAGTACAGGTTTTCAAAGTATGACCTGAAAATTGTCTGGATTTCCTCTGTGTCCATTGTAATGTCCCCCTTTTAGTTTCTGATCTTATTAGTATGCATGTTCTCTCTCTGCTTTTTCGTTAGTTTGGATAAAGGTTTGTCTATCTTGTTGATTTTCTCAAAAAACCAACTTTTTGATGCATTGATTTTTTTGTATTGTTTTCCTGGTTTCTATTTTATTGATCTCAGCCCTCAAATTGATTATTTCCTGGCATCTACTCCTCTGGGGTGAGTTTGCTTCTTTTTGTTCTATGGTTTTCATTTGCACTGTTAATTCTCTTATGTGACTATCCTCTGTTTTTTTCATATGGGCACTTAGTGCAATGAACTTCCCTCATAATACTGCTTCCAAGGTGTCCTATAAGTTCAGGTATGTTGTGTCCTCATTCTCGTTGAATTTTAGAAAGTCCTTAATTTCTTTCTTTATTTCTTCTTTTACCCAATGCAATTGTGCATTGTTCAGTTTCCATGAGTTTGTAGGGTTTCTGTGATTTGTGTTGTTGTTAAATCCCAATTTTAAAGCATGGTGATCTGATTTTAGAGAAGGTTCAATGTGGAGCAGAGAAGAAGGTATATTCTTTTGTGTTTGGATGGAATGTTCTAAAGATGTCTATTAAACCCAATTGAGACATAATTTCTGTTATTTCTTTTGTTTCTTTGTTAAGTTTCTGACTTGTGATCCTGTCTAGTGGTGAGAATGAGATGTTGAAGTCTCCCACTGTAAGTGTGTGAGGTTTTATATGAGCTTTGACTTTTAGTAGCGTTTCTTTTACGAATGTGGGTGCCTTTGTATTAGGGGCATAGATGTTCAGAACTGAGACTTTGTGATGATGGATTTCTCCTGCGATGAATACGAAATGACCATCTTCATCTCTTTTGATAAATTTTGGTTTGAAGTCTAACTTGTTAGATATTAGGATAGCCACACCTGGTTGCTTGATTGGAAGATCTTTTCCCAGCCCTTTACCCTGAGGTAATGTCTATCTTTGAAGCCTAGATGTGTTTCTTGTATGCAGCAAAAGGATGGATTTTTGTCTTTATATCTATTCTGTTAAGCCTGTGTCTTTTTATAGGCGAGTTAAGACCATTAATGTTGAGGGAGAGTAAGGACCATTGAACGCTAATGCTTGTTTGTTTTAGATTTGTTGTTGGCAGCGGTATTGTGAATATATTTGTCCTGCTTTACCCTTGGGTTCTGGTGAAGTGGGATTATCTGTTGCCTACATCTTTGTGAGCATAGTTAACTTCCTTGGGTTGGAGTTTTCCTTCTAAAACTTTCTGTAGGACTGGATTTGTAGATACGTATTGTGAAAACCTGGCTTTGTCATTAAATATCTTGTTTTCTTCATCTATAGTGATTGAGAGTTTTGCTGGGTATAGTAGCCTGGGCTGGCATCTGTAGTATCTTAGTACTTGTAGAACATCTATCCAGGACCTTCTGGCCTTGAGAGTTTCCATGGAGAATTCAGGTGTAATTTTGATAGGTCTGCCTTTATATGTAACCTGTCCTTTTTCCTTCGCTGCTCTTAATATTCTTTATTTTATATGTTAGGTGTTTTGATTATTATGTGTCGAGGGGTCTTTTTTCTTTGGTCCAGTCTATTTGGTGTTCAGTATGCTTCTTGTACTTTCGTGGGCATGTCCTTCTTCAGATTTGGAAAGTTTTCCTCGATGATTTTGTTGAATATGTTTTCGGCACCTTTGAGCTGGGTTTCCTCACCTTCCTCTATGCCTATTATTCTTAGGTTTGGCCTTTTCTTGGTGTCCCACATTTCCTGGATGTTTTGTGTTAAGGATTTGTTGGATTTACAATTTTCTTTGGTCGATGAATCTATTTCCTCTAGTTTATCTTCAGTACCTGAGATTCTCTCTTCCCTCTCTTGTATTCTGTTGGTTATGCTTGTGTCTGTAGTTCCAGATCGTTTGCCCAGTTTTTCTATTTCCAGCATTCCTTCAGTTTGTGGTTTTTTATTGTCTCTATTTCAGTTTTCAAGTCTGGAACCATTTCCTTCACCTGTTTAATTGTTTTTTTCTTGGCTTTAAGTACTTTCTTTAAGAAATTTGTTCATTTCTTCTAATTTTTTGTTTGTTTTTTCTTCCATTTTTTAAAGGAATTTTCTCACATCATCTTTGAGGGCCTCTGTCATTTTTACGATGATAATGTTTAAGTCCTTCTCTTCTGCTTCATTTGCTTTGGGGTTTTCAGATCTAGTTGGTGTAGAGTCCCTAGAGTCTGGTGGTGTTATGCTTGTCTTTCTATTGTTAGGTGTTTTCTTGTATCCCTTCTTCCCATCACTTCTTCCAGTAGATGTAGGTGGGGTCTCTCTCTCTCTTTATGGTACTCCCCAGGTGGGCTTAGGTGGGTCAGAGATTCAATGTCCGTAGCTCTGGGTGGTCCAAGCTCTCTAGGAGGGTTCTCCTCAGGTAGGGGCCTGGTGATGGAGGTCAAAGATCAGGCTCCAACAGAAGACTGGTGATGGGGGTCAAAGATCCTGAAGGCTGGTACTGAGGATGTTCTGTGCACTGATAGGCAGATCTAGCCTGGGCCTGGCACTCTCCAGCTGAGGCCTCTTTAGCAGAACCCCGGTGATGGAGGTCAAGGATCCAGCCTGCAGGGATTCAGAGTGGCCTTGCAGGGATAGGCGGATCTCTGAGAGGGGCTGGAACTCCAGAGGACCAGCAGTAGAGGTCAGAGACCAGGCAGGTGGGGATTCCGTGTGGTCCCACGTGGATAGGCAGGTTTGGTCATTCTTAAGTGTATTATTCACTCTCTATTATTTGCCTAATTTCTTCAGCTTTTCTTGCTATTGAGTTCTGGTTTTATTTCATTATGATTTGATGACGTGCAAGAAATAATTTTTACCCTGTTGTGCTTGTTAAGGCTTGTTTTGTGGTCTAAAATATGCTCTACCTGAAAGAAACTCAATGGGTTGTCAAAAAGATTGTGTATTAGGTAGCTTATGGATAAAATATTTTGTAGCTCCTTGCTAGATCCAGTCAATCTATGAGGCAGTGAATTAATATTCTACTGCCATGAAGAGACACCACCGTGGCAACTCTTCTAAAGGAAAGCAGTTAATTGGGGCTTGCATAGTCTATTACCATCATGGTGGGAAGCATGGTGGCATGCAGACAGATATGGTGCTGAAAAACTAGCTGAGAGCTCTACATCTGGATCCACACGCAACAAGAAGAAAGAGACTCGACTTGTAATGGATTCTGTGAAACCTCAAAGCCCATTCTCCAATGACACATTTTCTCCAACAAGGTCACACATCCTAATCTTTTCAAATAGTGCCACCTCTCTTGCAGAGTATTTGTGTACATTGTAAAGATGTGTTTCTGCCTATGGCACCTTCTGAGAGCTGAATGGCCAATAGCTAGGCAGGAGAGGATAGGTGGGATTTCTGGGGAGAGAGAAGAAGAGGAGGTGGAATCTAGGCACATGGATTATGCTAGTGAGAAGCCAGGGAGACACTAAGGAGGAAATATGTGACCAAGAATTCAAATCTATGAGCCCTTTGGGGGGACATTCTTATTCAAACTACCATTCAGTTTAACTCTAAAGTTAATTGATTTTTAGTCTGAATAACCTATCTACTGATGGGTGTGCTTTTAAAGTAACTATTATTATCGTATTAGGACCGACCTGTTCTTCTATGTTCATTTGGATTAGGCTACTTCTCTAGAAGACAGGGCAGAGCCATTACCAGAATATTGGGTGTGGGACATGGGAAACCCAGTCAATGAGATTCCCATTCACCTCAGAAATGACTCATCCTGTGACTTTGATGGTGACAGTAGGATAGTGATTATATTCTGGGAATCCTTATTGCCATTACAGTATAGCTTTCCATGATCATCTGGGTGGCAGTGGTGGCATGGATTATTTGTAGTATTAAGTCTTTCCATGATGTCATTTGTTATGGTTGGCCTCAGTTGAGCAGGGATGGTGGTGCTGGTTGTGGTTGGCAGTTCAGAAGACATTGCTAACAATTTCGAGGGAATCCATTCTTATCAGATTCACTCCCAATCAGAGCATGGAGTGTCAGCAGAAGGGGCAGAAAGGATAACACTTTTGCTCTGTCTCTCAAGTGAACATTGGCTTTCTTCATGGGATTGAAGACATCACAGGACCCCACACACTCAGCAAAGAGATTTCTCATTTGGTGGTGGCAAGAGCTCCATCTGCAAGATGGAGATAGATGTGCCACTGAACTTGTAATTGTAAAATCATATTGGCACACACAGACTGTGTAGCTGATATCATTGAAAAATAAACCACTGATGAGAGCAAATCTACTCTGCCAAAGCTGAAATCATCCATGCTGATCAAGTGCCTGATACGGCTAGACCCATCTTCTCTGGGCTTCACCCCCCGCGTTTTAAGGGTGCTGTTGCTTCTGAGGGTGAAGGAGCAGTTGTCTGTTAAATGAGCAAAGCAGATTACAGAGGTCGAGGTTTCTGATAACAATTATTTTATTTCTTGGCTTTTATTTTGTCTGATAATTCCCAGTTAATATGCCAGTAAGTAACCTCCAGGTAACTGAAGACCCAGAATTTACATTCATTCATGTGATACTGAAATAAATATGGATCACAGACCCTTCGATTCCTAGTTTCTTTAAAGAACTGTCAGGTAAGAAAGTCTTAATGATCAGCCTTATTCATATAATGGGATATAGGGCAGAAAAACACCAACAAAATGGGGTGAAGCTGAGAGGCTGAGCATGTGCACTCTTGACATTCCAACTAGAGAAAATAAAGTAATATGGACAAAGAATTACCCTGTGATCACAAAAAAAAAAAAAAAAAAAGGGAGGCAGGAGGCAAAGACCCATCCTTCTTTAGGAATCAGGCTGGATTTGTTGTCTATGTGACACAAGTAAGAAAGGGATTACAGCTGCGTTTTTATAATCCCAAAAGTTTTGAGAGGGTAGAAAGATCAAGAAAGGGAAGACGAGAAAGTACACACATGTATTTTAACATACTCATACAAGCACACACACACACACATATGTATACAAGTACATCTACACATACATATATGTACTTATATGTATACACATATATACAATGTACAAAAATACACATCATGAATACATATACAAATATATATATATATATGCATATACAAACATAACATGCATACATGTACATATCCTCAAGACCAAAGGATATTTTTTGCTGACTTCAACCAACCTGGCAGAGACTCTTCCTTTCTTATTCTGTCTCTTTCTGGCAGAGAATGGTTAAGGAGCTTCCCAATTTCACTCAGCACATTCTCTTCCCAGAAGAGCTGTTCACATCTGAGGCTCTCAGCTCGTCAACCCTTAGGCCTTCTTCCCCCAAATCTCCTGCTGGGAATAAGCTATAGTTTGTTTTTCCTATCCTTCATTGTAATTGTTCAAGAAGTCAGCCCCACAGGTTTTTTTTTTTTTTTTTCCCAAACCGGTCCTTGCAGAAAACTTAGTGCTCATCACCTGAGGACAAAAGCAACTTGAGAAGAAACATAAGAATCTCATGGTCCCACTCTCATTCTTAGACAAAAGATATCTGAATTTCTCTGTTTTCTGTTGTGTTCTTAGGTTGGTAAAAGGAAACAGCTGATTCCACAGCTGATGACAGAGCCCTTTTCAAGGGCAGTTGCCAGAGGACCCAGACATGGGAGCAGCTGTTCCTCCTCCCCTGGGAAGTTCAACTAGCAGGTGGGGAGTGGATCAAGCCAAGCCTGCATTTCTCAGCAAGTAGAAGGTGCTTCAATCAGGAAGTCAGAGCTGATCCCTCTTCTACATAGATTTCTTTTCCTTTTTACAATGCTCTGCACAGACTAGCTGGGGAGCAATGTCTCTACAAACCAGGACTGCACACCTCACATTCTGAACTTTAAATAAGCAATCCATAGCAGGCTACACTGTTTACAAAACTACTCTTCAGCATTTGAAATTGCCTTGCTCACCATTTTCTTACACTTAAGAGTGAACTGCCCTCTGGAGCACATTTATTGTTAGACGTGGTGGGTGTGCACTCTGTGATCAGTGAAACAGCCCAAGGAGGGCATCCAAAGAAGTTAGAGAAGCTGGCCAGTCTCCCTTAGCCATTCCAGTCCAGTCTTGAGGTGCTTCATGGATGAGAGCCTGCCTGTGTTTAGTAACGTCCAGTTCCAATGTGTCCCTCAGCACTGGAGTTGAAATATTAATCCCTAAAGCCATATGTTAATGACATTAGGAGGTGGAACCTTTAGGAGGTTGCTGTGGGGTCATGAAGGCTTTGAGCTAGTGAATGAATTGATCATGGGTTAATGGGTTAATGGTTGTAGTAGGGATAGTAGTGTTATAGAGGCAAGCTCTTCCTAGGAAGCTTAATCAATTTTAGCTGTGATAACCTTCCCATATTGTGATACAGATGTTGAGAAGATGCCAGTAACCTGCTCTTGAACTTTCCATAACCTAATTAACAACTGGCCATTTCCTCCCCCTCTCTTCCCCCCTTCTCTTCCCCTCCCCTTCACCTCATTTCCACCTTCCTCCTCTTCCTTCTCCTTGATGACAGAGATTGAACCCAGAATCTTAGGCATGCTAAACAAACACTCTACCACTGAACCATAACTCCAGCCTCTAAACTGGCATTCTTTATAAATTACCTGGTCTTAGGAGACTGAAAACTAGCTAAGACAAGAATTCACCCAAGTCATTTCGATGAAACTTCTTGTCCTGTTTGTAAGTATATCAGGTACTCTGGAAACTTGGCTTTTCTGACCATTGAGATTCCCCACAGTTATCATTCCACTTGCCTGGCTGCATATCTATCTATCTATCTATCTATCTATCTATCTATCTATCTATCTATCTATCTATCATCCATATATCTATTTATCATCTATCTATCTACGTACCTACCTACCTATCTATCATGTATCTATCTCTGTATAGAAAATACATTATAGAATCAAAGAAAGAAGAGGAGAGGAAGAGGTAGGATGGAGAGAAGTAGAGAAGAGGAAAATATTTGGCTTTTACCATTCTGTGCTGCTTAAGTATTCCAGAATCATAACTATGATTGTTCTAGAGCATTTATGATATGGGAACAAGGAAGGCATGTTTCCCTCAACATTTCTCTTTGACTAAGAAGTATCTGCTTTTTATGCCACCCTGTCCTGGAGTTAGGAATTTACAGACCTCTGTGCTTTGAACAGTTTCTTCTGCACAAAAAGTTCTTTGGAAAATTTTCCTGTTTACTGAAATGTGTTTTCCTCTACAACTGTTCCTGTCACTCATGGAGAAATTGTGCACAGAGAAAGAAATTCCTTTCTTGGAGCCTGTATCTAACTGAGTTGGAGTTTTATTTCTGATTGGTTTGTAATTCTTCTATGCACATAGCATAGGGGTCACTGGCATATACACGTTGACTCCCCCATTTTCCCTACATTTTGGACTTACATATCTGCATTGTTGGAAAGTGTGGTATGATGTGTATTGACCCTTGAGGAGGTATGAAAGCTTCATGTAACCCTCATGCACACCCAGACTTGCATACTGTCTTAGATGTGATGAGCATCACTTAATCTATTTGTAAAGTCCTGGTGAAATGATAGGAAAACTACAGTTGCTTCACGATTACATCATTTGTATCCAGGGATGACATCATGAGAATGAGTAAAATCTTTCCTAGACCTTGGTAATTGGGGAATAAGCCATGAGCCATGTCATCCTTTACTCATTAAAAATGATGAAATAACTTTCATCCTATACCACTGCATGAATGTCATACCTTTTAATTTTTAATACTTAAAAATAGTTTGTACACATTCCATTATGTATATTTAGTAGATAAGACTTGTTTTAAGCCATGAAGCTTAAAAAATTTCCTTGTAAATTCTACTTGAAATAATCTGTTATTATTCAACTGGATACCTTAAAATAAAAATGACTGACTGTACAATATGTACCATCCATCTTTTAGTAGGAATTATGCAGCTAAATAATATTCAGGTTCTAGTTTGTCTAACCTTGTAGGTTCACAGTCCTCTACCTGTTTTGTGAGTGTGATGGTGTCTTTTGTTGGCCACATCCTCTTGACTTCTTCATCTTATGGCTTGGATATGTTTGGCCAACGGAAGAGCTGGAAGGAGACTTTAGGGTTTATGAGAGTGAGATAAAGGCATTTATTCCCCTGGCTTCAACTCTTCTGAACCATAGTTTGGCACTGGTTACATAC
This sequence comes from Phodopus roborovskii, assembly GCF_943737965.1. NCBI lineage: Eukaryota > Metazoa > Chordata > Mammalia > Rodentia > Cricetidae > Phodopus > Phodopus roborovskii. Next base: position 24,309,829 of record NW_026126433.1, read on the forward strand.
CTTTGCCCTGAGGTTACATACCTTAAATAATTTTGAGCATTGTTTCTTCATTCTTTGCCCTTTGGTATTGTGATTGCTTTTAGGGTAATTTTAAAAACACTTTGTCTATGTACTTTGCCTTTCTTTGTCTTTGTAATTGTCTCTTGATTACATCTTCTCCAGGTATTTTGGAATATACCACTTGTTTTCAGACAAAACATAGATAAAGTGCTGGAGAGTTGGCTCAGCCATTAAGAACATGTACTGCTCTTACAGGTGACCCATGTTTTAGTTCAAGCACCAAGTCAGGTAGCTCATGACAGCCTGTAACTCTAGATCCTGGGGTCTGATGCCCTCTTCTGGCCTCCACAGACACCTGCACTCATGTGCATATATCTGTATGCACACACACACACACACACAATTATAAGTAAAAACAAATTTTTTTCAAAAAGGTAAATAAAATAATGACACTAAAAATGGCTATTCAACCAACAGGCCTGTAAACTGGAATATGGGATTATATTGTATAGTCAGCAGAACAATGGCCTTTGGAAAATGTTCATCTCTTAATCCTGGAATCTGGATGTGATGTTTCATGGAAAGGGGGGGTTATATCTGTACATGGAATTAAGAATGATATCAACTGACTTAAAAATGGATTTTTCTGTCTGTTCAGATAGGCCCCATAGAATCAAAAGTGTCCTTAAAAGTGAAGGAAAGTCTAGAAGAGATAGCATCAGTGATGTATTACGAGAAAGATTGACAGCCATCCTAATTTTGAAAGCAGAAAGGCACCATGAGCAGGGACTGAAGGCAGTGATTGGAATTAGAATGCCCCCTGGGGTCTCTAAGAAGGATGGAATCTTAATTTTTGCCTAGTGAGGACTTTTGTTTTTAAATATAAGATAATAAATGGGAGTTGTTTTAAGCCAATGAGTTTATAATAATTGATTGCAGCATCAATAGAAGACTGATAAAAATTGTTACCATAGTTATTGAACACATTGAATTTTTTGATATACAAAAACATTATGCAGGTAATCTATGATGTGATAAACTATTAACTAGAAATTAGAATGCATGTAAGTGAAAAGCAAGATGAAGACCAATTAGCTATGGTCCTTAGTTGCTATAGTGACAATGGTAGTTAACAATATTGTGGTGTAACCTGACTGTTTTTATCAATAATAAATGATATATATGGCTAAACAAATAAATGAAAAGTCAATATCTGCACGTGGAGCTGAAAAATGCTTTTCCACTTCTCATGAGCCTGAGGCATTGGTTCTTGTCAATCATACACATTCACTTGGGGTTTTATCTGTTCTTCACACATTCACCCAGGACTTCTGCAGCTCCTCACATCGGCTTGGGCTATGCCAACAGGTAACACTGGCAGGAAAGTTGAGAGTGAACAGTGGAGGATGGGAGGTGGGAGAGCCAGACATATTTGTACCTAGTTTCTCCTTATTGGATTGCATCTGGCTGTGGCTACCATAGGCTCTTTTTTTTTGTTTGTTTGTTTGTTTTGTTTTGTTTTTGCTTTTTTTGGTGTGTGTGTGTGTATGTGTATGTGTACATGCTCATGCATGTCCATGTGTATGTGTATCTAGGTATGTTTGGGGAGACAAGAGGTAAATGTTAATGTCTCTATCAATTGCTTTCTACCTTATTTTAATTTTAAAGATTTATTATATTAGCACTCCTGTGTGGGTTTATTAGGAGGGGTACATGTGGTACATATGTATGGGTACCTATAGAAACCAGAAGAGGGCGATGCTGGGAACTCTCCTCTACACATCCACAAACAAAACTCCTAACTATCAAGCCTTCTCTCCAGCCCTTCCCTCTTATTTTTTGAGACTGGGTCTCTTACTACACCCAGAGCTTGCTGACTCAGCTAAACTGGCTGGCCAGTAAGCCATGGAGCCCCCCCATCTCTACCCCCTCAGAGGCACACACTGCCTCACTGAGATTTTCTACATAGGTGCTAGGGCCGAGCCTTGGGTTCTCATCCTTGTGCAGCAAGATCTTTACCTACTGAGTCATCTTCGCAGCTACCAAAGGCACTGTTTTAGAGTCATAGCTAGCGATCCCATCCCTTGTTTTTCAACTCTCATTTGCAGCTTTCTGGGTTTTCTAGCCTTCATTAATCCCAGGGTAAAACAGTACCTTTAAGCCACCTCACTTCTCTAAGTAGATCCTTTATTGATTTCTTCTTTAGCATCCCCCTTTTCTTGCTAAAACACTAATTTGATCCTGTCATCACTGTCATCATTACGATCATCATCATTATTATCATAGAAACTGACATTTATTGAGCATTTCATTATATGGCAATTTCTTGCATAAATGAGTTTATTTTATCTCCATTGCAAACAGTGATTACTGTTACATTATTTAGCACACCAGAAAAATTTAGAAATGTGAAATTAGCTCATGGCTTACCCATCTAGGTAGGAAGTACCTGAAGCAGAGTGTAAATCCCATTTGTGAGTTAGAATATACGTGGAAGGAGCTGAGTCTTGGAATCAGAGAGTTTGGGTATAAATACCAAAGGGTTCCATGAGGGAAGTCACTTGGTCCCACTGATCTTGGGATTCTCCTGTGGGAACTCCATCATTCCTGTCAGGATTCCGTCCAAGCAACGGAAAGAATATCCTCGATTAAATGACAGAAACACAGAGAGGTCTACAGACAGCAGCAATGAAGGCATACATTCTTCTAGGCATCCATATCTCCAGGGCCAATAGTTTTCCATCTAAGGCTGATTGCTCAAGATTAAAGTTACCAGAGAGAGTGTGTTCTGGTCTCCCCAGGTCACCTGTCCATGCTTTTACTGGTAGCATTAAATCCTGAGTCCACACTAACTGATGTAGCATTAGGATTCCTAGAAAATTCAGTATGTATCTATCTGGAAAGGGGAATAAGTTACAAACAGACAGACAGACAGGCAAGCAGGCAGACAGTCAGATTGATACACACACACAGACACACACACACACACACACACACACACACACACACACACACACACACACGTTTCCAGGCTTGTGCAAAAACCAAAGGACAGAATCTAGGCAAAGTGCTTAGAGTTCAAGGCATTTTCTTCCCTCCTGCCAGAGAATTAGAAGATCAGGACCCTATCTGCACCGGGAAGAACCCTGGTGGATGGAGGAACTGACCCTCCACTGGCTGTGTTTATTGTCTTCTCTGACAATCTCTCTTAGAGTTGGTTGATGTCCCAGCTCTTGTTCTGTGAGTGAGAGCTACTGGCCCCACCTTACCATGCCAGTTATAAAGCACTCTCTCCAACTCTCTGCAGGGTGAGCCTGTGAACTACCTCCCATCTTTCTGTCTCTTGAGTGTTTAACATCCCATTTCAGTCCCCATCTTGGTTTTGAAAATTTTCAAACATATAGAAAAATTAAAATAATTATAGTATACATCCATAAACACACTACTTAAATTCTTCTATTAGTATTTTAGTTCATTATTTAATTGGTTATCCATCTGATCCATTCATCTGTCCATCCATCCATCCACTCGTCCAAGCCTTCATTTGACAATACTGATGGAATTTTAATGATTTTGTTTTGTTTTGTAGTTTTTCTTTTGTACAATACTGATCTCAAATGTTTGTATCAACATTGGCAGACAGCTGCCTGGCAGGGACATCTGCAACTCCTTGAGGCTGGACAATGTTCTCTTGGTTAATATTTGGACTAGAAAAATTTTAAAGCTTTTTTTCCCATTAGAAGCAACAGTCCATGAAGACTCCCCAATGGACGGCCTCATCCTCCCTGGAGAGCAGAAAGGGATGGGATGGGGGTTAGTAGGAAGGACAAGGGAGGATGGGAGGGTGAGGGAACTGGGATTGACATGTAAAACAAGCTTGTTTCAAATTTAAATTGAAAAAATTATCAAAACAAAACAAAAAAGCAACAATCTGTCCTTTCTGGTGGCTTTTTTGCCTCCTATTATTTCTACCTATGTCTCTAAAACGATTTTTTAAAATTGCCTCGAAATGACAGGGAAGAATTCTTAGAAAAATAAAATACCAGCTGAAGTGACCCCAAACCAGATTATCTGAATGGAACATTTCCTAGATGATGGTGGTGATTTTGTTGATGGTGGTGCTAAGTTTTGAACAATCTTGAAAATTTGTTCCACATTTATCAAAATTTGTCATCTAATTAGCGAATCTTAGAGCGGTGCAAGATCCTAAGAAGGAAATTTGCAATCATGAGAGCATGCATCTCCACTTTCAAGGACAGTTCTCTTACAGAGATATTTTGCAATTGACATTGTGTTAGATTCTGATGTGACTGAGTTTCATTATGAGGTTCACGGTTTTGATTTAAGCCCCTAAACTCAAGACTCCACTGATTTCTTTGTTGAAAGAAACTTTTGAGCCAGTGCTGGTCAAATTTCAGTACAAGAAAAACAAACAAACAAACAAACAAGTAATTACAACCAAAACCAACCAACCAGACAAGCAAACAGAAGACAATGGACGAACCCATCACAGACATTCCTTGAAACATACAGATCAGTTTCCACTCAAGTCTAAAACATGGAGCACCTGCTCTTGGTGCCATGCTGGTGCTCTAGCATGAACTTTATTACCTATGTTTCATCTTGATGGGTGAGTGAGAACAGAAGCATGGCATGGGAGTGCCACAGGGCAGGGGGGTGATCAGGTGGTGGGGCTGCCCCAGGAAAGGGGGGATGATCAAGTGGCTAGGGAAGACTTGTTGGGAGGACTTGATTAAAGAGATGAGAATAACCCAGCCAGAGGGGGTGAAAATGTCTTCATGCAGAATGCTCAAACTGAAACAGACTCTCAGGACATGACAAAGTAAAAAGAGAAAGATGGAGAGAAGGCAGAGATGGCAAGAGATCGGAAGACTCTCCACATAAACAAGAAGAGGCTCTGGGAGCTCAGCTGGGAACCCAACGAAGCCCAACATGTAGAAAGACTGGCCCAAAGGGATCAGGACTGACAGGAATTTGTCTGTTTAGACTGTAACACTAATTAAAAAAAAGATCCCTCTCCCCTTCATCTTTCTCAACACCTTCCCAAATTATTCTCCGGATATTCATCATTACCTGATAATGCCTCATGCTGGAAACATCAGTAGAAAATGAGCTTCACATAGCTTTGGACAGGGCTCTAGCTTGTTAAAGCCAGTCAGTACAGCTGGCTGCCTAGCCACTGCCGTAGATTCAGCGATGGCTCCTTGACCTGGACTGAAATGCTCAGGAAAGAAAAAAAAATCTCTCCTGCATGATGTATTTTATGGGGTGAAATCTAGAATTGCTAGAATCATGGTGAGTCCATGAGGAAAGCCAGCCTAAGGCTGAAGCATAACCTTCAAAGGCAGGAAACTCAAATCATTAAAAACTCCTTGGATCCCCTGGGCCAGCCTCAGTTCAAGCTCAAAAGATTCCTGAATGTAACAAATTTGTCTGTATCATTAATTATTTTGAGACTATGTTTCCTGTAGTCTGGGCTTGGCTTAAACTTACCACACAGCCAAGGAGAGCCTTCAACTCCTAATACTCTTGCCACTACCTTCCAAGTTCAAAGATTGCAGTCGTGTGTGTGTGTGTGTGTGTGTGTGTGTGTGTGTGTGTGTGTGTGTGTGTGTGCGAATGTGGGGTGTTTCTTTATGGACCAAGCTCGTTGATGCCTAGGTCTGTTGTTTTCTTTTGGAGACAGCCTTGCACATTGTTGATCAGGGGAGTGTGCACAACCTTGAGATGTGTGTGGTGCTGGAAAATGGATTTGGTGGACACAGAGTTCAGAACAGCTCACCCTGGGAAGGAGAGGAGAAGATGAACAGGACAATCCAAGAAAGGCAGCAGCTTGCTTAAGGCCTTCTGCACTGAGGTGAGATTCTTAAGAGCTAGGAGGCCTGGGCATAAACAGCAGGGAGGCCACAAAATATGTCCCTGGGGGCTCTGAGACTTGGTCCAGGAGAAAATGGTAAGGCTCACCAGGGTAGTGATTTATCAACAGCCTGTTGCTATAAGTGCAGAGTACACAGAGAGGTAAATAAGAGACCCTCTGACCTCTTGGGTTTACACTGTCCTACAGATTACTCAAACAGAAAGATGCCATATCCAATATTGCCACTCAAGGATTGATGAGTCATGGTCCTGATGCTGTTGAAGCATAGAGAATGTCTATGGGATTGGAAGTTGGGGAGGGAGGAAGGAATCAGTGGGTTTGAACTGGGTTTTGTGAAAATATTGCTAAATGGCTATGTAGGTAAGTGTGTAAAAACAAGTCATGGGTTGAGGGATAAACAGCAGGGGCCCCCTGCTGCTGGTTTATCCACAATCCCCCTACATGCTCACAAATTTCCTCATCTTTACACTCTAAGCATGAAGGCAAAATGGTTTGCATGAGTAAAAAGAAGACAAATTACTAAAGAGGTTCACTTTGGAATTTCTGAAACAGAACAGGTCCGTTGTCACACTAGCTCTCTATTATGACTGCGTGTGACTTGTTCTCTCAGTGCAGACCATATTTTCTTAGTCATCAGGACAAAACTCAGCAGGGGTCTTCAGGAACTTAACGAGCACAGAGACAACATCTTCTGAGATCTGAGTTCACTTCAGGCACAACACAAAATCTTTTCAAGGACATTTCCTGGATGTCTTCTCAGAAAAAGACTGCAAGTCAGAAAGGAATCAATTAAAGAGTTAGTCATAGGTGCCAAGACAAAGCTGTCTACATGCCAGTCTTTGTCTTCATCTGCCATATTCCCATCATGCACCTCAGCATTCCCCTGTGAACAAAAGGAAGATGATGATAATTAGAAAGGATGGCTGCCTCTTGTTTGAGTCACAGATCCCAGAGCTCTTTCCTGGAGCAGCAGCAAGGCTTATGCTGTGACAATGAGCAACACCTTTTGAGGAAAGCAATGACCGAAGTGATCTGGAGGGCAGGGCCCCATGCAAGATGAGATCAGCATGAACTGAGTTGCCTTTTATGCTAACAATCTGAAAGCCATGTCATACTCTTACCCTTTTTGTTTTTCCCTCATGGACAGGAGGTGGTACCTCTCCCTGGAAAATGGTACCTCTAGTGACCCCAGGCACAGCGTGGACAGTTCCTCTTGTCCTGACCTTATTTGTATGTCTCTCATTTCTACTCCATTAGCATTTCTTCATCTGCCCCTCACTCACCCCCACTGCTGCTTCTGGTAATCGATGGTTATCACTGCCCAGTGGGGACAGTCTCACAGCTTCCTAACTGGCCTCCTTTGCTCTCCCACCTGGGATCCCCCACAATGATCAGAAGTTGGTTTTCGAGAACACAACTTTGCCCTACTCATCTACTCTGGCATAGGGCTCAACAGTTGAACTGTCATGATCTAGTCCTCACTGAGCCCAGGATTCTTATCTCTTTCCATATCTTCTGTCCAACTTTGTCAAGTAATTTCCATAGCCTCTGCACACACTCTACTTCCCACTTCCATGTCTCAGTCCAGACTGCTCCTCTTGCATGGAATGCACTCCTTAGAAAGCATGTCCACCTGGTCAACAGACTTCATCTTTGGAGGCTCCTCTCACGAGTCACCTGTGAGGTCTTTCATGTTTGATGTCAGTAGAACCTATTTCTACCCCATTTCTCATCTCAAGCCTGTACAGTTTTGTGGTGTCATATTTTTCTATCATGCTTTCTGGCCCTCACAACATGTGTCAGGATGTGTCTGGAGGAAGACAGATCTGAGAAGATGAAGTCACCGCTGTTGTAGTAGGTTCCAAACAGCTTCTGACCTGTCCCTGTTCCCACAGCACCCTTCCAGCAGTACTCCTCCACCTTCGTTCACCAGCCGCTTAATCCAACCTGCAGCTTCTCAGTTCTGACAGAAATGGCCTCTTTCTGTCCCCCAGAGAAACACCAGTGTGAGGCAGCTGCCTCCCTACAGCTTTTACCTATATGACATAAGTTCCACACTTTCAGTCACTAATCTAAAAACTATATCAAGTTAACAGTTCTTTGTATTAAAATCACTCCATTAAAACAGCTGTACTTGATATCTTCTGACTGAGCTCTGCATGAATCACTTATGGAGCTAAAAGGGGTTCCTTTAGTGTGATGGTGTCAGGTTTAGATTTTTCCAATGAGGGGCCAGAGGATGATTCAGATGGTAGACTTGTCAAGCAAGCATGAGGACCTGAGTTGACTATCCAGCATCCACACCAGGTGTGGCTGCACACATTTGTAACCCTGCCACCAGAAAAACAATGATAGGTAGATCCCTGGGGCTTCTGGGAGGCCTTGGGTCTCAGTGCAAGACCTTGTCTCTAAAGCAAAATAAAACATCAACAACAAAAGGAAATCAAGGTGAGTGGCCTCTTGGGAGTGATATCTGAAGTTGGCCCCTGGCCTCCACAAGGAGGTGCATACACATGAATACACACTTTTACTGTACACACACAAACATGTACACACCCACAAAAATAAAAATATATCTAAAAGAAAAAGAATCAATAGATTGAAAACAAAATCTTTAATGAACAGAGCCCTTATGTAGAAGTTTACCACAGAGTTTTCACAGAATCCACAGTGCCTTGGCAGGGAACATCATTTAGAACACTCCTATTCTCTAGGTTCATAAAAAATTAATTTACATTTATTTATTTACTTATTTGTATATGAGGGAGGCACATGGGTACCACGATTTATATATGAGAATGGAGATGGACAACTTGTAGTCATTTCTCTGCTTCCACGATGTGGATATTGGGGTTTGAACTCGGGTCAACTATCTCTCCACCTTCTCTCTGTCTTTACTTTGTGATATTTTCTTTAGAGAACTCCTGGTTTACTTCTCTAGATCACTTTTTACAGGGTCTTGACCAAAACCTCTGTGTCTAGTCCTACTCCAGACCAATGACCATTCCAGTTTTGTGACTGGGTCCTGTCCCAAGCAGTTGTTCCTATTCTCGATTAGATGGTCATGTGTGTGTTTTCTGTTCTTTCCTTCCTGAGACTCAGAATAGGGATCTTTAATCCCTAATCCCTCCCCATTATTCAGATGGTATTAGACAAATGAAGGCATCAAGTGCATGTTGGGTAGCGGGAAACCCCTTTTCTCTGCTTTAGTATTGCTAGCACAGCACGTGTTAAGTGTTGTTGATTGACTCATCTGGGAATGACCCAATATCCTCATAATGCTTCTGACATTTTTTCCTATTTCTTCATGCATCTAGGTTCGTACCTACCAGGAGAGGAAGAGACCCCACCTGCACCCACTGGAAGAAGGGATGGAAAGATGACAATATAAGAACACATTCAAGAACAGAAAAAACCAGTGTAATGCCACCAGAGTATAGGGAATCTGGTGTAGACCAGAAAGTCCTGAACATCCCACCACAGATGAAGCAGAAGAGAATGACCCTAACAACAACTTCATGAAGATGATAGAGACCCTAAAAGAGGAATGGAGAAAATCTGTTAAAGAAATGGAAGAAAAGACAAACCAAAACTTGCAAGAAACAATTCAAAGACTGCAAGGTTTGAAAGCTAAGGTAGAGGAAAAAAATCTGAGGGAATGATAGAAAGCTGGGTAAACAATCAGGAATTACAGATGCAAGTATAACCAACAGAACAGAAGAGATGGAAGAGTGAATTTCAGGCATTGAAGATACACTAGGAGAAATAGATTCATCAACCAAAGAAAATCTTAAGTCTAACAAATCCCTGACACAAAATACAGGAAATATGGGACACTGTGAAAATGGTCAACCCTAAGAATAATGGTATAGAAAAAGGTGAAGAAGCCCAGCTCAAAGGTGCAGAAAACATATTCAACAAAATCATTGAAGAAAACTTTTCCAACCTAAAGGAAGATATACCAATGAAAGTACAAGAAGCTTACAGAACACCAAATAGAGTGGACCACAAAAGGAATTCCATTTGCCACATAATAATCAAAACACCTAACATACAGAATAAAGAAAGAATATTAAGAGCAGCAAAGGAAAAAGGCCAAGCAACATATAAATCTATCAGAATTACACCTGACTTCTCCATGGAAACTCTGAAAGCCAGAAGGTCCTGGATAGATATTCTACCAACACTAAGAGATCACGGATGCCAGCCCAGGCTACTATACCAAGCAAAGCTTTCAATTGCTATAGATGGAGAAAACAAGATATTCTATGACAAAAACAGATTTAAACAATACACATACACACTAATTGAGCCTTACAGAAAGTACTGGAAGGAAAACTACAACCTAAAAGAAGTTAACTACACTCACAAAAACACAGGCAATAGACAATCCCACTTTACCAAAAGCCAAAAGAAAAAGTGGGGTAAATCCACACACAATACCACCAACAACAACAAATCCAAAACAAACAAGAATAAATAATCAATGGTCCTTACTTTGCCTCAACATTAATGGTCTAAAATCACCTATAAAAGGACACAGGCTAACAGAATGGACATGAAGACAGAATCCATTATTCTGCTGCATACAACAAATACATCTAAGCTTCAAAGACAGATATTATCTCAGGATAAAGGGTTGGGAAAAGATATTCCAATCAAATGGACCCAAGAAGCAAGCAAGTGTAGCTAATATCTAACAAGTTAGACTTCAAACCAAAATCAATCAAAAGAGATGAAGATCATTTCATATTCATAATAGGAAAAATCTATCAGTACAAAGTCTCAATTCTGAATATCTATGTCCCAAATACAAAGGTACCCACAAATCTAAATGAAACATTACTAAAACTCCAATCTCACATAAAACCTCACACACTTATAGTGGGAGACTTCAACGCCCCACTCTCAACACTAGACAGGACCACCAGGCAGAAACTTAACAAAGAAACAAAAGAGCTAACAGAAGTTAACAACCCAATTGTGTTTAACAGACATCTACAGAACATTCAATCCAAACACAAAAAAATATACCTTCTCAGTGCCTCTAAAATCGACTACACACTTGGCAATATAGCAATACTATAACAAACCTCAACAGATTAAAAAAAAAAATTGGAATAACCCCCTGTATCTTATTAGATCACCATGCGTTAAAGTTAGAATTTAACTACAACACAAATTGCAGAAACCCTACAAACTCATAGAAACTGAACAATGCACAATTGCACCATTCCTGGGTAAAAGAAGAAATAGAGACTTCCTAGAATTCAGTAAGAATGAAGACACAACATACCCAAACTTATGGGATACTTTGAAAGCAGTGTTAAGAGGAAAGTTCATTGCACTAAGTGCCCATATGAAGAAACTGGAGGATAGTCACACTACAGAATTAACAGCAAACTGAAAGCCCTAGAACAAAAAGAAGCAAACTCACCCTGGAGGAGTTGATGCCAGGAAATAATCAAATTGAAGGGTGAAATCAATAAAGCAGAAACTAGGAAAACAATACAAAGAATCATTGTAACAAAGAGTTGGTTCTTTCAGAAAATCAATAAGCTAGACAAACCCTTATCCAACTAACCAAAAAACAGTGAGAACATGCAAATCATCAAAATCAGAAATGAAAAGGGGGACATAAAAACAGACACTGAGGAAATCCAGAGAATCTTCAGGTCATACTTTGATAACCTGCACTCTACAAAATTAGAAAATTTAAAGGAAATACACAATTTCCTGGCTAGATATCACTTACCAAAATTAAATCAATAACAGATAAGCAATTTAAACAGATCTATACCCCCTAATGAAATAGCAGTATCAAAAGTCTCCCCCCTCCCCCCCCCAAAAAAAGCCCAGGGCCAGATCATTTCAGTGCAGAATTCTACCAGAAATTTAAAGAAGAGCTAATACCAATACCCCTCAAATTGTTCCACACAATAGAAGCAGAAGGTTCATTGCCAAACTCTTTTTACAAGGCTTCAATTACCTTGGTACACAAGCCACACAAAGACACAACTAAGAAAGATAACTATAGACCAATATCTCTCATGAACATTGATGCAAAAATAATAAAATAGTGGCAAATCGAACCAAGAACACACCAGACATCATCTACCATGGTCAAGTAGGCTTCATCCCAGGGATGCAGGCAGGGATGTTTCAACATAAGAAAATCTATTAATGCAATCCATCATATAAACAAAATGAAAAAGAAAAATCACATGATCATCTCTCTAGAAGCTGAAAAGGCCTTTGACAAAATCCAACACCCCTTCATTATAAAGATCTCTGAGAGATCAGGGATTACAGGAACATACCTAAACATAGTAAAAGCAATATACAGTAACAATAGCCAACATCAAACTAAATGGAGAGAAACTCAACACGACTCCTCTAAAATCAGGACCAAGACAAGGCTGTCCACTATCTCCATATCTCTTCAATATCATACTTGAAGTTCTAGCTAGAGCTATAAGACAATAAAAGGATATCAGGATATAAATTAGAAAGGAAGAAGTAAAACTTTCACTATTTGCAGATGATATGATAGTTTACATTAAGTGACCTGAAAAACTCTACCAGGTAACTCCTACAGTTGATAAGTACCTTCAGCAAAGAGGCAGAATACAAGATTAACTAAAAAAAAAAAAACAGTAGCCCCACTATATACAGACAATAAAGGGGCTGAGAAATATCAGAAAAACATCACCCTTTACAATAGCCACACCAACATAAAATATCTTGGGGTAATGTTTACCAAACAAGTGAAAGCCCTATATAATAAGAACTTTGTGTCATTAAAAAAATTAAAGAAGATACTAGAAAATGGAAAGATCTCCCATGCTCTTAGATAGGTAGGATCAACATAGTAAAAATGGTGATTTTGCCAAAAGCAATCTACAGATTCAATGCAATCCCCATCAAAATCCCAGCACAATTTTTCGCAGACCTTGAAAGAACAATACTCAACTTTATATGGAAAAACAAAAGATATAGGACAGCCAAAACAATCCTGTACAATAAATGAACTTCCAGAAGCATCACCATTCCTGACTTCAAGCTCTACTATAGAGCTATAGTCCTGAAAACTGCTTAATATTGGCACAAAAATAGACAGGAAGACTAATGGAATTGAATTGAAAACCCTGATATTAACCCACACACCTACAAACACCTGAGTTTTGAAAAAGAATCTAAAATTATACCAAAAAAAAAAAAAAAAAGCATCTTCAACAAATGGTGCTGGCATAACTGGATGCTGGCATGTAGAAGACTGCAGATAGATCCATATCTATCGCCATGCACCAAACTTAAGTCCAAATAGATCAAAGACCTCAACATAAATCCAGCCATACTGAACTTCTTAGAAGAGAAAGTGGGAGGTACTCTTGAAGGAATTGGTACAGGAGACTGCTTCCTGAACATAACACTAGTAGCACAGACACTGAGATCGACAATTAATAAATGGGACCTTCTGAAACTGAGAAGCTTCTGTAAGGCAAAGGAGACAGTCAACAAGACAAAATGGCAGCCCTCAGAATGGGAAAAGATATTCACCAACCCCACATCTGACAGAGGTCTGATTTCCAAAATTTACAAGGAAGCTAGTCACCAAAACACTAAATAATCCAATTAAAATGTGGGGTACAGAACTGAACAGAGAATTCTCAATAAAGGAATCTAAAATGGCTGAAAGACACTTGAACTAAGAATCTAAGCAATAATGGAGAGGCTACCTTAAATGCCCTTCACCTATAATGAGATTGATGACTACCTTATATGCCATCCTAGATTCCTCATTCAGTAGCTGATAGAAGCAGACCAGTAGCTGATGGAAACAGAAGCAGACACCCACAGCTAAACATTGAGCGGAACTCCTAGAATACAGTTACAGAGAGGGAGGAGTGATGAGCAAAGGGGTTACGACCAGGCTGGAGAAATCCACAGAAACAGCTGACCTGAACAAGTGAGAGCTCATGGACCCCAGAATGATAGCCGGGAAACCAGCATATGTGGGCGTCAATTAGTAGAGCTGGGCAGTCCATGGGTCCTCTGGTAGTGGATCAGTATTTATCCCTAGTATATGAATGGATTTCGGAGCTCATTCCAAATAGAGGGATACTCTACCAGGCTAGACACATGGGGGAGAGCCTAGGCCCTGCTCCAAATAATGTGAAAGATATTGAAGATCCCCCATGAAAGCCCTAACCCTCCCTGGAGAGCAGAAAGGGAATGAGACAGGGGATCAGTGGGGGGCATGGGAAGAGGGAACTTGGATTGACATATAAAACAAGATTGTAATATAAATAAAAATATTAAACAAACAAACAAACAAAAAGAACCATCACTGTAGTTTCTACTAATGGTGACGGAGGCCACCCTAGTAGCAAGAGCCAGTTTGAAGTCAGGTTGGGTTCAGACTGTCACCCATACTCTGGATGCTCTTCAACAAGTCACTTAACTTCTCAAAGTCTCAGTACCCTTGCTATAAATTGGAGTTGTAAAAATCATAATGGGTATTCATTAAATGTTATGTGTTAGATATATTCTTAGAATTACATATATATTAACCAGTTAAATTTTCACAAAGCTCTAGAAAGAATTTACTGTTATTCCCTCATTTTATAGATAAAATGAGCGATCCCAGCACTCAGTAGGTGAAGACAGGAGGACCAGGAATTCAATTCATTCTCAGATCCATAGTAAGTTTAAGGCTAGCCTAGGCTACATGAGACCAAGACCCCATCTAAAAAAAAAAAACCTGTAATAAATAAACAAATGACAAGGATAAGGAATACCATCTCAGAGAGGTGATATAACATCACCTATCTAGACATCACCCATCTAGACATTCTGAAGGCTAGTATGTAGATACAGGCAGTCTGGCTCTGGGTCCAGCTGGCTAGTAGTTACTCTTATGTCTCTTGCCATGTGCAGAGTTCTACTCCATGTTGAATTCTTCTGAGGACCAAACTTGTGACTTCCAAGTAGCTGTTGTCTTGCTCTGTCTTCAAGTGTCAGAGAGACAGGGTTAGAGCAAACTTTCCCGATATGTCTTCTCATTGAGGCACTAATCTCAAGGTCCTCTCTCACCACCCCGGCATGATCTCATCCAAGCCTGATCACCTCCCAGAGGCCTCATCTCCAAAAGTTAGCCAAATAGTGCTCCCATTACATGAACTGGGAGAGGGGTCTCAGAAGATCACATTTCAGTCTACAAATATAATTACCAGGACTGTTGTTCAATGAGTTGGTAGGGGCTGGGGGTGTAGTCTGTACCAGGGTTATATAGATGGCAGCAACCCTTGTGGCCACTCTAGCAGCCTGCAATAGAGTTCAGAGAGAGCTGGAAATCAAGAGCTGAGGTTAAAATTATGTTTACCATTGAAATGACCCAGTAGGTATGGACTGCTATTTTAGCTCAGAACAATTTGGCAAGAACCTCTGCTTCTAATAGTGGCAGGATGTTTTACTGCCATTTTTAATGGTCAACTTGATGAGAGGTATTTGGTTCTGTCATGTTTATCCCATGTTCTGTTGCTAAGGAAAAGGTGACATAACCAGATAAAAAGGTGGAAGATGAGGACTCAGCCATGCAAAGGAAGCTTTTGGGACAGGCCATTGACATAGCCTTTTACCCTGCTGGATTTTCTTCCCAGTATCGACTACCACTTGACCCCATACAACCCACTTATTATGTTGTCTGCCATCCTACAAAGAACAGCTATGTGATAACCAAAGCTCTGTCTGGCTCCCCGCATGCCATTTCCTCCTTAAACAGCTTTCTTTGCAGAGCAGATCCCCAGTCATCACTTTTTGGATGAACAGTGGGAAATATAGTCAATATTACTTTTCCAGAAAAGTTAGGCAAGTCTTCATGAATTATTATACATGGCAACTTATCCTAAAATTCTAGTGACACAATCTTGAAATGTGATCAAGAGAAAATTGCCAGCCAGTGTGGAGTAGCAGCCATATTTCCATTAGGGGTGAGTACAAGAGTTGTTTGAGACCTGACTGGCAGGCTGCAACTCTCCTAGCAAATATGTGAGGTCAGGCCTGAACAAAACAGCAGGGGTAGTATTGAATAAGAGCCAACGTTCAAATTATTTTCAGAATTTAGTACCAGAAAGTATACTACAATAGCTAAGACTTAAATATCCCCATTCCGTACTTTGTCCCTTTGATTCTCTGAAAGCTTAGACCCAAAATTAATACCCAGACATAGTGAGTATACCTTACTTACCTTTCCATTGCTGTGACAAAACATCATTACCCAAGCAATTTGCAAAGGGAAGTGTTTAATTGAGCTGTGGTTTCAGAGGGTTAGAGCCCATGATAGCTGAGCAAAGGCACGACAGTAGGGACAGCTGAGTGCTCACATCTTGGTTCATAAGTAGGAGACAGAGAGAGATAACATAGTGGAAATGCTGGGTGTCTTGAAATTCCAAAGCCCAACCATAGTGATACACCTCTTCGAGCAAGGCCAGGCCCTATAATCTAACATATGGCTCAATGGTGGTCACTCTCATGCAGGCCTTCACAAGAAGTATTGGCTGTGCTGGTAGAAAAAAATATGTATTTCTTGCTTTCTTTCACATGCTCTCTAGCTTTATCTCCCTTCTTTCCTTTTAATTTTGCAGCACTGGGGATTGAACCCAGAGTTTCATGTGTTCTACTGTTGTCATTGTTATCATTGATATATATATATATATATATATATATATATATGCATACATGTATATATATGTATATATATGATATATATGTACATATATGTATATATATCCCCAACCACTTCTATATATTGTAAACATCTATGCTTTTTTAAATACATTCATAATATTATTATCATCCACATTAAATATAAAAGGTAGAATACACATTCATAGTTTAAATAACAAAGTATAAAGCTAGTGGCCTAGAAGGATCCCTCCACTTCCAAATCACATACTCAGCATACAGTTCTTCCCTATGACCACCTCCAATCCTGTCCCTTGCCCTGGAACTACAGGAGTAACCTCAATCAGCACATCCACTTCATTCTGTATCTTTTGCTATGTCACATGCAGTATAGTCACTTACCAAACAGATTTGGTCTTGTGTTCTATTCAGTCACCTCTGGATTCCCCGTGGTCTAGCTTAGTGCAATTCACTAGGATGTGCAGACACTTCAGCATCCTTCTTGTTGTATCCTCCTCCAAATGTGTGCCATGATGAGACTAAATTGTCTGAGTCCCTCAGCCTTTTATATTTTTCATACATCATTGGGTTTTTTCCTTTTTTTAAAAATCTCGTCCATCTTGCATCTTCTAATATCTTTAAATTAGTCAGGATGCAAAAACTGTTGATAAATTAAGTTGCCTTCAGCATGCCTGATACTGTGTTCTGGGCACAGGGTACTGAGCTGAGCTTTCTATGGACTTGTTTGACTCCCAGAATGAATCACTTCTCCCAATAATTTTCTTTAAGATCCCATCTATTCCTCCACTCTTTTTATTTCAGTCCACACTGTTGAGCAGGGCTTTGGTTGCTTAGATGTATGGCTTCATTAGTCTGCTTGACTCTGGGTTCACAAAGAGAAGGAGACCTTTTTTCCAATCATCTCTGTATCTTTGGGTCCAAAGGTAGACAAAGGTGGATGTTGGAAAATGCATATATATTTAGCTGAATAAATCAAGTACATGAGAAACCAAAGGAGAAACTTACATAGTATGTACTCTTGTATAGCGTGTGTACTTAATGGGAGATGCCTTTCTGTAAATATGTGTCTCATATTGGTTAGTGAATAAAGCCCTGTTAGCCAATAGGAAAGCAAGATAGGCTGGACTAGGAGACAAGGAGAATTCGGGGAGAGGTAAGAGGAGATTCAACATATAAGACCTAGAGCAGGGCCCTCTCTCCGGTAAGATAAGACCACATGGAAATACTTAGATTAATAGAAATGGGTTAATATTTATGACAGAGATAACCAATAAGAAAGGCTAGTAACAGGCTAACAGTTTTATATCTAATACAGGGTCACTGTGTTATTTGGGGCTGGTGCAGCTCTGGCACCAGGCTGGCGGAAAAACCTACTCTTAACATGTACTCACTGAATATCTTTTTAATGGGAGGAAAAATGAGATATAGAGACACTCAACAGCTCATAGCACAAAGGAAAAGCAATAGATGGAGTGGATTATGAGTGACAGCACACACATGTGAGCATCATGTGTTTAGGATGAGGATGGAGTGACTCAGCTTTTGACTGCAAGCATTTAATTTGGTCCAAGAAATATTGCTTGAACATAAACTATAAATACGAAAGCTGAACATGTGGTGGAGCTTATAAAGGCTCACATTTTGACTATTTGCAAAGAAACACTGCACAAAACATGTGGACTCTGGGACCTGATGAATTCTGGATTTTCCCACTATAAGATCCTCCACTTACTTTATGGATAACTTGGGGCTTTACCTCACCTTGACCCCAATGAGATAGCTTATGCTAGCAAATAAAAACCCCAGTACCATGAATCAGTTACCACTTTTTGAGTTGTTAAGCAATGGGATCCAAGCATTGCAAGCTAATAGTTCCCAAGCGTCATAGGCTATTGCAATATTCTTGACTACCCTCCAGAACTTGGTGGTAAGTCCATATTGCTGATACTCACCTTGAAACCTCATCCCTACTGGCAAACTTCTATGAGGCCAGAAAGTACTACATACATTACTGTGGGGGAAAAATGATCATTAGTGTCACCCAGCTGTTAATCATGCAAGATATAACAATGACTGGCTTGATAAGATGTGCCCACTGGTGCAATAGTGGCATGGATAATAACTAATGACTTTCTGACTGAATTTAAGGCTTGCTCAGTGATATGTAACTCCTATCTAGCATAATTATCAAGGTCAAGAACCTGTGGCAAGATAGATCTTAGGCTCTAGGGGAGAACCCAATAAATTTTGCTCAGAAAACATAATATTGAAATGACTCTTAATGCCTTACCACTATACCCATAGATCAGTGCATCACTCAACACTCCTCAAAGAAGCTTCTCCTTGCAGTA
Organism: Phodopus roborovskii; assembly: GCF_943737965.1. Lineage (NCBI taxonomy): Eukaryota > Metazoa > Chordata > Mammalia > Rodentia > Cricetidae > Phodopus > Phodopus roborovskii. Next base: position 24,328,786 of record NW_026126433.1, read on the forward strand.
GATGGGAATTAACTTAGATAGCAGGACTGGTCAACAGGCAGAGAATAAGAGACAATAGAGTTCTCAGCCTTAAGTGGAATTTCATCTATATGCCGTCCCCTCTTCCCAAGGCTCAGGGGCCATTGTGAAGTAGGGGGCAGAAAGATTGTCAGATACAGAAGTCATAGATAACTAAAAGGAAGCAGTGCTTTCCTCGACACAACGGTTAAATACATGATGAACTCATAGCAAGTGTGACAACATGAACAAAACATACTCAAGCCCAAGCCACATAAGGTCTTAGTGTGGAGGGAGGGAAGGTGGGCATGAAATCCCACCACTAGGTGAGGAGCTATTAACTTAATAGCTTTGAGGGAAAGAGAGAGTGTGACTCTAGTTTGACTGCACTCCAGGTCATGCCTTACTCCATGATACAAACAGTCTCAACAGGGAGCAAAAAAGAGAGAGAAGAAAACTCAAAGTTGGGTGGGTAGGGAGGGGAGGGTGGAAAGAATATAGAGGGTGGATATGGAAGGACTTTGAGGGAGGGTAAATATGATCAAAATACTTGTATGAAATTATCAAAGAAATACTAAAATGTGATTCAAAAATCAGAAAAAATACACCATTCACACAGTTGTTCATGATTCTGAAGATACAGTAAAGCTGCTACAAGGTCAGTAGGATAGACGGGATCTTGCAACTGGGTTGGATAAATGGCTCAGTGGTTAACATTGTACACTGTTGCAGAGTTCAGCTCCTACAATGAGTGTCTCACAACTGCCTGTAACTCTAGCTCCGATGGCTCTGACACCATCTTCTGCTCTCTCTCTCCCCTCCCTCTCCCTTTCCTTCTTCCTTACATTCTCCTTCTCCTTCTGTATCTCTCTCCCCAAGTCTTAGAACCATTCTTTGGATTTATCTTCAAATCATAATAAAGATCTATATTAATCCTTAAAGTCAGTCTGAAAATGGCTATGAACACTTTTGTTGTCTCATGTGCAAAGATCAGTTTGGCTGTTTTGACATAACTTTATAATGGCAATATCTTTCCATGATCCAGTTTCTCCCATATGGTGCAATTTGCCAAAGGCCATCCAGAAGCAAAATCCTTCAGATTCCTCTATCCACTCTGACCTTTCTTCTCTGGTCACTTGCTCATTATGCTGGTTCTCAAAGGAATGTTGTGTTTACTTGCATAGAAGACCAAGAGACTCAGCATCCAGTGCATGGAGGCTTGAACTGCTTCATAAACCTTGTGTTGATTTTAGCTTTTCTCGAGCAAATGTCTTTCATTAGGAGAAAGTGCAATCAGGCCACACGAAAGGAGATCAGAGCTGCAGAAAACTGGTTTCAAGTGATACAAATGGGAACCTGTCGAGGAGGAAGCTGAGGGACTATTTGATAGCATTATAGGCAGTGCAAGGAAGATGGACTGTCTCTATTCCAGATGCAAAGAGGATGTGCTGATGAACTACTCCAGAGAAAGGATGCGGGTCCCCAACAGGACCAGAGACATGTCTTGTCTCTGTATGAAGAAAATTAACAATAGGCTCCAGAGCTCAAGGAGTAGAAAATGAGCTTCCCTAACACTGAACCTCAAGAAGAGATGGAATTTCTGAAAGATTGGGACCTACTTGTCTAACAACACCATGTTTCTCCATCTTAGATTTCTAGTTTGTACATCCTCCAGGGCAGGGCTGATATCTAGTCTGTTCTCCTATCACCCTCCACTCCCACCCCCACCCTGCCAGGTCTATCTCTGGAGTAAAAACACTCTGCATTTAGCAAAGGTCTACCAGATAATGGATGGACTCATCCCAGTGCTGGCAGCTAACAGACATAATGACAGATGCAAGGCAGAGAACCTGAGTAGTGGTGGTAATTATAGATACGGTGCCTGGGTCTCTGATGATTTTACATATCCTAAGTTCAGCTTGAGACTTACAGCGTATACCAGACAAAGCTGAATCTAGAAGTCAAGCACACCGTTACAGCATTCATATCAGCATAGTGTGCTCTGCTGTAGTGTGTTTGCTCTCACTGGATGCTGTCTCACGGAGAGGATGTAGATTATCACACTTATTTCAGTGAGGGCCCAGAGGTTCATAAAAATGAAAGAATTCATCCGAAGCTACACAGCCAGTAAGCAGTAGACAGCAATCCAATCTTTGGGCTTTTGTCCCTGACCTGGGTTGTTTCCTCATCTGAACTGTGGCTGGAAACCATGTCAGTAGCAGAGGTGGGGTGCAGTGGTTGGGAGTAGGGACTGTGACATGGTTCCCTCCCTCAGCAACATTTCTAGATGCTGGCCCACTAGGTGCTCAAGTCCTTGCCCTCCAGGAGTGCACCTTAGGTCTCTTTTGGTCTCACCCAAGTCTCTGTGGAGAGTCAGGACCCCAGCTGCTTCCTGGGAGAAGTATAAGGCATTGATCCTCCACCTGGAAACGATCTCTCTGGAGCCTTGTAGAACTGCCATTGAGTTTCCAGGGCTGTATACTCATGTCACCCCCAGGGCTGAGAAAGAGGCTGAAGATGCCAGTACAGGCCCAGGCATGGTACCTAGCAAAGGGCTGCTCATGTGGGGACCAGGAGGGTATGGCCAAAGCAGGTAAGATGGTCTTAATCTAGGTGTTGAGGCCAGCCAGAATCTCGGTGTAGCTGCTCTTTCTTTCTGGGTGGTTGCTTCAGTTAAGTGGCTCCAGGCTCAGAACGACTACATATGCTGCCCCTGATTGCCCTGTGACAGTGCCTCACAGCTCCAATGACAGAATTTAGCGCTGTCTCTCCATAGGGAGAAAAGCAGATGACAAGTGAGCCTTTTGTCTTTCACATGCCATCTAGACTGTGACATGCCCCAGCGGACAATTCAGCAGGAATGGAAAGACATGATGTGTCAAGGAGATGAGGCATTCTCTCCTCTTAGTAAAGTCTGGGTTTCTGTGAGCCTGACAGCTAGCAGGTGGCTCCCTTTGTCTTCTGGGTATACATAAAGGACATAGGTGCCCTGAAGCTTATCCTGGAGCACAGCCTTCTCAGCCAGCTAACACACAAAGAAAGGTTCACCAAAGCCAGCACCGTGGAATTTGTGGACAAAGTCTGTGACTTTGATAGTGCCAGAGGAAGGGAGATTCATCTGTTGTGAATAGTAAAGCTAAGCCCAGTCTCAGATGGTGGGATGAGACTGTCACACACACAGAATAACACTGTCTACCCTGTCCCTATTGGCTCATACTGCCTCACATTTAGAGCATGTCTAAGAGGACACCATCAATACGATCTTAATTATGACAGAGGAAGCATGAATCTGTACCATGTGTGTCGCTAATCTGCAGCCAGTATTCTGGGGACATCAGAGTGCATCACCAACTGAGTGTCAGAGGCTAAACCTCCTTTACTGGGCCTTGCACAGGGTCACAGGCCCAGCCCAGGATGCTGGTGAGCCCAGAAGGTGGAGCATCAGCCTCCAGTGAGGTGAGTCATGCCACAGCTACCCTGTTTGGGGAGTAGAAACAAGAAATCGAGATGCCTTCAACCCCTAGTCCTTTCTTTGTTCAACATACCCTTTCCCTGCTGAACTGAAATGATGAAATGTTTTCCAAGTCCAAGGATATTTGTGCAATCAAGCCTCTCCTGGGTGTGCATTATGTACTATGGTTACTTCTTCCTCAACACCAGAATTCACATGAAACACACACATAAAGGAGCTCACTGAGGAGAATAGAAAAGGAGCAGAGACTCTTTGTATAGGGTGACTGGTGCACACTGGGAGGCTAGTCCAGGGTACTATGGGAGTGGGGTCTGAATACAGGCAGGCCTCTTTCCACTTGCCTCCCTCCCTTTCCTTGAGAACTGATTACAGTCAGGGTTAGCTCCCTTACCCCTTGTTCATTAGCTCTTACCCATGGGTGTGTGTGTGTGTGCGTGCGCGTGCCTGCATGTGTGTGAGTGTGTGTGTGTGTGCATGCCTGCATGTGTGCGAGTGTGTGTGTGCAGCCTGCATTTGTGCGAATGTGTGTGTTCTTGTGCCTGCATGTGTGCGAGTGTGTGTTGGTTCACAATTTCAGAGAATACAGTCTACTTTGGCAGGGAGGGCCTGAGGCTAGAGAGGGTCAGTCAGGTGTAGAGAGGCTAGGCTGTGACCCTAGCAGGTCAATTCCTAGTGACTCTCCTCCTCAAAGTTTTCACAAGTTCTCTATCAAGGCCATTAGCTTATGATCCAGTGTTTAAAACGCAAGTCTAAGGGAACATTTCATATTCAAGTCATAACACAGTTATGAAATTTCCCACAAAGACATAGAAATGAGAAAAGAACCGTTCTTATTTATTTATTTATTTTTTAACAACCTACAGAAAAGAGGCAGTGGTTGAGGGTGTGAAGCTGGGGACTTGAGCTCAGGAGTTACCAAGCAGGGATGATAGACAGAGGTTGGAGGACAAGTGACAGGAAACCCAAGGGTCACTGACAGTCAGTAGGAGAAGGGCTCTTGGTGAGACATCCCCCCCCCCACCCAACCACTGGATTTATTCATGGGCTGACTGGCAATCTCCAACACTAATTAGGGGGTCCTCTAAAGTCCAGAGTAGCCCCAAAGAGCAGCTCTACACTTCCCAGCGCTTAGAGGTCCTGAGAACTGTGGGCCTTCTGCAGCCATCGCTCTCACACGGAGTTTTTCGATCAGTGAGAAATGTCCCTCCCCACTCTGATAGGGGAAGTGTTCCGAAGTGTTCCAAGAAAATGCTCTAGGTTTTAGGTAGGGGGCGGGGCGCTGCCTGTATCTGCGTTGGGAGGAGAGAGTGCCAGTGTTCCTCACGAATACTGTTCCTCATGGTGCTGTGACAGACTTACACAGATAGGAGTTGTCTGGCCCCAGATGTCGACAATGCCAAGTTAGAGAAATGACACTTTAATAGAATTCCTTCAGTCTGCAAGCCCTACACCCACCCGCTCCAAACAGCACTCTGTTACTGTCTCAGTCCAGGTTTCAGCCTAGTGTTGGGCTGGTGTGGGAAGAGGTGTGCCAGACTCAGGGCGGACAAGGTTTTGATGTTGCCTTGGAAAGTTCTGACACAGTAAAATAACAACAGAAATAGTTCTGTTTTATTTTTAAAGAAACAAGGATGAGAATTTAAAAGGACAAATTAACAGCTCCGGAGCTTCGGCTGGGGGGGTGGGGTGGGGGGACCTGTCCGCATCGACCGCGGTAACCAGTAATGGCCAGCAGAGGGCATCGGGGGCAATAGAGCATGGTGGGAGGGAATTTCTGTGCCAAAGATGAGACCTTTTATCAGAAGTCAGGAACTCAACTGGAATTAAAAGCATGATGTAAAAAAGCCAGAAGCTGCTTTCTGGCTCCAAGACAATGCAGTTTCCACACAGCTGAGAAATGAGACCATGGCATAACTAGGGCGGGGTCTGGACCTGAGAGGCCAGAGCATCCTCTGGGATTGGGGTAGGACAATCTTCACTTGCTAGACTGCTCTCCCACAGAGTAAGAGAAAACAGGGGCTGGCTGTACTGGCCTCCTTCCCCTCCTTTTCCTCCTGACCTCCTTTTTCTCCTCATGAGTCCAATAGCCAGTATCCCTAGTACCCACCTGTCCTGTAGGGTGGACAGTGAGGTGAGTGCACCTGGAAGGGTTGATTCAGAGCTGGTGGGAAAGCCAAAACTGTCAACCTGGCTTAGCTGTAAGCAGTTCATTCTATGTGCAAGTTCTCACAAATGGTGCTCTATGGCCCTACTAAGCCAAGATCCCACTCGAGCCCCCTTAAACACTCTAAATGTACTTATTATTTGTAAATTAAAGCAATGAAAAGTCAAGAAAAGACTTCATAGTATTCTGGATTAACGGAAGTCAAATTCTCATTAGGAAACAGCAAAGAGTGCCATGTTCCTCCATCCATTTTTATTACCATAGATGTCCGTTTTTTCATGTGCATGTTTATGTTTGTGTGTATGTGCATGTGTGTGCTTCAGTCTTTAGTCACTCTCCACCTTATTTTTTAGATATATAGTCTTTCAGTGACCCTGGAGCTAACCAACTGACTAGATGGGTAAACAGTGAGCTCCGGGAGCCTCCTTGCTCTTTGCCTGTCCCCAGTCCTAGAAGTTTGTGCTGATGCACCTGGATTTTATATGGGTACCAGGGATCCAGACTCAGGGCTTTGTGCCTGATGGTAAGCACCTTATGAACTGAGCCATCATCTCCCTAGCCCAGTAGTTCTCAACCTACCTAATGCTGCAACCCTTTAATACAGCTTCTCATGCTATGGGGACCCCAACCATAAATTTATTTTTGCTGCTACTCCATAACTATAATTTTGCTACTGTTACAGATCATAATGTAAATAAACATCTGGTATGCAGGATGTCTACTATGCAACCCCTGTGAAAGTGCTGTTCAACTCCTCAAGGGGGTTGCAGTCCATAATGGAGAACCACTGCCCTAGCCCCTTGAACATTTTTTTTTTTTTTATAGTTTAGTGCCTTCTTTATCAGGAGCTGAGTTGTATACACTGGGAAATGAATGACACAACAGTCCCTTGCTGTTTTGGGGATGTGTACTTAGTCACTTATTAGTGAGAACTTAGAGGTCTGTCTGTGCAGCTAGGGGCATTGTCATGGATATGTGACACCAGTAGATCTTGAAAGAAAGGAGATTTTCAGTCCCCCAGTCCCACCAATGCCCCAATCTTGTACTGTTGCACAGTGATGACTCCAATTTCCATGGGAACTCCCACAGACTAATTGGAACACAGTTTATAAGTTTAAATCAGGGAGAACTTGGCATTCTCTGATGTATGATAGAGATTTCTTGCTGCTGTGCTGCCCATGAGGACATTTGAGAAGAAACCTCAGGACAGAACAAAAAGGACCAAAACAGCTTACCAGATAGGTGTCACCATTCACATGGAACACCACCTGTGCCATCCATTTGCCTTAACCTTTGACATTAGGCAGCTTGTGAGTGGCCCTGCCTGAGCAGCCTCACCAGAGCTGTTTCATGGAGGAGAGATTACCGTTGATGGGGAGCTAGACAGACCTGTGAATACAGGACCTCTCTTAAGATTTCTCCAGTTGACACTAAAAGGTAAGTCAGGACTGTGTATGAGAAAGCACGTATTAGGCCCAGGTGTGTATGACAGCAATTGTTGTCGTCTAAGAGTGGGGCTTTCCTATTGTGATATTCATCAGAATACATACTGACATATCAATCATCTCAAAGGATAGCAAAGTGTGCTTCTTATCCCACTGGGCTACTCTGAATGAACTGTGAGTTCACACTATGAGCCCCACTTCCTTCTGAGGTCTTTAACATAAGCATTGTCCACTGCAGGAAGTCAGCATGTGGCCAACAGCTACATAGTTAATTGTGGCTTGTGGACCCTCATTCTACAAAATGAAGGAATAACTACTCCCACAGGACTTGCCTAGATACCTTACAGAATATTAATGTGGCAGGTCCATAATAGGCAATATAGTTCATTTTAATTAGGATCCCACACTCCTAGAAATTAAGTTGGAATAGATCTATGAGTAATCTGGCCTATCACCTTACTCAACCCCTCTTCCATGCAGGATTGTTCCCTGGGGCCGATTCACTAGCTCAAGACTCAGTCTAAATTTAAATGACTGTAACTAGGAGGTTTACATCATTGCCCTTGGGAAACTATTACACAGCCTAATGGATTTCAGCATGATTATTTTTTTTTCCCAGTGATCCATCCCAAATTTCTCCTTGCTTAACTCTGTCTCATTTTTTTTTCTCACTATATTTCCCTAGATTAGGAAAAGTCACAAAACAACAATGAGAATAGCCAGGACTCCAGCGTCTAGTCTCCAGCCAGGAAGGTGGGAGCTGTCCCTGATGGCCTCTGCTTAGAATGCTGTAGGGGAACTGAAAACCATTGCCTTTTTTTACTCACATCCAGTTGTTCCCTTTTCTTGGGAAGGCAGTTTTGTGTTTTCACTGGTGATAATGGAGCACTTGAAATGATTCAAAATGCTACCCTGTCCTATCTGACCTCCTAGTGAACAATGACACATGCCCAAGACTTGGGATGCTCTCTGTGTCTGGGGAACAGAGGAAGAAAAAAAAAAAAACCACTCCAATTTGGGGGCAAGAGGCTGAAGACTTAATCTTTCTTAATCCCTTCCACCAACCAGTCAAGCCAGTCTGGTCTTATGGCAAGTCTTGGGTGGTAACACCAGAAGAATTTTAAACTTCAAGTTAAACTAAGAGGTTTTGAGTTTTTGTTTGTTTGTTTGTCACGGTTCTCTCATACACACAGAGAGGCAGGAGCCAGTAGGAAATAAAGGAAAATAGCAGCAAGGCTGTAGAGACAGCGCACCACACTCACCATCCCCTATTTATAACAGATAATGGAGTCCCACGCATGGCAGGGCTGCAACTCATTAGGTCTCCTTAATTAAAGAGGATGGCCTCCTGGTGGCTTTATTTCCCTGGGTTTGTTTTTGATGATTATTATTACCACAATATGGACAAGACTGTAATAAGTTCAGAGCACAGCCAGGATCAAATTGCATCTCTGACTGGACTGTCCCACAAACTAGACTCAGCTCCTATGAGTGAATTTGCTATGTACAACCGTGGCTGAGTGAGCCAGACAGTAAGGAAATGGCGTTCCAGCGGTGCCTGAATGATACAAAGAGCATGACCTACGTATGACCAAACGTCTATTTCCAAGACCAGGCCATGCATGTGTCCATTTGGTGGTTTTCATCTTATTGAAGCACTTTCTGGGCCAAGGTGCTATGCCAGACACTATGTCTATCTCCCTGGTTTCTTAGTTTTCAGTGAGTGTTACTTTTAAATCCTGGATTCTTGGCTTTTATCGATTACTTGGGTCTCTTCTACTTTCTCCTAACTTTGGACTACCTGGGCCTTTGTTTACAGCATCTTTCATGAGAAAGTTTTAAACTTAAAGTTATTGTATCACTACTTTTTTTCTTTCTGTTTCTTCTGTGTGCATTATCTAAAGAATCCTTTCTCAGTCTTTAGTTGAAGATGCTGAAGATGCTGCCTTCCTTTTTGTCCCTGTAAGTAAACCTTTTCAAACGCATTTAGACTTAGGTTCTGTGCCATGTATGACCTCTTCTTGGTCTTTCCATGTCATCAACTGTCCCTCTCTTTCCTGCTGTATGTACTGGATCTTCACTTACACATGTTTTGGGCTGTGCTGTCCTCTATTCTACTTGTAAATCAGTTCTATCTACTTTCAATGCTCTAAAATCTGATGATTAATGTTATGTGTCAACTTAACTGGGCAAATGGGTGTTCAGATAGACAGTAAGATGTAACTTCTGGTTGTGTGTGGGCAGATGTTTCTAGAAAATGGTAGCATTTGTATCATCTTACTGAATAAAGACAAGCCTCCCATTGCTATGGGTATCGTCCAACCTGAGGGCTTAAACAGAACAAGAGGACAGTGGAGGGGCAACTTTGCTTTGCTGCGTGGAGACCCAGCTCCTGCTGCCTTTAAACATTGACAGTTTATGTTCTAAAGCCTTTCTGAACATCAGTTTGTAAGGAGCAGATTCTGGTTTATCTCGGCCTCCATAATACACACGAGCCAGTCTTTCATAATAGATCCCTCTCCATCTGCATATGTCTTGCTGGTTCTGTTCTTCCATTAAAACAAAACAAAACAAAACTCAAATATTGTAAGAAGTCCTGGTGTCAGGTGAGATGGGTCTACTTTGTTATTTATTTTCCAAAATTGTCTCCTAATATCCTTTGTCCTTTGCTCTTTCATATATAAATTTGATTTAGCTTTTCCAATGACAATAAGGGTAAAGACAGATCCCAGAACCCCAGACACTTGAGCTGAGCTGTCTGAGTTGACTTACTTGGCTGCTTTGAGTCACCACTGAAAATGTGGGTATATATCAAGAACTTGCTACCCATGCTAACTCACTTAGCTCCATAATAGCCTGAGAGATGGGTACTCATCTCTATTCTCTTGGTCCAGGTGATAGAAATTTAGTCAGGGGAGATTAAGTAACTTAAACAGGGTTCTAGAATTATTACAAACACAGAGAACACAGGCTTAAATCCATTGTTGTGTGAGATTAAGCAGCCAGAAGTAGGATCTCTGATGCTAACCAATTGCATATGAGCTCAAGACTGTGTAAAATTCAGAACTTCCATCTTACTCCTGCCAGAATGGCTAAAATTAGAAACACTAATGATTATGCTGCAGAGGATGTGGAGAAAAAGGGGAACACTCCTCCACTGCTGGTGGGAGTGCAAAGTCATACAGCCATTTTGGAGATCAGTATGGTGGTTCCTCAGCAAAATAGAATTAGTTTACCACAGGACCCGGCAATCCCCCTCTTAGGCATATACCCAAATGATCCACATCCATGCAACAAAGACATCTGCCCAACTATGTTCATAGCATCATTATTTGTAATAGCAAGAAACTGGAAGCAACCTAGATGCCCCTCAACTGAAGAATGGATAAAGAAAATGTGGCACATCTATACAATGGAATACTACTCTGCCTGCGGGGGGGGGGCAGAATCTTGAAATTCACAGGCAAATGGATGGAACTTGAAGAAAACATCCTGAATGAGGTAACACAGTCACAAAAAAGAGGAACATGGTATGTACTTGCTCATATATGGATTTTGGACCTAGAGCAAAGGATCACCAGCCCATAATTCACACCACCAGAGGAACTAGGATACAAGGTGTATTCTAAGAGATTCATATAAGGTCCCTCATAGAAGAGGAAAGGGACAAGTTCTCCAGAGCACATGGGGAGTGGGAGGGGGGAGGCAGTCAGGGGAGAGGGAACTAGGAGAAAGAGAAGGGGAGGAGAGGAAAGCATGTGGGACTAGGAAGATTGAGTCAGGGGAGGAATAGAAGAGAAGAGGAGAGAGAGAGAGAGAGAGAGAGAGAGAGAGAGAACATAAAGAGGGAGCCATTATAGGTTTGAAGAGAAAACTGAATCTAAAGTAATGTCTAGAGACCTACAAGACTGACTTCAACTAACAATTTGAGCAACAGTGGAAAGGCTACCATAAATGCCCTTCCCTGATAATGAATGAGATCAGCAACTAACTTATCCACCATCATGGAGCCCTTATCTAGTACCTGTTGGAAACAGAAGCAAACACCCGCAACTAAACACTGAGTCAAACTAGAATCCAGATGTAGAGAGAGAGAGGACAAGACCAGGTTGCAGGAACACATAGAGACAGCTGACCTGAACAAGGAGGAACTAATGGGACCCTAGACTGATAGCTGGGAATCCAGCATGGGACTGACTCAGACCTCCTGAACATGGGACCCAGCTAGAAGGTCTGAGCAGTCTAAGGGACCTCAGACAGTGGAACCAGGATGTATCCCTGATGCACAAAAGGACCTTGCGGGTACATCCCCCTTGGACGGATCCTCCCTTAACCTAGAGACAGGAGAGAAGTCCTAGTCCCTACTTCAAATGACTTGACAGATTTAGATGATCACTCCTTGATGGCATCACCCTATATGTGGAGTGAAGAGGGGATGGGAGGGGAAGGTGGTCAGGGTGCGGGTGAGGGGGGAAGAGAGGAAAAGAGGGAGGGAGGGGAAGAGGGAGGGAAGGAGAGGTAACTGGGATTGATATGTAAAATAATAATAATAAAAAAAGAACTTCTCTAGTCATTCAAAACCTCAAAGACTATAATGCACTTGCTAACTAGGCAAGTAATTTAAAATCATTATCTCTATCATTTCACCAAAGAAGACACTAATGCACAGAGGGCACGTGCTCTGTCTGATATCCTTTATAAATGCTATTGCAGAAGACTCAAGTTGATTGAATTTTCCCACATAACAATGTCTTCTTCCACTCCTACTTGTCTGCCAGCTCTTAGCAGACAATTGGAGAGTACAACCAAAAGACATAGGGTAATCCTTGTCCCATGGGAACATGTGGCATGGCACTGGACAAGCAGAAACATACTCTGAGGGCTCTGGAGATGGCTAAGTTGGTAAAGTTCTTATGGAACCTAAGAAACTGAGTTCAGACCTGCAGCACCCACATAAAAAGCAGGATTCAGCATCATATGCCTGAGGTGGAGGCAGGAAGATCCCTATTTAGCCTGGCTGAATGGACATGTTCCAGGTTCAATGAGAGACCCTGTGTCATAAAGTAAGATTAGAGATTGATTAAGGAAGGTACCCAATGTCAATCTCTGACCTCTACATGCATTGATCAATACCCAGGTGCAGTATGCACCAGCACTGGCACACATGAACATGAATACACACACACACACACACACACACACACACACACACACACACACACTTTGTCGCCTGCAGACTGTGATCTCTGTGATACACAATAACACTTTCACTGATAATAAATTGATGGCTCACAGTGTAGCTCAACCCAATAGAACTCTCTCACCTATGACCCCTGCCAAGAAGCAGGACATATGCGTTCTCTAGGAAATCTGTGAGAAAGGCTGTTAAGTGCTGGCAATCATGACAGTAAGTCTGCAGGAGCAGATTACATGGAAGGTAATTAAAAAGCAAACATGGGTTAGGAGATGTTGGGTGAGCCAAAGAAAAACATGCCATCAGGAGGGCCTTGATGACTCTGGCTGCTGGTTACAGGGTAGATTCCACCTTAAGCAGTGCTCTGTATAAATAAATCTCTTGTGACTCTGAAGAAGCCCTCTGAGTGTCTCTGTCCTGTTATCTGTAAGGGGGGGCTTCCAGGAGACCTCAACAAGGAGAGGAAATCAGCAACGTCTGAAGGAGCCTAAACCTAAGGATGCCAGAGACACCCCACTTCTCAGCACACAGAAGGTGACACAGTGAGGTGGCACTTAGTGTGAAGCCACAAGATATGTTCTGTCTCACATGCCCTGACACATTGACATTTGTTTTCTCTACAGCTGCAAGGCAGCTGTAGCAACTCCTGTAACTAAAGTTAGTGGTTCCTTCAGGTAAGTTACAGAGTCATGAAAACAATTGAGGGGAAGAGAAATCACATGTTACAGTGTCTTTGCTGAATGTGTGTATCTGTGTGTGTGTGTGTGTGTGTGTGAGAGAGAGAGAGAGAGAGAGAGAGAGAGAGAGAGAGAGAGAGATGCTCTCTTCAGCCTTCATCAGGGGAGGCAGTAAAATATACAGAACTTTAAAACACACATGTTCTATAGTAAAGAGGAGGATAATGGTCCCCTAATCCCTGAAGTTACAGATATATTTGTGTAATGATATGAAATGGCATGGTGCCTAGGTAAAGAGATGGAAACAGGTGAAAAGTCATTGTGACGGCTTTAGGCTACTACATAAGGGTTACTTGAATGTAGGCACTGGGATCCTTGACAGTTGAACTTATAACTAAGCCAGCTACTAAGTAACGAATAGAAGATAGTGAATACAGTGTGGATACAATGAACAAAAGGACAATTGGTGTTTTGAGTGGGGTGAAGCAGAGCAGCACGAGATTTCATTATATAATGATGACTTTAAGAAAAAGTGACCCAGTGCAAGCACTAAAACCCATAAGTAGTCCTTGGTCACATGGGAAGGAGGGAGGCAATTTTAGTGTCAGCAGGTGAACTGAAAACTTTTAGCTGAGTTTCTCTGCAGACCAGAGAATAATTAACCTGGTTTCACAGCTTCCAATAAAAACAGCCCTTTAGAAATATCCACTGACCCCAGAAGCTCCAGGACCTGTGACTTCTGGCCTGCTCTGATTTTGACCCAGTAGATGTCTTTAAAGAAAAAAAAAAGATAGAATCCCAGTGCTTGGAAGGTGGTGGGAGGGATCAGCTGTTCAAGGAAGCCTTGCTAGGGAGTGAGCTTGAAGACAGCATGAGCCACACCAGACCTCATCTTACAAACAGCATTAGGAGGGGAACAAATGAGAACGAAGTATAATGACACACAGCTATGGAAATGCTATCATGAAACTTATGATGGTGTATGTAACTTTAAAAAAGCAACTACAGGTGGTTACAAAGAAAAGCCCAAATTCTAAAAAATATTCACAATAAAAAGTGAGACAAAATCTAAAACCACAATAAATCCAACAAAAACAAAATAATTAAGATCTAGGGTCATAGTTTGCTGGAAGAGCATTTAATGCTGAAGGTCCTGTGCTCAAGCCACAGCGCCAACCAACCAAGAGCCAAACCCAGATGTCTACATGGAGGAGCTGTGCCATAGCTTGCCTTCCAAAGAGGAGACTGATATCAGCAAGAAATAGAGATGGAGGCTGTTAGAAATGCATGGTGGTTCCAAAGCAAGACAGTTTCTCAGAGCTTGCCACCCTCACGTTGGGGCAAGCAAAATGGCTTCCCCCAATCCCAGAGGGTTCCAATGTGCATGTGGGCAGCATCTCCTAAAGGGGAGGGGTGTGTATGTGGGTGTACATGTGTGTGCATGTGCGTGCATGTGTGTGTGCATGTGCGTGCATGTGTGTGTGTGTGTGTGCATGCGCACACATGAGTGCACACCAGCTAGCATCCAACACTGTTGGTGGTCATCCTTCAGAGTTCTCCATTGCTCATGACACCTGATCTAGAGTTCTCTTCCAGTTTGGTAAAAGTGCCTTTAATGTCCAAAAGGATGACACGAAGCCATCATAGCATCCACTATCCAAAATGAATGATACCAAGCTGTACATATCACAATTGCTAGAATTTAACCTTGCACAACACAGATACTTTTTAAATCGATATGATCCATATGTAAGGTAACCTTTGACCATCTTAAATAAGAATAACCACCAGGCCACTGTGAGATGGTTCAGAGGACAACCAAGTTAATGAAGGGTCTAAAGGGGCTGGTGACTACTGATATTATGAACTGGAGAGTGTAAATTAGAAATGATGCCAGAGCCTAATGGATATGGGAGGTAAATATGAAAGCAGATAGTGAGGTTAATTGGGTTTCGACTGCTTCCAAGAAGCCAGCGCCAGTCAAATTGCATTATAACTGGAAGCATTAAACTAGAAATACATGTATCAGCAAAGTTGTCCACAAGCCCGTTTGCCCTCTTTTAATGTAAGACAACTGCTTGTTGGCAGTCAGGGGATGAGTTGATAAAGTGATTGTTCCATCGCTGACCCTTGCCTCAGTCTACTCAGCTGTCTTATAGGTATAGAAATGCCTGACTTACTGAATAGGGAAGAACAAGATAAGGATGCCACAGTATTATGAAAGTAGCAAAAGCTAGAATTGATAGAATTGGGTACCACTTAAGATTAACAATGCACGTTCAAACATTGTATGTCACTCAACCTTTATTACAAACCCTAACAGATTCTAGACACTCTGTACAGCCAATTTTTAAAATGCTTCCTTACTATTACAAGATGAAATTAAAATTCCCAGCACCTACATGGCAATTCACAGCCATCTGTAATTCCAAGACCAGGGGATTCAGTGGTCTTTTCTATTCCCCAAGAGCACTGCATACATGTGATATGCAGATATGCATGCAGGCAAAACACCCATACATATAACATACAAATAACATTTTAAGATAAGACTATACAACTCCATTACACATACAATTTTTAAAGAGATGTGTGTGTGTGTGTGTGTGTGTGTGTGTGTGTGTGTGTGTGTGGTATATGTGTACCATGCATGTGGATATACAAAGGTATGAGTGCCTTTGCCTTTATGGAGGCTAGAGGAAGAGGTCAAGACCCACTCTCCATATTGTTCATTTGAGACAGGGTTCCTCACTGAACCTAGAGTTTGGCTGGCATCCAGCAAGCCCCAGAGATTCTACTGTCACTATCACCCACAATACTAGGGTAATACACAGGGAGTAAGCATGCCTAGGTTTTTATATGGGTACTGGAATCTGAACTTGGGCCGTCACGTGCTTAGCCACTGAGCCACTTCTCTAGCCCCATTATTGTGCTTTTTTAGAGTTTTAGAAATTATTCTCACTAAAAACTCACCAGTATTTCCTAGGCATTCCCAGGCATCCAAACGCCAAGCCTGGACCACATTCAGAAACTTTTCATCTTCTGTATTTGAGATGCAGTACTTCCTAGTTCAATGTCCACAGAGATAGATGGTCAGCGCTCACCTGGTCAGAGGCACCACAACTCCGGGTTCATGTGCTCTCACACATGGGTTTTTCTGGCTCTGGGCCGGGGTGTCTGAGCTGTGCCATCTTCCAATAGAGGACTTCTGGGGCGATCGACTTAAAATTAGAGCTCAGATGGCAAAAGAAGAGGGAATAATGGGTTGAGAGATTGCCCTCATTTGCCTCTTTAAATTTTCATGCGGAGGGCGATTTGTTAACAAGGGGGAGGTCCTGAGGCATCAATAATTCAGCAGAGACTATCAAACTGCAAATAGCCCCTCTGTGCCCAGCTGAGCTCGTCTGTTATACCAGATACTGCGCAGGCGCTCATGAATAGGGCCAGGCTTCTGTGACCCAGCCGACCTCCGTTCTGCCTGTCCTTTCCCTATTCTTAGAACTGGAAAAGGAGATTGCAGGGGCTCATGCTTCACAATGCCAGGCTAGGGGAGGCTGAACACTATTGTCTCCAAGGAAGGTCCTGGATACCGGGCGGTCTTCTCAATAAGATCACCAGTATAGACACTACCACTGTCTGTCAGATGCACTTTAAGGTTCAGGGTTTAAGGAATGATTCTCCACACCCCAGCTATATTTCATCCCCAGAACAAATGTTGCTTCATTGTGTTTAAATATAAAACATAAAGTGTGATAAGCACCTCTCATGGCTCTCTATGTTAAACACAGTGATTTTACCTCTCTCTGCAAAGCCTCGTACATACTAGATGATCTTGAGTTACAGAGTGCCTCTTATACTGCTTATACACAAACTGCTTATACACAAAACATACGAACAGAGAGACGTGCAGGCATGAATCTCTTGTCCGTCCTGTGTATTCATCTGTCTGATATGCTTTATTTTTATGCCCCCCATCTCCTTCCTAGGCTAATACAGCTCGTAGGCGCTGGTCTCTGATGGTGCCCCCTGCAGTTTCTTCTCAGCTGAACAGATGGCATGGGCTTTGTAAAAGGCTAGCTCACACCCTACTTTCCTCTTCTTCCAACTCCAAACAGTGCACAGTATATTCAGGAGAAAGACAAGGCTGAATTATACAGACTTCAGTAGGCCCTCACCGCCTCTCTGGACTCAGGGTTCATGAACATGCCTCCCTCAGACTGTGAACTGGTTGCAGCGTCTCACTCCTGTTCCAGTATTCCCTAGCTGCATCTTTAGGCCCTTCCCATGCTCCTGTCTCCTGGACTGTCTCTATTAAGCCTCCTCACTGGCTGAATGTGGGGTGCCATGGGTACTACCCAAGCGTGTATCACCGATATACTGTTCTCTGGTGGCCTGTTGGACCTGCTCTGTGGCCTGGTCCCCACAACCACCACTAAACTTCCTTTTCATTGAACACTGTGTTCATTTTTATCTCTCCCACATGCAAACACAGTACAGAGCAGTCTCGGAATATTTTTTTTTAATGAACACAATAATAAATAAGGAAATTAATCCTCAAAAGTTTACCTGATTTAATCCCACTCTTATTTATCTTATTTATCACTTGGGTCAGGCAGGCATATGTGGTATCTTTGGCTTAGACATTACTTTTCCCTGGGTAGGAAGGACCCTCAGTCTATGTGAGGAGAGTTGGCATAAAGGTAACACAGAGCTGAAGGGATGGGAGAAAATGTTTGCAGCTCTCAAAAGTTATAAGTAATGACTTTTAATAAAAAGTATAAAAGTAATTAAGGGGCATTTTATTCAGTGAGTATTGTGAGTCAACAAGAAAGATTGCAGCCTTGTATTAAAACAAGATCATTCCAGTTCAAGAAAGCATTAAAAGCAACTTCAGTCCCTGAAACAGAAATAGTATTTTTTCATTCAATAAAATGACTTAAAAGTAAAAAGACTAATAAAACCTAATACAGATATGGCAGTGTATGTACATTTCCTAGGGCCCACATGTTTGTTATCTGAATTACATTCTAAATTACTACTACTAATTCAGTTGCTTAAAACAACATAGCTATCTATAATGTTACAGTCTGTAAATGAGAATACTGAAGTGAGTTTCACCACACTACAGTCAAGGTGCTGGATGGCTCACTCTCCTTCCTAAGGTCCCTATAGGAAGGCTAGCTTCCATGGACCCTCTGACATCTGCAAGCTGCCCATAGTCCTGGGCTTATTGTCTCCTTCCACCTTCTTCAAGATCAGCCACATCAAGCCATGTCCTTCCCCCAGTGTCGCCACTGTAATCTTTTGAGTCTCCTCAACTCTACGAAGGTCACTTTGATTGCAGTGTGGCCACCCGAATAATTCAGGTGATCTCCCTGTTGTCAGACTTAATTCCTTCTCCAGGATCAGTCTCCTTTTCCGTGAAATCTAGCATACTGGGCTGTCCCAGAGCATGGGACACAGGCACTTTGGCAGAAAGGTTACTATTCTGTCAGCAATGCCCATTCTAGGTATACAACCTACAGAAATATATACACACATACTTCAGTGTGTATGACTGAAGGTTTGTTACAGTGGTATTTCTAATAGAAAAAGAAAAAAGAAGATAGTGAGGAAGGAAGGAAGGAAGGAAGGAAGGAAGGAAGGAAGGAAGGAAGGAAGGAATGAAGGCAAGCAATAGAACTGTTGTCTGGAAAAGGAATATGATAAACTTCTGCTTGGTGGCTAATTTCAGATATCAACCTGCTGGGCTGTAGGCTGCTCTGATTTTGGTCAAACATTACCCTGGGTATTTTTGTGAGAGTGGTTTTGGGTAAAATGGCCATTTAAACCCACAGATCAAATAAGGCAGATTTCAAGCCTCCTCAAGTCACTTAAAGGCATGGATGGAGCAAGAAGTCTGACTCTCCCAGGAAACAGAGGAGTCTTCCTATTGGTGATCTCTGAACCACAACCCAAGCTTTTTCATGCCTCTAGTCAAACTGAAATATTATCTCATCCTAATTTTTAAATGTAATATTTGTATTGATTATTTGGAAATTTCACATAATGCATTCTAATCACATTCACTTCCCAGTCCTCCCAGGTCCACCCTCCCACTTTTGTGACTTTTCCCAAAACAAAAGAAGAAAAAAGAAGAAATAAAAAATAACAAGTCAAATTTGTATTGTTCACATATTCACTGGAGCATGGTCAAACTCCCAGTTGTCATCCCCTTAAAGAAAACTGAGTCCGTCCCCATCCCCACCCCTACCAGAAGCCATCATTTGTGAAGAGCTGTGCTTTAGCATCCCATCACAATTTTTAAGAGTTCTCTTCAAGGACTTCCTGTCTAAAATGTTTCATGGGGGGGGGGATGGGGAAGAGAGGTTGTCACAGAAGCTCCTCATGTCTCTCATTTTCAACTATGAGTCTGCAGTCATTAATACCATTGCAAAAGAAGCCTCATTACCATTTACACTCAGTGGCAACACAGAGCATGAACTTCTACATTGCTTCTGAATAGATGTATAATTTTCCCTTTTTAATTTAATTTTATTTTATGTGTGTGGGTGTTTGACCTACATGTATGCTGTGTACCACTTGCATATCTGATGCCCTCAGAAGCCAGAAGAAGCCATCAGATCTCCCTGGAACTGGAGTTACTGATGGTTATGTGATGGGAGATGTCATTCTGTAAATATGTTTCTCATATTGGTTAATAAATAAAGTACTGTCGGCCAATAGGAAAGCAAGATAGGCAGGACTAGGAGACAAGGAAGATTCAAGGATAAGGTAGGAGGAGATTCACCATGTTGGACTCTGGATCCTCTCTCCGGTAAGATAAGATCACGTGGAAACACTTAGATCGATAGAAATGGGTTAATATTTAAGACAGAGCTAGCCAATAAGAAATGCTAGTAACGGGCCAACAGCTTTATAACTAATACAGCGTCTCTGTGTGTTATTTGGGGCTGGCATGGCAATGGGATCAGGCTGACGGGAAAACCTGCTCGTAACAGTTATGAGCTGCCATGTGGGTGCTGGGAATAAAACTCAGGTCCTCAGCAAGAATAGATAGCACTCTTTAACCATTGAACCATCATCTCTTCTGGATTTAGATCTTGTTGGCTATCAGACTAGAGCCATACCAAAAGAACTCAGGGGTTTCTAGCTTCCCCATTCATTTGGTAATTCTTAGCTTTGACAACCTCCATGTTTGTATGAGTCAATGCCTTACAATATCTGTCTATCTTTTTTTCTACCTACCTATATCTCTATCTCTATCTCTATCTCTATATCTATGGCTGCCTATTTATTTAATTTAGTCATAATCTATGTATCTGTCTATATCCATCTATTATCTATCTGTCTATCCATCTGTCTATCTATATTTATCCATCTATTATGTATCTATTTATTATCTTTTCAGATCTGTTTTTAGTAAGACCTGGGTAAGTCCTATTTATTTAAAAAATATAATCACAGGAAACAATAAGTTGAAGTTTTATGAACTAATATAAAAAGGATCCTCATGTGTAGAGTGTATAACAGGACCTGGTTTGTACAACAATCGAAAGGCCATTTATAAATGAATGCATGACTCCATAAACAGAAATATAGAAAGAGCATGAAAGCTTCATGCTAATTTCTTACCAATGTTCATCCCTGGTGATGATCAGAGAGGAGCTGCGGCAGGGGGCAGTTTGGTGTTTAGATTTCTTGCAGTGTGAAAGTATTTAGGTAGTGTGTGTGTGTGTGTGTGTGTGTGTGTGTGTGTGTGTGTGTTTGTGTGTGTTTATTAAGGAAATAAAACAATATACATAGCCGTGTGCAAGGGAACGTTTTGTTTTTAACCTTACCAAGTTTAAAAGAAACCAGTTTAAAAGCTGGAATTCCAGTGTGTGGATTTACAATGAAGGAGGCCCTTCATGGTAACTGAAGTACCAAGAGAACTTTTCACGATAGAAAAATGCACAAGAAATCAAATCAGTGAACAGAAGGTGTTTATTAAGCATGAAATTAGAGCACAGGATGCCATATGTCCTTGAAGGATGCTGTATTGTTGCTAAGGTTTTAACTCCCTTGAATTAGCCAATTGACACAGACACATGTGCCCTAGACACAGCCTCTTTCTGGTAACAGGGGTCTCTCTGTGGCCTGAAGAGTCTCTTGAGCCTTGCTAACAAACTCTTGCTCCCCACAGCCTTTGTGTGTGCTTTCAGCAGATTCTATGAGGTCCTCCTGTGTTTCAGTGAAAGGGATGTACACAAGATCAAATGTACTTCACTTGTAGCGGAGACTTTGGGGAGTAACCTCAGAGGTATTTTCTGCTAGCAGCTGCATACACTCATTTGGTCTTTTACTTAGCCCTCATGTTGTCATCTGTAGAGCCATGATGTTCCACTTAACCTTAAGGAAATTAATTTCTCTCAACTCTGTTACCATGCAGGCTGTGACCATGGCTTAACACCATGATTCTTTACCACGTTTGTTTGTTCCTTCTTGTGTAAGATAAGAGTGTAAAAACCATGAAAGTGAGATAACACCCTGTTTCTGCTACTCTGGATCATGGGGAGATTAATATAAGAGAACATTTTTTTCCACATAGTAAATGTTGGCTGGAGTCTTTCCCCAGCACTTGGTTTTCTTCTGGGACATAAGAAGTGGCTAAGGCATGCAAGAATGTAACAGAATCCAGACTCTTCTTGGGTCACAATAACTGCAGCAGCCTCCTGTCACAAATGCCAGTGGGCACTGCTCTGAGACATAGCCTGTGGGTCTTCCTGAGTTAACAACACAGGAAGGGTGAGTGGCTACACATCTTGCTCCCTACTCACTTCCCTGGCCCCTGCCTGGAAAGCAGAGGTCCTGGCTGCAAACTTGTACTGTGAACCCCTTCCCCACCCTCAAAAAAAAAGTATAAAAAGAGATTTCTACTTCTGACTCACAGGTTTTGATCTTTTCTTTAGAGATCCCACCACAATGTTTGCCTCTGGTGCTGGAGCAAGAACTTCTTGGGGCTCCCACTGAGTTTGTCCATGGCATTAATAACTCTCCTAATGAGCCCTCACTATGTATAGCTGTTCATGGCATCAATAACTCATCTAATAAACTCTTTAATTCACAGTAATCCATCTCACTGTTCCTCTCTATACTCTCCACCTCCAACCCTGCTTCTGAAACCTTTCAAGACAGCCCTCTGTGGCATGCATTGCCTTTTAAGGAAGCTATACCATGAACAGTTCTCACACAGAATCACAAATGCTAGGCTGTTTTGGTGCAGCCTAGAGGATAGAGGTTTATGAAGGGTTTGAAAAGTTAACTCTGGGGCAGAATTTTGGAGAAAGAATAGGGCATGGTGGAGAAAGTTACTCAAGGACAAGCCAGCACATTGTGGTGTTTAGATTAGAAAGAGTCTTCACAAAACAGAGCCCATTGTACTCTCCTTTAAAGGGAGGGAGTGTCATGATCCCTCCTTTGAATATGAGGGGGGCTCAGGGCTGCTTGCCCGGTAGACACAGAAGAAATAATGCTGTCTGAGGCTGTAGGTCCAGACTTGAAAAGGCCAGTGTATTCCACAGTGTGTCTCTTGGAATATTTACTCAGCATAGCAATTATACTTAGCCCTGGAGGCCCATAAGGAAGCAAACAGAGAGAAGCTGAGGCCCCCACTCTCTAGGATCCTGGGGAACTTTCTGCCAGTCTGCACCACAGTGCCAGCCAAGTGGATGAGCAATCTTAGAAATGAGTCCTCACTTCAGAACTTTGCCAGTATTTCAGAGAACCAAGACACATGCTATCCCTGCTGGAACCCTGTCCAAATGACAAGTGATGGACAAAAGAAATGTCGCTGTTGTTTGAAGTTACTAAGTTTTGCATCAAGAATCTCCAATCAATAGATACCTGAGACACAGCTGTGACAAAAGGGACAGACTCAGCATGGCTCCTGGGCCTGTCTTAGTAATACAATGGAGATTCCTTCCTAGATAGTTGTAGACAGAGCTGGCTTGTTGAGTAGAGAGTGTAAACATTAGATAGAGGTGGTGAATTCAGCTTGGTATCTACTGAGTCTGTGGAGTAATCATCTTTCCCTGGACAGATAGCTTCTGCTAGATATGCTGGGAAAGGGAACAAAAAGAAAGAGAGGGAGGTAGGGATGGCAGAATATACTTGCAAATGGTTGTTCATGGAGAGAGAATGCATGGCCATGACTCCAAAAATAAAAAAGGGTATGGAAAATAAACACAGAAGAGAGCTGAGGGGAAACAATCTAGAAACGTCAGAAAATGATGATGGATAATAAAAGTGGGTATGACTTGTTCTGGGTTATAATCTTTGTTACTATTTATTTATTTATTTATTTATTTATTTAGTGTATCTGTGCTGCCCACCCCGTGCACAGTACATGGAGTGTCAGAGGACAACCTGAAGGAATTGGCTCTGTCCTTCTGACACGTGGTTTTCAGGGTTTGAACTCAAGTCGCCAGGTGTGGTGGCATGGCAAGTGCCCTTACCTGCTGAGCCATCACTCTGGCTTCCTTTCTGTTCCTGATGAGTAACATTTCTAACCACGAAGAAGATGCTGCGTGAGACAGCCAATGTCCAAGCAAGAGGAAGGGTCCTCTCAGACAAGCACTGCTTTTCCAGAGGCCTGCTTTATGTTTACAGGGGAAAGTGAGCCCAGATCGGGCATGCTACAACCAACCAGACCAAGACCTCTTTCTGGCTTTTACAGTCATTGCCTACAAGCCTGTCGAGAGCCCGGAGAGTCAACCCCTAGCTATGCTTTTGGAAAAAGGACTGCAAATCAAGAAGAGAATTGCCATTCTGCCTCAAGGATACTCTGAAAGAATCCTGTTTGCAGTGTGCGGTCTTCTCCAACCTGCACATCTCAACAGAGGAGGAACAGTGGCTGATGGAAGCAGTGGAGCGGTGATTGGGTGGACTGGATGAATATTTAATGGGTACCGATGGAGTTAATAAATCACGGGGCACTGTGGATAGGCAGGCCGCTCTCTCCACCCTGGACAGTGACTGTTAAGCTCCGGTCAAGCGCAACCTCCCTTCCTGGTGTGGTCCGTCTGTGCCCTGCCCTGCTTTAGGCCGTGATTTCTAAATTCAGCATGTACAGAGGAAGTGCAGGAAACAGTTCCTGTGTGAGCTGTAACCAACCAGTTGAGGATGAGCCACAGGGAGAATGACAGAAATTTCAGCCAAGAGACTTGGCTTCTGCTTGTTGATGACTGATTGGGTGACTGTACAATGAGCTTAGAGACTCTGAATAGTGGTTTCCTATTTCTAAAAAACAGAGGAATGAACGGGTTGGATTCCTTGCAGTTTCCTATTTTATTTATTGATTCCTCTGTGTGTGTGTGTGTGTGTGTGTGTGTGTGTGTGTGTGTGTGTGTGTGTGTGTGTTATTCCCGTAAAGCACTGAAAAGCCCTTCCCATATTTAGCGATAAAATAAAAATCACTTAACTTCTTTAGAAAAGAAAACAAAAATATAAACATATGCATTCTCAATCATTATTTTGGAAACAGTACAGAAATTACAGGCAGGATTCTACCACGCAATACTTGAAGTGCATTTTTTAAAACCTATTTATTATTTAAAATGTAGCTACAGAGGCCAGAGAGACTGACGGCTCAGTCCTGAAGAGCACATGCTGTTCTTGCAGAGGGCACAGTTGGCTCCCCACACCCACATAGGTGTTTCACAAACTCCCATAATTCTCACTCTGGGGATCTGATACCCTTCTTTGTGCACGCTCGCGCGCACACACACACACACACACACACACACACACACACACACACTTACTTAAAAAAAACAAAACAAAACCCTAGCTATGTTAAAAGATAGGACAGGATACAGACTACAGCGGTCAACAGAGCACTTATAGCAAGGCATCCCAAGCCAATCACCAGAACAATTGCCAGCCCTACTATGGAGGACATAAGAGGAAGCAGGGTTATAAAGAAAACCATCTTACAGGACAGACATTGAAGAGTTCTTGATCTTCTGTTGACCTAAGATGATTATTTTGTAAAAGACTTTCTGGTGTAAAGGACACAATTGTGTCCAACTGTAGATAGCTGCCAATTATTTTCTTTGCTTTTACTTTGTCCTTTGATATCCATATATTGACTCAATATGGATTTATGTTTCTACAAATTTTTATTTGTATGATTCATGTTAAATCTCAAATAAATGCTTCCTTATGTGAGAAAAAAAAAGACAGTGCTAGGTGCCAACAATGGAAATAGCAATTGGTTATTATTGAGAAATAAAAGTTTTAACATTGTTTAACATGCCAATTTTAGTGAACTGCCATGATAAAGTTGTGATATTAAATAACAATAAAAGAATATGATTGCATGTTTTCCTCATGCTAGGATCCATGCAGTCTGCTTTATAAGCACATTTTTATTAATTCTTCAGAATCACAAAATAGGCTGAGAGTACATTCTGATAAGAAATTTGAGCTGAGAGGTTTTTTTTTCCTAAACATCTAATTAATAAATAGCTGATGTGATATTTGAGTCCTAATCATTCTGATTCCAAACATACCATTTTGTGTTAATAAATAGTAGCTAACACTTAACATTGTATTTACCATGAACTAGAACTTATTGTAGCTTACTTATTGGAATAATCACACCTTTCATTGGCTCTGAACTATTTTACAACTCTGTGAAGTACATAGCAATGATAATAAGACAAATGATTTATTATGGAAATGCAAATTAGTTGACTTTCCCCCAAAGGTAGCTGGCTATATCTTTCACTCATTTATACATTCATTCCTGAAGTCCTTATTCTCTATTTCTGTATAGTGGCTAGAATTCTTTAAACCAGTTGTTATATCTTCCTGATTACAGTGTTTATGGATGGATGAACTAAATGCAATGTTTGACATATGCTCATTTTCTATTTGTCTAATGGTCATGGTTTTAAATTAAAAAAAGAGTATGCTCTTTAGCAATTATTTACAGAAAAATGAGAGATGGAAGAAGAGAGATGTGAGGAGAGGGAGGAGAGGAAAGATGGGAGAGAGGAGGAAGCACACAGTGGGAGATGAGGGACTGGAACATCTCCACCGGCCCTTTTTACCCACTACTGCTTCCTGGTATGTGGTGGTGGTTGGGCTATGGATGAGCTGGTGGCCAATGGTCTCATGGCTGCTCTGCCCTCTGGGCAGCCTGCCTGATGACTGTCCTATGCTCCTGTCCATTACAGCTGCTGAGGAGCTTCACCAGCATTGCCTCCTGCTCTGCAGAATCTTTCTTGATCTTCTAGAGTCCTGCTCTCTCCAAAGCACCAAGGACAAGGACAGTAGAGTGAAGGGTAAAATCCAGTAGCTTCACACTCATCTGTTCTTTTTTCTTTAACTGCCTTTTCGATGCTGCACAAGTTCGAGCCAGCCAAAAGCTGAGCATGGATGGGGTCGGAGCTGATGAAGTCCCACTGTTAGATGAAGAGACATTGGCAACTGGTGGTTTCTGGGGTAATGAGAGTCAGTTTTCTTAAGGGATGCAACCCCTGAGAGGGTACCCATGTGTTGTTTTAACTACTGCCTATGGCCCCACAGTCAGTACCCACTGCTAGGCTGCTGCTGCCAAAGTCGCTATTGTTCTATTTACCTATAAAGACACGGGATTCAGATGCTGGGGTGAAAACTTGCTAGCACCCTAGAAGCAAACAGCTGACCTTGCTCTTTGGATAGCAACAGAGAGTCTCTCCAACCATCCTAAACCTAAAGGGCAATCAAACTCCAAGTCCCTCACTACTACTCCTGTGCATCTCCTTATCCATCTTTCTGGCTCCCTTGTACTCTCTATGAATAATTCCTGTCAACTAGTTGCTGGCTCCCCATCCTGATCCAAGGTTGATTTTATTAGCATTCTTTTGGGGTTAATTGTGTGGTCAAACACCTTGAAACACCATGCTCTCTCTAGGAAATGATCCTGCATCTGTGTACATACAGGCAATCACTGAATGGACCCAGTAGGTATAAAAAAAGAGCATATAAAGTTGGGAGGAATAACCAGGGGAGGGGATAAGAGTTGGAGAGGAAGGGATGGGGAGTTGACTTAATCAAAACACATTATATGCACAAGTGAAGTTCTTAAAGAATAAAGTTTTAAAGAAAAATGTGTATGTACTAACTCCCCCCAATAGTAATGTATTCCATGACTAGCCTATAGGTGTGCTTGGAGAACATGCTCATAAAACTTATAACAACCGTTTAATCATGATTCTGAAAAATGCTGAAGCAATTTAGTATCCATACATTTCAAGATCAAATGATTTTGCTTTGTTTTTGTTGTGTACTCATTTTTTGATATTGTTATCGACGCTTGCTGCTGTCCTAACAAGACAGTTTTTTTTTTTTTTTGAAAACAGCATTTCATAAGCCCATGTTTAAAAATATTGTCAGTTGGTGTTCTGTGATATCAAAACTTGGAGAAATCCTGTTTCACAGCCTCGTGGACACGTCACCATATAACACAGAATGTGTAAGAACTGAGAAATTCTGATAGCACAAAATACAAACACTGTTTTCTCCTCTAGACTTGGAAGCTATGGAAACATTGCTGCTCACCTCGTGGTCTTGATCACGGGGCTGCATAAATCATGAGACCCTGAAACCACCTGCCAGCTATCAGAAAGCACAGACAGTGGTTCAAGGGCATGAAATAGTTTGTGCTCAGCTCTCAAGTGGTGGGGAACTGTGGGTAAAGACACTACTCTCATACAACTGTAGCCAGATAATTCCCCTTCTGATGAGTCAGTGTGAGAAACAGAAGCAGGGGAATGCATGCTAAATGCCAGTGACTGCTAAGAACCAAGCGTTCTTACTCTTCTCTCTCTGAATAGACATGTAGTCTGTTTAGTTTCTTAGCTGTTGTGAATAGTGCAGCAACACACACAAACATGCAAATGTTTTTGTGGTGTGTTGACCTGGGGTCCTTTAGGTAAACACTTGAGTGGTGTAGCTGGCTCACTCATATGGTAGATCACTTTTTAATCTTCTGAAGAACCTCCGTACTTATTTCCATGATGGCTTTAAGGAGACCTGGTAATGCTCCTTATAGGGAATAAGCTATAGAGAGGCCCCTTGGATTTTCCAGAGCCCACATGAAAGTGGACAGCCAGGAGTACTGTAAGTGCTTACACCCTCTCCGCTCCCACTTGCAGCAGAGAGATTGATCACTACTAAAACTACAGTTAGAAATGCCCTTTCCAAGGCCAGTGGAGGAGGTGGGCAGGTGGCTCAGTCCATAAGGCAGCTGCTGTGCACACATGAGGACTAGCCTTAGATGAGCGGAACCCGTGTAAAAATAAAAAGCCAGATGTGATAGTGCACTCCTGATTCCACAGCTGGAGAGGAGCATAGATGGTGCTCACTGGCCTGTTGGCCCAGCCTTATCAGTGAAGCCCAGGCTGTCTTAAAAACCAAGGTGGGGAGTAGGGAGATGACTCAGTGGGTAAAGCACTTGCTGTGCAAGTGTGAGGTCCCCGGTTCAGGACCCCAGCATCACATCAATGCCAGGAGAGTAGTAGCCACAATCTCTGCACTCAGGAGACAGAGACAGGGGATTCTCAGAGCAAGCTGGCTGGCTAGACCATGTTGAGGAACTCTGAGTTTAAGTGAGAGGTCCTGCCTCATGGAATAAGGTACAAGGTAATCAAGGAAGACTCCTGACAACAACTTTGAACCTCCACACACATGCACACATGTGTGCCAGCACCCTTACAAACTACACACACACACACACACACACACACACACACACACACACACACACACAGCCAGTTGAGTAGCTTTTAATATACAGGAGCTTCTACGTGTCTGTTAGGTCAAATGTCATATCTCTTACAGAGGATTTACTATAATGTTCTGGCTGGCTAGTTGATACTCCCAAGAGAATGTGATTATATCTACCATGAGTAAAGCTGACATGGAAGGCCTTTGGTAGAGAGATTAAGGGAAGGAACCAATAATAAAGCATCTTGTATGACTATGGTCTTGCATACCAATAGATGTGAGGTGACAGGCTTGGGTCTGAAATTTGCCTTCCTCATAATATACCACCTGAAAGCAAGTTAGTCAGAAAGAACTACTGCCCCTCAAGTCCTTGGAAGCCACTGTTATTTACCCGAATTATCAAACAGCTGTGAGTGAGCAAGTTGGGTTAGGTTAGTTAGCAACACACACTTAATATGACACACATTGCCAATGCCTTTTCCTAATAACGTGCAGTCCATAGAACTGTGCATTTCCTCTGAACAGGAAACTGTGTGTTTCCATAGATCAGTGGAAGTTTCCTCTGTTCTTTCTCTGTTCACCATATTATGCTCATATTCTCACAACATAACCTACCCTGAATTCTGTCACTTACTGAAATTCCTCATTTGAATTTATTGTTGCCTTGAACTTTACCATTTTCTTTCCTTTGTAATATAAAGGGGGAGATGAACCTGGGCCTGATACACACTAGGTCAGCACGCTACCCCAAAGGGTCATTCTAACCCCCTTTTAAGAAAACTTGTCATTTAGAGATAGGCTCTCATGGAGTTGTCATAAGGAAACTTGGATGTTCTCTTGAGCCTTGTGATCCTCCTGCTTCAGCCAACTGAGTAGCTGGGGATCTAGGCCTGTGCAGCCATGCTTTGCTTTCTGACTCAGCTTTGCATGGCTCTAAGTCTATACAATATCTCACCCAAATGAGACCCTCATTACTCAGTTTGCTAGCTGGAATGTGATGGTGCACACATTCCCCTGCCAGCCTTTGGGATTACAGCTAATGTCTTTAAGAAAGTAAAGGGAAAGGCAGTGTTGTCCAGTGGGGGTAGACGTAGTCCAAGAATGGCTTGAGAGCAAACTACAGAAGCAGGCAGTGTGTGACCTGTGGTGGCAGATAGAAAAGGCACTCTTCTCTGTTCATGGGCTGCTACTGTAGTAATAGAAAAGGAATAAAAGGAAAGCTTTGCTACTACCTCCTAACCAAATGACTGGATGGAAACTACCTCTGAGTGGAGACCTAATATTCTGGATGAGCAGGTCAACTAGCTGGCTAAGAGACCAACTCTCGGGAAGTCAGATCTACATTAAGCCATTCTACTAAGATGGGAGGAATAGTTATCCCTTTAACGGGACAACACACCTTTGTCTCCCAGAATTCTCTAGCACAGTTCCCATATGGTTACCATGGTGTTCTGCCAGGGCTGACTGAGTTATCTGAGTCCCTGGCATAACTTTCTCATTTTCTTCTTTTCTGTCTCTTTTGGATGTTAACCAGGGCATCCGCCTATTTCTGCCACTCTGGACTTCCTTACTTTTTCTCTGAAACTCTCCTTCTGCCATGAGGCTGCTTCTTCACCACATGCTGACTGCTGTGCTCGCTTGACTTAACTGATGTGGCTTTCTCTCTTCCATTGCTCTCCATCTCCCTCTTTGAGCAGCTGCCAAGATTTGTAGCTTGCCCACCCTAGGGGTTTTTCTTTCAAACTCTAACACAATTGTTCTCAAACTTCCATTGGATCCAGTCTTAAATTCTTTTTTAGCAAGACCAAGAGCCCCCAAGTGATACCCCAAAATTTCCAAATGGGAGTTTAGTTCATATCAGAGTATCACGGAGGAGGGCATTACAATACACATTCCTTCCCTCCCCACTGTGACTCTGTCAGAAGCCCTGGACCTGAGCCATAGGAATCAGCGTTTTTGGCCAGGAGATTCTGCTAGAGGTCCATGGACTACTTAGGAATCATTATTTTAGGATAATTCTCCACCTAGACCCAATGTGGTAATTAACCCATTTACTTACAGTTCTCTAGGGTGGGTGGATGAAAGAAAGGCCTAGATGAAAGTAGGAGCCATACATACAGCAATGAAATGTGGGTAAGAAACCCTTCATATAAATATTCTAATACCACATGAGTAGGGTTGCTTACTTATCTACTGAATCTCACTATGTGTTACCTGCCTGAGGGATATTGCTTAGTCCTTGAAGAGACTTTCTGTATTTGGGGGATCAGAATTAATCCAAATACACTGCAAATAAATGGCAGAGTCTGGTTTCCAACATGTTTCTTTGCAGAAGTCAAAGCATGGGCTTTTAGTCACCATGGTGGTATATCGTGGCTACATTCAGTAGGAAAAAAAAAACCCCATCGATATGATATGATAGTTACTAGGAGAAGGATTGGCTAATAAGGCTACCCTAAAATTAATCACAGATCCTTTTGTGGTTAAACGAATCTACTTGTCTCAGAGCTAGAAAGATAGCTCAACAGCTAAGAGCACTGTCTGACCTTCCAGAGGATCCAGGTTCAATTCCCAGCACACATACACTGTAACTCACAGCCATCTGTAACTCCAATACCAGGGGAACAGACCCTCTCACCTGGCTTCCCCCAGTACTGTATGAATGTGATGGACAGGTGTACATATGAACACACAATAAGTAAACATTTTATAGAAAGAGTCTATCTCCACAATTTACCAATTTGATGCATTTGGATTTTTACAAATTGAGTCCCACTTTAAAAAAAAACATACACAATGTGTGGTCTGAGGGGGGGGGCTTCTGAGCTCTCAAAATGTGCACATAATTGAAAGACACAGAGATAATGCAAACAGAAATGGGTTAAGGCTCTTACTCTAAATGACTGTCTATTCCCATGCAATTGCAGTCACTGAACTAAATCCCCCAGGGGCTGATGCAGCGACAACGTCACTGTGGTGGCTCTGTGAACTATGCCATCCACTGTGGTCCTGCTCTGAGGAGGAGCCGGGCAGTGGAGCTGCATCAGGTTGTCTGCCAGCCTGTTCAGGCCGTGCATTAGCAGTCAGCCTGCGTCAGCCAGCCTTGCTGCACAGGCTTGGCTTGGTCTGTTAGAAGAGGCAATTTTCCATCTCTAATTTTCTGCAGACTCACTGTCCCTCAAGAACAAACAGCTATAATCAAAATGCCTCCTGTTGACTTTGCAAAACCTTGGAGCAAGGCTAACCACATGTTTCTAAATCCTGCTCTTCAAAGCAGATCTTTAAGGCTATAAACTGGAGGGTTTGGGAGGAAAGGCTTCGAGAGAAACCGTAGCAAGGGGTGGTGGAGAGTGGGGCTGGGCATGGGGTGGAGGGCTGCAAGGCTTGTCCACAGCCCCACTGCCTATCTCTCTGGATACCCTCTCTCATTCACAGCAGTCCCCTGTTATATACAGAGCCTTTAGTCTGCATTCACTCTAATACAATGATAAGCACAAACAAGAAGCAACGGTTGCTAGAGTCTGGCATCTACATAACGTTTTGAAAATAGGCAACATATAAATAACTGCTTAATGACAGATGACTGGGGGGTCCTGCTATTGTCAGAGAACAGCCTGAAAAGAAATAGTTTTCTGAACAGATGAACTCTGATTCTTGCATGAGTCACTTGATCAGTAAGTAAGGGCCATGGACTGTAAACTCACTGACCTGAGTAGAAATCATGAATGCAAGGCATGGATCTGCCTTCAGGCTCTCTTGTTTGGGGAAGACAAGGTTAGTGGGAAGGGATGATGTAAGTCAGAGGATGTGCGAGCCACTAGGTAGAAGAGATGCAGCAAGGTGGGAGAGGGTTGAAATGGGCTACAGTTGTCAGAGCAAGCTCTTTGGAAGAGGTAGACTTTGCACCCTTCAGGATTTGGAGAGCAAGAGAAGCATATACAGAGGCATTCCAGGACAGAAGAAGCAGGCTAAGGGTGTCTCTACTTGCTTCTTGTCAATGTCTCCAAGGACTGTGAAGATGAAGACCTCTCCAAGTCTTCACAGAAAATCAGCCCAGCACAGGTGCACAGTTATGTAAGACACCAGGACATTAATGATGTCAAAGGGTACAAGGTAAGCATTATTAAAAGATATTTTAATTTAAATAATTATATTTAATCATTGCTAAATATAACTCACCCTCCCCTTTGTTGACATTTTAAAAATGTTTAGTTGTAGAAGAAATAATTATTTAAACAGATAAGATTAAAAGTGTGTGCATGAGTGCACATGTGTGCAATCATATAGTCTGGGCTGGAGCTCACTGGATTGGCTAGGCTGGCCAGCCCGCAAGTCCAAGTGATCCACCCATTTCTCCCCTTCCAGTGCTAGGAAGTCTGAACTCAGACCCTCATGCTTATGTTGTTGCAAGACTTTCCTGAACCGGCTAGCTAGCTCCCCAATGCTGTTTTGCTTTTTTTAAAAAAGAAAAGATAAAAGACAAGCTCTTATTATGTAGCCCAGGCTGGCCTGAAATTCAGAATTTTCTTGTCTCAGCTTCTTGGCAAATTCTCTTTTATAAGTGTGATTATTTCTTGTCACTCTGTAACCAAACAGCTGTGTTTAGAACGGATGAGTAAGATTCCATTATAATTAAAAATATCACAAACCTGCCAGTTTCAGAAAATTCTGAAACACTGAAAATGGCTGAGAAGATAGTTTGTATCCCATTTGATCATGAAGGGGCAGTATTCTGCAATTCAGGCGAAAGCTGTGGTACAACCCTACACGTACTTACAAGTAGAATTTTGACTGGCAATTTGGCTTCTAGGTAATATATTATGACTTACAGAATAGATTAATTTTTCTTCTCTCATAAAGAACACAAGGCCTCAACCAGTACCAACTCTCCCCAGAATTAACTGGCCATGTTCCCAGATGGTCCAACAGCCTTGCAAATGTAGCTATTTGCTAGGTAGAACCTTTATTATTACTTCCAGTTTAGCAGATGTCCCACATCTCCTAGTATCACTGGGCAACAGCATCTTTAACTCTCTCTTGACCAAAATCACTTTAAAGCTCTCTGATATTCTCTTCAAGCTTGGGTGGTACTATTAGCCACTCAACTTTTTGAGGATACAGATTCAACATGAAAGATGTTTCCAATGTGTTAAACACAGGGAGGACTACAAACCTATGGTCCCCACCTAGGGATTTTAAATACATGTTGGCTGAGAACAAAACAGAAAAGTTAAACAGGAAATCTGATGACTTTAAAACTGATTTGATTACCAAATTTCCCCCTTTCCCCTCTCTCTTAGTGTGTGTATGTGTCAGTATGTGAGTCTCTTCCCTTTTTCTTTCTATAAGATCTCTGGACATAATCATAATCACAGTAATAATGAGGACATCAACACTTTCTATCATTTTAGTGATTATCTTGGAAATTTTAATATACATCATTAAAAGTTTAATGTTTATAGCTTTTCTTTCCTTCTGAACCATGTCAGTCACCATCTACTGCAACTTATATGTAAAACTCTCCTGATACTCTAGCCTCACAATTTAGACATTAATATCAGACACAGTTAACATTCACGCTTCCCATTGTTGTAGACCACAAACTCCGTGACCCTAGGAAGAACTGTCATTAGAAGTTTATTGTGAATGTGTTGGTAGTTAATCCGAGCAAGTTTCTATGAGAAAATGTCTGATTTTGAAAGATGAAGTTACTAAGTATAGAATTTATCCTGAAAGCTGGTTTCTTTCTGCACTTTAGGAGTTTATTTTCTATTCTTCTCATTGTCAGTGTGACTTCTGAAGAGTTAGCTATGTCATTGTAGATGTTTTGGGCTTGGGGTTTTGCTTGTTGCTTATTTTTCAGTTTGGCTACTTCTGTTACTTTCACTATATCTTCAGTCTGTCCCTCTGCTGTCTGTTGTTAGTTAGTCTATTGTTAGATGTAAGTTATCTGGCCCAGCAGAGGTCCTGCTACCCTGGAGCCCCAAATAAACACACAGATGCTATATTAATTATAAGCTGTTGGCCGGTGACTAGGGCTTCTTATTGGCAAGCTCTGTCTTAATTATTAATCCATTTTCATTCATCTAAGTATTTCCACATGGTTTTATTTTACTGGAGAA
Source organism: Phodopus roborovskii (assembly GCF_943737965.1). Classification (NCBI taxonomy): domain Eukaryota; kingdom Metazoa; phylum Chordata; class Mammalia; order Rodentia; family Cricetidae; genus Phodopus; species Phodopus roborovskii. Next base: position 24,363,613 of record NW_026126433.1, read on the forward strand.
GGGTCCAGACCTCTTACCTCTTTGTGGTCTAACATGGTGTTAGACCTCTGATTACATTTCCCAGAATTCTTCTCATCTCCTAGACCCATCTATCTTGCTTCCCTATTGGCCAATAGTGTTTTTATTCATCAACCAATAAGAGAAATATAGACAGAAGAACATCTCCCATCAGTCTATTTCTCTTCCTTATTGTTATTTGTCACTTTGGATGATCTGTCCATCTCCTTAGTGTTCTTAACACTTTTGAAAAACACTAGTCATGTGTTTTAGTGCTGGGTCTTCTTAATTCTTATTTCTTCACAGCACTTAGATTGTAAATTTCTTGGGCTTACACATTCTGATCTCCTGATTTTTAATCTTTTTCATATTTTTGTATCTGTCCCACATGCTTCTTCAGCCTTAATTTCCAAGTCAATAATTGCTTCTTTCATCGTGTTATTTAAAAATTAATGTCATCTATCTATAGTCTACTTTAAATTACTGTTTTTCATTTGTGAAGATTCTTTCCTGGATTCTTTTTCCCAAATGTATTAATGCTTACACATTAATTAATTAATACCTTAATTTTACATTATGTATTTGGTTTTTGATCATTCTAATAACTGGAGTCTTTGCATGTATGATTGTGTGGTTTTCTGCCTCTGCTGAAAGTCATTCATGGTTATGTGTTTCCTGTGTTTACAATGTTTGGGTGCAGCATGATGCTTGAATGGTGAATTTTTTTGAGGTAGGCTGTAAAGTTTGTTCTCGAGAGAGAATTTGTGTTTTATTCTACCTGACAAGGATGCTTGCTGTCCCTAGTCATAATACTTACTATAAACCTTAGGTGGGTGTGATGTGAGTGTTGTTCATGTGGCAGATCTACAGTCCCCTAGGAGATGGGCCTCTAGGCTACCTGTGAGAGATTTTGTTGATTAAATTAATTGATGTGGGAAGATTCATCTTAATTGTGGGTAGGGTTCCCTGGGCAGGGGATTCTGGACTACGTAAGTGGAGAAAGGGAGATGAGAAGCATGAGTGCACATGTTGCCCTCTCCTGAATATAGTCATGATGCAACCAACTGCTTCAAGCTGCTGCTGCCTTGATTTCCTCTCTATGATATACTGTACTAAAACCCAGTAGCTAAAACCAATCTTCTGTTCTCGACAGGATTAAGTCTATGTGGTGTTGGCGCAGAGAGACAACGTTCATAAAGACATGTTCAAGTGCAGGAAAGACGTAGCATGGCAAACATTCCACTAAAGTAATTTATTCCATAGATGATGCATGATAAAGAAACAATGCCTAAATAATGATTTGAGAAAAGCAGCTATTTCCAATTTTTAGGAAGAGGGATTATAAGATCCTAAATAGAAACATGGTTGTTCTTACATTAAAGCCTATATGTTTGGCTTCAGTACAAGTATGGGTCAGCTGAAGTACAGCCGGTGCTCTTAATGCCTGAGTCATCTCTTCAGGCCCATAGTGTTATCTTCCTGAGAATGGTTTTGTGTTTTGTTTTGGTTTTGGCAGTTCTGCAACTTTATTTGACATTCAGTAGGATAGTTCTCATCCACATTGTCTGTAGACACTTTTAATATATTAACAAGCATTTAGGCTACCAATGTGTAGAGCTTATTTGGTGAATCCTCATTCTTATTATGGTTTCTGGACAAACAGACATGGATACAATATGGAACATTCCTTATTCTTTTGGCCCAGACAACTTTATTGAGCCTGCTACCAATGCACACATCTGGAGTCCCTGTCTCCTTCGTGGAAAATTTCATGATTTTTTTTTTTTTTTGAGAGCCCAGGGGTCAGGCTTCTTGAACCCCACCCCATGGACACATTTGTAAATGTTGATGTGTTATTGGGTCACCACCTTGTTGATGACAGAACAGTCTTTCTTTTTCTCTCCATCCTTCTTTGCCTGAGCCATTCTGCCCACCTTGGACAGGACGGGTGGAAGGGATTGTGGGAAGGAAAGCCGTGTCTCAGAGAATGGTGTTTAAACTCTTCTGCTGTGGTTGAAATAGTTTCAACTCCAACTGCTTCTAAGGTATGGCTTTTCAAAGATCTCTACTAAATGACCCATGTGAATGTCAGCGATTCATCCAGAACTCGAATTCTTTTCCCTACTGTGCAAGCTATGTCACTCATTCTTTGAAAACCATAGTGCAATTACACTCTAGGCATGTACAGCCAGCCCAGTGTTTTGTTTAGCCTGGTTTTGTCTTGAGATTTTTAACTCCCTCGATTGTGCAGCTCCTTGAGTATGCTTATCAAGTTAAATCTATAAGTGACCACCCCTTCTTGGAAGTACCAGTCACCATGTGTTAGCTATCATCTATAGATAGTTTGCATTGCTGTTACTCATGATGATAACTTAGGCAGTCCATACAATTAGCATGTACTAACCAGCAAGTAAGTTCATTATCAAGGTGATAAAAAGACATTACCCTCAAATCAGAATCTGATAAAAGAATTTTTGTATGATTTTGTATGAACTTTTGCCTGGTTTGGAAGTCAGTTCTAGGACATTGAAGGAGTGCAGAAGTCACGAAAAGCATCCAAACCAATCACTGGGAGTTCTCAACTAGGTTACCATCCAGAGGGTACCACTAGCACTCAAGTACTTATGAGGACATTCTAAGAAAGTAGATTAAGAAAGTTGCCCTGATGGAACAGAAAGCTAAATTGTTTGTTCATCAGTTTCCATCCCTCCCCATGCAAGGTTGAATTTGAGCTGTTGGCACCCAGGCATTGCTGGTTTGTCTCATTCCTTAGTGTGTAGAACATTAGCTAGATTTAGGCCAGGCAGAGAGCCACAGGAAGCCAACAGAGTCTGTGTAAGCTACCACAGCAAGTGACCTCCCGGGTAAGTGCAGGGGATATGGGTGAAAGTTTAACAGAGCCCTCCTTTCCTTGGAAACAGGAACTCACTGAAATTCATTTGTTTACCCTAATCAAGCAGACACACATTAATGTCAAAACAGGAGATGAACAATATAAGTCAGAGGATTGCTAATGGGAGCTTGACCTTATACAGTCCTGTGGAGAGTGAATAGATACAGCACAGCCTCTAAAGGTTGTTCAATGAACAAAGGTTAAAAAACAGCCAGTAAGCAAAACAGACTTTTGGTCTCTTCAGCAGATTCCTTCATATAACTATCCATTCATTTGGCATATGATCAGCGATGCAATTGGAGCTTAAAAGCAAATAGATTTATGCCTATTGCATTCACATTAGAGGAGGGATATGCTTGGTGTATGCACATTAGAGGAGGGATGTGCCTAGTGTATGCATGTTAGAAGGGGATGTGTCTGGTGTATTCATAATAGGAGGGGATGTGCCTGGTGCACTTTTTAGCTCCTAAGTCTGTGTCAGAAAGCTGCTTTAATATACATGTTTTCAGTTCTTCAGGATATTTGCCAAGGAGAATGGGGAGGAGGGGGATGGAGATAAAGAATTAAAAGGAAGAGGGGGATGAGAAGAGGGAGAAGTTTGTTCTCTTATATGGATGGCACAAAGATGTTAGCCATGCTGTAGGAAATTATGTGGCCACATTGACTAATTTAATGCCTGAAGAACCCTGCCCAAACTAAGGCAATATGTTCAGCCTTATAATAATTAGCTTTAACTACTAAGTGATGGATATGATGTAAGTTCTTAGTATAGATGGATATGAAGGTAAGGGTGTGGAATTTGTGAAATACAGTTACAAGGATACCACATCTAAGGTCTGAAGTCCTTGAGAGGAGAGAAGCCTTTATGTATGCAAGGGAAGCTGTCTTTATTAAAAGTAGCTTTCTGATAGGAAGGAGTCGGAATTGATCTCATGCATTCATTCATTCAAACCATGGCAGTCACTGCTTGGGATGCTGGGATGCTACAGTTATAATCATTCATCTTGATTACAACTTGATTGGATCTTGAATCAACTAGCAGACGTGTCTCTGGATGGTCTATGAGGGTGTTTTCAGTAAAAATTAACTGAGGAAGAAAGATCCTACCCACAAAGTGGGCACTATCTTCCAGTGGTGGTCCAGGGTAGTCTGAGGGAAAAACAGTACTTTTTTCTTCTCTGCTTTTCTTCTCTGCTGGTGAGAATACACACTCTGTTGCTTTTATTGACATCCTCGTGTCAGAACCCAACTTCTTTGGCCTTCCAATGTGGACTGAATACAGGCAAATCTCTGGGGGTCCTCTAGGCTTTCAGTGCTAGATTGGGACTGAAGAGGCCTTCAGCTCAGTAGATTCTCAGCTTCCCCAGTATGCCCACAGCCATTGTTGGACACAAAAGCCAATCTAATAAATCACCTTTGTAATATGTGCCCTTTCTAACGGTTTGAATTCTATGCATAATCCTGACCTTCCTTTTGGCTGAGAGTGAATAGGAAGAGACCATTAATGAACAAGAAAACACAGAGAATAGGTCCACAGTTGTGTTTCTCAATGGCCTTGAGTGTGCCTAACAGCCAAGGGGAAGGAAGAAGCTGAACATTGGATTTGTCATCAATAACCCTGGAACACAATGACTTGACAAATGAAGAATAAGTGTCTGGCATGTCCCTGAAAGAAGGTGGACTTATAAATAAAGGACCCTGAAATATCGCAAAAAGGAAAAAGATGAAGAATTTATGAAAAAGTAACTCTGAAGGAAAATAAAATAAAAATTCAATAACTACACATAGGATAACTTCTTTTGTATGGCACATAGAGACATGCCAAAGGAGATTATGGCTTCTAATCTAAGATTTCTCTTATGCATTATGAAATTTTAATTGTAGGGTTCTCCTGAGAACACAGTGAGTTAAGACATGAGCTGTGTTGAATTCTGGGGTGTGGAATATTCTTCATAAATACTTACTGTGAGCATTTTGTCATTGCCTTGTTGACAATCCTTTCTACCCTAGAGTTTGAAAATATAATGATTCTACTCATTGTCATTTCATAAGAGCAGCCATGCTATGTCAAGCTATAGTGTTATAATGCCACGAGAGCAGGTTTTATTCCAGCCCCAATATTAACCATGGCTTCCTTGTTGTTTTCTTAGTAAGAGTCAATTTTATATAGGAGTGGAGTAGGTAAGAAAGGACATTGGGATTGCATTTCCTTATTGAGTAGCCCTTTATGGATTGGTAGGTGCAGAAGGCTGTAACAAATCTCAGGTTGGTGTGGCATGAAATAGAACATTCTATTGGAAAAGTGGCTCCTGAGATTGCTATGCCTCTCAAAATAGCTGCTCCCCATAGCCTGTACTTCTTTGCCTGGTTGTTTTTGAAGTGTTTACACTGCTCTCTCTAACTAAAATTGCTGGCTGATTTGATTTCATCTGGACTTTACATTATGCTGCAGTGATTAATCCACTTGATCTTTGCCAAAGTCAACCAGCTTCTGAGTACCACTTGTCATTTCCATGTCCATTAAATAAACACCCTCTCCTAGAGTCCAATCCTTGTCTGTGATGCACCTGCAATCTTGAGTAGAACATCAAACAATGGGAAATTTTTTTTAAGTTAATTTTTGTCATTTACTATCTTCTATGTTTCAGATTTGAGGGATTTGAGGGATTGATAACACTGAGAGTAAAAGAGCCCAAGAGAAGATGATGGACTTTTGGTTAATTGTTCTCTTGCTACGTTTGATCTATCTTCCTGCTACCAAGGCCAAGATGGCAGGATGGAGTCAGATCTGATTGGCCTATTTGCTAGCACAGTCAAGTGAGGAAGGACTAATGCAGAGCAAAGCCTCTGACTTGCCTCCATCCACTGCTTTTTCAAATTACCCAACACATGAGTGTGTGAGCAAGTGTGTGCATGTGTGTGTATGTGTGCATGTGTGTGTGTTGCTTTCCAGCTGTGGAAATCCAGTTGTTGAGAGAAATTGCATCTGTATAATAAATTCACACAACTAGGAAGACACAAAGCCAGGTCTACCTCCTCAAACATCTGTATTCTTAGCTTTTACTTAATAATGCTTCCTGGCCCAATTGTTTTCTTGTGTATATCAGTAGATTCTAGTATACAAAGAGTGTGTAAGTACCATTGTGGTTTAAAAGGTTTCATCTATTACCAAAGACACTGGATTTTTTTAAATGTATCACCTTATAAGCCTAACATCCTCAGTCCCTAACCCCAGCCCTGAGCAGCTTATCTATGTCCATGGATATTTATCTTTAAGATCTTACTTTATGTATAATTACATGTATCTGTTTATGTCTGTGCACTTGTGTGAGGATGTCCACAGAGTCCAGTGGAGGCTGCCAGATCCCCTGGAACTGGAGTTACAGGTGGTTTGTGACTTGCCAGATGTAGGTGCTTGGAACCAAAATCTCATTCTTTGTGAGAGCAGTATACATTCTTATTGGCCGAGTCATCTCTCCAGCCCCTATTTTAATTTTCTTTTAAATAAGTGAAACCATACAACATGTTTTCAGAGTGTTTTCATGTCATATCATGTACCAGTAGTCCCTTACTTCCTTTTGTCACCAATTGCATCCCAGGGTCTGGAGTCACCAAATTTCATCTCTGCATTCATTCAAAAGGTAATGCAAATTGGCTGCTTCTACAGCTGGAATATGAATAGTGGTCCTGTGAACATTTACATACAGAGCTGTGTGGATGCATGCTTGGTTTAAATGTACCAATGAGCAGAATTTCTGGAACTTTGTGTTAATATTTCTGAGGAACTACTGGACTCTTCTGAAATTGTGCCACCTCCATTCCTCCAACAACATATGCAATTTTCAGTTTCTCTGTAGTCTCATCAGCTCTGGTGATTAACTGCCCTTATTCTAGTCCTACTGTGTGTGAAGTTATGTCTTGCTGTGGTCTTGATGTGCATTTTCCCTTTGACTAATGATACAGATGCACTCCTTTTTCTTGTTGGAAGGGTGGTTCATTTGAAAATGTCCTCAGATCCTTGACTCATTTTAAAACTAGAATTTGCACATTATTATCAGTTTGCAAGATAACATCAGGTTGCAAGTGCTTTTTGCCTTCTTCATCCAAGTCTTTTGTTACATAGGGCCTGTAACAGTTTTTCCCTGTCTTGTGGTTGGCTTTTCGGGTTCTTGTGGTGTCATGTTAGCCCCTTAAAGATGCTGTAAGGTAAGTAGCTTGTTAAGAAAACAACCTAATTCTTTACAGTGTGGAGGCTGGGAGCCCAAGTTCAACGCATCCACACATCTAGTGTCTGGTGAATCTTCTTTCAAGATGGCTTTCTTGTTACTATAACCTCACATACATATGTTAAATGTATACGTTATGGGGCTGGAGAAATTGCTCAGCAACGAAGAACATTTGATGCTTTTTCAGGGGTCTTAAGTTCTGTTCCGAACACCCATGTTAGGTGGCTGTCAACCCCAGCTCCAGGGTGTCTGACACTCTCTTCTGGCCTCTACAGGCATCTGCACTCAAGTAACATATGCTTGCACATACACATATACATAAATACAAATACAATAAAAATTTAAAATAAAGATAAGTTCTGTGGAGGAGGAACTATCACTATGTTTACAAATTACTCATAGTACTTGGAGTAAGGTCTGGCTCAGAGAATGAAATCAATACATATTTTTATTTGAACAGAAACTTATTACACAATATGCAATATTCTTTTAACAAAAATACTAGAAATCCTATTTCTAAATGTCACAAACAACTGCAACACACAAGAAAGTATTCATTAAGTAAAATTTGACAACATAAAATTAACTATCTGATGACCTGGAGCCAAACCATGAGTAGCCATGAAGGGACGAAGGAAGGCTGGAGGTGAAGCCGCTAAATCCCCTACCGTCTAAGAGGAATGGCAAGAGACTCTGTCCAGAGTAACAGAATGGAGATGGGAGGTTGGTGGTACCATTTACATCTTTATAGAAGTATCTCACACAACAGTAAAAATCAAAATACACCTGGCACTTACTAAGCATTGAGTACAATGCACTTAGTTCCCTTCTAAGGGAACACAATACATTCATACTTTGAGGTTGATACATAAAAGTGGTGAAAGAGGCAGCAAATTGTTACTGTAGGGGTTTGCATCATAAAAAATTTTAAGATGAACCTTTATTTTAAAAATAACCCTCTGAAGCTAAAATGAGTTTGCACAGTCACATGTCCATCCTCAAAAATGCTTCTAATTTAAAACTAGGTCTTTCTAAGAAAAAGAATATGATTTTTAGGCAGAAAAGAATAATCAAACGGTTTGCAAGTGCATACTGGCTGCCAGTGAGGACCATCCAACATTTTGCCAACATTATCTGATGGTGAGTGTCAGAGTCTACATTCACCAGATGGAGAGAACCAGACAAAGACGGAAGCAACTCGCCCATTTTCAGTGCGTCTGCAACCAAGCCAGTGAGAAAGCCCAGACTTCCTGGATTCTGCATCCAAAGACATATTTGAATGGATTTCTCCTTAGAAAAACCACATATTGGTATGATGGTAGTTAAGGAAGAAATCCAAACTAACATGGCACACTGTGTTTACAATTTGGAGAATTCCAGGATTTTTCCATCCAATAATCTGGAGCCAAAATGCACATTGCCTGTTAAGACACAGACCAGTATGTCTCCGAGGTCCCTAATGGGGCTATCTATCAGCTGAGGAGTGACACCTGCAAGGCAAAAGACGACAACCACTGAAACAGCACCATTAATTTTAGGACTCTTAATATAAGTCCTACATCTTGCTGTCTGTCTGTATAATGCTGCTGCGATTTTGTAGCCATGTAAGAAGCAACCTATGGTTAATGAGTTTGATAAACAATTCTGATTATTTTGCTACATGTCTCTTATTAATTCAGACTACTAGCACAGGTAGAAAGAAGGAAAGGCATATTTTGCCTGATCTGCTGTGACTTTGTTCGTCAGTTTCCTTCTTAATTTGCTTAGCTTTCTTAGTGGAAAGAAGGAAGGAACAGAAGTCATCAAGTGATCCCTCTTGTTTGATCAATAGTCTCCTCCACCTTCCACCCCCTCTCTCCATAACCCACACAAACACAAACAAGTCTATGCTAGATAGTACTGGCACAAATGGTCAAGGTTAGTGCTGGGGCAAAGCATGGACACTCTATAGAAAGTGAGCATTAGACCAACACTGCTTTCAGGAGAATTTGGGAGAGAATTCTGAGTGCACAGACTCAGTCTGATTGGTGTCTGGAGTAAAAAAAGGGGCAGATGGAGAAGCCATTAATGGCCACACTTTTAGTGTGTGGACTGCAAAATAGAAATGATAATGACAACGGAGAGAGGAGCAAATGAGGACAGGGTGAATTAATCGTGTGTGTGTGTGTGTGTGTGTGTGTGTGTGTGTGAGTGTGTGTGTGTGTGTGTGTGTGTTTCAATGGACAGGGGTTCATATATGCAGATGTTCATGCATGCCGAGGCCAGAGGTCAAGGTTGGGTGTCTTCCTCCATCATTCTCCACCATACTAAGGTAGAGTCTTTTACATAAACCCAGAGCTTTCCAGTTCATCTATTCTAGCTAACTGGCTTTGCACCCCATGAACAATGGGATTAGAAATAGTTACTTACCCATACCCAGCATTTATGTTTGTGCTGGGGACTTGAACTCTGACCCTCTCATGCTTGCACAGCAACCACTTTACCCACTGGACCATATCTCCAGCTCCTACCCATAGTTGTTATTGTGACAAAATATATCTAACATGACATTTACCATGTTAACTATTTGGGGTATATAATTTGGTGAATTAGTTTGCATACTCATAGGTGTGTGACCATTACCTCTGTACATCTCTAGACCTTGGTTTCAAAACTTAAATGCATGAAACTGTGGCTCTCTACCTCTCAGTCTCTAATCCCTAGGTAACTACTATTCTCTGGATTTGACTAATGTGGGAATTAATCATTCTTACCAGATGACTGCTGGGAGGTATATCCAGTAGCAATTTGTTGTTTCCCAGATCCAAAACCACATTGCAATACGTGTTCTGCATAATGGACAGGGCTCCATTAAGAATCCTTCCTTCAGAGTGTAAGCCACAGGAAGCTTTCCCATTAGAAAGCACCGGAGGGATAATACAAAGAAAGGGGCTCTCCTGTTTCTAGTGTCCACAGCGTGCCTCTGTCTCTGTTTCTGTCTCTCTGTCACTCCTGTATGCGCATTCGTACACTTACAAGTTTGTTGCCTGCTGCTGCCTGTGTCTGAGATCTTTCCTGCCCTTTAATTCTTCAACTAGCAGAAACCAAACCTGATCAAGGTCCTAAACAGTAACAGTTTCATCACCACAGAGAGACTCTGGGAGGATCTCTCCACCCTCTTTCATCTAGAAGTGCAAAACGAAAAGACATGTCCTTTAGAAAGAGCAGGAGCTCTATCCGTATCAGCTCTGCCATAGAGAACAGTTATTAAATTGGATTCAATCAATCAATCAGAATGGATGGTGAAACAAGAGTGGATGCTGGGACCAGTCAGAACAGAGGCTGAAGGAAGCAGCAGAGACTCTGGCTAGCCACAGAGATCCATCTGTGACAGTTCCTGCCGATGCCAGTTCTGCATCTGTGGGAACCCAGATTTGAGATATTAGGAAGGGCTGTGGCAGAGTCCCTGGTGTTCTGACTTCAGTCAAATCTTCCCAGCAAATTGATGGCCTATAAAGAGAATGAAATAACTGGCAAGCAGTTAGGAAATTTTTTACTCCTCTGCTAGCCTTACCTATCTCTATACAGCAATACAGTTTTTTTAGGCTACTGGGCCAAATAAGCGAATCACCAATTTCCCATTTTACTCCAACAGTCCCCATTTGCATTATTAGAAAATCCTGGACACTCCTCTTTCAGAGAGTATCCACAATCTAATCACTTTCATGGCCCAGCCACCATGACTTTCTGCCTAGATTCTGCCGTCATCTTCTCCCTGATGTCTTGTGCCTTTATGGTCTGTTCTCAGACTGACAGAGGAAGAATCCAATCGAACAGAAGACTGGTGTGAGACCCCTCTTTTAGACATTCACCAGTAGTTTTGTATCTCAGCAAAAGCTAAAGGACATACATTAGCCTTCAAGACTTTATACCAGCAAGATGATGAATTTAGTCTCTTCCTGCCTCAGGGTGGTCCTCTTGCAGAGTCTATTATCTCTTAGCCCAGTCAACTCCTATTCATTCTCCTGGTCTCATGATAGTTATTTCCTCAGGAAAGCCTGCCTTGAATCCTCATGCTCACACTCTCCGAGAGCCGATGCTCTTTTTAAAAGACACGAACAGTGCAGTTTATCATCCCATGTTTATGTAACTACTAGTTTAATGCCCCTTTCCCCCTGTGTACTGTATACTCAATGAGACTGCAAGCCCCCAACGGATTATTTGGTGCAGTCTGGCCTCAGGTTCAAGCAAGCCCTTTGTAGAGAGACTTGTGGTCTCTACAGGAAGCAACATGGTGCATCCTGCCTTGGGGGGAACATAGGGAAAAGCGTGACGGGTCAAGCCTTCCAGGAAAAGACTTAGCTATGAAGATATTTTTATTCCTTTCTAAACCCACAAGGTCCATAAAGCACTGCCTCCCAGGGACGATTGGCAGCCTGTTAGCAGGAGAATACAGTCAGAGAAGGTATTTACATTCTAACAGGAGTCTTGAAGGAGGAAGACTCCCCTCAATCCTACACCATAATGATCTATGCAGTCAGGAACTGCGGCAGCCAGAGGCAATTAGGAGAAGAGATGGGTGCAGCAAGGGCAGGAGAATGGTGCTGATGAGGTCTAGATAGTAGATTAGTCTTCTACCTCGTAAACTAATTAGCATAAATGGTGAACTAAAACAAGGCTAACATTGCCACAGACTCTCAGAAGACCAGGTGTGTGCAACCAGCTGAGCTGGGTCCTCTGCTTGGGGGTCTCCCTAGCTGCAATAAATGCTGTGGCTGTGGCTGTGTTGCTGAGGGACCTCTTCTAAGTTTCGTCCTGCAGTTGGCAGAATTCAGTTCATGTGGTAGAGAAGGTTTCTTGTGGTCTTGCTTGTTACTAGCCTGGTGTTACACTCAGCTCCCAAGGCTGGTAGTGTTCCTTCAGTCGTATTCTCATAGGTGTGTGCAGCCTTCGTGTCCACTGTGCATGCGAGTGGGAGCGCATCTCTGGGTCTATTTCATGAGCCAATAGAACGAAAACTCACTGCTCTTATGTGATTCCCCCCCCCCAAGGCAGGATGCACCTCCCCTGGGATGAGCTTCCCTTTTCTATAGAATGCAGCATCATCACAAGAACAATAGCGTACCATAATCCAAGGTTCCACTCACACACAAAGACTGTGGAGGGTCTAGGCAGAGGGATAGAGTACTAAGGCTATGTGAGCATCCTGCCTACCCAGTCCTAACACACTCCAGAGTGCTTTTTTGTCGAGCGCTATCGCCTTGCCTGCAAGAACGACGCTCAACAACAGGATTCTTCTGCAGCTATGTTTATTGCGTGGCTCATTACAGCAAGTTGAGGGAAGACCCCGAGGAGGAAAAAGGGCTCTGCTTATATATGCTCAGAGGAGTCGTGTCCGTTACTGACAGGTGCAGCCTGCAACGGTCGTAATGGTCACCCCATGACGTGGATCGTGCATCCGCGCCTTGCTGGCTTATGGACAGGAAACCGGCACCATCTTCGGGAATGGCACCGGTGGCTCTCTACACTTTTTCTCTGCTACCCCACTATGTGCTCTTCAGCAGGTAACCTTGAGAATCCTCACCATAAATAGTGTTGTTTCCCTATTTTCATAGACCCAGGGATGTAGAGGCCAAGTGACTTTGCTCTGTCTCACAAGATCAGTAAAATGCACACCTGAGATTTTGAACTCTAGCCTTTGTGAACCCAGACCTCATTCATACCCATTTCACCTCCTCAAAGATAGCCCTCTGGAACTGGCAGAGCTGTGATCATTACCGCTGAGGATGTAAACACTGGCTTGGGATAATTAAGTAACGTTCAAGACCACCCAGTTAGTGAGTGGGAGAGCAGCCTTCAATCTAATCTTCTCCTTCTCTGACTCAAGCTGTAGGCATGTCATGCCATCGATGGATACTCTCCCCAGTTGCTTGCCAGCTAGAAGAAAACATGGCAACAAATTTTAGCCCAGGCACTGGGGGATACAGCTATCTCCTGGCTGTAAGGCTTGGCTAAATGACATACTGTATGTAATCAGCCCTGTGTCAGTTACCCTGTAGTGGATGAAAAGCAGTCTGAGCTGTGGGGTGCCTGACCTTCCCTCCATCCAAAGGGATACGTTCTGATACCTGTACCTCAGAAAAGTACCCCCCCCCTTCGGAGATAGATCAATGATTCATCCACACATACTGTCATCAGGTGTAAATGTCATCATCTTGTCCCACCTTGGGCCTTAGCACCCAAAGTCAGCTCGATTGCCCTGACACCGATGTCCATCTCCGCTCTCCTGTTTCTTCTCATTGCCTGCAATTCCCATGGACAAAGACCGAGCCTGGAAAGGCAGAGTTGTCTCCAAGATCTGAAGCCCCTCCTCCCTGACCTGCAACTATGCTCCAGGCAGATGGCAACAACTGAATATTGCTAGAGATTTTTCATTTCATTTGCACACCCCACCACGTGGCAGTTTGGATTAGAACTGCTGTCCTCTGTAAACACCACATCTCCTGGTGGGCAGCTCCTCAGGCCTAATGGCAGCTGGCCCCCCATTTCATCCTGCTGTCCCTTCAGGAGCAGAGACAGTTACAAACCCTGGGAGCTTCACCAGTCCTAGTTTGTTGCCTCGGTCAGCCAGCACATGAGCAAATATCTCTGCCAAAAAAATATTCTTAGACCAGGAACCCCAACTGATAATCCTGATAATCACTCTAAGCCCCTAATGTAATTACTGATTTAACTTCGGGGCAGTGTGGAAGCACTAGGAAACTGTTGCGGAGGAACTGGGCGTTTGTATATTGATTGTACAGTGTTTGCGAATTTCAGTAAGCCATAAGGAAAGTCATCTTTGGCTAAGTGGTAAATGAAGTCATGACCGTGAAAGGGGTTAGCCATAGAAAAGCGTATGAAAAGCCTGAGGTGGAGGGAACGCTGGTTAAAGACTGAGGAGTCAAGAGACCCAAGGAGGCGGGAAAGGCAGAGGAAGGTGTTCCAGACAGATGGCCCTTGGGTCAGATCAACACTGAAGAGGATATGGGAAGAATAAAAGCAGAGTCCTCTAATTAGAGCACATAGAGCAGAGAGAGGAGGCTCTGACAGGGAGACACTAGAGGACACTGATCAAAGTGGTCAGTAGGAGAACTCAGTGAATGGCGCCCCCTGGAGGACATAGTAAGAAAGCTGACAAAAGAATCTTTTGGAAATGGAGAAGAGTTATAAGCATCTTGAAGGGAAAGGCCAGCAATGGGAAAGATCAGATCAAAAAGAAAAGGATCATTTATGGTTCAGGATTCAGAAATCCACAGAGGAGACAAGTGGAGAGCACAGGAGGCAGGACTCAGGCGGGCGTCCTCAGCATCAGTGGGGCAGGGACGGCCCAGCATGCTGGGCAATCAGAGGAAGACACTGGAGCTTAAGGATTGACAGCTGAAAACACACTTTAAAGCAGGTTTCCCGAGGTACTGGGGTTCCTTTGGGGATCGGTGTAGAAGCACCTTAGCAGTCACTAAGCCGTGTGGCTTCACACTTAGTAGAGGAGCCTGCCAGCTTGAGGGAACACGAAGGCTGTGTGAAGACCTGTCCGTGGCTCTTCCTAATAACCAGATTGTGATGAGGAGAATAGACAATTAAGGTTAGAGGTCAGCAGAGCTGTAGTCCATTCCCATCGTCACAAACACCCGTGAATGTCAGTGTGACTTGCTTCAGCCAAAGTTGGCCAAATAGCCACAGGACAAATATAAACACGTCATCAGAGGAGCATCTGTTTAGAAAAGGGGGCTGCAATATGCTGGGGCTGCGCCTGCAATGAGAAGATATGGTTTTCCTTGTGCAGAAACAGAGAACTTCTAAAAAAAATTACTCCAGGGAAAAGAAGTATAGAACGATGTTGATTGTGAACATTCTTTTGTCTGTGTCACATTTTCTGTTATCTAGTCACTAAACTAGAACATCCCAATGTCTTCTGGCTGCTTCTGACCCAAAGAGTCCTTTCTCTGTGCTAATGAATGACCACCTAGCAAACTGCCCCTGGGGTCAGCAATAGTCAGTGTGCACACAACATTCCCAACGAGGGCTTGAAGGAAACCGCAGATAGTTCCCGGCTGACCAGACTGGAGCAGCTCCCAGTGTGCTCATCAAACACCAGCATCCCCAGGCTTTGTTCCCTGCACCAGGCTCCTAGAAGCAGGCACATTGGCGAGGCTCCTGTGTATGTTTCTGGCTTCTTCTGGGCTCTGAGGTACCTTGCAATAGAGGAGTTATATCCCCCTGTTTGCTCCACACCTGTGACTCCGGTGCTGTGTATAAATGTCTACACTTTGCTTTAGCCCAGTGATGAAAATGGGAAGGAAAGTCAGTGAAAAGCCTTTTTTTTTTTTTTTTTAACAGTTCAGTGTGGAGATGGGGGAGGAGAAGGAACTCAGAGAGGGGTTCCAGAGCTACCAAACAGGAGGATTTTAATGAGACTGTCCCCACGAGGAAATGACTCAGTGGTTTGGGAAGAGGTGACACCCGGGGAGAGGGAGGCAGCCCAGGGTTACTGTCCAGGAGGGGTGGACTTTCTTTTTGGTTCCCAGGATGGAGCACCCAGTTTTCAGTCTTCTCCCCTGCAGATGTGGGGGAGGGGAGCTGCAGGGGGCACAAATGGAGTGGTAGCTGTCACCACGGGACTGAGGAATACCTGAACTCTGTCCCTGGGAAGTTAAGTTAAGCTCGCTGAGACCATGTGATCATGTGTCCCTTTAGAGAAAAGGGTCAAACGGTTCTGGAAGGAACTATAACTCCCAAAAGGGATAATGCTACCTGTGCCCAGAACAAAGGAGGAGAAAGAGAATGTTAATGTTCTCCCCAAAACAAAAACAGCTCAAAAAATGAGAAAAAGGAAATGAAATATACTATTAAGTAAAGAACTAAGCTTCAGGGTTTCTTGTGAGCATGTTATAGACTAGCTATACACAGCAGCTAGGATTTGCACTTTCTGATTTAAAAATCAAGGCATGGTGGTTGACAATATTTTGTTGTTTCTGTTTTTGTGAACAAGAACTATGCAAAATCATGGTACAAAACTACAGCCACCAATTAACAAAATTAGCTTATTAAAAACAGAATCCTTACATGGGGTTGAAAACGCCATGGGAAATATCAGATGCTTTGAAGGAAAGTATATCTGGGGAGGGGTGATGAGCAGAATAGAACTTTACTGACTAACCACAGGCTCTTTGCCTTGCAGGAACCATTGGGTGGGAGAGGAGACAGAGTAAGAGTCTGGAGTGAGAAGCCGAAGCCCTTCTAACAGGTTGTTCAGGTGGGTCGGATAGACACTAGTGTCAGGGGACTGGAGTTGAACGCACACCCTTTGTTTCCAAACCACATCCCAGGTAAATCACGGTGGGAGCTTGGTCAATAGCAAGCTCATTGAGGCAGTGCGCTGATGTGCTTTGGGAACTTAGCACAGCATCTGGCACAGCTGCAGCATGCTTAAGTCACTTGCATTCTATCCTCTTCCTCAGGCAGTGTTTGGAAAGATACTGCAGCTTTGAAAAGAGCCCAGACACTGAAATGCTTGTACTTTCTCAGACATTGAGTCACATGTGTGCCCCATCACATCTTACCCAGACAGCAAGAACATAGGGCTAGCCTGGCTGGCTGTTGCTGGGGTGGGGGAAGGAAAGGGGGATTCATACGAGGGGGACCTTTCCCTGGTAGGACAGGGTCTGTAAATGCTCTGGAAGGGAAGGTCGTTCATAGTTGAACCTCAGGGAAACAAAAGCCTACAGCTTAGGGGAACAGAAAAACCCAAAGACAGTAAGAGGGAAAACAAGAGGAGTGGAGCCCAAGAGTGCTTGGCCTGACTGAGGAGCCAGACGCCTTGGCAGAAGGAAAGCAGGCAGTTCGGTTACAGCAGATCCTGGGAACTTGCCACCCACCTTGATCCAGTGGGAGGCTCCTTCCCTCTAGAAAGTCAAAGGCTGCTTTACAATCCTCCCAGCAAAGCTCTGCTTCAAGGGTTAGCCTTGGACTCCTGTCATTTCCACCCAAACCCTTCCCTCCTTGCTGCCACTCTGGACAACTTGTTGCCCTTCTTCCCCAGACCCCCAGGGACTGCTGCCATTCTCATTTCATACACAATTTGCACTAGGAACTCTGAACTTGATACATAGTTCCAAGCTTTACTGCATCCGATCCCATGCAAGCATTGCCTAGCCAGCCAGGCTTGCAGTGGAGCTCAACGGGAGCAGCCAGAGTACTCCATTCAGTTACCAAGGCTGGTGGCTCGTGTCATTCAAAGCACACTCCTTTTCTGGAGCTTCATTTTCTCATTCAAACTAAGCCTTGGACAAATGTTGGGTCATAGGAATAAGTCAAGGCAGTTCAAATTAATGTGCATTGGATGTCTACTATGTCTCAGGCAGATTTTGAGGTGTGCATTAACTTATAAGGGCTGCCTATAGGGGAAACAGACTATGAGAGCAGACAGACTGATGTAATGCAAATGGCTCTCCATTCTTATACTCATTAAAAAAAATTCCTATATTAACTACCTACCATACATCATGCACCTTTCAATACTCAGGGATATAGCAAAAAACAAGGCTGGGAGCTTTGGATTAATTCTAAGTTCTGGCTCAGGTATCATTGTTCTTGAGCAAGTCTGTTAAACTACCTGGTCCCCAGATTTCTTATGTTACTAATGTAAATTATAAAAACAATCACATTACACATGTCTTTAATCCCAGCACTTGAGAGGCAGAGGCAGGCAGATCTCTGTGAATTTGAGGCCAGCCTGGTCTACAGAGCTAGTTCCAGGACAGGCTCCAAAGCTATACAGAGAAACCCTGTCTCACAAAAAACAAAACAACAATCATATTAATACTGTTTAAGAGTTCTTGGGAAGTCCAGAGGCAGTCAAGAATGGCACTGAATGGCACTGAATGGCACTGAATGTTTGATGGTTGCTTCTTTAAGGCACCGTTCATCATATACGGTAGCTAGATATACAAGTACCCAGATTTAAAATAGAGAACTATGTTCTCCTATGCATGATCCAGTATGTGGGTGTGGCAGAAGGACCGCAGCTGTGTACAGAGAGTCAGCATCCCAGACTGGGATGGCTTTGGAACAGCTTCTTCAAGAGTCTAGGGGTTTTCTAAGAGTGTTTCGGTTTGCCCTTTTAAAGCTATGTTTGATGGTACCTCATGTGTACAATATACACGTATATAGTATAGTTACATGATGAGTTTATTATTAGTATAGTATTATGGTCTCACAAGCTCACCTTTTCTAAACCATATGAACCGGCAGTTTATACTCTGGGGACCACATGAGTCTTGCTTTGTGGGTCCATTAATGCTAAGTAAAGCTACTTTACTCATCAGACTAATGCAAACAGAGATGGACTTGACGTACAAATGTGCTTTCATCTGTCAAAAGCTTAAAAACAGCAGGGTGCATTTTATGCAAAGTAAGGTTTGGAAGAAGTTTGAATACAGAAGAGTTGAGAAGCAGGAGAAAGGACTGGTCGTGGTACTATGATAAGAGCTGGCTTTAGTCAGTGCCAGGGTGTGTAAGTTTCATTTTAGTAAAGTATTATGCCACATTCTAGTAACACTGGTATCTTTAATTTTACTAACTTTATGACTTTGATATTTCAGGTATGTATTTCTTAGTCTTATATAAATAAGCTCTAAGATAATATGAGTTAAAACCTGGTTTTATGTTATGCAAATTTAAGGAACATTAATAAAAAGACTGGAATTGTTAAAAGACATGGTGTGTTCTGATTTAGGAAAGGATTTTGGCAACTCCCGTGGTGTAGAAGGAGGAAGCCATGGCTAGAAAGGCCACTTTTCTGGATGAGAATGTGGCCTCAGATACCTGGGAGCACTCCAGAAGTGAGGCTCTGCTAGAAGAGCGGGTACAAAGGAGGCACCAGCCATACTGTGGGCAGATAAGCAACACCTGACCCTAAGTTCTAAAGGAGACAGATACATGATGGTCAGAGATGCTGCCTTCCTTGTATCTGCTATAATTGCCTGTCTGGAACTCAGCCTTCTCAATACCTCTGCTGCAGAGGACTGCTCCCAACAGTGTCCCATGAAGCTATACCATTCCTGAGTGGAAAAAAGAATGTGACTATAGATAGAAGGGGATCACCTGTAGCTCTAAGCCCTAGAACTGTGACTGTTCCATCATATGGCAGATGTGAAGATGTGGCCGGGGTTAAAGACCTCAGGAAATAATCCCAGATTATCTGAGGGGACCCAGTCAAATCATGTAAGTCCTTGAGGGGCAGGAAACCTCCCTGGCTGTGTTTAGGAGGAAGAGGAGACACATAGAATGTGAGTGGATTGGAGCCACCATTGCTAGCTTTCACGACACAGGAAGATGCTGACAGCCACAAGGAAGTGGAGACTTCTGCCCAACAGGAGCAAGGAAGTGAATTCTGCTGACAATCCAGATGACCTCCACTGAATCCAAGGGAAGGAACCCAGCCCTGCTGATACCTGGTACTATCTTGAGACCTGTGCCAGCCTTCTGACCTATAAAACTAAGATAATGCATCTGTGTTATTTAGCTGTTATATTTGTGGTCATTTGTCACAACAATGGGAAACCAATATAGAGCTCTGGTCAAACCAGTTCGGGAGATGATGCTCTAGCCTGTCAATCATGCTTATCATGTGGTCACAAGAATTACAGACTAACAAAGCCAGGAATAAACCACAAAGTGAATCGAGGAGCAGATAACTTATTCTCACCAAAGGGACAAGCTGAAGCTGCAGCAATTCATGACTCTGCGTCTGACCATGTCACATGCTGAGCGCAAATAGATCTGCCTCAGACCTGTGGCATCCAACTCCGTTGTCATAGTTACTCTAGAAAGAGAAAGATGCCCCGACAAAGACCAGATTGGCTGTTTTAAGTGGTGAGAAGGTACCCTAAGGGTGGACAGATGCTTCTACATTCATGTCATAGATGTTTTCTGAAATTAGTATTCAGTCAGCACTGCCTCAAATAAAATCACGATTATTAACACTCAGAGAACAGCACGTCCACATTAATGATGGACACCTTTTAAGGAGGACTTGTCCTTAAATCTTAAGACCCAGGGAAATAACAACAGCAACAGCAAAGCTTTGAAATGAATATTGCCCCAAATTAACTGTTAGTTACTGGCCACTTCTCACAGCTCATTTTCTATCCTTCTTTAACATAATCCTTCCCTCTGTTCTAGCCACACTGGCATGTTGGTCCTGCCTTGGAGATATCATCTTTATCCCTCGGCCTCAGAGCCCATCCTCCAGATGCTTGTGTCTCACTTCCTCCCTTTACTCCCTCTGCCACTGTCCCCACTTCAGACAGCTCTTCCCAGGATACTTTGTTTAAAATAGATGCATCCAGCCCCAAATGGTCAGCACCTTCACAGGGCTTACACAAACAGCTTCATTTCCCTCCCATCAGAATGGACCCTGAATTGGGGACCAAGCCACTCAAACACTGGCTACCCTCACAGTGTATTCCAAATCTGTTCTTCTCATAGGTCATGCAACTGGCATGACAGATTATTTTTCAAAGGTGGCCATCACAATAAATACTACACGTTGCTACAAATTCACGCTGATATCATTCCCTTTGATAAATACACCTGTGTTCTCTCTTGCTCATCTACACTGGGCTGGAAAAACAGTGGGACTTTTTCTTGATGCAATGTAACTTCTAAGGGATGAAGCAGTTGACCTTATTTTCCTGGGTCTCTTTGGGGACACAGACTTCACGCTGTGTGGAAGCCTACACCACAGGAGAGACCATCAGTAGCTGACCAGAAAATTAGCCAAGTTGAGGTCTCCACTGGCAGCCAGCATCTTCTTCCTTATGTGTGAGGCTGTCACTGACAAAATAGTTCCATTCATTGTCTTACTAGAGGCAAAGAAGACAGCTTAGTAAAACTACCAATCAGCCTTCCAATATCCCGGAGATTATAATATTGCAAGCCACAATTAGTAATATGTCACTGAGACAAAGTTAGTGGCTGTTAAAAGAACCAATTGCAGTTGTTGTCATATGCCATTCATATTCCTCAGTCTCAGCATAGCTCAAGGATTCAGTTTTCAACATCCCAAGTCACAGCATGTGTCTCAGTTTCTTTTCCAGTTGCTGTGACAAAATATCCTGACCGAAAGCAATTTTGGTGGCAAAGGGTTTACTCTGGCTCAGAGTGCAGGGGTGTCACATGACAGGAGCTAGAGACCCCAGTCACATTGCACCCATAGTCAAGAAGCAGAGAGAAATGTATGCTTGTAATAAGCCCCTCTCCTTTTTATCCAATCCAGGACCCAGCCATGAAACAGTGCCCTCAACATTTAAGGTGGATTTCCCCACCTCAATTAACCCAGCTTGGAAAACTCTTCACAGGCATGTCTACAGGCCAACCTAAAATTGAATCTGTTGAGACTCAATTTCTGGGTGACTCCAGATCCTTCTACACTGACAATGGAAATTAACTGTTATAAAAAGTTTGCATCACCCTCCCTGTGGAGTGGGGGGCGATGGGATGGGAGGATGGTCAAGGGGCATGGAAGGGAGGGAGGGAGTAGGAACTGGGATCGATATGCAAAATAAGAAATAAAAATTAATAATAAAAAAGGAAAGTTTGCAGCCATCTCTTCAAATCTTTGTCCTAGGGGTAACTTAATGAAAGTGATCATTAGGAATTTCACTCATAAAATCATATATATATATTCTAGGATTTTCCTGAATTCTGTCACTGTTGAAATTTAAAAGCCACCCAGGAGAGCTGGACCATGGAGCCTCATTCTGCCCTCATTTTTCTCAGCTCAAGCCTGGAGACAATTCTCTTCTAAGCAGCTCTTGACATCTATAAATCCAGATTCAGTCCCCTTCTAGTCAAATTTGCCTCTGCTGCTGGAGCCCCTTCTCAGAAGCCTTCTCAGCTAGTTTCACCAGCCAAAGCCAGGGCCATAGGGCCATACAACCTCCTTAGCCAGGACCACTGGGGCCACATGGCTTCACTGTGCTATTGCCGGGACCAGTCTGGGAAGTCTGCTGGAGGAGCCAACAGAGCTTTGATAGAAATAGCACAATTATTTTAAAAGCCAGAGCTCCTCAGATGCAGTCAAACAATGAGTCTGGAAAAGAGTTGTAGAGCAAAATGTGTATCGATACAGCGTCTATAGCTAGCAACAAGAAAGCAGAGAGACCCAGTAGATAGTAAGTGTAGAAACTGGTTAGTACAAAACGGATCAGTAAGATGTGACAGCTTTTAAACAGACCTAGGTTTGAATTCTGAATCTTCCACTGATAAGCTGGGTCATGGGCAAGTAAGTCCCTGACTCTCTCTGAGACTCAGTTCCTTTATCTGTGAAATGGAACAATAGAATCTCCCTTACCAGGACGTCATAAGGAACAAATGACCAGATGAGTGTGACTGAAAATTACAAGGGAGCTTGAGATCCAAGAAGATACACTGGGGTTAGCTTTGACTGCAAAGTCTGTATTGGTTTTAGGGGGAACTCTGCGTTGATCTTGCAGGAGAAGACCCTCCGGTCTGTATAATCCTCTCCTCTCATTCCTGCAAGCTCCATCACCAACATTGCTCCAGCCACCCTCCTTGGTTGACTTTTGAGCCACTAAAGCCGTGGGCCCCTGGGGCTGACACCCTGGGAAAAACTCTACCTCCCTCTTTCGCCATATTTCATTTGAAGTCTGGCAGAAGGGCCAACTTGCAACGCAACATGAGTCAGAAAACCCACTTAATGCCCTTGGTTTCCCACGAGCTAGTGGCGGAACACTCTCGTTTGCACAAAGTGCTGTGTATCAAAATAGGCAGTTGGAAATATTCCTGGCAGATGGTGCTAAATATAGAGTCAGTGACAGATTGGCCCCACCGCGAGGCTTCTCTCTCGCTTGTTAAGAGTGTACCAGAGCCAAGAAGCCTTTCTTCTAGCTTCTCCCTTCCCGGAAGACTGTGGCAATGGCTCAAGCCCAAGCATGCACCATGCTAGACATCTGCTAAGATTGACAGGAGGGAGCTACACCTGACGGTGAGCCCCCAGCACCCCACTTGGGTGGGTGGGGGAACCAATACTCCAAGTACTACACTGAAAAGGGGGTGAAATAGGAAGTTCTCATAAACTGAATTCTAATAACTAGCCTCTCTAAAGGATTAACTGATGAACAGAAATCTGCTAGATGGAAATAGAGGTAGGTTGGGCAATGGTGAAAGGTAAAGATTGCAAGGTCAGGGTATGGAGAATCCTGCTTTTGCCTCATTCTAGCTACATGAGCTTGGCAAGTTTGGTTAACAATTTGGGGCCTCTGCTTCTTTCATCTGTAGACTGGGTATACTAATGTGAAGATGAAATAGTGTAAGGTAGACCATATCTGGTACAAGACACCTTTGGTACAGATGGTAACGATTTTAAATAATGGACCAAGGATGGGGGGAGAGGAAAAACTCAAATAACTAAAGGATGTCTGGCTGAAAATATTTTGGCTAAGAGTAAAATTGATGGTAAAAACATAGTCCAGGGCTAGTGAGATGGCTCAGTGAATGAAGGTACATGACATGCAAGCCTGATGCTCTGAGTTCAATTCCCAGAGCTCATGGTTAAAGGAGAGGGGACAGAATCTCAAATTTTACCCTTTGAGTACCATGTACCATGCACACACACACACACACACACACACACACACACACAGCTGGAAAGAAATAAAATAAAAAATACAATCAAGGTGTAGATTTCTAAATAGTTTCTCTGTATAAGGAGATTGCAATGACCAGCAGCATGCAGACCTACTGAGAGCTGGCACATAGTTGATAGAGGTTGGAGTGTAAAAGGTGGCTTTTATGGGTGGGAGACATTCTAGGGGCTCAGACCATCTTTTAAAGATTATTAGTTTATTGTATTGTTTACTATGTGGAACTGGGGATGGAGCCCAGAGCCTTGCACATGTGAGGCAGGCACTTTACCACTGAATTATATCCCAACCCATTTCACTTTATCATTAGATCTCAAGGGAGTCTCAGGAAGTGGCTCAGGCTGGCCTCAGGTTTGTAGTTGGGTAACCCCGTGCTTTAGCTCTGTCTCCGCTGCAGGCCCAGTGACTTCATGGCCGCATCCCTGGTTTGCTTGTCTCGTTTTATTTTTCTCCAAATGTCAGCATTACAATTTCTGAGTGGTTGTCTTATCCTCTGTGTTGTGGAAGGACCATGTCCTTAAGACTCCATGGAGAGCTAGAATATTCCTGACAGCTTGAGCCTGCCCCCTTGGAGTCAGAGGAGCTTTTCCCACACAATTTTCCCAATGGGAGACTACAGTGAGGGCAACATTTCCATGAGTATTATGCATGATGTTCAGGACTCTGGCTCCAAAAATAGCAGACTGGACCATGTCTTTACAGTCCACACTCTCCTGTGTACTCGCACCCTGTGTGAAGGCACGACAGCTGCCTTAATCCACATGCTCCAACATTTCAGAAGCTTCATCCAGGCATCACACAGAGACTAGAATATGAAGAAATGGGATAGAATGCCTCTGCTCCACACAGCTATCCAAGGAGTCAGGCTGCTTGAGGCTTCTAAGTTTGTCTGGGTCACGCCATCATCTAGAAGCTGATGGAGAAGACACACAGAACCAATGCACAGAGAACCAATACTGTAATGCACATCACTTGCTAGAGCTCAGTCACATGACCATACATGACATAAGGAAGGTCAGGGTGTGTGGTTTCTCTGGCTATTCAGGTAGAAGAGAGAAAACAGGGGGCAGGGCGGGGGGGGGGCAGTCTGGTGCTCCAGCTGGACCTTTTCAAACTCTCCTAAAACTATTAAGTCAGGGGACCAAGAGACATTCTGAAGAGGCTCTCTAGAGTCCTGAAGATTTTCAAATTTCCTGTGCTATTTTTGACTTGCCCATAATCTATATCTCTTCCTCTTAAATTAGAAAATCAAACATCCCTGTTTCCCTTCATTAGGAATTAGATTGCCCTGTATCCTTACAGTCTAAGGTCAGTTGGCATGCATGGTCAATGAGAGAGAAAGAAGAAAAAGAAAACAATCCACACATTATCATTTGAAAGAAAGCTGTTCCATTGTAAGGCTTGGGGTTTTGTGCTTTATATCAGCACTGGGGTTTTAATAGAAAACTTTTCCAATATTATTCAAACTTGTTTCATTAGTAGGCTGCAAAGGAGCTCTGTAGACAGAGGAGCAGAGGGGGGTGGTGCCTTTATTTCTGAAAGAACAGCCCTGGAATGACACAGCATAGCTCCCCAGAGTTCCAAGTGGGAAACATCACACACCTTTCCTACACTTACCAGAGTGAGTGATACACACCAAGGCAATAATGAGTGTGTGTTTGCAGTCTTTTACTTTTATGATCATTTCAAAGGCATTTCAACAATATTAATGGGTGTAAATCACATGGCTAAGTTATTGGTACCCAAACCAAAACACCATTATTGTTGAACTTTACAATAACAATAACATTGTTGTGTGTACAGCTTTCTGCTATGGTAAAACACAAATATAATAACATTTAATATTCACGGTTCCTGATGAATACTTCACTTTTTACCCCATACATACTTCTGATACCTTGTACACTTTATTACATTAGTTTTCCCCCCACAGATTATTAGATCTATTTTGTCGCTGTGAGTCAGCACCAAAAGGCGAGATTGTTATAAAATGCATATGTTCCCTTTACCTACTGATTATAAAGGATAGGCTTGGGAAGTGGTTTAAATATGAGATCCCCCCCCCACAGGCTCATGTGTTAGGGCCTACGTTGTTGGCTGGTAGTGTTGTTTTGGGAGGTTCTGGAAACGTTAGGGAGATGGGCTGAATTGGAGAAAGCAGTTCTCTAAGCTTGGGTCTTAGCAGTGTCTATCCATGACTTCTTCCTGTCCTGCTCATGGCTTCCTGTCACCACCATGATGTTCTGCCCAATCACATGGTTCCAAGAAACAACAGTTTGAACATCAGAAACCAAGAGCTAAGGCAAATAATTCCTCCTTGTGAGGTTTTCTGGATATTTTTTTTGTCATAGTTATACAAAAGGCAACTGATACGGAAGTATTAACAAATTTACTAGGCATATGTTTATAAATACTAGAATTTGAGTATTATGTCTTGTTTCTTTCATTTTCCAGTGCCCAACATGTTCTAGTTACATGAGTTGTGAGAATGAATTATCTAGTATCTAAATCAATGCCAAGATATTTAACTGTCGATAATCTATTATTAAATGCCAGAGTCTTTACCAGTCTCCCCCAAAACAAAGATAATTTTAAGTTGCCAAAAGGTGCCATATCACTTTCTGGATGTATCCCCCAACCCAACCCTCTGTGGTCCCTCTACCACTCAGGATGCTCCTGCTCTGTATTTTCAGTCCCATCGTCCTCTACCACCACTCCTCAACATTCTGTACTGGGCCCTTTCTTCTCTTCGCTCTCTATGCTGCAACCCATCTTCATACAATATAAATAATTACCATGCATTATACATGGCACCCCATTTGCTGTCCTGTCCCCTTCCCTGAGCTCCAGCTGTGTACAGAACCTCTGAGAAGAGTTTATAAAGCATGGGGTTTGCTTTCACAAGTAAAAGAAAAGCAGCAGCCAGTCTGAATTGATTGAGAGTATAGATTATACAAACTATCATCACATGTCGAATACGTGCAAAGTGTCTGAATATTACATGCCAGCCACTCATCAACAAGCACATGCTCTGTTTTCCTTAAGACATATAAAATAGCTCTCCTCAGTGGGATAAACATCAAATTTCAAAAGCTATGTCAAGATGTATCTGAGTGGGTAATGCCAATCATGCTACATTGGAATCTCAATTTGGTTGGAAATCTGAAGACCTAATTTTGCATCAGTCTCTCTGGCTACAGAGAGACAGTACACAGGCATTCCCATATCATTGGGAACTTTAACCCTCCTTGTCCTTATTACTTGAGAATTAACCCCTACACAGGGACAGCTGATCATAGGAGGAATTCTTTTGCCAAAAGAAGGCTGGCTAATACAAGGTCTGTGGCTTATTTTCTCAAGACCTAAAGCCAGTTCTGGTGCTCATACCACTTTTAAAACTATACAAATCCAGAGAGATAAAATCCAAAGCCAAATACGAAGGAGGAGCAGGGATTTCTTGCTATGGCCAATAGCAGGAGGAAGGCTTCTTTAGTCCCACCCCTTTTTTTCCTAGTGTGTTTCACTCTTCTGTGAATATTCCCCGATTTCAGATTTACTCAAGATGGTGAGGATGAGGAATCTTAGACTTGTGCAGACCAGAAGGTGTCATTTGTATGATGATGTAGTCGTTCATCTGACATTTGTGACTAATACATGTCACTGCCGAGTACCAGTCATACATCAGCGTTGGAAAGTCCCTACTTTATATTACAGTGTACATAAAATATATAACAAATCAGACCAGAGACTTCTATTAAGAAAAATAAAGCAGGGAGAATGGAGAGAGACTGTCGGGGCATTACAATAATCTAAGCAAGGGTTGACAGCCTTCAAAATGATATTTGGAGCTGTTAGTATCACATCCTCAATAACTGATTGAATATCGGGGTATATAAACTTAGACAACTCAGCAATATTTACAAACATTCCACACAAGAGAAGACAATGCCCTCTTTTATACATGCATGGGGCATTCTCCAGAGTCAGCCATATACTAAGCCACAAAACAAGCTTCAAAAACCTTGAAATGTTTGAGATCATAAAAAGTATGTTTTCCAAACACAATGCACTTAAATTAGGTACTAACAACAGAAGAGATTTGAGAAATCACCACGTAGTTGGAAATTTAACAAGACACTTCCAAATAACCTATTTGTCAAGTAAGCCAAAGGAAAAATTTGTAACCTTTTCAGTGAAACAAAAATAAAATCTCCCAGGTCCATCAAGATGGCTAAATGACTAAAAGCCCTGTCATATAGTCCTGATGACCTGAGGTCCATCCCTGCATCCCCCAGTGGAAGGAGAGAACTGACTCTTGCAATTTGCCCTTTGACATCCACATGTATACTGTGGTATGTGTGGTAGAATATTATTTGAAAGTGTGTTACTTTTGTTTATGCTGCATTCGCTTTTAACTCTGTGAAGCTGTGTTACCATGCTATCTAAAACATCTGGTGGTCCTAATAAACAGTTAAATGGCCAGTATCGAGGCAGGAGCAAGGATAGGCAGGGCTGGCAGGCACAGAGTATAAACAGAAAGAGAACCAAGGACGTGGGGCAACAAGAGAACAAGGAGAAAAGGACATCAAGGGCCAGCCACCCAGCCACCCAGCCACCCATCCACCCAGCCAGCCACCCAGCCAGCCAGCCAGCCACCCAGCCAGCCACCCAGCCAGCCAGCCAGCCACCCAGCCACCCAGCCACCCAGCCACCCAGCCACCCAGCCACCCAGCCACCCAGCCACCCAGCCACCCAGCCACCCAGCCACCCAGCCACCCAGCCACCCAGCCACCCAGCCACCCAGCCACCCACCCAGCCAGCCAGCCAGCCAGCCAGCCACCCAGCCACCCAGCCACCCAGCCACCCAGCCACAGAGTAAGAGTGAAAGTAAGGTGTACAGAAATAGAGAATGACAAAAGCCCAGAGGCAGAAGGTAGTCAGGATAAGTTAAGAGAAGTTAGCAAGAAACAAGCCAAGCTAAGGCTGAGCATTCATAACTAAAAATAAGCCTCCATATGTTATTTACTTGGAAGCTGGGTGGTGGGCCCCTCAAAAAGGTCAAAAACCCAAAATAGTAAAGAATAAAAACAACGTATAACTGGTGTGCACATGTCAGCATGCTCTCTCATACACATCACACACACACACACTAACAATAATGACAACAAAAACAATAATAATAAATGCATATTTCTTTAAAAAGAAAACTTTCTGAGTGTGGCACTTATTCCCGTAATCTTAGCCAGCTCTTAAATGAACTAGAGGCCAGAATGGGCTGCTTAGTTAGACCCATCTCAGAAAGGAAAGGGAAAGAGAGGGGAGGAGAAAGTAGAAGAGAGGAGAGAAAAAAAGAACTCTATCTATACATTTGCCATAAGTAACTAGAAATAAAAGAGTTAATTTAATCCAAAGCAAGCAGAAGAAAGGAAACAATAAGCATTACAGTAGAAAACAATGAAACAGAAAAGATAATAGAGAAAATTCATGAAGCCAAATGTTCATTCCATGAAAATATCAACAAAACTGACAAATCTCTAGCTTGACAACAGGACACAAATTACCAAAATCAGGGGGATAGCAGGAAATTGCTAACAACCTCCAATTAAAGGATAATGAATGAATAGCAAGAACAATGTGTGCCAACAAATTAAATGCCTTGTGCATAACGAGCAAATTATGATAAATACATAAATGACCTAAACTGACTCAAAAATTAGAAAATCTAAATAAACCAAAATTAAAGGAAACAAATTAGTAATCAAAGTTTTTCTAAAAAGAAAACGTCAGTCTCAAATGACTTCAATAGTGAATTCTAACAAATATTTAGAAAAGAAACACTTCAAATTCTTTATTAAAACCCTCTTAAGAATAGAAGGAAATACTTTTACACATATTTCATGAACCCAGTTATTATGCTGATTAAAAAAAATCCAACAGGCATCTCAAGAAAACCAGCTTGCCATCTTTTATAGACACAGATTTCTGATAAGCTTACTAAGATGAATCCAGAAATATGGAGAGATCATATACCATCACCAAGTAGAATTAAACCAACAAATACAAGTATTTATGTTCAAAACTATAACATGTAATATGTATTAATTACTTTTCTTATTGCTGACAAAATAGCTGCCAAAGGCAACTTAAGGTAGGAAGGGTTTTGGCCCAGATCCCAAGGGCACAACCATCAAGACAGGGAAGACATGGATGCAAGAGCGTGTGATAGCTGGTCACAGTGCATCACAGTCAGGAAACAGAGAGGTACATTCCAGTACTCAGCTTGCATGCTCTTTTTCATTCCATCCGGGACTCCAACTCTAAGAATGATGCTCCCAACATTTAGCGTTGGTCTTCATGCCTCAACCCAATCTAGACATTCTTTCAGATATACCTACAGGTTTATCTCCTAGGCAATTCTAGCTCCTGTCAAGTTGACAATCAATAAATATTGAACACTGAAGTCCTCATTAACTTGACACTCATATACACACGTTTAACCCCTGGTTTCCCACCCCTTGTCACTATAAGTTCACAGCTACTTCATAAAGCAAAATCTTTTCAGTTCAACTTCAAAAGTTCCTGTGGTCCTTAATAGCCCAGACACTGTTTAAAAGTTCCAAGTCTTTTCTGCTATTCAAGAAAATCTCAACTCTGAGCTTGTATAAAATCAAACTAAGTTATATAGTCCCACTATCCAATGGCCCCAAAGAAAAATTTCTATTCTAACAGAGAAGAGTGAGGTATTGGATGACCATGTCAAAATAAAAACAAAGCCTATCAGTAAACTCCAAAAGCAGAAGCTCCACTTTGGGCATCTGGGTTTTGTGATAGCATCCCCTTGGGTCCACAGATCTTGGGCAGACACACCTCTCCTTCTCTGTGGTTTGCAATGCTCGTACCCTCTCTAAAGCTAACTTTATTCTTCAATGGATACTCTTGGGTTGTTAAATTTGAACTTCACCTTCAAAGCTTCATCCAATGGCCTCTCAGGGCCTCCTTTCAGAAATCCAACACTGCCCTACATTGCCTGGTCTGAGGGGCCTTCAGGGGCCTTAGCAAAAGACTGCAAGACCTTCTTACTCTGGCATTTTTCATGCCTGTGAAACCAGTGCCACAAGGATTTTGTTGCCAAGTCTACTGGAAACTTGAGATGTAGTGTGGCCTTGAAGCATGGTTTTAGCAGTCTCTGTGTGCCTAACAAGCTGGTTTGGGTCAGGAAACCACCTCAGAGGTGTTCTCATTCAGGTTTTCTCCTTGAAAATGAATTTGCATTTCTATAATTTTGAACCCTGATGATGAGGTCTTGCTCTCAAGATGTGTTTCTTATTGTCCCTGTATAGATAGATCATGAGGGGTCTTGGTTACAGTTTTATTGTCATGATAAGATACTATGACCATCTCTAGTATAAGAGCTACAGATGATTAGCAATGCGGAAGGAGATTTACTCTTCTCTGGGAATGATCCTCTTAATTTGCCATCCAATATACTAAACACATACAGACAGCACTCAACAGGCTGCATTATGTAGTTGTGTGTGTGTGTGTGTGTGTGTGTGTGTGTGTGCATGCGTGTGTGTGATAATTTTAAGAAAGAGGCCATGAATTTGAGTGTGATCTGGGAGTATGAGAGAAGTTGGAGGGAGGAGGGGGAATAAGGCAATTATATTTAAGTTAAAAATAAAATGAATTTTTAAAGAAAAGAACAAGCCTAATGTAAAATTGCTAAATCAGCAGCATGGAGACCTCCCCATTTGATGCACATACTGCATATGCGCACACACATACACACACACACACACACACACACACACACACACATACACATACACACACACACACACAATTCCAACCCTTAGTCCTGGAGCTGAATTCTGCACTCTGTTTGCTAGTGACTATGAGTGACTCTGCAGAAGACCTCTCTTCTTCCTAGGCTCTGCCACTCTTCTTTCTCAGCATCATTTTAAACATGCAAAATCCCATCTTCACCCTCCCGGTCACAGCTGCAGGTGACCTGGAAAGAGACATAAAGGTTACAGGAATAGAATAGCCATACCCTCTTGTTTAGAAGCACACATCCATCTACTTTTTTAAAAAATACACCCAGAGTTTACAAAATTTCTATCACATAGCAGTAAGAGAGTTCAAGGGTAAGTGCCCAGTTTGTTTCCCTATTGCTGTGATAAAATGGACTGATAAAAACAGCCTGTGGGTGAAGGGGTTTACTCTGGCTCACACTTAAAGTCCATCATGGCAGGAAAGTGTCGCAGGAGTTGGCTGGTTGCAGTATGTCCTCAATCCAGAAGCAGAGAGAGGAGGAAGCTTCATGCTAGCCAGTGCTCATCTTGATTTCTCTGCTATAGACACTCCAAGATCCCCAAACCATAGCATGGTACCACACACCACAGGCAAGTCATGTTTTGGGGATATTAGAGTTTACACACCACGAAACAGATTCTAGAGTGAACAGCAGACCCCTGCCTCCATCCTTACCTGAGCTTCAAGGCTACCATGAGGATCTCAATACGCCATGAGGATCTCAATACGAGAATCAGGTTACTTTGCTATAGTAATGGGAAAGGTTGTCTCTGTGGGTTGAATCTGAGCATTCTATCTCTTTGCAATGAGGTTGAGATAGAAAAATTTCACACTTTATGGGACTTGATATTATGAGTGTTGCTGTCTTATTAACTAACAAGTTCATCTGTCACCTGTGGTGATATTTCACTTATTATATAACAAATAAAGCTTACCTGAAGATCAGAGAAGCAAAGTGGCCAGAGTTCTCACCTCTACCAATGATCAGACCAAAGGGGTGATCCACCGAACCTCAGATTACATTTCCAGACTGCATTGCTTCTCACCAAATCTCAAACTACAATGTGTGTGTTCCTATCTCTTCCTACCTTATATTGCTCTCTGCACCCAACCATATCACTCCTTTCTCCACCTTCCTAGTGCCGAGATTAAAGGTGTGGCATCCAAGTTGTGGGATCAAAGGTACGAGCTCTGTTTCTCTTTTAGACTGACTTACTCTCATGTAGCCCAGGTTGGTCTTGAACTCACAGAGATCCATCTGCCTCTTGTCTCCTTAGTGCTGGGATTAAAGGGGTGTACCACAACTGCCAGGCCTCTATGGCTGTGGCTAACTTTGCACTCTTAATCTTCAGGCAAGCTTTACTTATTAGATCATAAACAAAGTATCACCACAGCCACCTGTGTTAGCTTCCCATCGCTGTGACAAGGAGATGGAAATGGTGGTTTTTATTTTGGCTAAGAGTGTCAGAGAAGTCAGTCAATGATTCCTTGATCCTATTACGTTTGGGCCTGTGGCATTTGTGGCAGAATCACATTGCAGGGACAGCTTCTCACCTCAGCATGGCAAGTGGGGAAGAGAGCGATGGGGTTGGAAACCAAGGAAAGAAGCACCAAAGTATTCTTAAAATATGTGCTCCTAGTGAATCACTACCCCCAACCACGCCACCAGCTGGAGACAAGGCCTGCCACATGGGAGACTTTGGGGAACAATCCAAATCCAAACTAGGACACACTCTATTTGTAATGTTAGCACAAGGTTGATCATAGATGAGTATATTCATGTACAGTGCCTGCTTTAGATGAATGTTGCTCTGACTTTTATGGCGGAACCCTCAGTGCAGCTCTTCCCTCATCTACTCTTCTGTGTCTCTGAATATGAAAATCATAAATTCTCTGCATAAAATCACTTGAAGAACTTTTGAATATAGATTCTTGTTCCCTACCTTAGACCCATGGAATTAATAACCATCTCTTGGAATAGGGACCAGAAAGCTCCACTTGGTTGATATACCCAAGTGATTTTAGTCTTCTTGGAATTTGAAACTACCAAGATGGTGTGTTTATTGGAGATGAGATCTCTGCCTTTGTTTCCATGTCCTTCTGTATGAGCTGAATATAAAATCAATCACACCATCTAGAGCATCAAGTGATGACTTCTCGAGGCACAGTGGAGTATCTATGGGGCTGACACCAACAATACCAGGTGGTCTGAAGACCACCCAAACCCTACTGCATTCCAGTCTTGTTTTGGACACTCACCTCATAATCTGTTATGATCAATCCCCAGCCTGCAGTAGCTGGGGGAGCCTGCCCAGCTACCAGTGTGAAGGTAAGGATGTAATGACTTCACTAAACCCAAGATAAATAATAAATGGGTATTTATCGGGGACAATTACACAGAAAAATACTAAGAACCTCAGGAGCGATTCCCTGCCCTCCCTACCCGATTGGCTGACCCACCAGAAAGGAAGTGCTAAGGAAAGCCAGATCTCAAGCTTCTCTCCATCTGCTTCCATCCACCTGAAGCCACACCCAAGGGGGTGTGGCCACCGTTATGGGTTCTCAGACCAGAGGCCTACACCAGTGTTCTTCGAAGGAGATCTGTTTGGAAAGCCTGGTGCCTGTAGAATACATCTGCCTCTCCACCAATCAAATCAACACTCAGCAACCATGAGTCCTGCTGCCTTATGACACAAATGATCTGATTCCCTGGAATATCAGTTTATCACCTGATTATTTCTGAAGCTCAAGCCCATCACATGAGACATTTGGATTTAATCCCTTCCCTTCAGGTAACCACACTCCAGAGCGGACACAGCATGTCTCCTATTCTAAGTGTGAGAAATTTCCTTATCTTCATAATAAAAAAGTAGAATATAACAAGTATTTACACATCTCTAGGACCCTATGGTTAGCTGTCTAGGAACTTCCACACCTATTATCAGCATGTCTCCAAGTGGAAATTAGAGAAAATAGACATCTTTTTGCCCTATAAAGTTTATAAGACCCATCTAACTCTAACAGACTCTGGACTGACAAATGCATGGTTCTCCATACTATGCCTCCTGGGTCCTGGGCTTGTCATGCCATTTGACTCTGCCTCCAGTCTCTAGGGACCAACCAGGAGCACTAACTTTGGTACCACACTTTGAATCTGGAGTCTTTTGCTCTTCCAGCTTTGCAAACTTAGGGTAACCCATATCATGGGAGTGAAGTATGCATAAAACACCAAGCACTGTCCCTGGAATATCGTTATCAGCCCAGGGTCATTATATGCTTGGCATACATACACTGTTGTTATTAGATACAGTCATTTACTGACAGCCATGGTGGTCATTCGGACCCAAATGGCTAAGATTCTACATGAGTCTCACAAGAGTCTATTTCTTCTCTGGTATGCCCTTTTCAGGGAAGAGGATAAAGTAGTTATGATGTTCTATTCTTGTCTTGTAGGTTTTTCTGGATACACTGAGGAAATCCTTTGGAATTTATTCTCTAGTTATCAAGAGCCTGCATTGTGACCATATGATACTGTGTTTGACACCAGGAATGTAATTCTTCTCCAAGTATCAACACCATGCCTATCCTAAATCAAGTGGCCTAGTTACTCAGTTTTGTTCATTTGCTTCTTGGTCAGTCTCAGCAGTATGTGTCAGCTGAGTATGCTAACTATGATCATGCCAAGAAAGAGGGTTAGATGAATTTCTCTGATTCTGCTTGGCCTGATGAAACTGTCCCTGGCCAATTTCTTAACATCAAAAAGTTTGGAATGAATATATTAAGTGCAAGGAGAAATAAAAATTTTGGCAAACTGGGGGACAGGTGACTGTTGCAGATGATGTCATATTAACTTTGGTTAATTACATTCATGGAACTATATGAAGCTGTCTCTGTTGCTGCTACCTAACACATTCTTTATCCAGATGTATCTCTTACCAGAAATATAACTGACCCTCAGGGATACTATAAAATGAAGGAGAATAAGCTGTTTTCCCAGCTAAGAGACACAGGATAACAAGTGCAGGACTAGTCTGTAGCACAGGCCATGTAGCACAGGATGAAGGATGCTGGGCCTGAAGGAAGTTTGATCCTCTTCTTGCTTCATCCTCTCTATATCTAATGCCATGGAAATGGCAAGAGGCCTGGAATTCTTCAGCCCAGGCAAGACAAATGAAGCATGGCACAATAGACTGGAAACAGAGGAGACCATGGCCTGCAGAGATGGGACCCATGAGGGGAATGTAACTTTAAAGAAGAGCTCATTAGAAAACAAATTTAAAATATGTTCTTGACAGCACCATTTTTAAGGAAAAACACAGAAGCAAGAAGCATAGGAGGGTACATGAGAATCAGAGATGCAATGGTGGGGACCATAATGGAATATTACACAGCTATTAAAGACAGCAAGTTTATCAGCTGCAATGCAGAAATGTTCATATAGTACAGTATAGGGACACAACAATCACAGTTAACATTGGTCTACATTCAAATATTAAACAAAGTGGTATGAGATTCCTAACAACCTGAGAGATCAAATTCTTAATGGACTTATCATTTAAATAGACCATATTTCTTTAACAAGGGCATCCCCTTAGCCTACAAACCTTCCTTCAGCCTCCTGCACTGGCCCCATACTTCTGAGCCTTCTCCTTAACAGAGTCAATGTGCTTCCTGAGGCCCTCACTCTGTCTGTTCACATCTCACAGCACAATCCCCTCCTTTCTGTGTTTCAGCCACATAGCTCTTTCAGATCTGAACCTCTGAGGTCTTGAGATCTATGCACTCCCTACTGCCTGGAGGTTCCTGGCCTCAAGTCTATGAAAGTCACAATTTTATGGTCACAGGGCTTTACCATTATCTTCATACCTGGCAGCCTGCTTGGTTAGACTCAGACCACTTGAAAGCTCTGTAATTATATGTGAATCATGGTTTCTCCTAAATAGATGGGAAGGTTCGTGAGGAATGTGATGCTTAGCTTTATGCCAACTCAATTGGAATGAAAAGGCTCACATCCCTCGGGCAGGAGAATTCTGCTCTGACTTCTTTGGGCTGAGACACTGACTTCTTCCCATCTCAAACCAAACCCGGCTGACTCTCAAGCTTGCTAGCCTTTGAACAGTTGCTCCATTCTTCTGGGCTCTCATGAAGCTATGATTCAGCCTGCAAATTTTACCATTAGCTCTGATTCCTTTCGTTGAATATTTAGCGATAAATACATTCTTTTGTTTGTGTCTTTCAAGAGGACCTGCCTGATATAAGAAATACTATCTGGACTGCTTACAAACATATACCAACATAGTGATTGCTCAGACTGGATGCATAATAAGACTTTATTGAATAAATGTATCAACAGATAGATGAACACAGAGATGGGGATACAATTCAGCGATAATAATGATTTTACACAATATATGCAGCATATGTAGGTTATTGAACATTTATACTCATTTAGTGTGGCCACATCTTTTCAGAGCCATTTAAATTATAACAAGCATTTTTTTTCTCATTCTTAGACCTCTATGAGATTGACACTCTTCCAGCTTCACAACTGAATAAAGGGGAGAGGGGTCCTCAGAAGTTAACAAATTTGCCCATGTTCACACAGTGGCTAAAGGACAGAACAAAGTCTGGGATGAAGACAAACAAGGTTGAACTTAGACCTTTTGGCACTGTGGCTACGTGGACAGCACCCTGGCCACTACAAGCTGCACTGGAGAGTATTGGAAAGCTTGAAGGGGACAGAAATAAGACTTTGCTTTATCTCCCTGCTGCTCCTCGGCAATGGTGAGAGATAATGGTGCTCTAGTCTGGGAAGGAGATACTGGCCCTGCTGGTAGAGTTGCAATGGTGAGGAGTGGTTGATGAAGTTTAGAAGTGGCTCCTTGTTCATTTTTTCATATGCAGTCTGCAGCTGTTATTGCCTCATTTTCAGGGGTATTCTGCTGATCATACAGTAGTCACACCAGTCTCTTAAGCAAGAGGGTCGCATTGTCTTCATAGTCACCACACCTACTTGTAACATAACAGAAAGGCTAAAACATGAGTTGGGCCTCAAGGTATGGTCAGAAAAGCCAAAAATATATGCCCAAAGGGTAGGCATGATGGGGAAAGGCTACTACATAAAATAACCAGGAAGCAAGTGGTTTACTCTCAATTTGACACAGATGATCTTTCCCTGCAACACATGCATGTACTGCACACTTTTCATCATTTCAACCTCCACAGCCTAGTGAAGCCTTCATCTTCTTCTTAGCCCTGTCATCATCAGCTATCTCTACAGAGCCTGATGACAGCTGTATCTACTGGGGGAAAACACAGCCTCATGTTTCTTCCTTCAGAGCATCCTTAGCCTATGACATATACCACTGCCTAATGAGATGGGCCTCTCAGGCCAGCATGACAGGGACCAGTTACCTCTTCCCTGACAACAGCTGGAATTCCAACAGCTGCCTCTAGGCAAATGGCATGCAGTAGCATATGATAGGCCAGCGGTAAGATTTATGAAATACTGCCTATTAAATAATAATAATAATAATAATAATAATAAATTAGCTGAATGCTCATTTCTTCTCTTGTAATCTTACAATATTAAATTACTAAGTTTTATATTTGTATTGCTAAAGTAATAACAGTTAATTACTTGAGAGTCATTGAAACAACTCTAATAATGAAAACAAATTAGAACAAATCTAGTAATGAGTTACTGTTTTTATACCTTGTCTATTTTCCATTTTCTACCTCTATATTAATAAGCAGAATAGAGTCAAGAAATAATCAGTCATGATAGAGTTGGAAATCAGGAAATGAAGTCTTTTGCCAATGATACTGTAACTAACCATGTGGACTTAAAATCTCCTTGCTTTGCTGGGATTCAGTTTCCTGTCCGCAAGCAAGGAAAGAATGATTTACAGCCAGGCGATGTGGCACTTGGGAAGTAGAGGCAGAAGGATCTCTGTGAGTTCGAGGCCAGCCTGGTCTACAGAACAAGTTCCAGGAAGGCTCCAAAGCTACAGAAAATGTCTTAAAAAAAAAATGAAAAGTAAAACAAGAAAGAATGATTTATACTTGCAGGTGGAGGAGGCCTCTTCTTTCTACCAAGTGCCCTGGGCTTGTTTTAGCACCCTGCTTCATTAGTGGCGATCCAAGTTCTTGTTTGGGGTTATGATTATTTTTGTTTCTTTTTTTTAAACTCCATGGCATTATCATCCTCCAGTTCTCAACTTGTCACCCCTCAGAGAAGGTTCTGCATACTTCTACTGCTTAAAGGTAAAATAGATGTAGATGGTTATGTATGCATGCATATATGCGTACCTTCTACTGTTTGAAAGGTAGAATAGGTGTGAAAGGACACGGCAATTAAAGAAAGAAAGATCTAGGAGGCTAGAGAGATGGCTCAGAGGTTTAGAGCACTGGCTGCTCTTCCAGAGGTCCTGAGTTCAACTCCCAACAACCACATGGTGGCTCACCCAATCTGTAAATGAGATCTGGTATTCTCTTCTGGTGTACAGGTATACATGAAAGCAGGATGCTATATTCATAATAAATAAATCTTTTTTAAAAAGGAAGGTTTAAGAAAGAGACAGAAATGAGAGAGTTGTGTGCTATTTCTAACTACCCAAGAAAACGTCATTTTTAAGTGTCTATAAAGCTTTATTAAACTTATCAAGGATTTACCAAATCATGTTTGTCAATTCTACAAAGCAGGAGCCATTCCAATCATTCTGTTCACAAGACAATGTAATTAGGTAAACTATAAAAGTTGCAAAAACACCTAATAATTTCATTTTTATGCTAGACTTTTCCCTTGGTACCAAAAAAGCTCCTGGTGGAAATAAATAAATATCCATCAGATGTATAAGAAAAACCCTACGGAAATGCTAATTCATCAGAAATTAACATAAACATTTGCTTCTCCTTTCTGCTTTTATCATTTTCTAGAAACAGAACTAAAGGTGAGCTTCTCAGTTAGCTAAAATTCTCAGTGCTGTGCTCAGATGTAAAGAGCATCGGTGCTTGAACAAAACAAACCCATTTTCCTTTAAAGGCCAAAAAGAATAACTACCTTTCCCACCATCATTCTTGGCTTAAAATCAGACACTGTAAACCAGCCCTGTACGTAATGCATGCTGTCTGTGGAGAGACAGAGTGCTGTTTCACTAAAACACACAGTGACACACAGACACAGAAAGAGAGGGAGACAGAGACAGAGACAGAGAATACTTAGACCAGGCTTAAGCCTGAGTAAGTACTATTCAATATTTGACTTCAAGGGTTACACATATTCTTCAATTCCCTCCACTTTGATATTCTGTGATTTATTTATTTATGTGTTTTCCCCCTAAGAGAGCCTGAGAGAAGTCTAACATGTGATTTAAACAAATCAATCATGTAACTCTGTGTAATAAACTCCACTGAAGTGTCACTGAATCCAGTCACGTGTATGGAATTTGCACTCTGTATGTGTCCATTCTACAGACACTGTTATTCTAATTAAACTGATTCTGCATCAGACACCAATGAAGTGTCTCTGTACCCTCCTCCCTCACTCTTGGGCCTCATGGGGAAAATAAACCTTGGAACTTGCTTTGTAATGATTGCTTTATAGGAAAACTAAAGTTACTTAAATGTTTAACATTCATGTGTACAATTAAAGGTGATAAACTATTCTCATGGGATTATTTTTAAAATCCTTAGAGAAATTTTAAGTGGTATTTAATACAGTCCTATATACTATATACAGCCTGGATACTATATCCTCTTCAGTTTCTTATTGACAGTGTTTTACTCCATGATTAATAGTTCCAAGGCATAAACTAAGGGAATAACTTCTCTAATCTAGATGTGTAGCCTCTCTGAAGTTATTTTATTCTCAGTTCCCTGATGGGAAATGTGTTTGCTTTCTTATGTCTGGAAAATGCAGTAGTTATTCCATTTGGAATTCATTTATTCTCCCATCAGAGAAAGACCTCATCTATCCTTTTATCATGCATGAAAATGAACTGTTAGCATAGGCGTTGACAACAAACACTTCCCAGTTCTGTCTGTGTGTTTGTACGTGTGTGTTTTGTTTTGTTTTTGTTTTTTGTTGTTGTTTTTGTTTTGGATTATTATTATTATTGTTGTTGTTGTTGTTATTATTATTATGTAGACACTGTTTTGCCTGTATACCTTCACACCAGAAGAGGCACCAGATCTCATTATAGATGGTTATGAGCCACCATGTGGTTGTTGGGAATTGAACTCAGGGCCTCTGGAAGAGCATCCTGTACTCTTTCTGAGCCATTTCTCCAGCCCCACTTCCTAGTTTTATAGACTCCTTGATGAATAGCATTTTCTCCCTCACTGTGAGGTAAAGGATCCAGTATAATAAAACTTTGTTACATATTTCAAAATACTTACCAAGAAATTTAAGACCCAGACAGAAAAGAATACCCAGTAGAACCTGTTTCATCACCCACAATAGCAGAAAATTTCTATTTTTCACACAAGATCACATTGGATATAATCCTTGCACATAAATGGCTGAAGCAGGAGAATAGCAAGCTTGAGGCTAGCCTGTACTACATAGGTTCACC
This sequence comes from Phodopus roborovskii, assembly GCF_943737965.1. Classification (NCBI taxonomy): domain Eukaryota; kingdom Metazoa; phylum Chordata; class Mammalia; order Rodentia; family Cricetidae; genus Phodopus; species Phodopus roborovskii. The sequence continues at coordinate 24,404,807 of NW_026126433.1, forward strand.
CCAATAATCTTGGCACTTATAAAATGTCACAGGGAAATGTTAATTTGTACAATCTAGCAAGCAGCATATTAATAATTTTAATAAAAGATGATCTTGGATCATTTGTTCCCCTTTTTCAGTTGACACAAATATAATTTCACATGTAGAATACAAAGTGAATTCCAGTTTAAATTTGTATTGTTGATATGTAAATTATGATGTATTTATTGTAGCATTTCAAATGAATAAAAGCTAAGACCAGTGTCAGGGTTTTGAAAGACGTCATTAACTTAGAGCAGCAGAGGCATAGGCACAGTCCATGTATTGTTATTAAATACACACAGTATTAACAATGGAAAAAGCCATTGCAGTAAAATATTTGGAACACTGCCACCTTTATTCTCTACAACATATGCTGTGGTGTTTTTGATAGAATAGTGAGTGAAAACTAGGGTGAGGCATAGAAATGGAGAGTGGCGGGTAAAGTTGACAACAGAAGAGAGAGAGGAAGAGGGGAAGGGAGGAAGAGAGGGGGAGAGAGAGGACTGCTAAAGTGTGGAAAAGTTTGGCTCCTGCAGCAGATGATTTAACGTTATTGTCAAATTGCTGGTTCAGGCTGACTCAGAGCAGAAAGTCCTGCTCCAGAATGCAATGTGCTCCTAATGTTACGAACAACAACTGCAATTTAATTGCTGACTGTAAGACAAGCTTGCTCTTTGGAACCATACTCATTATTAAATAATAATTTTCATTTTCACTATATTCTTTCATATCTCCCAAAGAAATGTGAACAAGAATTCATAAAGCCTCTAAGAGCCCCTGCTGTCTGTACCAGGCAAAAACAGCCTCTCCACTCACCTTCCTTGCAATCGCCAAAATGCTAAGGCATCAAGTAGTTTAAAAGAGAACAGGCTACTAGCAAACAGTCACCGAGAGAAAAATCAGTGCTTACCACTACCTTTTCCTATTAAGATGTAAGAAAACATAAAATCTGAAATCAGTAAGAGAGCTTGAAATGAAAAATCATAATTATCCTTTTAAATGTGTCAGAAGCATATAACAACAAAGAGAATAGAATTCAAACAATGAAGACAATGGTTGGAGGTATTACAGAACGCTGAAGGAATCTGTCATATTGTAGAAGAATAGATAAGTGACAACAGTCTGAAGTGAGAGCCATCTGTCACTTCACACTGTGCACAGAAAAGTTCGCAAGAGGTCAATGGCCTCAGATAGGATCTCACTAACACCACACTTGATCAGGGTGTGTGGAAAGTAGACAAGAAGACAACAGAAAATAATTATTTGCAGTTGCAATTGCAGAAGACTTGGGGGCCCATCATTATTACATGTACAAATTATCTAGCTGGATCCTTTTCCCAGATCCTTTCCCCATGAATGTTGGCAATAGCTGCAACTCCAGCATAGTATTGGTCATGTTTGCTCACATCCCCCTATATCTGTTTGCTTCCCCCAATCAGGCCAGAAATCCTGTAGGAAAAGACCTCATTGAGCACCATAGCTTCAATATGTGGAGTATAACAGACCCCTGATTAATGATTCTGGACAATAAGGAATGAATGGAGAATTCACAAACAAGTGATTGAATGGTCAAGATGTCATGAGCGTACCTGAGCTGTTTGCATTTCCCTAGGGAGGCAACATTAGTGCTGGACCTCCAATTGGAACAAGAGACCAAAATGGTGTGTTGATCTCATCAAAGAACCCTTTTGGTTTTTAATCTCAACAGTCTCAGTTCCTATTCTGTCTCTGCCCTAATTTTTCACATAAAAGACACCTTTTTTCTTTGAGTTCTCACAAACTGTCCTTGGTGGCTAGCCAAAACTCTAGGAGCAAATGCATCCCTTCTGGATGCTATGAGTCCTACTGACTCCTCCGATGGGAGAAATAGCTGTTGAGAATGTTCTCCAGCATTAGGACTCCAGTCAAAGCTGTTTTGTATAAAATATAAAATGTTTTCATTAAATGTTATTTATTTTTAGACCCCTGCACAAGTGTTTTATAAACCAATCTGATGCAATTCAGTGTGTCTTCATTTTTTCAGACTTTCAGAAGCACAACCAAGCCAGAAGGAAAGCTACTAAAATAGTCTCTAGTATCCTATCCACTAACAACAGAGTGGATAACCTAGCTACTCTTATTTCTTTCCCTTTTAACTTATTTATTTATCTATTTATTTATTTGCAGGGGGTAGACAGGGTCTTTGTAGGTAGGTAGCCCTGGCTGTACTAGAACTCACTATGTAGACCTGGCTAGCCTCAAACTCACATAGATCCTTCTGCCTTTGCCTCCCACGTGCTAGGATTAAAGGTGTACACACCACACCTGGCTTCACTTGTTATTTCTGTGGTTCTACTGAAAACAAGGGAAGATGGTTCCCTGAAATCTCTTACAGAGCCAGCTCAATAATCCAAATATTAATAGCCTCACTTAAATCACTTAGATACTTTCTTGAATTCAAATGCATTTTCTTTATTTTAAGTCAGTTGGTTTTTTTTCCCCTTGTAGTGATGGAAAGCAAACATAATCTTACAGTGTCAGGCAAGCAAATCCCAGCCCCAAGTGGAATTCATCTCCCCCTTACAGTTCCTCCAGATGAGTCTTCAGATTGATCAGAAAGTCACCCTGGGAATTTCAGCCACAGTAGACAGTTCAGTATCTTCTTGTACGTCCCAAGTATTTGGGATCCCCATCTGTCGCCAGAAGTTAAGGAAAGAATTGTAGGTCATATGCCTATTATCACTATCCCTAGGTTCACTTCAATGAATATTCCCAGGATTAAGAACCCAAGAGAATTATTACAAAACCAGTCACTTTAACTAGTCACTTAATCAGTGACATGGACAGGCTGAGCTACAGCTTGGTCATCTAAAGTCTAAGATTCTGAATACACAAAATTCTAGTCCTTGGATTATCTCCCCCCCCAACCCCTCTGTGTATGTGGGTGGGGGAAGAGATCACCAGGGTATCAGGATTTCAGTAGATATTTAAGTAACCACCAAGTACAAGATCCTTTGAAAATTAAATAAATAAAAGCAGGTTTGCCAGAGGTGCTGGGGTACTCAGCAATGACTTTTTACACAATCCTTCCCAGGCTGGGAAATATTTGCTGACTTTTAACTACTAAAAACAATGGATATTTATGTGAGGGAAGAGATATTCAGAAAAATGAGTTAGTTGTGAAAATGTAATACTGTTGCCTCATTATCGGGGCCTAGCCTAGAAAATCAGAAGCTAGGGTGATATATAAATGACCTCAAGAATACATAGAGACTTAATGGGACATTTATTCTCCATTAGATGAGAGAAAGAAAGGAAGAAAGAAAGAAAAGGAAATAGGGAGGGAAGAGAACTCAGATTTTCAGCTCAAGAGACAACCAGACATAAGAGAGCATATAAAGCTGGTATGATGGGAGATGTCATTCTGTATATGTTTCTCATACTGGTTAATAATAAAGTACTGTTGGCCAATAGGAAAGGAAGATAGGAGGGACTAGGAGACAAGGAGGAAATAGGAAGTAGTAAGGAGGAGTCAAGATGGAGAGTCTGAAGAAAGCAGTATGCTGCCGGCTCCCCGGTAAGAGAAGTACATAGATCAGCAGAAATGGGTTAATACTTAAGGCAGAGCTAGCCGATAAGAAACAAGTAACCGGGCCAACAGCATTGTATCAAATACAGAGTCTCTGTGCATTATTTGGGGCTTGTGCGGCGGCGGGACAAGACTGGCGGCGGGCGGAAAAACCGTACTCCTTACACTGGTATGTGCCCCTTTCCTTTATAAAGCAAACAAAGCAGTGTTGGTGTGTGACTGCTGCCTTGGGGAGTAGAGGAAGGAAAGTGAGCCACATGAGCTGCTCATCAGGAAGACACAATCTAGTTGGGAAGATGGGACGTTATCTCACTAAACGAGGTTAACTCAAGAAAATGGCTCCAGATACTGTGTGGGTATCCACAGGGCCAAGCACAAAGGAAGCCAAACATGGGAGGGACTCCCTGACTCTGGCATGGTAGAGATTCTCAGAGAATGGAGAAAATGTAAGTCTCGGTGTTCAGCCTTGAGCAGTGAAGTGGGTCTGAGGAGAAATGAGACAGAGGAGAAAGAGGGAGATGAGGAGGAAGGAAAGAAAGAAGGAGGAGCCTGCACATCAAGAACGGTTAGGTTACCAGGTGCATGAGATACCTTTTGCAGTCACAGTGAGGACACAGAAAAGTACAGTAGTGCCCGAGGGGAGGGGGAGGGAGGATGGTTTCGTTTGGGAAGACGAAATTATCCTGTGTGGATGGTAGTGATGGTGACATTGCCATGTGGATGTGCTTACAGCCTCTGAAATCCACACTCAAAATACTTAAAGTGATGGATTAGATGCTGTGTGAATTTTTGTAGGTCTGTCCCCAGGGGAAAGGAGGTGGGTTTATCCCAAACTCTCTGAGCCAGCAAATGAGGCAGGGGCTTTGTGTAAAACAGAAGGAAAGCTACTGGATGCCCAAGCGCTGCCACTAAATGCTATTTGGAGATGAAGCAATGGTTGGGCATGCAACAGCTTTCCTCCTTTTTTACACAAAGCCCCTTTCTCATTAGGATGCCATGCTCCAGTGGATGGCCTTCCACCCTATGCTCTGCACTGACCGGACTTGGTGGCCTATGAAAGGAGGACATGAAGTTGGGGTGGGGATGGTGGTGGAGGTCCGGGAGGAGCTAGAAGGGCACAACAGGTTGAGAAGATCAAAATGCATTGTATGTATGTATGAAATTCTCAAAGAATAAATTAAAAACCAATTTCTACTATAAAAGCCAGTTACATTCCAGCTTCATTAAAATGAGCATAGAATTTGATGTTTACGAGAGTATACTATTAGCAAAGTTTCCACTTATATTTAAGAAAAAGAGAAGGCTATTTTGTTTTGAGTGTTCTCCTTCCATTACTTTTCATGTTTACGTATAAGGACACAATGCTGAGATAAAGATGGTTGACATGGCCATCTTCCATGCATTTAAAGAGAGAAAGAAGAGTAGAACTTCTACCTGGAGAGTAACAGCCTTGCTACTGTGCTAACAGGCCTTAAGAACAATGTACGCCTCACTGTTAAAGCCACTTTCACTTTGTATTATACATGTAACTACTTCCAGTAGACTTTGGTATTACAAAAACAGCCCTTGGGCACATTGCAAGGGCTATAGTTTGAGCTGGAGTTTATTCTTCCTCGCTGTGTGGAGCAAAGAAGAAGATATATACAGCAGGACATCAAGACAAAAATGAACAGCAAGAAGAGATAGGGCCATCATCAGGTGTGAGCTGGGAGCAAGCAAGCAAGAAGCTGGTGTTTTCCCATGTGTTAGAAACATCAAAACTTTCTTGTTTCTGAGAAAGGATATCTATAAAGGAAATGCTGGGTAAGAGCATAAACAAGGACTGACACCAAGAAGGATCTAGAAACAGGCAAACAACAGCCTAGCAGAGTTATGGGCATAAAACTAACAGTAACTTACAAAGAGGACTGGAAGAATGAAGAAAAGGATAATTGTGCCATCTACAACAGACCGTTGTCTTTTCTCAACTTCATAGATATCACAGATTGTCTGCTGCACTCCACTTTTCCTATATCTGAGTGACAGTGCCTCTCAACACATTGGTATACACTACTATCAGGTCTATGTAGTTTATTTTGATTCTTAAAAGAAAGATTGTGGTCCTCCTTTATCATCTTTTCACCCATGTTTAGCATCTTTTTGAGGATATGTCCAACTCGATGTTTAGTAAGCACATTTGTTAGGTGGTGGCACACTAGCTGCCTCCAGAGCTGGTTAAACAGGCACAGACCAGAACGGGGACACAATTCCATCTGTTCACTTAAGATTCTGGCAGGCAGGTCCAGGCATAGGGCAAGCTGCTGAATCCTAGATATTCCTGTCCCTTGGCACTCTTAACAGGACCCAAAAGGCTGCACAAGGCAGCTGTCTATTAGAAGGGGCTCTTTGGTCCGAGAACTGGAGTGAGAGGCCAGTTAGTATATTAATGTGATCTAACTCTCTCCACATGCACCACTAGGTATTTTGTTATTTGCTTATATTTTAAGGGTCATTCAAGGTTCCCCATAGGAAGCCTTTCCTAATGCCTTTTCTAAGGACTGCTTATAAAAACTAAAAGAAGGCACAGTTATGAAAGAATGCATACACATACCCTTCTACCACAAACCCTGGTGGATTAATGCTGGCCCCACCCAGAAGGGATTAGTGACCCTTCCCACAAGTCTCCACTTCCATTTTAGGACTTAATTCCCCATGCATCTGATTCTGCTTAGGGACATTTTTTGATTGTTTGTTTTGTATTTTTGGGGGTGGGGGGAGTGATTCTCTCAGCATCTAACCAATGGGATGTTATTCCCTTGATAGCACACAAACTCTGCATGAGTGGTGGAGTCCCAGAGGAGTTGTATTTTAGAGAAAATGAATTTCTTTTGAAGTGACACAAATGAACCATGTTTTACATCAGCAAGATTTCTTTGTAAGACTTGACTTTGAAGAAATGGCTCTCCAAGGAGTGATGGGATGGTTCTGGTGGCCTCCTAGAGTCACGTGACTTTTTGGGTTTTTTTTTTTTTTTTTTTTTTTTTCAGGGATCTAAAGAGAAGCACTGTGGAGCAGGAAGGAAAGAAGGCCCACACCTGCTGAGCTTCAGAGGTCAACAGGGATCACAGCAGGGTTAATCTTCATTCCTGGTGTTTCCTCGTGGCATAGTATTAAACAGTTAACTAATTTCTCTTGACACCTACCATATAGGGTTGAAGTGAGGTAATGTATAAGTATCTAAGATAGCAAAAGGGGCTGTATTATAAAACTGGATTGATGAAATGGAGATCTTGACCCTGTATCATTAAAAGCTATGGAAGGTTCATATGAAGGGGCAACCTGTAACACATGCAGCCCCTTGGGTCGATTGATGCCACAAGATATCCTCTTGGCCAGATAATCACAGATCGCCAAGCCACGTGCATGGCCTAAGCACCTTCACTGAAGAGAGCTGTCACACAATGTCTACTTTATATTTTGACAGTCAGGCAATGTAGTTGGCCCTTTCTCAAGACATCTGTAGATTCCAAGTTTGTTATAAATGAGCAGTCTGGACAGGCAAGGAACTTTCTCCTAAGAAAATCCATAGGTAAGGATCCAGCATGAACATATGTGGTTGGTGTTTGTTTACCTGAAGTCTGCATGTTCACATGAAGGTGTGAGTGAACTGCCTGTCCTCCCTTTGCTAAGAAAAGGAAATGAAGCCAATTTTTATTAGCACTGAACCTAGACTCAAACACGGTGTTTTACTACCTTCTTTGGGGTAATGATGATAATAAGGCTCTGCTTACACATGCATTTCTGCTTCATTTTCCAGATTTTACATTAACTGGCTGTTACACTGCTGTGGTGAAACAATGTAACCAGGTTACATCACTGTGATGGAACAATGTGACTGGGTTACATCACTGGTGAAACAATGAAACCCAGTTACATAGCTGTGATGAAACAATGTGACTGGGTTACACCACTGTGATGAAACACTAGGACCCAAGCAACATAGGGAGGAAATGATCTATGTGACTTCACTTCCACATCGATGTTAATCATTGGAGGAAGTCAGGATGGAACTCAAAACATGAAAGGAACCTAGAGGCAGGAGCTGAGGCAGAAGCCAGGAAGGAGTGCTGCTTACTGGATTGCTCAGCCTGCTTTCTTATAGAAACAAGGACCACCAGTCCAGGGATGGCACCACCCACAATGGGCTGTGCCACCACACATCAATCACGAATTAAGAAAATGCCTACAGCCTAATCTATGGATGCATTTCTTGATTGAGGTTCCCTCCTCTCAGATAACTAAAACTTGTGTCACGTTGACTTACAACTAGCCAGTGACTGCCTGTCACCCCATACTACCCAGACCCCACTTCCCAGTTCTCCGATATTTTCATCTCTTCCCCTCTCCTCTTGTTTTCCCATCTAAGTACTAATCAGGCCCACACCTGCTCAGCTTTGAATTGGATGAGATCTGGCCTGTTCGGAGAAGTCTAGCCACAGGTTTTCCTCATTTCATTCCACTGCCCATATCTTTCAGAGAGAGTCCAAGGCCTCCTCCTCTTGGAAATCTCTAATCCTACTTATTCTGCTGTTTGTTTCACACCTCCTACCCTCTACAAGCCACAATCCTACACTAAGGTTCTTCTGTTGGTCCATTTCTCACTTTGCATGTGCAGCAGTCTTTTTCTTTAAATCAATAGAAAGCCCCATTAGACCTGAGAACTCAGCCAGCTTCATTTGATCTGTTCACCATGAGAGGTAGGCTTGTTAGTACTGTGCTGACCACACTGACATCATGATGGCGGGTTTAATTGTCCTCATCTCTTGTGGACCAAAGGTTTAGCACAGCACATGGCAAGGAGAAGGCAACTGATAATACTTGTTGAAGAAATAGGTTTCCTGATGATAAACACACTCATTTATATAATGAACATATGGAGTGTCTACTCTGGGTACTCAGGATGCAAAGATGAGCAAATTGTTTCTGTCAGTTGGTCTCTGGGCTGCAGGAGTTTGAGACAATTCCTTTTGTAGCACAATTTGGGCCTCCTTGTATATATTAAGAATATAAGCTCTAAACCAGCACCATTACTTAAGCCCAGTTAGTAGCAGATAGAAGAAAATCAGAGACTGTGGGTATTCTAGGGAAGACTTCATCCCACATAACCCTTTATCTCTCCTAAGAAGGCAACCCTTTAAGACTACTACTAGCCCCATTCTTTGAAAGTAACCCTTAACACAGTAGCCAGCATATACTTCCCCTGCCCTGCTTCCTGTGATGTGTGTATGAAGAAACCAGAGCACAGCTCTGGGACCTGCTTTTAGGACGGTGCACTTGGACTATATCCCAACACGTTTTAAACAGATTTTTGGAAAACAATATGACAAATGTAGAGATAGTGTTCCAACCAGATAACAATATGTATTTCATTTAATATAATGATCTTAATATCACCCTGTAAATATGTAATGTTGTCATTGCTTCTCTTAAGTCACTGAGCTTCTTGGGGTCTGATACAAACTGACTCCATTCCACAGTATTATCTTCAGAAACAGGGAAATGTGGGATTTGGTGTTCATTTTCTACATGCTATGGACACTAATGAGAATCTCTGTTAGACCAATCTCCCAACTCTTGGGAGGCAGGTGTGTTATTATGGAATGGGTTTATGTATGGATTCATCAGTGGCATATTCTTAAGCATATGAGACTTTTTTGTTTCTTTTCGTTCATCTTTCCTTTCTTTTTTCAAATAGGTATATGAGGAAACTCATGAAAACACTACTAGCTGCCTTCATCCATACACCCATTATCATATGTTCATCATACACAGTCATATATGTTCATCATATACCCATCAGCTGTACATCACAAAGACTGCTTTTCTCAGATTAACCTGCTGTCTGCTTCTTTTTCTTCAACTTTCCTCCCACTTAATGCTTTCCCGCCTCTGTTCTCTCTTTCCCTCCCTCTCTTCCTTCTCCCTTCCCTCCCTCCTCCCCTCTCTCCCTTCTCCCTATGGACATTGCTATCTTCTTCAAATCCTTTCTCTATCCCTGTCTTTCTTGGCAGCTATATGCTAGTATATCTCTGCTTTCCTCTCGAATCTGAGCCTTCTGAAGGTACAATCACTATCTCACTTGCCAAGACCTTTGAGATGGCTGCATGTGGTAGATGTTGAAAGAAATTTGTTTGAATTTATTGAAAACATTGACATATTATGAACAAACACTTGGTGTTAGAAGGTATAAAATATAAGTGAGTTTAATTATTCCAATTTGAGAACAAGGGGTTCTTCAGACTATACATGCATCCAGTGGAATCTGGGTCATGGAGGCATGACAGGAAAGAACCCTGGAAATTTCAGCTGAGCCTTATGGGCCCTCTGAGGACCACTGGAAAACACTAGTTTAAATGGGTTAAAAACTGACAAAAATCCTTCAGCTGGTTTCAATTAAGCCAAAGTAACCCTGCCCTGAATGTCAGAGGTCAGCACATAGTTTCCCCCTTTCTCATTTATTGCTCCCAGAGATGATCCCAGAGGGTTCTGTTTCTCAAACTGATTTCTGTATCATCTCCTCTTGCATTCAACTGGAGTGTGAACAAAGGTAAAAACAATCAGACTACTTAAGAGGCCTCTTCTGCTCTCCTGCCCGTCTCTCAATTTTCACCCCAGAAGTGCATGTGGAGAGTCCTGTTAGGAGGAGTCTGAGGAAGAATGGTGTCAGGGTCTCTATGAAAGAACAGCGTCTTGGATGTGCTCTGTCCCTGACATGCCTGTGCACATGTAACCGGTCTTCTAAAAACAATGGAGCAATCCTATGTCAAGGCTAACTCGGACCTGAAGTAGAGGCAGTCTGGCACTTAGCCCTGAATTTCAACATCATATAGTCTGGCCTGCTTTCTAATTGTATCATCTCAACTGCATAGAAGAAGGAACAAGTCTAAACTTTTTATTTTTTTAGTGCCCCTCTGAGCACAGGTCTAATCTCAGGCACCTCAGCCTCAAAGTTCAACCTTAGCTGGCAAACATTTGCCTAATGGCTAAAGTGTTAGCAAAAGCATTTTCAGTCTCTCAGAGGAAAGACATGGTCATACTATTTGACACAAATCATTGTGGCATATAAAAAATTGGGATCGGAAACTTTTAGTGGCTGTCTTTCTAATGCCCTCACTGTCTCATGAGAAACTTGATGCACATCTGCAGCTGTTTGGCAGTGGAGTTCCAGAACCCTCTGTCCTCATGTTGCGCTCCAGGCACTGTCTGATCTTGGTCACTTCCTAAGAAGCCTTTCCCCTTGGTCCTTTTCCTCCCTTGAGATATTCTTGAGATATGATGCTTTTCCTCCCCAGAGGCCACCTCCAACCTGGCATTTGGTACCTCAGCTTCCCCGGGGCTTCAGTGTTCTTAATCCATCTCTTACCATCTCCTTACTTGATGTGACCTTCATTAAGACATCTTTGGTCCAAATTTCATCTTTCCTCTGCATGTATATTTCACTAGGATACTCCAAGTGTATTGATTGCCTCTTCAGGATAATGTGCTAACAATTCATTGGTGGCCTCTGGAACTGGTGACTGGGATTATAGGGATTCACATACACACACACACAAACACACACACAGGTATGTAGATATATGGTAGTAATCATCTGATAGTGGGTGCATTTGTCAGTGGGCATTAAGGTGGTAGTGAGTGAGAAAGCAACCATTCCAGACATCTCACAAATAAGCCTGTTCCCTCTACAGCACCAAACTCTGGTAAAATACAGACCTCCACAATCATCCAGATCATCCATATCCCTTGGGCATTCTGTTCAGAATGGAAGGGGTCAAGATGCTTCTGGTCACCTGTCAGTGGCATTCCCAGAACTAGCCTTCAACCACAGACTCTAGAGAGATTGAGAATAAAAACTTAGGCTGCCCCTCCCCTGGGTGGGATTATTCTGTGTCACATGTTTTAAACTATGACTCAAGTTTCCCCCCTGAATTCCAGTCACTCAGTACAAAGGCTGGTGTTAGAACATGCTGGCTATTGACTGTCTCCTTTTTTAAATAAATATATTTATTATTTTTTTTCTTATTTTACATATAGATCCCAGTTCCCTCTCCCTCCCTCCCATCCCCCCATCCCCTCCCATTCTATTCCCTCCCCTAAGACTGTCTGGTCTTACCATGTCACATTATCAAGGTCACATAGTGTGTCCTTACTTGTAATGAACTACTTGTAATGACATCTTTTCTCAAAGGTTTACAACAAGCAGAGAGGTGGGCAGAGGAACAAGGCAGTGTACAGCAGGCCCTACTCTGTCACCATGCCACGTGATGCCTAGCACCCAAGTGGCTGTCTGAATTGGGTATGGCTATTACAGTTCTTCAGACTTTATTCATATGTAAAATAGGACAACTTTTGCTGTACCAAAAGATCATTCCAGGTATGATAACTGTCTTAGTTAGGATTTCTATTGCTGTGGAGAGACACCATGACTACACGACAACTCTTATAAAGAAAAACATTTAATCAGGGTGACTTACATTTTCAGGGGTTTACTGGGACATAGTGGCATGAGGCAGACACAGTGCTGGAGAAGCAGCTGAGTGTCCTACATCTTGGCTTACAGGAAACAGGAAATAGTCTGTATCACTAGACATAGCTTGAGCGCATATGAGACCTCAAAGTCCTCTCCTGCAGTGACACACTTCCTCCACAAAACCATACCTACTCCAACAAGGGCACATCTCCTAATAGTGCCACTCGATTTGGAGGCCATTTTCCTTCAAACCACCACCATGATAATTGCCAGAAGGATGCAAAAAAGGCTTACATGAACTCAACGTGGCTCAGCAACACTATTCAGGGATACCTAGGGTGTCTCACTCAAATCTCCTGAATCCAGATGAGTGTTTGTAATGGGTACTTGTCCCACCCATGACCTTGGGCTATCTGGCGATAGAGGTGGGGCTTCTTGTTTTCTTTAAAAGTATGAGGGGAGCAGTCTTGTGCTCTCTTGGGTGGTCATCAGAGATTGGATGCTTTCTTGGTACTGATTGGAGATCAGAGCTTCAAGCATCTCCAAGGCAGAAGATCAAGGTTCTCTACCTTATTGTTATTTGTGTTTCCCAATAGATATTTGATATCCTTTTATTCAGGCTCTTGTGGACTCCCTTACCACCACCTACAAGTGTTAAATTCAAAATCCATATTTAATAAAGGTAAATGGAGCATGTGACATGTATTATGGAATGCCCATCAGAATCTTGAGCAGTGGCCTAGACTGAAAAAGTCACTAGGCTTACATCTGGTACAATATTTCAAAATTAAAAAACAAAAACAAAAATATGTTAAGACAGTGAAGCCAGAAAACACTTCAATTCAGAGTTGCAGGTAAAGGACAGTAGCTCAGGGGACTCGAGGATTTGCATCTTGAATGCCAGCTAGAGCCCCTGCTTTAACCACTGCACATTACTTTCCCTAGCAATGCAATCCCCTAGCCAGAGGAATGGAGGCAGCAAGGAGCTTAGATCCTAGTAACAAGGGAGGGGGCAGCTGTTGTTCATCATATCATCAGTAAACATGGGCAGCTCATTTCTCCTGGAATACAGTCACAAATGGTTGTAAAGGACCCACCCTAAAAAAAAAATGGCTATTATTTAGGGCCAGGTATGATGGCACACACCTTTAATTTCAGGACTAGGGAGCCAGAGACAGATCTCAGTGAATCTGAGCCTAGACTGATCTATACAACAAGTGCTGAGCCAGCCAGGGCTACATATTGAGATAGCTAAATAAATAAATAAATAGCGATTAAAAATGCCTTACCTAAAGCCATTTTTTTAATCCCTACAAGACATTTATGGGCTTTTTCTTATCTCCCTCTTATACAGATGAAAACAAGCAACATACTTAGCACAGCCCACAAGTAAGTGGCAGGGAGAAGAGCCAATTCTGATCTCTAGACCACAGCCATTCCATGACTTTTCTGTTTCCTAAAGGACAGTGTGTGTGCTGACTATTGCTACAAGGCTCCCCTAAAGTTCCAGGTAGAGCTAGTGTCCATAGCTCTGCACGCTTGGGCTTTGAAACCTTAAAAGGCCTTTTAACCTCAGAACGCCTGCTGCAATTGGCTTCTGCTTTGGACAGCTCTGCAAGTCGGTATCATTTCTCTTTGCTTCCCCATCTTGGCACCAGGGAAGTTGCAAGACAATTGATTGGAAAGTGAATCTTATATTATTCTAGTCTTGTCCATGGTGTTGTCCCTTTCTATATTTAGATAAATGCTTTGCACAGCCAAAGAGGCAATAAAAGCAAGCTATGGAGATTCTAGGCTGGTACCAGGACACAATAACGAGCTGCAAGCTCTCATGTTTAGCCCAAAGAATGAGTATTCCGAAACAACAAAAGACAATAAAAAGAAGCTATATCGGCAAACACACTGGTGCGCTTAAGGTCTTGAGCATCTCCTAATTGTGAGTAGGTGACAGGCAGGGTGTACCAGGAAGTTCCCTGTTCTCTCTTTACATAAACAGGCTAGAACATAAACATTGAACAGCTTGTAAAGTCAGTAGAGAACAGAGCTAGAGAGCGGCAGGTAGCCTGAGGCACCATCTTGATGCCCAATATGTCAGAGACTAAACCACAGGCCAAATTTGAACCTTGATGTTTTAGAAAGACAAAAACAAGTGAGAAGCGTGAGACAGGAGAGCCGAACTCCGTTTGTTAATTTGAGGGCTCAGTGGACAATCCTATTGAGAACTCTGCTCTGTACTCTTGGGGAGTGTTGCAATCTCTCCATTATTTACAGCAACGTGTGTTTCAATTAACTTCATCCACTGCAGCTGTACCTCTGTACTCTTTTCTACTAAATGCTAAAGTGCTTGAGGGCAGAAATCGTTGCCTGGCTATTTCATAACCTCTCTACAAGCCAGATTGCTGTCTGCTAGATGGAACTATTTCAATGAAGCCACGTTACTCAAACCTGGTGGCAAATATGTCATCTTCAGACTGAATTTAAAAAAAAAAAAAAAAAAAAAAACAGTTTGCTTTTCAATCCTGGGAACCATCAAATTTCTGAACTCTGCCCAGTCTCTTTTATTTCTACAGTCATACAAAGCAATCCTTGCCTGAGCACATCCCTATCTGTTACACCTTGCTAACTGCCCTCGCTAACAACCAATCTCTTTGGAGATGAAAGCTCGTCATGCACTTGGCCTAGACTTTTCAATTATCACCAGCAGCAGATTCACCAGAAGCTCTGCCACCCCCCCCAACAGATCTCCATTCCTCAACCTTTCATCTTAGTGTCTGCGCCACCTCTATCCAAGTGATAAGCCAACACAGCACATTTTAGGTGTTTGTTTTTTCCATTGATTCCCAATTCAAAGTGCCAGTTTCTAAATTTACCAGGTAATTAACACTAGCAGCTTTAATAAATAAAATTTCAAGAATCGGTTTGATTCTTCCTTACAACATGTGGATATTTCTGGTTGGTAGGCATCTGTCTTTTGTGTGCTGAGTTAGGGACTCTGGGAACCCATGCATCTTTCAGTTCTAGCATCTTCTAGAGTCTCGTTGGCTTCTTCTTCCATCCAACAGGAAAAGGGGGCAATGGAGATGGCATGTTATCATCTAAGTTTCACCCATGTTATCTAAAGTTCTAATGCTGTGATGGACAGCATTTACCACCCATCGTGTCATCTATCCGAACCCACATGTAAGGAAAAGCTAGCAGGCATGGTTGTCACAAAGTTTAATAATTATAGTTGAAATCTCTTCAATATTTTCACACTGCAAATTATATATATTATTTTATATAACAACCCTGGAAAACTAAAAACTATATAAATGTATAGCTCAGTCTGAGCCTTGGTGACTATAAGTACTATATAACATTGGATTGTGCACACAAGTGCACACACACACACACACACACACACACACACACACACACACACACACAGGGAGTGAGTGCTCAGAGGACAAGTAACTTGCTCTAAGACATACAAGGTAATGGCAGGCCAGGATATTAACCCACACTCCCATCACTTCTGAACTCTTTCACCCTCTTTGCTCCACAGAGCAAGAGACACACAAATGTATGTACTGGCACTCGGGAAGGGTTATGAACAGTGACTCCAGCTGGATTTTAAAAGTAAGGATCTACCCAGCCACAATGACACTGAAGTTAGTGACTTCGCTAATTGGAGATCTACATGCAAAGGTACAGAGGCCTTAGTAGGCACAGTCCCTCTTGAAAGACTCATGGAAGACACAACTGTGATGTTTAGATGCCATTAACCTGTTAAATCTTAGTTACCTCTCTCCAAAATTCCCCGGGGGAGCCATATACCTACAGAAGAGTAAACAATGGGAAGGGAAGCCAGTACCCCATTCCATCGAAGCTCAGTTCCTGCCGTGGTTTAAATATAGTTTGCACACTTTGAAACTCACTGGACATTTGATTGTGATTGTAGCGGTGCTGGCAGGTGGAACCCTTAAGAGGAATAAATATTTTTCTCTGAGGCCTGATTTAACTCTCAAGGCAGTAAGGTCTCCCTCTTGTAGACTGGATAAGTTACAGTGAAAGCAGTCTTTTACATAAACATAAACACCCTCCCCTTTATTCCAGGACACACTCACCAGAAGCGGAAGAGATGCTGACACTGTGGCAGTATGTTCCAGTCTCCAAAATCGTAAGCCAAGATTAACTTCTTCGGTCTGTAAGATACCCAGGCTCAGACAGCAGTGGGGCTAGACTAAGTCAGGCCCCCAACTCCGGGAACCCCTGGAGCCTGGCAGGAGCACTAGGACAGGCAGGGAGACTGTAAGTGGGAACGTCATTCCTGCCACCTGCTCCAATCCAACTTCAAGATTTCACCAGTCTTCACCTGCTGTGAGAGAAGAGCAAACAGATGGGAACCCCGGAGATGCAACAGTGTAGCAGAGTGCTGGCTGAATGCACAAAGGGTCTCTTTCCTCCCTAGTCAGACCACATAGATGCAGAAAGTCTATTGGCTGCTTCTGCAGCAAAAGTGAAATGTGTGCAGGGGGAATTCATCTTTGCATGTGGCCTTTGGCTTCCATCAACTCTACGGTGGTGTTTTAGCTTCTTGTAACTATAACAAGGATTTGTATATGACCTGTGTATGTATGTATGTATATAGGTGTCAATTTGACTACATCTGGACTAAATTAACTAAAACTCAAGTGGCTGAGTACACCTATGAGGGGTTTTTCTTAATTAAATAATTTGAGACTCACTTTTAATCCAGCTCTTTTTTTATTAATTTATTTTATATAACAAAGTCCATTTAAATGAAAATAAACATTTATAGACAATATTTGGGAATTTGGGCGTTGTTCTTTCCAAACTACTTCCTGCTGGTAAGGGGCGCTGTCATGGGAATTCGAAGAAGATTCAGAAATCCTGGCTGAAATCTGTAAGGCTGCTTTGTCCAGCTGTTTTGAATGTAGGATCACCTGGTACTCTGTTTCAGGCGGTCTGGCTTGATCAAACCACATTAGTCTGGAAGGAATCCACAGCTTTTCATTTTCTGTGGAAACAAAAATAGAAATCCTTTTCCCCAGTAACTTGTCCTTCAACTTAAATTTTGGAGTCAAAGCATTTTTTTTTATTTAATTTATTATTTTACATATCGATCCCAGTTCCCTTTCCCTCCCTCCCTCCCTCCTTCTTTCCCTCCCTTTTACCCTCTCTGCCCTCTCACATGCATTCTAACCACCCTCCCCTCCCATCCCCCCACCCCAATTCCATATGTAGGGGAATGCCATCCAGTTGGGGTCATGTAGATATGACAGGTCGTGTGAAGTAGGGACTAGGACTTCTATCCTGTCTCTAGGTTAAGGCAGTTATCCCTCCATGGGGGATATGTTCGCAAGGTCCTTTTGTGCACCAGGGATACATCCTGGCTCCACTGTCTGAGGTCCCTTAGTCTGCTCAGTCCTTCTGGCTGAGACCCATATTCACGGGGGGCCTGAGTCAGTCCCATGCTGGCTTCCCAGCTATCAGTCTAGTGGCCGCTAGCTCCTCCTTGTTCAGGTAAGCTGTCTGTCTGTGTTTCTGCCGCATGGTCTTGTCCTCTCCATCTGCATCTGGGTTCTAGTTCGACTCAGTGTTTATGTATGGGTGTTTGATCCTGTTTTCAACAGGCATTAGTTGAGGGCTCCATGGAGAAGTTAGTTGTTGATCTCACTCTCCGGGAAGGGCATTTATGATAGCCTTTCCACAGAAGCTCAAATTGTTAGTTGGGAGCAGTCTTGTAGTTCTCTAGACCTTTCTTTGTGTTCAATTTTATCTTCAAACCAATATTGGCTCCCTCTTTTATGTTATCTCTCTCTCTCTCTCTCTCTCTCTCTCTCTCTCTCCTGTCTTCTATTCCTAACCAGGCTCAATCTTCCTGGTCACACATGTTTTCCTTTCCTCCCCCTCATTTTCTCCTACTTCTCTCTCCATTCGCTGCCCCCCCACACTTCCCCTGAGCTCTGGGGGACTTGTCCCTTCCCAGTTCTGTGAGGGACTTTATATGAATCTCTTAGAATACACCTTGTATCCTAGTTCCTCTGGTGGTGTGAATTATAGGCTGGTGATCCTTTGATCTAGGTCTAAAATCCATATATGAGTGAGTACATACTGTGTTCCTCTTTTTGTGACCGGGTTACCTCATTCAGGATGGTTTCTTCAAGTGCCATCCACTTGCCTGCGAATTTCAAGATACCATTATTTTTTTCTGCAGAGTAGTATTCCATTGTGTAGATGTGCCACATCTTCATAAACCATTCTTCAATTGAGGGGCATCTAGGTTGCTTCCAGGTTCTTGCTATTACAACTAATGCTGCTATGAACATAGTTGAACAGATGTCTTTATTGCATGGATGTTGATCATTTGGGTATATGCCTAAGAGGGGGATTGCTGGGTCCTGTGGTAAACTAATTCCCATTTTCCTGAGGAACAGCCATACTGATCTCCAAAATGGCTGTATGAGTTTGCACTCCCACCAGCAGTGGAGGAGTGTTCCACTTTCTCCACATCCTCTCCAACGTAAGTCATCATTGGTGTTTCTAATTTTAGCCATTCTGGCAGGGGTAAGATGGTATCTCAAAGTTGTTTTGATTTGCATTTCCCTGATAGCTAAGGATGTGGAGCATTTTCTTAAGTGTCTTTCAGCCTTTTTGATTTCCTCTATTGAGAATTCTTTCTTCAGTTCTGTACCCCATTTTTTAAATAGGGTTATTTGGTGTTTTGTTGACTAGTTTCTTGAGTTCTTTGTATATTTTGGAGATCAGCCCTTTGTGGGATATAGGATTGGTGAAAATCTTTTCCCAGTCTGTGGGCTGCCGTTTTGTCTTGTCCACTGTGTCCTTTGCCTTACAGAAGCTTCTAAGTTTGAAGAGGTCCCATTTATTAATTATTTCTCTCAGTGTCTGTGCCCCTGGAGTTATATGTTCAGGAAGCGGTAATCCAGCTCTTTTGAGGTGGGAATATACACCTTAAGCTGGGCCACACCTTCTGGAGGCAGCCTATATGTGGAACAGGGAAGAAGAAAGCTATTTCTTCAGAATTCCAGTGTATACTGAAAGCCAACTGAGGCATCCAACCGCATGTACTGAACAGCTACTGGATTCTTGGACTTGCTATTGGTAGACAATCATTGTTGGACTAGCTGAACCATAGCTTTAAGTCACACCAATAAATCTTCCTTATATATTATATATATATATATATATATATATATATATATATAGAGAGAGAGAGAGAGAGAGAGAGAGAAAGATAGATTGATTCTATAAGTTCTGTTCCTATAGAGCAGTGGTTATGGATATTATATGCTATTGTGTTGTCTTTAAATTGCTCAGTTGCTAAGGAAGGAACAACAATTGCTATAATACACTTGATTATCAATGCTTCTAAATTAATCCAAATTATATATTTTAAATATACTTTGACTTCAAAATTTAAGTTCAAGGACAGGTAACTAGGGAAAAGAATTTCTATCTTTGTTTCCGTCCAGACTAACATGATTTGATCAAGCAAGACCCCCTGAAGCAGTGTCCCAGGTGATCCAACATTCAAAACAGCTGGAACAAGACTACTACAGCTAGAATTTCTACATCTTAGGATCCCCAAGACAATGAACCCTACCAGCAGGAAGCAGTTTGGGAAGAACGACACCCAAATTCCCAAATATTGTTTATAATTTTTTCATTTAAATGGGGTTGGTTATGAATGGTTAATAATCACAACCAATCTCTTTTTAAAGGTAAAAAGGGAATTATGGTATAGAAATGTATACTTTGTTTCATTTATTGATACCATTTAAGGTCAAT
The DNA here is from genome assembly GCF_943737965.1 of Phodopus roborovskii. Classification (NCBI taxonomy): domain Eukaryota; kingdom Metazoa; phylum Chordata; class Mammalia; order Rodentia; family Cricetidae; genus Phodopus; species Phodopus roborovskii. The sequence goes on from NW_026126433.1 coordinate 24,424,717, forward strand.
TTTGTGATATGTATATTTCTCCTCTTATTTAGGTATTGTGTTTATATAGCTCAATTAGAAATGTGTAATTTAGTACAGACTAGATAGTTACCTATATTAGTCAAAACTTTAGTTAGGTTTTACCTGTAATAGTCAAAATTTATAGTTAAGTTAGTTAGGATTTCTAGATATACAGAGATGTATTTGAGATGAATAGTCATTCTTCAAACCTTTCAAAGAACTACAAAATATGGCATTTAAAATGGTTTAGGGTTTTTCTTAACAGTGAGACATTACTGCTCCTGACAACACCACCTGCATCAAAAAGATGAACATTGAAGAAACATGATATAAAATTTGCTTTCAATATGGTTAGATTATCCATTTGGGCAAGATACTGCTATTGTCTGTACTGTTTAACTTTATGCTGTATAAATTGGACATGCAGGACCCACAGGAAAGTGATTGTTGATACAACATAGACATTGCTACAGGGTTCCTGCTTCATGGAAGAGTCTGCCAGACAGTCTACGGGACACAGAGAAAAATGACTGACAAACTGCCAATATAGATGGACAGTTTAAAGTTTCCTACTTTGCTGAGGAGTCTCCCAGACACACCATGGCCTATATGCTGAAGATGGAACATTACCAAAAAAAAAAAAAAAAAAAAAAAAAAAACTTCAAGTGACTGATCAGGTAGCAAGATGTCTCTATCATTTCTAGAGATTATATATTATTCTTCTGTGGTCTTTGATGAAGTTGAAGACAGATAGTTATGGTTATAATTTTCCTTAGCTAGGATTAAAGGTAAGTTACATATAGGACTTTAGACTCATAAAGATAGGATAGATAATGTAATATTTTCTTTAAATCTTGCTAAATGTTAATAGACTAGATATTGTTAACTGTGGTTCTTATTTGATAACTATTTTGTTACATATTTTGCTATGTTACAGTTAAAACCCTTCCTTTTATTTTAGATGGAAAAGAGGAGATGATGGGAGATATCATTCTGTAAATATGTTTCTCATATTGGTTAATGAATAAAACACTGCTGGCCAATAGGAAAGCAGGTGTAACTAGGAGACAAGGAGGTTTCAGGAAGAGGGAGGAGGAGTTTCAACATGTAGGACCAACAGGGTAGAACTCCGGATCCTCTCTCCGGTAAGATGAGACCACATGTAAATACTTAGATTAATAGAAATGGGTTAATAGTTAAAACAGAGCTAGCCTAGAAGAAACTAGTAACTGGCCAATAGCATTATATCTAATACAGTGTCTATGTGTGTTATTTGGAGCTGGCGTGGCTGTGGGACCAGGCCAGTGGGAAAACCTACTCGTAACAGTTCTCAACTTTCCTAATGCTGTGACCCTTTAATATAGTTCCTCGTGTTGTGGTGATCCCCAACCATAAAATTATCTCATTGCTACTTCATAACTGTAATTTTGATACTGTTTTGAATTGTGATGTAAATATCTGACATGAGGGATATCTATCATTCTCTGTGGCGACTTCTCTACAAAGCTGCCAGACTATTTAAAGTAAACCCCATATTTAAAAGCAGAATGGAGCATCAATCATTCCTGGAGTTATTCTGACCCTGGATGAAGAGTGTTGTTTCTTGGTCTGGGCTCTGGACTCTGAAGAGATGGCTCAGTAGTTAAGAGTACCTGCAGTTCTTGCAGAGGACCCAGGTTTGGTACCCAGCACCCACATGACAGATCCCAACTGTCTGTTACTCCAGCTCCAGGGGATATGCAATTCCCAAATGGGTTGAAAACCAGGGCTCTAGAGAACTCTGGCTAATACAGTATATATTTTGCATATGTGGTATATGTATACATATGTATGTTTGTATGAGGGCACATGTATAGCTATATGCTCACACTTGTGAATGCCAGAAGAGAACATTGTGACCTTTTATAGCATGCTCTGCTTTTTTAGTTTGACACAGGAACTCTTGCTGAACATTAAGCTGGGCTGGTGGCCGGAAGACCTAGCAATCCTCCTGTCTCTACCCATCACAGCAATAGCATTACAAGCCCACATGACCATGCCTAACCTTTTACATGGCTGCTAGAGATTTCAGATCCTCATGTTTGTACAGCAAGTGCTTTTGCCCACTGAGTCATCTCCCCATCCCTGTGTAAGGTCTTTGTGTGAGCATTGTGAATTGCTTTTAGTGAGTAGAGAGCCATCTAGCACAATTCAGTATCCTAGATTGTCACCACATAGAATATATAGCATATAGAATCTATAACACATACAATATGAAACATACTGTCTACAGCATATAAAATCTATAGTATATAGGACATGCAGCATATAGCATCTGTAGCAAGTAGAATCTATAGCATGTGGACCCTGTAGCACACAACATCTGTAGCAAATAGAATTTATAGCATGTGAATTCTGTAGTATATAGAACCTGTAGTAGCTCCGACCTAGAGACTGCGAAAAGGAGGAGGCATAATGAGCACTGTAACACCCACCAGGGATGCCCAGGATGTCCGTTCATTCTGCACATCCCCCTCCTTTTTCTGTCTTCTACCACCACCACCACCACCCCCGACACACATTTACTTACTTCTTAAATTCGATGTTTCTTTTGACTCCACTTTGAGCATTGAGAAGAAAAAAAATGTTTTAAAGGTTTGTTTATTTTAAGTGTTTGAGTCTATTGCCTGCTTGAGTGGTGCTTGCAGAGACCAGAACAGGGGCATCATCTCCCCTGGAGCTGGAGTAACAGACAGTTGGGAGCTGTCATGTGGGTGCTGGGTACCAAACCTGGGTCCTCTGCAAGAACAGCAGGTGCTCTTAACTGCTGAGCCATCTCTTCAGAGTCTGGAGCCCAGAGGGTCAGAACAACTTCAGGAGTGATTGACATTCCATTCTGCTTTTAAATATGGGGTTTACTTTAAATAGTCTGGCAGCTTTGTAGAGAAGTCACCACAGAGAATGGCAGATTGTATGAGAACCACCAAAATTGTGGGCCTGGTCTGCCAGGGGAACACTCCATATTCCATACAGTCACTGGCTTAGATTCCTACAAAAGTGAAGGGTCTCAGTATGTTACACAGCTCTGCCTACCATTCTAGAAATGAAAGGAATCAACAAGAGGGCCTGACTCATTATATTTTCTCAAGAGTAAAAACAAACAGTCAAGAAAACAAAACCCAATCCAATGAACATTGGTGGTGAGTCACAGAACATAAGGGAAAAACACACACTACATATGACACACTGGCTGATATGAGTAAAACAGAATGACATAAAATCCTCCCCTCCTCTCCTTCCCTCTCTCCCCCTTGATCTCCCTCTGAGTGATGTAGACACAAGCTACCCTATGGAAGGGCCCACGTGGCAAAGAATTGAGCTGCCAGCAGCCAGGCAAGTGAGCCATCTCGGAAGTGGATTCTCCTGTTCCAGTTGGGCCGTCAAGATAACAGCCCCAGCCAATGTCTTCATTGCTGCTCCATAGAAAATCCCAAGTCAGAAGAACCATGTCCTGAAACTGTTCCCTATCTCTGAACCACAGAAGCCTTAGGATATTGTTTCAAGCTGCTGAAACTGGGGACATTTGTTACACAATAGATAACTCTAACACACATGGCCTTCATATGCTCTCCACCTTCATATGAGGGACATGTAAAGAGGAAAGACAAGAATGTAAAAACATTTCTTTTTCCTGCATAATATCAAGATCTGCTGTAATAGTATACTATGAAGTTTTACTAATATCTCCTATCCCATTACCAAGAGGCTATAAAATTAGTTTATTTAGAATTGTTAAGACTTTGGAATTCAGTGCATTAATTAAAATATGCATTTCCTGTTTTTTATTAACTTGCCAAAACATCTTAGTATAAATGTAAAAGTGGTCAATTTGCATGAAATAAAATTGAGACAATCAAAAAGAAATGCTAAGTCATCTGATGTTTGGTTTCACTGGGGAATAATGACATTTTAATATCACTTATTTTCAGACTTCTTGCATAGATCAAATTATCCTTCATATGCAGTTTTAAGCCCTCCTTTTATCACACAGTGACCTTGCCTCTCAGTTCCAGACCTCTTGACTTCAGCTACTGACTCCCAGGTCAACTTCTAGTCCAAACTGCTTCTTATTCAAAGACTGTTCTGTGGACCTGTTGTGCCAACATCATCTCAGAACTCTTCAGAACTGCTGAGCTCCAGACCCTACCACACTCCTATCACAGGACATTTGCACTTGCCCTCCCTCTGGTTGCAAGGACAGTCCTTCCATTGTTTGCACGAACCATTCCCCAATGCTTTTTCATTTCTGTTCAAATGGTTCCTGAAAAGAAAAGCAATCCCTAACTAACCAAACCATAGTTACATCCCTATCATGTTCTATCCCTGTTATCAGTCAGGGTTCTTTAGGGTAATAGAACGTGAATGAATGTATATAGAGAAAGGAGATTTATTAGAATGACTTATAGGCTATAGTCCAGCTAATCCAATGGTAGCTGTCTATGAGCAGAGGGTTCAAGAACACAGTAGTTTTTTTCAACCGATGAGGCTGAATGTTTCAGCTGGTCTTTAGTATGTGCCAGATCACAAAGAAGTAGACTCTAATGCCAGTGAAAGATGGATTTGCTAGAGAGGTGAGAGCAAGTAAGCAAAAAGCAAAGGCTTCCTTCTTCCAGGTCCTTATATAGGCTTATAGTATGAGGTGTGGCCCAGATTAGAGGTGGGTCTTCCCACCTCAAGGACTAAAGGTGTGGTTTCCCATCTCCAAGATCCAGATCCAAAGTATCTTCTCACCTCCATGATACAGAAGAGGACCCTCCCACTTCAAATTAAGCAAAAACCCCTCACAGGTGTACCCTCAATGTTGGGTTTTAGTTAATTCTAGATATACTCAAGTTGACAACAATCCCCTACTGCTCCACTTTGTTTTACAATATGATATTGTTTTAGATAATCTTTTTTAAAACTTCCTTTCAAACATGTTTATGTAACTCTTGCTATGGGTTAGGCACTATTCTAAGTTCTGCGGACACAGTGGGGAACAGATCAAAGTCTCTCAATCTCTTATTGTATTAGAGCATGCAGACACAAGTTAGTATTTCATTAAAAAAAACTTTTATATTGATTCCAGTTCCCTCTCCCTTCCTCCCTCCTTTTCTCCCTCCCTCCCATGCCCCCCACCACCACTACCCTCCCATCCCATTCCCACACACACACTCCTCAGGGACTGTGATGCCTTCCAGGAGGGATCAACACAATCTGTCAAGTCATTTGGAGTGGGGACTAGGCCCTCCCTCCTGCCTCTAGGTTAAGGGAGTATCGCTCCATGGGGAATGTGCTCCCACAGTCCTTTTGTGCCCCAGGGATACATCCTGGTTCCACTGTCTGAGGTCCCTTAGACTTCCCAGACCCCGTGTTCAGGGGGTCTGAGATGGTCTAATGCTGGTTTCCCAGTTATCAGACTGGGGGTTCATTAGCTCACCCTTGTTCAGGTCAGCTGACTCTGTGGGTTTCTGTAGCCTGGTCTTGTCCTCCCTCTCTGCATCTGGATTCCAGTTCTGCTCAGTGTTTAGCTGTGGGTGTCTGCTTCTGTTTCTATCAGCTACTAGATGAAGGCTCCTAGCCATTTGGGCAAGATACTGCTCTTTTCTATACTGTTTAACTATATGCTTTATAAAATAGACATACGGGACCCACAGGAAAGTTACTACTGAAACAAGATGGACAGTGCTACAGGGTTGATACTTCATGGAATTGTTGGCCAGACATTCTGCAGGACACAAAGAAATGACTAACAAACTACCAATATAGGTGGAAAGTCTGAGATTTCCTGCTTTGCTGAGGAGTCTGCCAGACACACTGTAGCTGATGGGCCGAAGATGGAACATTACAGAAGAACTGCGGGTGACTGACCAGACAGCGAGATGTCTTTGTCCTTTCTAGAGTTTATATACTATATACTTCTGTGGTCTTTGATGGAGTTGAAGACAGATAGTTATGGTTATAGCTTTTCTTACTTAGGATTAAAGATAAATTACATGTAAGACTTTAGACTCACAAAGATAGGGTAGATGATGAAATATTTTCTTTAAATCTTGCTAAATGTGAATGGACTAAATATTGTTAACTCTAGTTCTCATTTGATAACTGTTTTGTTATATATTTTACTATGTTGAAGTTAAAACCCTTCTTTTTGTTTTAGACAGAAAAGAGGAGATGATGGGAAATGTCATTCTGTAAACATGTTTCTCTCATTGATTAATGAATAAAGCACTGTTGGCCAATAGGAAAGCAAGATGGGCAGGATTAGGAGACAAGGAGGATCCTGGGAGAGGTAGGATACAGGAGAGTCGTGATGTGATCTCAGGAGAAGAGGACAGGAGTCTGGCATTCTCAGTAAGATAGGACCATGTAGAAATACATATATTGGTAATCGGGTTAATAATTTAGACTGAGCTAGCCATTAAGAAACTCTAGACACTGGTCAACACATTATAACAAAAAACAAAAAACAAAATACAAAACAAACAAAAAAAAAACCAAACAAAAAACCTAGATATTTCTTCAGGAAAAGGCTCAAATGCAGAAGGCTCAATGCTGGGTCCCAGGACTTGAATTACCCCTCCCCTCCCCCCCACTTCTTGTTGAGGGAAGTGCTAATGTGCTTTTGTGCTATGCTGGCCTGGTTAGCCCAGTTGGTTTTAATCCTAACAAAATTGCCCCAGGACAGCCTTCCTGCATTGGATAATGTCTCTGACAACATGCACACATCCTCTTTTCTAGCAGTGCTTGTCTTGCTCTCATGCCCTTAGCTGAATTTCGAAGCTTCTCACTATGGGACTGTTCTGTTTTATATCATTGTCACCAACCCATGGCGGCAGCAGTCATAGCTCACAAAGTCACATAGTCAGTTCTTGAAGCAATGTTGCGGTGTCCTTTTACTGTCTCTTTCTGTACCTTTGCTGTGGTCTGTTTTGTCCACTCCAAAGTCCATGTGTGTAGTAATTCATGCCAAAGCAAGGAGGGTATTGAGAGGTGAGACCTTGAAGAAACAGCAATATTTATGAGTATAATGAATGCTATTGGAAAAGGATATTTGGGTACTTCTTGGTCTCTCTTATCCCTGTGCCTTCTACCATGGAGTGATGTGGCAAGAAGGGCTTTCCCAAGCTCAAGAACATGGCACAATGAACACACATCCTTTATAATTACCCACTCTCAAGTCATAATAGCACAGCCACTTCCCTACCCTACTTCACAGCTAGATTCCATTCTTTGAAGAACCTGACTTCAGTCAGTTGTGTGTTCCCTCTGAAAGTGGCAATTTAAATGTTACCAGGAAGTCCTTGGAGATTGCAAGGGAAGGGAACATGAATGTTTGTTATATATCAGTCTTTCTTCTCAGCAACCATTTCATTATGTGAAGAAACGCCACTCTGGAAAGGTGCAGTGTGTCCTTCCTTTCACAGATAAGAAACTGAGGCTCGAGGACATTATATAACTGCCCAGCCTCATGATGGATGGCTGTGTCCAAAATTGCCTTCAAGCTCCCCAGCTGTAGAGCTTCAAAGAAACATGGTCTCCTTAGAAAATTGGGAGATTTGTAAAAACAACAAATGTGAGTGCATAGAGAACAAGGTGCCAGAAAGGACGGCAGGAGAAGACCCTCAACCACAGCTTACCAAATTCATGACTACAAAGCATCTCAAGTCATATCTGCACCAACCCCTTCAGTTTATAGAAGTCAACTATCAAGGCCAAAAGAAGTTAATAATATTCATTTGTATCTAAATGACTGAAAGCCTACTGCCTATGAAAAGCAAACCTATGTGATTACAGTTACAAGAGCCAAACTACCCAACAGACTTACTTGAGATGGGAGAAAAGATGAACAACTTTTCACAGTTTCCAAACACTTAGCATCCACATTTGTGGCCCACAGAAATGTGGCCACCATAACTCATCTCAAACTGCTGGATAAATAAATATAAGTTTCATCATAAGAGGGATATGTAATCAAATAGTGAGTTTATCAGGTACATATATTTTGTATGCTTGATTTTTTTAATTTCTCAAAACTACTAGGTATAGGGTCTCACAGCAATAACATGTTTACAAAGGAAGACAACTGGGATATACTCTCTTTTGCTCATGGCTCAAGTAACAAGGGGCTCCATTTTTTTTTTTAAATGAAGAGCAGAAAGGACAGGTCCTTGCTCTATCCTTTGAAGAGCAGGGATGGCACTGGGTGCTTTCTCTGTGTTGAGTACCATCGGGTAGAGAACATCACACGTTAAATGAGAGAGGATGTACACTCTCAAGACTAAACAGTTCTTGTGAAAATAAATATGCACATCAGTGGTAATTAACACCTTCTGTCTGAAAACACAGCAGGGTAATATTTTGAGGTATGAAATGATGTTTTCCCTGCTCAGTTATTCTTGTTACCTGTGACCCTTCTTCTGGGCAGCATTTTTGGCACATTGCCTTATGGGATGGATTATACTACAGAACAAAAGAGGTAAATTCTTGGCTTTTGATTTTGAAAATCTGAAATCTTGGCAAAAACATTATATGTGGAAGAAAATAGAATCCAAATTAGCCAAATTAGCCAAAGTCAATTTTCCTACCCCACTTCTACGATAAAATTGGAAGATTAAAAAAAAAAAAAAAACCCAAAAGAGAACGAAAACACAAGAGTCAGAGCCTGGAATGGGTCGCTGAGCAGACACTGTTCTATCCCCTCCATCCTGACCTGGTCCAGAAGAGAGACAATAGACATGGCAAGGGAAATGAGGAAATATGAGAGGACTCTGTGGCCAACATGGACCTCTGACCCACACCTCCTGCATCTGTTATCTTCCAGTGTGGGCAATGTGTCCACAGACAAGGGTTCTTAGGCTCTTCACCTGTGAGTTGTGGTGCCAGCGGAGGGCATCTACCTAATAAACTATCTAGATGGAAAAGGTAGCCCTGATAAATTATCTAGATGGAGAAGGGGCCAAACGGCCTGAAAGTTCCCCACATGGAACAAAACCAAGTGTCTCACTGGGACCCAAAAGAAATGGCTGAGCGAGACCCAGACCTGGAAGCCCTTGTTGTCTGGACAGAGGTTGGGAGTAGGGGTGGGATTGGGAGGAGCCACAGTGATTTATGTGGAGGGGCATTCAATACCAATATGACTGATGAGAAACTCCAAGAAGTGATGTCTGCCACATCTCTTCCCATCCCATGCCAATGGGTCCCCACATCTCCCTGGGTCCCTACAAATACTCCAGGTTCATGGTCCCACCCAGATGATGATGCGTCCTAGAAGAGAAGCCACCAGGTTCCTCATAAACCCAGCCCATCCATGCACTCACTGGTAACCAGCTTCCTTCAGAAACAGTCTCTTCAGGATCATGCAGTGCAGGCTCAGGGCTTGCTTTCTTCATTCTTGGGAAGCAAAAGCTCAAGCTAACATATGTAACGGCTCCTGGGACCATAGGCTCCTAAGACACAAAGGCTCAAACTGGAGCACAGGAGTCGGGAAAGGTTGTTGCCTGAATTCGCCTCTTTTCTGCATTTTCCTAAAGCAGCCTGTTTCCTACTTGGGTGGATTTTAGGGCCTTTTCTCCTTGCAGTGGCTTCTCATTACTTCCCCACTGTAACCCCGGCTCTGGCTTCCTCAGCCAGTCAGTTATTAAATTCACTCCCCTCTGCCTCTCCTCTCTAATCCGTACTTCAAGTCTCCTCCCAGCCCAGGAACATGGTAGAATTTCACCTCCCTTTAGTTAAGTTGATCATGGCCAGTTACCTAACTTGCTTTGGCCAATGAAATATGAGCTGGAGTGATAGCAGAATTCAGTAGTCTGTGACATATCAATAATTTTTTCTTCCTGTCACTGGAACTGATACATCCCAGGAGGAGGAGGTTCTATCAGCAGTGGATTCCCAGAGAAAGGATTCCTGGCCAATGTGCAGTGTAAGTTTTCCAACCCACCCTGAGAAATGACTTGGGAGCCTATCGGGACTCATGCTCTTATACTGCTCCTCTGAACTCTCAACACAAGCTACTGCCACTATCGGTGGTCTCCAAAAAGTAAGTGCAGCCACTAGGAGTGAAAATTCGGAGCCACTTACATCCAGCTGATTCAATGTTGACAATAATCAGAAAATATGTAGACCTGTCCTCCAAAAATTCATATATACTATTGTGTCTTATCCACGAGGGCCGTACAAAAAGTACTTGTCAGATAAAATGAAGTCCTAACTTCGAGATTAGGAAATAGAATTACAGCAAACAAATTAAAGGACATAGTTGTTGAAATCAGTACTATGTCCCCGTCTATTCTGTGCCCACACCAATTCCAACTCCTACAAGTGAAGGCATTTTCTAAGCTCTTTGCCTACTCTTGAATTTTGTTTTAAGCTTGTGGAAGGATATGGACATGAATGTATTTATCAAACTGTAAATATAGTGCCATAAACACAATTTTAAGAGTTATCTACACCCAGCTTAACATATCCATTTGTTCAACATGATGAAGAGAGAACATGACTGATGCTCAAATCATTCCCTAGCCCCTCCTGGGCCACCTTTCCTCCAAAGGCTCTTTGACATACATTACTATGTTTCTGTGTGTCACTGAGGAGAGAAGCAACATGGCATCCTAAAAGGAAAGGTGAGGCAGACATTAGACATGGCTCTTACCCTAGTGATCCACCTATTGCTTGCTTCCACAGGAAGTCTTTACTTAACTGCTTAGGTGCTAATTTTTCTCCATCTTCAGAGCACAGAATAATAATAATAATAATAATAATAATAATACAATAATAATTAATAATAAAATTAAATAGCATCAGCCTTCTTGTGAGAATCAGGATGAGGGCTGAGAGGTACTTAGTGAATATAGCACAGCACACTTACAATTTAGAATAGTTGTTGCCCTTCCTTTATAGTGCTCTCAGCTTATGTCATACTTAGATTTTTCTCCTCTCTAGAAGGCAATAAACTACTTGAAAAAAATTCACATTTCCATTTTTTTGTTGCTTTTAATTTTTATTCTTCTCTCATTCATTATATCCTAACTTTTCCCCTCCCTCCACTCTTCCCAGCCCCCCCCCCACCTCCCAGCTCCCCCAGCTTAACTCCTCCTCTGTTTTCACTTGCAGGGGCAGTGGGGGGGGGGGCGGCAGGCCTCCCAGGAATATACACTGAATACAAATCACATGTTACAGCAAGACTGGGTAAAACTCTCATATCATGGCTGGACATGGCAACCTGTAAGAGGAAAAGGGTCCCAAGCACAGGCAAAAGAATAAGAGACATCCCTCAGTTTTACTGTTAGGAGTCCAACAATGACACTAAACTATATACCCATAAGGTATATGCAGAGGACCTAGCACAGACCTACATAGGGTCTGTGTTTGTCACCTCAGTTTTTATGAGCTTCTGTGAGTCCTGTTTAGTTGATTCTGTGGGCCTTGTTTTCCTGGTGTTCTGGACCCCTCTGGCTCCTACAATACTTCCGCCCACTCTTCTTCAGGGTTCTCCTGTCTCTGTTTAGTTTTTGGGTGTGGGTCTCTGCATCTACTCCCATCAGTTACACCTCTGATGACAAATAGGCTAGGCACTGATCTATGAGAATAGCAGAATATCATTAGGAATCATGTCATTAGTCCCCACCCCAGTCCTGTTTGGTTCTATCCTGGGTCTCTGGAATGTCCTGACTCTGCTTCCTGACCATCGAGGCCATGTCAGGCATGGACTCCCTCTTGTGGCATGGGCCTCAAGACGAGTCCATCCCCACAAGTTCTGTACCACCATTGTCCCAGCAAGTCTTGCAGGCAGAATAGATTATAGGTTGAAGGTTTTGTGGCTGGGTTAATGTCCCAGTCCCACTGCTAGAAGCCTTGCTTGGTTATAGAAGATGGCCATTTCAGGCTCTATAGCCCCCATTACTAGGAGCCTTCACTAGAGTCACTCTTGTACATTCTAGGAAGTTTCTACTGCACTAGGTTTCTACAAATGCTCCCCACCTGAGCCCTCCTATTCCAATACCCACCCACCCCCTAGTTCATCCACGATATCTATTGGATTTCCCCCTCCCAGGGAGATCCATATATTCACCCCAACACACACACTTGAGCCCTCCTTGCTACTTAGCCTCTCTGGGCCAATTGATTATAGCACGATTATCCTTTACTTAACAGCTAATATCTATGTTTGTCCTCCTGAATACAGGTTACTTCACTCAGGATGACTTTTTTCCTAGTTCTATCAATTTGCCTGCACATTTCATTATGTTAATTTTTTTAACAGCTGAGTGGTACTCCATTGTAAAAATGTACCATTTCCTTTAACCATTCTTCTGCTGAGAGATATCTAGATTGTTTCCAGGTTCTGACTATTATGAATAAAGCATGTGTGAACATGGCTAAGCAAGTGTCCTAGTGGTTAGGTGGAGTGTCCTTTGGGTATATGCCCAAGAGTGGTATAGCTGGGTCTTGAGGTAGATGGATTCCCAATTTTCTGAAAAACTGCCATATTGTACTGGTTTGCACTCCGATCAACAGTGAAGGAATGTTCCCCTGGTTCCACATTCTTGTCAGCATGAGTTGTCACTTGTGTTGTTGATCTTAGCCATTCTGACAGGTGTTAAGATGAAATCTCAAAGTAGTTTTGATTTGCACTTCCATGATGGTTAAGGATGTTGAACATTTCTCAGCCATTTGAGATTCCTCTGTTTAAAATTCTATGTTTAGATCTCTACCCCATTTTTAAATTAGATTATTTGGTTTGTTGCTGTCTAGTTGCTTGAGTTTTTTTCTTATATACATTTTGGATATTAGCCCTCTGTCAGATATGGGGTTGGTGAACGTCTTTTCCCATTCTGTAGGCTGCCATGTTGTCCTTTGCCTTACAGAAGCTTCTCAGTTTCTTGGGGTCCCACTTATTATTCTTAGTGCCTGTGCTGTTGGTGTTCTGTTCAGGAAGTGGTCTCCTGTACCAATGAGTTCAAGGCTATTCCCCACTTTCTCTTCTCTGAGATTCAGTGTATCTGGTTTTATGATGAGGTCTTTGATCCCCCTGGACTTGTTTTGTGCAGGGTGGCAGATACGGATCCACTTGCAGTCTTCCCACGCAGCTGTCCAGTTAGACCAGAACCATTTGTTGAAGATGCTTTCTTTTTTCCATTATGTATTTTTGATTAAAATATTAGCTAATAACTGATAAATTAATAAATGAATATTTAATGAAATAGTCTCTACGCAGTAGCCCCAAAACAAATGTCAATCTTTAAATTTCACTTTCATTGATTTGCAGGGAAGTTTCCCAGAATCATCCAATAATATAGTTGAGCATTATGACAACTCCACTGACATATGATCTGTCCATCTTTTTTTCATTTGTCAGCACAAGCAGCTGTTACTCATTGCTGGAAGGGGCCCAGTGGCAAAAAATAAATAAAATAAAATAAACAAAAAACAAAAAAACAAAAAACACCCCAGCATAGTTATTGTCCAGAAAGAAGGGGAAAGAAGAGCATATTATTCTGTAAACAGGTAAAATATAGCAGGCTGACAACCTCTCCCGACAGGAGCTCTCTATGTTTGGCAAGAAGTATTGTGCAGCAGTAGGGAAGTGGCTTCCTGCTGGGCAGCAATGGAAACGGTGACCTCACTGAGGAAGTTAGACAGAAATGCTCTGAACAAAAGAGATGAAATACCATGAGTGAAGCTTTAAGTTGTTTGGTTTCAGGCTTGTAAAACTATAAAGGTGTTCCAGCGAGAAAGGAGGGAGAGAGGAAAAGAAGGAGGAGGAGAGAGAGTGAGAGACAGAGAGAGAGAGATCACATGAACTTTGTGTTTGCTCATCTACTGAAACCTATGAATTCCCAAATGTCCCTGCCCCATGCTGTCTAGAGCAGGCAAATCTATGGCTCAGGGAGTCTCCTAAAGAGGCCCAGCAGGAGAAGAGCCCCTGGACCTAGGTGACTTCATGCTGCCCTGATCCTTCCCAGCAGAGGGCACACCAACCAAGGACTGAGGAGACAGCAGCAGAAAGAAATCCCACACAGCCTTTTCCTCTCCTTCCAGCTGGAAAGGAAGGAAGCTTAAATGGGTTATAGTAGCAGTCCATGTTTTTTACTATAGGTATGTGTATACCTATGTCAACAGAGTGTGTTTGAGACCTGAGGCCTCAGGCCCGTTACTAATTGTTGCCTCAGTTACTAATTGATCCTGAAACTCACTGAATAAATCAGGCTTCTGCAAGCGAAAATGAAATACATAACTGCATATGGATCTGAAAAAGAATGTCTAGAAAAAAAAAATATCTCTCCCACTCACCCCTTCCTCAAAAGGCTTTTGCTTTTAAATAGGGATTTCCATTTTGAGCAAGCCTGACTCGAGTCAAGTTTAATTTTAGAGGCCTGTCAGAAAGAGGGGGTGTGGGTACATAAGACTTATTTGTATTTTTATTTAGACTACTTCCCACAGATTGAAATAAAAATTCAGGGGACATTTCTCAAGAAAAACCTCATGCTAATTCAAGCCTGCAGTCTGGATATGCGCTTAGCCTACAGCACCCTCTTGTGTCCATGTGGATCGTTTAAATTTGCCTGGGGAGGGGGGGGGGGGAAGCAAACTACTAAGTCTCAAGTCTACAGCAAGCTTGGTTTGCTAGTCACCCAAAGTGCCAGTTACTGTGGGACCTGCAACCGGTTAAAGCCATGGTGTCCTGCCGTTCTTAAGGATTCTTGGTCTAACTGGAGAATCGAATGTAAACTCAATTACAAAGTTACTTAACCCAACAGGCCTCTTCACCTATTTTTTGTTTTGTTTTGTTTTTTTCCTACTGAGACACAGACAGGTGCCTCTTTGCAACCAGTGATGCATCATTGGGCTGGTGTGCAGGCATCTGGCTGGCTTTGGTGGAACAGCTTTAAGTCACAGGGACCACTCTGAAACTGAGTCAATACCCCAAGCAGTACTGTGAAACTGAGCGCTGGCCTTGGCCTTGAAAAGCCATGTTGGTCTTGTTACCCAGATTGACTCACTAATCTGACACTTAAGCTTCACATTTCCTTCTGAAAATGTAGATTCTTTACATGTGACCCAATGCAACCCTGTAGGAATTAAGGTGAGAATTCACACCTGAAGACTTGAGTCCAGAAACTACCACAGTGGAGTCACAGATGCACCTTCTTAAGCCTTTGGGGGCAGCAAAGGGAATCTGACACTGAACATTTTTCATCAAGAAAAGTCAAACTCAGAAATGGTCAAGGGAGTACAGATAACTGCAGACCAAGAGAACCCTGTTACACTCTGTCATACTTACAGCTTTTGTCATTTTTTTCCCCACTCCCGTTACTATTGCTTCCTAATCAGTCATGGGATCCAGTATAGGTAGAACTGGACCTGTGACTCACTTAACTGAGGAACAAGGCTTACATTACACAAGATAGCAAGTCCATCCTGCTGCATCTCTTGTTGGCTGTGCCGGGATAGTTCACATAACAAGGAGCAGAACACAGCCTCTACCATACCTGTAGAGGCCGAGAGTATCAAGAGGCATGGGAAGCTGCAGACAACCAGCTAAGGGAGGAAGTGGCTTCTCAGCTGGGAGTGTAGCCAACAAGCCCATGCCTAATTCACTGACCCATAAAAATGTTAAGCCAGTAGTGGTGGCCCATGCCTTTAATCCCAGCCTTCAGAAGGCAGAGGCAGGTGGATCTCTGTGAGTTTAAGGCCAATCTGGTCTGCAGAGTGAGTTCCAGGACAGTTAAAAATGTACACAGAACCCTGTCTCAAAAAATCAAAAACTTAAATAAAATGAAATAAATGTGCTTTTACAAGATGCTATTTTTAACATGCAATGACAGATGATTACTATAGGTTTTTTATTTTAAAACATTTTATTATAAAATACAAATAACAAATGAAATGTCGAGAGGAGACAGTTATCCATTCACTGCCCTGCCATCCTACTATAACCACAGTTAGTAATTTGATTGTCTACTTTTACAGCCGGGTGTGTCCTTTGCTTCCATGACCATTTTCTAATGCTCTTATGTCCAATTTTTCATTGTAGCATTTTCTCAGGTGCTATCCGTGGGTACCTGACCATTGACTCCAGGTGTGGGATGATAAGCATATACAGGTTCCCCCACACTGAACATATCCTTGGTATAAACCTGCATATAACTGTAATGTCTCTGATAAGAAAGCTCTAGGCTAACTACCCTATATTTGCAAGCAATATAGATTTTTCCACTTGAGAAGGTTTTATGCTGAAAGAAAGCTTATGGGTCATGACTAGCTAAGTCAAACCTGACTACCTCTGAGACATAAGATGAAGCAGATTGATGGCCCTCAAATCCAGTCTTTCACGAATGAAATCAGCATCAGGACAGATGTCATCTTCTGAGAGAAATATTCTGTAACACAAAGGAAGAGGATCAGAATGCACCTAGTAGAGTAAAATTAGAAAGATATTTCATATAACTATTCGAATTAGGCTGACAAATGTAGAGAGAGCATATGTCAAATATATATTAAAATGCTACTGACAACATCAAGTACCAGTATTTTATAAATAAGTGTTTTGATGAAAACTATTACTGGCCTTTGCATTTCACCTCAGTTACTCACTCAGATGCATGATGATGTCACAAAAACCACTCTGGAAAAGTAAGAATTTCTCCAAAGAGTAGGAAAATCAAATTATTTCTTCAAAAAAAAAAAAAAAAAAAAAAAAAAAGCTAGGAACATGCTGCATTGCATAAAACAGAGATAGTTTTCTGAGGAATAAAAAGCAAGCATTTTCTCCCTTGAAGTAGAAGCCAAGGGGCCTGATCCATGCCATGCTTTTCTCTTCCATCAGTTTTCCTGTCAGTTACTTCAAAACTGACCTGCGGGTCTGGCAGCATAAATCCATCTGTAAGTTTATAATAGACTATTGTGGAATCCGACTCCACTATGGCCAAAGTAAAAGACATCGGCAGTTCTGGGTCACCTTGCAATTTTCTAGATGCCTTCAAGATTTCCCTTATCCTGAAAATGAAGACAAAGTGTGTGTGAGACTCATAGTCATCCAGTTAATAATAGGATTAAGCAGTATAAATTGAGGACACTGCTAAGGCAATGTCTGAGACTCGAACATAAACATCTAAAGCTGTCTTCTCATTTAGAAAGACCTACCTACTCAGATTAAGTGTATCTGGAACTTAAAAATACAACACTAACAATGGTTTGTGCATCTAATGGCTAAGGACTACAGATGTTAATTTTTCAGTTCCCCAACTTGGGAACTTAGTGGAACAAAATGACACTCAGGTCTATTACTTTTAATAGCTAGTAGGGCTGGTGTGATGGAACACACCTGTACTCATAGCTTGGGGGGAAGGGAGGGCAGCGAGAGGAGGGGCACAGAAAATTAGCGATCATCCTGGTTTACACAGAATTTTAGGCCATCTGGGGCTTACACAGTGAGACCCTGTATCAAAATATCTGAAAAGCAATGACTAGATTATAATCAACATGTCCTCTTGTTTTCCACATATGGTTTACAACTACTATTTTTGAATGGTCACGTATTGGCCTAAATGTTCTCCTACTGCTGTTAGATTCTTCCAGTTTTTGTTAACTTGGGGCAGGCAAGGGGGACACAACATCAATAAAGATAGGCTGTAGGGAGCATCTGTCTGTATGTGGGCATTTCTCTTCATATATTTCTGGTTAGTCTTTCTACATATCAGAATTATTAAACCTAAAAGAGACAGTACTATGATTTTCATTGCATAGTTCAATAATAAACCAAGATTAAAAATAGGAAAAAAAAATTTAAATTTGATAATGGTAGCATTTCAGTTTGCTTGTCCTAGGAAATAATTCACCAAATCTGATTCTAGGTCTTCTAAGTAATACTAGTTTTTGTTAACTGCAAGCTAAAAATCCTTATTAACTACTCAAGAAGGAAGGGCTGTGGTAAAAAATTGGGTAAAAAAGTAACATCCCTGGACACTTTTTTAAACAAGTAAATAAAAAAAAATGATTAGCTAGCTTATCATAAAGCAAATAATTTCCAATGGTTAAGATATTGGAAGGTAGAAGGTTTATTAGCATATTAACTTCTACCATAGAAGAATATACAAATGGTCCATGACTGTAACTGCATGTTTGGTAAACATACTTACTATTATACAACAGTAAATGTCTCCTGCCAATTTTTCTATTTAAGTGACTGAATAACCCTGTCCTTTAAGGGTTTTTTGTCTTCAATTTAATAGGAGGGAAAACACACTACAGTCTTTTATACTAACAGTCTCAAGATTTCTGACACTGATTTCTAAACATTATTCTTTGACATCATTTCCCTGCTCAAAAATTAGTTTATTCTCCCCTTACTTTTTCTTTAAATTGTCATACATCCTGCTTTTTAAAATTATTTTATGTGTGTGAGTGCTTTGCCTACACATATGTCTGGTCTGTTACTCCTGTGTATGCTGTGCCCAGAGAGGCCAGAAAAAGGTGTTGGATCCTCTGGAACTAGTTACTGCTGGCCAACTGCCATGTGAGTACTGGGAACCAAACCCAGTCCCCGGTAAACTCAATAAATACTCCCATAACCACTAAGCCATCTCTCCAGCCCCTCATATTGTTTCTTACTATGCTATAAAGCTGGTGAATTAGTTTCAGGAATTCTTTAATAAAGACAATATTTTCCACAAACATTGCTGTAAATTGAAAATAGTGTACCCCTAAGTCCACATTAGATTATTTAAAGCTGAAATGAAGTGACCTTTAGCTAAGGGTCGCAAAGTCACAGAGCACAAGTATTACTAATAGTAACTATGCCAGCTTTCCTACCTTTAGAAAATATTTGATATCCATCCTTACCTCCACGGTTATTGCTAAAGTAAATAGTAACATTAATCTAAACTACAAAGGCATGCTGGCTATTAGTAGGAACATAAAAAATATTCACTTTTTGAAGTAGCCTTAAATCCAGGAACTTGACTTAGCTCTTAAAGGCATTCTACTTCTGTTGAATTGTATGACTGAGGTACAGGCCTGCTGATATGCAGTTTGGTACAGAGAGATTCAGGAGAAACCTTGGTGAGGACTTTGTTATTCTGCTAGATGGAATGTGTAACAAACCCATATCTAAATTAGTAGTTAAAGAAAAAAAGATAACATTTATAAGCTCGACTTTGAGTCAGTATTTTCTACCAAGATGAGAAAAAATAAAATAAAATAGACTAATAACTAAATAGCTAATTTTTTTAGTCATAAACATTTTCTGTCTTTTTTGTTTGTTTGTTTGTTTTGTTGAATTTTTGAGACAGGGTTTCTCTGTGTAACAGTCCTGGCTGTCCTGGAACTCAGCCTCCACCACCGGCAATTTTTTTTTTTTTTTTAATAACATATAAAATTTTAGCCAGGAGAATAGGTGGTGGTAAACACCTTTAATCCCAGTACTCAGGAGGCAGAAGCAGGTGGATCTCTGTGAGTTCAAGGCCAGCTGATCCACAGAGTGAGTTCCAGAACAGCCAAGGCTACACAGTTAGACCTTACCTTAATAAATATACAAATAAATGAATAAAAAAAAAATTCAACAGAAACTAGAAAAAGGGAAATGTTCTTATCATTATAAATGCCATGTATCAAAACTGTTTAGCTAATGCAGTTAGTAAAAGATAGCTTTCCCTTTAATATAGAACATGCTAAGACTTCAGCTTCTGTTGAGAAAAACTAAGACCAACAGAAGTGGGACAGCAGTGTGTGTGTGTGTGTGTGTGTGTGTAGGAGCATGCGTTCATGTGAGTGTGTGCATGTTGTGGGTGTCTGTGTGTTTTTCCTAAGGTAGTGGACAGTACATGGATTTTATATTTCATACTACAAATGAGGATAGAAATTTCCACTTCAGTCACTATTGTGCTCTGATTCTCAACTATTTATTTTCAGAATCTTAAACAGCAAACTATTTTCAGGCTTACCCCTAAGGTTAGAGAATTAACTCAGAGTTGTAAAGGAGGTTTTGTTTTCAGAGCTGAGGGAACTTACTGCCCAAATTAAATGAAAGTCCCTATTTCTGGGCTCTTGTTTATCCCTCTTGATGGGGAGTGTAGGAAAACTACCAGTACATCTTCATAGTGGATGGATAAAATGGTACCTAGCTGTTACCTGACCACATGTGGGCAAGCTTACAAAATGCCTTGTTCAAAGTCTTGTCTAGTCTACTCTGAACATGTATTTACTTGGAGCATCATCTTCCTAGTCAAGAATTTGTTTCTTTATGGTATAATGTATGAGCTCATAAAAATATTTACACTAACAGGCCATGCCACCTTAGTCTCGTGAAAGTCTATGTACAACAATGACGATTCTGAAGTTCTACTTTAGAGTCATACATGACTGGTAAGATGCACTGAAGGGTAACTTAATTTTTGATAATAAGAACTCTTATTTTAAAACCAGAGAACTCTACATCTGAACATGTCCTCTACACTAATAAGGGTTTCATTTTTTTCCACTCAGTGAAATCAAAGGGAGAAATTCTCAACTAAAGAAAAGGGTGTGTCAATAATAATCATAGCTGTTGATTATCAGTAACATTTGATGCTGATGGCAGACTTCCCCTTTTCGTAACTTCTTCACAGATGAACTCTATACGATGAAAAGGTGGTCTGGTTTTTAATAAATTGATATAACCAATTTGACAACCACCCTAAATAAAGACAAAGTTAACACTATGTGGCTAATGTCCCTAGATCAAGTTATTTATGCCTTTTCTATAAATCTCAAATTTGATTTTTCTCTAATGATATTAAAACAGAGACTGGAATCTTTAGAGATCTGCAGTGAGAACAAGCTGAAGAAAATATCACTCTTAACTAAAAATGTTGAAATAAAATGCACCATGAACTAAAACTCATATTAATTTCTATCCACAGAAGTATCTCCTGATCTCCTCAGTTGGCTACGCAAGGATATATATGGTGTAGTTCTACCTACAAAAGGCACTGATCCCTTCATCAGCCTCTTGCCTGAAATTCACTCAGAACCAGAAACACCAAAAAAGCTGTGTTCTTCCATGGACTCTGTCCTTAATAAAAGTTCCAGGGAGAACAGGCCACAGCTTTGGGAATCAGGCCAGAACTTCCCAATTTAAAAAAACAAAAACAAAAACAAAAACAAAAAACAAGGCAGCTGAACTCTCAGCAGATTTGCTGAAGAATCAAGTGCCTGTGTGCCTGTATGCCTGTGTGGTTATTCACCTCATTGGGAAGAAGTCATTCTGGAAGAAGGGGGAAAGGGTGAGAGAAAGAGAGTGAGAGAGAGGCAGGGTTGGGTTTCAGCAGCAAGCAGTGGGTCCCAACAGAGGCGGCATGAGGATTGTGTCTTGATTGCCAAGGAAGTCAAACTGTACAAGTCTTTTTTATCAGCTATTAGACCTCAGGCTTCGAATAAGAGTAGCCACTAAATAAACTTATAAAAATGCCATGCTTTCAAAAAGGACTGTTTTTAAAGCACAAAGTCATTATTCAAGAAAATAATGTAGCATTTAAGTATTAAATCTCAGCCAGATGAGGAGGTGCATGACTATAACACTAGTACTCAGGAGACTAAGGCAGGAGGACCATCGTGTGTATGTGGCCAGCCTGGGCTACAAAGTGAAAATCAAAGCAAGACCTGTCTTGAGAAAAAAATTAAGTCAAATAACTAACAAGAATTAGAAATGATGTAAAGACACGTAGTTCTTCTAACCTTTTATTTCCTAAGACAACACAAGGGGACAGAAGGTGAAAGGGCAAGATGCATACAGGTGAAAAAGAATACAATGAAAGGTAAGGAAAGCAAGGCATTGGTGAATTGCCTACACTGCAGTTACAGCAGGAAGATGGGGAATGCTGAGGCTCTGCAAATGAATGGTAGAATGCAGACATACTCTCCTCTCTCTCTCTCTGTCTCTCTCTCTCTTTCATAAACTTGAAAGGATATATGGTTAATATATAGCCTTACATTCTTTAGTGTGTTACCTATCAAGTCTCTGCCTCAGAAACCTAGTCACTCAGCAAATAAATACTGGCTTCTGTGTACCGGGCTAGGTACTGGGGTTAAAGCAATGGACAAAGTGAAGTCTCTGCTTCCATGGAACTTCCTTTCTAGTGAAAAAACACAGACAGTAAGTAAACAAGTAATACCAAACACACAATATGTGAGTGTCAGTTACTATCAAGTGTTACAATGCAACACCTCAGTGAGTCTAGGAGAAATGATAGCTCAGGCCACAGTGAGGAGGCTAGGCAGAAACAGGAAGGGCAGGAAGACACTGACAGATGCATTTTAGGGAGTAAAGTACTAGTGATCATTTGTCAAATTCCTTACTCTCTAATTCATGGAATATTGCTTCCAGGGAAGGTTCTTACTGTCTCTCTTCTCCCCTCCTCACCCACTACACATCTCTCCCTTGCTCTGCCCACAAACATATATGAACTCCAACACAAAATACAGAGCACACGTACTAGCTGTAGGCAGCTATTGCCTCTGCCATTACTAAGACCCAGTCACAACAACATTGTCATCATTTTCAGGTTTTCTTAGGCTCAATACTTTGCTTACATCATGACTTCTGCTAGAACCCTTCTCTACCTCAATGTTTGTGCTTCTTTCAAATGACTTATGCTCTAGGGAGTGTTCCCAGACTCCCTATCCCCTCCTATACCATCTACAGAGATTAGGTCTCATCCTCTGGTGAGGTGTCCTTGGTGTCCTAAGCACTGCAGGACTAGCCAGTCCAAGCAAACATGACTCTGGCAGGCCTTGCCCTTCTCCCCCATTTCCTCTGCCTTGCTAAGATCCATTAGATTACATTCCTTTAGCTAGCCACCGAGGACTGTTCCCTTATTTGACCACTTACCCCCTCCTGAGGTTGACTACCAAGGTCCACCTATGAAAGTATTGAATTCCAGCAAACAAAAGCCCAATTAAAATTACATACCTCATCCTAACACGGGCTTTCCCCTTTCTACCTTTATAAACCACCATTTTCCTATGGGCCACATCTGTCTCCTCTCTATCTAGAGGTAGACCTTTGTCCTTCCAGGACAAAACTCCCTGTCCCTTCTTCCTTATCCCCGCCCCCCCGCCCTTCTCCCTTGTCCTCTATCTCCTGTCTCTTACTCCCTGCCCTCTGTCCCTCTGGGGCAAATAAACCTCCTTTGTGCTGAGAACTTGGTCTTGAGGGTCCCAAGCTGATACTGATTCCTTATAGACACAGCTCTCAGTTCATTAAATCACACTGGGTATAATCTGTCCCTCTCAGCCCTGGACCCTGAGCATCTTGTAGGAAAGGTCTGTGATACTGTGTACCCTTGATCCCAGGCATCCAATATAAAGGAGAAAAATCATGAGCAATCTGAAATCTATCTCATCCTCTCCCCACAAGGTCTTTCTATTTTGCCTTTCAACAGCCTATAATTATATTCAAACTCATTTATATTCACTGTATTTAATGGTTAAAGAATAGTATAACTATATACATTTTTTATATTCTTAATACTTTAGTGTAAGAACAGTAAATAAAATTTTAATTTTTCCTATACAGCTCAGTGTTTTAAAGTATCAGCTCTTCTTCTCCCTGTAAATCCATTAATGCAACTGTCATATGAATAAATAATTTATCCATTTATATTGTGTGGGAGACTGCTGTGATATCTCGCTGGGACAACACTAATAGTTGATAAAGTACTTGTGTAGGTAATCATGTCTCTTAAAGAAAAATTACTATTGATGGTTTTTCAAAGGCTATGTAGAGAAAAGAACTGTAACAAAGAAGAAAAAGAACTACAATTCATGTGATTCAATGTAGGGAGAAAGAAAGTGCATTCTTCTGAGGATACCTTAGAATCCTGAACTTCATTTGAACAGAAAATAAGCTGAGGTGCCACCCATATGGACACACTATGTTAATTTGTGTGTCTGAAAATATGACAAACTATTTTACATATAGACCCTCAGCCATTTATGTATTCACATACCCTGTAATGGAATCTGCTTGTCTAGTGCAAGAGACTATGAAAACAAAGCCACCAGGTCCAAAGCCTGGGAAAATAAGTAGGAAATGGATGTAAAACAGTCTAGAAATCCTGAAAAATGTAGCCAGATATACAGTGACATTAAGAACTGATATGAAGAAGTACCCAGAACTATTACCTTTTAAGGAAGCAGCAAATATGCACTCTATAGCATAACGTAAAGAATGAGCCATGAAAGTACATCTGTCAGTTTGCCACTCAACACTCAAATAGTGAGACAGCTACTGAAATGGTTTAAACTGAAACAGTAGATTGTTGTTTGTCTACACTGACTGAGTGTTCTGTAACTACATTGTAGTTCATATAACTAGAGTTAGTAAGTGACAGCTGCCAAGCTTTACAAATTTGAAAACTTGGACCATATATAGGAGCTATCATTGTAAATACATATGAAACTGCATGCCAACAGACTGTTTATTCCTTTAGCTCTGTGGTTTAGTATGTTTCCCATTTCCCAACTAATATAACGTTATTTACAGTTTTGTTAGGAATATGAACATTAAGAACAGCAGTCTCAAGAAGCTAACCAGCATAGCTCCAGAAAGTGCCTCAACATGTTCTGTGATATGTGACACATTTCTAACAATAGGGGCCAGGCAGGCTATTCTTACAATAAAAATAGTATTCTTGATAATATGTCTCATTTGCTCACATTCCCACATAACTTCTTGAGTGGCAGTCAAAGGGGAAAGCAGCTTACTATAAAAGCAAGCATAGTGGTTACTTCTGTGAGAAGGAAAACTATTCCACACACTGGGAAGGAGTCTGAGAAGGCTTGAAAAGTTCTTGGTCATGGTTATGCGAGTTGGACATAGATATTTTATGATAACTCAAATTTGTAATTATGAGCTTATGTCATAATTACATATTACTATGCAATAATTCTATATCTGATTTCTGAAGCACAAGCATGCAGGCCTAAGTCTGATCCTCATAATTGCCATTAAAGAATAAAACACACCAAGCAATGGTGGCACACGCTTTGCACGCCTTTTATCCCAGCACTTGGGAAGCAGGGTCAAGGGAGGTAGATCTCTGAGTTCAAGGCCAGCCTGAACTACAGCAAGAGTTTCAGGACAGCCAGGGATATACAGAGAAATCCTATCTTAAAACAAACAAACAAACAAACAAACAAACAACAGATGCAAACAGGAGGGTATGTGCCTACAATCCTAGCACTGGTCCCTAGTCCTCAGTGGCCCACCAGCCTAACCTTCTCAGTTGAGTGCCAGGCCAGTAAAAGTCACAATAACCATTTATATAATCTACATTAATGTTTACTAATGATATACGGCATAGCTTCTTCTCCTGTATTGCCAGCTGAAGTCTAAACTGATAGCAATTCTTCAAGGACACCTCAGCAATAATGGTCACGAGGTAGGTATCAATGCTGTATGCCCCATCATTCCACCTCTGGGCTTCCACCTTAGGAAAACTCTCAAGCCTGAAACAAGGGCTGCCTATAAGGCTGCTCATTAGTGCAACATCCACAACTGCAGCAAAGTGAAAACAGTGAAAGCCTTCATGATCCAGAAAGAACCCCCAACACACACACTTCCCACCCCTAGCCATTCACCTGGCCCTTCACTCACTTAGGCAATCTTACCAAGCACTGACTAGATACCGCATGAGACAGCCACTGTTAGTGCTGTTCGGTTACTTGCAGATCCCCTGCCACTGTGGTTCTCAACCTTCCTAAAGCTGTGACCCTTTAACTCAGTTCTTCACATGTGGTGATCTCCAACCATAAAAAGGTATCGTTGCTGCTTCATAGCTGTAATTTTGCTGTTATGAATCATGATGTCAATATCTAATATGCAGGATATCTGATATGTGACCCCTGTGGAGGTAGCGACACACAGACTGAGAACATGGGGTTAATAGACTTCTCCTGCCCTAAGATCAAATGTTTATCAGTACTCCATTAGCATTGTTACTCAATTACCTAGTAATAAAGGATACAGACAGAATCCCCAAAACACATTCAAAGAAATATCTGAACAGAGGACAATTTTGTTATTACTCCATCCCACCCAATAATAACTAAACCAAAAAAAAAAATTATTTTCCAAATCAACATTTGATACTAGAATAAATATTTCTTTCAGGAAGATATCTTGATCAATATGCCATCCCCAACACATAACATTTGCTCAATAAATATATACTGAATGAAACTTTACTATTCTAAGCAATATTATCTGACAAATGGCATCCATATCATAATGAAATAAATAGTAGAAGTCAACAGAAAGAAAACAATGGCAAATATACAAACCCACTGAAATTTACTATGTTCTTGAATGAAAAAAGAGCTGCTGACAAAGTCAGGGAGGAGACTTTAAAATTTCTAGATTCAAATAAAAATGAAAACACAACTTAAAAGAACTGAGGGATATAGCAATTAGTTTAATTTAATTTAAGCTGTAAATGCTTAAATTAAAAAAAATAACTTAATGATGTACCTTAAGGTTTGAGAAACATAAGAAAAGCCAAACTCAAAACTAATAGATGGAAAAACAATAATGATGGAGCAAAAATCAATGAAATGGAAATAAAACATAGACTATCAAGGAACCAATGACACTAAGAGCTCATTCTTTAAAAACATAAAACAAATTAATCTGAGAACTAATCATTCTGGATATGAAAGGTTGATACTATGACTCATACTAATGAAATTCAGAGGCTCATGAAAATCTAGATTCCAATAAATTGGAAAACCTACAGATAGAAATACTGTCTACAAATAGAAATCAATAGAAATATTGTCTATCAAACTTAACAAACCTAATGGATACAAACAACTTAAACAGATCTATAAAGAGTAATGAGACTGAAGCAATAATCTCCCAACTGAAATAAAGCAAAAACTACAACATGGTTTCACAGCATGTGTGGAATTTAAGATAATAAGAGGTGATAAATGAGAACAAGCTGGAGAACTGTTGTAAATGAAGGCAAATGGTAGTTACTCATAGGAAAATGGGAGCTCTTTTCCCATTGTATCATTTTTTTTAAAACACTAAAATTTTTGGTACTCTTTTAAAAGTTAAAAAACAGACCTATACTTAGAATTCCAAGCAGGAAATATGCCTTAAGCTAGACACAAAGATGATTATAAAAGAAAGAACAGACACACGTGATCATAGTCAAATTAAGATGTTACTCATTTAAAACATACCTTAAAAACAGTAAGGAGAGGGTTTAAAAACGGAAACACCCAATAAAAGATTACGGATAAAAACATATAAAGAACTTATAAAAGTGAAGAAAAAAGAAATCACAAACCATTTAACAAGCAATGGATCTATTAAACTAATACTAAAAGTACTCACCTGTTATGGCTGAGGGAGGCAGAAATGGGTGTAGGAACCACAGTCTGTAGCCCCTCCCCCTCTATCTCAGTACCAAGGAGGCAGATGAGCTGTAGTTCTGGTATTCCTACACAGTTTACTTCATGCCAGCTTTTACCTGAAAAAAGGCATCAAGGATGCATTCAGTGAAACAAAAGATAAGCATTGAAACTTTGAATACTCAGTAAAGAAAACCATTCATAATATAACCTCTGATCTTTTCAACAACCTTGTAATTCCCAATGTAAATGAACAAAGAAGGGTAAAATTAACTGGAAACATTACTAGTAAATGAAAAATGTTTATTATATGTGAACAATGCTATATGACAACCAAATTTCCCAACCTCCCACACCCCAATAACAAAGCAATATAAACAAACAACTTACTCTCCATGAGATCCAAGTAAACCAAGAATGCTATATAAACTTGGGTGGCATCTCCTATATCTAATTCCATCATTTCTAAGTACTGAAAATCAAAACACAATTGTTAAGTAGAGAAGGAAAAAGCTCACGATTTTCTTTCATTTAACAAATATTTACTAAATGCATGCATATAAATATATGTATATAAGCTATATTCCAGATTTAATGGAAGTTAAAAGAAATGTAAGGTCTTATTTCTGCCTCTAAAAAAAATATCTACAATTGTTAAACACATGTATACAGCCTCCTTTGCAATATCCAAGACATTATCCTTATCAATCACAAAAATCTAAGAATGTTGAAGTCCCTTATATAAAATGAAAGAATGTTTGCATATAATCTACATAATCCAAGAGCTATATAATGTTTAGGAATAATGACAATAAAAGTTTGTATTATACATAGAGGAAATTTTTTTTCAAATATTTTCAACTCAAAACTAATAGCAGATTCTCCACATATGGAAAACTAGCTATGCTTCAGACTGTTAGGCAAATGACAGTTGTAAGACTGTATGAGTTATAAAACAATGCTAGAATGTTGGAGGGGACTGCCCAATGTTTCATGACATTTGGACACAAAAATATGAAGAGTAATGGTGTAATTATGGAAAGTGAGAATAAGCTACATATATTCAAGAGTCTATAAAAACACATATCCACCAGAATCAGAGAAAATTTAAATATGATTTTCATTGGGTTATGTTATGGGATGCCTCTATTTCTCTGATCTTTAATTTGCATACAGAAGAACTTCTACTAACTTTCTTAGCACTCCCACAAGTGGGAGTTATTTGAGGTTTAAGAAGCAAACAACTTCTTTCAGACTTGCTGCTTGTTATAGGAAAAATTCAGAAACCTACTTCCGCAGAGAAAGCCTTGAGCATCCAAACCTGTCAGTGGGCAGGTATATAAATGGAGCTGATGCATAGATATCTGCAGAACCTTGGTGGGAGAGGCAGGCCTGATGTCTCCTCCTCCTATCCGATGCATGGGTACACATACAAGTTGGACAGGAGGACTTTGTGTATCCCAAATCTCAAGAAGTGTGTGACAATGGTACTGAGACATAATTTTGGGTCAGGCTACAAGGTCTGTGTGACAAAGCCAAACATGTCAAGTACAGCAGACTTCTGACTCAAAGAAGAAAATAATAAGCTTGTAAATGAGAAAATCCAGTAACATCTTACTAAGCAGTCTTCAAATTAAGTAACTAAAGGGTATAACTGGAAAACACACATTTTTTTTTCTCTTTTATATCAATTTGCTGACCTTGGGGGGGGGAGGGGGAAACATCAACAGGAAGATTTGATAGTAGTTCTATACAGTCATTAGCTTCAAAGGGAAAAGACCCTGCAAATAAGGAAATTGTCTAAAGACACATCAGACCTAGATGCAGTTTTAAAAGATTACTAATAAATACTTTATATATAGAGTTTTGGTATGTCAAATATCTTACAAAAAATGTCCCTATGAGGTTAGATACTACTATCACCCCATTTTGCATTTTTGTTTGTCTGGTTTGTTTTGGTTTTTTGAGACAGGGTTTCTCTGTGCAGCTTTGGAGCCTATCCTGGAACTAGCTCTGTAGACCAGGCTATCCTCAAACTCAGAGATCCGCCTACCTCTGCCTTTGCCTCCTGAGTGTTGGGATTAAAGGTGTGTGAGCCACCACCACCCGGCTATCCCCTATTTTTAAATGAAGAGACTGTGATATACTGAAATAAGAAAAAAAAAAAAATGAAGCACAAGACACAATGAGATCAGCCAAGTCAAAACAAATCAAAGTTGGTGAGTAACAAAAATAAGATTCAAACTGGAGAAGGCTGAATTGGAATTTAAGTTC
The DNA here is from genome assembly GCF_943737965.1 of Phodopus roborovskii. Classification (NCBI taxonomy): domain Eukaryota; kingdom Metazoa; phylum Chordata; class Mammalia; order Rodentia; family Cricetidae; genus Phodopus; species Phodopus roborovskii. The sequence goes on from NW_026126433.1 coordinate 24,454,408, forward strand.
CTAGTCACTGTCTCTTCCTCTCTCCCCCATTACTATAAATTGTTAAATTTATAACATTTCCACGCTATTGTTTATGGAGAAGATGAATGGAAGAGAGCAAGAAAACACCAAGCTTCAAGAAGTAGGGAAAGGCTCGTATTTTCAGATTTTAACTTTCAAATATTTCCTCCCCTTGATTATTTTAGACGCTTATCTGAGTTCATAACGCAAAAGGAAAAGTTGCCATTTTATTAATGTACCAATCCAGTTCTCAAGATCCTTATGCAACCTGTATTTATTACCAGCATACTGCTTGTGGCTTTGCGGATACAAACCCACCAATTTCCCAGGCAGAGGCTAGCAACAGGCTATCCTTTTTTTCCTTGAGGCCAACACAGAAAAACTCGAAACGTGAAAAGCTCTGCCCTGTGCAAGAACACGTACTCAAAGTTTCAAATAAATCCGAAAAACTGAGTTTCTGTTCCCATATAGAATGAAGATGCACACGCTTTGGGCCTAAGACTACTACGTGTGATGGGCCTGTGGAGCCCTAGATCTCAGCCATAGCCCACAGATCGGCTAACCGTGGATTCAATCAGTTCATCCCAGAAAGGACTAGATAGGAAAACAGGTATTAGTGGAATGCTTATCAGAGGCCTCTGCATAGGAGCGGCTTTGACAGAGTGAGAGGCATGGTGTTAGTCATATAAACAAACAAAAATGATACTGCGGGCCATCTGCGGCCCTGCAGTCGGGCCGCCCCCGCCGGGTCGCCGGCGCGCGTCCTCCGCCGGACACGGCCCAGAGGAGCCGCTGTGAGGGCCGGGTCGGCGCCCGGCTGGCCTCGCGCCTCCTGACCTTAGGGTGTGTGCCCATCCACGCGTCCTCGGGAGCCCACGTGTGGGGGGTGGCGCCGCCAGCGCGAACGGGACCCGGGCCAAGGCCGCTACAGCCCGGGGTAGGCTCGGAATCGCCGCGCTCCTCCATGACGCCCGCGCAGAGAGCCCTGGTGTCCCGCGAAGCCCGCCGGCCAGAAGCCAAGCCCAGCGCGCCGCAGTTCCGCTTCCCGCCGCGCACTCTGGGCGGAGAGTGGGGCCACGCCCCCTGCCCGGGGGCTCTCGCACCTGCGCGCACGCGCTCTGGTCCCTCGCCCCTCGCTCCCATCCCAACCTCCACCACCACCTCTCCTCACCCGCTCCCTCGCCCTTTATATATTTATTTATTTTCTCCCAATCTGGGCATTAAGTCCGTATCCTCGCCCTAGAAATGAAGGATTCTATCCTGGTCTTAAATTTCTGAGAACAGGAAAAGGCCCCATTCAATTCCCTACCGTCCAAGTTTAAAATAAAAACATAGTTTTAGTGCGAGCTCACCTTTCAAGATTAGTAGAAACATAGGTGTAGATCGATTATTGACAACTAATGTAAACGTGTGACTTAAAAGCCAAAGATGAGTAGTAACTTTCCACTGATGAGTAGGGCATGGCAAGTGAGTGGATTGACCCTGAGTACAAAAGGGAGCTAGTGGAAGTTCCTGGCATATTGATGGAGGACAGCAGACTGAAGAGAAAATGGGTAGAAGCAAGAAATGGTTACAAAGCCACTATATCAAGCAGAACAAAAAGGCTTCCAAAATTAAAAGTACCAGGCAGGGTACTTCAGTACTTCAAAGCACAATGGATTAAGAATCTTGTGTTGTGGTAGCACACAACTTTAATCCGAGAACTCAGGAGGTAGAGACGGGGATCTCTGAGTTCAAGGCCAGCCTGTTCCACAGAGCAAGTTCCAGGATAGACAGGGCTACACAAAGAAACCCTGTCTTAAAGAAAAAGAACTTTGTACTGAAACAGACCTTTCAATGTGACAATTACATACATCAGCAATGAAGTGCAACCAAACATATTTTCAATGCAAGGAAATATCAAGAGTCAAAATTAGGCAAGGAAGAAAGGTAAATCCAAATGAGCATTCTATAGTGAAGGTTACAATTTCAGAAGTAAAGATTTTCAGTGGGCGATTTTTGAAAGCCAAAATGGAATTATGGAAGAAGAATTAGGTGAAGCTGAAGACAGTGCAATAGAAGTCAGGAAAAGTGAACAGCAGAGTGAAATTTTACTTTTATAAGGGGTGAATGCTTGTAAACCCAGTAGTCGGGAGGCTGAAACAGGAGAACTGTGAAACTGAGGTCAGCCCAGTTTATAGAGTGAGTTCTAGTGCAATCTGGGCTATGTAACCAAACCTTGCCACAATAAACAAACACACAGAGAATGAGTGAAGTCTTAAGGTTTGCCACAAATTAGTGTACTAGCAAAGAGAAGAGGGTAGGAAACGCTGAAGAAATGATAGCCAAAATTTTCACAATTTTAATGCAACACATTTAGCAGTAAAAATGATAAATGAATAGCAATTAAAAGAAGCATGAGTTCACACTGCCCCAAACTGTTGGAAATGAAAGAAAAAGAGAAAACCTTGAATGTATCAGAAAACTAAATACAAGGAAACTCTACCTACAAAGGTTCATAAATTGCCCTTGAATATGTTATATCTAGATGAACTCATTATCTTTGCCTCCACAAAACAGCTATTAAGTCCCCCAAAAGCAAATAGTATTAAAATTAGAAGGCTCCCTGGAGCACCAAACACGGGAACTAGTACAATTGATTAGAAATGAATAAACCCTTCTTTCTGTCTCCTAAAGACTTAAATCAGTCAAAGAGTTGATAACATTTAGTTGCTAATCTAAGAAAGGGGATCCTGTAATTCAGGAAGGATATCTAAAGAGATTAGAACCTATGAGAACAAGACTCCAAAAGACCTTCAATGAAAGATTTTTTTCTACCTTACATTTAAAGGTTAAAGGGTAAGTAAAGGAGTGGAGGGGAGAGAGAAACCTGAAAGAGTAAAGAAAGCACTAGAAACTTTTTAGTCAAGTAGATTAAATTCTATTGTCTAGAAAAATAGTGATATATTCACACTTATATAGAAAGTGCCTCTTACTTTTAATTTCACTGTTGAATTTAAGAGTTGAATAAAAATGGAGTTTTTGCTGCCACATTAAGAAATGAAGACTTTAAAGTAATTCTTGCTGGTTAGGAATGGCTAAGAATGAACAAGAAGAATTCAGGACTCCCAGAGAACTTAGACTCTTGTGGCAAGCTTAGAGTAAAATCTACCAGAAAGCAAGATAGAGTTTCAGCTCCAATAGTCTGCAGGAATTGTCCATTTGTAAATGCTTCAACAATTCATTAGATTAGAGTCCTGAAGGGCTTAGAAGAAAAATTGAAGGTAAGTAAGTAGCAGTGAATCTGATTCCCTCCTGAATATTACATTTGGAGTAGTCTCTGGCTCTTGCAGAGCTGATTTCCCAGGTCAATATCTATCCAGAGATATTCAGTTAGTCTCAAGAGAAAAAGTCACCAATAGATTGTGCTGCAAAGTGTTGTTTCCTAATAGTTGATGAGCCAGTTCTGAAATAGTATTTAAGAATTTTCTTACTCTAAAACATGGAGTAAACTGCTTGAGAAAATCTGCAATGAACAGAATATGATGGGTTTGGGGGAGTTTTTTTGTTTGTTTGTTTGTTTGTTTTGGGGGACAGGGTTTCTCTGAGGTTTTGAAGGCTATCCTGGATCTAGCTCTTGTAGACTAGGCTGGTCTCAAACCTGCCTCTGCCTCCCGAGTGCTGCAATTAAAGGCATGTACCATCCAGAATATGGTGAAAGGGCACACTGTATGTGTGTATACTACCAGTACTTGGGAAGCTGAAGCAGAAAGAATCTGAGTTTAAAGCCTGATGGAGAAACATCACAAATGGATGATAAATGGGTAATTCTGTAGATGAAGAGATGCATTTAATGCTTAAATAATAACTTGTGGATGGAAGTTTCTGTTCTGCCTCGTCCCATAGTCATTTTGTCCCAAATAAACACAGAAAGGCTTGCATTAACTATAAACTGTTTGAACAATAGCTCAGGCTTCTTATTGGCTATCATAATTATTAACCAATAACTATCAATCTTCGTATCTCCATATGGTCTTGGTTTACCAGTATGCCAGATCTCTTGCTTCCTAGGCAGCTACATGGTGTCTCTCTGACTCCACTTACCACCTTTCTCTATTCCTGTTTGGACTTTCTTCCTGGCTTAATCCTGCCTGTGCATTGGAAGAAACAGCTTTATTTATCAACCAATAAGATAAACATATATTCAAAGCATACAGAAGGAATCCTCCATCAACAACAAGCTTTGTAAATATGAAAAGTTATCAAAATCAATTTATAGCCCTCTAAGCATCTCATCTCTGCTCTTGCTTACAAAATATGGGGGGGGGTGTGATTGTGATTAAAGTGGCTAAAAAGTCTCATATATGAAGGGCAGGTTTGGACAGGCTGGGAGGAACCCCAGGAAAGAGGTGATGTTACAGCCTTGCCTTGAATCCAAAGGCAGTCTGGGAGCATGGCTTCTTCCTTGTTTTGGAATCCCATCCTTTCCACTCTACCTTATCAGATTAGATCACATTACAAAGAGAAATGTGCTTAGCTTAAAGTTTACTGAATTGATTGTTAATCATATCTAAAAGGAAAACTCCTTCACAGCCATCTCTATGCTATTTGGACTAAATAATAGCCCCCCCCCCCGCCTAGCTTGCGCTGGCACATAAAAATTAATCACAGGAAAAATAATTCCTGAGTAACCTGAAGCTGAGCCTGCTGTTCCTGCCTGGGGAGAACACATGTGACAAGAAGAGACACACAATGGGCTTCATGTTGGTGGCCATTACCTGTTTCTCAAGGCAGGTGCTGGGTACTCATTTAATTAATAGTGTTGAAATTAACACATTGTTTTTAGATTACATTAGTTTATACTACAGCTTGTATTTAATAAACACTTTATAGTGCACAAAAATAGTTTGGTGCTTTTGTAAATAAAATACAAATATACATGCTTACATAATAGCTGGCTTTGAAAAAACATCAAAATCAAATCATAGTCTCCAACACATCTTATCTCTATTTGGTCAACATCTGCTTCCAAAGTGAGTTTTCAACCCCTCTAAAGAAAGCTGACTATAAACCCACACTAAATATATACAAATTGAAAACATGATATTAAAATTCTTTGAGGACTTGAGAGACAGCTCTGTATATAAAATTCCTGCTGTTTAAGGACCGGAGTCTGGGTACTCAGCACCCATGCAAAAGCTGGCAGAGTGTGATGTATCTGTAATGGGAGACTGAACGGCTTGCTGACAGAACTACTAGAAGGAGTAGAATGTGTGTTCAGTGGAGAGCAATTGAAACTGAGAGAGACAGCTGCTGTCAGTCTCTGACCTACACATTCATTGAAAAATAAGCTAAGTTCTTGGATAACAGAAGGAAATAAAGAGGTAATATGGTGTCTTAGTTTTAATTCACTTAGTTTGCAATAAGATGAGCAAATGACCAAATGGCAAGTATTCCTTAAAGAAGAGGATCTTAGTTTTGACAGTTAAGTGGACACTGGACAAGGAAGAAAAGAAGAGAAAACATCTCTGTGAAACTGTTCTAAAAGGTTCTTATCACTACCACCCCTGTAGAAGTGACCTCACCTTCCTCTGCTGTAGCTGGAACATACTTCTGCCATGGTGCTCCCAGGAGATGTTTCACTTAGTGTTTTCTGCAAGCTGGAGAGTCTCTGAAAGTGAGGATATTTTCTATTTCGGTGAGGTGTGGAACAGATTTTAATCTGTTAGTTAAGTATGAACACCATAGAAAATGGTTACAGCAGGAGACAGGGTTTTAACCCATTAGTTATTTAAGTAAAACACCACAGAGATGGGTTAGGGCAGGAGACAGATTCTGAGAATGAAATTGCCTGCAGACTACACCGACATGGTAAAAGAGAGAACATATGGAAGTGACTGAGAGAAATTGGTACCAGGAGTGGGTATTGCTGTAATAGTCCTGTTTGTTGGAGGAAGACTTTAAGACTTTAAACTAGGAATGTTTGGACATTTTAAGCAGGAATTACTTGACCATCCTAGTAAGAGTATGGAAGATGCTGAGAGTAATGTAAATTATGATAACCTGGGTCAAGAAGTTTCAAAGGGGAAAAATATTAGTAATTAGCCTAGATACCATTCTTACATTATTTTAACAAACAGTTGACTGCTTTTTACCCTTGTCCTAAAAATCTTCCTGAGGCTAAATTCAAGAGTCTTGGATTAATGGCATTGGCAGATATTTCAAGACAGCCTAGTATTGACCATGTCCTGTGGTTATTAGTAGTCACTCTCATGCAAATCTGTAATGAAAAAGAGCAAGCTGAGCAACGAAAATACACAATATACAGTTTGAGGAGGAAAGGGGCACCAGGAAATGTATTATAGAAGACAAAAGTTCCAGTGCTGAAGACGATGCATTTAAAGAAGAGCCCAATGCTGAATGGAACAAAGGGAGTGGTGACCCCAGGACAAAACCCCACCCAGCTAAGCTTCCAACTTGTGAAAAGGAATTTAAGAAAAGCTCAAGCAGTAGAGGAAACAACTGGCAACAGAAAGATGATGCAAATGTAATATTACAAGGGGAACATGTTCCGCCCCATGAAGCAGTAGAACTTGGCAGTTTAGCCACTTGGCTCTGGCTCCAGAGTCAAGAACACAAGAAAGGGAATGCAGAATTTTCTTTCATGGCTAAGGAAGGCTTCGGAGGCCAGGAGTGTGTCAGGGATGTCACTGAAAGTAGGCTCAGAGAGGCCATTACATGAAACTGATTTGAAAACCCAAGATGTTGGAGATCACAGGCTACCTGCCGAAGAGAGCTGCAGACTGGATGTGGAACCAGCCCAAGTGAGAATAATATGCTACACTTTCAATAAAGCTAGAAGGAATTGGAGACCTAAAAAGCACTTTGACATCAGACTTGGAGATGCAGAATTTGGAGTTTGCCCTGCTGGATTTAGGACTTGCTCTGATCCGATATTTCCTTATTATGCTCCATTTCTTCCCTTTTGGAATGGTAATGCTATTCTGTGCCTTTGTGTGTTGGATATATGTGATTAGCATTTTAATTTTGATTTTTACAGGGCATTACAGTTAGATTGTGTTGCTTCTCAAAAGAGACTTTGAACTTGAGACTTCTAAATGGTGTTGAGACTGTGAAAGACTATGGGGACTTCTGAATTGGGCCAAATGCATTTTGCATTACGATATGGCTATATGCCTATGGAGGGCTGGAGTGGAATGTGGTGGCCTGAACAAGAATGGCTCCCATAGGCTCATTCGTATATTTAAATACTTAGTAACCAGGTGTGAGGACTATATATGGAATCCATTCCATCTTGCCAGAGAGCTCAGAGCATTTCTATTGTTCTTAAGACATTTAGTTCAGGATGCCTGGGCCTTGGTGGTGAATGGCTCTTACCTAAAAAAACAATAGGCTTTGGCCCAGATAGCTTTACACTCATCCTGAAAGCAGAGAGTACATGAGCTTGTGGAATGCCTTCAGGATTAGGGGAAGTGGTTGCTGTTTGCCTTTTATACATAATAATACAAGTCTTCTGTGATTGACCCCCTCCTTTGGATGATTACTTAAATTTGGAGGGATAAAATAAACAGGGCTTTCAGTATGGACTGAATCTGCTCTCCTGACGACTATCCTGTGTTTCCATCTCTTAATTCTATTAGCTAGCCTTTCCTTCATCCACACTCCCTGACTCAGGAATGGACCCAGAGATGCTTGGCTGGTTCTGATTGCAGACCAGAAAAGACAGCTTCCAACAACCAGAGAATGGAACTGTTTGAAAGGATTAGAAGAATTGGGAGGCCTTGTTGGAGTAAGTGTGGCCTGTTGGAGGAGGTGTGAACTTGTTGGAATAGGAAATGTTTCACTGGGGATGAGCTTTGAGATTTCAAAAGCCCAGCCAGGCCTAGGTTCTCCCTCTGTGGATCAGGGTGTAGCTCTCAGCTACTTATTTCTCCAACACCACATCTGCCTGCTACCATGCTCCTACCATGGTAATAATGATTAAATATCCGAAACTGGAAACAAGTTCCAGGTTAAATGCTTCCTTTTGTAAATGTTGCCTTGGTCATGGTGCCTCTTCACACAATGGAACGGTGACTAAGATAGAAAGGAACTTGCAAATAAGTAGAATCTGAAGGTGTGGAGCTTGCATAGCACAGGTCTTGAAAGCTGAGAACCCAAAAGAGTTCTTTGCATTTGTAAGGACCAGACTAACCTCAGTGGGGAGAGCTGGCCAAAGTTACTCTTTGCTATGGCAGGAGAAAGGGAGATAAAGAAGCAGAGGAAGGCAGTGCTGACTCCTCTTCCTCAGAGCTTGACCAATAGAGGGCCACTAGGAGACAAAGGTTACAATCCTTGTTGTTTCACAAGCAGGGTCTCACATAAGCCTGCTAAGACGACTCATACCTCCTTAGTGTTAGAATGAAAAGCCTGGCCACCATGTCTACCTATGTTTATAAAAAGGGTTTGGTTTTTTGTTTGGGGGATTGTTTTTTGTTTTGTTTTTGTTTGTTGGTTGGTTGGTTGATTGGTTGGTTGGTTGATTGGCTGGCTGGTTTTTCGAGACAGGGTTTCTCTGTGGAACAATCCTGGCTGTCCTGGAACTCACTTTGTAGACCAAACTAGGCTCAAACTCACTGAGATCTAGCTGCCTCTACCTCCCAAGTGTGGAGACTTAAAGGTATGCTCTACCACGGCCTGGCTGTAATATAAAATATTTTTAAGGATGTATGTTACGAGTAGGCTTACCAGCCAACCTGGTCCCACAGCTGTGTTAACCCCAAATAACACACAGAGACACTGTATTAAATACAATGCTATTGGCCTGTTACTACTGTTTCTTATTGGCTAGCTCTGTCTTAAATATTAACCCATTTCTATCAACTTAAGTATTTCCACGTGGCCTTATCTTACCAGAGAGAGGGTCTAGAGTTCTACTCTCTTGGTTCTACATGTTGAATCTCCTCCTGCCTCTTCTGGAAACCTCCTTGTCTCCTAGTCCCGCCTATCTTGCTTTCCTATTGGCCAACAGTGCTTTATTCATTCACCAAATACACGAAACATATTTACAGAATGACATCTCCCATCAAATGTGAGAAGAGGCTAAGTTTTGGAGTGAGGGAAGGGAGCTGCTACATGAACCAGGTGAAAGTTCAGAGACCAGAGCAGAGCAACTCGAGGCCTTCTGAGAGTTGCAGAGAAAGAACAACACAACTAGTAAAAAGATGCCTCAGGTCAGAGCTGGTTGGCCTGGCTGCGATGGTCATGAGCTTCCAGGGACCAAAGTTCAGCCTGCACATAATCAAAGGCTATGCTTTTCATGCCACAGTTACTCTGGCTCTGTGTTATCTTCTAGAGTAAATAATCTCTGAGAGAGGGAGTGGTTTCATTTCACCCTTTCTTCTGGGTTTCATTCTCTCTCTTCCCTTTGGCGTGTGGATGTTCCTACTCTTGTCAGTTTGGGTCATTATCGGAGAGGGGCACATGAAGTTTTTCTTCCACACCTCCTCACTTAGGAAGGGACTCCTGGGGCTGGAGAGATAGGCAGGCTGTTAAGAGCTAGCTCGTACTGAAACCTTATTTGAAAGAAAGGCAGAAACGGGCCCCAGAATAGTGTTCCATTAGGACCTTTTATTTTTTTAAAGTCAGTATTAGGGTGTTTATTCCATCAAGAATGAATTTCAGGAGAAGTGTTTCTGAAACATAAGCATTTGGCCTCTGTGAATGTTAAAACATTGTTTCTCACAGTCCTGGGTGGTGTGGGAGATGTCCCATTTCAAAACTCTAATCTGTCAATAGGTGCATTATAAAATCCTGGATCCATCGCGTCACTATGAAAGACTTCAGACTGTGGTTTGCAAAAGCAGAATAAATTTTCTTGGGGTTGTACCGTTATGTAAACACACACACACACACACACACATTTTCTTGGGGTTGTACCGTTATGTAAACACACACACACACACACACACACACACACACACACACACACACACACACACACACACACACACGCCCATTGGCAGACAGGGCCACACCTCGCTGTTCTGGAGGAAGCCACAGACCTCAGCTGTACAAGCACAGCTCGGACTAGGGAAAGTTTCAGTGCACGAACATTCTCACAGCAGCGACCTGTCCGTCCGCGGGGCGGAGCGCAGCGCAGCGCCAGTACGAGCGGTGGAGAGTCGGTGTGTGGGGACCTCGGGCCGGGACTGGGTGACGGCGGGACCCGGGAGCTACAGAAGTCGGTGCCCGTGCGCGCTCCCGCCGTCCCCGGGGCAGCCGCATCCCCGGCGCCACCGGCAGCATCGCCGCTTCCAGCCCAACGCGGAACATGGCTGCACGACGCGCCACAGTCGCCTGCGCGCTGTTGCTGCTGCTGTCCTCCGCCCTGCTCCGCCGCGGCTGCCGGGCGCGCTTCGCTGCTGAGCCCGATGCGGATGAGGATGGAGAGGAAACGGTGGCGTTCCCCGAGTCGTCCCTACAGAGCCCCACGGTGCTCGTGGCTGTCCTCGCCCGCAACGCCGCGCACACGCTGCCTCACTTCCTCGGCTGCCTGGAGCGGCTAGACTATCCCAAGAGCAGGATGGCCATCTGGTGAGCGGGTAGGGGTCCCGGGCCACCGCGGAGGACCAGGGCAGCCGGGCACGCTCACGCCCTTGCTGCCCCCGTGGGTCCTGGACTGGGCGGGTGGTGGGACCGGGAGGGAGATGAGGGTGAGATAAGGAAATAACTTTCCTCATCCCCCTCTTCTGCCTCACCGGTGATAAGGGACCTCCTTAGGAAGACTTTCAAGCCCTCCCTTTCAGTTCTCGGGTTTGTTCTGTGTCCCTGGGGCAGGAAGGGAAGGGAGAGAGTATTGCCTCCAGATGAATACACAGAACTTAACTTGGGCTGGCAAAGGGGTTTGCAGAGGCTAGAGAGGTGGAGAATGAGGCTCTCTGACTTGCAGGTGCTAAGCTCTTGCTCCCTGTTTAACTTGGTTCCTGGTTTTCCCCTGGGGTATCTGAAACCCAGGCATGGAGAATATATTGCTTTGTTTGGAGTCTTTCCAATCATACCACACTGTGGGCTGCTTGGAAGCTCCAGAAGATTCCTGCCTGTTCAGCCTCCTGGGACACTTTCCCGCTGCAGATACACATTGCTGTGAGGTACTCTGGGGTTTCTTCTGGGGTGTGATGGAACCACTTTGGGGAGGATGGACAGCTGAGTTTTGTTAGTTTTGGTCCCTTTGTATTTGTTGTGGAATCAATGGAAGTCTGCCCCCCCCCTCTCCTCTAGACCTCAGTCAGGGTTCCACACCTTTATATCCAAGCATTAATGGTAGAGTTGGCCAGAAGACCTCTCGATGGTTTGCAGAAATAAACATTTGCGAGGGAAGACTAGCCATCAGATTGGCAGACAAGCCTCTCATCCTTGAGAATAACATCTCAGGTCACCCTGGAACGGTTTTGAAGGGAACTGTCCCCAGACAAGACAGATCTTAAAGCAGAGATGGGCAGGGAGAGGAGGAAGGAATTGGCATGTTAACAGTACCTGGTGGGAGAGTACTGAGGTGTGAAAACAAGGGGCACAGTACAGCACTGTGGGCACACTGCTTCGCTTCACACCGTGCCATACGTGACTGCTTCCACGAAGAAGAACGTGTTGTGTGGGAACGTTGGCCAGCCTCTCTCTCTCTCTCTCTCTCTCTCTCTCTCTCTCTCTCTCTCTCTCTCTCTCTCTCTGTGTGTGTGTGTGTGTGTGTGTGTGTGTTAACCACTGGAATGCCAGAACAATTTTTCAAATCTCAAATCTTTTCCTGCTTCGTTCGCAAAAGAAATCTTCTACATGTGTTTTTTTATGCACTATTTAATTTTTCAAAACCTTTACGTATTTACCAGAAGAAGTTAGGAAGCAGAGAAGCAAGTACTGAGACTCACTTAAAGCTACAGAACTAACAAATGGCCTGTTGACAAAAGCAATGGAAGGCTCACAGTTTGAGGGTGTGGTTCAGTGGAGGAGGAAGACATGACTGCAGGAGCTTGAGGCCCTATTGTACCACAGTCAGAACACAGAGAGATGGATGTTGTTGTCTCCTTTTTACTCTGTTCAGGGCGCCCAGCCATGGGACAATACCACTTTTAGTTGGGGTAGGTCTTCATGCTTCCTTCATAGACATACCCAGAAGTGTCTTTCCATGGTGATTCTAGATCCAAATCTAATCCATCTGGCAAAGGACAATGGCCACCACAAAATGTAAAGCACAAATTTGACCCATGAGTTTGTCTACAGGCGTGACAGCTCTTTAAAAGGTAGGAAGATTAGGAACATGATATAAGCAAGATTTGCAGCCATCTATAAATTACAAATTAGGATATCTGAGTTGTTTCTCAATAACTTGATATGTGATTGGACCACACGCTATAGAATCCATAGATGCTGACTTTAATAACTATGCAGGAGTTGGGATAAATGAAAACAATCCTCCCTAGATCTTTTGATTTTATGACATAACTGTAATCAACGAGAAAACTGATGTCTATCCTAACTTCCATGAGTGTTCCAGATTACATGAATACTGATGTTTTACTTAGATCAGTGGTGTTTTGATCTGCACAGACCTTTGTGGACTCTTTTCCCTTATCTTCACTTACGTTCCAAGTCATTCTTTATGGCCAGTGTCTTAGTTAGGGTTCCTATTGCTGTGAAGAGACCCATGATCATGGCAACTCCTTATAAAGAAAAATATTTAATTGGGGTGAGTCAACAACATTATTATCCATTATTAGCATTATTATCCATTATTAGCATGTTGGGACATGGCAGCATGCAGGCAGACATGATACTGGAGAAAGAGCTGAGAGTTCTACTTCTTGCAGGCAACAGGAAGTGATCTGAGACATGGGACAATATCTTGAGTATATATAAGACCTTAAAGCCCACCTCCATAGTGACACACTTCTTCCAACAATACCACCCCTACTTCAACAAGGCAGCACCTCCTAACAGTGCCCCTCCCTTTGGAGGCCATTTGCTTTCAAACCACCCCAGCCAGCATGAGAAGACTGAGGAAGATTGTAAAAGTTGGGTGAGGATATAGGCAACCTTTGCATTAGGCTCTGGAGACTCTTGTCTTAAGAAGCTAGGTTCTATCTTAAAATCCCTGTGTAATGCCTTAAATGACAATGGAAATGCTAGTTCTTAGGGAACCAGAGATACGGCTCAGTGGTTAAGAGCATTTGCTGCTCTTGAAAGGACTAGTTCAGTTCCCAGCACCATGTCAGACTATTGGCAACCACCAGAAACTCCTGGCACCAGCAGATACCCACATACATGTGGGCTTATATACACAGAGACATGTGCAAATGAATGAAAAATAAATCTGTTTTAAAAGTCAATTTTAAAGTACTCTCCTCAAATTCTTAAGTATTTTAAATTAAACAAAATGTGGCTCCACTCTTTGGCTCCCCAAACACAAGTTTTTGAAAGGACAGTAACATAATTGGAATGGTACTTAGATATTAGGGGCCGTGAAAGAATTTCTAGGTCATATTGGAGTGCATGTGTGGCCTTGAAGGCTTTTAGGGAAGTTGATAGTGAGACAGAACTGAGTATAGAAGAATAAATAGGAATACCAAGAGGAATTCTCCTGGAGAGGAAGTCTTCCAGAAGGAGGAGCTTCCAGAAGCTAGGAGCATTGACCGGATCTTCCATTCAGACGAATTATGCAGGTGACCAGTGTAACAACTGCTGGCCTCCAGATGCATATTCTTCTACAACATCTCTCTGGAAATGCCAGGTTTTGGCACTAGAAGGGTACTTGTCTGGGAAGGTGCTAGGTTATAACCTAGACTGTTTCGGTGGGATGTTGTAGCCACAAGGAGCTCCTACCAGTTGCTTCCTTCATGATTGAATCATAAACCCAAGAACTACTCAGCATCAGAGATGCCAAACAGGATGTCTACTCTGCAAGGCTAGGCGGTGCACTATTGAGAACATTCAGCAAGCATCATTGAGAAGCGTCTGGGATGCTAACTTTCACTGAAACACATTTCAGTATCTCACTCCATGCAGACTCACTCTTTCCCTTCATCTTCTGCTGAGGGCTGGAAGAACATGGGATAAGATTCCTTTTTAGATCATTGAAGGTCAAGACATTTCACAGTGTCATTGAGAGTCTGGCCCATGGACCTCATGCAGACTTCCTTGCTGTGTGATTTTACACAGCTTTCTAGACTTGAGCTGCACTGCACATACAGGTGAGATGGGTACCAACAAACTAGTGGAAGAACTCCTACTTTTTGGAAAATGCATTTATTTTGATGAGCATCAAAATGTGGGGCTTGGGGGGGGGTTGATTGAACACTAGGAAGGTTTTATTTCAGAGATACTTCACAGCAGCAAAAGAGAAACTTTTTCATTCTCTTGTGTGATATCAAAACTCAACAAACTGTTGTTAATCATTGCAACCTGGGATAAGAATCAAGGCAGGAATTTTATATGAACTAAAATTGCATTACAATGTGAGACTCTGTGACAGGAGGCAGTGTGTTTTGGTGCCTTCTCTTTAATTCAGTGGTGCCACAAACAAGTGGCCATAGCTATAGAGGGGAAGCCTGATGTCCTTCCACTTTCCAGAGCTGTGTGGGTAAGTAAGGCCCATGTACCAGTAGCAAAAACCGAAATGGGCACATTTGACCCAAAAGAAGAAATACTTGATCTAAAAATAGACCTTAAGTTTATCATTTGGAGTTCCTATGATGCTTGTGGGGAGACAGTCACAAGGCAATAACTGCTGTGTGATTGTGGAACAATTTGGGCATTTCATCTGGTGGAGTGGTACAAAGTAGTGTACTAAACTGAGAACCATTTTACAGTTTTAAGTAGAGTGAGAGGTTGTGTGGACATAAATGTGCAGTGATAAGCTTCTGCTTGTTCTGAGGAACTAGTGCCAATATTTTGCTCTCTACTTTATCTCTGCACTGTTTGGAGATTATGTGGATTTCATATTTTTAATGGCCAAGCAAGAGCATTTTGGCAGACACAGTCAACTAGACTTACTAATGTAAGTGTTTGTAAAACATCCTAAACTGCTCTCAGTGATAGTTTTTAGCACCCAGGGTGGAGATGTGTCATAGTTTCTTTGGCATGCACTGTTATCCCTTCAAAGACAAGTTTTAGCTTACTTTGAAAATACATGGTTCTTTGAGTCTCCTTCCTGATAGTATTTTGTTTTCTCCACCTGTCTCTTCTTTTTTTCTTATTTTTTCCAACATGATAGTTTGGGATGGGGTTAAGGGTTTTATAAATTAGAATTAGACTGGGGCTTAAGTCTTCTGTGTCATCATGGGCATATTTCACTTCCTCACTTCATATAGGAGGAAACAGGCACAGAGAATGGTAAAGCCTTGCTTAAGGTCTCAGGGCTGGTACATGGTCAGAATGTGAGCCAGGCGATTGATGGATGTGCTCACAAAGTGAACGCAGTCTGCTTAAGAGCAAAAGGATCAGTCAGTGCTGCTTTACTGCTTCTGTCAGCTGACCCAGCTTGGGGAGATGTTTTCTTCCAATGAGAATTGTATCTTCTGCTTGAATGAACCAGGGGCTCCGTGGTTCTCTTCCGCTGTCCTGATCATTTCATCACTTAGCTCAGGCATGGACTAGTTACTGAGCTCAGCTCTACTTTAGAAGATTCCACAGGAACAAAATAACACTAAAAGGCACGTTGTGCAAATGTATGCAAGTCACTGCCTGCAACCAAAAGAAATCTCCCAAGTATGACTATTGGCAATAATCAGAATTTTGTATACATCTGTTGGCTACATTTGGGTCCCTATTGCTAAAACAGTCCATTTTCAGCTTCCTCGGTGGGTGGTCTTAGATTTGCTTGTCCCATAAACTCAATTTTCTTTGCAATGTTTGGTGAAACCTGTCAAGCTCCAATTTTAAAATATGATTGGTTTTTGAACCCTGCACTCCTTTGAATACTGACTGAAATAACAAATGCATGTCACCAATCTCATTGCCCCAATGATGACAAACTGTCTGCAGCAATAGATAGGGTCCCTAAATTGTTCCCATCCTATCATATTGAATTGCATGCATTGAACTCCAAAGCACAGGGCAGATAAGGCATTTCCCCCAGTAAGTTATATAGTGAATAACATGGTAATCAATTTCAGCTTTTAAATCCTGAGAGCCTGTTGCAATGTTGTTTATGTTAGAGCACGCCTCTCCTGGTTTGTGAATCATGCCAGCTATCCTAAGAAGAGGTTGGTTTTACAAATATGTCTTCAGGTCTTTATCCGAGTGATTCTGCCTCTGCATTCCCTTGCCACTCAGGTCATAGGCTGTGCTTCTCACAGTCCTCCTGCTTGGCTGTCTCCTGTGGCTGTAGATATGAACAATGAAAGCTCTGTAAGCAGGAATGCTGTCGGTTGTGCTGTGGTCCCTCTCCCAACACTTAAATGCACACATGTGTCATTTCACTATGTGGCACTGTCTCCACTCCACAGAGTAGTATAGTGGGGCCATTATGGAACTTTCACAGGGATGATAGTAGGGGATTGTAAAGGTTGTTTCTACACATTTCTTCACAATATGTAACATTGTACAGTAAAGCTGAGAAAGCCGTTAGTCTATATTGTATTTGTAGTAGACTGTACTCCAGTTACCAGCTTATGAAGAGATTTCACTTTGTGTATTTAAACCATAGCTATAATTCATCAAGAGCTACAAAATGTATGGCTTTGGCATTTTTACTCTCAAAGAAGAGGCTTGTTAATTTAATTGCATTTATGTTAACATATCAAAACTTAATGATCAGAAATTATATCTGGGGCTGGAGCGATGGTTCATTGCTTAAGAACAAATACTACTTTTGCGGAGGATCCAAGTTTAGTTCCCCCAGCTCTCGGTTTGGGAGGTTCAGAACCACCTGTAACTTCAGCTCCAGGGGATCCGTAACCCTCTCTGATCTCTGACAGGGTTTGTTCTCATGGTTTTTACTTGTGTACAACCCCATCCACATACACATATACACATAATTTAAAATAAAAATATTTTTAAAGGCTGAATTCCTTAGAACTCTCATATATTTACTTCATAATAATGCAATACAAAATTTCTCTAACACTTTATCTTTTATAAGTTAAAATGCAAGATTCCCATACTAAAACAATCACTGTGTGTGTAGGAATTCGATGGAATGTAAATCTCTCTTCTACTTTACACCACCTGCCAGAGGAGAACAATGAGAATGTTTTGCACAGTTGCCTAAAAACTGTCAATATATGTGCATATTTTGGCCCAAATATAGATGCTGCCTGTATCCTGCATAACAATGATGCTTTTAAACACGTTTTTTTCTGTATCAAGGCCTTTAAACACTGACAAGGCACCACATTGCTTTCCAGTGCCCATGATCAAACCCTCTTCATAACCAGTGTTTCATGGAGTTACTCTATGGGGTCCCATCAGCCCTGCATTCTCATCTGACTCTGTCCTCCAGAAGGTCTGCCCCAGTCACCATTTTTAAATATTTAAAATTTTTACTATTTTATGTGTGTGAGCATTTTGCCTGCATGTATGTCTGTGTACCACATGTGTGCCTGGTGTCCCCCGAGGTCAGAAGAAGGCATTGAGTCCCCCTGGAACTGGAGTTACATATGGTTGTGAGTTACCATGTGGGTGCTTGGACTCAAACATAAGCCTAAGAAAGAGCAACCAGTGCTCTTAACCACTGAGCTGCCTCCCCAGCACTCTTAATCTTTAAAAAGTACTTTTGTAATTTTTTATAATTGCACATGAATTGAAAATGCATCTCCAAATTCTATACATCATAAATGTCTGAGTTTATAATGTTTCACAAGTGCATATGCCTGTGTAATGAATATTTGACCTTGCCAGGTCTGCATTTCTCCACAATGTTACTAGGGCTGACTAGACTCTGTTCCATGACCTTTGTCCAGGCAGCCAAGTCCCCATTAGTCCCACATTGTATGAGTTTTCAATAAGGTTCTGCTGTCTCTTTGATTTGATGTACCTGGCCTCTGTTGGTATTTGGGTACTCCCTCTCAGGCTAGGGCCCAAGTAGTAACTACTGAGAACTAGAAGGCTTGAGCTGGTGGTAAATAAATCAGGATCATATTACTTTTCCTTCTGCTCTCCATTCCTCTAGTAGGAAAACTGTGTTAATATTCATAATGACAAAAAATAAAAACCTTGTTATAGGTAGTAATTGAAAATCCAGGCAGAATTTACACAGAATGGCTACAGTTAATTTAGCGGAACGTGCTGCCCCGTAAAAACTGCATTTGTTGTTGGTGGCATTAACCAAGTCTCTCACATGAATTAAACTTTAGATCTGGCCAGAAAGTACTTCTCTTCTCCAGGAATACCATATGTGTCAAGATTTTTTTTTTCTTTTCAGATTTGAACTTTGAATAGCAATGTCCTGAAGGTCTGCTAAAGCTAAACTCAGGGCTTTGTAACAAGTTCATTTCATTGAAAATATAATTGTTATTATTATTATTATTTTAGCTGTTTGGCAAATTCAACAAGCTGGTGTCTATCTCTTGCCTCATTGAGATTTTGTTATTCCATAAACATAACACAAGAAAAACTCTCTCCCTCCAGTGTTCTCAGTTCCTGTTTGGAGATACCTTTAGAAAACATGCATCAGAAGCAAGAAAATCGTAAGGAATATGACCCTAGACTGTAAGGAATATGGGTTTTTCCTCCCACCGCCGCCTGGTCTTGTCCCGCGCCGATGCACCAGCCCCAAATATCACATAGAGACTCTATATTTGATACAATGTTGTTGGCCTGGTTACTTGTTTCTTATCGGCTAGCTCTGTCTTAATTATTAACCCATTTCTATGTATGTCCACGTGTTCTTCTTACCGGAGCTGGCTGCTGCATACTGCTCTCTCCAGACCCTCCATCTTGACTCCTTCCTACTTCCTCTTCCTCCTTGTCTCCTAGTCCCTCCTATCTTCCTTTCCTATTGGCCAACAGTGCTTTATTTATTAACCAGTATGAGAAACATATACAGAATGACATCTCCCATCACTAGACTCTCAGCTCTCCAAATGAGGCAGAAAATCAAGCCTGCAGAAAAGCTTCTGTTAACGGATTTTTATGAGTATCTGGGTTCAATGGCACGTTGGCTGTGTTAGAATAGTTCATTTTCTTCCAGGTTCAGTTACTTTAAAGTCATCTGAGAGGTGTATACCAGGCTGGAGAAAGGCTTCTTAAATTGAGATCTCACCAATTTAGCTATTAGCTGCCAAATGATGATGATGATGATGACGACGACGACGACTTAAACTACAGTGCATGCATTTTAGTCAATAGAATTTTTGTTGTCTGGTTGGTTGGTTTTCTTCTCTTAATTTGTTTTTTGTGGTTTTTTTTGTTTTGTTTTGTTTTTTGTTGTTGTTGTTGTTGTTGTTGTTGTTGTTTCAAGACAGGGTGACTCTGTGTAGCCCTAGCTGTCCTATAACTCACCCTATGACCAGGCTGGTCTCATACTCACAGAGATTCACCTGCCTCTGCCTCCTGGGTTCTGGAATTAAAGGCATGCACCACCAACATCCCACTGACAATAGGATTCTTATGATAGTATAAGGCTTTCCCCAGACTTTCTTTTGAGAGTGACTGTCCATGTTTTGGAGAGGGAGGGTAGAGGGCAATTGCAAGCTTCTTGCTCTCATAGGTGACAGATGTGACATGAACCAGAGGAATCTAAGATGTGCAATGATTGATATTCTCACTGAAAGTTTCAGTTAGAAATTCCTCCTTTTTAAGGTTTTAAGAACTGAATAATTTTGTAGACACTTAACAGTGCAAATGAAATTCCTGGGATAACTGTGAAAAATGTGTTTGTAGACATTTGGGGTCCTGGCATTCCCAACACAGAGTGCCTTGCTGGGCTAATAGAAGGCTTTTTAGTTTCTTGGTGGCCAGCCAGCCTCGTAATCTTGGCCAAGTGGCACACACCAGAGTGATTATGGTGTAGACCCGCCAAAACAGTAGGAAACTGATGCCAAGTGGGATCAGGATTTTTCATGTCATCACTGCACCATTGAACAGCCAGCTTGTATGCAGCTCTGGCTTGATTGCTCTCCCTCTGCAAACGCAGGTTGAGTGGTGAGTGCCCAGGCAGCCAGACTGTGTCTTGTTTAGGTGGATTTTGTGGAGCTAACATGAAGGCTTGAAACAGCTAGCATTGCAAATATTTTAGAAAATTATCACCCTCCTCTCTAGCTTTTCTCAGTCTTCCCATATTTCAAACTTTACTAAACACACTAATTCCCATTGTTCAGTTTCCACTTTAGCAAGATCACACCAATGGCTTAATGGTGATAAATATCAAGGAACTAGGAGACAAAAGAAAACTTGCCCCCAAGTTCATACAAGGAAAGAAATAATGAAAACCAGAGTAGGAATAAATGGAAGGTTAAAAATATCTGAAAGATAATAAAAAAAAAAGCTATTCTACCAATGCAACTGACAAACCCTTAACTACAGTAATATAGTCTATACATTCTACAGATTCTAGTAAATAAAATCAGAGATGAATAAAAGGAAGACATTCAATGGCACTATACAAATACAAAGACCATTAGAGATTATTGTAGACCAGAATATGACAACAAATATGCATTCTTTCTCTACCAGGGCTGCTTTGTTTTTTCAAATACGTATTGTTTAAAGACAGAGCTACAAATGGTTGACCCTCTACATGTAGTTCCTTACATTGGGGCTCAGTATAAAAAGGCACTTCCTCAAGTCCCCCCTTCTCAGCTTACTCTACATAATAAATTCATTAAACATTTAGTTTTATAGAAGAAAGATATTTATTGATGAACTTCTTTAAAATGGAAGGAAATGAAATTTGTGATTGCCTCCAACTAAAAAGTATTTACCTGAGCTAAATCCATTCCCATTTTCCTTGATCTTGGTTCCCTGTTGCTTGTATTTAACTATTTCTTCTCCTCCTTCTCATCATCATCATCTTCCTTCTTCCCATCTCTCTCTCTCTCTCTCTCTCTCTCTCTCTCTCTCTGTGTGTGTGTGTGTGTGTGTGTGTGTGTGTGTGTGTGTACTAGCACATGTAGTTTTTTGTGTTCGGCTACATTTTTCTCTTCCTTACTCCTTTGAGACAGGATCTCTGTCCCTGGAGCTTAGACTGAAGGCCAGTTAGTCCCAGGGATCTGCCTGTCTCCATCCCTTAGCAATGGAGTTTACAATGCTACACTATGATTTTGTGTGGGTGCTGGGATCGAACTCAAGTCCCCATGCTTGTGCAGAAAGCTCTCTTACCCGCTGAACACCCTCCTACCCCTCCATCTGTGAAAACACGCCTTTTAGAAAGACAAAGCCATGCACATACATAGCCTGTGCCATCCTGTAACTGTGTAGGCACATGCTGGCCTTGAACTCGTGGCAATCTTCCCACCTCAGCTTCCACAGTGCCAGGATTACCGAAATAAGCCACCATGACCAGCTTAATATTCTTATATTGATTTTTTCATGCCACTGAAAACTTCTCCTCTTATCTGTGACTAATAACATTGGACTGTTTTTAATAGCTGGCAATTCAACTGTAAGTATATGATATTACAAAGTTCCCAAGCCTGGGACCTCATCATTCATAAGGAACTTAACGTACACTCCTTAAAAAATCTTATTGTTCTTTCTTGTTTCTATACAAAGGATTGCTCTGGGTTTGTCACAGATACATAGTGTAAGGAGTTAATATAGTGGCATTCTTATAGTTGCAAGCATACAGCTTCCTGTGGGGGACAATAATGACTTGGCTGTTAGTCTACTATTTCACTCCCAATTTTCTTTTATTCTTTCAAAAAAACAGTAAAAGATTCCTAAGTGTCTACATTTATTTGTATTTTTTATCTTTTTCTTTTCTTTTCAAGAATGTGAGCTCTTTCTATACTGAATATGTGCCATTGAGGGATGAAGTGAAACTAAGTGCATGGTTCCCTGCCCCCAAAGCAGCTCCACCCACTCCCCGCTTCCCCTGAAGTAGGCATTCAGTTGGTTAATTTTGCTGTCCTGTGGAAGGAGTGAGATGCATTGCTGTGTGGATCACTTTGCATAAGCAATTTGTTCCCCGTGGGTCTCAGGTTCCTGTCCAGTAGAATAAGAGATGTCCTGGAATTGTGGTTCTCAAATGGTGCTAATTATCAGAATCATTGGATGGAGTCTTAAGGAAAGACCCAGGACAGGGCTGATGGAATAGAGCCAGGGACAGCTGACATATTTTGTAAACCTCCCAGGAGATCTCAGTGTGCAGTTAAGATTGAAAACCTCTGAGCCAGATGTCCTTAAAATCAGACAGTATTCCCCCTTGATGAGAATGACTATACTCAAGAACTTTCACAAATCATAAATGCAGAAGTGATTCTTCAGGGACCTCTAGTCAAACTTTAAATCTTTTGAGAGTGGCTTCAAAACGTAGAATTTTGTTAGGATCACATGGTCTTCCGCCCCTTTGTCTACTGCTCCAGAGACTCTTCTCTAACAGCTGTTGCCTCCTTTTGGATGGAATGTGCTGGAGATGACTGACCTGTAGAGGAATGTGGCAACATGACAACCAGCCTCGCAGAGGCACATTTGGCAATTTCTTATGAAGAGTTCTGTGCACCAGGTGTAGAAGCAGCTTTAGGTCAGGACTTACTTCCTTGGCACAGATGGCTGCCCCTTGGCTAGGGGAACTGTGTGTAGCAAGGCTTTTACACACACCGAGCCAGGCTCTGGCTAGCCCAGGGTCCCTTCCCACTGTGAGATTTGGTAAATCGCCCAGCTCTGCTTTGGAGTTTTCTGTTTCATACTGATGCAGGATCTCTGATCATCTCTGGGTATTGA
Organism: Phodopus roborovskii; assembly: GCF_943737965.1. NCBI lineage: Eukaryota > Metazoa > Chordata > Mammalia > Rodentia > Cricetidae > Phodopus > Phodopus roborovskii. The sequence continues at coordinate 24,477,259 of NW_026126433.1, forward strand.
ATTGCTGCTGAAGTTACTTTTAATGGCTTTGAGGTTTCTGGATTTGCATAAACAGTGCTGCCTTTGTCCTGTGGTCTTGACACAGCTTCAAAGCTTTGAGCAGGCATCAAAACCACAAGGGAGCCTCATTTTATTCAGGCATCAGATTGCAGCTATGCCAGCAGGTGACTAGGGTTACAGCTCTACTACTGGCCCAGTTTTCTGCCCATCAAAGACTACATTAGGTTCTGCTAAGTTCTCTTGACTGTAGTTCTGGATCACAACAGGTTTTGCATGAGGTCTGTGCAAATACAGCTGAGCTGAATAGGAAACTACTAATGTGTTATCTGCCGGGAGGAGCAGCATCACTCCCTGAGTACACTGTGATTCCCCAGCCCAGGGAGAGGCAGATTACTCAGGGTCCCTGTGGAAACTTGGAAGTCTCAGCCCCCTCACATGCCACTGGGATACACTTTGTGGGGACTCAAACTTCATTTGCCATGTGCTTCATCAACCTGGAAGAGGCCTTTGACTCCTCCATGGTGCGCAGGTGTCTTTCATTTGAATGTACTGCGGCCTGCCTCTCGGAAGAGCCTTTAGAGCGATCAGGTGATGCACCTTCACCTGATTCTCTGCCTCTGCTTCCCAGTAGCTGTGCAATAAAACAATAGGGCCTAGTGTTTATTTTATTAGTAGGAGTGGTCAGTTTTGTTCATTTACAGTTTTTTTCATGTGTACATTATGTATTTAGCTTCCTCTTCCTCCAGTCTGTCCCATTTCTCTCCTGCCCCTCCCAGAAGTCCCTCCCCCTTGGAAATTTCTCTCCTCCAACTACTAGTTTATATGTTGTTTAGTGCCCAGAATTTAATCAGGGCCATCTGTGGTCCTGAGTTTGGAGCTGTCAGAGCATCACTGGTCTCAGCAGTGGGTACTCACCTTCCCCTTCTCTCAGAATCTGTTGTCTAAAGATCAGCAGTATGTGGAAGGGCCCAATGAGTCCCTTCCCATGACATGGCCGACTGTTAGGAGGACCCCACTTCTATGGGCCCAGTACCAGTATGCATGGCTGCTGTGGGTTCACGGTTGTCATGGCCATGCCCTGCTTAGAAGATGGTATTCCTTAACCCCTCTCTCAATCCTCTGGCCCTTCCAAGGAAGTGAGAGGTATTCATTGACATTCTGTCGGAGGTCTCTCAGCATCAGATACATTAGAGTTCTTGAATGATTGCTTTTTATGCCGTCTCTGCCTCATGTCCTCTGTTCTCTGAGATTTCCCCGGATGCTTTGCCTGGCCTTGGCAGGCTGCAAGCATCTGTGTATCTGCACTTCCTCTTCCTAGACCCTAAACCCCCTCTTCTTGTTACTTGAGATGACACACTGAACTCTACCCACTTTTTGTTGTATCTGTTCACTGGTTTGTTAAGACAGGGTCTTGCTATGTAGTCTTTGGCTGACTTTGGAGCTTGCTATATAGACCAGGCTGGCCTTAAACTCATAAAGATCTGCCCTTCTCTATCTCCCAAACCCTGGAATTAAAGGTACACACTACCATGCCTCTCTTATTTTCACTTACATTTGAATTTTGCCATGGTTTTGAGTTGTCCATATCTCCAATTCTCGATGCCACAACTGATCTGTATTGGAAAGGGGGTCTTTATCCCTTTGCCACAAGTAAAAAATGCAGCTTTTGTGAACACTGGATGCCAAAGTCAGGGCTCGGAAGAGAAGAAACAGCATGCAGAGAATATTATGAGAGAAGCCTGTTGCCAATTGGGGAAGCCATTGCTGCCAGAACTCGGGATAAAACACTTGCTCCGTGAGCAGACACAATGCAGGTGTTCTGTTATAGTTAACTGTTTTTATTGCTTACAAAATAAGTGAAGACAACTGTTTCTTAGAATATTTCCTATTTTACTGTGGAAAAGACGTAAATGGAAATTTGACATTTGTGGCTATGATGAGAAACAGTTTATGTGTTTGCTCTTTGCAAAGGCTGCTGGTTAGCCTTGTAGCCCAGTGCACTCTGTTCAGTCTACTATGAGAGGAAGTAGCTTACTTATGCATTGTAGGGCTTAGAACAATGGTTCTCAACCTGTGGGTTGTGACCCCTTCTCAGGGGTCTAACAGTCCTTTCACAGGGGTCACCTAAGACCATCAGAAAGCAGATATTCATTACAATTCATCACAGTAGCTGAAGTACAGTTATGATACAGTAATGAAAATAACTTTATAGTTAGGGGTCACCACAATGTGAGGAGCTGTATTAAAGGGTCATGGCGTTAGAAGGTTGAGAACCACTGGATTAGAAGAACCTGGCAGTTGGAAGTCCAGTCTCAACAGGCTAATGAGCAATGGAAAGATTTTATTTCACTGAGCTGCCGTTATATCAGAAATGCTAAAACCTGGCCTGCATCCGATGTCTTCTGAGACCAAAGTTTAAACACCATGAAGGGTCATTGTAACACAAAGCTCCTGCAAGAAAGTCAAATCACGAAGGCAAAGAATATTCTTTTTCAGGGTGTTCTCACTAGTGACCCCAACTTTCTTACCTGGGGTTCAGTCTCCAAAGTCAAACTCTTCCCTTTCCAAGCAGCAACCAATAAATCAAAAGGCAGATCCCTCTGCTAGTCAGAAGCACCCTGAGAAAGCCCTGATCCTTGGCTGCCTCCCTCAGCTCTCTGCTTTTGGCTGCTTAGCTGACACTCCCCAGCTGTAAGCTGTCTGCCTGCAGTCCTTAAAGCCAGTGCCAGATGTTTGAGCCTCAAAAAGATGATGTTTGGAGAAGGCCTTGGTAACTAATGTTGGGACCAGGGCATGCTAATTAGACAATGCTCTGGTAATTTTTTTTTTTTTTTTAAATTCTGACCTCACAGCAAGCAGGCATTAACAGGCTGGGGACAGAACCATTTCAGCTCTGAAATAATGTGGATTTTTGAAACTGTGTGTCTCTTCCATGCAACAGAGTGTCTAAGAGCTGATGTTGTCTTCCTGATCAGTATGCCACTTGTCAGGTTTCAGATAATGAACTGCCCTGGCATTCGGTAACTTTGAACTAGAGAGAAAATTCTTTCTGTGAGAGAGACACTTGACAGCCCTGATGGCAGCCGGCACACAGCTGCATTTCACTTTCTGAAGCCATTTTCCCTTTTGAATCTTCAGACTTTTCTTATTCATTAACCCCACTTCTCACATTATTCACCTCTAGGGTTAGCTCTGTGTCCTTTCTAAGTCTTTCCTTTTGTTTCCAAAGAGTCATTTCCCCAAGTTGGCCTTTGTTAGTTTATTTTTACCCATATCATGGGTTTGGATAGTGGTGATTATAGACCCTTCTCTGTCTTATTTGAAATGTTTGGGGGGAAAGCTTACTTGAAAAGCTGTGTACTCCATTCACCTTGTGAAAAATGATTATGACATTTAAAAATCCAGACAGCAACTTCAAAAACAAAAAAAAAAAAAAAAAAAAAAAGTCTTCTTTTCTGTTTGATCACCAGGAAGGTGAAGGTAAAGGTTACCGGCGGCTGAGGTCTGTAGTTAATTTCACACTTGGTGGTAAAATCGCACACTGTCATTTCCAGACTCCTGAATAATCAACTGTTAACAAATGAGGTCATTTTTTTGGTAGAAGGACTGCATATGTCACTGTCTCAAAAGGGAGATGGGTTACAGATTCTGTCTAAGGACACGCTTCCAAACACTGTTTAAAACTCCCAGAAGCTTAGTCTAAACTGGCATTAATCCCACTTTGACGGTTCAAAAAACTTGAGTGTTGCAGGTCTCCAACTAAGTAAACAGTGAGAAGAAAAAAAAAAAAAAAAAAAAAAAAAGAACAACAACATTCTAAGTAAAAAAAAGGGGGGGGGGCATCAGTAGTCATTTTAATAATTCTTTTCACTTATACTGTCACTAAGACATTCATATTTCTTTGTGTGTGTATGTAGTTCTCATGCATGTATGTTATCATGTTTCCATGTAAAGTGTGGGGGGTGGGGGGTGTCTCGGATGTGGTGTGGTATGTGTGTGTGTGTGTGTGTGTGTGTGTGTGTGTGTGGTGGTGGTGGTGTGTGTGTGTGGTGTGCACATGGAAGTCAGATGTCAATGTCTCCCTCTGTCTGCTGTTTGTTCTCCATATTGGTTCTTTTGAGGCAGGGTCACTCACTGAACCCAGAGCTTCCTGATTTCAGTAGCATAGTTAGCCCATTCACACTGGGAACTCCTCACCTCTGCCCTGGAGATGACTGGCATTATATCTTGCATTTACATGGAACTCCAGTTGTCAGCCTTTTGTGCAATGTACTTTATCCACTCAGTCATCTCCCTGGCCCTGCAATTTATATTCCTTTCAGGTCGAAGGTCGAAAGCACCGATGACTTTATTAAAGTCCTTTAAATGGTGAATGTAAAAATTCTTATTGCATGAACATTTCTTGCTACACATCCATGGTCTGCTTTCTGAAAACACTAGTCTGCAGTGTGAGCCACCACGATCCTTCTGTCCTGGAGTTCACTCCTGCAATTGCCACCTTGCTGAATGGTGTGACTTCACAAAGGAGTTGGAAAAGACTCTGTGAGATTGCTGGCACCAGATGATTAAAAGTAATAGAAGTGATCTCATGGTTGCTTGTTCCATGAGAAAAAAAAAATTTCCATGTCATGAGGACATTCAAGCAGTTCCCAAATGAGGCAATCGTGGAGAGAATCAAGGCCTGCAACCAACGGCCATCATCAACTTGCTGCTTGTGAATGAGCCCCTAGGATGAGGTCTTCCATCCCCATGAAGATTCAGGTCTCTGAAGCTCCAGCTGAAGGGATTTTCAGAAAGGACCTGAGTGATGAGAAGGAGCTGCTTTATCGCAAGGGAGGGGAAAGGAAGTCACCGAGGGGATTCCTTGAGAGCAAACATACAAGGGCTGTTCACTTAACAACAGTGTGGCCTCGGGGCACATTTGCCTTCTTTCTATTCGTTGAACTTATTAATAAAGAAATCAATAACTTTTACTCTCAACAACACAATAAGATACCTTGATGTCAATTCTTTATAATCTGCTGCTTATTTTCCTATGGATTTTTGCTACAGGACAAAGGAAAACAAAGGGAAGTTCAGTAATTTATTCACCAAAACCCAGCCATCACCTGTAGATGCTGTACCATTGATAGTACAGTTTACCATCTTCAGTGGAGGAAACGAACTCTGTTCATGTTGTTGGAGTTTGCAGAATTGGTCATTTCCTTCTGCAACATCCCCAGCAATATGAATTAACAGTAGAATATTCCTAAAGGGCCTTCTGTAGCTCTGGTGTCATTGGCAGAATACAGGGGCTGGTGGGGGGAGGGTGTCAGAACTCATGAGAACTCAGAGTATCTTATTCCAAAACATGAAATAAAATTTAGTAAATGTACTACTTACACAATTATTGAGACATTTTAGGAAATCGTGCAATGGGCCTAAAAACAAGGTGCAGGCTATACAACATCAGATTATAGGGAACAGAAGGCCATAAGGACCAGTTTATGTTTAGACAAAAATCACTAATACAGATAGCCAAGATGGTCATTGATGGCTTAACACTGGGCATGTAATGCATTATGAGCCGTCTGAGTTAGCACAAAATGGCAGGCAGCAGATGGAGTACAAAAACAAACAGTACTGTCATGTTGTCTAACTGCTCTGGCCAGAATGCCCCTTTTGGATAGGGTCAGCCTCAATAAGGCCTTGGGGCAAGGCTTTCACCTTCGACAGCCTGCCTGTACATATCAGCCTGTGTGCTGGCATGCACATGGGTATCTACTGGCAGCTGCCTGCCTACTGGCTGGGTATCAGTGAGTAAAGTTTGTCTTATCTTCCTGGGGCTCCTAACATCCTTCCCAGCCTTCCATCCCTGGCATCTCCCTGTGACTCTCCTCCTTTACTGGTGTCAGAGCTTGGACCCCACACAGATCTGTACCTATATCCTCTCCTAAAGCACAGTCTAAGACCGTTGCCTGGACTTGTCAGCCATCCAGGTAGCAGCTGAGTTTTAGGTGAATTAATAGATGCTCTTCCATTTTTCCCCCCTTTGGGTGTGTGGCAAAATCTATGAAAATGGGCAGTGGTGTTTTAGATCTTACTTTTCATATTCACAGATAGATCATGTGAACACAGTCCCCTTTTAGTGTTCCTGTGAACACAGTCCCTTTTAGTGTTCCTGTTCCTTCAGGTGAAATTACAACACACCTCTTTGTGATTAAAAAGACTTCTCAGATCAGTTCTGGGCTACCTACAGCAGTTTCTTTGGCATTTGCTTCCATTTGTGCACTTACATGTTGGACCTCAACTATAGAGTACTGGATTCTTAAAAAAAAATCTTTATTAGTTCCAATTATTTGAGGCTTTGATTCCACAGCTAAAATTAGAAATAATATCGGAAAATGTGAAGAACAATTGTTTAAAAACCTCATTGGACATTGGATCGGATATTCATTTTGTTTCCTAATTTATTAATTTCTATTTCCTAATTTATCAGCTAATATAACAAGGAACTTTGTCATTCCCAAGTATAGGTAGAGAAAACAAATTATTGACTTTAAAGAAAAATGTTCTGTAAACCTGTTAGTTAGCCTTGTCCTGGGGAAAAGTCTCAATGAATAATTATTTCAGACCAGTGAGTGAGTGAGCTCATAGCTGTCTACTTGGCAAAACCCAGTACTGGTTTCTTCTTGAAAAACAAGTGCCGGGGTGTTTCTCTCTATGTTTCTGCCCGATCCCTCCCAATGCTCTTTAGACCCCACAAAATCCAGATTCTTCAGGTCAAAGGCATCCATTTCATCTGCCTCCTCTACAGCACCACCAAGAATTAAGTTGATGCAACAAGCCAAAAACCAGAGCAGAGAGCCATGTCTCCTTTCTTTGGAAAGGGAGACATATCGTGACAGTGGCTGTGTGAAGGACAGCAGCTGCTCAAATGGAAATGTTCATGTCCAAGATGTGGTAGGGTCTAATCTCTAACAAAATCCAAATGAAGACCTGATTGGCTCTTTGCAGACACTGGGTCCATGGTGAGCTGTTTGCTTTTTTAAGAGCTTCCTCCACATTTGGCATTCTTTCCGCTTGCTACTGGCAGAAATTCTCCCTCCCTTCTCCATTTATTTTGATCCCTGCTGTCTGGAGGCTCTTCCGGCCTTTTAATACATGACTTTCAGAGATTGCATGTTCATTTCTGTAGGGGTCTCTGTGTTCAATTTGGCTCTAAAATATCAGGCCTTTTCAGTTCAGTATTTTGTATTGTGTTACCGTTGATATCTTATTAAATACTTAGATTTTCAAGGTAAAGTGAAAGCTGTGTACAGTCTGCAAAGGTTTGTAGTGTTCCTGATGACAGCAAGGGAGCTATCTCCTGTGAATGCAGTCACTTGTCAGAATGGAACTGTTCCTTGTGAATGCGGCCGTTGCCGGTTCTGGCCCTCCATCTTGTTTTCTTTTGCTGCTGAAGATATTTTGAAACTTTGATTTCTGAGAGTGGAATTCTTTACAGGCTTCCTAGAAAAGGAAACATAACATAGTGGTTAGAGTGACTTTAAAAAAAAAAAATTAAGTAGATCAGGCTAGCCTCAAACTCACTAGGTAGTTGAGGAGGACCTTGAACTTCTGACCATCTAGTCTCCACCTCCCTGGTGCTGGGATTTAACGTGTGTGCCTTCATTCCCAGTTCATGCAGTAATGGGGATGAAGCATGGGGTCTTTACTCACATGACACTCTGACAGCTGGTACCATCAGCGAGTCAGGAGACAAGAAAAGGCAGTTGAACTTTGCCTCTGGAAGTCACTTTCATCAGACATGAGCCATTTAAATGAATGGCCCAGTTTTCACTAATGCCTGCTTAAAACAAAATCTCTACCAGAAAATATTAGATAACTGAATATTATAAATAGATCAGGCATGCATCCTTTTTCCTATGGGAGTAATATGTGAGAGATTTTTTTTCCCCTGGGAAAGAGAACATGCACTCACCCCAGAAAGGGAACCCATGGCTACCCAAAGTAATGATAGTGCTGAAGTTTAACTTGGTGAACTAATGAATTTTCATGGAGGTTACTAGCAGGAGTGTGGGTGAGAGGTTACTTACAGGAGCAGGGATGACCCCACAGCAGCTCCAGAATGGGAAAGCCTCGCCCAACTCACAGAAGTTGTAATCTAAGAGTTCTCTGCATTGTTGGTAGGCTGCTCAATGGTGAGAAATCACCTTGTGTGGCTCAACCAGTTTTCCCCAACCACAGTGGCTATTTCCTTCTTCTAGAAAATGGAAAAAGTCTTCAAGAATCTTGCAAGTTTCTAGAGCTCCAGACTTCTAACAACTTTCTGTTTACCTCTGCTTCTGATGAGCTCTCCAATCTCCTGGGGAGACTGTTTCAATACAGAGGAAACTGTCCTACAGTGGAGACATTGCATGAGCTAGAGCAGAATTGAAGTGTTTGAAGAAAAGAGGTCTATAGCAGCACACAAGAGCATGCCAGCTATGCTTTGTGTCTTGGATTTTTGTAACATCTCAACTTCTAAAAATATGGTGGATTTATTTTCCTAGTTGAAATAAATACCTTACTTTTTGTGTGGAAAATCGTCACTTTGGGGGCCAGGGGTTGTCTAAGCAGTTAATGTTGCTCTTGCTGAGGACCTAGGTTCGATTCCTACTATTTATATGGTAGCATACAACACTCTATAACTACAGTTTCAGGGGATTTGATGCTCTCTTCTGGCTCCTTCTGGCACTGTATGCATGTGATAGATAAAACACCCATATTCATAAAAGTAGTCGCTCTTATTTAATGTAACATTTGGAATTTTGTATGCCTTAAAAAAAAATGGGTTGACAAGTTAACCTATGCTTACAAAGGCTAGATTCAATCCCACCTGATCCTTGCTTTCATAGCCTTAGAGTAGTATGGTTCTCCTTGACTGATACAAACACTCTTTCAGAAATGGTGTCTTCATCTTTGATTACCTTGAAACCAACTGTCCACTGATGAAGATTCATTGTTAGCATTCTCAAAACTAATGACAGTTAGCTTGATTCCACACTGAAAAAAAGGAAGCATCCCTGAGTTCATAGTTATCAGTACCATTTTTAACATCTAACAATCATTTCCCACAATCAAACACTTCACAAATCTTCTAGATGGCTGCTTTTGCCACACTGAATAGAACAATTCATAGCACAAGAAGAATTCCCTTCCAGTCTGGCAGTATAATTCCCACCTGGACCTTTGGTGTAATTCCATGAATGACAACAGTTTTTGTCATCAAAAATTTATAGCCATGGTGTAAAGCTCTAAATCATTTTGACTCAGGTTAATTTAGTAATTATCATTTAATGCACAAGAAATCATTCTGTCACATTTTATTAACTACACATGGCTCCAGAAATAAAGACACGAGTGACAATTTGAGGCCTGGAGGAAGAACTCACTTTTACAGCATCACCTTTGATATTTTAAGTTCTTCAACATGTTCACTGAAATTAATAATGTCAGTCAGTGAATTAGAATTTCTAGTGTGTGTGTATCCCACACAAACCATGGCACCCACAATTGAGACTTGAAGTCCCTTCGTAGTTTCATGTATATACTCTGAGCTCAATTCCTCAAACTCTCTGTCCTACTCAGGAGGGGTCCTGGGGACCTGGTATCTGTCACCTGCTGATTACCGCTCCTTCACATCAGTACCATTGTTCTTTTTCCTTCCTCCCTGACTCCTTTTTTGGTTTTTGTTTTGTTTTGTTTTTCAAGACTGGGTTTCTCTGTGTAACAGCCCTAACTGTCCTGGGACTAGCTCTGTAGACCAGGCTGACCTCGTCCACCTATATGTCCAGAGTGCTGGGATTAAAGGCGTGTGCCATGCATCCCTGACTTTCAACAGAATAAGTTGACAGGGAGGGCCAGGAACTGGCCCTGCAGGCCCCAGGGCTCAAAACATTGCAAAAGTACCTGAGCAGGGACTGGATGGAACTCAAGGGCTTCATTTTATCAAGTTAGGAGATATACAGCCATGTGGAGACAGCCTTATATTTACCCATTTACTGAAAACATCAACTCTCAGGGTGAGAACGCTGCTAACCCCACTCTGTTTTAGAAGGCCAGTACCCCTACAAATTCAGGGTGGCGCTGTGCTCTGAGAGTCTCCAGGGATAGGGACTGCTAGTGACAGCATGAGCTAGAGCTCTTCTGTCATTCACATGCAAAATACAACACTCTAGACATCGATTTACCTTGTCCATCACAGACTTGCCCTCTGTTCTAGAGCTCCAGGCTCCCCCTTTTAATCTAGAAGGGTTTCACTCATTCCTACCCTCTGCCGCTCCTTTGGTTCGAGCCACTGTTGTCTCCAGTGGATGGGCCTGCTCCACTCTTTCTTCCATCAATCTACCCAATGGCTATACTGCAAGCCTTCTTCAGATGGGAGTGGCCATGTCGATACCAACCTACAACAGATCTTCGAAGGAGAAGTCCTGATGACTTGGCACGGAGCACAAGGCCCATTACAAACAATGGAGATTCTACTGGTTTCTCTGGCCCCATCCTTCCTTTCTGGTCCCTCCTGGTGCATTTCTATGGAGCTGTCTTTTAATGAGACACAACTCTCTCTGCCCTCTGAGTTTTTGAACTACTAAAGACTCTTCGCTAAATCCTGATGAATAATCCTGATTTTCCGCTCTCCATCATTGCCTATGCTCCAAGGCTCACCACAGATCTGTCTTCCTTCTGGTAGCTTCATGTAGGCACTGAAGTATGGGCTGAGAGCTCCTTGATGACCCCCCTGCACTTTCCACCTTCCATGGCCTTATTTTAACTGTTTGCCCTTCTGCATCAGAGCCCTGTTCTCAGCCTCTCACCACTATTATTGTGTCCTCATGTGAGGCACCATGGAGGAAGATGCTCAACAAATATTTGGGAAAGGATAAATAAGTTATTCTAATAGATTGCCACCAATCTGGTTTTATCTATTTCACTTTAGGATTCAATGAAAGCCCCCAAGTAACTGTGGTTCCCCCCACCCCCACCCCCAGCTCTCTAGAGGCCTCTCTGGTAACAAAGTTAGGATCAGAACTTCTCAGAAGCAGGAAACGCAGAATTATTTCTATGGAACCCTGCATCTTGTTTTGTTTGTCTGATCAGGGGGAAAGTGTACATTCCAGAGGGCACATGAGGAGAATTTTATGTTCATTAGACTTTCCACGCTCACACAGTTTATTTATCATGATACTCAGTTCAGTGAGACAGACTGTGCTCTCTTGTTTCAAAGAGCCACCAGAGTCGCTATGGAAATTAGATTTGAGACTTTATTTTTTCTCTCTTGAGACAAAGGATTTGGAAAGAAGACCCGCCATCGTGTTTACATTTGCTTTAGGAGAAAACACACACACACACATACACACACACATATACACACACACATACACACACACATACACACACATACACACACACATACACACACACATATACACACACACACATACACACACATACACACACACATACACACACACATATACACACACACATACACACACACACACACACACACACACACACACGGGGGGGGGTTGAATTTAATTTAGTGACTGTCGCAATCTCTAATCAAGCAATTTCTGTGTTTTCGGTACTGCTATGACTACACAAAGTTTAAATATACTCTTGAAAGCTTCTGTGTAAATCAGTTTATGAGACTAGTGGATTTTTAAGGTCAGTCACACTGCCCATCCTAAAGGAGGCAGCAGGAATGTGATGAGACTGTGGGCGCATGGAGGACTAGACTCTGGGGAGCTGGGGGCCCTGCTTTTTCCTTGCCTCATTGTTCTGTTTTCATTCTCCTTTGGAAAGACGAGTTTGTAAAATGCATCCTCAGCAAGCATGAGGAAAGCCAAGGCAGTTCCTTCTTTTCCTGCATTGTCCCTGGAGATACCAGAATTCTGAGTGACCTTTGGGCATTGAGTAGTGAAAGCCAATGTAAAAGCAGAGACTTTGTAGGACTTGCACTTCCCAATCAAGCCCTGCTGGCTGGGTGACATTAGTAACTGCTTTATACAATAGCCTGGGAATATACTAACACGTGGGCCAGACTGATGGTCACCTGGGCTTCGAGTAAAGCTAAAAGTAACAGGACAGACAATGGAGAGAGTTGAATGGTGGTTAAAACTATAATGACTCCACAGAGAACAAAGGGGAGGGGGAGGCTTGAGAATTGCAGCCGCTTGCAGTCCTGCAGGAGTGCTCTGTAACACACGTTCAACACTGAGAAGCAAGGAGGGAGAGGTAGCCCATACACTGAGAGCACATCCTACTCTTGCAGAGGAAGCACACTCATCTGGCTGCCTACAACCTGCTATAGCACCAGCTCTTGGGGACCCAGTGCTTTCCCTGGCCTTCATGGGAACTGCACTCACCGCATTCACACATAGAAGCCCACACTCTTCCCACACGCACATATACAAACTTAAAATTAAAATCTTTAAAAGAATGGGGTTTTGTTTGTTTGTTTGTTTAATAGCAAGAAACATGGCAGCCAATTGGGACAGAAAGTATTTTTTAGATTCTGGCTGGCCCCATGAGGAAGATTAAGTACTGAACATTTCTTCTTGTAGCAGGCAGAAGCAAACCAAGTGGGAAAGACTCTCAGCAAACAGCCTTGCAGTAATGGGAGGTTGAATTTAACATGAGAGTAGTTGGGAATTATGAGTTGCAGAATAGAGTCCAGTAGTGCTCTCTCTCTCTCTCTCTCTCTCTCTCTCTCTTTTCTTTCTGTCTGTCTCCCCCTTCCCCTCCTCTGCCCCTAGATATTTCTCCTTCCCAGTTAAGTCACCAGAGAACCATGTTGGAGAACAGGTAGGAAGATGAAAAGTCAGATTCCCAGCATTCATTCAATGGGCTCAGCATACACTGAATGTACTTGCATAGCTAGCAATGGCTGAGAATTGATAGTGGCTTATGTGTTAGACCATGTCTAGGGAGTAAGAGAGGGAATGAGGGTTTTGGTTTTCCCATATGGCTTTGAATCGTTTCCTGAAAAAACTGAAGTAGCCCTTGGCTCCCCCTGGCTTCTTTAGTATATTGCTGCCGATGGAGAAGTTAATGGCCTCTTGTTGTACCTTAGCCACAACATGGTGCCACTGGGAACTTTTGACTGACTGACTGACTGACTGACTGGTGTATCTGCTTTCCTGGTTGCAGAGTGATGCCAGTGTTTACTTAATGGCTGTTGAGCATCTCCTGGAAGGCAATGATTATTTGTTCCTGCTCTCTAAAATCTAGACAAGAGGTCCTTGTTGGTGCTGTTCTGAGAGGTGACCAGGGCCTTCAGGGCAAAGGCTGATAAAGTCCCAAGGACCTTGCTGCCCTCTCCTATCTGGAAACACTTGGCTGGGATTCATGGTTGCTCTGGGACTTTCCTGTCTGCCATTTCAGGTAACCAACTATTCCTGTAGCCATGATTCCTGGAGTTCCTTTGCTCAGGCCTGTGACCTCTTCCATCAAGAAGAGACTGGGCGACTGATGGGAGGGGAGATGGGAAACATGAAACCTGTCTTTGTTTGTGGAGCTATCCCTTTGCCTGGAAATCACCGCATCTTTGGGGTTTGGTCTTGGGGTGGTTTGGAGACATCTGGCAATTACACAGTGGAGCTGTCCGTGGCTCTCGCCCTCTGTGGGGAGATTCAGAGGGCCAAACACCCTTAAAGAAACCCTAAACTTGGAGCCTTATGATGACAACCCGCTGAAGAAGCCAGTAGAACACGGTTTTAGTCACTGTTCTACAGCTGTGAAGGGACACTGTGACCAAAGCAACTCTTACGAGAAGGCATTTAGCTGGGGGCTTGCTTGCCATATCTATCAGAGGGTGAATCCATGACCATCGGGACTGGGAGCTTGTTGGCACTGGAGGCACTGGAGCAGTAGCTGAGAGCTCTCATCTTATCCACAGGATGAAGGAAAAGAGAGAGAAAGACTGAGTCTAGTGGGCTTTGAAACCTCAAAGCTCACCCCCAAGGGACACATCTCCTTCATTGAGGCCACACCTCTTAATCCTCCTCCTTTAACAGTTCACCAACTGGGAACCACACATTCAAATAGATGATCTGTAGGGCCATTCTTATTCAAAGTACCAAGGGCTATTTTGTTTTCTGCAAACAAACAAACAAACCCAGATTCTTATGTTCTCTTTATGAATTTGAAGTTTTGACATCACTAAGCTTGAATTTCCAATCGTCAGAGTATTGGCCCTGTTCTGAGTCAGGAACACGAGGTTTCTCATCAGTGTTATCCATTTGAGTCACTGTCGGTTCCTGTAGATATTTAGGGACAAAACCTGGATCCCAGAGTCAGGGTTTTCAGAGTCCTCTCTGTATTCAGTGCTAGACAAAGGGCACTATTGCCTATGTGGTGTCAGCTGGCAATGTCATTGTGCCTACACGAATGTGGGGGATGGGCACTGTGTGTGAAACTGTCCTCACTCGCTAGTGTCTATGTATTACAACTGCTCAGATTTCTGTCTGGGCAAAGTCTTCAGCACAGTGTTGATAGAATATGAGAAAGAGAAGAATAAATACAAATTATGTCTAATAGGTCACATTGTAAACAATCATCGTTATCACAATTTTTAAATTTCCACACAAATATCATTGCAGCACACTCTCTTAGTATCATTAACTTTTTGCTTTATCATTGATATTCTGGGTGTTGAGAAATTTGAAATTGGCGGAGGGGGGAAGGTGATATCGTCTAATGTAAAGCTAATGTGAAAATGGTCTCTGAGATTATCTGCTTATAACAGATCAACAAAACCATATATTGCCAGACAAAAGCAGAAAAGAAACTCTAGGTAGACAAAGGGGACTGATAGGAGGGAGGAGGGGAAAGAAAGAGGAGTATAGGAATTAGGAGTTAGCCTAATTAGGAGCATGGAGTGGCCATGCTCAAGGTACATTATGTGCTTGCCTGGAAACGGCCTTATGTAGCCAAATATAACTTAAAGTTTAAATCTTAAAAAAGCACAGCAATTGCTGTTTAGAGGGAGTGAGGAGAACTTGTAAAGACAGTGCCCTGAGAAGCAGAAATAACTTGAAGAGTTGCCATTGCCAAATCGGGCTGTGGGAATCATACATCTGTCCATTTATTTACACTTTTTCTGTCTGAAAGGGGATTTGGGAGATTAGGTTGATTACAAAAATGTCAATCTCTCGTTAAAACGCTGTTCAGGAATGCGGGAACAGAAGGGAAATTTGTTCCTCTTGATCTTCATTTAAGAAATCACCTTTACTGCTGACAGCCATCTCTCTGATCTTCAATTGGGTTCCTTTCCACAGATCTGGAGATTAATATGTTATGATTCCTAACACTGTGGTGGGAAGGCCCACACGGCTATCCTTTTCATGTGCTAGATTTTATTCCACAACTTACAAATGGAGATTTTTCCAACTTCAATCTTATAAATACAACAAAAGAAGGTTCAGTGATTAGAGCACTTTTTACTTTTTCTTGTACAGGATCCAGGTTTGGTTCCCTACATTGTAGTTTACAACTACCCATATCTCCAGTTTGAGGAGATCAGATGCTGTCTTCTGCCCCTTCTCCCCTCCATGGGCGCCAGGCACGAATGTGGTGCACATACGTTTAAGCAGGTCACACACACACACACACACACACACACACACACACACACACACACACACACACACATACACACACATATTCCCCCCAAGGAACAGTCTTACAACAGTCTTCGTGCCCCACACGAATATTTTCTCACCTATCTGCAGTTTAATTCTATCAAGGAGTTTATAATACTTTAGTTCATAATCTGCATCTTAATTCCATGAATTTCTTTGTCTTTTTTTTTTTTTTTGACATTTTTCTCTTCCTGGCATATATTAATTGTACACAGTACTGAGGTCAAAGGGCAACTTCAGTTGTCAGTCCTCACCTTCCACCTTGTCTGAGACAGAGCTGCTTGTTTGCCACTCATACACTATGCAAACTGGTCCAGGACCTTCTGAGGAGAGAGTTCCCCCACTCACCCTAGGAGTACTGGGATTACAGATGCACTACCTGTCAGGAGGAAGCGAGGAGGATTTTTAAAGAGGGCAGGTGTGAAACAGAAACAATTTGAAGAGTTGTCATCAACAAGACAGGCTATAAGCTTCCAAATGACTCTGGGGGTCTGAATTTATGCCATCACACTTGCACAGAAATTTTTTCATTTGCTGAGCACTTTTTGTCAATTTTTTAAAAACTGTCTCTATCTTAGAGTAATAAAACTCATTCATCAAAGCATTAGAATACAAAACCAATGCATGCAAATAAGTACCTTTTCTATAGACTCAACATGCTAAGAACAAAACTGGGAGAATCCGTTTATAATAAATTCACAAGGATAAAATGCCTAGGAATAAACATAACCAAGGAAGTAAGATTTTAAGATATGGAAGAAAGAAGCCACTAGAAGACAGAAGGAACTCTCATGCTCATGAATTAACAGAATTAATGTTGAAAGAAGAAAGAAAAAGGGGAAGAAAGAGAAGAAAGACTACATATTGTCTTTTTTCATTAATTGTTGGTGTGTGTGTGTTTCTAAATCTATAAATACAATGTACTCTGTATAATGTTGCTTGTATGTATATTTGCAGGGATAACTACTATTTGGTATTGGATAACAAATTGGTGTGCTCTTCCTTAAGAAAGAGTAATTCTCCCATTCTAAATATTCTTTGGTTGCCTACAGTTCTTTGTCTAGGGTTGAGGCCTCCTGATCTTTCCCCCTTCTGTGTTAGCCTATTTATTGGTATCATTCCTATTTAGCTAATTCTTGTTCATGGTTTAGATAGCCATGCTGGTGAGACTTCATGGGGGTGTCTCCCTAGGAGACACACTCTCATAGCAAACTCCCTGTTTTTCTAGTTTCATCCACCCCCTTTCCTGCAATGATCCTTGAGCCTTAAGTGGAGCAGCTGTGACTCCATAACTTTGCATTTAATTGACTGCAGTTTTCTATAATGGTCTCCGTTTGTTGCAAAGAGAATTTTTCTTGAAGAGGAGTAAGAACTGCACTTACTGGTGAGTGTGAAGATAAATATTTGGAATGTAGTTAGGGTTTATGCTTAAATACAATTAGAGAGCTGTTGATTATAACAAAGATGTGTGTGCCACTATTGTCCTCCTAAGATTATCATGCCATGCTGGTCATCTTTGTGGTTCATGGGCAACATACCATAGAACTGTTGATTGCTTCTCTTCTTTGGAAACTTACATGTATCTTTTGGTACTTGAGGGAGGAGGCTTTCAAGTCAGCACCAGCTCAGAGTTCTCTGAGTCTCCTGTCTGAAGTGCATGATGTCTTCAGCAATAGGGATGTACCTTCCATCTCTTGGGGGGGAAGGGGGGCAACCAAGGGTGATAGTAATAGCCTATAATGTTTTAGAGTCTCTTGGACAACTCTGACCAAAATCAGATGTCTGATTTTTTATAAAAATTCCAAAGACAGCCTCTTCAACAAATAGTGCTAGGAAAACTGAGTAGCCACGTGGAGAAGAAAGAACTTAGATCCCTGTCACTCACCCTGCACAGAAATTCAGTTCAAGAACAGATCAGAGACCTTAGTGCAAGGCCTGCTCTATCTTCATTTCTTGAATAAGACATGTTTCGAGATCATCTATTGTATTGCTATTCTTTCTTTAGTCTCCTTTAACTTGAATTAATATTTAATTTCGATCTTTATTGCTCTTTCCTGTGGCTGATATTTTTCAATACAATTTGATTTCTGTAGCGTTTATTTGTAATCAAGTCTTCTGTGTCCTCTTGGCACTGTTGCACCATGTGTCTTTAGCATCCTCTTGGTACCATAGCCCATGTGTCTTTAGTGTCCTCTTTGCACTGGTGCATCCTCTTGGATACTATAAGCCATGTGTCTTTAGCATCATATCTAGAGGTTGATGGCATTAACTCTTGCTGGCTATGTTAACTCAATGACTTAGTTAATATGTTTCTAATTTCCCCATTGTATAGTAAAGCTTTCCTTTAGGATTGGGAATTGGTCTCATTAGGTTTCCAGTTCCTCATGATCAGGCGGCACTCTGTGCTCCCCTGTTTATCTGTAGTGAGGAGGATGTACCCAGGCAAAGGCAGCTGATGAATAAGATGAACCTCAGTATGTGGTTCAGTAAAATATAGTATTTTAGTTTTGTCAGTTTTTTTATGAAGATAACTTCAGCAAATGAAAGTTAATAAGGGGGCAAGGCTCTTTATAAAGCATTTTGTTTGAAGAGTAGGCTTTAGCTTGTGGACCCTGGAGATAGGGCTACTTTGAATAGTGCCACGGAGTTTCACACCAAATGAAGCTGTTGTCTTGGGTTCCAGTAGCCATAGTCCCTCATTCTAAGATGTTACAAGCAGTTTTCCCACCAGCCTAGTCCCAGAGCTGTGTCAGTCCGAAATAACACACAGAGATGCTGTATTAGATATAAAGCTGTTGGCCTGTTACTAGCATTCCTTATTGGCTAGTTCTGTCTTAAATATTAACCCATTTCTATCAATCTAAGTGTTTCCACATGGTCTTATCTTACCAGAGAGAGGGTTCAGACCTCTTCTCTCAAGTCTCTACATCTTGAATCTCCTCACTACTACATCTCCCAGAATCATCCTTGTCTCATAGTCCTGCCTATCTTGCCTTCCTATTTGCCAACAGTGATTTATTTATTAAGCAATAAGAGAAACATATTTACAGAATGACATCTCCCACCATCTCCTTTTCTGTGTCTAAATAAAAAGAAGGGTTTTAACTTTAACATAGTGAAATATATATAACAAAACGGTTATCAAATAAGAACTATAGTTAACAATATTTAGTCCATTAACATTTGGCAAGATTTAAAGAAAATATTCCATCATCTATTCTATCTTTGTGAGTCTAAAGTCTTACATGTAACTTATCTTTAATCCTAACTAAGGAAAAGTATAACCATAACTATCTGTCTTCAACTCCTTCAAAGACAGAAGGGTAATATATAAACTCTAGAAATGACAGAGACATCTTGCTACCTGATCATTCACCTGAAGATCTTCTGTAATGTTCCATCTTCAGCCCATAGGTCATAGTTTGTCTGGCAGACTCCTCAGCAAAGCAGGAAACTTTAAACTTTCCACTTGTATTGGCAGTTAGTCAGTCATTTTTCTCTGTGTCCTGCAGAATGCCTGGCAGACTCTTCCATGAAGCAGGAGCCCTACAGAAAAGCACATCTTGTTTCAGCAGTCACTTTCCTGTGGGTTCTGCATGTCCAGTTTATACAGCATAAAGTCAAACAGTCCAGACAAGAGCAGTATTTTGCCAAAATGGCGAGTTTTGCCATAATGGAAGTAAACTCCATAACAAGTTTCTTAGATGTCCATCTTTTCTGATGCAGGTGGTGTCGCCAGGAGCAGTTGTGTCTCACTGTTAAGTAAAACACTAAACCATTTAAAATACCTCTGTAGGTCTTTGAAAGATTTGAAGAATGCCTATCCATTTGAAATATATCTGTGTATATCTAGAAATCTTAACTAACATAATTATAATTTTTGACTATTATAGTAACTATCTATAATCTGTACTAAATTATACATTACATTTTTAAATGAGCTATATAAACTATAAGCTATATAAACACAATACCTAAATAAGAGGAGAAATATACATATCACAAAATTGACCTTAAATGGTATAAATAAATGAAAATCCATTCCAAAACAAATTATTCATTTCTATACTATAATCCCCTTTTTACCTTTAAAAAGAGATTGGTTGTGATTATTAACCACTTATAACCAAGCCCATTTAAATGCAAACAAACATTTATAGACAATATTTGGGAATTTAGGTGTCATTCTTTCCAAACTGCTTCCTGCTGGTAGGGGGTGCTGTCATGGGGATCCTAAGAAGAAGCAGAAATCATGGCTTTAGTGGTCTGCAAGGCTGCCTTATCCCAGCTGTTTTGAATGTTGGGTCACCTGGGACAGTTTCAGGGGATCTTGCTTGATCAAACCATGTTAGTCTGGATGGAATTCATGGCTTTTCATTTTCTGTGGAAACAAAAATAGAAATTCTTTTCCCTAGTTACCTGTCCTTAGACTTAAATTTTGAAGTCAAGGCATTTTTAAAATATAGAAATTGAATTTATTCAGCAGCATTGATAATCAAGTCTATTGTAGAAATTATTGTTCCTTCCTTAGCAATTGAGCAATGTAAGACAACACAATAGCATACAGTATCCATACTCTCTGTTTTTTTTTTTTTTTCATCTTTACGTGGCTTTTTTATTACTCTATTTCTTTTACTTCTAGTTTTCCGTTTATTGAGACAGGGTTTTTCTGTGTAACTTTGGCTGCCCTGGAATTCATTCTCTACACCAGGGTCACTTTGAAATCACAGAGATCTGCTTGCCTCTGCCTCCCTAGTAATGGAATTAAAGGTGTGTGCCACCACATCCAGCTGTTCTCTTTCTATATTTTTAAACCACTTTATCCTGTTTCTTTTTCTCTCCCAAGCTTACACATATTTTAAAAGACTCTGTAAACCTTTAGAGGTTTTTCTTTATCTGAATCTTTACTGTAAATCTTTATCTTTATCTGACCACGAGTCTTTTATCCTGCTAAACAACATTGTTAAAATTAAAGTCACAGCTGTTTTAGCTGCCATCTATCCAAGCAGTGAGAGCCGTGCTCGCCACCTTGGTCTACGCTGCCATCCAGCAGCATGCTGCCAGCTTGGAGATGTGGTCACTGCTATTGCCAGCTCTCTGACACACCATTAAGTTATTAGCAGGGTTTGCTGCTTATGCCGAGTCAGGAAACCTCCCTTAAAAGAGCCACGCAAATCTCTTCTTGTCTCTAGCAAAACAGAGCCTAACCAAAAAAAAAAAAAAAAAAAAAAAAAAAAAAAGCTGCTACCAGGAAAACTTGTTTGTCTCTGTTATTTTGTTTTTAAAATCCTTTCTTAAGCTTCTGTTAAGTTTTTAGTGGAAGTTCTTAGTACCTACCTTGTAGGCGCCATTTTGTTACAATTAACTTTTCCTACCAGCCTGGTTCCAGAGCTGTGTCAGCCCCAAATAACACACAGAGACTCTGTATTAGATATAAAGCTGTTGGCCTGTTACTAGCATTTCTTATTGGCTAGCTCTGTCTTAAATATTAACCTATTTCTATCAATCTGTTTCCACTTGGCCTTGGCTTACCCGAGAGAGAGTCCGGACATTGTCTCTCAAGTCCCTACATCTTGACTCTCCTCTACCACATCTCCCATCACTAAGGCTCCTTCAAAGAGTAACAACCTATTAGAAGGCAAGACCAAAAGCAGATAAAAGTAAAAGCCACATGACTTGTTACAAGTATTAAATAGCATTTTAAAAACATCTCCAGTCTCTGTTATTGTAGAATACCTCATGTTTTAAAAATGGTATTTCACTAAGTCTAAATATGTCTAAATATGCTGTTACTTTGTGTGTTGTAGAGCAAGAAAGTTATATTCTAAACTGTAATGTAACTCTCTCTTATCATTTAGAGTTTTTATTTCATGTTTATCAAAGGGCATCTTTTAGAGTTACTGGGGCATAGCTATTGATACCTTGTGAACACACAAACAGAAAATATAAAAGAAGTGTGACTGAGGTGTGTCAGAAACTTCACAACAGAGTACATGTTCACAGCATCACCACCACACAAGTCACATGTGATCTTATTCTCTGAATTCTGCTTAGGTGGCAGAGTTGCTAGAAAGTGTAGTGGGCTTTGTTTTCATAGTTCTCATCTGAGTCACCGATGCTGCCTCTGACTTGGTGTTTCCAGACTATGTCATGAGGAAAATCCTTTCCTTGAACGCTCTCAAAGTGCCTTTGAGTGTCTGAAAGTTTTAAAAGACTGTAAACCAGGATAAGCAACCATGTTCTGTCAGCAGAGACAACCAGGTCACACCTACTGTGGAGTGATTGCATGATGCTGGAAATTGCAGGGTGCTAGTGAATTCAGAGAAAGAGGTCCTTAGCATTAATGAAGTGCGACTTAGCAGAATGAAGGTGATGTATTGTGCAAGGATGGTGAGGGTTTAGGATCAGGCTCCAGCACTCCTTGCACTGTGAGCTATTACTCTCTTGGGAGGTGCTTTATAACACAAATACACAGCCTCTTAGCTGCCTTAGTGTTCGTTTGTTGCTGATCTCACAGTTTTGTCTCTTTTCTAAGAAAATTACAAGAGATGCAGTGAGAGTTTTATGAACCAAGCATGCATTGCTGATACAAGCACAATGTTCAACACATGGGAGTGGAGTAAGAGAGTGTTTCCCCAAACTGTTTAATCCTGTGCTCCCTGGGGCACTGGGAGGGGCCCTGGCAGCACATTCCACCTTTGCTCAGCCAGGAATTAGAGTGGAAAGTGACACAAAGGACAGGGTAAAGCTGGCTTCCACATGGCTTCTTTCACATAACTCTCCTCAAACAACAAGATTTTCCCCTTTCTTCTGTGCCTAAGTCCCAAGTCAGCAACTACAGATGAGAATGTGCTCCAGGGTCCATTTGTCCTTCTCCCCTTTTCTTTTTCTTTTTTTTTTTTTTATTTTATTTTATATAACAAAGTCCAATTAAATGAAAACAAACATTTATACACAATATTTGGGAATTTGGGCGTTGTTCTTTCCAAACTACTTCCTGCAGGTAAGGGGCGCTGTCTTGGGGGATTCGAAGAAGATTCAGATATCCTGGCTGTAGTCTATAGGGCTGTTTTGTCCAGCTGTATTGAATGTAGGATCACCTGGTACTCTGTTTCAGGCGGTCTGGCGTGATCAAACTACATTAGTCTGGAAGGAATCCACATCTTTTCATTTTCTGTGGAAACAAAAATAGAAATCCTTTTCCCCAGTAACTTGTCCTTGAACTAAAATTTTGGAGTCAAAGCATTTTTTTTTTAATTTAATTTATTATTTTACATGTAGATCCCAGTTCCCTCTCCCTCCCTCCCTCCCTTTTACCCTCTCTGCCCTCTCACATGCACTCTAACCACCCTCCCCTCCCACCCACCCCCATCCCAATTCCATATGTAGGGGAATGCCACCCAGTTGGGGTCATGTAGATCTGACAGGTCATGTGAAGTAGGACTAGGGCTTCTCTCCTGTCTCTAGATTAAGGCAGTTATCCCTCCATGGGGGATATGTTCGCAAGGTCCTTTTGTGCACCAGGGATACATCCTGGCTCCACTGTCTGAGGTCTCTTAGACTGCTCAGTCCTTCTGGCTGAGACCCATATTCAGGGGGGCCTGAGTCAGTCCCATGCTGGCTTCCCAGCTATTAGTCTAGTGGCCGCTAGCTCCTCCTTGTTCAGGTAAGCTGTCTCTATGTGTTTCTGCCGCATGGTCTTGTCCTCTCCCTCTGCATCTGGGTTCTAGTTCGACTCAGTGTTTATGTATGGGTGTTTGATCCTGTTTTCAACAGGCATTAGTTGAGGGCTCCATGGAGAAGTTAGTTGTTGATCTCACTCTCCGGGAAGGGCATTTATGATAGCCTTTCCACGGAAGCTCAAATTGTTAGTTGGGAGCAGTCTTGTAGTTCTCTAGACCTTTCTTTGTGTTCAATTTTATCTTTAAACCAATATTGGCTCCCTCTTTTATGTTCTCTCTCTCTCTCTCTCCTGTCTTCTATTCCTAACCAGGCTCAATCTTCCTGGTCGCACATGTTTTCCTTTCCTCCCCCTCATTTTCTCCTACTTCTCTCTCCATTCGCTGCCCCCCCACTTTCCCTGAGCTCTGGGGAACTTGTCCCTTCCCGGTTCTGTGAGGGACTTTATATGAATCTCTTAGAATACACCTTGTATCCTAGTTCCTCTGGTGGTGTGAATTATAGGCTGGTGATCCTTTGATCTAGGTCTAAAATCCATATATGAGTGAGTACATACTGTGTTCCTCTTTTTGTGACCGGGTTACCTCATTCAGGATGGTTTCTTCAAGTGCCATCCACTTGCCTGCGAATTTCAAGATACCATTATTTTTTTTTTCTGCAGAGTAGTATTCCATTGTGTAGATGTGCCACATCTTCATTAACCATTCTTCAATTGAGGGGCATCTAGGTTGCTTCCAGGTTCTTGCTATTACAAATAGTGCTGCTATGAACATAGTTGAACAGATGTCTTTGTTGCATGGATGTTGATCATTTGGGTATATGCCTAAGAGGGGGATTGCCGGGTCCTGTGGTAAACTAATTCCCATTTTCCTGAGGAACCGCCATACTGATCTCCAAAATGGCTGTATGAGTTTGCACTCCCACCAGCAGTGGAGGAGTGTTCCACTTTCTCCACATCCTCTCCAACATAAGTCATCACTGGTGTTTCTAATTTTAGCCATTCTGGCAGGGGTAAGATGGTATCTCAAAGTTGTTTTGATTTGCATTTCCCTGATAGCTAAGGATGTGGAGCATTTTCTTAAGTGTCTTTCAGCCTTTTTGATTTCCTCTATTGAGAATTCTTTCTTCAGTTCTGTACCCCATTTTTTAATAGGGTTATTTGGTGTTGTGTTGACTAGTTTCTTGAGTTCTTTGTATATTTTGGAGATCAGCCCTTTGTTGGATATAGGATTGGTGAAAATCTTTTCCCAGTCTGTGGGCTGCCGTTTGGTCTTGTCCACTGTGTCCTTTGCCTTACAGAAGCTTCTAAGTTTGAAGAGGTCCCATTTATTAATTGTCTCTTTCAATGTCTGTGCCCCTCTCCCCTTTTCTTTTTTAAATTCATAGTCACAAAGGCTTTGTTTATTGACTACGTGTTCCCCAGCACTGTTTTGGTTTAAATCAAAATTTAAAAAACAATTTTTCTTATTTAAATAACATTTTTCCACTTACTTTACATACTAATCTGCCCCCCCCCCCCGTCCTCTCTTCCTTCCCATCTACCCCTTCCCCTATCCAATCCTCCTCCACCTCCATTCAGAAAGGAGCAGGCTTCCCATGGGCTTGCACACAGCATGGTACATTAAGTTGAGGCAGGACCCAGCTCCTCTTAGTAAGTCATCAAGGATCACCTGTCCCAACAGGCAATTCAACATGTGAAAGAGGTTACCAAAACCAGCTAAGTGCCAGGGAGAGGTCCTGCTCTCACTGTTAGAAGTCTTACTAAGAGACCAAGTTACAGGATCCGGACTGACTTTCTTACCTATGCAGTAACTTGCCATTTCCACTTTGAACATACTGCAACAAGGAACTGTGCTTGAGCCATGTGTTCTCTCCATTGTGCTGGGGGTTCAGGCATGACCTGCCTTTGTGATGAGCTTGCCAGGTAGTGTCCCCCCCAACCCCCAAAAGACAGGTTCCAGGATCTACACAAGGGCAAAGAAGATGTCTGTGGGAATAACTCCACTTGTAGCAGCACCCAAGAACCAGATCTGTGTGGGTGTGGCCTGGTGACACGGTGAGCATGACTATGGGTGGGGTATACATGCTGAGACAGCTTCCAGAAGAGCAGCTATCCTGTCAGCAAAGCCCAAGACAGGAGGACTTGAGGTAGGAACACCTAGTAGAGACTCTTTTTCAAGTCTGTAGTCAACTCAGGTCCCAAAGAGCTATCTGGACTTTAGAGGCCATGTCTATAACACACTGGAGCCTGACCAGGACCAGTAACCAGAAAGGTCCTCGTTACTACTCATCCTGCCAGAGAGGCACCATGTCTGTGGGAGCCACCAAGAAGCTGGAGGATGTGAAGATGACAAGCTCATGAGTTCCTAGGTGTTTGAGGACCTCTACCGAGGCTTGAGGTTCTTTGTGAGAAAGCATAAGATAAAGCCATCCAATGTAAGGACTTCATGTTTATTGATGGCTCTGAGTCCATAGGGTCAGGAAGCCGGGAGAGCTTTGGGGCTTCCCTGCTAATATTTCATCTGCAAGTTTTCATCGATCCCTCTCTGTGGCAGACTGTTTGTGCTTGCTTGGCCCAGGTCCAGCAAACCAGGACTGAGAGGGTCTCTGAGCACTGGCCAGAAGAACACTCCCTGTGTTCTCGGGGTCTTTTCCTTCCAGGGTAAGGTTCTTTCTGAGCTGGCAGATGATTTCATGTCAGCATAAAATAGTAATTACTCTCAGTGATTTTCACAAACTTTCTGAAATAGGGAGGATTTTAAATATAATAAACCTCTTGCCCCTTGACCAAAGTACTTTGTGACATTTCCTCCCACTTCTTCTTCCCCTGTGCCATGACTTCCTGTTGCCCCCACACTGAGACTCTTGTCATGTAGTATATTAAAGCAATTCCCCCCCAGAATTCCCAGAATACTAATGCTCTCTCTAAATGGTCATTGTATCCCACAGGATGTTTATGAACCATTTTCCATGCTGCTTTGGAAATTATAAAGATAGAAAATCCTGTGTTGTATTTATGATGTGAATGCTCCGTGGTTTTTGTAGAGAACTGGTCATCTCTTGCTACCTCACACTGCCTCAAAAAGATCTGTAAATTAAATAAATGAACTTGAAAATGCTTTTAGGATGGATATAGAGCACATTAAAGGACTTACTTGTTTATTTTTTAAGATAGAATCTCACTATGCTTCCTTGGCTGGCCTGGAACTTATTATAGAGCCAGGCTAGCTGTGAACTCAGAGACATCCACCTGTCTTCCTTCTGAGAGCTGGAATTAAAGACGAGTGCCCAGCCACTAACAGACATAAATTACTCTGTTATTTGCGGTCTTACTTACTATATTACTTGGGATTACTGGTTACATCTGCATTTTTTTTCAGTAGCCTCTTCATCGTGCAAAGAGGATTATTCAGTTTTATTTCCCCCCTGTCATTATTAAACAGTTTGTCAATTCCAAAAGTGCACTGCTTTTCAGCAATGCTTGGGAAAGGGGGATTGATGGGATCTAAATCCTCTAGTTCTTACCTCGCTGCCCCAAGATTACCTTGCTCTTACCAAACTTGGGTGTGGCTGTGGCTGGCTCTCTGTTCAGAGATGGAAAATGCAAGCTATGTTCAGCATGCAGCTCAGTCTAGATAAAAATGGTGCAGTTTTAGATTTTGGGTTCTGAACTAACTGTTTCATTTCTTAATTACTAGTTTGTCATGGAAAAGGAGATGTTAACAGAGGGTGTGATGTGTTGTTTAGTGTTGCAGTTGTTCAGATTGCTAATAGGTTATCTGATTTTTAAAACTATGAAGGCTTGGATATTGTATTTATCTTCTTTGGACTTTTAGCACATTTTGCAGGAGCTGGATACCTGCTTGTTCCTGGTGACACGTGAAACAAATGTCCTTGTTTTATGTGTACCTGAAGATGCAATAAAGCATAATAAATGTGGTAAAAGAAAATTTGAGATGAAAAAGCTCACAGTGAAGAATTTTCCTAAAAACCCATTATGAACACAGTGCAAACTCCCCCAAGCTTAGTGGCATACAATGACAATTGTTTACCATGATCATTAATTCTGTGACTCAGAAATTAATGAAGTGCAACAGGGGGATTTTTATCTGCTCCATGATTTCTGGATTCTCAACATGAAGAACTTGAAAGCCAGGAATCCAGAGCACCCTGAAGGCTCTTCCACCCCAAGTCATACCTCTGGACCAGGCAGATTCAAAGAGTAGGAGTGACCAGCAGAAGACATACACAGGGCCTTCCTCTTCCTCAAAGTATATCAGCCTCTGGCACAGGAGCCTTGCACTCTGGGTGTGGGTGTTCTGAACAAGGAGGAAGCTACCTTGCCTTGTTCTTAAAAATCCCACAGCATCACTTTTACTGCCCAGAGTTCAGAGGAGGCTTAGACCACGTTCTTTACTGGAGAAATACCCAAGCAATACTGTGAAATAGGAGATACTGTTGCAGGTGTACTGGAAAATGGAACACTTTCCAGCAGTGGGAATTTTCTTCCTCAGACTGTTACCAGCTATGGGATAATGGATGTCATGCAGAACATGATTTGCTTAAAATATCACCTTCTGTTGAACATGGAGTTTATTTTCAAGCCTTTGGTACCATGAATGATGATGCAATAAAGACATTTTTATTATATCTCTTTATGAATGTGACCACCTACATTTATGGTCTTATGAGTAGAATTCCTTGCTTAAAAAGTAATTGCTATAAGTGCAAAATTTAGTAACTTACTAAAATTTGTAAACTTACTAAAACTTCAAGTCTGTAGTCAACCCAGGTCCCAAAGAGCTGTCTGGACCTTAGAGGCCATGTCTATAACACACTGGAGCCTGGCAAGTACCACTAGCCAGAAAAGTCCTTGTTACTACTCAAGCCTAGCTATTGCACAAAAATCGCCATGGCTTTGGTGGAACCCTCAGAATAATATTGGCTAACTCCCATGAGAAATTATCTCTGTGAAGGAATTTGGAGGTAAAGAGTTCAGGACCAGTATGGAGATGCTTTGATGACATCAGGAACCCTATCTTCCAGCTTTCCATCCTAAGTCCCTCTAATTTGCCTTTACCCTTGTAATTCAGAATGGTAGCTTGCCATGTCTTCCCAGTCCCAAGCAGCAAAATGCACTAAAAGAAGAGAGAGCACACACTCTCCTGCTGTAAGGAGACTTCCTGAAAGTCATCTAAGGCCCGTCTTAAATATTATTAGCCTAAACTCATGCATACAGAGGTGTGGGATTTGGGGGAGTGCCTGCTTGGATCTGAGTGGTTTGCCTGTGTAACATCATAATTCTTACCATGTGGGATGAAGAGAACAGATGCTGGTAGGCTGCCAGCAGTTTCTGTGGTGTTCCTTTGTATGTGCCACTGCTAAGGCTCACACCGGGAAACCAAAGCTCAGAGACAGTAAGGAACTTGTCCCAATTCCCAAAGATAGAAAGCAGAGAGTCAGACTTAGATCTGGGTCCCTCTTTTAAATGGTCAAGAAGAGGATTATATTCCCAACTCAGCATCTCTCCAACTCACCCCCACATGCGATTGCTTCACTCTGAGACCTCAATAAGGTTCTTTGGCCCTGTTTTGTTTGTGTGGTGTTGGCACAGTGACCATAAAATCAACCAAAACCGAAGCTCATGATAATTCTTCTTGAACTGGTGATTTCTCTCCCTGGTGCTACATAGCGGTCCCAGCGTGGCATCAGCCGTGTGCTATCTTGACTTGAGTGGCTTTGTCATGTCCTCCGCAATATTCCCTTTCAGAGTTTCTGGCCTTCTGCTCCTCACACAGTGCACCTTTTCATACAGGAGAGCTGAGTCATGAATGGCAGTGCAGATGCCACGAGTTTATTTGCAGCCTGGAATTCATCCCAGGTTTCCTTCTGCAGCCTGGTGCAGCTGCCACCTGACAGCACTCCAGGCTAGTCTAAATCAAACCCATTTACTGACAGGTTCAGGACCTCCATCCTGCAGGTTCTAGATGTGCAGTATGTGGGCTGGAGAGGCGGCCTGGATGGACAGAAGGGAACACCAGCCTGACTCCCATGCCAGACTCTGGGGAGCCTTGTGTTTGCTGTCTGTCTATAGTAGTGAGGTGAAGAAATGGTGGCCCTCAGAATTTGCTGAGGAGGATAAGATCCCAGTATGGACCAGCAGAGCCAGAGCTCTAACTGTCATTAACAGGAAGCTTTACTCAGAAGAACCATTGTGAAAGAAATGAAGGGTTGTGCCCTAAAACATGAAGTCCAAACCCATAGACCTGTGGGTTATTCCCAGAAGTAGTGTCAAGCTTGTCTTTCTGATGCAGCCTTTGGATTGTAAAATTCTACATAGCAGAGCTTCCTCTCAACAGGAGTCACTTGGACACCTTTTCAAACATCAAACAAACAAAGTGGAGAGCCGATTCCTGATAGATACTCTCTTCATATGTTTTGTGCCGCGGAAACAGAATACAGATGATGCCGGGCTCACATGGTAGCTCATTCAAATGAATCCATCTTATGTTGTAAAATGGTTAGTTGAAAAGTGGTTCGTTCAGCCTCCTGAACACCTCAGCTTAGCAATGCCATGCACTGGAGAGTTCCTGGCATTTCCCTGGGCTCTCTGCTGCTGAGCCTCTCAAGTGTGCACCAATCACATAGTGCTACTAATCAAAACAAGGAGGCTTTCTCCTAGATGCACACTGCTCTTCACCTGACAGAGAAAGAAACACCAAGTCAAGCCATCATTAGTAGGAGAACATTTGCACCCTTGTCTGAATGGTTTCTAATGAACTACGGCTCAAAGTCTTCACACCTTAGAGGACAGGCAGTACAAGGTCAAGTTGCCCTCTTTTGATAAAGGACTTACTGCATCATCCCAGCAGAAGGAAGGTGGGGGAGCATGTACTGGCGAATGACTGAAAGGGGAACAAAGTTGCCCCTTTATAAGGAGCCTGATGCTGGGATAGTGAATCTATTCCTCAGGCAACAACAGAGTTGCACTCATCCAGCGAAGCACAGGGGACCCAAACACCTCCCAGCACCTCCACACAGGGGAGGGCAAGCTTCTAACTCAGGAGCTTGAGGGAACACATTCAACTGAGTGCTAACTAAGGAACTTCTTGAGGAATAAAGAAAACAATATCAGAAAGAACATTTGTGGTGCGGAAAGCGATGTTGTGCGAGGAAAGTGGTGAACGCATTGGGGAATCAGACTATTGGTGCTATAAAATATCAAGTGTCTAATTAGGGTATTAAAAATAAAGGTAGAACTAAAATTTGGTATAATGATAATGTTTTATTTGGAGTCTGAGCCAACGTGAAATTAAATCATTCTAAGGCTATTTCTTTGAAGAAGATAAAAATGTTTATCAAATTTAAATTTTGTTGTATTAGACCCATGTCCTAATTTCCATGCTAGTCATTAATTATCACAGGGGAGAGTAGAAAACAGGTGGAACCTAAGTAAAGCAAAAGAGGGAAAATATCTTCAAAATCACAGCTGAAAACCTAGATTCTTTTCAGACACACATGGGAATTTTACATATATATATATACACATACACAAGATACATGCACACACACACACACACACACACACACACACACATATATATATATATGTATATATATATACATACATATATTTCAAAACCAAAACAGAAGGGAACTGATAAAATATTTCTTGGGAAGTAATACCAGACAGAAGTGGCCGACACAAAGGGAATGCAAATATTGCTATTATATTTGAAAAAGAAGTCAAATATCAAAAATAGATAGTAATGAAGATTTAGAAGACACAGAGGCTTGACAGCTACTGTAAGAAATATTGTTGTCTTAAGACACAAAAGAAAAATCCAGAATAAAGTCAGTGAAAGAAAGAATTATACATACAAAAATTAATGAAATAGAAGAAGTTAAAAACAGTAAAGAGGATCAATAATCCAATACAGGATTTTTTAAAATTCACAAAAATTATATATAACAATCCAGTAATGTCTATTTAACACCACCTACCAGAAAGTACACTCCTTAAAAATCTTATTATTTCTTGTTTTGTTTTAAGATTTATCTTATTTAAAGTATGTCTATATCCATATGAGGGGGTAGGAGCACCTGAAAGCAGTGCCTTGGTGGCCAGATGAGGGAGGTCATCTCCTGGACCTGGAGTTACAGGTTGTGAGCCATCCAGAGTGGGTGTGGGTGCTGAGAACTGAACCCAGGTCCACAGGAGGAAGAGGGTTCACTTTCAACCGCTGAACCATGTAGCGCCCGCGCTACAATCTGTTCCACTAATGGGGAGAAGGCCAAGAGATTGAAATAAAGGACAAGACAGCAGGCCATTCCTTCAACAGGAACACGGGAATACTGAATGCGGAATTCCATGTATTGAAGGGAAGAAGGAGAAGGCTTATATACTGACTCACAGCATAAAGGACAACAACCCAGGGTCAAGAGTGCAAGTTCTCAGGCTCAGCTCCTCCCCAGCAGATGTGTGTTAGCAAAGCAGGAAGAGTACCAGCAACAACTCTGGGGTCAAGATGTTCCAGCCAACAGCTTCAGGCTTGCTTAAGGCGCTTTGGGGGGTCCATGCAGGGCCCTACAGAGCCACCTCTTCAGCCCCCATTTGTCTGCTTTGAGATGTGATATCACTGTGTTCACCAGACTGGTCTCAAACTTTTGGATGGCTAGTCGGTATAGCCAATTAGTGAACAGCAGGTTCAGTGGGAGACACTGCCTCAAAAAGCAAAGTAGAGAAGTGATTAAGGAAAACAGACTTCCTCTGGCCTCTGAACGCGTACTGACACAGGTGTATACAACACACAAAGACACGCAGCAAGATAATCAATAGCAAGAATTCAGATCGGCTGTTACTGGCTGAGAGAGAGAATTAGGAACTTTTGGAAGCACACAGTGAATTTCTAAGATAGCTACTTAAACTAGTAGATGTTCTTTGTTGTTGTTTTGGATTTTTGAGACGGGGTCTCACTATGTAGCTCTGGCTGTCCTGGAACTCATTATGTCAACCAAGCTGGCCTTGGATTCGCAGATATCAGCCTGCCTCTGCCTCCCAAGTACTGGAATTAAAGGTATGTGCCATCATGCCTGGCTTTTTAAAATAAAATTTAAGCCTCTTATATTTATTTCATTAAAATAATCCATGGCTTTATGTGGATGATTTGTGTAAATTTACAAACCTTAGCCACTTCTCCAACACTAGATCTATTTACATATTCTTCTATTAAGTCTTCTTAAAGACATAGACTCTTTTACCTTTTACTTTTAAGATATATGAATAGACTTTATATAATACAAATTACAATAAGAAATGTGACAATTGACACTGTCTTACATCTATAGAACGCTTTTCAGTAAATATTTTTTATTGTTAAGCAAAAAGACAGTTTTATTCTGCAGAAAATAGACTTGAGTGGTAGATTCATTTGCTTGGAATTTCACACTAAGTTGGTGGTAGGCTCAGTGTCAGACACGGGGCTTCTTGTTTTCAGAAGTTCTGATACATGCTTCTGACCCAGGTTGTGAATTTGTTTTCAGCTACTACTTTGTTCCTTTAAAGACCTGATGTGTGTCATGTCCCTTCTGAACTTGAGCACTATACCTCTGAAAGTGTTTCAATAGTGAAGTTCAAAAATGTAAAAAGGCTAAATAGTTAATAGTTTGATTGCCTAAGAGGTGATGCCCTCTGGACGTAGAACATCATGTTTATAATAGGTTATCTCTGCTATGGGTCCAACCTCAATCTGTGAGCAGATGGTTCTCACTGTAATCTTCTAATGTAGCTGTGAGTGTTAGAGAAGCCAGGGCTGACAGAAGCTATCCAACAGTCCTCCCCTCCTCCCTTCTAGGCAGACACCTTTAACAAGCAAAGTCCCAGCAAGCAAAGTCCCAGCAAGCAAAGTCCCAGCCTACTTGAAAGTCTGAATATTTGCTCCCATTCAGGAGAGCTCACTGGGTCTTTTTTATGTCATCTTCTCATTCCATGTTTCCTTTATGCTTTATCTCATCAGTTCCAATACCTTGGGTCTTTTTATTGAGCCATAAAACCCAATCATTGTCTATGTTGTAATTCATGTATCAGTAGATGAACATCTGGGCTTCTTTGGACTGTTCTGGTTTTTGTCTTGCTAGCCTCCTATGCCTTCTTCTGTTACTGAAGAGGGTCAGAGGCATGGTGGCAGGGCCAGTCAGTTCCCTGAGGGTGCATCAGTGATACAAAGGAGATCCTAGGTCTCTCTCTCCTCTTGAGATTAGAGTCAATGATAATTGTGGTGAGGCTGCTGCACTCAGAGCAAATCTGTTATGTCATTTATAATTGATGTCTCATAAGTGTGGCAGTTTATTAGACAATGGAGGTCAAACTACTCAGACCATAATTTAAAGTGAATTCTATAAGATTATTGTGAGAGTAAAAAAACACAAGAATTCTAGTGTTGGTTTAATCAGTTAATTCAGATCAAAGAGTTAAAAAGAACAACACTCAGTATATTTGAAAAGTTTTAAAAATACACATGTTACCAGTGGGGCAAGTAACAGAGAGTTGAATGTTAGGAGGAAAGAGATCATCATGAAAGTGTTGCATTAAAAAAAAAAGTTAGATAAATGAAGAGAATAGCAAAAGATTGTCAATCTCCTCACTCATGAAGGCGCAACTAAGAGAGAGGTAGTGGAGCACGCAGGGGGAAGGGGTAAAGAAAGGACTGGGATTCAGGGGTGCAATTTCTGTGTAGGACAGGGCAGCAATTATGATTGAGAACAATTAATTACAGCTTTTAAAATAGCCAGTGGAGAAGATTTTAAAATATCTCCAACACAAGGACATGATGACTCTCCGAGGTGATGGGCTTGCACAGTCCCAGATCTGATCAGGTGCGTATTGAAATATCACACTGTACCCTGTAAGTAAAATTGCTGCAATTCAGAGCAATTTCTCAAGAGTATACCTGAAGAAGAAAATGACACGTTTACAAATGGTAAGGTAATTAGACTATTTTAAGCAATTCAGGTGTTCAGTTAAAAAATTATGAAGAAAGTTCAGAACCTTTTCTCAGAAAAAGGAATAGGCAAGCCAAAGCAAGAACAACAAACAACAAAAGAGAAGGAAGGGAAGGAGGGAGGGAGGAAAGAAGGAAGGAAGGAAGGAAGGAAGAAAGAAAGGAAGGAAAGAAGGAAGGAAGGAAGGAAGGCAGGAAGGAAGGAAGGAAGGAAGGGAAGGAAGGAAACCCATGCTTTCTGCCTGGAAGCAAATACACAACAAAGCACTATAAGAAGGCCTTGAGTTCTGGCTGTCTGGTGTAGTCTGATTTCTCAAGGCTGAGACTTCACTTGGGATAAAAAAAAAAAAAAGTAAAAAAAAAAATCTTTTTTTTTCCCTTGGGGAAAATGCCACAAAGAATCCTTGGAGTCTACCCTTTCCCCACCACCCCAGTTAACTCCAGTGCATACTTCTTTGGCTGGGTTTAGAACATTTACTAGGGGTTTGTTTTTCATCTGTGTTCAGACATGACTATATGCATTTGGAATTGTTCATTAGATTATGCATCATTTTGCAAACAAATTAGATTTTTTTTTAAAAAAATTCTGCTTGTTTGGAGGATTTTATTCTTACTGGATCAAAGCCAAATGTCTTTTATTGTGTTGTAGTGCATAAATTTCTTATTAATGAGCTACTTAGGTTTGCAAGTTATTGCTGCAAGGGTTTGGGAATTTTATACATTAAAAATAAATAAATAAAATAAATGACTGTTAGTGAGGTATGGTGGCATATGACTAAAATTCCAAGACTCAGGAGGAAAGTACAGGCAGAAGGATCACAAGTTCAAAGTCAGCCTGGGTCAACGTAGCAAATCCTTGTCTGGAACAATAACAGCAGCAACAACAACAACAACAAACACACACATACACAGTTGCTTTTCATGTTTTTGCTTTTCCCATCTTGTTTCTTTGTGGTAAATCTGCGGATGACTGAGGAAAACGAAGGCTATGGGCTTGGGTGACTTAGTCAAGACTGATAACCTGGAAGATTCAGTCCCTGTAGAGAATGGAATCTATTGCTATCATAAAGTCAGGTGCTGGTGACTTAGTTCCTATTTTTTAAAAATGTGGCTAATACAAGACATTTAAGTTTATGCTTGGCGTTCGGTTATTGCTACCCTTGAGACTTCAAACAAACTTCATCTATTTCTTTTGAAATTTGTTCTTTAATGTGTAGATTAATTAGGCAGGGCTACCAGTACAGGTTGAGTATCCCTTACCCAGAATGCTTGGAGTCAGGATATTTTAGATTCTAATTCTTTGGGATATTGGAATATTTGAATTAATTTATTCCTAATCCCTAAATCCGAAATGCTCCAAACTTTTCTTTTTCCCTTCCTTCCTTCCTTCCTTCCTTCCTTTCTTTTTCATGGTTTCCCTGTGTAACATCCCTGGTAGTCCTGGAATTATCTCTGTAGACCATGCTGGCCTAGAACTCATGGAGAGATCTGCCTGCCTCTGCCTCCCAAGTGCTAAAGGCATGGGCCACCACAACCAGCCAACCTTTTTCTTTTTTTTCTTTTCTGTTTATTTGTTTGTTTTTTGTTTCTCAAGACAGAATTTCTCTGTGGCTTTGGAGGCTGTCCTGGAACTAGCTCTTGTAGACCAGGCTGGCCTCGAACTCACAGAGATCCACCTGCCTCTACTTCCTGAGTGCTGGGATTAAAGGCTTGCGCCATCAATGCCCGACTTCTTTCTTTTTTTAATGTTTCAGATTTTGGAGTATTTGGAGGGTTTTCAGATTAGTATATTCAATCTGTAGCGGTTTAGTGACTATTTTTTCACCCAGGAAACACAAGAGCCCCCTCCTTCCTAGAATTTATAAGGATTAAAAGCAAAATGCCTGTGATTCATTTACCAGAACCTTTGTATGAGTGCTGCAGCGAAGGGCATTTGCCATTCACGGTATACAGGTAGAAGTCTGGTGAAATGTGGTTCTCTGCTGAAGAGAGTGGGGTCAGTAGGTTTGTAAGTGGCTCTGGTGGTGCCTCATCCCTCCTCTACAGATAGCATGTGGGTGTGGAAGTAAGATTACACAATGTCCCTCCAGGATGCAATTCAGAGGCAGACAATTGAAAACTTAGTGGGGAAGTTCCAGAGAAATGAATTCTGACCATTGGACCAACTGGTTTTCCTTTCATTGTGTCTCTAAAGCACTCCTTCAGCATTGGGTAGCCTGGGCTGGGGAAGGAAGGGCTTCCTTCAGCATGGGGTAGCCTGACCTGGGGAAACAAGGGCTGCCACTACTCTGCTTGGTCCTAGGGCGGCCTGAAGGAGAAGTTGCTGTCTTCTCCTGAACTGGCTCAACTGGACTCTGTTTACAATGGACAGTGCCAAATCCTCCTGCTGGATTTCTAATTTGGCTCTGAAGACACACCCTGATGAGAGCCGGGAAGAAGGGTGACTCACCTCTTGCCATGTTTATCACCATCCAGATTCACATTTTCTTGAACTCTGCCTTGGCCCAGTGTCTCCTGGGGTGCTACCTTCAAAGCGACTGATCACATTCTCTACTTCCTCTTGGGCAGGTTATGGGGCTCCTCCAATAAACTTTCAAAACTCAGCACCAAACAGCATCCCACCCCAGCCTCCTTCCAGGGCTGGCTTCAAAAGTCAGACTTTCAGACAGGGTTGATTAAACAGGAAGGAAATGCCCCAAAGACATTTCACTATCTTTACCTGAAACCTTATTTCTATGGATGAAATCACATATTTTGTATTTAGAAAGGAAAATAAAGGCAAGTATAGTATTTTCACATTCAATAATTTGTTTAGCAATATTTTACTTGTGTTGGTAAATGCTCTTCTGGGCTTGGGGACACAGTGTGGATACAATCAATGACAGACACCTTACATATCCTTGTCCTTGTGGAGACGATATACTAGAAGTGGAGAAATAAATCATTCAGTCTCACATCAAGAAAAAGATAATTGGTATCAAACATAGTAAGTCAGGGATTTGACTCACTTGGGAGGTCGGGGAGCCTTTAATAACATGGAAGTTGAGGATACAGAATGCTGGACCTAACTCCCAAAGTCATCCAATGAAATCCAGAATGAGCTTTCAAAAAACAAATGTCTTACTTGTGCTTAAGCAATTCTCAATTCAAAGCAACTGCTAAACTGGGCCTGGTGGTATACCTGTAATCTCAGCACCTGGAAAGTTGTGGCAGGGGGATTTCAAGTTTGAGGCAAGCTTAGGCAACATAACAAGACTCTGATGAACAAAACAGAACAAAACACCAGCAACAAATGGGCAAAGATCTTTAAGCCTACCTGTTGGAGGAGAGAAGACAAAGGTTCAAGGAACCTTTATGCTTCAAGAAGCATAAAGAAGTACAATCAACCAATTATTCTTATATTTTTTTTATTGTGAGCCTAGCCTTTAATGGCTGAACCATCTCTCCAGCCCGAACCAGTTATTCTTAAGTATTGTTGATTCTTCAAGACTCCATTCAAAATTATGAACACTTCACTTATCCCTGGAGGTAATAAGGATGGTTAATGAGGGCTCTCAAACAACTAAGTTCCCTGTGGCTGAGGCAGTTATATTGACAACGCAGAGCCTGCTGATACACACACCTTGTACTCTATGGGGGGAACTACAGCCTCCTCCTACATATTTCAAAATATTTCCTGCTTTGAACTTCTCTCCAAAGTACAATTTCCAGGTAAGACACAGGGGAGCTTTTTTCTGAGGCCAGCTGCCTGACCAAAGGCTGGCTCAGACTCTTACTACTTCTGAAACTTCAGGCCTCTGTGCACCTGATGTTTCTAGTCCGTATCATGGAGCTAAAGAGCACTGCACTGAAGTGCAGTTGGGAGGAATCACAGGATGCTCTGAGAGTTTTGGGTCTTAGTCTGGCAGATCAGGAGTGTTTAGCTTGGTCTTCTCTGTTTCCCTCTGCAGAAGACAGTGAGTTCTAATGACAATCAAAGACATATATAAACTGTATGTTTGTGTATACACACACACACACACACACATGCTTTGCACAGACACTCAGACAAGATTTGCATTTGGCTCCCCAACACCATCTCATACTCTCCACACATTTTCTTCTTTGGAAAACTCTATTCCTCCCAGATACCTGCTCTTTTATATTTCCTCCAGGCTTCTTATTCTTTAAGAAATCTCCCATGGTCCATCCCACACCCTTCCAGGCATCCCCTCTTCTTCAGTGACTGCCAGTGACTAACAGAATTATAAATACCTAAGCACCTTTATGTAATGCAAAAAATAAAAGATCCAGAGACAGATATTGAGGTGTAAGCTTCAAGCTGAAGATCAGAGATGCAAAGCAGCCAAGCCATTGAAAATGGCAGCCCTGTCTCCACCAAACCTCAGACACCAATCCCAGACTGCTGCCTCTCCTCAACATGACTGGAGACTAATTCTCCTCTCCTTTGCTGTTCATACCTCTCTGCTCCTGGGATTTAAGGCATGTGACCTCAAGTGCTGAGATCACCTTTGTGTGAGCTGTTTCTCTTTAGGACTACATCAGTTTCATGTAGCTCAGTGTGGCTTGTACTAATAGAGTTCCATCTGCCTGTCTTCTGAGTCCTGGGCTTAAGGGTGTGTGCCAGCACCACCTGGCTCTATGGCTAACTAGTATGGCTGCTGGGATTAAAGGTGCATATCACCACTAGGGGACTACACAGTGCTTTTGTAAATTCTTACCAGGTTAAGGGTTCAGTAAGAAGGAAACCATACCCTGTGAGTGTATCCAGGAATTGGTTTAATGTAATGGGGGAGAGTGGGCAGAGCAAATAACACCATTTTCACCACATGTGCAGTTTACTCTTTAATCTGAATGGCCATTGTCAAAGTTAAATTCTATTGAGAAGTAGAAAAATGGTTTGGAATAATTATAGCCCATTCCTTTCTTCTCCCCTTGTTTAAATGGGTGTGCATATTTTTTTAATCTTTTTATTAGTTCTTTCAGAGTGTCATACAATGTGTTTTGGTCACATTCACCCAACTCTTCCCAGACCTACCCCTTCTTCCAGCAAACATTGTGTCCTTTTATTTCAACCTATAAAGGCCAATTTGTGCTGCCCGAATAAATACTCTTGGTTATGGTCTTCCACAGGAACATGGTCAACTTACCAAAGACCACACTTAGAGGAAAGTGTCCCTCCCTCTCCCAGCAGCTAACAATTCTAACATCTCCACTGCCGGGGTAGGATAGCGTGCCCACCTCCCATCTCCATGTGGAGATTTAGTCCAGCACGTGTTTTATGCACACTGTCGTGATCACTGTGAGTTCTGTACAGCTCCCCTCAGGTGTCCAAAAGGCTATGTGGTTATCCATGGCCTCTGGCTCTCACACTCTTCTTGCACCCTCTTCTGCCATGATCCCTGAGACCTGGGAGGAGGGATGCAGTGGAAATGTTCCAATTAGGTCTGGGAATTCTCTGGTCTCTTGATCTCTACACCTTGGCCACTTGTGGATTTCTGTGTTAACCAATATATACTGCAAACAGAAGTTTCTCAGCTGAGGGTTGAAAGATGTAATGTTTACTGATGGGGGGGGGCAGACAGACAGATCAAGTAAATTTATTAGATTATAGAGCTAGTTGATAGTAGAAACATGTCCCCAATCTCTATCGGTTGTTTGCTTGCTTGCTTGTTTGATTCCATTAATGGTTTGTCTGGACCCTATATGGGTTTCAACTAGGTCCTCTGCACATACCTTACAGTTGTGTAGCTCGGTGTTCTTGTGTGACTCCCAATAGCGGGAGTGGAGGGTGTCTCTGGATATTTTGCCTGCACTTGGAACCCTTTCCCTCCTATTGGATTGCCACATCCAACTGTGCCGTGAATGTTTGTGTCTATGCTTATTGTATCTGTAACAAGATATAATAACGGCCATGTTTGGTGGCTTTCCCTGGGAGGCCTTCTCATTTCCTTTTTCTTTCTCTCTGTTTTTTGTTTTTTTCTTTTCTTTCTTTGTTTCTTTTTCTTTCTTTCTTTCTTTTTTTTTTTTTTTTTTTTTTTATAAGGGAAACAGAGGGTCTGAGAGGAGGGAAGGGAAACTACAGTCAGGATGTAATGTATGACAAAAGAATAAAAGTTTTTTGTTTTTTTAAGGATATGATGTGTTAAGAAGTTGAGTCCAGTAGCCCAGTACCCAAAACACTTACTATCTCTTTTAACTGCTGTGGTTTTTGTAAAGGGATGAATCAAAGCCAGCCTTTCTGCACAGCCTCCTGGAGACTTCATCACAGGAACCAGGTGGCCCTTACACTGTCAACACAGTCTATCCAAAGCAGCCCCTGCTGCTGAAACCCTCTTGCCAGTTGCTTTGTTAACCCAGGTCTTGGGCTGTGGCTTTGTAGTCACCCTGGCTCCAGCTTACCATGACCTCATGTTTCACATGTTCCATGTTTTAAACTGCCATGGCATTGCCCCGCCAGGCCCTAGGACTGACTGTTTACATCGGTGGCAACTACCCAGGCTCACCATTAGGCAGTGCTGGCGTGCACCCTGTGAGGGCTTACTCATCAGGTCATGCTCCAGCCTCTCCACTCATCTCCCCCACGAAGACCTGACAACTCCGTGTCCTTACAACTGCCCTGAGATTCTGAGTCTTTGTGTCTGTTCACATCATGAAGTCAAGACACTGAGGACACTGAGAAGTTCAGAAAGTGTCCTGTGCCTCAAAATAGGAAGCTGAGAATTTTAAAAGTTAAGGAAATGTGTATCAAGGGTTGACTGAAAGTAAAAAGAGACCAAGCCTTGGGAGACAGTCCCTCAGCTTCAAGGTTCTCATCTATAAGATGGGGACAATAGGAGCTGGAGAGACATCTCAGTTGGTAGCCAGATTCCCAGCACTCACGTACAGACGAAGAATGATGGTGAATGCCTGTAAGGATTGTAATGGAGGACAGGGACAGGCAGATAATTGTGGTTTGCCCCCCAGCCAGTCTAGCCGAAAAGGCAAGGTTCAATGAGAGGCCTTGTCTCAAAATGTAAGATGGAGAAGACATGCACCCACATGTGTGAGTGTGCCTGAACATACGTGCACACATGTATACAACATGCACATAAGACAGAGCTAATAGTATCAGGATAGAATTACCATAAAATTAGCATATAGTAATGTCAGTATAGACTCTCAAGATTAGAGTTGTGTACATAATGTATGCAGTTTAGTGCTGGAAATACAGTGCCTGAAATACAGTAGGCTTTCCATAAATGGATATATATAAAATTTTGGAGCAACAATACTCAAGGGAAATGAAAACACATCTACTTAAAAAAAACTTATGCATAGATGTTCGTAGCAGCATTATCTATAACCACTAAAAAAACAAAAATACTCAACTGTCCATTAACTAAGGAAGGGAAAAAAGAATGTGATATACCTATGCAATGGAATTTTATTTGCCTATAAAAGGAAATGAAGTGCTGGTATGTGCTACATAGAGAAACCTTGGAAACATGAAAAGTGAAAGAAATCACACAGAAAAGACCATCATTGCACAATTTAATTTGTACAAAATATCCCAAACTGACACATCCATAGAGAGAAAAAGTGCAGTTGTGGTTATGAGGGACTGGGAGGGGGAAGGGTTACTCATAGACAAGGGGTTTCTTTTTGAGGTGAAGAGGGTAGTTTCAATTAGATGATAGTGACAGTTGTGCAAGTCCATTAATGTATTTAAAGTCACTGATGGCATACATCAAAAAGCAAATGCTGCTTAAAAATTGTGTAGATGGCTGGGCAGTGATGGCACACACCTTTAATTCCAGCACTCAGGAGGTAGAGGTGGATCTCTATGAGTTCAAGGTCAGCCTAGTCTACAAAGCGAGTTCCAGGACAGCTAGCACTATTTATTACACAGGGAAACCTTGTCACAAAAAAAAAAAAAAAAAAAAAAAAAAAAAAGCAGTGATGATATCTTAGTCCCTAATCAGTGGGTGAGTGGGTGAAGACATATTGTTGGAGGTGTGCACTTACTCCATTTTTTGTTTGAGAATTTTTATACATATATGCAATGTTTCTATCTGATCCACATTAACACCCTCTTCCCATCAACTGCTTGGCAGAATTATTTGGACCATGTTCTATGTCCTAGGAGCTTTAATGGTCAATTCTGACACAGCTTGATAGGAAATCTTTCATTTGAGAAATTGCCTAGCTTAGCTTGGGCCTGTAGGCATGTCTGTTGTGTGTGTGTGTGGGGGGGGGTAGGTTGTCTTGATTGTTAATTGATGGAGGGCCAGCCTCTGGACACAGAACATTCCCTCGGTGGATAGTCCTGGAAGACATCTAGCTAAGGATGACCCTGAGAGTGAGCCAGCAAACAGTGGTCTTCGTGGTTTCTACTTCCATTCCTGCCTGAGCTCCTGCCCACACTAATATCAGTGATTGGCTATGATCTGGACCTTTGCTTTTCACCAGAGTATTTTATATCAGCAAGAGAAGAAAGCAAGAGCATTCCACCTGTGTGTAACTTTCCATTTGCACTGAAGAGGCTTTCTGTGTGGATGCAAATGGAGAAGTAATTTTTTTCTACCCTCCTAGGAATATTTGAAATAATTACTAAACTATGTGTCCCGAGCAGTAGATGGATGGGCCTTGACTACCAAGAGCTGAAATAATGTCGTCTTTGTATTGGGTTCATGGTTTCCTGAAAGGCTCTGCCAGGCTGGAATATTTTCATGGCATTTCAGCCTGAGAGTTCTCATAGGTAGAAAGAAAGAAAGAAAAAAGAAAGAAAGAAAGGAAGGAAGGAAGGAAGAAAGAAAGAAAGAAAGAAAGAAAGAAAGAAAGAAAGAAAGAAGACTTTTATCTCTAAAACCTGCATAGCCGGCTTTCTTTGAACAATTGGACAACCTAGCTTTTCTGAACAAAATCCCTCATGGCTACAGTCAGACGGAACCTGCGGGTGTCGCTCAATAAGAGACCTCCTCTCATTCATGGGTCATTCCTATTTGTACCCAACTTTTGAAGGTATGGGGCTTACATGGGAAAAACCCGTAGAGATTTCTCATTCATTCACTCATCCAATCCACACTTGGCAACTTTGTACTATAAACTCTGATAGGGACTGGGATAGTCTGGTCTGATAACAGAAAAGGAAATCCAAAGAATGCAGGGTAAGTTTAATGACAGATCCAGGCTTCTAAGCCAGGCTGAACTGACTAACATGAGAGGGGGTGGTGTCAGACTCCAAGAGACAAGCTGGATCCACTGAAACATTTCTTTAGGACCAATGAATGAATGCCTCAGAGGGAGGAACATGCTTCATTGCTGACTTCAGAGGTACTCAAAGAAAAAATATCAGAACCAAGAAGGGGAAAAGGGAAACCATGAGTGGGTGATAATGGGTGGAGATGAGTAAACAAGGAACAAAAGAGAGTAAGAAAGGGAAAAAGAGGCACTCATACAAATGCAAAACAGATTGGTCCTGTCTCAGATAATGCACTTGATATTTTCATAGAATTCTAAGGTTTTGACTCAAAGGGAAATTGTGGTGAATTAACCCAAGCTCAGCTTGTAGTGAACAGATGCAGCTGCCCATTTTTCTTGTTTTCTGTTGGGAAAGTTTCATGCTCTCATACTAAGGGGATCATTTTGGTTGTGTAGACTAATGTCCCTTACATAATGCAGTGTGTCTTCCAATCTGGCAGGTGTCTCGTCTGCATCCACTTGCTGCTGTTGGGACAGTGTGGTGGGGAAGCTGGGCTGGAGCTCAGAAGGCCTCCAAAGTGGACAAAATTGAAGTAATGCATAACTTAGTTCATTGTAGGGCCAGAGTGATAGACGGCACCCAGGTTAAGTCCTCAATATACAGAGAATGATCCTTCACAAAGCATCCAGAAACACCCATTGACACTTCATTCAGCTAACCTCTGTTTCATTGTAATAATACTAGGCTTATGAATTTATAGGCAAATTTTCTCAGCAGAATTATTTTTTTCTCTGGGAGCAAAATTCATGATATTTAGCAGGTTGCATGGGATTTATCCTTTTATTGAAATAGATTTTTTTCATATGATATACATGAATTATACTTCCCCTCACTCTACTCCTCCCAGTTCCTCCCTACCTCCCCTCTCACCCCGTTTCTGTCTCTTATTAGAAGACATCTGATGAGATTATAATATAATATAAAACAAAAACAAACAGAAGGAAGAAAGACAGAAAGATGGAAAACAGACAGATGGAAAAGAGCCCAAGAAAGGGCACAAGAACCAGACATTGATGCAGAGATCCCTTCATTTGCACACTTGGGAATCCCATAGAAACACAAAATTGAAATATACGTGCAAAGGATCTGTATGGGGGGCGGTGGGGGAGAT
The DNA here is from genome assembly GCF_943737965.1 of Phodopus roborovskii. Lineage (NCBI taxonomy): Eukaryota > Metazoa > Chordata > Mammalia > Rodentia > Cricetidae > Phodopus > Phodopus roborovskii. Next base: position 24,521,962 of record NW_026126433.1, read on the forward strand.
AAGAAAGAAGAAATAAAGGAAAATCCCTGAAATGACATGAGACAAGGAACCTCCAAAGATGCCACTGAGTTCATTTTCTATTGTCCATCTACTGCTGGGCATGTGGCCTGCCCTTAGGAGTGGTTTGTTTCCTTAGTAAGACTCCCTTGCAGAAAACTAAATTTCCATTTGTGAGGGGTCATAGTTAGAGATAACCTGTGCATACTGCCACAGTCTCTGTGAGTTCATATGTGTGTTGGTCCTGTTGTGTTTAGAAGGCTTTGTCCTCCATCCTCCTTGTCTTACACTCTTTCTTCCTCCTTGTTCACAGGGTTCCCTGAACCCCAAGGAGAGGGATATGATGGAGACACTGTGGTTACTGCTGAGTGTTCCAAGGTCTCTCCCCCTTTACATATTGTCTGGATGTGGGTCTCTCTGTATTTGATCCCATCTGCTGCAGGTGGAAGCTTCTCTGATGATGGCTAAGTAAGGCCCTGGTCTATGAGTACAGCAGAATGTCACCAGGGATTGTCTTTTGCTGTGTTCCTTTAGTAGAACAGTAGTATATGGTTTTACCTTAGGTCCCTAGGCTATGTAGTCCCCGGTTCTTGGTCACCTAAGAAGCATTTCACAGAGTGAGCCTGAAGTAAAATCAAACATTGGTTAGCTCCTCCCACACAGATTGCTTGTTTTGTGTAGTGCTTGCCCAGGCTTCTGTGCTATATCTGTGGTGGTTTCTGGAATGAAGGGGTGCACTGAGCTCAGTGGTTAGAGCACAGGTATCTATTTTATTGGCAAGAAGAGTTTCATGAGAAATTAATCTCTCTCATTTCCTAGTTTAACCGGATCTAGAAAAAGGCTTTTTTTGGGATAACTCCCTGGGTTCCTAATCTGTATTTATATCTTTAATCATGTCTTTGTCTATAATCCATAATTAAGATATAGTTTCCACCCATCAAGATGGGTTCTAGACATTTGAAACACTACTGGGTAACCGAGAAGCAAGAAACAATGGGCATATTTTACTGAGGCTAAGCATGCCCCTCCCTCTGGGAAGTCTGCAGCTGGGGATTGGGATCTTGCTGGGATCAGAATGCAGACAGGGTCCTTTATGGGTGACGTTTACTGACTATTAATTTCATTAGTTATTTCCAAAAGGGGGGTTTTATTTCAGGTGGAATTTTCATCTTCTCTACCAATGAGTCTTCACTACTGGGGGGGGGGGGCACTTAAGAGGGCACATGAAGGTTTGAAATCTCAAACTGGAAAATTCACTTTTTGCCAGTTACTGCTCATGGTGGGAATAGTTCAGGCCCTGGCTAACTAACAGCATCCAGCAGGCCTCTGAAGAATGTACTTTTCAGATTCTCAGGCAGCATCTATTTAGAGATGGCATTGTTCTCACACTCGCTGCAGTCTATTGCTATGCATTGCCAGGGCCTAGACTTTACCCAATGCCCAGTGCATGTGGGAGTGATCGAGAGTGCATGCCCTCCATAGCTGAGGAGTCCGGTCTAGCTTCAATACAGTTCCAGCGACACCCTGCTTACCAATGTGACTTTACCCCTCACAGCCTCAGAAGGACTTGTGGTTAAAGTAAGTGAGTCACTTCTAATTATTTCAAGCTGGCTGTCATTTAAGAGCCGAATTTAGGAGTAAGAACTGATTTTTATGGCACGAGGAAAGATGTCAGGGTTAGTTCTGCTGCTGCTTTTGACTATCAGCAGTAACTCTCAGTTCTGCCTCCAGCCTTGCCATCACCAGGTAAATCTGTGTTCTGCCCCCAGCCCTGCAGTCAGTGAAGCCCTTTCAGCCTACAGACAGGCATCTTCAGTGGCCCATGTGCCCTCTTCCACCCCCAGTGGAAATGTGTCCATCAGTCCAGGAACTTCCGCAGCTAGGACAACCTACATGTGCTATTGGTCAGAATTCCAGTGAGTTCCTGCTTTTGTTCTGGGTACTGCTTTGGATGTCCAGGTCCTTGAACCTTTCTTGACTTTCAAAGCTAGAGGTGAGAAAGGTTGGGAAAACAAGAACGAGAAACATGACCGGGGGACAAATGAACAGGGTTAGAAGCTCTGAGGGTGTCCCTCAGAGCCATGTGGGTGCTGTTTTTGTGAGCCTGCTGTCTCAGTGTGGAAGCAGGTAATCCTCTCTATTTCCTATGATGATGTCTTCTTTAATTACTCAGGTCTCCATGGTGGCATTCCTTTGCATGAAATGGCTTTGTCTATAGTCATTGCTTTCAGTGCATGGTCTTCAGTTGTTCTCTTCATGGTTTCCCTGGGTATTACAATTAACTCAGTTTATAATTATCTAGATCAAATTGGTAGCTGTGTAATTTTAACAGTATATGGAAATGTTGGTCCTGAATAGTTTTCTCTCTCCTTTTTTTGTTCTGTTTTAAGTAACAAATTATATCTTTATTCATGGTGTTCATTCACTTATTCTTATAATTATCGCTTTATAAAATTATATTTAAATACCATAGGCAAAAACAAATTATAAAATTAAAATACTTGAACACTGAAAAAATAAGCAAAGAGGCACCGATGGACAGACAGGGCCTAACCATGAGCAGTGAAGCCATTCCAAGGCCATGGCTCCCCTAACATGGAAAAGGGATACCTTGAGAGGTGCTGGGGGTCTCGGTGCTCCTCAGAGGCAAAGAGAAATAATTGTTGCCACCAGACTATCCTGATTGGATTTTTGTCATCTTGACACAGCTGGAGTTATCTAGAAAGAGTAACCTCAATTGAGACAATGCCTCCATCCGATTTCCTATAGGCAAGTGTGTAGGGCATTTTCTTGATAAACGATTTATGTGGGAGAGTCTAGCCTGTTGGGGTACTGTCACCCTTGGTCCTAAGTTGTGTAAGAAAGCAGGTAGAGCAAGTGATGGGAAGCAAGTCAGTAAGCAGTGTTCCTCCAATACTCCTGATTCAATTGCTGCCTACCTCCGGGTTCCTGTCTTGCCTTCCCTCAGTGATGACTTGTGACCTGAGTGTTACAAGCCGGAATAAACCCTTTCCTCCCCAAGCTTCTTTTAGTATTTTCTACAGCAATAGAAATCCAAGACCCTGCTCTTCAAAAAATAAAATAATAATAATAATAACAATAGAAGGAAAGAAATGAATAGAGCTCAAGGTCTGAGCTTCCATATGCTCTATCCTAAGGCATAGAGATTGGGGGTGGTGGTAGGGGGAACAATCATAAATGACCAAGAACCTGGTTTTCCTGCAAGCCCATGTGTCTTAATTTGAGCTGCTGTAACAAAGCATCTTAGATTACGTCATCTGTAAGCAAAAAGACTTAGTTTTGGATCCGGGCAAGTATAAGATCAGGTTGCTGACAGAGATGGTTTCTGATGAAGGCTCCACCTCTGCCTCATAGACGGCAGAGCTTGTTCTGCACCCCAAAATTGCAAGAGGAGACCATAGAGCTCACTTTCCTTCTAAGGCCAGCCCACCCTCATGACAAGTGAGACTGAGTAGCCTCCTAAAGGCCCATCCTCTTACGCTGTCACATCGACCCTAAGTTCCATCTCCTGAAGTTTGAATTCTAGGGGAGCATTTAGATCATGGTAGCATGTTTGTGTTTTTGCTGACAGTATCTGGTTTAGTGGCCACAGATTATTTGTGGGACACATGTCCAGGTGTCCTGCTATCTGTTGCATCATGGTGGGTTTGTGTTGGTGCTTGCTTGGTGTGTTTTTATTTCCCCGACACTGGGTGTTGGGTCCAGAGCCTTGTATATGCTATGGAAGTATTCTACTGTTGAGCTGCATCTCAATCCACATCCTCAGTTTTCTTCACAGTCTCTGAAGGATGCTCCATTACTCCTCTGGGTGCCCTTCCTAGTCTTATAGAGAACAGGATAACAGCATCAAGGCAGTTCTCACTTTCTACGAGGACTTGATGGAACTCTCAAGTTGAGAGAAAAAACCAGAGTACCTCAGCTTCTCCTAAAGGGAATCATGCATCTACTGTGCTGTGCTCACTGGCTTGATGGAAAACACCACAGTTGGACAGATATCTTCGTGCTCAGTTCCTTATGGAGTCTTGTGGCAGAATGTGCCCCTTGCTGGTACATTATTCTGCAGGACTGTGAAAATAAAATGGTTAACAGAAGCCTCATGTTTCCTCCAGGAACCCCTTTGGGCCTTTGGTACCTTTCTCCTGCCCCAGCCCTCTCTGAATAGCCCTGAGCTCTTATTGTGAAACACAGACGCACTTATTAATAAAGAAACTGAGAAGCAGTACATAGACCTGTCTGCTTGGGTGTATTTGGCTAGTACCAAGGGACTAGAGGGGTCTTGGTGGGAGATGAAAGGCTTCCTCTGTGGGCTGGGTGGTCCAGCACCATTCTTCTTCCTCTGGGACTCACTGCTGGGGAGATGGACCCTTCACATCAAAGGTCAGCAGGAAAGGTTCTCCCTCAGCTGCAGCTGGGAAGTTGTTCTTTTCTGCTGAAGCCTGAGAACAAAGAGTGCTCTACCCACCACCAATGAACTGAGGAGAACGTTTCTGGGGAGGATGCTTTAATGCTACACTTCTGTTTTTAATTGCACATGGGTATCTCTGCAGAGTACACACAAGCATTTTTCCACAACAGCAGTGGATATTTAGGTAGATATGGGTATTGTTTCATCTGTAGACTAGAAAGATTTATTTCCTTTAATGCCAAGTTCTTTAAAAGGGACTAAGAAATGCTTCCGTATGCAGGGAGGACAAAGAGAATGTACTGTATGACAAAACAATAACCAAGAAAAATGAGTAAATTTTCTACAGTACTTTAAAAATTAAAAATAACAGATTCTAGTAACTCTGGGCTAATATTGCTGTAGAGGGGTATTGCTTCAATTTATTCTTACTTACAATATTGTGAGTGAAGAATGGTGTGCTGTAAATCTAATTCTGATCCAGAAATGGCTGTATACATTTTACATTTCATTAGACAGTGTCTTCATGTCCTAATGCTCCTTGTGGCTCCCTGTTACACAGGGCAGTGGCAGGCCATTGGCTCTTGGTCAAAGTAGATCTGACTGTGGCTACAGTTCTTGGTAGGAACACAAGCGCTTCCATACCCCTATTCAGAAACAATTCCTACCTCCTCTTGGTTGTTTGTTGCCTCCTCTAATCCGGTCTTTGTCCTAAGTGTTCCTGGTATGGCACTCTACTCCATTCACACAGCACTTCTTCCTCTCCAGGCAACACAATGCCCAGGCGGGGTGAGGGTGGCTATCCTTTCTAGACCTCACAAAGAAAGGAGCTACTTCTAATTACTTGTGAGAAGACACTTGAAAGTACCCCACGGTTGAGCATTGATACTTGTAGCTTTGGGGTGAGGTTTTAAGGCTGCTTTTAATCCAAATATCTATTTTATGAAGTTCATTGTTAAAAAAAAAAAAAAAAACTTGCAAAAAAGAAAACCTCACACACTAAGATAACTAGACCCAAAGTCTGTGTAGCTCAATGAACTTTTAGTCATTTAGAATATATCCATTCTGAAGTGGTGGAGCTTCGCAGTGGATTTTACCTTCACTATCGAATATATGCACTTTCTTTTGCTTCTAACATGGAAATCCCATGACACAGTTAGAACTATTATAAAGCCAATTGGCTTTATAATATAGATCTTTGTGACTTATTCTAATGGTAGCATTAATTAAACTTCTAATAAATAGTATTAGTTAAACTTTTGTTTAACTCCATAATCTCACCTTTTTCAAATTGATTTTTTATTGACATGGTGAGCTTTCCTTTATGCCTCTGTCCTTGAATTATATGTACTTGCTTTTGTGATCTTTTAAGTTGATCACTTGATTAACCTCATTGTAACAGTATTCCAGTTTTAATAATGGGGGTTTATCAAGAAAGAACTCAGAATATTCTTAAACTTACATTGCGAAGCATGGTTAGACTTCTGCAGAATTAAAAGAATTTCTGGACCAAGGTAGTTAATTCTTTTTCTCAAAGAGTAAAATTTTGATGTTCCTTTTCTCTAATTATGAAACTGTAAGAAACTTCTGGAAAACTTGTTGATACTGAACCTGCATTACACTTGCCTTGCACAAAATAAACCAGTAAAGCTAGTTTTTAATTTGTTCAAGTATCTATTTTAAAAAATTTGTTCCAGTATCAGTTGCATGCTTCCATCGTCCCTTTCCCCATACCTATGACTTAAAGTCCCATGCTTTTAATTATTTCATATTTTACAGAAACGTATCCCCTATTGGCTGTGTTTTATCTAGGAACTGCTTTTGTTCTTCTATATTCCTGAATATTCTGTGTCTTAAAGATCTTTTTCATATTACGTTTGGAACAAAATTCCCAAAGAGAATAACAAGAAATCCAGTGGGGAGCAGGCTTAGCAAAACCACATTGCCATACATGGCAGAAGTAAGTACTCTTCCCCTTGCTCCTGTCAGGGCTGTGTCCCCAGGGGCCAGCTGCTGACAGGCTTAGAGTCTCCCTCAGTGGAGGGGCAGCTGAACTGCCAATAAGTCCTAGCCATTTGCTGCCTTTTAAGGATTTCAGATGTGTCTGTCTGCCCATGACTTTTTCTCAGTACCTCTTTTCAGTCTTTGTCCCTCTGTCTCTCCCAGGTCCTACCTTCTTTCCTCTTTTACTTTTATTTAATCCTGAACATATGCAGATAAGCTGCAAACCTCATCTATAGCATGGAACTGGGTTATATTTTGTAATATAACTTGAAAATAGTTTTGGTTTTAGAAGCTATGTAGGCTGACTTACAAAAAAGGATTCATGTATATGTGTTTGTCTGTCTGTCTGAGTGTGTGAACACATGTGTGCTTGCATCTGTGCCCGAATGGAGGCTGGAAGATGATACCCTAACCTTTGGAGCCAGAGTTACAGATGCCTGTGGGATGCTTGGCTTGCTATGTGGTTGCTGGGATCTGAACTCTGGTCCTCATCATTGTGCAGCAAGTGCTGGTAATAGCTGAGCCATCTTTCTGGACCCTGTAAGCCTCCCCCAGCCCCAACTTAAGTGTATATGTTAGTGCAACTTTCTAATTAGAACAGAAATACGTTTGCATATATTATTTGAAGGATTTTACAGATACTCTATTTTGTGTAAGTGATGAGAAAGCTAGTCCCAAATAGGTAAAGCTACCTTAGATTTTGAGTTTTACATTGGGAAATATTGTGATTTCATCTTCACACAAATGACTAAGGCAGTCCTGACTAAATATTTTGCTGTGATCTGAAATGAAAATGGAACTCACGTTTTTCTTAGACAAGGGTGTTAGTAACATTAGAGAGCAGAGCTTCCATTTTAGCAATATTACTCTCTGGGTTAATCCATTTTGCGAGTCCTGCTTTGTGCTCTAACAACATGAAGATGACAAGCAGCACCTCTCACTCAGACTTCCTGTCTAGTGTGGTCCATGAGAATTACTTTATACACAGTTAGTCTACTTCACCTCCCAGAACTCATCATTCTCCTTTTAGTGAATCTGGGGTCTTTGGAATTTTCCTCCCTTTTTTTTTTTTTTTTTTTTTTTTTTGTTTGTTTGTTTGTTTGTTTGTTTTTTTAAATGATGTAACTGAATCATATTATGCTTTTTCTCATTCAGGGCAGCCACTGATCACAATGTGGATAATACAACGGAAATACTCAGGGAGTGGTTGAGAAATGTCCAGAGACAATATCACTATGTGGAGTGGAGGCCTATGGATGAGCCAGAGTGAGTAACAGGAGAAAGCTGCGTAAACCCATCCTCCTCCAGCACTGGCTTTCCAGCCATCTGGGCTTCCGATCCTGAGGGCATGTGGACTTTCATGGCCATCCTTTCTGCATCTGAGTTACAAACTTGGCCTATTCCTCTATTAACAGACCTTCACCACCCCTTCTGCCTCTTTACTCCTGGGCTGCCAGCCAAGCTAAGGTTTTCAACAGCTTATAAATTATGATGATGGTATATATTTTAAACATTGTTTTATTTATTGCTTTTTTTAGTGTGAACTGTTTTATTTTTAAGAAATCATGGTGGACATTTGTATATCTTCCATACAGACCTTACTTTTTAAAGTTATGTCTTGAAGACTATTGCATATCTGTCATTGAGGCACTTACTCACTTTGAACTGCATGGTATCTGTCATATATATCATGATTATTTAGTCAAAGCTCAATGCTGAACATACAGGTCATTTCAGTCTTAACATAGCAATTTCTTAGTCACTTCCATCTCCAAATCATCCCACATATTTATATTAATCTCTATTCTCTTGAAAAGGAACACTAATAGGGAAAATGTCATAGTATATACAGAGAATGTTATGTATGTGGTGATTTTTTTTAGACAGGTTTACAGGGTGGAGTCTAGATTATCCAACAATGTTTGTCTGTCTGCATGCTTGACAGCCAGAGAAACCAGGGTCTTCTCAATCCATAAAGTTGGAAGTGTTAGGACAAGAAAAAATGGACTAGCAGCCCCAGCTGAAGGCCTGGGAACAGCTGGAAAGTAACTGGTTTGCGTCTCCATTGAAAGGTTGAAGGATCCAAAGGCTGAATTAATTAATTCCATGGTGATAGGAGTACAGCTCTTGCTTAGGAACAGTAGAACCTTCCTGTACTCTCTGGCTTCCTCCCTTTCTGACCTTTGATCCCCACGAGCCTTTCATCTGTCACAATGCTGCCCACATTTAAGGTGGATCTTCCCTGACACTTGTGTCTCCAAATGCCACCCATCGCTGGGAATGCACACACAGACACACCTCCAAGTGTACTTTACTAATCCCCTGGGTGCCTCCCAACCCAATCAAGTTGGTCATTAGGATCAACTATTACAGTGGCATATGGCCAAAGAAATCTTCCTGAGATATGGGTGAAATAACTTCATTTCTTTATTACAAAGATTCAAATGGATCTCAAGTCCATACAGAACAAAGTTCAAATACCCGATACATGTATCCAAGATTCCCGTATTTCCTGTTCTTCTGCAAAGAAAATATGCTTTATCCAGAATATCAAGTTTATTTCCAACCCCCAGCTCCTACTGAGGCAGGTGCTGGAAATGCTTTTTCTCTCTTCACAGCCAGCTCTGATCCTGTCACAGACACTAGAGGAAGCAGGGGTTTTGTCAAGTGTGTAGATCTTACTTTTACTTAGATTTCTTATTTTCTTCTTTTTTATTTAAGAATATGTGTGTGTGTGTGTGTGTGTGTGTGTGTGTGTGTGTGTGTGTGTGTATGATGTTCTATTTGTATGTACCAGAAGAGAGCCTCAGAGCCCATCACTAGAGATGGTTGCAGGCCACCAATGTGGTTGCTAGGAATTGAACTCAGGACCTCTGGAAGAGCAGCCAGTGCTTTTAACCACTGAGCCATCTCTCCAGACTTGAATTGCTTATTTTCTATGTTATCCTTTTGATATAATACATTGAGCTACCTTTAAATTAACCACAATTTATTTAAGCTTTTTACAAATTAACTGTGAGCTTTTGTCAGGGGGTGCAATATGCAAAAACTTTGTATTTTCCCTCGTTGCTGTATTTTTAGCAGCAATCAAATCAAAACTTGCTGGATGAACAAATGAGTGAATAGAATAAAAAAATGTATCTAAAACATAAAATTGTAAATGTCCCCAAGGCCACTATGATTTCAACTTTAGGATTTATTGAAGTTGAGTGAGGAAGTAGTCTGAGTTTCTGCACAGGAAAAGCCATTTATTGAAAGCCAGATGTGTATAGTAATAATAACAAATGTTATTGCAGAACAAATGTATTCTTATAAACTCTATTTTATACATATACAAACACATATTGAATACATATGTGTATATATAATATCTATAATCCAAGTCTATGGTCTATATAGTAAGCAAATTTGTCAAACAAGTTTGAACACTATAAAAGATTTTAAACAGTACTTTGGTATTTCTTGTGATGGAATTTAGCCTAACTTTAAAAAATTACACAGCCTAACTTTAAAAAAGTATGTCCCTATTTTGCTTCCCAGATATGTTCTTTGTAGCCAGATTTTTACTTCATTGAGTATATGCCAAGGTCAATATAAAACAAAATACTTCATAAGGCATTATTTTTGGCAATATATTTGGAAAAACAGAAATTTCACTAATTTCCACTGGAACAGTAATTGAGGAAGACATCCCAGAGAATTCCTGGGCTGTATATAGTTTATTAATTATATAACATTATTTGTGTAGCAACAGTCTTAGTGTTTGTGACTTTTTAATCATTAAGGTAAACACACTGCCCACACACTTCCAAGAACTTGAAATGCTGGCCAGCTGGAGTGACAACATCCATAACCATCTCAGCTGAGAGCTTTCAGATGGCATTCACTGAATCTTTGCCTTTATGGCTATTTAAGAGTCTTGGTATAGCCTTCTAATGAATGTCAACAGAAATTCCTAGAACATTATGTGTCTGTTCCATCAGCTCATATAAGACAGATCAATTAAACTTCATTGAATCATTTCCTGAGATTTCAAAGAATAAGATAAACCTTTGATTTCCTTTACCCTGTATTTCCACCTTTATTTGATAAGACATATTAAGTATCTAATAATACAAGCTTTGGGTAGTAACTGCCTCATATGAATTCTGATGGTACCACTTACTGTAACATTAACCACTCTACACCAGTATTATCATCTTTGAAATTGAGAAAACAGAAAGATTACTGCATAAGGCACTTAAATACCACTAAAGAAAAGTCAGGCACAGCAGTGATCATAACTTTATAATTAGAAGGCTGAGGCGATAAGGAGGAGGAGAAGGAGGACAAAGAGAAAGAGAAGACCCACTGATGTTTTTCATATAATGACTATCGATTGTTTATTTTCTCATTGTTCCAGTTTACTTATCTATGATACAGAAATGATGATAATACTAGCCTTCTGGTCCCTAGAGTGATGGAGGAATGAGTCAACACATACAAACACTGATGGCTGGACTACATCCGTGCAGACACTCAATGACTGTCAGTTCTTCTTCTAGGTCTTACCCTGATGAAATCGGACCAAAGCACTGGCCAAGCTCCCGGTTTGCCCATGTCATGAAACTGCGACAGGCAGCCCTTCGAACTGCGAGGGAAAAATGGTCAGACTACATCCTGGTAAAAACAGATGTTTGATTTTTAACAACTGTTCTCCAAGATGTATCCACAACCAAAAATTGGTACCCAGGGAGCAGTCAAAACATGCTTTTGTTTAGGCATGACCTTCCCCATGAAACGCCCAAGGGAAATTTTTGGTGATTTAACATTGCAATACCGGGACTTCATTTCAGATCCCCTTTGGAATGCTTTTTCAGTGAATTATGTGGATGGCAAGGCTTCTGAACTACGTGTTTCATATATCACAGGCATAAGAAACTCTGAATCATTTTAGTAGTTGAAGTCTTAATAAATTTTGTAAGAATTTTAAAGCCAAATAAGAAAATAATTATATAAAATGAGATTGTAACGAACACATCTGAAACTCTGCCCCACCCCCATCCATAAGGCGACTTGGGAAATGTAATCTCCTGTCTGTATCCCTGGACACCACCTGTTATTCACACAGAATTTCTCTCCTTGGGGGGTTCCATCACAGTCCTAAGAGCTCACAGAGGGTTCAAACAAATGCTGGGCTTAGTGACTAGGACTCTATGCACCCTCATCTTCAATGAATCCTCTCAGTAGGAAAGGATGCCTGCTGCATCTGCTGCGGAGGGAGAAAGGAGTGGCCATCCTTTTCCCAGACAGAGGGTTTTTCTCATGAGTTTGTTGAGCACAGTGTGACACTAGAAGTGATGCCAATATTATCGTAGTACAGTGGTAGGTATCCGCCTTTACTAGACTCTGACTCCCATAAGAAAGGAATGTTTCTATCTATGCCGGTCCCTTATCCACTGAAAACTCAGCTTGATAATGTTTCAGAAACATTGTCCATACATGCAACTTTATAGAAAATTTAAATTGTTCTATAATATGTGATATTATATGCAACCACTAAAATGTTATTAAAAATCTACAAATGTTAAACTATAAATTTTTTCCTAAGCAAATTGTTTATAAGCAAAAGTAAGTGTTTCTGATTGTAAATTTCAGTTACATAAAATATATAATCTATTGTCTTGGCTTTATTAAACCAAATGTTTCTTTTAGATGGAATCTGATTCTGTCTCTATACATAAATCAGTGTTGACATGAATTTTCTACTGACAAACATACTTGGCTGCATGGGTTGAGAAAATATAATTTAAACAAAATTTGTTTGTGACATTGCAATAGCTCTGGTGGTCAGTTATGGGCCTTTTTGACACTACCCCTGAGTACTGAGAGTAGGCAACAGGTATATATTCCCATGAGTCCGTAGGAGCTTAGAAACCATTAGCATCTTAAATCACTTACCAATGTGTAAACTGTGTCCTGTTGGTTGTATATGTGCCCAGTGCAGCAACACCAACTCTCATCTTTGAGCTGAACACCAGAAGTTTGACTACATGTACTTGACTGAATGAAAGTTGCCATGCTGCAATGATTCTCACCAAGGAGGGTGAATATAAGAACTCACCCCAGATCTCATATGCTGAGTCATCGAGCCCTGGGTATTGACTTTGTCTTTCTCTTCTCCTAGTTTATAGATGTCGACAATTTCCTGACTAATCCACAGACCCTGACCCTAATGATTGCAGAGAACAGAACCATTGTGGCCCCCATGCTGGAATCCCGGGGCCTGTATTCTAACTTCTGGTGTGGAATCACACCTCAGGCAAGTCTTTTGGTTAACTAACTGAGAAATATGACAAGGCAGAATCAGGTCAATAGTAGCCCCACTTTCTCGTCTCCTTTTTAAAGACACTTGTGTCACAGGGTCACTGAAGAAAAGAGGTAAACCTACATCAAATGCCACAACTCAGTGTGAATTATCAACAAAATATTCTAAAGAGCTAAGTGCTAGAAGCTTCAATTAACCATAAGTATAACAGATTTTGTCTTCTTTTTTATCCAGCTCAGGGATTTATTAGTTTTTTGTTTTTTGTTTTTGTATATTTTTCTTTTATTGCAATTAAAATACAATATAAACGCCCATCAGGAAAAAAAATTAGAAGTACAGAAAGGTATTTTAAAAAGGTATAACAGCCAAAAATATTCATCCCAACACCATAAATAAACACTTGCATTTCTTTAATGACTACACCGTGACCAAAGGCTATCAATAATTGACTTAAACTTCCTTACTTCAACATCCAAGTTGTTTTCAACCATTTTAACAATTATAATTACCATCACCAATGATGCAATATTTTTGCATCTATATATGATTTCCTTAAGATAATTTCTTGGATCTTGTCTTCTATTACTTCCCTATTGCTATGAGGAGACACCATGACCAAGGCAACTTGAAAGAAAGCACTTCATTGGGGGCTTGCTTATGGTTCCAAAGGGTTAGTCCATGGTGGCCAAGGCAGGGAGCATGGCGGCAGGCAGGCATGGTGCTGGAGCAGTAGCTGAAAGCTCATGTGATTGGGGAGACAAGCTTGGCTTGGACTTAAAACCTCAAAGCCTACCCCAGTGACACATCTTCCACAGCAAGACTACACCTCCTAACCCTTCCCAAACAGTGCCACTAACTGGGGACCAAGCATTCAAACATGAGATTATGGAGGCCATTATCATTCAAATGACCACAAATGTGGAATCATTGAGTCAAAGTGTATTATAATGATCTTTGATATATATTGATAAATTTATTTCCATAGAGTTCTCATGATTGAAACTGACATAGAAGCTTGCTTTTCAAAAATTGATGTGAAAAATGTGAATTTCTAATTCTTTTTTTGTAGTAAAACCTTAAATTTTAGATATCTGTTACAGTAAATGCCAAGTGTTTTATTTGAATTCTTATTGAATTAGACAGATAAATTAAACTCACCAGTATACTGTAGCCATATAAGACAAAAATGTAATGAAGAGGGAAATGTGTTCTCATGGCCAGAGAGTTAAGTTTTGCCTCTCTTTTTATGTTTGGTTTGGCTTTAGATAAAGAATGAGGCCTAATAGAATGATAGATAATTAATAACTGGCTTTTGCAGAGAAGCCACTAATTGTCAGCATGTTCTAATTTTTATTATGTAAATACTCCTTTCATATAAAGAACTGCAACATAGCCCCTTGGTGATATAGTTATTAAAAATACATAGCAAGGCAGTAGTCAGGAGGCTGCCAGCAGGAGGATGGAAAATTTCAGGGGCTGGGGCTGGGAAAATGACACTGTTTTTCTTATATGTGCATGAGGACCTGACCATGTAAAACACCAGGCATGGTCTTGTGTGTGACCATAACCCAAGTGCTATTGGGAGTTGACCCAGTAAGATCACGGCAGAATGCCAGTTACCAGCCCAACTCCAGGATCATTAAGATAACCTGTCTTGTTTGTTTGTTTGTTCAAGATGTTCAAGATGTTCACTGTGTAGGTCTGGCTGTCCTGGAACTCACTTTGTAGAGATAACCTGTCTTAAAAGAATAAGGAAGATAATGATTAGACAGGATTCCTAAGATCTTCCTGCTTTCCATATGTGTTCATGGGTGCAAGCATTTCCCCCAAACACATGTGTACATACCACACACACACATGCACACACACACACAATCATGCACATACACAGATACATGTTGTGTAACAAGACGTTTCCTAGGGAGATGCTATACATACATCTATTCACCCCAGATAGGAAACCCATGACAGACCTACAGATACCAATGAAGTCCAACTAGGTGAATTGTAAGTTTTATTGAGATTTCTCATAGGAATATAAGTGAAGGGTTAGTTACAGGAGCAGAAATGACTCATAAACAGCACATCACCAAAGCCCACTCCAGCACAGATGACAGTGCCCAAAGGTTGAAAACCTGGAGCTCACTCTATAGCCTGTAGGCAGCTCAACAGGTTGGAGAGTGTCCCATCCCAGTGAAGCAGTTGGTCTAAACCTCCTGCAGGCAGCTTGGGGAATTTCTGCTTCTTCCAAGCAACTGGAAGTTTGGTCTCAGTGCCTTCTTTGTAGCATGGCTTGTAGAAAGGGGTCTCTGCCTTCCTGGTTCCCCAGCCTTTTTGTCCCAAGAAAGCACACAGAGACTTATATTAATTATAAACTGTTTGGCCAATGGCTTAGGCTTCTTACTGGCTAGCTCTCTCTTAATTATTAACCCATAACTATTAATCTATGTATTTCTACATGGCCTCATCTTACTGGCAAATGCCTGGAGTACTACCTTTCTGATCTTTCTGGTAGCTACATGGTGTCTCTCTCAAGGCTCCTTTCTGCCTTCCTCTCCCCAGAATTATCCTCATCTGGTAGACACATCTATACTTTCTGTGTGGCTACTGGCCAATTGGTGAATCGGTGTTTTATTCATTAACCAATAAGAGAAACATATATAGAGAAGGACAGCCCCCATCACTGGCTAATCTGGGAATTCTCTACAGGATAGAATGTTTCAATCACAGAGGAAACTGATACACAACACACACACACACACACACACACACACACACACACGGGGTGGGGGGTAGGGGAACAGGATGGTGGGATCGAGAGAGGTTCAAGGCCAATAGAGCATGATTGTAAATGTTTATAATCCCAGAATTTGGGAAGAAGGATCAGTAATTTACAGGCATTCTCAACTACATAATGAAGTCAGAGCCTAAGCTACCTCAAATTTTGTCTGAAATAATCAGAACAGAAACATAAAACAAGAATTCAAGACTAATTTAAACTACATTATAACACCTTGTCTCACAAAAACAAGTTCTCACACAAGTGGTAAGGGTTGACATGACTTTTGCTTTTGCATATTTTAATCTACCAACATCTCAAATGGCTTGCAAAACTGCTGAAAATGTAATAACCAGTGGCCCCAATACAGCCCTAGACCAGGAACTCATCTTTTGTTGCAATTATAGTCCTTGTTTCTAAGGGATTTTGAATGATTCTTACCATCCAGTTGTCTTTGAGGGAGACAACAGGTTGATGTGTAGAACATTTATTCAGTTCTTTGGAGAAAACATTGTATTAAGTTAGCATAAATTCTCCACTAACAATCTGCAATGTTGCACGTGCAGGGCCACCTGAGGCTTGTTTTGAGTGAGTTCTGTTTTGCCACCAGCAACAGCATTGAGAGGAGGTTATCCCAGCAACTGCAGCTTCCAAGTTTCTGTTAATTCCTTATTAAAAGCGAGTAGGAGGAAAGTGCTCATTTATTTTGCAGAGCAAAACTCAACCTGGGCCAATTAGAGTCATCCTCCTCTATTTTTGGCTTTCTTCCACCCTAGTCTGTTTTCAACTTAGACAGGAATGGAAATGGCCAATGACTTCATAAGCTCAAGGCATAAGCTTTCCAGAGCTTTTAAACACATCCAAAACAAAGTCATCTTGGCATTGCCTTTCTAATGAGCAGCACCTATTATCACTAAACTTCCATTCTTTTGAAAGAATGATACAACTATTGTATCCACCTCTCTTTGGGAAGCATGTCAATTCTTTTTTCTCTGCTGCCTACCATCTCTCTGAGGACATCCAATGGTTCATCATCCTCCAAAAACTTTCAAGTTTCTTATCCTAAGGATATCACTCCTAACCATATTAGCTTGAGTCTGTAGGGAGCCCTTTGAAAAACCAATGTTCCCACTATCCCTTAAAGAGCTCCCATAGGCTGGGGCATTAGAGGAAGTCAATGCACTAAGGTCAAATAGCTAGGAGGTAGTTACGATGACTGAAAGACTCACATCTTCCAAGTCTGGGGTTATGGTCCTTCAACCTTGTTGTACAGGGTGGTGGTGTTAGTAGTAACTCTTCTACACACTGAAAGGAGTATCACAGAAGTAGAAGGAGATGCAGTGCCTGTTGGATGGTGCTGACATCACAACCAGAAATGCACCATATAGGAGCAGGAGTGCCTAAAGAATACTTAGAAACTTGAGTATCCAGTGAGCATTGCATGCCTCATAGTGGTTGTCTTGTGGAACTTCCCAGTCATCCCACTGAGCTTCCATCTCCTACTACATGTTTTGTAAATGCCTTTCAAAGCTTCTGCATACTTTAAAGTCTATTTTAGTGAGATGCATTGTCCGTCTTCCTGGAATGTTTCCAGGAATACCATTGGAGTAGATGTCCTCTGCAAGATTCTACACCCCACATGAGATAGTCCTGTACCATCTCATTTATTAACTCTCCATCATTTCTCTCAATGCCTAGATTACAGCAGGCATTCCATGGGGATTTGTTGAATGAAATTAAATTTGGATGGGAAACAAATTGAGACACACCAAAGTTATTGAAAACCACAAAGTGAGAAGGTAGATTGTCCAGTACTCTCATACAGGAGGAAGTGTTAAAACAGGGGTGAGGGGAATTTCCCCAAAAGTGTCAAGAAGTTGAAATTACACTGAAATACCAAGCCATAAACTGTACTGAAAAAAAAATCCCAATATATAATGTGGAAATAATGTTTGTTTCAAAAACATTGGCCAAGTGTAACATAATCATTTCAATGCTAGCTAATAATGGTTGATGCTTTTTTTAAAGCAATTTTTTATTTTAAGTGCATTGCATTTATGTCTTACCTATATTTCTTTGTGAGGATGTTAGATCTCCTGAAGTTACAGACAGTTGTGAGCTGCCATGTGGATGCTGGTTATTGACCCTGGGTCATCTGGAAGAGGAGCCAGTGCTCTTTAACCACTGAACCATCTCTGAAGTCCCAGTTAATGCTTTTTTAATGTTAGATATTATTCTAAGTATCTTATAGTTTCACCTTGCTTAATTGTGTAGGGGAAAAAACCCTTTGGAGTTTCAGAGCTGGGGAAAAGGCTTTGCAAGGTTGAGATACCTATAAACAATAAGGAACTGTCCATACTTTTCTTCTCTGTCCCCTTTTGCATTAATATTAATTCTCCATATTTAATCATAGGCCTAATGCACTTCACTTTGTGAAATTATTAAATCAACAGAAATGAGATAAAAATGGTTCCTGACATCAAAACTCCTCTGTGTTGTAAATGCAGATTCATTTTTAGAGCTCATTTAGAAATTCAGACCCCCTGAACATGGGTCTTAATTAGAAGGCCTGGGCAGTTTAAGGGACCTCTGACAATGGAACCAGGATGTATCCCTGGTGCACAGAAGGACTTTGGGAGCACATTCCCCATGGAGGGATACTCCCTTAACCTAGAGGCAGGAGGGAGGGCCTAGACCCTACTCCAAATGATTTAACAGATTTTGTTGATCCCTCCTGGAAGGCATCACCCTCCCTGTGGAGTGGAGGGGGGAATAGGAGGGAGGGTGGTCGGGGGATCATGGGAGTGTGGGAGAGAGGGAGAGAGGAAGAGAGAGAGGGAGGGAGGAACCTAGGATTGATATGTAAAATAAGAAAAATAAATAATAAAAAAGGGGGGGAGAGAAATTCTTAGTTCAGGATAAGGAGAGAGGAGGTAGTCTGGAGATTTCTGGTGACCTGTGATGGCAGATGACTGAATGATGAGGCCTCCATCTATTTGCTTTCTTCCAGGGCTTCTATAAGCGGACACCCAACTACCTTCAGATTAGAGAGTGGAAGAGGATGGGCTGCTTCCCAGTCCCCATGGTCCACTCCACCTTCCTGATTGACCTCAGGAAAGAGGCCTCCAATAATCTGGCTTTCTACCCCCCACACCAGGACTACACCTGGACCTTTGATGACATCATTGTTTTTGCCTTCTCCAGCAGGCAAGCAGGTACTCTTTGTGCTTGGCTGTAGGCTGCCATAGAAACACTGCAAAAGGCATGCTCCTGTGTCCTGTGCATATTTAAAAGCACCAATTTCAAGTCTGTGAGAGTCGATGCACTATTTGTACTAACCAGGCCATAATCCTCTGTGTTGCTGGCCCCGAGTGCCAAAGATCAAGACCACGGGCTGGCTCCACACAGGATTCCACTCCCTTCTGGGAAGAATCTGAGTTGATGGGGAGACAGTGATAATGAGAGTCTCATAAAGCTCACTGACTCTATAGAGCTAATGGTATTGCTTTTGCTAATTACAAGAATTCTATTATTAAACTGGACTCTAGAACAATACTGGTGAAGTCTCCAGGCTTCACAAATGGAACTATTTCTTCTCAGAAATAATCTGTGCCACTGTAGTGGATCTGTCCCACAGTTCCATGCAGCCCAGATTCCTTCTTCACTATCTTTTCATAATTTAGTAATTATGTAGGATTTAGTATTATTTAGTAATTATTTAGTAATTACTAAATTAGTAATTATTTAGTAATTTAGTAGGATCCAAGATACCTCAGCCCTACACATTAAGGCAGAAACTGGACTATAGGACTCTGCCCCTATCAGAGTGCAGTCCAGAAGTTGAACATAGTAAGTACTTCCATGCATGTCTTCCTTAGCCAGAACTTAGCAAGAGGTCTCTTCCTAACTGGGAGGGAGGCTCAGAATGACACATTCATTCTGTGTGGTCATAAATCCCACTCTCTCACTCTCGGGAACAGATATTGGAGGTAGTAAGCGGTCCCAGCCTCCATCTCAGTGGAAGGAGATGCAAAGCCAGACTTTAAGTACCTGGTGAGTCATCATGGCCACTGGATTTTGTGGGCTTCTTGACAAAGCCAAACCAATAGGAAGGAAAGGTGTTTTGTTTTTATTTCTCTCTCTCTCTTTTTTTTCCTTCTCCCATTCCCTGGGGGAGACTAATTCACAAAACCAGTTCAGGAAGATTCCTGGCTTTACTAAGGTACTTTCTTAAGTAACTCAAGCCTTCCTGACAGCAGCCAGAGGCCTGTTAGAATGTGCTGTTTAGCCTCTAACAAAATGAGTTTAGAAAACAAGAAGATGGTGAAATAAACTCATGATGGCTACCTAAGTTATGGTGAAAACAATTTTGCAAAGATTCAGGGCATCTAGGGAGATTGCTGGAAGATGAGAATGTCAATACAGATCCAAGCTACAAGATACACAAGACATAGATGTCCCACTCACTAGTGTACATTTGAGAAGAAAGAGGATAAAGAGGATATTTTGTAGAAATGGTAAGGCTGGTTTTCCTGTTTGGTAGGATAATTCAGACTGCTTGGCCAGATGTACACATTCAAGGAGCCTTATGTTAAGCAAAGGGCACTTCTTGTCTTGTCTGGAAATCTGACCAAAGGCAGAAGCAAACTTAGTCCCAAGTTGATGGCTGTGACAGCTCTGAGATTAGAGTGTATCAGAAGATTTAAAGACAGATATCTTGGAATCTTCTAATATGCTGATAAATATTAATTCTCTCAGAGTTTGAGAAGTAAATAATTAATTTTCAGTTTTATTAGTGATATCTTTATCTTTCACATACACAGAGAGAGAGAGAGAGAGAGAGAGGGAGAGAGAATTACTGTTTGATATAGGAAAACTTTATATTGATCTTATGTTTTATGGTTATAATAAAAACCTGCACCATCTTTTAAAAGATTTATTTTTATTTACATGCATTTGTGAGTGCTTATATGTATGCCCTAACATGGAAATGTGTCCATGTTAATGGAAGCTCCGACTTCTCCAGGGCCAGAAACAGAGGCAGAACCTTCTTGTTCCAGCAAGTTCTGCCAAACCTTTGCTTCAGAGTTTGAAACAAGGAGAAGTGAGCTCTTATGATTATGAAGCTTGTCAGTGCCCAACAGATCTCTTTTTATACCCACTGCACAATATATCATTGTGACCCAGGGACTAAATGATGATATGTCTATTTTAAACTAACATCGAAGAAAATGGATGCAGACTATACTGGGACTTTTTAATCTTTGCTGTTTGAATGGCTGGTTTGCCAGGACATTATGCAGACTCCCTAGACATCTTCCTGGGATATTGAAAGCAGATATAGATGCCCAAAGCTGTTGGTAAATTATCTGAGGGAAGCTAGAGGTGGAAAAGGAAAGAGGCCCTACAATTTTGTCTGGCATTTTATTAGAGTTTATAATTGTTGGAGAGTTCAGAGCCTTAGCTGTGGAGACATAACTAGACATGTATGAACTAGTAGACTAGTATGAACACTGAGGACCAGATAAACGGTGCTGACACAAACAGGGAAAAAGAGAATTACTGAAGGCTACAGCCTGGCAGCTGTGAATTCTAAGTTCATATTTCAATAATGTTTCCATATTTCATTGACCTTTTCAGAAGAAGGACGAATGAACCTGGGAGATAGATACCTGTAGCCCCTGGCACAGCTCAAGACTCTCCCTTTCTTCATTGGGTTCAAATTAAAATACTTCTCTCTCCCTTGAGAGAGAGCTGGTATTCTTTTCACTGTTCCAAAATTCTCTGTATGTGTGTTATCCATCAGGACATAATTTTTTAAATGGGCCAAAAAGAGCAAATTGTCTTTCTGTCCCAGGCAGGACCATGAGGGAGGGTCATAGACAAGTCTTAGTGACAATAGTGAAGCCATGGACAAGAATTTAGTTCCCATGTAGCTAGGGATCAGACTTCTGTACTAGCCAGGCATCTTCCAAATAATCCACTGTGAGCCAAATAAATGTGTGGAGGGTAGGCTGGTCTACCTCTGGGACATCAGTGGTGGCAGTCATAAGTGCATTCTGGTGCAGGGATGGCAGTCCCGGGGTTATCAGCCTGACACTAAGCTGTAAGCTCCAGGTGGAAAGAGAGAAAAGTTGGAACCAGCCCTTAGGGACAAAGATTTGATACTATTGACTTACTGTGTAGCCAATCACAGCCTGAATCCAATTTTTCATCGCAGGGAAAGAAATTATCAGTCTTTATTATTCAGGTATGTGTGGCTTAGGAAAGTGTTTGGTGTCTTCCTAAGGATAACAAAGCACTTTCCTCACAACACTTGCCTCTCCTTCCCAAAGATTCACCAGAAACTGTTACTACAAAATACTCTCAGAGACTTTATCTAATTGTCAGGGTATCTCCTTATATTTATATCATATTATTCATGAACATACTTGAAAGAGTCCAGTGACCTATGATTTATTAAAATGAGTACCCCAGTATGCCACTCCTAAAGATAGGCACAGAAGTGTAGTTTGTATGTCATTGATCCTAAGTAGCACGTACCCTTCTTTTCTTTCTTTTAGCCTTCCCCCCCCCCCAAATCAACCCTTCATTATAGACCATGGTAAGTTTGCTCACTTGCCTTTGGCACAGTCTTCCTTATCACCTTGTCCTCTCCATGTAATTAATATGCTGAGTGTTGTGGGTGGGTAAGTGGTTTAGTAGTTAGGAACATATGCTGCTCTGAACAGGACTTGGGTTTGGTCCCCAACACCCACACAGTGTCTCCCAACTGCATGTACTTCCCATTCCAGGGTATCTAGGCCAGCTTCTGACCTCTTTCGATACTACACACATGCGTGGCACACAAACATACATATAAGCACTCACAAATGCATGTAAATAAAAATAAATCTTTTAAAATATGGTGCAGGTTTTTATTATAACCATAAAACATAAGATCAGTATAAAGTTTTCCTATATCAAACTTAGTAATTCTCTCTCTCTTTCTCTCTCTCTCTCCCTCTCTCTCTCTCTCTGTGTGTGTGTATGTGAAAGAGAAAGATATCACTAATAAAACTGAAAATTAGTTATTTACTTCTCAAACTCTGAGAGAATTTATATTTATCAGCATATTAGAAGATTCCAAGATGTCTGTCTTTATATCTTCTGATACACTCTAATCTCAGAGCTGTCACAGCCATCAACTTGGGACTAAGTTTGCTTCTGCCTTGCATCACCTTTCTTGTGTCTTGAGTCTTTCCTTCTCCTTCTTCTTACGCACCTCCTCTTTTCCTCTTTCCTCATCATCTAGTAACTTGCTGAGAAAGTGTGATGGGAGGTAAATATTTTATAGACTTGCATTTCATGCCTGAAAGTGCCTTTCTTGTACCCACTCACCTGATGGATAGTTGGGCTAGGTATCATATCCCCTTTGTATGGAAGCCTTGGACATTAAATGGTAAAAGGGGGTTTGTCTAACTAGAATAGAGAGGCAGCCTAAACATTGAGTCTTCTTTTTCTACTTTCTTTGTTCATTACAACTTTGTAAAATGTCACATTCTGGTTTGTAATTCCCAGAAACATTCATGTGAGCAAATAACACAGCTAGTGAGTTTGACTGAAGAAGGCAGCAGAGATAACAGCACCTAGTGACACCAACCAGAATCAGGAAAGGTAGAGGACAAAAGCCCCTTTCTTTCCTTGTTCCTCTCCGTTAATCCTGTAAGACAGCTTCACCTGGCTTGGCAGGTGATGTAGCTGACTGCTGGAAATTTCATCTGCCCCAAATAAAGATGTCACAACGTGGGTAATTTCCTCAGGAAAACAGCAATGATTATGGCAATTAACAAGTCAGAGGTTTGGGTGCATAGTTTGAAGTTTGGCAGGTTTGTCCTTGTAACTAAGTAAGCTGGTTCCACTGCTGGAACTATAACACCATCTTGAGTCCTCATTCCTAACTGTCTGGATGAACAGAGGCTCTTTTTCATTCTCCAAGTTCACTGGTGGGGGCTGTGAATTAGAACTGAATAAGAGAACGATGACATTGCTGGCACTGCCACACCGCAGGTTCTTAACAGGGTTTGATAGAAAGGACTATTTTTATCCCTTTATGGACTTACTTTTGAGAATTTTGTTCATTGGTCACTCCAAATCCTTGCCAGCCACTGGGGGGAAAAAGAAAACCAAGAAGAATGAAGGGAAATTATAAATTTCCTTTGTATCTTTTAAATGTTTTGTTTTTGTGTGCTTGGATTTAGCATTAATAATCTATCAGCTTTATAGGATCACCCTGAGTGCTTTCATGTCAATATGGATGTCATTCCTCATCTTCTTATCATTTCCTGTAAATGGATTAGACTGTTCCGTTCTACTCTTGGGAATGGCAAACACTTCTTCCTGTCTGATTCCATGCCTTTACTGTGTTCATTTCAGGCCACAAACAAGCTTTTTCTTCAGAAAGAAAAATAGATTTCCTCTGGACTGAAGGATGGCCCCTGGTTTTGGAAGAACCCTCAATTCTGTGTTTTAATTTTTTAATAAAAGAATATTGTAAAGCTCTATAGTCAGTTCCCCAAACAAGCCATTTGTTCAGCTTCAGGGTTGAACTCTGTGTCAGCCACAGTCCAGTCTCCCTCTCTTACTAAGAAGTGTGGTTTTTGGTTGGTTGACTTTGTTCTCTCAAATCTTCAGGCATCCAGATGTACCTATGCAACAAAGAGCACTATGGCTACCTGCCCATCCCTCTGAAGCCCCATCAGACGCTGCAGGAAGACATCGAGAACCTCATCCATGTGCAGATAGAAGCAATGAGTGAGTGACTGGGGATCCAGGGCTGTAAAATCTCTAACTAGAGGTGAATGAGGCATCAAACCACACAGGATATTCAGGAGGCAGTAGAACCCAGCTACTGGGAGAGTTACTGGGAAATAATGATTGAAGCATTGGAGCACGTAATCTTCAATGAATAGATGTGGAACCCATACCTGTGATAAGATTCACTCCACAAAGGTACCAGGAAGTCCAAACATTTCATAGCCAACCCTCTGTTTTCAGAGGACTGCAGTTTAATTGGGGAGACAGGACTAATACCAAAAAACACACCAGCAGTACAGTGTGCTATGAATGGGACCAATTTAGAATAAAGTTACTGTGGCCTGTGTGGTCATGCTCAGCCCGGATGCTTCTTCAGGCCATATCGGGAGAAGTGGGTAAGCCAAACAAGAGGACTGATATGGTCAGGACACTACAAGGTAAGGGAAGAGACTGAGCCGATAAGGAATTTCCATCCAGGAAGAAAGTGGGCTAAAATATTAGGAGTAAAGTTTAAGAAGTTGAAGTTACTTGACTGAATTGGTCCTTAATCAGACTGTCCAGAAAAAGGATTATCCATCCTAAAAACCCAATGAAGGCTTTAGGGGGAATAAAAGGTCAGGCTAGAAATATTTACTCAACACATGCACGGTTTCCCATAATAATTAAATACAGCAATGAACAAAACAAGCAAAACCTTGCCATCAAGAACTTATATTCTATCAGAGAGATAGGTAATATATCAAGGAAGCAGTTACATGAATCTTTGGAGGAAGAATTTCAAGCAAAAAGAACAATACATATAAGGACCACTAGAGATGAGAAATCTTGGGAGAGTTCCAGGGCCAGAGGCCAACGTGGTGGGGAATGAACGGCTGGGTAGAGAGAGATGAAGTCATGGATGGATAAAGAACACACTGGCCATGGCAAAGAATTCAGATTTTATCCTAAGCAACATGAGCCCATAGGGTGGTGTGATGTGATTTATGTATTTAGAAGATCACTTAAGCTGTGGTGTGGATATTAGAGTGTAAGGGATTAATACATTTATCCTGCTGAGAGAGAGATGTTAGTGGATGAGATTTGAGCTGTAGCAAGGAGGTAATGAGGAACAGACAGGTTTAAGGTCCATGTTAATAGCAGAACCCATTGTATTTATAGAGGCTTGGAGGCAGTCCATAAAGCAAACAGGGAATTAAGAACAATTCCAATATTTTGGTTCATACAACTTACTGAGTCAAAAAGGCTTTACTTCATCATGTATTCTTGAAGTATTTATTGTATGTCTGAATAGAGAGGCAAGGAGATGAGTGGATGTATGGCTCTGTGGGATCAGGGAAGAGATTTCCATTGTGAGAGACATTTGAGAGTCATTAGCACCACAAGGATATTTGAAGCCAAGGAACAGTGTGACCTCATGTAGTAAAACAAAGGAGGACAGATCCCCAGAGCAGACTAACAGCCAGAAAGCTGGGAACTAATAAGGATATATGTTTTGAGAAAGAGCCAAATGCTGTTGAGAAGCCAAGCGAAATGAGGATGAAGACGTGACCCTTGGAAATGTCAAACTAGAACACTGTAGCAGATGCTCATGCCTGTAATCCTAACACTTAGGGGCAAGGCAGCAGGCTCAAGAGTTTCGGGCCAGCCTGAGCTACATAGCAAGTCCCAGACTATCCTGGGCTACAGAATGAGACCCTGTCAAGAGAGGAGTGGAGGAATAGAAAGAGAGCTGATTTCAGTTTTCATAAGAAGCACTTTAATGCAATGACAGACACAAGCCGATTGGAATTGGTGAAGAGAAGGCAAGGGTGAGATGAGAAAAAGGGACCTTGACAGGTGTGGAATAAAGAAATGGATGGTGTTGCTGGAGGAGCCGCAGAGCAGTTGTCCCGACCCTGAATGTCAAGCATGGGTCTCCATCCTAGAGTCTCAGTGCTGGAACAGGTCTGTTCCCCAGCCCTTTCTCTAACATAGCACTCTGTTTCTTCTGTCTTCCAGTTGATCGTCCTCCAATGGAACCGTCACAGTTTGTGTCAGTTGTCCCTAAATATCCAGACAAGATGGGATTTGACGAGGTAGGAAAGTGTGTGTGTGTGTGTGTGAATGAGTGACTATGCACATAAGTGCACAGACTTTTGTGTTCATGTTGAAATAAAACATCAGACACCTGTCTGAGAGCAAGCAGGCCAGCTTGGCCACTGAAAAGGCACTGAGGACTTGGATTTGTTGTCATTCTATCTTCTGCTCTTCACAAAGGAGGATCATAGAAAAATGAGTCAAAAAGAATGATTTAGCAATGAATGTGACTTTGCTGTGTACTTTTTATTGAGGTCCAAGGGTAAGGTAAAGAAGGTTTATGTTCTAGGTTCTAGAGACATTGACTTTATTCTGCCATTGGTGAGTAGATGGAAACTATTCTACTAGAACATTCAATGCTTTGTTTTCTTTCTACTTTTCTTCCATGGAAAAAGGTTGGAGCACAGAGTTGAAAAGACAAATGAAGAGAGAAACATGTTCTACAATTCTGTCTTTCAGCAGACAAGAACTTTTGGTAGTTCCCTTAGGGCAAATCTATGTGCAGTTGTGTGTAAATAACAAAAGAGAGGCGGGCCTTCTGCTCCTCAGTAGAGCACTTTCTGGGGATAAGTAAAGGCCCTGGGCTCAATACCTAGCACCCCAAATGAAAGAGAGAAAGAGAAAGAAAGGAGTAGGGAAATGGGGAGAGAGGAGAGTGGTGAGGGGAAGGAAGGAGGAAGAAAGGAAGGGAAAGAGGGAGGGAGAGAGGGAGGAGAGAAGGAGAGAGGAAGGAAAGGAGGGAGGGAGGGAGGGTAGGAGGGAGGGAGAGAGGGAGGCAGGCAGGCAGGCAGAACATAAAGAGGTGATTTCTTGGTAGTGTGTACAACAGATAGATGGTCAGCAGGGCGGGAATTGCAAGTGTATGTCGCTGAGCCCTTGCTGGCCTCTTATGTGGCTGCTGGTCAGTACTGAGGAGCTCTGTGGTCTGGAGCTATGACCTGCCAGGAGTCTACAACCTGAGACAGAATTCTTCCAGAGGGTCTGGATTTAAGCCAAGCACTGTACTTTGAACTCAGTGCACATTAATGAGAGAAAAATACCTTATCATATTAACATCTGTGTCCCCAAAAACATGCCCATCCCAAGGAGCTAAAGGGACAAGGAACTGGGATCTCTTCTATAAAACTTACTTGAAGCTAGACTTCAAGTATAAATAGACTATTCAGCCTATTTCTATTTACTAAAATTAGTAAATAGTTCCCCAAACTGACCAGAGCCACAAGGGTGGGCGGGCCCTACCTGGGTGAACCTTCCCCATCCCTCCTTTCACCCCCCCTCCCCTCTGCTTCCTCCCACTTGCTCCTACTGAGTGCAGCTCTTATTCCACTGGGTGCTGAACTCTCCTCATTGCTGAAGAGAGAGCGCTCAAGTGTCTTTTCCTATCTCCCTTTTTCCTGGCATCATATTTCTGTGAGGACCAAATCCCAGCAAATGAAACAAAACCAGGACCATCTGGCTCCGCCATGGGCAGGACCTGGTGTTAGGCCAGCCCTAGAAAGTAAGGCCGGCAGGGCCTCTGCTTTCCACAGCCGGGGCGGGGCCAGCAGGGATAATCATCTCTCTGTCTGCAGCAGACTTGGGCTGTGGAAAAGGGGTGTCAGAGGCCATTTCTGTCCTCCCATGCTGTGGCCTGGTTGCAAGTGTCTGACTGCATTTGGCTGTCAGTTCTTTGCTCTGTTTACTAAGTATGAGCAAGCCGTCTGTGTTTTTCCTTCGTGGCTACTGACTTTATTGCCCTTGCCCTGGCAGGGCCCAGGACAGCACTATTATTTACTGAAAGCTTCCTCAGGTGGTAGCCTCTAGTTTGCAGGGAACCTTTTGGATGCTTCTCTGTTTGCTTTGTTTTGCTTTGCTTTGTCTCCTTGGGTGACCCCAGATGGTTCCCTGGTTGCACAGAGGATGTGCATTTCCTTCCTAAGTCTGTAAAACCTGGGAAGGGAACATAGTCCTTGACAGGAGTCTAGAAAGGGAGGAAACGAAGCATGAAGAAACAGTGCTTTGAGCTATAAAGTCCCAATATACAGCACATAGATACAGTGGCTTTTTGTTGTTGTGTTTTATTAATTATTATCCAGTTGGGTAAACCAAGGAGTCAAATCCTGCTGCACAGGCCTGCCAGAGCCCCATCACACAGAGATGTTAAAAGAAGGTTCTGTTGCCCCATGAACCTATGTGTGAACAGGGATGAGACCTATTTTACAAGGGAAAATATCAAGCTTAGTATAACGTCTGATCCTGCTAAGACATATATTTTAAATTATATTCAGGATGATCACTGAGCCAAAGCTCTCAATATAATATAACTTGAGCCCCAACCTGATTATAGGATGAAGTCAGGATGAAGCCAACTTTATTATAAGAGATAAATACAAGTTTTCATGGGTCTTGAGGGATGGCTTTGCTCAAACACCTCCTTTTCTAGAGAGCAGAGCTAATGACCCAGAGGCATTTAATGTCTTCGCCAGAGTCATCCAGAGGGTTAGTCCTCCGCCACGTCCCCTGCTTAATCAGGAGGAGATGAGTGTCCTCTGCCCTGTTCCTGTAGGTTTTTCCTTCACTGTGACATAAATTCCTGCTGGCAGCTAACATCTCCTGATGTCAAATTGTTTAATATTCAAAGTCAGTTCATTACCGCTTGTACCAAGTGGCCCCTATTCAAATGATAACTTATAGATGGATAAGATAATTATGTGGGTGAAAGTACCTTCTTCTAAGCTAGAAGACGTGAGTTTGATCCTTGGGACCCACATGGGAAGAGAGAACTAACTCCTGTAGATTGTCCTCTGACCTCCACACATGTGCCACGCATTTACACTATACACACTAAATAAGCAAACAAACATAAAGTGCTAACTTACCTGCAACTGTGTTCAGCAGGCTTTCGTTGCCTTGTGTTATCTATGTATTAGCACTGATGTCAGTCGGCATTGACAGGTCAAAGTGAGGGGTATGGGGGCACTCAGCACTCACTCAGGAACATGATGTTCCTTATTCACAAGCCCACAGATGTCCTTTCTAGAGCACACTACAAAAATTCATCCCCATTGTGCACTATACTCTCCTCCGTCGAGGGTAACCCCCAAGATCGAGGGTAACCCCCAAGAGAATGAATAGCCTTGTTTTCTTCAATTTCTTTTCTCTCTTAGCCCCAGAGAGCTGAAGAATTCTGACAAAACAAACAAAACAATCCTCTGAAACTGAGATCTTGGCACTCATCCTCAAAGTGAACTCCATGAAGACTCAGATTTCTGTTAGTTTTTGAAAGATGTGAGGCTTACCTTTTAGGATGTGAGCTGTGATGATACCGAATCCAGTGCTTATGGGGTCGAGCCACGTGGTCCCAACTCCTGGATGAGGAAACTAAGGCATAAGAGCAACAGGCCTAAGACAAACAGCAAACAACATTTCAAAAACACAAGGATGCTGATGCATTCAGTCACTTGGTTTGATTTAGCCATTTGGCAAACTACTTCCTTCCAGTCAGGGCTGTGTGCGTGCAGTTTCATTCACCTTTGGCCTTTGGGGTGGGTTTTTTTCCCCCTTTATTTTCTCAAGAGTAGAGAGAATACATTTATCAGTGAATATCAGGGAAACAGCAGGTTAGGCCACTGCTGATGGCTGCATTTAGAAATCATCTCCATTGTGATAAATAGCAACCCCACCGCACCCCATGAGCCTAATAAGGAAATACAACACTGTACCACAGCTTTCTTCTCATTCCTTATTCTGCAAACCCCTCCGGTCCTGACATTTGTTTTGCTCAGCTTTTCAATCAACCTAAAATAAACCGTGAGTCACTTGTGTCTCTTTCCCCTTTTGCTTCCTGCATTAGATTTTCATGATTAACCTCAAACGCAGGAAGGACAGGCGGGACCGGATGCTGCGCACACTCTATGAGCAGGAGATTGAAGTCAAGATCGTGGAGGCTGTCGATGGGAAGTGAGTCTTCCTTGCAGGTGTGGTTGGAGCAGGGTGGTGCCTTCTCTGACTGAGGAGTCCTAGAGCCAGGGGCATGGCCATGGAGGACAGATGCTTGGGAGGATGCCCATAGTAGCAGTCATGCTCATTTCTGCCTGTTGAGTGGGCTTAGGACCCATTCCCCAGCCAGTGACTTATGAGTCTCACACCACTAGATGCGACTGTCCTGTCTCTGTCCATTTCTCAGAGCTGTGGTGGTTTCCAATTTTCTCTCATGTAGTAGAGGGGATGTATTTGGAATTGTGTTCAGGACTGAAGAAAACAAACAAACCAAGCAAATAAAAGTCTACGTGTCCTGTTGCGTGAGACACCTAGATTACACTGGGTCTGACCACAGTGGCCATTTTTCCTGGGAGTATGACAGGAAAATCCTACACATCCAGAACTGACTATAACTCAGGCTAGCCTTGAACTTGTTATTCTCCTGCCCCAGCCTCCAGAGTGCGGAGGGGGTTTACAGGAGTGTGCCAGTCAGTTTTGATTTCCTACATTTAAGCCTTTGATCCAAGCTGAGCTAAGTATTACCTGTGATGTGAGGCAGGGATTCCCTTCTTGTTTGCATGTGGTCATTTGCCTTTCCCTGTACCACTTACTTAAAAACTTCACTTTTCCCTCTGGATTCTTGGAACCTTTGTCAAAAATCAGTTGACCATAAATGTAAGAGAATACTCCTGACCTCTTAATTTCATTAAATCAATCCACACAGTCATCTTTATGCTAGTTCCACGTTGACTTCATGGCTGTAGCTTTTGAGCTTAAGGAAGTGGGAGCCCTGCACCTCTTTTACTGTTTAGCAAGGCTATTTTACCTATCATAGGTGCCTGGTGTTCTGTGAGTTTTAATTGCTTCTCTCTCTCTCTCTCTCTCTCACACACACACACACACACACACACGCACGCACGCACGCACGCACGCACGCACGCACGCACGCACGCACGCACACACACCAGCTTGAGTTTTGAGAGGAACTGCACTAAATCTGCAGATCAGGTGAAGGAATGCCAGGAATCATCAGTCACTTGATTTGCTAGATCTATGCCGATTCTTCGAATGACACTTTGTCGTTTTCAGTTTGTAAATCTTTCATTTACGTTAGATTTATTCCTTGGCATTGTTGATGACATGGTGATATCATCATTTCCTTAATTTAATTTCTGAATATTTAATGCCAAATGTATACAAACACTATAGGTGTTGTATACTGATTACATAATCTGCAACCAAATTTATCGTGTGTGTGTGTGTGTGTGTGTGTGTGTGTGTGTGTGTGTGTGTGTGTGTGTGTCCATTGCTTTGGTTTTTCTGTAGGCAAGACCTTGTCATTTACAATTGGAAAAAGTGTTACTTCTTCTTTTCCAATCTGGATAGTACTTATTTCCTTTTCTTACCTTATGACCCT
Source organism: Phodopus roborovskii (assembly GCF_943737965.1). NCBI lineage: Eukaryota > Metazoa > Chordata > Mammalia > Rodentia > Cricetidae > Phodopus > Phodopus roborovskii. Next base: position 24,553,721 of record NW_026126433.1, read on the forward strand.
GGCTATTGTCCTGAGTACAGCGATAAAAAAGAAATGATGAAAACTGACCCTTCTGTCATATGATCATATTCCTGATCTCAGAGAGAAAGCATCTAGGTTTTTCTCTTGTAAGTACTACATTAGAGATGCAATTTTATACAGTTGATAGTGTATACCTTTTATTACTGTTTTCTTGTCATTTTTTTTATTATTTTTTCTTATTTTACATATCAATCCCAGTTTCCTCTCCCTCCCATCCTCCCATGCCCCCAGACCCTCCTCCCTCCCCATTCCTAACCCACTCCACAGGGAGGGCGAGGCTTACCAAGAGGGATTATCAAAATCTGTCAAGTTATTTGGAGTAGGACCTAGGCCCTCCCTCCTGCCTCTAGGTTAAGGGAATATCCCTCCATGGGGAATGTGCTCCCAAAGTCCTTTCATGCACCAGAGATACATCCTGGTTCCACTGTCAGTGGTCCTGTAGACTGTCCAGGCCTTATAACTGAGACCCATATTCAAGGGGTCTGGGTCAGTCCAATACTGCTTTCCCAGCTATCAGTCTGGGGTCCATGAGCTCCCCCTTGTTCAGGTCAGCTGTCTCTGTGGGTTTCTGTAGCCTGGTCTTGACCCCTTTACTTATCACTCCTCCCTCTCTACAACCAGGAGTTCAGCTCATTGTTTAGTTGTGGGTGTCTGCTTCTGTTTCCATCAGCTACTAGATGAGGGCTCTATGATGGCATATAAATGAATTATCAATCTCATTATCAGGGAAGGACATATAAGGTAGCCTTTCCACTGTTGCTCAGATTGTTAGTTGGGGTCATCCTTGTAGGTCTCTGGACATTTCTCTAAAGTCAGTTTGATTGAGTTGGGGGACAAATAGACAATAGTGAAAAAAGGAAATACCATAATAGAGGGTGCCATTCTAGGTTTGAAGATTTGCCACTGTTTTATTGAGTAGTTTTGCATCAATGTTCATGAGGGATATTGGTCTGTAGTTCTCTTTCTTAATCATGTCTTTGTGTGGCTTGTACCAAGGTAATTGTACCCTTATAAAAAAGAGTACAGATTTTCAAAGTATGACCTGAAGAGTCTCTGGATGTCCCTCTTTTCATTTCTAATTTTGATGATTTGCATGTTCTCTCTTTGCTTTTTGGTTAGTTTGGATAAAAGTTTGTCTACCTTGTTGATTTTCTTAAAGAATCAACTCTGTATTATTTTCCTAGTTTCTACTTTATTAATTTCAGCCCTGAAATTGTTTATTTCCTGGCATCTACTCCTCAGGGGTGAATTTGCTTCTTTTTTTTCTAGGACTTTCAATTTTGCTGTTAATTCTCTAGTGTGACTATCCTCCATTTTCTTTATATGGGCACTTAGTGCAATGAACTTTCCTCTTAGCACTGCTTTCAAAGTGTCCCATAAGTTTGGGTGTGTTGTGTTTTCATTCTCATTGAATTCTAGGAAGTCTTTAACTTCTGTTAGTTCTTTTGTTTCTTTGTTAAGTTTCTGTCTGGTGGTCCTGTCTAGTGATGAGAGTGGGGTGTTGAAGTCTCCCGTTATGAGTGTGTGAGGTTTTATGTGAGGTTTGAGTTTTAGTAATGTTTCTTTTAGGAGAGTGGGTGCCTTTGTATTTGGGGCATAGATGTTCAGAATTGAGACTTTGTACTGATGGATTTTCCTGTGATGAATATGAAATGACATTCTTCATCTCTTTTGATTGATTTTGGTTTGAAGTCTAACTTGTTAGCTATTAGGATAGCTACACCTGCTTGTTTCTTGTGTCCATTTGATTAGAAGATGTTTTCCCAACCCTTTACACTGAGGTAGTGTCTGTCTTTGAAGCTTAGATGTGTTTCTTGTATGCAGCAGAAGGATGGGTTTTGTCTTCTGTCCATTCTGTTACCCTGTGTGTTACAAGCAGGTTTTCCCACCGTCCTGGTCCCAGAGCTGCACCAGCCCCAAATAACACACAGAGACACTGAATTAGATATAATGTTGTTGGCCTATTACTAGCATTACTCATTGGCTAGCTCTGTCTTAATTATTAACCCATTTCTATCAATCTAAGTATTTCCACGTGGTCTTATCTTACCAGAGAGAGGGTCTGGAATTCTGCTCTCAGTCCTACATCTCTCCTACTTCTCCCCAAAACCTCCTTCTCTCCTATTCCTGCCTATCTTGTTTTCCTATTGGCTAACAGTGCTCTCATTAACCAATATGAGAAACATCCTTACAGAATGACATCTCCCATCATTTCCTCTTTTCTGTCTAAAATAAAAAGGGTTTTAACCTTAACATAGCAAAATATGTAACAAAACAGTTATCAAATAAGAACCACAGTTAACAATGTTTAATCTATTAACATTTAGCAAGATTTAAAGTAAATATTCCATCACCTATTCTATCTTTGTGAGTCTAAAGTCTTATAGGTAACTTATCTTTAATCCTAACTAAGGAAAAGTATAACCATAACTATCTGTCTTCAACTCCTTCAAAGACCACAGAAGGATACTATATAAACTCTAGAAATGACAGAGACATCTTGCTACCTGATCAGTCACCTGAAGTTCTGTAATGTTCCATCTATAATAGCAATAGTGTGTCTGGCAGACTCCTCAGCAAAGCAGGAAACTAAACTGTCCACCTGTATTGGCAGTTTGTCAGTCATTTTTCTCTGTGTCCTGCAGAATGTCTGGCAGACTCTTCCATGAAGCAGGAACCATGTAGCAATGTCCATCTTGAATCAGAAGTCACTTTCCTGTGGGTTCTGCATGTCCAGTTTATACAGCATAAAATCAAACAGTCCAGACAAGAAAAGTATCTTGTCCAAATGGCTAGTCTTGCCATGTTGAAAGCAAACTTCATAATGCATTTCTTCGATGTCCATCTTCCTTTCTGAGGCAGGTGGTATTGCCAGGAGCAGTTACATCTCACTGTCAAGAAAAACCCTAAACCATTTTAAATGCCATATTCTGTATGTCTTTGAAAGGTTTGAAGAATCAAATACATCTCTGTATATCTAGAAATCTAACTAACTTAACTATAAGTTTCGACAATTATAGGTAACTATCCATAATCTGTACTAAATTATACATTACATTTCTAAATGAGCTATATAAACACAATACCTAAATAAGAGGAGAAATATACATATCACAAAATTAACCTTATATTGTATCAATAAATGAAAATCTATTCCAAAACAAAGTATTCATATCTATACCATAATCCCCTTTTTACCTTTAAAGAAATTGGTTGTGATCATTAACTATTTATTAACCAACCATATTAAATGAAAACAAACATTTATAGACAATATTTGGGAATTTGGGCATTGTTCTTTCCAAACTGCTTCCTGCTGGTAGGGGGCACTGTCTTGGGGATCCTAAGAAGATACAGAAATCCTGGCTGTAGTCTGCAAGGCTGTCTTGTCCCAGCTGTTTTGAATGTTGTATCACCTGGGACACTGTTTCAGGGGGTCTTGTTTGATCAAACCATGTTAGTCTGGAAGGAATCCATAGCTTTTCATTTTCTGTGGAAACAAAAATAGAAATTCTTTTCCCCAGTAACCTGTCCTTAGACTTACATTTTGGAGTTAAAGCCTTTATAAAATATATAAATTGGATTAATTTAGCAGCATTGATAATCGAGTATATTGTAGCAATTATTCCTTCCTTAGTAATTGAGCAATTTAAAGACAACACCATAGCAGACAGTATCCAGACTCTTTCTGTGCTTTCCATCATCACGTGGCTTATTACTCTACTTTTTTTTTTTTTACTTTTATTTTTGTATTTTTTTGAGATAGGGTTTGTTTATGTAACTTTGGCTGCCCTGGAATTTACTCCGTACACCAGGTTTACTCTGAAATCACAGAGATCTGTTTGCCTCTGCCTCCCAAGTGCTGGAATTAAAGGTGTGTTGCCACCATATCCAGTTACTCTCTCCAGCTGAATTGTTAGCAGCACTTCTTAAAAGCCATGCAATTTTTTTTTCTGCTTATGCTGAGTCAGGAAGCCTCCCTTAAAGGAGCTGCGCAAATCTCTGCTTGTCTCTAGCAAAACGGAGCCCAACTGAGAAAAAATGCTCCTACCAAGAAGCCTTGCTTGTCTCTGTTCTTTTGTTAAGTTTTATGTGGAAGATCTTAGTAGCCATTTTGAGGCGCCATTTTGTTATGAGCATGTTTTCCCACCTGCCTGGTCCCAGAGCAGTGCCAGCCCCAAATAACACACAGAGACACTGTATTAGATATAATGTTGTTGGCCTGTTACTAGCAATACTTGTTGGCTAGCTCTGTCTTAAATATTAACCCATTTCTATCAATTTAATTATTTGCACGTGGTCTTACCTTACCAGAGAGACAGTCCGTTGTTCTGCTCTCTTAGTCCTACATGTTGAATCCTCCAACCTCTGCCCAAAAACTCCTTGTCTCCTAGTCCCGCCTTGGTTTCTTATTGACCAACAGTGCTTTATTCATTAACCAATATGAGAAACTTCTTTACAGAATGGCAGCTCCCATCACCTGTGTCTTTTTATAGGCGAGTTAAGAACATTCATATTGAGGGAAAGTAAGGGCCATTGATTGTTAATTCTGTTTGATTTAGATTTGTTGGTGGTGGTAGTATTGTGAATATATTTGTGCTGCTTTTTCTTTTGAGTTCTGGTAAATTGGAATTATCTATTGCCTATGTCTTTTTGAGTGAAGTTAACTTCCTTGGGTTGGAGTTTTCCTTCCAGAACTTTCTGCAGGACTGGGATATGTATTGTAAAAATCTGTTTTTTGTTATGGGATATCTTGTTTTGTCCATCTATAGTGATTGAGAGTTTTCTTGGATATAGTAGCCTGGGCTGGCATCCATGGACTGTTAGTATTTATCTATTCAGGACCTTCTGGCTTTCAGAGTTTCTATGGAGAAGTCATAGGTGTGTCTTTATATGTTACCTGGCCTTTTCCCTTTGCTGCTCTCAATATTCTTTCTTTATTCTGTATGTTAGGTGTTTTGATTATTATGTGGCAAGGGAACTTTTTTTTTTTTTGGTCCATGGTGTGCGGTATGTTCTTCTTTGGATTGGGAAAGTTTTCTTCATTGATTTTGTTAAATATGTTTTCTGCACCTTTGAGCGGGGCTTCTTTGACTTCTTCTATGCCTATTACTATGAGGTTTGGTCTTTTCATGGTGTCCCACACTTCCTGGATGTTTTCTGTTAAGGATTTGTTAGATTTAAGATTTTCTTTAGTCAATCAATCTATTTCCTCTACTTTATCTTCAGCGCCTGAGATTCTGTTTTCAATATTGTATTCTGTTGGTTATGCTTGCATCTGTAGTTCCTGATCATTTGTCTCTATTTCAGTTTTCAGGTCTTGAACTGTTTGAATTGTTTCCTTCATCTTTTTTCTTGTTTTTTTTTTTTTTTTTTCTTTTTTTTTCCTTTCTTTAAGATTGTTCATTTTTTTTTTTTTTTTTTTGCATTTTTTGCTTAGTCTTTTCCTCTATTTCTTCCAGTTTTTTGTTTTTGTTTTTCCTTCTTTTTCTTCCATTTCTTTAAGGGATTTTCTTATATCATCTTTGAGGGCCTCTATCATTTTTAGGTCATTTTCTTCTGCTTCATCTGCTTTGGTGTGTTCAGGTCTAGTTGGTATGGAGTCCCTAGATTCTAATGGTGTCATACTGGTCTTTCTATTGTTGAATATTTTCTTGTATTGCTGTCTTTCCATAGCTTCTTCCAGTGGGTGCAGGTGGAGTCTCTCTCTCTCCCCTACACCCTGGTGGGTGTAGGTGGGTCAGGAGTTTAATGTCTGTAACTCTGGATGATCAGAGCTCTCTTGAAGGTCTCTCAAAAGAGCCATAGCAGGGCCAATGATGTGGGGAAGGCAGGCTCCAGATGCTCTCAAGCACTCAGGCAGAAGGAAGTCGAATGAGCCCATAGGTCAGTTGAGGGCAGGCTCCAGATGTTCGCTTGTGGAGGGGCGGGTCCAGTATGCACAGAGCCAACCCAGGAAGTTCCAAGGAGAGGGTGGGGGTGTTGGACCCACGCTCTGGTCAAAACACTCACCCCAAGTAGTGGGCCCAGCAGGGCCAAGGATGAGTTCTTGTAATTTCTTAACATGAAAGTTTGTCAGATACATCTTCTGTCAAGATCATCACAAAACTTCTTGTCTATCTTCACATGTTAAACCATACTTGCAATCCTGGGAAAAAGATTTCACCTAGTCATGCATACAATCCCTCACTTCTGTTGCTAGATTCTACATTCTAGTATCTTCTTGAAGATTCTACACCTATAGTAATAGGAATATTAGCCTGTAGCTTTCTAGTTTTCCTTCATAGAGTCACTTGGGATTGGTTCTCTCCTACTCTATTTGTTTTGAAAAGGTTGTTAAGAACTTGTTTTATTTCTCCTTTAAACATCTGGCTTTAGGCTTCTATTTGTGGAATATTTCAGATTACTAACCCAACTTTTTTCCTTGTTTAGACCTAGTCAGAATTTCTTATTTTTCAAGCACTTTCATCTTTGTATAAATTTGCATTAATCTAGGTTTAAAAAAAAAAACTGGCAAACAAGCATTTCTATAAGGAAAATAGTATACCTGCTCTTTCATTCTTGAATTTAGTAACTTAATAGTAGTAAATGAGTGTACTTACTTTGTTTATTTGTGTATCTAGGTGAAAGATTGTTAGTTTTGTTGTTCTTTTCAAATAAATAGGCTGTGTGTGTGTGTGTGTGTGTGTGTGTGTGTGTGTTCTGTGTTGTTTTCTATTCTATAATTTATTTATTCCACTATAGTCCTTACTGTTCTTGCTTCCCTACTTAATGTCAATTTAATTTGCCTTTTCTTTTGCTAGTTTTCAAAAATGGTTGGGTAGGTCACATGTATTCCTTTATAATGAGATTGTTACAGCTGTAATTGCATATCTAAATACTGTAGTAAGTGCAGTTTGTAAGTTGCAATATCCCATATTTTCACTCATTTCAAAATATTTTCTAATTTCCTTCATGATTTCTTTTTTAGTCATTGATTATTTAAAAGGGTGATAATTTCATGGGTTGTGAATTTCTCAGTTTCTGTTGTTATTGATCATTCTACCGTATCATTTTAATTTTTGGAGGTTTGACTTATAGTCTTTGTGGTCTTCATGGTCTAACACATGGCTTTCTTAAAGAATATTCCAGGTACACTTAAACACTTGCTTTGCTATCATTGAACGGCGTGCTCTACAGATGTTTGTTAAGTCTAATTGACTTATAGCATTATTCAAGTTTTATTTATACATTAAGTGTTATGTCTTCCTAAATGATTTATCATCTCTCATTGTCTTTAGAATACATTTTCTCTACAGGTTTGTTTTTTCTGATTCTAACCTAACCCTTCATCTCTCTTATGGCTACTGTCCACATTGTGTATGGTTTTTCATCCTTTTACTTTCAATCTATTTGTGTTTTGAATTTGAATCCCATCTCTTGTGAACAGCATGTAGTTGGGTTGTTTAAAATCCTTGCTGTTAATTGCCGTGTTGAATCCCTTTGCCCTCACTGCCCTTCTCCCTGGCTTCTAAAGGCTTAAAGCAGGAGGGGAGAGACTGGGGTCTTTGGGACTTTGTTTCTTGTAAGATTACAGCCTTACATATAGTTTTCTCTCCAAGAGTCTCAGAGACAGAGATTTTCAAAAACCCACATTTTAAACATCTTAGTCCTCAGTTTTTTCCTTTGAACTTTTTTTGTAGCCTCTCCTGAGACCTAACTGGTGATGCTGCCCAGATAACTATAATGTTAAAGCTATCAGACGAATATCTGCAAAGAGGGCTATTCACAGGGAATGAACCCAAAGTCCACCAAAACTGATGTGTTTCTCCATGTTTAGAGGGGCTCTACAGAAACATGCTCTCTCTCTCTCTTTTCCTCTCCCTTTCCCTCTTCTCTCTATCCCTCCCTACCTCCCTAGTCTTTTCTTTTCCTCCCCTCTCTGGAGTGGAGATACCTTGCTTGACTTAGATATGTTCATGCGTGTTCTTTGTCATGTAGGGCACTCAACACAAGCCAGCTGAAGGCCTGGAACATTGAAATGCTACCAGGGTACCGTGATCCCTACTCCTCGAGGCCTTTAACACGGGGCGAAATTGGCTGCTTCCTTAGTCACTTCTCTATCTGGAAAGAGGTAATTCTTTAGAGGAACATGCTGGTAATGGAGAAGAGGGAGAATGGAACTTTCCAGATGGATTAGAACCAGATGCAAAAGGAGCCTATGATTGTCTTAGAAGTATGCTTAAATGTTGCTCTTGCTTTGTGCATCCCATCAGCCCAAGGCCAGCAACAAAGACACTAGGATGGTGGTCTCAGTGCTACTTGGGATGGTGGCAGGTGAAGGTATTCATACCGTATGAACTTTATTTTTTCTTAGTTCATCTTCACTGTAAACAGGAATTGTTTGTGTATGTCTGTAATGTTATCATTTATCAAATGAATTCATGCAGGAATCACACAGAAGGCATGTGAGACAGGGTGAGAAAGGGTGGGTTCTTTTCACACAGGCAGAAATTATTAACTGTCTCAGGTAAGAAGAGTCAGAGCCATAGATCCTGTGTCTTATTTCTCCAGATACTAGCAGGGGTGGCATTGGAATGCAGGGTACACGAACAAGGCTCAATTCCCACAAAAAAGGAGAATAACAAAAAGCAAAACAAAAACTAAATGCAGACCCCCTTGGTGCCCTCTCTCCTTTACTGACCCAGTGTTTTTTTTTTTTTCTTGTTTCTTCTTTCCTTAAGCTTAAATAAAACATCACAGAAACATATAGAAGTATGTAGCTTATAAGGTGCTGTCAGTGAAATCTCACACATAGAAGACACCCATATTAATAAATACTAGATCAAGAAACAGAACAGGTGACAAATGTACCAGAGGTGTCCCCCACTGCACAACACTCTGGCCAATATCCCCAAGGGCTATCACCATCCTGGCCTCTGAGAGCATGGTCTGGCCTGTCTCTGTACTGTTCTTTATTGAGTGGCACCACACAATGCATATGACACCTCAGTATTGTGTATGAGAGACATTAACTTGCAAGATTGCTGGGACTGTAACACCAATTTAACTGTAGATCATCTGTCCTCTTTGCTGTGACTATGGCACATTCATCTACACATCCTGCTGTCAACAGACATTTTCTTGAATCCAAGCTATGTGCTTTCACAAATGAAAATGGGTATCAGAGTTTTCAGCCTTTCCCCACTGGTGGCCTTTACAGGTTATTGACAGGGGACTGGAGAAGACGCTCGTCATTGAGGACGACGTGCGTTTTGAGCATCAGTTCAAGAAGAAGCTAATGAAGCTGATGGATGACATTGACAAGGCTCGGCTGGACTGGGAACTGATGTGAGTCACAAGATGGGTAGCACTCAAAGGCAGTCTTTCCCAAGCACAGAAAGCCCACCCCCTGGCTGGTAGGAGATTCTCGCTTCCTCCCATTTACCTGGTTTTCATACCACAGATGTTTCCAGAAATAAGAAGTAGGGAGAGGTTGGGCAGTTGTTTTTAGCGCCATCTACTTTCCAAGGTGAGAAACTATAGGTTTTTTTTTGTTGTTGTTGTTGTTTTGTTTTGTTTTGTTTTGTTTTTATGAGATTGGAATTGGCCAGACCATCAGGGACCTCATGACAAAACAGTGGAAATTTCGCCTGCAAAGCAAAGTTGCCTGTGGGCAGGGCGTAAAGAGGGAGTAGGAGGCATTCATTAAGGGGCTAATGCAAACTTGAACCTCAGCTCCCAGGATAAGGGTTGCCTTTGCAGTCCTGATGGTGTGGGTGAATGTGGGAGGCTCAGATGAAAGCTCATGCATTGGGATGGGGTTGTCTAACAAAGGCAAACCCTGATGCCTGGGCTTGGGGCAGGAGGCCAGGCTCACTAAGAGAGTGCTGGCTCAGCACTAATATTAGTTAATGCTTTGTCTCTTGCATCTGGGCTAGCATCTTTTCTTTCTCCTTCCTCCTTTCTTCCCTTTCTCCCCCCTCCTTTTCTTTCTCTTTCTTTGTAAAATAATCAGTGCTTTCTGTTCCCTCCAATGAGGCGGAAACATCCTAAGGTCCCCATCTGTGTATCTAAGGTAATACTGTCAAATCAGAGCCTGCTCATTTGGAACAAGCTTTGCTTGTCTTTCCGTCCTCATCATAGAAGTTAATTTTGGACTCTGGTGGAAGACCTGTTTCACAGAAAATGCCTGTTCTGACCTTTAAAAAAACCCAGTGATGGCCCAACTAACTCATAGAAAATAGACCTCAAAACCAGTACAATGTACTAAAAAAGAGACCTTCCCCTGTCAGACTTGAGTTATGTAATCCATACTCTATACTGTTGAGATCACTGCTCTTCAGCCCGTCTGCCTCTGTGCTGTGTAGCCTGTGGTAAAGCCTCATGCCCACATAGACTGGAAGACATGTTGCGCTCAGGGGGCACACAGAAAGGCAACTTTGACTGACACTTGATAGTCACAGAAAACAGTCCAGAACACCTAAAGCAGATGTGTTCGGAACACATCCCTTCTCATGTGTGGTGTGGTTGGTATATTCTCAGGGCAGAGTGTCATCAGATCCAGGAAGGAAGGATGGACAGCTGTCCTGATAACGATGAGAAGAGTAAAAGAGTATTCTAAAATGTCACAGATCTTAAAGAACTATTAACTGACTTATTGTTTCCAAAATAAAGAAATAATAAATCGGGACAGTCTAAACAGTCACTAGACTTATCTGGGGAGTTTTCTTCAGTAAGAAATATAGTAGGGGCCAAATATGTTATTTCAAATTTTCTGACCACGTTGAAAGTTAAAAAAATGAGGTTAAAATGTTTTATTTAGCCAAATATATCCAAATATCACTTTTTTAGCATGTAAGTAGTATTTCTAACCATTAATGAAATAGCTTATAATGTGTAACCATCTTTAAAGCCCTATATGTAATTATACCCAGAATACACTTAAACCCAGGAAATAAAATGTCAACTGTTAAACTGTAGTCCTACAAATTAATAAACTTGCTTTTCCAGAAGAAAAGCATTTTACAGAGCTAAAATATCCAAATTGTAACTTCTTTCTAAAATTCTTTTTAAGTTTTGAAACTATAATATAATTTCATCATTTCCCCCTTTCCCTTTCCTCTTATGTAGTTCTCCTTTCTCTCAAATTCATGGCCTTTGCATCCTTTTTTAAAAATTATTGTTACATACAATATATATTCTATATATGGATATAAACATATATTCCTAAATATGTAAATATGACTTGTTTAGTCTGTAGAATGTTGTGAGTATGTATACGATATCAGGGCTGACCACTTGGTAATGGGTACCCAATCTGGAGGTCTTCCCTGGGATGAGGAGACTCTGTCTCCTGCCCCCTCAGTTTTCCTGAGTCTCCTGTAGCTCTTTATCTAGGGTTGAAACGCCATGAGATTTCCCCCCATCTATATTAGCATGCCTATTGTTGCCATCCTTATTCAGGTCTTATTTAGGCAGCCATGTTGTTGAGGCTTCATGGGTGTGGCTTCCCTGTCACTCCTGAGAGATGCAGTCTCATAGCAGACATCCTGTGCCTCTGGCTCTTAGGATCTTGCCTCCCCTTCTTCCATGATGTTCCCTAAGCCTTAAGTGTAGGGACTGTATTGGAGGTGGGTCCATTGGGGCACCATCTAAATCAGAAATTAAATTAGTAAGATTATAAACTCAATTCCTCAGCCCTTGCAGTATATTTCAAGTATTCACTAGAAGTTTCTTTGATACTACACACGAGAAATTCAGACTCTTTGATCTAAAATGACAGTGACTGTGAGAACGTATACTTGAGGTCCCCAGAAGAGCTGAAGATGGAATGTGATCTTGTTCTGCATGTCTCATGGCCTTCTTCAGAGCATGGGCAGAGTGTGAATAGGGAAAGGCTTTCAGAGTTTTCATTCAAACTGTCCAGAAGGAACCCTTTGGGGTTCTTCTTGGGTGTCTCTATCCTCTACTGCTGACTCTGTCTACCACAGCCTTTTCTATCCTGTTTACACCAGCACTTGGAAAGTGGTACCAAAAGCCTCTAAAGCTGAAACTCTAGGGATATGATGACAACAAATTCAAGATCCCCACATCTGGCCTCTTTCATTCCTTTCCAACCTCTCTAAGCACAGCTGGAAATCCCTTATCATCCCTGGGAAATCATCCAAGCAATTTTTCCATCTCTTTGCATCTTCCCTTTCTGGCTTGAAGACAGACCACTAGGCTTGAATAGTGTGCTGATAAATGGAGCCTGATAAATGGGAACTGACTTCATGAGGACCAACAACATTATGGATACTGGTAGAAGGGCCTTTGTGGTACTATATATTAGAAAAAGATACAACAGTCTGGTCTTTAAAATATCTTTTCAAACTACATAGGTGCTCTAATATTCTAATATTCAGTATCCTAGTATCAAGTTGGAATGTTTCTCCTCATCCCCATTTCCTTACAGTTACATCGGTAGGAAAAGAATGCAAGTCAAGGAGCCAGAGAAAGCTGTGCCCAATGTTGTAAATCTGGTTGAAGCTGACTATTCCTACTGGACGCTGGGCTATGTCATCTCTTTGGAGGGAGCACAGAAGCTTGTTGGAGCTGATCCCTTCGGGAAGATGTTGCCAGTGGATGAGTTTCTGCCAATCATGTACAACAAGCATCCTGTGTAAGTCTCCTACTGTGGCCACCTGTTCCTTGGGCACACACTGTTCATGAATTAAGTCTCCTGAGTAGAACTTGGTATTATTTTTAATAGTTGTATGGCTTTTCTAAAGGATCCTTCTATAATCATAACCTGGAAGGTTAAGTAATCTTTTGAACACACTGGAAGGACGAGGCAGATGAGGTGAATGCCTTGTCTAATGTCCTCTTCATTACCCAGTTCACAGGGCCACAGTCTGTCTTCTTTGATCCCATAACTTCACATCCCTGAAGCTAAATGTCATTTTCTTAAGCACCCCAGATTTGGAGCTCATTCTGCTCACTCTATATGTGTAGCACTAGTAGGCGGTGTAACACATCTTCTCAATGCTTGCTCTGTTGGAGATAACATAGACCCATGTACAAATCATCATGTATCATGATACTTATAGTCATGGAGATGGCAAGAAAATCAGGGAATGAGGAGGTGACCCCTGTGACAGACATTGATGGAAAAGGGAGTTACTCAGAATCCCAAAGGCTTATGACTGACAGACACTTATCAAATGGTCTGGTAAATGATGGTTGCCTGTCAGTCCTCACTGTAGGCTATGAACCCTTGGAGGTAGGAACAGCCACAAACTCTGGGTCCTTAGAGTATGTGCAAAAGCTGCTCAACCAGTGGGTGTCTCTTAAACTCATGAGTGGAGCAGGAGGCCAGGTTCTAACTTCAGCTCCTTCCTTCAATTGCTAAGTGATGTCCAACTCTGACTTTCATTCTCGCTCTTGAGGCTCCCATGATGCAGCTTGCTCATTTTTGTCTCCTGTCATCAACAAAAATGGAACTAGCTACAACGTCATCCTTTATGCAACATGCTTTACCTCTGAATACTGACAGATGATCTACCTCTGAATCCTGACAGAAATGTAGAGTCAAACCATTATCTCCTCAAACACAAGAGACATTAGTAGTTACTTAATTGATACTTATTTCACTCACAGACAAAGGTACTTCATCAGCATCCTTTGTGTAAGCTCCATAGGAGCCCTTGGAGGGGGACCAAGAAGCCCCTCTACCTTACAATTGCATAGAGCCAAGGTAGCAAACAAGAACTGGAATGCAATGTCCAGTTAGCATGCCTCCAAGCCATCTCCATATCAATTACCCCATTGCTGCTGTCAGGGTTTCAGGTGTCATTTGTTTATCCATGAACAGACACCGTTTGTGACATGAACACGTGCATTTATTACTAGGAGTCCAACAGTTTAACGTGAAGCTCCTTCACTAAACTGTTCTACCCAACTGCAACAGGTTGGGCCTGAACTTTTTGCTTATTTGTTTGTACAGATCTTTTGAAAGCTTGTTGTGTTTGTAGCTTAAGGTTCTTTACAAATGATACAAATTCAAAAGCAGGAATGGGTGGTTTGAGAAGTGACAAGCAGGGCCCTGTGCCCTTCCCTGTTCCCTGAGGGACCCGCCCCTCATGTGGTTGTGCACATCTTGTTACAGAGCGGAGTACAAGGAGTATTATGAACCCAGGGACTTGAAAGCCTTCTCTGCAGAGCCCTTGCTCATCTACCCCACACACTACACAGGCCAGCCGGGTTATCTGAGTGACACAGAAACTTCAACCATCTGGGACAATGAGACGGTAGCCACTGACTGGGACAGGACACATTCCTGGAAGTCCCGGAAGCAAGGACACATCCACAGCAATGCCAAGAACACAGAAGCACTGCCACCACCAACTTCTCTGGACACTGTGCCTTCAAGGGACGAGCTCTGAGAACTCCCTAGCAGTATGGTCCACATGGTTCATCACTGTCTGGCTTTTCTAAAGGGCTGCTCATCGGTTTGCTCCAGGTTTTTTTGTTTGTTGATTGGTTGGTTTTTTGTTTGTTTTTTAGAGAGATGGCAGCCATCTAATCAAAATGGTTTGATGCAATTGATCAGTATAATATACTTTGGATAGCGAAGAGTGGAGAAATTAAAAACCAAATTCCCTGGGATACCTTTACTGGAATGGCTGAGTTAAACTTCAGTCCAAATGCCCAGTTCTCACTAGCTATAGAACACTGGTTGCCACACTGATATGGCAACATGGCTTGTGTCCTTGGTGGTCCAAGAGATGGCACCACCAAGCTGCCCACCAGTAAGTAGGCAGTTGAAGCAGACAAGCCACTGGACCAGTTTACTCACCTGAGTGGTCCATTTTATGTGGCAGATGTCAAGCCATCAATACTATATTTATTGGTCTACTTTATGTGACCTTGGAAATTGGCCTATGTAACAAATGCCTGGGGATGGAGAAATCAAAACCATTAATACGGCTTTTATTCAGAGGACCTCTACCATGAGCCTACTACAAAGTGGATGTTTTATTCTTGGCCTCCTTATCCAGTGGGGTGAGTAGCTGGCTTGGGCTGAGATGTGGCTCTTGACAATCATGGCAGCTAGATTTTTCATAAAAATGTCTAGTTTCCATGTGGCTATGATATTTAGATATTTATGGAAGAAGTATCTCAACCTTTGGCATTTTTATTGTGGCTCCTTGAATCCAATATGTGTATTTATAAAGAAAACTGTAATATATACATGGTGAGGTATGGGGTGACCCCAGCCCTGTGCTGAGGTTCACTCGCTGCTTCAATACCTCCCACCCTTTGTGTCACTCCTTTGCTTGGGAATGAACTGCAGGTGTGACTTTAGTATGTCACTGTTAAGAGGCAGAACACATTCCAGGCTCACAATTGCCCTTGCATTGGACTGTCATTTATTCTGAATTATTTATTTTACAAATTTGGGGAAAAAAACATTGTCTGTAGGGTGAGGCAGAGAAACAAATGTCTCAGGCTCTCATCCTGTACTGGGGGAACATCAGTGTAGTCAGGTGTGTCCAAACATCTGAGTTGCCTGAATTTCTCAGCTGGGCCTTGCGGGGAAGACCTCTGGTGAAAGAGGCTAACTAACCAGTTAGGACTAAACTATTCTCCAGTGAGTGGGGAAGACTTTGGTCCGGACAATAGATTTCAGTCAACAATCTGCAACTCTTAAAGCCAAAAAATCCTAGACACCCTTTCTCAAAAAAAAAAAAAAAGGTTCCTAAAGCTTCTTCCTAATTACTTCATAGACTAATTTTTTGTCAGGTGCAACGTCGGACTGTGTCACGCTGTCCAGACACACAGTCGTCAGGTGTCTGAGAGCATCTTGCTTCACCTCAGTTAGCTGACTGTGTTGGTCTTCTGCACTACCTATTCAACTGAAGCTAAGAAGCCAGGCTTACTGAACTCCAGTTTGCCTCTTCTCCATCTAGAACAACAGGAAGAGCATTGGATAGCTTGTGAGAAACCTTATATGATTCCTGAGTCTCCTTGGGTGTTAGGTATTTTGTCCATAATTTGAATGTGCACAAGTATGTCTTGCTTTAAATATGTTTTTTAGAGGATGGGAGGTGTGCTGGGAGTTGGGGAAAACTGGGTTGCTTTTTGTGGTGTTCTTGTTGTTGTTGCCCATTTGCCCTGTCAGCTGGTCTGACGGATTTAAGGATTTCCATTCTTAAAAGACAATGGATTTCAATTCTATAATTTTAGATTAGGACTTTTTTAACTGTGAATAAAGTTCTGACTCTGTTTGTCCAGCCTGTGTCTGTGACTGCTCGGATTTGAGTCCTCAGTGGTGTTTTCATGCGAGTGTTATAAACTGAAGATCTGGTGCTTGCAGATGTCATCTTTTCAGCAACCCAGAGGTTCCTTGGCCTCCCAGTTTGTCCCGTCCACTTCTCGTCTTAGACCTAGGCATCTGCCCTTTCCCGTGACAGTCCAAGGCTTCAGGGCACACTTGCCTTTGGCCCTGGAGCTCTTCTTGGTGCCTGAGAAGCTGGACCTATCCTGATTCCTAAGATGGGATCTTCTGATGGACAAGCCTGACCTTGGCGGCACAGGTGCTGCTGTAGGAGCTGGCACCTGTAGTCTGCAGAGGACGCATCCCTTGGGAACCTGAAGGAGCAAGCATCCCCACACCCTAGTCTGTCCTGCTGCGCTATTTCAGGGTAGGAAAGTGATGAACTGCCTTCTGGAGCTCTTCATAAAAGTTAAAACAAAGACAGAACCTTACAGTTAAATTGTGCTTGCTTCTTGGCTCTCCAAACCCTAGTGACCCGTGCCAACGGGACCTCCATGTCTGCATTAGGGTATTGAAAACCAAAGAGAACCATGAACTGTCATGGGATTCTCCATCCTTATTCTGTGGGAGCTGCTGTGGACAGGTGAGTAGAAATGCTTGAGCTAGCATGGATTATGGTGTATGTTCAAGGCAGAAGTCTCCCCCTAGAGGGATCTGAGGGTGCCCATCTTTCATTGTGCTAATACATGAATCCATCCAACCCTTCAAAGATAAAATGGTGGGGAGAGTGACTCCAGTATTTCAAATCAAACTTCCCTCAAGTCTCCAGACACATATGTGAGCATTGCCTGGCTTCAGGCCCTTGTGATAGGGACAGAAATATTCAGGGCACACGGACAGGTCCTCACTACTGTGAAATCCAGTCAATTTAGGAGCTACATGGGCAGGTTGCTGTATTTTAGAGATGTGAGAGGGAGTAAGCTATAGGGTACCAGAGGAATTGATTCTGCTGAAGAGGCCTATGGATGATGAGGAAGGAGGACTTGGTGTGCCTGCTGGGGATGCTTTCCAGGCACAATGAAAGCTAATGAGAGCTGGTGGGATGGAAAAGTTGAGGATGTGTTGGGAGTGATAATGGAACAGGACCCAATATGGAGTTAAATAACCGCAAAATAAAGTTACAGTGAGGCAGGCATTTGAGGAAGCAAAATGTAATGGGTTGGTTACACCCAAGGACAGGCAGTTCTGGAAATGTCAGGATGGCCACATTGCATTTTTTATTCAGAGAAAACCTGCTGCTCCAGAGACATTCTCATAAATATGGCCAAAGGAAGAAGCTGGAAGGAGAAAGGACTAATGGAGTCCTCTGTGACCCTCAAATGACAGCTTCTTCAGCACAGGGCATCTGAGGCAAGGAAGAAAAGTCTAGCAGGTTTTCTGTTTGCCCAGTTGGAGAAGAGAACCAGAGACTACATGTGACAAGGACAGGAAAACATGAACTTGCTTTAGTGTAGGGGGAAGAGATTTTGATGAAGTATTAGACACCAGGTGGGATCCCAGGCCAACAGTATGCCATTAAAATTTAGGGAGCCTCTTTGCTCTTGAACTCACTGAAAACTCTCTCCACTCCTTATCCCCCTTCCTTTCCTCCCCCTCCATCGTGTGTGTGCAGGGATTAGACTCACACAGAACGTTCTCTCACTCAATAGGACTGCGGAGGGCATCCAGGAAGGTGGGTACCCTCAGAGGGATACTCCAGCTTAGGGCTCAGGCTGCCTGTCAAAAGCACCCTCCTTGCAAAGTCTGAAGTGTGTGTGTGTGTGTGTGAGAGAGAGAGAGAGAGAGAGAGAGAGAGAGAGAGAGAGAAAGAGAGAGAGAGGGAGGGAGGGAGGGAGGGAGGGAGGGAGGGAGGGAGAGGGAGGGAGGGAGCTTTCTTGCTCCCGCTGTTCAGGTTCATAATTAACCTGGTGTTGCTCAGGCTGCTCTCGCCACCCTAACAGCACTGCTCACCACCCGAGCCATCCTCCCCTTGCTCTGAGAAGAGTGGGAGGGTGGAAAGAATGAAGAATCATCTGAGAATCACTTCTCTTTACTCTTGAATAAACTGCATTTTTAGGCCCCTCCCTGGTTTCTTCAGCTTCGCTTCTCTTGAAATGGGTGTGCAAGTCAAATTCCATGTCAGAGCGCTTCCAAGATCTGAAAACCATCTGCTTCAAAGCCCTGGGAAGCCTGGAGAGCGCTCCTCTGCTCAGTTCCCAGCCCAGAGGTGTCCAGAAGCTCAATCCTGGAAGAATGCACAACCTTCCCCTTTGTCTCAGAGCAGCTTAGAAAACAATCCGTGAGAAAGTGTCCCGCTGGAAAGAGAAGCAGCGAGTGGAACAGACATGCTGCCCAGAGTTGAGTTAGGGTGTGCTAGTGTGAGCCTGAAGGTTCCAGCTGCTATTCTACATCAGCCTCATAACGTGAAAACTTGATGGGGATTGTATGATCATCCAGTCTGGCCGTGCAAGAAAAACAAAAACAAAACAAAGCACATTTGAGGGAATGAATAAGGAGGAAAGTGGGAGCAGATGCCCAGAGGGTTTCTGGGACAGAAGTACAAGAACAAGAGGAGATGAGGGGATGCCAGGCCGTGCTTGGAGGTAGTGATGTTGGTGCACAGGCTGGACAGGGAAGGAAACAAGCAGAAACTGGTAGGAGGGAGGTTTCACAGAAGTGTTACTAGCCTAGTCCTTCAAGTGACTGCTTTATCCTTTGAAACCTACCACAGTGGGAGAGACTAAGATGGGGTTAGGCAGCATTGCAATGGTGGAGCAGCAATAGCCTGGATTCAGGCATGTGTAAGCCTCTGGACAGGACCTTTGCAGCCAAAGGAAAGATGCAGGG
The DNA here is from genome assembly GCF_943737965.1 of Phodopus roborovskii. Classification (NCBI taxonomy): domain Eukaryota; kingdom Metazoa; phylum Chordata; class Mammalia; order Rodentia; family Cricetidae; genus Phodopus; species Phodopus roborovskii. The sequence goes on from NW_026126433.1 coordinate 24,572,868, forward strand.
ATTAGACTCACACAGAACGTTCTCTCACTCAATAGGACTGCGGAGGGCATCCAGGAAGGTGGGTACCCTCAGAGGGATACTCCAGCTTAGGGCTCAGGCTGCCTGTCAAAAGCACCCTCCTTGCAAAGTCTGAAGGCTAGCCAAGGAGTCCGTGCAGAGCCTACATGCCTGTCTTCATGAGTCTTTTTGGGTCACAGACAAGAAACAAGCTGTAGGAGCCATGCTCCAACTTCATGAGTCAGTCTTTTCCCAAGGCAGCAGCAGGCCAAGATTTTCCCAAGGTGCTGTTCCATATATAGACTCCCTACCTCAAAGATTTTCTGATCTCACACCTGGAATTTGGGCTGCTCCCTGACCCAAGAATGTCAGGGCTAACTTCCCTCAGCCAGATGAGCCTGTGCACCCAAGTGAAGAGCTTTTTGCATGTGGTGTCACTTGTCATTTTTAAACCTCAATGTCTGTTATTTACAGCTTTTCAGTTAAGGCAATAGGTAAGTAATATAATTTGCCTAAGGTGGTAAGTGGCCAGGGAGTCAGTCTCCTCAGCAGTCAGATCTCCCCCACCATACACGCAGAGCAAATTGCATTGCCAACAAAATGTCTGTCAGCTCTCTCTCTCTCTCTCTCTCTCTCTCTCTCTCTCTCTCTCTCTCTCTGATTGATATATGGGAGTCTGTAGCTCTGATACATGATATATGATATACTAATTACTCAACAAATTAACATATATATGTGCACATACATACACACACATACACCATAGTGTACATTCTCAGAGAAGATTTTGCTGGAGGCTTGGCTGTTTGCTGTCATATAAATGAGATCACGAATGTGTGGGAGAAAACACAGTCATTTAGAAAGCTGCTTCCATTTCAAAGTTGGCACCTTGACTTTTCGAGCATGGGAACAATTAAAAAATAATTTCAATCGTCTCTTGTTGAAGATGATATACTGCCACTCACTTATAATGCTTGTGTACAAGACTAGACCTGTGTTACTCCACATTGTTCTGGTGGAGGGGTATGATGGTTCCTCATGAAAAACTGTGATAAAGGGCGTGGACACCAGTCATGGGAGCACAGAGGCTGAGAGAGCCTAGGCTCTCCCAGAAAGGGAGATCCTGCATCAACATACGCTCCCCTGCAAAAGGGGCGGGGGGAGGGGGAGAGACAGGAAAGGGAGGGAAGAATAGTCGGTATGGCTTACATTAGATTCCTCAAACTGCTAGATAAAATGAAGTGCTTCCACACAGGTTGCAGGGTTGCTGGGTAGAAACACCGAGGGCCCACACGCAACAGTCATCGGCAAATTATGATCTAAAATGGACTGGCTTCTGTTGAATTTTTCTGCCTTGTAGACAAATTTAAATCGTTCTTTCTAATATTTACCCCCTCAGCATCTCTTGTCTTCAGCCTCTCATTTGCACCATGCAGCCTCCTCATAGGCCCTCGCCATCTATTCTAAACACCGTCTAGAAAGAGACATCAGAGTTCATCAAGGTCTTCAAGTGTCTTGCCTCCCCTGCACAGAGATACCGGATGGAGCTACCCAGTAATGCGACCATGAATGATGGCTGGCATACCATGTCAGTCAGAACAGTATGACTAAAAACATTTTAGAAATCACTGTGACTTGTAGGGGGAAAATCAAGCAGGTAGAATTGTTAGGCAGGAGGTAGCTGAGTCCCTAAAAGACCGGCCTGGCTTCTTCTGCAGTACAAATGAAAAAGAAAATCTCTGGTATAAGTTAGTGAGATTTCACGGTTACTTCAGTCTAGTCTAGGTAGCCTAATTAATATTTCCAGTGGTGTTTCATTTTAGACATCTCTCAAGGAAAACAGCAATGTAATTAACTTCTTATATTGGAACTGTAGGCATCTGTAGAGAAAGCCAATGACTCTCAGGAAACTCCTCCATCCCACTGAGGTCAGAGCAGTGTACAGCACAGAGCCTCCCTCGGTCTCATACTGGGTGAAATTTGAAAGTGATTCAGAGAGGCCACCTAAAGACATGATTTCAGGCAAAACTCTCCAAGATTGGTTTCTACATATAGGATGGGGGGGCTTGTTTCTAGAATGTTCTTTGAAAAAGTTGTCACATGGTGCCAGAGATCATGCCACATTATCAATTCCCTTATAAAATACGCACTTGGTTCAATGATGGGACACCTTCTGAGAAGACATCCCATCCCTCGATTCAGGGTTTCCTTGCTATGGAAACCAACGGTTTCACAACTGTCCAGATGGTGGCAGCACTGCATTCAAGAACCACTCTCAGTGAGCTAGCAAGGCCTACATGGAATCCTCAGCCCAGGTTTACAGCCCAGGCAGCCCCACTGCCACTGTGTGCCTGCTAAGCAAAGCAAACTAGTAAAGCGCCATCACTGCCTGGTGTGCCCAGAGCACATCCCTCTTCCCTCTAAGCTGACAACCCTTGCCGGTGGAGGCAATGCTCTGCCACTTGCTGTTCCTCTGCTCTGTCTAACTGATTCAGAGAACGCCTTGGACTGAAAGCTGGCAAACCTGGAGCCCAGAACCCACCCAATTAACACTCCAGATACAAGCCCTTCGGGTCTGGCAGCACATGCCAACCAAGTCCCAAACCAGTTTATTAGTTTAACCAAAAGGTAAACAGATGCTGGAGATGCAGGAAGACGAGCGTGCGAGCAGCTGGAAACAATGTCCAGCTGTTCACCCAGAAGCAAAGTTAAAACAACTAAAGTGGCATTAAATAAATGAGGCCATGTTCTATCCACTTGGGATTTCCATTGTCTTTTTAAAAAAAGGTAAATATATATATATAATTTTTTTACATTGCTGAATATAAATCTAGGCTCTACATATACAGTATAATTACACAGGGTGAGCACATTGGGCATAACATGTATGTCTTATGAGCCTCACCCTAAACCAGGCCAACAACCTTGCATTTACTTTTTGACCTTGACACTGAGAAAGCCAGACTGAGGCTTGGTTTACTTCAGTCTTCCTGATGGCTGTGATCCTTGCCATCTCCCCTCCATACACAGATGCACCAACAAAACAAGGCTCACAAACAAAAAAAAGAAAGGGCCTTCTGACTAGCTGACACCTAGCCGGCTTCCACAGCCCAGTCCAGTCTCGTAGAAGCACCAAGGGAAAGATGATGACTTCTTGCCTCTCTCTTTGGTCCATTGCCACAAATATCTGAGCCTTTCCCGGTGTTTCTTGTTGAATTAATATGGCTATTTACATAACATAAACCCCACACAACCTTTGGGAGCTATGTATAGTACATTGTTAGGAAAAAAATGTTCCCTGTTACAATCCGGACATCATATCCTAGGTTCATTCTCTTTATTTTTGGAATAAAAACTGGTATTTGAGGAAATTTTTCTTCTTAAAAAGGGGGACAACAATCTGAAAGTGCTTCTTATACATGTTAACTCATCACATATGGCTTTTTCATTCAAACCCCCACATAGCTCAGATCAGAAGCAGAAGCATGAGGGTGTTACTATAGACAAAAATGTCACTTAGCAGTGATTCCAGGACAGCAGGTGTGGGGATGAGAAAGGAAGGATGCTATTGTTTCCATCTCGATGGATGCAGCTCTTTGAAAAAGAGCTGAGTCAGGGACAGGTCCTTTCTTTCCCTGTGGCTAGGCAATGCTACCAAAGTAAAGAAGGAAACTAGGTGTTGTTATGAGGAGGGAACATTTTTGAGGGCTCAGAAGTCTTCCACCGGCTTGAAATTTAGTCAATCTCAGTAAAATGTCTACACCTGAGGAACAAATTGCACAAAAGATAGAGGTACAAGGCTCCAGATGGCAAAAGACTCCAGACATACACATTTACATGCGAAAGGCAATCAGAAAGGCAATGACATAGCGGCACTCCAAGACAGAGAAGAGTCCAAATGAGTCACCAGTCTTCTGCACTTTCTTCTCTGGCTGATAAGTTATGGAAGACCATGGCTACTTGTGCAGTTATGATTGTGACGTGTTCTTTAGGAGAGGACGCAGAAGCATAGCAGGGTTTCCAGAAATTGAAACAAGCTTGCGTTGACTCCAGAGGCATTGTGATGGGGACCAGCAAGGCACGAAGGCCTCTGAAGCTCCAGCAGGTGCAGGCAGAGGGCAGAGACCACTGACTCATCCAAACCTTCCCTTGATGGCCTTTCATGCAGCCTGTGGCCAATACAACCTCTGCAGTTTGTTCATCTGGTGGCACATGATTGAGAAAGTAATCCTCTCCCTTTATAAAAATAGAGTTTGGGCTTATAATACTGGCATGAAGAACACTCTGTGTGGTAGATCTGATTCTATTTATTTGGAAGGTATGAGACTAGGTTCTCGGTCCCTTCTATTTCCCTGTAAAAAGTGACCTCATCTTCACAGGCCATTGTGCAAATTGGTTTTTCCATAGTCCAGAACATCCTGTAAAGTTCCTCTTCTATATCTACACACACACACACACACACACACACACACACACACACACACACACACACACACACAAACTAGATATGTGAGTGTATGTACTTTTTAAAACGTGGATCATTTTGTATTTCACTTTCATGTCCAAGAGCATCAGTGAATCATTTCTAATGTCAGATTCACCTCCACTCTCTCTGCATAGTGCTTGGTACACATTTGAACTCAATAAATATCTGTTGGCTTCACCAACGACCCTCAACACTGGCTGCAGTCACCACAGCTGTTCTCACCCTCGCTCTGCCTTTGGCAAGTCAGGATGTACTGTCCCTTTCAGAGGGTGATTTTGCTGTGTCTGTTACTCCAACAGCCCCGCTTAGCTGTCCTGGGCAATGTCAAGCTGGTCCGACTACGCAGCTTCACCTGCTCTTCCACTGAGTTCTTTTTGCGTAAAATGAAGTCAAAGTTCACTTGGCTGTTCATGGCATAAAAGACATTTGCAGAGTCTGGGATCACCAGTTCTGGAAGAGACAAGGAAACAGCAGCTGGTCAGTTTGGATAGCACAGTCCATCACTGACTGGCTGAAGTCCAACCCGCCTGGGCACAAGGCCTGGATGGAGGCCAGGTTACATTCTTTGGATGTAATCTGGACCAGGCAGGGATACTTCCTCATGACTGTTCCCCAAATCTTAAGCCCCACCTGAAACTGAGTGCAAATAAAGTGTCAGAATTCCTCTTGTGAACTTACTATTCAAACACAAAATGTTACAGCTTGATGAAAGCACGCAGGTGGGGACCAAGATGGTTCCAGAGCCAGAGCTGAAAGGAGAAGCCAAGCTTCCCAGCTCCTGCATAATTCTTTTGTTTCTCAGGGAGGGGGGAGCTCCTTGTTTCCCAGCAGCGCCCGCCCTCCATTAAGATGGGATGCCAGTGTGGGTCTGTTGGCCAGCAGGGCTAGTGACGGTCAGCAATGTGCACTGTCATGTCTGCTCTTGGAGTACAGTCTCATTCTGACTGAGCAGGCCTCCACAATGTGAGAGAGGTTATTCACCTGTCTCCATCTCTCCCAAACCCACCAGATGAGCAAACAGATACACAAAGGGTGACTATTTGCCAGAAGAGACCTCTGAAAAGCATTTTTAAAACAATGAGTTCTGGCCTCAAAGGCACATTTCACCAGTTCTTTGGTTAACTGAAGATTGATCAGAAATTTAAGAAACAAACAACAAACCCACAACTCTCTCAAACACTGAAGAAACAGTTAAGAAATTCTGAATGAGTGCTTCCAGGTCTGAGAATCAGTGTCAAGTAAAGAATGCGTGTGTTCACCTGCCCAGACCCAAGTGGTTCCATCTGCTCCCCACTCCTGACACAGAGACTGCTCATGAAAACGAACTTCCAGTGGGGGATACACACTCCTGACACTCACACACTGTCTATGAAAATGCACTTCTTGTGGGGAACACAAATGATGGGCAGAAGGAATTCTGTGTAAAAGCCAGAAACAACAAAGTTTGGAGCAGCTTCAGACACTTGATTCTACAGTAAGGTGGGTGTGGCTTGTCGCCTTTGCATAGTTAAAACAAAAACACCACCAGGGGGCATGAGAGAGGGTCCTGTGGATTAGAGCACTTGCTGTTCAAGCATGAGAGTCTGAGTTTGAATCCAGTGCCCACATAAAAAGCTGTGTGACTGTAACTATACCCTGTCAGGGTAGGAGACAAGATTGCCTGGGCTTGCTGGCTACCAGCCTTGTTCCAGGCTCACTGAGAACAGACCACCCATTGTATTGTCCTGGTCACAAATGCTCGCATACACACACACACACACACACACACACACACACATCATACATGCACACCCGCACTCTCAAACACACATTTACACACTTGTGCATATACCACATCCCTGTGCTGCATACACCACACACATGTAATGTACACATACATGTACATACACATGAGTTCATGCCAATAGGTTCCAATAAAAAGGAAAACATTTCATGACTTTCTGTTCTCAGCAACTAAAGCCAAAATGTGCACACTGCTGGCACCCACCAGGCAGAGAATGTGCTCACCTTTGTCCTCCGAGATGACCTGTACCAGCTCATACTCCTCAGCTGGGTCTGAGTCCAGATTGTGCTTCAGCATTGCTCTCTGGATCACAGCAGGGGTCTTGTCTTGGCTTGTCAACTGCAAAGACAACAAGGCATCAGTGACATGCTTAGCTCATGTTTCCTAAGCTTGCCTTTGCTCTCCTGTGTGGCATATACTTCTCCAGGAAGGATGGAGTAGGTGGCATACGAATGGGACAAGGAACCATGACTACTGAGTGTTAGTACTATTTCCATCTGAGTAGCCAAAAGATGGCAGGCAGGTAATAACAGAGTACACACACACACACACACACACACACACACACACACACACACACACACACACAGAGAGAGAGAGAGAGAGAGAGAGACTGATTTCCTCCAGAGCCTAAGAGCCTCCCTATGACCTGAGCAGCTGGTGTTTCTTATTCAATAAATAGCAATGAGGGCCATGTGTATTTGCCTATTACCAAAACATCTGGCTTATGTGATTACAAGGAAAGAATTGGTACACACAAACTTTTAAAGGAAGAAAATACATATTTTTGATAATATAAAGGAAATTATCCCCAAACAGTAGATTAGTAGTGTAATGTACCTGTGGGGTAAATGTTAGGCAAAGATAGATTTCAGTTTATAAATCAGGCCTTCCTATTTAGGGAGAAAGTCAAGCTAAAAAATAAGGGCAGTGGCCAAAGGCTTTCTTTGGGTGTTTATTACTTTGTAGGACAAAAGCTAGAGAGAAAAACTAATACATACAATTAGCATTACCAACAAGGAAGGCTCCAGGCTTCATCCTGTGCAACATAAAGGGTCCCAGGGAAAGGACAGCAGAGGGGCTCTTCTCCCAAATGCAGTCCCTATCCCAGTAGTAATTCATCTATTTACTGTCCTTGCTCCCAGATGTCTCTTGGATGTACTGTTTTCCCCTGACCAAGCAGAGCACACAGCTATGGGCAGGACATACAGTGTAACTGTTGCGTGCACAAATCTGTATTATGATTTCAAGACAATGTGGTCATGCGGGTGGCCCATTGCTCTCTGGTTGGCAACAATGACTAGAGTGTGCTGAAAATTTGACTACTCCCGAAGACCAGGGCTCCCATGGGGAGCTATTTCTCTAGTGCATTTTGTTAGCTACTCCCTTCTGCAACTTGAACTGGGTCTCATTTCACACTCATTCCCATTCCATGGGGCAGAAAAAGTGTACTATTGGACTACAACACTAGCCCTGCATCTCTGTGTTTCTGATAATCTATTAAATGCCATCTGGATGTCTTAATTTAAGGACCCTGAAACTTTCTCCTCTAGCAGTTCATATCTCACTGGACAGAGTCACCAGCCACCAGGCCACCAGATGGTCCCAAATTCTCCCTCTTCCTTAGAAATCCTCCCTCTTCCGTACCCTCCACAACAGTTGCCAAAAGGCTGATAACGGGATGAATGGGCTCTTACAATAATACCTCTTCCCATATCATCTCCAGCCACAGGATCATCACCCATGCCCTTGTCAAGCCCTGCATGAAAGACAGGAGCAGCTTCCTAGCTTGCTTCCTGCCCACAGTGCTCTCCCACCCACACCTGGTCTAGCAGTAGGCCTCCACAAGGGCAGCTATTCTTCTAATGAACAAATCTGGTGTTTCTTAACACCATCCCTCCAGGGAGTCCTCCTGCCTGTAGAGTTAACACAAAGTCCCCCGAGAAGCCACAAGACCATTTCCAATCTGGTCTGGCTTCTGTTAGAACATTTGGTATAAGATCTCTCTTCTCTCTCTCTCTCTCTCTCTCTCTCTCTCTCTCTCTCTCTCTCTCTCTCTCTTATTGCACATTCTTTAAAGATCAATGAGTCTTATTCATCTTTTCATTCTCCAAGCCCAGGGCAATAACTAGTAACAATACATGCTCAATAATGACCTCATTCAGTGAATGGGCCAGCAAAGGTTTCTCTGGGATGTTAAAAGAAATGACTCTACACCACCTCAGCTTGGAGGCAAACGATGGCAAAGAAAGCAGAAATGGAATTTATTGTAGATTTGGCTTCAGAAGACTCTATTATTTATTTACCTATCATTTATTTATTTATTTTAGTGTATGATACACCTATCAACTAAGGATTTTAATGATCTGATGATCTAACACAAGACCCTACACAGTCAAGGTTATCACAATGAGAGGCCTTGTATGTATTCAAAAAATCTACTATCATCAAAAGTAGCTTTGGAATTTTCTAGTCTAATGTAGGTTCTGTAAGAAGCATATAAAACTCGGTTCCATTCACTTACTTAGTGTAGCTACTTGCTTACCCGAATGGCATTTCTACCTGAGTCTCCCTCGTTAGGAGCCAGGCCTGAGTCAGGCCTGAGAAAGCTTTGTTAGCAGGGACCACGCTGCTGAAAAGGCATGTTATTTTATCCTAAGTCTAAATGTTGGAAGAGTTCCAAGAAGGTATGTGAAGCAGAGGCACCCTCCCTGGACTGTTGGCACATAGTCACCCACAATGATCATCATAGAATGGGACACCAACGTGGATGAATAGGTTTAAATAATTCTTAAGATGACTAAACTATACCCTATACGCACCTCCACCATTAGATAGACATGCCATTAATCTGCACCCAGGAGGATGTTGCTGTTTTTCATGTTGGTTTTGTGTGCACACAGAGACAGGTATGATAAATAGCATGCGTATTCAAGGGTATCAGTCTGCACAGTTGATAGACACAGGGGCATGGGCTCTTCCCATGGAGACCCTCCCAGACAAGATGGCCCCGTACCATGATGCTCTTGTACATGTTGCCATTGTTGTCTTCTATACTGATGCGGATGATGCAGGTGTCTTCATTCTGCTGGTTGTAAACCGGAGGCAGCACTGAGGAGGTAATGGATGTCACAGAGACAGAGCGCTTGTGGATTTTAGGGTTGTTGTTGCAGGTTGGAGGGGAGGACAGGGGGTTGACTAAGGATGACATCCCTGAGGAATTTGTGTCCATGGAATGGATTGAGGAACATGAAGAGGAGGACTCAGAGAGCTGTAAGAGTTAACACAAAGAAAACAGCACCATTAGACTCTGGACCAAGCATGCTTCACAGTTTTCAAGACAGGAGTAAATGTGGAAAGTGATCGACTCCAGTTACTTCCTCCTCAGTATCTCATGGATCTCTCGTATCTGATCACACACACACTTTCAGACCATGTGCTGATGTGGCTGTCAGTGACTCAGTGTGATCTACTTACTCTGAATCTAGGAAAGGCACAGTGGTTCTTTGAGATCCTGTTTTTAGTTGGTCCTATGAAAGTCAACCAGGAGATGGCAGCAGATACCAGCTTATTCAGGCCATATATGCTGGAGAAAGCTTGCAGATGCCAGCTCACTGCTTCACACCACTAACATTTCTCACCTCCAATGAGGCCACGGAGAGCAGTCTGTCCTGACTCTACTTCACATCCAGACTTTGTAGTAGGAGATAAATGTCTTAAGGACTACAGCTTATGTAGTTCTGGAGAGGGGCGTGGGGCGGGGGAGAGTTAGAGATCACATGACTTCTTTCTCAACTAGAGAAGCCCAACGCCCAGAGAGAACACTGTGTCCCAGGTTCCTCCACCCAGTCTCACTGCTACCAGGACCAGCAGCACCCCTTCCCCTTTGCCATGGTGTTCAGTGTGTGTGTGTGTGTGTGTGTGTGTGTGTGTGTGTGTGTGTGTGTGTGTGTGTGTGTGTGTGTGATATTTGCAATGAGTTAAGCCAAATTAAAATAATCCTACAAAATATTCAATACTAACTTCTTTCATGTGTGTCTGCCCTACCACAGAAACAGATTAAGAAACTTAGTTTTCTGACAATGTAGCTGCTAAAAAAGTAGGAACTATGTTATCTTTAATTTCTTGGTGCCTGCTTCCTGCTATGGCGACAATTCCACAACATGGTTGTTCTATTATAGGTAACAAACTGCAGTGCCAACTCCGGTATGAGGTGTCTACAGTGGGGTTGTATGATACAGTTTAGCTATATGTTGCTGCTGTTTGGAATTTTCTCTTCGAGGGCATAATTTTAATAGTATAATTTTGTCTGCAAGTATGTTAACCAAGAAGGCCTGCTTTCCAAATGTTGGTTGAATTTTTTCACTTTCACATTCCTCTTTCTCTTGGGCTTTCCACAGTTTTAAAAACATGTATAATTGAGATGGGAAAGCATTAAGGATGGGGAGGTTACATGAGTTATAAAGAGAATATCAGATGGGCCTTCATATTCCTAGTAAGAATTTAAGTGGTAAGGAGTGAGGATGAAAAACAAATGTTTATAAATAATGACAAGGAGCATGAAGAAAGAGGAACAGAGATTATACTTCGCTTTTAAAGTAACAGACTCACATGGGAGGGAGAGAGACCATGTGGAGGCCACTAGAGAGGAAATCACTACAGGATCCCGGGCTAGGAATGTGCAAGACATCCAGGCCCAGTTAGGCGCCATGCAGAACTGTACTCAAACTACATGTATCCATGTCACATAGTCATCTTTAAGTCTGTAGAAACCTGGCTCTTGGATAGATTCACCTGAACACATATAAATATAACCCATGAAAGAAATTAAGCTGACAAAAAAAAAAACAGAAAGAGCTGTAGAAACAACAGCATCCTCATGATTTCCAGGACACTGTGTGTGTGTGTGTGTGTGTGTGTGTGTGTGTGTGTGTGTGTGTGTGTGTGTGCAAGGCTTTGTTCATGCTAGTTATACACTCTGCCAATGAGCTACATCCTCCGCCCTAATCTCATCTCATGCTCTCTCAAGGCTAAAGCAATCTTATTCGACCTATGTTCCAACAATGGATTCCATCTCCTTCCCAGACAGAGACAGAAACCCCTCAAAGACATGTGGGCAGCACAGCCATGGTCACTTTCCTGTCACATTCACCAGCAGATTATGAGACCCATAAAACATTAGACCCTGTGAAAAAAGCAAGTAAGACCTCATTCTAGATTTTTGAAAATCTATGTGTATTTAAAAAGAAAATCTCTGTGTGTGAGTGAAAGAACTGTAATATGTGTATAGATGTGTGCACATTTATGTGTGTGAGTGCAGGTGTGTGTATGCCAGGGCACACGTGCAAATGTGAGAGGACAACCTCAGGTGTCAGTTCCTGCCTCCTAACTTGTCTGAGACAGGCTGGTCACCATTCTGTACATATAGCAGGCTAGCTGACCTGTGAGCTTCCGAGTGGCCTTCTGTCCCTGTCTCCCATCTTGCTGTAGCAGTGCAGAAATTTTCTCTTATTTGTGCAGCTGTGAGAAATGGATTGGATGAGGGTCCCACTATCGGAGCTTACAGCTTGTTATCATCTATTTCCGCTGTGGCAGACTGTATCATCATTATCAACTCCTCACCCTGCTGCAAACTGCGCCCTTTGCCCTGGGATTTGTTTCACTACGGTTCCTCCCACTGAAGTCGGATTGTATCACCCTGCTTCAGTTATTTATACTGGATTTGACCACATGACTGCTTTAAGCAATGGAATGTTGGTAGGTATGACCAAGGAAAGGATCTCTGCGTGCGCTTAAAAGAGGGGGGCTTCTGCCTTTCTTCTTCATACATTTCAGCATGCTAAGAGAATGTTCTGGTAAGCCCCACTACTCCAAATAAATGACAGGTAAGCAAGCAGACCTGGTTTAAAACTTGTATAGGGCAAAGCCTGACCCAAAGTAGCCAGGCCCTGAGAAACATGGCAGTTGTTCTAAGTCCCTGAGTTTTAGAATCTTTTCCTATGTGGCATGAGTGTGGTACGTGTGGCTAAGATAGCATGTGACACCAAAAAGCTGGCATATCTCCATTTCTTATGTTTTATTCCTCCTCAAGCATTCCTGATTCTCTTGATCCCATACTTATTTTACAGGTCATAACCCTTTGGTTATGACATGGGCGTAAAAATGTTTCAAGGCACTTTGCAGCTGTTTCTCAAGGACTGGGTCCCCAGAAGAGACTCTGACAACTGTGACACCTATGGCGTTCTTCATGTGACAGCAGCATGCTGGGGGCTGCAATGGGAGTGAGAATTGTGGAAAGGGTTAGGGTACCTTCTTTTGAGGCTCATCTGGTGTGTCCATGGGTGTGATGGAGCCATCCTCGGCCTCTGAGTGGTTTGACTCACAGGATGACACGCTGACTGAGTCCATGCTCTCACCAGAGCTCCCGCTGGCCGTGGACTTGGGCTGCTCTTTGGTGGGAGTGTTCCCAGTGATGATGTCGGACCCCAGAAACAGTCTTTAGAAACCAGAATGTCAAACATGTGGGCTGTTAAACACTTAGAACCAATGACTGAGCAAACATATGTGCCGATTAAGCCCTCAGAATTTTCTCAATCATATATGTTCTGCGCTATGTGTTTTAAGAAAACAAATGCTATAATGTTTCTAACAAATAGTAGTAACTGTCTTGTCCCAGGAGATTATGTCCAACCCCAAGCAACACATTGATTGTTTAACTGGTACAGCCTTTCCAAGTCACTGGTCCTCCATCTTTTAGCAGTCTATGGATCGCTGTGACAGGGTCAGAATACCAGCACTCCACCCCTTATTGTTTCCTACCCTAAAATGAACTTGGAACTTCCTGCAGCTGGAAGAGGCGCATGTGCTCTGGATAAGAAACCAAGGAAGAACACTTCTGCTTTGAGTCATCTGGAGAACTACAATGACCCAAACCCCTTCTCCATAAAATGATTATGCAAGAAATATTAAAACTTCTTTTCAGCTGAACTGGCGAGATGTAAGGGAAATCCCTACAAGACTTAAGAAAAAAAGAGAACTGAAAATCGGAAGCTGGTGGGCTATTTCTGCAGCTGCTGTCTCTGGGAAATGGGAGGTATGAATGTTGGCAAAAATCGTCCTTTAAAAAATTAACACACTTTAATTATACATAATAATGGGGTTCCATTAAATATTTCCACGCATATGTACAGTGCAAACTACCACACAGACTTAACATGTACACAATGCTGTGAAATAAGGGTTCTATTTATGAAAGTAAGGATGCTAGAAACCAATCTCCTATATAAAGCAGGCACTCAAAGGGCTTTCCCCCTCAGTAAAGAGATGGGCTAGAAAAACATCTTGCCACAGACACAGGAGACAACAGGAAAGCCTGTCTGTCCTGGCGCCTGAATCTGTATGGAAGGAATAATGTCTCCACACATGTGTGAACCTGGCCTGTGCTTCACTCTGATTTGCTACCTATGCGGTCTACATGTTAGGAAGCCTCAGGCCATCACTGGGAATGATGGATGGATGGATGGATGGATGGATGGATGGATGGATGGATGGATGGATAGAATGAATCTGTTTTTCAGGAAGACTACAACTGTTACTCAAGCTGCAAACAATTCCTTTATAAACAATTCTTTACAAAGAACCATTCCACTCAAAGAAAATTAACAAACATAATGGGAAGGAGACACTGACTTCTGAGAATTTTTGATATGGAACAGTCAGAGAGAAAGTATCATCCATTCATTCACTTGACAAATATTTGCATGTCCACCACAGGCTCAGTTTTATAAGTATATTTTAAAATATTAAAGAAATTAGAAAAATTTAAATCTGTTCAGAGCAAGGCCACTCCAACAAAGAGAGAGAGAGAGAGAGAGAGAGAGAGAGAGAGAGAGAGAATTTGAAAAATTATCATATCTAAGTGAGATGAAGGATTTAAATTAAAAAGTCAGTAGGGTTAAAATAACTAAACTCAGTAGGGTTAAAATAACTGTTAAAGAAAACAATCAAAACAACCATGAAAAAAAAAATCATGAGTAGATTTGGAAAAAAAGATCCTCAGAAATCAGAATGGAGAAAGGAAGATATGGAAGCAGAGGTTAACAAAGCAGAGGAAAACAAAGTCTTGCACAAGTGTAAGAGCTGTGCCACGAGACGAAGAGATGACAAAGGAAATGTAGGAAGATACAATGGCTGAGAAGATTCCACAACTGGTGAGCCACAAAAATCCACTGATCCAATCCACCGATTACCACAAGTGATAGTCAAGATGTCTACGTGACAGTTGATGGGCTGATGTGCGTCACGGTGAACTACTTGGCCTGGGAAAACTGGCCAATATTCCCTAAGGGCTATTCATGCTTGCCCCTGGCCAGTGCAGGCAACATCACCAAAAAGATCACTCAGGTTTATACATTAATGCATCTGCATGAGGGGGAAAATTCCTAGAATTAAAATCTAGAGCTCAACTTTACAGAGAGGAGTAGATTCTCAAGCTCTTTCTACAGAAACTGGTCCAATCAAAGCCTAGGGTCTAATGAACAATAATTTTATTCCTCCCCTTTCCCTCCTTTGTTCTCCTTGGTTAACTTGTCTATCTCTGTCTTCCTTCAGAATGTAATTTCATAGGTCACCACAGGTAAAATGTCTATAAACGCAACTCTGAGCCGAATCTTAGGTATACATCCAGGTCCTCCCATTACAAGCACATGATGTGCCTTTTCCATATTTCAGTTTTCTGTTCTATGTGATTGGAGTTCATTATAGAACCTGTTCCCCAGATCATGTTGTAGATTTTATAAACACATGTATTCGGCTCCTTTTAGCTATTCTAAACACACTCACTATTCACTTACTGTGTATGTGGCAGCGTTTAGACTCTGCAAACAGAGCAACAAATAAAAAGAAGGCTTACCCTCAGGGAGCTTAAATTCTATACAGACACATACAGTATACAGTATGTTAGACGAAGGTAAATGTGACAGAAAAAACAAAGATGGAAGACCACCAAGGAGGGCGCCAAGGACAGGTAATGTGAAAGGGTTATAGGTGTCAGCAAGCTTATTAAAGGGACATTTCTACAAACACCTAAAGGAAGAAAGAAAGTGAGCCAGGTACTCTTTGGGAGAGGAGTTAGTAAAACAAAGGCAACTCAGAATGACTGTGCCTAGTGTGTGCAGGGAGGTCTTGAGGTGGCTGAAGTACAAAGGGTAGAGTGAACAGGGAAAGATGAGGACAGACAGATGGAGACAGGCTGATGCTGATGCTGAGGGTCAATGGGGTCCTGCAGATACTCTAAGATCTCTGGATGCTATCCAGATGGAGTGAAGTCTCACAAAGTTGACCACAGATGGCCTCTTCATCTACTATACCTGATGGACAATGTTTCTATTACAATACTGCTTACTCTAAACTGTAAAAAGTCAGCATGAATGAGGATGACCAAAGAGACAACACTGTGGGAAAGTTACTCTTAGGAGATAACCATTCTTGCCAACATCCAGGAAAAGGGACCATTTCAAGCCATGGGAAGGGCTAGTGTGATGGAAACAGCCTGGTGTGTTCAAAGGATGGCTAGAAGGCTGGTGTGGTGGACCTTAGTGAACCAAGCCAAGTGTTTTAAGAGAGGGAAAGTTGGGAGTCATCACATAAGGCCTAGTAAACTAGGACCAAGAGTTGAGACTTCATTTCAAAATATAACCATTGGATGTTTTTAAAAAAGCTACGCCATCTGCTGTTCAAGCTATTTAGTAAAGAATGAACTGATGGGGCAAGTGGACAGCCAGATGATGGCAAAAATGCTGATGGGGTGGTCCAGGTATGAGCCAATGGTGGTTCATACTGGGGGAAGGAGAGAGGGATGCATGGATGCAATGGACCTTTTGATCGTGACAAGAAATATACTCTTTAAGTGAACATTCTGCTGCTGAATGTATTTCCTCTCCCCACTCTGACAGGACCCTCTCAGGGCCAAGACCCATGGGGGCGGGGGAACCACTCACAGGCTCAGCCTCTTCACCATGCTCTTCCGAGGTTTGGGGGAGGTGGTGCTGGCATCAGCAGCTGCTTCAATCTCGCAGGAGAGGGCATAGCTGGGAAAGGCAGGGGAGGTCTGAGGTCAGTGTTTAAGCACAGAACAGATTCCAGACTCATGTGACTTGCTGGAATCCTGGATTTAGAGGAAGGCTCTGAATATTCAAAGTAAAGCTGTAGGCTGTGGTGTTCTAGCAGGAGTGTCAGAGGGTGCTGGCTTATGGCCCCATTTGATAAATGTACACTGCATGTCTGCCCTCCTCCCCTCCTCCTTTCACATGCAGATGGACAGACCCTGTCCTGATCTGCAGGATTCGATACAAGGGCATGTGACACTAGCAGCATCAGAAGCTGTCTGCAGCCTGACCCTTGATCACCCTCATCCCATCGCAAGGCCAGAGGAGGAATCCTCCTCCCCAACGAGCCCCACCACCATTCCTTTTCTGCTTCCTCCTTCCAGTGAGTTTGTGTGTAGATGCACATATGTGCACATGCATGCATTTTTATGGTAGGAACAGGAAAGAAGGCATTTTTGTAAAATACCTAACCAACGGTGAATAGACAAAAGCAATTATATTATTTATAAAGACATATAACTATAACTTTATCTTTAATTGCCAAAACTTTCTCAATTAAAAGTCCCCGGGCTGCAGACATGGGTATGCCAGGCACGCAGTAACTGATGAGAGGAGAAGAGGAGTTTCTGACTGGAAGTGCTTCCTGTGAAAGCTTGTAGCTGTAACTAGCCCAGGTACACAGTGAGGAGGTGGTGGGTCATGATGCCCATCGTCATGCCACCTGAAAGGTGAGGTGGTAATCAGGCAGGCTACCATATCCAGTCACAGTACCCTTCAAATACTTATTGTGCTATCAATGCTATTCTTCCTTATGATAAATCTTCAAAGAAAATCTCAGGTCTAACTCAGCGATCAGTAAACTTTCTCTGAATCAGACCAGATAGTATTTTAGGATGCAGGCCGTATGGTCTGTCTTTAATGCATGAGAACAACCATAGATTAGATAAGATGTAAATGAATGGGCTATAATCCGTTAACGAGTTATTTATAGATTCTGAAATTTGAATTTCAAATAACTATCTCATGCCATATTATTCTTCTTTTACTTAAAATGTGAAAAAAGGCAGCTGGCCACATATGGCCTGCAGGCTACTGACAACCACCAGACTAGAGGGAAGGTCTTAACCCACAGACCCAGTATCCAAAGCACTAGCTAGACTCAATGCACCTTTCCATGCACACCAGACAGTGTTTTGAAATCCATGCCCTGTGCCTCACCCACACCAGAAACACCACTGCCCTCCAAACACCAAGCTTGCCATGACACCAGGCCTTTGCTCATGTTCCTGTCTTTCTCTGTCTGGAATGTTCTTCTCTGGCACTTCTGGTAAAATCTCTCTTTACAGCCCGGCCTACTTAGTAATATCTGTAAATTATCTCTATCCGACATCAGTCCTCAGCCAATGAACTGCTCCTGCCCACAGGTTCCACAGAACTTCAGTTACTCTCTATTTCAGTTTCTCATGGGCTCTTCTTCCTCTTCCTCTTCCTCTCCCCCTGTCTCTCCCTGAAAGCTAACACCATGAACTCTGTGACACAGCAGTGGTAGTGCTGATAACAAAATGGTTAGCATTCTAATAGTGCTTCCCAGAATATGATTTTATGTTTAAAACAGTTTACAAACAGGCATCCTGAAGATGAGGAAGAATAAAGGAATTGTTCAAGTTTACAAAGATGAGTCACAGGGCAAGACTTAAAAGGCCATTCACTGGCTCTGCCTGCTTAGCTTCCCTCGGGAAACCAAGGACCTCGGACCCTAGCACGGCCAACCAAGAACCATTGAAGAGATGGCCAAACAAGTTTTTGGCCACTGCTGGTCTCTTGCCAGCACCACAGTTCCTCCCTGACAGGCGATAGACGGCTCAGTCTACCTCTCCTCCTCTGTTAGAAGCTGCTGCCTCTGGAACCACTGGATGAACTTCTGGTCTGGGGTCATGCAATAGCTGTTGCAAGCAGACTGTAGGAGCTTTATCTGGGCGATCACTTCAAATTCCTAAAGGAGAGAGAAAATCAAAAGGAGATTGAATAATAAGATGCAACAAATATAAGTCTATTTAACATGGAGCTGTAACACTCTAGGGGTAAAAATATGGAGAAAACCATTGTAGAGGGAGGACTCTGACATTCTGAGGCTGTAGACAGTAAATGAATAAACCTTAAAAGCTCTAAATTAGGGGTGGCGGTAGAGTTCGGTGGTAGAGTGTTTGCCTGGCATATACAACACCCTGGGTTCAATCCCTAGTATCACAAACAAAGATAAATTTAAAAATACACACACACACACACACATATACATACATATATACATATATATACATATACAAATACATATACATACACATACACACACACACACACACACACACACACACACACATATATATATATATATATATATATATATATATATATTCAAACTCCTTAAGGCCTTGTATGCTTCTGCTCTCTTCTCCTTGAAAAATCAAAACAAAACTTATAACTAAAACAACCATCAAAAGAAGTCCAATTCAATTTATAAGAACACCTTTTCCTTCCTATTTCCATTCTTGGGATTTTTTTTCTTTTAAGACTGAGGAAATATATGAAGAGATTTTACTCCTATTTCTTTTAGGAAAAGAAAGTGAGTACAATCCTTTCTCCTCAATAAATACACACTGGTGAGGTTGACCATCTAAACAGTACAGGTCTCATAGAGCTTAATGTTTAGGTTTCCCAAATCCTTGGGTTTTTACTACTCTAGTAAATCATTTGGCTGACCTTCTAAAGTGCACAAGAGAACAAGAGAAGCAAGTACATGATTATGTCCAAAATTATTTATATCTCTTCACATGCTTCAAGGTCCCCTTCTTAATGTCAGCCATCAGGACAAACTGAAGCTTTAGATTTCATACTCAGACTTTGCAAATGTTTAACTTCTTAGTCTTAAAAGGCAAAAAGAGTCATTTACAGGTTTATGCTGAGTTAAGGGCCCAGCACGGGCCATTGTGGAGGCGTAACAGGCCATGACAGAGGCAACTGAATGGCTGGTGGAGTCTTTGGATCTCAGCCTTCAAATCAGTGGTCTTCTCCCTAACCCAGTGCTGTCATGGGGTATTTATACCACCATGCCATACAAGGCTCAGTGGTCAAGGGACAGAAAGCTCTAGTCAGTCCATGTTGGCATCTTGTTGCTGAGGAGGCTAGCCTGACTAGCTGCTCTGCCCCATGTTCCCATCAAGCCCCAGGTTCTTTGCTCCTGCACTGTTCTCTGGCCTCAAGCTCAGACCAGACTCTGCCCCATCCACGCTTCTCTAAAACCCTCCACCTCTGCTTTGAGCTTGGATGAAGACGAATTATGGCTGCCTGCTCATCTGCCTGTCTCTGTCCTGGACTGTGGACTTCATGAGGGGAGGGAGCTCTGGTTTCCCATGGCAGAAGTTTCCAAACTCCCTGTTAGACACAACCAGTGCTGGGAGAATGAAAGGATGGAGACACGAATGAAAGGCAGGGAGGCACTTCAGGGTGGCTACTTCCACCCACTTTCCTTTCACACACTCCAACATCTCTCTCACGTCCATCTGACACAAAAATTATCACACAATTTGCACTTTAAAAAACAGTGCAGAACTATTCTACCCATAGAAAGATTCAAGTACAATATAGAACATCCTTCCTAAACTGACAGGAAAGATAAAAGATTACCACCTACATCTAATGGGGAAGACTGATGATGTCTTTTCCACACCCATACAGACCCACAGGAGTAACCATCTTAATGTCATTCACTCTTAGAAACTTATTTCCTTAATAGATGAACTTGGTTTTTATTCAGTGGTGCATGCCTTTAATCCCAGTACTTGAGAAGCAGAGGCAGGCAGATCTCTGTGAATTCAAGGCCAGCCTGGTCTACAGAGCTAGTTTCAGGACATTCAAGGCTACACAGAGAAACCCTGTCTCAAAAACCAAAACCAACCAAACAAACAAACAAACAAAAAGCATATATTCAAGGTATGAACATGATATTTTAGAATAGGTATTTGCTATGGAATGACTAAATCAAGCTAACTACCATATTAAGTGTTTCACATATTTCTTTGTAGGAGAATATTCAAAATCTATTCTCAGTAATAATTTTCACATGCATAATACATTATTACTAACTATAGAGTAAACCCATTTTTCTAAAAGTAACTGTAAAGAAGGAGAGGAGGCGGAGGTAAGGAAAGAAATCTCTCAATCTCTCTCTCTCTCCTCTTCCTCTCTCTCTCTCTGTCTCTGCCTCTCCCTCTCCTTCTCTCTCTCCCTCTCTGTCTAAGGATCAAATGCAAAACTTTATGCGTGCTAGGCCAAGTGCTCTCCCATTGGGCTATACACCCAACTCTACACTACCTTTAATTTATTATTGAGCCACAGGAAAAAATCTGAACTCCACTCATTACCAGCTGACTCTGGGCCAGCTTCTCAATCTCTTCCATCCTCTCCTTTAACTGAAGATGAGGGGAAAGACCTTACAGGGTTTCATGGAGTGACTATGAGAAAATGCCAAACATAATTCATATTTAAAATGTTCTATGAATATAACTTTCTGCCTCTTCAAAAACAAAAGAAAAAAATTTGTGTCCACTTTTCAGGTTTTCATGCCCATCAAACAAAATGGCAAAAGGTAGGCAAGAGTTCTACTTACCCTTCTTCTTTTCTCAAAGTTGATCAGTCCACCCTGAAAGAAATGTTTAAAAGAATGTAACCAAGAAAACTGCAGAGCCCTGTGCTGCTGTGGGTCACACTAAATACGTTGAAGGGATGAGAATTGTATTATTTATGATCTTATTAACATAATCACTACAGAGGAAGATAGCCATCTTTTTCTTGAAGAAAAGTGTTCATTTATGACAGAGCAGAGTAGGCAACCATCTCTTAAAATCTGAAACCAACTACAAGAGCACTATAAGGCAATGCGAGTCAGAATCCAACATATTTGTCAAGCTAGTGAAGAACAAAAGCCCACTACACTCGGCCCATTGACCTAATACACCAAAAATAGATGCTACTGACTTTTGCTGGAAACCAATGTTTATCATAAGGGAAGTGACTTCCCCACAGCATCATGAGAATTTGGAAATTAACTTTCAATTCTTCATCCCCAGCATCCCTATCCTCAGTAGGTAACATTTAACTTCTCAGTATTTGCCCACTCCATGCAGCTTCTCAGCTCAGGGTGTTTCCTGAAATAAGCTGAGGCAGAGGACAGGAAGACACACAAGCTCAGAAAATGCAAAATGGATGAGCATGCCTACACCACTTAAAGAACCCTTGGAAATATGTAAAACAGTGATGGGAGATGTCATTCTGTAAATATGTTTCTCTTATTGGTTAATGAATAAAGCACTGTTGGCCAATAGGAAGGCAAGATAGGCGGAACTAGGAGACAAGGAGGACTCTGGGAGATGTAGTAGGAAATTAATTTAAGATGTAGAGATTAGAGAGAAGAGGTCCAGACCCTCTCTTCAGTAAGATAAGACAACATGGAAACACTTAGATTAATAGAAATGAGTTAATATTTAAGACAGAGTTAGCCAATAAAAAACACTAGTAACTGTATCTAATACAGAGTCTCTATGTGTTATTTGGGGTTGGTGGGGCTATGGGACCAGGCTGGGGGGGGGGGCGAACTACTCGTAACAAATCAGTGCCTACAATGTGGGGCCCGAAAACTTCCACTTAAAACTTAACAAAAGCTTAAAAAAGGATTTTAAAAACAAAAACAAAACAAACAAGAAACAGAGACAAGCAAGGCTTCTAGCTTCCCTTTCTAGCTGCAATATATGGGAAGCAGGTTGCACAGGAGACCTTGATGTGTACATATACAGCTGCTTTTGTTTTGTAGCGTTCTGTGTTGTGTTTTGTCTGTGATTTGTTTATGTTTGTTTGGCATTGCTAGGAACTGACCCAGGATGTGAAAGGCAAATGCTCTGAGTTAGAAGCTGAGCCCTACAAATAATCTTTAAATCTCATTTCAAATGTCAAATCCTTTTCTGCCTAACATTTTATTACTACTACTCGCAGGCTGCTTGTTTGGGTAGAATGTACCTGTCTTCACTGCAAAAGAAAGACAGCAGGTGGATTCAAGTGTGTACTTGAAATCAGATGGCAGTGACACAGTAATTACAAAGGAATGAGGAGGACTTTCTTGAAATTCACTAGTCTGGCTCACTCTTTACTCTCCAGGTGGAGAGTTGGGGGTATTATCCCTTCAAGTCCATCCCCAGTGTCCATGCTCAGACCCCACCCCTGGAAAGGCATTTTAATCACGTGTCTTCATGTGGACCTGACCATGCTCCATCATCTAACACACTCCCTCGCTGTTCACTGCATTTCTGCTCACACTGCTACGATCTCTAGCCACCGCTGCCTGTTTCAATAAGCAGTGACTCCTTTCACGGGCCTCCAGGCCATTTCTGGCATCTTCTGGTGTTTGTTTTGTTCTCCCGCTGCCCAGCCTACTACCATGTGCATTCTGGGCTCTAAAAAGATACTGTGAGAACTGAACTTCTCCATGCAGCCAAGAAGGCAGCTGTAGCTCTGATGCAGAGAACCCACCTCAATGAAGTCCTGAAGAGCAGTGTCCAGCATGGTCAGGTCGGTCAGGAAGGTGCCCAGGTAAGGTACGGTACCCTGCATCACACCCTGAAGAGTAGTCAGAGCAGGCTGTCTTTACTGTACTGAAATGTTTAATGGCTTCAGTAACCCATACACCAGAGAAAATGGACCTGGCCAATGCTAATTTGGAGTCATAAATGTCTCCTGAAGGACTGAAATGGTTTTAAAGCCCTATGCAAACAGGACAGGAACTGCATGACCTAATGTCTAACTTCCATTCAGGAAAAGCAAGCGTCTAACCAGATCACACATGTGTATACAAGTGTGTTCACAGCGGGGTCCATAGCTCAGGCTCTGGTCAGGGGACTCTGCTCTCCTCAATGTGTGCAGAAACTTGCAGCTATTTGGAATGTCCCAGATGGCCATGGCTTCAGCATCATTAAGAGTAGACCACTATTTCTCAGTGAAAGGAGTATGGGTCATCACTATTAGTGATTTACCTTCAGAAAAACCAAGAATACTGACTTTACATAGGTTATTAGGACAAACTCTATTTTAACCAAGTCATGGACACCATCAACATGACAGCAGATGCCATGCTGACACCACACTCTTTGACAGGATGTGACAAGAGGGGTATTTCATCTCTGTGAAATTCTTTCAAACAGGTGTGACCTCAGTTTAATCACTAGACAAACAAAGACAAATTGAGACTGTGGGGCATTCTACAGGACTCCTGGGTGGTACTCCTGATGGCTGTCAAGGTCATGACAAACAAGTTAAGACTTTGAAGCTGCCATGGACTAGAAGTGAGTAAAAATCATGACAACTAAGTGTTGCTGTTATGCTTGACTGAGTCCTAGAGCAGACAGCATTGAATTCCATGTGAAATCTGGGTTTTAATTAACAGGATTCTGTTAGTGTACATTTCTTGGGATTGCCTGTTACACCACCATTATAGACGATGTTAAAAGTGATGATAAATGACTAAAGGTTTCTCTTTCATCCCACCAAATCTCCTTTGAAACTGTCTGTTCTCCACAAGGCCACTGAGGCACAAGCATTCTTCAGGGAAAAGAAATGGTAGGCAGGGCACAGACGCCCTGTAATATATGCAAATACTTAGGAAAACGGTGGCAGGAACAGTCTGAGCCAGGGCAAGACCAGGCCACTTGGCGCAAGGCGGGCTGTTTCCTCAGCCAGTTTACACCATGCAGGACTTTGTCCTTCAGAAACGTACTGTCAGCTGTAGTTTAGTTTGTCCTTCCCCGTTGTGTGTACAAGGTCTTATCCTGAACTAAAATAATCTATGCCCCTCCCTCCGTAGCAACTATTTTTAACTGTCTTTGAACAACAAAAAAATGTGAAACACTTTTGAGTCTGATCAGTCTTAGGTTACAG
Organism: Phodopus roborovskii; assembly: GCF_943737965.1. Taxonomy (NCBI): domain Eukaryota; kingdom Metazoa; phylum Chordata; class Mammalia; order Rodentia; family Cricetidae; genus Phodopus; species Phodopus roborovskii. The sequence goes on from NW_026126433.1 coordinate 24,597,217, forward strand.
AACAGTTCTAATGCCCTAAAATATTGCTAATTCATGTCCAGCCCTAAGGAAAAGTCTTGACAAGCCAGATTGAAAATATTCATCTGTCTAATCTCTAATCTCCCCTCCTGTCCTCTGCTAGAAGCTGGGGGTTTAAGGACAGAGCCAAAGATGATAATAACTATCCTTCTGCCTTCAGGAAGGAGGCCTGCTATTCTCTGAGAACTGAACTAGGTCCATTTAGGACCCAGAATTAGTAAGTGGAGCTAGGCAATGATTAGGGAGCTTGGGAAGAAAGGAAATGATCTCTAAATGCAAGGACCAAATCTTCCTAGCGGGAGACAATGTCTTTTTCTTTGGCCACTGCATACCCAGTGTAGGTAAAAAGCCCAGGAGGCTTCTGACCGAAGTGGCAACAGCATGCAAGTGTAAAAGTGGGTGGAGGGGATGGCAAGAGGGATGGAGACATGCCCACTGTACACTTTCCTTCATCATCATTCGGCGTGTGTGGCCAGGGGGGCTGTGGAATTTGCAGCTCTTGGTATTCATTTTGCACTGGGTCTAACACTTTTGCTAAAAACTTCCCAGCTTAAGTCAAAGAATGAGAGAAACCTTTGACAAGTATGGATGCCCTGCAGAGGGAAGATGCTGGGGTCATGTGCCAGCTGCCTAGCCAAGGTCACAGGGCCAGCTCTCCTGCCAGAGAACAGGGCAGACATACCATATCCTTCTGCAGCTGCAGCCGCCTCTGAGTCCGCTTCTGGTTTTCTTTCACACTGCTGTCCAGGTTTGCAAATTTTGAGGTTCCTTCCTAAGAAACAGAACATACACAGAGGAGAGTCATGGAGGGTGCCAATCAGAAGAGAAGGAAATCTAGGTTCTGAATACAATCTCTTCCTGTGTCTCAAGATGCCATGCAAATGAAGAGGCCTCCTGAAGGGCCTCAGGCTGTATTATGGCTGTGGTGGGGACCTTGCTGCAGACTAGTCTCTGCACTCAGTGGTCTGGGATTATACTACTCTCTCCACCCCACCCCACCCCCGCCACTCTGTAAAAGCAGGGTCCCTAATTTCACGAGAAAATCAATCATGAACACAAGGTAGGTGATTCCTAAAATGGAAGACTTTTTTTACATATCCTGGCTTGCATGTCAAGTAATCCTATGTCTTAGAAATGAAGCTTTCTTCCTGCACATTTTATGGCTTCTTTATCTTGGCCTAGAATGAATGCTCCAGCATCCTGTGAAGGAAGGGAACTGTGTGGTACTTCTTAGCTAAATGAAACCTTTGCACAGCAAGATTTTAGGAAGTCCAGTGTTGGGGTACATTTCAATTAATGAAAGGCAGGCCATCATCTGCAGGGTTCCCTTAGCCCTCCCAAGATGTCTCTCCAGTTCGGAACTCTTACAAGTCTACCCTTCTTGGGGTCTGAGGACAGATGGCCACCCATGCTCCTTGCCTGCTGCCTGGCATAAGAACCAGAGCTTCTACTTAACAACTAACCATGTGTTTGCTGACTGAACATAAAATGTTTCAGTTTTGTGGTTTCAGGGTCTTGTTAAGTTCTCATTTTCCAGGAACTTCATGAATGGAAGATGATTTTGCAATTCAGTGTAACCTCTATATTAGTTTTCCCTTAGTCAGTTTCTCCTGGGCTTATTGCATTATAAGCATGTGACATTATATTACCGTACAATTACAAACGGAATCTTTCTCGGCGTCAGGGCCTGACTGATAGTGCCAAGACATCATACATTCTATCATTTACCAACTGTGACCCTGTCTGGGGCATGCACTGGGGAACAAGATCCATCTCAGTGGTCCCTGTTACAGATGATAAGAGCTGGCATCTAATGGTGGTCCACACAGCTTTTCCTAGGGACTCATACCAGCTGGTAACAAGAGCTCCCAGATCCTTAAGCTCTAGTTTGAAGTGAGAAATCAATTCTGCTGACATGAAGACAGGTACCGACCTCTTCCTAGTGTGTAAGTTCTCCTAGATCCATGATTATGGGTGGAAGGAAAGTGCTGGAAATGATTTCAGATACGCTTAAAATTCTTTTTAAAAAACAGAGTTTAACAGCGTAGTTACGGTTAGCCTGGGACAGGCTGGCCCCACACAGAGTCACTTGCTGCCTCCCAAATGCTGAGACTAAAAGTGTGTTCCACCATGCCCTGCCTATCTAAAATTTCTAATAAAGACTTCTAAAAAGTTAAACCTAAGAATCGTAAAACCACAGAGGGACCTTATGGCGCACTGAACACTCCCTCCTATGAGCAGGAGAGAAAAAGACCAGAAGCACAGAGCAAGATTTGTTGACTTCCTGACTTGGTGGCTTCCTGACTGAGAGTCATCCGCTGCAGCACTATCACAAAATGGATGAGTCAGCCGTGAGCAGTGCACGCCTGTAACCCCAGCACTTGGGAGGTCAAGACAGGAGTATCATGAGTTCAAGGCCAGCCTGGGACACACCATGAATTCAAGGTTAGCCTGGACCACACAGTAAGATGAAGTCTAAATAAAAAAAAAAAGGAGGTGACTGGTCACTGCCTGCTTTTCCCAGTGGGATGTCAACTGGAAATCCATTCTATTACATGTCCAATATTTGCAGTTATTTCCTCCCTTGGCCTATGTAAAATTCTTTACATAGTTATTCCACAACCTCTCAACATCCATCATGCCATCTGTGGTCTCCTGTAATGCAGCTCAATGGGTCTTTCTTCCTGCCTCCTTCATGGCTCACACTCACACTCACACTCATGGCTACTCTTTGTCTCCCCAAGTCATCTTGTTTTCCAACAGACTTGTATCATGGGAAGTGACTTCAGTCATCACCTCTGTGTGTGTGAATTTCAATTTTCTCCCTGTGCTTCCTCCAACCTCTCACACCAATCCTCGTTCCTCTTGCCCTCTGCACCTCTGACCTTCTCCCTAGTGTGAGTTTCTCCCCTTTGTCTCAGTTTTCCTTTATCTCTACTTCTGCAGACTCCAGGTGTCTTCATGCTGTTCCAGAGCCTCAGAGAAACTTAATGCTAGGTCTCCAATGACTTTGTCTGCTGGGTACTGGCTCAATTTTAAGATATGACGGTGACATTGTAGCTCAGATGCTGCCAGAAACTGTGATTTGGATGGGTGTTCACAGTGTGAATGGCCTCTTGCTCTGACCCTGATATGAATGTTGTAGAGTTTCACTGACCATTCATTTCCACTAGAGCCAGACTCCCGGAGGTTTTATAAGTTGTTCATATTAAAGCAACCAGGAATAATTATCATCTACCAAGAGGCACAAGAACCATGATTTGGTGGTATCCTGTTTTCTGTTGTTTTGAAATCTATGGATTCAATGATCTGTAATTATTCTCAGTTTCAGAAATCATAAGATTTAATAAATCATAAATTAAAGACAGTTTTTGAAAAGAAATGAAGGAGATATTTTCTCAATAGAAAAACCACAAACGTTTACTAAATATTATGTTGTGTGGGCCATAATATTAGAGAAGTGACATATTACATCTACCCAGAAGTAGAAGATAGGCCATTTTAAACCAAGATTACCCAACTATAAATCAGAGTCTAGGAGCAACATAACAGGGCCCAGTAGTTTTTCTTAGTCCTTATTTTGAGAACTTAAGTACCTTGATCTCATTATTTACAACTGTGTTGAGAAGTCACACCCAGAACTATACACTTCACATGAATAATGATCAACAGAGATGATGGGAAAGATATCTACACACACATATGGACTGCACAAAGCATTCCACCAGTATTCATGACAATGTACAGGCCACCTGAACTCATCGCCAAGTTTTGCAGTCCATTGGTATTGGAGCCTTATATGACATTTAACTTACAGTACCGAGGTGGATGTCTCCGTTTGAGAAAGGTTTATGGGATCTTTAATGTCTAGATATAGCCCGCATCTAAGGTTTCAGCCAGAAGACTGTCACCAGGCAATGAGCTGCACACAATTCAATTTATCTGCCTTGGAGGGGTGATTCAGGCTCTTGGGATTTCAATGTGCGGCTCCAGCTAGTCTAGCTCTGCGCTGCAGACTGGGAGGCCACTAAGCCATGTCTTCCAGCCAGATGGGTTTCCATTTAAAGACTGTGAATCCAGAAAGACGTGAAACAAGGAGTAACACAGTCACATGAATCATTGTTTCGTGTGCAGTTAAAGCCAAAGTCAGACATTAGCATAACCTGTCCACCCTATATCATCTACTCCAAGAAGGAACAAGAGCAGAAAAAATAGAAAGTTATATGAGTGACAAGCCCACTAATCCATCAGTCCAACAACAGTTTCTCTGTGTGTGTTTCACACAAGGCATTGTACCTAGCATTATAAAATAAAGCACAAAGTCTTTGATAGACCCCAAGTTGGATTCACAATTCAGCTACACTACATGTTAGGTGTGCACCTTAGGAATTAGGGCCATGATACATCCACCTATGGGTCTTGGCTATCTACAAAATAGTGATGACAAAACTTAAATGGTAGAAAGCTGTGAAGAGAGTAACTGGCCTATATTAACTCCCTACTGAGTATGCGTAAAATTATGTGCCATCATGTAATTATTGTATAGTGTCCATAGTCCTTGATTACAGGTGAACTCCTAGACACAGAGGCTGTTTCTAAAGACAAATTCAACGTTTTATAAATACAAGGCATTGAACACATTTCTAAAGACATATAATGAGCCAGGCTCTCCCTTTGCCTAGCAGGCAGTTCAGGAGTAACCACTTATCTAGTATTCAATAAACATTGATGACTGTAAAACATTGTGCAACTTGGTCAAAAAAAGGGGGGGGGGGTTGGAACTGCAGACTGGCCTCTGCCATTCTAAGCCATTTTGCTGAGAAGGAATATTCTAAGGGCTCTCATTCATGCAACTAGCTCTGAGTGGCTGCTTGTTAAAGACACACACATATGAACCCCAGTTTTGATTAAACTGTGTGGGTGGGAAGGAGCAAAGGGTAGAAGGAGAAAGCTCAACTGGGCTTTGAATTTTCTCAGTCCCAAGTTTTCTAGATTACATATAAGATTTTTAAAAAATGCTGCTTCCCTGAGAGGCTGAAGGAATGTAAGTAGTTTTCAATCTGCTCTTCCCAGAGTCACCTCAGGGCTGCCCAGGATTCTCACCTTCATGAGTAGTTCCCGACTGGTTAGATGGTTATTGTGATCAGAGAAGATATCTGAAAGTTCTTCAAACATCAGCATCCGGTCCCTATGAGCAAAGATGAAGAAAAAGTAAACAACAGCACAACTCTGACGTCTAAAACTTAGCTGTCTTCAGGATGTATTCCCATGAAAGATTGTGTGGACCTCTGGGTTGATGGGAAATTAAACACAAATGGAGCTAATGAGTGTCCTCATAGGGGTAGCGTTTGTAAAAGATGAACATGGCTACCCAAACGACAGGAGGAATTGTTCTAAATCATACATATTTTATTTCAAAAAATGATTCACTTAAAGCATCAAGTTCAAGAGAGATATTCCCTTAAGTAAGTTTAAAAAGCATTTGTTCCAAATACACACAAAATCCTCCAGAAGTCATCTTGGCCAGACACCTAGGTTTAGAGAGGAAGATACCTTGGCCAAGAGTTTGCCCTAGTTCTCACTAATAGCTGCTGAGAGCTGCAGATACAGAACCCAAATGTTCTGCATCCTGGATCCTTATTCTTATTCTCAGAGTCAGAGTGGATTGGTAGAACCATGGAGGGTTCTATAGCCATGGGGGATGGGCTCAAGCCTACTTACTTCCTTGGTGATCGTGGACAAGTTGCTTAACTTTGCTATGTTTCAGTTTTCTCGTCTGTACATAGGAAAACCACTGAAGCATGACACATGTAAAAGCACCTGTGAAGCTCATGTCCCTCTGCCTGCACTGCACCCTAAGAACACCCCACTTGTCTGTATACACCTCTCTCCACAGCCACTGAATGGATGACTCTGAAGGCCACAAATGATTAGCAGCCAAATCCCCATGTGTACAATGTCTTTATTATCATAAAAAGTCCACTTTGAAGACTTGTTTGCATTATAACTAATATAATATTATTTGTATAACCAAATCATGAAAGCTATTTCTGTTTTGGAGAAAAACAATTAAGAACTTAATTATGTAAGTATTTTAATGAAAAAAAAAATGAGTAGGTAGGTAGCTACCTGTCTACTGAAAGCTAGTAATGTAAAGGATTATAGTAAAGGTGGTTAGTAAATAAGATACCTTGACTCTACCTCCCTGAATTTAGCCACTGATACAGAAACGGCAACCTTTCTAAAATATAAGCTAACCAGCCAACAAATCACACATGTCCAACAGGATTCAGTTTTGAGATTTTTCATTCTTTTGTTTTTGAAAAGTTGTTTTAAAAGTCAGCTGATGGATGGATGTATAAAATGAGGAAAAAAATAATGATAATTTTAAAAAGAAGCCAGCTGAAAGAATGGACCTTTTCTTCAGCAACCCAAGAACCTAAGGCACATGCACTGTAGACTGTTATTTTAAGGGTTTATTTATATTATTTTCATTTGGTGTTTATGTGTGCCTGTGTGTGAGGTGTGTTAGTGCAGCGCTCTCAGGGCCCAGAGGCATCTATCTGGTCCTCTGGAATTAAAGTTACAGACGACTGTGGGTGCTGGGAGCTGAACCTGGGTCCTCTACAGGAACATGGGGTGCTCTTAACCATTCAGCCATCCCTCGAGCCCCCATGTGCACTAGTTTTTGAACTTGTAGTTTAAGGCTCACACCTGCTGCAAAAGAAATTCCTGAGCTATAGCTAGGCAGCTTTCCATAATGCTCAACTAGTCAATCACCAATGAAAGCCATGCTCATCTTTCTCTGAAGTCAAACAAGGCTGCATTTAAATATCTGACCATTCCTTTGTTTATATTGAATAGTAATGAGGAGAGCAGAAGGGAATGTCAAGGTGAGGAGGATATAGGCCTCTGATTTCCCCCTCCTACTTCTCCAGGAACTGCCAACTAATGATTCTTAAGACCTGTATCTTCATTAAACGTAAGTTCAGAGGAAAATGAATCAACTAATCGCTCTCATACAGGGCGACAGGCACTACTGAAAATAGGAAAAGAGGAGAGGGGATAGAAAAGCAAGAACGGTCTCCCAGGAAGGTGTAGCACACTTGGAAAGCCCAGCTTTCATTTTGCTCTGACAGATAAAGGTATCATAACCACAGCTGCAACTCTGTAGACCAGCTGTTGTGGCTGTTGTGGCTCTGTAACTCAAAGCATATTAAGATTTGTTTTTTAAGACAAGGTCTCATTGTGTAGCCCTGGCCAGCCTGGGACTTACTATAAGGATCAGGCTGGCATCCAACTCACAGAGGTCCACCTGCCTTCCTTCTGTGTGCTGGGACAACTATCATTCATTGTAATTTTTTTTTTTTTCTTAAGCATCAAAGAATTACCTAGTCAATAAAAGTCACTTCTCATCTCATCTGTAAGCTTGAGTCCTCTGGCACCCATTTTCCAGCATAAACTTATGACACTCTAGTTTGCTGATATGGGCCTCTTACAGGTTTAAATGGCATATTAGTGATTAGAATCAACATGGAAATATATCTCTAGGTACATTTCTAAAATAATAATAATAATAATAATAATAATAATAATAATAATAATAATAGTCTAGATATGGTTGAGGTGGAAAACCCCAACTGTGGTGATTTGAACTAGAATGACCTCCATAGGCTCATATGTTTGAATTGGTCCCCAGTTGGCAGAACTGTGTGGGAAGGATGAGAGGTGTGGCCATGTGGGAGGAGGTGTGTCACTATGGGTGGTACTGGAGGTTTCAAAGTCCATGCTAGATTCAGCACCCTCTCTCCCCTGTCTTCAGATCAAGATGTAAGCTTTCAGTTATTGTTCCAGAGCCATGCATGCCTGCCACCATGCTCCCTGCCATGGTGGCCGTGGACTAATCCTCTGAAACTGTAAGCAAGCCCCCAATTAAACACCTTTCTTCATAAATTGCTTTGGTCTTCACAGTAATAGAGCAGTAACTATGACACCACCCTAAATGTGGGCCATCCCATCCCACATGCTGGAGTCCTGGGATGAACAAAAAGGAAAAAAAAACAAGCTTAGTGAGAGCATTCATTGCTTGCTTTCCACCTGTAGACACAAGTGACCAGCCACTTCCTGCTCCTACTGCCACACCTACTATATCCCCCAGAACTGTAAACCAAAAACAAAACAAAACAAAACAAAACACTTTCTCCCTTAAATTGCTTTGCTCAAGTATTTTGTAGCAGTTACCAGACAAGTCATTAACACAATCAGCATCAGTCCCCTAGAGTTTAATCACTTCTGGCTGAGAATGGAACTAAGCACCTAGGGCTTGCAGCCTCTGGAACCCATGACACAAAACTTCCCCTCTGGGCTGACTGGTTTTCATGTCAACGTGACACAAGCAAGGGTATTCTGGGAAGAAGGGATGGCCTACAGGCATTTTCTTGATTGATGACAGATATAGGAACATCCAGCTCACTGTGGGTGGTGCCATCCCAGACAAGAAAGTAGGCTGAGCAAGTCAGTAAGCAACATTCCTCCATGGCCTCTGCATCGGTCACTGCCTCCAGGTTCCTGCCCTGACTTCCCCGGGATGATGAACTTGTAAACTGTATGGTGAAATAAACCCTTTCCTTCCCAAGTTGCTTTTGGTCAAATGAGTAGAAACTCTAAGACACCCTCTAAATTTGAACTAATGTGAGAACAAACTATCTCTTCCTTTGGGGGGGGGGGGAACGTCTCTGGTCCACAATCAAAGTTCCAGAAGTGGGAGAAACGGCAATGGTGACAGAGTACAATCACACTGCATTATCAGTTATTCTAAAGACTGGACCAAAAAGTATGAAGGAGACACAGCATGGGACCTTAGTGGTTGATAATCGTCGTCAGGCACCCTGAAAGGAGCCCCTCATCCAAGACAGCTTCTTATATGCTGGAGCAGAAGTGGACACAGTAGCTTCCTACTGAACATCAGGAACTAAGGCCCTCACTACACACATTATCCCTCACATCCTGCAGCAGCTTAGGTCTTTGGAATGGGGCCGAAAAATAACCAGAAGTCATGTGAACTGCCCAACCTCATCACTCCACCACCTTGTCCCTCAAGATCCAGATACTAAGCACCACGCTTCAAACCATCTCCAAGGTTGGTAATCATGGCTCTGGCACACACCAAGAATTAATATGAATCTGCAGCAGCCCTCCCTCGAAATCCATGAACACACACAGAGTTTCAAGTATGTTTCTCTTGTCACATAATATGTGTTCTAATGGTAAGCACTCATGGTATGGAAGCAGCAACATATCACCTGGCCAGAGAAAAAACTGAGCCGGCACTGGGGAACTTACTTCGGGACGGCAGCCCAAGCCTTTTTCAACCGATAGATGGAATTGGACTGCAGTGCGGATACGATGGCCCTCAAGGAGGAAAAATTCTTTAGGATTCTACATTCCTGTATGGGGAGTGACGGAGACATAAAAGGCATTTAAATATCAGTATTACAGTGGGTTGCTGGTTTCCTGTGTTAGAGGTATTACAGCTGCTATGAATTCTTACCACTAAATAGGCAGCTGTATAAATACAGGACATCAAAAAGTGGCTCCTTCCTCCCACCCCAGTGACCAAAACACTTTATAGATCTTGGCACTGTAGGCTCTTGTCTCCTCCCACCACCCCCCCCCCCGCCCCCAATATGTTTTTTCATTGTTGTTACAGTTTTATAGCCTCTAGCTTTCCCAGTAAAAACTCAAGGAGGCAAGCATTCATGGCTGTGCTAGAGAACACTACTTTCGTCTGCAGAAAGAATAAGGATGCCTTAAAAATACATGCAGAGGATCACTGTGCCCCATGGCTCCCTGAGGGAGCTGAGGGAGCTGGGCAGCCGCCACCGTAAGTTCATATGGTACAAAGAGCTCGTGCCCTGGGAGGTGTATATGACTTGGCAGTAAAAATTCACCACAAGTTGAACTTCGGCTTTCATGCTTTTAACCAAGGAGGAATATTTTTATACACATTCATTTGGTTTCAAATTGGCTTGTCCCACAATCATAAACATTCAGAAACACCTTGGTACTTCAATGCTTCCAAAATAACTTGGGCTTTTAACATATCCTGGCAGTGTTTTAAAACAAAACAGAAAGAGAGCAGGAAAGATGCTGGGTGTCGTTTTCTGGTAAGGAGAAGGTTCTTTGCTTAAAGGCATCCTACTATAAGGAGCCAAGCCCATATGTGAGTAGTCATCAACCCTAGAGGCACAAAACCCTACAGACAGCAGGGCCAGTAAAACAGGAAACAGGTCTCATTGTTGGTTAGCCTGGGTGGTGACCACATTATATAAATGCCAGAGGAGACATTTCATATATAAGGACACAGGAGTGCACTGTAAGGTTTTACAACTGAGTACACTGATGAGTACATGTTTGACTTCATGCAGAACACCCCAGGCAAGACATGCCAAGGTGGTTGGGCATAAGTGTAAATTGTTTCAAGAATCATTTTGCTAAGTTAATGTTGGTCTGCACTATGGAGGAAAAACAGAATTCTCCAATTTGGAGTGACAAAATCTTTCATGCCAACCAAACCCTCAAACATTTTTTTCAGAATAAATGTCAAAAAAGTCATACCCAGTCTTTTAAAAATGTCCTGATTCCCCCTTTATTAAAAAAAAAAAAAAATAGGGGAGGCAGGGAGAGAGGGAGGGGGAAAGGATGGAGGAAGGTGAGAAGATAAAAGTGAGGAACAGAGAAAAAGAAAAAGATAAGACAGCCAGCAAGGAGAAAGAAGGGAGAGAGGAAAGCAAAAAGGGATAAAGGAGAAGGGAGCAAGTGAAGGGGAGAGGGGGGAGGGAGCCTGTAGAGCTGCTGCTGTCTGGAAACCACACTCTGGCAGCATGGTTCAACAAAGGTTCAGCATCCCAAAATTATGTTCTAAAAATCAGGAAACTTGCAATAAATAAAGACACCCAGGCCCTGATATATCATGTCCATCGTAGTAAACATATGGAACGCATTATTCAGTAACAGGGCTGAGGCTAAGGGCTTAAGGGAACACAATGAAGCATCCAGTCATTTTTTTTTTTTTTTTTTTTTTTTAAGGAGGCATATTCCAAAAGATGCAATGAAAAACCAAAAATGCAGCACAGAGACCAGGCCAAGAATACACACCCATATTAGGTCAGAAATCTTTTCTACATGTAAAATTAATATCATTTTTCCAACTTTTTTTTCAATAGAAATCAACTGTGACTAACGAGAGAAGAATAAAATAAATCTTGGCAGAAAACCACCTGTGAGTTTCAGGGTTTTATGAAGTTATTCTACATGATTTCAAGAGACATAACAAACTCAACACTGGGGAAAAGCCAGTTAAGAGCAAGGATAAAGACTCCTGGCTTTGTACACATGCTATGGGACGTGGAATACACTCTGAGTTATCCAGTTTCTTTATCATATAAACACACAATTTATATTTAACGCCAACTGAAAGTCATTATTTGAGCCACACACAGGGATGTTGTAGTCTAAGTAGGTCAATGAATTTGGGCATAAAGGTCATTAGTTTTTAGGCATAAATGTAGTGGCAAAAATATCGTCTTATAATTCTAAGAAGAAAGAGCTCTCACATGCTAGTGTCAAATTCCCTCAAAACTTTTTGTGGTTATTTTGTGGAGAAATAAGTTTGACTTAGAACAGAAGAGATATAATTTCTTTACAATGTCTGTGTTTTGCTCCATGCTCATTTCTTTCAGACACTAGCATGTGTGGGTGACAGGCCATCCTAAAGACTGAAAAAGAGGGCAAATTCTCTGGAACTTTTGTGGCTTTACTCTTTGGTCAAAAATAATAAAAGAAAATGTGAAAGATTCAGCATTGTGTCCTATAAAGCAGGCTTAGTGGAAAAATACATCTAATGGGACATGAAGCAAAATGTGTTTTGTTTTGGTTGAGGGTTAACCATGGCCCAGAACATAATAGACTAACAGGGTATTTATATATCAACTAATTTCACAATCTTTTTTTTTTTTTTTTCATATTTACTGTAGCTTCTTCTTGCCTAGGAGAAAAACTTTCACCTTCAAGTACCTGAAATCATACTGTTTGATAGATAAAGCTAAATTCATTCAGGCCATCTTCCTTGATCACCTTATTCAGAGGTAACTTTTTTAGCTCCCACATCTATAAAATTCATATTGCTGACATCTCTCCTGCACAGGTGGAGATCATTTCAGTAAGTCTGACTCCTGTACAGCTAAATCAATTGTGGTTGGGCTTATTAGACCCCTAAGGTATATAATGTTGGGACTCAGACGCATTGGAAACTCACAAACAATGACTTGGAGACTATGCCTTTCCCTACATGGTGACAGACGCTAATCAGGTGACATGTGAGTGGCGGCCCCAATAGACTAGATTCTGAGCCCCAGAAGGGTGTATGTAATTCACGTTTGAAAACCCAGATGTGAAGTCAGGAAGGCCATCTACCAAACATAAGAGTTTTTTTTATAAGACATTACGTGAGCAATGTTAATCCACTTCTCGATGATTTTGGCTCTCTGCTGAGTTTTGAGTTCTTTGCTCCCCAGGACGGTGCTGACGACACATTTAGTGAGGGTATTAAACTGAGAGATGGTGGCACGGATCGTAGGAGCCAAATGTTTGTTTTCCTTTTTATCCCTCTGAGACCAAATGCAGCCCAGGCAGTGGTGAGGAACTACTTTCTTGAATAGTTGCTGAAACAAAAGAGGAATTGACATTAAGGAAAACACACATGCTCTATACACGTGTCATCTAGGGCACCTGTAAATTGGTGTTTTGTAAGTGGATAAATCATCCTTCTGCTTGACATGCTACATGGTGTTTGTTTTTGTCTTTTTGGTTGGTTTTTTAGATTTTTTTTTTTTTTTAATGGGATCTCTCTATGTAGTCCTAACTGTCCTGGAACTCACTATGTAGACCAGATTGGCCTCAAACTCATAGAGATCCACCTGCTTCTGTCTCTCCGGTGCTGGAATTAGAGGAATGAGCCACCATACCTGGATCCCACATGATCTTTCAAATTTGCTTAATTGAGAAAAAGTATGACAGAAAGAAAATGAAAATAACCAAAGCCATTTTTATTTACATACTTTGCACAGAAAGTCAAGCAACCCTATTAAGATCTGTGCTAGATCAAAACAGAAAAAAGGTGATCGTATCGAGTGTGCTGGGTACTCAAGAACAACCAGCTGTCTACCATACAAATATATGTTTTCAGCCCACCTGAAAAGAAGTCCACATAACACAGCACATGCCACATCTTTCACTGCAACTGTTTCTCATTTTTCAAGGCAGAGAAAGATGCTAACAGAAAGGGCGGGGGAGGGGGGAGATTCAATCTCACAAACTACACAGGAGAATGGGGAACTTAAGCCTGATTTCCATGTCTTTTCCTTAAAGCAATAAAAATAAGATATTATTCATCTTTCCCTTATCCTATCAGTTGTATGACCAAAGGTGGGGGTGGGGGTAGTTGTAGATCAGATTCTCATTTGTACAACTCAATATAAGATGTGTAGAAGTTTGTGTAAAAGAAAGATGGCCAGCATGCATTCCATATAGACTATCTGATCCGCGTTCCACACTTTATTTCATTTCCCTTTAGATGGAAACACTGGCCATTTCATATGTTGCAAAAGTGACAGGCCTCAGTTAAGCGCAGAAGGCTAAAACCACCATGATAATTGCTAATTCTTTAACTATGTTTTCCAGCAAACTTGAAGCTTTGAAATGTGACTAGCATGATCAAATATGCACAGCACACAGAAACAGTTAAAATTCAAACGTGCAGGAAGTACACGTGGAAACAGGCGGCAGATGCCGTCACATGTGGATTCAATGAATTTACTCCATCCTGAGTTGTGCTTTGACCCCTTTACAATCCTCCAAATAAACAGTTCGGCTCTTGAAATATTTATGAGTCCGAAGGGAGAGAAATGCCCACAGAACAGGGGAGATTCTGTTTCACTAGGATTAGAAATTGTACTTCCCTCTGTGACCCGAGCTCCGAGGAAAATGCACTTTCACCCAGGACTGCAAGCAGAGCTGGGCTTGAATTATTCACAGGAGTGATTCGCATAGCATCTTAACTCTCCCTTCACAGCCACAGACTGTCTCAAAGATTTGGAGGATTTCTAGCACATTCCCCAGTGTTGCCCACTGGCCTCTCTGGGCCTCTAGTGTTGTCCCCGCCAGGTGTTTTAAGTGAAACATATCTGAGATACAGAGAGAGAGACCTACTGCGTCCATGTAGGTCAGCTGTTCTGCCACCAGATCTTCTGAGAAGCTCGTGAATTCTGCTGATCCTCCGCTCTCCAGTTCCTCTTCCTCTTCCAGGCTGAAGGAGCTGGTGTTGAGAAGTCCACCTGTCCACAAGGGCAAACAAGCAGTAAGTGGGGCACATAGGGTTCCGTTCATGGCATCACAGCTACACCTCTTTCATTTAGGAAGAAGAGAGATAACTCTCCAGAAAACCACAGGTAGAGATGAATGGAAGCAAAATCGGAGCAAACTGGAGGCCCAATCCCGTGTGCTCATTCTTACTAAATTCAGAGGCCTTGAGCTGTCCCCTGGGGAGTCATTCAGAGGTTAGCCTAGGCAAAGACTCCAGAAGGCAAACCGAACACACCCTCATCTTGGTTCCTGCCAGCACCATCATCACTTCCAGGACTAACCCTGCTAATGCTGCTTTCACCCTAGCCACAGGATCTTTGATTGCTGGGCCACTTAAAACCATGAACCTAAAAGAGCAGGAAGCAGGCCAGGCTTTGGCGGGTAGGACAGGCCATTTGGGTATCAGAGACATGCATGCGACCTGTAGAACTTGCAAAAATACTTCCCATTCTCAAACACTCAGCGTTGTTTCATCAAGAGTGTGTACAAAATGTAAAATAAATTTCAACTAAATTCACTGGGACCCTGTACAGATGATCATCAGTCATCAGACAGTGATAAGTGTCACAGGATGAAGAAGTCAAAGGAAATCACCACCCACCAATCATACTGAAGAGCCCAGCTGCAGGAGGCCCCAGCCTCCACTTGAAGTCCCCTCACTGGAATCTTCTCTCAGTTCCTGAGTTGTTTCCCAGCCTCATTCCTGTCATCACACTCCTCACTCACTCTCCTTCCTGTCAAACCTGCCATTGCTCTACAGGGTGGGGTGGGGGGATCCTAGTCCCACACACACAGTGACATCTTGGCAGAAATTCCATTCTGTGTTACTGCTCCCTCAGCATGTTTACGTTTTAAGCCTTTCCCCTCTTTAGATTGGACATTGTTAGGCATCTTACATCATCAAATTGATGCAGCCTCTTCTAAGCTACCTATGAGAAATAGGGTGCCCAGCTGAAGTCTATACCACCTTCCCTGTCAGGTACCATGTGCTACCTGCCCACTTTGGTGGCAGGGCTGTGATTTCAGGACTGGCTCAGGACCTCGGAGCTGAAGGTTCTGTTGTAAATGGGTTGGGTTATATCTGGAAAAGGTAGGAGAGCATCACTGCCTATTGCTGTTATCTTGGATGCAAACAAGTACCAATTAAAGAGCTAAAATCTCAACATGTGCAGGATGCCAGAGCCTGATCCCAGTACTTTCCCTCCGCTCAACTCGGGTACTTTTTCATTCAGCGGAGAAGTAAGAAATCTGATGAGCCAACCAAAGGTCCTAAGGGGCCTTCCATCCCCCCTGACAGCTACAATGTACCACAATATCTGTAAAACAATGCAGAAGCTGTCCTGCTTCAGCCAAGGAGAGCACAGGGTAAGGGCTAACATCATTCATTCACTCATTCATTCATTCTTTTCAAGTCCAGTTAGCACCTAAAATGTGACTTTATGTGAAGACCATCATCCTTCTTCTCTAGGACTTGGCCTATGACTCTCTCCAGGGGGTATGTAAAAACTCTAAGCACATGCACATTCTTGGGCACTGCCTAAAAGTTTTTGTGAAGTCAGGCCACCTCCCTGGTCCCTGCCTCTGCCTGCCAAAAGAGCTCTGCCCTCCAGTCTCTAGCTAGAGACAACCAATGACTGGTCCCACTGGTTCCCCAATTAGGCATGCAGCCAGAGGCAGCCCCATTGGGGAGAGCTGGGCCCCCGTGCAGCAGCAGCAGCAACAGCAACAGCATTTTCCACTCCTGCACAGAGCTGGGCCAGAGGCCCTGAAGGGAGCTGAGGTCTGGCAGCTGGAACTTCCCGGGTATTCAAGCATTCCCGGCAGATGAAGTCACTGGAGATACAAAGCCTTTGGCAATCTGAGCCAAGTGATGCAATTGCATTCCCCTTCTCCCATCCCCAGTATATACAAACCATTCAACAGGTACCAAGTAGAATTTAAAGTTCCTGTATTTGCTTTGGCTCTGGGGTAGTGCCCCTTATCTGTGTTAGGACCCATTTCCTTTCCCTCACAGAGGAAATCAGGCATTACTTCAAGGAAGTGCCCATCTGAAGTTCCAAGTGGGTCAGCTGCCATGGAAACTGTTACCAGCACCTCAGTGAAAGGATGTATCATCACCCTGGAAGCCTGATGGAACCTCTTGATTAATTTCTTCAGAGCTTGGCAGTCAACACACTCTATGGCCAGCAGTGGTGGCCCCTGCATTTGTCCTTGGGAATTAGAGGTCAGCCTCCAATAGGAAAAAACAGCCTCAGAAACTTCCTTTGATGCAGCCATCAGAGAGAGTAGATGGCGGTAATCTAGGCTGCTGGGGACACATCACAGTAGTACCTTCTAGGACAAAGGAGAAACACCTCCTCTAAGCTTTTGGAAGAGGGAAATGGGCCCGAATCCTTGCCAGCCCTATGGTGCAGTTGTTTATGACAGGTTTACATCTGACAGAAGATGTCAGGCATAAAATAAGTAGCCAGTTCATGGTCAGTATGGCCCCTGATGACAAGGGAAAGTTAAAAAATAAAAAATCAGGGAAACTCTGTTCTTGGTAACAGAAGGAACTCCAGGAAATGGCTTAGCTCATCTGAGCCATTTAATCTGTAAAATCATGGAGCCAGTCTTGAAAATCCCTCTTCTCACTCTAAAACTTTAAGGTTCTGAAGTTAACACTTCAATAATTTTAAACCTTACCCCAGGTTTCTGAGGGTACCAGGGTTTCTTATCCAGCCAATAAATGGGGAACCTTCATGTTGTAGAATCCCAACCTAGGCTTTCCCTGGGACCAAACAGGTACTCACTGTCAGAATCCACTTCCTGCTTTTGAAACTGTTCAAGAAGGTTTTGTGCTCTCCTCTCTGGATCGGAGCCAGGCATCATCCTTTTGAGATACTCCAGCAGTTTCTGCAGGCAAGGGAAGTGAGGGGGCTCCCGGAAGTCCTCTGCACACTGGTCAAGCCAGGCCCGCAGGATGGAAGCGATGGCACTGAGAAGACGAAATGGAGAGCTGAACAGAATGCCTGTGGGATTCAGGACAAGCTGGGACACCACAGCTGGTAGATGAAGGGGGTATGGGGAGGGGGGGGGCAGTGTTGATAAAGTTTTGTTGTTAGAAAAATCCACCCAAGGCAGACAAATAAGGAGGAGAGGGTTTAGTGAATTCCAAAAGTAGTTTCCAAGCAATCCAAACACAATCCACTAATTAAAGACCACAAAACCAGGCTGTCAAGATGACGCAGTGAATAAGGCACTTTCTTCTAAGCCTGACAACCTGAGTTCAGTGCCTGGGTCCCACATGGTAGATGGAGAAAAACAACTCTTAAAAATTGCCCCTCGACCTCTGTACCTGTGCTGTGGTATGCTCAGGCCACCCCTTCAGACTGACACACAAATAAATGAATAAATGTAATAAAACAGAAAAGAAACATAAAACTAATCAGAGATACTTGGCTACCATTATGCCAGAAATACATCTGAAGAGAAGTGCCTGTGTTTGGAGGGGAAATGAGTAAGATTAATCTTATAAACACCACGGGGGCTTTAGCACAAGCACAAAAATTTCCTCATAAAATTATCCCTTTGTTTCTCGGATTACAATGAGAACACAACTCAGGAACTATGGGGTGGAGAAGTTAGGTCTCTGAAAGATAAAAAAAAACTTGGTAAGCAACACTACTACTGCAACATAGTTTCTTCTGATGGATTAACAAAGGTACACCAGGTGCTAGAGCTCAGAGAGACAACCAGAGTTATTTTGGGTGCTTGGCATGCTACAGACACATCCTGAGTAACACAGGGTGTTGCCTTTAAGTTGGGGATAGCTCCTCCCTTGGGAGCAGAGTCACAGCAATGATATGCTTCAAAGTCACTTCAGAGTCAGATCCATGCTGGGTTGGGTCCCTTTTCCACAGACAGATGTTCTTTCTCCCTAATAACACAGCCTCGTAGCAAAGACTGATCCCTGATGCTGGCTGGAAAAGATAACAAGGGCAACCAGTACATCTGGTGCATCACTAGGCAAAGACAAAATTCTTAAACCCACAAAAGTGTGTGTGTGTAGGTCAGAGGTTAACGTCCAAAGTCACTCCTCAGGAGTCATCTACCTTGATTGTTGAGATGGATCTCTCACTGGGACTTGGGGTCATCATTAGGTTTGGCTAATTGGTCAGCAGGCTTTAGGAATCCTCTTGCCTCTGCTTCCCCAGCATTGGAGATGATAGATACACTTCACCATGTCCAACTTTACTGGGATCCAACCAGGTCCTCATGCTTGCACAGCAAGCATCTCACGGATTGAGCTATATCTCCAAAACCGCAAAATGTTTTGTAGAGTGTTTGGAATGTAACTCAGTGGTACAGTATTTGTTTAACATGCACAAGGCATGTTTGGGTTTGGCCCACAGAATCACAAAAAGGGAAATTATAATTATGTACTGTACTTCACACAAATTGTTTCTATAATTAAAAACTAGAGTAGAAGTTACTATCCACTGTGCAGAACTACAGCCAGCTGTTACAGTGTCTTAACTTCAATACTGTAATTTCATACCGAAGAGCTGAACTGCAATCAAGGCTTGCCTACCACACAAGTCCACTTAACACCTAGCGTTTAGGGCAGGAACATTTACATACTGACTGCTCCCTACTGTGTACATCATTGTTTCATTACCATAGACATTAGGGCATCTGGAATCATCGTGAATCATCTACATGAAACAAATGAATTTAAACTATCAAAATAATAGGAATAATTCAATACTCTAAATCTTTAAATCAAATAACATTAACAAAAACTCTATTTTCCCTTCAGAAAATGGATAGAAAGTAATTTGGACTTTGGATTAAAACTGAAAACATGAACTGGGCATAGTGACCCCACACCTTTAAACCCAGTATTCAGGAGGCAGAGGCAGGTGGATCTCTGTGAGTTTGAGGTCAGCCTGGTCTACAGAGCTAGTTCCAGGGCAGCCAGCGGTACACAGAGAAACCCTGTCTTGAGAAAGAAAGAAAGAAAGAAAGAAAGAAAGAAAGAAAGAAAGAAAGAAAGGAAGGAAGAAAGAAAGAAGTCAATGGTTTTGGATTCATATTTTGTGGGGCCTCATACTATATTAATTATTGCTCCCTTTTAGTTATCAGACTTTAATATCATAATTGTAAACATTTATCAGCAGTTAATATTCCAGAAGTCCACTAACTGGACTTAGTAGGACATTGAAGAACAAAAGGAGAATACACAAAGGTCAGAAGAGAATGGGCTGGAGATGTTTGGTAAGCTTGGAAGGGGAGACGTAAGGGTGGATATGGTAAAGATACATTATATACATGTATAAAACTGTCAAAGAATAAATAAAAGAAAAAATCAAGTTATCACCTAATGTTTAATTTTTATAACAAAAGTGTAATTTGTGAGTAATTCTCTTCATTTGGTAAGCAGTAAACCCATAATCATGAGGGGTACATGGTTGGGATGACACACCAGAACACAGAAAACCTGACATTTGCATACATCAGTCAGAGTCTTACAGAAGAACACTTCTGTGATTCTTTTTCTTTTCTTCAAGACAGGGTTACTCTTTGTAGCCTTGGCCATCCTGGAGCCCACTCTGTAAACCAGGCTGGCCTTGAACTCACAGCGATCCACCTGCCTCTGTCTCCTGAGTGTTCAGATTAAAGGCACGCACTGCCACTGCCTGATTCACTCACTTTTGTGACTTTTAAAATAAAGGAGAATTGATTACTACTCCCTTCCCATTTCAGTGAATATACAGCCTTGCAATGATACTGATGAAAACCCCCCGCAACACACGGGGGGGGGGGGGGGGGCAATTTCACATTACAAAACAGAAGTCAAAAGGACCACAGATCCAACCATGAGGTGAAAGCTGCCAGCAATTGCAGTACTCTAGAGACTGAGTCAAGAGAGTCACCTGGGTTACAAAATGAAATTTTGTCTCAGCAATATAAAGGGAAGGGGACCAGAGAAAAGGGAAATAAAGTAAAATAGTAATTCTCACAAATCTACATAAACTAAAAAGCAAAATATCTACTCCACTTTCCATCCCCATTCCAACCCCATGACTTGTTACTAGTTTATAGTATATACTTCTAGGTATTTCTGTCACTGTACAGACATATTCAGTATACATGATATGCAAATATAAATCAACATTTGTTTTTACTTAATGGTATGTTACAGCCACCTCTCCAATCACTGCCCCTACAGTTTCTCATAAACAATGTGTCCTACTGCGTGGACACACATCTAAGAATCTAAGGATTTTTCTACTGGAAGGCAGATATTTAAATAACTTTCAGGTTCTCTTGATTGCAAACAATTGTAAAATGTGTGTTTTAGTTAATGTCTGTGAACATTTGTGAGTAGTTCCCCAAGCAGTCAGTGTTCAAGAAAAGTCACAGATTCATAAGAGCCACCAAAAGAGTAACCTTGGAATGACCTTGGTCCGTATGGGACTCGTTTCCATTCCATCCTCAGTCTAACACTTTTAACTCACTCTGGTGAACAAGTTCCCCATCTGTCTGCTCTAACAGTGACCTTGCTACAGCTTAGCCTAAAGGGGTTTTGAGAGTTCACTGCAATCTCAGACATGAAAAGCATTTTCACACAAAAAAGGAATGAAGGAGGAGAAGGAAGAAATCAGAGAAGAGAAAAACAGAGACAGCGTAACTAAACACAAGCAGACCCTTGCCCTCTGATCTGCAGTGTTCCTCAGTGTGCCAGGAAAGGGGGGTTTCTGGAAAGGCCTGGACCCTTGCCCATGGCTCACAGTAGCCTTATGTTTGCCAGGCCTGGGAAGAAACTTTGCATTCTCCAGAGAGCAAGCAGCAGATACAAATGTGGGGCTGTTAAGGTTCCAAGAAGGAGAGTGACATCGCAAATATGACAAAGGAAAGGGGACAGCAGCTTTCCCATCTTCCCTGGCCTGGCTCTACTCCTCACCAGGACTGGATGAGAGGGTTAGAGAACCAGGAACCGGAAGGGAGATCCTGGCTGCAGTCACAGTACACAGGCAAACTGGAGAAACCACCTGCCCCTCCCCGCACCACCCAGCACAGGACAAGAAGGGGCTGGGAGAAGGGAAAACACAATTCCTCATCAGCAGGACCCCCTGTCAACTTGGAGAGTTTGCTCACTTAGTCTCACTGACCCCCTAACCAGAGAAGGGACAGAAAACACCTGCCTGCATCTATCTGACACTGATCAGTTGTGATTTCAAATGACATATCAATAGGACCTTCTGAGATACATCAAGAGGGACATGACTGATAACATGATATCAGTGACCTACCAAAGCTCACAGAAGGATGGGACTAAAAAGGATAAATGGCTTGGTGAGATCAACTCACGGAAGTCAAAGAACTTGCCACCAATCACACTGACAAACTGTGCCTCAACATCTGTGACCCCACACCAGCTGGAAGAAGGTCATAGCTTTGAACAAATATTGCACATGCACTTGTGGGCAGGACCACACACATATACGAACACTCATACATGCACAGACACTCCAGAGGACACACTAAGAAAGAGCAATTCAAAGACATCCAAAATAGAGCATTAACCAGAAGGACGATCATTAATAATGTCTGCAGATTGGAGGAGTACTGAAACCAGGTGGAGAGATTAAGATTGTGCCACACTCTACTTTAAGAGGGAAGACTGATACCTCTTTTCCAAGGCAACCCTTTGGTGGGTTACAGAGCAGAACTTCTCTATCCTAAAAGGAGGTGTGGATCTAAGTAGACATGGCAGATGGGTGGCCAGCAACAACAGCCAACTCTCGTGGCAAAGTGGACTACCAGCATGGGTTTTCTACCTCAGGTATTCTTGGCAAGAATCATCTTTCCTGCCTATTGCAAAAGCCTATAGGGAGAGGAACACACATGATCAGATGCCCATATGTGGAGCCTGCCAAGGTCAAGTCAAAGGCTTTTCCTTCCAGGAGAGATCCCAGGGAAAATCAATGTGACTAACCAAACTAGCATTACTGAGTGCTTTTTATTAACTACGCGGTAAATGTCACAACAGGGGGTCCAGAGACCCATGGAAGTACTGACCTTTAGAAGGAACCTGGTCAAGGCTCCAGGAGGGTCTCCCTAGGAGACCTTAATCAGGAGAGATCGGTGTCATGGAAACTGGAGTAACACTGTAAGCAAAGGCTGGAGGTGAGATGGCAGAGCACTGAGTGGGCTTAGGCATTGTTTAAGGAACGAACAGAATGAGTGGGGAGAAGCACAGAACAGTGACACATGCTTTGTGAGGTGACATGCTATGTTCACTGACTTCTCAGTAAGCACAGGTCATACCTGGAAACACCTGGCTAGCAAGAGCCTTGATAGAGGAGCACAGACTTCCCAGTATCAGGGAGGACTCTCAGTACCAAAGCAGCAGCTGTGCCCCAAGCATAGGTGTGACAAACCCAGAGAGTGTGAGTAAACATATAAAATTATTCTAACATTTCAATGGCAACTAAACACGATAGAATTAATAAGTTTAATACAAAGTTTTGGGGGTACATCATCTCTTCCCCGATGTGTAACTGGCAAAAGTAAGTTTGTTGCTATAAAAAAAATGCTGTCCATTTGGAGGTATTTTTTTCCCCTGCTCTAGAATCTTTTTGAGATGATAATGTATTATAATCACTGCCAGAAGATAAGACTCAGAAATTTTTAGAAAAACAGCAAAATGTTTCCTTATTCTAGGGCAGTCTCTACAAGACTCGATCACCGCCATGAACAAACATGGAGCAATCTAAACTGTGCCCCTCTCAGGGAACATGGTTGTGCTTTGCCAAGCCGTGCTGGTGGAGTGTAAAGTAATTCGTTAACCTTGAACCTGACAGAGCTAAACCCTCCACCTTGTCCTCCATCTCAGGGAAGATTGTCAGATAGAGGCTGCCAGCAAGATGCCCCCCCTCCACATGAGAAAGAATGAAGGAAGGGAGGGGCAAAGCTTCTTTTTTTCTCTCCTCCCCTCTTCCCCAAGGGATGGAAACATTACTATCTGGACTTGTCAGGGTCATCTTGCCTCAGCTTCCTGTACTTTCCATTGTCACACTGTGGTGTTTGTGGTAAATAAGGATTAAAATGCTGTGGTGGGACAGGAAAGAGGGGCTGTGATGGGGGGGTGCAATATGCAAACAATGGCAAAGTCAAGATCTAAGCACAGGAGATGTGGACAGGGCAGAGTGCGGGGAGGGGCAGTTAAAAGGACTAAGTCCTCCAGGCAAGAATAGGAAGAAGGAAGGTACCCAGGGACGACTGAGCAAATAGCAGCAGGATGAGATGCACCTGAAACCTATTACCCAAAGTCAAGGTTACTCACACATCTGTCTTTCATTCCCACACTTAGGAGAAATATTTTCATTTTTACCACAGGGGGAAGAATTAAAGGATACACGATGTAGAGAGCATGGCTTTTGTGAAATTCAAGCACTCTCACTTACTTACTGCATGACCCTGGGCATGTTCCTCAACTGTCCAGGCTACTCTTTGGTAGATGGAAGAACGCTATAGAAGGTCACTGGGAGAATTTTTAAAGCGTCTACAGGGCACCATTACTGTGCAATCAATAACTTCTAGTTATTATTAGAAAAGAGCATCTGCCACTCACCAAAATTATCATTTCAGGATCTTGATGACTCCCCCACCCCTGCCAGCTCCCCACAGTCTGAGAATGGAGTTTATGTATTATAAACAGGGGCTTCTGTTTAAAACCTGCTGGAGTTTAATGCTGTTTCACCATGAATGGAAGATTCCCTTGGTAGTGTTAGGTATGACTAGGTACCAAGGACAGAAAGCAAGTCCTCCTTTGATGGGCCCGGCTGATTTGGTCTTCCCTTCATCTTTCCTCAGATCCTCAGACCATCTCCTTTCACATTGCACAACAGCTATTTGGGGACCCTGCTGGGGGTGTTATAATAAAGCAACAGCTAGACAAAACAGTGGGGATTAAAGGTATTGATGCCCAATTGTCTGGGTTTCCAGGTACAGATGTGGTCTTATTACTGTAAAGTACTAACAGGGGAAGGGAATCACCATTCCTGTTCCTAAATGGCAAGTCTGAGAGTGAACAACCTAGGCGGGAAGCCTTGTTGAACGTGACTCCAAACCCTTGGCACTGAGCTGTTTGATCTGAGCCAAAGCACACAAGTTTGATGAAACTTCAACTGATGGGCCTATGAAGTGAGGACAAGACCCCAGCACATTTGTGGTGGTAAAAGAAAACACATATCTTGCATATCTATGCAGGAATACCACCAACAGGCAGCAAAGGTAGTGGCTAGTATGGCAAGGGTTAGACTGTCGAAACGCTGAGATGACACTCCACTGACAGGGCTGTTTGTGTTGTCTAAAAGACTTTTCCAACAGGTAGAAAATACTCCCAGGGCTGGAGAGAAGGCTCTTTGATGAATTGTTCTTACTGAGGCCTCAGGTTTGGTTCCCAGAACCAGCATGGAAGCTCCCATCTCCTGTAAATACAGTTCCAGAGGATGACACCTCTTCTGGCCTCCAGGCATTTCACACACATGGTACATGAAGGCAAAGCACCCTTATACATATAAATAATACATAAATCTGAGAAGCAAAAGAAAATACTGTCACCTTGCTGATTTTTCTTCATGTTGAATCACTGTTTTAAATTCAGTTTAAATCCCTGGCTTACTATTCTTTGGTTATTAGAGCACCAATTTCTTCTCTGGAGGTTTCTACCCACATCCCACAAAAAGTGTGATGATAAATTACAGTTTATAACTTTCCTTATCCTGTAAGGACATTTAAAGACAACTCTCTAATATGACACATTGCTCCATTTAATTTGTTTCACTTAAAAGAGAAATATGTTTCTTTCACATTATAACCTTCAATTCTTCTAAATTTGCAAGTTTTACTATGCTCACTGTTTTGTTGTTGTAGACTTTTGCTCATTGAGACTGAATCTTACTGTGTATTCAAGGATGGTCTTAAACTTAAGTGTGCTGATATTATAGGTGTGCATCTCTAAAAATGTTTGGTGTTTTATGTCTCGTTCCCCCCCCCCCCTTAAATTTCCCATTTTCCTTACAATCGTTCAGTTTCAATTACCTTCTTAGGGCATTTGGATTTTCTGGAATGACTATTGATTGCAAACATTCCAGGAAGCGTTTTCAAATACTTTCCACTGTAATTTCCCCAGGCACTAATAACTTCAGACTTCAGCTTTTCTCCAAAAAGTGTCCGACATCTTGGATTAATACTGTTTGCTAGTTCCCTTACCTCCCCTGAGCACTAGTGTCAGTACCCCAGCTTCTGAGAAAGATTACAAGAGTGGCATTTGTATCTTCTGAATGTGTGGAAAGGAAAATGGGATGATTTCAACAGACTGAAGCAGGGCGATGGTAAAGAGATGAAGAAAACAGAATTTGGCATTCCAGGAGGGCAGGGGTGAGATCCAATTAAAGAAAAGGAAACAGAAGCTGTTCTGACATTAAAGAGTACTGACTAAGGGAAAGCAACAAAACACCAAGGCCTGGGGAGTTTTAAATCTCTTTAAATAATGTTATGCACATACTAACCCCCCCCCCACACACACACACACAGAGCCATCGCACACATTTCAAAGAATTCCCGATGTAAAAGCTGAACGGTTACCATTCCTTCCTTGCCTTCTTTTCTCTTTGGAGTTCGATGGCTGCAGTAAATCTGTCCTATGAACAGTTTCTTTTTCTTATCTGGTTCAAATTTTGCTGTTTAGAAAGACAGCATTTTACCATGTAACAATGCCAAAAGAAAGGGTAAAGAGGGGACAGGTGAGAGGAATGTGAGCAGAGTTGTTTCCTTCCATGTAGGAAGGAGGTTTCCTGATTCCCAAATCGCGGCCATTTTCAGGGGTCCTAAAATAAAGAGCATCGGCACAGACCAGCTTGTTCTCTGCATAGACCTAATCTGAACACCACAAGTCACTGTGTGGCAAAGGTCTGAAACTATAAGCCATGGAAACAGAATTCTTGGCAACTTGAGACACTCACTGAGCCAGCTGACTTTGGAAGCTCTGGATACAAGAGTCAGATGGGGCACCCCACAGGCTGGAGCCACCCGGAGCAATCTGATAACATTTATAAACACACAAAGAACACGAGTCAGTGTGAGTTCAAGACACCAGAAACCAATCTTAAGCCACCTTAAGGCTTCATCTGCAGATTCATATTTTCCATCTTTATGATTGGTCCTCTGTTAGCTTGATTAGATCCATACTTAGAGCATCAGAAATGACTGGCAACTTGGTTCATGTAAGCATATATAAAGTATAAGTGTCCCATTACAATTTACAGCAAAAACTGGAAAAAAAGTGAAACAACTTTGACATTTTTTTTGTGTTCATGATTAAATACAACAGTGATTCCCTTTTCCTGCTCCCAGTTCAACCCAGGTCCACAAAAATTAATCGAGGGCAAAAGCCCTGAGGTGAAGTGATTAGACTCCTGCTGCATGCTGCCCACCTGAAATCACAAGGGAGCAGATGCATGGCAAAAGAAAACAACTGACATTTGCCAGTCCTTGTAAACCCCCACCCCCACCCCTGCTGGACAGTGTCTCACCTCAACTCGTAATGACTGCAGAGAGCAGCTGTGACATCACAGGGTCAGACCCCTCTTTTCTGACCATTTTATTCAGTCTCCTACATATGCATTCTCAGACAGAAAATTGGTCCGGGAAATGTCCAAAAGCCTAATACAGTATTTGGACCACATGTCTGATATTGGCTTTTGAAAAACTAAATACATTTTACGTTGGCTGTCACTGATTTGAAAAGGACTCAGATATTGTATGCTCCAGGAGTTCAATTTCCAGATGAAAACTCTGTACCTGAGAGAGGTAAAGTGACTAACAGAGGCACGTGGCTAGGAAGAGACAGAGTGAAGGCCCGGGAGGTGAAGCTTTACCCTCCATGTGGCTGGCCCTAGACCACCTCTGTATATGACTCACCCAACTGTAAAAAAGGAACAAGCATGCTTACAGGAACTAAGCTACTGTGTAATAGGGTTCCCTACCAAGGCACTGATGATATTTAATGACATGTCATCAAATGGAAAAGACAAGCCTTGTCCTGTGCATTATAGGATGTTTAGTATCATCCTTGCCCTCTACCTACTAGATGCCAGTAACACACGCCCCACTTATGTACAACCAAAGTGTCTCCAAGTGCTGCTCAATGTCCTCTGGGGGACAAAGTCACCCTGTGAGAACCAGTGCCAAAAGGAAGCTGCCATTCGTTGTTCCAGGTCAAGGAACAGAGGTCTGGGGTGCTTGAGGGGTCTGCAGAGTCACATGAAGATGGGGGGGTGCTTCCCTGGTTTCTTCTCAGGAAAACAAGCAGTGGCCATCTATAGAGATGGGCATTGTCAGGAGAGCCACAAGAAAAGACAGTGTAAAGCGATAATGGAGACACAGAATACAAATTAATAAAAGGGGGAAAATGGAAGAAAGGGAAGTGGAAGAAAGAAAGAGGTCACCAGAGAGAAGGGGTTTTAGCATTCCAGAGTGTGGGGGGGGGGAACAGAGTGACCTATTATAAAATAAAGTGCTATGCGTTCATCAGGCACAGTTCTTTCAAAAAGGCAACTCAGTTTGAGCAAAGGGGTCAAGAACTTTCCTCCAAGTCACTGTGAGGCTCTGGGAAAGGACTATTGTCCCCAGATGATGACCCCTCAGGGGAGTACTGTGTGAAGCTCTTTGTTAAGGTTTCATACGCTTAAAACTCTAAAGCCCTTTAAAACAGCTTAGCCTGGAGTTTCACCCACATTAGTGTTCCGAGTGTACAATGAATTTCAGTGGGCCTTTAAAATAATGAAGACGGCTTTTCACATCCAGGGTACAATCAATTTTCCTAAGTGCTCCTTCCCCCAAACCTATTTAATCTTGAAACACCCTCTGGTGAAAGGCTCTGGGTATGTTTCAGACTCTACTCTTCCTGGCTGTTCCTGTGGCTAACTGAACAGTAACTGCAGATTTGATTGGCTTCCAACACTGGTGGCTGACAGTGGGCTCCTCACTGGGTCCACACACAAGTCAGCACACCTGTCACGCCGGTCTCTGGATTCTTGCCTTTTCTTTTTGGGTATTCTCAGGAGCACCCATGACAAAAAGGGTCCTCTGAGAATCACTATTTTCTTCTCGTGCATGAACAAAAACAATTTCAAACACTTCAATCTCGAGATTTCTAAACTCAAAAATGCTCAGGACTCACTTGAGGATCTGAAGCTGCAGATTCTAGCCCACAAGGGTCAGGCTAGATCAGTGGTTCTCAGCCTTCCTAATGCTGTGACCCTTTAACACAGTTCCTCATGTTGTAGTAACTTACTCCCAACCATAAAATTATTTTAGTTGCTACTTCATAACTGTAATTTGGCTAATGTTAAGAGTCATAATGTAAATATTTAATATGGAGGACATCTAATATGCCACCCTTGTGAAAAGGCCATTTAACAACCCCAAGGGGTTGTGACCCCCAGGTTGAGAAACACTGGGCTAGAAGCAGTTCAACTTTGTTTCTAAAATGTTTCCTGGATGCTGAGCTGCTGGTCCTCAGTTACACTGTGGGCAAGGATGACTCCAAGCCCAACCAGTCTTGATGACCTATGTTATAATGTTTCCCACGGGAGCAAAGCTTGTATGCCTGCTGGCCCACAGCTCACCAGGGGAAATCCAAACCCTATTGTGAAAGATTCAAGTCCTTCACAGTGCAACCTTAGACTAGTTTCAGCTCCACAGACTCTCCTGACCCACAAGCAACTCCATGAAGTAACCCCAACAACTCTCTGTTGCTTCTCAAAATTCCACACACAATGAATTTCCCTGATGAGCCCTGCTGATCCCTCTGCCTGGACAGCCATTGCCCAAGTCTTGATCATCCTTCAAAGGCCACCTCCTCCCCTAGCCCATCTCCTGTAGCAATCAATAATGTAATGGTTTCTCCTACCATACCTTGCCCTAGACTTTTAAATATGTACACTAGCTTGTCTACTTTTCTGCAATAAAATTACAGAAAAACTAAATGTAAGGTGTATAGATCCTACTTGGGAATTAAAAAGGATGTTTTTTCTGACTTTCACACCTACGATCCCTAAAGCGTGGGAACCATCAGTGAGTCCTGTGGAGTGTTAAAGACTACACAGAAAAGCCTGATTATGTTCCCACTCTCTGGGTTTTATCCCCAAATTGAGTATTTAGCAGCAGAGATTATTTTTGGTTCCCAGAGAATCCATCCTACCTGCTCCAGAACATATCCCTACAGTGGCCTCTATTCCCACATCATGGCTATTTCTCCAGTATCTTCTAGATCATTTTCATCAGTATAAACAACTGTCCATTAAAACAAATCACATGTGGTACACAAACCAAAATGCCTTCCTAATTCCAAGATCACATGCTATGAGATTTCTGAATCCCCATTTATGGCAAAACTGTTCCTGCCTATCTACATTTCACCACACTTCCATCTGCCCAAACCACACCCCCTTATCACTGTGACCCACAGTACTGCTTGGCAGGAAGTCACCTCTCATACCCCTCTGGCAGCACTGGACAGGATGAGTAGCCCATCTGCAGTGCCTCTCCTCACGTCTTCTGAGGTCTAACTACTTCATCTGTCTTCTCCCCTGCTCTGCTCACCCCACAGCTGCTCCAGTCTTCTTCAACAAACCTTCTGTTCTCACCAATCCAACAAAGGGAACTAAGGGCCAGTTTCTGGACCATCTCCCTTCTGGCTATCTACCTTCCGTGTCCAGGAGGTCATAGCCAGCATTATTGCTTTAAATACCACCTAGGCTCCCTGATTACCTCAAAATTAACATCTAAGATTCACTTGCTGACACACACTCCCACCAGACTTGATCCCATTCCCAGTCATGTCTCAGGAAGGTTCCCTTGATGGAGTCCTAGCCCCCCTTTGTCTTCTAGATTAAGCCATCTGTTTCAGCATCTGCACAAGCAGAGGAGTCTCTAAGTCCCTGCTTGCGTCCACTCCCATCACCCCTCACCTAGACCCTTACAAAGGCGCTAACCCTGCTGGCAACCCTGCATCTATCCCCACTGCTAATCTACTGTCCACATAGAATCAGCTAAGCCTGAAAACTTAAGCTGCAGTGATGTTCTCACTGCCTTCCGTGTGCTTTTTACCTTCCTCAGAATCAAACTCAACATCCTACCCCAAGTCCTCAGAGCCTCACTACCAGCTCCCGAGTTACATCCTGAGCACCTGCCGTGCTACCTTGCTGCATCTCCCTGCTGCATCTCTGTGTCACTGTATCCCCACCTCCAGGCCTCTCCCATATCCTCTCTGCCTCTAGACATCACAGGACTGGGCTCGCACCTCATGCCACTGTGCTCCAGTGCCCCAGATCAGAGGGCCTCTTCCTGTCTCCCTGCAGGAGACTGAGCTCCATGGGGCTGAGACACTTCCTTGCTGCATTCTTCTCCACTCCTGTGATTAGTCTTTGTCTCCCTCTGCTAAAAATATAAACTTCATAACAGCTAAGACTATTTCCTCATGATCAGCTGTTTTATTTCCTTGTTTATTTAAACCCCTTCACATAGTACCTAGCCAACGGCAATGCATTATTCCTGGGTAAATAAGTGAGTATTATTAGATAGTGTTGCTAAAAGTGTAGGTATATAGGTAATTTTAAAACTTTTTAAATATATTTATTTTACTTTATTTTATTTGTCTGAGTGTCTTGTCTGTGCACCATGTGCGAACCTGGTGCCTCTGGAGGTCAGAAGAGGAAGTCTGGTCCCCTGGAACTGGAGTTACAGATGGTTGTGAGCCACCAGGTGACTGCTGGAAATTGAACTCAAGTCTTTGGCAAAAGCAACACAGTGCTCTTAACTGCTGAGCCCTCTTTCCAGTCCTGGCATATAGGTATTATGGGGAAAATCACAGCAGCCTGGCAGCATGACAGCACTCACTCCAGAGGAGTGAAAGACTCTACTAAACTACTTTGTGTTTGTAGAAAAGGTCTCAGTCATTCAGCCCAGGTTGGTCTCAAATTCTCAAATGCTTCAGCCTTGGTTTCACATGTGACACAGCTAAAGAGAAAGAAGACACTCACTTCCGGATCACAGCCTTGGACTCAGACGAACTTGGACTTCCATCTTCTTCACAGTTTGGGCCTGTCAGGTTTCCATACCTTTAAAGATGAAAACAGACAAATACAGTCAGAAGGCTGCTCTATACAACTTCAAGCACAAAATAACAAGTCAGGAGTAATTAAGGACATGACTACAGATGAAGGAGCATCAACACGAAGCCCCATTAAAAACAGCACAGGCTGGAGAGACCAGTGCAGGCCGAACGGAATCAGGATTTAGTTACCACACATCTTTAAAATGCCCTGCTATACTCCACAGTTCCTGTGACTTCTTCTACACAACAGGGTTTCATCTCAGCAAGAGCATCAGGTATTACATGCTACAAAGAAGGCAGACTGCTCCTGAGCTCTCAGACACAGGCTTATTCCCACGCGCTGTTGTCTCTACACCAGGGAGACACAGCTGTGTGTCCACGCTTCCAGACTTGGGCCATACACGGGCACAAGAAGGGTGCATCCATGGGTCACTTGGGAGTGTGGTCTTCTTTTGAATAGAGCAGTGTTGGAGGACCCTGGAAATAGCCTTGGACCTCAAAGGCTGGGAAGGAGACAAGGGCTGAACAATAGAGTCTTGTGTTCCTGGCACTAGGATAGCAGTGT
Organism: Phodopus roborovskii; assembly: GCF_943737965.1. Taxonomy (NCBI): domain Eukaryota; kingdom Metazoa; phylum Chordata; class Mammalia; order Rodentia; family Cricetidae; genus Phodopus; species Phodopus roborovskii. The sequence goes on from NW_026126433.1 coordinate 24,629,394, forward strand.
GATTATACCTCCACCAAGCTGACCCAGTACCTGAGAAGAGGGGGACAGGGGTCCTACTTTTGAGGAAGCAGTCAGTGTTCAGAATTTATTATTTTGCTTATAACAGACTCAATTTTTTACTAAATAAGTTGATCCACTGCTAAGTACCCTATTAGCTTTTCTTTCAACCCCACAAGTGAGCTAGTTCATTTTGTACTAGTATGTCACATTTTGTTGGAGATGTGGCTCAGTAGTAGAGTGCTTTGCCTAGCATGCCCAAAGCCCTGGCTTCAGTGCCCAACTCTGCAAGCAAAGTAAGAGAAAATGCATTTAGCAAATTGACACCCAGTCTCTAAGGAAGACGCCATTAACTCAGAAGGGCTGGACTATTTCTGAAGTTCCTCCTCCCAACAAGAAAGAATTCAGAGTCCCTGGAGTTTACAAAGCTGTTTGTCACCCCAAGGTTTTGATGCAGAAAGTCTATATTTGGTTGGTTTACCTTTTTAAAGAGCACACTTTGTCTTGTGTAATGGGATTAAAGGCTCCAACGCCCTATGGCTTCTTGTTCCTAGGATTTACAAATTCTTTACAAAATAAAAGCCCACCATCTGCTTTGACTGACTGTCAGTCCATCTGGTGTCCCTGTCACCCCATCCTGACACGCACGCACGCCTGCTCCTTTCTCCAGCTCTTCAGCCTTATGGGTTTCTTGGCCCCACAGAGGTATTTACCATGGTCCCAACCCTCCTGCCCTCTTCATCCCGTGTAGCACCTGCTAAGTGAGAGATTCAGGGGCTGCCCACTGCCCTTCCTGAGACAGGAGCTCTGTCAGATTAAGACTTCCTCATCCCACATTAGCCAGGCAGGGGTGGGAAGCGAGGCCCCTAGTAAATAAACAAACTGGGATTCTTTTGGCTCTTTCCTTTGGCCACCACCATCGTGAACTGTGGCCCCGTGTTGCCTCACGGAGGATTTTGTGGTTTGAAGTGAGAGAGACTGGGGAGGGTGCAGGAAAGAGGAGGCCATTTGCAAGGCCACAGCGCTTTCCTATCTCTCACTGCAGCCCTCGCTTGCTAAATAGAGCACTTGATCTTTGTTTTGTTATGTTAATTTGTATTAGTGTTCTCTCCGAAAATGTCTTTTATCTTCCGAATAGGAACTGTGAGGGATATAAATACACTAGGAGCAAACTTTCAAGGAAAAGATACACATTCTACTGCCCTGATAACTTTCTTTTCAAAGAGGTTTTAACTCAAAGTTTCCAGACCTTCCTGTTTTGTTTTTTTTTTTTTTTTTCCCCCACTAGTTTCTCATGCTCTCCTGCTCTTTTTTGGTTCCTTTTGGAGCTGACGTGGAGGGTGGGTGGTACCAATAGCTATCTCAGTTCCTCCCCCAAAATGGGATGCCACAGTGTACTGTCAGTTGGTGCCAAGAAAGACTAAGCATTCCTGAACATGAACTAGCCTGCTAACCATTGATAATGGCTAAGATCATACAACTATCCATTCTCCTCACTGCCAGTGTCCTCAACTAGGGACAAGGTGATGATCTAAAAATAACCCAGAGGCCTGCAAGAGCTGTCAGTTATCGGCCATGGGTTTGAAGGGCACAGGCCAATTGCTACAGTCTTGCTCCATCCAATCCACGGGGAAAGCCCCAGCTCTGCATCTACGACATACCTGAATCCAAACACCTCTCCTCATGCCTCCTGTCTCTACCCTGTCTCTACCTACCGCCTTCTTTGGGCTAAATCAGTTCAACAACCACTCAACTAATCTGATCTCTTGGAGTCTGCCCAGTCATCACAACTATTCTGTTCAGGGAAATCAGATCATGGTCCTTCTCCATGGACCCCTCCTCCCATGATCCCAATCTGAGAAAAGACCAGTCTTGCTTCTCTCACAAACCCTGAAATCTCCGGCTCACCGTGCTCTACCTGTAACTCCCACATTCCCTTCACTTGCTGCTGCCCATGGCCCCCACCTGCCTCATCCACCCACCAGCAGTCATCCCCTCTGCCTCACAACTGTCACTTGCTTCTGCCGCTCCCCATGGGAGGTTCCCTCACCCCCTTGGGGCTTTGCTGCTGCCTTCCCTAGACATCCTGTTCAAAACGCAACCCTACTCTAACATCAGGCCCTTTGCCCCTTGTTCTCCACAGCTCCCAGTTCCTTCTAATACGATACAGTGGCTGTACCTGTTGGGTATCCACTAGGACAGGAACTTTATGTGAGTGGCATTTTTGACTCTTGTGCTCACTGCTCTTTGGAACTTACAACGAGGCTTGCACCCAACTAATGCCAGAGAGATATCTGTGGTGAGCAGTTGATGTTCTGCTGAGACCAGAGGGACAAGGTTCTAAGGCTGCGAAAGCACCATCTGGTCCCAGCTCACACAGGGCCTTAACCTGTCTGTGATCCCATTTCTAAGGGCTTAAGAGCATAAAATATTCATTTTAAGCTTTGGTTGTGGTTATCCAAAACATCCAAAATTAACATGAAAAAAGGTTGTAAGATGTTTAAAGAGAGGTCCTGAAGGTGTTAGCAGGATGAAGCCCCAAAGGTGTGTGTATTTGTTCTGAAGCAGACAAAAGGGTGTGAGAACCTTCTAGAATCCATTGAAGAGCCACTGTCTACTCTTTTACATTCTCACTGTTAGGGAGAATTAGTGCTCTACAGGAAAAACAAAATGTATCCAGCTTTGGGATTGAGAGCTCTTTAATGTTCATGTTAGAGTTGGTTTTACCAGACCAGGAATGCCTCTTTGATGTTTCCCTAAACCTGGTCACAACTTCCCATCAAAGTCCAAGGGGTAAACAAAGAGTATGCATGTGGCATGTGCATGTGCTTAATTAGTGGCAGCAGAAAAGCTGCAGACAAATCTGTCAACAATATCATCCCAATTCCCACAAACCCTCCTTAGGACTTAAAATCAAAGCTCAGGCCCCCGTTAAGCTTACCACAGAGCAAGTGCCCTTCTTTATAAAACTTAAATCGAAATTCAAATTGCCAGATGACTTTTGACACGGTTTACTCTGTTGTCACCAGACAAAAAAGAAAGATTTACAAATGTCTTACAGTATAGCAGCGAGCAATTATTTGCTATAGCCTCAAAGTTACCTGAATAAGAGGGGGGGGACATAATGTTTAAATAAGAAAGAGCCATCTCTAAGGGTCTTCTCTGAAACCCATCTGAGCAGGCAAAGCATCTAATACTGAAATGAAGGATGTCCAAGGCATTGGTAGTTCAAAGAACTCCCAAGTTGTCCACAGATACCATCTCTCTATAGAGGAATCTGTTCCATTATTTTGCCCCAACAGGAAAGTCTCAACAAAAGCTGCCAGGATGGGTCACCCTGAAGAACTTTGTGAGCCCTCCCTCCTTGATGCTGGTAAATGAGCCACTGGTAACAGCAGGTAACTTGTTATATGCCAGGAGCTGTGCCAACTGCTTTTTGTGGACTGTTTCATTCAATTCTCATACTCATCCTAGGGTGGTATCATTCTTCCAGTTTCACATAGGTGGAAAATGTGGCCCCAAAAGCTTACATAATAACCTCTGGATGACACCACTGGTAAGTGGAGCAGGGATCTGAACCATGACAAGCAGGCCCGAGGCCCATCGCTAGGTCACTGCCCTCCCACGAAAGCTGTAAGGCCCTATCAACTTGTTCATTTTATAATGTCAAGACCCTGTTCATTCATTCATGAACTCATTCTCATTGGATGAGGATCAATTATTAAGGACTATACCCAGGTACTTACTACTCTAGACATTATTCCCTAGCCAGGGGCTAGGGAAATGGCTCAGTGGATATATGTTCTTCCTAAATGAGCATGGCGACCCCAGTTCAACTCCCTAGTAAAAAGCTGGGCATGGCTGCACACAATTAAAACTCCTGTGGAGGATGCAGATAGTAAGACTGATTACTGGGCCTATCTGCAGGTCCAGTGAAAGACAATGTAACGATGGAATAAGACGGACAGAGCAGGACACCTAACATCCTCCTCCTGGTTCTACATGCCCATGCACACACATACACACACTCAACACATATGTACACACACCTGAAAAAAAAAAAAAAAAAAAAAGGATAAGGAGACCCAAATCCATTTCCATGGAGCTCAAACTATACTGATGGGATATAGAGGCCTGTGAAGTTCACACATGGTCAGTGTAAAACAGACAATGGAGAAGCAGGTCTCGGTGTCTAGGCAGTATGGAAGTCAGAAGCTGCTGTTTCAATGGGAGACATGACAATTAAGTAAAGCCCTCCAGAGGAGGAGTGAGCCACAGATGTCTCAGGAAAGAGCTGGAACACACAGCACAGAGGTAAGATGGCAGTTTTTAAAGGGACACTAAGGAGCGAGAGAGTGCAGGGCACAGCGGATAGGAAGCCAGGCCTGGCGCAAACATGCAGGTCAGGATGGCCTGGCACATCATGGCAATACTGGGTTTTACTCTTCTCTTTCACTTTCTACTACAGCCTTGGGCCTGGCATAGAAGACACTGAATGCAGTCAAGAACTAGCTTTCCTTCTCCTGCCATGAATGAAGGAAAGCCTGGGGAGGGCAGAGAAAGGAAGGGATACTTGGTGGGAACCGCAGAGGACAAAAAGGAGGAAGCGCAAGGAGGGAGACCACACAGGAAGCTGCTGACTCAAGGACCTCTGGGAGTGTTTGGATGAATCCCAGCTTCGGAACACTTGGGCATCCTTCACTGACCCACAAGAACTCAGGGCAGGCATAAGGAAAATGTCCAGAAGCCAACCTTGACTCAGGAGAACATCACACACACAGCAGCCAGCAGCTGTCTGGAACACCAACTAAAGCCCGGGAAGGCTTTGCCCTGCATCCTAAAGGGATGGACAGGCAGGGGTTTTGGAAGCACCCTGAACAATGTCTTCCATGGAAGGCACTCACACCTCCCAGATCTGACAAGGAATTGGGTCACAGTCACCTAGCCTACCTTGGAAAAGTTGGGTTACCAATGCAAAGTTGGTTATTGGAGGGGAAGGCCTAAGTCGCAGGAAAAAAAGGAGGGGGGAGCAGGAACATATTCTAGACACCCTTTGCTTGGAAAGAAAGAAGCAGGGATTCTTGAGAGTAAATTTCCAAAAGTCAGAGAATCCCTAAATTACATGTATAAGATTATTATTGGCACCTTTTTTTATATATATAAAGAAAGATCCCAGTGTTAGCAAGTAGACTTGTGTGAATGTGTGTGTTGGAGGGGGGTTATACGTGTAAATATGAGTGAGGTGTATTGTGTAATGTATGCACTTACATGTGTACAGGTGCAAGCACTCATACACATATGTAGAGGCCCGAGACAGGAGGACTGGGGGGCTGGGCATTCTCTGCCACTCTCAACCTTACTCCATTGAGACAGGGTTTCTTGATGAACCTGGGGCAGCAACCCTCCTGTCTCAGTACCTACATAGCACTGAGGTTACCGATGGAAGTGGTCACTCTGATGTTTTAGGTGGATGCTTGGGATTCACACTCCAGGTCCTTGGACTGTGCCTGACACATTGGGTCATCTCTGACACCTCGTAGGACACTCTTAAAGGGGTTTGTGATCAACTTTTTCTGTCAATTACTAGAAAATGGTCAAAACTGTTGCTTTAAACTATGAGTTAAATTTAAAACTTTCCAGTTACCACTCAGAATATATCCACATTGTCTACTTCAAGTTCTTATCAGTTTTCTAATTTCCAAATATACACATACTTTAAAAAGAATACTCCAGAGTAATTCAGTATTCCAGATTCCTTTTTAAAAAGCTAACTGCATACGGAATACCACATGTCCCACTTGCTAAGTGGGGAAGGAAAGCAAAAAGGCTTAGCTCAACTTAAAGGAGACATTTTTATCCCCTAGGTCTTACAAACCCTACTGAAGGAAGAGAAAGCCAGCCTGGTTATAATCTGAGGCAAAGCCTTTGACAGTGTCCCTTCAGAGTTAGCAGAACCTCACTACCATCCCATAAAGCAGGTCTCTGCTGTCCCGACATGTTCCCACTGACAATTCCCACAGTTCAGCAGAGTAGGAGGCAAGTCCACTAGGGGAAAAAAAAAAATCAAAGACAATCAAAGCACCCACGGAGAATGAAGAAAACTTATTTTCAGTTTCCCTCTTGTGATTATGGTTGGAGGTAATTCTAAAATGGAACCATATTAAAGTTTCCCGGTTAACCCAAAGCAACTGGCATGGTTACAGAGAGGAAACAGCAACAGTGTGTGTTCACTGGGTTCTGGTGGTGCTTCCTGAGCCAGGGACCACAGATGACCAGGATATGCAGCCCTGAGCAAAACAGAGGCAAGGGGTAGACACCCGCCCTTTGGTATCCTTGAGTCAGGAGCAAGCATTTTAGGAGACAATCTTCCCTAATAACATGGCCTTGTTTCTTAGCTATTGCTGCTACAACACTGCCACCAATTTGGTAGCTTCCGACACCTGACTGTTCAATGGTTAACATTGGTCTGAAGTCCAACATGGGTCTCAGAGTCAGATGGACCCTGTCCTTTTCTACATGCTCTAAGAAAGAATCAGCTTAGTCACCTTTCTGAGGGGCTCATGGCCTCCTTCCCCTGCCTCTCTGTCTGACACAGATGGATGTGTAAGTTATTACCAAGGTTTGTCTTCTGTTGTTCTATGAACTAAATCGTTCTTCTCCATACAAGAAAAAATGAAACAGTAAGGAAATGAACCCTTCAGAATATCTACAAATTTTTAATACTCATTCTTTATGCTGCAGACACCCACAGTTTCTTGAGGCCCTCTTCATTTATACCACCCAATAATCTCATGGTTCTTATAGTCATTGGACAGAGACTTAACCTCAGTTCAACTAGTCTCTTATCAAATTGTCTTTCTTCTCTCTTTAAATCAAAACACATCCAAAGGCTTCACTTTGCCCACAGAATCATCAAAATCCAGACCTAGATGTTTAAACTTATCTATTATTAAAAAAAAGTCTTTAAAAAATGTCCTTTATACAAGTCCCCCAGAGCTCAGGTGAAGTGGGGGGGGGAACAGCAAATGGAGAGAGAAGTAGGAGAAAATGAAGGGGAGGAAAGGAAAACATGTGCGACCAGGAAGATTGAGCCTGGTTAGGAATAGAAGATAGGAGAGAGAGAGAGAGAGAGAGAGAGAGAGAACATAAAAGAGGGAGCCAATATTGGTTTGAAGATAAAATTAAACACAAAGAAAGGTCTAGAGAACTACAAGACTGCTCTCAACTAACAATCTCAGCTTCCATGGAAAGGCTATCATAAATGCCCTTCCCGGAGAGTGAGATCAACAACTAACTTCTCCATGGAGCCCTCAACTAATGCCTGTTGAAAATAGGAGCAAACACCCATACATAAACACTGAACCCATACATAAAACTAGAACCCAGAAGCAGATGAAGAGGACAAGACCATGCGGCAGAAACACATACAGACAGCTTACCTGAACAAGGAGGAGCTAACGGCCACTAGACTGATAGCTGGGAAGCCAGCATGGGACTGACTCAGGCCCCCCTGAATATGGGTCTCAGCCAGAAGGACTGAGCAGTCTAAGAGACCTCAGACAGTGGAGCCAGGATGTATCCCTGGTACACAAAAGGACTTTGCGAACACATCCCTCATGGAGGGATAACTGCCTTAATCTAGAGACAGGAGAGAGGCCCTAGTCCCTACTTCACAGGACCTGTCAGATCTACATGACCCCAACTGGATGGCATTCCCCTACATATGGAATTGGGGTGGGGGGATGGGAGGGGAGGGTGTTTAGAATGCATGTGAGAGGGCAGAGAGGGTAAAAGGGAGGGAAGGAGGGAGGGAGGGCTGAGGGAGGGAGGGAGGGAGAGGTAACTGGGATCGACATGTAAAATAATAAATTAAATTAAAAAAAAAATGCTTTGACTCCAAAATTTAAGTTGAAGGACAAGTTACTGGGGGAAAGGATTTCTATTTTTGTTTCCACAGAAAATGAAAAGATGTGGATTCCTTCCAGACTAATGTGGTTTGATCACGCCAGACAGCCTGAAACAGAGTACAAGCTGATCCTACATTCAAAACAGCTGGACAAAACAGCCCTACAGACTACAGCCAGGATTTCTGAATCTTCTTCGAATCCCCCATGACAGCGCCCCTTACCAGCAGGAAGTAGTTTGGAAAGAACAACGCCCAAATTCCCAAATATTGTGTATAAATGTTTGTTTTCATTTAATTGGACTTTGCTATATAAAATAAAATAAAATAAAATAAAAATGTCCTTTATTTGCTAAGAAACTGTCATCCTCATCCAGATAGCCAGGATGTCTGCATTTAACTGGATAAAAAAACAAAGCAATGTTGAGATTCCCTGAACATTTTCACACTAAATCAACGAGGCAAGCACCCAGAAACCAGCAGGCCATTAAAGCTCAACATCTCCCTCCGTGCATCAGAGGGAAATGGCTCATCAGCACCTTCATCTACTTCTTACCGCCTGGCCCTGAGGGAGCTTGGAAAGAATTACTAAAGACAATGGCATGGAACATTAGCGCTCTTAAGACAGGCAGAAGGACAGAAAACTCAGGAGTGTGTGGGAAGAAGACTAAATCTGAGCCCCTCCAGTACCTGCTTCTAGAACTCTCTCTACAGAGAGCCTCATTCTTTCCCTTGACCTGGAAAGACAGACAGAAGGTACTGGAAACCTTGCCTGCTCCAGAAGGAACAGATAGCAAAGGAATTGCCCATCTTCTCTGGGTGCCACACGCCAGCATGAATATAAGTGCCCAGTTTAACTTAAAACTAAATGAAAACTTAATTATTTTTAAGTGAGGTTTAACAAAAAGCATTCAGAACCTACTGTACTGCATGCATTTCAAATATATCTATCCATAAAGAAAGAACTAAATGGATTTATTTGTATGGTATGCCTTTTACAAAATGTATTGCCAAGAGGACCTATTTATTTACTTATTTATTTATTATAAAAACATATATTAGTCCTCACGGTCTTGATGGGATAGTCCACTCAACAGGCGGGTTATACCCTCCCACTAGATATGAGCACAATCTTGGTGGCATTCACTGCTATACCTTACAGTATAGCACTCTGACAGACATGGATAACTTGTTCCTGTCAGGCAGTGTTCCTAAACCCCCAAAGCATGCATCATTCGTCTCCGAGGCATGGGGATTCCAGATACCACAAAGAAAGGAAAGCACCAGTCATGTGCCAGTCTTTAAAGTAAATTTCACCTGCACCATCACGTTAAAGCTCAAAAGGACCCTACAACCCACCTTACCTTACGCTGCTATCGTATGGCTGAAGAACCCCACTCTCAGAGGACTGCAGCAAGGGAGGAGTGTGTGTTAGCCAGCTAAGTAGCTTTCTCTCACCATAACAAATACCTGAGCTAAGTAACTTACAAGGATAAGGTTATTCTGGTTCATGCTTGGCTGGCCCTGTTGTTTTCACCTGCCTGGGCCAGGAGGGTATCACAACCACAGCCATGCAGAGCAGCCTGCTTACCTCATAGCCTGGACTTGGAAGAGCAAAGGAGGCCCCCTGTCCTCTTTGAGTGCGTATCCCAAATGATCTGGAGACGCTCACCTCTTAAATGTTCCCCAGCTCCCGGCCCTGACCCCCAAAAGCACCACACTAGCATCCAAGCCTCTATCACATAGACACATAGACTTTGAGGGACACTAAAAGGTATGTTTTTTTTTTTTAAATTCCTATGCTCCACTCAATCATTGTGCATATGCCTAATACAAATCCTATGACTGAGAGGTTGTTTTCTATAAAACATCCTAAAACTCTGAAAGAAGGAAGCACTTTTGGCCTTGGGGGGGGGGGAACTTCCAAAGTTAATTTAAGACATCTTAGTGGGAGGAGGTTGAGATGGGTCCCACTCTGTATTGCAAGCCAGCCTCAAACTCACAGTAATCCTCCTGCCTCCAGCCAGAAGTGCTGGACTCTAAGGCATGAGGGCCCCCGCAGTCTCAACTATATACTTGTTTGTTTGTTTGTTTGTTTGCATATTGGCTTGGTGAGCATTACTCTTTACCCACATGCATTACATATTTGAGAAGGTGGAAGGTGGGAACCGTGGCAAGTGCTGCCACCATTGTTCACTCAGTGCCTTGTAAAGTAGGTTCCTCATATTAATCAGCTGATATAACTGGAGTTGACAAATCAAGTTTGTCTAAGGAAAATGAATTGAGGAAGTGGTGAGGAAGATGACTAACAAGAGTTCCCCAGTTGCCCCTTTTTTTGTGAGTTAGCATGGGAGGTGCTGGGGTATACTGGGAGAGAGGGTCTGGATTATATAGGCATGTTTTTTAATCCCAGCTCCCTGTTGCTTGCTGATTGGCTGTTTCTAAGCCACTGGTTTCCCATGAGATAAAGTCTGCAAATATAGGAAGAAGAGATTTGTTCAAAGACCTACTGATTAGCCTTGTCTCTATGACATCAACAAAACTTTCACCTTAAAGCATAGGTTTGTAGTTGGCTTCAAGTCTTAGGCTTTAGGTCTCCTCTGAGGGAATTCACTTGCTATTTGGGAGAATTTGATGCTTTCCCCCCGACCCAGGGACTGAAAACAGCTTGTCCTGCGTTTCTGGAGATGCAGATCTTCCTGTTCCGTATGATGTTGGCGTTTTTTTTACTAATTTAGTTATCAGAGAAAGTGAGAATGTCTGAGAAAACAGCGGGATCCACACCTCTGTGGAATGTTCCCAGCCCTCCCTGAAGATCACTGGCTGAAGCAGGCAGGCCTCTGCCAACTTTTGAGGTTAGACATTTTCAGTGGTATCCACCCCCACTCCTTTAAATAGAGAGGTGGACAGATCCAGACTGCTCTGAGTGTAGAGAAAATCTCAAAGCCCTAACACATCAAACCCCAATTCAGTAACTTCCTCTTGGGTTAAAAGGAAGCCTTGAGTTAAGTCTGGGCCATGGCAAGAAGCACAGCAAGCAGGAGCCCTTTGAGGCACCCATCACCCCAATAAAGGATAATAATGTAAACATGGGATTAGCTATTCATGACTTCAAACCACTATCTATTTGTCAATCACATAGACCCATATTAGAAAAGAAAAAATAGAACCATGAAAAGATTAAAAAGAAATCCCAGAAAATAAACAGTTCCCTACACAGAAAGCCACAACTGAAGTCTTAAGGGAAATCAAAGCTTGACTTCAAATAAGCCGTGCTCTGATGGGAAATAAACAATACTACATCTGCATGAATCTACTCTTGTCTGGTTATTACTGGATTAGCACATACTGCAATCAGCTTTCAGTGTTCCTTCAGGATCCATGCAGATAGCAGAAGAAATACCTAAAAAAGTCTACCTGAGGCTCACAAATGAGTCTACCAACCTATTGGTATGAAAATGAGTTTGAAATGCTTATCCTTGGAATGGGTGAGTTTGTACAATAAATCACTTCCTCTTCATTATAGGGATTTATAGCCAATTTAGGAGCATAGCAATTCACAGGATTTACAGTTGGATCTCTTTGGAAACTGAAACATAACCACAAGATTTCAGTGTAAGAAATGGAGTGAGGAAGAAATATTCCTGTTGAGGTTGGCACACACACAGACAAGGTTAAATTTCTGCAGAGAAAGCAAAAATAAATGGGATTTCTTTCTCTGAACCCCTATACCAGCACATATTAGAACTCTATTTTATACCACCATGTGTGATGATTTACTTAACCTTATGTTTTGCAGGAAAATACTAAGTCCTGAAGAGTGGCTGAAAGTCTGATGGAACTGGCCTTTGCAATTTGACAGGTTCTCCCAAGGGAAAGGAATACAAAATTAAGACTATAAAACTCATTCTTATAGAGAGATCGATGCCAAGTGAGGGGCCCCTGAGCTTAAGCACCAGCAGCTTCACAGATCTCTGAACCACCTCAGGGCAGAAACTAAATCGTTTATATCCGAATCCCATCTATGTGATGTCTTGCAGAGTGCTTTCTGCGTATTACATTACACAGGTATTCAGCACTTAATCCCTCATTTCAGAAACAAGCAACAGATTGAACTATGAGATCACACTCAAAGCCAGCCTTAAGCCTACTCACATGGTACAGACTAAATCTTAACTCTTCATTTAGCTATACTTCAACTGATAGTTTGAATTCAGTGTGACCTGAGTTCTATTGGATCTACCATTTAATCATTGTTATCCAGTTAATGTCGGGGAGGGGGGGGAGGGGAAATCCCAATTTCTCTACCCATAGAACAAAGAAAAGACATTTTTAAAAAATCATCAAATAAAAATCATAGACTAAACACCTTACTTCCTGGTGTGTGTGTGTGTCCAGTCTTTAAGACAGACAGCTGGGGCTTATGTGCACTCCTTTACGCACTATGAACATCTGTGGGCTATTATCAGTGAAGTTACCTCCTATGGAGAAGAGGTCACCGATTTCAAAGTGAACTTGTAAGGGATTTTCATTTCCAAATACTGCCTGCCAACACTTACTAGGCTCCATCTTTTTACAGCTATGAAGTATTGAAAAGAGAAAATTCACATAATTCTCCAATTTCTACTTAAAGATCTGAACTATTATATAAGAACCTTGATAAAATGACTCATATGTTATTCCAGGATTAATATTTTGTCAAGTACTGTCACTGCAGAAAATGGCAGAGCTCCTTATACTGTAATACATGACAGTGTACCATAAAGAATGTATGCTTCCTGAAGTGGCCCTGAATGTGAACATACAAGTGAGCACTGATCCAATAACTTTCATGTGTGCACACACACACACACACACACAAAAAAAAAAAAAAAAAAAAAAAAAAAAAAAAACTGACCCAATGTTTGGGCCTGATTCCCAGGGTGGGGCTTTTGGAAGGAGGTGGAACCTTTACATGGCAGAGCCTACTTGGTACTTTAGTCTCCTTCAAGAAGAGATGGTAAGACCTCAGCCCTCCTCTTTACGGTGTGTTCAAAGGTGAGCGGCTTCACTCCGCTCTACATTCCCACCACGATACACTGATTGGGACAGGACTAAAAGCAACAGGGCCAAGTGGTCAGACTGAAAACGCTAAAACTTCAAGGCAAAACAACCCTTTCCCCTTCATCAGTTGTTTACGTCAGGTATGTGTCATAGTGACAGGAAGATAACAAGTGCTTTGAGGACAAATCTACTCTTCTCAATAACTACAACCTAGGAGACAAAGTTGTTTATTCAAAATCTTTCTGAAGGCAGACAGAAATATTACATAAAATAGTTATATACCAATATTTAATGAAGACTTAAAATCAAAGAACAAGTTAGGCTGGGTGTTGATGGCGCATACCTTTAATCCCAGCACTCAGGAGGCAGAAGCAGGTGGATCTCTGTGAGTTTGAGGCCAGCCTGGTTGACAGAGCAAGTTCCAGGACAGGCTCCAAAGCCTGAGAAACCCTGTCTCGAAAAACCAAAAAAAAAAAAAAAAAAAAAATCAAAGAACAAATTAGGAAAAAAAAAAATATTTCCAACACAATTATAAGCAAATAATCTAATTTCTTTAATATACAAAGAATTATAATTAGGTTAAATAGTTCAAAGAGAAAGAGTATAGTATAGGAAAAGAGTTTACACACAACAAATGATTAGTGTCTTTTGAAATAGCAAACTCTACTCATAAACACAAGAGGCAGGCATCCCAAAATGACTTTGCAATGGTCAGATCATAGTAAAGATAGCTCAGCTGAAGAGACTGGCCACCACCAGCTGGGAAGTGTGTGGTCTGTGGTAGGATGTTTGGAATGGCAGAGTGGCTAGTACAACCTTCTGGGGACATCTGGCAGGCTTCTAAATCTCTACATCCTGATGAATCAGTCACTCTTCTACGGGATTATCCTATGGGAATCTCAAAAAGCACGCAGAAAATATGCCTATGTATGAAGATGCTCCTTGTGGCATTGTGCTCACAAATTCTTAAAAAGAATTTTTAAAACTACAAAATTCTTAATTCTCTGTCCATGAAATTATCAACTACTAAGTACTAGAAAGCTGTCTATATTAAGGATGTACACACACACATACATATAAATTTGGGGGAAAATACAAAAAGATCACCAAGGTGCTATGGGACTAGGAAACCAAGGGAAAAGGAAATTGCATTTTTTGCTTTTACAAATTCCTAGACCGTGTGAACTTTATCATATATATGGATTACTTTTTAATTGTTAATATTGCATTATTTGCCTATTTAGACAGTGGTTTGCTTAATTTTGTCCTTTGTACAAATGTTTATATTTAAAAGCTAATAAGTGTTACTTGAGAAAAATGCAATTTGAGAAAACTTTAATATTTCTTTTCATAATTTCCATAGCATAGGAAATTTTAACATTCAACAAGATTGGATACACCTTTAAATTAAACACACACACACACACACACACCACATATATACATATATACACAAACCCACATATGTAACAAGCCTAACAAAAGCATTGGCTCTTACTTCCTTCCTTAGGCAGGAAACCCCAGACGACAAAGATCTGAATGAGGAGTCTCATGATTCTAAAGTAATTGTTTAGCTGGCAGTTTTCTTTGTCCTGGGACGAAGTCAACATGGCAATAGGTTTATAAAATGTCTAAGTTTTACTATAAACAAAACAAAAGGCAGAAACAAAAAGATTTGTCTTTATGTAAGTTACAGTGTACACTGCTCAAGTATGTGTTCCTTAACAATATGGAGCATGGACATCACTCATACACGTGTCCATAAAACACCGAATACAAGGTGATCGTTGATGGTCATGACTGTCATTGCCAAAGCCCCGACTCATCAGCGGCTTCTGGCGATCTAGGATGGAGCACCATGCTTCACACATATGTGCACATTCAGTCCCCAAAACAAGGAGATTACTGGCTGGTCGAGTACTTGTATAGAAATAACAAAAAGTTAATCTATATCAAATTTGAAATTAGGAGGTAGGAAACAGAAATTGAAACTTAAAAATAGTTGAACCTAATTTTAACTCTTCTATTGAAATTTTAAAATAGATTTCAGCTATTACTTGGTTTTGCCTTGGTTTTGTTTTGCTTCTGAGACAAAGTATTGCCATGTGGTCCAGGCTGGCTCAGCTTCCCAGGTACCAAGATGAGAAGCATGTACCACCATGCCCAGCCTTTATGAACTTTTTGAATGTGATTTCTTTACCCTGGAAACAAACCATATAATTGACTCTCTGCATGCCACTTGTTCCAAAGGTTGGCCTTTTCAGCTAATCTCTCCTCCTTCCTCCCTCCCAGCCTTCTAAGTGCCCTTGAGACTGAGCACACACTGTCCTTGAGTGCAGCCTTAGGCTGGCATCAGCACCCACCCTTTCATCTTACCTGTCCAGCAGCAACTCCAGCACTTCCTTAGTTGAGGCAAAGCCTCTGTAGGTCGACAGGAAGATGCTGATATAGGTAAAGTCATTGTCCCCAAAAGCTGTCAGCAGGTTCTCCACAAGCTTCTCCAGTGTGCCAGCTTTGATAGTCCTGATCTTACAGGTCTCATATTGACTGACTGTGTGGCCTGGAGGCAGCTGGTCCCCTTCAACCTATGGGACAAATCCATTATTAGATGCCATTAGATGCCATGACTTCCTGATGTCAAACTGAAAACATGGTACTAGTTCAAGTCAGTGTTTTGGTATATACTCATACAGCTTCTCTGAAGGTTCCCTAAAGCAATGTACTTTCCTGTGAACACAGTATGGCAGAATAGTGGCCATGGAGGCAAGCATGCAGAGGTGGCTTCCCTTTCTCTCTGAAAAAAAGAGAGATGATTACTTCTCAGCTACACAATGGCTTCTCCTTCCATCCCTAGTGACAGCAAGGGTGCTGGCAATACTTCAACCAATGAAGTTTTCCATCACTCAGAGAGAGTTTAGCAAATGTCAATCCCCTTTGTACTGCTCATTTTAAAAATCAGTGCCTACCATGGTATGCTGGAGGAGTCAACACATAATTGTTCTGGAAAGCCGACTGCTTCGAAATATTTATGTATATGTGTGTATACACACACACATTTTATATGTGTGTAAACACATTCATTTACACACACACACACACGCGCACACACACACATATGCATAGGATTTGTGTGAGCTAGCTGACATCATGGTCACAGCTTGAAAAATCAGCAATGGTAGAAATCTGTTTCTAATGGTACCCTATGGAGATCTCACCATAATCTAAGTATTCAGTCCATAGACGGCAATGTACATTTTACCAGCAACCAAGAGAACTGGGTGAGAAACAGCTGTCTTGTGCAGCATGGGGCTTCTCCCAGGGGAGCCATGGAAAGGGGGGTGGTGCACAACCCTGCTCTCCAGAAATGTGAAAACACTAAAGGATATGTGCTTATGAGAAAGAGCTAGCACAGAAAAGCAAATATAAGTAAGGATCAGTAGATATCACTGTACATTAATACACATAAAACATAATGCATAAAGATTGGTGGTAACATGTGAAAGGCTTGAAAACGGAGGATAAGCAAAGAGAATCAAAATACAGAAAAATAAGGGTGCGCCTCCCATTCACAGTAGATCTGTGCCTAGCAAATTACATGCAGATGTAATTTTCCAAGTTGGACTCCTTTGTGGGTGCTAAGACTGACCTACCAAGAGGAGTTCTACAATAACTCTGTTTCCAAAGCAAATAGCTATTCTCCTTCATACAAAGATTATCACTGGTGCAGAAAACTACCAGCCAATTTATCTGAATTATAAATGGAATTACTTTATATAGATTGCCTAAAGTCCTACATTGAAATAGTCATAC
Source organism: Phodopus roborovskii (assembly GCF_943737965.1). Classification (NCBI taxonomy): domain Eukaryota; kingdom Metazoa; phylum Chordata; class Mammalia; order Rodentia; family Cricetidae; genus Phodopus; species Phodopus roborovskii. Next base: position 24,646,147 of record NW_026126433.1, read on the forward strand.
ATGCAGAATTCAGAGTGACAAGAAAGACTTGAGTCTCTAGTGACGACGAGTTCTGCACTTTGCTTTTCCTTCACCTGCCCTGTCAGTAGTATAACTGTAAGGATCCAGAGATTGCTTTCAGAGAGACCCACACGGTGGCAACCACTGTGAAGTTAGAATAGCTTAATGCCATTATGCCTAGCTGCCGATGGGAATTGATGTTAAAGGTGATGGTGTATGTGGTGCATGGTTTTGTTTCCTTATTGAATTTTTTAGGTTTTCTGATGATGAGGCTGGAGAGATGGCCCAGCAGCTCATGCTTCCTATTCTCCCAGAAGACTCGATTTCAGTGGCCCAGCAGCTCATGCTTCCTATTCTCCCAGAAGACTCGATTTCAGTTCCCAGAACCCATGTCAGGCAGCTCACAATTACCTGTTACTTGGGCTCTAGGGGATCTGATTCTTTCTTCTGGCCTTTTTGGGCATAAAGACACATGTGACATACATGCAGGCATGTGCATGCATGCACATGCATACACATATACACACAATACATACACAAAAATAAAATAAAAGGTTTATTTAAAAAAAATTCCGAGGACAGAGGTTTGATTCAGGAAAAACACCCGTATTTCTTTAGGGCTCTTAGAACTGTTGGCTCAGGCTGGGGCCTAGGAGCTAGTCTTTTTCACTCTGCACTAGTTTTAAAGCAAGCTGAGCTACAGTGTCCATCTGTTCCCCAGAAGTTCCAGTTAACTTACAGCAGAAACAATGAGTGAAAGATGGATGGTCTCAAACTCTAATTACATTTTAATTACTCTCAAAGTACTGCTTTGAGAATGTACCATAAAAAATTAGGTTGTTTTACTTTGTTTTGTTTTAAGAGAAGACCCTGGGTCAAGTTTGGAGACTACAGAGTTCAATAAAATCAAAGACATTTCTTTATTGCTGACTTTCCTTGGCTTCAATGTGTCTGCATATGATGCTAAACTCTAGCAAGTAAGTATGATACACAGCATTTCTAGGTTCATTCCCCTTTATCCTAAAACCATGTTACAGAACTTCAGAATGAACTAAAATGTACTGAATTCATGTTTACCACTTTCTACTTTAAGAGAGAAAAATACAAGTAAAGACATTATAAAATATAATGCTAATTAGCCAGGCCTATAGTTCACACCTATCCCCCCCCAGCCAGCCAGCCATAGGCTGAGGCCAAAGGATTACTGTGAATTCAAGGCCAGCCTGAGCTACACAGTAAATTTCAGATCAACTTGGTATACTGAGACCTTTTCTCAATACATAGATAAATAAATAGTAAAAATAAAAAGTTAAATATAATACAATAAAAAGCATTTCTCTAAAAACATCTATATCTTTTTAATCACACTCCCCCCATCTCTTTTTTCCAGACAACATTTCTCTGTGTAACAGCTCTGGCTGTCCTAGAACTCATTTTGTAGACTAGGCTGTCCTGGAACTCAGAGATCCACCTGCCTCTGCCTCTCGAGTGCTGGGGTTAAAGGTATACCAACACTGCCCAGCCTCTTTGATCTCTTTCTTAATGTAATATTAAAATGGAAGGATGTTTTGTAGTTTTTGCTTTGTACATCAAAAGACTCTGTCAAAACGATTATCTGCCTACACAATAATGCAGTAGTCGTTAAAAAGTATTCAGTGCCAAGTATAATTGGCACAAAACATGGCTTCTCCACTGGGAGGAATGGTCAGGCTCTAATTTTAAATTAAGCTTCCTTACTTTGTGATAATGTCAGGGCTCCCTTCCCACAAAGTTTTGTAATTTGATGAGTCTTACCTTACTTTGAAGTACAAACTCTAAAAGTAGTTTTTTGTTTTTTAAGTAGTGATGGCTTAAAAGAACTTGTTTTTCACTGATATTGATGTGACCAAAAACTTGAACACAGAGAAAAATGCTTGTTGGAGATAGTGACCACAGGGGCCCCCAGAGAGCAGAACAAGCAGGCAGCCAAGCTACTCCCTGAGGAATGGAATGGCTGCTCTAGCCAGCCGCTTCTTCAGTGTTCACTTCCTTTCCCTGTCTGCATGCATGGTCCTCCTTTGTGTCTTGCCTGATTCCTGCTCCTTGGAACTTAGGAGACATCTAATACAATATGCTGGTGCTCAGATTTAGAAGATTACTTGTGACTGCAATGGGCAAGGAGCAATATCATAAAAAGAAGTATAGAGTTGTGCTGTTGGCTGGAACCATTCTTATAAAACTCAACAATGAGTGTTGAGTGGTCAGCACATTCGCTTAATGTTTCCAATAGTTTCTATATTTTTAATGGGTAACTTAAATGTTGCTTGCTGTCACTGGACAGACCAGGATTTCGTTTTGCTTTGTTTTGGGGTGAGTTCTAATTGACCAACATTCAAACAGAGTACATTTTCACAAAACAAACAAACAATTTAGAATTATCTCCTGACTACTGGAATCATTTTAAAATGAAGTGGTATAGAAATGAAATGTAGAAACATATCCACTAGGCCAGCAAGAGCAATCAGTGGTACAGGTGCTAGCCATCAAGACTGACCACGGGCACACATGGTAGAAGGAGGGAACTAACTTCCAGAAGTTGTTCTCTGACCTCCACAAAGTACATCATGGTGCACACACACACACACACACACACACACACACACACACACACACACACACACTCCCATAAATAAATAAGTGTTTAAAAAAAAAAAAGACCATTTGTTTTTAAATGCCATCTGTATGCCAGACTGGATAATCTAAAATGTTAAAGTTTCATTTTTGCAGCAAAAGAATTGATAGGCTCATAATCCTTTAGGGGGATTTCAGAGCCTATTTTTGTTTGTATTATCTTAATAACTTCTAATTGAAGTTTCAAAGAAAAGGGAGGAACCCTTGGCAGACAAGCGTTTAATAAGTCAGACTTGGAAAGCCAGACAAGGAGGCTTGAGCTTGCCCTGTCGGTTAGCACGCTAACAGGAAACAGTTCAATCTGGGTTTAATCAGAACCCATGACTTTGCTGACAAAACCGTGATACCAAGGCCACAAAAATGCTGCATGGCTGTTTCTTTGGTCAACTCTTTTGCTACCAGAACTCAGCTTCTTCTAAGACAGCACACCTAATGCCCATGACATAAATATCTAGACTTCTGCCCACGTAACTAGCTATATGTGCAAGTTCCTAATCGCCAGAGCTCATGAAAACTCTGGGTCCAGGACCACAAGCTCAACATCAGCTTTAACACAGTCTGAACATCTACTAAGTATGGATTCACTCTTTTAATAGATTAGACATGCCAATTTCATTAGGTTAGACATGCCAGTTAAAGGATAGTGAAAAAAATTTTAATTGCAGATAAACAATAAATAACTAAATAATTTGTGGGTATACAGGAATGCCTCATGTGGTATTTGAAACCTACCCACAGAGCTAAAAAAAATATACTCCTTATTTTAAATATAAAAATGAGTCTCATAGATACATACATATATATATATATACATATATATATACATACATACATACATGTGCTTATTTGTGGGTAGGGCAAATCAAGACATGTTTATGATTATCACAGCAAATATTGTCATCTCTACATTTCCAACCTTTACATTTCTCTCTACCTGTTTTAAAGTGCATACATTACACTTTGTCTGTGGTCCTAAATATTCTGTTTGACATGATCATGTGAGAACATGTGGCATTTGTCCTTCTGAGCCTGGCTTCCATCCTTTAACACAATGTCTCCAGTTCTGTCTATGGTCCTGGAAGTTACAGCATCCTTTGAAGGATGGATAATATTCCACTGTTCATATATACACCACACTTTTACAACCCACTCACCCACCAATCCCACACCATGATTAATGTAAATAGTGTTGCAGTAACAGGGAAACTCAGGTTTGTTTGTTTGTTTGTTCCTGTAATTAAATTATTTCACTTCCTCTGGAGATATATTCTATAGTAGGATTGCCTGATTATATGGTAGGTAATTCCATATAGCTTTGTTTAGGAATTTCTATACCAATAATGTATCCTATATTTTTATTAGATGCTGTCAACAGTCCTATGCTAGCAGCATGTAGTGAATGGAGGGAGAATAGATGTCTCCTCCACATCTTCATCTAGTTATTCACTCACATATTAACACAACAGTACCACGGGTCAGCAAAGCCTTACATTTTAAACACTGGGCTGTCCAGAACAATAGAGAAAACATGAAAGGAAGCCATGAGAACCATAGAAGCAGAAGGTATGCTGCTGTTTCCACCTATTATAAGGCCTTAAGTTCCAACTCCACAACTAAAGACAGGTTAGCAAGCGAAGCCCACAGCAAACTATGTATTCAAAGTTTTCTATGACCTGTGATCTTCAGAAAAGGCTTGGGGGAAACAGAGTGCTTGTCCTTATGGTCAGTGAAGAATGGATAGCATGTAGAGACTAAAGTGGGCAACAGGGCATCACCTAGAGCAAGAGATGGACCCAGCATGGCCTGCTGGGACTCTACCTGTAGAGTATGATGTATTCCTTTTCTATTGCCATGATAAGATGCCATGATCAAGGAGACTTGTGGGAAGAAAGCTTAGGTCCCAGAGGGGTAAGAGTCCATCACCATTGGGGTCAGGAGACAGCGTTGCAGCAGACAGATAAACATAAGGCTGGAGCAGGAACTGAGTGCTCACATTTACACTACAAATGAGAAGTACAGGGAGAGCACTGGAAACAGAGCATGGCTTATGAAACCTCAAAGCCCACCACCCAGTGACATACTTCCCCAGCAAGAGCATACCTCCTAAACTCACCCCTGTAGCACCACCAACAAGGGACCAAGTATTCAGATACCCAAGAATATGGGGAACATCTTGTTCCATGTGTGTCTTCCTCTGAGTGCAGAGTAGAACCCCTTCTGGAATGAGGGTACTAGCTGCTATTACCAGATAGTGTAAGTCAGGTATAATTTATTTATGAACAAAGCTTACACAGAAAGATGGCGTTGAGTTTTGAGTAACAATTTATGTCTTCCAACAGCTTTGGGGAAGAAGTGCTTTAGTTTCTGTTTGAGGAGATAAAGGAGATGAGAAGTCAAAAGGTCAGGAAGATATTATTTGCACCCCTGTCCTTCAGTTCAAAGCACCTCAAATGCCAAAGTGCCTACTTGGGGGCATCGTTTTCTGTGTCCCAACATAACTCAATGTGAGTGATATGTGAAGAGACAGACAGCGTATATTGGAAACACTAAGAAGGACCCAGTATGCTGGAAGTGCCAGAGAAGGCTTCCTGAGTAGGCGGTGCCCACACTGCAACTGCACAATGTTGGCAAGGGCACAGCAGGCATAGAGCCCAGCATAAACAAAGTCATTAAGGAGAATGAAGCATGAGGGGGGAAGACGATTGCAGAGGCAATGTGACAATGGGGAGGATGGCTTAGCTAGATAGTCAGCTGGGGCCTACTTGACAACAGAGAATTTAAATGATGTACCCTAGGGGATGGAGATGCCAGGTCCTCTAGGAAATGGGAAGCCAATGGTGAGGGTGTACTCTAACTGTAGTCAAAGAAATGGGTACTAAGGAGAAAATTTATGAGGACCACTTTAAAGCCAGGAAAACAACTGGGGACTGTCTACTTCAAAGAGCTAGTTAGAAAGATAATGTTTAGGAAACAAAAAGAAAACCTTGAAGACTTGGTGGGCCATTCTATACAGAGGTAAAAGATAAAGGCAAAGAAAGAATTGGGGATATTTTCCTGACTCCTGGCATGGGTGACTGTACACAAATGGTGTCACCATATAAAAGAAAATAGAAGGAGGGCTGTAGAGAAGTACTGGTTTCTGTTTTAGAAACCATTGGGCTTGAAGAGCTGAGATATGGCTCCTTGGTAAAGTTCCCATGAAGCAGCATAAGGGCCTGAGTCTGAATCTGGATCCCTGACACCCACAGGAAGGCCGCCACAACTCATCGCAACCCTAGTGTGGGGAGGTGTGGTGGCAGTGGTGGGTCCTTGGAGCATGTGGCCAGCAGTTCCAGCCAGTGAGTGACTACCAGGTGCAGTGAGACCATGTCTCAAAAAGTAACATAGAGAGAAGTTGAAAGCATCCTGATGTGTAGTGGCTTCCTGTTCCACCAATAGACTTGGGGCAATGGCCTTAGGGTGCAGCTTCAGTGTACAGATATGACCTCTTATAGGGAAAAGGAGAGGCCTCGCTCAGGCTCTCTCTTAGGTTGTGGTCAGAGCATCCCAGATCTTGTGCCTCCAGGGGCAAAAGACCACCGTGTCTATTTACCTTTATTGTGTGAGTGTTCCCCAAATAAATATCTATTATTCTTTATTTGGGCATTTGTGGACGTCCTTTAACCCGACTTCACTGATGTCAACCTCTAGCCTCCATATACCCATAGCATGCCATGCGCGCGTGCATGCACACACAAAGGAATACAAAACACACATAGACAGCACATACAAATTTAATTAATTAATTAAAATAGAAATACACAACTTGAGTTGACCATACTCTAAGGATTCTTAAAGTAGTATGAACATTAAATGGGACATTAAATGGGAATCCAAGGGGCAATTAAGAAAAATAATTAGTGGGCCAGAGAGATGACCCATGATGTAAGAATATTTGTTGCTCTTCCAGAAGACCCAAGTTCAGTTCCCAGCGTCCATGTCAGGTGGCTCACAACTGTGTGAAATTCCAGGTCCAGGGCATCTGATGCCTCTGACCTCCTTGGACATCTGCACTCATGTGCACATACCCACATTCCAGCACACACAGTAATCAAAACAATAAAAAGAAATCTAAAAGCAGGGGAAATGAGGTCCAGAGGGAACTCTGTGATGACAACTAGTCAAGATCTTCCAGGCAGATATGTAAAAAAGTGACAGGCTGAAGATGGCAATGGGATTGATGTAAAAATAACGAGGCTTCAAGAGGAAAGACAGCAAGCTGAGATGGGGCACCTACACATGTGCCAAATCCTGTGACAGCATTTGTGGGCAGAGAACCCAGAAGAAATCCTCACTGCACTACACATATACACATACACACACATACCAACATATGCACCTTCCATCTAATCACGCAAACACACCAAGGCCGAGCCAGCATGTACCACTTGCCAACTATGCATATTCTTTCTTGACTATAGTCAGCGGCATCCTATTAGTATGAATTCAACTATGCTGGGAATGTGTACATCAAATGTAACAAAAACAAACACACAAACAAAAATTTGACAAACAATGTTCTCCCAGAGCACCCCACTGTCCAGGAGTCCTCAGAATGTGTCGATGGCTGCTGAACCCTTTCTCTTTGAGTCCACTCCAAGTGAAGTCTTTTGTTATCACTATGGTCTTCGACCTCAGAGAAGACAGAAAATTATGCCTCTAGAATATGATGAAAAGGAGAAACGTGGAGGAGGAGGCCTGAGTGTGTTCACAACAATGAATGCAATCAAAAAGACCTTGACCTTGCCCGAAGTCACCTGTCACAATGAAGCTCCATGGCTAGGTCTCTGCAAAGTGTCCTTCATCCTCAGGAAAAAGCTAGGGTAGTCCTAACAGCAAACAATAGCTGGCCTTCTCTCACAGAAATCCCTCCCCCATCCTGTCTCTCAGCAGGGTTTCCCAGATCGCCCCTAGAGAGTCCAGGAACCTTCCCTGAGAAAACAGGAAGTTGTTTTTCCACAACAGACTCAACATTTCTAACACAAATTATCATTTCTGCACGTCTTTTAAGGGTTCAGGTTTTGCTGTGAGTGGTCTCTCTCACCCCTGCTCCTCTCTGTCTATTTATCCATTTCTTTTTCTTTTCTTGAAATCGGGTTTTGCTGCCCAGGCTGGCCTCAAACCCCTAGCACTCCAGTGATCCTCCTGCCTCAGTGCCGCCAGCACCTGGGACTTGAGATGCCTGTGACTACAGCACCCAGTTTCTGAGATTAATTTAGTATAGAAACTAGAGCTAAACCTTAAAGTTCCACTGTTCTGGTCACCTACCTTATAAATAGATTTAGAGTTTGAACTAGAATAGCCACTGCTACACTTTGTAAATAACATCGCACACTGTCCCACAGAGAACAGTATCCAGGATGAACTTCCCAAATCACTACCCTCTCCTTGTTCTCTCACATAGAGGTCCCAGGCCCACAGGTGTCCTTGCTATCTGGACTTGTGTAGCCAAACCAATGTCTACTGTGTCAGCAGGAGGTAGTGAGCTTCCCTATGACCTACTATTCTTTGTGAATGGAGCCAGCTGTGAATGGAAAGCCTTCTCCACAGCCCTGAGCTTTCCCACTCAACTATAAAGCCCACAGGCAGCTTCCTGGGGCTTGATCTCCTTGAGAAGTTCTAAATTCCCATTCTCAGATCCTAAGCTTGGGTGGGGGCAGAACTGGCTTGGCTGATATTCTCCAACTTAAAGTCATTAGCTTGATTCTTATTCTGCATGTCACAGGGAGATACCTCTCTTTCTCATCTTCCTATGAGATGAATTTAATTTCAACCAAAATATTTCTCACTATTAGGGAGCTGGAGAGATGGCTCAGTGGTTAAGAGTACTGATTGCTCTTCCTGAGAATTTTGGTTCTATTTCCAGTATCCACAGGCAGCTAACACTTATCTGTAACTCCAGTTCCAGGGGATCCAACGCCTTCTTATGACCTCCATAGGTACTATAGACATGTACACAGACATACAAACAGGCAGAATATACATATACATAAAACAAAAATAAACAAAAACTTAAATGTCTCCCACTATTACTGTCATCATTACTACAAAGACCAAGGGTAAAAAACAAAATCCCAGGCTGGAGGTTGACTCAATTGACAAAGCACTCACCATACAAACATGAGGGACCTACGTTAGAATTCCAAAACCTACATATAAAAGCTGGGTACTTTAGCACATGCCTATTATAGAAAAAGTAGGATTCATGGGAATCACTGACAGAATGGGTGGAACAATCTAGACTCAGTGAGCTCCACTGTCTCAAAAAACTAAGATGTCGAGGGAATGAAAAAGATATTTGACCTCCATATACACTAGCATACACAGGTTCATGAATGTCCTGCCACACATGTACACATACACATGAATACATACACACGCACACATACACACACAGAGAGAGAGAGAGAGAGAGAGAGAGAGAGAGAGAGAGAGAGAGAGAGAGAGAGAGGGAGGGAGGGAGGGAGGGAGGAAGAGATAGAGAGAGAGAGGCTCCATCATCAATCTGCTAGGGAAACTCCCTTTTGGGACTCTTCAAAATGATATTGTGAGGCTTCTTTCTTTTCTTCTCCAATACAACAATGAATGAGTCAATCAATCAAGTAGAAATAAAGTTGACGTGTGACTTAAAAATTCAAACATAAAATGCAGTTTTATAGTTCACACCAAGTTGTGGGACACCGGGTGTCTGGCAAATCCCTTCTCCCTAAGTACTGTATTTACCTAAGTAACATCCTAGAGCATGGACTTCCTGACAGAGCAAACAAGAATCTTTCAAGCATATGATCAGACAACTGAATAGAGAACCTACTCTAACTTCTCTTGAGCACATCTCTCGGAAAGAGTCACTACATTTATCTTTTATTGAGCACCTCTCTCCTACACTTAAATCTAAGAAACTGCTTTTATGCTATAAAAGAGGAAGGAAAGGGAGAGCTGGTGTGCAATATTGAGCTCTCACTGTGGACCAGATACCCAATCCCTACAGGCATCCTTTACTACAGGAATTGTCACTACTTCCAGAGTTACTCAGCCCACTCATATGGGCAGCAGTGCAGCTCTCTTCCCCCATGGCAATGTGTTGCCTAAGAACACAAAGTGATATGGTATTGTATACTCAAGTCTCCATATCTGAACACTGAAGAGTGTCAAAACGAAATACCCTAGAATCTACACACTTCAATTACTCTTGTAAGAAAGAAAATTAGGTAACAGAAACAAAGGCAAAGAGCAGGGCTACACATTATTTGCTGTCCACAGATAAACTACTGTATGTAATACTAAAATCCTTTTCATTTTTCCTCTAGCCATGCTACTTTCACTAAAAGAGTCTTATCGTTTCAAGTGCTCTCCAGTATTATTTTTTAACTCCTTACACAGACTGAAATCATTAAACACTCAAAAGTAATATTGCCTTATAACTAAAGGTCTTCTTCACAGGAAAACAAGTCACCTTCATTATAACACATTCTCAGATAACTAATCATGAAGGATGAGCAGCTTCACCAACGTGTGCAAGAGAAGCTAGGTGAGCATTGAGTGGCTGCATGGAGAACTACTGAACCCTAGAACAGCTGAGGTCCCTAGAGAACACTCACATTCTGTCCCAAGTTTCAGATTGTTAACTGATTTACTTACTTACCTACATGCTAGGTTTAGGTCTACTCTTGAGTCAAGATTTTTAGAGAATTAAAAAAAGAAATAGCATCAGGACTGAAACTAGGTAGATTTATAAAGTCTGATACTTAAGAAAGAAAAAGAAGGTAGATTATTGAAAATATTAATGTCTGGGGAAAACAGAGGTACAACTTCTCCAAATGAACAGATACTGGAAAAAAAATCAACATTTTGTTTACTAAACATTATTGGTCAAAAATACACAAGTAAAAGGGCAGGTGTCAGCTGTAAAGAAAAAACTTATCTACCTAACATGCTCATGATTCCTGTGGCTGTTGACCCACTCTTGATGTCATTTAGTGAAGACAGTATTAAAATGGCCTCCACTGTGCAAGAAACCAAAATGAACTACGAAGGAAACCTCAGTACATGAAAGAAAAGAGGAGTTTCTGCTGTTTAAAATCCAATAGCACAGATTATAATGTGAATTTTTTTTTTCAGTTAATGACACGAAGGGATAAAGCTTGACACTTTATAATGAAGAGCAGACATGAAATAGATGCACAGAAACCTTAAAGGAGAAATTACAGAACCCCAAGATTCACTGATAAGGATTATAAGTGACAGAGTAAAATGACAAGAGACTGGATTTTTATTTCTAGTTCCAGACCCATAAATCATTGAGAGCTTGCTAGTTTTTTACACCTCTATACCTCTCAGCTGTGGACTAATACATAATTTGGTTGTTTTCATTTGCTCCTAGTGTACTTAAGTTGATTAATTCACTCAACAAACATTTGTTGGGTCACTAGTACATGGTTGCTGGAAGTCACAGACACAGCAAAGAACCAGACAGACAAGATGCCAAGATATCACCCAGATGAATGTATCTCCTCTACAATTAAATAAGATGAAAGCAGATTCCTGGGCTCTTCACTGACTGGTTAATGCCTACAGGGCCCTATCCCACAGCCAAAGAGCTGTGGTTTGTGTCATTGCCATATGCACATGCAGAAAGCAGGAACAGAGCAGGAGCAGTCCCTCCTAATTAGTCCTCTGTAGCTGTGAATAGTGCCTGCAGATGGGACCACTGGTCAGATGAATGCAAATAGCAGTCCTTTATACTTATAAATCTATATAAAAAGCAGTACACTTATCTGTTGTTTCTAACAGCATCAAGAAACCAAGCAATGGATTCTCATATTCATTTATTCCCCTTAATCAAAGGCACCACTCAACTTTATAAAATAACAAAAGTTCAAAAGAAGGTTCCAAATTTTCAATCATAGTAATGATAAAAAATATGTTAAAATAGTTTATTTTTTTTATTATTTTAGCAAGAAAAAATGCATACTTTGGGATTTACTTGTCTCCTCACACAAACACAGTAGTCTTCAAGAGAAACATCTCAGGTTCTGGGTGACCCTGTGGTCCAGAGGACACAAAAGAATGGTGACCATGGTGCTCTTGCAGAAGGTGCACTGGCTGCCATTTGAGAAATGCAGTGTGACAATGTGAAAGCAAAAATAAATGAGACTCACTGAAGGGACAAGGAAGAGATTAACTAATATATGCTGGGACAAGGCCACCTGACCTCCCCTACTCTTAGTTTTCTTGTCTGCAAGCTAAGAACAACATCAATAAGTCTTTACTAACTCACCTTGATATTTTGAAGATGGCTTTTCTAATTGTGGAATAAAATTCCAAATACTTGAGATTAAAGAGTTATGTAATATGTGAAGACTTTCCTTACATACATGCCGACAGCCCAAGACATTTTCAGAGAAACAAACCATGGCAATCTTTCTTGAGTATTTGTGTTATGAAACTGTGTGGGTTTTGTGACAAACAGGGAAGGCGTTACGATCAGACTACAGAGTTGGCCTCTGCCTTCATTTCTCTCCCCACTGGTTGCTCACCCTGTGAAAATGTTTTAGCACCTACTTCCTGTGGCAACCACAGGACTGGCACTGTGAATACCACCCTGGACTTCAGTGACTCTTTTGCTCAAGAACAACAAAAGGTTAAAAATGGTACTCTAGTCACTACTTGACCCATGCAGGGTACTCAATAAAGCTGTTCTCTTCTAAGAAAAACTCACAATGACAATTAATGATATTAAGAATAAGTGAATATCTTATAATAACTTTACAAAACAGATACATCTATTATTCCCTCTCTGAGGACACTGAAGCCCAGAGAAGCCAAACAGCTTGTTCCAGGCAGGTTCATATTCAAGTGGTCTTAACTTGGACTTTGACTGGGCCACAATATTATCTCAGCACTTGTAAAACTCTCCTGTGGACCCATAGGCTCAGCCCTAGTTCCTCATCCTGTATTTAATGCCCCTCTGTTCTACTCTACCTCTTCCGACCCATTGCCATGACCTAATGCAGACCCCATGCATTAACTGAGGGTGGTCTCACTCACCTGCTTCCAACCTCACCTTAGCCTTTGACCTGAAGCCATGATGATGTTTTAAAGTGCATGCTCTGCTTTAGACTGAGGTCAAACCATCTACAAGAGCTACATTTGTCCTGTAACACAGTAGTTCACCCCAGGGATGTTCTCAACAGCACTGAGTGTGTCCATCCACCGGAAGATGAAGATAGATGAATTGCAGATTTATTCATCACAGCCACACCATTTCTACTTCAGACTATTTGTTTACAGGGATATTCCACTTACCATAAGAATAAAGTTAATCATCCATGTGGCAGTCCCCCTTATCTGTGTTCCAGAGGAGGCCAGGAACTTAGGAGAACACTGTACAGAGCAATTCCCTTTCCATATCAACCAAGCCCTGAACAGTGATCAGAATGTTTGCCTCATGAACTACCACAGCAAAACCAACACACAATTCTTTTTCTTTCTTTACAACTTCATGACTAGAAGATTCACTCCTCTTAAACTACTAGGTTATCCACAGTAACTATTAAAAAAATGTAAATTGTGTCATGTCACTCTCCTGCTTGAAATCTCCTTAGGTTTCCGTAATACCTGGTGATGATCCAGCCCTCTGCCTGAACTCCCAAGGCCCTTACCAACTATCCCCTTGACCTTTACCACCACAGCCATCCACTTCCCTCCCTAAGCCCCAGCTTTACTCACTCATCTGCATGAAATTCCTAGAATGCAGCAGGCTCATTCATGCCTATGACCTCTGTATTAGCTCCTTCTGTGTTGTGAGAGCCAATCATGGGCTTCTGAATGGCTTCTCACTCATTCTTATGAACAAGCAGTATCAGCACAAATCAATCCCAATGCCCCAATATCCCTCTGCAGTCACGTTGCCCATGTCCCCTGCCACACTAGACCACCTCACGCACTATCTGTAAACAAACAGAAGAACAGCAATCCTGTCTTGTCCTGGGCTCTGTCCCTGGTCATGGCTCTACCATGCAATGAGGGTCCCATAAATGTTTGCAGAATAGAAAACACATAGGAGAATTAAAGTAGGCATTATTTTAAAATATCTTTGAAAGGCAAATGATATTCTCAGATTCCATGAAAAATACAGAAATCTAAACTAAAAATCGTAGGAAAACAAAGTAAACTAATGTATTCTCTTCGTGGTGATGGAGAACTGCAGTGCATCTGCCAAAATCACTGTTATGAAATTTTTTTGAGAGTAGTCAGCTCTATAGTTCATTGTCACAACAAAAAAGTATAAAATTCATGAGACTTTTCTTCTCTAGCATTCCTTTCCTATCAAGATGGAGATGCTGAATCAAACTTTTGGTCTCAGAGAGCCCATTGCTCTTATTGTTCTGTCAGCTGTATATGCCAGAGCTGATGCCCCATCTGAAAGCAGAGACTGGGTATCTGCATTTGCTTGGTTTCTTACAGTTCCGAGTGGGAGTGCTAGAGAAATGAATGCACAATCAAACCCACCAGCCACAGGACGTGAGTGTGAATAAACACACTGCCAGCAATGTACTTGTGTGGTGTCGGCCTACCAAACAGCTTTCAGTGTTCCACACATCAAAGACGGCACACCAAGTAAGGTGGGGTTTCATTCGAAGCCTTTGACTGCCCTTCTCCCCAGCCAACTTCTAAGTCTTGGAAGCTGTTTGAGGTCTCAGGGCTTGTAGTAAGTTTTTATAAAACTGAAATAAATGAACATCCAAATATCTCCTTCTGGAATGCATGCCCACCAGGAGGACTTTGGTCTTGCACCCAACCATCTTTGCGAGACAGACGGGAGTCATGAGCAGGTGAGTATATTGGGATGACCGGTAAGTGTGAATGTGAGTGTTGTGATCAAATGGTTCTACAGGTTGGAAGACAGGAGAGGACAGGAGCAAAGCACCTCCAAGTGTGGCTCACAGTCTCAAATGTTATGAGAGGCAGGCTACATGCCTCGCCTCCACCCACTATTCCCAAACTCTGTGATACAGGCTGTGTGCTTGGGCCTGCACCACTATGTCAAACATTACTGAGTAGGGATCACAGCAACAGGACTAGATGAACTCTGAAGAGGATGAGAACAAAACCAGTGACGAGAGAAATGAAGAAATCTGCTTTTCCGGGCCACGATGCCCACTTCTAGAATTTCTGTGCTACCCCTCTCTTCTCCAACATCCCCTTTCTTCCTAACCTTGAACAAGGGGCCAATCTGTTTCCTTTTCAGTCATTGCTTGAGAACGGTTTTACTCAAAGTAGAAGTGAACATTTGCGTTAAATTGTTCCCAACTGGAGCAGATGAGAAGGCATGCACATGAGTCAACTCCCCATACAGGTTTGCATGTGACCGGTAAATCTCAAGAGATAAACTACTTTTATCTGTGTGGCCTTTTCTAACACTCAGGGACTCCCTATACACACAGCCGCATCAGACCCTCATATCAATTCCATTGTACTGATAATGACACTGGCAAGGTTGTCCTGTGCTGACCTTCCTGACACTCAGTATGCACATGGCAGATATCAAGAGCCTACTCCATGTGGGCTGATACTGTAAACGGAACAGAAATTTGGGTCCTATACAAAAAGAAAAGCCTGTATCAGCTAAGTTTTCATTATCATAACAAAATGGCAAAGGCAGGCTCACTTCCTAAGGAGGGTGTTTGTATTTAGCTCGCAATCTGGAGATTCAAGGGCAAGGTGCTAGCATGGGCTTGGCTCTAGTGAGGATGCTGAAGACAAGACGGAAGCAGAGGAGCAAAAATCACATCTCCAAAAAGGATACAGAAGAGTGGGTTGGAGGGTTGGCTGGTTCTTGCAGCGACTCACTCTCATGAGAACCAGGAATTGCAAACTTAACACTTCAGGGAGACTCCACATTCAACGCTCTGCACATCTCTGACAGGGCTCCACATCTTTAAAGGTTCTTCTCTGCCACCTCCCACACCATACCCTGAGACCACACCCTGGAGCCAACACTATCCAAACCATAGCACTCATGTAGGCAAACTACGAAATACAGGTTCTGCATTACTAAAATTACTTCAAGGTAAATAAATTTTCAATTCTTGAGGTATAAAATACATTTTGATCATATTTAACCCCCACAATCCTTTCATGTCCTCCTCACTTTCACAAAGCCACTCCAAATATTTAGATTTCATATTAACATAACAGAGGTCACGGGACTGTGGAAAATTAGAACTGTCTAAATCTTAACAAAACACAAGTTGTCTTGTCAGGGAAGTGTAATTGCCATGTCGCCAGCAGTAATTGCATGTTTGGATTTTCAAATAGGCATCCTTCCCTCCCACTTGGAAAAAAAAAAGAAGGGAAGGAAGGGAAGGAGGAAGGAAGGAAGGAAGGAAGGAAGGAAGGAAGGAAGGAAGGAAGGAAGGTTGGTTGAAGCATGTTCCGTTCCAGGAATGCGATTTAACTTAATAGCTGAGCTCATAGCCACGAGCTGCTGACTTGGTACAAACAAAGGAGGCACTGTCTCTGCGAGTGGACACAATGGTCCTGGGTGATGGGTTCCTGTATCTGTTCTGAGTGACCATCCCATTATGTAAGCAATGGAGCTGCATGACTGCTGTTACAAAATGCCACACTGCTCTGTCATTCTGATCAAAATGGGAAGGCCTGCCCTTCGTATCCAAAAGCTTCCCTTCACCCCTTCTCTAGCATATAAGGTTAAAAAGCTGAAATTATTTTGAGCTGAAGAAATCATGTACATAGCTGTCCTGCCCCGCTATAAAAAGAATGAGAAAAAGAAAGTTTGTGTTTTTAATGTTTAGGAGACAACTATGGGGAAGGGTAAGAAAGGTAGAAAAGAGGCAGACTCATCTACGAAAGAGCTATGCTGTTAGCTAGGCCTTAATTGAGGAAATCGCAGCATTTTTCAAATGTACTTGTATGACTTGATAGGCCCTCTACAAACACTTAGAAACACTAACTGATTCACTTTTCCAAAAACTATGTGAGAGGCACAAATGGTTCATTGACGTCACACAACAAATCAGAGTCTAGGAATCTACAGGACTAGCAGCCGCCTTGTGGGTGCAGCGCAGAGCCATCCCACACCTGCAGACAGGGTTCTGTGGTGGGTGAAGACAAATCTTTAAGAAGGCCTTCAAGTAAACCTGGGGAGATGTTCAGGGTGTGAATAAGGCTGAGGAAAACAACCAATGTTAAGAAAGAAGTAACATCCAAATTATGTAAGGGGATTTAGGGGTGTGGGGGGTTGCGGGGGGGGTCAGTGTATGCAGTTATTTTCTTATGGGGGGGTGTCTTTAAACACCAGTGTTTTAAAAGTTTCATTTCTTTTGATGGAAATGTTTCAAAAATACATTCTTTTTCTGCCTTCAAAAGCAGAATATACTGAGTGTGATTTACCCTTTCATTCACAGCCCAGTAGGCCACCAATTGTGAACAGTACTGTGGTATGTGCCTCTGACATAGATAAATGTGCTTATTCCAAAACTAAACAGTAGCACATGGCTTTTCTCATTCTTTCCCTGGGATTTTACCATCCAGCATCTTTTCCTTGCATGCATTCATTCAACAGATACTCATCTATCTGTTGGATATCTATAGCAGTAAGGGAAGGAATAGTTAAGCCCCATGACCTCTGGAGTCTAGATTCCAGTGGCATAAAGTGAAAAGCCAACCATAGTGAGCAAACAAATGAAGAAAGGAGTATACTGGTGATGGCATTTGGGAAAAAGTGAGGAAAATGGGACAACAGGAATTCTAGGATAAGAAAGACTGCCCTTGAGTGAGTACACAGAGAAAGCCTTGCAGTCAAGGGGATATTTGACCCACTCTCTTCAAATTGCTATTTCTGGACAGTAAGGAGGCAGTAACCAATGTGCTATATATTAAGAGCTGGCCCCATCAAGAATGCCACTCTCCTGGCCTGTCCTCTGAGGTGACTTGCTTCATCTGTACTGTTATTCTTATTTGCTTGGTTTTTTTTTTTTTGTTTTGTTTTGTTTTGTTTTGTTTTGTTTTGGTGTGTGTATACATGTTGTTGTTGTGTGTGTGTTTATGTGTAAATGCATGTGTGTAGAGAGGTGGATGCTAGAAGTCAATGTCAAGTGTCTTCCTCAATTATTCTCTATCGTATTTATTTTGTGTGTGTGTTGTGTTGTGCGTGTATCCAGTTTACAAGTGTGAAGTCAAACTGCTCATGTGTGCATGTAAATGTGAAAGCCCAAAGCTGATGTCATGTGTCTTCCCATCATTCTCCACATTATATAATATTGGGTAGGCTCTCTCGCTGAAGCACATCTTCCCCAGCCAGCCCTGGCATTTAGTTTTGAAATGTGCTTTTTCAAAAAAGGAAAATATGAAATGCCCAAAAGTCCAAGGGTGGGCCTCACCTGTAGTGTACATATAAGATTTTAAATATCTTAAAACATTGGCCACCCAGATAAACTGTAATCTTCTAACTATACTAATTGCCCTCTACCCTCCTGCCCTCTGAATACAACAGTCCAAACTCAGCCTTCAACCTCTTCTGTTTTTTCATGTCATTCACTCATTTAAGTACTTGAAACTATGTATCTACTTCACTAACCCCAGAGTGCTTCTTATGTGGAAACAATTCCAGCAAAACACGTCTAAAATGCAGTCATGTCACTGCCTTTCCAGAACCACAAAGAAGTCCTATCCCGAATCTGTTTCTGCTAATGTCCCCACTTTTCTTCATTCAAATCACACCCAGCAGCACTGTGTAGTGGAGGAAGGGAAACCCCACCTCTCCTTGAGGACTCATAGGCATTTAATGTTATTCTCTGCAGTGGTGTAGCCCCTGGTAAGGTGCCCACGCTCCTGTAAACAAGCCTATCTTGTGATGCCAGTAGGTAACTGTAAAGATACTCAGTGGGTCACCGATAGACAAGAGACATGAAAAGAGCTAGTTGGGAAGAGGAAGTGGATTAGCATGAGTGGGAGGGGAGCAAGAGATGCTAAGGGGTGGATGTGTGTGACTATGACCAAACACATTATGCATACATATATAAACACATTGTTACAGATTCTCAATATATGTTAGTATAAACATTATAAGCATCAATAAATACATGTTTTTAAGGTTGACCTACTCTCACATTCTTTCTTTGGAGTAACCCTGAACAATCTTAATACAGTGATTATCCGTGTTTCTAAATTATGAGATAAAAAGGACTGTGGAGAAATGGCTCAGTGGTCAAGAGCACGGGGTTGCTCTTCCAGAGGTCCCTGACTCAAATCCCAGAACACAGATAATGGCTCTCAACCACTTGTAACTCTCCTTCCTGGAGCACCAGGAACATACAAGTAGTACAGAGACATACATGCAAGTAACAACCATACACACAAGGCAATGAATTCAAGAGTCCTAAATATGCAATGAAAGAAGGTCCTGTACTAAGACTGAGAGTTCGCTTAGAGTAGCGCACACCCCAAACACAGAGATGTGAACATTAACAGTCGTGATAATAATGAACACTGTGAAAATTATAAGGCCAGTTAAGGGACTTTTTTCAACTATTCTAGGAGCAAGAATAAGGAAGGGTGTGGCTCATTGCTGATAGTGGGGTAATTCTGACTGATAATACAAGAAAGCAGAACTATTCAGCCCTATCTAGGCTCCTATCTTCCCTATCAAGTAAAAGGCCTTTGAACTAGAAAGGGTAGACCAACACAGCAAAGAAGAAACTGGAGCTCAGGAAAGAACGGGTGAAAAATAAGAACCCTTAGCCCTTTAATGATTTCCCATCTCTAGAGACGGGAGACACTGAAAGCTGAGGCTGAAGTGATCCCGATACTGATGAATGCAACAGAAGCAGAAAGTTCACTGGGCATCCCAGTGTGGCAGCTCGCAAAGGAAGCAAACTCAGATGAATAAATGGAGACCACAAATGATAGGCTGATGTTCCCATGGCTGGGTCAAAATTTCAGATTTGGTTTGCAAATAATGATCACTAGGAGCTAACGTGATATCATGAGAAAAACAAAGTCATACCAAACTAATGATCCTTCCTTCCCTGACCCACACTGGTACCCCTGGGGCTTGCTCACAGACTTCAAAGGCACCAACACCATCCCACCCCAGCCCTGCCCTCCCATCACTAGAGTCAGGAGGGAGATGTGTGAGATGAGTAGTTGTGGAGCCAGCTAGATCCTAGTTGGAATCCCACAGTCAAGCCTGCTGAGTGGGAAGCAGTGTGGCAGAGCCGACAGCACAGGGCCTCTGGTCACCGAACTGAAAGCAGTCGCTGAGCCATTGCTTTACCAAACCAGGATTTTAAAAGATTCTGAGAACAACTAGGAAGAAAATGGCTAAGACTAATAAAATTAAATTTAGTGAAAGCAAATATTTTCCATATTTAGATGTTTAAAACATCTCTAAGCACAGGCATGCTAAGACAGTTTAATAGGACTTAATAGTAATTCTTATTTTTAAAAAATACCAAAGAATTTTTGCTAAATATGTCTTGAATGTAACACATCCACAGAGAGATGTATCTCAAGTTCCATACAGAACACAGCTAATTTTAGACAGAACTACAAGAAAATTGTCAATATTTTGCTGTTTTTAACACAAAACTGATGGCTGCATGCAGTATGACTTAGCAGAAGATTACATGGGCTATCCAAGAGTATGGTGTGCTTTGATGAACTGAGAAGGTCATGTGACTACCTTTTGGGAAACTGGAGCCACTTCGTGGGAAAAGCCGCATGAGAGTTACGGTGGCCTTCAAATCTGTGGGATAAAAGCTCCAGAAACACCTGACTCTTGCACAGAGGCTGGGGTCGGAAGGGATAAATAAGTACAGGAACAAATTAATGCTTTTGATCAGCAGCCGTCCAAATGCCTGGTGACTGGTCAGCCTGTCCTGGAATTCTGGCACTTTCTATCTCCAAAGGAACCCAACTCCCTTAAAAATCCTGGCTGAGGACCACCATGGCTGGAAGTATCCAGGCAAAAGAGAGTCAAAGGCTGCTTGCCCCTGTCTATGCCGAGGGTGAGCTAACTCACTGTGGCAGTTCCGGTTCAGCGACTCCTAACTGCTGTGCTCTAAGATTCCTTCCTGAAGACAAATACCATCCAAATCTACAAGCTTCAGGAACAAATGTTTGGTGTCTTTTGTGGGCAATTGTTTTTATAAAAATCAAGTGTGTCTAAGACATAATTTTAAAGAATTTGGCTCCAGGAGAAAGAGCTGAAGCATTAATCACGTGTTTCACATTTCCTACTCTTGCATGCCAGATTTTTTTTTAATTAAGAAAGGAAAAATGGGTCAACTAGAAAGAATTTTTACAACTGTCAGAATAAATACAAGGCCATGTAAGCTCATAAACTTTATTATTGGGTGGGGGGCTTTACCCCTTCCCATGACTTTAAGTACCCTTTGTTTAGAACCCAGTCAAACATATAGCCCTGGTGACTGTCCCTATATCTAACGTATGGCAAGGACATCTTTTCTGGAAGAAGACTGATATGATCCTGGGTTAGAACAACAGCCTCATCAGTTACCCCTCACCCACAGCCAGCCTCTACAGATGTCAACAGGACACAGAAAGGAAGGGCCCTGCAGTCACAAACAAAACAAAACAAAACAAAATCTATTAAATCTGGCGAGAGCCCAAGGTCACTAAGAAACGACTCACTTCTAAGAAAGAATCGCCACCCATGAGACCATTTTGGAAAAAGGTTTCAATCACACACACACACACACACACACACACACACACATCCCTCCTAGACTCTGGGAACACCTTAGGGCTGGCCTCACATGGCCATCAAGGGACAGAATGGCATGGCCCTGATTCCCTTCACACTGGAGACTCCTGGCTAACTGAAATGAGCTTCCAGCCTGTGTAGGGTCTGGTTTAGCTGAAGAATTCCAGACCAGCTTTAGCCTCTTAGACCTATACAGTCAGACCTGCCCTCTGGTAACACTGCAGATGAAGTCAGCCACCAGAACAGTGACTTCGCAGACTTTATGACCATGATTCACAGTTTAAAAAAATAAAAGGCATGTTTTTACCTGGGTCCTGGTCTAAACACATGTAATGTTAACAAAAGGTTTCACAATAGTGCCATTCTGGTATCTTTATTCCATTTTATCCTAATTTAAAAATACTATTTTCTTAACCAATAAATTGATTTCAGAATCCACAACCTACATTTTGAACACCAAGGTCTGAGACCACTGTTCAAAGTAAATATAATGCTATCTATGGGTAATTTCTGTAAGAGCCATATTTAAAATGGTGAAAAGAAACATTTTTTTATGAATTTTAACAATATTTTATTTAGTCTTTTATACCCAGGATATCATCATTTTACCATAAGCTCACTACAAGAAATCACTGTGACATTTAATATCAACAAGTCTTCCTGCTTTGGAGTGAACTTTGCATGGACAGACATTCAGTACAAAGGAACTTATTTCAAGTGCTCTGGAGACATAGGAACAAGGAGCTACCACTGGGCAGTGCAACCCTAGGGCATCTGGTCCCATATCCCCCAAGCCAGCCCACACAGGGCTGTGTGGAGCAGAAAGAAGGAAGGCATGGTCCACTCCTGCTGAGTCCTCTGCACTGCAGTCCAGTCACGTGCCCTCACCCCACGCTGCTACACTATCAGCTCCAGCTCCTCCACAGGCTCCAGAGCACTGATAAAAGCCAGGAATTTCACAAGGAAAAGACCAGAAGGGAGGCTTGTAAACCAATAACAGACATTATCATCCTGAAATGCCTCAAACACAATGTCCCAAAGCATTGGGGGTAGGGATGGGGGTCCTGTGGTATCAGAAACATAACAAATACTACAAACCACTCAAATCAGAAAGTAAATCTTAGAGAACTTGTTCTGAAAAATAACATTTGCTAGTCACAAAACTGAACAGAAATCCCAACAGCAGCTATAACAAAAAGTGTCAGAGAATAAAGATCGGAGGGCAACAAGCAAAAGGTGGGGGATGGGGCAGACGCCTTTAAGCCCAGCTCTTGGAGGCAGAGGCAGACAGATCTCTGAGAGGTCCAAGCCAATCAGAGTTGCATAATGAGACCAGAGTTACAGACAAATAAACAATCCCCCTCCCATACACACACACACACACACACACACACACACACACACACACACACACACACAAACACAGATTGCCACCTCTATAGTACTGGCACTACAGGCTTGTCCACCATGCCTGGCTTTTATAGAACCCAGGGCTTTGTATACACTAGGCAAACACTCTACCAGCTGAGCTGCATTTCTCTTTGTCTCACTGCCAGTGAGTGAGTCCTGATGAGAGAAATACCTTCAGAAGGGGGCTACACAGCAAGCCTACAGCATCCATCTCAGTGCAAGCAGCTGAATTACATAATACCCTGTACCATTGTAAGCAGATGAATTACATAATGCCCTGTACCATTGTAAGCAGATGAATTACATACATACCCTGTACCATTGTAAGGGGCTGAATTACATACATACCCTGCATTATTATGTACATGGAGGATGCCAGGTCCCTGTGAACAAACAGATTCAACTGAGTAAAGCCAGACCAGCTTGACACTAGGTGCAAATGAATATGAAGACGATTACAGACCTCAGATATGTAAGATAGGTGAAAACCCTAAGTAGATTGACTCTGGAACTCAGAGTAGAAATTAAGTTCCTAATGGTCCCTTATGGACTCATGACTCAAACCATTATCTAGAAAATCTATAGGTGAAGTCTGGACTCCATGCCAGCCCACCTACCTACAGAGCTCACCATCACTTCACAAGACCCTGCAGTGTAGAAATAAAATAGCAGTAATAATAAAAATAAATAAATAAAATGAAGCAAAGGCAATATTCCCTTCCCTTGTTGTATGATTAGTTGGTTAGTGAGCTGTAAATAAAATCTAGCTTACTTAATGTTTTACTTTTGTTTCAAAAACTGAGACTGAGCATATAATCAATGACAAGAAATAATTTAGCATTGAATGTACATGTTTTAGTTCCAAGATACCCTGGACTATGTAGAAAGACTCTTTCAAACAAACAAGCATGAAAATAGATGCTACTGAGTATTGATAACATCTCAGACAATGCCCCAGGTTATGGGGATGCAAAGATTAATGAACTGTGACCCAAGCCTGGAAGCACTAAAATGAGTAGGGTAAAGGAAAAGGAAAAGTATACCTAAAGGCCAATGATGATGGGTCACACCTGCAACCTCAACACTCAGGAAACTGAAGTAGGAGAAACACAAACTTAATCCCAGTCTGGGCTACCCATTGAGTTTAAGCCCAGCCTTGGTTTACAGGGCAAGACCTTGTCCTAAACAAACAAAAATTTTCATGATGACAAGCGCCATAACAGAGCTTTTGGTAAGTGCTAAGAACAACCCTGCCTTTGCCCCTCCCCACCCGAGTAATAAATCCAGAAGAGGTTAGGAAAACAGAAGACAAAAGATGGTATCGAATCGGAGCTGACTGGAGAGGAAAGTAGAGTTGGCCACCAGTCATTGAGATTGGAAGGCTGACAGGCAGACACGGCTGCATAGGCCGTGCCACATGAAGAGTAAATCTGAATCTGAGCTTCACTAAGTAGAATGAGGTCTAAAGCGCTTCATGGAGCCAACCAGGCAGGGAGCTAGAGGGCCAGGAGAACGGGAACTTTTGAGGCCATGCCCTTTCCTGTGTGGGTTCTGGCTGAACCCCTTCAACCCTCTTGCAGGACCTTAAGGCACAGGTCAAGGTCTGAGGCTCAAGTCAGCACTTCTCCGCTAATCATCAAAAGTCCACCAAGCGTTTGTCCTAGAGCACATACTCATTTGGGGACTGCCACAGTCAACACTGGCTAGGAAGCTAGTTTTGTTAAAAAAAAAAAAAAAAAAAAAAAAAATCATAATCTTTCAACCCCAAGCAAAGGTGGCTCATAAAGAAAAATTTGAGGCAATGTGAAACCCCCAAAAGACATTTGGTGGGGGCAGAACATCAGGTCCCCCCCCCAGGACACTCTAGATGGCATGGCATCTAAAAGCTAGCCCATAAGCCTGCACTGATCACAGTGCCATCACTTCACATAAGGATGAATGTCACAGTGAGTCCGGAGTCAATGTGCCGGTCCCTACTTCTGCACAACACGCAGTCAGCAGGTGAGAGAGTTCATCATTTGTAGGGAACAATGTGAGCAAGTCACTGATTAAGCATCTTGGTATAGGAGACTTAATTTTCAGCTAGCACTTGGGTACAAGGGTCAGCTAGCCACACAAATCATCTGACAATAGGCACAGATTAACAGCACAGGTCCTGAGGTGCGACTGTCTCAAATGAACAGGGACAGCATTACAAGACAGTCAGGACAGACCCATTTGAATAGAAGGAAGGTCAGATTTGTGGCTGGCCAACCAGTCAAAGAGCCTGGAGACTATTTTTAATCTAGAAAGGACAGGAAGGAACAAGAACAAAAAAAGGAACTCACACAGGGGAGATGGAAAGCAAGAAGGAAGCATCTGTCACAAGCAGGGGGAAAGGCAGGGAGGAAAAAGGCACTTCAGAGCTGTGTCCCTGATAGGGAGGCCAGGAATGCTGCAGGAAAGGGGCTGCAGGTGGGGAGAAAGCTCGGAGAGCAGCCACAGGACTTTTCAAAGGAAGTGTTTTAAATGCCTATGTTGTAGGAGGGTAGGTCCTGGGTGGTCAGTAACAGTCTTGCCTCTGGCATTCGGTCATGAGTTCAAATTCCACATCTGCCTCAAACCAAGAGCTGGTTTTTGCAGTCGCTTCGCCACTTTCTGTGTAATAAATTAAAAGTGCCAACGAGAAAGGAGGCATCAAAGAGAGAAGCACAAAGTTTTCCTACTTTGGATGTTCATGACTGCTATCTTGAGAATCCTGTGAGGAAGGATTATTCCCGGGACCCATCCACAGACAATGCCAGCGCTCTGCATCCTCACCGCACTCCGAGCACCAGAGGTTATGACTGGGGGTGGGGGGCAGAGTGGAAGATGCCACTAGGAAAGCAGCAGGTGGAAAGAGGGAAATACAGAATATCTCCTACAGAATGAGGGAAGGGAGGCAGGACTAATGAGCAGAAAGGGAGGCGGTGAGTAGAGCAGAAAAGAAAGAAAGAAAGGAAGAAAGGAAGAAAGAAAGAAAGAAAGAAAGAAAGAAAGAAAGAAAGAAAGAAAGAAAGGTCTTTAGGTTAAATAACAAGGATAGCTTTATGTTTGTATTACATCTTAGTGATATACATTAATTAACTAAGGCATCCTCAGAAAACCCATAGGCAGAAGGGAAAACAGGTGCTTCTTCATTTTACAGAAGAACCACTGTAAGATTTAAAAATCAAGGGACAGTCACACAGTTTCTATTGGCTTGAGGCTCAAGTATTAACTAATCAGCAAGTGGCACAATGAGGGATTTTATCATTCTGCTGCAAAATTTGTTAGTACCCTAGATTTTGTTCAACCGAGTCTAACATAATGAAATAGAACTATTTCTTACCTTCCCATTTTCCATCAGAAATATCAAATACAAAAGACAGAACACTGCCACTTACTGGGTACTTTTTAAAATTTTATTGTTTTTTTTTTTAAATTGTATGTACCTGTATGTATACGGAGGTGGGCTGTGCCCACAGAGGCCAGAAGAAGGTGTTAGATCTCCCAGAGCTAAAGTTACAAGTGGTTGTAAGAGCCCCCACATGACTGCTGGGAACTCAACACTAGTCCTCCACAAGAGCAGCAAGGGCTCCTAACCACTCTTGCCCAGTTAAAAACACAAACAAATAAACAAATAACAAAAAAACCCATAATACTACCATCAAATTAATTGTAGAAAAATAGAAGGAAATTTAAATGCAAAATGTTGGATTCTAAAGAATGATTTTGTCCTTCACTATGCAGGTGGCCAGACATTGAAAAGACACTAGATATTCATGAGGGTTAGTCTTGATTAACCACCTGGATTGGATTGGGAGCCATGCCCTGTTAAAGCACACTTTGGGGTGTGTCTGTCTATGAAGCTGTTGCAGAGGCCTTGCAGCAGGAGCACTGACAGTTTGGGCTTAATCTGTTGCTGCATTTAAGACCCAAACTGACTATTGGGAGGGGGGTGACACTGTGGAAGATGGAACATGACTGAAGACTTAGGTCCTTTGGAGCTATGCCTTACACTCCATACATTTCCTGTCACTTCTCCATGTTTCCTGCCCACAATGCTACAGATTGTCCCTCCACCCTTCCTGTCCCACGACAGACTGAAACCTGCAAAACAGTGAACAAAATAAATCCCTTTAAGCATTTATATACAGCATTTTGTCAGAGCTATGAGAAAGAGGACACCGTATTATTGGAATAAGCAAGTTTTATGGACCCCTTGCCATGGTTTGGCCTTCCACTATTGTGTGTAAAATGAGAGGACGAAGTTGGGGACGTGCTTAATTCAGTTTCCTAAGCAACCTGAGGTTGCTCATAATCCCAAGCGTCAGGAGGTACATGTAGCAGAGCCACACAAATTCTTTAAAGTTCTACAATCAGGCTCACAAGAGGGTTCCACAGTGGGTAGCTGAGAAGGCCCTCCACTCAGTGCGTAAGGGGTACACCAGACTCCACACCCTATGCCAAGTGCCTTATTGGCTTGAGCCATTCTCACCCTCTAGCAATGCTATCAGAAAGGCATTGTATAATCTCCACAGCAGAGGAACCCAGGCTCAGAGTAGGCACATAACCTCTTAGCTCCAGCCAGCACAGCACACACGAGGCAGAGATGAATTTTCAAAGCATGTCTGCCTGGCTCCATCAAGCAGACTTCCTACCCCAGACTCCTAAAAGAAATATCCCTGAAAGGCAAGAGCAGCCAGGAAGACCCAGCTCCTAGAAAAACACAGCAGAGTTCAAAGAACAGTGTGCTAATTCTCCAGCCAGGCCTTGATGGTGCTGGGCTCTCCCTGTTAATGCTTGCTTAAGTCATTTTTTTAAAAAGTATTTGTTTATTGTGTCTGTAATTAGAAGTCAACCTTTGGACAGAGACTGCTAGTCTTTTCCCTATGCCTTGCAAAACTAACCCAAAGCTTCCGATTTCCTGGGTTTTTCCATTTAGAATCATCAGCTGTCTCAATAAACAACTTCAAGTGTTGCACTTTCAACAGGGAAAGGGCCATAAAACATTGTATTTTTAACCAGCATCTAATCCAACTTCAGCTATTTTTACCTATATCCACTAAATGTTCTTGGGTCTAATTTTGAAGTTAAGAACTGTTCACAGATCCCAAACCCACCACCACAGTAACAGAAGTTGCAGGTTTATGATTAGAGAAAGGATCACTTGCCAGAGGACACCAGAGACTCAGTTTTAACGGGTTGACTGACAGCAGCCATTGTTAGCAGAAAAGATACAGTATGGGACTTCAAATCGTCTTTACAGTTATGAAATGAAAGACTCAGCCTTGGCTTCGCTTTTATAAAAGATGAAAATATTCAGAAAAAAAGAAGGCATTATTGAATACTTGATAGAAAAGAGCAAATATACAGAAAATTTCTTGGATTTGCCTAGATGGGATAAGATTAACTGTTGAAATGAATTCAACTAAATGGACTGTGCTGAGCAATAAAAAGCTAAAATGTCAGAGGAAGGGATATTTGTTTGTTCGTTGTTTTAATGAGAGTTTAAAAATTATCTAAAGCCATTGACACCATCTCTTCCCAAACTACCACCATGGGACCCTGAGGAGTCATAACAGATTCTGAATAGTATAAAGGAGAAAATGGCTTTGGAAAACGCACCTAGACAGAGGCCCACGTCATCGGAGCACAGCTCGGGCCACAGCAGGGCTGAAACATGGTGTTTCTATGGTGTGGGGCTAAAGGAGCCATGAAAGAGCAGGTTTTCTCCATGTGCACAGACTTCCTGCAGCAGGCCACTAGCTGGTTGCCTACTGAACACTGTGAGCTTGTTCTAGCTCTATTCCTCCTGTGCTTCCTCTATTTGTAGTCAAAAAAAAAAAAAAAAAAAAAAAAAAAAACCAAAAAACTAAAGGCAGTTCTCAGATTAAAGTTAGTCAGGAGATTTCAACAACCACACAGCCGAGGCAACCAAATGTGACAAGGTCTAGTTTTGATCAATTATCCAGAAGAGACTGAAAAGGGACAGTATAAATACACAACAAATCTTGAAAAGTAAAGTGTGAGAAAATACTTGAACATGTAGGCTGAGGGAGAAGGGTAGTGGGGGGGGGGGGGGAGAGGGAGAGAGAGCTAGCAATCACAGTGATCCTCCAGGAGCAGGAATGCCAGCAGCCCAGACACACAGTGGCAGGGAGGACTAGACGTTGAATGTGGAGAGAGATAAAGAGCAGAACACCTAACTGTAAAATGTCTTGTGTCCCTAACAACATGATTATTGGTTGAAATGCTGTTGTCTAGAATACAGCTCTTTGATCACAGTACAGTGGGCTCTGGATTTGCTCTCCCTCCCAGGCTACAGATCCAATGGGTTTTCTTTGCAGGGCAAAACAGACGAACCCCACCACAAAGTTGCTGGAATCCGAGAAGCTAGTCAGAGCTTCCTGCCTCGTCTTGGTGAGCCCACACTGAGATTAGGTCTCTGGTCACCACACATCAAACCCAGCTAGATCGCAGTGTCCTCCTCCTGGGAAAGGAGGCATTGTTAGTGAGTTATCTTAGTACATTTGACCCAAGGAGAGGAGAGTGACTCTGTCCCCAGGAAAGCAGGCCAGCTTTGGTCTGGCCAGCTCATAGAAAGCCAAGTGCCCAAGACCTTCCGCCTGCCATGGGACCTATCTACCCCACCCCCGACATTCATCCCTCCCCAATCCTCTCTACTCTGCTGTCTCCATTCAGGTCTTCGCTTCTTTCTTCACTCATTACCACACAAGCTTCCTCTGGGGCCCCCTTGCTGCAGTTTAGCTTCCTTCCATCCTCCCTCAGACTCTGTCATCACTAAAACGCAAATCTGGCCACACTGCCCTGTATCAAACCCTTCACTGCGATGGCCCCTGTGATAGTGCCACTCCAGTTCCACAGCTTGGGGACTCCACAGCTGAGAACCAGGGCTCTCTACACTAGGTTCCTACCTTTTCTCTCTGGGGCCCCCTTTCTTGTCATTTCCCCACCAAGCTCTGGCCTCTTCCCCAGGGGAGGCTCAGACAGAAATTCCATCCCTGGCCTCCCTGCCTCCCACATGCTGTGCTCTCTGACTGAAGTGTCAGGGCCCTAAGACTAGTTTTAAGTCCCTCTCTGAAGTACCACATGCCAGGGTAACCCACAACCCTGTCTCTTCCACAGTCCCCAGCTGGTATCACATCCACCACAACATACTGGAATTGACTTGACTTTGTCTCCCCTCTTTGTAACCATTTTAGAAGAAAACTGTTTCGCTGAATGCTGTAGGCCCACATTTAGCATGTTATCTGTGAAATACTGATTGTGTTTGCCCACAAATGACCCAGAAGCTAGCTCCAGAGAACTCCAAATCAACTCCAAGAAACTAGCCACACCCATTGGCCAGCCACAGACAGGCTGTTGTTGGCTGAGTCTAAGAGAATGAAGCAACTTTTATGATCTCTCCCCATTTCCAACACTTGCCTTGCTCTGTTTATAGAAATCAGCCTTTTCTGCCAAAACACTCACCATGGTGGAGATGCTGTACTTGAATTTGTGTGTGCTCTAATGTAGCACATGTACCACACTCGCTGTAAAGCCTCATCCCTTAGAAGGGGAGGTTTAAAAGGAAATTATGCTGGGGATAAATGATCTGGAAACAAATACTCCAGTGCTGTGACAAATTCCAACAAGCTAATGTGGACAGCCATGCCACCTAGCTCTCTTCTTTTCTCTCTTAATTCAAAACCCCAAGGGCCATGCCTTATAGCTTCAGAGAAGAAAGGAATGTGTCCGTAATAGGAATAGGAGGTATACTTTTAAGTATAAAGAGTTAATATATCTCTAAGGTTTATGCTGCTCTCATCTGTGAGAGGTAGACATGTACTTTTAGTGCTTGTAAACATTTTATTTATTATTTTTGTGTTTTTATGTTCTGCTTGTTTACCACATGCACACAGTACCCAAAGAGGCCGGAAGAGGGTGTTGGATCCTCGGGGACTGGATTTCAGAGGGTTGTGAGGCACCATGTGGTGCTGGGAATCAAACCCAGATCATTGGAAAAGCAGCCAGTTCTCTTAATCACTGAGCTGTCTCTCCAGCCCTTAGATATGCCATTTTTTAAAGCTAAATTAAGTATTCTCTGGACTGCCAAACTGAAATGGATATTCTTAATTAGATACAACATATTGCTTATGCAGAGCTCAAGAGATTTTGAAAGCAATGAAAGGCAAGAAACCAGTATCTCAGGCAGTCCTAATGCTTACATTCTCCTGGTTGACGCAGGCTACCATGTTATTGAACTAATTATTTGAAAAGCATGTTCCCGAGGTCAGAATGAAAAATACCAGTTGCTCAGTTTTCTGATGGCTGCTAAATTTTGAGCTTTACTTTCTGAATCCTAAATTAAACATCCCAACAGACATGAATAGCTCAGCCCAAGACCTGTTTTCCTAGATGAAAACAAGGATGGCCAACAGTAAACCAGAGGCTCCTCCGGGGCTTATCTCCTTTCAATCTAAAATCCCACTCCTCTTTCCAACCACACATGATTGCAATGCTTGCCAATACTTTTTAACTCGTGTGTTGCCCTTCTTTCTTCAGTGGCCCACAAGCAGGCCAGCACAATCTGAGCTCAGGGCTCAGATTTAGAAAGCACTGGGAATTTGTTGTTGCTGCTGTTGTTGTTAAAAAGAATAATCACTATCTTTGTGTGTGCCCTGCTCTGTGCCAGAAAGAATGTTGGGACAGCTATAATCATTACCTAATTGATTTTTCTCTTTCCCACACCACACCCTCTGCTCCTCCTTATAGGTTCACATCCTATGGTGATTTGGCTTTAAATAAGAAGCAACCATAAACATTCATATTTATCAAGACAACATTAGTTCCACAAAGAAGGATGAAGCATGATCCATCCATGAAACAAGCATTTATTGGCTGTAGTTACAAGATTCTATCTAGTGGGGGATATAAACAAACAGACAATTACAGCAGCATGAGGTAAACATATAATGAGACCCAGAATGCTCTGAGACACACAGAGGTACAGCTCAACCACCCTGGGAGGTTCAAAGAAAAGTTCCAGAATCAAAGTTATCTGACAGCTCTAGGAATTTCCCCGCATGACTGCAATACGCACAGCAACACCAATGACCTATCAGGCAGGGTCTGTGTAAATGCTGGAACCAGGAGCAGGAAAGCCTCCATCCAGATGTCACTGATATTTATTTACCAAGGCACTCCTGAAGCCCAAAGGTGGGTGGTAATCCACCTATTTCCATGGATCTATATAAGTTTTCCACATATTCTTATTTCTATAGTCCACCCTCCTCTGTTTACTGTTTGTGTCTCTTATCAAAAATTTCAACCCATCCGAACAAAAACTCATCAAGAGTTGAAGTCTGCAAGAGTGTGACAAGAACTAGGCACTGGAAAGGAGGTACCAGGGCTCTACCACAGGGTCACATGACTATCAAAGTATAGAAGTGAGAAAAACCATGAGACTATCCACTGACCCAATTCACTCCCCAAAGGATGCGAAGTGAACCCATTACTAACAATTCAATGTTATACTTATCCTAAGTGTGATACATTTTTTTTTCTGTCCTGTTCTGCAGACCACAAAGCCCCTTCCCTGAATGTTTTTCCTTGGCTCCTTCTGGGAACTTTGTCTAACATACTTTTCCTATTTCAGAGGGCATTGGTATTTTTCAGTTCGTTTGTTCCTGCCACTGTGGATGTATACCACAATGCTGGCATCAAAGGTAAATAACACAAGTTGATCATTCACCCTTCCAAAACTAAAAGAACATTTGGATGAAATTAATTTCTAATGTCTCCTCCAGCCTCGGGTTTTTGTGATTCTATGACATGATGGAAGCCACAATGAGAGCCAAATGAAAAATTGCCCTAACTTTAGATATTATCGAAAAGAAACAATGGGTCAAAATTTCTGTGAATTTATTCACAGAATATATTCTGTGAATATATTCACAGTGTCAATGGGCAAGACTACCATTGCAAGTATGAGCAAACCAGGCCTGGATCATACTTAGTATCTATTTTAGGACCATTGCCATAGGGTTTTCCTCAAGTAATCACAAACAAAGCACCAACTTAAGAAAAAAAATAGTATGATTTAAGTGTTTTGGTTTATGTACTTATAGCTAAGAATGTGTAATTATTCTTTACCTTTTTAAGATTTCTTTTATTTTATGTGTATGAGTGTTTAGCCTGCATGAAGGTATTGGATCCCCCTAGAACTGGAGTTACAGGTGGTTGTGAGCCACCGTGAGGGTGCTGGGAACCAAACCTGGGTTCTCTGCAAGAGCAACATGTACTCTTAACAGCTGAGCCATTTTCCGGCCCCAAATGTGCAATTATTTAGTTATGCTTCCTATAACTGAATATTAATTATCCTGAAATCTTAGCACTAGAAAATATAAAAACTGTGCTCTGTTTTTTGAAACTAGTTTGGCTTGGTTTTGATTGGGGACTGTTGTTGTTATCGTTTAGAAAGGGTCTTATGTAGCTCAGGCTGGCCTTGAACTCACTATGTGGCAGAGGATGATCTTGAGCTCCTCCTGTTCCTGCCTCTACCTCCTGAGTGTTAGGATTGCAGGTGCTAAGCTCCTTGAATAGCGCTACAGACCCAGTAGCAGGACTGTGACCACACTCACATGCTACAGGACCTTTGTCAGGTGCCACACTTTATACAACCTATGTAGTGAGATATCAATAAGATATACACAACCATAATACATCCCATAATCTGCAGCTCTGGTTATCATCCAAAGAACAAAGAAGATCAGAAGGCTACATTTTTCAACTCTAGGGAAAGCATGCCAGAAGTGTCCTTGTGTTGTGAACCACTGATGTCCTCAAGTGCCATGGAAACAGCCTTATGGTCTGGGTAGTACTTGACAGCAAAGAGCTAACGCCTGTGTACAAATCCAACCTCTGCTATTCCTTAACTACATGACCCTGCAAGCAAGTGACTCACTCTGGGCATTGTTTTCCTAGTATATAAAAGAGAGCTTCATAATGGCACCTTCCCCATAAAGCTGTTGTCAGATTCCAATATGCATGAAGCGTCTTCCTCGCCTCACCTCAACCCCATTAACTCTAAAACTGTTCACTTTGAAGAATCCTGACTAGGTTACTGGAATGTAGGAAAACAAACGCGAGGAAGCCAACTGGGAAAAGAAAAAGATGTCATAGCTGTTATGCTTCAATTGATTGAGTCAAATTGAGTCTGGGGTTTTCAGGGACAAGAAACAGAGCTTCTCCACAGGGCACCTGAGACATGAAAGCAAGTGGCATTCAAGAGAGCTCTAAGAACTGACTTTTGATGAGGTGTGGTGTCCCAGAGTCACTTGTTCACATGGGAAGAGTACAGAATTCTTCTACAAACCAGAAACAATCTCACATGATTCCTTCTTCTCAGTATTTCAGATCTACAGTTTAACTCAGAGCCAACTGCTCTAAACTCTATAAATCTAAGGATATGGAGAGAGGCTGGATAAGAGGAGAATGCAAGCTGGGCAGTGATGGTGCACGCTTTTAATCCCAGCACTCAGGAGGCAAAGGCAGGTATATCTCTGTATGTAAATCCAGTGACTAGAGTAGCTGCTAAGAATCACTAAGTGGCTGTCAACATCTAAACGAACAGCAGTTTATTTGGGGTGAGGTCCCCTCTATTGCTCCCACGACATTCTTGCTACCATATCTGGCTAAACACTAACATTGCCACCCATGGAACATTTGTATCATTAGAGAGAGGAGAACAACCCAAAAATGCAAAGGGTATTTGAAGACAACTGTCTCAGAGCTTATCAGTCATTTAGAACTAGCCATACATGTCAACACCACACCAACATCACATTTAAATAATGCATATATACACAAAGCCAACAGAGGAACACGGTGACTTGTCAGCCTCAACACAGCTCATGCCAGGCTCCTGTCCTGAAGAAGGCATCCCCTGGTATGTAAAAACCTCGACTTTTCACCAGCACAGTTCCTATCTTCGTCGACCTCATCTTCAGAGTCACCAACAACTTAACTGCCCTAGTCAAAATCATAGGAGCAGCAAAATCTAAGCAGGGAAGGCCAATGTGAGAAGAAAAAAGGAAAAAAAAAAAAAAAAAACAAAAAACCAAGTGTCAGCAGTCATGGCAGAGGAAGCATGGCTCCAGGCCTCCTGCCTTCAACTCTGAGACTTATAAGTCATGTCGCCTCTGCTCCTCCCAGGCAGTCGTGGATATAGTACAGTCTACCTGGGGACACTGCTCCAAACGTTGAATGTTCTGGAACTAAAGTCAGTAAGTTGTGATGCAAGTATTCACTCCTCACTTCAGGCCATCACCCACAAAGCCCTAGCATGGCTCTACTGAAGCCAAGAGGACACCCTCCCCCTCCTGACTCCCTTCAGCCACCACCATGTTCCTTCTCCAGGCTCCTATGCCATATGCATCCACTCTCTTCTCACCTGAAGAATTCATTCCTTAGTGCTCCCACCCAAACAGTGATCCTGTTGCCAGGCTTTCTGTGTTGCATAGTCCCTTCATTTGGGATGTGTTGAAAGAGTCAATGGATGAATTAAGAACTCACATGACCCTCCCCAATAGTTTATGGAAAGCAATCTTTTCCAGTGTCTGCACCCCCACCCCATACTCTACAGGCAAAGTCCCAATACCAAGTATGCATCTGCCTCCTCTTACACCATAGACAGAAGGTCACAATGGGAAACCTGCCACCCCTCAAAAGGAGCAGTTCTGAATGGACTGTTGCTTGTGCATTCTGAGTTTCTGGCTGTTGGCAGCAACAGGTAAAAGGGAAACGTGTGCCTCTTGGGCACAGTGGCTTATGGCATTAGAAGAAACAAGCTGTGCTTTCTGGCCAGGTCTCTGTGTGTCTGCCATCTTCTGCCACACCACCCCTAATCTGTTTGCCAAGGACTTCAAGATATTTCCGGAAGGTTCTGAATTATTGACAAACTTAGGGGAGATGCATTGGAAAACACTAAGTACTAAGACAGACTTGTACAGCTAGTGCAAATGCTTGGCCATCCACAGTCTCCTTTATAAGGCGGGGGTAGGGGTGCCTTGGCTAAATAATAATGACATTCACAGAAGAGTTGACACTGAAATTCCAAAGTTCAAGATCTCGGGAGCTCTACTCACCCCTAGCCATCTTGCTCCTTTATTGGCCGCCTGTTGAATCTGGACTCTTTTGAGGGTGACATGGTAAACAGCTCCTTCCTCAACTTCTTCACCCCAGTCCTGAATCGAGCTCTGCCAGGCACGGGATAAAGAGAAAGAAAAAGAGGGTCGATGTGTGCTGTTGTTTTCTTCCCCCTCACTAGCTTGCTTCCCTGCTTTCAGCAGCATTCAAAGCCTGAGATGGGCTGTTCGAATAAATATTCCAATCAGAGCAATGCAAGACACATTGCAATAGGCAAGGCTGAGATTTTCTTGGCCTGCAGCCCTTTCCTGCCATATCAGGATCCTTCGACTTCTCCAGTTCAGTTATTTTTCCTAGACTTGCCACATATCTTAAACCACTCTTTCAAGTTTTTTTTTCCCTTCATAAGGAAACTGTGCTTTAGTCCTGATCAACTGTCGCTTTAAGTGAAACGAAAAAGAACTCATTTGCAAAAACAAAAGTTTATCCCTCTCTAAGTGCTCAAACATTTGAGCAATGTCGGTTTTAAACTCCCCACAAACAAGTGTTTTAATGCCAAGAGCTCTTTGGGAAGTGAAGTTGTATGTCTTTTTCTCCTCTTTCTGTTTTGGAACCCCAAAAAGTTAAAGAGATGTGGAAAGTTTTTATTTCCAAAAAAAAAAAAAAAAGTGTAAAACTCAGGCAAGTGCAGAAAAAAAACAACACATCCTCATACAGCTTCCACTGAAATTCACACAGCGACCCCCGGATAGCCCTGGATAGTCATGTCGCCTGCTAAATCTCAGATGTGCCTTAAAGGGCTGCTGCTGGGAAGTAGAGCGGCACCGCTCCCCCAGACTGAGTTCTGTCCTTTCCAACTTCTGCTCTCCTGACGCGCATCTGTCCCAGACACCCCGCGGGTGATGCCTGAGTACACAGGCAACGTTTCTAAGGAGAAGAGGCTCAGAGAGGGGAGGGATACAAAGCAGAGTGAGAAAGCTCCCCATGGAGCGCGGGGTCCGGGTGGCTCGGGTCAATTCGACAAGACTCTAACAACCCGGCCCGAGAAAGCTGGAGGTGGGAAGAGTCCCCTAGCAGAGAAGCGTCCAGGGAAGGCAGGGAACTCGCGTTACCATTTTAGCTTGCCAAAGCAATTTCATTCTCAGTTTTCTCTCCGGTACGCGAACACTGCATGGTGCGCCCTGCTCCGAGGCGGCCGCGGCGTCTCGCTGGCCCGGCTCCGGGTCCCTGCTCTTCCCACGCGCCCCGCCGCCCCACAGCCACCTCCTCCGCCGAGCGCGACTCGGCCACAAAGGAGAGCGGCCAGAGAGCGAGAGAGCAGCCCGGGAGCCCGCGGCCACAGACTCCTCCCCGCCGCTCGGTGATGTCAGGCTTTCCTGTTTGTGCTTGCGAGCGCACTCTCCCTTTCGGAAGCCCCGCGGATCAAGGCAGCCAGCGATCGTTTCTCCAGCTCCGGAGTGGTCGGGAAAACGAAGCTTTCAAGTCGAAAGGGGGTTTCCTGGTGGCCACCAGCTGCCAAAATAAAACCATGTGTGCCACACGGTGTGTGTGCACGGCCTGTTCTTCGCTGAAGGAAACTGGGGAATTCAGGATGAAGGACACTTGTGTGATCTGCTTGATATTTGGAACTTGGAGTAATTACATCAGAGTGCCCTTGGATTCCGGGAAGCTTTTCATTAGGATAAAGTCAGAAGATACCTGGGTATCTAAAAACTGTGCCTGGGAGCTCTACCCTACCTTGCACCTGCAACTGCCTGGATTTGTTCCTACAGCCCATTCTTGTTCATTTGCTTGTTTTTGACAAAAGGTGGCCCTGGCTAGCCTTGAACTTTTGGAACTTTTGTGGCAATCCTCCTGCCTCTGTATTCTGAGTAATAAGATTACAGGCGAGCATCAACTCCACCACCCATTATGATAAGGCTTAGTTACAGCCTTCCTGGCTACTGTGGGTGAGAGCAGACAACGCTGGGGAGGGTCTTGCTGTATCTGACAGTGTGTGGCATGGGCCATAAATGGTCCTGGGGGTTTCTGGAGTCTCTGTGAGTAGTCAATGGATGTCTACACTGTGGGGACACAGTGGGATAATTATTGCCCTTTGAAGGGCCTTCCCTGGTGAGATTTTATCTTAACACAAAGATCTATGTGGGACAATACATTACATTTTAAAAGATCTGGTCTCAACACATCAGCAGCAAGAGATAACCAATAATAATACTGCTAAAACTGCACCTTCTAGCACTCCACACCAATCACAAAAACCTTAGGGCCCGTATGTTTTACTGGTATCACCCCTGGTCAATTTGAAAAAGACCTCCTCCTAATTGCTATGCTAGGGCATAGCACTGAGCTTTAATTAGTAATAAATATACCATGAGCTGAAATGTCAAGGGATAGAATGTATGATGTCCCCAGAAGAGCAGACGAAATGACAGCAAGGGCATACCAAGGAAGCAAAGGATCTCTGCACACTTCAGAGTTTATGCAAATCATATGCTCCTCAGACAGCCCCAAGCTTCAGGGGTCCAGGACTGTGTAGAGAGAAGAATGTTCTTTTTCAACCAAAGTGGCTGCTTCTATAATTTAAATATCAACTACACCACACCACACACACACACACACACACACACACACACACACTCACACACACACACACACACACACACACACACACACACACGCAAGTGCTCCCTCTGCCGTACTCAGTGCTTAAGACAGAGTGTTCCAGGGGTCAGAGAGAAAATATGTGGAGGCCCTACCTCAGACTTTGTAGGCCTTCTTCAAAGCACTGTGCCACACCTGGAGGACTTAATTCTGGTGACCTTGAAGACAAGAGGAGACCAAGGACAGCAAGCAACCCTTGGGGTTGATTTTATGACTGCTCTAACCCATCCAGACTGTAAATTTGAAGATTATTGAAAAACTTCTTTATAAAGGACAAGCAGTTTCTTCTCCAGGAATTCCTGGAGAAGGTGGCTCGGACCCTTCCCAGGTACTCTCCCTTGTTCTCATCCTGCAGCAGTGTCTGGACTACCTGCTGTATAAATAGAGGGACAATGGGATCCAGTTCAAACCCCAACTTAACAGTGCAATCAGGTTAGATACCACTCCCTTGGGTACAAAGTGGGACTATCTCACCCACGCAAATCACCTGGTGCATGGAGAATTGTCCAAAGGTTCCATTCTCTCTCTGCTACCTCCCTACTAAGCACTACTGGCCCAGACTCCATAGGAAGCTGTATCATGTCTGCAATGAAGAGAAATCTGAAACAAGCTCTTCCCAATTGCAGTTCCAGAGAGATTCACCAAGAATGATTGTGCTTATAGCTAAGAATGTGTTCTTCAACACAAAAGCCCTGGTAAGAAGTTAATGTTGATTACATTGCCTATAGGGGAAGTATTTTGAAATAAAATTGAAAATTCCTCGTTGACTTCAACATTTGATAGTTCTAAATC
Source organism: Phodopus roborovskii (assembly GCF_943737965.1). Lineage (NCBI taxonomy): Eukaryota > Metazoa > Chordata > Mammalia > Rodentia > Cricetidae > Phodopus > Phodopus roborovskii. The sequence goes on from NW_026126433.1 coordinate 24,685,622, forward strand.
ACATAAAGTCTGCTATTTTTTAAAAAATCTTTTTCTTCCCTTCATATGCCTGCACACCGCTATGTGTGCATGATGATAATAGGCTGAGCCTCTGAACTGTAGGCTACCTAATTAAATGTTTTCCTTTATAAGAGTTGCTGAGGTCATGGTGTCTCTTCACAGCAATAAGAACCCTAACTGCAACATACACTAACTAAAAAATGAATTTTTAAAGGAAATGGCAGGGAGGTGGGGAAGAAGAGAAGGAGATACACACACTGAGGTAACATGTTGAGGATGCAGAGAAGAGGAACCCTGGTATATTGTTGTTGAGAATGGAAGCAGCATCCACTATGAAAAACAGTACAGCTGTTGCTCAAGAAATTAATAATACAACTACCATAAGATTCAGTGATGCCAATTATGGGTATTTATAAAAGTATGTAACTACAGATCTCTAAGCTATGCCTGCACTTCCATGTTTATTGCAGCATTATTCATGACGGCCAAGCTACAGAGACAATCTAGCTGTCAATCAAAGGATGAATGGATAAAAGTAAATGTGATCCAATGGAGTATCATCCATCATTTAAAAAGACAGAAGTCCTGTCATTCATGACTACATGATGGACCTGGAAGATGCTATGCTGAGGTGAAATAAGTCAAGCTCTGAAAGACAAGGTAAGATCTCACTTCCATACTGAATCTGAGTAGTCAAACACATACTATCTGAATAGAATGGTTATACCTGGTGGGTGTGGGAGTAGGAGGCTAGGAAGGTACTGTCCAAAGAATACAAAGTTTCTGTAATATGAGATAATTTTTGCATAGGACCTATAGGTACTGTATTGTATTTTTAACTTGCCTGAGAATAGATCTTATGTTAATACGATGGCAACAATAATAATGGAGCAGGAAGAAACACTAAAGAAAGTGCACCTGCCACTGGCCTTGATGATGGTGATGGTTTCATGCTATGTTTTGATCTCCAAGCTCATCAAATTATAAATATATATATATATATATTTATTTATACTGAATGTAACATGCCACTCGTACCTTAATGAAGTCATTTAAAAAGCTTGTCTTAAAAATGACAATACCAACACAAGATGGCTAGAAATAGCAAGACCTCAGCTTTGCCATCCCCAAATTCAAGGCTGGACTGCAATGTCCTATGCTCAATCAAAAGTTTAGAGGAGCCAGGTGGCTGTGGCTCACACCTTTAAACCCAGAACTAAGGAAGTAGAGGCAGGCAGATCTCTGTGAGTTCCAGGGAAGCCTGGTCTACAGAGTAAGTTCCAGAACAATCAAGGCTACACAAAGAAATCCTGTCTGAATAAACAAAAACAAACAAACAAATAAAAGTTCAAAGGAAAGCAGCTAAGAGTAGAGTAATAGCAATGACTATAGGAAGAAAAGGAAATGAGTGGGTTACAATCCCTTTATACCTTGTCTTACCATGGCTGAGTAGCAATTGTCTCCACTAGCCCACAACTACTACCTAAGGGGCAACCTTTCCTACTCACTGCTAATAGAGTTAAAATGAAACTGTTAATAGCCATTTGCGATAGTTTTATTAATAATTATACCTTCAGCTATCTGTAGGTCACTAACAACAATTTTGGAGGAAGATATAAGGAAATAAATCACAATCCTCTTAACTTTACCTTCAGCAATATCTAAGTATGGCTGAAACGTGAGGCACTCAATCCTCTGAACAACCCCACGAATGCTTCTCCTTGCTCTTGAGGTCTGCAGGCTGTGTTGCTTAGCAATAGCTTCCCTTACTCATTTTCCCAGTATCATCTGGGCATTCTGTTATGGTTGTTTCCAGCTGTGAAAATTGTGGTTGCACTGGGGATGCAACTCAGTGATAAAGTGTGTGTTTGGCATTTTCAAGGCTTTGGGTTCAATCACCAGCCCCGAAATCAAAAAAACAACAAAAACTCTGGAGTTGCCCCAGTCGCCTGCTTTTTGCTTGAACTTTCAACCTTGCTTTGCAAAGGGCAAGATGCCAGTCACGCTTGGTTAAAGATGAATGTCCTTTAAACAACTGGCAGTTGCTGTCATTTTCTCAATTCAAACTGACCTTATTAATTATCACAGAGATACTATAAGGTATCAATTAAAATTCTCAATGTTTGGTTAGTACATTATTCTATTCATGTAAGCAAATTATGAGCCAATTTTAGACAGTTCTATTATAACCAAAGAAAAGGCTGTCCTCAAGGATGGAATATAAAGACAGAAGAAATATAAACAAATACCACTCGGCAACTGCAGGCCCAAGGCAAAGGGTTCCTGTGGCCATGACAGCAAATGTTTTTCAACTAATACTTTAATGATTTGTTGGTGGCTACTCTTAATTGCTGATGATGCTTACCTATAGAAGAAGTTGAATTATGGAATACCATTTGTACCTAATGTACCATCTGTGGCTAATGTGCATCAATGCCTCACCTAATTATAGATTTCTATAAAAGAAAAAAAGACACAGCCAGAAATGTGTCCACAGAGATGAAAAGATCAAAACACAGCAATCAGCTGAGACATGCTGCCAGGTTCTGTGTGACATATAATAAAACACCGCAGAGGGTGACCTAACCTAAACATGAAGGACTTTGACCAGGGTACTGGAAAGAGTCACTGGACAATTAACCAGATCACCTTTTTTCCCCTCAAAGGTAAAGGAACCTCCTTTTGTCATAAACATGGTGCTGAAATAGTAAGTAGTGAGCCTCAAAGAAAGAGGGACAGGTATGGCAAAATGGCAGAGCACTGGCTCTTCTGTCACAGGCATCTGGAGTTGAGGTCCAGCCTGGCCATGTCACCCACTAAGTCCTATAAGGAGATAGGAATATAAACATTTCTGTCATTGGTTCACAGCAGGAATTAATTGAGATAATACACATCAAGCCTTCAGCCCAGTACCCAATATCTCATTACTACTCAATGCTAATAGCAGTAGGAGCCTCCATGTGTTAAGTTAAAAAATTGCAAAAAATACAGCAAACTACTGGTGTTTACAAAACAAAACTGGCCCCTCTTTTAAGTAGCTCAAGATTCTATCACTTGAAGACAGAATTTCATGACACAAAGACCACAGAGAGCCCTAAGACTCACCCACTGTTCAGTCCAATGAGCAACATTTCCTGAATTGCTACAAACCTAGAAAAATGCAGTACTCAACGTTCCTGCCTACTTCAATCCATTCTCCTCCTCGCAGTAGCCACTGAAATCTTTTCAAATCACATTACCATCTCTTCCTGTTCTTTACCCCCTCTTGGGGTTCCCTATTGCCAAGGATAAAAGCCCAAATCCTGTCTCTACCCCATAAAGCCTGGCTGAGGCTGGCCTCTGCCTTCCCCAGCCTCCCTCTCCTCACCCCACTGTGTTCTCACACTCTAGCTGCTTGATTGTGTTTGATATCTAAAACATATCCAACTTCCCCTGCCAGAGGGCCTTGGAAGACATCATTTTCTTTATGAGGGACAGCCTAGCCTCTCCTTGCTCTGGTTTAAATACCTGTATCATACGCAGTCATGGCCTGGTATTTCTCTTTCCTTGTGGCTCAATCACAGTTGCAAGCTCGCTATTAAGACTCTTTTACTAGACTGTAAACTCTATGAAGGCAGAGGTGATGCCAGGTTTTCTTTCACCATGCTAGCTCCATACAGTGCTGAGCATACAGAGATCTGCAATGGTTATTAGCAATGCAGATGCCAAAAATGGCCAGAGAGAGAGATTTGACAGCTAGATTGGGGGGGGGTATCGTGTTATAAATTCAACAAGGTACTAATAAATATTGTTGAATGACAAATAAATCTTAGATTTTGTCACTATCTGAAAGTTGTTTATTATACTTTAAAAGGAAAGGAGAAGTATTAAGGAACTGGGTGAAAAATGATTTTCCAACAGTAAAGATCAGCAAGTAAGATTAAGCAGGTCAGAGCAAGTGGAGCGAGGGGGCACTGAGAGAATGAAACTCTACCAGGCAGGGCTCACTCTTAAAAAGCCTTGCAGGGGCTGGAGAGAGAGAGGCCAGAAATTAACAGCACATACTACTTTCTCAGAGGACCCCAGCTCGGTTGCTAGCACTAGAGTGGGCAGCTATAACTGCAGCTCCAGCCATGTATGGCTTCTATGATACCCACACTTAAATGCACATAGACATACACATATGTGCATGGTTTTAAAATATATTTTTAATAAGCTTTAAGTCTTCCAGGAGGGGCATGGAAATGGAGAGTTATGATGGATATAATTAAGATGTACCATATGCATATATCAAATTGTCAAAGAATAAATAAATCTATCCTTTAAAATGCATCATATAATGCAGCTCCTCTAAAAGGCTGCTGTCAGACTTTTGAAGACAAGGAGACGCATGCTTTGGAAGAAAAGAGAGGGCACAGGGAGGACCACATGCTCAAAGGAGACAGAAAGAGATAGGATTTGGACCCCGTGGTCCAAGATAACAGACATAGACAAAGTAGCCCGCCCCTGGCCAAGAAGCTATTTGAATTGATACGTGCTGTGGGAGAGAAAATCAGTTCCTTCAATGGAGTATCACCACAGAATCAACCATACTCCAGGGCAGGCCCATGCCTGGAAGACGTGGGCAACACAGAATGCACTCCATGGTTTGATAGGTTTTCTTCCTTTTTTTTTTTTTTTTTTTTGTTTGTTTGTTTGTGTTTTGTTTTGTTTGCTTGTCTGTTTTGATTTTCTTTTCTTTGGTATTTGTTGTTGTTTGTTTTTCTTTTTTTGAGAGGGGAACATGAAGTTGGGTGGATGGGGATATGGAGAGGATGTGGGAGGAGTTGGGGGAAGAAAAAAATTCTCAAAATATATTGTACAAGAAAAACAATACAAACTTTAAAGATAATTAGAAATGCTAAAATAGCACATCAACTAGATGACTCTAATGCTTGTCTGTAGATCAGATTGTGTGGGGGGGAAGGGACAAGAGAAGGCTGTGGAAGGAGCACTCTTCTAAATTAGCAGCTACACTCAGAGGGACAATAGGAAAGAAAGAACTGAGTCTGTGGCATGGGAAGAAGAAAGGCTGCAACTAATGATAGGTGGCATGCTACAAGAAAAAGAGTGAGCAAAGCAAATAAACAAACAAAGTAAAAGTTTTAGGACCAGAACTCTGAGGATGCAGGGACCTGTAAATAAAGATGAAGTAAAAAGGGACTCTGCTTTGGGGAAAACAATTGGCTCAGTTCTGAGAAGAAGGAAACTAGAGATAGTGACAGAGGAGTGACCAAAACAGAGGTGAAGACTAGAAATGTAAGTCCACAAGCAGGAAGAGTTCATGGGAGCCCTGGGTGGGGGGTGGGGGGCAGGGGGGCAGCCTGCAACCAGTCTCACAGTATGTGCCCTATGAGGAAAACACAAAAAGTGCCAGAGAAGAGAACAAGGATGGAAGGCAGAGGGCCAGAGCTGTGGGAAGTAATGATGAGAAGAAAGCTCACTGCACTTAGAAATTCTCCAACTGAAGTCAGGGTTGGAAGACAGTCAATGGACTTGTCAATATTTCAAACAAGTGCTGCCTTCTACCATTGTTGCAAGATGCTGCGTGGATTTTTAAGAGAGTTCTGTCTATTTTAAAAACCTACAAATGTTTTTGAAAAAATTATCGCAGTTATTCTATGACACTCTTCAATAAAATGTAACCAAAGTTAATTGAAAGTCTCAGTGTGGTCAGTTACATAACAGCAGAATTGCTGAATGGCTTAAACACTGTGTTTTCCCAGAAATATTTGTCTTCTGGATGAAACCAAGAATGGAAAGTTCCTGGCTTCAAGAACAACGTCTGAGAAGGTGGAAAGAAAAGAAAAGCCTACATTGTGGTAATGAAACTTTAACAAAAGTTTGCCATACTGCCACAGATGTGCTAACTACTCACGCAGGGAACCAGAAACACAAAGAAGAAGTGGGTTTTTATACTTTAGAAAGTCGATTGTGCATCCCCTACTTTCTTCAAGGAAAAAAGAAAACAGAGAGTGTTTCATACATTGCATTGCCAAGAAAAACTCTAGATAGCTAGGTCCTTGATATTTGCCTGTTAAATGAACAGGATCAGTTCACAGTGGCCCATATTGATCTTGCTTCTTTCAAAGCATGGAGTTAGATCTTATACTAATTTGCTTTTCTGTTGCTATGTAAACACCATAACCAAACCCAGCTTGGGGAGGAAAGGGTGAGTTTCCTCTTATGGCTTGCAGTCCATGAAAAGTCAGAGCAGGAGTGAAGAAGAGGCCATGGGGGAATACTGCTTAATGACTGTGCTTGAGCTCATGTTGGGGTGCCTTTTTATCCAACCCAGGACACCTGCCCAGGGGTGATGCTGCCAGCAGTGGGCTGAGTCCTCCCACATCAACCACTAATCAAGAAAAAAAAAAGTGACAGTTTGACTTTTTCCTTTCCAATTTGTATCCCCTTGATCTCCTTTTGTTGTCTTATTGCTTTAGCTAGAACTTCAAGTACAATATTGAAGAGATATGAAGAGAAAGGGCAGCTTTGTCTTGTTCCTGATTTTAGAGGAATCGCCTTAAGCTTCTCTCCATTCAGTTTGACGTTGGCTGTTGGTTTACTGTATATTGCTTTTGTTATGTTTATGTATATTCCGGTTATCCCTGATCTCTCCAAGACCTTTATCATGAAAGGGGGTTGGATTTTGTTAAAGGCAAAAGCATCTAGTGAGAGCATCTAGTGAGATGATCATGTGGTTTTTCTTTCAGTTTGAAAGAGAGGGGGAGGAGAGAAAGCATGTGGGACTAGGAAGATTGAGTCAGGGGAGGAATAGACAAGACACACACACACACACACACACACACACACACACAGAGAGAGAGAGAGAGAGAGAGAGATACCATAAAAGAGGGAGCCATTAGAGGTTTCAAGAGAAAACTGAGTCTAGAGAAATGTCTAGAGACCTACAAGACTGACCCCAACTAACAATTTGAGCAACAGTGGAAAGGCTACCATAAATGCCCTTCCCTGATAATGAGATCGATGACTAACTTATCCACCATCATAGAGCCCTCGTCTAGTAGCTGATGGAAACAGAAGCAGACATCCACAGCTAAACACTGAGCCGAACTGGAATCCAAATGCAGAGAAGGAGGGAAAGACCAGGCTACAGAAACCCACAGAGACAGCTGACCTGAACAAGGAGGAGCCAATGGACCCCCAGACTGATAACTGGGAATCCAGCATTGAACCAACTCAGACTCCCTGAACATGGGTCTCAGTTAGAAGGCCTGGGCAGTCTAAGGGACCTCTGACGATAGAACCAGGATGTATCCCCGGTACAGGAAAGGACTTTGGGAGCACATTCCCCATGGATGGATACTCTCTTAACCTAGAGGCAGGAGGGATGGCCTAGTCCCTACTCCAAACTTGACAGATTTTGATGACCCCTCCTGGAAGTCATCATCCTACATGTGGACTTGGAGGGGAGAGGATGGGAGGGTGGTCGGGGGAGGGGGCATGGGAGGGTGGAAGAGAGGGAGGGTGAGACAGATGGGAAACTGGGATCGATATGTAAAATAAGAAAAATAAATTAATAAATAAAAATTATTTTTAAAATCCCAATACAAGAAACCAAAATTTAAAAACAACCAAAAGGGAAAACATATACCCACATATATACATACACAATTAAAAAAAAAGCAAAAACAAAACAAAAAATACCAACTGTTGGCCAGTTACTAGTTTCTTATCGGCTAGCTGTCTTAATTATTAACCCATTTCTATTAATCTAAGTACTTTCATGTGGTCTTATCTTACCAGAGAGAGGGGCTGGCATTCTTCTCTCTCCATCCTCCATCTTGATTCTCCTCCCTATTACTTCCTCTCTCCTCCTAGTCTTCTAGTCCCACCTATCTTGCTTTCCCATTGGCCAACAGTGCTTTATTCATTAACCAATATGAGAAACATATTTACAGAATGACATCTCCCATCAACCCATAGACTTGCCTTCAGGCACCTTCTCAATTAAAGTTCCCTCTTCCAAGATGACTCTATCTTGTGTCAAGTTGACAACAACGACAACAAAACCCTTAGGTAGCACAGGCTATAGAATGGAAGCTGCTTTGCTTGAGGTAGGAAGTAAGAGGGGGCGTTAGATTGGCTCATTTGGCTCCTAGGTGAAAGAGAAGCTGCTACCCCTAACAACTGTAAGGGCTCACATCTACCTCCATGTTCTCCCTTTTAATCCTTCCTCCAAGGGTGGTGGTGGTGGTAGTGGCAATGGTGCTCTGTGTGTGTGTGTGTGTGTGCGTGTGTGTGTGTGTCTATCTGTCTGTCTATGTGCCTGTGTGTGTTAGGAGAGGGGAGTGTTGATAGAATAAACTGGATTTCATCTCAAAGCACAGACATAAAATTTAATGATTTCTCTCAACGTATACCCTATGGGAACACACTGAAAAAAAAAAAAAAAAAAAAAAAAAAAAAAAAAAAAAAGAAAGAAAGAAAGGAAAAAAAAAAAAAGAAAAGAAATGATGGTATTCAGCCAGGCCTGGTGGTACAAGCCTGCAATGTAGCTCTGTGGGAGGCTGAGTCAGGACCTGCATGAGTGTAAGGCCAAATTGCAGATGAGTGTACGGCCAGCTTGTGCAACTGCATGAGGCCCCATCTCAAACTAAAAAGTTTAAAAAAAAAAAAAAAGAGGAGGAGAGGGTGTATGTAGTAGTGTATGTAGGTGTATGTACTAGCATCTTGCCTTGCCAGTGAATTTGTGTTAGTGGCCACACCCCTTTGGGTGTGGCTTCAGGTGAGGATACTCTTTCTCTCTTTCTTTCTCTTTCTCTATCTCTCTTTCTCTTTCTTTCTCTCTCTCTCTCTCTCTCTCTCTCTCGGGTCAGGGTCATAGACATAGATCTATAGATTGCATTGGAAGGGCAGAGATTGCATCTTCTGGAGCAGGAATGCTGTGGCGGTTCCTTACTATTATCTGTGTAAGTTGTTCCCCAATAAAACACCCATGTATCATTTATCTTGGGTCTAGTGAACTCAATACCCTGCCTTCAAGGGGACATTTGGGCTCAGCACCATCGAATGCTTGCCTACTATGTGGGTGGCTGTGGGTTCAATCCCCAGTAATATAAAGGAAGGAAGGAAGGAAGGAAGGAAGGAAGGAAGAGAGAAAAGAATGATGATGCAATGACAAACGTTATGGCAATCATCTAGCCCAGTAAGTGACATGCCTTCCTCTTAGATTCCTCTTAGAGTCAAGCAGATAGCATTTAACTTTCTTCAAAGGAATTTGTGACCTGCTATGCTGATGTGTCATGGGCCTTGGGGGCACCACACTGCCAGGCTGCCCACTTTTGGGGCTGGTATGTCATGGCCTCAGGACCAGCATTGCCAGGCTGTATACTTCCTAGGCTGATGTGCCATGACCTTGGAACACCACTGCCCTGGCTTTAGCTCATGACTTTACCATGAGAAATAGCTGTCAATCTTGGTACACATGCCTGATCCAGACAAGATTTCTGATCTTCTCATGGGAGGAAGCTCATGGATGGTGGTTTACCAAGTACCAGCAAACCCTTCAACTTGACTCTACATATTTGTACCAGACTCAGGCTTTCTCAAAGGACTCAGAAGGTTTAGGATCTGTCCCAAGCACCCTAAGAGAATCATTGACTTTGGATACAGGATTCAAGACTACCAGAAGAAAATTAGACCTTCCAGGAAGGGTCAAGGAACTCTCATTCCATGGCATCAAGAAAAGACCTGATGCAGTCTCTTGCCTCCCAGGACAGCTGCTATGCCAGTCAATGGTTGCCTGTCTCCGGGAAAGAAAAATATAAGCTCTTAGTTGTTAAACTTGTCTAGTCAGTATACCTACTAAACAGAACAGAAATCAGTAGGGCTTATAAGTGAACCACTTCACCAGAGTAGATCACATCACCAATAGTTACTTAGGAACAGTCAGATTTTAAAGGTTGTTATGGTTTGAAAGAAAATGACCTCCAAAGGGAATGGCCTTTATTAGGAGGTGTGGCTTTGTTAGAGGAAGCGTGTCAGTGTGGGGGCCGGCTTTAAGGTCTCTTTTGCTCAAGCTTCCCTCAGTGTGACCGTCAGTTGACTTCCTGTTCCCTGTAAGATGTAGCACTCTCTGCTCCAGCATTTTGCCTGCATTTTGCCATGCTCCCTGCCAAGATGATAATGGACTGAACCTTTGAAACTGTAAGCCAACCCCAATTAAATGTTTTCTTTATCAGAGTTGTTGTGGTCATGGTGTTCTTCATGGCAATAAAACCCTAACTAAGACAAAGGTCTTTGCCTAATTATTATCATGCAGTGAAGGCTCACTGAGTGTCCACAGTATACTGGATCCTTTGCTAGACATCTCAGAATGAACTCAACCACACAGCTGTGATGTATGCCTCACAGTACTAATGACCAACAGACCAGTTTCCTTACTCCACAATAGAAACTGAGAGGAGATGTACCAGTGGCGAGCACGGTTAAACAAACGAACGTACAGGATTGAAAGCACATTTTTCAGAGAAAATTATCTCGAAGGTGAACCCTGCCCCATGAAATCAAAAGTAGTAAAGAAAAAGAAGGAAGGAGCCATCCAGACAGGAAACAGACAGGGAGCCAGGTCAAGAGTTACTTTATGATCAGAGATGAAGAAGAATGCAGGGGTGGGGGGGCAGTAGCAGGGTTCATCCTGCAGAACCCATGTAAGAGCTTCAGTTGTGGTGGGGTTCCTACTTATAACTCCAGCACGAGGAAAATGGAGGCAGGACAACTCCTACGGCTTGCTAGCCAGCCAGGCTAGCCTTACTGTTGACCTCCAAGCCAATAAGAAGCCTTATATCAAAGGAGGTAGGTGGCATTCCTGAAGACGGCACTGGAGGTTGTCTTCTGGCCTGGACATGTGTGCAACACCCCAACACCCCCAACACACACACACACACACACACACACACACACACACACACACACACACACTTTTTTTTTAAGTCAGTTCACAAATATGTCAAAAAGACTGACAGGGTACAATTCTCTAAAAAGGAAACAACATAGTGTCTGTTCGTGAGTACCTATGTTTTTCTAGTCCTCCCTTATCCACAGTAAGAGAGAAATAATCAGCAACAACCAACAATAAAGCAGAACATATAACATGCCATCACATACATTTGAGAAAGTGACTTCTCTCTCTCTCTCTCTCTCTCTCTCTCTCTCTCTCTCTCACACACACACACACACACACACACACACACACACAAAAGTTGAGACAATAAAGGCAAAACAAAAATTAAAAGAAAACCAAGAATCAAGAAAAATATTAACATGTCACACTACAGTTGACCCCAGGTAACTGAGCCTTGGCTTTGGAGGACTGCTTGGTATAATATACTAACCAGGTGAATGCCTCCTAGAACATAAAATATGTTTTTATATTTTGCAATCCCATAATTCCCTATAAAGGATCAGGTTAAGAAATAATCATTTAGCCTGGACTGAAAGGAAGGATGCATGCTGACTGATCTGATACACAGGAGAACCTCGAATGAAGATTATCTGTGAGTTGTGTGTGAGAACGTCTAGCACGTAGGAGAGGTTAGCATTTGAGACTGGTGGGTGGGCAAGCTGCCCTCTCCTCTGTGTGTGGACTTCACCGAAACCATTGAGGGCATGAGCTGGACAGAAGGAGGGATTTCCCTGTTTCACTACTTGGGCGGAGACATCACATCTATCTTCTCTTGAGCTCAAACTGGATTTACATCCTTGCTCTTCCTGATTATTGGGCCTTTGCCCTTGGAATTACACTACCTCCTTCCTGGACCTCTCATTGACAGATGTCACACCCTGTGACTTCTCAGCTTCCATGATTGCATGAGGCAATCTTTGTAATTCATTATAGATCTTATATACTATTAGTTCTGCTTCTCTGGGAACAAACATAGGGATTGTATAATGTAAGCAGCCAGGAGGGGAATTGTGGGCTTGTATGGAACCATCTTGACTACAAATTACAAATTACAGTGCTAGTGTTACACTGTGTTCCATTTACAAACATCGCCTCACAGGTCTCAGGTGGGGATACAACTGGGACAAGAACCCAGGCTTTAAGGAAAAGCCTCTTGTTTCTCAGGTGTCAGGGCTATCCCTGACTAACAAATGGGAGAAAAAAATTTGAAAGAGGAACAAAGACTTGAGAAGTACTAACTCCCATGAGCCTTCAGAGGAAAGAGAAAGCATATCCAACTAAGGCACACTGCAGCGGGTGTATAGGCTCAGGTTACAAGGTGTTGGAGAGGAGTGTAAGTGTGCTGCACAGGATGGAAGATGGGAGTATTCCAAGCAGAGAAAGGGGTGATCCAAAGTTAGGGGTCTAATGAGGGATCGTCATAGACCACACAGAGGTGAGAAGGCCACTTGTCAAAGTCACATCATTGCCCACTGTGTCCCGAGAGCATTCTGTGAGTCATCCTGAGTACGGTGCAGTCTGCCCACATGTGCGGTAGAGTGGTGTGGTTGGGATTAGCACTTCCTGGCTAGGTCGTGACTACCCAGCATTTAATCCTTACAGCATGACTGGCTTGCCTTATACCTTCTTGCAGGTATAGACGTTTCTGTACTGGTGACCACTGGCGCTTTCTGCTGCTTTGTAGCTTATAACGTCTGCTGCATATGTCCTCTTGATCATCTCTCACTTTCCATTTTATGTCACAAGAAACAGAAACATCAATACCACATACAACATAAACGCTGGACCACAGTCAAAAATCAAGTCTTTTGATTCCAAATATAGCAATTTCAAAAGAAGGCATTTTCACTTGGGTCATTTATGTAGTGCCACCTTTGCTAGTATATACTATCTCCATTATTTGTGAGCTGCAGCATCTTAGGGAGTACATTAGTGCTTCATTCCCCCCCCCCAAGAATTGGAGGTGCAGTCACACACTTACCAACACTCAAGAACTATGTTCTCAATGGCTCTCTCCAGGGTTTCCTCCCAGCGCCTCTCTCCTGGCACAGGCACGTAACTGTGATCGCATCACTTGTTCTCCCAGAGAGGCATGCAGGCAGCCTAGGTAGGAACTCTGTGTGCATGGGAAGCCAAGCTCTCAAACAGTCTTATAATCTAGAGCTGGGCGTGGTCCTGCACATCTGTAGTCTTAGCTGTCCTGCAGTCTGATACCAGTGTGAGCACCCTGGCAAGGCCCCCCCCCAGGTCAAAAGAAGAGAGAAACAAAAAGGAAGGTGGAATGAGAGGGTCGGGAAAAGAAAAGAGCCAAGAGGAGCTTACAGTCTGAAGGAAGAACAAGAGCAGTGATTGTCCTCGCCAGTCACACGGGAAGTGCTGGCCTGGAGCATGGACGGCCTCACTTCCAGGAGGGACAGCTCATTCACAGTCAAGCAGTCTGACATGTCTAAAGAAATGACTGTAACGGGAAGCAAAGCTCAGTAGATGAAAAGTGGGGAAGTGATCAGATAGGCCAAATAATAGCAGAGATGGATGCCAAAGGCAATTTCCCAGTTAGAGTGGAAAGTCGTCTGACAGCGCTGAAGGATGAGAAGGACTCCTCAAGCAAAGTGGGAAGAGCCAGAGTGCGGTTTGGGAGCCATGACCTTCAGTGCAGATCACTGGAAGACATCATGCAGAAGAGTCTCACACCAAAATTTTCATGTTCGATAGAGCTGCCAGGGCTGAAGATGTAGCTCAGTGGGTAGAGCGCTCACTTAAGGTGCAAAAGCCCTACATCAGCCCTCACAAGTCAGGCTTGGTGGTACCGGCCTGTGATCCCAGTGCTGAGGAAACAGACAGCAGGACCAGGAGCTCCAGACGACTCTCAGTTACACGAGTTCAAAGCTAACCTGGGATATATGAGATGTTGTGACAATTAAATAAATGAATAGGGATGGCTAGATGGCTCAGTGGGTAAAGCCATCTGCTGCCAAGCCTTATGATCTGAGATTGTTCACAGAACCCATATGGTAGAAGAAGACAACCAACTTATACAAGTTGTCCTCTGACCTCCACATACTCATGAGAACACACACACACACACACAATAAATAAATAAATAAATAAATAAATAAATAAATAAATAAATAAATGCAAGAAAACATGTAAGTACATGAGAATGTATGAGAGAGAGAGCACGCACACCAGAGACCTGAGCACATTGTGGCAAGGGTCAGAACAGCACTCCAGGGAAATGCCTTGTAAGCTACTTCACTAAGTTCAACTTTTTCAAAAGCGCCACTTAAAAAGTGAAAAGGGACAGATAAAGCTGACATTTTTGTGAATGACTTTTTAGTGACTGTAATGCTATCTGCTTTCTGCTGCACAGGGTTTAAGGAGGCACAAGGGGAAATGATCACCCCGGAAAAAGACTTAGGAAGGTGTGGTGGTTGCTTTCTGTGTCCGCATGCCACAGATTGGAATTCCCTCAAAGAATTACCCCGATCGCCTTAATGGATGTGGGAAGACCCACCCCAAATGTGCACAGCACCTTCTAGTAGCAGTCCTGAAAAAAAGAACACAGCCACAGAAAGGCTTTCTTTTTCCACTTGGCCTTCCCTCTTGCTTTATCGATTCACCCCGTTGATCCTGTTGCCGATTCCTTTACTGCTATCGGAACTGGCACTCCCAGGCTTCCATCACTAAGGACCAGGGGCTCTCTGGGAAGTCCAGGGTTTTGGTGGCAAAATGGGACTCCTAAGCACCTAGCTTTGTTAACTGAGTAACTAGCAAGTTCTCAGTGTCTCCAATATGAGACCATCATTTGTAGGGGTGTTCTGACCACTGAGAGGCCCAGCCTCATTTTCTCAGTTACTGTTTTAGTATAAGCCAATTTAATAAAATATTTATGTACATGTATATATATATATGTATGTATATATTCGTGTGTGTGTGTGTGTGTGTGTGTGTGTTTGTATACACTAGGGAATATATATATTCCCTAGTGAGAACTCTCACTAATACAAAAGGGGAATGGCAAAAATCTGTCATAGGTAAAGCTTCATTTCACTCCAGCTCATTTTCCACACCAGGCTCAAACTACTAATCTACCTAAAATAGTTCAGTTGAGATATTCTCTGTGCTCATTTTTCTGCTTTTCCCCTTTTGCCTACCAAACAAAGCCCAAACTCCAGCCAGCAGCGTCCTCTCTGCACAGCTGGACCTCTTTGCTCCCACCTGTAAGCCCGGCATCTAAGATCAGTCACAGCCATAGCACAAGGAATGAAAAGCCTTTGGCTCAGCACTCTGGAATGGAGCATCCAGCCATCTTTTCTGCTAGACAGGCCCCATGTTCCAGGCCTGACTCCTGGCTTGGCATTCTGCCTGGTCCCTCTGTGGCTGGGGCCCAGCTTCTCGCTTTCCATCCTGCCCTGTCTTCCTAGAGCTTGGAATTCAGCCCACAATCCTGAGTGGAGTGTTTGGAGCCTGCTGACTGTGGACACACATTCTACTCCCTCATTCCTGATTACATTTCCAAGTGCCACCTGTTCCCATACTGCACCGTCCCTAAACCTTCCTTTCCCCTCCCAATGCCAACTCTAGTTGCCTGGGTGCTGGGCTGTCATCTTGCCATATTCTTCTGCAACCCCTTCCAGTATCTGGCCTGCCAGCTTAGACTTCCTGAAGTTCCTGCCCCAAACTGTGTATAGATCTATACTCTGCTGCTTGTAGCAAGCCCAGCCATTTCTAACAATAGTTTAAACCACAGCAAAAGACATAGAGGCTAGAGCCCTAGCATGCCATTAAAAATTCTTTCTCATATGTTTCTATACCCTTCACTGTGCCCAAATCATCTCATTGTATTTGTCCCCCCCCCCTCCATGCCCTAAGTTTACAGACTTCTCCAGTTTAGTCCTGCCAACCCCAAAATCTAGAGAGGGCTTTCTTCCATTCCATCCCATTTAAACATTCTTGATAAATAGTAAGCTCAAAAACAAGACAGACTATAATATATCCCTACCCTGGCTGGAAATTCCATCTCCCTCTGATCTCCTGTGACCCGTTATCTAGGCTTTGATTTGGAATTTTATTGCATTCTTTCTTATTTTACTTGTCTTATCTCACTAAGGATATAAATATCATGGGAATAAGATCCATGTCTGATTACTTAGCAGAGCAAAATCTAGGAATGAGAAAGAGGAAGATGGGGAATGGGGAGGAAAAGGCAAAGGAGACTTGGCTTAATTTCACAGCATAAGTAACATTCCACAGCCCTTGTCTGACCAAGCTCTCACTGAGCGCTTAGCATTGTCCATCCATTCACACACACACACACACACACACACACACACACACACACACACGAGGCATGGGCAGCACATCTCTACCCTCCTCTCAATGTCCTGTAGATACCGGATAGTGAAAAAAGGCACAGGAGACCCACACTTGTACATACAAGTGGAGGTTTCCAAGTGTGGTTAAAATGGATGAAGTTAATCCTGGCATCCAGCACCGCACTGTGCCGCACCATACATCACTGCACCGAACAGCACCGCACTGCACCGCACCACACAGCACAGCACCACACTGCCCTGCACCAAACAGCACCGCACAGCACAGCACCACACCGCACCGAACAGCACCACACAGCACCACACAGCACCCCACCGCCCACTCCTCTTGTCCCCTACACAATGGATCTAGGCAAGGAACCCACCACCTCTTACTTTGTCAGTGTGTATGGCACCGTGTGAACAGGCAGCGTGATGCTTACTGTGTGTCATTATTCTGCACTTTTCCCCTAGATTTTCTCTTAGAATTTTCAGATACCTAAGAAAATAGGACAGCAATCCCACTAAACCCCCGAGGAAAGGCTGGATCACAATCCCAGAAAAAATAATTATAACCCACCAACCACAGTCTCCTGTCTGCAATATTCCATAACACTGACATTCAGATGGTTTTCATGTGTCATGTTGCTGTTTGACTGGATGTAAAAATATAGTGCCCAGATCTAGAGCATGAACTCCAAAGGCTCAATGGTCAGGAGGCCTACGATGCCAACCAGACACCACGAATCAGGTTTTATGGAGGAGCATTTATGACTGAACATGCTTCAAAGTGCCCTCAAGCAATTACTCACTCCTGTCAGCGTCCCCTTCTGGGAGATGAGCTCCACATCCCGGCTCAAGCTCAGGGCTGAGTTCCTTTGATAGCATCAGAGAAGAGTCTCTCATGCTCACAGATTGATGGAGCTGTGTAAAGGAGCCAGGGGCTGCCTCTCAAAACCTCACGTCTTCGGGTTAACAGGGGGTGTCTGTCCTGTTTTCTGAGACACTCTTCACGGAACTGGAATCCTGGTATCTCCTCAAGGCCAGTGTGTGGGGACATTGAAAGTGTGATGGAGATAGATAGTCTTGTTGGCTTCAAAGCTGGATGAAGCCTCAAGGCAGGAAAGAGGGGCAATTTGAACATCATTTATTTGTATACCAGATGTCTAGAAGCTAAATCACAGGCAAGAGTTTAAGAATAAAAACAGAAACTAGGTACATTTATCTGAGAAAGCAATACTTTTCCACCTATTCAAAACCCATGTTTATACTCTTGAGAGTGAAAATGGGCACAAACATGATTTGGCAATATTCATCACTATTAAAAGTGCATCTTTATAGCATCATTGTCCTGGACTCAATGAAGACTGCTTTCTACCCAAACCTGAGAATGTAGTTCTCTCTAGGATACAAAGAATCATTGAGTCAGACAGCTTGCCTAGCTTGAAAATGGCCCTGGGTTCTATCCCCAGAGCTAAAAAAAAAAAAAGTGAATAAATTTTATAATAAAAAAAAACCCACATCCTTGATGAAAGAGTTGTGTCGCTGCTAGGAATGTACCCTATGGATTTACAGAACATTTCAGTAAGATATAGATGAATTATTATTAAAGCATAATTTGTCATGCTGTTTAAAAATACATCAAAATGTCTCCAGGCCCAGGATTGGTTAAATAAAAATAGGATGTTTATATGATGCATAATAATCCATTACACTGGTTATAAGAATCTGTCTGTGTATGCCAACTTCAAATTGTTTGTAAGATACATCACTGTGGAGAAAAAGGCCAAGGACAGAGCAGCATGTACAGAATGGCCCCTTACATGTTAAAATCAACACACGAATATATGGAGCAGACTACTTACATACAGAGAAGCATGTGTGTGATCTTTTTCTTCTGGGGTGAATTTCAAGGACGTATTCCTGCCTAAGTTTTTTTTTTTTTTTTTTTAAGGGGCTTGAGATGGAGTTCTAGAACAGCTTAGTATGGGAGGGTAGCTTTGGGGAAAGATATGGTAACTCTGTTTGAGTTTTTTATTATTATCATCCAATAATAATGGGTAGATGGCTCAGTGAATAGTGTGTAGGTGCTTGCTGGGCAAGTGTGGGGACCTGAGTTTCAATCTCCAGCTTCTGGGTGGGGAAACACAAGCCTGAAATCCCATTGCTTGTTGGGAGTGGGTGGGGGTGGGGTGGAGACAGGGGGCTCCCAGGGACTGGAAGAGGAGTCAATCTAGTCACAATGATGTGCTCTGGATTCAGTGAAAGACCTTGCTCAAAACATAAATAGGGGAGCAATAAAGAACGACTCTAGACAACTTCTGACCTGCATACACAAATAAATACACCAGTGAATACACATGTATACAACATACACATGTGCAAAACCTAATATGCTATTATTGTTTCAGTGAGTCTCTAAGTTGATGCCTTCAACAGCAGTTAGGTATATGGACAAAGAGGGAAGGAAAGATTCTTAGAAGATAAATCTGTAATAGTCTCATCCATAAAAAAATAAATAAAAATAAAAAAGTGTTTACTATGCATCAAGGTGGAGGAGGAAATAGAAAAAAAAAGAGTAATCATGGCCTCATCTCAGAATTTTGATTTTTGTTTTCATACTTACTTCATTTTAAAAGAATCTTTGATAATAATCACTGGTTCTTACAGGAAAATATGAAGGATCACAACCTGGTCCCAAGCTCACCAGAAGACCGAACAAACTTTCCCTCTTCCTGATGGCCAGCCACAGGGGAAGCTGACGAACCTTTGTGGCAACAGACCAACAAACCAAGAACAGAGAGCAGACCTCCAAGAGCAGCTGGTGGCTCTGTTTCCACTAATGGCATGGTTCCGTTGTGCTGGGGAGTCTTGGCTCTTGTGTACAGCTTCAAATGGCAGCTTCATTAATCCACTGCACGTCCACAATCTAAGTGGCCCACTCAAGTATTTATCTGCATGGTATGAAGATGGAAGGCAAAGCTGAGGCGGAAGAGGCCACTGTGCTGAAAGGGTCACTTAATTTCTGTACATGATACACACCAAGGGGCATTCTATTGCTTCAAACCTACCTCAGTGGCTTCCAGGATGGAACGAGGTTAACATCTATCTGAGCGAAAGACCAGCTAGCACTGATTGGAAACAAATCCTGTCACATAGGTGTGACTAATTTTCTTTTGTCTACCTGACAGTTATCCCCAAATAGCAATCTCAAAATCTTCCCAGAATCTTCTCTATCTCACCCATCTTCCAAGCATTTCTCACTGGGACAAGAAGAGGATAGATCAGTAAGATGACAAACCCTGTTGGATAATTTCTAAATGCTGGAGCTTCTCCAGGAAAGGAAGGCGACCCGCCCATGGGGCAGGTTACTTCGGCTAGTTACAGGCCAAGGTCATGAGCCTTCTTACCCTACGGGCCAATTAGCTTTGATCTGTCTCATGGCCACATCCTGAATCCCTCAACCCAAACAGCTGTTTCAAAAATGGATGCCTTTGATGACAAGGGGCACTGGTCCAAAGCAGAAGGGTGTATTCATTCAAATTTATCATGCTATTGCAAAATGACACAAAACATGTTAGGGACATTAAAATTGCATCACCTGGCATTTGTTCCAAAAAGATGAGGAATGACAACACCAAGCAACATCTCACAGATGTACAATTTCTAGATTAATTTCCAAGCAGAAAAACTGTCATCAATTCAGACAACCCATTTCTTGAGTCCACTTTCCCGATGCAACCATTCCCCAAAGAAAAGGATTTAGTTTAGCACAGTACGACTGTTCTATAGGCTCACAGGGTTCCCCTAGCACGGAAATGGTACTCAACATGAACTCTGCCAAATTCACATCCTTCATCTCTCACCAAGGATTTCACATAAAGAATAAACTCAATCAGCATTGAGTACTGTTTGACCCAAGCATCTTGCACACTAGTTAGCTACTTTTCCCTCTTATAAACTGGAAATTCTTCAACCTGGCCCAGTTCTCCCTTCACAAACAGATTATTCATCTTTACACAGATGTTTCCCCATTATTCATAAAAACATATAAAATTTTGTTTCCTCATCTCTATGCCTGTCTCCTTTTTTAAAGTCTCTAACACAATCCACAAAATAATAAATATCTGAATCAGCACGTGCACAGTATCTGAAGCACATGGAATCTTAGATGAATCTTGGGGATATCTCATTTGCATGGCCCACAATTAACTTTGGGGGGCTGCCACACACAATGTCCTCGAGTTAACACTGGGGGTCATCTTAATGCCTTCACGTTTAAGCACATATTCTAATGGAATCTCTTTACTCGCAAGAGAACAAAGGAGGGTTCTGTGGGTTTGGTTTGTTTTTTTTTTTTTTTTTTTCCTTTTCAACACTGTAAGTTGTCATTTTAAATCTTTGACACCTCCCCACCCAATAGGTAGCTATTGTGCTCCCTTGCTGCTGAAAGCCTGATGTGGTAAGAGAGGAGTGTGAAGCTCTGTTGCTGTTCCAGCCCCTGGCAGGTGTCTCCAGAAGGACTGAAATGAGAGTCAACGGGCTCCAATTCAGCAGTACCAAGTGTATAATTGTGCCAGGAAACAGAATTGTTTCTTTTAGAAATTGCTTCCTCGTCACTGTTCATTTGTCTTCAAACAAGGCTGGAATACAGACCTCAGGGAATATGGTTCACTTTTGATAATGATCTGGAAAAGTGTGTCCTACTCCAAAATATGACCAAGGTCTTGAAGCCTTGTTTGGAGACAAGTGAACTGAGGACAATCTTGACTATGGATAGTACACTCTCTTTCATTCTGGGTTCTACATTCTTCCTAACTTCTGCGGCCCTCAAGATAACCCACATTTTTCTGTTTACCTCCACAAAGAACATGAACATATTATACAAATAAGGTCCCTAAGTCTCGTACACCATTAAAAAAGTGTATTCAAACATTATCTTCCTTAACTTAATAAAACCTTAGCTTGTAGGTAATTTTCCCCTTACTGCTTATGCGGTCACTAAGAAAAGCCCCATTCTATCAATGCCCTCCATCTCCTGCTTTTCCTTAGTGCCTCCTCCCCACCTCTCTCCCTCCCTCCTCCTCCCTCTTTTCCTTCTCTCTCCTAGAGGACATGGCTTCTTTTCTTTCCTATAGAATTCCAAACAGTAGCGCTGCCAATAACCCCAAGCTACATTCGGCTGATGGAGGCCAGTTGGGCCTTGTAGTGGTTTAACCCTCAAAATGCAGCCTCAGATCTTCCTCTGAGAACAAGACTCCACAGATCCATCTAAAAATCACCATGTGGGATGGAAATGGAGCCAAAAGTAACTGCATCCTGTTCAGAACTACTGAGAACGTTAAATATTAGGGATAAAAAAACGGAGGCAAAAGGGATGTTCCCCAAACCTGTAAGCTGATATTCTTGGACATATAAAGGGAACCATAAGGTGATCTGCCCCCTCAAGCACCCCGCTTTTGGATGACATGTTAGCAGTAGGTTGGGTTGAGGGGTCAGAGTGAGAACAAAGTCATCAAAAGAACACAAATAACAATTGCCATGGTTAATCTTGATTGTTAATTGGATGGGACTGAGAGATGCTGTGCTGGTTTTGCCCTGAAAAAGGAGCCTTAGACTAGGGTTATTTTAATTAATTCCAGGTTGGTTCTATCACTGAGAAGGTGTCAGGGGCAGGAGTTGAAACAGCTGGTTACATACAAACACAGTGAAGAGCAGAGAGAGGGCGTGCATGCCTGCACACCCCAGCTCTGTTCGCTCTCTCCTCTTTTCTATAGTGAGAGTACTGGGAATACTGACCACTTACAGACTGGGTTGCCCCACCTCCATTAACGTCATCAAGATCATCTCCTGCAGACGCACGGCACCCACAGGCCAGTCTGATGCACACAGTCTCTCACTGAGCCTCTCTTCCCTGGAGACTCTAGATTGTGTCAAGTTGACAATTAAAACCACCCTAACCATCATAGATGCTGGGAGATGAAGGGAAGTATACCCCCTGGGGTATCTACAAAGGGGGTGCTCCAGAAAAGATTATTTACAACAGGGGGCATCCTAAAGATGGGTGTCACTATCCCAAAGGCTCAGAACATGAATACAATAAAAGAAGAAGAGAAAGTTAGCTGTGTAGGCCCCCTCTTTGCTTCCTGGCCACCATGAGGTGAGCTTCTTTGCTATGGCATCCTGCCCACTACGATGACATCCTCCCCGCTATGATGACATCCTACCCACTATGATGGACTGCACCCCTGGCACTGAACAAAACAAATCATCCTCCCTTCTAGTCATTTCTTCAGAATGACAAAAAAAAACCCAAACAAACAAACAAACAAAAAAAAAACAATAAAAAGTATACTCCCAGATTAGAAGAGAATGTCCAGGAACTTTGTCTCATAATTCGGTTTTGTAAAACTTGGTCTTTGGGAATCTCACAGAATTGTAAAAACTAAGTCTATGAAACAATAGTTGGAAATTAGGGTTATAATGTTATTCTGCAACTTTGGGTAAGTCACAAGCTCAAATCCTCAGCTTTTCTATCAACTCCCTCCCTGAGGAGTCACAGGCAAGGTCACCAGATGGTTAGCTGTATACCAAATTGTTTGAAACCCTGTGGAATGGCCCTGCATTTGAACATGATCAGATATTGCAAATGACTGTCATTAGAGTGCAATCATCCTTGTCTGACCCAGTGCAACTGTATTCCAAACGTCATGTCCTGATGCCATATGATAATGCCATTGGCTCTGTTAAGAAGAAAGATTTCCCAGATTGTAAAACCGCTTACTAGTTTCAACAACTCAAAAGCAAGTCAGCAAACAGGATCTGTCTGATGGAAGAGGAGAACCAGCCAATAAAGGAAAAAGTTAACTTAGCACTACAAAGCTTGTCTACCTACAGGCTAGATTCCAAACCACTGTCCTCAGGTCTGCGTCTAAGTCCAGACAGTTCTCAGAAAAGCCTGTATCAGCCAGGATTTCTGAATCTTCTTCGAATCCCCCATGACAGATATTGTCTATAAATGTTTGTTTTCATTTAAATGGACTTGGTTATATAAAATAAAAAAAAGAAATACAAAAAGAAAGAAAGAAAGAGAGAGAGAAAGAAAAGCCTGTATCAATGCCTTCTGCTGATGATAAGCCAACCAAGGCACCGAGGAGGCTCAGGCCAGCTTCCACCAGTTTACTGACTAAAAATACAGAGGAGACAGGAGTTCTATGCTGAATGCATTCATATGTTGTAACATACATTTCTGTCTGTTGAAAAAAAAAAGCTGCGGTGACTGCAGACTCCCCAGAAAACATGGCGTTTCCCTAGAAACCAGACTCTGAATTATCGGTTCCTCGGTGTTGACAACCTGAACACAAAAAGTGAGGCCTGGCCCCGTGAGAGTGGAGCGGGTGAAGGTACTTGCCATCCAGTCTAGAATGCAAAGGAGGAAGGACAGAGAGACTCTGTAAAGTTGTCCCCTCACCTGCACACATGGTCTGTGGTATGAGCTCCCAATATAAAATAACAACAACAACAACAATAATAATAATAATAATTTGGGGGAGTGTTGTTTTGTGGCTTTTTTGGGTTTTTTTGTTTTGTTTATTTGTTAGCTTGTTTTTTGTTTTTCAAGACAGGATTTCTCTGTGAGAATTCACGTTGTAGATCAGGCTGGCCTCAGATTCACAGAGATCACCTGCCTCTGCCTCCTGAGTGTTGGGATTAGAGATGTGTGCCACCACACCTGCCACAATAATAAATTTTTAAGAGTCAACCTGGTGGCTGTAGAGAAGGTTCGGGTTTAAGGGCAAGCACTGCTCTCGCAGAGGACCTGAGTTCAAGTCTCGCACCCATGTCCATATCTCACAGCAACTCCAGCTCCATCTGATTCATCTGGTCTCCACAGGGACCAGCACTCATGTACACACACACACCACAAATATATAAATAAACAGATAGATAGTAAAAAAAAAATAATAATGGTTTAAAGTTAAACCTCATCAACAGCAGCAGATGTGGGGTGGATATTTGATGTTTTTGTGGTCGAAATCTGCCCCAGAGGTAGGGAGTGAGTATGACCAGCCATAATCTGGCCCTGCCTCACCCTTGCTCTCCATCCCTATTGAGCTGCTCTGCATTCTCCTGTCTCTCTGACCTGTGCACACACATGCTCTGTTTGGTGAGGATAACACCCACCCTGTCCATTCTCCAGGTGCCAGTTTACATATCACTACCCCTAAATATCACCCATTATTCTTTTTCTTTATGCTCTGTCCCTCTGCAACCATGTATTTCCTTTTAATTGCCCTTATCACATGAATAATGACATTAAATAAGTAAGTCTGTATTCCCACTAAAGTGAAGACTCCAAGGCAGAGTTGTGTTACATTGATGCTCGTGAGAGCTAATGGACAAGCCTAACTCAATATAAATGGAATGAGTCCTACATTCACTAAGGTAGTATTTCATTTCAGACGTTTTCTCTAATAATATGTCTTTACAGCTAATTGTTTTAATAACTTAATCTTTAGATATGTAAAAGACACAAGGAACACAAATATATAAAATCATATTCATATTGCCACTACCTGGAATTGACAAATGTCAATAGTTTTTCACATTACTTCAGTTTATTAAAGATTATTTTCAGGAAGCTGGAAAGATGGCTCATTGGCTAAAAAGCACATTCTTCTCTTGCAGGGGACCTGAATTCAGTTCCCAGCACCTACTTCAGATAGCTCACAACCTAAAACTCCAGCTGCAGGGTATCCAACACACTCTTCTGGCCTCCATGGATGCCTGCAGTCATGTACACACACCCACACATACATCATAGAGAGAAGCACACACACACACATATACATCACACATACACAATTAAAAGTGAAACATGTCTTTAAAAAAATGTATGCTAATGGTTTTGTGGCCAATCTGAGTGAACTAGAGTAGAGAAAAATTGGGAACAATATTAATGAGCCCTGTGTGCTAGCCTTTATCTAAATGGTATGTGTACACTGTATGTTCAGGCTTCCTGTAGGGATATTAATGTACACATCTTCTAGATTTTTTTAAAGCTAGACTTAAAGGATTAACTCCTGCCCAAGGTTTACACAGCAAGGAAAAGTCAGGACCACACTTCAACCTATTGTGCTTAGATGCAAAATCCGTGGTGCTTTTCTCTTCATTCCTTACATACAGAGTTCTGTCGATGTTTGGAAGGAACATGAGCTGTCTGAGCCAGAGAATGGACTTTCACACATGCTATTCATCCACTCACTTAACATATCAATGAAGTGCCTACTACGGGCTGTGCGCTGCTATGGCTCATAAATGTGCAGAAAGCTAAGCTAAACAGAGCACTATACACATAAGCATTCTGCCTAATAGGGCTAAGCTGAAGAATAGGAAGTGAGGAAGTAACATGAGTCCACGGAATGTCTCCTTTGCAAAAAAGGATCTCTGTGTGTGTGTGTGTGTGTGTGTGTGTGTGTGTGTGTGTGTGTGTGTGTTATGCATCAAAGCAAATCAATAAAAACAGTAGCAAAAGGCTGAATCAACCCCCCTGATTAAGGTGACAAATGACAAACTACTGACTAAAGGGTTCCTGGAATCTTTTTCATGTTCCTATAAGGACTAGAGTTTACACTTGTGGTGTGGGAAGACTTTATAAGGAAACTATATATATTTTTTTACACAATGAAACCAGGTGTGATACTTGGGATGAACATCTTGGCCTATTCGCCTGTGTCTTCCCAGTCCTCTCCTCCAGGTCTTATGAGGCTTGGGTCTGGCCCAGCAAAGCCTTTGCGTCTTCTATCCTGCACACTCTGCTTGCTGCAGGAAACAGTTGCTGCCATCCTCCACTCAAGAGACTTCCTGTGCATGCTTTAAACCTAGGGCTTTCCCACACAGTTCCATGGAGCCCCTAGTGTAAACCCCTCAGAATTCCTCACTTCATTTGTCACAATAGTACCTGAAGTTTGAACTTCGCTCAGTAAATGATAATACTTCTGGACACCTGTTTGGATTCCTGGCTCTTTTTTGCCTCCTTGAATCCCCCCCACACACACTCTCAATTACCCCTTAAAACCAAATCATGATAAAACATGATTCCCACATCACAATGTCCCAGTCTCTTTTCCGCCATGTTTAACTGCCTTGGTCAACTTTGAAACAATTCAGATTTGTTCCGGCATGGCATTTATCTTACTGAAAATGAATGTTTGAGGCAACAATGAACTAGTTTGTAAGCACAGCCGCCCATAAGGGTAAACAAGAGTGGGAGGGAACCTCTGCTTACGGAAGATTCTCTTCATCAATTGTTTCTCTGTCACTGTTTCTACTATGTACATACCTTGTTGATTCTCAGAAGCCCAGTAAAACTGTAATGCTTCCTATTATTGGAAAACACAAGCCCCACAATGAAACTCTCAGTTCTGAGCTCTAGATCTGTTCTTTCATGATGTCAGAGAAAAACATTTCTAATACCAAGAGATGGAAATTGTCACTTTGACACACTAAGAGAGTTACTGATCTGTCCATGACCTTGTTCGCTTGTTTGCTATGTGTTCATTCAACAAACATCTCAACATTGTAATGACACAGCTGTGAGTAAAACAGGGTGTAATGCTTCATCCCAGGAACTGGTGTCTAAAAAAGGGCTCAAACAAGCAAGAAGTAATTAATACAACACGTGCATTAAAGAAACAAGGGCCAGGAGAGAGGAACGGGCGGGGAGGAAAAGGAGGGGGACATGAGGGAAGAAGGAGGACAGAAAAAGGAAAGGACAAAGAGTGCTATAGTTTAGATTTGAACATCCCCATTGGCTCACGTTCTCCAGCTGTGGGGCTGCTTGAAAGGTCACAGGTTAGAACTTTTGGGAGGTGCAGCCTAGCTTGAGGAAGTGTGTCACTGGAGGGTGGACCTTGAGGGTTACAGTCAAGCCCTATGTCCTGCCCCAGTCAACTCCTCTGTTTCCTGACTGCAGAGATGATGCTGACCATGCCACAGTTGACAAACTCTTGGGCTGTCACCTTTGACAAACTGTTCCCACTGTCGCCATGCTTTCCTTTCCTGCCATGATGTGCTGTGTCTCCTCGGACTATGGGCCAACAAATCCTTCCTCCCTAAAGCTGCGCCTTTCAAAGTGTAATACTGGAAGAGAGGGAAGGTGAGGGAGAGAGGAAGGGAGGGGAGGGAGACAGGAAGAGAGGGAGGAAGGGACGGATGGACGGATGGGCAGAGGGACAAACAGAGGGAAAGGGCACACCTCCTTTGTTGAGACAGGGTAATAGTGAATCCTCCTGTCTCAGTTTCCTGAATGCTGGGATGCAGGTACCACAATGGGTGGGCATCACAGTGTGATGGGCGGGGAGGAAATTCCCAGCATTCAGTGGAAAGACCAGCATGGTGTGCAGAGCCATAGTGCTGCCAGTAAAGAGGCAATGTCCTGAAGAATTTTAACCTTTCTCATGGGTGATCTTCCTTCCCGCCTCATTCCCCCGAACTCTGCCTTTCTGAAATCTTCTTCATTTACAACATTTTCTAAGCTTGCTAGAGCAGGCACTCTCACCAAGAACACAAGGTTATTATACTGGATACCAGATTTGGAGGAAGCAAGTCTAGCACAGGTGTGCAGACACTGCCAAACCCGAGCCAGAGGATAGTGGGGTCACTACCAGCTACTCGCCATGATGGCGAAGAGACAACCTCTCCCAATTTTCTACCCAATATTTGTAAGGCAGAGATACATTTAAATAATGTCATCCCTTCCAAACCTTTGCCACTTCTGAGGAAAGACAAGTCAGAAGGACAGACTGACAGACTTTTACTTACCTACTCTCCAAAACATCTATGGAAACAGGTCGCTCTGTAAGCCCCCTCACCTCATGCCCTGCCTCTTCCTGGCCCCATGTCAAGAGTGTCCTGACATGAAGGGTTTCCTGATGAAGCAAAAGGAGATCCTCAAGTTTACTGCACTTTAAGAAGCACGCCTTTAATCCAGCACTGGGGAGGCAGAGGCAGGCAGATTCCTGTGAATTTAAGGTCAGCCTGGGCTACAGGATGAGCTCCAGGACAGCAGGGAACTGCACAGGGAAGCACAGTCTTGAAAAAAATAAAAAGAAAAGAAATAAAGTGCTGAAAGAGTTGTTTCAAGCCTTTTTCTCAGAGACTGAGATATTCAGGAATTAATTATTTTAATAAATGGCTGCATGCCCACCCCCACGCCATGCCTGTTAATAAATTAAATTTACTGCGATTTCCCTTGTTTTTTTACATGAAAACACAAAGACATGCCCGTGCCTGGTATAGTGAAAGCAAGACTCAATCCAGGCATAGGAGCCTAAGAAGAGCAGGCTAAACTGGAAAAGTCTAAGATGTTTTATAGGAAATGGGTCTCTGCATGAGAATGCTGGCTGATGTCCTAGAGGGGTTTGCCTTTTCCCATGTCACCTGAGCCAGGATAAAATAAGGTTATAAAGCACAGAGGAGAGAACCCATCTACTTGAATTCAAGAACATTGCTGAAGCTAGAGAAAAAGAAGGCCCAGGGGTTCTGACACATCTATATCTGGTTTGCCCACAGCCCTAACATCTGTGTCTCTGGACACCACTGCCATTTAACTGGGTCCTGAAAGATGGCACTCTATGAACCTTAGGAAGGCCTCTTTACCAGACACAGGTAAAGGTGTGGCCAAGTTTAATGCATTTAAAACAGTGATCCTGGACTATGAGAATTTCCAGAATCTAGGAGATGTTTGGAGTTCAAGCAACTGTCGTACACTTGATGGCTAGTGTGGTGTAACCAAGCGCTTTCCAGCTTTAAATATGGTTTGTCCCCTCTGAAAGTCACGGTAGAGTTTAATCTCATTGTGAGTTATTAAGAAGGCAGAGGGGCCTGAGAAGATGGTTCAGTGGGTAAGAGTGTTTGCTGTGCAAGCAAGAGGACCTGAGTTTCAATCTTCAGCACCCATTTAGAAGCCAGGCTGACTGCACAGGCTGTAAGCTCAATCCTGGAGAGTAGAGAGTTCCCTGGCCAGCCAACCTAGCCAAAACAGTTAACTTCACAGCCCTTTTGTGAACCCAACACAAGGGAATAAGGCAGAGAAAAATAATAGAGGAATACCGCTAATGTCTTTCTCTGTTCTCTTAATGCACACACACTCACACATGAATATACTCATGTATCTGGTAGGTACTGGGTGCCTACTATGCACCACACACTGGATAATATTCAATACAGATGAATATGACAGAGGTCCTGCCTTGATGTATAAATACCTCTCAAGTGATGGCAGAAGAACACAGGACTATCACTAACCTGACCACAGGGATCAAGGTTGTCCTCCCTGAAGAAGCATTAAAATGGGACTATCTAATGTCAATGTAAAGTCAATCATAATGAAAGGTCAACTTCCCAAGTGCCTCCTTTTGCTTTGGACTGATGGGACATGTTATTGAGAACTTGAGAGACTGGCAACAAGGACCAATGGAGAAAACCAATAAGTCATAAAGTGTACATTGGAGCCAGAGAAACTTCCTCGACTACAGATGCATGCCCATAGTGTTAACTGTGTTTCAAGAACTGTATTGTAAATACTTCTATTCTATATATTATGATGTGTCGACATCTATAAAACTCTTCTTGGCCATGAGAGACTGTACCTTTCTCAGGAAAGCTGGCCAATTACTAAAGGTAAGAGGCCCACAGCAAGTCTTCATGGGTTAACTAACCTCTCCAGAATTACCACTTCTATCTAGTCAAGAGATGCTATCTCCTGTATTAATTGCTCCAGGCTAGTTACCAGGCAGCTAGACAGACATCAGCCCAAAGCTCACCAAAATTCCTCACACTAGCCAATGCTAAGCTGTTCACCTGTCCTGCCTTGCTTGACAGCTCTAATTCCTGTATAAGAATGGTCTAAACCTCCCCTGACTGCTTCCCGAACACTACTGTCTCTCCAGATGGCCTTGAGTGATGTGCTTTACCTCCTGTGAGCATGACAAGTTGGTCCCCCCGCCAAAGTTTTTCATGTCCCTCTTATGACCATTCCATGTCCCTCTTATGACTATTTCATGCCCCCTTATGACCACAATGACTGCCTAATAAAAGAGCACAAAACAATGGTCTTTGATGTGCTTCTGGGTGGCTTTAATGTCCATGGAAGGAACAGGTGAAGCATAAATGTTCCAAAATGGAGCAGAGCTCAGTCACTCAGACAAGACTACAAAGAGCTGAATTGTTTCAGGATGCCATTTACAAAGCCAGGATACTGATAATAATAGAATGTGTTCCCCAATGTTTGAACATTGAAATCCTAATTCCCAGTGTGCATTAGGAAGTGGGGCCTTCAGAAGTCTTCAGGATGTGAGGATGGTCTTGAAAAGGAGACCCTGGAGGGCTCTCCATCTTTCCCTGCCACATGGGGGCACAGCAAAATGTCAATTGTCTGCTACCTGGATGAGGCCCCTTATTGGAATCTGACCAGCTTGACACCTTGGTCGTGAACTTCTCACCTCCAGAACTGTAAGAAATAACTGCCTGTTATTTATAAGCTGTTTGTCTGAGCTGCTATCTAATAGCTGCCTAAATCCGCTAAGACAGATGCTATGTGGTGGGAACCAAGACAGAAACTCAGTCACAAGGACTGCCAAGGATGTGAGGAATAGAGATGGTGGTGGCTTCAGGCCCATCAGCGTCTGTTTACAGGACACTGCAGAGCAATGCTCTCCTAAGCTCTGCTGGTTTGTTGGGAGCTGAGCTTGCTGTCGGAGGAAGAACCGGCTAAAGTTTGAACGGGAAAAGAAAGCGTAGAATCAGGCAGGTTCTGAAGCTTCTAGGCAGCTTCACAAAGAAATCAAAGTGCAGAGTTGGAGAGAGACAAACTGAATTTCAATCTCATTCTGCCACTTACCAGCTGCCTATCTTAGGGCATGTGCCTTAACCTCTAATCTTCACATTTCTTATGAACAAAAGGAAATTTCCCAGGACTTGAATGCTTGATGCTTGAATTTATAGATGAGTATGAAAGTGCCAAGCACAGTTTTTTTTTATGTTTTTATTTGTTCTTGAGCATTTCGTACAATATATTTTGATTATATTCTTTTCCCTCCCCCAACACCTCGCAGATCCTTCCCACTTCCCTTCTCATTTACCTTCACACTCTCTCTTACAAAAAACAAAACAAAACAAAAAACAAAGCCACCAAAAAAGCCATGGAGTCGGATTTGCCAGACACAGTTGTTAATACAAAGGAGACGCTCAGTCAATTGTATCGTCTCTCCTTACAGACTTCAGTTGACGTGCATTCAGTCTCAATATTTTATTTCTCACTACTGATGACGTCAACTTTACTCATCTCAGAACTCGAGCTTCAAAGCATTTTATGCACTAATAACTTCCTAGCAAGTAAATTTTTGTCTCTTTGCCTCATATGAAAATTTTGGCAGACAGAAAAAGGAATTCCTGAGAACTGTATAGAAGAGTCCGGGCTCTGTCATCAAACACCAGCCTTTACCTTCAACAAAGAGCTGGCTCCTCAGAATTTAACACAACACACTCCCACTGCTTGTCCAAACTGTCATCCAGTTTTTAAAAGATCCCCCCCCCCCCCGTCCTGTCCCTCAGATGAGTATGATTTAATCCCCAAAGCTTGCAGGATGAACACACTACTATTTCCTCCTCTGAGAACGTGATGTGACAACTCAGAGCCCTGTCCCTGAGCTGGATAAAGA
This sequence comes from Phodopus roborovskii, assembly GCF_943737965.1. Classification (NCBI taxonomy): domain Eukaryota; kingdom Metazoa; phylum Chordata; class Mammalia; order Rodentia; family Cricetidae; genus Phodopus; species Phodopus roborovskii. The sequence continues at coordinate 24,717,601 of NW_026126433.1, forward strand.
GAGAAAGGTCATGTCCTGTTCCCGTTCATGCAATCAGTACTTCACTTTCATAGAATGTGTCTGTCCCACAGCCACAGAGAACATTGCCCATTTTAGTGGCCTCCTCACACATGCAAAAACTGGACACAGATAAGTCCAAGGTTTATGACAACCCAATAAGAGTCAACCAGCAATACCACAAAAATCTAATATAATAATAAACTAAATCACTGTAACAGAGAGCTGCCTCAAAAATATATCAAATGACTCTCCAGAATACACAGAAATGACAATATTTAGAGAAACAACATATGACCATTAAATCATGAAAAACTTCACCCATCAGTCCAGCATTCATTTCAGTCTGAGTCTAGCAGGGTGCCAGTGCTTTGAGGTTTATAAACGAAGTAAAATTAAGGTGAAGGCCACGGTCTCAAGGACAGACAGTCTCCTTGGGAAAAGAAAATTACCATCTTGCAAAAAAAGAACTGCCCCAAATAATCCCTAGTTTAGCATTGACTCCCACAGTGGGGGCAGAGAAGAGAACAGGTAGTGTAAGCGACAGTGGTTTGGAAGCATTCTGGGCCATTCCACACAGGTCTAATAGAGACTTTTTGAAAAACAAATGAGACCAAGTTACTGCCGTGCCTAAAGTCCTTCACTGACTCCCCAGGGACCACAGGATAGCTTCCAAACTTCTGAGTTTTCATTAAGGCTTTTCATTACATAGTCACTCTCAGCTTCCTCTCTTGCCACATCTCTTCTGCCACAGTTGCTCAAGATTCTAGAATATTCTAACACTCCTTCTCCTATGGAGAGTCAACCTGATTCCCTTCTAAAAAAGCCTTTTGGCTGGGCTGATTTCCACTTTCCTCTTAAAAATGCAATCAGGTACTGCTTGCTATGGTGTTTGTTTTCCCTGACACCCACACCCACAGAGTATGAGGTTATGTTGCCTGCTCTGAGAATACCTGTGGGATGTTCATGACTATACCACACTGTCTTTCAATTATCAATTCCTTTGTTTAACTCTCTTCATCTATTCCATACCCCATTTTTAAAGATAAACCTTATGGAATTAAGATGGACAAATAACAAAACAAATCAGTTAATACACACATTTTGGCTGAGCATGGCGGTACACACGGTAATCCTGGACTCAGGAGGCTAAAGCGGGATCATTGTTTGAGGCCAGTCTGAGGCTACAGAGCAAGTTCCAAACCACTCCGTATTACAAGGTAAAACTTTTTGTCTTAAAAAAAAAAAAAAACCCAATAGCGAAGGTAATGCATATAGTTCAATGAGTACTGATAACATAAATTAATGGATATTGTTATCACACAACTGGGCAGTCTTCCCACTGCTCCCTCCTTCACTGAGAAACTTAAAGCTACAGAGATCTTACAAAAATATGTTTTCATAAATGAATCTTATATAAATATTATAATACTTTCTGTTAAATACACATTTTATTTACACTCTACTACAGAGATCTTATAAAAATACGTTTTTGCCGAGCAGTGGTTGTACACGCCATTAATCACAGCACCCAGGAGGCAGAGGCAGGTGGATCTCTGTGAGTTTGAGATCAGCCTGGTCTACAGAGAGATTTCCAGGACAGGCTCCAAAGCCACAGAGAAGCCCTGTCTTGAAAAACTAACAAAAACAGTTTTCATAAATGAATCTTCTATAAAGATGATATTTTCTGTTAAATATACATTTTATTTATAATCTAAAATTAAATATTTATATTTTTAGAGCATTATATGGAGTAGTTATGATTAATCACTATCCTGAAAAATCAAACACTTTAGCTTCAAATATAGATGATACTAATTGGTGACTACATGAAACTTTCAAATGATTACAAAGTTCATTAATGTATAAACTTATATAACTAAATACTTAACTGAATACAACAAAGAATAACACAAATTTACATGACCTACGATGATACTTGCTAAGCATAATACATCTTAAAAGATATACTTTTAAAACATAGATTTTTAAATTTTAAGAACATACTTTAAAATAACTCATATTTCTAGATTGTTCTCTAGTGGACTCTCACACTAAAAAAGTTTGATAAGATAAAACAAAATATCTTAAGCTGTCTGTGGTAGTGCACACTTTTAATTGCAACACTGTTGAGGTAAAGGGATCTCTAAATTCAAGGCCAGCCTGGTCTACATATCAAACTCAAGGACAGCCAGGGCTGTGTAGATGGAAAAAAAAATGTAAAATAAAGTATCAGACCTCTCCAAAGCCAAAGCCTAGAAGGCAGTAAAACCCACAAAGATGGGCTCTGAGGTCAGCGTCCACCCATTAGAGGGCACTGGCCAAGCCAGGTAAAACTCTGTCTTGTTGTCTGTGAAATGTATTTAACTGTCAGCCAAACCTCATTTGTACCTGTCTTGTCATGACACAGTAACTTCACTCTAAGAACCTTCCCTAACAGACATTACCCCCGACATCCCCACATCTAAATGGGGTTTTCTCTCCGCGATAAAACACAAACTCATATAGTGCATGGCACGAGTGAATTAAGGACTCAAAATTCAGTATTTCCTCTACTGATTTTGTTTTTTTCTTTGTTTTGTTTTGCTGTTGTTTTACTTTTTTGGTTTTTGTTTTCTTTGCAGATTGCCAGCTAAATGCAGAAGATTCTGGGCCCTACAGGATGGAGGAGCTTGGAGAAGGAAGTAGCCTGGGTTCATGATGACCATGTAGGAGAAAAGCACTCTCACCAGATGTTGAAATTGGATTGATATGTGACTGAGAAAGTTTTAGTGTGTTAAACTTCTTACATTTTGAACTGTGTTTGTTACAGCACAGCGTTGGTGTAACCAATGAGGATTCTATTAACTTTAGTCATGCAAAGAACAATATTCGAATTCTAGCACTGGTTCAGTGGAGAAACTCTACATGTAATTCACACTGCATAATACCAAAAATGCAATTCCCTCAGCATTAACATGAACTGGGAATCTTCCTCTGGGGAAGCACAGGGAAAGCTGACCATCTTGAAACACAGTGCTGGATAGAGATGGAGAGGATTACCCTCACAAAACAATTCACCACTATAGGCATCCGTATCTGTAGATTTCCACCATGCTCACAATGAGTAGTCTGAAAAAAAAATGGCAAGCTAAGAACTAGCTTTAAAGTGGCTTTCCACACAAAACCCTAGGACAACTAAAACAATACAGAATGATAAGAGAACTGCTGGAGGTATCACCATCCTGAGCTCACATTGTACTACTGAGCCATAGTAATAAAAACAGTGTGGTATTGACACAAACACAGACTCAATGGTCAATGGAATAGAAATGAAGACCAATAAGTTGGCACCCTTACAGATACTGAGTTTTGATTGAAAACTCAGAAATATACACTGGAAAAAAGTTAACATCTTTAACAAATAGGGTTGGTCAAGTTGGACGGCTGTGTGTAGAAGAATCCAAATAGATTCATACTTACCACCCTGCATAAAACTCAAGTCCAAATGAATCAAAGACCTTAACATAAAACCAGATACACTTAACCTGATAGAAGAGGAAGTTGGAAATAACCTTGAACTCATTGGCACAGGAAATGACTCAACAGAATGCCATTAGCATAGGCACTAAGAGCAAAAATCCTTAAATGAGACTTCATGAAACTGAAAAGCTTTTGTAAAGCAAAGGTCATTCAGACAAAGCAACAACCTATAGAATTAAAAAAGATTTTTATCAATTACACATCCTATAGAGGGTTAATATCCAGAATACATAAAGAACTCAAAAATCTGGACATTAAGAAAACAAATAACCCAATAAAAAATGAGGTATGGATCTAAACAGAGAATTCATGAAAGAGAAACTCAAATGGCTAAGAAGCATTAAAGAAATGGTCAACATCTTTAGTCATCAGGGAAATGGAAATCAAAACTTTCAATTCACACTAATCAGAATGGCTTGTCTGTATGGTTAGCTGGTCTGCAGTAGAGGTTGGAATCCTGAAGAAGTAGGCTATAAAACCAATGAAGGAATGGACTTGTTAGCAAGGCAAGGGCAAGCAGGCAAAGAGCAAAAGCTTCCTTCTTCCATGTCCATAACATAGGAAGGTGTGGACCAGACCCCCTACATGTACCACCCATCTGTGGTGTAGTAGTGAGAGGGTAAGGGAAAGATGCCTTCCCCCCTCAACCCTACCACCTTCAGCTGGTGAGGGAGCTAACCCTTCCCTTTACTGACTGCAACACTTGGGAAAGTGGGCCCTGCACCTTGCCTGGACAACACAGTAGAGCTGACCCTACTGACCAGCGTGCTCTGGTAGACCCCTTCTCTATCATATGGTGGTATGGATGGGGGAGATATGCCCCCCAACCCCTTGCCACCTGTGACAGGTGGGAGAGATGTCCCTGACGTCATAAGAGTAGGAGAGCTGTCCCTGTTCCTTACAAGCTGCAGAACTGCACTTTGACTGGCCCTAATGGTGTAGGCATGACAGTGCTGACCCCTGTGGATCTGAAAGCAGAACAGGTCCTGCCCCTTACTCATAACTGCAAGGGGTAAACTAGCCAGGGCAATGCTGAGGAGCTCAGTCTGGTGGTGAGGATGGGGTAGATCGAGGTGGTGGGCTGACCAACCCTGCAACAAACCAGGCCCAGAACCAGGATTATGGGTTGGCCCACCTCAACATCTACCTCATCTGTGATCTGCTGGAGCATGTGAAGGAGCTGGTCCTGCAGACCCAAAGCTGCAAGATCTCCATGTCACAGGACGACAACATGATCTCCAAGAGGAGGCCCAGTGAGTACCCAACATCAATAGTGTAGCAGAGACAATAGACCTCAAACAAGACCAGCTTTGCAATGAACGCTTACAAGTAAAGAAATATGGATAAAAGAGTTTACTGCGTGACTCACTGTGTCACCCTGCAGCTTCCATGATGAGATTGGTTGAATTTTTCCTTTATTTCTCTTAACTTTTATTTTATTCTATTGGGGGGTTTGCAAGAGTAGAGGGTGGATATGAAGGAACAGGATAAAGATGCTTGATGTGAAAGACAGAAAGAATAAATAAAAAAGAAAGTTTTAAAAAAATTCTATCTTCCTGCCTCACGATCCAGATCAAGTGTGTCTTCCTATCTCGAGGTCCAGACCAGAAGTGGATCCATATATTTTAAACCAAGCCCCCCCCACACACACACACACACAAAAATCCCTTGCAGGTTTACCCACACATTTCTGAATTACAATTAATTCCAAGTGCAGTCAAGTTGACAACAAGAATAGCCATCACACCACTCTTAAGCATATACCCAAAGGACACTTCTTCCTACCACAGAGTCATTTGCTCATCCATGTTCACTGCTTCTCTATTCAAAGGAAAGAGAAAGCATATCCAACTAAGGCACACTGCAGCGGGTGTATAGGCTCAGTGGGGTTACAAGGTGTTGGAGAGGAGTGTAAGTGTGCTGCACAGGATGGAAGATGGGAGTATTCCAAGCAGAGAAAGGTGTGATCCAAAGTTAGGGGTCTAATGAGGGGTCGTCATAGACCACACAGAGGTGAGAAGGCCACTTGTCAAAGTCACATCATTGCCCACTGTGTCCCGAGAGCATTCTGTGAGTCATCCTGAGTACGGTGCAGTCTGCCCACATTTGTGGTAGGGTAGTGTCGTTGGGATTAAAGCCACCTGGCTAGGTGGTCATGACTACCCAAGCTTGAGTTATCAACTCCATCCTGGTTTTTAATCTTCTTGTTACAGATTCTCATTCAGTTGTGCCTCTGGGAAGTGCTTCTTCAGGACCTCGTTTTTACTTATGAGATATATCAGATACATCACAAAAATAAAAGCCAAATGTATCCTTTCCACTACATGAATGGTTTGTCCCCATCCCTGTCTTCTACATACAATATATATACACAAACATACACACACATATATATATACAAACACATACACCCACAAACATACACACAAACACACATGCACACATACAAACACACATGCACACATATACAACACTCGCCCCCCCCCCCCACACACACACTATACTAGCATTCGTTGAGACCTCAATAAAAGGTTTAAGAAAAAAGAAAACCACAGGAGAACAACCCTGGGAGAGAAGACAGGAAGAAAAATGCTTTCATCTATACCAGGGGGTATCTGAGCCCACAGGGCAGGATACACACATAGGAGCTCAAGTTATGATTTTATGCTTTGGCTGTTAGCACTATTACCACCTTTACCTGAATTGCTGTGTCATCAATAATGCCCAAGGGACATATCTCTGGCTTACTGCTCTCCAGTCTTAGCTGTGCCTCTGGTCTCTGAACAGACTTTCTAGCTGGCCTGGGGTGTCAGCTATCCCAGGAATTTTCTAGTCTCAGGTATGAGCAAATCCATCATTGTACCAGCTCTGGTGTTTAGCATTGTCTTACCTCCTCTGTCTTTAAAACTTCCCATATTTGAGTGTGATCCTCGACCAGCCAGTGTCCTGTGTTTTCTACTTTTGTGGAAAGTTTGACTTTAGACACCACTTGAGTAGGCTCTCCCACGGATTTCCCATCCATCTTGAAAGAAACAAGCAGGAGGCATTACGGATCTGTTGGGAGAATGAAATAAAATTCAGATTAAAATAAAACATAATATTTGAAAAGATATGAAAGCAAATTACTGTGCTCAATTTTTGAACAGTAAAACCACTAAAGACATTATTATTACAGACATAACTCTGCTGGCCACTTTTTATAATCAATATTTATTACTGGTTTTTAGTGCTGGCTTCTGGAAGAATAAAGATACATTTTGATAATGGACAGTAATACAAACTTAACTTTTGAAAGAGTTTCTTGTTAATTACATGGAGAGATCTGTGCACATGGGTGCAACTCTTGGAGGCCAGTAGAGGGCATCAGACACACTGGACCTGGAGCTACAGGTGGTTGTGAGATTCCAGATCTCAGTGCTAAGAACTGAACTTGGGACCTCTGCAAGAACAGTATGGGCTCTCAATAGCTGAGCCATCTTTGTATCTCCTGTGATACAAATGTCATAGGAATTTTTTTTTTTAATCTGCTTATTATATCTCTTGCCATTTTGCTCTGGATCCTGGAGAGGAAATGGGCAGGGGAAAGGCAAGCCACAGAGGTCTTTTCATATTCTGTATTTCACTGATAGTTTGGAAGAAACATTGACTGAAGCACTGGGAGTTATACTCCCCAAACATACCCTAGGCAGCTGTGCGTGCAAAGCTCTGTGCTAGGCACACACAAAATTCTATAGTTTTGTCCTCAAATCTCTAAGGCCTATGCTCCAGGGCAGAAAGGTTGTAAACAAGTTTTACTAGTGTGGATAATACAATATACATGTGAAAGGCCACCAGAATGCTATTTCCAAACTGTGATGGAGGGCTGGGGGTGGCTGAGGACTCACCTAGTATGCATGAGGCTCTGGGTTTGAGCCCAAATACCAGTAAGTAAAATAGCCACGCCTACAGCGGAAGCAGGAGGCAGGAGACCCTCATCTGAGTTTACCAGCTGCCTTGCCTTCTTAGGCTCTGGGCTCACTGCTGGAGTCAAACAAGATTTTTCAGTGGATCCTGACTCTAGAAGGTCTCCTTCAGGTTCGTATCACAACCTGCTTCAGAGTTGGGCTGTCCTAAGGAATCTAATTGCTTTCACTCATTCAAATACACTCTTCTTAGGGTAATTTTTACAAAAATCTTATCTGTTCATGATATTCTGCTTATTAAAATTTTCTTAGAGAATAAACCCCAAATTCCTTCACACAGCAGCAAAGGCCCTTGGTGCCTGGGTGCCTGACTCCTTTCACCTCCTGAGCATGCACCACCCAGGACATCTACTACTTCAGCAGTTTGAAAACACAAATGGGACTGGGCAGGGGTGGCAAATGCCTTTGATCACAGCACTCAGAGGTAGGGATGGAGGTGGGGGGGAAGGCCAGCCTGGCCTACAGAGCAAGTTCTAGAACAACCAGAGCAGAGCTGTTATACCGAGAAACCCTGCCCTCTCCCCCCCCTCCGGGAGAAAAGAAAACCCAAGAGGAGGGGGAGGAGAAGGAAGAAGAAACATATGGATCCAAAGACACCCAGCCATTTTAGTTCTTGTTTATGATCTTTTCGCTCTAGTTCATACCCCAAAAGATTTAAAGGGGACCTGCTCTACGTACTGAGAACATTCATACAACTTTAAAATATTTACTCTCTTTCAACTCCATTTATACCTTCAAGTCCCTTAAGCATCTTGAGACTAGAGTGTTAGAGCTGTTTCATGCCAGCCTGGTCCCACAGCCACATCAGCTCCAAAATAACACAGAGAGACACTGTATTAATTATGAAACTGTTGGCCAGTTACTAGTGTTTCTTATTGGCTAGCTCTGTCTTAAATATTAACCCATTCCTATCCATCTAAGTGTTTCCATGTGGTCTTATCTTATTGGAGAGAGGGTCCGGACCTCTTCTCTCATGTCCTACATGACTTCTCTCTACTACATATGCCAGAATCCTCCTTGTCTCCTAGTCCCACCTATCTTGCTTTCCTATTGGCCAACAGGGCTTTATTCATTAACCAATAAGAGAAACATATATACAGAATGACATCTCCTATCATCTCTTTTCTATCTAAAATAAAAAGAAGGGCTTTAATTTTAACATAGTAAAATATATAACAAAACAGTTATCAAATAAGAACTATAGTTAACAATATTTAGTCCACTAACATTTAGCAAGATTTAAGGAAAATAATCCATCATCTATCCTACCTTGTGACTCTAAAGTCTTATATATAACTTATCTTTAATCCTAACTAAGGAAAACTATAACCATAACTATCTGTCTTCAAAGACCACAGAAGGATAGTATATAAACTCTAGCAATGACAGAGACATCTTGCTACTTGAACAGTTATCCAAAGTTCTCCTGTAAATTGGCACATCCATCTTTGGCCCATAGGCTATAGTGTGTCTGGAAGACTCCTCAGCAAAGTAGAGAACTTTAAACTGTCCACCTGTATTGGCAGTTTGTCAGTCACTTTTTTCTGTGCCCTGCACAATGTCTGGTAGACTCTTCCATGAGGCAGGAATCCTTCAGGACTGTCCATTTGTTTTTTGAGTTCAGCAATCACTTTCCTGTGGACCTTGCATGTCTAGTTTATTAGCAACAGTCAAATAGTCTAGGCAAGGTTTGCAGTCACCCTTTAGCAGTTTCTTGCCCAAATAGCTAGTCTTGCTATATTAAAAGCAAACTCCATAACAAGTTTCTTTGATGACCATCTTCCTCTCAGACATAATGGGTTTTGCCAGAACCAATTGTGTCTCATAGTCATGAAAAACCCTAAACCATTTTAAATGTCATGTTCTGAATGTCTTTTAAAGGTTTGAAGACTATCTATCCATCTCAAATATATCTCTGTATATCTAGAAATCCTAACTAATGTAACTATATACAATCGGTATTTAATTACACATTACATTTTAAAAGCTCTGTATAAACAAAATACCTAAACAAGAGGAGAAATGTACATACCACAAAATTGACCTTAAACTTGTATCAATAGATGAAAATCCATTCCAAAACAAATGTTATTAAATGTTAAATGAATGTTAATCCAATAATTTAGTAACTTATAACAATCCAGAAATAAAAAAGAAACAGCAATTTGCTAATTCACATAAGTAATAAAGCCAAGTTATCTCCTCCTTAACCCTCATTGACTTGGTGGCTAAATTCTTCATAATATGAGAACTAATGTAGATTCAGCATGTATTCCAAGTGGCTAATATTGCAAGACAGAATTGATCATTAATTAACAACACTGGTTTTTCAGCTCTAGCTTCAGGGAGTTGAGCTTATGCTCATGTAACCTGCTGCCAAATAAGAGTAGATGGAAAGTGAAGACAGAGGGAGGGCTAGGGTGACATCAGAAAAACAGAAAAGTCCCTCTACAGAGGAGTTCTTTCTCTGCCTTAGGTCCTCACAGGCTCCATCTGGGAGCCATAGACATCAAGGCCGTCTGCTTGCAAGAGCAGCCATGAGTAGAATGATAGCCCGGGCCATCATATAGTATTTAGAAACATGGCGCTCATCACACGCTCACAATCGGAATCAGGAAAATACAACCCACACAATTAAGAGTGGACAAAGGTCCTCTGAAAGGACATGCTGATAAATGACGCTGACACATGCAAGGAAATAAACAAGGCAGAGTCATGGGGAGGTTTCAAGCCAAGAAAAAGGAAATTAAAAATAAACAGGCAAAATGGAAATAGACCAGATTGGTGGGGAAGGAAATTCCATTGTTGTTACTGGAGATAGTACTGTAAACAACAAATAATAAATCAAAACAAAGTGAGGAAGCCACATAAAATGGCTTTGGCTGCACTCTCCACATGTCATGGAAATGTAACTGGATAATCTCAACAAATTACAAAATCTCAGAACAAACACTGTACATCTGTAAGCATACTGCAACCCAGCGATCCCACAGCGCACCTCTGCTGCCTGCCCGCAGCTGCTCTCTTCTCCACCGTGTGGGTGAAAGTTGGCCCATTTTCAGTGCTGGGACTGAACTCTACTGTGAACTGACTTCCCACAGACTGCTCCTTGCCCTGTCTGGGGAAAAGATACATTTCTGCACTGGCAACGGTCCCAAAGCACCCGGCAGCTGAGGAGGGTCATGGAGAGGCAGCCAGCTCTTACAAAATTTGGAGATTCTCCACCCACCATGCAGCCCCTGACACTGGAGGTCTTGTCCACCCATCTTCATTGTCTATTCGTTAAGAAAAACAAATGATAGTAGGTACTACCAGCCACTGGGCTCCATGTTTTCCCCTTTGAGCTCTCAGCCACACTATAACCTTACAAGGTGGTCACCACTATTTTACCATGGTGAAATGTGAGAGTCAGAGGGGCTAAGGAACTGTGTTACACTACTGTGAAGTCAGAGGTTCCCGAGTTCATGCCCCCACACCACACCACCTCCAATGGAAGGCACTGCCCCCATCCCCTCTCCTACTCTTTCATCACTTCTGAGAGCCCCTCTCATCCATGGTGGGGTACCCTTCTTCGGTCTTCCTGTTCACCAGGGCTGATGTCAGTTTCTCTCTGACACAACAGCACCCCCTAGAGAGAGGCTCACACCTCAGTAGTACACAGGTAAGAGCAGGCTAGATAGAGAGGGAATTTTACCAGCAAGAGATTAGTCCTTTTCTCCATCCCTGCTGTCTGAAGTTTTGATCCAGGTAGGCTTCACAGGTGTGTGACAGACAGTCACTGCTTAGGCACATGGGGCCCCCTGATCTCAGGGATCCCATATGTTTTGCTGAGTCGTGGCCACTGACTTGCCTATTCCTTTTTGAGTATAAAGTATTTTATACTTATTATTTTTTAAACTTACGTTTTCTTCCAGCAATTAATGAGTTAAAAGTCTCCTCCTGGCTCCCATAAAAGGGCAGCTAGAAGTTTACAGGGCAGCTAGTTTTTTCAAACTGTCTCTGCTGCAGGAAGCACGGGGGTAAAATTAAGACAGGGAAAGAAGAGTGTGGTGGGGTGGGAGAAAGGTGCTCCCAGATGGTGCTCCCAAAGGCACACACAGAGGGTTTCCCCATTAGAAGCCATGCATGGGTTTCCAAGGCCACCTTGACTTCAAGTCCTGCAAGTCTGACACCTCCACTACAGCCATGCAGTCTTGGTTTCTTTAATTAGCATTTTCTAAGGATCAGTCTAATCACAATGTGTCAGTTGAAGAAACTAATAGTAGTTTAATACTGGTAAGATAACTAACCTTAAAACATGATTATTGCTAGAGAGAAAGAGGCATTTCCTTGTAAAGGGGTATTTCTTATATTTGAACTTTGTACTTTAATATCTGTATATTTTATGTGTTATATGCAAGCACGTGGCATGTGGGCATATGTGCGTGTGCATTTGTGTACACACATGCATGTAGAGGCAAGAGAATGATGTTGTGCATCTCTCTCTACTGTGTTCCATGTTCCATGTTGAGGCAGAGCAGTGGTTCATATCCTATGGCAATCCTTTAAGATAGTTCCTCGTGTTGTGATGATCCCCAATCATGAAAGTATTCATTGCTACATCATAACTGTAATTTTGCTACTGTTATGAGTCATAATGTAAATATCTGACATGCATGATATCTGATATTCGACCCTTCCCCAAGGGGTCATGACACACAGGTTGAGAACTACTGAGGTAGATTCTCTCTTACTGCCACGCCAGATTGCCTGGGTTTCCTGTCTCCACCATGGCCACCCAGTGTGTGCCACAGGCTCACTCAGCAAGTCCTTCACTCTCTGAGCCTCCTCTCTAGCCCCTTCATATTCTTTCAAAACTACTTCTAACACTATGCTAATAAATATATCATCTGTACATAAAATTTTAATCACCTATTGTTTCTTTTCCTTCAAAAGTAATCATTAACTAGAGATCACATTTTCCATGATATAATAAAGGTCTGGAGTTAAAGGCATCACACCCAGATGACTGTTAAGCACAGAAGTCAATGAGGAGGAGTTAATCTTACAGACATAAATACTGAATAGCAACCCAAATACACAAACATTGCTATTTATTAGTATCCTTGTCATTTGATAACAATTATCTGTGACTACCACAGAAAGTTAGCCTTCTTGAAACATAGCTTTAAGGTAAGTTCTAGGGCCTGACTGCACTCATAAATCTCTGTGTTATTAACTCCATCCTAAACCTTGTTTGATAAATTTATTGAATTTCACTTTCTTCTTTGGGTGACAAGCATGAAACAGCCTTTGCCAATTATCTCCCTTTTTCCCTCCCTCTTTTCTTTAAATGTTTTTGGAAGGGAAAAGGAATGTTCCACATCCAGAGCCTTCCTGGGATGCTCTGCTGGTTCCCATCTCCCTCTGTCAAAGTTGGGCTTCTCTCTACCCCTGCAGAATCCACTACATGTATCAATAATACACGAGTTTTTTTTTTTTCTTTGTGTCTCATATAAGCATAAGCTCTTTGCTTCTATGTGAGGAATTCTTTTCAGTTTTCAAATTCAACTACAAATTAATATTGAAAATGCCTGGCACACCCAGCTGGCTCCACTCTCTTTCTGGGACTATTGGTCTGTCATTTCCACCCTCCTGCCCTTTCCTCCTCATCCTTCTTCCTGATGAGCTGGAGTCCTGTCCAGATAAGCTGGGTTTGTTTATCATTATCTTCTACTATCTCCAGCTCTCCCATCCATCAGGAACAGCCTCTAGTGTTGTTTTGCTGCAGCTGTGGGCGATGAAGCACAAACCACAAAACTCAACAAACCCACATGGAGTTTATTGGGAAAGGGATTAAAGGGAGTGGTAGGTGTTGGACAGCTGGGAACAGAGATGGAAGGGGGAAAAGAAAAGAGATAAAAAGACACAGAGATGGAGAGAGAGGATAGAAGAGAAGAGGGAGACAGGAAAAAGTCGGTCTGCCCCAGGGGACCAGCAGGAAAGAAGAGCAGAAAGAGATGAGCGACCGTTAAGTGGGCAGGGTCTTTCTCTTAAAGGGGTCCTTTGTTCCTGCCTGCAGACTAGTACTCATGAAACCCTGGGCAGACCAGGGTACTGCTTGAGTGCATTCTGCCAGTTGATAGGGGCAGGCCACCTCACAACAAACTTCACACAAGAGATTTATTGGGAGGAGGAAAACCAGGAGGGTGGCTGCCTCTGCTCAAGCAAGAAACACCAGAGAACTGAACATGCTACAGGGCATATATAGAGTTCCTTGGGGATGAGGGTGGAACTTTTCAGGGTGGAACCTTCCAGAATGGAGAATGGTGGGATTTCATGTCCAGAGAGATTGGCTTTTTACTCTGTAGGATGAGGGGCAGGGTCTACCAGTTAGGGTAGTTCTAAAGTATAGTCTCTGGGTAAAAACTGTCAGAGGTTCTTGTGGGAGGGGCCTGGCCACTCCTGTGGCTCAAGGAGCTTACACCTCTACTTACAAAATAATGTACTCACCTCCAAAAGTATGAATTATTATTCTATATTAGTTGAAGGATTCATAGTGCTAAAGAATTTATATTGCTAAATAAAATAAAGATTTATATTGGGATTTGGCTCATCACTTATACATTGTGCTTACTCCCACACTGTGCATTCACTATCCAGAAGTGAAACAAGGAACATGTCATTGCAGAGCAATGTTAAATGTCAGCTGCATTTGATGTGCCATGATGGGTATGTCAGCTAGGAGGCACGGCAGCAACAAAGCCACACAAGATCTCCCTTTTTGAAATGTCAACTGCATTTCTGCCCTCTATAAGGCAGTTTGCCTATGTTCTGCAGACAGCTTTTGGCTTGCTTAGCTTTCCACAACTTACTCTGACCTCTACCATGAGACTGCCAGCTCATCAAGAACAAGACTGGGCATCAACTTAATAGACTGCTTCGATGTCTTAAAAACAGTCAGTGCCCTTTGGAAACACTTGTTTTTAATTAAAAGCACTTCACTACAATAAAGGATTAAGCAGCTGCCATCATGGTGTATTTTGGAATAAATGTCAATCATTGGGCAACCATTTTCAAAGGAATTTTCATTACATAAAGGTCTCACAGGAGACTGAGCAAGATTGCACAACAGGGTCTATGCACTTAGAACCAACTCTGAGAGCAACTGTCTCCAGTAAAATGGACAAAAATTTAAAAGCGCAAGGATTCCTATTTGATTCAACTAGGTTTTTTAAAAAATATTCATTTTAATTTTATGTGTATGGATGTTTGCCTGAATATATAGCTGTGAACCACATGTGTGCAGTACCTGTGGGAACCAGAAGAGGGTGCTGAATTTCCCCTAGAACTAGAGTTACTGACAGTTGTGAGCTGCTGCATGGGTGCTGGGGACCAACCTGGTTCTTAACAAGAACAAAAAGTGCTCTTAACTGCATGCCCTCCAGCACCCTCAAGCTGAGGATTTCTAAAAGTGGATCCCATTAGACTTCAGATTTTATATATTTTCTCTGAGCACTGATAGTATTTGGCAGAACTTCTTGATTTAAAAAGAAAGAAGAAAAGAAAGAAAAGGTAAAGGAAAGAAACATCCAGCCTAAACAGACATGTGAACTGCCCCAGAGTAAGGCTGCTATGCGAAGTGATTCCTGCTGATCTCACTGCCAACCCTAGGACCCAGCAGGGCTCCCTTCCTGGTCTCCATTCAGTGTGGCAATCTGGCAACACATCCACAATGACAGGCATGGAGGCTGGGAGGAAGAGGACACCAATGCACAGCTGAGGCTGAGATCACAAGGAATCCTTCAGGGCTGTAGCTAAGGGGGAGCTAGGGGACCATATAGTTACAGCCTGACATGATCCAAAGCCCGGCTATTATGTGCTTGAAAGCTTAAAATGAGACAGAGCTGTCAATCACATAACTGTCCCAGGCACAAATGTTTCACAGTTCTGTAGACTCTAGCTTTAATGGGCTGAATGGAGGCAAAAGGCAAGAATCCTTAGGCGGGCAGATGCTGTTCAACAGGGGCAGGCTTTTTCTGTACATGTTGAAGTGAGAGCCATCCTTCTGAGGTCTCAAAGTTCTGACAGTGACATTGACCGCATGACCACCCCACAGACACTGGCTACCTCACAAGTGTCACCTCAGCTGCAAGAGAACCTAAGCAGAGAGCCCCAGTTTTCTTATGTTGGCTCCGGAGCTTCGCCTCCTCCTCCTTACCTCTCCTCACAGGGCCAAAGCACCGCTCACACAATTGTGTCATGCAGATGTCAAAACTCTCAGCTCCAAGCTGGCAATATGTCTCAGTGGGTAAAGAGATTTGCTGCCAAGCCTGATGACCTGAATCTGAGACTGGAACACACTTAGTGGAAGAAAAGAACTAACTTTGGCAAGTTGTCCTCTGATACACACACACACACACACACACACACACACACACACACACACCACTAAATAACTACACACACATGCACAAACACACATTAAATTTTTTTAAAAAATGTTAAAACAAAACCTGAGTTCCCAGGAATCGACTCTTTAAAATATTTAAAGGTGGGTTTCTTTTGGGAGGTTAGTAAGAGCTCAAATGTGGGGTGGAGAAATGCTCAGTTGGTACATATTTGCCACACAAGCATAAGGACTTAAGTTCAGATTCTTAGCACCAACCTAAAATGCCAGGTATGGCATTAGCAATGTGTATCTGTGATCCCGGCAATGTGTATCTGTGATCCCGGCACTGAGGAGATAGAGACAGGTTGATCCCTGGAGCTCACTGGCCGGCCAGTCTAGCCAAATTGGTAAGGTACAGACTCAGTGAGAGACTCGTGTGTGTGTGTGTGTGTGTGTGTGTGTGTGTGTGTGTGTGTGTGTGTGTGTGTGTTTAAATATGCCACCGGAGTGTTCCAGGAACTGGGCTCAGGTCACCAAGCTTGTGTGGAAATGTTTTACCCACTAAACCATCTCACCAAGGCCATAGCTTAACAGAATTCTTTTATTTTTTTTTACATTTTTTAAATTATGAACTTGCCATATATCATATCGTGACATTTTCATGAGGAAATGCTGTATCATGATGTGAAGTGTGCTCTGCATGTATTGGAAAAGAATGCTAAGATGGCTCAGTGGTTGTGAACCCTGGCTGCTCTTCTAGAGGACCTAGTTTGGTTCCTGGTACCCACATGGTGGCTCACATCTACCTGTAACTCCAGTTCCAGGGGGACTGATGCACACTCACTGTTTTGGCGTCCAGGCATATACATGATGCACAGACATATGAGCAGGCACAATAATCCACACACATAAAATAAAAATAAATAAACCTTTAAGTTAGTACAGAAACTTTTCTCTTCCTACATGCCTTTCTTTCCTCTTTCTTCAAGCTCTGTGTAGACGCGCTGTACTGTGGGGAGTGTACCCAGTGTTCTTATGCATATTGGGAGGAGAAATTTTCAAACTTTGATCTCTACAATCCATTAAAGATGAAATACATTATTTTAAAGTGAACGACAGCAACAAAAACCCTTTAAGCCTAAATGAAACAACCCAAAACTAAATTTTGTTCTCAAAATTGTAAACAGGTTGTCAAAATATGTTTGGAAAACCACTTTATATAGGAAGAGTCAAGAGTGTTTTCAACTCTGCCCAGGGGGAGGGTCTACTGGGATACATTACATAGATAGTAAATAAGAACTGAACTTTTCTTAAGCTGCACACATTCCTAGCAGGAGCATGCCTGGACTTCTCATCAACCTTCAGCTTAGCACCAGCCAGCACAGTCCTCTCAAAAGCTGCATTAAATGATTTATGTACATCTGCAGGAGTTCTGGGTTTAATCCTGGATTCCTCTTTCACTAAGGGTAAGGGTTTGGGCAGATGTTGCCCTGGTCTAATTGGCCCATTTTATCTGCCCATTTTCCACATGCATACAGTATTTGATAACCAAACTCTGAAATGCCTCAATTTCTATAGCAGCAAATGAGAAGTGAGTGGGATGTGGGGAGTTTCGTTTCACAGTCCACATGAAATGCATTCCAGCGTCTGTCTGAGGGAAAGAGCGTTGCATTCCTCTGGCACTATTTCATTTCATAGGTTGCAGTTTCTTTTCTCTTTCTGTCATTTGTCCCTCCTTAATCCTTCCAGGATTCTGATGGTTCACTTCCATCATCAACTTGACTGGGTTTTGACTTGCCAAGGAGACATACCTCAAGGCCTGTCTGTGATGGTATTCCAGAGCAATTCAACTGAGGCGAGCACCCAACCTGAATGTAGGATGGCATCATCTGACAGGCTACAGTCTCAGATGGAATAAAAAGGGATCAAAGAGGAAGCCAGCTCATCACTCACAGTCATCTCTGCTTCCTGACTGTAGCTATGATGTGACCAGCCGCCTCAAGCTCCCACCACCATGCCTTCCCTGCCATGATGGCTCGCATGTATTCCCTCAAACCCTTCATTCCCAGCCTCCTTTTACCACAGTAATACAAAGACCTTTCCACTCCTCTTCAGTTTCCTCAGTACCACAGACTGACCTTGCTATTTCTAGTAAATCAAAGTAAAACCAAAAGAGAACACTCTAGATTCTAAGTTCTTAACAGTAACTTTGTGAATACAAAATTGAACTGTCCTTCTTCCTAGCTGGGCAGTTCATAGACCTATCTGGCTTTCCACTTAAAGAGGAAACATTCAGGACTATGCTAAAAGTGCATCTAACATCGTGCTGCCCATGGGAGGGGTGGAGAAACCATGCCATTTTCCTCAGCTACTGACCAGCCCTCACCTCAGGTGTGTATAGTACAGGGAAAAGCCCAAAGTAAGTAAGAGTGGTGAAGTCTCTTAAACTCGGTTGGCGAGCAGTCCACATACATATGAGGAAGAGAAGACACGTTTCCAAATAATGGGAGGGGTGCAGCAAGTTTCTACAGGGACCGCTCTGTGGTAAGCAGTGATTCCTCCTTACAGCGAAACTGAAGCTTGGAGAACTGGAGTGATCTGTCCAAGGTCACACAACAGAGTCCAAATTTGAAAATAGATCTGTCTGACTCAGAACAATTCTATTCTTACACCACCTTTCTGTGACCTTCACTCGCCACAGAATTGCGGTCATGTTAATTTGGGGCTTTGGAAAGAAAAACCATCAGTAAAGTGAAGAGTCAGCCAAGTGGGGAATGAAAAGCTTCGCCAACTGTACATCAGATGGGATTAATATCCAGGATACATAAAGAACGGGAACATTTCAACACTGAAAGAACAAACCATCAGTTAGAAAATGGGCTACCGAGACAAGATGGTTCTAAAATAGAAGAAACACATGGGAAAGTATGGAACAGCCTTTGTCACCAGGGAAAGGGAAATAAAACTGTTTTGAGAGTACAGAATGGCTGACAGCCAGAAAACCAAAACTGTTGGCGACGATGCAGTGAGAGGAGTCTTACCCATTGATAGATGTGCGCTCAGACATCCACTGCGGAAATCAATATGGAGAAACTAAAGGTAAAACTACCATATAAGCCAATGGTACCACCTCTGAGAACATATCCACAGAATCCTAAGTCAACACACCACAAAGATCCTTGCACATCTGTATTGATTGCTACACTAGTCACAATCGCCAGGAACAAAACCAGCCTCAATGGCCATCAACAGAGGACTGGCTGAAGAAAGTGTGGTGCTTACACACAAGGAATTTTATTTAGCCATAAAGAGAAGAAACTGAAATCATGACTTTTTCAGGAAAAGAGAGCAGGAGATCGTTATGTTAGTGTTTTTTCTCATTTTCAGAATCTAGATTTCAAGGTGGGTGTGATGTGAAAATTCAAAGGGGAACGTGAGGGGGGAGGAAGAAAGCTTAAGGGATGGGGTGGGGGACAATGCATTTGAAATCTGCAACTTGAACAAAAGGAAAAACTATTAAGAAAGAACTACCAAGGTGAGGGGAGGGGGGGTTAGAGAAAAACCAAGTATGATAATGTTTGCATATGAATACAATTAATGAAACTTGGGGCATGGTAAACTGAAAGAAAAAGTTAAAAGGAGAAAAAGAAAGACGTAACTTTAATATAGTAGCAAGAGAAAGGCCAGGATGGCTATAGGAACTGTGCTCTTCTTATCTGCCATGCTGACAGTGAGCTGCTTTCAGATTCTTCAGGGGTCAGCTCCTCCCCATCTCTGGCTCCCATCAGCCTTCCTGACCCCACCCTTTGACAGCAACATAAACAGTTCACACCACCACAACAAAGAGTCAGAAAACAGAAGCAAAAACCTGACAGACAGCCCTTTCACCCCTTGCTCACTTATGTAAATTTTTATTACAGAATGACATGATCTGCAAATCAAATCACATGAAGCCTTTTTCAAGCCACATGTGGTACCTATTACAGCGCCCACTGACTTCTCCTTTCCCTGCACTTCTGGAGGGGGATGGGCTCGTGATTCGCCAGGCCTTGGCTCCAGCTGTGCGGGCCACTGATTCTGGATACCAGAGAGATCAGCATTGCTAGCCTCCCAGAGACTGGAGGCCCATTCACACACCAGCTAAACTTAAGCAGATGTCAACAAGCCAGTCTACCCACTCCTTCCCTTCCTTCCTTGCTGCAGTCTGGACCAAAAGAAAGTATAGGATTTCATGTTATGTTTTCGTCTGTTTCATGCCCTTAAAAGGAACCCCAGGCTCATGATCGTGTGTGTGTATAGTACCACAGATAGCAGGAGGTATGATGGAATCTGTTCCAATCAGTTCTCAGGTCTTATCCCAGACATAAGTGCATTGATTAAGTCTGCCTGGCTATCTGTCAGGAGGCAGCCTGGGGGACAGCTGAAGTCTCCCCATTTCCTTGCCACAGACCTCCAGAGTTGTTTCCATCCCAACCCAGTTCCTACTGGACCAATTAGTGAAAATTCTGTTCTGTACTCTCTGAATTAAAGTCTGCCAGCAGTAGCCCTCCAAGTATAACAGACTGTCACAACTGGCTTCACATAACCACAAAGAAATTGCAATCGAAGGGCAGAGCCCTGGATAAACTGCAGTAGCACATTAGCAGCGACATTTATTTTAAATATGGAGTCCTGTGTTTTGCTCTGAGCTGTCAGAGTAATGGAGCACACTCATATTATCTTAGGGAGAAGAGGTCATGGACTCCTTTGTGCCGGCCAGACCATGGAAGTGTCTCTCCTGGTTTTCCTCCTTTTCTTCAGTTGGGACTCCCAGTAGAGAGGCCTTAACTGTTACTCTTGACCAGAGATTTTGAGGGGGAAGGGTACTTTGTGTCACAGCCAAAGTTAGTGGCAAGAAAGCTAAAACTTGCTTGTTTGAATACCAATGATCTTCTAGAGCAATGCACCATGATACTAAGAAAGCTTCACAAATATGCCCATTCTTACCATAAACTCAGAAAGAAAAAAAAAAAGATGTTTTTAGGAAAATTAAGAACAAAGTGCCTTCCCTGAGCTGAAGGCCCCTAGCAACCTCACTTCTATGCAAAGCTGCATTGACCTGACCCTGTGGATCTAAAGTGGGTGGCATCCGTCCCTCTTGATATGCAAAACTCTGTCCTGAGGTTTACGGGGGAAATTACAGTTTTGATTCATGTATGTATTTAATTTCATCTGATTTCTCTACTTTGTGTATGTCTTACAATGCATATGAATATTAGACTACTGTTGCCTGTATATTATTAACATATAACACTTTCAATGTCACTGTCATCTCTGTGCAAAGCATTCACTGTCTTAACTCATGAAAGAAACGTCTCCCTCATGTATGTCCTGTTTCTATGAACCACCATACCATCCCCCTAGATACCCAAGCTGGACTTTTCAGAATTCTCAACTTCTTCCGTTCCCGGAGCCCCTCATCCAAGGCACCATAACATTCTGCTGATAACTTCTTGGAAAAGCATCTCAGACTAGAGTCATCTCTGCATTTGAGCACTGTCCTCACATATATCTCCATTGTCTCTAAGCTCAACTACTGCGACAGCCACGTTACTGGCCTCTGCCTTCCTCCTTTCCCTTCTCTGCCATCACTATCAGAGTCACCTTCCCAGAAACCTCTTACACACCACCGCCCTGCTTAGGAACCTGCAACAGGAATGCACCACCTCAGGGTTCTTAGCACAGTCCTTCATGGTGTGACCACACCCTGACCTGCAGATCATATGCTCTCCTATACACTGCTCCAACTCCCCTCCCCCACATCCCAAACTTCTTGGTCTGAAACTATGACCTCCCACACCTTGGTGCACGTGGTCACCTATACCCAGAACATTCCTCTTTCTTCTTCTTGCGTTACCTCACTGAGACACAATAACTATGGCTTATTAAGCTCATGTGTAACTCCATGACACTTGACTTTATGGCACCTCACATTGATTCTGACTTGACACAGTAAATAACATAGCCAGAATTCTGTTCCAAATCACTCTGATTCCAAAGTATATACTTTTAACCACTGATTAGTTTTCCAAGAAAAGGCAATTATCACCTCTGGGGTCCTAAACCACTGTCGGGAATGCATCGCTCTTCCCTGTGTAAGTGAGCATAATACTCCTCTCACAGCACTCATAATGCCATACTTCAGTTTAGTCTAGTAGCCATGAGCTCTTCAGAGGCCAAGGGCTATTCATACTCCCTTTACATAATAGGCACCTAGCATGTACTGATACATACAGAGTACTCAATAGATGCTTGTTAAATAAATCAACTCACAAACCTAATGGCCTTCTTTCCCCACTCCACCTACTGTGTTCCCACATAGCCCAAACATAAATGCTGAAATCACAGAAATTCCTAATGTTCAATGTAGAAAAAGTTTTATAAATGGAAAAAATTGTCAATAACTATATAAAGCTTTCTTCATGGACTCCAAGAATTTGCCCCTTAAAAACAGAGAAACTTCTCTGCACAAACTCGGATTTTTATTGTATTTGTTTATTATTTAATCCATGTTCCCATGTACACATATATGCACTTATGCCATGCTGCATGTGTGGAGGTCAGAAGTCAACTTTTGGGAATCAGTTCCTCTTCCTTCCTGTGGGATCTGGAGATCAAACTCAGATTGTTAGGCACCATTACCCTCTGAGCCATCTCATCGGCCATGCAAGCCCAGTTTGAACGCGTTATTAAGACACATATCTCATCCTAGGAGCACATTCTATGAGTTCTGACAAGTGTATACTCCCTTGTTTCTAGTACAAGTTCTCCTCTTGCTTCCTGGCTTCTTCGGTTACAGCTGTATTTTGAGATTCATCCACATTGCTACATATTTGAATGCTTTGCTTCTTTTTATTGTGGGGTAATATTCCATTGTTAAATGTCTTATTTATACATCCACCTGTTAATAGACATCTGTGTTGTTTCCAGCATAGTTACTTGAAAGTGAGGGGAATGTTTGTGCATACCTTTTCACATGGACACACATATCCATTCCCCTTAGATAAATACCTAAAAATGGAATTTTTTTTTAAATTTTTTTTTAAATTTTAAATATGCTGGTGCATATTTAACTGTATAAAGAACTGCTAAGACAATCCATTCAAGTTGTTCTGGTACAGTCTTATACTCTGGTCTGTAGTACATGAACTGTTCCATATCTTTTACCAAAAGGCAATAATTTCAGCCTTTGAAACTGACCCACTCTAATCTCCTAATAACCCCGTGGCAGCATCATACTGTGGCTATAATTCACTTCTCTGATGACAAATAACACTGAACCCCAATATAACTCCTTTGGAGAAAAATGTATTCAAGGACTGAAGAGGTGGCTCAGTGGTTAAAAGCACTGCTCTTCCAAAGGACCTGGGTTCAATTCTCAGCACCAACATGGCAGCTTACAACTGTCTGTAACTCCAGTTCCAGTGAATTGGACACTGTCACACAGACATACATGCAGGCAAAACACCAATGAATGTAACATAAAAAAGTTAAAAAGGGGGATGCTAGAGAGATGGCTCAGAGATTAAGAACACTGACTGTTCTTCTAAACTCATTACATGTATGTACACACACACACACACACACACACACACACACACCAGCAGTCTGAGGTTGGTCTTTGTATTTGCATTTTCTTACTAATGCTTTGTGAGGAACATTAATTTTAATTTTTCAAAATGTATTTGTATGTGTATCAGTGCTTTGCCTGCATGTATGTCTCTGTACCTTGTATGCAGTGCTGAGAAGGCCAGAAAAGGGCACCAGATCCCCTGGGGCTGGAGTTACAGATGGTTGCAAGCTGTCATGTGGGTGCTGGAAATCAAACCCAGGTCCTCTGGAAGAGCAACCAGAGTTCTTAACTGCTGAACCATCTCTCCAGCCCCAAGAACATTACTTGTAAATTGTTAATATGTTCCAATTTACAAAATTTTCTTTTATGTTCATGTTTTTTGCATCCTAGCTACCAAATCTTTGTCTACAAAGAGGTGATAAGGTTTCTTCTGAGAAGTTTTATCATTTTACCATTTATATTTGGGACTGTTTTAATTTCATTCTGTTGCTGTGATAAAAAAAACACTCTGGCCACAACCAATCTGGAGAAGGGAGGATTTATTTGGCTTACACTCCCAGGTCATAATCCATTATAAAGAGAAGTCAAGGCAGGAACCATAGGTACACTGCTTACTAGCTAGCTCTCTGGGTTACTGACAGGCTCCTGCTTAGCCATTCAGAACCAACTGCAGAGGGATGATGCAGCTGCCCAGCGATGCTGGACCCTCCTCCATCAGTTAATTAACACAACTCCCTCACAGAGATGCTCACAGGTCAATCTGATTAGTCAATTCCTCAGTTGAGGATTTTCTCAGATAACTCCAGACTGTCAAGTTGACAATTACAGCTAACCAGGATAGAGACTTTGGTACATTTTGAGATAATTCAAGTGAGATAGTCAGGTTCTTCATGTTTTTCTACACAGATAAGTTGCTCTAGAGTGTTTAATGAAGAGGTAATACTTCCCATGTTCAATTGCCTAGTATCTTCATTAGAAATCAATTTTAATATGCATGGGTCTATTTCTGAATGTTGTTGTGTTCTTTGATTCTGTCAGATTTGTGACAAAACAAACTGATTTGATTACTCCAGCAGTGTAAGCACTAAGTTTAGTACAAGTAACTCTTCTTTAATTCTTTGTCATGATAGTTTCTAATAATCCAGGCATTTAGGTTCCAATACAAATCAGCTCTATTACAAATTAGAGTGGAAGCATGTATGTATTACTAGGTTCTGATTTCACTGACACTTCTACCATTTGTTACCATTTCCTACTTAATTTGAGAGCCGTTTGCACTTTTATTTTCTAGTGTAATGTGGACTGTTGCCTGTAGAGTTGTCATGTTCTGTTATAAACATTGAAGCCTAGAAACTTCCCTTCCAGCTGAATTTCACAAATACTGTGTGCACTTTCTTTCTGTTAAGCTTAAAATACATTTTGGTATGTGTGTGGAAGGGCTTATTCCATGTCCCTGTGGGTGTATGACTGCAGAGGCCAGAAGATGGTTTCAGATCCCCTGGCGGTGAAGTTACAGGCAACTGTGAACTACCTGGTATGGATACTGGGAATGAACTCAGGTGCTCTGTAAGAACTCTCACCAGCTGATCCATCTCTCAGGCCCCTCATCTTACACTGAGGCACAATCTTGCATCTTGAACCTGAAACTCATCCATTTAGCTAAACTGGCTGGTCCCAGAGCCCTAGGCATCTTCCCCATCAGCACTGAGGTCACAGATGCAATCCATCATTCCCTGCTTTTTATTTGGGTGCTAAGGATCCAACCAGAGTCCTCACACTTGTGAAACAGGCCACTCACCAACTGAGCCATCTCCCATCTCCCCTTTCTCTTTATTATCTTTAGTTTCATTTTACCAGTATGATTGCTTTATTAGCTACAGTTTATTTTAAATGATTAATCTATAGTTTGTATTATTCTTCTCTAGTTTGCCTACTTTGGACATACCTCTTATGTATAAGCATTTCATAATTGCATACTTCATTCCTGTCTCCTCCTGCACTTGGCACAATTGATACCATGCATTTTTCAATTTCCCATGTCATCGATACCACAATATATTGTTTTCACTTTACATTTAAGTGATCAATTACATTTGAAAAATCTTAAAACAATAATAAGAGTCTGTGATAACCAGCCATACATTTACCATTTTCAAGTTCCCACTAAGCATAAAACATTTAACTCCTATGTATGGATCCACACTTTCATAGGTTTTTTTTTTTTTTTTTTTTTCTGTTTTAAGAATTTCCTTTAACATATCCATTTGCTTTGTTTTGTTTCTTTTTTGAGACAGGGTGTCATGTAGTGGAGGTTGTCCTTGAGTTCCTGATCCTCCTGCCTCTGCCTCTCAAATGCAGGGATCACCATGCCTGGCTCCCCTATATCTTACTATGTGCAGACTGCGAGCTTTCAGAGTTTACATTGCTCTAGAAAAAGTGTTTTATTTTACTTTCGTCTTTAAAAGGTGTTTTCACTGGATATAGAATTTTTAGATTGGTAGAAATCTCCCCAACACTTTAAAGCTGTTTTGTTGTCTTCTAACTTCCGGTGCTTCCAGAAGCGGGGACATATGTTAAAATTCTTCTCTCCTTCCTCGTGTAAAACATACCCTCTTTTCTTTATCTAGTTTCTAATTTTTTTTTTCACAGTAAATGATCTGTTGTGGTTTGACTGTGAGGGTTTGGTATGGTCATCTTTGTATTTTTATCCTTATTCGTTTTGTGACACCTCTACGTCTATCAAGTTTATATTCTTTAAAAATATGGAAAAATATTGGTCAGTTTTTAAATGTTTTTCCTGTTCTTCTGTAACTCCCGTTTCTGAAGACCATGACTGAAATGTTTCCAGTTGCCTTGCTGATCTCGTTATCCTCCTAGCTTTTATATCTGTAAGGAAGCTTCACTTGAGATGACTCTGTTGCTGAGCCTCCAAGCATCTTCTTGACATCACTATAGAACTCTGTCCTCTGGGTATCAGAGCAGCTGTGATTACTTATGAAAAATTCTCAGAGGTCCAGCCCATGTCACAACCTCACAGCACAGAATGTCAGTGGACCCTCACCTGAGATTCCAAACACTCACGTGCCTTCCTTCCTGACCTCTCACCAGGCACAAGGAATCCCTGCCCCCCATTGCACATGGTAGATGGTAGTGTCCATATTGCCTGGTTTCGACTTTTTGGTGAAGTAGATATCTATGCTCCTGTAAGATGTTAACCTTCTCCCACAGCCCTTTACATAATTCAGATTAATTATTCCTTTGTTCTAGTGGTGCCGGACCTGAGGTGAAGAGATGTTCTGAAGTCTCCCTAGACAAAGTTATGCAGCAGCTATGTCTATCCTGTCATTAACCCCTTCATCAAATGAAAATCATTTTAGATAATGAACTGTCTTTTAATATTGCCCCTTCTCCTCATTGCACTCATATTTTACTGTTTACCAGTTCATCATATTGAGTAGTTTTATGACCTTGCTTTCAGGTCTTCCCTAATTTTTTTTTTTTTTACTCTGTCATTCTGGAGCTTGTAATATTGACTACTTTCCTACCTGATTTTGTATGCGTTGCAATTTAAAAAAAAAAATCAGATGCCAAGCACTGTGAACTTGACATTAAGTACTGACTTTAATTCTTTTTTTTTTAATGTTACCCATTGTTCTGAGAACTAAACCTTTTGCAGATTAGCTGAAATCTTTTAGTGCTTTTTCTAAAGCTTTTTAGTAAGTGTCTAAATTACCCTCGACTTTAGGGCTCTTGTCACCCTACCACTAACAGTTGAGCCTTACAGGGTTTCTAATGGGTGTGCCATGTGTGACATACGCCCTCTCTGCTCTCACTGATAGAAACTCAAATTACTTCTGGTCCTGTGTGGCATCTGTGAATGGTTCACCATGCACAAAACTGAATGATGTTTCTTTACCAGGAGTCTCTCTCTTAAGGGGACCCAACGCAGGTTCCACAGGTTCTGTAACTCCTTCCTCTCACAGCCCACTCCCTCAGTACTCAGTCTCTCACAGTCTGCTCATTTGAACACTGATATCCCTCTTCACACCTCAGTAAAACACAGGCTCTATTTGTTTCTCACTCTCTGCATCGAAGTTTAAACACTGCCTGAAGGATCAGGCCAGGACAATCTCCTGGTTTACATGATGTGTCATTTATTGCAGTCACAGTCCTTTGATGTCTCACAAGGATTTGAAGAAGGGTGTTAGGAGGAGACACTATTGTTCCTTGTGGCTAGAAATGAAAGTCTGCGTGGGTGTTTCTGCTTTAAAACGAAAAAAACCTAGTATATATTTTAAGTGTCCATCATTTACACAGAACTCTATATAGCACAATTCCCAAAACACAAAATCAAATAAAGAATTGTACAAACTAACATTGCTGTGTGATATTTGTTGTGAGTTTCTGTCCCTCCAGCCAGTTCCCAAATAATGGTACAGAGACTTATTAATTATGAAAGCTTGTATGATAGCTTAGGCCTATTTCTAACTAGTTCTTATGACTTAAATTAACCCATATCTTTTAATCTACATTCTTTTATGTGGCTCAGTTACCTTTACTTTGTAGTGCTGCTTGCTCTGAGTTCCCTGATGTCTCCATTCTTCTTCTTCCCAGAGTCCTCCATGCTGGAAATCCTGCCTAGCTATTGGCCATTCAGCTTTTTATTAAGCCAAGCCAATCAGAGTGGCATAACTTCACAGTGAACAAAAAGATTATCAGAGGCTTGAAGAAAGTTCCTGCTTGCTAAAAAGGGAGTCATTCTACTTTCTGGCAAAAGGAACTTGTGGCCCTTCCTTTAACATATGACTGGTACCTTTTAACTTGTCAAGGGCAATTCCAGCCTCTAGGCTCCCCCAGTCCCTTCCTGCTTATGCAAGTCCTACCACCAACAAGTTCTAGCCTTAGGAAAGCTATTAAGTTATTGTAAATTAAGGAAAATCTGACTAAAGTCTTTAAAGAAAAAAATAAACATTAAAAAAATAAGCCATGTTAGGATTGGAAATAAATCACAGAGCACCTGGAACCTATATGTTGTTTTGTTGACTTTGAATTATTTTAATGATGGCAACTGCTGAGAGACACTGAATTGTGGAAGGGACTACTGGATTTAACCAACTTATATACTTTAGGGATGTCTCGGCTTCAGAGTGGAAGTCAGAAAATGTGTTGCGTTGGGGGGAGAGGTTGTGCTTTTGTTTTCATAGGAAGCAGAAAGCTATGGTTTCCTTCAAAATTAATAAAAATTAGATTTGACTGGGGGAGACCTCCTAAGGATCTTAGCTGCAGACATGAGGGAGGAAGCCAGAAAAGACTATAAGACAGATGGTGTGTATGCTGATCCCTCTACATTGGAACAACTCTGAAACCGGATGAAACATAGTAAATCTTGTTGGCTATAAAGCCCTCATAATTGGTTATACAATTCAAATAGACTTATAAAGTTGACAGATGTATTTTACATGCTAAAACATAAAACAAATCATTTTTAGTTGACTTGTATATACAGCACATTCCATACTTGTGTTAATACAGATATGTACGTTACCTTTAAAAGTCATGTTTCCAGAACAAAAGGATCAGAAATGAATAAAGGCAAGTCAGCTAGACTCTCAGAATGCCTCAGTTATAATTTCTTCAAAATTCTACATCTAGAATAACTTCAAAACTGTTAGCTGAGATGGTTCAGCCTTACAGATTACTCTAGACAGGATTTCAGATAAGGCCTTATGCTTTCCCATTACACAGAGATTAGATAACTAATGATACTAGCTCTCCCAGGACTTGACCATTATCCCAATTTTGTCAGGGTCCTCTAAAGATGCAAGCACCCCAAGACAACATAAAGCAGTCTAGAGAACACAACACCCACATTCCCAAGAGGTGGGATGGGTGGTTTTTGATCATTTGGTGGGTTATGAATGTTTGTCATCAAATTGACAAATTGTTACTGGTCAAGGTCAGGGAGAAAGCTAAACAAAGGAGATTAAATTCAGGGATCTCTTTCTGAAGAGAAAATGGGGGTATGGTATAGAAATGATAAGATAAAAGGGTAGATTGTTGAGTCTACTTTTGAACAACCACTAATCTCAAATATTTTACATTGGTATGGATTTTTTGTATACTGATACCAATTTAAGGTTATTTTTCCATGCAGTATATATGTTTTTATTCTTGTTTAAGATACTGTACCTATTCAATTCATTTAAAATGTAAATTTCTAGTCTTTGAGTTATTATTACAAACTATTTAAGATAATTAAGAAATGTAGATAGTAGTTATCTATAACTATCAACTTTGTGGCCATGTTAAGTATGTTTTCAAGGTATATTTTAGATAGATTGTCTTCAAACACTTCAGAGACCTACAGACTTTGACATTTAAGATGTTTTAATAACCTATGACTTTTCTTGATGGTGAAACATGCCTGCTCCTGACAGCACCAATTTAATTCCAAAAAGGATGATGGAATTCAAAGAAACTCCACATAGAGTTTGCTTTCCTTGTGGCAAAAGCTAGCCATTTGGTGAAGAAACTACCCTTGCATTGACTGCTGACAAGATGCTGTCCAAACTGGACAAGCAGCACACAAAAAAGTACCTGCCAAACTTTGCCAAAACAGGGTAGGATAATCCTTCAAAAATTCTTGCTTCACAGAAGTCTGTCAGATATTTTAGGTCTATTGGCTAAAGATGGATGCCCCAACATTATAGAGGAACCTTGGGGTGACTGTTCAGGCAGCTAGGTATCTCTGTCATGTTTTAGTTTTGGAAGTTGCACTTCCTGATTACTCAAATAACATTTTATCCTTCTTGGGTCTCTGGTAGAGTTGAAGACTAGATATTTATAGTTTCAGTTTTCCTTGTTACCAAATTCAGAAAAGAAAACTTACATAAGAGATGTAAAGTTTATAAAAGCTTAAGTTATTTATCTGAAAAGATGTTTGAAGGTTTACAAAGATAGATATTTTTAGGATGGCAATGCAAGTTATAATAAGAAATGGTTTAAATATAAAACTTTAAATTCATCAGGTAAGACAGGTTATAATACAGTATTTTTTCCAAATATGCCAAATGCAGATAGACTGGATATTGTGAGTATGATTCTTGCTTGTTGATTATTCTTACTGTATATAGTTTTACTATGTTAGAGTTAAAAGGCTTCCCATTTTATTTAGACAAAAAGAGAGAAATGTTGTGGAATAATCTTTTTGTAACTGTGAAGATGAAGATATGTCTCTCTTATTGGTTTAATAAAATTTTAATAAAATGCTGAACAGCCAATAGCTAGTCAGGATTTCTGGACACAGAAAATGATGGGAAAAATAAGAGCAGAGGTGCCAGGGGACTCAGAGAAAGCAGCTCGGGCATCACAAAGTAAAGGTAACAGAGCTATGTACAAGAAGGTAGATTAAAAGATATGTGTTAATTTAAGTCATAAGAGATAGTTAGAAATAAGCCTAAGCTGTTGGACAAACTTCCATAACTAATAAGAAGTCTGTGTCATTATTTGGGAGCTGGCTGGTAGGAGAAAGACTTGCAACATAACATATGTCTGGCCATGTAATTATTATTGAGAAATTCCTAATTAATTTACAAAATATAAGAAGTCTTCCATGCAATGTAAGACTTATTTGTATCAAAATGCTTTTAACTCTTTGCAACAGACAGAGACCACTAAAAAAAAATTTTAAAAACCCGTCAAAATAAAAAGTTGTGGAGCTCAGTACCTCTACAAAAATGCCCACAATGGAAGGCTCAGAGAGCATGACTGCAAAAAAACAAAGAAGACTGTAAAAGCCAGATCAGAAAGTTTGCTGAGAAATTGTGTTTCTTAGTAACATCAGAAGCTACATCCATGAAGTCTCACCAACACAACTCCCAAACATGAGCTAAACAAGGACAACACCAGTGGGAATGCCAAAGTGGATGGAGAAAAGCCCATGAAGCCTCAACCTTACACTAAGAACTACAGAAAATGAAGGAGGCTGCAAGTGGGCAAGGTGGTCATCTCCAGCACAACTGGTTGTCCATTGCCAAAAAGTCAGTCCTGAAAATATACATACAAGTAACATTATATAGACTGAGCAGGTTATACTGAGGAATGCATACTACATACATACATACATACATACATACATACATACATACATATGTCTTGTGCTATATGGAGTTGCTATACAAACCATGGGCACTTAAAATATATATGAATCCAATAACAATTAATAAAAGAAGAATGAATTTGAGGAAGAATAGGAAGGGTATATGAGAGAGTTTGAAGAGAGTGAAAGCAAGAGAGAAATGTTATAGTTACATTACAATATCAAAAAAAAATTAAGAAAAAAAAACTGGGCCAAGTAATCTAAAACAAATTTGTATTGGAATGCTATAGTAATTACTTTTATGGATGTAAGTAGTCCAGATGGTGGTGCATGCCTTTAATCCCAGCACTTGGGAGGAAGAGACACATGGATCTCTGGAAGTTCAAGGCTATATTAGTCTATATAGTGAGTTCTAGGACAGCCAGAGCTACATGGCTGTCCTTGTGAGACCTTATCTTAAAAGCAGGGGGAAGGGTGAAAGTAGTATTTCTCAGCATATTGAAAGATTCAACTCCATAATTGTTTCGCTCTCAGAAAACCTTTCTGACCATCAGTCTGAACTTTCCTAATATTTCATCTTGACTCCCAAACACTCTTCCTTGTGCCATGCTGTCTTAGTTACTTTTCTACTGCTATAATAAAACACCATGACTAAGGCAATTTATAGACTTACTAAACATAAGATTTCCTGTGATCCCAGGGGTCTATTTAAAAAGTAAATCCTCCATATCTCAGGATTCATAATGATCAAGAAAATAGTATATTATACCAAATATTCCTTCATTTTTATTGGAGATTAAAAGTCTTCTTCCTGATAGACATGAAATTGCACTACTACCTGAGGAGTTATGACATTTGATGTCTGCTGAGAAAGGGAGACAGACCATCCTTTAATGATGTGACCCTGGTAGGTTGACCTCAAAACTAGTCCTAAGACTAGCTAGCGAGGCAACACATTGGACTCAACAAGTTATGAAAGGAGGAGAATCTCAAGTTGGGTAAGAAGGGATGGAAGGATGGAAAGAGTCGTAATGGGAGGAGTTGGCAGGGTGAACATATTTAAAATATACTGTATAAAACTCTCTAAGAATTAATTTAAAATGTTTGCTAAAAATGTCATCTTCCAGCCAGGTATTGGTGGCGCATGCCTTTAATACCAGCACTTGGAGGCAGAGGCAGGCGGATCTCTGTGAGTTTGAGGCCTGCCTGCTCTACATAGCTAGTTTCAGGATAGCCTCCAAAGCAATACAGAGAAACCCTGTCTCAAAAAACAAAACAAAAACAAACAAACAAACAAACAAAAAAGTCATCTTCCCAACTGTCTATACCCTACACTCAACGGAACCTCCACAACCTCCACTGTGGCTATGATTCAAGTTCCAGCTTACACACAGGCTACTTTGCAAACTACTTTTGTAATTATGCTTCCTTAGCTAATTAGCTCTTTAGGATGTTAGGGAATTGGTGAGACACTGCACTGGGGGGTCACATACTTTTTTTGTGAAATTCCCACCAACTCCTAAAGAAATCTTTGTAAGACAGAAGAGCTAGGCACACTTTCATCACAAACTGCAAACTATGATCCCAACATCTTTTGGAACTGTTTTATAAGCATTAAGGTGATTCTGACCTTGAAGCCAGGAGTGAGTATAAAAATGGTATGTCATCACAGTACTAGATTGCCCTAGGGCAAAAGCATGAGCTAAGCATTTCATCGACTTTGTTCCCCATCCTTACCAGCTCAAATGAACTTCTAAGACTGCAGGCTACCTGGAGCTGCTGTGCAGAGCTGCCATGCCTGAAATCACCCTCTTCATTCACTAATTCCCATAGTGACTCTCTCTCCCTCCACAGCACATTAACTGTGAGGCAGAAGCTGCTTCCATCACTACCAGATACAACATCACCCCTTCAGCTCCTTGACATTGCCCTTCTGTTTCATTTCCACTCTACAATAGTCTTAATGCAAAACAGCTATAAACGTGAAAGTCATATACAAATCAAAATTGTTGTTTTAAGACTAAGACTATAGTTTAAATACTATGAATATATAATTGATATAAGCAACTTAAATAAGATGTATTTTCATAGGAAATTATCAAGCTCTCTGCTTATAACCCCATGGAAAATCTTCATATACTCCAGGGTAGCCAGACCCCAGTTAGAAGATCCCTGAAGTACTGCAAGTTGTTTCCCAGAAACCAATGCTTCAGTGCCCTGTGCATAAGAATTTGTCCAGTTAAATATCAGAATCCCTAGACTTGCCCACAGCTTTGCCACTATGTGTACATCAGGAAAGAAGGTGTACTGCCTTCACCCAGGACTTTTCACTGTGTCCAAGCAGAGTCATCTGTCTTTACATGGAATGAGCAGAGCAAAATGACATCTGGCTATCAGTCTAAACCCTCATTTCGGCTCACAAGAAAGCCAGTAGTAGAATTCACCCAGAGTATGGACGGATGCCTACCTAAGCTCTGAAAATACATGTTCCTCTATCCACTGGATAGACTCAGTTCTTGGAAATGGGCTTCCCAGCCCGCTAGCAGTTAGGTTCAGCCAGGCCAGTTCTATACAAATGACTAGACAGAAATGGCATGGCTATTGACAGCTTAGCTCATAAAATCCTCCCATATGGCCCTCCTCCATGATTTTTTTCCTACCCAAAATTGCCTGAGAGAGACACCATCTCAAGGGTGAACTCAGGTGGCTTGGAGAATGAAAAGGTAGCCCTATTGCCCTGATAATTTGACCAGTACTTCATTATAAGCAAGAAATAAACCTGAATTATGCTTAAGTCAGTATAAATTTTTGATCCCATTTTTCCTAACAGTAAACTGACATTAATTAGTAAACAGGCTTTTGTGACATATCGCCTTCCCCTCCCTTTGCTATGTTGAGTTACTTCAGCTCTGTTTAAAGTGGGATAAGGTAACAGTTCTAGTATGTCATGGTAATTATTTGAATATATCGACTTAATTGGACTAATGGATGTCCAGATAGTTTAATGTTATTCTGGAGGACTGAAGAGAGGTTCAATGGTTAAGAGCACTGATTATTCTTCCAGAAGACCTGGGTTCAATTCACAGGACCCACAAGTTGACTCACTAACATCTGTCACTCCAGTTACAGGGGACCTGACCCTCTCCCAGCCTCCAAGGGCACCACCTGTGCACCTGGTGCACTGATAGGCAAGCAAAGCACACATAAAAGGATTACTCTTCCTGACATGGATAGGCTTCATCCAATCCTAAATGGAAATCCTAAATAGAACAAAACAGTGAGGTGAGGGAGAGTTCCCTTTCTCTGTCTTTAAGATAGAACAGTCTACTCTCTTCAGACTTGAACACATTGTTAGCTGCCCTGGCTCCCAACTAAAGGTCTCAGGACTGGTCCCCATAGCTACATGAAGAAATTCCTTAGAGTATTTCTCCCAAGCACCCACATACACATACACAAATGTGGAGAGAGGGGAGGAGGAACTGGGGGGGGGTAGGGAAATGGAGGGAAGAAGGGAAAGAGAGAGCCAAGATCAACACATACCTGAGGGTAACAATTCAGACTAAAAGACTGCATACGATAACTGGCAAAACACTGCATTCTTGCCTCTTATGTGTTAGAATGCACAAGAAAGTGTCAACAGCATCTGTCACCTAATTATTTAAGCTACTAACAGCATAGTATCCTAGGAAATAAGGTTTCTACTCCAAAGAAACAAATGTCTGCTATCTCCAGTGGTTATCTGAACACCATCATGGAAAATAGATTTATGAAATCTAAACATTACTTTACAATGTAGAAGGGAGGGAGTGAATTAAACCTTAAATATCAAAACCAAACATCAGTTATTTAAAAACCAAGATCAAATATAGAATCTTCAGACTTAGAGATAGGGAAGGAATCTCAGAGGGAGGAACTAGGCAGTAACTTTTGAACAATATCACATAGATTGAGGTTCAAATGCAGCTCTGCCACTTATTGGCTGTGTCACCCTAATCTAAGCAGGTTCCTGAACATTCCATAATTTCTTCATTCGCCAACTAGGCAGGATAATAAAATGCATACAACATGGCAATGGTTCTACAAATTTCAGTTCCTTTCTTGCAACTCAACCGGAATCAGAAGCCAAGCTTCCCCTTCTCCCCAGTTCAGTATCTCTCCATCTGTACCACACTGACTCCAACTCCCAGTTCCTGCTGGCAATAGGCCATGAAGCACATTCTGGTGTCCTAGGGGCTGGGACAGTGAAAATATACCACTAATAACATCTGTACTCTTTGTCCTAACTTTGCTCATTTGATATATAGTCATTAAAAAGTTTATAAAACACTTGCTCCCTGTGGCTAGCTGTGGTAATATTGCAAAGAAAATGCAGTGTGACTCAGAGTTTATTTCTTAACTCCAAACCTTATGCTTCTTGAGTCTGCACCCCTTTGGGCCTTGGTTTCTTTGTTTATAAATCAAAGGGCTGAAATCCTATAATGAAGCTAAGATCATCACTGAGTCTAAAATCTTGCTTGCTCACCAATGTCTCACCAAAAGTGCCATCCTCCCTTAATCCTGGCTCATGGTTCTTACTCCTGTGATTCTTTGTGTACAGGCAAAGCTTCAAGAAATGGGATGTTGTATCTGAGCTTTCAGAATGAATTAGCGCTGAAGCACAGGATGGACTACCTTGCTTTTAAAACTACAGATGGCCATTTGAAAGCTAAAATCCATTGTTGTCTGGCACTAGTCTAACTGTGACTAAGATGAAAAAAAAATGAAGAACAAAATAGCATCTGGGTTCAGTTAACATTACAGGGAACACCTACATGAAATAATAAATGAAATAAGGTTATAAAATTTTGTTCCAAAAGAGAGAGGAGTAATTCCCTCCCCTTGCATGGTCATTTGAGAAATAATTTTAGAAAAGGGGGGAACACTGGATGATGATTCTACAGACCATCAGTGCAGTGAAGAAAATTCTGTATTTCTTGTAGCTTCAGATGTTAGCATTTACAACACTTACATGGCAAGTTCAAAGGCAAGTTCAAGCTGAGGACCGAGAAGCGATTCCTAGTTAGATCAGGTCCTTTTTCACTGAGTCATTCACTAAACAAATGTGAACTTATCAGACACTTTGAATGGACACTGGAGTTAGTTCTGGGGCTTGAGGTCCAGTAGTGAATAAACAGTACAAAAAGTCTTCATTCCAGTGTTGTCTTCCACTTGGACTGCTACAGAAATTAATGACTTCCACACAACAGAAACTGATTGTTCACAGTTCTTGCTAATGGAAGCCCAAGGTCAGGGCAGATTTTGTGTCTAAGGATCTAGTTCATAGATTGTACCTTCTGCCTCAGTCTTCTTGGGAATGAAGGGATAGGGAACCTTTCTGGGGCCTTTTAATTAGGATAGTGTACTATTCTTAAAGACTCTGTAAGGAAATGTATCAGCTCAGGAGCCCCAAGACCAAGTTCTCAGCACAAAGGAGGTTTATTTGCCTCAGAGGACAGAAGGCAAGGAATAAGAGACAGGCAGGAGATAGAGGATGAAGGAGAAGGGGAAGGGAACAAGGGAGAGGGGACAGGGATTTTTGTCCTGGGTGGGGTTGCAAAGACTTCCTCTGGATAGAGAGGAAATAGACATGGCCTATAGGCAACCGGCAGTTTATAAAGGTAAGATGGGAAACCCCATGTTAGGATGAGGTGTTTAATTTTAATTGGGCATGTTAGTTAGGTGAGCCAAAAGGGAGATTTTGATGGCTGGTCCTCAATACTTTGATAGCTGGACCTAGATAGTCAGCCTCTGGAGAAGGAAGTGGCCAAATAAGGGACTAGGCCTTGGAAGCCTAACAGTTTTAAACAAGGCAGAAGGAATCAGGGAGATGAGCAATGCTCAAGCTGGCCAGCTTCTTCACTCTGCTCTTGGGATTTAATTAGCTCCCAATAAGACCCATCTCCAAGTGCATTAGGGATTGGGTGCTAATACATGAATCTGGGGAAGATAAAACAGTTCGTCTATAGCATGTAGAAACCATACTGTAGTGGCAAATTTACCTCTTAGTCTAGAATTAGCCCTCAACCAGAACTGTTGTTTGAAAAAGATAGCATGCTATACTTTCAGATTTTTTTATAAAGGCAAAATTGCTCCTTTTGAAAAAAAAAATGCCCATCGCACTGGCATGTAGTCACCAAATGACAACCATGCTTGTCGCAGTTCACGTGGAGTAACCAGTGATAACTGATGGAAATTATAGCCTCATAGTTGCTTTGCTCATCAAGATAGACAGTGCGTGCGTCTTGAAAATCTCTCACCTATTCTGCAGCAGTGAAAGAGCCCAGCAGAAGTCCTGGCTTCTTAGACTCCCTTCTGTGCTGGGACTGCCATAAGCACGTCCTCACTTTAGACCAGTGTGTCTTAGGAACTGAGGTTGAAATCCACACCTACCCACTTTCCATCTTCAATTATTCTTGCTGCTGACCAGCTTCCATAGCAGTAGAGCCACGACTGAAATGACTGCATGACTTACTGGTCAGCATCCTTATCGTACAAACCAGTCATCTCAGGAAAACATGCTAACACCAAGCCTCAGAAACCTAAAAGATGGCACACTGATCATCACAATATGAATGAACAGGATTCATTCATTGTTCACATGAATGTTCTCTCTCCTCCTTCCCTCACGCCTCCCCCTCCCCCTCTCTCCTTCTCTATCTAGCACACAGGGAGAGCCCCAAAGTCAGAGCATTAAATCACCAGCAGGAGTTATTTCAGATAAACTGAAAACGAACCACTTACAACCCAGTGCTATCCTCTGGCCACTGACGCCTCCCTCCCATTAGAGTTGACAATGACAGGCTGTCAAGTGAATACATCATGGCCTCCTCCCACTGTCTTAGGCCTCACATTGCAGCTTTACAAAGATAAAATAATAACTACATGTCAATCGGGCTGTTTTAAATGAGCTCTGTGTCATGTCTGTCAAAGCCCCTCCCAGGCCAGTTTCTGCCAGGAAATCACTAGCACGGGAGGGGTGGCTGAGGGTGGGCAGAGTCCCTCCCTCACTGGTTTCCTGGTGAGTAGTTTTTCTCATTTCTGTGGCTCTTCACATTTGGGAAATGCTTTATGACCACTTTAATTCCAAGACTTAGGATACTTTGATCCTCATAGCAACCTACAAAATAAATCTAGTTTTATAAATAAGAAAACATAGCCTGTCTCAATACCATGTGGCAGCCCTGGTAAGTAATGCTGAGCTCTTAACAGCTAAAATGTTGTCATTGTGTCATATCTGGGGGGTTATCAGCGGTATCAACTGTGGATGCCTTTTGCTCTTCCTCTGAAAACCCCTTCCTATCCCCAGAGTTTGGCAAACACTGTAGAGCTTGAGAGGAACCGGTGGGTTTATCTGACATAGCACTCTAGGCAAAGTTCAGTTTGCTGTTAAATCCCACCGCACACAGCAAGTCCTGAACAAACAGGATTCCTCGGGTAATCATAACAGGATGCAAAATGGATTCCCCTGCACAGCCTGCCAAGGGGAGGCCTAGAGACCCCCTTCACCTAAGTGACCAGAAGTGGGGTCTGGATACCCAGCCAGAGTGGACTGTGATATTCCGTTGCTCTCTGAGATGCTTCCCTGTCATTCTCATACATAACCCCACACACCCATTGAGTGCAGTAGACGATGGAGGAGTTGGAGGGATCCCAGAAAAATGTTCAATGGAGCTGGGAGTGGTTACAGGCACAGCTGACAAATGTTCAATTAACTACATCCAGGGACAGCTCATGGGAGAATGACAAACATCTCCAGAATCTGGATGTCACAATTTGGGGCCTCTTCCAACTGAAGAGGCTGACTGAAGCCAAAGTACAAAAATAGAGTGAGGAACTAAACAGCAAGCAAAGTCTCCATGCAGCACCGTTTGCATTTCCCGGGGTCCAAAGAGATGGTGTGAAGAGTAATTCATACTTGAGGAATTTTGTGGCTTTATATATATATACATATATATATGTATATATATATTATTTTTCAGATCTGCTCAAGAGGGCTGACTCACCAAGAGCCTGTGCAATTAACCTCCAAGAGCAGGTGCTCAGGGTAAAACAACAACAACAAAAGTCTAGCAAGAAAGGCTCCAGAGAAGGCAGAACTGCAGCCCAGAGGAAGAAGACATGTGTAAACATGTCACCCAGTGTCAAAGGCCCAGGAGGAGCTGGAGCCCAGTCAGAGCTGGAACCCAGACAAGCAGCACCCAAATAAACCCTTTTCCTGTTAGTTGTCCACTTCCCAGATCCTGGGATGGGAAAGGAATGAGCAAGAACTCTGCTGTACTGCTTTGATAAAACACTCTGACCAAAAGAAACTTAGGGGAATGAGGGATTTATTTCAACTTACCAGTCACAATCCATCACCAAGGGGAGCCAGGGCAAGAACTCAAGCAGGGACTTGGAGGAGAAACTATAAAGGGACACTGCCTACTGACTTACACAGGTTTATAATCAAGTAGCTTAGACAGCACAAGAAGACTACCTGTCCAGGGAATGGTGCTACCCACAGGCCCTCCTACATCAATTAACAATCAAGGCAATAGCCCACAGACACGGCCACAGGCCAATTTTTAGGGAACCTTCAATAGCATCTCTCCTGACAGGTATTTCTAGGGTATGTCAAGCTGACAGTTACAGCTATAGGACACTACTCTAGCCATGCCTACAGGAGTGCAAGTGTAAGCCTCTGCAGGGATTCTTTTCCTAAACATGTATGTCTCTCTCATTCTCCTCTGGGTCCATATTGGGATTCAGGTGCTGTCACAGGTCTTGGCTGGTATGGAGAGAGGTGAAGGTGGTTCTCAGGTAGTAAGCTGGCAGTGAAGAGGTGGCTAAGCTCTCGTGCCACTAGCACCAGATGCTTCTACAGCCCTAATGAAACACCTCTTAGGTCATGAAGAATAAGAACCCTGGCAGCAGAGCAATAATAAGGCCTTATGGAGGACAGCCATGCACGAGCCTGGAGAGCAAGCAAGGGAGCCAGCTGCAACTGAGCTGCAAGGAGCTCACTAAAGAGGTAACCGTGACCACATGCCTGTACACACATGTATATCACACATATGTATACATGTTCACACATAGATGATGGAAGAAGTTCATGACAGAAATATAGGTGCACACAATCAGGAAGTATTTATCCTCTGCCCGCCTACCAACCCCCACCACTGGTTTAGACTTCCCCCTCTCACTTCCCTCCACACAAGACACTGAAAAGTACCTACCATGAGTGTCCATTATTCACTCTCTTCTCTTGTTCTCATGGAAACAATTCTCCAAAACACTCTTCCCCATTCATCTGGACACTAAACATGCCCTAACCTTGGTCAGTCCAATCTTGACATGCCGATCCACACAAGCATGCTCTCATGTGTGATCACCTCTTGCACAGCCATATAGCTGTCTTCCATGTGAATCAAAACCCTTGTCTTAGCTAAGTATGGTGGCTAATGCTTATAATCCCAGAACTTTGGAGACTAAGGCAGAAGGATTGCCAAAGGTTTGCTATCAGCCTGGGCTACACAACAGCCTAGGCTATAGAATGATACCATGTGAGAAGGTGGGTAAAAGACCCTTGTCTTAACAGATACAATGACTTTTTGTGTGGCAATCAGTGTTCCTTCCATTGATCTACTAGTAAGGAATGGCTATTATGGGTCAAGGGAAGAAAATCAAGCCTTATCCTCATTTTAAAATAAGAGGAAGGGAGCTGAAGAGATGGCTTAATGGTTCAGAGCACTGGCTGCTCTTCCAGAGGACCCAGGTTTGATTCCCAGTAGCCACATGGAGGCTCAAAACTGTCTATAGCTCCAGTTCCAGGGGGGTCCATCCAACTGGATCCACCCAATCCATCCATATCTTCTGGCCTCTGTGGACACACAGACACTCAGGCACATACACAATGGGTAAAATAAATAAGCAAACAAACAAATAAATACTTTCTAACTAAAGTAAGAGAAGAGATATATGTTCATTGGAGTCCTGCTACCTCCTCTTCATAAAACTGATCTGTTATTCTGGGTCACATACGTGATATGGATGAATTCAAGTAAAGAATCATGATTCATCTCCAAAACTAACTGTTAGGGCCCAGAAACGTCTGGCTTGTTTGCTTTTTATCCAATATATTCAATATGACTTTGGGACAGGAGAATCTATAAACTCCCACCCCTACTTTAGTCAAATGAAAAACAAAGCTTAAGTCTCTCCCCTGTTCCCAGGTGCTTTGTGGCCCTTCTGTGGCAGGTGTCAAAGCATTAAGGCAGGAAGGACCGAGTGAGAGCACACAGGTGAGGACAGCAGATTGCAGCTGAGCCAAAAATGTGACCATCCCGCCACTGTGGTTGAGGGTGTGACTGAACTTCTGGACCATTAAACAAACTGTGAATATAAAGACAAACTGCAGAAGGCATTTTCTGCAAAACAAAAGCATGTTGAAAAAGTAGAAAACTAGAAGAGTAAGTGGCTAACATCACTAAAGGCAGTGTGGAGGGGAGGCTTGGGGAAGGCTGCTCCTATGCCAACTCCACTGGATGCTCCCCACTGAAAAGCTGCAGGAAAGAGTCAAAAGAATGGTGAGCATTTCCTGATGGCGCACATGCTCTTCTATGCCACCTCGCCTGTCCCCCAGCCACATGATATAGGCTTGAGACCCGTGCTGGGAATGGAGCATACACCTCGTCGCTGGGGACCGCAGCAGTAGTACCTCTGAGGGCCCAACTTATATTATGCTCTCCAACAAATATCACAGCTGGGTAATTTATCTATTCAATTTAACAACTGGACTTTATTGAGGATATGGCTCTGGAATTCTAGTATTAAGGAGCTGCACTGATCTGGTGAGCACCTCTGTGCTGTGCCATTCCATGATGGGAGCAGTGGGTAGGAGAACACATAGTAGCCAACAGAAAAAGTAACTAACTCTCAA
Organism: Phodopus roborovskii; assembly: GCF_943737965.1. Classification (NCBI taxonomy): domain Eukaryota; kingdom Metazoa; phylum Chordata; class Mammalia; order Rodentia; family Cricetidae; genus Phodopus; species Phodopus roborovskii. The sequence goes on from NW_026126433.1 coordinate 24,760,120, forward strand.
GGAAGTGGGTAATCTCATTCCCATAATAAAGGCATTGATCCATTCAGGAGAGCAGGCCATAAGGACCCAATCAACTCTTATTAGGCCCCCTCCCCACAAGACTGCACATGAACTCCGGGGGACATAGTCAAGTCACAGTAAGGATTCAGACTTCTAACCAGGTACCACCAACATCAGGACCCGGACAGCTCTAATACCACATTGCTTTAAGGCTTCAGAAAATGAAAACACCCCTCTTGATCAAAACACTGGAACTCTCAGGCCTAGAGAATTGGTAGTCTCGGGGCTAACAACTGATGAACTCCTGTCTCTGTGTCCCCATCTGGTTGCCAAAGAACCTTGAAATACGTTTTCTGTCTTTTCTTGATAGGGCTTCATGTGAGATCCATGTTAATATGCATACAGATGCTAACTAGCCTTACAAAGTTGAAACCAAACTGTAATGCCTTCCTCAGGGGCTGCACTCAATGGGTCTAAGTCAGTAACAGACACCACCATAGACTTACAGTTCTTTCTTCCCATAAAATCACTCATAATAATTGGAGTCATTAAGTACACAGTGTGGTTTATCATGGGACTTAAACGGCTGGCTCATTACTTTGCTCAGGTCTGAGCAGGCTGGAGACAGGAGTGAGAATAGGAATTAGAATTCAGCATTTATCTGACCACAGTCACCAAAAGAATTGGCACATCCCCATGTGATATGGGAAAGCTCAGTTTGGCACACACAGCATCATATCCAATATATAATGACAGCAACTGGAACAGTGAAGGTGAGGACTCAGTGTCCCTACAGGAGGACACAGCACCAGAGACTTGGAGGCTGACCCTTCCAAGAACATCAAGAGACAGACCTCATAAGCTTCAAGGAAATCTACCCACAACTGATAAAATTCACTTTGAGCTAAAATTCAGGGCATCTCTGAAGGTCTCGGGAAAGGATGGAAGTAAGAGGAGGCTGATGGATAGGCAGGTAACAAGACCCAAGACAGTCAGAGGGCCAGTTCTGGGGAGTACGAAAGAGCGCACACTAGAACTAATCAAAGACTACATTATTCAAGCCAGGATTAAGGAACAGAGGCATCCAGTTTCAGCCTAGGAAAGAAGTCAGGAGAGGCCAGCACACATACATGATCCAGCAGTTCTATCTGGGGAATGGACGGATCCCACATCTGGAAAGTATTGCTGGATCTAACACAATCTATCAGGATGTGTAAACTCTGCAGATGACAAGATACTAAAATCAAGAAAATTTTCATAGAACAGACCATTATTTGCACACTCTAAATAAAAAGGCCAGAATGGTGGATCACACCTGAACTCCTCAAGGTGGAGGCAGGGGGATCACAAATTTGAGACCAGCATGAACTATGTATGGAATACATAGCCAGGCATGGTCTCAAAAGCAAAGGAATGGCTATCTATGTAGAAAGATAGGCTGAAGGACTTTGTAATGAAGTCAAACAGAATCACAGCCAATACATGGCCTTGGGTGATTCTGGAATAGACATTGATGCAGGGCTGACAGTTTCATTTCAGTGATGCTTAATCAGTCTGAACCAATAGAATGAGATGCTGAAAATTAACCTTAAAGCATCATTTAGGAAAAGTTACATCAATCCTTGTGGGAGAAACATACTGTGTGAACTCAGTAAGTCCTGAGCTACTGCCCCTGTGTGGACCATGGAAGGCAAAGACACAGCAATGGACTGTGCTGCCCTCAGAAGCAGGGGAAGGATGTCCCTCACTTCACCCTACCTGCATCCCCCTACATAGCCTTCTCCTGGCTTGGTCTTATTGAACCAAAGGTGATGACATGGGAGAAATGCAACCAGCAGGTACCATCACTCCTCCCATACAGAAGAGAATTGGGAAGGGAGGCGAGGATTAGAGGCTTTTGCAGGCTGCATTTCTATATACTCATTAAAGACTATGCTTCCCATGGCATTCTGATTTGTCCTCAACATGAAACACCAATGACAGTTTCCATCTTGTAATTAAAGATGTGACAGGGATGACTACTGAGATGCTTGAGGTTTTAATGGCTCCACTGACTATTTAAGATGTTATGAGATACATTTAAGGGATACTCTGTGATAACTTAAAATGACTGAAATTCCATTCATCACATTCTGAATTTTAAATTGCTCACATATTCATTGATAATCTACTTACTTGGCATATAGTGATGTATAAAACCAGAACAAGTCACTATCTATGTGGAATCTACATAGGCAATAAAAACAATCAATTCATATATATAACACTAGAAAATTACCACCACAACACAGAGAAAGAGCAATAGAACGAGGATGGAAAACTGAAGAGCTTTTCCAGTTGTTAATGACTGGTAGAGAAAGATCTCATTGAGGGCTCAACTAATCATACTTGGCAGAAATAAAAGAAGGACGTAAGGCCTGAGGGGGGTCAGAAAGGAGTCTCTTCTGGGCATAGGAAGGTGTTTTGGGGAGCAGTTTAAGAGGCAATACAGGTCAAAGAGCCACATGATGTCTTTAGTTGCTGTCCTCCAGGAGCTATGGAAACCACTGATAGACCCTAAACAGACAATGACATCACAAATGGCCACTGTTTAGAAGAACAACAATGAAACAAGGATGTCAGGCAGGGAGCTAGCCAAACAGTCAAAGTCTAGAGGATGGTGTGGGTGAATTCACAGTACTAGAAGTCAAGGTAGGACCAACTGGATGGATTCAAGATGCGGTTGAAAGATCCACACAATAGGACTGTATAGAGGGGAGACACAGAAGTCCAAGGAGTGACTACATGTGGGGGTTAGTGACAGCAAATGAGTGAAAGAGCTTTGAAGACAAGAATGGTTTATACACATGCTAAGTTAGATATTTAAGTCAAAATGTTGGATACAATACTAACCACCTTGTATTCAAGAAGACAAAACTGGAGACATAAACTTTGGATTTGTCAACATACACATGAAATTTCAGACATGAAATTGGAGCAAATCCCTGATGTCTATGGACTGAGCCTGATAACCTTAACTGAGGTCATATGAAAACATTACCACAGTGCTCTTTGGCACCCATTGTCTATGTGCAATGAATTAGCTTACTGCCTGTGCATTTAGAACAGTACTATTTTTTCCCTTGGAAAAAAACTGAGGAAACAGTCCTAATAACTTTCTGTGTTCCATGGTTTAGTTGGGAAATACTGATTATCTCTAACAGAGTCAAGGGAGTGAGGAAAGAGCAGAAGGAGAAAAAATGGTCAGTGAGGTTAGAAGACAGCCAGGTGAAGATCAAATAAAGTTAACAGTTCCCATGGGGTGAGAACAGCGTTTTAACCATATTTGACAACATGGGCATGCAGTGACCTTGACAAGTGCAGTTTCAGAAGTTGGTGACTGAATCATGTTTAAGACATGATGGCAGGCTAGGAAGATGGTTCAGTGGGTAAAGTGCTCAGTGTGCAAGAATGAGGATCTGAGATTAGATCCCCAGTATACACAAAAAAGCCATGTATGGCCACGTGCACTTATGACACCAGCCTGAGAGGTAGGGACAGGAGGATTCCAGCAGCTTCCTGGCAAGCCAGTCTGGCCAATCAGTAAGTGACAAGCCCTGTCTCAAAAGTAAGATGGAGAAAAATAGAGGACTCGAGAGCCAACATCCACATTTGGCCTTCACAGGTGTACTGATAAGCATGCGCGCAAACACACACACACACACACACACACACAGAGAGAGAGAGAGAGAGAGAGAGAGAGAGAGAGATGCACACACAGATGCACACAAAGATGCACACACACACTAACACACACACACACACACACACACACACACCAGAGAGGTGGGTACAGGAAGAATGAAACCTCTTTAGTATAGATAGTGATTCAAAGTATACCTCGCTAACTAGAAGATGGGTAGCATTAGAAACATGTGCCTCTAAAATAATCATGCTAATAAAATCAAACATGTACTGAACATACTGGGCTACTGCATAGTGTTCATTGTCCAAAACTCCATTAGAAATCACTGATATAACCCAGTCCTTCCCATGGTTTTATTTTTTGTTTTTGTTTGTTTTCTGAGACAAGGCCACACTATGAAGCCCTATTTGGCCTAGAGCTCAGTAAATAGGCAAGGCTGGCCTAGAACTCATAAAGATCCACCTGCATCTGCCTCTTGAATGATGGGATTCAAGGTGTAAGCCACCATAGCAGGTATGCCCAGTTTTAAGCATCCTTATACATGCCACATGTACAGAGAGCTTGAAAACTGTCCGGTGACAAAAAATAGTCTATTGTCCTCATGGTCTTATGATTTGTTCATGCATTTCATACAAATCACACGAATTCTCTGGAACCTTTTTCTGTTTGTTTTTTTGGTTTTGTTTTTTTGGGTGTTTTGTTGTTTTGGTTTGGTTTTTTTGTTTTGTTTTTTCTCAAGACAGGGCTTCTCTGCATTACTTTGGAACTTGTCCTTGAACCCTTCTCTGTAGACCAGGCTGGCTTCAAACTCACAGAGATCCACCTACCTCTGCCTCCCATGTGCTGGGGTTAAAGGCAAGTGCCACCAATGTCCGGCAAGGAACCTTTTACTGTAGATCAAAAATGATAACATTGGGACAACTCATTAAAAAGGCCTTAGGAGCAAACACAGCTTGTTCTCATGAGTAAGTGACATAACAACACTGGGCTATCTGGAGCATCTTTAGGTTTCAGGTGTTGTCTGAGATCAACAGATGGTCCCACTGACTCATGTGAATGGAAAGAAAAATAATCTAAGAGAATAGAAAGCAGGACTCAAGGTGCAGTCCTATGGGGGAGTCTGGTGTGCAGGCTGTGGCACTGAGAAGTCTTCCTGAAGCTTTCAGATGCCAAGAGCATGATGTCACATCTGCAAGAGCAGCCCGCACACATGTACTGTGTCACACACACCTTCACTTGTGTGGCTTCAGCTCTTTCCACTCAAGTCATCCAAGAGCTTTCGTGATAGTGGATGGATGCTAGTCATTCTAAGGACTCCTTTGCTTTTCATTTTGTGTGTTTTCTGAAAACAGCTGCTCAAATACCAAGACTGATGGGAAAGTATAACATTTTCAGGCAGACTGCAGACTAACAGAAGTGGAAATGTTATTTTCCTGAAAACCCTGCTAGAGCTGCTACAGCAATTTCTTGGCTTCACACTTGACCTCAAACAAGTCACTCTCTCCAAATCCATCTGCTTTACTAGCTTTACTTCTAGCCTTACATTTAAATATGCAATCCACTCAGAAACAATAGCCCCACAATCCCAACAGTAACCAGACTTGCAAATCTGAGTTATGATGACCACAGGATATGTAAAAATCAGATGGTGGACTCCAATCACAAACCTAATTCTCCAAGATTCAGCTCCAAGAAGTCAATTACTGGCCACATTCTGCAATCCACTTCCAGACTAGCTGGAAGACAAATGCTTTATGTTAAAAGGTCTTAAGAAATATCTATGGCTTGGGTTGGCAAACATCAAGACTTCTAGTTGCTCTGTTATCTCAGCTAAAAGCTTAAAATCCAGTCTAGCCCGGAGGGAGAATCAAAAGCAAGAATGGCTAGCAAGGCTGCTATGTAAAGAGTAGGAGTCAAGAACTTTAATCTTTCACTCTGTGAGTCTGGAATCAGCAGGCTCAGCTCAAGGAAGCTATGCCATCCAAGCAGCTCTGTCCACAGCTACCACCTGGGGTTGAGTACCTGGGGTGCAGCCAGTGTGCTTTGAAATAGAGTAAACTTTCCCTTCCCAGACTTTTACATTGAGTTCTCTGTCATGCTCCCTCATCTAGAGCTGTGTTCTGGGCAGATGACCAGAGTAACATCCATTCAGAAAAGCAGAAATAAGGTTGCCAAGGAAACAAAAAGTTAATAAAACAATATTGAGGAAAGCAGCTTTAACAGTCCTCTAAGATACTTATTTAAATTTTATTCTGGACCAAGATTCAAATCTGTTCTTTCAAAGGTACACAAACATAACTTTGAACTAGAGTAAACTAAGAGGCTTAACCAAAGAATTCTGGAAGGAACCACTATTCAAGGGCAGTTCTGGACAACACCCAACTTCTCAATCTCATCTCAATTCTAATTCAAACTACATATTCAGCTCTGCCACAATGCTGTATGCTATCTGGAACAGGGCTCTGTATCCCAGAGTGCCCGGATGAGGAGGAAGACTGCTTTCTTTTCATTCGGGCTAAACTGTCAGGCTAGAACAGAAAAGACATGCTCATCTCCATGTCCTTCTGCCAGAATCCACTTATGACACAGAACGATACCGTGGCATGTCAGTTTGTGCACACTTACGAAAGGGGTGGAGAAAGAAGGGAAGTCTGTTTTAAAACAGAGGAGAAAACAAAAACTTATAAACACAATAATTCTCAGCTTCCACGGCGTCATCTTCCAGGCAGGCTCTCCACTAGTTCAAAGAGCATAGGAACAGGCAAATGGCACAATCTGGGACCCTCACTTTACTGTGGCCTCCTAGAACTATCTACTCTTAGCTCCAACATGGTCTTCTGACCAGGAGATATGATCTCAAATTCCCAACACCCATGTAGAAGCTAGATATGGCAGCATACACCCATAACCCCAGTGGCAGGAGGGTCCTGGGACTTGCTGATCAGCTAATCTGGTCACTTTTGGTGAATTTCAGTCTGGGTCACTGAGAGACCTTGCCTCAAAAATTGAAGAGGAGAGGGAAACACCCAAGGTTAATGTCTTGTCTCCACAGAGGGATAAAGAGGTGAGTGCATCTGCACACACACACACACACACACACACACACACACACACACACACACCTCTGAGTTTCCCTGTTATCTGTTTCTATTTTACAAACATGTAAAATTGAATAGGAAATAAAGGCACCAAATTATCCCTATTTGCATACAACACAATTATATAGATGAAAAACCTAAAGCCTCAGAGAAAGAGAAAAAGAAGGAAAGGAAAAATAGCCCTGTTAGAACTGGTAAACAAAATAGGTGTCAGGATATGTGGTCAACATTCAGAAATAAGTACTGGGGCTGGACAGATGGATCAATGGCGTAAAGCACCTACTGCTCTTGCCTGATTCGGTTCTCAGCGCCCATGTCAGGCAGCTCACAATCACTCCAGATCCAGGGGATTCAACCCCTTCTCTAGCCTTCTCAAGCACCCACACACACATGAATATGTTAATACATACACATAGGTATAAATAAATACAAAGTATAAATCTAAAAACTATCATTTTTATATACAAATGATAAAACTGGTTCTTAAAAATAAGACAAATCAATTCCATTCATAGCAACTTCAAAAAAAAAAAAAATTTACCTGAGGTGATGAAACAAATGATCCTCAAATTACACAAAAATGTAATTCCATGTTCATGCATCAGAAGAATCAGTACTTTTTAAATATCCAAATTACCCAATGTAATCAATAGTCAATGAAATTCTTATCAAAATACCAATGACATTCTTTGTATGAACCAAAGTTGCATAAAACCAAAAAAGACTCTAATAGCCAAAGCAATGCTAAGCAAAAGGAATAAAGCTGAGGGCATTATAATGTCTCCAGCTATAGCTCAAGTACTGCTAAAATATATTACCAAACTACACAAACCAGAACAACATGGTATTGACATAAAAACAGATGCACAGACAAGTGCAACAGATCAGACTTAAAAATAAGTCCACACATCTACAGTCACTGACTTCCAGCAAAGGCAGCAAGAACATATACTGGGAAAGGTACAGTCTCTACAGAGTGGTTCTGGCAAAACTGGATATGAAGGGTGAAAGGTGAAACTATATATATTCTTAGTGCTCATCACAAAAAAAAAAGTTTCAAAATGCAAAGATTCAAATACAAGATCTAAAAACTGAAAGTACTAGACAAAAGCACAAGGGAAATGTTTCAGGACACTAGTCAACAAAAGCAAAATTTGGCAAATGGGATTACATGACTGAAAAGCTTGTGTGAAACAAAGGCAACAGTCAACAGAGGGAAGAGATGGCCAGAGAGCATGAGAAAATATCTGCAAATTCACCTGACCACGGAATTAACAACAAATAAAGAAGGAACTTAACAACTAGATAGAAAAAACAAACAAATAAAATCAAAATCTATTAAAAACTGGCATATGGAGCCGGCCAGTGGTAGTGCACGCCTTTGATCCCAGCACTCAGGAGGCAGAGGCAGGTGGATCTCTCTGAGTTCAAGGCCAGCCTGGTCTACAGAGCAAATTCTAGAACAGCCAGGGCTACACAGAGAAACCCTATCTCAACCCTGCCCCTCCAAAAAACAAAAACGAAAAATGGCAAATGAGTAAATAGACAATTCTTTTTTTTTTTTTTTAAGGTAAGCAAATAGCCAACAAGAACCTGGGAGAAAATATTCAATAATGTTAAGTGTCAGGGAAATATAAATGAAAACCATAATGGACCAACAAATTAACTCACACTAGTTAGAATGGCTATTATCGGAAACAGAAAACATAACAAAATTTGGCAAGGACGCAGAAAAAGGGAACTCTCCTACCTTGCTGGTATGAATGCAAATTAGCACAGCCATTATGGAAAACACATGGAGATGCCTCAAGAAATAGAAATCGCATTACCACGTGACCCAGCAATTGCACCGCCATCTCCATACACAAAGGAAATTAAATTAGCACAATGAAGAGACATCTGGGCTCAATGTTTATTGCAGTACTATTCACAACAGCCTAGACACCGCATCAACCCAAGTGTCAGCTGGTGATAAACGGGTAAATAAAAGGTTGTTTATAGACATAGTGGGACATTGCTCAGACTCAGAAAGAATGGAATCCTGTTATAGTTCGAGTGAGGAGTTTCCCCCATAGGCTCATGAATCTGGACACTTGGCCCACAGTGATGGTGCTGTCTTAGGAGGGTACAGAACCATTAGATGGTGCAACTTTGCTGAAGGAAATGTGTCATCAAGGAGTGAGGTTTGAAGGGTTATATCTCACCCCACTTCCTGCTCACTCTCTGCTTCCCAAAGGCAGTTGTCATGTGATCTCTCAGCTTCCTGCTTTGGCTGCCCACTGCCATGCCTCTCCTGAAACCATAAGCTAAAATAAATTCTTATTTAAGTTACAAAAAGTAACTTAAACACCCATCATTCTAACATAGATACTATACAGCCCCACACACCAAAGGGGCACGGAACATTACAGAAGAGGAGGCAGAAAGATAAAAGTTCCAAAGAAAGAGGAAGTCTGGTGAGAGATTGTGTCTCCTAGAAATGACAGGGAAGCTACACCCAGGATACCTCACCAATATGATTGCCTAAACAAGACCTGAACAAGACAACACCAACAGTCGCACTAACTCAGGAGAGGGAATCTGACAGGACCCCCAACTCTATACAAAGAGTTATGGACAATGATTGCTGGGTGAGGGAGAATTGCTTTGCTAGGGATGAGCCCCTAATCAGTTATCCAAAATCAAGTCTACCCTGAAATAATATACGTACAAATAACACTAAATAGACACATCAGGTTATATTTACATATTTATATACATATATATGTACTTTATATATATGTGTGTATATACTATATATGTACATATACATGTAGCAATAAAATAATTAAGAAAAAGGCTATGAATTTGATAGAGTGAGGTGGGGGGACATGTGAGTGGTTGGAGAAAGGGGAGGGAAGAGGAAATAATGTAATTATATTTGTATTTGAAATGATTGCAAATAAAAATGGTATTACATATAATTAATAATTTTATCATATTAAGATATTATTCTAACATTTTACACATGTATAAAGTTATCAGATTTGATAAGTGAAATCATATCATTACAGAAAAATACATTTTGAAAATTCACTGACATAGCTCTTGATGTTTAATATTTCTTTTAAATTTTATTTTTAATTAATAAAATGATATGTATTTACAGGGTACAGCATGATATTTCAAGGCATATGTATGCATTGTATAATGATCCAATCAGAGTAATCTGTGAAACTTACATACTTCCTTTTTGAATAATTTATTTCATTTTATGTGTATTGGTGTTTTGACTGCATGTTTGTCTATGTGAAGGTATCAGAGATTCCCTGGAACTGCAGTTACAGACAGTTGTGAGCTGCTATATGGGTGCTGGGAATTGAACCTGGGTCCTCTGGAAGAGCAGCCAGTAGTCCTAACCACTAAGTCATCTCTCCAGCCCCACATATTTTTCTTACTCATTGACTTCAAAGTCAACATTCCTAAATTAACATTGGTTATGCATTTTTAGTTTTCTACACATACATATCTTTGTCAAATTACCACCAAGTTCAGTGAGACAACTCTCCTACCTCTAAAGGATACCTGGAATAATTTGCAAAAAGTGACTGTTAACTGGTTAAAATAAAGGTGACAGAGTAAGAGTCTACAAGTCTGCAGAATTTTCAACTTTTTAATTCAGGGTATTTTCATGGGGACAACAATGAGAAAAATTGTCATTATCTCAGATATAAGGTCCATTGCTTAAAGATTCCCTTCATAACCACCGAGGAGGCTCCATGAATATGTTACAGTTCCAGGGAAGGTCATATCCTAGGTAGACAGGTGTGTCATTATTTTGCTTTTCAAGCATCAGCCTGATGCCCCTTCCTCTTTTCAATCCTTCTCCTGTGTGAATTCTTCTTTCCTCTCTTCCTTTAAGACCTCAGGAAAGGACAAGTGATTATCAATGCTACCTGTTCTTGATTGAAATTACAAGTCATAGCAAAATTTCAAAATCTACCTTTCAAAGCTGAACCTTCTCCCTGGAGAAGTGACCCTGAGAATTGCCCCATAGTGGTAGATAAAGCTCTTTATTAGTAACTCTGGGGTTCTAGGTATCTCTAAAACCTGAACACAGTGCACACAAAAGGACTCTGGTTCCCAGAGTAAAGGCTCTTCTATAAACCAATTCCCACACAGCCAACCATTCATATATTGCCTAGCCTAGGGTTTGCCACCTCCTAGGCCCTTCCTTCAGTCAACACTGCTGAGCTCAAATTAACTTATGGGTTCCCTAAGACGATTTCTCCAACTCCTTTAACTAAATAGGGCTTTCCAGCTTTTATGGCCTCTGTACACACTATCATGTCTTGTAATTTAGCAGTCAATTTCCCTTTAAATGATATATACAAATAGCATGCCTTTAAACCTAACTAGTAACCTCCCCAAACTGACACACTACACCTCACCCCTCTGTAGTTTCTCCCACAGAATTTGGCACAATGCTGGAAACACAAAACAAACACTTGCTCAGTAATCAGCCCAGCCATCCCCGTCTTCATCCTCAGAAGAACTCTTAAAGACCATGGCCACTGAAGGACAGGGCCAGAAACCACATCTCTCTGAGCAGCATCCATAGGAACCACCAATCACCCTTTTATTTGTTCATTCAACAAGCTTTAAATTCCTGCCCTGTGTCAGACAGTAAAAGCGAAAGAAAGAAAGAAAGAAAGAAAGAAAGAAAGAAAGAAAGAAAGAAAGAAAGAAAGAAAGAAAGGAGGGAGGGAGGGAGGGAGGGAGGGAGGGAGGGAGGGAGGGAGGGAGGGAAGGAAGGAAGGAAGGAACATGAGCCAATTACATGTAGCAAATTTGATAAGAACGATGTCTATACAGCAGTAGAAGGGAGGAAGAAGGAACAACTGTGTGGCTGGAGATGTTAGGAAAGTAATCTCAGAAAATGGAATGTTCAAAGTAGGTGCTGAAAAAAATGACCATGAGTTTACCAGAGGAGAGGAAAGGGCACCCAGGAAGAGAAGAGCGAACAGAAAGGCACAAATGTGTGGAAATAGCGTCTCTTTCATCCTCTCCACAGTTGCTCTACTATCCCTGAACACACCCCCGTTTCAGTACATGAAGTACACGGCTGTAAATCCCACTCTTGGGAGGCTGGGGAAAAAGGACTAAGAAGTTGAAACAAGCACACGCTCCCTTGTGAGATTATCTCAACAAAACAAAGCAAATTGAATAAAGCCATCCCCCTGACCTTAAGGAGTATTTACCTGAGCTAAGGAAAAAAGACTTAATTTTAACATCTATTGGGGATTTAGAAGTTTAATCCAAATCTATAGTTTGCAGAAAGAAATACTTGTAACTGGTTCAACACTAATTTTTATTGGGCTATTGATATTTAGAGATAAGTGTTGCTATAATTTTAATTATGTATTTTACCTTTAAAGGATAAAAGATTGAGGAAAGAACATCTGGAAGCTATTTAGTTCATGTTTCCATTCATGAGGATTACCTCCCTCAGTCAGCCACTGCCTTTGTAAGCCCTGCATTGCAGCACACAGGGAACAGCTTTCAGGAACGCTGACCACCTGTGTAAAACGAGGTAACTGTTCCTCCAGTATTCCCAAAGTAAAACAATCTGCTCAGAATTTTTAAAATTTTAGTTTTCTGAAGAATACTGAAGAATATGCCTCTTGATAGCTGAAAGGGAAATCATTGAAGTGCATGAATAATATTATCCAGGATTCATTTTCTAGCTAGTGTTTTAAGAGCAAAAGCTAACAGTACTTCCAACTGGTGCCCTTTAAGCAGCACTGGCGGTATCAACATGCATCCATAGTCCAATTTTAGAAGGTTATTAGGAACAGGTGGTTGCCGAAATGTTGTTCTTGGTACTTAATATTTTCTCAGGATCTGATCTGACTGCTTTTAAAGACATGCAAGCCCTCATCTCTAAGACCTTAGGGTATGCTTACAAATTTATAGTAAAAGCATAAAGTCTCATAGATGATGCCATTAAAGCAGTGTTGTTGTTGTTGTTACTATTATCACCCTCAGCTACACATAAACAACAGAACAAGAAGGAAAATATGTTCAGGAGAAATTATCTAAAATTACTTAGATGTGTTTTATGAACCCCCAAGTTCAGATCTGGGCCTTTCTGTAGCCTCTGGAGTTCTGGGACCTCAGAGCAGAAAACAAGCAAGAAAATTAGACTGGATCCCCATGCGGAGATGCTGGGACAACAGTCATCAGGAATGATGAGCAAAGGGGTCAAGACCAGGCTGGGGAAACCCACAGAAATAGTTGACCTGAACAAGGGGAGCTCATGGACCCTAAGACTAATGGCTGGGAAACCAACATAGGCCTGACTCCGCCCCCCTGAACGTGGGTGGTAGTTAGGAGGACTGGGCAGTGTATGGGGCCCCTGGTAATGGAACAGCATTTATATCTGGCACACAAATGGACATTTGGAGTACATTCCCCACAGAGGGATACTCTCTCAACCGAGACATGGGGGAGGGCCTAGGCCCTGCCCCAAATGATGTGACAGACTTCACCCTTTCTATAGAGCAGAAGAGAGATGGGGGTTGGTTGGGGGCATGGGAGAATGTGAGGGAGAGGGAACTGGGATTGATATTTAAATAAGATTGTTTCTAATTTAAATAAAAAGAAACAACGAAAGGACTAGATTCATTCCTTCTTCTCTCTCCTTTCCTCCCTTCCTCTCTCCATCTCTCCCTCCTTTTTTCTTTCCCTTCCTCCTGCATTTCCCTTCCTTCCTGCATTCTCATAAAATCTACTAAGGCCAGGAGAGCTAGGCATTTGTGGCACACTCCGTTAATCCCAGCACTTGGGAGGCAAAGGCAGGTGGATCTCTGTGAATTTGAGGCCATCCTAGTCAACAGACTTAGTTCCAGGACAACCAGGACTACACAGAGAAACCCTTGGTGGGCAGGGGGGAATCTATTATGGCCAGGAGCTTCAATGACTATGAAATAAAGCTTCTGCTCCATAGACTTTACTATATGAGATCTGCCTTGCAGAAGAAATCCAGACACAATCAATGCATGAATAATACCATATGTTAAATATAGTTTTAAAAACTAGGTAGTGAGATAATGTGCAACACAAATGTGGACAGGGCAAATGCAGAAGAAGAAAAAAAAATGTTGAGAAGTGATTCTGTTAACCCATTAGCCCAAGTAAGAGAAATACGAAGTACACACAATAGCCAAGGCAGATAGATTAATGTTTACCTTGAAGAAGGGAAAAGTTGAACATGTTTCTGAGGCTTTTGACTGAGCAAACAGGTAGTCTGTGAAGCCATTAGCTAAGATGGACAAGTCCTTGGGGGAAATGTGGTAAGAGTCATGACATCAAAGAGGTCTTTCTTGTTAGAACATGTTTGAGCAGCCATCGGGGTAAAGGTGTTAAAAACAGAAAGCCGACAGCTGGATATGCTGCTCTAAAGCTCAGAGAAGCCAGGGCTACAGAAGCCATCAGCTACAGGTGGTGTTTAATGTCACAGACCAGACCAGTTTACCCAGGGACCTGTGTAATCAGAGGAGGTTCATGGCTTAGCCACCTTAGCCGACAGGCAAAGTCTAAGCTTTCTCCAAGCTTTCTGGGGAGTGATGATGAATATCTGAATATGTTAGGAATCTGCATAGCACTGAAGGGATGGGTGTGGTCAGCAGACGCCTAGGAAACCGAACACCACGAGAAGAGAGAAACAATAAAACCCAAGTTACCTGACCATGACAATGGGGTTACTGGTTATCTTAGCAGATAAAACAGAGTGAAAGAAAATTCCCTGAAAGTGCCACAGGGTAGCTGGGCGGTAGTGGGCACGCCTTTAATCCCAGCTCTCTGTTGGCAGAGGCAGGCAGATCTCTGAGTTCAAGGCCAGCCTGGTCTACAGCTCAACAGATTCCAAAGGAACAGAGCTACAGAAAAATCCTGTCTCAAACTCCCCTCCCCCCCCACCCCCACCCCCTGAAAAAGAAAGTACCATGGAAGGAAATGAAAATGAGGTATCCCTGTTCCTGGGCCCTTCAAAAGGAAACAAATGTAACGTCTGAAAATTGTATAGCAATTTATTTAAAGTAAGTGCTACCTCATTCCAACCACACACAACTATAAAAGAAAGCTGCACAGAGGGCTAATGCAATAAAGAACTGTGGCTCCTGAAAACAATGGCCTGGCATGACAGACTGATGACAACTCTTAGAAGCTCCAATGTGAGGCTTAGAATTATCAAAACTATGACTAGTGTAATGTCCAGAAACACAGGTGAGCAGTTAAAGATGCTTGCTGCTCTTGAGAGGACCACAGTTTGGTTCCCACAACCATCTGTAACTACAGTTCTGGGCAATCTCCTCCAGCCTCAGGCACTAGGCTCATACATGGTATATACAGTTACAGGCAAACACTCGCACACAGAAAATAAAAACAAATGTAAAAGACCAGTTTAAAGGATGCTTCATGTTAAATACAAACTAAGATGTGTTGGTAGGGCAAAAGGTAAATTAAGAATTGGTTTAATATTTTGAAATTGTTAAGGTTTTAAAATGTAATTCAGATTTATACTCAAACATTTCATAATTTGTCCATTATATAAATAATAGTTAATCTTTCCAATTGGATCAATTAAAGTTTGTTAACTGCTAGACAAAATTTTTTGAAGGGCTAGACAAATTGTCACAATATTACTGTATCACCAAAAACGTGTGACAATGTAAGTTGTTATCTGACCACATTCCTGCCCATGCTTTGATTTTATCTACATCTGCTTACCCTATTTGTGTTAAAGATTTATGCCATTGAAACAATAACACCAGCTTTTACCAGAAATAAGAGCTGACAATAAAAAAAAAAATTCACAAACATTTTTAAAAATGTTAACGGCAACTTTCAATGTTAGCATGTTTTTAAATTAGACGCTGAGGGGTCTTTGCTATGTTTAGAGAAATAAGAACTCCTTCTAATTATAAAAGCCCGAAGTTGTAAATCAGTGCCTTCAAACTCAGGCAAATCTCATGCTTCTTCTTAGTTATAATTTGAGGTAGTTACCAATAGAGGGCACTGTTCATCCATGTTATAAACAGGCCATTGCTTTTCTTGCCCATTTACGTTAAGAACCTTTCATTACTGCAAAATGAACTTTGAAACATTTTAAGAGAAAAATAAAGAGTTCTTTACATTAATCCAACTGATAGTACTCCAAGGGAAGTACTCCAGATGAAGTTTTAAGTACATAAAGACACATACACAGTGTCTCTTTCTCACTTAAATAATTAACACTGATATATTTTCAGATTAGAATTATGGCTTACATGGGGAAATAAGTTTCTCACTCCCTTGCCATGGGCATCTGCAGGAGGCCATCAGCAGATTCTGTAGGTGTGGCCTTCCATTGCTGAGATGTGCTCACACCTGCACACAGACTTTGTCCTTTGTGGTCCAGGGCTCCCAATCTTCCCTCTTAGAGGCAGAAAGAAGAATGGTAATGCCCACCCTACCATCCTCTAAAGCTATTTGGGGCTCACAATGCAGCTGACAAGAGAGGCCTCTACCCCACCCTTCAAGCACTTTTTTCTATTACTGTCTCACTGATGATGGCTGGTGTGGGAACTGAGTCTTCACGAAGCTAACAAAGGTTAAGAAGTCCATGTTCCTTTCCAGTGGTAATGCTTTTAGAGGCTCTTGTGCTTCTATCCTGTGTGTGTGTGTGTGTGTGTGTGTGTGTGTGTGTGTGTGTGTGTGTGTGTACAAACCTGTCTACATTTGCTTCCCAGCTCATCAACAACAAAAATACAAGTGATACAGAAGAAATCTTGAATTTCACAGAGCTAGCCCTTCACCAACTAGCTCACACATTTAACTCACATGGCAACACACCACTGACACTGCTCAGACAGAAAAATGCAGCAGCAAACAGAAGAGAGGTGGAGCTTCTCTCAATAGATACTATTTCTCATTAGTAATAAGAAAATAACATACTCACGTTGCTGATAAATCAATAGAAGCTGAGATCTTTGGGGGAAGTAAGGCTGACACAAAGCAGTAAAAGTATCCTGTCAGAAAGGAATACCAAATCTACAGAAAGAGAGGTCCAAAAGGAGACTCCAGCCAATCTGCTGCACAGAGAGCAAGCGAGGTTTCACTGCTTTGTAGTCTATCACATGTGGTCTTTGACACACCAGGTCACACACAAGTCATTGAGGACACACACTGTCACATGCAGTCTTTGTTCCATTATTAATGAGGAAATTCAAATGAATACGTACAATGGATATTTTATAAGAAAGCAAGTACACAGTTCACCTCAAATTGTTATCCCCTGCCCACCCCCCACCCCCCACCTTACCACTGCATCAAAACTTATTTGTTTTCATTTAAGAACTTCACAGTTAGGAAGTAAGATAACACTGCAAATTGAGACCTAAATTATCAATGAAGTGGGAGATTAATTTCATCACATCAGAAAAACTTCAGAAGGCTATTTTGTCAAGAACCTGTTCCATGTCCATTCTCTGGGTACCATGTTCTCACTCAGCCTCACATCATTCTTGAACTAGGTCCAAGCCCCAGCTCTGTGTGACCACACCCATGTGACCTTGCCCTCCCCACATAACCTATCTCATCTGACACAACACTGTCAGAGGGACATGTTATGGTGATGTTTTTGCACACATAAAGGGCTTAATAAATAGCAACCAGTAAATTTTTCCAATCTTAAACAAAGAATTTCATATATTCAGAGAGGTGAGCAAATCCAGGGCTGAGTGTGATGTTAAGACAGGATTCAATTTCTCTGAAGGAGCTGGCATAAGTATAGAGGTAGTGCGTGCCTACAACTCCAGAACTTGGGAAACTCTCAAGTTCAAGGGCAATCAGCACGAGAGATGGCCGCAGTGACGCACACCGTTCACCCAAGAAGTAGAGAGGCTGAGACAGGAGGCGCTGGTGAAGTTCAAGTCCATCCTGAACTATATGGTAGCCTGTGCCACAGGAGACCCTACCTCAAAAAGAGAGAAAACAGAAACAAAAACAACAGGAAGCTTGTAGCTCTGTGACTAAATAGCTCATGACAGATGTAAACTAGATCACTGCAGTATGTGAACACTCAGAGAATTGTGGGGCCACCAGGAATCACGGCTAACTCATTGAAGATGAATAGTTCAACTGCTCATACACTTCTTCCATAGCAGACTAAGCCCAGGAAGTGAGACCGACACAGCGTAATTATTTTCACTTATGTGTGTGTGAGTATGCCACATGTGTTGTGAGTGCCCAGGGAGGCCAGAAGAAGTCACCAGGAGCTGGACCTATGAGAGCTCCCAGAACCCTGACACAAATTCTAGGAACCCACTCGGGTCCCCTGGAGGAGCAGCAAGTGATCTCACTGCTGAGCATCTATACCTCCAGGTCCAGGCATGGAGTGTTTTAAAGGGAATTTGAAAGTAGGCTTTTCTTTGGACAAGGAAAAACTCAGGTTCTGTGATAATACCGACTCATATGCTAAATGGTAACTAAATTCTACTTTTTAGTTGGTATTAATCCAGAGGACAGTATCTATAACCAGTTATAGGACTGCAGATGATCCTTCTAGGAAGCTGTACTAGTCAGGGTTCTCTAGAGGAACAGAACTGATAGAATAAATAAATATGTATACATTTATTCTAACAAATTCACATATATATGGATTATTAGAGTGGCTTAGTCTGTAGTCCAACTGGTCCAACCATGGCAGAAAGTCCAAGAAAACAGTAGTAGTTCAGTCCTGGATACTGGGCGTCCTAGCCAGTCTTCAGTGTATGTTAGAATCCTGAAGAAGCAGGCTCTAATGCCAGTGAAGGAATGGGATAGATGAGCTTGCAGCAAGAGTTAGAGTGCCTAGGCAAAAAGCAAATATTTCTTTCTTCTTTTATATTGGCTGCCAAGAGAAGGTGTGGCCCAGAGTTTGGATGGCTGTTCCTATCTCAAATCATCTACTTCACTAAAACTCCATGGGTATAACTAGCTAATTTTTTTGTTGTTTGTTTGCTTGTTTGTTTGTTTTAGTGTTTTTGTTGTTGTTAATTCCAAATGTAGTCAAGTTGACAACCAAGAATAGCCATCATAGTGTCCCTGTTCAAGTTGCTTGGTTTGGAACATAAAACAAGCTTTTAAAATGTCAGCTCTCTAGAAGAAAGGCCTTACAAGCCGATCTGCTGCTCCATTCTCTGGAATGGGGTCTGGCATGCTGTGGGAGTTCATCAGATGTTGAATGAACAATAATAATAATAATAATAATAATAATAATAATAATAAAAGGTATTTGCAGCATAACATTAATAATAACATTTGGATGATAGAATCAGAATCTAAAAGATCTTCATGGGATAAAATTATGGGTCAAGTTAAAACTGGGTGGTTTGGTGAAAGGAAAAGGTTTGTAGCGCTGGGCAGATACCTGTTTGAGGCTTGGTTCTGCCCCTTGACAAGGAGAACTGTGGTGGTGGTGGTGACAGAGAATTGAGATGACACTCAGTGGCTTTAAAAAGTGACATCTTACACAGAAGTACCGAACTGACAAAGTACTAAGGAAAGAAGTGGTTTGAACTACAATGGAGGAGCTGCCCAAATACACCTGGAGAATAATCAGACCTGATGCTCCATTTGAGAGGGAAGTGGGTACCGCTCTTATTATAATGCCAGGGCAACAGGTCAAACCTGGGACTGCTATGGGCAAAGTAGGACACAAGGTCTCTGAACTTGTAGCATATGCCAAAAGTACATCTGAGCAGATGAGGCATCCAATCAGTCAGCAATTGACTGTTATCATTTAAAATACATTTGGCAGCATTTACTAACTGCTCATTCTTAAGCCTTTTGCATACATTATCGTGTTTGTTACATACAAAAGTAGTATTAAGTGTGAGAGGGTGACAGGAAGCTGCACAAAGGCGCTCAGCACTCACCTAGTCCTTCTCGAAGAGGAACCATGCAACAGGTGCACATGGCTGCATACTGAGCTGAATGACACAGGAGCACACTGGAGTGCAACAGTAAGAAGGCAAACATGAGGCAGAGAACATGGCTACTCGGTAGAGTAGTGACCCCAGTTGGCTGCCCAGAGCCCACATAAAAATTAAAATAGAATTTGAAAAACCTGGGCATGACATACCTATAATGCCAATACTGGGGAGGTAGAAACAGAAGACTCCTTGGGGCTTACTGGCCATCCAGTATGAATGAATCCATGAGCTCCAGGTTTAATAGATGCTGTCTCAAAAGGCAAAGAGTGATTGGAGAAGACACCCAACATCAAGCTCTGGACTACACATGTACACATATGCACATATATGTTGGACCGGAAGTGTAGTCAACCATGTGTGGAGGTGGCCTGCTGCTAAGAAGATGGAGGAAGGGCCCAGCTTCCACTCCTCTTTTGCCTATAGAGACACTCTAAGTGTCCTTGCAATACCAACTTGGTTCCTGTTGGTGCCCCACCCCTGAGGCACACGGTCATAGAAGGCCTGGAGAGAACCTTTGCCAGATGTTGGCTGCTTCTGCTCTGGCTCACTCCCAGGAGCATCCCAGCAGAGAAGAATTTTACCCAGTTCCAGTTGTGACCCACTCCTACTGATGGCTGGCAGACACTACAAGTGGAAGACTGAAGGAGACACACACATAGCTGAGGGTGGGGTGCAGGGGCAGATTCCTACTCCTGGACCAGCATGCCCATAGTAACAGATGAGAGGAACAGCTCCCATCTTGCCATCACACCCAAGTAGATCCCTTCCACCAGTCACCCCAAACTGTCTGATCACATTCCTGCTGACAAAACCAAGGATGAGCACCACAGGAGATGCTGTGGTTCCTGCCCTTGACTCCCTATAGAGCACCAAGATCTGTACCAAGTCTAATGGGAGGGCACTCACCTCTACTGGCACAGAGAGACTATTTCAGATAACTGCAGTGTTCAAGGAAACCCCCATCAAGCCATGGAGGCCACACTGCCATTGAGGAGGGACTGTACATGCTACACCACACACATTCCTCTGTCTACATCACACTTGCCTAAACTGCAAAGACAGTGAACCTCCTCACAGCTTCCAATATGGCACGCTGTGCCCAAACTCACCAATCATAGTCAAAGATGCTCCAGGGAGATTGCGCTATAGTTTCTAGCTGGAAACAGTCAGTATTGCATAGCAAGCAATCTCCCAAGACCCAGCTTCTGGAATGATGTTTAGGACCAAGGCTATTCCAAAAGTGGCAGAGATGTCCATTCTACTGGATATGTAAATCTCAACACAGTAACACAACAAATATGAAAAAGTGGCCCTTCCTGAAGATCATAGCTTCCTGGCAACAAATATCAGAGACTGAAATAAATATTTAAAAATAATTCAAAAGTTATTTTTAAATCCTAATGTTATTCCAGAGAAGACAAATAATTTAAATGAAATTAAAATGAGAGTCCAGGATGAGAATTCAGCAATTTTTTTAAAAAACCAGTCTTAAATTCTGAAAAGAGCCATTGAAATCAGACCACAAAGTGACAAAAGCCTCCAGCAGACTGGACCAAGAAGAAAGATTATGGGAGCTTAAAGCCATCCTTTGAGAACTGCACATTCAAAAAGGAAGAAAGAGAGAGCTGCCTAGATCTGAGGGGTACCATCTGCATCAACATTGACATCACTGGATTGATCAAAGGGAGAAATAAAGGTTATAAAAATATACCCTTGCTGGGGGCTGGAAAGATGACTCAGTGACTGAGAGTACTGTATGCTCTCCCAGAGAACTGGGGTTCCATTCTCAGAATCTACATGGAGGCTCACAGCCATCAGTAACTCTAGTTCCATGGAATCTGATACCCTCTTCAGACCTCTGCAGGCACCAGGCAGGCATGTGATTCACAGACATGCATGAAGGCAAAACACCCATGCACATAAAAGGAAACAAACACACACACACACACACACACACACACACACACACACACGATGCAATAATAGCAAAACACTTCCCTAATCTTGGGAATGGCATGAACACCTAAAAGCTCCAAAATGGCATATATGCCCAGAAAAGATTTTCATCATAACAGATTATGATCACTGTCAAAGCAGAGGACAAACAACTTTTAAATCTATAAGAAAAATCACCAAGCCACATTTTAAAGCAACTCCACTAGAGAGTTTTAATAGCTTTTAAAGCAACTCCACTAGAGAGTTTAATAGGTTTTAATAGCAGAAACTCTTCAGGCCCAGGAGGACACATTTCAAACACTGAGAAAAAATAACTATGAACCATGATCACTATACCCAGCAAGACTATCATGTTGTTACTAGAGTTTTTAGGGAATAAGCCTGGACCAGACTATAGCAGCTCTAACAAGCTAGGCTTTGCTACCCATCCTAAATATGGCAATTAGTCAAACAAATAATAGTGAAACACATAGAACAAAAATGTATTCAATGTAGAAACATTGGGAAGAGGATCAAATAAAGAAGCCCAGGGACACCCACGTCTATTTTCAGGGCACTGTTATGAGGTTTAAGTTTAAATAACTAAATGTCCCTGGTCAAAGTGTGGTCCTGTTCACCAGGGAAGTATCAACATCTTAGCAGCTCTAAGGTCTGTCCTGCAAGTTGTCAGGATTCTGCGAAATCTCCTCACAGACAAATTCACTCTGTCTGGGACCAAGGCTTCAGTCTTTCCCTTCTGCCAGTAAGAGATTCCTGAGGAAATTTCAGTGTCATTGAGGTCCATTGTTTTATAGTCTAGTAGCCATAAGGAAGGGTACAAGGGCCTCTCTTTAGAATATCTTCTCTCCTGCCTGGAGGGTTACCATCCTTCAGAATCCAAAGAAAAAGAAAGACATTCCAAGATAAGCAAATGCTAGGGGAACGAATTCATGGCTATGAGCCAAGCATAATAAAAGTTGCTCAAGAAGGACCTGTGCGCAGAAGTGAAAGATAACTACCATCACCATAGCAGGTGAAGAATGTGTCCCATTAAAAGAGCATAAACACAAAAGTGCAGACCTGATATGATGATGGGATAGGATGGTGGGTCAGGAGATGTGCCCCTGTGATACAGAATAAAAATAGCAGACACTTCCACAATCAAGAAAGAGCATGAGAAATTCACAAGAGGGATGATGGCAGCTCAAAGGTATGGAGAAAGAGAAGGTGTGGCCAGATCCAGCTGCAGGAATACTCCACAGTGCAGGTGGTGGGAAACGGAAGGTAACCCTGGCGAGCCTGATGAAGAGACTCAATGCTGTCCTATCCATAAGAAAATTCTTGCAAGCTCCAAACCCTGCTACAGGTTCTGGTGGGAGAGTGACTTTTCCAGAAAGACCGTTTAGCAGTAGAGAGACCCCCATTTTACTGCTCCCCATGGCTTGAAGGACTGTGACTGAGTACCATCTTGAAAGAGACTTATTGTTTAAGTGAAAATGAGTGACTCTGGGGACCAGAGAACAAGGGACAACCATTGGTCAGAGAAGCTAAGCTTAGTCTGTGGCAGCCCCACCCCTACCCTAAGTGAAAGTGAAGAGAAAACCTACAGAATGGGAGGAAATATTTGCCAGTTATTAACTTGAGAGATAATAACATCCAGAATATAATTCAAAAAGCTTACAACAACAATAACATAATCTAACTTAAAAATGGGCAAAGGCGAAGGGGCTCCATGGAAACAAACAACTCAGGCTATTGTCAAGGTATTGATTGCTTTCCACAACTGGTGGTAAGGCCTTATTCCTAAAGACAACACCTACATATGTCATTAAAACATGGGGAAGTTGAGCTGGTACCTAACTAGAGCCTTTACCCCTTCTGACTAATGTTCATGGTACTGGAAGGTTCTTTCCACATTACCAGAGAAGGGTAACCATCAAGTCCCACAAACATGGCAATCTACAGTGGTACCCTGCCTGCATGATCTGATGCTGATACAACAGAGGCACAGAGGATGGAACCAATCACTCTCTAATTGGATTTAAGGTCCACTCCACAAGATAGAATCCATGCCTGACACTGCTCAGTGTTTTGCTCAGCTACATCAGAGAACCTTCTTCCTATTAGCAGAGAACTAATATAGAGACCTACAACTGGACAAGGTACAGAGACTTCGGACTACTCAGTCCTATGTGGGATGTTTTCATTAGACCCCCTCCTCGGGGATCTATGCAAAAGAGGAAGTGAAAGGTTGTAAGAGCAAGAGAAGATGGACGACACCAAGGACACAGTGTCTTCCAGGCATGACAGGACTGATGCACATACGAACTCATAGAGACTGTGGCAGCTTGCTCAGGGCCTGCACAAGTCCAAGCCACATGTGGTCCTAGTGGTGAGAGGGGGAAATGGACACAGGGTCCCACCCCTAACCAAGAAGCTATCTCCAATGGACAACCACTTGCAAAGGCAAAATTAGTTTTCTCCAATGGAGTCTCACTGGGTATATAAACCACATTTAAGGGTAGTCAACATAAAAGTAACTCAATAGTATTTTTGGAGAGTTTGTTGTTTGTTTGTTGACTTTTTTTTTTTTTTAAATATCTGCCTGTTTGCTTTCTAGAGAGGAAAAGAACACAGGGAGTTGGATGGCTAGAGAGGTGGGGAGATTCTGAGAAGAGATGAGGGAAGGGAAACTGATCAGAATATAATATATGAAAAAATATTTTCAGTTAAAAAAAATGATAGTGGCAAATGACCTGAAGAGACTTCTCAGAAGGAGAAATATAAATCTCAAAAATATGCAAAAATAATTCTAGATATCAATAGCTGATTAGAAAATACAAATCAAAAATGCAACGATACCTAACCTCAGCCCAAGAGGCAGGTGGATCTCTGAGTTTGAGGCCAGCCTGATCTACAGAGAAAGCAGATCCAGTCATGGCTACTCAGAGAAACCATGTCTTGAAAACCGTGGTGATATCTTACTTGTACAAATAACACCTGTCTGAAGGTCAGAGAATGGAGTTTGCCATAGAAGTCTGGAGGTATGTACAGACAGACAGGAAGTGAGGTGGCTGGGCAGAAACAGGATATAAGGAGAGAGTAACAGGAAGTCACTGTCTTGTCTGCTAAGATGTTAAGGAGGTAAGGTATGGCTGTAGCTTGCTCCTTCTCTCTGACCTCTCAGCATTTTCCTCTATATCTGACCCTGGGTTTTTATTACTTAGACCAATTAAGAACTCCATTTACAGAAAAAAAAAATACACAACAACAAAAAAACTGAAAACAGAATTAAATTCTGCTGCTAGGCACATACCCACAAGAAGGGAAATCAGTAGCTTAGAGATACCTGCCCTAATGTTTTAACTGCAGCATTATTCACAATGGCCAAGGCAAGGAGTCAGCGTAGTATCCATCAATAGTAGAAGGACTAAAGTAAATGTGTGTCTGTACACACATTAAAAGGGAATAATAATCCACCTTTAAAAACAATGAAATCTTGTCATTTGCATCAAAATGACTGGAACTTGAGGACATCACATTAAACAAAATAAGCCAGACACAGAATGACAAACATTGCACAGTCTTACAAAGAAAGAAAAGAAGGAAGGAGGGAAGGAAGGAAGGAAGGAAGGAAGGAAGGAAGGAAGGAAGGAAGGAAGGGGGAAAGGAGGGAGGAAGGGGGAAGGGAAGGAAGGAAAGTGAGAAAGTGAGTTAACTTAAAAGTAGACCTGGAAAGAATGCCAGGGTTGAGGGCAGGGAACACTGAGGAGAGGATGGAAGTTCACCATCAATGCATGGTGCGTGACTGTATGAAAAACCACAATGAGTTCATTAATACCCTTATCTGTCAAATTTTATAATATATATAGTGTCCAAAAATGTTGTAAACTGTTCAAGATGTCACAAAGGAAGGGCCCTTGTGCTACAGGTGAGGAAACAGGGAAAGAAAAGTTTAATGGTTTGACTGCCATTACTTTCCGCTTACCTCATGTTTATACTAAACAGTGCCAAGCCAGACCCCTCCCCCCACCACTCTATTCATTTACACACGGTATCTTCAGGTTTGTAACCTGACTGCACAAAAATGCACTGAACTGCGTGCAGAGCACAGCCCTTGCCTGTTTCAGTCGACCCAGTCAAGGGCACAATTCCAGATCCCAGGTCTTCACACATACTACGTTCACAAGTGAATTCAGAATGGCAGGGAGATTTGAAGAGCTTGATACGTCTGGATGAGTAAAAGGCAAAGAAAATACTTACCTTAGACTAAGACAGGAAATTGAATGGCTAAGACCATGATTGCAGAGAAGTCAGGTGTGTATCATTCAGCAGCTTCCACTGCAATCTAATGCACATAAGTATTTAATTAAATCATTTACTGATGTGGGGTGTGGTGATATTACATTTTGGTTTTGTTGGTACTGTTTTTTCTTGAGATATGGTCTCATGTAGCCCGGGTTGGCCTCAAACTTACAATAGCTGATGGTGATCTTGGTCTTCTGACCTTCCTACCTCTTCCTCCCCAATG
This sequence comes from Phodopus roborovskii, assembly GCF_943737965.1. Classification (NCBI taxonomy): domain Eukaryota; kingdom Metazoa; phylum Chordata; class Mammalia; order Rodentia; family Cricetidae; genus Phodopus; species Phodopus roborovskii. The sequence continues at coordinate 24,786,364 of NW_026126433.1, forward strand.
CAGGGGTGGTTAAGGTGTGTGTCACTGTGACCAGCAAACACCGTGCCAGAGTGTGAACTTAGGGCTTCCTGCATGCTAACAAGCCCTCTACCAACTAAGCTACCTTCCCAGGCCACAAGACAAATGTTCCAGGAAGACTTTGCCAATTGGAATAAAATCTGATGTTTGCTATTCTGTTCCCATTGTGCTCTACTTCTCTTCTTTTACTGCTGAACATAAGCAATTTAAATTGCTTCTCAACCTTGGATTTCAGCCTGAACACTAAATAATAACTCTACTCTGTAACATCCTACAGAAACAAATTAAAAACCAGTGGATGAGTATTTCAAGAAAGTATATTTAGCGTATCATAAACAGCAACTAAGTCACAGAGATGTTCAAAACTGTAATGAGCACATCGGCACAAGGGAGTTTCCCACCATGATAAGTGATCTTAAATTCCACTGTAAATTAATTTTTATAATAGAAATAACACCTTGCCTCCATTTTCTAAAGATTTCAGTATGCTCCAACCTAGCAAGATGGAAGACAGGGAACAGCAAAATCGACGGAAAGGAAAAGAGAAAGGAAGCCATGTGCAGTTGAAATTAGTGTTTCCCTTTCATCCCAAGCAAACATACACTGGATTCAGCCAGAATGCATATCCTCAATGCCCCGTATGAGTAAATGGGAAGGTGGGGGTGTCAGCAAGTCACTCTGAGTCTACAATCCACTCTGATGGCTTCTGTTCAGACCATTCTGGAGGATCTGAGCAGCAGAGGTGGTGCTGAACTTAGTTAGGCCTTGCTGAGTGAAACAGCTCTCCACAAGGCTTGGTCAATTCTTTTTGACAGGTATACATATTGCAACAATCTTCAAAGGCAACTTCTGGGACAGCCTCCTAACTCCTTTTGAAGATACTGCCAAGAAAGGAAATGAAGTGAGAAATGAAAGCCAAATAAGGACAAAATGATTGAAAGAGAACATTAACTAATGAACCCAAAAGGATACACACGATAGATTAAAACGTAGCAAACTGCTGACCACCAATGTAAGCCATGGCTCCTGGGGAATCACTGCCAGTACACAGCCTGCTCTCGACACCAGATACCTTTATAACCCTCAAAGCCATGCCCATAACCAAACACTAACACATCAGCAAAACCCCAGGGGCTGCTCTCTGAAGAAAACTAACTTCAGTAGTGACCTTGTCCCGGTTTCCTAAAAGCAGGAAAGTTCAAACTGGGGTAAATGATCCATCAAAACTGCCAAGAGTTCTCTGGATGTTTTACACCAAAATCACCTTCCTTACAAGACCTCAGCACAAAAGGGGTTGCAGGGATGAGAATGCAGGGTTATTGCTACTCATCAACTAAGCAAATAAAAAGAAATCAAAAGGTTAACCTCAGCTATAAACTCCTTTAATTAAGTCAGACTCTAACCTCAATACTCAAACATAAATACTATCAACATTTACTAGAAAGCCTTTGGGTTTGCATAGTCAATAAGCTGATATTTCTAAATAAAATGGGAAAGTTAGAAGTTTTTTCTAGGACCATCAGCACATCCTAGAATATTGAACTGTTGCTGGACTTGTTCCTACATTGCAATAAAGTGTGCTACAAGCTTTCAAGGCAGGATAGAACCCTGTGTGGAAGGGTGAGTGCAGAAAGTAAACTGAAACCAGACTCGAATTTGGCAAGTCAGTGAAGACAGAGTCTTAGAAACAGAAGAAAACGAACTGAGGTTGACATAATTCAGGTGGGTTGGAATTCAAAGCATGCTGGGACCTTGGTAACACAGACCAGCTGGAGTAAAGTGAAGCCAAACCAGCCCAAGCACAGGCTCTGAACACACACAAGCACCAAGGGCCTGGTTTCCAGAGGACACTAGTAAGCCTAGCATGTTAGGTCAAGCTAGTACAGCCTGGCATCAGAAATATGCAGTGACCCCTCAGGTTGGAGCCAAAGGAGCATAGTTACTGTCATAGCAACAGTTCTAGTTCCAGCAAACAGAGCAACCTAGCTTGCTAGATGAAATAGAGCAAAAAAATTCTAAATGTACAGCTGAACTGACATGGAAGAAAGGAAATTTCTAGAATCAAGAAAAGGGAATAGTATAAATAAACATTACACTGATAGTAATATTTGGACCAGCTAGTGGTAACCGAGAAGCTAAAAACAGAGGGAGAGTATTTTATTTTGTTTTGTTTTTGTGTTTTGAAGCAAAGACAGAAGTTTCATATCTAGGAAAGGATATAAACATTAGCTTATGATTCAAAAATGTGTATTACTAAATACAAATAATGTTATAACAGACCCTCAGACCTTAACACAGCTCACACAATGGTGGAAGCACCATTCAGGCATCAAAACCCAGCCCACAGGAAGCAGTACATGGAAAATGGAGAACAAAAACCTGATCCATCCAAGTCCATAGTTCTGGGAAAGTCCCTCAGTGTGCTGACCTTGATTTCTGTCAACCTGGGATGTGTTTTTATTGTACTTACAAGTCCAATCTTGAATGCATTTGGGTTCTGAACACCCAAAGTTGTGGAATATTATTTTAAGATAATATTTGTTTATGCTGTGGAACATTTGTTTAATGATGCAAAGATGTGTTGCATTCTTTTATGTTGCATTTGTTTAACTCTGTGAAGCTCTTTTACTTTGCCTGTCTAAAACACCTGGTTGGTCTAATACAGAGTTAAATGGTCAATAGAAAGGCAGAGAAAGGATAGGCAGGGCTGGCAGGAAGACAGAATAGCCAATTCTTTGTCAAAAGAACAAAATCAGAGAACTAACACGCTCCAGCTTGAAAGCCTGCTATAGTGTTGCTGAGGTCAGTATTAAATCTGAAATATTTGAAATGAATACAAACCATTTCAGTAATGCATACAATTAAGTGCACTGTTGTGGGCAGTGACACTGCTGGTCAAGTGTGTCTCCTGATACAACAGACAGCCATCCCGCTCTGTATTGACTGACTTCGATAACCACACAGTCACAGTTATGACTTGTAGACAGCCATGTGCTTGGGCTTTTTGATACATTCAAGAGGCATGGGACATCCTATGGCAGCTATGCTACTGAAAAGCAGATGCATTACTAGCCTGTTTCAGTGATTGCCGAGACAACTCACCACCATTCAAGGACACTACTATTGACACACTTGTCAAAGGCAAGCAAAAGCCACCTCTGAGTCCAGAGACTGCTGAAAGATGGCCAATAGTCTGAATGTTGCCACACAGAAAGGCCTGAAGAATGGAATTGTCAAAGCCCTTTTGACTACCCTAGAGCTTCCTAAACAAAGAAGAGTTTCAGATGAGTTAAACAAAACTCTTCCCATGTCAGTCCCAGGAGTGTTGGCCTCACCCCCTTTTACTTTCAGGCATGCATCACAATGTTTGATGTTATTTCTTTATTTCTCCTGTTGTGATAACACAGTGGGAAATCTGTGCACTGATAATGGAGATGCTGAGAATTCCAGGTGCCATTTGAGATAAGCAATAAAAGGAACAAAGATGGTATCTTAGTTGGAATTTCTATTGCTGTGAAGAGATGCCACAACCATAGCAAGTCTTATAAAGGAAATCATTTAATTGAGGCTGGCTTACAGTTTCAGATGTTTAGTCCATTGTCATCGTGTGTGGCATGAAGGCAGACATGGTGTTGGAGCAGGAGCTGGAGTTAACACATCTTGTCTTGCAGGCAACAGGAAGTAGTCTGTCTCACTGGGCATGACTTGAGCATATATGAGACCTCAAAGCCTATCTCCACAGTGACACACTTCCTCCAACAAGGTCACACCTGCTCCAACAAGTACACATCTCCTAATAGTGCCACTACCTATGGGCATTAAAACACATGAGACTATGGGGGGCCATACCTATTCAAACCACCACAGATGGTCTTATCAACAAACACTCCTGAAATTGAGTATCAACATGTTTTTTAATTCATCTAGACAAAGATCTTAAACATACCATAGAACTCAGTGTAAGATACAAAACAAAGGCAATCCAAGAAAACAACACAGAGTAACATGTAGGTGACCCTGGGTACAATGAGAATGTTATGGAAGCAGCACTGAAAGCATAATCCATTAAAAAAACGATAAGTTAGATATTAATAAAACTTAAAACTTCTGATCCATGAAATTCAATGTCAAGTAATGAGAATATAAGCCAAAAAATAGGAAAAAAATATAAGCAAGACACATATAATGAAGAACGTGTTATTCACAAAATATGAAGTACTCTTAAAACACAATAGTAAGAAAACAAGCAGCCCAAGTCTTAAGATGAACACAAGATCCAAAAAGACATGTTGCTATAAAAGACACAGATATTCAAGTGAACATGTAGACAAATAGCCGCCGTCATCTGACAGGAGGGAATTTCACATGGAAACATTGATGAAACACATCTATTGCCATGGCAAAACCCAAACCACTGACAACATCAAATACTGGTGAGGATATGGAACAAGACCTCATGTTCAGTGCTGTATGCCCATAGAAAGGTCCAGCTGGGGAGATGATGTGCTAATTACCTATGAAGTTAAACAAAGGCTTACCACATGGGCCAGCAGCCATGCTGTTTAGTATTTATCCAAAAGAACTGAAAACTTACATCCTCAAAGACTGCATAAGGAAATTTAGCAAAGCTTTACTCAACACTATTCCAAACTGGAAGCAACCAAGATGTCCTTCCTTAGAAGAATGCACAAACTGGGGGATTAGGACAATGTGTTATTATTTAGCACAAATAAATGAAGGATCAAGACATGTGAAACCTCAATGACACAATGAGTAAAAAAAAAAGCCATCTGGATGCCTACAGTACTATCCCAACAATGAAACATTCTAGAAAAGGAAAAGAACCCAGAGACAGTAAAGAGATGAGCAGACACCACAGGTTTGCACTGGCAATGGTGATTAGCAGTGTTTAGAGGAAGAAAGGTTGCACAAGAATATCACAGAACACGGTTAGGGCTGTGAAATCGTTCTGCATGGTGTTACAATATGTACCAGCATGCACTTCCATAAAACACCTATCATGTGCATGTGCACACCAAGTTTGGACGCTAAGGTAAACTGTGGAGTTTGGTTAATAACTGTCAATAGAATCTAATGACTCTTCACAAATACAGCACTATGCTATGGGATGTTGATAATGAGGGAGGTACACATGTCCACCCAGAAAGTGTATGGGAATTCTGTGTACTCTCAATTTTGTCATGAAACTCAAATATTGTAGAATATTATTTTAAGATGTGTTACATTTGTTTATGTTCTGGAATATTTGTTTAATGATGCAAAGATATGTTGCTCTTTTAACTCTGTGAAACTGCTACTTTGCCTTTCTAAAACACCTGATTGGTCTAATAAAGAGATGAACAGCCAGTAGCAAGGCAGGAGAGGTGGGGCTGGCAGACAGAGAGAATATAGAAGGGATCAAGGAGCAAGAAAAGGAGGAGGAGAATACCAGGGGCCAGCCATCCAGCTACACAGCTAGCCAAGGAGTAAGAGTGAAAGTAAGATTACAGAAGTAAGAAAAGGAAAAAGCCCAGAGGCAAAAGGTAGACAGGATAATTTAAGAAAAGCTGGTCAGAAACAAGCCAAGCTAAGGCAGGGCATTTATAAGTGATAATAAGCCTCTATGTGTTTACTTGGGAGCTGGGTGGCAGGCCTCAAAAGAATAAAGCATGGTGAAAATTATTTATGATTTATTAAAGCTTGCTTGAGGATTCAGAAAGCAAAATCAGCCATAAGCCATAGAAGCCAGGCACACACTTTTAATCCCAGCAGCCAGAAGCTAGGAGGTAGTGGTGGTATGCATGTACCTTTAATCCTAGGACTCAATATTAAGAGGTAGATGGATCTACACAAGACTGATCCAGTCCTAAAGAGAAACAGCTCATACAAAAACGATCCCAGCAACTGGGATCACACATCTTTAATCCCAGCACTAGAGGGGTGTACTCGATAGGAGCAGGGTCTTCAGTAGTCAGTATCGGGCATTCATTCTCCAGCCACATTGAGGAAAGGAAGACATTCAGTCTCAGGATTCTCCAGCCACGCTGGGGAGAGGCAACAGAATCAGCCCATTCAGCTTGAGGTAAGTGCTAGTGGCTACTTTGCTTGTCTGACATTCATTTTGAAGTTTGAACCCCAATATAAGTTTCTGAGCCTTTTATTTATCATGTTACAGTAAAGAGCAAAAAGAGTAGAGTAAAAAAAAAAACAACCAACTACACTGGAACCACTGTAGAAGACATTATTAGAAGTGTTGTGATACACACAGTTACATCAATGTTCTCAACAAGCAAAGGAAATCAGAGTCACAAACTGGGTGACTCCATTTACAGTCTGTCACAACTGTTCAACTTGACATTTTTTTTTTTTTTAACTTTACAAAGACATGAAAGTGATTCAGTAGAGATAATATTTCAAGTTTTGAATCTTAATCCCTTCCGGAGTTAGTGATACGCAGTTTCTCTCTGGAGAAGCTCACCCCCAACCATCCCGCCCTGCCTGTCAATCATAATCACAAAACAAGCAGGCAGGGCTTGTGCCGCCACAGGAGGGTGTTAAGCTGGCTACCTGGAGAAAGTTCCCTACGATTCTCTTTCACCACACTCTGTAAATTATTTACAAGATGGAGCCTCGTTGTGACTCAGGGAGCCTCTGCACTAGGAAACTTTGAAAACGAATCTCATCAACGGTAATTACAAATACACATTTGTCCAGAGCCATGGGGGAGAATGACTGACGGAGAAGAGGACATTTGGAGTAGATAGAAACAGCCTGTGTTTTATGGTAACATAAATATACACATTTTGTTCAAATTCATTAAACTATATATTAAAGTGGTGTGTTTTATTATATATAAGCTATATCTCAACAAAACTGATCATAAACAACTGTGATTTTATGTTGCAGTATAATGGTTATCTCTGGGAAATATTCTGTAGGGGAATGGGGAGATGGCTGTTAGTACAGATGGATATCTCAGGCCGTGGGCTGTTGTTTGGTTTTGTGGGCTGGGGTGCTGGGGACATTGCATAAGAACATACCCAGGGCCTTGCACATGCTGGGAATGCCCTCTGCCAGCTACAAGCCAACCTAACTTTTCTTTTTTCTTGTTTGGTTTTGGTTTTGCTTTTTCAAGTCAGAGTCTTACTATGTAGCCCTGGCTGTCCTAGAATTCACTATGTAATCCAGGTTGCCCTCAAACTCACAGTTATCTGCCTCCCTATGCCTCCCAAATACTGGGATTAAAGGTGTGTGTCACTGGCATTCTAACTTTTCACAGATAGTGTACAGCCAGATTTCCTTGTATGTATAAAATTGTCCATATGGAGTAATGTTAATATTTCCAAGGAAGCAGGACATAGAAAATATGACCTGTTTTTCAGCAGCAGTTGAAAAGACAAAATAAATACATGGATTTGGAAAAAAAAATTTTCATGTTGCAAAATCATATTCTCTACAATGAAGGACCCATGCATATATCTGCTAAAACACAACCATTCCTTTTATTAAGATATGATTCAAATTCAATTGATGTAATTGGGATAAATTGTTAGAATAGTTCATGGATTAAGTATTAGTGATGAATTTTGAAAACACACCTTTGTTTCATTTCAAACAAATCTTTAAAATTGGTATCCTTAGCTAGTGAAATTGCTCTAAAATTTCTTCCAGTGTGCTCATCAACACACTTCCTGAATCTGATTTTCTTTGTTTTATGATGCTTTTAAACAAAAATATAACAGCAGGTAAGCTATATCCTCCAACTAGTGCTGACACCAATTCAACAGAGATTAAACAAATAAAGCAATTGGTTGGACACAATAAAGACTTTGAAAATAAATATGTTAATACAAAGTGCTTATAAAATGTGTGTACACAGTATAGTAAATACAGTTTTTAGGTCAGACAAGTATCACAGAGCATAAAACTGCTAGCTGAGCAAGTCTGCAGACCCCAATTCAATTCCCAGACCCATGTGAAAGCCAGATGCAATGCCCCACATCTGAAATCCCACATTCCTATTTTGAGATGAGAGGTGGAGACAGGAGACTCACGAAGAGGCTCATGAGCCAGCTAGCCTGAAGTATACATCACAGCAGCAGAAATAACCAGAGACCAGTCCTGAAAACAAGTAAAAGGCAAGAACTATCATCTGACCAACTGTCCTCTGACTGCCATACATGTACATGTGCTCTCTCCTCTCTCTCTCTCCTCTCTCTCTCCTCTCTCTCTCTCTCTCTCTCTCTCTCTCTCTCTCTCTCTCTCTCTCTCTCTCTCTCTCTCACACACACACACACACACACATCTTTTTAAGACATACATATTCCTACTCCATAGGTTTTATGACACAGTGATTCTCATTGTTAATCACCTACATACATACTTTCTATGCCTTTTCTTACTCTACTCTTCTTTTAAAGAGAAAATCTTTTCTCTATTCTGTTTGTATTTGCACAGTGGCAGACACACAGGCCAACAAAACAGAATACAGCGCCCCCAGATAAACCTAGACATACGTGATCAAATGAGTTTTAGCAAGAGTGCCACAACAATACAGTGGGAAGTGACACTCTCATCAACAAACGTTGCTGGGAAAACTGGATATCCATAAGCTAGAGACTGAAACTGGAGCTTTGTGCCACATTGAGCACAAAAAGGAAAAAAACAGAAAAAAAAAAAAAAAGTCATCTTAAAATGGATTAAAGTTCTAACTACTGAGACTGGAAACTAAAACCCCTAGAAGAAACCTGGGGTATAATCTTTACCACATTGGTCTTGGAGATCTTTTCTCAGCTATAACAACAAAAGCGCAAGCAACAAAGGGAAGCCCAGGGCTGGGAACATGGCTCCCAGGCACACCCAAGGCTGTGGGTTCAATTCTCAGCGCTAGGAGAAAACAAAAAACTGACAACTATTCTGTTTATGTTTTTTAAACACTCATTTTTTTTAAAAGTACAGACTGTTCGACTGATTATAGAAAAAATGAGCTTATGTTCATTAGCCATTTTGTTCTTTCATAAAACAATTTATTACATTTTAGAAGAATGATTGTATTTTAGACATAATTTTAATGAGTCTTGTCAGGTTGAAGCCTCCTTTGGAGCTTACCAAGCAGAGGTCCCAATGGTGCCTTTCCCTACACTTCCCCTCCCTTTAATCCTGAGCAATTGCTCTTGTTTCCTTGGCAATGGTGGAAAATCCACATGCAAGAATTCTAAAGTGTACTTAAAAAAAAGGCTGGCAAACCAGTCCCTGCTGTTTGGACTGTGCTGCCACCCTGTGGCCATTTTGTCTACAAATCCAAACCAGAAGATTTCTTTTGCCCCCCCCCCACACTCCCACCCCCTCCCAAGACAAGAGCTCATGTAGCCCTGGTTGACCTAGAACTCCCTACATAGCCAATGAAAGCCCTGAACTCCTCCTGATCCTCTTGCCTTTGCATCCCTAGTGCTGGACCACAGGCCGAGCATCGCCTGTGTTCCTGCACTCTTTTGTCCTCCTTTCCTTCCAGGCCAACACTTTTCCTTTCTACTTTTTCCATCAAATTACCTGGAGATCTCCCTAAAAGCCTACTCCCCTCTTGCCCTTCTTCACTTCAGGCTTGCCTTTTATGTTTGGGTTCTGTTTCCAGGTGACTTACCACCGCTACATCTATCTGAGCATTGGCAATGTCAATCAAGCGACAACTCAGAATGGATTATGTCATTAATTGAGCACAGTGTGCTCGAATAAAAGTTAATAATGCAAGTAATAGGATATAAATTATAGAATATAAATTACTTCTGTCACCCAAAAAGGGAAACACTTCCTATGCAGTGTCCAGCATTCGCAGCCATTTTGTCTCTATCCCAAATCAGGTTGCTAGATCACTGACTGACATATTCAACAGAGTAAAGTCTTTGTAAATGTAGGTTTTATAATTTTCATTCTAATTCCATTTGGATAATTACCATGGGTAATACACACAGTTCATCAGAATGAATATGAAGTGTGGCAGGTGGGCTAAAATGGAAGCTTCTCCCTTCTGGTAGGTGTCCACTGGACATCAGAGGCAGAGGCAGGAGAATCACAGGTCAGCAAATCTAGTGACAGCAGCTGTGAACAAGTGTTTCAAGATAGACTGCCAGGATCCACACCCAAGCTCGTTCTCTGATCTCCACACAGGTGCCATGGCACATGAGCACCCATACTCCTGCAGGGGAGAGGAAGACTGGGAAGGAGGGGGAGAAGGGGGAGGATGCCTTTGCAGTAAGAATGGAATTGGAGTATATAATGTTAAATAAGTCACACAAAAAGTCAAATATTATATTTTCACACCTTAAGGTTTAAAAGTTGATTTCATAGAAGACTGTAAAATTGGAGTTCCCAAGTCTGGGGAGGGCAAGGAAAGGAGTATGGTGAGGAGTTGACAGAGAACAGGGGACTAATGAATGAAAGAACTGATCTCTAATGTTCTACAACACAGACAATTATCCATGGTTATCAGCAATTAAATGTGTGCTGCAAAACTGTGTGGGGATTTCTAATGTCCTCAACTCAAATAATAAAGACTTGAACTTCCTAAAACCGCCTTACTACACAGCTGGTTGGTATTAAAAGGCTCATGTTTCCTTTAATTTTCTTTCTGACTTGATTTACCTAGTATCCAACCCACTACTTAAGGTGCATGGCACACAAGGTATAGAGACCATGGGGCTTATTAACTCCTACCTTGACCAGAGTCTCTTGAACAGCTAATACTTTTTTTTATTACATAAGCATCCCAATAGATTTCTAAAGTAATTTTTTTTGAGGTAAGGTCTTACTCCATCTATAGTCCTGGCTAGCCTGGAACTTCCTACAAGGCTGACCTCCAATCCATAGAGATCGGCCAGATTCTGGATTAAAGGCATATCAGGTTTTTTGAATTAATATTGCATATCAGGGTATCATCTATTAGAGTTAGGCAGAAGATGAGATATGAGCATCCACTTCCAGTCATTTATAAACTCATTCAGTGAGGAGTCGCTCTAGACACAAAGGAAAAACAAGAAGGGCAAAAGGTGGGGATGGATGAGGCGCACCCGCGCACATGCCAAGGAAACCAGACAGGGAAAAGCAACTGAGTATCACTAGCTGAAGCCTGAGGAGTGCATGTGATGGCCTTGGAAAGTACACAACCCAAGATAACATTGCAGCCCCAAGGAGCCGCATGGCTGCGATAGGACTGCTGCCAGTGGCCATGAAAGTCTGGCAATGGAAGCCTGTCACAATGACACCAATACAAGAGGCACAAGGGGTTCTGGGGGCTTGCTCTCCCTGAGGAGTTAATATCTATGCGTAGAACCTGTCAGCAGGAACCAAGAGAAATACACAAAGAATCATTACTCATTCAAGTAGCCTGAGGAAGAACACAGGGAAAGGAAAAGAGCACAATGGACCATAGCTAGCAGAACCTAGTGTGTGAGAGATGGTGAGGGGTAAATGGTGGGAGACAGAGAAGAAGAATGAAGAAAGAAATGGCCGCCACTGCACCATAAACAAAGCTTGTCTTAAAAGGACAGGAGCTACACACAGGAGCAAGAGTTGCCCAGGGAACTTCTTAGACAATGAAAAGTGCTGATACTTTCCATAAATTCATCTAGACACAATCAAGAATTCCCCTTTTGGGCTGGAGAGATAGCTTATCAGTTAAGAGAATTTGCTGCTTTCGCAAAGGACCTGGGTTCAGTTCCCAGCATCCATATGGTAGCTCACAACGCCAGTTCCAGGAGTTCAAACTCACCCTTCTGGATTCCTCATATACTGTGTGTACATGGTACATGTACACGAGCAAGGAAAAATTCTCATATATATAAAATAAATAAACCTTTTTTAATATTACAAAAAAATAAGATCCCTTTGTGGAGTATGGGTCTGTTTGTCCAAACAGGGCTGTCTTTGCTAAATCAAGTCATCTTAATATCACAGAAAGGCATACCTCCCAAAGAGTGGCCCCTTGAGCCTGCACAGACAATAGAAGCCCCAAATATTGTCTACAAAGTGACCCTGGCATCTATTCTAGACGTGAGAGAAGGGGCTGAGAAGAGGACCTTAAATTTTATTCTTACAGTCACAGGGAGAAAAAAAGTCAACACTTTCACTTGAACAGTTAGATATCACCCTTTTATCCAGACTGGAATAAGCAAGCAGAGATGTATATTTTCATCTTTGGAAGAGGTGGTTTGATATGCAAATAAAGTAATAAGTGTCAGAGCCGTATCCTAGCAGTAGCTACTTTCCAAACGTTACCATGGCACCAATTCAACAGTGTTCTTAGAGGCAGCCACACCTCAGCAAGGACTAACTTGGGCCAGAAAAATTAGAAGTACTAATAGAAACTGCAAGAGAGTCCTGACACAGTATCAGAGGAGAATCTTTATGGCACAAATGTCCTCTGAATCTACGTGAAACAGGGTATGAAACTTCAGGGAGGAAACAAAGAAGACGGACCAGCACCTCTAACACCTGGAGCGTGATCCAAGCCTGGAGACAAAACGGTGGTAATTATAACTGCTAACATTTGTTTTTAGCTCTGAGCAGATTGTGCACAGATTGGGAAGGGCAAACTCCATTCTCCAATTACTCCAGTGCGAACTGTGCCTTAGCAGCACTCGCTAGATCCTAGCTGGCTGAAACGAGAGCAGACTGTCCTCACAGTACGGCTCGTTTATGTTAAAGCAAGGAAGCCTGTCCTCGCATGGCTACAGTCCAGGGCCACTGGATGTGAGAAAAAGAATCCTCCAGCAGGCTGGGCTCCCCACATCTCTCATGCTTGCTACCAGCAAATCTACAGAGACAAAGCAGTGGTGATACAAGTAGTCAAGGACACAAGTTCAAACCCACTTGGCTTGTGAGCCAGTCTAGGCTACTGAGGTAGCCCTGGGCCACCTGGATAGGAAAGAACAAAGAGACGGATAACAAAAATTATCGATATAAGTAGTCTGTAATCAATAACACATTCATACAATAAACCCTGAGTTCTATAAAAGCTTAAAGGGAATGGTGCTCTCTCCTTCAGGCTGGTGAAAGAACAGAGAGTTGACAATGAGAAGCCATTAACAAGAACAAGACTCCAGAGCTCCTGGTTTATATCAAAGCCATTGGTCACCAAGATTGCCTCTAGGACAGTAATGTGCTGTGTCTAGCTAAGGCTGAAACTTGGGCAGGAGAGGGGTAGAAATAAAGGTATGACTGGGAAATAATACAGGTGTTTCCATGTTGTTGCCTCTAAAGTCTAAAGACTTTAGCCAAGTGCTGGTGGTGCACACCTTTAATCCCAGCATGTGAGAGGCAGAGGCAGGTGGATCTCTGTGAGTTCAAGGCCAGCCTGGTCTACAAAGCAGGTTCCAGGACATCCAGGGCTACACAGAGAAACCCCGTCTCGAGGGGAAAAAAAACTAAAGACCTCCTGCTTTCCTAAGGGCAGTCATAGGTTGCTATATACTTCCTCACACCATCTTAAAAATGATTTAAAAAAAAAAAAAGAAGGGCAGAAAAGGCCTTCCCTGTATTTTTCCGTATCATTTATGAAACAAAACACTGATACATAAAGGAGAAAAAATTCATCTGTATCATTTTATCTTCCAATTGCTGATGGCATCACTGTTCCTTCCAGTTTGTTCTTTTTAAGTGTAAATGTGTGTGTGTGTGTATGCGTGCATGCGTGTGTGCCTGTTCATATTGTGTGGATATGTGGTGGGGTATGTGTGCATCTGTGTGGATAAGAGTGTAGAGGCCCAAGGCTAACCTCCAAAGTCTTCCTCAATTACTCTCCACCTTTATTTTTTGGAGACAGGCTCTCTTGCTGAACCTGGAGCCTGTAATTTTGGCTGTTTTGGCTAGCCAGCTGGCTCCAGGATTCTCTCTTGTCTCCCTTGGGTTTCAGGATTACAAATTGGTTGCCATGCTTTTATGTGGGCTCTGGAGATCCAAATCCCCCAGTCCTCCTCTCACTCACCCAGCAAGTACTTTACCCCACCTGAGCCATCTCCCCAAGCCCCCTTGCTTGTCTTTCTGATATGTTTGTTATACATACCACAAAACCATGTTTGGGGTCACATTCTTTTCACTTGTACTATGTCACAGCATTTTTTTCTGGTGGATTGGAATTATAACTAGAGTAGTGAGCTGTATGTCACTCATAGTGAGCCACACTAAAGATGTAATACTTAAGTGTCCACACTTAGCCTTAGTGTTAAGAAGCTTTCTTAGTCCACTGATGTTTGGCTGAGGAGGCTCTGGGAGACCTGACCTGCAGGATTAGCAGGCAATAGTCTTAGGTTCCAAGAGATCCGCCCTTTACCAAGGGCTAAATGAATTTCCCAGAGCAAAGCTATTCCAAGGACTGGGAAACCTTAAAGGGCAAGAATTCTGTTGCAGGCAGCTGAAACGAGCATCTAATCCTGTGAATTAAAGTAACTTCAGAGATGAACAAAAATCTCCAATATTGGCCAGATGTGACACACACCTTTAATCCCCACACTCAAGAGGCAGGCAGACCTCTGCAAGTTCAAAGCCTGGTCTACACAGCAGGTTCCAAGCCAGCCAGAGCTACATAGTGAGACCTGGTTAAAACAAACAAACAAAAACTACAATCTAAAGTCTGTGGTGCCAGAATAAACAAAGCCATACTTCACCCTCAGCTAGGCTGAGGCTTTGAAAACATTTTCTACTCAGGACAAAATTCTCCTCATAGGAAATCCACAGGTTCCATCTGATCAAATAAAACAGAGTCTGACTTATTTGAACTGGAAGGCAGATTGCTGGAAACCTAGCTCAATGAGTAAAGTGCTTTGAAACCCTGAGACCACAAGTTTGGATCCCCAAGATTTAGGTATAAAGTCAGCCATGGAGGCCCCCACCCGTGAACCCAGAGCTTGGTGGAAGCCAACAGTCAGATCCCTAGGGCTTTTGGCTAGCCAGCCCAGCAGAAGATGGGACTCAGTAAGACTAATTAGCCTTTCTAGGAAGCAAATTGACAAAGCCGGCCTAATGCTATGACTTAATAATAATCTATCCTAAATGAAAAGAATTAGACATAGAAAATGATGTACTTATAAAACATTGATCAAGATGCTGTCAATACTTAAAAGAGGCAAAAACTTGGATTTTATAGATACATAGTAAAATTCTAAGTAACCATGAATGTTGCTTTTTGAAGTAATTTTAATAACAGAGGAAAATTCTATGATGTACTATAAGTGAAATAAGGGTATAAAACATAACCTGTGGAATACAGAAAATACAGAGAGAGAGGCTGGAAGAACAGACCTAAAATTCGTAAATGTAATATAATGGCACAAACTGGTGAGTTTCTCTTTTTTCTGTATCAGTACAGGCAATTATTTTTTATAAGAAACACATAGTACTCATACACAACTTTAAAATGCTTTAACAACTGCATCATAATGCCCTAAGTAAAACCATAATAATAATTTGAGAAATAACTTTTAAAGAAAGGCCATTACTTAAGGTTCTCAACATCTGGAATTGGGCAGCCAAGGAAACAGTATGTTGTTTGCATTAGACTAATTTTTGAAACCCTTCTAACAAGGCCCAACAACTGAAAATAAACCCATAGATGTGAGTGAATGTGTGCCCACAAGCCAAACAATACACAAGTGTACTTCTAGAAGTCTCGAACCCTGAGCAAAACTATCCCTATAAGCCAATTCTGAAAAAGATAGAATCTTCAAGTCATTGCCAATGTTTTTAAGAAACAGTTCATTCAAAAGGCAAGCCACTCAAAACCCATATCCCATATATATGGGCTTATCAGCCACTACCACATTCAGATAAAAGTAAAGGGAAGAAATCATGAACAAACAAAACTCTGTTTCTTTCTTTGGGTTTTTACAACTAGGAATCACCAAGACAATAGGGGATTTGTCCTGTTGCCACTAAGCTAATTTTGGTTGAGTCTTGTCTGGCACACAGTAAAGCATTTGGTATTTATTATATGTATGATATTATTAAATCTGAAGACAACCTTCTGAGTAGGTACTATGATCATCTTTGCAGACAAGGAAGCTGTGGCCCCAGAGGCTAAAGGACTTAACCAAAGACCACTAAGCTGGGATGCAGAGCAGCACAGCCTTGAATGAGGCAGTTTGTTTGTAGAACTGTCAACCCATTTGCTGTACAGACACGGAATCCATGAAACAGGTAAAGTTGCAATCTGTATTTCTCTCTAGTCTCCCTCACCACCACCTACCATAGTCTCAGTGAGGAGAAATGAATCTCGAACTCCATAATCTACTCATATATCACCTTTAGGCTCAAGTGTGCTTCAATGGAGTTTGCGAAATTATGCTAGCTTCCATACAGGAAACTAGGGCTTAGAAAATCTATTAATTGTCTTCAGTTTTTCTTGCTAGGTTTTTAATTTCTCTTCTTTGTTTAGATCTGCAGCTAGAAGATAATAAATTAACAATGGAGCCACTGTATGAGGAGTATCTAACATATGGTGGAACAATTGTCAAACCTTATTACTGGCTTAGCTTCTCTCTAGATTGCACCAACTGCCCTTACCACATTAGGACAGGAGAAGCAGCAAGAGTTCCCTACACAGAATTTCAGCAGATTTTTGGATTCCCATGGTCAACATACCCTCAAATAAAACACCTCACATTTTATGAGCTAAGAAGTTCCTCTGGGAACCTGATACAAAAGGGTCATGCTAGCAACTGCACTGGGAATCACAACCACCCAGAATCAATGCTATTTGAGAGGAATGGTTACCTTGCCTCAGTCATATCTCATAACAGCAACATCAGGCATATCATTCTGTATTCCAACCACTCCCCTTGTAATGAGGCTAGATATTGCTGCATCAGCAAAATGTACAATTTCCTGATGATGTATTCAGATGTCACTCTTAGTATTTTCTTTTCTCAGCTCTATCATACTGAGAACCAATTTCCTACTTCAGCATGCAACAGGGAGGCTCTTCGGAGCCTGGCCAACTTATGGCCCCAGGCCACTTTGAGTCCAATAAGTGGTAGCATTTGGCATTCTATTCTTGAAAATTTTGTTAGTTGTGTCCCAGGATCAACTGTTCTCCAGCCTTTTACAGCAGGGAGAATACTGGCTGACAGGTACAATGCTTATGAAATAAACGCCATAACAGGAGTGAAGCCTTATTTCATGGATATTCTTCAGAGCCATCGAAGAGAGAGTCCGAGCAGAAAGGCTCCGGCAGCTTTAGAAAACCACCCAGTAAACAATGCCGATCCTGAACAAGTTCCCAAGACTCCTGTAGTTTCCGTGCTAGTGCCTTACAGAGATCTACCACCAATCCATGTGGATCAAAACCCACAGAAACCCAGGAATGTGATAAGACATTTGAATATGCCTCAGCTGTCATCACCTGAGGCCAAAGACCTTAAAAACCCTCCCTCAGGCAGTCTAGTGGGGGTGGCAGAAGCCACAGGTGGGTCTGGAAGCAGCCAAGAGGCAAATAAAAAGAACAAACAGAAATGGAAGAAATAAGCTTCATTTTATCAAGCCAGCCATTTGCCGAAGGATTTAGTAGACAGGTAATTTTTAAAAAAAAGGACATTCTCTCCCAGAGATGGGGATAAACTTTTATGCATTAAAAGCAAAACCTGATTATTTACTATAATAACTACTATAAGTGATACTATTTTCAACATAATCCCACATGTTGGCATAGCAACTTTAACTCTCTTTCTGAAAGTAACAGTAAATGCTTTTTAAAATGTGTGTTTTATTATTTGTATGTGTATGGGTATTTTGCCTGCATGTATGTCTTGCATAATATGTGTACAGTGCCCTTGGAGGCCAGAGGTGGACATCAGATCCCCTGAGACTGAAGTTATAGATAGCTGTCAGCTGGGAATTGAACCCAGGTCCTCTGGAAGATGAGCCAATGCTGTTAATGGCTAGGCCTTCTCTCCAACCCCAAAATAAATGTTTTGAGACAGAAAAGGAGTGTCTCTACTCTAGTCTACCCACATCATACTTCCAAAAAGGACATGGACTAAATAATTTTTGAAGTGGTTTCTGTATAAAAATACACTGTAAAATTAGAGTGCACCCAAAGGTCCAGACATCAAGTGCCGTCTCAAGGGCAAAGCAGTAATTTTCCACTGATTGTTGACTATGGTTGGAAGATTATTTTTGGGCAGCCCTTCTTTTTTTTTTTTTTTTCCCTACAGTGATTTGAAATTGTCTTGTGAGTAAAAGCTCTTCTGCAAATTGATTATATATGGCTACAAAAAAAAAATTGATTTTTTTTTTTTTTTGAAACCTAGCCAGCTACTCAGTTTGATCTTTCTGACTCAGTGCTCTCCCTCCCAGGTAGATCATAGAAGCAGAATGATATGTGAGGCTCTTCAAAAGCACCCTCCATTACTATACCAAACTCTTTATTTCCTTATCTTATCAAGATAGCAATTTTCTATAGGGTACTCCAAATCAACCAAGTCTCTTTCTCCCTTCTCCCTCCCTCCTTTCTCTCTCCCCCTCCCTCTTTCTCATCCCCTTTCTTTCCTCTCCCTTTGTCCCTCCATCTCTCTCTTTTCTCCTATAACATATAACACAATATCCACTCAAAATGTAGGTAGCAGAGTTGACTCTCCACTCAATAAATTCACCAGCCACTACTCCCCAAATCCCTTATCCACTCTGAGCAGGTGCCTGCTTAACCACCCTCCATGGGGTATCTTTGGTTTTATGTTACCATTATCTCTCTTCTATTAAAGCTCCCCAATGCAAAAATGAATGTGTATTTCTTTCCTTTTTTTCTGACTTCGTCTTCTCTGCCAATATATATATTTGTACCATCTCTTAAATTCTTCAAAACATACTACTTATATTATAGTTGTGAGCCTAGCCTTTAACAGCTGAGCTATCCTTCCAGCCCCCAAACATACTTCTTTTAAAGAATTTTTCCTTTATTAACCCTATAAGCCACTTAAATAAAATTATTTTGCTTATTATAACCCACATTTGCTGCTTCATTTCTCCCTTGGAAATATCTAAATACATACTATAGAAAAAGTACATTCAAATGCGAATTCCTATTACATTTCATATATAGAGTCAAGACTGACTATAAAATCTCTATATAAAGTCATGCTACCCTGAGAAGATAATATGCTAATATTAACTTTAAATCCCATAACATTCCATGATGGGAAGGAGGAGATAAGAAAGAAAAAAAAAAAAACCTGTCTTAGGAATAGAATTTAAATTGTGATTAAAATAAACATGAATAAAATAGTTAAAGAAAATTTCTTTCTTTAGCCTGCAGGATTTGATCAAAATAATTGAATATAATTTTATCATGGGTATACAGTAATTATTATTTAAAGAGAGATGTTGAAGTTTATCATTAAATTGTGAAATCTTATATCCACAAATTGGAATGTTATGTTGGGGAAAAAAAGACACCAACATAACAAATTTGGCATTTCAGATTATCATAAGGATAGAGCTGAGGCTGAGGGTCTAACTCCATAATACATGCCTAACATTGTAAGGTCCTGAATTTGATTCAATAACATCTCTTCTGCCAAATTAAAAAGATAAAATCATTGCCATAAAACCAATATTCAAAGTTGGTGAAGTAAAGACCACAACACCCATAAGATACCAAGTGTTTGGAATCTATGAACTTGAGTTTCAAGTATGAATTTGGCATATAATGTATATAACAGTTGTGGTGGCGCACACTTGTAGGATTTGCTGAAGGCGGCATGAGGATCACAAGTTTGAGGCCAGCCTGGGCTACAAGAGAGAGAGAGGAAATGTTGACAGAACTATAGTTAGGGTCTTAGTTAGAGTCTTCATTGCTGTGAGGAGACACTATGACAACAGCAAGTCTTACAAAGATAATATTTAATTGAAGTGATTTGCTTACAGTTCCAGAGGTCCAGTCCATTATCATTATGGTGGAGAGCATGGCAGCATGCAGGCAGACATGGGGCTGGCTACATCTTGACTGGAAGGCAGCAGGAAGTCAACTCACACTGGGTGGTATCCCAAGCATAAGAAACCTCAAAGCCCACCCCCACAGTGACATATTTCCTCCAACAAGGCCACACCCATTCCAACAAAAGCCACACCCCCTAATAGTACCACTCCCTTTGAGATTATGGAGGCCAATTACATTTAAACTACCACAGCCTGTAACAGAATGTGAATGAGAACCTGTAACTCCAAGCCAATACAATAAAGCCTTACAGAAGAAAATGTATGCCCTTAGCCTAATGTGGGCTACATAGTGAGACCTTTCTGAAACAGAAAAACAAACAAACAAACAAAAAGTGGTCTAAAGTAGTCTGTTTCCTTATCTATAAAAGCAAGGTGTAAGGGCAGAGATGATCTTGAACTCCTGACACCCCCACCTCCACTTCCCAAGCATGGGAATTAAGAGATGCACCACCACACACAGTTTATGGGGTATTCAACATTGAAACCAGGGCCTTGTGTGTGATAGGCAAGCATTGTCCTAACTGAACTGGATTCCTGAGGTAGCTCAATTTGAGTTCCACCTTCTTTAAGAAAACATCAACAAAGCAACTTTTCCAAGGAATGAGCTCTACATATAGCGCCATGTCTAGCTCACTCACTACACAGTGGATTCCTTGCCATGCATGGCTGGCCCAGAGATCACAAGAGAGAAGTTTAGATGTTCTGACCCTCTTCAGCAAAATGGCAATGGTTTAAGATGCTTTAGACGTTTAAGAATATCAATCCCAGTCAGGCATGGTAACTCAAGAGGTAGAAACAGGTGGATCTCTGTGAGGTCAAGGTCAGCATGATCTACATAGAGTTTCAGAATAGCCAGGGCTACATAGAGAGACTCTATCTCAGGAAAAAAAAAAAAAAGTACATCACTTCCATCACACAAAACCAAATTGCAAATAAATAAAAATATAAGCCAACATATTAAACCAGTTAGTGAAGAAACCAATAAAGGTGAATGAAAGGACACTACCTTCAGTTTAGTTCAGAATTTGACTCTCAGTTTTGTAGACCCGATTACCTATGTAGTCATATGAAAGGAACGAATTTAGGTCAGGGGTAGACAGATTTACAGATCTCACGAGAGTAACATGTAAAGACAGCTAATAAATTGATTTCCAGAATTTACATCTGGATATGCACACAAACATTTAAATCACCCAGCTTATAGTCTTTCCATGAATATTTATTATATAATAAGAAGCTTGCCAGATTTAAATGAGGATTCAAGCAGTCAACTGTGTGAGTTAAATGTTTGTGCTATCTGATTCTGCACTTGCATGGAGATAGGCATCTGTCATTGGGATGAAATAAGAAGGTATGTGGAAGAGCTTCTGTCTTCTAAGTGTTAAGTAGATGCAGCCTGTAAGAGACAACACTAAGTCTATAGCCAACTCCTGTTGAATCTAAAATATTGATTTTCTATTGACAATGTTGTTTGAGACAAGTTCTCACTCTGTGATCCAGGCTGCTCTAGTAGTGATTATGTAGCCCAGTCTTGCCTCCAGCTCAAGATGATCTTCCTGCAACAGCCTCCTGAATGTGGGATTGCAGGTATGAGGCACCACACCCATCTTTCTTGATATTCAATAAGTTTCATCAAGTTACAGTCTAATCCTTCTGACATGACCTGAGAGTAAATCTCATTTCTTTACATTTCTGCTACATACCTTGACTTCATGTATAAGCCTCAGCCTTTAACGAGGGCGCTATCTTGCCAGAACTCTGCTATGCTTCTTTTTTGACTCAGTGCATATAGTATAGCAAAATTTGGTTCATAGAATAATGTAATCCTATTCATCTAATTTTTAAGGCTCTAAGGAGTTGTATGTCGGGTATTTTAAGCATTTACATATTAACTCAATCCCTCCAATAATCCTATGAAGCACTTGTTATTGTAATACCATAGAGAATTTGTAATGGCCTGAGCATCAAATCCTGATGACTAAGCTGATAGTCAGGTCCATGCCTGACTGCAGAGCCCATGTTCTTTTCTTCAGTACTTCTGTAATGGTGCATGGAAAACCCAGTGGCCATCAGTACCTCCTTCTGACTTCTCAGTAATTCTGCTCAGACTATACTACCAAGAGCCATCTTCTAGATTTGGCCTGCACAATCTAGGTTGGAGAATCTCAGGGAATTCTAGACACCAGACCTTTGGCTTTTTAACCCACCCCACACCCCTTCAACCAATCACCACATAACAAATATAGAGCCCAGGATTGTCTGGTTCTGTGGTGTGCCAAATAGGGCATCTGAGGAAACTGAATGTGAACTCATTTCACTTAAAATTTGTTAAAATTAAAAGCAAACAAAACTACCATATAAACTCCTTATATACCTCTAAGATCTGAAAGTAAAGACTTGAGAGATTCAGGATCCCATGTTTAAATAACATATTACCCCAAAGCTATAAGGAAATAAACCAAGTATCCCTTGACACATGAGTGGGTAAACAAAATGTGGTATTTGTTATGTAAAATGAAACCTTGGAGCTAGAGAGATGGTCCTGTTATTAAGAACACTGGCTGACCAGGCAGTGGTGGCACATGCCTTTAATTCCAGCACTCAGGAGACAGAGGCTGGAGGATTTCTGTGAGTTCAAGGCCAGCCTGGTCTACAGAACAAGTTCCAGAATAGGCTCTAAAGCTACACTCTGTCTCAAAAAACCAAACCAAACCAAACAAACAAAAAAACACTGGTTGGACCCAAGTTCAATTTCTGGCACCTACATGGCAGATCACAACCATCTGGAACTCCAGTTCCTGGGACTTGGCAGGAGAAAGTGGGAAATTATTGTTTAATAGGTCTAGAGGTTCACATCTGTTAAATGATGGATGGTGGTTAAGATTGTACAACAATGTGAATGTGCTTAATACCAAACACCTGTGCATTTCAAAGGAGTTATGACGGCAAACTGTGAGTGTGTGTGTGGGAGGGAGGTGTGCATGCATGTAGGTGTGCTGGTGGGTATATGTGCTTGTGTGTGTGCAGGGAACATGGAGGACCACTACTCATGCACATGTGTAGAGTGCAGGTGGAGGACAGAGGTCAGTCTCAGGTGTCATTCCCCAATCGCTACCCACATGTTGTTTTGAATTCTTACGTTCTGCTTGTTAAAAGATTTTAATTTATGTGTGTACGTGGCATATGCACATGAATGCTGATGGCATGAGAGGTCAGAGGTGTCAGATCTCCTGAAACCAGAGTTACAAGTGGTTCTGAGCCACCCCACTTAGAACCAAACTCAGGTCCTCTACGAAAGACATAAGCACCCTTAACTTCTGAGCCATCTCTCTAGCCCTGCCTCCACTGTGGGATAAGGGTAATGGGGCCCCTCACTGGCCTAAACGCGTGGATTTGGCCAACCTGGTTTACTCTTAAGTCCCAGCAATCTGCCTGTCTTGTCTCCCTAACACAAGGGATTTACAAGCACATTCTACTGCCCAGCTCTTTACATGGATTCTGGAAATTAAACTCAATCCCTTTTGCTTACAAGGCAAGCTTTTTACTGTGCTATCATCTCAGCCTGTAATTTATTTTCTATAACAAAGTTGTGTTGCTAGTATTTTTGATAATCAGATTCAATGAGAAAAGGGTTGACCTTTTTTTTAAATACTTTATTCACATAGTTAATAGTAAGAATGTTGGGCTACAGAGGTTTTTTTGCCCACAGATCACTAGGGAATCCAAGAATGTTAAACATGCAGGCCCTATCATCAGTAGAGAAGATAAAATATCTGCTTTCCCCTACAGAAAGCTGGGAGTGGATATTGTTAATGACCTAATGACCTTTTTGTTCTCTCTGGTAGCAGACCTCACCTACCTTTTGCTATAGAGGCAGACCTGATCCAAACACCCAGAATGTTTATCCTAGCCTCTCCCTCCTTAGCTCTCAGTTAATAGAGTCCATCCTTAGAGGAGATGTCACATGTACTGTATAGCCTGCTGACCTCTATGCCATCTCATTCAGAGACCACACTATATATATATATATATATATATGTATATATATATATATATATATATATATATGGAACACATATGACTAAAAGTGTCCACAGATTCCAGATGTCAAGTATCCTAGAGCTGGTGGGGTGTGAGACACCTGATGTGAGAGCTGGGAACCAAACTTGGATATTCTGAAAAAAGAAAAGAAAAAAAGTACATACTCTTAACTGCTCAACTATCTCTCCAACCCCAATAATGTATTTTCAAATCCATATGTCATAAAAAGTTAATATCTCACTCACTACAATGTCCAAAAGCAAGGTTTATCCTTTTGAAACTAATCACTTCTCTGGAAGACAAGAGCCTTTCTGGGGAAATAGTTCAGTTGATAAACTGCTTGCTGCCTGAGTGTGAGACTTGGATTTAGACCCCCAGCACCCACATAAAAATTGGGGTAGGAGCATGAGCCTATAATCCAGCACCAGGGAGGCAAAGAAAATCGAATCCCGGTGATTTACTAGCTAGATAGTCATATGGAATTGGTGAGCTCCAGGCTCAATAAAAGAGCCTATTTCAAAAATAAATAAATAAATAAAGTGGAGAGGAATAGAAGAAGACATCCAACACTGACCTCTGACCTTCCACATGTCACACATATGCTAGCATCCATATACTCTTGGATACACAGATACCTAAGAGTACAGATTTATAATTAAAGTCTTTTATGTACTAACATATAAAGGTTCCACAATTAAATCACTAAACTTTCTGCTGTACTTCACTATATAATCATAAAAGCACGTAAAACTAATCAAAGAGAAAGAATTTTGAAGGGTATGGTTTCCTCACAAGACAAGTTGATTTGTGTTTTAGTAGGGGCATCAAACTTCAGCATAGCATATGTAAACATGCTAAAATTTTTATACTGAGGGGTTATGTTGAGAAAAATATTAGTCAATCATTACCAGAAGTGAAATTCATTTCTTTTATATTGTAGTACAAGCTTGACGGATTTGATTAATAAAGTTCACTTTTTGTTTTGAGATTCTAGGGATTATGTCCAAAGCATTATGCATACCAAGTAAGTGTAAGTACTCTACCACTGAGCTATATATATCCCCAGCTTTAACGTTCATTTCTTACTTTAAATATTTAAAAAAAAAAAAAAAAAAAAAAAAACAGTGTTGCGCTCCAGGGCTCAATGAATTGTTTTTGTTTGTTTGTTTGTTTTGGGTTTTTTGTGAGGAAAAAAAAACACAGAGAAGGTAGAGTACTTGGCTTAAGATATCTAAAAATGACTTGATAAGACAACTTCATTAGTTCCTTGGCCTTTTCTTCTTAACATACATGGGGGTGGGGGATACACGCACACATACACACAGCTATGCAAGCCACAGTGTACACGTGCATTTTCTAGTTGGTTTCTCTTCTGCCACCATGTGGGTCCCAGTGACTGAACTCAGCTTGTCACAGCAAGGACCTTCACAAGCTGTGCCAGCTCACTGGCCCTAATCCTTGTTCCTTTGCAACATCACAGAAATAAGAAACTACAAATGCAGCAGTAAAATCTCAGGAAATTGAATCTGTCTCCTTTAATGTTGTCCTTAATGTTGAAGACAACCTAGCTATCTGCACAATAAATAATCTTAAATCAAGCAAACCTTTTATATCAGAGGAAAGCATTCATTTGAAAAACCCAAAGAGAATAAAGTTACCTAGGATCAATTAAGTGTCATGGGTAACAGTAAAAATTTAGAATTTACAAGAAAGAATAATACTGTGCAGTTTCTAATTAGAAGATAAATTAAGAACAGGTTTCTTCAGAGACAAACATTTCCTTTAAATCTTGTAAAGATTTAAATATTGGCCAGTAAGAAATAAGAAAGTAACGTATCCATTAAAATACTGGATTTTTAGATGTTACTTTCAAATTAATTTGTGAGATCATTAATTGACTACCGATTACATCCTAGGCATTTAGTTCACTATGAAGCACTACTAAAAAGAAAAACAAAACAAAGCAAGCAAGCAGACAACCGCAACAAAAAACACTGTCGAATTTAACATAATTCACACAGGGACCAAAATTCAGCAATCAAGATAATTACATCTTTGGACAACTGATTTTTTTTTTAATTCCTCACTTTTCACTGTTCCATTAAGTTGATTTCTGCCCCAGAATTCTTCCCCAGTTCTAAAATAAGAGAACAAAAAAATTATCCAAGTAAGACAATAGGAAAAAACTAAGATTTGGGATTAGGGCTGTGTTAGCTCTTAAATCTTTGTTTCCATTTGCACTCAACAATGCATCTAATTTTAATTTTCTCTTCAAAGAAAATCTCTATTTAAAAGAACAAAAAGTACAATTAGCTTTAACATCTAAAAAATATGCTGTGTAGTTTTTATGGAAGTTACACAAGATTGAAACAGAAAAAAAATATTTAAACAAATCCTTATTCTAAGTTACATAATGCCATCATCACAATAATGATCTTATACCTCAGCAAATGACTTTAAAAATAAGTATTTCTGTCTTTGCTCTCTTAAGACATGAGCACTTTTACGAGCTCACAATGTGAATGTTAATCGAGGAAATGTCATTGCTGTCAACCAAATGATATACTTAGAGGGGGATGCCACATTGCTTCTTCACAAGGAAAAAGAATGGGTTTCACTTACAATACTGTCTCTACACAAACGTATACACATATCTGGACATGAGTGTTTGCCTAAATTCAACAAATGTTTGATCCTGAGATCGTTCTCTTTCTGACTACCTACTCTCAGTGTGGCTCTCGAACTGTATTGCCTTTTATATTTTACTAACTCATCAAGCATATATACTGACTTATCTTCTGAATACCTAATTATTTTTCATAAGAAGAAAAAGATACATAAGAAAACTTAGACTCTACCCTTCAGAATATTGGGGTCTCTTTCACCAGTGAGATATCATCGGGTAATTTATGAAGCTAATTCTACAAAACCAATGATACGTTGTACATACATGCAGAGTCTTTCTGAAGCATTTCCGTGTATTGGACCCTGGGCACATTCCTGTGAAGTGCACGTTAGCCTCATTTTTGTAATAAGAAATCCGAGGTTCCAAATTTTAAGCAACGTGGCCTCAATCAAGCAGATTAAGAAAATCGAGACTTCAGCCAGTTTTCTCATCCCAAACCCACTGCTCTTTTCGGTACAGCCCAGCAAACGAGGGATGGGGTAACTCAACACGACCGTATCCAATCTTCTGCTATATGTGAAACCTGGTAAACCTACATCCAAGCAAGGCACAGCCAAGCACCGGAATTAATTTTATTCTGTAAATACTGTACCACAGTATAACACACAGGGCACAGCTATTATTTCTTTAATCTTAGTGCCGCTTCTTCCTCAATAAGAGCTCTGATCTCACAAATAGGGATGTAGAATATAACAACTTAACGGGCTCCCAGGAATCTTAAACCATAAATAGCAACCTTTAAAGTCCAGTTTCTATTAATCCTTGCACACGTTGTTTTCCCTTAGCCCTGAAGAGCCTAACTCGCCCACCGTCTTCTGGCACTCTTGCTCCAAATAACTACTTATTTTTAAGATGTGATGACTGATTCTACAAAATGCTACAAGTTTGCCCCAATTTCACCACCCGCCCCCAGCTCCGACTCAAGTGTCTTTCCCTCCCTCCGGGATGGAGAGAATACCGAGTTCAGATTCTGCAGGTCCGGCCGCGATGCTGTCTATCACACCGCACTGACAGGTAAGAAGTGACCTCTCGACTCCGTCCTTGGGGACCTCCCGCCGACGGCGCGGCGGGATCCCAAACCCGGGAAGGGGCTCTCAGCTCTGGAACGCAGCCCGGTCGGAAGGGAGGTCTTCGATCACTAGTTCTGTGCTGGGCGCCCAGCTGGGCATCACTCCGCCTCATGCTCCTGCTGACTGCAGGGGACTAGGTCCTGCAGCCAGTCCATCCCACCCCACGCCCGAGTCCGGTCACGCAGACCTCACACCGGACCCCAACAACAAGCCTCTGGCACCGACAGCGGCGGCGGCAGCGGCAGGCCACGCGCCGCAGGTGCCCATAGCCTCCAACCCGAGACCCCCGCTAGGCTGGACCGCAGAAAAGCGTTTCTATGGGAACCTCCCGGGTGTCACGTGACGCTTCCCCCGGCGGCCAATCGCGTCTCCGCACCGCCTCAGCCAGCTTTCCGTCCGCCCGCCGCCCCCGCCTCCTTCATCGGCCCCGCCCCCTTTCCTGCATCGGGTCCGCGCGTGCGCGGCGCGTCCCGCGCGCTCCCTGGCCGACGCGCGCTTCCCCGGGGACGCGGGGGCGGGGCGGGGGCTGAAGGAGAGCCGGAGGCTGAGGAGGAAGCCGCGCCAGGCTAGCGCGCAGGCCCAGAAGCGAGCAAGCGGCGGCTACCGGCGACGCCCCAGAGCGGAAGAGGGAAGTGAGTGTCGCCGGGGTGGGCTCGCAAAAGCCAAGAGGCACCGCGCAGGGGAGGCCAGCGTCGCGTCGCGATCCGGGATGTCGAAGAACACGGTGTCGTCGGCCCGCTTCCGGAAGGTGGACGTGGACGAATATGATGAGAACAAGTTCGTGGACGAGGAGGATGGCGGCGATGGCCAGGCCGGGCCCGACGAGGGCGAGGTGGACTCATGCCTGCGGCAATATCCTTGCTCTCGCGGCAGCCGGGGGCCGTGGGGACGCGTGGCACGCGGCCGGCTGCGCTGGCCCGGCTCTGGGTGGGGATGGAGGACAGGAACTCCGGGGCCGTGCTCGCGAACTTGTGGGCGCCCGGATTCCTCAGGTGCGCCGCCCCAGCGGCCGCGCCCTCGCGGGGGACCGGCCGGCGCCCGAGTGGGCACCTGAGTTCCCGAAATTCCTGCCTGGTGGGGACACCGGGGTCCCGCTTGAAGTCAGGTTCTATGTCGGGTGTGTGGTTCGCGGAGCGATGAGATAGTTAATTCCTAGCCAGGAGAGAGAAAGCGGTTCGCAAATTAAGGCCCTCGGTACATTCAGTCCATGGGTTTTTTCATCATCATCATCACTGTTAGGGAAAAGGATTTGGCGAGGTTGCACATAATTCACTCAAAGGGCGATGGGAGTTTTCTTCTCCAAAATTTCCAGTTAAAGCTTGGAGCCTTTATCTGCTAAGAAAAAGCCAATAGGAAGAGGATAGGGAATGCATGTGGAGAATCCTTGGAAATATTTAAGATGAACCCCAGTGAATAAAACAGGAGGAGTCAGTTCTATAAACCAAAATCGTTTTTTCTGAAATTGTTTCCATTCTAGTTAAAATATGGCTGTCAGTTCCTGATTCCTTGGTTTGCATATCTGAATATTTATAACTCTGACATTCATTTGCATCGATCTCTTAGAAAAATAGAAATGTTGCAAAAACCCAAATTGTACCTTTAGAAAACTCCACTCGTTAAGTCTCATCATATAGCTCTTTCCTCATCAATTTTTTACTAGATTATAATGAAGCAATAAATAAGTGAACAAAAATATTTAGTGATAACTACAACATTGAATATACATATGCCATATAGGCTTAACTTTCATTACCACAACTTTGGCATCAGTTGAGACTAATTTGAGTATTTATTTAAATACTTGGGTTGGTATTTTTTTTTCTTTAAAAAAAAAAAAAGTGTTCTTTAGAAAACCATGCAGCCTTGAGAGTATGAGAGTAGGCTGTAGATAATTTTATCTATCGACTGTAGATAATTTTTGTTAGACCTTTCCCATAGAAGTGGTGAGCATTACTCTTTGAAAAAAAAAAAACTTTATGATGGGTATGTGATATTTTATTAAAATAATATTTTAGGTAATTTCTCGAGACTCCTACTTCTGTATCCATTATCAGTTGAGTCTACTTGTCAGTCCATCTTAAAATATAAAGATACAATTTTTCGTTATATCTAGGAGATACAGTTTTGGTTGGGTACTACAGATGGAGGAACAATTGACTGTGGTTTTCCATTTAGGGAAATGACTGCCTATTCTAACAGTCTGATTGGCTTTCCCATGCTTGCTAACTCACTAGTGCTTCAGAGCCTGATTGAATAGGTATGGATGGCCCAGCCCAGTTTCGAGTAACCTGTAAGGAAAAAAAGTAAGCTGCCACCTACAGGTCATGTGGATTTTTACAGCTTCCCTAATCTTGTTCATCAACTCTGATTGCCAGAGTAATCAGTCAGCATTTAAGTTTATATACAACGTAGTTTCAATATAAAGTTTAGGGTTGTTTTCTGATAAGAATTACACGCAAACAAGATGGCATACTTTGTTGGTGCTTTGTTTGTTGGAGTTGGTTTGTAGTCTGCTTCAGTTGGTGACCTAATAATTCTGATTTACATTTTAAGGTTTTTGAATACCTATCTAGACAGTTGTATGCATTTCACTGAAAGTATAATTTCTTTGCTGGGACCAAGGTCAAGATAGCTTTGTTTTTAAAAAAAAAAAAATCCTATGTTCTCTTAACTGATTTTAACCTTTAATTGACATATGGAAATAAATAGTTTCCAATATCTAACATAGTAACCATAGTAATTTTTTGTTGCTATAGAAAGTCAAGTGTTAAGAACCAATAATCCTGTAGAACGGGGCTGTCCTTTGTTGTTATCCCCTTAACTGGCAATACAGGAAACATGACAGCTGCGCTCCAAGCGGCTCTTAAGAACCCACCTATCAACACAAAGAGTCAGGCAGTGAAGGTGAGTCGCTGGCTATAGCGTTGGTCTCTGTGGTATCTCACTGTTATCGAAGTCCTTGACACAAGAATTTACTATGTGAATTTTTTGTTTTGTTTTTGTTCTTTGAGATTGAGTCTGGATGTATAACCTTGCCTAAAACTCATAGAGATCTCCTGCCTTCGCTGGGATTAAAGGCATATGCCACCACATCCAGTTTAAAAGGAAATTCTTTTTTTTTTTTTTTTTAAAGGAAATTCTTGATAAGTAAAATCGTCTCACAGAAAATAGTGAAATGTAAAGTTAGGATAATGTGGTGTAGAACAGTCAATTTAAAGGATGGAGACATCATTTCTGTTAATTATGGTAAAATTAAGTATTATAGAAGGCAAAAGCATGATGATGAGCATAAAAAGATGATCACCATGTAGCTTCCTTGGGTCAGTTACTGCCTTTGATATTGCTGCATATTTGAAAAGTTTCTATAAGAGTTTGTATTCTTTTTTTTAAAAAAAAAAAAAAGGACAAAATCTTACAGTTCAACTGTATAGAAATGTGCACAAACTTCTTTAGCAATAAGATTATTTCACAAACTTCTTTCTTTAGCAATAAGATTATTTCTAGGTGCTGGAGAGATGGCTCAGTAGGTTAAGAGCACTGGCTGCTCTTCCAGAGGACCCAGGTTCAATTCCCAGCACCCACATGGCAGCTCACAACTGTCTATAACTCCAGCTCCAGGGGATCTGACACCTTCATACCAATGCATATAAAATAATTTTTTTGAAAAAAATTATTTGTAAAGCATTTTAACTGTAATATACAATTATGTAAATTCTATATACACCCAATCTCTTTTATTATATATTAGATTGCCTAGTTTGTCCTGCTAAAATGAGTAACCTTAGGTAAATCTTAATTCTGTCAATAAAATTCCTAGAAGACACATGCTAGATCAAAACTAACATTTTTTTAAGGCTTTTGACATACAAAGTACTGCCAAATCCTTAGAAGAACTTTGCAATTTCCGTCCCTGCATTAGTCCTTAACTAATTCTTACAGAACTTTGTTGTCTATTGTTTAAAATGCAGGCTAACCAAAGCCCTATATCTGCAGGTCTACATCTTGGGACCTCAAGAACTTCAATTGATACTAATATAGGTAAATGCATAGTGATTATCAAGGCAACAAAACTTTGTATGTAAAAAGCTCTTAGATCATTAAAATTTCTGTTTTACCCCTTATGTTTGGTTTTTTTGGGGGTTTTGTTTTGTTTTTTTTCAATTACAGATTTTGGGTGGGAGGTTATAGCTCTAGATACAAAGATATTTTCTAAATAGAGAAATTGCAGTCTTTAATCTGAAGATGACATTGGTAGTAGAAATGTTTTGTAAAATCCTGCCCATAGCCATGCAAGAGAAATGAATTGTAGAAAGGGTTGATTTAAGTGTTTCCTCTGCTTAGACAATGTATAAAGAGATGCCTTTGCTTCTGGAACAGGCTTTACCAGAGGGAAAGTTTAGAAATGAGAATAAATGGACCTGATGTCTGTAGCTGGGAAACTTAAAAAAGTTTTGTATGGTTTTAAACAGGAGCTTTTAAGAAAATACCACTTTTGGAAGATAGTGCAGGGCTAGAGAGATGGCTCAGAGGTTAAGAGCACTGGATGTTCTTCCAGAGGTCCTGAGTTCAATTCCCAGCAACCACATGGTGGCTCACGGCCATCTGTAATGAGTTCTGGCCTGCAGGCAGATATGCAGGCAGAACACTATATACATACCAAATAAATCTTTAAAAAAAAGAAAAACTCCCAGCAGAATTAATGTATGTCTTTAGTTATAATAAAACATTATTTGCTTATGGCAGGCATTATTTACTTAAGAAAAATGTAGAGAAGTTTGATCTTTACAGCTATATGCTATGCTTGTACCTTATGTTGTTTTGTGAAAGTGAGAATAATAAATTGATAATAAAAAGTTAAATGTCACGAAAAAAAAAGAAAAACAAGATAGAATTGTATAAATCCGTTTCCTTCTTTCATTGGGAGTTTTTTAAGTCTTTAAATGATATAATAGATTGTTAATTTTTCCCATCAATCTATTAGTAAATCTCCACTTCTCCCTTCAGTTCTTTATCCCAGTGCTTTATCCCAGCACTCAGGAGGCAGAGGCAGGCAGAGTTCAAGGCCAGCCTGGTCTACAGAAAGAGTTCTGGGACAGCCAGGGCTACACAGTGAGACCCTGTCTCAAAAACAAACAAAATGAATTTTCTTCTTACCACCTCTACCACCATGGCAGCTATAATCCAAGCACTTGGGAGGCAGAAGCAGGCAGATCTCTGTGACTTTGAGACCAGTCGGGTCTACATAGTAAGTTCCAGGCTACACAGTGAGACCCTACCTCAAAAACAGCAAACGAACAGAATGGGCTCCCTTCTTTCCGCCTCTACTATCATGGCAGCCAGGACGACCCTGTGTTCTTGGAGTTGCCCCTAGTGGATGTCCTGCTTCTGTCTTACTCCCGCCGTCATTGCTGTTCTAGGCAGAGATGCCAAAAATGAGAATCAGATTGTGCTTCTGCTCTTAAAACTGTCTTGTTTTAGCGTAAAACCAGAGCCATTGCAGTTGGCCTGCAGGCCCTCCTGTGATGTGTCCTCGCCTGTCATGTTCTCTCACTCCCTCAGCTGCTTCTCCCACCACTCATCTCTGTCACATCAGGTCTTTCGAACATTCTGAACACTCTGAAACCCACGCTAACAGCACTTGTTCTTTATTATCTAAACCCTGACCATATTCCCAAGGAGCTTTCTTTCACATCTTCCAAATCATCCTTCAAATTTCACTCCAGTGTGGCCTTTCTAAAATCGTGTTCCCAGCATACACATGTCTAAATGTTTTGTTATTTACCCTCAGGACCGGGCAGGCAGCATTGTCTTGAAAGTGCTCATCTCTTTTAAAGCTAATGATATTGAAAAGGCTGTTCAGTCTCTGGATAAGAATGGTGTGGACCTCCTAATGAAGTATATTTATAAAGGCTTTGAGAGCCCCTCTGACAATAGCAGTGCAATGTTACTACAGTGGCATGAAAAGGTAAGTTACAAACTACAAGTCCTTATACCTGGATCCTTTATAGTAGAGAATAAGACCTTGTCACCTGGAAAACAAAACATGATTGTGTTTCTTTATTAGTACAAATGAAATGCATGAAGATGAAAAATTCACATTTGCTTACCAGCCTTGGTCTTAAGAGCTTCTGATTTGCATTGCATATTTATTTGCATATGTTCAGTATATACATGATTATGTACTTAAAGTATGAATCCCAAGAAAATTTCAAAAGAAAATCGTGGAAATCAAGAATTCTTTTATACCATTCAAAAATAACCTAAAAATGAAAGGATTAATGTGTGGTACATACAAACAGTGGAATGTTATTCATCTATGAAATGGGATGGAGTTTTTATACATGCTACAATATAGATGAATCTAGAACATGTTGTACTAACTGAAAATCAGATACAAAAGAACAAATACTTGGTATTTCTCTTTATATGAAATAGGCAAGCTCAAAGGAATAGAAAGTTACTAGACATTGCCAAGAACCATGGAGAAAGGTTAGAGTGCTTGCCTAACATTCCCAAAGTTTGATCCTCAACACTGTATTTGTGCTTTGTTTTGTTTTGTTTTCAGGGATTGTTATTGGCCATGCATGGTAGTGCATGCCTGTAATCCTGCACTCTAGAGAAAGGCATGCCAGACCAACCTGGTCTACCTAATGAATGACACGCTATATTAAGAGGCTTTGTCTCGGAGAGGAAAAGAAATTAGTGTTAGTTCTGTGTAAGAAGTCAATAGATAGATGAACCAGGTAAAATCTTCTTCCGCCAAGTCTGTCAACCTGAGTTCACTTGTGGGTTCCCGGAACCCACATGGTGGACAGAAGGAACGGCTACCTACACACACACACATTGTACCCATACACATGCACACCAAACAAGTGTAATTTTAGGTAATCTTTCATTCCTAGATCTTATGATGATAAAAATATAAACAATAGCATTAAAAAAAAAAACAGATAAAGGGCTGCATATTTTCTAAGATTCTTAGAATTCTCAGAACTCAAGGGGCTCCTCTCTTTCCACCTTGTTTGGACAGGGTTCCTCCTGTTTCCTCTACTGTGCTATACGCTTCAAGTTTAGCTGGCATAAAAGCTGTCCACATCTCCCCATAGAGATGCTGGGATTCCAGATGCTAACCATGACTTTTTGTGGAGATCCAGCTTAGCATGCCAGGCTTGCAAAGAGGCACTTTGAACATTGTAAACCATCTCCTCAGTCCCCCAAGTCTCAAGTCTGAGTGAAAACACACATATAAGATAAAACTAAAAGCTTCAGTTAAGTCCCTTTATCTTTCATACACTACAGAAGAGCTAATATTTATGAATAACATTCCTCACAGTGTTCCAGTACAGTGTCCATCCTAACATTAGTGCACCCTTTCACTGAAGGGAACTCGTGCAGTAATTTGTACGGTCATTTTCTTGGGACTCTTTGGTAGATTCTGTACTTGTTTACATTTCATTTCTTTCTCACTAGCTCTGATGTGTGTGCATGTCTTTGTCTTCAGTTTGCAGCTGAAGAACCACCTCTAAAGCCCAATTGACATAAGTCCCATATAGCCTCAGGGTCACAGTGACATTGATTGGGAATTTGTTATAGTCCAAACATTCTTCTGAGATGTTTATAAATATATTAACTCAAGTAATCGTCAAAAGAATGTTAGAAAGAAAAACTATTAGAGGTGAGAAAGTGGCCCATGTGTTAAGTCTGTTTTTTCCCAGTCTCCTCTCGAGAGTTGACTTTCTCAGTACTGCTCAGGCCTGTCAATGCACAGGTCTCTGTTGATGCCACTGGTCTCTAATGTACCCTTCCCAGCATCTCAAGATGGCTGCCATAGCAGCCTAACTGGCTTGCCTCCAGTTTCATCTCGCACCAGTCTGTTCTCTACCCAGCCACTGGAACGCTGTCTGTTGATGGCCAATATCACTCTCCCTTAGGCTATATGTGTCTTTTCCCTGAATACACCCTACCTCCACACTGTTTTCAGGTATCAGTCTGTCAGTTTCCCTAATATCTTTTGCTGTCAGGTTAGGTATATCCCCTTTCTCTGCTTTTGTAGCACCCTAAGATAACTCACACCACTTCATACATGATACTAAAATTCTGTGTAGACCAAAGGATGTTTGTTCACTTTCATATCCCCACAATTCATAATGATACTCAAAATATTTTTTCAATACAAGTAAACCAGAATTTCCAATTGCTGATATTTAATCATGACTCTCAATTATTTAAGTTTAGAGTTAGAGATCATCAGCTCTTAAGTAATACCTTCTTACCTTAGGAGGAAAACCTGCAAACTAAGAGCAAGTTGGGGTGACTTGTCCTGACTTAAGGTTCTTCCTAACCATGATGAGGGTGGGAGATGGAGAATGTCCAGAATTTATATTTGAACCTGTTTTAGTCAGGTGCATTGTGCTGCAGACATCTTTAAACATTATTTAGACACAGTGTGCTAGAATAGTGACCAGTGTATATTTGGAAGTAAGTTCACAGGGGCAGGAACCCTTGGTGTGTTTTCTATTATGCTCTAGTCTATTTCTCTCATACTGAGCACTGCCTGGGACGTAATAGATGCTAAGGAATGAATGCCTAATCTGAGACTTGACCCTTCATTACCCTTTCTGTGTGTTTGGTTTGTTTTAGGCACTTGCTGCTGGAGGGGTAGGGTCCATCGTTCGTGTTTTGACTGCAAGAAAAACTGTGTAGTCCAGCTGGAACTGGACATCTCTCCCAGGAATGGGAGTTGCTGGTACAAAGACCAAAACAACCAAATGGCACCGCTGCCCTGTGGGTAGCATCTTTCTCTCGGCTTTGCCTTGCTTCCTTTTCATACCTATAAAGAAAACTACATGTCAGTTTCCTTAATGAAAATTAAGATAATGTGGAGAAAATTTTGTTTCAGTGGGGGTGTTTGATCCTTTTCACAACCATGTCAATAATATGTATACCATTCTGTAATTTATATTCAAGTAGATTGTGCAATTTTTTAAATCTTTGTCTGGTTTAAGGGTTTTACTTTATTTTTAACCAATACTGAGAGATCTGATCAAATTTGAGGCCAGTTTCCTAACTCATTGCTAGTCAGGAAGTGATCTTTATTTTTAAAATGAGAGACTGGCAGCTATCAACATTGCAAAACTGGACCATACTTCCCTTATTTAAGCAAAATGTGTTTTCATAGCAAGTAGCGGTGAGCCCCACTGCCAATTTCCAGTTTATTTCTTATTTCTGCTTGCCTCCAGATGATGCTGTGAGTGTAAGTGTGCTACTTCCTGTTAGCATCCAGTTATCATGGCCTCAATCTCTTTGTGGTTACCCAGGGTCCAGAGCAAGGAGTCTTGCTCTGTATAAACGTATTTACAAAATACAAGTGTCTCTTTGGCACAAACATCACATTTTCCTTCTGGTAATAAGGCTGTCTAGGGAAAGTACCCTCAGTCAGAGAAAGGACATTGAAACTGATGGAATTCAAACTCTAGCAGCCTCTGAATAAAATACTACTTTCTTCAGAAATAAGGTAGCTGCCTTAGACATTTACATAAGTATTCACTGTAACATTTCATATGCCCAGTGAAGTCTTCAGTGTTCTTCAGGTAATGGGGACTCTCAGAAAATTTGGTTCTGATCCAAACAAATACATATTCTGTGTTTCTGCTCAGTGTTTTATAAGGAAGAAAATGTCACACAGTGAAAAAAATAAATAAAATGTGTTTACTTTCTTGGACAAACCAAATTGGTTCTCAAAAAAATGACCGGTGCTTGTAAAAAGTTATTATGAAGTAGTTCCAAAAGCAATCACGTGAATGCACATGGCCAAGAGGGAGTCAGCCTGGTTAGTGTTTGCATAAGATGCCAATTCCAGAGTCACTGACTGAGGTGGGAACCATTGCAGAAATTCTATAAACTGCTGTTTTTGATACCTGCTCTTTTGTTCTGTTTTGTAAAATTATGATAAACTTCAGAAAATAAAATGTCAGTGTTGAATAATTCCTGCTTCTTGATTGAATACTTGTAAATCTCGTTAGTTAAGGAGAAGGGTGTTCTGTGCTGCTGCCGTATTAAGAGGATGTACAAAGCAAGCTCCTTGATAGGGACAGGTGCAGAGAAGAGCCACTAGTGATGTCAGCATTGCTGAGGTCACTGTGTGACTAGCCCTCGGTGCCAGGGGGACCTGTCAGACCCAGTGGCCCAAAGTCTTGTAGCTGCAAAAGTCACTCTTAGCTTTCATGCTTTCCCTTGTGACCTCAGACCTATTTGTCGAACCTGTCTTCTCAGCCGCTCTGCTTTTCAGCCTCACCTGGCTAAATTCCTGCTTCTCTCAGGGTAAGCGGTGAACACTGGAAGTCTTTAAGCAGGCATAGCACAACCACTTTAGAGATAAGAGGGAGCGTGTGCATCCTATTTCTGTGACCTAACTCATAGGGGTGGAGGGAGGACAAACGCTGTAATCCATGTTTTATATTCACGGGAGTGGATATGGTAAAAATCTGTCAGCCTGTCAGCTCTACCAAGTAGAAGTAGTAAAATCACAGAGTAGGATTGAATGAAGGTGGTACCAACTGAGGACCGTGGGCACCACAAGTGTGTCTGTCTAGGTCATACTGACTGGCACTGGTAGATAGTAAAGTAGGTAAGTGCCAACCAGTACTTTACACACAAGTGGCTCTTGGTTGCCCATGTGGCAGCCAGTGTGTGTGGAGGCCAGAGGACAGTATCAGGTGTCTTTTCTTTCACTTTATTTTTTGAGTCACTGAACCTAGAGATTACCAGTGGCTTCCCTGACTAGCAAACCACTCGGGACCTTCCTGTCCCCACCTCCAAAGTGCTGAGATTACAGACACCACGGTGTCTGACCGGGTGCCAGCTCTCTGAACTCAGGTGTGCCTGTCACAGCAGCCCTTTACCCTCTGCCTGTTGCTCTTCTTTAATTACATCAGTTAGGTGTGATTTGGTTTGACCCTTGTTTTGTTTGGAGAAACAGATGCTGATTTTTAGTCCAACCTGGCCTCAGACTCAGCAATCCTGCCTCAGCCTCCACCTGGGATTACAGGTGTGCCCATACCAGGCTTGCTGTTACTTACTTACTTTCTTCAAAGGGGGGCAGAGGCAGCGAGAAGTCTCAACAATTGACTGAGGCAAGCAGATCATGAGCCTGTCTGGGCCAGCTGGCAAGAATCTATCTTAGAAAACCAAGGGCTGGCCATGTAGCCCAGTGGTGGAAGTTGGCATGTACCTTATCTTAACCCACACACCAAAAAGGGAGACACGTACACCTGTTTTTCAGTTCCTAGGTAGCAGCACCATTTAGGAAATGGTGGTGGGTGAGCATGCTGAATACCTCAGGAAATGCACTGATGCACAGGTGAAAACTGCAAGTAATGCAGATTAATCACATCAAAGTGTGTCAGATGAAGGCAGTCTGGGCCTTGTTGCTTTCTCCTGCACTGAGAAGTAAGTCTTGGGTACTTGAAAATCACGTCCTGCCATTTAGCATGTAATTGAATGTAGTTGATGTTGGATAAACAGCAAAAACCAAGTAGGCTGAAGGCCAATGAGTCAAATCAGTCCAAACTAAGTTTTGCAAGGATGGGAAGGACCGAGGATCCAGGTGACATAAACAGACGAATGAAAATGTTTAAGGGGATTAGTTCACTCTTGTAGCTTTAACATTTCAACAAAGTAAAATTCTAGACCATGAGCATCACTAAACAGATTGCACTTGTATAAGAAGTGTCTCAGAGACTCAAGACAGGAAGGAATGACAGAAGGGTTTGGTTTGGTTTTAGCCAAATAAATATTTGGTCATTTAGGCTTGTGCCTTTTATAATAGTCAAAAAAATGGGAAAGTTAAATTTTATAAGAAAGGCATCTTAAATTACCAATAAAGAGTTGTTCATTAAAAATTATTCTTGGTGCGCTGGATATGGGGCTCTGTGGCTGGGCTTTATTCAAGTCCTGAGGCCTGGAATTGGGATCAAAGTGCTCAGGACCAAGCCAGAAGCCCACAGAACACCTCTAACTCCAGCTCGGGGAGTCAGCAGTCTGCATGAACAGGTGTGTGTGCCCACACACGTGCACATATAAATACATGAGTAGATAAATTGGGGGGGTTAGTTTTTACTCTTTTTATTCTTGGTCTTTCTGAATGGTCAATTCTGTCTCCTACTGTTGTCTTTGTGTCTTGTTATTGAGACACTAGTGGTCCAGAGTACATTCATTGGTCCAGAGTTAACACTGATTTTAACAGAGATACACCTGTTTCTGCCTCCCAAGTTCTCATGTCATTAGCCAAACCCAAGATATTATTGGTCATAACAAGAATTTGATATATTTACAATTCTTACAGGGAAAATATTTAAAAAAAAAAAAAAACACCAAAAGGATCAAGAATGGAGGCACACTATGTTAAACCAAAGCCTTTTAACAATTAGGAAGATGTTCACTTCTTTGGCCTCTCCACCTCAGCCCTGATACCTGGGAGGAAGTAGGAAACCTCCAGGGCCAATGTGCTCTGCCTGTTTTGCCTGTAGGTGGCACTGCTTCACACTGCTGGTCCATCCATAGGCTTCCTGTCCTACTTTCAAACAATGAACACAGATGTTCTCCATGTCCTCATACTTCTCTGGAATTTCATAAGTTCCTCATAGCATGAAGCAGACTGATTTGCTCATGGCACACCTGATCCAGCAATCCGGCTTTTTTTGGGGGAGGGTGTTCGAGACAGGGTCTCTCTGTATTGCTTTGGAGTCTGCCCTGGACCTCACTCTGTAGACCAGGCTGACCTCAAACTCATAAAGATCCCCCTGCCTCTGCCTCCCGAGTACTGGGACTAAAGGTGTGCACCACCAATGCCCAACCCAGTCGAGCCTTTTAAAAAGCCCTTTATCTTCCAGCTCTGTTTAGTTCCTGCTCTGTAGGTGGCCAAACTTAGAACTTTTTACTGATCCCTGGGACATCTCCGAAGTCACAGAAGCTGTTATCACCTTTTTTCTAATGGTGCCAACACAATGCCGTAAGTAGACAAAGATGCTAAACAACCTGCTTCATTTTGTTTATCCCCAAAAAAAAAAAAAAAAAAAAAAAACTAAATCAAAATTCCAGATGTAACCCTAACGAGTTTCCTCACCTGATCCCTGAGCAAAGGGTCAGTGTCTTTTTTAACAAATAATTGTATAATTTCCCTTTTTACTCGTTTGTTTTCTAATGATTTTTTCCTACAGTGGTAATTTTCCCACCTTTCTACCTTTCCTGGCAGCCCTCTTGAGGAAGAATATAATTCTTTAACAAGAGTGTAAGCACTCACAAGTAAATACCTATAAAGTCCTTTGACCTATATAAATGTTTTTCATTAAATATGTGCATAATTTTAAAGTTTGTATTTTTCTTGCCAACAATTTCTTTTTCTAATTCAAAGATCCTAATATAATTAGTTTGCCCCCATGTAATAGCCATGTAATAGCCAGAAATGTGACACACTCCTATAATCCCAGCACTTGAGAGGTAGAAGCAGAAGCATCAGGAGTTCAAGGTCATCCTCATCTACACAGAAAGTCCAAAGACAGCTTAACTCTCATAAAACCCTTGTCTCTTACTAAAAAAAGTAAATACAAGACATGAAATCCCACAGTCCACACAAGGAGTAGAGGATAGAGCTCACAGACAGAACACTTGCCTCCCGTGAGATAAGCTAATTTCAGTCCTCAGTCGGTGACCAATGGGAGAAATCCTGGATAACGCCGTACAGATTTATTTATTACTTCTCTGTTTTTATTTTTTCGGATTGGACCTGGAGACTCACACATGCTCCATCACTGATCTACCCAACTCTTGTTTGTATTTTGAGACAGGATCTCACCAACTTGATTTAGAAATGCTATTGACTCAGCCTTCTGAATAGCGAGGATTGCTACCTATGTCACCAGGCCCAGCAGTTTGATTGTTTCTCTGATGGTTTGAAGGGTTTTGTTGTCTGTTTATTGTTTGCTTTTCTTTCTTTTTTTGTTTTTTTGTTTTGGTTTGGTTTTTTTTTTTGGGGGGGGGTTTTTTGTTGTTGTTGCTGCTGTTTGCTTTTCTAAGGAACACTGCTAACCACAGCACCAGCTGCCATGTATTTTACAAAAGGAAGCAGTTTCTCTATTGTTTATATGCACCTACCAGGGACTATAGGGAACTTAAGATATGCTCTTTACCTTGCAGACCTGGAGTCTAGGAAATAAACACATGAGCAGCACTAAAATCATGTAGGAAATGAAGCAAAGATAAAGGACGTAGAATAACAGTCAGCAAAATTGTCTCTCCAACAGTGATTGTTAAGAAAAATCCAAATATATAACCATCCCACTGGGTCTTGAAGACAGAGAGTTTGCCAAATAGAAAAAGAGCAGAAAAGGGACACAAGGCAGAGGGAAAATTGTGGTATCAGAAATCATATAATTAGCCAGAATCCTGTTTGTTAATTAACTGGCACTACGATGCAACCAAGTGTTTGGAGACAAGTTCCGAGTTTTCTTAGTTCTTCATTCAAAAGCAAGAGATTCCCTTAACTTGGATATATTTAAAGCCCAGTGTTGACTCTAACCAGATGGAAAGCATCTGCCCTTGGGACACAGCCACTTAGGAATGGCATATTACATTTGTTGTTGGGACAGGAAATATATAGTCAAAGTTTCTCAGTGAGAGTGACTCTGAGGGGCTCTGCGGAAGGTGAGCATGACAAACAGATGGTCAGGGACAGATTGCAGCACACATACTACTTTTTTATGATTTACTTTCTTATAATGCAGTGTTCTGCCTACATGTATACTATGTCTGAATGCCAGAAAAGGGCACCAGATCTCACTACAGA
This sequence comes from Phodopus roborovskii, assembly GCF_943737965.1. Taxonomy (NCBI): domain Eukaryota; kingdom Metazoa; phylum Chordata; class Mammalia; order Rodentia; family Cricetidae; genus Phodopus; species Phodopus roborovskii. The sequence continues at coordinate 24,829,001 of NW_026126433.1, forward strand.
CAGTTGTAAGCTGGGAATTGAACTTAGGCCTCTGGAAGAGCAGCCAGTACTCTTCACCTCTGAGTCATCTCTCCAGCTTTCATGCTATTTCTACTTTAAAATACATCCGGCACTCGAAGATTTGACCTTGACCCTTACAGCTTCTTTGCCAACCACCTTGTCATACAGCCCCAAGGATCATCATCCACACCACACAGTTAGTTGTACTTTAATGCCACTCAAGGAACCAGAATAAATGGTGTGCCCAGTGATCTTGGCAATACTGACAGAAACACCACCAAGGTCCACAAATCAAGCTCTGGAAACCCTTCATCTCACTCCTGATTCTGTTACCCATCAGCTTCTCCTCCTCTACCAGGTACGCAGAAAAATGTTCCCCAGACACCTAAGTTCCTGCCTTGAAGCTCAGGCACCCAAACCAAACAGATTTTTCTATCTCAATTCCACTTCCAAAGTCCTATGGAGAGATTCTGATGGATCCAACGTCAGCGTAGAACCAGTTCCTGAGAAGTGGGCTAGATCACACCTCCCCTGTGAAGGTGTTCCATCATGAAGTTCTGAGGATTCTTGCACACAAAACAACGAAAGTATTTAATATACAGGTTCTTCTAGGCCATGATTCATATCTTACCTCTGGCCATTTTCTAAAACCTTGCACCTCATTGGAGCCTCTCATATATTTGTTGAATAATCAGACTTCTTTAGGTAAGCAAGTGAATCAGTAATTATTTCCCGTTTTAATCAGGCTAGCTAGAGACGTGGACTACCTGTAGAAGAATCCATGTTACTGTGATGTAACAATTCAGGTATCTAATAGTTAAGGCTTTCTACATATGAAAGACACTGTTAGATGGAGTCTGATAGTAATTGTAGTGTAATAAAGTATATTTGCAGTCCTGCAGCTTCTGATGGGTCTCTTAGCCTTTCTGGGTTCATTTTTTCATCTGTGAAGTCCTATGTGTTGTGTACAAAGTGAAGTCATGAGTCACTGAAAAATGCCTTGTACCTGGCACATCTGCCATTCTGTGGGGAAATGCTGGTGGTATTTCCTTAAAGGTTTGCTTTCAGCTGGACTTCACAGTTTCCAGATATCTTACCTGTCTGCATTCTACATGGCCCTACCATTGCTGACACTTTAGAAGGTGGATAAAGAGGCCAGGAACCATGTCTGCAGATAACCAGTTCAAGGGACACTAAGTGGAGGGCTGTTGTGCTTGAGAATTGTGCCCGTGCTGCATGAGGCTAAGTGTTGCAATTACTGAGATAACTGAGGGGCAGGTCCTCCTCCTCCTCAGGGCCCCACCCATTTCTCTATACTCTGGGTTTTGTAGTCTGTTGTTGTATCGTTGTGTGTATTGTGATATGCATGTGCATATGTGCGTGCGTGCATGAATTCGAGTGTGTGCATGCATACCATGGTGGACATCTTGCACTCAGAGAAAAGCTCATGTGTGGGTATTCCTTTCTACCCTTTTGAGACAGGGTCTCTGTTGTTACCTACTCTAGTCTAGCTGGCCTGCAGGTTCCCAGGGATTCTCCCATGTCACCGTAGGAGCACTAGGATTCCAGATGCACACGATCACACCCATTTTTAAATGGGATCCTGGGATTCCAGCCCAGGTCCCCATGCTCGCACAGCAAGTGCTTTACCCCTTGAGCTGTCTGTTCAGCATGAGATTTTTTTTTTAAACCTAAATTTTCAAAGTGCAAGTCATCTGTGTCTCCACATAAACACCTCAAGGGCTTTCCCATTTCTATATAAACTACAAACTACAAACTCATTATGTGACATAAGTCAATATGTCATATCTCTATCTCCCAACTTCATTGTGCATCTTTAATCTCTGAGCCACAGCCACAGTGGCTTTCCCTGAGTGCTCCCTCCTCTCCAGCCAAAGTGCCTTTGCTCAGGATGCTTCCTCCGCCAGAAATACCCTTCATTCTCACTTCCTATTCACATGACTAAGTCCTTATTCTGTTTACTCACCCAGGAAAACCATCCCCAATCCTATATGATATAAATGAATGCCCTTGTAGCTTTGAATGGCAATAGCCCTTGAGTAGTACTCATCATCATTACAGTCCATATTCATTTGTATGATTATTTGGTCATTGATACACTGTACTGCTTCATGAAAGGGGGCACTGTCTGTTCACCAATGCCTAGCTCTCAGTGCAAGTTAATTATCTTTTATCAAGCAAAGTTACCAAGTCTAGTCACTACATGGCAAATATGCAGAAAATGTCATTGCTTAAATGACCATTGAAAAATGGGGAGGTGGGGAGAAAGGAGAAGGTGAGGGAGGGGGACCGGGGTTGGAATGTAGAAATAATTTAAAAAAGAAAACGACAAAGAATATAAGTTACTTAGCACCATGTAACAAATCCCTTCAAAACCCAGTAGTTTACCGCATCAGTGGCCTCCTCTGACAGTTTTGTGGGTCAGGAATTTGGAGTGGCTTCCTGAGTATTACTAACTGAGTTTTTTCATGAGCTTGTGATTTGGTGGACACAACTTCCACAGACTCACTCACATGGATGGCAGGTTCTTACTGGCTGTTGTCCAGAACTCCATCCTCCATGTGGGCCTCTCCACAGGGCTGCCTGATTGTCCTCAGAGTATGACAGCTGACTTCCAACAACGAAAGGCAGAGGCTGCAGTGCCATTATGACCCGACATTAGAATTCATATGCCATCAAGTCCACAATATGCATCATTGTCCAGGCCAGCTCTGATTTGTTGTGGAAGAAGACTACACACTTGTGTAAAGTTAGGGAACGGATGCTCTGGCCATCTTGGAGATTGACTACCACAGATGTCTCTGCTCAACACTCCCATGTTAACACTCCCGTACATACGAGACATTTATACAAAGAAGTCACAGCATCACTCCCTGAGGCTTCTCTACCTCCCTTGTCAGGCTTAGTTCCCACATTCAACCTCAGGCAACGAAAAGCCTGAGGTGACCCTCTCATTAGTTTTTGATGATTAAGTTATTATGACTCAGGGTTCTGCCCCATGCAAGTGCACAGGAGGTCAATTTGTTTTCCCACTTTATCACCTATCCACTAACACACACACACACACACACACACACACACACACACACACACACACACTCGAGACTTGGAGTCATAAGACAACATGTTGCTTTCTCTCTCTAACTCCCAGGAATCAGATATTAGCTGAGTCCTCTGACTGAGGGATGCTTAAGGTCACAACACACAGAACAGATGTGGGAGCTGCCTCGTCTCAAACCCCAGGAATGGCAGTGTCCTCAGGATGTGGCACTGAGGACTCGGACTCTGTGCCTTTTGGCTGTGGCCCACAGGCTGTCCTTGGGCCACACAGACCCCTCAACAGTGTAGCTCTCAATATGGCACCTGGCTTCATCCAAGTTAGCAAGTGAGAGAGAGAGCGCTAGATGGGAATTGTGGGCTCCTGTCAGCTAATCTTCGAAGTGGCATCCCCACACTCCTGCTAAACTCTCTCTTCAAAGACACATGTCTAGCCCACAGTCAAAAAGAAGAAAGCATACACTGTGAGTACTAGGAGCCAGGAATTCCAGGGATCAACGACTGCCCACCACCTCCACACTTCACCTGTGGCAAGGAGCACCTGAGCTCTACTCCATAGAGACCTCCATTTTCTATCCCGCTCCATGTTACTGTTTCTCTCCACCTGCTGCTAGCCTAGCCTGAAGAGTTCTGGGGGCACAATTCAGTGACTATAAAGTTTTTCTTGTTTTGAAACTAATACTATATTACCCAATTCAAATAAAAATGTTAAAGCTCTAAATGAAAGGCCTGGCCTTCTGTCCGTGCCCCACATAACCAATGTTAACAGTATGGTGAAGGCATCTATCCCCTCTCCCACTGGTTGTATCTTTTTTTAATATTAGTGGCATATATTGGTGTTTTAGGGCTTTCTTGATGTGAAGAGACACCATAACCATGGCAACTCTATTTTTTTTGTTTGTTTTTGTTTTTTCAAGACAGGGTTTCTCTGTAGCTTTGAAGCCTGTCCTGTAACTCACTAGCTAGTAGTGAGTTTGGCTAGCCTCAAACTCACAGAGATACACCTGTTTCTGCCTCCCAAGTTCTGGGATTAACGGTGTGCACCACCACCACCCAGCCCTTGGCAACTCCTATAAAAAAAAAAAACATTTAATTGGGGTGGTTACTTACAGTTTCAGAGTTTCAGTCCATTATCATCATCCTGGGGAACGTGGCAATGTGCAGGCAGATGTGGTGCTGGCTACATCTTGGCTTGCAGGCAGGCAACAGGAAGTTGACTGAGATATTAGGCCGTATCTTGAGCATAGGAAATGTCAAAGCCTACCCCCACAGCGACACACTTCCTCCAATAAGTTCATACCCACTCCAACAAAGCCACACCTCCTAATAATGCCACGCCTCAAGAGACTATGAGGACCAATTGCATTCAAACTATCACAACTGGCTATAAAACGTAGTACATTTCATTTTGACACTTTCATGCACATTTGTACTAAATTCTGTGTTTTTAGCCTTGAGGATCCCTTAGCCTGAGGACCCACCTTAGCCATGCCAGGCTCCTGAGTGAAAACAAACATGTTGTCCTAAGCCTGTAAGTCTCTGTCTATGTCTGTCTGTCTGTCTGTCTGTCTGTCTGTCTGTCTGTCTGTCTGTCTCTCTCTCTCTCTCTCATGAGTGTGTGTGTGTGTGTGTGTGTGTAGACAATAGATAATAAAATGCCATAAGGAAAACAAATTGATCTTCTGTGCACTTGCATTACTGACCCTGAGTAACTTAATCATTATAAATGAATGCTGTCCATATGAGAGTTCACCTTAGGCTTTTCATCCCCTGAGTTTGAAGTTGGGACCTAAGCCTGCAGGGGAGGTATCGAGGCCTCAGAGAGTGATGCTTTGCATGGAGGAGATTTTCTCCCCTTCCCCTTTTTGATACCTGTGCTAGAATCCTATTCTTGTTTTTACAAAAGGTTATCTGAAGCCAGGCTGGGTGATGGGCACTCAAGAAGCTGAGGCAGGGAAATCTCTGTGAGTTTGAGGCCAGCATGGTCAATATATCAAGTTCTATGGCAGCCAGGGCTACATAAATCAAACAAAAGGTTATCTAAAAATTCTTTAGGTTTTCACTTTAGTTATGCAGCACATTGGCCATCTTTGCAGATCAGCATCTGTCCATCTACCCCTTTCCATTTCTCTGCCACCTTTTTTGTCAGTGACTGATTAGACTCTTTTCCAGTCTCACCTTTATGAGCATCACATCAGGGCTGTACATCTGCTGTACTGTAATATGTGTGCCTTTTTGCATATATAAACTATATTTCCAAAGTGAGAGGGGAGAGAGGAAGTGAAGGTGACAGGAAGGATGGGAAACAGAGAAAAAGAAGGACAGAGGGAAGGACAACAGAATGTAAGACCTCCACAGTACATCCTCCACCTTTCTTTGGGGCACTGAAGGAACAAAGACCTGCAGACCTTCTGCCCTGGTTCCAGCCTGTGCCAAGTGAGCTGCTGGTGTTGCCCCAGAGCTCAGCGTGGCACAACCATTGCTAATAGTCAGGGGTACATTTGATGGAGCATTAGAAAACAGGAGAACATCCTCACAACAATAAAATGTGTGTGTTAAGCAAGGTGCGAAGTCACATGCTGGTAATCCCAGCATTTGGGAGGAGGGCTAGAAGTTCAGTCATTATTAGCTGCATAGCAAGTTCAAGGCCATCATGGGTACTTTATTAGATGAGTAAATATCCCAGCACTTAGGAGGATCTTTGTGAGTTGGAGGCCAGTGTGCTGTACATAGCAAGTTTCAGAACAGCCAAATAAAAAAGAGAGATCCTGTCTATAAATAAATAAATAAATAAATAAATAAAATTAAATAAAACAGTGAAAAGATTGACAATGTGTGTGCGTGTGTCATGGGATCTCTCTCTCTCACACACACACACACACACACACACACACACACACACACACACACACGCACCTGAGTGGTACACTCTATCATTCACCACCTTATCCATCTTGATGCTCGTGTCTTTGTACCCACTCTGAGCACGGGGGCTAAAGAAGCATTCAGTCATACTTGGCTTTTAATGTAGATTCTGGGGATTTGGATTAAAGTTCCTCATTCTTACACAGCAAGCACCCTTATCCACTGAGCCATCTCCCCAGCCCCCACAGTACTTTTTAATGTGCATGTGGAGGTCACTGAGATAACTCAGTAGGCAAAAGTACTTGCCACCAAGCCTGATGACCTGACTTCCATTCCCAGGACTCACCTACGTGGTGGAAAGAGACAATCAAGTCTCATAAGTTGTGTTCTACACACACACACTTGTAATAAAGATGTATATGTGCTGTTTGCATGTTTGCAACCTTTCTTCACATTCCTGTGGAGACGTGGGAAGCCATCATTTGTCCCAGAGAACTGTCACGATAGAACTAGAGAACAAAGACTCTAAATGTGGACTTTAAATCCCAAAGCTGTGGTCCTTGTATTAGTTACTTTTCTGATGCGGTAGGGAAAAATATGTCACAACCAGAAGCAAAGGAGGTGTTATTTTGGCTTATGTCTCTAAAGGGCTAACTATCCATAATAACAGAGAAGGCACGCAACAGAAACTAGAAGCTGAGAGGTCATCTCAGCCACTGGACTGGAGTGGGGCAAGACTATAAACTCTCAAAGCCCGCCCCCAGTGACGTATTTCTTCCAGCTTAAAGATGCACAACATACCCAAACAGTGCCACCAACTGGGGACCAAAAGTTCACATATGTGGGGAGGAGGTGGGGTTCTCACTCAAATCATCACAGTAAATGACAGTTTTGGGAAGGTCTGTTGAGCAGCCCCCCTCACTCTGCATGGTCATCTCCTCTCCCAGCCATTCCCCTCCCCTGCCCTCTATTCCCCAGCCCTCTACTCCCCTGCCCAGAGGAGTTCCAGACAGGAGAACCACAAGCTAGATAGAAGAGAATTCCCAGAAACCTCTTTAAAAACCTGGTGCAATGGCAAACATCTGAAATCCTAATACTGCTACAGCAAGATGGAAGGCAGAAACAGACCTGCCCCAAAGCATGCGGCTCGGCTAGCTCTCGGGAGATTGGGTGACAATCTTGGTTAGGGTAGAGTTCCCCTTACACCCTAGCCAAGAATCAGTGCTTCAGAGCACCCTGTGCCCAGGCTGGCCAGACCAAATTAGGGAACCACATGACCACAAGGCCTGTCCCACAGCTGTCAATACTTCCTCATCCTTGAATCGGACTCATGGGATACCCAGGAGTGGGAAGAGGGTGGATGACAGGCTCCAGCTGTTTAACAGACACAGCCTGGTGGTTGCAATGACTTAAACAAAGAGAGACTACGAATAAAGGTGTCCCCTAAACCTGGCCTCACCACTGACACCTGAACCCCCAGTCTCTTTCCCCTTTTCACTGGCCTCAGAAATGGTAATATTTTGTTATTCAAATCCACCCCTCCACCTCACTGAAAGGACAGACACAAGATACCCCAAGACCAAGTTCTCAGCACAGAGGGACAGAGGGTGAGGTATAAGACACAGAGACAAGAGATAGAGGATGAGGGAGGGGAGGAAGGAGAAGAGATATTTGTCCCAGAGGGACAAAGGACTGCCTCTGGATGGAGAGGAAACAGGTGTGGCCCACAGGCAAATGGCAGGTTATAAAGGGGAAAGGGGAAACCCCATGTCAGGATAGGGTGTTTAATTTTTTTTCTTTTTTTTTTTAATTTTATATAACCAAGTCCATTTAAATGAAAGCAAACATTTATAGACAATATTTGGGAATTTGGGCGTCGTTCTTTCCAAACCACTTCCTGCTGGTAAGGGGCCCTGTCATGGGGGATTCTAAGAAGATGCAGAAATCCTGGCTGTAGTCTGTAAGGCTGCTTTGTCCAGCTGTTTTGAATGTAGGATCACCTGGTACTCTGTTTCTGGCAGTCTGGCTTGATCAAACCACATTAGTCTGGAAGGAATCCACAGCTTTTCATTTTCTATGAAAACAAAAATAGAAATCCTTTTCCCCAGTAACTTGTCCTTGAACTTAAATTTTGGAGTCAAAGCATTTTTTTAATTTAATTTATTATTTTACATGTCGATCCCAGTTCCCTCTTCCTCCCTCCCTTTTACTCTGCCCTCTCACATGCACCCTAAACACCCTCCCCTCCCATCCCCCCACCCCAATTCCATATGTAGGGGAATGCCATCCAGTTGGGGTCATGTAGATCTGACAGGTCATGTGAAGTAGGGACTAGGGCTTCTCTCCTGTCTCTAGGTTAAGGCAGTTATCCCTCCATGGGGGATGTGTTCACAAGGTCCTTTTGTGCACCAGGGATACATCCTGGCTCCACTGTCTAAGGTCTCTTAGACTGCTCAGTCCTTCTGGCTGAGACCCATATTCAGGGGGGCCTGAGTCAGTCCCATGCTGGCTTCCCAGCTATCAGTCTGGTGGGATAGGGTGTTTAATTTTAATTAGGCATGTTAATTAAGTGAGCCCAAGGGTAGCTTTAGATTGCTGAACTTGAATACTTTGATTGCTGGGCCTTAGGGGTCAGCCTCTGGAGGAGGAGGTAGCCAAATAAGGGAATAGACCTTGGTGGCTAGCTTTAGAAATGTCAGAGGGAATGGAGGAAGAACAAGGCCTGCCAGAACCATATTTGCCATGCTCAGGCTGGCTGGAGCCCTTCACCCACGCCCACTTGCTGCGGTGTCCGGCTCCATGAACTGAGTGGTCATCTATCAAGCTGCAATATGTTTCCCACCCATTAACGTTTACAAACAGCCAATGAAACTAAGACATGTGCTGGGCGAAGGAAGTATGGGGCAACCCGCTGAAGTGCAGAAACCCAGCTCGAATGCTCAAGAGTGGTTGAGAAATAGCATCTAAAGCAAGAGAGTACCAATCAGATGAGGCTGCAGAGGTTGGACCTCCGACCTGATGGAGCTTCGTGAAGCTCTGCTCCTGTGCAGGGTGTTAGCTTCACACCCTCCAAATGGCACAGAGAACCCGGATGTCTGCCAATTGCTCTGAGAGATAGTACAAAGGGGAACCCTTTGGGTTCATCGAAGGCAACACAACACAACATCCACCAGCTGGCATTTTGGGCAGAAGGCAGAACTGCTTAGAATGTATTTATGCACAATGCTAAAAAAAAAAAATAAGCATAAGACATTCATAGTTTCAGGAAATGGGATCCAGCTCTAACCTGGACAAGTACTGTATTGTTTCCAGATGGCTTTGCCTGATCATTTCAAGTCACATGGGCCCATGACAGAGAAGAGCATTGTTTACCCTCCTAAAGGGTCATGTTATACTTACGTTTCCTCAGGATCATTCCCTAACCTTGCTCATGAGACTACTAATGCTTGTAAACTGAAAGTATGCTTGAGGCTGTAATGAGGGGTGGGGAGGTGAGGATGGGGAGGTAGGGATGAGGAGATAAGGATGGGGAGGTAGGGGTGAGGAGGTGGGGGAAGGTGAGGATGGGGAGGTAGGGGGGAGAAGTCCACTGAAGGTTTCTGTCCCCCAATTCCTTCACTCAGTTAAAACAACAGCAAGACAGGCTTGATCAGAATGAAATCCCTGTGAGCTTCAGGAGACAGCTAATTTAGAGGCATCTCGATGTGACATTCTACCTGAACAGTAAGGAAAGCTGGATCCTAAGTAGCTCCAGTCAAAGCACAAGCATTGGATATAAAAACACAACCAGGAGCCGTTCCTTAATTATTTGCCTGGAAGCAGCTGTGAAGAGTTCTTTAAAGCAGCTTCATGGCCAGTTAAACACATTCATGCCTCACAGCCATTAGCCTTGGGGACAAGCAGGGCCCTCCATTCCCTATTGGTGGCTGGTGCAGGATGGTCCCTGGACTCTAGGAGTCCAGCCCCCATTGCATTTCTGGCTCTCCAGCTGCTGGTACCCAGGTTGCTGTGCAAGACTAGAAGCCACGGGGAGCATCTGTCTAGGTACAGAAGTGTTCAGAGAGTTTTTAAAAATCCCTCAGAGACTAGAGATCTGCCTGCTTTCTGCTAGGGCACAGAGAATCTGAGGTGTAAAGAATTCATTCCAAGTGGCATTGGCAAATGACCTCTGCAGAGCTTTGTTTTCAGATTCCTGGATCATCAGGGAAGGGAGGAGGAACCAAACCTCTGCCAGCAAGGATAAAGTGTTCCACTACCTATGTATCTGCCACAGTGCCCAGCCCAAACTTAAGAATTCTGAAACCCTTGAAGTGGACCTGAGGGCCTGGCGAAGGCGCCATGGCCCAGAGAGGGAGCAACGGGATGGTTGGAGTTACAGACCCAATTTTCTTCAGTTAAAGCAGGGTACAGCCAAGGCAGAGGGAGCCAGCTCCCAGAGGCTGAAACAGGAAACAGTATTCCAACTCCAAATGACTCCAGGCATTTCCCCCCAAATCTGGCTATTTTTTGTTTCTTTTTACATTCATTTACCTTTGCAGAACCTTGTTTGTGATCACAGGTTTAAGAAACAGTTCTGGTTTATCTAAACTTTAAACCATCAGCAGGCTGCAAAATCAAGCAAGAGGTCTCCTGAGAACAGGTATGTGTTAGCCCCAACTTTTGACCTCAGGAGCTCCCAGCCTTCTCTACTCTAGCAGGTGATGCTGGCTCCCTGCCACCCAGAGGAAGCAATGGTTTCTGTACAGTTGTCAGTGGAAGTACTTAAGTCATTTAGGTCATGGGACAGAATCTTAGGACATCTCTACACGTCACACATCATTCCCTTCCCTAGATACAATAACATCACTCATGAAAGAAACCCTGTTCTTGCTGCTGTATGTTGGTTGGTTGGTAGCTTTGTTGTTGTTTTACTCTCTCTGTCTCTCTCTCTCTCTCTCTCTGTTTCTGTCTGTCTGTCTCTGCCTCTCCCTCCCCCACCTCTCTCTGTGGAAGGGGTAGGGGAAACAGAGACAGAGAGAAAGAGTCAGATGGGAGGTAATGAGTGTGCAACCATGTGTGTGGAAATCAGAGGGTAACCTTGAGTATTGGTCCTCTCCACCTTGCTTGTGGCTTTGTAAGCCAGGCTAGCTAGCTGGCCTGAAAGCTTCTGAGGATTCTCCTGGCATTACAGACCAGTGTTTCCACATCCAGTGTTTTACAAGAGACTTTGACTCACATCCTCATGCTTGTGTGAGAAGTACTTTAAACACTAAGAATTCTCTGTAGCTCAGTGTTTATTGTTTTGGTCTATTTTTAAGTTTTTCTCCCAATTTTATGTACATGAGTGTTTTGCCAGTCTGTAAGTATGTATACATGTATGTCACATGCATGCAGTGCCTAAAGAGACCAGAAGAGCATTAGATCCCCAGAGACTGGAGTTACAGACTATTGTGAGCCACGGTGTTGGCATTAGACACTTCTAGAACCCAGGTTAACAGCAAGTGGTGTTAACCACCAAGCCATTCTCCAGCCCGAAATGTTTGTTTGTTTTAATTTGAGGAAATATAACAGGTTTACAGCTGAATTGCCTTTGACAAACTTTGAATTCTATGAAAGACAAAAACATGTAGTAACTGGGTACAATGCTTTCAAAGTGGTCTCCTCTCTCTCATTTTGTTTTGATTTGATTTTTTGACAGGTTTTCTCCGTTTAACAGTCCTGGCTGTCCTAGAACTCACTCTGTAGACCAGGCTGGCCTCTCACAGAGATCCACTGCCTTCCCAGGGCTGGGATTAAAGGTTTAGCCATCACTTCCTGCTTTCTCCTCCTTTTCACAGAGCCCAGGCAGTTTTGGAGGCTGATGGTGTGGCTTCCATCCCAATTATATGAGGTCAATAAACCTTGAGCAAGTTACTGAACCTAAGACTCAATGTCTTTTGCTCTCAGCACCTTTTTGTAAAGGACAAATGAAATGATGCCCACAGAGCATGTTAAGCCTACAGAGAGGAATCGTTAGGGTTAGTTTCAGTGCCCTGCTGTCACTGAGGGGGTCTAAGCTCAATGGTAAAGAATGTTATGTTCTTCTGGAGGGTCCTGGTTCAGTTCCCAGCACCCATGTGGTGGCCCACAACACATCCAGTTCCAAGGATTCTGGCACCTCTCAGACCTCTGCAGGCTTCAGCACGTGTATGGTGCACATACATATACTCATACAAACACATAAAATAAAATTAAAATAAAAAAAAGAGAGAATATGTTTCAACCTGGGTTGTGTTTAGTAAGCCCTAGGTGCCACACCCTGCTCCCTGAGTCAGTACAGGGCATCCCCAGACGCCAGATTCTTAGGAGGGGCAAGCGGGAGGGGGAGCTGCAAAGGCAGAGAGCAAGCGGCAGCAAGAAGGAAGGCAAGCAGAAGGAGCGAAAGGGCTGGTGTTTCTGTGGGAGTGGGTTTTTAAGGAGAAAATGTGGGACTCTGTGCTACAGTGAGTTGGCAAGTCCTGATTGGACATGTTAGCCAAATGATGAATTTTGATTGTTGGAACTTGGTGTTTTGTCTTAAGAATGAGTCAGTAGCCAATAAGGGAATGGACTTTGGGGACTAGCTTTAGGAATGTAATAGTTTTAGCAAGGGAGAGGAAAAGGGGCAAAAGGGGCAAAGGGGGCAAAAGGGGCAAACCTGTCTGTAAAGGGTACGGTTTTTCCAGCCCGCCGCCTGGTCTTGTCCCGCCGCCGCGCCAGCCCCAAATAATGCACAGAGACTCTGTATTTGATACAATGCTGTTGGCCCGGTTACTTGTTTCTTATCGGCTAGCTCTGCCTTAATTATTAACCCATTTCTGCTAACCTATGTATTTTCACATGGCCTTCTCTTATGGGGGAGGCTGCTGGCGTCCAGCTCTCTCCAGACTCTCCATCTTGACTCCTCCTACCTACTTCCTATTTCCTCCTTGTCTCCTAGTCCCTCCTATCTTGCCTTCCTATTGGCCAACAGTGCTTTATTTATTAACCAGTATGAGAAACATACATACATAATGGCATCTCCCATCACCTGTCAGCAGTGTTTGCTGTGCTCCGGCCTGTGTTTGCCATCCTCAGGCACTATGCACAGCATCAATATTTAACAATTTAATAATCAAACAAATGACAGGCATGAATGATGCCGTGGGAAGCCAGATGAAACCAGACACGGATCCTGTACTCCTAAAGCATACAGTTTAGGTGGGAGACCAACACAGGGATAAACAATAGCTCATGTAGTTTTACTTGAAATTCCACAAGCGTGCGGTGGCACACGCATGCTTACACATATACATACATACAGAATAAATGAGTAAATGTTCAAATTCAGGTGAGGCAGTTTATACCTGTAATCCTAGCACTTAGGAGGCAGCCCAGGGGGATTGCTGCAGATCGCAGCCTAGCCAGAGCTACAGAGCCAAAATAAAATAAGATAAAACTCAGCATTTTTGACTGAACCCATGAGAACACTCTCCCTGGGGCAGTGTGGGAGATGTGGCTCACACCTCACTTTGACTCAGGATACTGGAACAGAACTTGGGTTCTGACAGAAGGATGCTTGGGAGGGAAGAGTGGCTGAAAGCCCATTGACTGACAGTGGGAAGCAGGGACTACACAGACAGTGTCTGCACAGGGGACGATAACAAACTGTGACCCTCAGGTGATCAAAGGGAAGTGTGTGCTGTGACAGAGCAGAGGGATCACAGTCAGTTGTCCTAGAGGCCAAGTGGGGAAGTGAAAGATAGTAAGAAGCAGAACTGGGTGGGGGACACTGGAGTGGAGGGAGTCACCCTTGCAGCTGGGACACAGGGTAGGATGGGGAACTTGGGGTGAGCATAGGACAACAGGCAGGATCTGCCTGCCCAATGAGTAGTCTGGAAAGTGCTTTACAACTGTGATATGACCTGTTTGAAGTGATGGAGTGGCTTGGATAAAAATGTTCCCCATAAACTCATAGAGAGTGGCACTATAAGGAGGTGTGGTCTTGTTAGAGTAGGTGTGGCCTTGTTGGAGAAAGTCTGTCACTAGGTGTGGGCTTTGAGGTTTCAGATGCTCAAGCCAGGCCCAGTCTCACTCTCTCTTCCTGCTGCCTTAGGATCCAGGTGTAGAACTGTCAGTTCTCTCTCCAGCACCATGTCTGCTTGCATGCTGCCATTCTTCCTGACGTGGTAGCCGTGGACTAAATCTCTGAACTGTCAGCCAGCCCCAGTTAAATGTTTTCCTCTGTAAGAGTCGATGTACTCACAGTGTCTTTCACAGCAATAGAAACCATAACTAAGACATGTGGATTTTGGAAACAGCTCGAAAGTTGCACAGTGAAGGGAGTAGGTTTTACTCAGAGACGGTTAGGAGACTGTGTTAACTTGGAGCTAATGATGGCTTAACCTGTTTGGTGACAGGGATTTGAGAAAGTGAACAAAACTGAGCCCAACCCAATTGCTTATATCCTGAGGATAGAAGGGTGGGTTACCCCAACCCTAAGTTCTGCCTGGAGGTTTGAGGTCTGTGCTAGGGTGAAGACGTAAGAGCACATGTAACCCCGTGAGTGAAGAATGGCTGCATTGTGGGAGGTGAAGGCGATGGTTTAGAAGTTGAGAAAGAAGACTAGATTGTGGGCTGCAGCCCACAGGCCTGACTTCAGGACAGCTGGAAGACATATGAACTTGCCTTGACAGCTGGGCTGGGTGAATCCCATGCACAGATTTGAACGGGTGGCTGAGAAGAGGAACTAGCCATAGAAGCCTGAAAAGAGGTAGAAAGAAAATGAGGACCTAAGGCCTGGGAGATCACTTGGAAGTCTAAATGTCAGGCTAGGATGATGATGATGACTAAAATATTTCTTATGTAAAATCTACTTTGGCTATGGATCCACTTGATTTTCCTGAGAATAATCACTGTGAAGGTCAAGTTCTAATCATCCACTGGGCAGAGCCACAGGTGTGGCTGTTACCTCAGGGTCATTTTCCATCATGTTTCTATGTTGAGACAGGATCTTCCTAGATTGCCCAGGCAGGCCTTGAATTTGGCCTTTTGTCTTAGCCTCCCAAGAAGCTAGGGGTACAAGCCTTTGCCACCAGGCCTGGATCTAACTTCTTCTATCATTTCTTTCTCTTTTTGTTTGTTTTGTTTTTTTGTTTTTTAAGACATGATTTCTCTGTAGCTTTGGAGCCTGTCCTGGAACTTGCCCTGTAGACAAGGTAGACCAGGCTAGCCTCTAATTCATAGAGATCTGCCTCCTGAGTGAGTGCTGGGATTAAAGGTGTGCGCTACCAATGCCTGACTCTTCCATCATTTCTTAAGAGTTAGTGCCAAAGATCTGAGAATAAAAGGTAGTGTCCCAGCTTTCAAGGGACCTAAGAGCTAAGCAGATAGAGAGGAAATACTGTGTAGTGAGTGTTTCTCTGTCCCATCAGCCAGCACCCAAATAACCACATAGAGACTTATTATAATTATGAAAGCTCAGTTGCTAATTTAGGCTTGTTTCTAATTAGCTCTTATAACTTAAATTTACCATTTCTATTCATTTATATGCTGCCATGTGGCTCATGGCTTGCTACTCATCTCCTACATGTCATGCTTCTCTGGACTGCTTCTTGTTGTCTGGGGCACTGGTATCTTTAGGGCACCCTGAGAAAATTAGGATAATGGTCAAGTGCTGACTAGAATAGTCTGAGGCTGGATTATCTCAGCCAGTATCCTTGAAGCTGTTCTGGATGCAGAACTCTGAGGAAAATGCAACAGAGGCACTCTGATCGGCTGGATCACACGGGCCACCCATTTTTATTGGTGTCTGGTCCCCTTGTTCTGAAAACATACAGACTTTCAAAAGTAACACACATCTGCATTAACACAAATATGAAGTGTGTTGTACACAAGCCAGGCAAAGATGACCTTTTTCTCTTATGTTTGAACAAGTAAAATATACACCACCTGTATTGTAGGGTTTTTTGTTTGTTTTGCTTTTTGCTTCCTTTCCTTCTTCTTCCTTTTTTTTTTTTTTTTTTTTGAGATAGCCCTGGCTATTCTGGAACTCACTCTATAGACCACAATGGCCTCAAAGTCACAGAGATTCATCTTCCATCTTCCTCTGCCTCTCAAGTGTTGGGATTAAAGGTATATACCACCACCACCAGGTTTATTTCTTTGTGTCTGTAGCCAGGATTTTCAGGGGTCTCTCCCAATCAAATCTGATCTCTATCAACCTTGAATGAAACCACAGCCTTTTGTTTTCGGTGGAAATAAAAACATAACCTCTTCCCCAAAGCAACATATTCTTTGGCTTCCATTTTGAAATTCAGACATTTTTAAAATATAAAGGTTGGTTTAATTTAGCAGTTTTTATAATCTGGTGTCCTTTAACAGCTATTGTTCATTCATCAGCAATCAAAAACTTTAGAGTCAAAAGGACACCATATCGGACCTAGGCTCTCTGTGCAATTTTCATCATTACATGGCTTATCTTTTCATATTATTTTATTTTCTCTTTAAAGACTTTGTTTTATGTTTTATTATTTATAAACTATTTTTTCTATGACTGTCTAACCCCATTTTCTTTTCTTTTTTAAGTCCATGTACATTTTTTAAACGCATGGTAACTGTTTTTAGAGGGTTGGTTTTCTGTTGTTTTGTTTGTTTTTGTTTGGATCTGTCTTTACTGAGCATATGCAATGTTCTTTGATCATGTGAGACAAATCTTAAACTGCCAGGTCAGTTGTCTGAGTGGCTTAGGTTAGCCCATGGTGTAGGCAGTCTCTGTACACCAAGCCTACCCAAGAGACCTCTGTCACCAAGAAGCTGCACCAGGCAGCCATGTTGGATTCCATGTTTTGAACTTATTTTGTTTTCTCAGGCCTTATGTGGATATACATGGGTGGACATTGGACACTGTATGTAGTGAGTGTTTCTCTGTCCTGCCAGCCTGCTCCCAAATAACCACATGGAGACTTACTATTAATTATGAAAGCTCAGCTGATATTTAGGCTTGTTTCTAACTAGCTCTTATAACTTAAATAAATTTATGTGCTGTCACGTGGCTCATGGCTTGTTACCTCATCTCCTACATGTCTTGCTTCCTCCACATCTCCCTGCAACTCCTCCTCCTTCCCAGCATTCTCCCAGCTCTGAAAATCCCACATACCTTTAGCTTTTTATCAAACTAATCACTGTGAAATATCTTGTAAAGGAATATTTCACAACAATACAGTCAGTATTTAGGAGTAGTTAAGACAAAGAGAAAATAGTCTGGCTGTCACAGGAGGGAGACCAGATGGACAGTCCTGGAACTTTGAAGAGATTACCAGGCAAAGAAGTGAGAGAAGGCCTACCAAAGACAGGGTGAGTCTATGCAACAACACATTTGTCTTTTCAACCCTCCTACCTTCATCCTGCAACCCTGTGTTGAGTTCTTTCAGGTACCACAAAACAAGAAATATCCGTGTATTTTACCCTCATTAACAAGCATTTTGCTTACCAAGACGTCTAGACCAGCAGATTTCATCATTTAGACACACTACCTGGCTTTTCCTCAAGAAAGTTTTTTTGTTGTTGTTGTTTGGGGTTTTTTTTTTTTTTTTTAGTTGTTATTGTTTGTCTTTGTATTAACTTGGCTTTACCAGGGCAGTAAGTAAAGGAATTCCAAATCTCTATTTACAGAGACTGGTGAATTGTCACAGACAGGTGATAATTACTGTCACATCCACACCCCAGTTTGAGTATTTACAAGAAACTGGATGTCTGAATTCTCTTAAAGTTATCTCAGACCTGGATGAACACTTACAACACCCCATCCTGTTTCAGATATGTGTAGCATTCTTATTTTTTCTGCCCGAGATTTTAAAACAAAACAAAACAGTTAGTGTAGTGGCTGCACACCTGTAACTCCAGAATTTGGGAGTCTTGAGGTCAGAAGATTGGGAATTCAGGTCTATGGGTTGTATCCATAGACCACAAACAAGAGTGTCAACAGCCAGCTACCCAGAGGATCAGACCAAGGAAAAGAGACAACTACAGGGGCATGCCTGGCCAGACTTGCTGAGGTTCCCCTGCTCTGAAGCTGCCACAGAGGGTGTGGAGGCAGAGGAGGTGCCTAGGGCGTAGCAGAAGCACTTAGAGGAACTGACTGGCCCATGGCAGGCAGCATCTAATACTTCCCCTTTCCCAGCCCGCCTCCTCCAGCCCTCTCTTCTTTCCTTTTCTCTTTCATGCTAGCTTATGCGTCAGTTCCTGAAAAGTGGGGAAACTTCCTGACACAATGAAGTCACCCAGAGGGAGGCTAGACCCCATCCTGAGCACTAGGTTGGGACCCTGAGGCCTGGCGTGCCCTGCAGCTTGGGAGGGGGGAGAAAGAGACACCTTGAATTTCCCTGCCTACCGGCATACAGCTAACCATGTCCCTGGCGGAGGCCATCAGACTCTGGAATGAAGGGGTGCTGGCGGCCGACAAGAAGGACTGGAAAGGTGCTCTGGAGGCCTTCAGCGAGGTGCAGGACCCCCACTCGAGGATCTGCTTTAACATAGGCTGTATGTACACCATCCTGGAAAACATGCCAGCAGCCGAGCAGGTGAGTTGAGGGGCCCTTGTGCAGGGAGCTTTTCTGTCTGCTGGAAACCTCACCTCCCAAAGCTATAAAAGAACAAAAGCCCTTCAGAACTGCTCCAGGAGGCCCCATCTAACAGCTGGCCTGGCAGTTTTAAAAGCTCCCAGGACAGGTTTTTCTGAGCCACCTGGGTGGGGCTCTGTTCTTTCCAATAACTGCACATAACCTAAGGCCATCCTGTAACCTCTTTGTGAAGCCTCCTTCAGTTAGGTTTTACCAACTCTTGCTGGACACCTGCTTTCTCTGTCTTACCACCCTGTGCCCACTTGTAAGGTGCCTCTTACAGCTTCCAGGGACTCAGCATCTGGTCAGTTTGGCTCAAACAATTCTGATCACCGATGCAGGGAGCTCTTCTAAGGATGCCGAGGCCAGCTGATGGAAATCACACTGTAATTGAGCCATGAACTCCACCAAGGGTATGGGGCATTTTAGCTCCCCCCCCCCAAATTTGAGACAAGGTTTCTCTGTGTAGCCCTGGCTGTCCTGGAAATTGCTGTGTAGACCAGTGTGTCCTCACAGCCTGAGATCTGCCTGCCGCTGCCCCCGGAGTGCTGGGATTAAAGGAGTTTGATATGACCACCCAGCTTCTTTATTGACTGACTGACTACTGACTTGATTGATTAGTTGACTGACTATGTATGTATGTGTGTGATGGGGTGGGGGTGGGTACATATGCCATGGTGAACATGTTAAGGTCAAAGGACACCTTGGTGGAGTTCTCTCTTTACATCTTTACCTGGTTCCATTGATCAACCCCAGATCGCCGGGATTGCACAGCAAGTGTCTTTACCTGCTCAACCATCTCAAACACTGTCCACCCTGATTGTTTGCTTCCTTGCTTTTTGAAGTAGGGTCTCTTTTTGATCCAGGATTTGCCTATTACAGTAGGCTGGCTGGAGATCCTATCTCCATTTCCCCAGCATTGAGATTAAAGCACATGGCCCCACACCTGGCTGAGGTCACATGCAGCTCCTCATGCTGTGAGACACACATTTTAGCTACTAACTCTTCTCCCCAGCTCTCCCCCCTTTTCCCCCAGCCCCTCCCCATTACCCCTCTCTCCCCATCTCCACGCCCCCTCCCCCCCCCACGCCACTTCTAAGGAAACAGTTCCCACCAGCTATCCCCTGAGCAGCAGGTGAACGAACATTGTCCACACATTCACATCTGGGCAGGAAAACAGACCGAGACCTTGCCTTGATATCTTCAGGCTCTCTGTCAGCAAGCTGGCCCAGCCCCTGCCTGGAGGGAAGACTTCCCCTCCACTTCCCCTCAGGGGCTGGCTGCATCCTGAGAGCTGTGAAGACAGCACTCTGTGGAGAGAGGAGGCAGCTATCCTGCATGAAGCTCTTCTGCTGGCCCTGGGTGCTCACACCTTGGCCTGACCTGGGACTCTTGGCCAGGCTGATCCACAGGTCACCTCACACACTCAGATCAATAGCTTCTTCTACTCTTACTGGTCAAGATTTCTCCTCCCATTCTTCTATTGCTGGTTCCCTCATCATCTCTGCCCTTGTTTGCCTGTTAAATCATTTATTGACAACATTATCCATGTATTCTTGTTATTATTTTAGTGATATACTCATACAATAAATTTATATCAAGCAAATACAACTTATTTTAACTATATCACATTCATTTTACTTTTATTATTGTTTTTAATGTGAGTGGGTGTTTTGATAGCCTGTATGTTTTGACACCATGTTCATACCTGATTTTCAAGGAAGCCCCTAAAACTAGAATTACAGATGGTTGTGAGCTAACATGTGAGTGCACTCTTAACTGCTGAGATATCTTTCCAACTCTATCACTTACTTTATATAGGGGAAAAAAAAGTTCAGGGAGATTAGATAATTTACCACAGGCTATAAAATGAGGAAATAACACCCCAAGGCATTGCAACCCAAGATGTCTGTAGCCCAGGTCTATTTTGTCACCTTGAGTTGCTGAATCATTCTGACAGACCTGCCTGCTCACCCTGGGGCTACTCTTATACTTCCTCTCTGCCTGGCTCTGCGGTCATGTATGGACCCTTCTTCCTGCAGGCCTTCACCAAAAGCATCAACAGAGACAAGCACTTGGCAGTGGCCTACTTCCAGAGAGGAATGCTCTACTACAGCATGGAGAAGTAAGTAGTCCAATGCTATGCTCCCCACACTGGGAGAAGGTGCCAACAAGTCTGACAGATGGGTCTTTGTGATGGTGTACCTAGCATTATAGGTACCCTCCAGCCTTAGTGGGAAGCAAAGCTGGCTAGCTTTTTCTGGGCAGTCATGCAATAAATAGCACGCAAAAGGCTTTTCTGGGGAAGGGAGGCAAGCCTGACCACATGTAAGTCATCTGGGCACAACCACTAGCTGTCTGTTAGCTGCTGGGCCTCGAACCAGTATCTCTAATGAGGACACCCACTGTGCCTCTTTGTGAGGGACTCAGTAGTCCCCAAACAAGAGTCATTGTGAAATCAAATTAACCCTGGCTTCATCCCTGCTGAAAGTTGTCTGCTAAGCCCAGTTCAAACTATTGGGTGGGGTTTGGGGGATGATCCAACACAAAAATAAAAATACAAACGGTTAGCCTCGTGTGTAAAAATTGATACAAATAGTGTATATATTCCATTAGAAAAAGTTCTCAGTGGGTGGCAAATAAAAAAAAAAGGTTTCAAAGCATTGTATTAGCACAAAGTCCACTTGTTACACAAACTATAGATTGGAAGGGATGGGCTGAAAGACCCATGGAGGGTGTGGACCCTCACGCCCCCACTTAGGAAAGGCGTCCCCCCCCCCCCAAATCACTAGCGAGAAGCGGTCTTGATGCAAAAGCATGAGGTATTTTATTTCCAGTGCACTGGGGTCCGCAGCCATACTCCACATGGGGTGGAGGACTGGGAACCCTGGGTACAGGGTTCAGACAGCTTTTATAGGGTTACAACAAAGCCCAGGCATCACAAACCAGTCATCTCATAGTATCCAGTGTGAACCAATCAATTTGAACTATCCAAGCCCGCACTTAGCCCAGGAAGTCTGCTTTCGCTAGGCCTTCTGGGTAGTGTAACAAGGCTCATTTCCTGTTCATTCACTCACAGGTGCTGTGGTACATCCGCCCTGTCATAAACAGTCAAGAATGTGACCTTTTGCCTACTCACTGCTAGGGGGCAGAGTCTAGGGAAAATTAGGCTAAATTTTCCATCCTTACAGGGCCAATGAATGTATCATCACTTCTGGATGGTGGGATGATAGTGAGGTCCCTCCCTCTATCACACTGTGTATGTTTTGGGTTATTTACAGTCAATAAAGCAGTAAAAAGACACAGACACAAAAATTGAGAGACAGAGACAGAAAAGAAGGGGGGGGGGGAGGAAGGAAAGAAGGAAGGAAGGAAAAAAAAAAAGTCAGTCATGGTGGTACATGTCTTTAGTTTCAGTACTCGGGAGGCAAAGGTAGGAGATCTCTGAGTTCGAGACCAGCCTGGTCTACAGAGTGAGTTCCAGGATGGCCAGGGCTATGTAGAAAGACCCTTTCTTGAAAAACATGACAGATACTAAAAAGACAAAACTACAAAATGAATTTTAACCTCAACCCCCTTCTTTCCCTTAAATGCCCCCAAAAAACAAGTATATAAATAACAAAGGGGTGATGTTAAAAACATGATTTTTCAGACAGCAAACTGGCACAGGAGAGTATCTCTGTGTGTGCACAAGTTCTAAGGAAAAGGAGACTGGCGGAGAGAAAGAAAGAACTTTCCAACAGTGAAACTGGCCTGAGAGGTGTGGGTGGGCACAGGGCACGGAAGGATGCTGCAGAGGACAGCCTGAGTGGGGAGGGAGCTGGATGATGACTCCCTGGACATTCTCAAGCAGATCACGGAGACAGGGGCTTTTTTCAGTCACTCTAGAATATGAATTAAAGGGAACAAGACAGGTGCCTGGAAAATCGATTTGGAAGTGAACACAGTTGTCCTGGTGGCAAATGAGGGTCTGACTCGGGGAGGCACTGGAGAAAAGGACAAGAAAGAAATGGATTTTGGAGGGGGTCATCCTGACAAGGCGACCAGCCTGGGGCAGGCGTGTTCTGAGCAGATTCTGCCACGACAGACAGCAGCTGCCTGGTCCCTCCCATCAACCTCTCCACCTCTGTTTGCTTTTGAGACAGGGTTTTGTATAGTAATGTCTGTTAGCTGAGGATGACCTTGTCATCCAAATCCTCCTGCCTTCAACTCCCAAGTGCTGGGATTACAGGCATAAACCACCACGTCTGGCTTTTTTTTTTTTTTTTTTTAAGTCATTCGAAATCTTAGCCTTCCAGGAAGGCTCTGGAACTTCCAGATATTTTCCTATAGAAATTCCTTCTGGATGTCTGTTCTCTATTCTGCTGTCTCTTTACCATGAGTTATTGGATCTAGTGAAAAGGATGGCCTTGGAGTTTGTCTTTTGAGGTTAAATAGGCTGGGGTGGGCTGTGCTGGGCTGCGGCTGGCCTCTGTATATATTCTGGACTTCTGGAGAAGATACTGGGTTCAGGAAGCAGGGTGAGAAGATCGTGTTGAGAAGTGAGCAGCCACACTGTCTACAACAGCCACCTCCACCTCTCCCCCACTCCAGCCCTCTCTCCCAAGGCACTCCGTGTCTGTGGCTATTCTTCCAAGAAGACTCATTTTACTCTCACTCAAGCAGGTTAACTGACCACATCTAAACTTTGAAGTTCTCTGCGCACTGGTGGCTGTTCTTAATGACAGCTAAGCATTGCACTACTTAGACTGACAATACCCTCAGATCAAAGCCTTCCAGGGTCACTCACTGAACACAGACTTGGCTGCTTTGCTCATTTGGCAGGCCAGCAGAACCCCATAATCTGCCTTGTCTCTGTCTTCCCGGATCTAAGATTACAGGACATACTGACACAATTGGCATTTTTTTTAAAGATTATTTTAAGTGTTCAAGTGTTTTGCCTGCAGGTATGTATGGGGGTCACGTACATGCCTGGTACCCCTGGAGGTCAGAACTTGCTTCAGATCCCCAGGAACTGAAGTTGTGGATGGTTATGAGTTATCATGTGAGTGCTGGAAGGAAACCCCAGTCCTCAGCAAGAGCAGCCAGAGCTCTTAACCACTGAATCATTTCTCCAGTTGCGTGTCTTTGTTTTTGTGAGTCCTCGAGATCTGAACTCAGGTCTTCATGTTCCAGAAATAAATGCTTTACAACTGTGCCACCTCCCTAGCTCCCCTTTTCATTTTCTTTTCTCTACGTTTGTTTTTTTCTTTACGTTTGTTTGTTTGTTTGTTTGTTTGTTTGTGAGTGTTTCCGTAGCTGAGGCTAGCCTTGATTTCTTGGTCCTTCTGCCTCCACCTCCCAAACTCTGGGATTATCCATGTCCACGAATCTTGACAAACCCACACTTGTTGGATTAATTAAATGGATGTAAGCAAGTTTCTGCTTCAAGGAAGGTGTAGATGACAAGGGGAAATCTGTCATCTGCTGGTGATCATGGTACAAAGTTGGGCAGGCTTGAAGGACATGGTGACCAGATGGGTGACTTAGTGCTGAATGGGTTGGGCACTTATTCCCACTGCAGAGTGGGGTTTAACAAGGGTCACACTAAGGAAGGTTCTTTCCCCTCGACCACCCCCTCATCTGGCTTCAGTGTTGTGTTGCTTTTTTGTCTTCAGTTCTAACACAACAAAGCCAGAGGCATTTCCCAAGCAGCAGATGGTAGCTCAGGATGATTCCCTCCATCCCATCAAATCATCTGTCCCCCACCTTTGCCATCCCAAAAATGGGAGGGTCTGTAAGTTGTCTTTCATACCATGGACCTCCTGGATCTTAGGATTGTGGAAATAAGATCGTGGTGAGACCTTTCAGAATAAGGTGGAGCTGACCTAGACAGAGGAGGAAACCAGGCCTTCTTTCTGCTGGGCGGAAGTGGGAAGATTGGGCCTGTCTACCTGTCTACCCTGAAACTGTTACCCTGGAGAGCGCTGAGCATATGAGCTCTGGGATTCTACACTCTCTCTCTCTCTCTCTCTCTCTCTCTCTCTCTCTCTCTCTGTGTGTGTGTGTGTGTGTGTGTGTGTGTGTGTGTGTGTGTGTGTGTGTTGGGAGCAGAAGCAAGCAGCAGCTCCAGCAGTTGCTAAGGTGCCTTTGCAGGGCCTGTTACAGGAATGACAAGGGAAAGTACGCTGGAACAGAGAGCCCTCCCACCCTGGGGTGTGGCAGCTTCTAGGCAGACTTCTAAGGAAGCTTCCAGATGGCACAGAAGATGACTTTGAAGCAGGCCAGCAGGATCCAGGGCTGAGTCTCTTTCAGGCTTTTCCTAAGAACTGACCCTATTCAGACCCTTGCAGTGATGTCCAGAGCGGTGTGAAAGCTGAGTCCCCGCCATGGGTAGGCTGAGGTCCACAAGCACAGGGATGAGGAGAGAAGATGCAGCAGGGCAGGAGGGGCCGCCAAGCAGATGATTTGTGGGAAGCCAAGTTTAAAAGTGGACATCAGGGCTGGAAATGTAGCTCAGTTGGTAGAGGGTTTACTTAACGTGCAAGAAGCCCTAGGCCACTTGATCCCCACCATAAACTGGATGCAATCCAACATTCAAGAGG
Source organism: Phodopus roborovskii (assembly GCF_943737965.1). Classification (NCBI taxonomy): domain Eukaryota; kingdom Metazoa; phylum Chordata; class Mammalia; order Rodentia; family Cricetidae; genus Phodopus; species Phodopus roborovskii. The sequence goes on from NW_026126433.1 coordinate 24,854,124, forward strand.
CAGAGGCAGAAGGATCAGAAGTTCAAGGTTATCCCAGGTTACATACTGAGTTCAGGTCCAGCCTGGGCTATTGGAAGACCCTAGTTCAAAAGACAAACAACAGCAAAAAATGGACTTTAGCGGGGTTAACCCCACCCAGCTTTTTCACACAAAACAAGCATCTGGGTAAGCTGTCTTCTTCACACTGTGGACATCTTGATGAGACAGAGAATGACATGGAGGGCTTTGCTGAGTCCCTGCAGTGCCAGGTAGACTTGGGGCATCTCCACAGCTGCAGACACCTGCTCAGCCAGCCAGCTCCTCGGGGAGCAGGGCACATTTGTCAGTGCTGATGACTGACAGCGTACCCGCTGAGATTTCTCCAGCTCCCAAACAGGCTGTGGAGCGCGGTGGAAACTGCATCTGCTCAGGGAGCAGCACACCTGTGCCCCCACCTGCCCCTCCTTGCTTCAGGGACACAGACAGCCACACACAGCCTGCATATTTACAGAGAGGGGTCCTGGAAGCCTACCCTCTCCTACTTCACAGGATGGCCCAGAGACATCTGCGAGTAACTTTTCCCTCTTTCCCCAAAGTGTGAACAGGAGGAAAGGGGCCACAAAATTGAGAGCTAGACTGAACTTAGCAGAAGACGGCTGTAGGCAGGAGGAGGATGCCCAAGCTATGGCTGTGACAAGGAACCCTCCCACCCCACCCCACCCCATACCTCCTCCCACCTCCCCCCTGCTAGCAGCTGTGTCCAGCAGATATGATCTTGAGTGAGGGTGGTAGGGACTGCTTTGAATCTGCCCCTAGAATCTTCCAAAGAGAAGCAGTGTGGGCAGGTGCGGTACTGCTTGGAGCTCTCCAGGGAGAGTGGGAGCTGTGTATGAAGGTCACCGGGGTCATCAGAAGGTGGGAAATGTGTACACAGCCCCATAGAGAAGAAAATCCCCATTACTGTCATAGATTGAGGTTCTCCAGGGTGCAAACTCACACCTCCTCTGTCGAGTGCTTGGCCTCAGGGTTGGAATGGATGGAGAATGGGGAAGCACAGAGACATGTACTCTGCATTTCTTTCTCCGTGACCTGGATGGACGGACTGACTTACTTCTCCCTGTCCTGCAGATACGACTTAGCTATCAAAGACCTTAAAGAGGCCTTGACTCAGCTTCGAGGGAACCAACTGATAGACTACAAGATCCTGGGGCTGCAGTTCAAGCTGTTTGCCTGTGAGGTAAGGTGGCCTGCAGAGGACATTTAGGAAGTGGTGGTCCTGTGAAGGCGTGCTAAACTCATGCTGACTCATGTGCCTCGAGTCTCAGGCTCTCTGTTAAGAAAACATCCAGAGATAAGGTATTTGCTGGGCCTGTGTGAGGGCCTGATCCCAACATGGACAAGGGAAGAAAGGAGAGGGAATGAGAGGGGAGGAGAGCAGGGAGGAGGGAGGGATATCCAATGACTTCAGGCTCCTCCTAGAGTAGTTAGCTACCTGACATGAACATTTCCTTAATTTGTGGCTCAAAAGTCTGTGCAAAAAAACAAGGTTACTGTGTACTTTGAAGGGACCAGACAGGAATGTGCAGGTCTGTGAGAGTATTTGTAGACATTTGCATGTTTTATTTAGCAGTTCAATCTGACAAGCTATTTGTTCAGCATTATGCTAACAGATCCAAAAATCACAGATTCTCTGTCTGAGGAAGCCATTGTAACCCATCTGGGTACTTGGTTAACACTCAGAGAGAGAGAGTGGGTCATTCGGTACAAGTCTGCCCAGGAACAGGACAATGCACATGGTGTGGTAAAGTTCTCCAAACAAGGACAGCCTCTTTCCTGTGTTACCAAAAAGGACAGGCATGGCTGGCTTTGGCTTGTGAGTTTATGAACTTTTCTTCCCCAAATAACTTTCCCTATCAAGCTTCCAAATATAAACCGCTAGCTTGAAAACCAAAAACCCCTGCCAATGTCGTAGACCTTTATTTAGAAACATTGCTGAACCAGGCACACGAAATGAAGTGTTCCGAGGGTTGCTCAGAGCTACGAGTAAAAATAGATTGTATCACTGCCCGAATCCTTGGGGACATGTGGCCTGTTCTGCCCTGCAGCAGGCACACAGCTATGCCAGGCTCCCAAGGAAAGATGTCAACTTTACTCTGGGAATTGGCTGGTGTTGAGACCAGCTCCGGAGGACGCTGGACAAGCTGGAGCAGACACTTTGTTGCAGGGACTGTTCTTGTGGAAATTTTGACTTTCTCTCTGGCCTTTCCCACTAGATGCCAGGAGCATCTCACCTCACCTTGTGACAATCAAAATGGTCTCCAAAGATTGTCATTCATCCTGCTGAGGGCCACTTGCCACTTACACATATGGGGGGAGCAGACAGCTCTAGAAAAAAGGATTGTGCCCTGTGGTAGCAAACAGAACTTCACAGGAAGGAGTCCCTACTGTGGTTAAGGTTGAAATGACCCAGGGAGCAGGAAATCAGTCATATCCCTACTTACAATTTCTTATGATGGCACCTCAAGGCCTTGGTTACAGGGAAAAGCCTCAAGAGAAGATGACTGAGAAAAAACTCCAAAGCTCCCTGTGGTCTCTTTTCTGTCCTCACATGTCATGGATGAGTTAGGGCAGCCAAGTTTGTGTCAGATGCCTCTCAACTTAGGACAACAGGTTCTGTCCAGGTAACTCCCTTCTCTGTCTCCTCTCTCTCCCTCTCTCTTTGTGTGTGTGTGTGTGTGTGTGTGTGTGTGTGTGTGTGTGTGTGTGTGTGCCTCTTTCCCACCCTCCCTCTTTCTGGGGCTCTTATACCCCAGGCTAGCCTTAAACTTGGTATGCAGCCAAGGATGACTTTGAACTTCCAGTCTTCCTGCCTCCCCCTCAACAGTGCTCAGAACACAGTCGTACACCTCCAGTAGTTATGTGGCACTGGGGAGAGAACCCAGGGCTTTGCACATGCTAAGCAAGCACAACTCAGCCACACCCCCAGTCCCAGTTAGGATAAAAACCCATTATTTTAAGTAAATAATGCATTTAACACACCTATACCACATACATCCTTCTTTTATGGCATACCACACTAGTGTGTCATAGGAGGAATGGAGGTCCCTGCGCTCACAGATCATCACTAGGGAAACCTGGAATGTTAAACACACAGTGTTACTCTTTCAAAGGGAAGGGTGCTTAACCATTATCCACCCAGAAGGCTGGGGGTGGACATGATTAATACCTGGTAACCTTGGTGCTGTGGCTCAAACCCCACTGGATCCTTCCCTAGACCTGTATGATGAGTTTGTTTTTCTCAGTCAATCTATAGAACCCATCTTTATGGAAGGTGTCACATGCACTTTACAAAGAGTTGCAATGTAGTCACATCTGATCTTTATTTAGTTTACTCTGTGCATGAGTGTGCACACAGGATTGACCTAATTATCACTAGACAAGTTTCCACCAAATTGTGCCATGCTTAAATATGCTGAAAATAAACCACTCAGGGTCAGACTCCCAAAGTCTGAACCAACATGGCTACCTAGTTGTGCTGAACCAAAGTACCTTCCTGCCTCCCATGGATTTTTATTCTACTTGCTCTGGTGATCACAGAGAAATCCCACCCCTACCCCTTGAAGCCTCCACACTCTCCCAGTGTGTCACTTGCTTTTCTTTGTGGTTGCATAGCTGGTTAGTAGGCAAGGTTCTATGACACTAACCAAATTGTAAGAGCACTATAGTATGTGTCATTAGCCTGGGAAAAGGACAAAATTGAAATGTGGAGCAGCTTTTCCTTACTGCATGTATTTCTCTTTTGTACTATTGTTAAGTTGAAAAAAAAATACTCTCTAGTCCAAATCCTGAATCCTGGGGGCTAGCAAGATGGCTCAGTGGGTAAGAGTTGTTTGCCATTAAGGCTGATGACCTTGGTTCAAGCCCCTGGACTCACATGGTAGAAGGAAAGGACTGACTGCTACAAATTGTCTTCTGGCCTCATGTGCCATGACTCACAAACACACACACACAATAAATCAGTGTGAAAAAATTCCTTATTTCAACCATTGTAAGCCAAAGACCTATGTAGAAGGCGCCATCTCATTGGTGCTCAGGAAGGGCAGGAAAGGTCATCTAAACTCTACTCCTGGGTTAGTTCTTCCCCTAGCACCAGCGGCAGCCCCTAACTCCGTGGAAATACCAATCTTGTCACCCAGGTGTGTCTAGGTTAGTAGAATTGTTGTTTGGCAAGAGGCCTCTATTCTTGCTACAAAACAGCCCCATGGGACTACTTATGTTTTGTCAGGACATGCCACCTGGTGTCCCCAAAGGAACATGATCTAAGAGAGGGAAGACAGAGCATCAGTGTCCTTTGGAACTCAGTGTCACACCTCTGTGTCCATAACTTTCTTTCCTCTTACTGGTGTACCCAGTTTAATTGGTTCTATGTGAAAATTTGACAGTATTATAATAAAGCAGACTGATGATCCTACAATCCAACTAAAGACCTGGAAAGTTCTGCCATTGCCTCTCCATTGCAGCTAAACTGTTCCCCTGGGCTCTGTGTGTGCCAATTCTCTTTCCAGCCCCGTTGGACTTTGACCATGGAGTTGTCTCATGCATACCACTATGTAACAGCCTTGCTTTCACGTAACCCCAGCCAGGTTCTGTTGGCTCAAGTACAGAACAATGCGTCTGGAGCATCTGCCTGCCCTGCACCTGGCCTGTGGACCCAGGTCCAATAGTAATAGCAGGAATTAGAGATTACACATCTTCATTTCTCTTCTCAACTCTGCCTCACCTCCCCAAGGGTTCCTATATTAGAGCAACACACTAGTTCTCCTCCCCTCCTGACCTAGTTGGTTGTTAGAAGAATGCACATGACACCGGCTTTACGCATTATAATGTTTTAACTCAGCCCCTATGTCTGACAGTACTCAGTGGCTAGACTAATTGTTGGCTCTTCTCTGAATGCTGGGGAAGGGGATTGTGTCACCAGACAGCATTCCCTGTGTGTACATGTGAATCCATCCTGGTACCTGGCATTGGGGTAGTTTCAAGCTTTGTCTGGGTTTTGCTTTTCTAGGTGTTGTATAATATTGCTTTTATGCATGCCAAGAAAGAGGAATGGAAAAAGGCAGAAGAACAGTTAGCATTGGCAACAAACATGAAGTCCGAACCCAGGCATTCCAAAATTGACAAGGCCATGGAAAGCATTTGGGTGAGTGTGATGATGGAAAGCGTATCCATGGAGTCTCATCTTGTTTCCTAGAACACCACGATGGGGAACATTTTTCTTTGCTGGTTCTGGTTAATAAATGTTCTTTCAACACCTTCCATCCTGAATCCGAGCTGAGAAGCCACAAGCTAGAGAACAGAACGGCATAGTCCCTGGATCTCTCATAGGGGCCCTGGGCAATGACACCGTGAAGAGAGAGGCTGTATTTTTCTGTTTACCTTTGCATCCTCACTGTTTGGCACAGTGCCAGGCTCAATGCGGCTCCCACAAAAATAATCCAGTTCTGTGAAGTAATTGTGAAAAAAATGATTATTCATAGTTTGTTTTTACTTGGGAGCAAAACTCGTTTTTCTTTCTTTGGTGATACTTTATTTTAAATTATGTGTCTATGTGTGAGAATATGCATGTATGGGTAGGTGGTCATAGCAACCAGAAGGGTGTTAGATCCTCTGGAGCTGGAGTCATACACAGTTGTGAGCTGTCCGATGTGGGTGCTGAGAAGCAAACTCTGGTCCTCTGGAAGATCAGAAAGTGCTCTTAACTTCTGAGTCATCTTCCAGCCCCCAAAAGTTGTTTTAAATAAGCTATATTTAAACACCAAGAAAGGGGCCCAAGTTTTTGTATGCCTGTGTACAAGAGCAACACTAGTCCCGGGAAGGCATTGTCACCACCCTTGCTCAGCTCTTGAGTCACTCTTGGAATGGTGCCCTCTATGTCAGAAGAGAAACTCAAGAAACCACACTGAGTGAGAAAGGTCAGTGCTCTAGAAAAGAGTGTTGGGTGAACAATACCAATGTAAGGCGATGTTAAAGCTAACTGCTTCCATGGGCAACCAAGAGCAATGGAAATAGTCTGTACTGTTTTGGAGGCCTCTTGGATGCCCCTGACTGATGGTCTTTTTATTCAGCAACCTATGACTTCTGGAATGAACATAATCCTCTGTGTAGGATAGCTCCAACAAGACCCTATTGCTTAAGACAGCACATACATGGGTCACAGGACATGGAGAAATCAGGTTGGTACTGACCAGGAAGCTTTCTCCATGCTAGCTAACTCTAATAGTACTAGAAGGTTCTATGCCAACTTCTGGGGGGGGGGTAGGCATCAATAGTCTTACATAGCTGTGAGCCTTGTGAACTGAAATAATGATCAGCGTTGGTGAGATACGCCCATGGGTACAATAGGGCATGAATGCTACGGGGTAACCAACTGCTTTATGCCTGAACTTAAGGCCCATTCCATAGGAGGAAACACATGCCTGGTACTGTGAATCTGACCAAATACCCATCGTTGGGGAACTCACAGATGCCAAAGGTAAAGCTATTACTATTGCTTTGCTAAATGGGCTAGTATCACTGTCTGAGGGTTTCTGTTGCTGGGAAGAGACACAATGACCATGGCAACTCTTAGAAAGGAAAACATTTCAGTGAGGCTGGCTTACATTTTCAGAGTTTTAGTCCATTATCGTCATGGCAGGAAATGGTGGCATGCTTGCAGACATGGTGCTGGAGAAGGAGATGAGAATTCTACATCTTGATCCAAAGGCAACAGGAAGTGAATGGTTTCTACACTGAACATAGCTTGAACACCCCCACAGTGGCACAGTACCAATGAGGCCATGGGTACTCTAACAAAGCCAAACCTCCACTACTGCCACTCTCTATGGGTTTATGGGGGCTAACTACATTCAAACTACCACAGTCACACTGCCCTGGAAACTTGTGTCCCTATACCCATAGTTTACTGCAGCTCTCAGTTCTTCCTGTGCAATGGAGCTGTGGATGGTGGTTAACACACATGGTGTTGACACAGACAGTACCACAATTACTCCAAGTGCAGAGAATCAATGACTGAGTAGTGCTCAGTCACAAATGGGACATCTGTGTCACATTCTAGCCCCAAGGCTCAAGACCATCACAGAAGAGGTAGTCAGAAAAAAATTGTAAGATCCAGGGGTCATGGAGGATCAGAACAAAATAATGGCTTATAGACAGGACAGGACCATTGCACCAAACACAGAACAGCTGTGGTTGCCTGCAGACTATCAAGCCAGTCAACACTGTAGCATGGAGTAGAAAGGGGTTCATGGGCCCATAACTGAAAAGCTATGGACAGCTGGTGGTTTCTAGAGGAAGAAAGAGCCAAATTTTAATTAAGGGCGTGACTCCTGGTAGGTCAACCATTCACCAATTGATGGTCACACACTGGAGTATATGAATAACACATATTGGAGCTGAGGGGTTATTTAAAAAAAAAAGAGGCTGGACATGATGGTACACACCTTTAATCCTAGCACTTCAGAGGCATGAACAAACAGATCTCTATGAATTCCAGGCCAGCCTAGTCTACATAGTGAGGTCCAAGCCAGTTAAGGCTATACAGTAAGACTCTGTTTCAAACAAATAAACAAAGGACACTAAATTATGGGGAGAAAAGAGGTGAGGGTAGATCTGGTAGGAGTTAGGGCTTGGGTGAATAAGATCAAAACAGAAATTCCCAAAGAATTAATAAACCCGACTGCTCCTGCTAGCCCTCTAGAATGACAAGTCTCTATGGTTTGAAAAAGATGTTCTCTTGAGATTTTTTTCCCAGAGGTCCATTTGAAGAGGAAAGCAAGAATGATTTCATCACTTGCATTTTCAGATGAGGAGATACAATCATGAGAGATGAATAGATGTTTTAGTCAACCAACGGGCCACATTCCACAGGGCTGAACTACCAAGGTTGTATAAGTACACTCTATGATGCTCACACAAGGTCACCTAACAGCACATTGCTTAGAATGAACCCAATACTGCTGAGTGACTCGTGATTGACTGTCCATTCTATTACAGAAGCAGAAACTGTTCGAGCCCGTCCTGATCCCCGTGGGTAGGCTGTTCCGGCCAAATGAGAGGCAGGTGGCTCAGCTGGCCAAGAAGGACTATCTGGGCAAGGCTACAGTAAGTGGGACCACTCATCTTCCCACCTCTCCTGTGCCTTGGACCACATGGGGCCAGGCAGAAGGGATTCAAGAAGACACTTCCCTGCTATGGTGTTCAGGGGTGGCAATGAGGATCCTGCTGACAGTAAGGAATGAACACTTCCAGTTTCTTTCATCATCCTGGCCAGCCCTCAGTAACTCCTGAGGTTCCTGTGGAGATGTTGAGTCTCAGGACCGAGGCATAGGGTAAAAGACATAGCTAGGGCTCACCGAAAGTCGAGAGAATGTTAGGGTAGAGGGCCAGCAGGAAAAGCCCTTGGCTCAATGCTCCTGCAATTTGCTGCTCAGGATTCTGGGGAATCACTCCCCTTTTCACAGTTCTACAACTGGATTCCTTCTTCAGCAATATTTCTTCTGAATCCAGGTCTTAAATTCTTTCAGACATGACTTGAAGTGAGGCAGCAGTATCTTTTCCAAACAGCGTTTGACTTTGACAGTTTGGAAATGGGAGTTGTCCAATGACTGAGTAGCTGGAGCTGGCTGAATCACAGAGACCAACAGAATCTGTGAATATGTGAATAGATATATACAATATGATGTTTCCAGACAGTGGAATACTACTCACCCACACAAAGGATAAAGTACTAATTAATGTATGCTGCAACATGGATGAAGTTGGTGGTATAGTGGTGAGCACAGCTGCCTTCCAAGCAGTTGACCTGGGTTCAATTCCTGGTCAACCCAGCCTATCCATATTATAAGGTGTGTTTCCATAGTGTAGTGGCTATCACGCTCGCCGCACAACATGGATGAAAATGTATGCTGTCTATAAGAAGACCAATACGAATGTCACGTGCCAGGGCTGGTGAAATGGCTCAGTTGTTAAAGTGCTTTCTATGTAAGCATGAAGATCAGGTTCCAAGGAGCCACTTAATTGCCAGGTAGCCATGGAGTCCTGCCTGTAATTGCAGACTCAGAAGGTAGAGACAGGATCCTCTGAGAAAGCTGGCTGGCAAGACTAGCCACAATAGTGAGCTCTGAGTTTCACTGAGAACCTGCTTCATTGAGTTAGGAGGAAGAGTAACTGAGTATGATTCTCACATTAACCTCGGGCTTTATTTGTATGTTCACACACATAGACATGAAACACAACACACACACAAATAGGAAGAAAAGTGTGTATAGTTCTATATAAAGTCTTTAAATGGGCCAACCCATTGAGAGTTAGAAATGTATGTTGCTGGTCTAGGAGAGGAGACTGTACACTACTTCATAGGGCCAACATCTTCTTTTGGCGTGATTAAAATATTTGGCACAAGATAGCACTGCAAAGCCTAGTGGGTGTATGAAATACCATGAAAATTTTCACTTAAAATGGGCAACATGATGGTATATGAATAACAGCAATACTTCTTTCTAGGAGAGTGTGAGAGTTCTAACCCAGAAGAGGCACACGGTAATCTTTAGCTTCCATCTCCGCCTGGAAGCTACACAAGTGACGGTGGCTCTGTGGTGTGAGGCAGGAGGAGATCATGGGGAAAGACACAGATGATGGGCAAGAAGAGCCAGCAACAGCTAGCTCACCCCTCTTTGGTCTGTGTTTCAGGTTGTAGCATCCGTGGTTCATCAAGACAACTTTTCTGGCTTCGCCCCTCTGCAGCCACAGGTGAGACCAGATCTATCTGGGAAGTAGTCCCCCGTGAGAGAGCTAGGCTGACACACTGTTCATAGGCTTCCTTCAGCTGTCTCTCGACAGAGCTGAGGGGCTTGCCCTCTATCCCAGGCCCTAGTTTACATGGCTGCTGCAGACTATGACCATGTCAGCTCTTTTACATTCTCTGAGGCTAACTTGCCAGCTCTCCAAATCCCAATCCACCCTTCTCAAGTTCTAAGAGACCTGTTGATCACATTGTGAGACCCTGAACATTCTCTCAGAACACTGAAATGCACAACCTGAAAGTTTTGTGATAAAGTCTCTTTGTAGGTTCAGGAGTGTGTGTGTGTGGCGGGGTACCAGGGCACAGAGCCTGAGGTTTTGATTCTCTTGGCTCTATCCATTTGTTCATGCACAAGAGAGTCCTTTGGGGACACAGGCAGAGTACCAGCCCAAGCTGGGCTCAGACATGGTCCCCAATGACAGTGGGTCCAGAGACAGAGACAAAGCTTGTGACAGGAAGATGGTAGATTAATGAAGACCCAAGCTTGTTTGCATGACACAGGGTTGGGTAAGAGCAGTGATCAGCACTGTCGGAGGAGGAAAGGGCCTTGAACATGGTCACCTCCCTGCCTTGAGTACATACACTTTCTAGGGTAGCACTGACCTCTACCCCAAATATGGGGCAGGATGATCACTGCCTGACCATGCGACCCATGCTTGGGCAATGGGGACAGGATGAACACAGGGGCATGATGACGGCCAACATCTAGATTCCTTGTCTCCTTTTGACATGATGAAGTCAGAGAAAACCTCAGAGGCTTGCTGAACTTCAGCCCAGCTAGAGGACAAGGACATAAAGTCCCAGGTAACAGACTCTGTGACATTCAGTGCAGAACAAGAAACACGTGTTAAAGGGGATTCTAGATGGCCAGTAGATGTTGAGTTGATTTTAAATGTCCAGAAATGTCACACACTGTGGCAAACACTGGAAAGGGACAAGGCTCTAGGTCAGAACCCCTCCAGCAAGAACACCTTCTCCAGACACCGGGCCTGGGTCATGACTGTTGCTGTACTGGTGAAGTCCGCCCCAGACAAGCTGGCAGGCTGCTGGCTTCCCAAATTGTGCCTTTCTCCCAGAAATGCAGTCTGTGGTTTGGGATCTGCAGTAATGATCAAATTACCATTAACAACGTTCTGTTTTCTCCTCCCTCCTCCCTTTCTTCATTTTTCCTGAATGTCCCACAGGCAGCGGAGCCTCCACCCAGACCCAAAACCCCAGAGATCTTCAGGTACATTCTGTTGAGATCTGTGTGGAGAATGCCTACACTTTTTGCCTGACTTGATGACAGTAAGGGTGTGCAGAAATAAAGATGGGGTCAGGTCCAAACCCTGTGTCCCTTTCTAGGACGTTAGCCTCCTCCTGCTTTCAAGGCTAGAACCAAATGATGGAGTTGGGAGATAATTGTCCTCCTTGTGGTGGGGTGGCCACTGGGGGGCCTAGCTGCAGTAACCTGCTATCCCAATGGGCATGGCCCCTGATAGGATGGGAGGTCATTAAAATGTGAAGTGTGTCCTCTGGAACAGGGCCCAGGTCAGAGGTGAGAAGTCAGTTTTGTATCGACTCTCTAGATTCTGGAAACTATCACAGAGTCTTGTTTCCTGTGTGAGTGCCTTCACACACAATTGACACGTGTTTTCTGAAAAAGGGGAAAGACTCAAGAAAAGGAAGTCACTCTGTAAACCGAGCAGCAGAGTGGCCTCACCTCAGATTTCTTAAGAGCTCCCTCTGAAGAACAAAGCAAGCTTAGTTCCCCCTCTGATGGGCGTCAAAAAAGTGTTTGTGTGTATTGTAGGTGATCCCAAAGTGAGGGGCTGAAGGGGTCCATTCCCAAGCCCTCTAGACTGGAGGATGAGTTCCCCACATCACCAGGCCCAGTGGGCATGAAAAGGTGGAACCTGACACCCATCTGTGGGCAGTTTCCAAGGCAACTTCATGCATACATTCCAGGTGACAGAAAGGAACCCCTCCAGGTGTAGGGTAACCAGGGCCTGGGGGGCGGGGGCAGTGAAGGGGAAAGGGCAGGCCTAACATAAAGCAAAGCGTTGCAGATCCTCCATTGTGCCTCCCAGCGCCAGGCTCTCCATCCCCTTCCCACAATTCCCTGATTTCCACTTGTGCGATTCCCCTGGCCATCCTTCCTGTCCACCCCAGCCAGAACCTGGGAACTAACTTTCTCCTTATCAGGGAAGGGAGGATGAGGACTGCCGGGCCGAATTATCTGGTAGTGGTCCTGGTGATGGCATCCCACTGTTTTCCTCAGTGTCTTCCTTTATAAACAGTCTTGCCATTTCACATGCCTGTGGCCTACCGCGACCCCAAACTACAAAGTTCCAAAAGTGAACCATTAGCTTTATGTTGGGTGTGGGAGCACAAGCCTGTGATCCTAGCATACAGGAGGACTGCCACCAGTTTGAGGCCAGCCTGGTCTATTTAGGGAGTTAGGGGCCAGTGCGAGCTAAATAACAAGGCCCTCCCTGCTGAAAAACAAGCAAAGAAACAACTAGCAGATGTTTTAAATTGCTCTACATTCTGAACGCTGGGAGGAAAATCCCCTGCATCTAGAGTGGGTGTGTATCATGCTGTATATGCCACCTGTCACTTGGAAGTCACCTGGCTAAGCATGACTGTCTGTCACACCAGGAAAGGGAAAGGGGGGTGGTGAGGGGGTGGGAGAGTGAAACAGAACACCCGTGACATGAAAGCAGGAGGCTGGGCTATTTGTGTTTAAAGGGGCACAAGGGTAGACGTGGGATTAGAGAGAAAAGGGGGGAGGAGAATCAACAAAATCAATTTTCATTTGAAAAATGTCATAATGAGACCGAATACTGTGCATGTTAATTAAAACAATAAAACAAAACAAAACAGAATCAAAACGACATGACCAGCAAGCAAGGTGGAAGGAGAGCAATAACTCAAAAATTATCCTCTGACTTCCATTCGCACACTGTGGCAATATGTCCCCCAGACACAACAAATAAGAAAATAAAAATGGAAATAAAATAAGTTCAGTAAAATAAAGCAACGATAGTATCTTTTGAAAAGGATTGTCACGGTATTATGGTGCTTGATCAAGTACCCCCTGTGTTGATTAATAATGGACCCAAAACACAAGAGTAGTGCCAACACCAGCAATCTGTTTATGCCAAAGCTGTAAGGCTGTCTTTTATGTTAAAAAGTGAAAGTTGACTTAATAGGGAAAAGGGCAGGGTATAGAGGCTTATATTTCTAACCTCTGCCTCTGAGAGGCTGAGGCAGGAGGATGCTGAAAGCTCAGGCCAGCCTGAGTTACAGAGTGATATCCCATTTCAAAAAACAAAGACAATATGAAATGGATGAGTGATGGAGGCGGGGTGTTCTACACAGCGTGTTCCATTGACTAAGTGTTAACGGAAAGGAATTTGTGCTAATTCTGCTGGCACACCAGGGACTATAAGAGTTACAATGACGTGGGTGGTGTGTTCAGTTCAGACGTGCAAGCTGTCACATTTGTACACGGAGGTATAGAAGCATAGGGCATATGAGGGTTTGGTACCGTATATGGGTTCATCCATGTCTTGGATGCTTGAGTAGTATTCCCTGAGGACAAGGGGAACTCCTGTGTGGTTATGGAATACACTCACCTGCAGTTTCTCACCCAGTCCTCTCGGGATCCTATGCAGGCCAGCACCCTGCTCTTGTCCCATAGACAGTAAGATGTGGTGTTAGCGTGAGCGCCAAGCTAAGTCTCTGGCCTCCAGTGCTTCTCCTGCACTAAGGAGATATGTGTGGTCCAAGCTGAATGATGGGCTGGGTCTTCTGTGTACCCTTCAGGGCTCTGGAAGGTGAGGCACATCGAGTGCTGTTTGGCTTTGTGCCGGAGACACCAGAAGAGCTACAGGTCATGCCAGGGAACATCGTTTTTGTCTTGAAGAAGGGCAGTGATAACTGGGCCACAGTCATGTTCAATGGACAGGTATTTGGAGGGTCAGGGGGAGGTGCTAAGGGCATAGGGTCCCAGCAAAGGGCAGAGCTTTTCCATGGGACAGTATCTGCTGCATTATTTGCAGACCTGCCAAGGGCCATCATCCGTGTATTGTCCCTATGTATGACTGCAGACTGTTCTGTGTTTTGGGTACTAATGAGTCTTTGTTTTCCTTTTTTGGGTTCTGGGATGTGGCACTGCAGAAGGGGCTTGTCCCTTGCAACTACCTGGAGCCAGTTGAGCTTCGGATCCATCCTCAGTCACAGCCCCAGGTAACGCAGTGTCAAGGCCTAGCCCATCCCTTTCAACCTTCACACAGCCTTCCAGAGGGAAGAATGTGTGAGGACAGTCTCCCTGTCATGGAAGAAAGACTCACTAGCTCTGGGCCACTTGAGCTGGTATTGAATGCCTAAGCCTGAGGGGAAAAGATCAGCTATGCAAAGTAGAGGTAGCTGTTAAGAATCCACCAGACTCACTACACCCTGTGAGTCCTGGTCAGGAAGACTTGGAAAGTGAAGCCTTACCGTTAGAGCTAGGTGTTCCCAGGCACCTGTTTTCACCAGGGAGAATGATCAGTGTGTCAGTTGCTACAATTTAAAACAAAGTAAGGGCTGGGGATATGGCTCAGTTGGCAGAGTGTGTGTAGCATGCATGCGTGAAGTCCAGGGCTCAATTCCCAGCACTGAGTAATTCAGGCATGATGGCATGTGCTCCTAACACTTGGAAAGTGGAGGCAGGAGGATCAGAAGCTTGTCACCCTTAGCTACACGGCCCTCTGAGGACAGCACATGGTCTGTCCCTTTACATTGTGTAATAAGATGCACATGTGTGGAGTCCTCCCTGGTGAGTCATGAAATTGAGGCACTTCAAAGTTTCAAATGCCCTGCAGATGGGAAGCAGAATTTTCCCTTTCTCAGTACACTCTGCAGTCGAGATAGAAGCATGGCATGTCATCCCACTTTGGTAGGGTTTCAACATGGCTGGTGAGATGGCGAAGGGCCTTGTGGGCATTAGGGTTCTTATTGCTGCTATGAATTGGCCCCCTTTCCTGTATTGTATCACCTTAACTTTTAGGAAGAAATTTGTATCCAGTTTCTTTCCAGGGAAGCCCTCATGCTTTTGTCTGACTGTTTCCTCTTGTCACCTCCAGGACGACACCACCCCAGAATCTGATATTCCACCTCCTCCTAATACCAGTGCTCCAGGAAGATCCCAGTTGTTACCAGGTTGGTGGCCCTGGAAAAGGAGCTTGCAGGGATGCTTCATGATGAAGAGCTCTTCCCTAGCCACCTAGGAAATTCTGATTTCTTTACTCAGCATGACCCTTGGCTGATGACTATTTCCTCAGAGCCTGTCTTGCCTGCATCATCATCCCACTGGACGGTGATGGCAATGCCTCTCTCCCACCTGCTTGGAAATTAGTGCAGATGAAGGGGCAGTAAGTGCCTGTCGAGACAGCACTCATCAAATGACCTAAACCAGGTCCAAGAAGAAAGGCAGCAGTAACTACATTTTCTCCCCTCAGCTCTCTCCAAACCACTGAGTTATATGTGCTCTCCAGAGTTTTGGGGCATGAAGGGACCACTCACTGGATGGTGTGGATGGGAGATCTTTCCAGAAGGATCTCTCTTAAGCTGGGTACTACTGTCTGGGAAAGCAATGCCTTTTTGTTCCTAGTGAGTTTAAGCCAATTCTGATGGAGATGACGGAGGTGTCTGTCCATGACCACCTGGACATGTTATTGGAACTGCTTTTATGCTCCTCCCCTGCATACTTATTTGAGAAAGTTGCAGACCTATTGAAAAGTTGGAAGTAGGGTACAATGATTACTACAACACTTTTTCACTGGAATACATCAGCTATGGGCCAGCAGGATGGCTCCATAGTTAAAGGCACTTGCTACATAAATCTGGTGATGACTGCAATGACCAGAACCTACATAAAGCAGGCCATGGAGAATCAGCTCCACAAAGAAACTGTCCTCTGACCTCTACACGTCAGGGCATTTGCCTTCTCATGATACACACATGCTAAAACAAAAAATTTCAATGCAAACAACATGTCAGTACCTCTCTGCCCCTATGAGCCACTTAAATATGTTACAGACACACAATACAATCTGCCTGGATATAACTCCCCTACGAACAGGCATAGCTTCTGCCTAAGGAGTGAATTTCTCATCTAAGGCATCACCTATTCCACATGTAAATCCTTCAGTGGCCCTGTACAGTGTCCTTCAGAGCTTTTTTGTTCTTACCTTCCTTATCTGGAGGTTCATGAAAGGACACAATGCTGGAAAGAAAGAACTACCATATACCTAGGCCTTTGGTTGATGTTGGCAAAACGTCCCAAGTGGTTCTAATAATCAGCTGGGAGTCAATTTGTGATCAATGGTTCTCACCATTGGTGATAAATAACTTTGGTTGTAAATAACTCCTCTTGCCCACACACTGCTGTGAATATATTAAGCATTTTAAACCACAAACATACTCAAAACTATAGGACCATGAAATGGTAATGGCTCTACTGTTTCTGCCTGGAGCTTGGGCTCATGTCACCTGACTTCTCTCTCTACCTTGGATCCTACTGGTTTAATTGGCCTTTAGGCCAATCCTATGATAGCCTGAGAAGCAGAGACTGGCTGTGTCCACATGCTTGTGGTCTCTGAGATTCTTCAGAGAGTGAGATTTTTTTTTAGGTGTTAAAGGGTAAAACGTTGGGCATTGTGGATGGCAGGTACCACCATGAGTCTTCATTTACTATTTTCTTTTCCATTCAGGTCACAAGCAAAAAGAAGAGCCCAAGGTAAGTTCTTCTTCTTGTTTCCACAGGAAGATAACTTATGGGTCTGGCTTGGGTTGGGGGATGTCTTTTAAGATTGTGGAATATCAACCAAAAGGGTTGAATTAGTTGCCACATGACACTGCCTCTACAGGACAGGGACTTCTACACACATCATACTAGCCTCTAGCTGAGCACATACTGTGCCAGTGAGATGGACTAGAGCCCTCTGAATGGAAGGCATCTCGGGGAATGTGGAAACCAGCTGTTTATCAGCCCCTCCCGTTTCCCGGGCCAGTCCTGGGGGGCCTGCACACAAAGTGGAGAGAGGCTGTGGTGCTCCAGGATGCTGCTGAAAGCCTCCACCCCTAAGGTGTCCTTTGTTCTTTCTTGGTCAGGAAGTGAAGTCCAGTGTGCCCATGCCCTACATGCTCAAGGTGCATTACAAATACACGGTGGTCATGGAGACTCAGCTTGGCCTCCCCTACAGCCAGCTTCGGGACATGGTGTCAAAGAAACTGGGGCTTTTGCCAGGACACACTAAACTGAGGTAAGCCTCATGAAGGCGGCAGCTTGGGGTACAGCCAGGGTCTTGTGCAGATGCAGACTGCTGGCTATGGTGTGCTTTCTGTGCTGATACTCTCTGCCTTGCTCTTTATCCATCATCCCTGCTAGCTACCGGCCTCGGGACAGCACTGAGCTTCTGCTCCTATCGGAGGAAACCATGAAGGATGCCTGGAACCAAGTGAAAAACTACTGCCTGACTCTTTGGTGTGAGCACACCGTGGTGAGTGGAGGGAGCCAGGGCATTTAAGGCCATTTCCAACTGAATTCAGCATTGATCCAATATCTCCTACATGCCAGGCAATAGGCACAGTGACAGGGACATGGTGGCTTACAGGCTCATTCCGTTACAGCAAGGAGAGGGTTTCTCATGAATGGGGCCAGGAGTGGACAGCAAGCCTGAGCTGCCTCCACCAGTTTGGCTGGGTCAAGGATCATGGCCATCACTTTCAACAAGGACAGGGGTGACAGCACGACTAAGCTAAGCTTATACTCTTCACCTTAGGTCTCTGTGAGACACATTTAGGGGGGACAGAAAACTGAGCATTTATTCACTACGGAGAAAGCAGCCACTTCCTGAGACTTGGCATCTACTGAGAACTGCCCATGGTCATGCCCTGCGGGACCGTGCACTCCGGGAAGGAACTCTTAAAGGTCCCCAGTGCTCCTATACATGTAGGCATATCATGTTTAGGAGGCAAGGGAGAGAAAGGTCAAGGGACCTGACCTAGACAACAGAGCTGCTCAGGGGTGGAGACCCCAGCTTCATGTCTGTATTCAGTCATCATGCTGTATCGACAATACAAGCTGTCTTATAAGGCATGAAGTCAGACAGGAGTCACCTGACTTCAAAGTGAGATTCACAGGAGTCAGGAGCAAAGTTAGAGGACAGACGTGGCAGTGATGGGTGAACAGTTGAACTTTCCCCTCTTAGTTTCTAGAGAAAAGTTTGTATTTCTATTTCTTATTATGTCCCCTAAAAGGCACTCACAGTCTGTCAGCCTATAAGTGGATTTTACACATGGGTTGACCTTCCTTTTTGATTACTAAATGGTATATGCTGTACTGATAATTTCAATTTACTCTGTTGGGGGAATATTTGCCTAGAAAGGACTTTACTCTAAATGTTAATGATTTCACATAAAATGTCTTTGTAAATTATTACTTTTTCCTCCAGTGAGGCTAATCTATTTCCATCTATATACACAGATCTTCCCCATACTCCCAACATAATCTTTTTAGAGCTCCATCCAGGCTCATCATGGTTGGTGTTCTCTGCTACTGTTTTCTGGGGAGGCTGTAAATTATTCTCATTCACTAATTAGGAAAAGCAAAGCAAATAGCCATTTACTGCGTATCCACTCAGTGCAATATGTATCACCAGCCAAATTCAAGTACTTCCGCATTCTCAAAACAGTACTGCTTCAGGGTAAGTATTCAGTAAGGGCCAGTTATGATGCCACACCTCATTTCATTCTCTGGTCAGGAGAGGCTACACTGCTACTTAAGGGACCCACAGCTAGTAAATGGAAGCTGGGATAAAAACCTAGGATTGGGCTATAGACATAGCTCAGTGGTTAATAGTGCTTTCTTCTAGAGGAACTAGGTTCGATTCGCAGCACCCACATGGCAGCTCACAACCATCTGTTATTCTAGTTTCAGTTCCAGGAATTGCCCTCTTTTGGTCTTCATGGGCACCAGGCATGCATGTAGCACACAGACATACATGCAAGCAAAACATAAAAAACAAGGTGTGCAGACTCAGTTGGGGCTACTTCCTTGGGGGAGGGCATATTTATTTGTGTGTTTGTTTTTAGAGACAGGGTTTCTCTGTATTGCTTTTGGAGCTTGTCCTGGAACTAGCTCTATAGACTAGGCTGGTCTTGAACTCACAGAGATCCACCTGCCTCTGCCCCCCGTGTGCTGGGATTAAAGGCATGTGCCACCAACACCCGGCTTCTCAGAAATGTTTTTAAAAGTCATGTTCTGAAGCTTCAGAGAGTGAGGATTACCTAGAGCTAGCTCTTAGGTAGAATGGTTTAGTAAGTTTGAGATGGAGTGCAAAAGCAGAATTTCTAACAAGATCCTTAGTGTTTGTGCTAGGAAGAGTTCAGTGCCAAGAAACTTTAGGGACAGCAGGATGCCTCAGCCTGATAATCTGAGCTCAACTCCCACAGAACTGACTTGTCCAAGTTGTCCCTTGATCTCACACACCACGGCTCACAGGTACACACACACACACACACATACACACAAAGCTAGCTGAATTTATACCATAGATTGTCATTTACTTGTGCCTCAAATTATTTCCCAATATGAAGGGCAAGAACAACATCTACATTTCCCTGGGACTATTTAAAAAGATTTCAGTAAGGCAACTTAGGCCTACATAGGGTTCTGCATGCCTTTCAGTTCTATTTACATTCATTAAGTGTTTTAGGCCAATGGTAACAACTGCTTCCATTAGTGGCTTTCACTGGTCAACAAATTAACACATTTAATAGGCTCCTTGCTATTTCAGGGTGATCAAGGCTTGGTAGATGAACCCAAGGAAAGTAAAAACTTTGATGCCAATACCCAGACAGCAAAGCCTCAGCCTAAGGAAGGAAGCCAAGTAACAGCAATCTTCAGTTATGAAGCCACTCAGCCGGAAGACCTAGAGTTTGTAGAAGGAGATGTAATCTTGGTACTCTCCCATGGTAAGTCCAAGTCCACAGAACCGAACTCATGTATTAGCAAAAACAAGGTCAAGGTCAGACAGAGAACATCAACTCTTAGCCAAAAGCTTCAACTGATGTCCTAGCTTCTGGCAAAAGGAGCTAATTCAAGTGTGGGGCTTCCTCTTATCCATTCCTCTATTAGGCACAAGACCATGATAGCATCTTGGTTGTTCCAATATGTAATTGGCTTAAATTATTCTGCCATTGCTATAAACCAGGAAGCCTTTAACTGTACTTTCCAGAGAGAAGGGCAGGGCCCATCCTGAGGCTCTATGGCCTGTTTAGATGGATATAATAATTAACCAGTATCATGTGATTTGATGGCTATGTTTATTCTCTGGGTGCCCCTGTCCTTAAAATGGGAATAGCTGCTAACCGAATTACTGTGAAGTTACTTATTAAAGCTTATTTTTACAAATGTACTAAACCCAACTAACTCCAACTTTTAAGGTTTTTGATTAATCACTCACATGAAAGCATGCCCTTTCATGTTATCAGAATGTCCAGAAAAAACAAAACTCACCTGAGGATTCATGTTCAGTCCTTATATAATTCATCCTACATTTTACTGTCTTATCTACAACAGAACCTGGTAGACTTTATGTTCACTTTAACCCTAAATTACTTTCCAGTATTTGTTACCATAAACGGTGTGAACAGGGAAAGAAAACTAGCTGTGTTAAGTGCTGACCACTCATGATGGCGCCATTTTTTTTCTATATGGGGTTTTGGTAATCAATATATACTTTGCTTTTTATCAGTGAATGAAGAATGGCTGGAAGGAGAGTGTAAAGGGAAAGTTGGCATTTTCCCTAAAGCCTTTGTTGAAGAATGTGAAGCCAAGGAATTGGAAGGCACTCCCAGAGAAGTGTAAGAAGCTCTATAAGCTACAAAGCTGAAGAAAAAGAGTGCTTTTTTTTTTTTGCTAAGATTTACCCATCTCTGCTATGCACTATAAAGACATATTTGGAAATGGTCTCTAACTTAACATTTCCCTATTAAAACTGAACCCATCACACAGTTGTGAGAATTTGGGATGATTTCCTTGTACATGAGGAGGGGGAGATGAATTTTCTAGAAGGGCAATGGAGGCCTCTTATTGGGTGCTGGCTACCCAGATTATATTCAACTTCCTGAGAACTTCTGGACATGCATGCCAATGGGTGCACCCTTCTGTTATGAAAATAACACTTGACACCTAGTGTCTAGGGCCAACAGATGACTGAGAATATTCTTCCTGATATTAAGAGCTTAAAGCAAATTTACATGAAATACAGAAGACATATATATAGTAAATTAACTCAGTAGAAAAACAAGCTTAGGTTTCATTAAAGAGGAGCTAGGTTTAATCAGGTACTCATGGAATAGAAGATTCAGTCCCATGGATAATTAAACTCTTACAGTGATAGTTCTTTATGTCTTGTAAGATGGACACTTAGTGGAGCTGAACAGTAAACATATTCCTCTAGCACTTGGATGATGAAAAGCTGTGTTCAGGAGAAACTTTGCTGCTTTACATGATTTTCAAGACTAACCCACATGATAAAAACTCATGTCATTTTGGTGGTTCATGTTAACTGGGAACAAGGATCCCTAAGCAGTACACCTTGGGACCTTACTGCCCTGCCACTCTCTGCAGCACATACGGTTTTACTACTTTTCAAGTTTCTAGTGAAAATCAGGTAGAAAATGAATTTTTTTTTTCTTCCTTCTGTTTTTCACAAGAGGGTTTTTCTATGTAGCCCTGGCTGTCCTGGAACTAGCTCTGTAGATCGGGCTGACCTTGAACTCAGTGATCAAGTGCTAGGATTAAAGGCACACATCACCATGGTCCAGCATAGCTGGTTGTGATCATCTATGTTTGTTCCTGAAGATGGGTGAGTAGTTAAGCTCTAAGCTCTGTTTTTACTTCTGTACCTTTAAGGCAGAATAAACACCACACACAAAGCTGGTTGGAGAGAACACGGTTTTAATTAAAGGCAAAGCTGATTTCAGCAGCTGCAGATCTTGCACAGACAGACAGATCAGAAAGGAAAAAAAAAAAAAAAAAAAAAAAAAAAAAAAAGTAAAAAGAAAAAAACCAAACCAAATCAAAATACAAAGGAAAGTATTACACAAAACCAGTTGAAGATTCTCCTCCTCTTCCTCATTACCCCACAGTGAGGATGGCAAGGCAAGGAACCCTGCCGAGAGTCATCAAACATTCCAAACATCAAATTCTCATGCAGACTGGGGCTGTAGATGGGAAGCGGGTACTACTGGGCAGGAGCTGGTAGACCTGCTGGCTGGTCTACGGTGCAAGAATCAGTGACGTTTCCAACATCGGAATGTTGCAGCTGTCTGAATGCAGAGCTTACATACACAAACTGGGTGAAGGTAGCAGGGAAGGAACAGGGAACAGGACAAAGGTGGACACAGGGAGGGGACTGGAGCAGCACAAAGGGTTTCATTTGCCATTGGGTGGGGAAGGGGGAGGGCTTCACTTCCAGACCTTTCAAAAACAAAACAAAACCAAGAAAACCCAAATACCATGTCAAACAAAAGAGCAATAGTGTGAGTCTGGGGCTCCAAGCACTCTTTCTGAAGAGCAATACCTCACCCCTCTCATTGCCGGGGCCGCCCAGACCCCAGTGACACCCGGGGCTCCTGGATGTGCTTTGCTCTACAGCTGTCTTCCAGCTAAGTTCCACACTAACTCCACTTAGCCCTTGCCCTCTGGGACAGTAGATGGCCATGTGTGGACACACACACATGCACACAGGCACACACCTACCTCCCAGAAAATAATCCCTACCCTAGCACAGCAATTGGACATTTAGATTGTTTCCATAATTTCCCCTTAAAATATTACTTTTCCAGGAAATGACTAACAGAAATGCTGTCCTTCTGTTCCTACACAGAACATCTTCAGTTCTCTTTCCTCCCAATAAATATCAAATAAAGAGTTTATTCCTTTCTTTCGCCCTTTCCAAAGCGGCATTCGTTGTGTTTTCCTCTGTGCACAGTGTGCATTTGTCCCTGTTGCCTTCAGTTTTGTTCTTGAGGTCAAGGCTGGGAGCCTGAGACTGGGCAAAGGCCCGACTCCTCTGTAGCGATGCAGGCACTACTGCTTCCTTCCTCTTCAGACCGTCTTTTGGGTCCCAAGTGCTGGCCCCGTGTTGCTGCTTCTTGGTGAGATGTTGTACACATTAGGGATAAAACAATTACTAGGATACAGCATATGGCTAAAGGGGTGGAGGCTGGTAAGCAGGATGGGGACACAAAACCAACTTAAAAAATAACCACACTGAAAGCATCCACCTATTAAAATGTGTTCCAGGCTATGAATGGACTAGCCTGCCTTCTGTGAGACTGCTTGCTACGCTACTGCAAAAGTGTAGGAATCAAAAACATTAATTTGAAATCTTACAGCAGCCACCTGCTGGTCTAGCCCAGCAGCACCACCCACACTGCATCCTCGATTGGGGCTCGAGCACCTACAGAGTGAAGGGCATTTCCTGCTGGAGTTTCCAGGCTGGAGGAAGGCCTACCAGAACCTTCTAAGAGGCCTGTACTCTCCCTTACGGAACACTCCCACTGGCTTAAGAGGTCAGTTCCCTGTCCTGTCACCACCGACCTCTCACAGGAGCAGCAAACAGGACTGTCTTTGCTCCACACTGACTTAGAAGTACACCTGTGTATGGAAGAATTCAGTGTGATATTTTGCTACTGAGAGAAATAACAATAAAAGATGTTTAAGAATAATTTCAACTACATTCTCAGTCAGCAAAGCACTCATAATGGATTCCTATTTTATTCCCCAAAGAGGAAAAAAGGACTGAGAAGTTCCTATTGGCTTCTCCCATCTGCCTTCCCTTCTCAGCTTCCACTTCCCACGTGTTGGGGACATGCGCGGTGGAGAAGGTGAGAGGCGTGCTGTCAGTAACTGAGTGAGACAAACAGCAGCTCCTCTCTCCTCCGGAAAGCCCCGGGGAACCAGAGTTCCGCATGGGTTTTTTCTTTTTGTTGCACTGCGAACATTTCGTGCACACTCAGCGGGCTGGTGGAACACTTACACCCTCTCGACAGCAAGAAACAGACAAGAGGGCTGCCACCTGCAGGGACTGTGTGGGCCAGTCCTGCAAACCCAACATGCCATGGTTTATGGAGCCTTCATTCCCTGGGTCGCTATTGTGGCCTCAGTGTGGAGGGTTCATGGCACCTTGTCCCCGCTGCTGTTTCTGCTTCTGCTGCATTAACAACTGCTCCAGAGCGGAGGGTCCAGGATGCATCATGGAACTGGACCAGATAGACTGAAAAATAGCCCAGAAAGTTGTCAGCAGAGGTCAAATGTCTTGCTTGTCTGACAGGGATCTGTTTTAAATCCTATCCAGCTGTAAAAGTAAACATATCCTCTAAATCCCAAGCAACTCAGCTCTAAGAAAAGCTCTAAGAAAAGATTTGTTCCTAAGATTATTTTAAAACTTCAAACAGCAAAATTGCAGTTTTTTAACCCTAAGCCAGGATTTGATATGTACCTTAGACTGGCCTGGAAAAATTAACCCTCCCACCTACACCATTTGGTGATTACAGCATGCACCACCCTTTACTATAAAGGTTTTAGGCAAACAAAACATTTAAATACTCTTAATTGGTCAAATAAAGCCTTAAATCAAGCACACCAAGACAAATGAGTTTTAACACAAGATTGAAACCAAACCCATTTTGCACACCCTGATACTACATTGGGTTAACCCATATTCCTCTCAATCTTATGGAGGAAAAAGCAGAGACACTTCCATAGTGGAGCCTCGTGCTTCCTGCCCCACAATCTACTCACCTTTAGGCTTTCCATGAGGACAGCAGAGGAATCCTCCATGGAGGGGCCGTGGCCTGTCCAGGTGCCACTTGGAGTGCTAGCCTGATGCCAACTGCTCTCAGATGATGATGTTGCTGAGAGATAATCAACACCAAAACCACCCATAGCTAAGAGATGAAAATGGGTAAGAATTCAAAATGTTTTTATCAGCAGCACATATCAAGCTCCAGGCAAAATTAGAGCAAGTCACTTTCCTTTTGCCTGGCAAATAAAGAAATGTGAATCTACCTGGTTTATCAGTTTTCCATCGATCTGTGGGCCGCCTATCCCTGTTATCTGGAGTCCCAATGGGTCCAAAATTAGAGAAAGGAGCAGAATTATGGTTATGTGTTGGAGGAGAACTGGGCAGGCTGCTTGGGTTAGAGGAATGAGGAGACTGGCTGGCTGGTGTTGAATGATCTGTTAAATAGTAACAACACAAGAACATTAAGAGGTGTTTCACAAACTAAACCAAGAACTAATGTTTCCTTCAGATTTGATCATCAAAGTGTGGATGAAAGCATTATATAAGGCTTTGGAGAAAGGGATGGATGAAGGCCCATGAGGCAGTCTGTCAGATCACTAATGTGCCTGACTGCACATATCCAAGGCACATTCTCCACCCTAAAAAGAAACTTCAGACAAATCTGTCAGACATGCAGTTCTGACCTGTTTCATCTAAATATTTAATTATCCCTCAGAATCAGAATATCTTGTTCTTAAGAATAATTATAAATTGCACCTTATGAAATTGAAACAAAAGGGGGCATCTTGGCAGTTAAGAGCACTGGGTGCTCTTCCATAGAAATTGGGTTTGATTTCCAGCACCCACCACCAAACCATCTGATACCCTCTTCTGGCCTCCATGGGCATTACACACATATGGTAAATACACATGCAGGCAAATGCAAATACACATAAAAACAAGTCCCCAAAACATTTTTTTTAAAGAGAAAGAAACAAATATGATAATTAAAAAAATCCTTCTCATTATTGAAGGACTAATTATTACTCAAATGAAAGAAAGGACAAGGCAAATTTTACAATTTAAAGACTAGCTGATACCTGAACTGGCAGGAAGTGATGGAGACCAAGGGGTCCCTTCAAAAAGGGAGTACAATGATGTTTCCTGGGAGGCAACTGAGGGGTTCAGTTCTGCTTTGGAGCTGGTTGTCATGTTCTTTCCATACACTTCATTGAACATACTACTGTTTGGATATCGTTCCTGAAAGATGTTAAGTTAACAGTTTAGAAAGAGAGATTAAGAAAGACAATGCCATAGCCACAGCTTTCTTGGCAAGACAAACTCCCAAAGACTAACTTCTTTCACTTTTATTTGAATGGACAACCAAGCTCTCAGAAATTCAGTATGAGAAATTTAAAAGGCCCAAACTTATCACATATTAAGTCGCTAGTCTGTTCAATTACAATGAGACAAATGAGGCAGAGCCAAGACTCACAAAATACTACTACACTGCAAAGAAGAAATAATAAAAACCTAAAGTAAGATTCTGAACTACTTTACCTACCTGATTGACAGAGAATCCAGTGAGGGACAGGAAAGAAGATGAGTGTGACATGAGTTCTGAAGGTTTCTCCAGTAAGGATTTCTTCAGTCCCGGGGGTGGGGGAGAGACAAAACAAAGAAACAGTGATTCCTTCCATTTTAGAGTAAAAAAGTAAAAGATCCTTACTTGTACTTTCACAATAAAAGACTAACATTTAAGCACGTGTCTATCAGTCTCGCGTGTACACAGTTTAAGACTTGGGAAAGTTTAAATTCACATATGTCAATACCATGACCAGCTAAGTAAAGTGCCAGTTGCCACAGGTGAGTCAACCTCCTTTCCTGGGTTTATTGATGACTTTAAAAAGCCTTTCAAATCCATTCTGATAGCTGCTTTTGTTTTCCTATTTCCTAAAGCAGCTGTACTTGTGATATACATTAAACTTTAAGTTGAGTTTTTATTTAGTTATTGGGGGTAGGAGAGAGAAAGTTGGTTTAAGGCTTGCTGTCATTGAACAGAAGTTCAATAACGTGCTCAATACCGATTATATGTAAAGCATTTCCACACACATTGCATTATCAACTATGTTAAGTACAAGAAGGGCTATTGCTTTCCACTGTTTTTTGTAAACATGCAAAATAAGAGAAACATTCAAGGCCCCACTTGTTCTATCATCACTCTGTTTCTAACCAAATGGGCAGGAATAAGAAGAGTTAATGGACAAGGACACAGTGGACACACAGGTACCATCTGCAATCTCAAACCACACCAGCAGAAAAAGGCACAGGACAGGTACACATGTGAGCCAACAGTGTAGCAGCTGAGTACTCCACCCTTTATGGTCCCATGCTCCATCCCCAAGGAAGTCTTTACTACCACTTACCCAGGCAAGTTCAAGTATCAGGGATGGCAGCAACTATCATAAAGCTATTTTTATTTCTCCTGATTCTATGATTAATACATTTTAATTCTCTAAGTTATTTTATTGTCCTCTATTTCTAGGTAGGAAAGGGCTGGGGGGGGAACCTCAAAATCTTTTTATGTTACATTAAGATGTAGAGAAGGGGAGGGAGTTTCATGAAATACACCTTCCTTCCTATTATTTATACCCCACGCCCTGAGTTAAAATATTATGTAGATACTAGTGAGCATAATGGGTGACATTCTGCAGGCTGGGGTCTAGAAGACTTCTCAAATAGGTATCTGTAACCAACTCTTGCATTTTATTCTATATTATCCCTACTCTTTACATTCTCAGGCACTCATTTATATTACTCTAACCCTGTTTCCAGAGAGGTCCTTCATTTTTACCCATTTTGTTTTATGATTCCAACTCTGAATTTAGATCAGGGCTCTTTTATGGTTCAGTGAGCCAAAAGAGAAATCCATCAATCAGCTATAAAGGGTGGAATGTATTTCTTTTAATTTAGAATACATCTGAGAATTAAAAACACTTGACATTTGAGTTCAGGTGTACATACTACCTGAAAAGGGAGTTAGCTTGCCAGCATCACAGACGCTTTCCAGCTGACACATATCCAGGCTATGACTATAATTTGGGGGAACTAGAGTCAGTACCTCTGGTTGTGCTTTACTACATTATCAGGTTAATTTCAGGCAATATGGAAATATACTTTATATTCTCATAAAGAGGAAAGCCCTAGAAAGAAGAGCTCACCTACACTAAGTATTATAAAAGCCTCAGAAAAGCAGCTGTGGTTAGAGCAAGAAGCAGAGTTATGTCAAATACATACAAAGAGGCTTCGTCCAGGAAGAGAGGCGAGAGGACCCAGCAAAGCTGGGTAAAGATCAGGAGGGTTAGAAAAGATCAGCTCTTCCTCTTCCTCCAAGGCAGCCAGACTCTTTAACAGGTCCGGAGGAAGCAGAGGGGAGCTCTTGGGGTCCTAGTGACAGAAAGGATCACTGTGAGATGTAATTAGGGACAAAAGCACATAAGAATAGTAGCATGATTAGTTGGCTAACACAACTAAAGCCAAGGGTAATTAACTGTGATGTAGCATACAAGGAACAAGCTGAAATACAAAGGCAAAGTGACACAGCCAATAGGGAAGGAAGAACAAGTCACAGAAGAGTAAACTACCACTAGAGCAGGACATAATGTTCATGCAGCTAGTCAGTAAAGTAACATAGAGCAGTTCTTTCAAAGTTTACAGTGGTTTTTCCTGAGTAAGCAGAGCAAGGAGATGACTGGCTGACTTAAGAAAGCAATTTGTTTAAATATCCATGAAACCTATTTTTAAACTTAGATGACTCAACCCAACTAAGCAGCTCTTCTCAGAATTCTCTACCGTGATGCCATTAGATTGTTTTTCTGCCACCAATACAGTTCAATAATCAACTACTAAACTCTTCAGTTCCCTAAACACATGTGATTTTGAAGAGGTCAAGTCCTATACCATGAGTAGGCTTTATTAATGTCCGTTTCTCATAAACATGTATAAATTTTAAACTGTCAATTTGAGAAACTCTAAAGCTCCATAACCCCAGGCTTATCTTCACAGAATCTGGTGATGGGAAAGGACACACACCTCAAACGGCATCCTGGGCACAGGGTCCTGCTCTGGACGGAAGACTCCTGGTGACCGCTTGCTCCTGCGGTCCATATTTGGTTGCTGTGCCATTACTGCTCTGTTATCAGCCATGCTGTAGGAAGAATCCCAGTAGAACTCTGGGACCTTGACTTCTGAGGGATTGTGGTTATATGGCTCCATGGGGAAAGGCTTCATTTTTTTCTCTAGAGGCTGCTGCTGTATTACAGGAGGTTGCAATGACGGCTCAAACAGTTTTATAGGGTCTTGGGTTTGAAGGTAGTAGGGCTGTTTCACAGGCATGATTTTCCCTAGTGGGCCTTGAACCTGAGGGGGATTCCACAGCTGTTTGGAGGCATCTGCCTGCTGATACTAAAAAAAAAAAAAAGAGGTGCCTGTCAAGTCGAAGATAAACTACAATTTTTGTTTTGTTTTTCAAGACAGGGTTTCTCAGTAGCTATCGAGCCTGTTCTGACACTCACTCTATAGACCAGGCTGACCACAAACTCACAGAAATCCACCTGCTTCTGCCTCCTGAGTGCTGGGATTAAAGTCATCAGTACCCAGCTGATAAACTTCAACTTTACTGATAGTTAATACTCAAGATTTAAACAATGAATCTGTGGAAAATTAACACCAAGACTCCAGACAAAAATGCAGTTTCCTTCTCCATAAGCGTTTTAACACTCAATGATTCTGACAAGGTCCCCAAGACCCCATCTTTGTTCAGTTCAATTACTTAAGTGCAATGAATGTGTATGTGAGTCAGGCAGGATGTGCATTCCCTTGTTTTATGTGCTGTAAGGACATGGCATCTAAGATTGGCGTCACATTCATCTTACCATCACCTCAAGATTATAATTCTATTCCCATTCTGTTATTTATGTCCAAGTAAGAATTATTATGATGTGGGGGGGGGGGGTGAGAAGAATGACAAAATTCATAAAGAACCCAAGTTCTGTCCCCAGAACCCATGCAAAAATGCTGGTCATGACGGTACATTCTTATGATCTCTGTGCTAGAGAGGGGGAGATAGGAAGACCTAGGACCAGCTAGTCTATCCTAACTGGTGAGCTCCAGCCAATGAGAGAACCGGTCTCAAAGGAGGTATAGGACATTTTTAAGGATGACACTACAATGCCCTTCAGCTTCCACACTAAAGCACAAACGTGCATATGCACCCACCCACATGCCTATATGCATGCACACATTCACATTAAGAAAATAAGATTTACAGAAAATCTTTATTAATAGAGTGAGTAATTAAGTTGCATGGAAAAATGATAGTGAAGAACTAATTAATACACCATTCCTTTAAATGGTAAAACACTGAATAATCTCAGCATTTCTCACTATTCTAGCCGGCAGTACACAGAACTATTGCCTACCTGCTGGAATCCAGAGTGGTGAGGTGGGCTTTTCCCCAAAGCTGGTATGACTTTTGTAGGGGATTGCTGCTGCTGAGCTAGAGCTTGAACCTGCAACTGGCTTGTAGACTGTGCTGTTGGCTGAGCTGGTAAAGATGTAAGGGGTGGCTGAGAAGGTGGCTGTGATTGTTGAGGTCCCTGGTTCATTGGCCCTGGTCCAGAGGGCCGTTGCTGGCTGTAAGGAATGTGGGACTGTTTCCCAGCTTGCACCTGGTTTCCTGCTGGAGAGTGAGCTGTAGACTGAAGAAAGGTTCCTGGGACAGAAACACCAGCTGGGAAGGTGTAACCTGAGCCCATAGAAAATGCCACAGGAGGGGGGATAACATATGTTGGGGGCGGGAACCCTTCAAAACAGAAGAACACAGCTTTAGTTCTAAAGAAACTTAACAAAAGAAAGGGTCAAAATTTGAGGGGAGGACATTCTAATACATTAAAAAAGCAACAATCAACCATGCATGTCTTTAACATGACCTTAAGATAGACTTAGTTACTTTTCCTTTACACATTAAATCAGACTATACTAAAGATACTTCTCATGTTTAATGATAACAAATCCTTCACAGCAGTTAACCAGCATTTATATGTGATTTAAAAAAAAAAAAAAAAAAAAAAGACTCAACAAGAATCCTGTATTAGAAAAGTTGAACTTCTCTCTTCTATACACTACAGCTTAGCAGCATGACCCTAAGGATACAAAGTATACCCAAAAAACTCCATACAGATGAATTAGGTAGAGAGTGTGTACCTACCTGGTCGACTGGGAAGAGGAGGGAAGGCTCCGGGGTGATGAATGGGGATGAACTGAGAATTATTTGCTTGACTTGGAGTTTGAGTGACAGGTGTTTTCCTGGCTTCAGACACTGGAGTCTTTCTTAGTTCTGTCTGGGATTTTACCTATAATTAACAGAAGCAAAACTATAAAAACCTCATCCCCATGCATTAGGGAAAAAACACCTACTCTAAGAAAATATTTAAAGCCTTATTATGTCCAAAGTGTGCTGAAGAAACCTAAGCTCATCTAAGTTAAATACAGGAAAATCAAAATAAATTACTAGTAAAAGAAACAAGAGCTTCTTAGATTTACTAGTAGAATTATTTTGCTTTCACACAACCACAAATAAACTAAATAAGAAAAAGGAACAAACATCTGTTGTATAATTGAGATACCTCATGCCAACAGGCTAGAAGACTTGCCTATGATCTTTAGCTGTCTGGTAAGGGGTCTATCTAGGGTTCTTCATGCTGAATTGTGATTTAATGAAAACTATTATCTCACAGGTGACATACTATGACTCTCGCTTTAATTTCAACTAGGTAGTACTTACTCAAGGTTATTTAAACCTGAGAAAAATATTTCTAGAAGTAACAAACAGGCCCAAAGTCCTAAAAATCAAGCCAATAAAATGCCATGTGCATGTTCAAGGTTTGAGCAAAAGGCAATAATATAGGCAGTAGTGGCCAGGCAGTGTCAGTGTACGCCTTTAATACCAGCACTCGGGAGGCAGAAGCAGGTTGAACTCTTTAAGTTCAAGGCCAGCCTGGTCTACAGAGCAAGTTCCAGGACAGCCAGGGCTACACAAGAGAAACCCTGTTTGGGGGTGGGGGGGGGGGAACGATGACGACAACACACACAAGAAACCAAAAAGGGCAGTGTTAACAGAAAAAGTTGGTTGGTAATATTATGCATCCCAAATTTTTGTTGTTGTTTTGTATTGTTGAGACAAGTTCTGCTAAGCATTGGCTAGCTTAGAAAACTTGCTATGTAGCCCAGACTTGCCTCAAATTTGTAGCAATCCTCCTGTCTCCTAAGTGCTGAGATATAGGCATAAACAACAGTCATGCCGGTATGCCAGACTTATTTTGTTATTTACTGGTTGATCAGAGATGGATAGAGCACATCTTTTCAGGAAACTTTATTATCCGCATGGATCTTACTGGGAGGCCATTACAGGACAGAAAATGCTGGACTTAGTCCCCAAACACAGGTCTGGCTAATTTGATGGGATTTTGTTGTTGTTTCTTTCCCTTCATGCCCTTCTCTGTTCAGGTCTTTCCCTATATATGCAAGTAGCTTGGAGAATGGCTCAGTCAGTAGAATGCTTGCAAACATGAGAATTCAATCTCCAAACTCACACAAGCATGCCAGGTATGGTGGTGTGTACTTATAATCCTATCAGGGGGAAGGCTTACTTGCTAGCTAGTCGAGCCTAGGTGAGCTCTAGGTCAATGAGAGACCCTGTCTCAAGGGGAGCAGATGGCTTTTCTGAAGATGATACCTGTGGTTGTTCTCTCACCTTCAGATATGTACACATGTGTACCAGCAAGACATACGAACACACACAAGCGTGCTCACAAAAACATTAAAAAAGAAGGGAACCACATTTTATTTGCCCCCTCCCCAATTCTATCAGGCAAGTAAACTGAACATGTGTATTCTTACTTACAAGCAGCCTCCTACACAATGAAGTTCCTCAAACAGCCATCTGCATTTCCCACAATGAATTAACAAATCACACAGCTACTTTAAGTAATCATCAAAACAATAATGGTATTAATAAAACAGCCAAGGTCTTTTTGTATTACATAAAATTACCAGTATTTCTTTGGAAAGGTATAAAAAAAAGATAACAGCTGGGAAATGTTTTTCTCAGCAAGACTTGAGTTCTTGCTTTATCAATTTTTTGAACCAGGATATTAAATTCCACATAGCAGCATGGCTCGAACAGTTATAATGTCAAGAAAAGGTGCATCAAAAAAGTTAAGTTTTATTTTGTGCAGTGAATCATTTTAAGTTCACTATGTAGCCCTGGCTAGCCTAGAACTTACTATTTAGATTAGGCTAGTCTCTACCTCAAAGACCCACCCACTTCTGCCTCTTGAGTGCTTAGTTTAGAGGTGTATATATCACTCCACCCAGCCTGCACAGTGACTCTTAAGGGGGAAAAAATGACACACAAACTATAAAAGCTTTAATATGCCTCTAATTCCACTGGATGTTAAGAAACCCAAAAACTCTTCTGAAAGATTTGTTAAGTGGTAATAATACAAAGAAAAATACAATCCTGTGTGGAGCACTTAAAGAAGGCTTTACAGACTCAGGAACTCCTTCGAATTAATAAATCAACAATTTACCACAACTCTTTACATACCTTCCTATGCAGTCAAAGAATGGCCAATGTACTGGTAGTTAAGAACAAATGAGAAACCTTGCCATTCGTGTGAGCCTTCTTCTACCTGCTTTAAAGTTCAAATACAGCTTACCTGCACTGCCACATTCTGCTTTCCTGTTTCCTGTAACTTTCCTAAGGTGCATCTCTTGGTCTCAGCTCTCCTCTTGTTGCTGTCCTTCTTTCCATCCTCCTTAGTTACACCTTTGCTACAGTCCCTTCTCACCTCTTTGGGAGGAAAGCTTCTTCCTTGCTCTCTGTTCACTTCTCGTGGCTTAATGTTCTCTTTGAAGGTGACCACTGGTTTCTCTCCTGTGTCACAGCTGTTGCTTGGATTTCGGCCCGTAGACAGCACTGACTTCAGTCCTGGGCTCCCATCAGTAGCTAGTGACTCTATCACAGATGTTTCTTGTAGGATGAGGTTCTCTTTGGCTTCACTGGGGTCTTCTAGTATTAATTCTGGAATTTCTGTGATAAATAACAGTTTCCCTACCTCATTTTCACACTGAATCAGTCTAAAAAAAAAAAAAAAAGCACAAGAATAAATCCATATATGAAAAAAATATAAAACTAAGAAAACAGTAACTCAACTTTGTGTAGCTTCAAGTGAATATATATTTTAGGCAAAATTAAAAAAAAAATGGAAATAGAACAATACAGATCCAGCTAGCACAAAAAGTATCATGACTACATATTTCACAGCACCACAATACATTCATTCTTCTGTCCTTCCCATGTTTCTACTAACTGTGGTTATATTTATTTACAAAGCATGACTTGAACCTGGCTCCAAAACTTGTGTTCTTCCCATACCCCAGCAACCACATCTGCTCTGTCTCTAGCTTCTAGCTTTATCCTGTTCTGTACTGACTGGAAATGACCAGCACACAATCACTCACTGGACCTGAGAGTCCAATCCAATTGAAATAATGCTTATAAATTGGAGCAGCACATGACAGACAAGACTAATTCTTCTTATCATAGATAACAGTTAGTGTAACAGGGAGAAGAGAGACCTTTAAATAAACTAATGGGTCATGAGATACACTATAAATACCCCTTAGTTCATCATCAATAGTATTTACAACAAAGCCTAAATATACATGAGGTGTGCTTGCATTCGTGCGTGTGTGTGCTAAGTAATCAAAAAGGAATGCAGGAGAAAGCCATGGGCATACCGTGGCTGATTGTCAGCAATCCACTTTCCTATAGAGATCAGACGCTGCTGTCGTATTCGTCTCTGCTGACCTTCTTTGTCTCCTGTAATACCCTGATGGCCTTTGGAAAAATCCAAGTTCCTAAAAATGGCATAGCACATTACAGAAGATTAAATACTAAAGAAAATTTCCTGATAACCAAATGCAAAAAACTTGAAGATGTTTCCCACACAGGATACAGAGCACAGTAATCAATGGTGTTTATTTGGAATTTATACTTCCAAAGATTTCAAATACAAGAAACAAGTGCACACCTTTGGTGCCAGCACTTGGGAGGCAGAGGCAGGCAGATCTCTCTGAGTTCAAGGCCAGCCTGGTCTACAGATGAGTTCCAGGACAGGCTCCAAAGTTACACAAAGAAACTCTGCTGTCTTAAGAAACCAAAACCAAACCACAAAAAGTAGTATTTTTTACTTTCTGGGTAAGAAGTAAAAATAATCCGTAAGCTTTGTTATTAAAGATTCTTAGCCAGAAGAATAAACTTTTTTTGTTGTTGTTGCTTGTTTGGGGGTCCTAAAATTGAACCCCAGGTCCTTGCCTAATGCTAGGCAAATGCAGTTTCACAAACACCTGTTTTCTAAATAATTTGTCTTATTAAAATATAATCATAATACTTAAGGTCTCTGAAATGCATTTTTAAATTTATTATTTTTTTATGTGACTGAATGTTTTGCCTCCATGTATGTACATTTACCATGTGTATGTCTGATATCCCTAGAGATCAGAAGAGGGCATTGGATTCCCTGAGACTAGAGTTTCAGGTGGTTTTGAGTTGACTTGTAGGTACTGGGAATCAAACCTGGGTCCTTCATAAGAGAAAACAGCTGCTCTTACCCATGTGTCTTACTCCTGAGGAGCCTACTAAATACAGTCTCAATGTACTTTTAAGCCACTTTACTCTAAATCAGAAAAATGTGCAAATGTTACAAACTAT
Source organism: Phodopus roborovskii (assembly GCF_943737965.1). NCBI lineage: Eukaryota > Metazoa > Chordata > Mammalia > Rodentia > Cricetidae > Phodopus > Phodopus roborovskii. Next base: position 24,889,627 of record NW_026126433.1, read on the forward strand.
ATAGACAGAAGTCCAAGCCAATGTGGAAAAAGAGCTCCTGAGGTCTCTCGCCAATAATTGTAATAAAAAAAAAAAGTTACTTAAGTCAGGGGTAATGGTGCATGCCTATAATTCTGGCATTTGGGAGCTGGAGGAAGACAGCAGGTTTGAGGATAGCTGGGCTAGAAAGTAAAACCACACATACCCCCAACTCCAAAAGACATCAAGTAAACTAGCAGCTAAAGGATACACAAAGTGAAAAATAGTACCTATCTTCGGGAATAAGTAATTAAAATCAAACCCAATACAGACTTAAATAAAACTATACAAAGAATAAGAAAATCAAAGTGAAAGAAAAATGGAGTTCCTTCCAAAAGATCCTTGGAAAATTTCAGAGTGACACCTGAGCTGGCACTTACCAGGCAGGACAACTGCTGACCACAATGGTAAAGGGAAGGCAATGTTCTAGTATAGCATGAACAAAGTGCAACAGAGGAAAATACAGAGCCTTCCAAAAGGTGAGTGCATAATATACACAAATGGGTTAGGGGAAAGAAGGGGCAGGAAACAGGGCTGAGGAGGGAGGGGTGGGAGCGGGACAAGGTTAAAGGAGATAGCAGAGTGACTAGAGACAGGAAAATCTGAGTCTTTGTCTTTGTGATGAGATGTCAGTGCTCCTTGGTTGAAAAGTACTGAATATTACAGGCGTTTTAGTTATAGAATTATAAATCTTGATGAATAAAACAAGCAGGGAATAAAGGCTGTTCTGATTTCTAGATTGGTGAATGTGTGTCAACAGACTCTAGGCTACAAGATTTTAAAAAAACAAAGCTCTGCTTAAAAGTGAATAAACAAGGGAAGATAAACTGTTATAAAGATGTTAAATAGAGTTACCTGTGACTAAACTGTCTTTGTTTTTGCTTTCACTTTCTACAAGTTAAATATCTTTCACACAGTGTATGTAGCAGTTAACAAAAATTCAGTTTTCATAAAAACCAAGTCATTATTAGTATTTGGTAACTAAGAATACAACAACAGTTTTAAGTTGTAGCAGGTTGAGAAATGACTAAACACTGAAGTCAGTAAGGGTAGTCAACACTGCTCTTAAGAAATTTAAAGACATTGGGTAATGGCAGCACACGCCTTAACTCCCAGCACTCGGGAGGCACAGGTAAGCAGATCTATCTCTATGAGTTTGAGGCCAGCCTGGTCTGTACAGCAAGTTCCAGGTCAGCCAGGGCTACAAAAAGAAACCCTGTCTCTAAAGCCAAGAAAGAACAACAACAAAAAGCAAACCAAAATAATTAAATAAATAAAAATAAAAACTTGTAGTAAAGAAAATAGCAACAAAGACAAAGATTGTGTATTTTATTTCATTTAACAGACTAAAAAAGAACAGACCTAAATGTCAGTAGGCTAAAGGAAGATAGCTATGTGAGAAGAGATGGCTAAACAAAACAAAACAAAAACAATGGGGGATATACTGGAAAAAACAATGTAAACAGAGTAAAACATGCAGCATGGGAAAGTATGAAGGAAAAAGCAAGAAAGAGGGTTGACTAAGAAGCCAGTAAGAGACCATTTGAAAATGTTCTTGTAAAACTGGTGCATAATACAGAAGGAAATACATGCACACACAGAGAAGAACTGTAGTGTCTTCTTTATTGCTCTTGGCCTTATTCCTTTAAGACTCTCAATGAACTGGAGTTTGGCATTATTTATTTGTTTGTTTGTTTATTTTTCGGTCACACACTGGAATTACACGTACATTCAGCCATGCTTGGTTTCTTATATGGATGCTGGGACCCACACTCATGCTTATACAAGTATTCTTACTCACTGAACCACTGGCCTGTCACTATTACTGATATGAACACAATGTAAAGTAGTAACTTTTTGTTTCCTGAGTATGGTATGGTGCAGCACATGACTCTAACCCTGGCACTTGGAAGGCAGAGGAAGCAGGACTGCAGTATGTTCAACACCAATGTGGTCTATGTAAAAGCTTCTGTCCAGCAATGATTATTGGAGATCGCCTCAAAAAAATAAAATAGCTTGGTCTGGGGCCCATGCCTTTAGTTCTAGCACTAAGGAAGACTCTGTGAGTCTGAGGCCAGCCTGGTCTACAGAGAGAGACCTAGGCCAGTTGGGGCTACATTGTGAGTCCCTATTTCAAAATACAATGAATGAATGAATGAATGGCAGAAAAATTCCTTTAGAGACATTCCTTAATTTTAAACTAAGTTTAAAAAATAGAATTTAAGTATTACTAGGGAAAGCAATATTCTCTTCCATTCATTTGTTCTATAATTCTTAAAAATACTTAAGCTGATTTAACCTTCATATATACATAAAGAATAACGAACACACACACACACACACACACACGAGTGCATACATGCATCCATGCCATGGCCCATGCCTCCTGCCAAATAAATGTTAAAAAGATAAGACACACAAGTCAGATTACTATAAATTTTAACACTGCAACAACTTAATAGCTACTTACCTGAAAGAAGGTCTTAAAGCCAAGAAACCTTGTAATTCAAACTCCTCTGGAAGTGGTGTGGCTAAAGAAAGACACCAAAATTTGTAAACAATTTAATTAAAACCCTATTATTTAGAAGAGTAATATTTATGATATGAAAGCAGTGAGTGGGAAAGTTATAGAAAGAATGTGTAATGTCCAGTCTCTGCTTTCCTACACCATATCCCTGCTGAAGACATGTCATCCAACAAAAGCTGCATGTTAGCTTTGGTACCTGGCTAACCCCTAACATTCAAGGTGCCAGCACAATGCACTTCATCAGCTGTCTCAAGAATTTAGAGCTTCAGTTGGATGAGGTGGCACATGCCTTTAACTCAGCTATTAAAGGAGAGTCTGAGACCAGCCTGGTCTACAGAACAAGTTTCAGGACAGGCAGGGCTACACAGAGAAACTCTATCATGAAAAAAAGAAAAAAAAAGAAAAAATGAAAAAAACAAAACAAAACAAAACAAAAAACAAACAAACAACAACAACAACAACAAAACCCAGCTCCTTCTCCCCAAAAAGAGAAAACACAAACCAATAAGCCAAAGTTAGAATTCAGAGCTTCAGATCAGTTCCAGTAACCCAATGTTCATGCTACACATGGCCTGTAAGTTATCCAGTGACAACACTAATATCATTGAGAGTTTACAAGAAATAGTCTTGGGCATTATCCCAAATGTTTCAAATCCTAAAAATAGATCCAGGTGATTTATTGCAAATTACTAATGGAGAAGAGATTGAAGTTCCATGTTGCTCAGTGCAGCACTATCAATGAGGAAAATTTAAATTATAAAAGTACATGCTGCCGGGTGTAGGTGGCGGCGCATGCCTTTAATCCCAGTGTTCGAGAGGCAGAGGCAGTTGGATCTCTGTGAGTTCAAGTCCAGCTGGTCTACAAAGTTAGTTCCAGGACAGATTCCAAAGCAATACAGAGAAACCTCATTTCAACAACACCCCCCCCCACCCCGCAAAAAAGGTACATTCATGTGTATTTGTGTACCAGTAGATGTCAGTGGACATCCCCCCCAGGTGTCACCCTCAGGAATGCTGCCCACTTCTTCTGAGAAAGGGTCCTTTATTGGGTTGGAGTTCACCAATTAGGCTAGACTGGCTGGCAAGTCTAGATTCTTAGGGCTCCCAGAATTCTAAGACTGAGAAACCTAAGAATCCTCTTGTTGCTGGCTTGCCAGTCCTGGGATTTCAGGTATGCTGGGAATTATTTACATGGGGTCTAGATATTGAATTTAGGCCCTCATGCTTGAGAGGTGAAGCATTTTACTGACTGAGTTATCTTCCCAGGCCCTTAATAAGGAAAATTTCAAAGATCGGTCAATAGACTATGACACACATGTGAAATAAAATATTATAAAAACTGTTTAGCAGCAAATAAAAATATTACACTGTTAAATTTAAAAGCAGTTTTAAAGTTGTATATGACACCCGTGTCTGTACATAGGAAATAGCCCTAAGATCATGCACTATCACATGGACATTATACTATGGGAAAACTATTGCAATTTGTGTCTTTTATGCTTTATGTGTTAACTTCTGTGTGACATGTAGGTATCTAATAGACTGATATTCACATCATTTCCTTAAAACAAAACAAAATCATTACTGAGGCTGGGGAGACAGCTCAAAAGTTAAGTGCACCTGGTGTTCTTACAAAGAACCTGAGTGTGGTTTCTAGCACCCACATGGTGGCTCTCAACTGTCTGTAACTCTAGTTTCAAGGAATCCAAACCCCTCTCCTGATTGCTGTAGGCACCAGGCAAATACATGGTATGAATATGTACATGCAGGCAAAATACTCATACATGTAAAATATATCAATACAAAAGCAAAAAACCCAGAACAACTTAGCAATGGTAAGAGACAGGAAAGAAGATGGATAGAATTTAAAAGTCATGAATGTCTACTTTAAGGTCTATCAGAGAAACTATGAGTGAGTTCAGGAGAATTACCCAGTTCATTAGTACCACAAGTGAGAGCCCTTTTGAATTCAAGTAAAACAAATAAGCTTCACCAAAAGCTCAGTTTCCTTGGCTTTCAATTACCACACTGGGTGATGGAGAGCCACAGCATCAGTATACAATTTAGGCAGCTCTTACCATTAGTACTTGAGAGATCATCTTCATGAGGATGGAAACTATTTAGAAGAGAAATTAGCCAGGGCCAAATACTACAAATTAAAGAAAAATTCAGATTTTATTTATATACAAGAGAAAACAAAATACTAATAAATTATAAAAATGGTATCTATGTTCCCAAATTCCACTCATGACAATATCAAAAATGAAGGCATATAGGAAAAGAAAAAGAATTTGAACTAGAGATATCACAGGGTCTTAATGAGGTTCTATCATTTATTAGCTACTTGTAAGTATACACATGCCAGACTACAGCAAAAACTTCAGAGACTTGAACAACTAAAATATGCAGGGGAGGAACTTTCTACCACTGCAAAATCTTTTTGAAACATTATTTGTACAGTCAAAAGAACATTGAAAATGTCATTCACTACTAAAATCAAGTTATTAAGAACTGTCTCAATTGTCCTGAGTAAAGTAAAAATAATTTTTAGTCAACTACAGTTAAATATAATATAAATTAGGTATAATCCAAGGCATGATCAGTTTGTGTAGGGAAAAAAAGGAAGTTTATTATTTAAATAAAAGCAGAAAAGAGTGGCACGTATATGGATTTAAAAAAAATGATCAAGTCAGTTTGAAATATAAAAAATGTCTCTTCATGATATGGCATCTGGAATACAGGAATCACAAATTTCTATCAAAGACTGTGTCTCACATGAAGAATTCAAATAAATGAAAGCAGGCATAGAGATTTTCACTTCAATTTTCATAGAAAAAGGCAACAGTCTTCAATTATTCAATATTGTTTAAGAAGGCAGTTTTCCTATGTCTATGAATATCACAAAATATCCCAACTACCTTAAAATTTTACACTTACTACTGTTTTTCATCCACCACTGTTTCCTGAAAGATTCGAGGTCGGAGTCTTAGCCAGTCCATTGAGACCTTGACTGCAGGAAGGGGATAGGCATTGTAGGACTCCTGAGAATCGTTCTGGAGAGGACATTTGCACAGGATGCCAAGAAAAGACACTTGGGGAGTAGGGTGGAAAAAAAAGATTCAGAATGTGTAAGGCATTTTGAACAGCATACAAGTTCAAAATATCAACTATGAGCCTTCTGCTGAAATTAAACACTTATGCATCTTAGTTTCTAAATAAATTTTCAGGTGGGCATAGTAGCACATTACTACAATCCCAGTACTTGAGGCTAAAAGCTGGAGAACCATGAGTTCAAAGTCACCAGAGAATAAACAGTGAGACTCTTATCATAAAAAAAAGAAAAAAACTTTTTTTTCTGTGTTCAAATGTTATATAAAGCAGATAAGTGTTACAGACAAAAAGACAGAATTTGATGTTTAAGTCTCCTGATTCAATATTAAAAAATAGAGGATTTGATAGGTAGTAGTGGGATAAGCCTTTAATCCCATCACTTGGGAGGCAGAGGCAGACAGATCTGTGAATTTGAGGCCGGCCTGGTCTACAGAGTGAATTCCAGGAGAGCCAGGATTGTTACACAGAAAGCGTCTCAGAAAAATAAATAAATATAGGACTTATTTGGCTATATTTACAAAAATGCCTAATTATGTAAGTTACCTCTTTCAAAGTTAAATGATATAATACTCACTAAAGAGGGCCAGTAACTGTGTCCAGCATAGTTGCTCATCTTGGCTGTAACTATGTTGCTCTGTTTCATTGCTGAAGTCACGAAGATGATGAAGTTGAAACAGGTTAATGACAGTGACATGCACTAACTGCTGAGAGTTAAAGGCTTTTTGGAATAGCAGCCTCTGTAATGGAAGACAAAAATACTGCATGTATTATCAAGAGCAGGTTCCATCTTAGACACAAGAATTAGTAGTCTATGTTTAGAATCATGGAGTATCGTAATTGGATGACTATAAACTATCCCACTCTTACATGGTTCTAATGTCTACAAAGAAAACTCTTCTCTAAAAAAATTAATTTAGGTACTACACCCGCCCCCTACAGGGTTTCTCTGTGTAACAGCCCTAGTTGCCCTGGAACTAGTTCTGTAGACCAGGCTAGCTTTCACTCACAGAAGATCCACCTGCCTCTACCTCCTGTGATGAGATTAAAGACGTGTGCTGCCACTGCCTGGCAATTAAACTAATTTTTTTTTTTTTTTTTTGCAACATTTTTGCCCAAAGAAACTATGAATATAGGTTTTACCTGAGTATATGCTGTGCACCACATGCATGCCTGGTACCCAAAAAGACCAAAAGATGGTGTTGGATTCCCTAGAACTAGAGTTATAGGTGTAGATATTTACTCTGTCCCCACCTGTTACATTGACCATGCCCATTGGGGGTGGGGACAGGTGCAGATGTGACTTGGGGGAACTAGGTCTGAGGGAGGGGACCCTGGAGCGCTCTCTCGCTGGACGGAGGCAGAGAGCATCCAGAGGCATCCTTGGGACGGGGACCTGCTGGCGTTCATCTATCTCTGTTGTAAGTTATTTCTCCCTAAATAAACATCTATTCAGCCTGTATATTTTTCCCAATCCTTATTATTCCACGACATATAGGTAAGTGTGAGCTCCCATGTGGGTGCTGGGGATGGAACTTGGGTTTTCTGTAAGAGCAGCCAGCATTCTTGACTGTTGAGCAACCTCTCCAGCCCCAGAAACAATATATATTAATATGACTTGAGAATATAGTATTTGGAGCTATACATATACTTTAGATGTTTTAATCCATTAGAGGTTGCCTTGTAAGTGACATATATATTGAATAAAATGTTTAAAAAGGACAAATGATTGAAAGCAGATATATGTAGTAAAAGAATTCCAAAAATAAAATTCAAGCATCTTTTGAACCCTTGATACATGAAGCATGACTTAAAATTTGTCCTGTACTTTTCACTTAATAACAAAAACTTTAAAAACAAGTCAAAAAACACATACTTTGGAACACAGAACAAATGATATGCTGAAGCAGACATTGGAATGTCTAATAAGCTCCTTCACAATGATCATACTGAAATTCATAGAAATGCCAACATGATTTTTATCCAAGTTTCATTTACATAGTAGTGACTGTGTTCATAGTAACCTGTTTAAGCAGCGTACGACATTACCAGGGAGATTCTTATAGCTGGTGGTCTCAATGTAGTTAAAATACTTCTGCTTTTAACATTTGTGATGGGATTTATTATTCCCACATGGAATAATTTCCAGACCTAAGTTCCTAACAAAGTTGACAACTACTAGGATGGATAATTTTAGCTGTGGCCAGCCTTCCTTCATCCCTCCAGCAAACAGTCTGGAAGACAGCAGACTCAAGTCTATTAGTCTTCTGGTAAGAATTGACAATACACCAGATGTAGTGGCTTATGCCTGTAATCTCAACACTTAGGGAAGCTGAGACAGAAGGTTTGGCATGATTGTAATGATGGCAGCAATTTTGAGGTCAACAAGGGCTAGAGAATAAGATGTATAGAAACAAAAACAAAACAAAACAAAAAAAAAAACAGATTTGAAGATCTAGAATAGATTGCTCTTACAGTTCCACACCAGCGACTAGAGATCCTGCCATGTCACATGCCAGTCACCTCTACTGTATTCTGAGATTATTTTTATTTATATATAGTCTGAAATAGCCACAGTAAGTTACATAAGCAAAGTCTTCTACATTACTTTTGGAGGAAAATTCTGACCTGTTTTTGATAACAACTCAACCTCTGTGTGATCTATCATTCCACTGTACATGTTGAGAATGTTAAGCCCCTTTCCAAAGACAAACATTTCTTTACTTAATTCCTTAATATCTGACAAAATTTTCCAATAAAAATTCCCCTTCAATTTATGCTAAACTAACCATTTATGCTGGTTATATTTTTAATCCAAAAATTCTATTCAAATTCCACATTCTTTTCTAAGCTAAACAGTTGACACTCAACCCTATAAATACCAGGAAAGGTTATTTTGCAATGAACTATTTTTATTGCAAATATGATATAACCTTATAAACTCAAATGGTTATGTAATTATTTTATATTGCCTATATTTGGCTTATTTATGCTTTCACTTTCTAAGTTTTGTGTTGTTGTTCGGACAGTTTATCATTACGTAGCCCTGGCTGGCTTGGAACTCGCCATGAAGTTCATTCAGGTTGTCCTCAAACTCACAGAGATCTACACGCCTCTGCCTCCCAAATCCTGGAATTACATTGAAAACATTTACCCACACAAGCATTTAAACCCCTTGAATCACAAGCCTTTTCAACATTCAGTTATAGACAACTTTTAGTGTACAAAGGAGCAACCAAGAAATACAATATTCAGAGAATCTGGTTCATTGCTGATTCCAGCACCCCACTAAACAGTCAAATATTTCAATAATGTTAAATATTCTTAAATACATTTAAAATAATGTATATGCAATTATCTTGTTTCTTAATATACTTCTACTTTGACCGGCTTTTGCCAGTTGGTGAGGGAAGGGGGAGAGAAGGGGCCAATGAGAATGTTGCTAATAACATGCCTGGATACCATAGTTCAGTTAACAAGAGAAAAGCCAGATGCAAGGATTTCATATATTCTAGATTTAGCTTTTATTATGAGTTCACAATTAACTAAAAACATAGGAACTAGGAGTCTGGTCCTCTAGATCTAGATATATATAGCTTAGTGGGAAAGCATTTGTTAAGCTTATGCTAGGTCCTCAGTTCCATTCCCAACACCACAAAAAAAAAAAAAAAAAAAAAAACTCTTAAGTTAATTTTCTCCAAATCTTAAGCTTTCTGATTTAGAGAAGACAAACATTTTTTGTTTTTAACTCGAACCTTAAACTGTTCTTCCAACTTCTCTCGAAGAGGACTCAATTTTTCCAAACTCTTACTCAGGTAAACATGACCGTGGAATTTAATAAACGCCTTGATGAAGTCAGAAACACCCCACTTGGTTTTCAACTCATCCCGGCTGAAATAAAAGAAAAACCTGCATGAATCTTAATCAGCACAATTAGCAAAACCCCTAAAACTGGATTTAGGTTGCAAGTTCCTTGAATACCCAACAGATAAGAAAAGGATTCTGTCTAATCTAGCTTCACAGCTACAACTTAGATGAGTCATCATTTAGCTGCAATAAATCACACACTGTGTAAAATTCAGTGACTGCACACAAAATAATTATGATGTTAGATATAGGTTTAGAAATAAAAGATGGCTGCATCACTGGGCAGTATTTCCTGAACACTAAAATGTAAAAGATTAAGGTTCCAGGTTACACAAAATTCTCTTGGAAAAAAGTCAGCCCTACCTTTCCAGTGCTTTAGAAAGTGCTTTTTGTAGATTAGTGGAGGCAGCTGGGAAAGGGAATTTCACAGCAATGCTTCTGCAGTAGTAGAAAATTGTGGTCAGGTGGTCTCCTTTAGAAGAAGCTAAGATAGCCAACTGATTGTAAGGCTGACCTACAGGAGAAAGTTAAGATTCTAATGTCACCAAGAACTAATCTTGCCATCAAGATAGAAATGCTTAGTCAAGTCCTTGAATTAATAATGCAAAGTACTGTATAAGACAAATCTCATGACTATCAATTACAGCTGGATATAATGTGAAACTGTACACATTAGTGATGGCACACCCTATCATGTGCAGGTTAAAAAGTCACACAATAAAATATTGAGTATGACAGCATACACTGTAATCTGAGCACTCAGGCTCAAAAGGCATACTGGGCTATATTAACTAGACTGTCTCAAGACAAACAAACTGTAAAATAGGATCAATACAATAAGCATTCATGAATTCTGAAAGGGTTGGCCAGTAAATCTCCTTGGCTCTGTGGGTGCTGAGGACTCATCCAAAACAGCTCTGCTATTAATGGGTGAAGGCTGACATGGGCAACTGAAATGGACAGTGTATCTTTATCATCAGCTCTGAGATATGTTCTAGAATCTAAAGAAATTTCAACATGGTTTAGCATGAATGATCTGTAATGTATGTATTTGATGCTAAGCTTTTTAATTCAAGAGTGCCTATTTTGGGGCCATCAAAAGTATTTTTTTTTTTTTTAGGTTATTGATTAGTTTTTTTTTTTTTTTTTTTTTAAGGAGAAATGGTTATCCTGAAAGATCATTACTCTATAGGCCAATTAAGAATGCTAGAGTTGTAGAAACACTATTAAGTCACATTAATTCCACTTATATTGGCTTTCTAACAAAGTAACTTTCTTCAAAGAAACATTCATTTTAAGTATATGGAGTAATAAGTTAAAAAAGAAAACATGCAACTCAATGGTCCTGAAATTCAACATCTATTGTTTTTAATACACTTAAAAAAGCAGAGCCTATCTGCTATATGTGATAAAGAACAAACTGACATGATCAACCTTAAGGTGGCAGGCCCACTCACCATTGGAGGGGACAAGCTGAGCTGCATGCCTATAGTAGGACTCTGCCTGGCTGGTCTGGTTTCTGTATCGAGCTGAGGAGAAAAAGAAAACTCAGTTGAAAACCAAATAGATATACATAAACATACACAAAAACCATCAGGAGGGCATGTCCAAAACAGCTAGAGCTTTAAATTCTAAAGATAATAAAGACATTAAAATTACTTTAAAGACAGAAAAATTTAAAACAAATTAACTATAGGATTATGTGTGAAGTGTCCATCAGCCTTCTCTATTTGGGACATTCAGCATGTAACCAATTTTAAAGCTTACCTAGCCCCCATTTTCAGGTCCTCCAGTGTCATGCATCACCAGCTCCCACTATGGACTATGCTGGTGACCTGGAGCCGGCCCACAAGAAGGGGTGAGTTATATGGCACTTAAAAACAAAACAAAACAAAAAAAAAACACTATACAATATGATCTGAAAATTAAGTATTTCTTCAATATCTTATAAAGTGATTTTTGAAAAATGCCTCGCATTTACTGCAGTATTAATATGTGTGTGCAGACATTTAAAGCAAAACCATCCTAAACCTCCTGTCACTGATACCTTTGATGTGACCTCTCAAAGTGTTACTCATTTATGGCATTAGGAAATCTAAAATCTAATTTAAACACACTAGTGTTCCACATTCCTTGTTATTTCAGGACAAAACATAATCCTATAGTTAATTTGTTTTATAACCTTTTTAGATCACCTTAAAGGAACGAACAGAAAGGTAAGTCATATAATAACCCCAGGCAAAATTTATGTATGACAGAAATGCAAATATAACCTTTGAAGGGAAGCAACATGTAAGATGAGCTTTCAGTGCACCAGTAGGAAGAAATAATAGACAATCTAGTTCTAAAAGAGTTTAATTTATAAACTTCATTCCAAAGGAGGACAAGTTTCTAAAATTTAGAAAATATAGCATCACTTGGATGATTTACCTTTGACTACATTTTTAGTGTTTACTATCTGCCTATACCTGGATCAAGTCTGACGAGAATTTAAATTTTAAATGACCATTTTTTCAAAATTCTTCTGCCAATCTCAAAACATGAAGAAATATAAGTTCCTAAAATTGAATTTTATAATTTATTCATATATCAATCTAAACCATGTATGCATATTCCAAGTTTCTTCCTATGACTACCCAGAAGAAAAAGATGAGTGTATTATTAATTCCTTTCCAAAGGCTTACCAATGTCTCCAAGGTGGACGAGGCAGTGCTGGCAAATGTAGGAACAGGAGCTAGACTGTGGCTTCACTATGGCGCTGGTGTGCGTCTGTTTATTGCTAATAATTCCCAATTGGGAAGACTTCACACGGCATGGCAAATCTACATTAAACACCGTACACAGTTCCTGTAATAACTGAAGAAAAAACATAAAATTTAGTAAAGTCAGAATGTTCTAACAATATGTATCTAAGTATATTCTGCTGAGACTCCAAGACAAACTGTGTGGAGATTAAATGTAATCTTGTACTGGTTGACTCTCGTTATCAAAGCACTTTTGGGTAAGGCATTTAAAAAAAAAAAAAAATCAGCAAGCACATAAAAACAAAGAATCCCATAATCTATTCTCTTAACACATAAAAATCCTTAAATATTAGATGGTTACAAATACTGGATGGTTTCTAAAATGCAAGGCAAAGTCTTGACATTTATTTTCTTAAGTTCTGGAATGATTCACTCTTTGTTCTGAAGGTGTGAGGAGACTCTCTCTCTCTGGTCAGTCCGTTCTGTTCTGTCTCCTGTCTGTTACTCCCTACACCAGTTTTTTCATCTTTAACCATTTATCGCATTTCCTCCGGTCTAAACAATCAAGGTTTCCCAAAGAAAACAAACAAGAACAGAACACAAAACAAAAACATTTTTTCCCCTTGACCCCAGATCCTTTGCAACTATCTTCTAATGTCTTTTTCTTCTCAACTGGACTCCTCTAAAGCAGTTTACCTTTTACTCATCTATTTTCTCAATACCTACTCACTCTTTAATGCCATTAACATATGACTTCTATCAACTCTCTTCTACCCACTGTTCACCACTGGTTTACTAAGGTGTCAGACAATTTGCTATATAGTACCCAAATACAAAGATCATTTCCTTTCAGCCATTTTTTTTTTTTTTTTACTTGCTGCTGCATTTAAATTAGCAGATCTAAGGGATCAGTTGAGTGTTTTTCCAACCATTCTGTTCATTTTTCTTCCTTCAATGACCCCTCGCTTATCTTGCCAAGCACTTGATTCTCATCTCCTTTTTCTTCACATTGCTTTTTCACTTAACCTCTTTTTTCAATTGCATTCATCCAAATGTCTGCCTTCTATCTGGTGCATAGTAAACAACAATCAGTCAGCACTACAGTACTAGACAGTTCCTAGGGCCTGTTCACCAAGGGAAAACTGTACTGTCCTTTTCTACTCAGCTCCTCACTCTGCCAAAAATAGGAGTTAATTATGAAGCAGATCATTACCTTGTCACACTACATAGAAATGTGCTTAATGCTTTCTTCTCCCATTTTCCTAGAGTAAGGATTATTACTGGGCTGGCTGGTTTTATGTCAACTTGATGCATTTGGGGAGAGAAAATCTCAAATAAGAAAATGCACCACAGGCTTGATTGATGTGGAAGGGCCTGGCTTATTAGGGTTAGTGCCACTCCTGGGCAGTGGTCCTGGGATATTTAAGAGAACAGGCAAACCTGAGGAGCAAGTCATTCAGCTGCACCCCTCTATGACCTCTGTATTAGCTCCTGCCTCCAGGTTCCTGCCTTGAGCTTCTTCTTTCCTGAGTTCTCTGGATGAACTACAGACCACAAGTTGAAATAAACCTTATCCTTTTCAAGTTGTTTTTGTTTATGGTGTTTTATCATAGAAACAGGAACCTAACTGAGACAACTACTATGTTCCTGGATGGAAATAACAAACACATCTTACATGAAATGTTAAACACTTCCACTCTACCAAGAATTTGGTAGAGCTTGAGGCACTTAAGTTTACAAGGTCAAAACTATTTAGGGGGGGGGAAAAAGCTTGACTATAGTAATCACATAGTAAGCTTTTAAAATTATGACAATCCTCCACTCTCCACCACTCTAATTACACTTCATCTAACCCAATACACTATACCTTATACTATCGAGGAAAAAAAAAGTCCTGTTAAAATGCTGGTAATCCAAAAGTCTATCATAAGCTTATCTCTATTATAGAAACATTAAAATACGATTTTTGTTTTGTTGTTTTTGAGAGTCTCTCTACAGAGCTCTGGCTGTCCTGGAACTCACTAAAGCTGGCCTTGAACCTACAGAAGATCTGCCTGTCTATGCCTCCTGGGTGCTGAGATTAAAGGCATGCACCACCACACCTGGCTAAAATATATTTTAAACTTTTAAAAAGGAAGAAATATAGTACACAGTAAGTTTTCCAATGACTTCTACAAACACCGAATCTAGTTCTCCCCCCCTCCCCCACTTTTTAAAAATCTCATCTGACTTAACAGGGTACATATATGACTTACTTCTGCCCTCACTGATTATTAGTTTTTTTTTTTTTTTTTTTTTTTGGGTCTTCCAACTTAACTATTTCTCTTACATTCTCCAATTGTAATAGTGATTCTCCTATATTAAGTCTGTTCCCCTCTGATTAAAGTGAACTAATTATAAATTTGACTTTCACTTTGATCTTTCTACTAGATTCCAAGCTTATCTAATTATCTTTTTGGCATAGCCTCTCAAAAATATAAGAAGCACCTTATTTAACTGATTTAACATGGACACATTTGTTTTCCCCAGTACAACTATTCAATTTGCTGCTACTGTAGTTACTAGCTTTGACTCCTCCTAACTCTGATTCTACATATCTAATTGAATCCAAAGGGAGTCCTACTGACTCCACTTCAAAATGTCAATTCTTTCCTATAATAACACCCTATCTAATTTCCATCCCTAACTACAATATAGAGTAACTTTCTATTTTGGGGGGAGATGGGGTGGGGTGGGGGCACATTGAGATAGGATCTTGCTATGTAATCCTAGTTATCCTGAACTCAGTCTACGTTGGTCTTGAACTTGAACCTACAGTGAACCCTGAGTGTTTCGATACAGGCATGAACCACCACACATGGCTCATCACTTCTTTCATAGTTTCAGTATCTAATATTGTATCTTAGAACAAACATTTTAGAGTTCTAGTTATAATATAGTTCATTGGCACAAATAGCATTTATTCCACAAATTGAAAAGTCTTAGTACCTAATAGAATTGAAACAAAGGAAAATCACAAAGCAGAAAAAGCATGGGGCTTTTTGACAGTTACCTGTAAAGCAAACATGTCTTTACTACCTGCTTTACTTTCATTTTATGGGTGCTTTGTCTGCACATATATCCATGTACCATTGGATTCAATGGAATGTTGTGAGCTGCCATGTAAATTCTGAGAATGAGCCCAGGTTTCTCTGGAAATGCACTGAGCTACCTCTCCTATTCCTGCTTTAAATTTTAATTTCTATTTATTTGTGTGTTTTTGTGTGTGCATTATATACTTGTTGGGGTCAGAGAGCATGTTGTGAGAGTCAGTTCTCTCCTTTATCTTCTTCTGAAGCATCTTGCTGGCCCAATACATGCTTTACTTATTTAATTTTTCAGTATTTATTCTGCTGAACATCAACCCCTTTCCAGAAGCATCAATTTATACTAGTAAAAGTTGGCATGAATTTGAATATAAATTTTGAAAATAAAAATGGTACTTGAGGTTTTTCAATAAAAAAACTGTGATGGTACTCAGGAGGCAGAGGCAGGTGGATCTCTGTGAGTTTGAGGCTAGCCTGGTCTACAGAGTGAGTTCCAGGACAGCCAAGACTGTTTCACAGAGAAACCCTGTCACAAACAAACAAACAAACAAACAAACAAACAAACAAAGAACTGTGGTGGAATTTTTATAGTGTAAATAAGATAAATCCCTCCCTCCCCTCTCCTTCCTTGAAGACAGAGTCTTATTGTGTAGACCTGGCTGGCCTGGAACTTGTTATGTACACCAAGCTGCTTCTGCCTTTGTGCTGGAATTAAAGGTACATGTTATCATTCCCTAAAATAATTCTACAAGATGACAATTATTTAAAATCTTCCAATACAGACTTTTTTTTTCTCTTTTTTTTCATTTAAAGAAATGATTAGACCAAAATAAAGCTAATATATAGGTGGGGGCAAGCAGCATAGGGAGAACTGGCTAAAGATTTCTCCAGTACACAACCTTTAAAATCCTATCATTACAAGGGCTGATGAAATGGCTAATGATCAAAGTTTGATCCTTGGAGGCCATGAGGTACAGCGAACTGATTCCTACAAATTATCCTGACTTACATCCATGTGCCATAAAACAATGTGGCATCCCATGGCAGTTAGAAAGTCCTCTGGAACTGAGGTTACAGTTCAGAGAGCTGCTATGTTAGTGAGCACCCTGGTCCTCTGTAAGAACAAGTGCTTTTAATTGAGCCACCTCTCCAGTCTGAAATAGCAATTCTTCCAAATAATTATGCTTAAAGAAAATTCCACAAACATTTATTTCTTTGTTAATTATATCAGGATGTGACTAAGGAAAAGGAAAATATGTGAAGATACTATAGCTTATTTATCAAACTGAATAAAAAAGACTCAATTTCTTAGGTAGTTTAAAATCATTTCATGATTCATATAAATTCCACTGTGTAAATAATACAATGAAAACTCAATTGACACTGAAACATTTTATTTTTGAGTTTTTTTTTTTTAATTTATATTTTATGTATTAGTGCTCTACGTGTATATCTGTTTGCCAGAAGAGGGCATTAGGTCCTATTATAGATGGTTATGAGCTACCATGTGGCTGCTGGTAATTGAATTCTGGACCTCTTCAAGCACAGCCAGTGCTCTTAACCACTAAGCCATCTGTTCATCCCAGCACTGCAACTTTTAACAACTTATCTGGCACAACATAGCTACTACTTTCATAATGACTACATTTGGTTTGATCACATGACTACTTCCATGGCTCCACGAGGCTTGGCTCTCATTACACCTGTTTTTATTCATACAATTAAACTTCCATCCTAAGTTTCTATCTTTCTCCCTCCCTCTGGCAATACTGGGGTTTGAATGTAAGACCTCATACTATATTCTTTTAATAAAGGTATTATGAATAATTTCAGACATTATATGTGATCAACTTTCAGATGTCTTCTAAGGTAGTTAATAGTATTTACTTTTATTTAAAAAAAATGTGTACAAAGAGCTGAGTACCATTAAAGCCAGGAAAATTCATACATAAAGCAAAACTCACCTGAGTATAGAAGCCACTAGCTGCCTCTAGGAACAGAGAAAGATTTGCCTGGACTTCACTCCGATTTGGGTTTGCTCGATTCTTTGCTTGGCCTTGTAGTGTTGTGATCTGATTCTTAAAGGCGTGATTCCAGCTGAAAACAAAATGTAATTCTATTTGGTATAGTAGTGACTCACTGGGCAGACACTGGTCTCCCTGAGAACAAGAAAGAACTATTTGTTATACTACACTAAACAGTAAACTAGCATTAAAGTTATTTATTCAAATAACTTCATGCTTTTCTTTGAACAAGACTAGACAAGCAGTAGAATACAACTGACTTTAGTGGACACTTAACCAAATGCTCCAGTAAGCAGAATGTGGCTTCCACTATGAACCTTTAGAGCTATTACAGTAAGAACTACTTAAGAGTCTCAGTATAAATACTAGAACCACAGTAGTAAGATCAAAGTAAAATAAGCTAATTAACAAATTAACACACTGGGCTTTGTACATATTAGTTCTATCCCTTACTTTCCCCAGCTAATTATCCACAGCATTCGTTTCCATTCCTGTTTAATGATTTTGTTTATTTATTTTATAGGCTAAGGCTTAATATTTTCTTTACAGCATGAGATATAAGTCACATTTCAATTTTGATTACTTAAAAAACACAATGATGAAATGTAACATGCCAAAATGGTATTAGTCATTATATTATCAGCTTAAATTCAGTAATAGTGAAATATAGTACCAAATGTCAACATTCAGTTTTGAGGCTCTAGAACCTTAGGGTTTAAAAACACTAGTTTAGGACATCAATATTCCCTTAATATGGTGATGCTTTCTCATCACGGACTCAAATATTATAGACATGAGTTTTGATTACTTTAGTTAAACTACTAAGTTTTCTAACAACACAGGGCACAAAAAGTATAGCAAAAAAGGAAAACCAACTTTATCACAACTTGGACTATTTATTAGGCCTTACTAGAAAGAATGTTTTTATTGGGGGGGGGGGGGGAGGGTTTCAAGACAGGGTTTCACTATGCAGCTCTGGCTATCCTGGAACTCACTCTATAGACCAGGCTCACCTCGAAATCAGAGATCTGACTGCCTCTGCTGGGATTTTAATACCAAGTGCTGGGATTAAAGACAGAACGTTCTTAACTGCTGCTTAACTTTTCATCAAGTTAACTGTCCTTGTTTCAATTTATAAGACAAGATTTTCTACAAAAGACCTTTATTTACTCACTGGGGAATCTGGTTATCTGCTATTTCATCCTTCATAGAAAGAACAAGTAGAACAGCCAAACACACAAAATCTTTCTTTAATTTTCAGGAAGGAAGATTATATATAGCCAAGAATTTGATTAAATGAACTTTTCTTATTGTCAAATACACTTTCCTGTTGAAGAAACAGGGTGATAATGATCACAGTTTCTTGGATTTTGAGCTAAGACCAAATGCAAAATCCCACTGATTAAAGAACAGTTTATCTTTAAGATCACAGCTTACATACAAGACTCAATACAGACAAACTCTTAGAATTTGTTCAAATTTGTTTACTCTAGTATGCTCTAAGAGCTGCCTTTGGTAAAATTCAGACCTAAACATTCCTCTTTTTACCTCCCAAGATTGCTCCTGAGAAAACACTAATGGTTAAATGTGTGTTTAAAAAAAAAAAAATTACAAGTATTAGAATTTTTTGAAAAAGCTTACATTAGGGTAGGGTGAAAGATTAACAACTAACCATAACGTTTCAGAATCTTAAAGTGATTCTCGATTGCACAGGAACATCTCAAATGATAATACTTACAGATCCTGTTCTACTTTCTTGTCTAAAGCATATTCCAGATCAGTAACTAGCATTTTCTGGTACAAGTCCTGCAGAGCTTGCCTGGATGTCCAGACTTCAGCTGGACCCAGCTTAGAATCTGCATAATAAAACAAACAAAACATCACCACATAGTTAAGTCATTCAATCCATGAGACATATGAATGATTCCTCTCCATTCACTGCTGCATAAATTTTGTTACTATATTTCAAATGGCTTTCACCTTCTGCCTTTTGGCTAATGACTAAGTTTGATGCTTTCTGGTTTGTCTTTTAGCTATTTTTTAAAACCATGTAAGTGTGTGCATGTGTATGAAGCTTATGTGAGTGTATGTGCATGTATGCATTAGGTGAGCAGAGCAAAGGAGAGCATTAGGCATCCTGTTTCTTTGGGGCAAGGTATCACTGGGCCTGCAGGCTCTGTTTTTCACTGAGGGAGTCGGAAAGTCCCAGTGATCTTCCTGTCTCCACCTTCTCATTCCTTAATGCTAGGGTTACAGGTGTGACCACAATGATTTTACATGGTTGCTGGAATCTTAAACACCAGTTCCCATGGTCATGCAGCAAGAACTCTGTGTGCTGACATACTCTCTCCATCCTGTCTTTCAGTTTTAAAATAACATGAAATTAAGATGGCCATTAAAAAAGATTCACTTTGCTTTGGATTTCTGCCTGTTCATGTCACAGCAGATCATATATATCCTAGTAAGTTGCTCCACTTGAAATAATGGAGTTATATCAAATTGTTTGTTTACCCCTGTAAACTGTAACTCTATTCAAACCATGTTTCCTTTTTATTTTGAATCATTTCTTCCAAGGATCCTCACAAATTTTTCCTTTCAGCTCACCATCCAGCAGATGCCTGGATTATTCCTACTCTATTATGCTACCCTATTCTAACAGTGAGAATTATTTTCATGAATGGTACATGGCCACCCAAGGCACTTCTGTGATCAGTCTATACTATAGCCATTTAATGTGAAGAAAAGCAGAAGCCTGGTATTAAAATGATCAAAAGACCAGAAGAGTAACTGTGTGGAATAAAATTAAGGAGTCAGGTTCTGATTATATATTTAAGAACTGGGGCCACATTTTCTGCCAAAGTCCTTTAAGGTTTGAATAGTTCAAATGCTGACAGTAAGCTGCCTCCACAGAATTACTTACTGAACTTTTCAATTACAAATTGCCAATATACAGTAAAGCAATTTAATTTCATATAGAAGTTTGCTGCTATACACTGTCACAATTTCCACTCCTCTTTTAGGTTGGCCATTAGTATTTATAAGTCACCACAATCCTATGCAGCAAAGAGAAGGCCCTGGACATTTGAGTTAATAGAGGTTTGCTGGCTAGTAATAACTGGTCTTATAAAGTGTTTTTATTCATTTGTTTGGGGACAGGGTCTCACTGTAGTTAAGGGGAGCCTTGAGCTTGTGTTCCTCCCACCTTCACTTCCCATCTTCTGAGGTTACAGGTGTAACCTGTACACTGGGCTTTAGAGGACCGCAGGAGTCATTCATGAGTAAACTTAAACAAATGTCCAATGCTTTGGGAAAAGTAGATGATATATATGTGCAGCTTGATGTTGTTCCATACACTTAATACAAACAGTACTTATGTCACTTAATTACAGTGGTAGTACACAATGTAGATGATGGCCACAAATGTGTTAAGAGAAGGAAAGCAGTGAATACACTGTAAGCCTTGCTCTCTTTTTGTCCTGTTTCTTATGAAATAATCATCAGATTCCTCATAAACATTAGCCTGTACCTGTCAAAGCTGAAGAAACACCACCTCCTACTAGTATGTAGGTCCCCGAGGCAACCTTGAGCTAGCCTGAAGCTGTTGGCGGGAACTCCTTGCCCTAAGGCTGTTGTTGGTACTCTTCCCATTTCCATAACACACACCTCATGACAACACACACCTCACAAGCCTAAAATTCCTGTAATTTTCCACTGTGCTGTAAGTAGGTATTTAAGCCGGTTCTTCCCCCTCAATAAACGGCAATCGGCATTTGGTGTTCCAACATTGCCATTGAATGAATGACCCGCTGTCTAGTCTTTATTTCAATCTCTAGGCCTTTGTCCGATTCGTGGAACAGATGGTAGCACGGGAGCTACATTAGTATATTCCAGTTTCAATTACAAATCTTAGCCAGAATGCTGAATTCTTCATGGGCTAGCCATACAACTAAATTCCTCCCAAACTAGAATACTATCTATTACCATGCATCTCTCTGACTGGTTAGGATAATACATGCTAAAGAAAAGCTGATCACTAGCTTTGAATTTTCTGTTTATTTTAGCAGCTAAGTCCAAAATTCTTACCAAAGGGCTTCTGGTATTAACCAGAGCAGAAAAGATGCATGAGAAAATGCAGCTCTCTAAATGTCATACTTTCAGCACAGTTTCTCTGTAAACACCTTTCCTGAAGGGCTTGCCTACTACTGAGGTTTGAGTTACTATAAGCTAAAAAGAGCACTTGGCCAGGAAAATATTAATCAAACACAGCTGGTTATCATATGCAGTAACAGCAATTCCAATGTGGCATATACTACATTAAACTCCTGAGAAGTATTTAGGGAAGAACCCAAAGACCAATAAGCATTTAAAGCAGTTATTATTGTTCTAGGAAACCAGCATAGGACTTTGTACTATACCTAATGTGTGAAAGGGAATTTTCTTCCATTACCAGAATAAAGTAAGTAATAAAAAAGAATTAAGACAGCCAATACCTGTCATTTCAGCCTTCAGGACTTCTGCCTGCCTAGATAAGAAAAAAGAACATAAATTAAAAAAAAAAAAACAAAAAAACAAAAAAACAAGTCAAATAAATATATCCACATTGAATTATCAAGTGAAACAATGCACTAAAATAAGGGTATATGGCTCAGAAATTTATGCCCCCCTTTAACATCCAGTATAGATAGCATTGAGTCTTGAAAAATTGATGTCACAACTTACAAATTACTTCACCGATTAAATCGGTAACTTCCTCAGTTTTCCCCCAATGCCTTGAAGACTAGCTCATTTTCAATTTACTGGTTACCACAAACATTTCAAATTTCCACTCTTCTCAAGCTGCTTATTCCTGGTCCCTTTTCCCACTGGCAAATGACAGTTGATAGCCTGGTTCTGGGAAAACAATTCCCATGACTGGACATTTACCAAATTTACAGAGCCCTCTCCTTATGAGCAAAGTTCATTTCAATGGAATACTCTTTCTAGCATTTCATCAAGACTAGATTTTTCTTTTGTCTTTTTGACATCTTGAGAGTTCCTTTGCTATTGGACCTTTCTACCTCTTTGACAGTCAAACCTTCAAGTTTCCCATACAAAAACAAAACAAAACAACAACTAGTATTTCCTCCTCTGAAATTCAAGAACTGTCTGTATTGGAGAGGCCCTAAACTGACCTCATGGTCCATCCTTAATTCTATTCTTCATTCTCTCACGAGTGTCTTTTTCATCTTGGTACTTTTATCCAGGTTTTCGAGCTGTGGAAGGCAACCCCCCAGATGTCCTTCATACCCACCTTTTCCCAAAGTCTTTTCCCAAAGGCTAGCAATGCTAGAGAAATGCTGTCCTCTAAATACCTATTGAACTTCCACTGCATTACATCTTTAGCCACCTGCACTAGTACAAAAAGTATTTTTGAATGCATGCTCACCTTACCAACTATCCACCTGAACTTAGTGATTTAGTGACTTTTCACTACAAAGTCTTCAGTTATAAGTTCTGTAGTCTCTGAACTCTTAGCTTTCACCACTCTTCTTTCTTTACTCTAGTGGTCTCTCTTTGGACTTTTGAAAAGGAGAGTCCCTGGGCTAAGAACACCACCCCCCTTTACTGGCTAACAACCGCTCATGCTTTGTGTCTGAGTCAGAGCACTACATTTCCTTGGGAAACACATCTGGGGGTAAAAAAATGGTTTGGCTACCAAAGTCACTTTACAGTAAATAGTATCACAGCTTCTAAAAACACATCATTAGAATCCCTTTTGACTAGCATATTGCTTAACAAGAACTCTAAAACATGCTCTCCCACAAGGTTCTGGGATTCTCTTGCATAGAAGAATGATGACAGTTAGCAATACATGTTGACTATCTAATCTTAACATCCAGAGAAATAGATTTCGAATGTTATCTCCACAAAGTAGTTATAAATACATTCACTGGGTGAAGAATATGCCAAACATCCTGAGGCTGGATCATAAGCAAATGAATGAATGCATTCAAACATCACACTGTACCCTCTGTCTGATTACATGTCTACTGACAAAATTAAAGGTTATTACAACATGAGATTCCCATTTCAAAAGAACTGGAACAAAAACTAGAAGATTATTAAGGTACTAACATTTTATAGAAAGCACTATTTTACATAATTATTTTATAGCAATTGTAAATTTTTAAAAATTGTTTTTATTTCATGTGTACAGGTGCTATGCCTGTGTCCTGGTTTTTGTCAACTTGACACAAGTTTGTCATTTGATAAGAAGGAACTGCAACTGAGAAAATGACATCACCAGACTGGCCTGTGAACAAGTCTGCAGGGTGTTTTCTTGATGATTAGTTATGTGGGAGGGCCCAGCTCTCTGGGAGAGGTGCTACCACTAGGCAAGTGGTCCTGAGTTGTAAAAAAAAAAAAGTGAGCAATGCCCTGATTTCCCTTCATCATGGACTAGAAATAAACCCTTTCCTCCCCAAGTTGCATTTGGTCACAGTGTTTATCACAGTGACAGAAACTCCAACTAAGGCAGTCTATGTGTACAAGAGCACCACTTGTGTGGCTGGCACCAGCAGAGGCCAGAAGAGGGTAGAGAACTCAGTTACAAAGGGTTATGAGCTATCATGGAATGGAATGGAACAAGCATCCAGCCCCCATGATTGTAAATATCAACTTCAGTAAAGTATAAAATGAATCTTTTTATCCTTTAAGTCTTTAAAGATATCCACTGCTTGTGTGCCTGCACACACGCGCATGCGTGCGTGTGTGTATGTGTGTATGTGTTTTAAAAAGAACCTCAATGGGGACTAACACAAAAGAACTATCAATGCAAATGAACAATACTCACTAGATAGCTATGCTTTGCTATGGAGCAATCCTTTTGTACTCTATGAATATGTATTATTCTCATTGGCTAATAAAAATTGATTAGTCAATAGCCAGTCAAAACATATAGGTGGGGTGATCAAACTGAGGATACATCGAGAAAGGGTGGAGTCAGAGGGAGCCATCAGCCAGCCACTGGGGGGGGGAACAAGGCATACTAGAGGATAGGTAAAGCCACAAGCCATGTGACAAAAAAAAAAAAAAAAAAAAGATGAATAGAAACGGACTAATTTAAATTTAAGAGCCAGTAAGTAATAAGCCTGAGCTATCAGCCAAGCATTTATAAATAATACTAAGTCTCTGTGTATTAATTTGGAAGCAGCTGCTGGGATGGGGATGAGGCAGATGGGATGGAAAAACTCTTGTCTACAATGCTTAGTACTGAATGCTATATACCAAATTTCATCATTCAGATAGTCCCGCCTCACTATCATTTTAGGTCTTAACTTTCACCATTTAGAAAAATCTCTACAAGGCTGAAAGCATATGACCTTAAAAATCCAAGGACACACAACTTAAGAAAATAACACATACCCTCCTCTACCAGTCACAGCTGCCTTGTCTTTTTCCCAAAATGGAATATTCTCCCATCTGTGAAATTTTAAGTTTTCCCTCTAAAGGAGAAAACAAACAAAAACAAAAAACAAACTATATTCCAACAATTCTTGATAAAGAACTTCAAATTAATTCTAGTTTATAGTCAATGCTCATATAAAAGCATCTTCTTTAAAAAAAAAAAAAAAATCAGCAACAACAAGAAAAATACCCAGGGCCTCCCTGTATGTATGTATGTCTGTCTGTCTGTCTGTCTGTCTGTCTGTCTGTATGTATGTATGTATGTATGTGTAAACAACAACAAGAAAAATACCCAGGGCTGGGCTGGAATTTGTTGTAGAACAGGCTGTATTTACACTTACAGGATACACCTGCCTCTACAGTGCCACCTGTCCGGATGTGACGGGTCTTAATGTCCTTCTCAGAAGAATATGAGCAATGGTGTGGTTTGTTCTTAAACTGAAATAATTAGTGAAAGAAATGAAAATACCAAGAATCCAAAAATTAAATCACCAAACTCTTCATAATAAAACAGCACAGTTAGATAGTTATTAAATGTAAAACTTTCAAAATATTGTATATATTGTCTTTGGGCTTTTTGTTTGTCTATTTTGTTATATAGTACCAGCCAGCCTTAACTTCCGTAATCATCCTGCCTTAGTCTCCTCCCAGTTCTGGGACTGCAGGTGTGTTACTACACAGTAGCTCTTAGTCATTCATTAAGAGAAATAAACTATGTTAAACAATAAAAAAGATAAAAGTGAGATTGAAAAAAGTATGGATCAACAATAATATATACATTGGAAGCTACAATCTGAAACAATTTACATGGAGATAACATAATCAAGGCCTATAGATTTATTTAATGCACTACAAGCACTAGCTACTATAAGAGTTAGCATTACAGTATAGCACTTCTTTAAGGGCCTTGTATAAGTAATCATTTAATGTAAACTAAATGCTTTACAGTCTCCATTTTATATTTGAAGAAAACATAAGTGTATACATCGAGGTTAAGTAACAAGCCATGGTCACAGTTCAAGTAGTACTTGAACTCAGCACTTTGGCTTCAGAGTTTAGTTCCTAATCACTACAGCTAAGCTCTTTTATTTCTAAGGAAATAAAACTCAAGCGTATGATAGTAATAGCCCATAGCACCAGAACACATAAAATAAAGATCTTTCTACTTGAACTTCAGACCCATTTTCCTTGTTTAAAAAAAAAAAAAAAAATGAAACCATTCTAACGCACAGCTATCAAAACAAAACACACAAACGCTAAGCCACTTTATTTTATTTTTGGGAGAAGCTGCTAAAAGTAGTTGGGTTCCTCCCCCTTTCCCTACCAAGCAGGAGCCCAGGTTCATTTGTTCAACATAATAGTTCTAAGGAACAATTTGGGATAATTACAATATTCACTTATTTTAGTCATACAGTTCATAATGTACTCATGAACACACAGAAACATATAAATATATAGCTCTCTAGACAGCAAGTTTTCTAACAAATTAACTGGAGAAAAACTATTGCTGTACTGCTGTCATTTAGAAGAAACTCTAGGGAAGATGCTGTTACTTTGAGTTTTCCTCAGTTCAGATTAAAGAAAATATGAATTTGCTTTCTCTCAGGCTATAAAATCTTTGTACATGCCAAATGCTACATCAGCATTTCTCAACCTGTGGGTCGTGACCCCTTTTGGGATCAAATGACCCTTTCACAGGGGTCACAGATATCCTGCACATCAGAGATTTACATTATAATTCTTAACAGTAGTAAAACTACAGTAACATAAAATAATTATATGATTGGAGGTCATCACAATATGAGGAATTGTAATAAAGTGTCATAGCATTTGAAGGTTGAGAACCACTGCTCTACACCATACATTCACTCCGTGAGCTATATTCTGAGTACATGTATACAGTTTCTGAAGGTCCACTCTGATCTAGGAATTCCAGGGATGAGAGCAAAAGACAAAACTAAGACAGTAAAACAGACAAAAATTAAAAAAAAAAAAAAAAGCAAAGTTAAAGAACCAAGGAAGACAGCAGATTCCTGTAACAGGAATTCAAAGTATAATAGTAACTTTACATCTGTGGGCACTGCATACATACAGGGCAGATCATACACAACGGGAAAATGACAGCAGATATATGAGGCATAGATTAAAGGTCAAGACTGGAAACATGTCAGTGGTGATACTGCTAAGTAGAAAAACTCCTTTCCAAAAAATCTGTAAAGTTTAAAAACTAGGAAAGTAGAGAGAATATAGTGCAGAGAAGAACATCACTTCATTCAGGTAGTTAGCTTGGACAGGAGGTACTTTTGAAAGCTGAAGTGAACAGGCAGGCATTTAGAGATGACAGTTGTCATGAAGAATAAATAAGACAAAGCATGTTAAATGACATCTCAAAGAAAGACAATCTGACCACCAAACTATTTGCTATTCTGGATTCTAACTGTCAGCAAGTGTCCCTTCCCTTGCCCCTTCCCCTAATGCTTCCTAGGATCTCTTCTGAAAGAACACAATGGATTAGAGACCACAGTTCACAGTGACAGTCAAAAACCCGAGTTCTTTACTTCCACATAATGCTTAAGGACAGAAAGATAAGCTATTTAGAATTATGAACAGAAAATAAAACCAATATATTTTTAGTATGAATAGAAAATAACATTGGTGGCAGACACAGAATACAAAATAACTGAGTCAGGATATTTTGTCATTTCTCTCTAAACATCACTTATGATTATTTCAAAATAACATTTAAAAACGAGACTCGATAACTTATGAAGTAAATGATAAATGACTGAAATGCCATGCTCACAAGAGTCCAAATCCATCAGTTAAAAATCAATAGCCTAATAATATTATTTGCTAGATCTTCTTGTCATGCTTTCATCTAATATAAAATCTTTACATCCCACCCAACATAGAGGTGGAATGTCTGTAACGCACCAGCAGTTCCAAGAAATAGGCAGTGGAGTTGAAAGTATGGAGGTCATTCCTGGGTGAGACAGTAAGTTCAAGGCTAGCCCTGGCTATATAACAAGGCTCTACCTTAAAAAAGAAAAATAAAACTGGGTAGGTAGGGGTGTAGCTCAATGGTAGAGTGCTTGTTGAACCATGTCCAATAGTCCATATTTGACCCTCAACACTGAAAACAAGCAAACAACTTTAAATTTCAGTCTTTCTATCAGATAAGTAGTAATGTGTACATTTTGTTGATGATGAAGCAGGAACAGAGGGATGAAATAATTTTCCCACTGCCGTGGGATTAGAAAGTACCAGAGCTTTGATTTCACCTTGCAATGTGATCCCAGAACCAGAGCTCATAAGCATTATAAAAATGTAGCAGGTTTTCTGAAATGAAGAGCTACAAATGTCACCATCAATCATGGTATCAACTTACAGAGGCAACTACCACCTCTAAGTATAACACCAAGTATAAAACCATATCTCTGATATTAATCAGACATGTTGTCATTTTAAGATGCAAGAGTTACCAACTGGTCATGTAAAAGAGGTCTTCGTGATATTTAATTGCATCCATGCTGACATGTAGAACTCAGAACTGATGTTTCCTGCGTTCAAATAAAATCACTAAATATGTAAAAGGAATTTTCCTTAACTCTAAAGAATAATTTATAAGATGAACCTCAGCAAGCAAAAGATGGCTCAGCAGTTAAAAAGCATTGGCTATTCTTCCAGAGGACCCAGGTTCATTTCCCAGTACTGACATGGTGGCTCATGACCATTTTTAACTCCAGGCCCAGGGTATTCAACAGCCTCTTCTAGATTCTGCATACTGCATGCTTGTGGTATACATACACAGAGGCAGGCAAAAACACTCATATACATAAGATAAAAATAAAAAAATTTATATGAAAAATATAAATCACATATCCCTAAGTTTATATATACTCAGAAACTTTATATCTAAACATACAAAAATTCCTGAAATGTGTTTTAGGACATTTTTAAAAGTTTCCTTGGATGACAAGACATCAATGTTAATTTCAAAGTAAACCTACTAGCTTAATTTCTCAAAAAGCCACATAAGTAAAAATAGAATCTTTAACATATCCTTCCCCCATCCTTCAGAAAAGTCTCAAATTCTTTTTGAAGTATCCACAGAATATGAAAATTTTAATATACACCTTGGAAATTAATAACAATGCAGAAATCCCTTGTATTTTTATCCTACCTAATATTACTTGATTTCAGATGCTCCTCTGATTTCAAGTTTTCGGTCCTCATCTGGGACTTAAATGAAACGTTTTCTCCCACAATGACTATCTGCAAGAACATCCACTTTCTCACAAGGTAGAATGGTTTAAGACACTCTAGATAGAGGAGAGGAGGAAAATATGAGTTAACACAAAAAAATAAAGAATGCCCCTGGGGAAAAACTTTTAAAAATTTATTTGAAATGACTTAATTCAAAAAGCAAAGGAAAAATATCAAAAGTTTTTCTTCTTTTTATATTAGCTTTTTAAAACACCTTTAAATGTTGTTTTGTATGTATGTCTAACAGACTTTGGTTTTGAACACTAAATGCTGCCCTCATGTACTTCACTATTTACAAGCTGAGTGATCTCTACAGGATAGTGTAACACCAGTCTCTTAGGAAGGATCTGCAGAGCGAGACTGCCCTCAACATCAAAACAGATGGGCTCTCTTGTTTGAGACAAGGTTTCTCTGACAGCCCCGGCTATCCTGGAATTCACTTTGTAGACCAGATGGCTTCAAACTCAGAGATCCACCTGTGCCTCTGCCTCCCGAGCGCTGGTATTAAAGGCTTGAGCCATCACATAGTCCAACAACAGACGGACACTTTCTATGGAGCAGAAGAGAGATGGGATGGGAGTTGGTGGGGGGCATGGGAGGATGGGAGGGAGAGGGAACTGGGATTGATATATCAAATAAGACTGTTTAAATTAAATTAAAATTTAATTTAAATTAAAAATTAAAAAATAAATAAAAGAAAATCACATAAAAACAATTAAATCACAGATACAGGTGGTATAAACAATGTTTAAATTCTAAGATCAGCAAATGTCAGGTTTTTAGGTTTCCACTCAGTCACTCAACAGTATTTGGTCATTTTTATGTGAGAGACACTGCATTCAGGAACATGTAACAATCCTTGCTAGTGATGCAATATAGACTGTATAAACAGCTCAACAAAGAAGCAGGTAAAAGAAGGTAGTGGTTAAAGCATGGTTCCAGAATCATGTGCTATTGGCAGTGTGATAGAAAGTAAGCCACAGGAAAAAGAACAATTTTCTAAGGTACTAACTCAAAAGACTTGGGCAGAGTGAGGTAATTATTGGCCACTGATCATTATTTTCATTTATAGTTCTTATGTGCTAGACATTATACTCAAGTGTTCTATATATATGATCTCACAGACTGACAGCATGGAACAGACACACTGCTATGTGTTTTCTTACTATGTGTTTCAACTGCCTGGGTTCAAATGAAGCTCCCCTATTTGCTAGCCATATACCATGAGGTGAATCACTTTTCTATATGCCCCAGTTTGGTTAGAAGATAGAGATAATTAAGTAAGCCACCTCACTGAGCTGTTCTGAGGTGGGGTAGGAGGAGATGTGACCTTGGTGGGGTAGATGTGGGTTTGTTGGAGGAAGTGTGTCACTAGAGGTGGGCTTTGAGGTTTCAGAAGCCCAACAGAGGGCTAATGGCTCTCTTTCTGATGCCTGCCTGTGTATAGAGATATAGAGCTCTCAGTTACCTCTCCAGCATGCCTCTGCCTGCATATCACCATACTTCTCGCCTGGATAATTGTCTAAACCTCTGAAACTGTAAGCAATCCCCAACTAATGCTTTCTTTACATAAAAGTTGCTGTGGTCATGGTGTCTCTTCATAGCAACAGAGCACTAAAACACTTGTGTGTGTGAATGTATTTTTGTATTTAGCCAATTTTTGACAAAAGTACCAAGAAATTTAAAGGAGAAAATAATTTCTCAACAAATGACGCTATAACAACTGCATGAAAAAAATTTTAACTAGAAAACAGCCTTAGTCGGGCATTGGTCGCACATGCCTTTAGTCTCAGCATTTGGGAGGCAAGTGAATCTCTGTGAGTTCAAGACCAGCCTGGTCTACAAGAGCTAGTTCCATAACAGCCTCCAAAGCCAGAGAAACACTGTCTTGAAGAAAACCAAAAATAAATAAATAAATGAATGAAAAAGAAAAGCCTCAAATAATATCACAACATATACAAAATTGATTCAATATAGGTTGCAGATTTAACCTATAAAATTTTAAAAAGACAATTTAGAAGTAAAAGTAACTCTTTACTAGTTTTAGTTTAAATGTTCTGTCTCCTCTCAAATGCATGCAACAATATTAAGAGATGCTGATTCTTGGAAACTATGCCATATGAAGGCATGGGACTAGTATCTAATAAAGGGGCTATAGACAACTAGCAAGGGCTCTTTGTGACCGTGCTCTCAGACCCCATGCCAACACCCAGAATGGATTTCACACTCCAAAGCAGGGAGAAAGAAATCTCTGTTGTTTGAATGATTGAACTGGATTAGAAGACAATGTGGCTGGCACCTTGTGATGTGATAGATAGCAAGGCAAAGAAAGTAGTTTGTGTTGTTTCTAAACATAATACTTATTTGTATTTATAGATGCAAATTCTTGATTCATATAAATGACTGGGAGGTGTTAACTATCAGTAGTGGTAGCAATATGGTATTATCACTTTTCCCCTTTGATGTTCTAATCTTAACTCACATATATTTGCAACAGTACATCACTAAAAGTCATTAAGAACAGAAGTTGAGCTGGGTATATAATCCAGTTGCTGACGACGTTCCTCAGCTGGCATGGTGCTTGTCTATATTATACACAAAGCTTTGAGTTCAATTCCGAGAACTCAAAAAACAGGTGAGGTAGTAGCAGGCCTGTAATCCCAGTTCTCTACAACCCCAGCTCTCGGGAGGCAAAGATCTGAAATTCAAGGTTAATCTCAGCTACATAGCTTGAAGTCAGCCTGGATTCTAGGACACTTTCTGGCCTTGATACCCTTACACATAGGTATCCCTTGGTATTCAGAGGGAATTAGTTCCTGAACCCTACCAATATACACATATGCTTCAGCTCTCATAGAAAATATACTAAGTTGTATGTAATTTATACACATTATTTATATACACTCTAAATCATCTCTGAATTATTTCTAATGCCTAATACAATGTAAATGATTAGTAAATAAGCAGTGGAGGTACTATATAGTTTAGAGAATGACAAGAAAAAATCCATGCATATTTAATAAAGATGCTGGTTACTATTATTGCTGGGAACTGAACTGAGGGCTTCACGAATATGAACTCTTATCATGGAGCTAGCCTTCCCTCAAGTCCAAAGGTTTTCTTTTTTATTTTATTTATTATTTGTTTTTCCTGAATATATTTGATGCAGGGTTAGCTAAACGCACATATTTAGAGCTAGTAGAAGTTCTGAAATTCCTTCCAGCTTGTTGAATACTAAAATCTTACACCATAACCGGAAATTATTTGAGCTGGGTGTTGGTGGCACATGCCTTTAATCCCAGCACTAACTAGGGAGGCAGAGGCAGGTGGATCTCTGTGAGTTTGAGGTCAGCCTGGTTTACAGAGCTAGTTCCAGGACAGGCTCCAAAGCAATGAAGAGGAACTCTGTCTCAAAAAATGAGAGAGAGAAGAGAGAGAGAGAGAGGAGAGAGAGAGGAGAGAAAGAGAGAGAGAGAGAGAGAGAGAGAGAGAGAGAACACATTATTTGCAATCAGTCCACACTATGATTTTATTTTACATAATTTTTTTGGTTATGTGACATGGATGGGAGTTTTATCGACGTGTGTATCTGTGTACCATGTGCATGCCTGTTGCTCACAGACGTCAGAAGGTTGGGTAATTGGGGACTGACATTACAGACAGTTGTGAAACATCATGTGAGGACAGAAGGACAGCCACTGCTCTTAACCACCAAGCCATCTCCAGCCCCGTATGATAACATTTTACATGCCTAGTTGGTATCTCATCAAAAGTGATATGATACATTACCTAGTCTACTTACTATCCATACCTTTATTCCTTATGTTCATTAAAAAGCACTATCCTTTTTCCCCTAGTCACCTTCAATATCTTCTCTTTATCTCTCCTTCATATCTAACCAGTTATTAAAACCCATTGATTGCATCTTTGCAAAATCTCTCAGTAATGTTTTCCATTATCCCAATAATCCTGATATGTTCCCATCTCTATGTCATGTCTTCTTTTGCAGAGTTCTCAAAATTTACCACGCCAATTGAGAACAGAACAATTTACAACCCAAAAAAAAGTCTTTCACCCAATATGCCAACAACTTACCTTCCAATTCTGTTTTTACAACCCTTCATGAACTCTACACTCTGACTCTTTTGCAAGTCAAAAGTACAATTCATACTCAATTCCTCTTTAGGGAAGTATTTAATATAGTTATCCTTGTAAAAATATGTTGGATGACTACTGTCCTGATTAGATTTTTTTCTTTTTTGACAAATTGACAAGTCACAGACATCTGGGAAGAAGAAATTTCAATTGAGAAAATGCCTCCATTAGGTTGATCTGGTGGGTGTATGGAGCATTTTCTTGATTAATAACTGATGTGGGGAGGGTCCAGCCCACTGTGTACAGTGCTATTCCCAGGCAGGCTGAGTAAGCTTCAGAAAGCAAGCCAGTAAGCAGCAATGCTCCATGGTACCTGCTTTAGCTTTTATCTCCAGGTTTCTGCCTTGGCTTTTCATAATAGGTAAAGTAAATAAAGCTTTTCCTTCCCAACCAAGTTGCTTTTGGTCATGTTGTTTATCAAAGCAATATAAAGCAAATTGATAAATTATAATTAAACATAACAATTAAACAGCCAGACAGTGGTGGCACAAGCCTTTAATCTCAGGAGGCAGAGGCAGGTGGATATCTGAGTTTGAGGCCAGCCTGGTCTACAGGTCAAGTTCCAGGACAGCCTACCTAAACAAACAAAAAACAATTGTACATTTAAACATCCATTTCACACAAATGGCTCTTTTTAAACACAATAAAAACCCTTTGTTGGAAAATCCTTATGATCTGTATTACTACTGGCCAATGGAAAGAAATATATAATCAAGTTCTCTAGTGACAATGAAAAATGAAAAAGAAACAATGGTTTTAATAATATAGTTTAGCTAATCTAACTTACCCAAAATATTACCATTTCAACATATACTCAATATAAAGCCAATTAAAGATTTAAAATTCTTTTCACTCTAGAATGTCAAAATTTGACTATTTCACAATTATACAGCATCTCTAAATTCAGTAAATTTTCAATAACTGAATTTTGCTTAGATTACATAAAATTAACTACTGAAAGATTTTTCAGGCCTGCATGAATGTCTTCTGTGCCTGAAAAGACCAGAGTAGGTACTAGATCCTACAGACTGTTGTGAACTACCACGTGGGTGCTAGGAATCAAACCAGAGTCCTCTCTGGTAGAGCAGTTAGTATTCTTAACTGCTGATTCATTTCTATGGTCCTCTAAATGTAGACTTTTTTTTAATATCCAAATTGTTTAACATACTTAGCTTGAGTGACTTAAGCATAACTTTACAGTTCAAATTAAACAAATTTGCCCAAGGACCAAGGGGCATAGTTAATAAGGTATAGTTATTGCCTAGCACACATAAATTTCTAAGTTTGATCTGAGCCATGTCCCCATCCCCAAACCCCTTCCCACCAGTAAACTAAGTGAGGTTTGTCTTAAGCCTGTTAATCTCAGCACTTAAAAGGTAAAGACAAGACTGGAAATTCAATGTCCTCAGCTTTGTAACTACATAGCAAGTGTGAGGCCAGCCTGTGATGAGATCCTATCCTCTCTCCCTAAAAGTAAAGATTAATAATGTCTGTTTTGCAGGATTTGTTGTCAGTGAAAATTTTTAACATGTGAAATGTCAAAGTACTACTTAAAAAAAAATTACAGGATTTAAAAAAGCCTTAAATATATTCTATTTCTTGAATTGACTTTTATACATAATATCCTATACCACTGGTCTAGACTTAGGCTGTACAATACCCATATTATCTCCTGATGGATTAATAAGACAGAAAAACTGAATTTTAACTTTTATTTAGTTTAAATGAAATGCAAACTACTACATGTAGCTTGACAAAACAGCAATAAGCAGTATTATTAATATTATTATTATTGAAAACCTCAAGATCTATCTATCTTCAAGAAATAGTAAAAATGTAAAATAATTACTATAAAGAATTAGGCAAGCCAGTAAGGGAAAATGCACTTTTTTTTTTTTAATGACAGGTTATCTGAAGAAGCAGACTGTCAGAATTATTTAGTGTTAGATTTTTCTAGACAAGTGAGGAAGGGAAATGGGGTGAGGGAAAGATGATACTGGTAAGATAGTAAACCGATGTC
Source organism: Phodopus roborovskii (assembly GCF_943737965.1). Classification (NCBI taxonomy): domain Eukaryota; kingdom Metazoa; phylum Chordata; class Mammalia; order Rodentia; family Cricetidae; genus Phodopus; species Phodopus roborovskii. Next base: position 24,924,888 of record NW_026126433.1, read on the forward strand.
AAAAGACAGGAAAAGACAAGACAGAGTGAGGATGAATAGAAAAAAGGCAAGTAAAGCAGAAAAATGAATAAGCAGGAAGTCCTAACTAGAGGCAGATTAATGCAGGTGAGGCTGTGGTTGGAATGGCCACATGTTAAGACTGTAGTAGAATTCTAAGAATAGTGATGTCTGCTGTGGCATGTTAAGAGAAGTTAAGAGGAAGGTAAAAAACAAAACCTTGAAGAATAGCATTACATCATGTTCTTCCCTAAGGAAACTTAGGAAACTCTGAGGAACAACTACACCTCCTTAAAAGTTATGAGTTTTATAGGCAGGTGGAATGGTGCTTATCTCTAATCATAGCACAAAAGGCTGAGGCAGAAGGAATGCCACAAATTTAAGGACTGCATAGACTGCATACAGTGTGAGAACCAGTCCAGCCAAGGTTATATAACAAGATCCTGTATGGTCCTCAAAAGATCCAGTTTAATCTGGTGCTCTTAAACTTATTTTGTCTTGAATGTACTGATAACCCTCATTTTCTATATATAACAGAAAGCTGATCAGCAGAACATATTCTAATATATGCTGCAGTTCCGGATAGGTTTGCCATATGTAATACAAGTAAAAAAACATGAAAGGCTCTGCTTTACAAGAACAGATGCATAGAATCTTCAGTACTGTTGAGGAGGTGAAGAAATAGTGCTATTAAACACTGCTGGAACCAAAATCAACACTTTAAACTTTGGGATGCTCTATGAAAGAAAATACTGCTCTAACTTCCTAGTTTCGTTTAATGCTTACTACAAATCTGTGGCCTAGAACAACATACATCATCAGAAGTTCAATACGAATTCTAGCATACTAAAACCAAGGTGTCACCATGGCTGTACTGCCTTCTGGCGACTGTAGGGAAATAATAAGTATTTTTGCCTTTTTCTGGTTTTGATGAATACCTAAATTCCTTAACTCCTGGCCCTCTTTCATCTTCAAAAACAAAAGAATGCCATCTCTAATTCTAGCTTTTCTGATCTTTTTCCACAATGGCTGGAAATACTGGGCCCAGTAGATAATAGCACTTTAAAGTCTGCCAGTTAGCCATCCAAATTCTATTTGAATCCTTAATTTCCTCTCACCAAGTAACATACAGTAAAATATTCACAGGTTCTAAAGATTAGAAGATAATTACATAAAGGCATTTTGAAAGTATGAAATATATTAATAAAGGTGGTAGCTTCATGCAATGAAGATGTTCACTGCACACTACAGACCCCTCAATTATCTTACAACTCTTTACACCACAACAGATTCTACCTACTTCAAGGATTACATTAACAAATTTATAAATTAATATATTAAAAATACAGAAAATTAAGTCAATGCAGAAACTAGGCTCTTTGTCCATCTAAAGCTATATTGGATGGACTTTACATGAGGAAGTTATAGCTTCTCATGAAATTCTTCTAGTAACCTACCATGATCACTAGCAGCAAAATTAATGATAGAAAGGCTTAAGGTTACAATATTAGTATTTAAGGTCAGGGACCTGAACTCAGAACCTAAATACAAATTAAGGCAGTCTTAATTCAAAGACCTTTCAGTCAGTTTGGTAAACCATGCTGCTACCCTTAAAAAGCAAAAACACCAAACAAAAACAAAAACAAACAAACAAAAAATCCCCGAGTACAAATTTAGTCAAATTATTTTTAAATCAGAAAATAAATCTGTTGGTTTCTTTTCCTATCCATTTATAAGTCAGAATTTATAGCCAATATGCCTCATCATTTGAGTTGTTACTAAAAAACGTTCTAATTCTTTTTTTTATTATTATTAAAGAACAACAAATGATTGGTTCAGACAAACATGACATTTTTGTTACAGTTATTTAGATTTGAGAAATGTAATCTTATAGAATTAGATATTAACCCAGTCAGTGGTGGTACACACCTTTAATTCTGGCACGGGGGAGGCAGAGGCAGGAGCATTTCTGTGAATTTGAAGCCAGCCTGGTCTATAGAGCAAATTCCAGGACAACCAGCACTGTTACATAGGAAAATCCCTGAGGGGGGGCAGGGGGTCCAACTTTTTCCAGTCAATTTCACTACTAAATACCTCAGTGCTGTACTACTTTTTGTGGTCTGGGAAGAACTGCAGGCAAAGTATTTCCACAGTATGAGTGAGACACTGACAGAATCAGTAAGAAAACAGGACAAACAAGTGGAAAACAGCATTTTTTGGAGTGGTATACATACTCAAGAGGATAAAGAAACGAGGAGAACTCAAAGATGACTGATTGCAAGGTTCAACCTAGGTGGGAGAGATGGGAGACAGTCAAAAGAGCACCTACAACGAGGGAAATGAGGGAGCTTAAAGAATTGTATGGAAGAAGGGAATGATATAAAGCTTATTTATTTACTTACTAGATAGACAAGGTCTCATGTATCCCAAGCTGCCTTCAAACTCACACTGTTTATTTACTCTTAAGTGTGGAGTTTGATATGGCAGTTGATGGTAACTTTAACTGTTAATCTGACACAACCTATAGTCACCCGGGAAGAGAGCTGGCCTGAAAGTGACCTCTAAGTTATCTAAAGTGGGAAGACCTAGCTTACCATGGACTGCACCATTCCCTAGGTGGGGGGTTCCTGAACTGTGTAAGAGTGGAAAAATGAGTTGAGTGAAAGCAAGCAAGATTTATGCATTCATCTCTTCAATCTTGACCATGGATATGATGTAACTAGCTGTTTCAAGTTCCTGCTGCCTTGACTGCCCCACAAATAATGGACTGTAATATGGAACTTTGAGCAAAAACGAACCTCTTTCCCCCTAAGTTGCTTTCTTCAGCAATAGAAATGAACTGAAGACAGACAGTAAGCCTTCTCAAATGACAAATACCCAGAAGGCAGAGGTACAAAAATGATTAGTCAGTGCTACAAGCAAACTTTCAGATTATGTACACCTAAAACATATAGTACTTTCCATGTACCAGAACCATTCTAATCACCTTATGTGTTAACTCTATGTAGCAGATATTATTACTTCTAGTTCACAAATGCAAGAACCGAGAAATGAAGCACTCATGTGTCACCAGTAACTTTAAACTTGCCACTAAAGAACTCTGTGATGGTACTCTACATGTAATATTCAGTAACTACCATTAGAGCAAAATTTAAAATTGGAAAAACCAAACAAATATTTACATGTGTCTACAAGTAGGAACACGGTAGCTAGTTTAGGATTACCTAAGGGGAAATTGATAAGAAAGCTTAAGAAAAAAAACTATTGCTTAGAGGAACAGGGATCCATGCTATGTCTACAGTTTGGAACTGAAGCATTTTCCAAAGGCCCAAGAGTTAAATGTGTGGTCCCTGCATTGGCCACTACAGGGAGGTTATGGAACTCTCAGGGTATGGTCTCATAGGAGGCTTGAGGTCACTGAGCACATGTGTACCCTCAAAGAAGACTAGGGCATGAATCCCTTGTTCTGCTTCCCAGCCACCATAACATGAATACACACACATACTTGCTGTATCAACCCCAGGCCAAAATGTAGCAGGGTCAACTGGCCATGGGCTGAAACCGACAGAAACTCAGCTGAAACAAATTTGTTCTCTCTGTTAAGTTGATTATATAGTTAGGTTATAATGATGCAAAACTGATTAACATACTATACACATAGTCTTTAAATCAGTGTTCTCAACTGGCAGAGAATTTATACTCCAGAGAACAGCACACAATGCATGGTGACTTTTTTTGGTTATAATAATTTTAAAAAATTGGAGGAGAATGATATTGGCATCTAATGGATATAGACTATGGAGGCTAGGCTTCTAAGTGGCCCAAGGTGCACAAGATAAAACATGTCCACCCACATGAAGAATATTTAGCCTGCTATGTGAACTAGGTGCCAAAAAAAAAAAAAAAAAAAACCTTTCAAAATAAAGCAAACATGAAAAAATGGACAGAGTTGTTGCTTAGTGTGCCTGATATTCCTAAAAGGTTTCTTTAACAATTAGTCACCTCTTCATCCTACTAACTAAAAATTGGGCTGCAAACAACTTTCCCAAGCAGCTCCATTACATGTTAACCAGTAAGGAGTTGGTTACAAGTTCCCACATACTATGTGACATGCTTGCCAAATCACTTTCCTGTAACTGATGATTAGCTCTTCTTTGTTCCTATCTCCTAGGCCCTTTGGAAAGTTTAGCTACAGCAATGAAATACACCTTTATGGCAAACTTCAATGACAAACTTCTGAAAAGACATTTATCTGCTCATCTCTAAACAAGACCATCAGTTAAACTAACCAGCTAAACTTTCAGGCACAAATTCAAAGTTAATAAAAATCTACAAGTCTAGTAAGGGTTAGAGATGTAGCTGAAGACTCAAACAACTTAATACAGCATGAACAAGCTAGTCCTTTTAAAATACGAGCCATTCCCCACCCCCAAGAAGTGCCTCATGAGAAACTGGCCATACTAGTGGGTCCAGATCTTACTATAGTCTATTCACTAAAAACATCAACAAAAAGCTCAGTGATTGCTTCCTCTATCATAAAGACAGATGATAGCAGCTGTGAGAAGGCAAAGAAATCAAACATAGCTAAGACAGGAAGTACACATTTTTAATCCAACTGAAACCACAAAGGAAGCAGAAATTAACCTAGATAAGTCAGCTAGTCAAAATTCAAGCAGGCAATGTGCTATTAACATCATTATAATAAAAACTTCTGGGCATCAAGTTAGTTTTTAAAAATTTGCCATATTTGGTCAACCAGCCAGCCATGTTTGACTGATTTTTCTGGAACTGAGGCTATTTCACATCCTAGAAAGGTTAAGAGTGGTGGGAAGGGGTGGGCAAACAACAACAGACCACATGGATTAAAATCAGTGTGCAGCTTACAAGTCTTTCTGAGGCTTCCTACCAGACTCAGCACTACCAGACTGTTCTAGAAAGTAGAGCCCACTCTATATTTACCTATTTCTCCTAATACTCTGTCCTCTCCACCCCTCACACCAGGCTAGGATTATGCTTGCTACTTAACCAGCCTCGGCCAAGATGTACCATGAAATATTTTATCTTACAATAATATGGAAGTATTTTCCTTCCATTCAAATGGCAACCATTTTTCTGTTATCTCAACAATTCTGTGGCTGCTGCTTAGAAGTTCCTAACATGGATTATGACACTGGAATGTCCTTTCAATATAGAGTATCAAAGGGGAAAATCTTAACAAAGCAAGCATTTATGGACCATTAAAGGAGTCTAACACCAGAGAATCAACTTCAAGTTGATTTTCACTGAAACATGTACAGCACAGAAGAAAACTCAAGACAGAGAATGAAAGCAAAGTTGTAAGGTATACAAAATAGAATTAGCACCTCTCAGTGACAGCAGATGATATTTGGTACCATCTCTGACACCATATATAATAGGATTTGAGCTGTTTGACTAGTATTGTCTATGGCTATAATTATTCCTTTCTCATATTCTATGATGTCTTCTGTCTTGTACTTTAATACCCGCTTCCTTCACCCCTTTTTTTCTGTGTACTCTGGTTAGTTTTTTGTCAACTTGGCACACATTAGAGTCACCTGGGAAGAGAACCTCATGTGGGAAAGTGTCTCCATATGATTGCCTGTAGACAAGTCTGTAGAGTTATTTTCTTGATTGATGTGGGAGGTCCCAGCATATTGCCGGTGGTACCACTCCTGGGCAGATGGTCCTCATGGTATAAGAAAAAAGGCTGACAAGCCAGTAAACAGCAATCCTCCGTCGCTTCTCTGACAGTTCCTGCCTTGACTTCCCTGAATGACAATGGACTACAAAGTGTATAATGAAATAAACCCTTTCTTCCTCAAGCTGTTTTAGTCATAGTCTTTATCACAGAAACCCAAGAGTGCCTTTAATATGTAAATTTCTACTCTTCAAAAAAGAAGTTATTCTTTTAAAGTATAATATTACACCTCACAATCTCATCTATGGTCTATCTTCACCCTTCTGCCCCTAACAGAAAAACTATGTTCAATCCACTCTTACACAACAGAAATGTCAAAATCTTTTTAAAAAATCTTTCAAAAAAAAAAAAAAATTCTCATTTTGTCAAAATCAAGAGAAAACATCTGACTTCTACTTTGATTTGGGTAATATACTTCCAATGTTTCCTACCTAGAATATTCATTTTTAAGGACCTGTCTTCATTTTATAACAATTAAGTCTTTTCAACGTCCTTCTGAGCAGGAGTCATGCCAGCCTACTACTAGGGAGAAAAAGGATACTTCTAACAAAAGAAATCTGCAGTCTTGTCTTGTTCGTCTCTTTCCTCTCTACAGAGGTGTTCTTTTCATTTCTGATGTTTCTTTGAGATGAATTCAGTTCCCTTAATGTTAAGTTCACTTTCTCGTTCTTACTTCATAATCTTCTCATTCTTTGAAACTGTCACCTTGCTCCCTACATTTCCACTACCCCACCCCTGCTTACTTACTCTAACAAACTAAAATTCAGCTAAATGAAATCAATTTTCATCTACACAAGGGACATCTAAACTGTTCAGTCATGGTCGTCTCCCACTGACAAAAAGACAACAAAACTCTTCCTAAAGTCAAGATCACAAACCACCTACCCTAAGTCTCAGCTGTTTTGGGGGCTGGAGGGATGGCTCAGCAGTTAAGAGCCCTGGCTAATCTTCCAGAGATCCCAGGTTAGATTCCCAGCATCCAAAGGGCCATTTACAACCATCAGTTCCAAAGAATTTGACACCCTCTTCTGGCTCCATGGGCATTGCAATCAATGCAAACATTAACACAGGCAAAACACCCAAACATATACAATAAAAATAAACCTACTAAATTAAAAAAAAAAAAAAAAAAAAAAAAAAAAACACTTCTATTTTCAAAGAAACTCAACATAGTGATTCCTTGGAGATAGCCTCCAGTCTCCCCTCAGCAGTCTTTACATAAAGTTCAGAAGAAAACTGAAGCTAGTACAAATCTTTATTGCTGGCTATCTTCCTCCTGCATATACCACTAAGTATCGGGCTTTTAAGACTTAATTTCTTTACTTCAGACGGATCCACTAAAGTAAAACTGGATCTGAGAAACTGTGAAGGGATTCTAGAACCCATGCTCCCTCTTTGTCTATCAATTGCAGCTGGAGATGTATCAGTCACTTAAACTCTGCTCACTCTATTTTCTCCATTCTTCAGAGCTAAATTAACCCCAAGCTGTCACTGATTCCATACCTGAGGATAATCCTTCCCTCCAGGATGATTTCTGAAATAAAAAATACACCAGCACTCAAGCTTCTCAAGGCCAGCTTTCTTTGCATTAGAAGTATCAGCATTTTCCCAATCTGTTCCTCATCATACCCTCCAAGTCCTACTACCAAGATCTCATTTTAACCTCTAAATATCCATTATCTTATGACACAGTAATTTTGTCAAAGCATTAACTATGAACATATAGATTGCCTCTAAGCACATCATCTCAGATTTCTCTTTCTTGTCACAAAACCCAGGATGACCTTGACCTTGCTAAATAGATGACCTTGAACTTTTGATCTTCCTACTTCTACTCAAAGAAATCTAGAATTACAGGCTGCCTACATCACCCAGTTTTATGTAGTGCACGTTAGGTGAGCATTTTACAAATGAAGCTATATCCCAAAACCCTCATCACAAATTTTCTAATGTCTATCCATTGTACCTATAAAGATCATAAAATCCAAGGTCCTTTTAGCACCAAGTTACAGAATAGGTTTTCCTTAACTACTGTGTTTACATAAAAGAAAAAGTGTCTTATTTTATTTTCTAGCACTTCACAGGATCTGACAGTGTACTTATCTGTTCATGTTTATTGACTTTCTATCAAGAAAAACTTGTCCATGTTCACCAGTGGAGTCTCAGCTCCTACAACATAGGAAGCCCTCAATATACACATGGGGGAAGAATGAGCATGCCCAGGAAGCTGACCTTAAGTTAGAAGACAAGCATTTATTTGAATTTGTTTTTACACACCGACCATCTGATCCTCAATACTTTCACTTCTCTGGACTCACTTTTAGTCCTCAGAGTTTAAGTGCTCTTTTCTTTTGAAGCCTAACAAAGTTGTAAGTTCTCTGAGAGGGTGGAGTTCTCACTTTCTATTCTTAGCAGTTGGTACAATGCCTCCCATACAGGTGATCAACCAAACAACTGATGAATCATAAGCATATAAAAGAGAAAATGAACAAAGGAAGCCTTTCCTGATTTCCCCCAGTTGCCCTGGTCACCTGCTGCCTTCGGACTCATCAACATGGTACCTTTTGTATTAATAACTACATTAGTCTGTGCTGTTCATTTACTTGCCTAATGGATGGATATTAAGCTGCAAATTCCTTAAGTTTAAGAACTGGCCTGGTAGTTTCTATTTCTGACTACAGCACCTATATTCATAATTTAAAGTTTCATCAATATGTGAAATAATAAGGGTGCAGAGAAGAAAAAGGGATCGACTTACAGTAACAGGCATGTATGCTGTGCTAAACTCTGGAATCCATGCATCAAAGGTTCAGCGATCCCACTATTCTTTCCTCTCCAGTATAATGAATAACAACTTTCAAAGACAGAATAGCCACCTCGTGTATCACATAACAACATACCTTCTCTTGCAATATAAATATATGTGGGTCCACTCTCACACATCGATTCTTTCACTTCACTAATCTCTAAACAGGTAAAGCAACTCATTATCAGTTATCTACCCATTCAATTCCCTTCTCCACAAGGTATGAAACCACTTTTAAAAAAGCATCTTCCCATAAGACATGTCTTTTCAAAGTTGTTCCTGAAAGACAGAAGGCCCAGTGTTTAAGTTTCTAAGTCTTCATAAGTCCCCAATTAATCTCAGGCTCCAACCTTACTTTCCTTTACCGTCAAGGCTTTATTTTACCCTTTAGCTTCCTCCAAGCTTTTACTCAGAATCCATGAAACCACTCTGACTGTTCAACAGCTGCTGTCGTTCCCTTCAAAATGTTCTCGACGTCAGATAGTGTCAATGCATGGGCACCTTCTTTAAGTGTGTATCAATCCCTTCTTTACCCCAGACACACACACACACACTCACACAGTCTCTCTCTCTCTCTCTCTCTAGTACCCATGCGTCTCTATCACACAAGTTCTTTACATCGCACTTAATGAATGCATTGGACTCACAGAATGGTATCTTCCAACAACAGTTTCTTCTGAGAACATAACCTTGTTCATAGCACCTTCCTCTTCCCATCATTTCCCCATCCATTCCCCCCTTTGCGGGTTTCCTCTATCTCCCTCCAACTAACCACAGAAGGCATTGTTTTTAGTACTCACAGCCTGCGATAAAAACAAGCTCTCGTTCCCTGCGGTCTCCCCTTCCTCTAATTTGCCCTCCAGTCTGTGCCCTCCCAACCCCCCCCCAGGTGTGCTGACTTCCATCCTCGACTCTCGGCATATGCATCGCTCCGGCCAACACTCCACCTTTCCCCTGCGGTGGGGACCAGACCCCTCCACACCCACCTCCACTCCGGGTCGCCGCCTGCTCCCGGGGTGCCTCTCCCCACCCTGGCCCGCAGGCTGAGACCACAGGCGCGCGCGCACACGCACACACACACACGTTCTTTCACGCTTCCCCAACCTCCCTCTGCTCACCGCCGGCTTGGCGGGACCTCAGCTCGGCCGCCGGGGGCCAGGCAGCCGTGTGTGCGCCCGCCACCTCCCACAGCTGCCCGCGCCTCCCGGTCCGGGGACGGGAGGACGCTGCAACTCCCCCACCACCTGGGAGTTCGCTGTTCCCGGCCCCCAAGCCTCCCCCCGGTCCCACGACGCCTCGGCCGGGCTTCGGCACTCACCGGAGATACTGCGCGCTCTGCAGGCTCATCCTCCGCCGCCGCGTATCCCCGCGAAGCCTCCGTGGGTCTCTCAGGCTCCTCGGAGCGGCCCCGCAGCCCCGCGGGTGCTGGCGGCCGCCGCCATCTTCCTCTCCTCCGACTCCTCCTCGCTCGGCGCGGGGTGGGGGGAGAGGGAGTGAGGCGAGGGGGAGGGAGTGGGGAAAGCGGCTCTGGCTGCGGCTCTGGCCTGTGGGACACAGGGACGCTCCGGCTCGGGAGGGGGAAGAGGAGGGAGAAGGGAAGGGGGCGGGGGAAGAGGGAAACCAGAGGAAGGAAGTCGGCTTCGCTCTCGCGAGACTTTAGCAGTGCTGGCCCCTCGGAGTGATTTCCGCTTCTCTATACCGCTCCCTTTTGGGCTCAGCAAGCTGTGAGGCGCCTGCGCGCCGGCTGAGGGGGTTGGTGGTAGCGCTTGGCGGCCTGGTAAGGGTCCGGCCCGCTCCTCCCGTGCGAGGGGGCAGCCCCACGATCACCGCCAACATCGAGCCCGAATCTGCCGGGAGTTACACTCAAAGCCTTCCGCCCTTCAACCCTCCCACTTCTCGCTTCCTTTTCCCACTCCTTCACTTTTCCCCACCGGAAACGCCACCCCTTCCTCCTACAGTTCCGCCCGCCAATCCCTCGACTCTTGTCTTCCCTCGCGCGCCGAAGAGTGACGCAAAGGTCTCCCTCTTCTCCGCTGCCCCTCCCCATGCACTCTTGGAGAGTGTTGGAGGGGGATAGGGCGGAGCCCAGGGAGAAATAGAAAGACCAATCGGTTTGGGCAGGCCGCTGCCATGGAAACTGTGGTTGTATTGTCATAGTAACCGGTGTGTGTAGACCGGGTGACCCTCCCCTAGAGGAACGGATTCCCGGGAAACCGCCCAGGATTCCCCGCTTGGATTCCCTGCCCTCTAAAGGCTGAGAATCGAGATTGTCACCGGGCGGTGAAGTTCATTTCCTCCTCCCTTAGTCCCTCCCTGCAGAAATTGCGGGGAGACCCTAGGGCATTCACCGGGGGCATTTCCACCCTTCTGCGGGTGGAAACCACCTCCGCAGCTTCCTCTCAGCCGGGTGCGGAGAGGGCCGGGCCTCAGAAGAAAACGCGGGGTCTGAAGGTGGCGACGGGTTGGAGCGGAAAAGCGAGGGCGACACTGCAGTGCCTGGCTGCAAGGAAGGGGAAGGAGTTTCCCCACAACTGCCTGAGGATGGGAGGCGGGATACCCCCTCCCCCGCCCCCCACCACGACGACGGGGTCCCTAAGGGAGGAGAATGGCACGCAGCAACCGCGATGCCGCTCCGGCAGTCGGGAATGTTCGACTTTTCCTAGTGGGTCGACCAATTCCCTAATTCCTACTCTATGTCACCTGCGAACCCTCCCGACAGAGGCTGGGTGAGAGCTGAGACCCGGCCTAGAAGGCTAACACGTAGTAAGAATTGAGGGTGATCTGGAAGGCTGACTACCGCCATCCTTTCCAGGGGCACCCCCCAGTGGGGATGGATCACGCTCCATCATCGAAAGCTGATCTCCAAAGTCCCCCCTCCTCAGAAATCTACAGTGTTTTAGGACTTGGCACTTTTTTTTTTTTTTTTTTGAAAAGAAAACCTTGTACGAAAAGAAGTACTTGGATTTATTAGCCTACGAAAATAATTTCTGATTCTGAGAAAAAAATATTTTGGCACATGTGTATTTTTGTGTCAGCTTTAGGGTTTAAACAGAAATAATGATTCCCAATAACGAGGAAGTTATTCTGATGGAGCATTTTACAGGTTTTATTTTCAATTCCTATTGAAAAGTTATGTAAGCCGCTATCCCAAAATGTTTTAAAGTATGTAAGGTCATAAAATCCCCCAGGAATACAATCCTCACTGTATAGTTCAAACCAGCATTTCAATCGGATCTTGGTTTGGTTTTAGATACCTGATTTCTTCTGGTTTTCATACTGCCTAAATAAACGCTTTCCAGATCCTTTCCTGAATCCAATGCCTATTAAAAACCTAGAACAGTGTTTATTTGGAAACGAAAGTACAGCCCACTTGGAAATAAATCTCAAGGACAGATTGTCATTAACGAAATAGAAAGTGAACTATGCCCCCTCATGCTGCAAGCAAACGCGAGTATGATGCTCTGTGACGCTGTGACGTGCTGTGATTGCAGAAGTACAATGGGCCCAATCTTCTACCAGCACCAACGCACCGCCCACTCACGGGAAAGAGAGTCACCTAGTGAAAAACTGTCCACATCTCCAGTATGTAGAATGGTGCTTTCCTTCAACTCTGAGAGCCAAAGAATAGAAGTTACTACTATATATAATCAAAACAGGTTTTTTCTTTTTAAAGTCAGCATACAAAGTAATGGGTTTCGTTATGGCATTTTTTTACGAATATGTCATATTTTTATCCACCCTCCCCACTGACTTCCTCTACATTTCTTTCCTTCCCCACGTAGTCCTCTTTTCTGCATTCATAGTGGTATGAATTCTATTATCGCCCCCTACTTCCCTCCCTTAAGACCCTTCCCCTTTCGTGGTCCTCTTTGAACTTTCATTACACATACACAATTTAGCTCTAGATGCTATGTATGAGAGAAAAATATATTTGTCTTTTTAGTTTTATTTTCCTTAATGTTTGATGTCCAGTTCCTTGCCTTTTCAAAAAAAAAAATCTTTAATGCAATAATTTCATTTTGTGGCTGAAAAATCCATTGTGTATATATGTAACAAATTTTCTCATCTGTTGGTAGATACTGGTCCCATTTCTTAGCTACATGCAGCATAAATATCTCTGTGCTGTGTTGACTTACAGTCCTTAAGGTCTATACCCACAAGAAGTGGCAGAGCTGTCATATGGTAGTTCTATTTTTAGTTTCTTGGGGGACTTCCACAGAGGCTGGGTCAGCTTACATTACCACCTACTGTATATGAGACTTCCTTTCCCTGCCACATCCTCTCTAGTGTCTGTGGCGATTGGTTTTCTTAATGACAGCCATTCTTAATGGTGAGGTAGAATCTCAAGGCAGTTTTAATTTGCACTTTCATGAAAAGGTTGAACACATTCACAAAAATTTATATTTATTATTTTGAAAACCTCTATTAGCCCATTTACTGATGATTTGTCTTTTGGTGTTATTTTTTGTATTTCCTTAAATCTTCTAGATTGGTGGTTGTCAATCCAAGAGCAGGGGAGGTCTTTCTTTAGTGCCTCAAAGTTTTCATTGTAGAGGTCTTGCATTTCCTTAATTAAATTTTTCCAAGGTGTTTTAAAAGCTATTGTGAATGTTATTTTTTGTGGGTAAGTTCATTACTACTATATTTAAAAGGCTACTGATGTCTATGTATAGATTTTGTACCCTAATATTTTAATGAGAGTGGATAGGGGTCCTAAGACTTTTCTAGTGGAATCTTTAGGTCTTTTAAGTATAGCATCATGTCATCTACAAGTAAAGATACTTTGATTTTTCTTTTCTATTTATATATAATTTTTTATCTTTCTTGTCTTATTGCTCTATCTATGTTTTCAAGAACTATGCTAAATATTGTTTCCTTTCTGAAATATAATGGTTGGACACTCTCAAGATTTTAACAACAATATAATTTCATAATAAATAAAATAATCACCACAACAACCTTTTTATGTTGGGGCATATGTCTCTAGTAAATAGGAAGCATGCCATATACTTCTGATACTAACTTTATGAAAGTGTTCATGTCTTCTCACTTGAGATAAGAAAGATGAATTCTTTTATTACCGCTGGCTGACATATTCAATAAACATTTACTGAGCATTATTATATTGCAGGAACTGTCCAGGTTACCATGGATACCACAGTGTAAGAGGGATGATACTTAGAATAACTCACCTTCTGGTAGAGACATCGCAGTACAAGAAGTGATGAGAATGCAAATGATGGATTTGGTAATTGAGATAACAAAACAGAAACAGATGAGGTCAGAAATACACTTTGTATTTATATCAGCTTTCCTTAGAATTTTATAAGAATCTTCAATATCATTTAGAATATGCCTATTAAGTAGATAGAATAATGCTAGTATTTATGTCTCATAGAATATAAAACATTGATTCTATCTTTAAAGTTATTTTCAAAAATCAATAGAATTGGAAGGAGTATCATTATAAATCTGGAAGCCAGCCTGGTTGTCTTAGATAGGGTTCCTGTTGCTGAGATGAAACACCATGATCGTTTTGGGAAGAAAAAAGGTTTATTTGGCTTATATTTCCACATTGTGATCCACTACTGAAGGAAGTCAGGACAGGAACTCAAGAAGGGCTTGAACCTGGAGGCAGCAGCTGATGCAGAGGCCATAGAGGAGTGCCGCTTACTGGCTTACTCACATGGCCTGCTCAGTCTGCTCCTTTCTAGAACTCAGAGTATGGGCTACATTGTCAAATCTATTGTTATTCAGTGTTATAATACAAATTTTTGTTATCTATGATCCTGATTACCAAAAAGAACATGACACCAAGGCACTGTGAGTTCCTCTTTAGATATTTAAAACCTCAATTACCCTTATTACTACCAAACAGCTGAGTATAACCATTTACCTACATACAGGGAGAAGTGACTTTTCCACCAAACAATAAGAATATGTTAAGAAGCTATTTCTAACATTCCTATGGCATAGGAATAAAACCAGAGCTTCCATAACCCAACAATTAATACATAGCAAGCCTCCTCCCTATTTATAATGATAGACATCTCACCCATTGCAGGAGATTTACCAAGCACTAATGTATCCCAATATTTAGCCTACATATTCTGAATGCTTCCAAATCATATGCATGTAACTGGGCACCAATATATGTGCTCTTATTTTGATGAGATGAGTCTATCAATTGCACACCCACATTTACAATACACATGAAGTGGGCTGGTGTTGCTGAGGGCCACACCTCAAACTATAAAGCTGATTCAGTCAAATGACTGATTCATAGTCTTCAAATAGTGAGTCAGATACAAGTTGGCATGTAAACTTAGATCAGGGGTTAGAAGCTTTCCTCAAAGAACTTACAAGTGTGCATCTATTCATTCATTCCTAATTAGCCCGAAAAATAGTTTCAAAGCTTTATAGTCCAAAGTTCAGGTTAAAAACCTTTGGGTGTGGGGCCTGGGGAGATGCCTCAGTGGATAAAGCATTTGCTGAGCAAGCATGAGGATCAGAGTTTGGATCCATGGCATTTATGATGATGATGATATTAAATAATAATTATAATTTTTAGAAGCTAGGCAGACTTTACATGTGCACATGTGCACAGACACATGTACAAACAAGCATACACACATGTTCACTATTCTCCTAGTGTTTGCTAAAGAAAACTTTAATCTTCAAGAATTTGTCACAACCACCAATAAGCAGATACCTCTGAGAAGTTATAATACCAGAATATCTACCAATTTAAAGTATAGAGACCCCAGGTCTTGAGATCATCTTTGTGTAGGCTGTTTCTCTCTAGGACTGGATCTGTCTTGTGCATATCTTAGTGACCTTGGACTCAAAGAGATCTGTCTACCTGTTTATCCTGAGTCCCAGGGTTAAAGGTGTGTACCACCACCTCCTAGTTTCTGGCCACTGAGATTAAAGGTGTGTATCACCACTGCCTGATCTCTGTAGCTCGAGGCTGGCTTCTTTTCTGAATCTTCAGGCAAGTTTTAACAAATCATATCACCACAGTGTCTCCCCCGCTTCTTCATTACAGTCATGTTGACACTTATGGGTTCAGGTTGGTTACTTTGGTCTGTAGCCCCATATCACTGGATTTTGTTCCTCTTGCACTAACTGTAGTCATTCCTCTGGCAAAGTAGCTAGTGTATCCATGTTCACTTAAGTGTTTCTCAAATCAGTTAACCTAAAAGAAGTTATAGAACTTTGGAGCATGACTTTTAAGGACACGCTCAAATGTCCTCATCATTTTATTGGGTATGTTCTCTAAAGGAAAAACCTAAACAATTAGAAAAGAACTCTATTGGGCCTTCAATCTTTGTTGGTAATTGAAACCTGCTCTTATACTTAACAAAGAGAAAATTTTAATTAAATAAAATTAACTTAGGCAGTGAGTAAAGAGAATTCAATATAAAATTCAGGTTATTTCACAGAAAAATCTGATGATCCTTTTCTACAGAAAAGCATTGACATTTTTATTTTTAACTGTAACTTTGTTTCTAACTTGGAATTGTCTCAAGCAGTTCATTACATAGCCCGAGAAAAACACACATTTTCTTTTAGAAGGCACATTTTCTTCTAGAAAACAAGAGGAAAGGCTGTCAGCTAATGAGAAACTAGTACAGAAAATAAATTGAGGGTTAAGAAGTAAAGAATCTGGAATGGTGGCTCTCCTTTGCAATCCAGCACTGAACTGAAGTAGGAGGACCACTGTACATTCCAAGCCAGCCTGACCTATGGACTGAGACCATGTCTCAATAAAAATGAAGTAAAAAGCAAATAAATATAAAGAGCCAAAAAATTAGCTCAGTGGATAAAGCACCTGTCATACAAGCCTAACAGCTTGATTTTAATACCAGGAACCTACATAAAGATAGAAAGACAAAACCAATTCTTCCCAGTTGTTCTCTGACCTCCTATCCACCCACACACATTATGCATTCCCATACACAGTAATAACATTTTAATAATATATTTAATCACAAAGAAACTTGCATCAGGGCCTAGGATGAAAAGTTCAAGAATCTCTTCACCAGGAAAATGTTATTGAGTTCTAGCATTATTGTTATTATCTTCTTCTATAATGGAATAGAGTGAATAGATTGATGTAAGATTCTTGAAAAGTCACTTCAAAGCAAACGCAATATTTAAATTTCTGAAAGCAAACTATCTGATCACAGTACCTCACATGTAATATTTGAACATCGCTGGCACTCGATAGAAGCTCAACAAATGCTGCTACTCTTATTGTATACACAAAATGTAAAAGAACTTACATATGCTTGTGAATGTAGGTTTGTTTTTAAAAAGAACAGGAAATTCATTCAAGGAGAAGGGGGTACAGAGTGCACTGCCTCCAAATCAGTTATGTCATATGCCAAGAATAAACTGCCAAGAGAGAAACCAGCTTACATCTACTGATGGGGGATGTCTCACCTCATTCATTTCATGTTATAAGACGAGATGAAGAGCTGTCTGAAAGCTAAGGAGGACAGAGAAACTTGACAGGAGCTAACCCAGATGGCTTGGCTAGGATGTGCATACCAGATCTCCCACTGTCCTGCTCATTCCCTCTCCAGTGTTCTCTGAACTTTTGGTTGTTTCTGTCATCCAAGTCACCCAGTCCTTTGTTCAATAAGACATACATGGTTTTAGTTCTTCAGCATGTGGTCCTATGGTTGCACCAAGTCTATAGGATATGACAAGTGTTGGACTGCATCATTTCCCCACTGTATACAGCAGTATATATTAGCTGTAGAAAGAAGGTGGGGTTAAGTTGAGGTAAACATTTAAGAGTTCACCAGTTTGCAAAATTAAAGCACAGGGAGATTAAGTAGTAAAGTTTGGAATGTAAAGAGAATGTCTGATCAATCAATCCCTAAATAGGAAATCTCTGCTCTTCCAAGACAAATATCTTAGTCTGGCGTATGGTCTATAAAAACCCTGTCCCCAAAACAAAACTTTAAAACATGGTTCTGCCTAAACCACAATTTTACCTCTGGAAACCCCTGTCTGTGCCTATCCCACTGCTAAGGGGAAGTGTGCCAAAAGAATCATCTAGTGTTTATTTATTCTTTCATTCAATCTTCAGCCATGCATTCGAAATTCCGTTGGTTGGTTCCTATGCTGGCAGCTGGGATGCCAATGGTAAGCAAGTCTTGCTTTCAGTGCTCAAAGTTGAGGGAATTAAGTAAAGGGGCAACAGTCCTTCAAGTGATAATGCTACAGTAAAGATTTCCAGAGTCATTCTACTTTAGGATGAAATATAGACTCGTAATCAAGATAATCTTCTAAGCATCCCAGTCAACCGAGAAAAGTGTCCACTACAAAGACTTCTAGAATGAAATGTTGGAGTTTTCATTTTCAAATTTTATTTCCCATTTGGAAGAGGAAACTATGCAATTAAAGTTTCCAGAAGGTAGCAATTTTCATGCCTGAAGTGCCATAAACTAAAATATACCCAGAAAACAGAAAAGTGTAAAGTGTTACTGTAAAATAGATATACCTAGAAAACGATGAGACTATATATAATAAAATACTAATGGCAGTTATTTCTGTCACAGCCAATCTCTTTTTATCTTCTTTTGCTTTTTCATTGTTTTGTTGAGACATGGCCTTAAACTCACACTCATTCTTGAATGGAAAATGAGGACATGACTGCTCCTGTATGGTTGAGGAGAAGGGCCATTGTAGACACGGGGGACAGTACCACCGGGGACAGTATCTGGAAGGGTCCAAACTGAACATGGCCAGCAGATGGAACCATGAGGGGAGAGAAGAGGAGAACAAGAGATGGGGGTGGGGGCAAGTGGACCAAGAGGAACCAGGAGAGGGCGAGCTAGGAGCCAAGAGAGCTCATAGCCAAAATGGAATCTATAGGAATCAGAAGGTGGGAAAGGGGAGGCAAAGCCCAGCCTCTGGGTTAGGGAGGTTGAAGGTAGGGGCAGGATGGAGCCAAGCCACAGGTAGTGAGTGAGGCATGTCCCAGGTTTCTTTGAGAACTGACATTCCTGCCTCAGCTTTCTTCAGGCTGGATTATAGCTATGCACCACCACCACAGTTAGCTTCAGTTCAGGCTGGGTTATGGCTATACACCACCACAGTTAGCTTCAGTTTTTCTTTGTTGTTGCTACTGTAGTTAGGAATTTTGTTTGTTGTTTTGTGAAGCTGGGACTCCAATCCAGAGCCTCATGAGTTCTAGACAAGTATTTACCACTGATCTACACCTCAACCCTGTTTATTTGTCTTTTTCTAAATGCCTGAGCTATCTGCTATGTTACAGAGCCCAGAAGTAATGTGGGAAGTGGAAAGAAGTCCAATTAAAACTAATAGTTTTTTATAACGTGCTGATTGGAGGATCTCAATACAGATAATCCCTGTGGTCTGAATCCATGTCCAACACTGATACCTACAGGGTGGTTGTTTTCTAATATACTGTTACTGACCAACAGCCTTTGGAGATTTGGGATTCACTTCTGAGAATCATCACAGACTGAAAAAGATGGCATGCATGCATGGCCTGAGTAAGATTTATGACAGTCATTGCCTTTGTCTGAGCTTTTTGTGTTCTCTTAACTTTGTAATTCCCTCCTCCTTCCCAAATGCCTAAGGCCTCTCCTAAAACACGAACTTCCTGGCTTCTCTGGAATGTAACTAGTCAGGAACCTCTAGCTGTCAGTGGGCCATTCCTAGTTCTTTGGCTATAATCTATGGCAATGATGCTTCCATGTAAGACCCAATTCAAGGAGCCCGACAAACCCCTTGAGGGACAACACTGCTGAGGCTGCACAGAAGAACAAGGACAATTAGGATATGGGAAAGGAAAGCAGATCTCACTCTGGAATCTGGGTTAAATCCTTTGTCAGTAAAGAATTTCAAACCATTTATTTACAAAATCTGCTCGGAAGGTTGCCCACAAAGACAATATTCTCTTTATTTAGGGATATTTCCTCATGCTATCCTTTTTATTTATTTACTTATTTTTAAACAGGGTCTCCTGTAGCCCAGGCTGGCCTGGGAATCATTGTGTCGTTAAAGACTACTATTTTAGAGAGAGAGGGAGAGGGGGAGAGGGAGAGAAAGTCAAAGGATGACTTCCAGGAATCTGTTCTATTCTTTTTCTAAGTGGGACCCAGGACTCAAACTCAGGTCATTAGGCTTCTTGGCAAGTACCTTTACCCTCTGAGGAGCCATCTTGGTGGACCAACCTGGAACTTTTGAATCTCTGACTCCATTCCCAAATGCTGGGATTACAGGCATGCACACCATATCTGGTTGTATTTGGAGTTATTTTCAGTCAGGTTGCTAAACTAGCAGTGAATGATGTTTAAGAGCCAAGTAAGCAGGGGTGGGAGGGAGAATTTTGGTTGTAATATAAAATGAAATTTAAAAAAATAATAATAAAAAAGGAACTAAGCAAGCATGACTGTGGAGTACAGCCTTACTCCTTTTGCAGATAGGGGCCTGCAATGTTCTAGTTATTTCACAAGATTATGAATTTTATTTGCAGTAAAAGTGTGACTTAACTGCCTTGTATAACCCTTATCATGCAACCTTGCCCGAGGCTCCTCAAGAACTACCCTTAGGAATCCTTAGAGGTGTGACTTCAGGAGGCACCAGAATCATAAAAATGACTACTGTAAGGACACTTGAGTGTGACTCTCTGTAAGGACACTTGAGGAGCCTATGTCCACACTTGGTATGTACTGTCCTTTTCCTCCGTGCCTCTCTTTAGTAATCCCTGCGATTAAGTCTACATACACATTTCCTCTAATAAACACTAACTCTGCTCCGTGTTGATTCATCCTGAGATTCTTTTCCACTGAAAAGTCAAAAGCCTGGCTTCACCATAGTACAGGTCTCTGCACAGAGCTCCTCAGGCTGCTACAGGTGTCAGTGTGAAGCCCTGTCCCTTCTCCCACTGCTGCTGACATCACCATTTGAAAGACCTGGCAACCTGGTCTACAAAGCAAGTTCCAGGACAGCCAGGACTGTTACACAAGGAAACCCTGTCTCAAAAAAAAAAAAAAAAAAAATAGACTGATATTGTCCCAAGCAAATATGCCTAGGCTGGCCTAGAATTCGAAGCAATCCTGCTTCTTCCTCAGAAGTACTGGGATTACAGATCTGGTGTAGGATACTCAATGTGTACTGTTAGAAGTTATAATGAAGTAAGGGATCTTAATTGGCTTTTATTCATGGTTCTAGAATCAGGCAGCCTCTGGTCCAGAACAGCTTTTCAGAACTGCAATGTGATCAATCAGTATTTTTGAGTTGGAAATGGAACAGAGGCCCACAGACAGGTGGAATGGTTGTAGGTCAACCTTTGCCTTATTTGAGCATGCTTTGAACAGCAGACTACTGCATTTAGCTATGACTGGCTGAGACACAGCTACTTGTTACAAATATATACATCTAAGGTTGGCTTTGTGTAGGTTATAGGCTAAGGTTAAAGTTCATTGAGTAAGTACTCCTGTATGGACTCAGTCACTCTTAGGCCAAATTTAGTTAGTGTAGCAGCACTTACCAAACTTGTGATTGCAAATACTTTGTTAAATGAAATATAATAACCAATATCTTGCTTGTTGGGAAGAAAGAAGGAAAAGGAATAAAAAAAAAAAATCCAGGTTTCTACTTGGAAAACTGTATCAAAGTAGAGAGCTAAAGGTAAGGATTTGGAGGCATGTGGGATGTATATTCACTTTGGATGTGTTGAACTGCATTTAAAACTTTAAAATATATATACTTATGTGTGTGTGTTGTTCATTGGGGACATGTGGAGGTCAGAGGATGACTTGTGGAGTCAGTTCTCTCCTCTAGCTTTTCTGTCAATTCTGGGATGAAACTCAGGTGTAAGTCTTATACGTTAAGAGCCTTTACCCACTGAGCTATCTATCTCCATCAAACTCATTGCATTTGTCTGGATTAAGAGTTTATGAATCTGGAGAAATTTAAGTGGAATCTGATTGGGAATCAGTGGTTTGGTAGATTATTTGAATGGCTTCTCAGAGCTTACCTAACATAGTGAATGAAAGACCAGAGGGGCTTTGTCTTATTAAAATGCAAAGGAAGCAATCCAACATAGAAAACTGCAGATAGGAGAGACCAGTAGACAGGAATGAGGGCTCTGAGAAAAGTGAAGAAGATGGGTGCCAGAAAGCAGATGGGCAAGGCAATCTCTGATGGGATAATAATGACAGGAAACTGTAGCTTTATTCTAGTGGAATTTTACTAAACCTGAACCCTTTGTGAATAATCTTAAACTTTAAAGTTACAAAACTTTATGGACTAAAGAAATTTAGGTTCAAGAATGATAAGTTAAAAGCACTTTAACATCAGAATACATTTTAAAAAAAAAATTTCTCTGATTGATATATACAGAAAGTCATTGGGGAAAAACATAAGTACACAACAAAATACTTTATATTTTGCCTCCCACCTCAAGTCAGATGTCCTGGGGAAATTTACAAAGATTCTTGATAGGTTTCTGGCTTTTGAGAGTAGAAGAAACCTGATGCCAAGTTAAGCCAGAGATTCCTACATCCACAGAACCAAGGGAAAGTAGTAGAAATGCCATTGCCGTGAGCTCATACTTGGAATTTCTACATCCTCTCCACAGTGTATTCCTCATGCCTATTCTCCCCTCCTGTCTTCCTTCTATCCTGAGATAAGTTCTCACTTTGTAGCCCATGCTTGCCTTGAACTCCCAGCAATCTTCCTGCTTCAGCCTTCCAGATTCTGAGCCACCATGCTCAGTTTCCAAATTTTCAATATTGAAAGAAATCAAGAAATACCACTGGGTTCATTAGCATGATATTTTATTTCTGAGCTTCAGAAATTAAAGATCACCCAATATAATGGGCAGCATACACCTGTAATTCCAACTAGTGAGAGCGAGGGAGGTTGAGCTAGTCTATGAGACTCTGCCAAAAACAAAACAAAACAAAAACCCAATCAACATACCTGGATTAGTGATTAGTGGGTAGGAGTCTGTTGTGTAGCAGTGCCCTCTAAAATTAAACCTTCCTTCCATCTTGAGGGAACGTTTGTTGGGACAGATGAAACCACAGAATATTTTAAGACATGATGTTAAAAGAGGGGCAAAACAACAGGATGTTCTCAGGGGAGATGAAACATCCCATTCTGTAGGAAAGCCCACTCACAGGCTTCATGAAGTCCCTGAAAGGATCGGATTTATTAGGCTCCTCCCTTCCCAAGTATATATAAGCTGTAAGGATTGCTGAAAGACACAAGACTGTCTAAGAGCAGCCAAGCAACGGGAGGAACAAAACAAGTCAGCCAAGGTGACTGGAAGTGGCTCAGACCAACTGAGCAGACCTGGAAAGGACATGGCTATGTAGTGCTCTCCAGATTCCCAGCAAGTCATCCATGCTGGGGTGGGCTTTACTCGTGCAGATGTCACTGAGTCATTTCCGTGCCTGTAAGTCACCCCAGTAAAAATCATTGCTTCACCAAGCTGAACTTTGGTGCTGCCTTTATTTCGGCCTGATGACAATTCCCTGTCTGGGTGAGTAGGTCCTGTTTCCTGTCTCCCCAGGAATAGTGTGGTGGAACACGGTCTGGGAACTATAGCGAAGCGGCAGTAAAGTGGGAAGTGGGTGGAGAAGGAAGAAAGCTAGAGAAAAACTGTTGCATGAGAATGAACTGGACAAGTAAGATGGCTCAGCTGGAAAGGCAGAGACAGCCAAGCCTGAGCACCTGAGTTTGAGCTCTGGGGACCATCTAAAAAAAGAAAGAAATGACCCCTGAACGTTGCCCTCTGACCTCCACACATGGTCAGTGCCATGGGCATAAATGTACATGCACAAAACAAACATAGTAAGAACCATGCTAAAAGATAAATTGTGCACGAGAAAAATTAACACAAAATTTCATCCAACCTCTTAAATTTTAATGGATCTGTATTTGTAATAAGAACACATTAAAACTTTCCAATTGAGTTGAACTTTTTTTTTTAATATTTTATATCCCCCCCACCCCATGGGAAATTTTTCTTTTTTATATATATATATATATATATATATATATATATATATATATATATATTTAAATTTACATTTGAAACAAGCTTGTTTTACATATCAATCCCAGTTCCGGCACCCTCCTGTCCTCCCCTGGTCCCTCCACCAACCCCCATCCCTTTCTGCTCCCCAGGGAGGGTGAGGACTTCAAAGTCAGTCATATCATTTGGAGCAGGGCCCAGGCCCTCCCCCATGTGTTTAGGCTGACAGAGAGAGAGAGAGAGAGAGAGTCCCTCTATGTGGAATGGGCTCCCAAAGTCCATTTGTATACTAGGGATACATACTGATCCACTACCAGAGGCCCCATTATTATTATTATTTTTTCTTGTAGTTCTATTAGTTCTTATTTCATATCATGGCTATGTAGTTAGCAGGATAGAACTTTTATAAGTTTTTTAAAAATTTGCATTGTGAGGTTTTAGTATTTATCAGTACTTATAAATCAGATTCATCAGTATCAATACCTTTGCTTTATACTGTTTTGTTTGATAGTAATGTTTACCTTGCTTTTCCCAGAGGGCCCCTGCAGATGTTCATGGCAGGCAGGAAGTGAACGGTGAACAGATGAGAGTGCAAACTCGGTTCAAATTAACTTCACTAACCTGGATCAAGACTTCAGGGAATTTGATGGCAGACAGTTTATTCCCAACACATTTAAACACAGTATAATTTGGAAAAATTGTTTCCTGGTGTACACAAGGAAGTGTAATTACACAGAAACTTGGGTACATGCCATTTCTTCCAAGGAGGTGGGTTCTAGAGATGGCTGCTTGTACTAGCCTAATGACCTAAGGAAGGGTCTGGCCTGGTCTCAGTCATACAGCTAGAGTAGAGGTCATTTGGGCTGTTAGCCACTTCTTGGTCTGGTTTGGGAACTTGAGGAGTCCCTGCCCGAAAGGGTCATTTAGATTACTAGCTACCTCTGGTGCTGGTTGTAGGAACTTGATATGGCCAGACAGGTAACACAGATCAGCAGGCCATTATTCACATCCAATTCTCAGCTCTCTGGATGGAAGAACAGGTTTTACATCTTTTCCATTGGAAAGACAATCCGGTGTGCTTAGCATCCCTGCTGTCTTTGAAGATATGTGGGCACAAGGACTTTCTAGCTGTGCCCCCTACACTTTCTTTAGCATGTTCTGTTTAGAACTTTACCCTTTATTTTCAGCCTTCGTTATTTCCTTCATAGCCACCTCTTTTATAAACAGCAGATAGCTGGGGTGTTACTTCATTTAAATCCTGGCACTTTCTGTTTACAACTGGCTTTCACAGACGTATACAGTCTGAGGTTATCTCTACTATTCTCCACTGTGTACTTTGGTTTGCTGGTCTATTCTGTTTTTGTTTATTTGTTTGTTTTGTTTGAGACAGGGACTTACTATGCAGTGCTGACTGGCCTGGACTTCTTTATGTAGACCAGGCTGGCCTCAAACTCATCAAGATCCACCTGCCTCTGCCTCCTGAGTGATAGAATCAAATACATGTACCACCGTGCCTGGTTCTTTCATGGACTTATTTTTTATATATATATATATAATTCTTTTTGTGTTGCTTGATAACTAAAAAACAATCCATTTTACTTTACCTCTGCTGACTTGGACTTTGTAAATTCTATTTTTGTTTTGTTTTTATTTGTTATTGTAGGCAGGGTGCATGTGCGGAGGCCAGGGGACAACCTATGGAAGTGTTATCTCTTCTGTCACCAAGTGGGTTCCAGGGATCAAACTCAGAGAACTGAGTTTCCTCAATGAGGCATCTCACCGGCCCTGAAGATTACATTTTGTCTATAGTTTTAAAAGTTATCCGAAATTTCTGATAAGCATACTTAATTATTTCTTTTCCTCACAGTTTCAAAAAGTTAAAAAAAAAAAAAATACAGCTATTCTTCCACCCCCCCCCAAAGGTATGTTTTAGCTGCTTGATGTATTAGGTAGTTATTTTCATCTAGAAGTTAATTCCATGTTTGTGGGGGCATAAAACCATTACACAAGCAGTGAGTTCAATTTACAGATACAATTAATTTTTATGTTTACCATTTGTTTATCTATATTAAGATTTAATTAAAGATTCACTTTTCTTGTTGCAACACATAATTTAGTATTTTTTTTTCCAATAAAAATACAAATTTAGGGTCTGGGGAGATAGCTTAGCAGTTAAGAGTGCTTGCTGCTCTTCCAGAGAACTGGAATTCAGTTCCCAGCACCCCTCTTGGTCATGTATATAGTTCTCAGAACCTTAGAAAATTCTATGTCATCTCAGTTGTTACTTCCACTATTGTGATGTTTCTTTATTGAAAGTACTGTTAGGTGTGTCCTTCTTGTGTTCTATATATTGCTGTATATAGAAATACTGCAGAACACTCTGGCAAGAAACAGCAACCATGTTATTGGGCTCACACATGATAGGAATTCTGATAGATAGGTCAGACATAGTTTGTCTCCCTTTCAGTGTCCAGGATGTCAACCACGAAAGACTTCAACTTGAAATTGCTGGCGAGTTTTAAAAAGACAAGGGTGGAGTGACAAGGCCTGGATTGGAATACTGCCACGTGACTTTTCTAAGTGGTTTGGGTCTCATCATATCATAATGATTTCAGGGATCCAGCAAAGACTGTTCCAGCAAATGTAGCTTTCGTGGCTTTTTGACATCTACCCTCAGAAGTCATAAGATATCATTTCCACTCCTAGTCACAACCTCATTCAAACTCAAATATCTGCTTGCTTCTGTCTCCCAAGTACTGGGGTTAAAGGTGTATATCACCATGCCTCAATATTAATTTTTTTTTTAAATCAGGTTCTCACTCTAACACAAGCTGGCCTAGAATTCACTGTATAGCCTAGACTGGCTCAGACTGTTGGCAGTTCTCCTGCCTCAGCTTCCCAAGTGCTGAGATTAAAGGTGTTGTCAACTATATGCAAATTCAAGGCTAGCCTACCAACTTTCTGGGTTACATGAGATTTTGTTTCAAATAAAAAGAAAAGAAAACTATAAAGGGCCCTGTGAGATGGGTACACACACCCACACACACACACACACACACACACACACACACACACACACTTGTGAGCATCTTCCCCACCCTGCCTTGTGTCCCATATGAGAAAGTGTCTCATTACTGCAGCCGAAGATGACTTTGAACTTCTGATTCTCCTGTTCTCACCTTCTGAGTGCCAAGACCACAGCTCTACACCACAACACATTTGGTGCTAGGAATTGTCCCTAGGAGTCAAGTCTTTTTTTTTTTTTTTTTTTTAAACCAATATCAGACTACAAGTTCTAGTTTCTGTATGTAAAAGAAAAAAGGCTTTCTGAAGCTCAGTCCGAACCCTGACACAAAAACCTTAAAATAGCTATGTTATCAACTCCAGTGAAGAATATAAAATAATATACCAAGGACAGTTCACCAGAACTGTAAAGAAGGAACTACAATTCTTAAGAACTGTCTAAGCTACCTTATTATCAGAGTGAGGAGAAACCCATAGCTTCTCTCAGTGAGTAGAATTAAAGAATGAGGGGTAGGTAAGATGGTTCAGTAGGCAAAGGCACTGCCACCAAGTCTGACAACGAGTTTGATCCCTAGGATCTACATGGCAGAAGAAAGAATCAACTCCGTTAAGCTGTCCTCTGACCTTCACCTGTGCACTGGGGCACACATGTTTCCCCAGCCTCAGCAAACACTAAAAATTAAAGAAGTAAAACATTAAGGGTTTAAGAATCACAATTAAAAATAAAATCTCTTGGCTAACGTGGTATAGCAATGTATAAAGAGTTTAAAAAATAAGCATAAATAGGTTATAGAACCATTCCTGCTAGAATCAAGAATATAAGCTTGCTGTGGCCTGTGTGAACATTTTATCGCAAGTTCTACTCTCTGTATTTAAGAGGGGAAAAAGCTACTAAAGGATTGTAGGACCCCAAGGCACCTTGAGCTAGCCTGAAGCTGTTGGCGGGAACTCCTTGCCCCAAGGCTGTTGTTGGTACTCTTCCCGTTTTGATACCACACCTCGTGACAACACATCTTGTGACAACACACCTCGTGACACACACCCTGTGACAACCATACCTCGTGACAATACAGGGAGGAGCTAAGCCAAAAATTCCTGTAATTTTCCACTGTGCTGTAAGTCGGTATTTAAGCCCGTTCTTCCCTTTCAATAAACGGCATTCGGCATTTGGTGTTCCAACTTTGCCATTGAACGAATGACCCGCTGTCTTGGCTTTATTTCAATCTCTAGGCCTTCACCCGATTCGTGGAACAGATTGTAGCGCGGGAGCTACAAGTGGAGGTTCCACTGAGATCGGGAAAGAAAGGATCACCCTCGAAGGCCGGCCGGCAAAAGTAAGTGAATGAGGGTGTATTGAAGGATGGGTGCCAGTAACTGTAAGGAAAAGCTCGGTGGGCAATTAGTGGCCCTATTGAAAAGGCAGGGCACCAGGATTAAAACAAGACAGCTAAAGAATTCATTGCAATAAAGTAAAAGAAATGGCATAGATGAATAGGACTTTTGAGCAAGTTCAAGATTTAGAAGAAGGTAGAAATGTTAGAAAAGGAAAGACAGGTGTTTCCAGTGATTGAGACAGTGGATCCTCAGGATAACAGGGTTAGGGAGCACAGCCCATTAAATTTTAAGGATATAAATAAAACAGCTTAAAGAGGCTGTCACTGCTTATGGGCCCATGCTCCTTTTACTCAATTTTTGAGTCTTTCACAGCGTTAAATTGTACCCCTAGTGATTGTATGCAGCTCTGTAGAGCCAGGCTGGGTGGGGGTGACTATTTGCTCTGGAGAGGCGAATTTCAAGAATTTTGCAAAATAATGCTATTGCCGGATTTCCTGCTAGGAATTTAGATATGTTCATGAGTGCAACAAGTGGAGGTCAATAAACTACCCTTGCAACTCAAATTCTTTTTGACCCAGAGGTCTATGCACAAATTACTGCTGCTGCTACTAGAGCTTGGGAAGCCTTGCCTAATAAGGCTGCAGGAGATCAACTATCTAAGGTATTGCAGGGACTGCCTGAGCCCTATTCAGAATTTTCAGACCGCCTCCTAGAGCTGGCAGGCCGCATTTTTGGTGATGTTGAAAATGCCATGCCCAAAGTTAAACAGTTGGCATTCAAAAATGCAAATAAGTATTGTAAAGAGGCTTTATGTCCCCATAAGGCCAAAAGTCTTAATGACTATATACGCATATGTCGGGACATAGATGGTCATCACATTTATGGGCCAGGTTATAACTTCAGTTGTGAAAAGAGGGGAGAACAATGGAGGAGCCAGACCAAAGAGTTGCTTTGGATGTGGACAGCTAGGACATTTCAAAAGGAACTGCCCCCAGGGTGTGGCAATGCAATTGAGCACTAGGCCAGGGCTTTGCCCACGTTGCAGTAAGGGTCATCATTGGAGCTAGGAATGTAGGTCAAAGACAGATGCCCTTGGTAATCCTTTACCGGCTCAGGGAAACTGGAAGCGGGGCCAGCCTCGGGCCCCTCAAGCCCAGGTGTACGGGGCAATGGATACACCTGTAACCCGCCCAATACAGATGATCCCTCAGAGAAACCCCTTTATGTCCAGGACCTTATCAGAGGTACCCCAGGAAGCGCAGGATTGGACCTCTGTTCTGCCACCCGAGCAATATTAACACCACAAATGGGCACTCAAGCCTTGAGAACAGGAGTCTTTGGGCCTCTTCCACCAGGAGCAATAGGGCTATTGTTAGGACACAGTAGTGCCTTGTTGAAAGGAATTAGAGATATTCCAGGAGTAATAGATTCAGACTTTCAAGGAGAAATAAAAATCATGGTTAGGGCAGAAATGGGGGTATTAATGATACCACAGGGTGCTCGGATAGCGCAATTGGTTCTTCTCCCTATGTTCAAAACCAACACCCCTTTTTAAAGGACATCAGGGGATCTGCTGGTTTTGGGTCCACAGGCTCCATGGGTGCCTTTTGGGTATCAACTCTTGAACAGCGCCCCATGCTCACCCTTACCATACAAGGTAGACGATTTTCTGGACTTGGGGACACGGGAGCGGACTCCTCAGTAATAGCAAAAAAACATTGGCCACAAGCATGGCCTCTTCAGCCAGCCTCCACTCATTTACAAGGAGTGGGAACTGCTGTGGCTCCAGAACGTAGTACTCAGTTTCTTAAATGGTCAGATGATGAAGGACATACAGGAATTTTTCAGCCTTTTGTGTTAAGTCATATATCTCTGTTAATCTTTGGGGGAGAGATGTACTTCAGGCCATGGGAGCAGTCCTTACTACTGAGCCTGTTAAAAATATGCTGGCTGACCAAGGTTATGTACAAGGAAAAGGACTGGGTAAATTCGTACAAGGTGACCCTCAGTCTGTTGCATCCAAAAATTTAATTATCAAAAGAGCCGGAGATCGCTCTGGGCTGGGAAATTTTCCCTAGGGGCTATTGCTATGCAGCCTGTTCCCATTCCTATTATCTGGGAAACTGATAACCCAGTATGGGTGGAGCAATGGCCCTTCTCTATTGAGAAGTTACAGGCTGCACATCAACTTGTAAAGGAACAATTAGAGGCAGGACATATTGTTCCTTCCACTTCCCCATGGAATACCCCAATCTTTGTTATAAAGAAAAAAACTGGAAAATGGAGACTCCTTCAAGATCTCCGAGCTGTTAATAATTGTATGCAAATTATGGGAGCAACACAACCTGGCTTGCCTTCCCCTGTGGGTATTCCTCAAGGCTATCATTTTTTAGTTATAGACCTAAAAGATTGCTTTTTTAGCATTCCTTTGTATCCTCAGGATAGTGAGCGATTTGCATTTAGCATTCCTTCTGTTAACTTTAAAGAGCCCTTTAAGAGATATCAATGGGTGGTGTTGCCTCAAGGAATGGCCAATAGTCCCACTATTTTTCAAATTTATGTATCATTGGCCATTGCCCCCGTTAGAGAGAAATTTCAATCCCTATATATTCTACATTATATGGATGATATTCTTTTAGCCGGCCCGGATTCTAAGGAAGTGAATGAGGCTTTTGGGGAATTGCAACATAATCTTCAACTAGCTGGCTTAAGATTAGACCCAGAAAAGGTGCAACAAGAATTTCCCTATCAATACCTGGGTCATCAATTGTTATTTTCTGGTATCCGTCCTCAAAAGATTACTTTAAGGCTGGATAATCTGACCACCCTTAATGATTTTCAAAAATTATTGGGAGACATAAATTGGGTTCGATCTAGTTTGGCCCTAACCACTGGGCAGCTTAGACCATTTGATATCTTACAAGGAGATTCTGATCCCACTTCTCCTCGCATCAGGCGTTAAGGTGCTCGAGAATGTATACAGCTTGTGCAAAAATGTCTCTAATCTGCACATTTAAATTATATTGACTATTCTCAGAATTTGATGTTATTAGTCTTTGCTTCAGCGTATTCCCTTACTGCGGTATTTTGGCAAACTGATCCTATATTATGGGTACATGAACATGCATCCCCAAGAAAGACAGTCAGATCTTATCCTCAGGCAATGCTTTCTATTATTCAAAAGGCATACAAAATGAGTATTTAAATTTTTGGCAAGATGCCGGATTTAATTGTTACTCCCTATACTCAACAACAGTTTGAGGAGTGGTCACATTTCTTGTGTTCCACACCCTGCCGCTTTGATAGTCATTTTCCTTCCAGTAAGTTAGCTCATTTTTTTAAAAATCACCCTGTGTGTTTCCCCAAGGTTATTTCCCAAAATCCTCTGAAGGGGGCCTGTAATGTATTTACAGATGGCTCTTCAAATGGTTGTGCAGTAGAGTTGTTTCTTTTCCCATTATCAAACGCTCTATAGTTAAAGTGAAGTCTGCACAATTTGCAGAACTAGCTGCAGTACAATTAGCCCTTCAACATTTTTCTGATGTGCCATTTAACTTATACACAGACAGTAAATATGTGTATCATATATTGGCTCCCTTAGAAGCTGCTGTTTAAATAGCTCCAGTGTCTCGTGTACAAGAACATTTACTAGCCGTACAAAGCCTACTATGGAAGCGCTCTCATCCAATTTTTGTAGGACATCTCTGAGCGCATTCTGATTTGCCTGGCCCTTTAAGTGAAGGAAATACCATTGCTGATTTTAATACTAAAACAGATAGTTCCATCATGATGATGAGAGAGTCTGGGTATGAAGCAGCCTGCAAAGCTCATACAACCTTCCACCTTAATGCAGGGTCACCCAAATTCCATTTTAAAATTATTAGAGACCAAGCTATTGATATAGTTAAGAATTGTCCCCTATGTGCAGAGTTCTTACCTGTTCCACACCTTGGAGTTAACCTTCGTGGTGTCACATCTAATGATATCTGGCAGATGGATGTTACCCACGTTCCTTCCTTTGGTCGACTACAATTTGTTCATGTATCTGTGGATACC
This sequence comes from Phodopus roborovskii, assembly GCF_943737965.1. Lineage (NCBI taxonomy): Eukaryota > Metazoa > Chordata > Mammalia > Rodentia > Cricetidae > Phodopus > Phodopus roborovskii. The sequence goes on from NW_026126433.1 coordinate 24,956,859, forward strand.
CATTCTCATCTCATATTTGCCTCTGCTCATACTGGAGAAAGGCGCAAGGATGTTAAGAGCCATTGTTTACAAGCCTTTGCTTATAAGGGAATGCCCAGACAATTAAAAACTGATAATGGCCCTGCTTATACTAGTCAGGGTTTTAATTCTTTTTGCAAAATTTTTTTTTATCTAACATAAGACGGGTATCCCTTACAATTCTCAGGGTCAGGCCATGGTGGAACGTGCACATCGCACAATTAAAGCCTATCTTCATAAAACAAAAAAGGGGGAGTTTACAGGATCTCCTCATAATCACCTTTCTCTTGTCCTATACATTTTAAATTTTTTAACTATTGATGGTGCTGCTCGATCTGCGGCCGACAGGCATTGGTGTCCTCGGTCATCTGACTATGGCTCAGTTATGTGGAAGAATGTCACTACTGGAAAATGGTGTGGCCCTGACCCAGTTCTAGTATGGGCCCGAGGGTCAGTTTGTGTCTTTCCACAAGACGCAGATAACCCTGTTTGGGTGCCTGAGCGGCTGATTCGCCATATGCAGAGGGATGGTGATTGTAACAGCCAGAAAGAAGGTCCGATGGGTCTTCCAGAATCTACCTATCCTGATGCCTGTGCATCTGAGTAGCTATATGTGGCCTTTTTTCCTGATCATTAATTATAGTTTGGATCAAGCTGCTATATAAATTTACACTGATCCAAAGGACAAGAATTTCACCTTCATCTTAGGCACTGTATTCTGGTTTCATTCTTTTGTTGTAATCAATGCTACTAATTTTGGAGAAAGTTTCAATTGTTTTCAACAGGTCTGCTGACTGTAACAGCTGTTGTGGGCCAGGTACCCCAGGTGTGCAGCAGCGAGGAAAGGAGATTCCTGGATCACGGCTGCCAGTGCCGCCTTCACCACTGAAGCAACAGTTTCTACCATAGCCCTCTCCCAATCTGTAAATACTGCAAGCACAGTGGATCAACTAGCAGGTGATTTGGCTTAAGCCTTAGCTACCCAAAGCACACTTAATTATCTAGTACAAATTGGCATTTTTAAACTAAATTTACAAACTAACCTCCTATAGGAACACTTGAATTTTTGTGAGAAGCTCATATGGCTTCTTGTTATCTATCTTTTACACATATCTGTGTTAATGCATCATTTTTTCTCCAGAAATCCTGGAGTGATGAGTTTTTAAGCTATACACATGCTTTAGCCATGCAGACCATTAACATCTATGAGACCTGAGTGCCACTTGCAAATGTAGAAGGCCTTTTACAAGGACTTCAACTTGTGGGCAGAACATTGGGGTTTGTAGCCCTTGCACTTGGTGCAACTTTGCCACAGCATTAAACAGGCCCAGGCCAACTTTCTAACAAGACAGATACTGTCTTTTGCTCAAGAGAAAATGCCTCTGCCCATGTGTGGCTGACAAACTATTCACCAGTGACGGGTAAGGCAGAGGGGGCTAATATCCAACCTAAGACAGGAAGGTTACAGGCCTGGGTGACCTCTCCAATGACGGGTAAGGAATTATGCTGACGTCCTCTGTCACTTAAGACAGGTGTTAGTTTATATTAAAAGAAAGGGGGACCTGTAGGACCCCAAGGCACCTTGAGCTAGCCTGAAGCTGTTGGCGGGAACTCCTTGCCCCAAGGCTGTTGTTGGTACTCTTCCCGTTTTGATACCACACCTCGTGACAACACACCTCGTGACACACGCCCTGTGACAATACAGGGAGGAGCTAAGCCAAAAATTCCTGTAATTTTCCACTGTGCTATAAGTCGGTATTTAAGCCCGTTCTTCCCTTTCAATAAACGGCATTCGGCATTTGGTGTTCCAACTTTGCCATTGAACGAATGACCCGCTGTCTTGTCTTTATTTCAATCTCTAGGCCTTCACCCGATTCGTGGAACAGATTGTAGTGCGGGCGCTACAAAGGATAAGCAAAGAAACATGAAAAATGTGTGTACATAATATTATTCCTTACAAGAGATTAAAAAAAAAAAAAACCAAGTATCTTAGCATTATTGCTAAGTGTGGGGTCGATATGGGAAATCAATAGCAGTTCTTCGTTCCCTAGTAACAGGAAACTCATACAACTGTGCACCAAAGATCTTTACAGTCACAACAGGAATAGTCTCACACACTTTGCAACCTAACCAAGAATGTGGAAAACCTTCATGAAGAATATTTTGAGTGCCTAAAGGCAAAAAGAGGACTAGAATAAAAAGCACATAATATTAAAGCCAGAATAGGAAATCAATAGGGTAAGGATTATAATTATCCACAGTTCACTGTTTTTTCAAAATCCCAACAACATTTTGTATGGGACTTGCAAGCTGACACTAAAGTCCCTTACATAGAGAAATGGGCTAAGAGAAGCCAAAACAGTTCTACAAAGTGAATGGAGCACACTTTTCTCCTCTTCCGCCAAGAAAGGATGTTCATTGTAGAATTACAGTAATTAGATCCTGCAATGTATCAACATTAAAAAACAGCAATGAAGGGACACAGGCAAATATGGAGCTTGATATTTGATAAAGCATACATCATAAACCTGATGGTTTCAGGGGTTGTTGACTTTCTGTCCTAAAAAGAAAAGGAAAAAGAAAAAACTGTATTAGTGTCTCATAATCTTATGAGATAAGAGTTTTCATATCTAAGAGTTTGCAAACTGTTTCAGGATGCCTCTTGGATAAAAATTAACTGAGGTTCCCACAGTTGTTTGGTTATGGGAATTATAGCCACTGATCTTTATTACATTAGAAATTAAATTTGTAAATCATATGATGAAATAACACTTCATTAGTCATCAGAATGTTGACATCATCACATGTTAAGCCTCTGAAAGATCCCATTGCTCACAATGAAATCAGAATGGAAGGGATAGTATTTTAATAACATAAAAATGCCTTTGACCATGCAAAAATATTTGGGGATTCCAGATTCCTCCATGTTATAATTTAAAAGCAATTTCTACAAATTAAAAGCTAAATAAATGTCTAAACCTGAAAGAAAATAAAAGCTATGTTGTAAGAAGACACATTACCAAAGTAAAGATTCCTTAACTATGGCATTAGCAACACAAATTATAAAGGAATGGCAAATAAATTAGAACACCCTAAGTTTAGTACTTGTTTGACAAAACATCTCAAAAATATATTTAAAAGGAAAGCCAAAATCTGAGACAGGTTGATACACACACACACACACACACACATACACACACACACACACACACACACACACTTTTCTGTCACTGTGATAAAATACCATGATCAAAATCATCTCAAGGAAGAAAGAGTTTATTTTAGCTTTTGGTTCCCAAGGCATAGTGTCCAAAATAGCAAGAAGGCATGGCATGAGTAGGGAGCTGGCTGACTACATTACATCTTTATACAGGGAACAGAGAGAATTCAGGAAGAGGAGCAAGGCTGTAAATATTCAAAGCTGCCCCCCCCAACCCAGTGACATACTTTGCCCAGTAAGGCTGCTCCTCCTAAAGATTCCATAATATCCTCTGAATGGCACCACCAACCAAGGACTAAGTGTTCAAACGCACATGCCCACAGTGGATAGTTCTCATTCAAACCATCACATTTGCCCCTGACCACATCTTTCATGGCTTCGTGGCCATCTCATGATGCAAGATGCATTTAGTTCAACTTAAAAAGTGCTGGTAATACTTAAGCCTTCACATTGTTCAAAGGCCCAACGTCTCTTCTGATACTAAATCTCTTTAACTGTGCCTACTTGTATGATTAAAACAAAACAAAACAAACAAACAAACAAAACCCAAAACTAGTTACATACTCCTAATATAGAATGTCATAGATTATACATTTCCCTCTTCAAAGGGGCTAGAATAGGGCACAGTAAGGAAACACTGTACATAAGCAAACCCAGAATCTAGCAAAGCCTGTAGCTTCGTGTCTACTATCTGGGGCTTCATTTTCAAAGAACTTAAATGATCCCACCCCTCCAGCTTTGTTGGTTGCCACATGCATCTCTTTCTTGAGCTGGTCACTTCTAACATATAACTCTCCTTGTCAGCTGTCTCACTGCTCCAGCATCATCAACATTTTAGGGTCTCCATGGAAACCTAGACTTCACCTATAGAGATTCATGGAATGGCCTCTCAGTGTCTACTCACAGTGACTCCAGCACTGGATGTATTTCCTGGCTGCAGCAGCTCTCTGAAGCCACAGAAGAAGAACCCATAACCTACTGCTCCCATCTGCCAGGCATCCAAAACCAGTACCGAATGGTTGACATTGTCAATTCGGTTGTCAGCTTGGGATGGACCCTGGCTTCTTTGACCACAGTGGCAGAAGCTATTGTAGCATTATAGGAGCAGGGAACCCCTTGGGCTCTTTTATTTCACAAATTGGAGCTTTGGCTGGGGTGATCTTGCTCTGAGGGCATCTTTCGTATCCCAGTGCAGATCTGGCAGGAGGCTTTTCTAATGGAGTTAATCTCAACAATTGCAGCCTCTTGCAGCTTATGTGGTGGCAACCCTGAGCTTCCTAAGGCTCCCTTCCCTGCCATGCTGCACATCCTTTTTATTTCTGCTTCACTTGTCCCTCCCCCCCCTCTCTCTCTCACTGTAGAGTAATTAGAAATAACCAAGCCATAGACTCGGTTGAAATTTCTTGTGCCAAAGAAATTAATCCATTTCACTTTTATTTAGTCTCAGGTTAGTGCTTGGACAATGGAGAGAAAACAGCCAGCTATCACAAGAATGGCCTGTGTTGTTCTAATGGAGCCCTTGTTCTTCTGTGAGACATTATAAACTGAGTTATAAACTCTCCACATTTCTCCCAGTGTTCTGTCTCCCGAATCCTACCAGAATGGCCTGTTAAGTTCTACATATAGTATTCAATGGCTTCTCCCACCCCAAAACTTCCAAGGTCTTCCACATTCCTCCCAAGCACAATGTGGTCAGGTTCTTCACAGCAACAGCCTCATTCCACCTGGAATTCAATTTCTTCATTTAGTGCCATAAAATATTTTGATCAGAAGCAACTTAAGAGTTTATTTTTGCTTATGGTTTCAGAGAGAGAGAGAGAGTATCCATAAAGGCAGGGAAACCACGGCATGACAGCAGAAGTAGGAAGCTGGCTGATCACATTTAACCTGCACACAGGAAGCAGATAGCAGGAAGTGGGGCAAGCCCAACCCCAGGGACAAACTTCCTATATCAAGGCCACACCTCCTAATCCTTTCAAATAGTGCCACTCCCTGGTGACCAAGCATGCAAATCTATGAGCCTTCAGGGTCATTTTTTGTTTGTTTGTTTTTTGAGACAGGGTTCTCTGTAGCCTTGGAGCCTGTGTTATATAATATGGGGTTAGGTGGACCTTAAGAGGATTCCATGGTGGGTGAGGGACAAACACCAGGTAGACACAGCTTAAGTACACACTTTTATTGGAATTAAGGGAATGAAAAAATGGGAAGGAGAAAGGGGGAAAGAAGAAAAAGATAGGGAGAAAGAGAAGAGAGAGACAGAAAAAGTCCTGTCTGCCCCTTCAAAGGAAGGCGGGAAAGAGAGAGTCAAAGTGGGCACAGGTTTTCTCTTAAAGGCCCTTTACACCTGGGTGCCGAGTGCTTAGTGAAATAGCAGCCATAGAACTCTGGACTAGCTAGGGTATTGCCTGAGTACATCCTGCCAGGTGACAGGGAGCAAGCCATCATAATTCCTAAATCCTTACAGATTGCCCTGGTACTAGCTCTGTAGACCAGGCTGGCCTCAAACTCACAGAGATCTGTCTACCACTGCCTCCCGAGTACTGGGATTAAAGGTGTGAACCACCACTGCCTGGCAACTATGTAGATGAAGTTTCTGTCCAGCCTGGTCCCACTGCCTTTTAGCCCTAAATAAATACACGGAGTCTTGCATTAATTAGAAACTGTTTGGCTGATGGCTCAGGCTTCTTATTGGCTGGTTCTCTCTTAATTATTAACTTATTTTTAGTAATGTCTGTATTGTCATAAAGCTATGGTTTATGTCATAAAGCTGCAATCTAGCATGTTATTACTTTAGCTGCTACATGGTGCCTCCCTGGATGCCTCTCTCTGAATCCTCTCTCTCTCCAGAATTCTCTAATTGGCAGCACTGCCTATACTTCTTGCCTGGCTACTGGCCAATCAGTGTTTTATTCACCAACCAATAAGAAAAACATATATTCAGTAGGACATTCCCCATCATCTCCTCTTTTCTGTCTAAATAAAAATAAAGGCTTTAACTTTAACACAGTAAAATTATGTGTAACAAAAGTTATCTACCAAGAACTATAGTTAACATTTATTCCATTAAGGTTTGCAATATTTAAAGAAAATACATTGTCATCTATTCTATCTTAGTGAGTCTAAAGTTTTATATGTAACTTATCTTTTATCATAACTAAGGAAACCATAACCATAACTATCTGTCTTCAACTCCATCAAAGACCTCAATACCAATGGAAAAGATAATCAATGGCTGGAAAATAAGTCCCTAATTATTTGGCTCCTGCTAGCTTTCTGTAGCTGTGATCAGTGTATCTGAGAGAACCTTTCAAAGGGAAGAATACTTACACTGGCTCATGCTTTCAGAAGTTTCTGTCTGTAGTTGGCTGGATCCATTAGTTTGTGCTTGAGGTAAGGCTGAACACTATGGTATCTAGAAATGAGTAAAGAAAGAAACTTGTCTCCTGGAGGACAAAGAGCAGTGTGGGGGGGCAAGGAGGGATTAAGGACTATGTGTAACCTTTGGGACCTACTTCCTATAACCAGGTATCCTCTCCTAAAGTTCCCACTACCTCCCAAAATAACATCTAAGTGTTTCTCATGTGAGCCTGTGAGCGATATCTCATATTTTAACCATGACAGTTCCCATGGTGTGTGTGTGTGTGTTCACTCTCATACTGTCAAAAATCAAATTCTTTGTAAAATGCTGGTGTGATAACAGGTTTAGGGAAATGACCATACATAGTTGATGTCTGCAAAGTGATTTGCAATTATCTCTCAAATTAAAAGTAGGTGTGCCTTGGACACAAATTCTACTTGTGAGCATTTGTCAGCAAACATATTGCTAATAATATGTTATCATGGCAACAGTACTGTCTGGTGGAACCGTAAACTAAAACACCACAGGCATTCAATGAGAACCAAGCAGCTGATAAAACAGCCAAGCCCTCACTCTGCAAGCACTGTACTCATGCAGAGGACATCTAAGATAGTGAAAATCAGCAATGTAGTGTGTCTACTGTGTTATCTGTGAGAGGGAAAGAAGGCATGCATGTTTGTGAAGATGTAGGACACTGCTAAAGTGGGGGAGGGGGCAGAATTGTTGAGGGATGGAACAGGGAGGAAAAACACATTTTATAATGTGCTTTTTCCTGCCTCTGATTTGTGTATGATTTGTACATGTTCAAAAACAAACAGAAAATGAAATAAAAATCTGCCTGAAGTCAGAAATATCCATTTGCATATTCATTAAATTAAAATAGACCCCCCACTCACACAGAGTACTTAAATTAGTTGTGAAACAGCAATTCTTTGACAATTGAAGAAATATACCACATAGTTGAGCATAAATCTTCAAATAGAAGATTGTTCTGTAGGTTGAATATCCTTCCTCTGAAAAGAGGTGAGCCAGGCATGGTACAGATACCTGTCTTGAGCCCAGTAATTGGAAGTAGGAGGTAGGAGGGATTAGAAATTCAAGACCAGTCTGGGCTACACAAGACCCTGTCTGAGAAAGCCAAAACTCACTCACTCACGCTCACTCACTCACGCTCATTCACTCACTCATTCTCACTCATTCACTCACTCATTCTCACTCACTCTCACTCACTCATTTGCTCAACTACCCAACCAAACAACCAACCAACTAACCAACTAAAGCTACTTTTCAAGTAGTACCATTCATGGATGACCAACGAGCCATCTAACCCAAAACATTTCCTCCTGTTTGCACCAGTCTAAGAAGCTCTTCTTATGTTTTATTTTATTATGAAAGCACTCCATTAGCCTGTGTTCTGCTGCAGATATTTAACATGGCTCATCTGCTAACATCAGGGTGGGTTCATTTGCAGGTTCCCTGGGAAAAATGCTGTTTCTAGAGAAATGAAGTTAGAATGTTGGAAGATGAAAAACTCATATAACCCTACAAAGAAGTTGACATTTAGACATTTGTCATAGGATTTCCTGAGTAGCAAGAGTCACTGTGGAGTCACCAACTGTTTAGGAGAAATTAAAGGAAGGATACAATTTAAACACCGTGTCAGATACAGATTTATGAAGCACCCTGACTTACAGAAGTGAAGCTCTACACTGAAATTCTAGAAAAGTCAATACTCACAGAGATTGAATCCTAGAGCCCAGGGTATTTCAGATGTGTGGGGGTAGGGGTGCTGTCATAATAGTATGCCTACTATAAAACTTATACATATATCATCTATTCCAAATATTTGTTGATGCCTATTCTAAATATACTGGTGACTTGTAGGATTAGTAATGTTGCTAACATAATGTGTGTTCCCAGGAGCAGGTAAATTCATTATGTAATTCAAGTAGGTTTTCCTACTCTTGATGGTATTTGAGGAATTCTAAAAATCAATGTGTGTCCTTCCCCCGTGGGAAACTATGCAGGGTACCCGAAATTATCTTCTCACAGCACTCTCTTTCATGATGACTTAGCTCAGACTGTTGTTTGGGGCCCTGGATTTACTGCTACTTCCTACTCTGGCCCTCATCTCCCATTTCTACCCAGATAGCCATTTTTGCTTTACTCTCCTCCTGAATGAGTATACACCCTGTAGGATGGCTCAAGCCTGGAAGACACCCGTGATGTGAAACGAGGGAACGTTCACCACAGGTCACTTATAGCATCCACATCCACACCTCAGTGTGTGGCTCCCAACAGGAGGTTCAGTTTTGGGTTCAAGGATTTGGGAACAGAGTCTCACAGTATGTCCCAGGCTGGCCTTAGACCTGGCTATGTCCCATCTTCTGAAGTAATTACAATGTATGACAAGACTCAGAACAGTGTCAGATAGGCCTGCATATTGCATCTCAGAGACGCCTGTTCTTTGGGCACCGTGCTCCTCTCTGGAATGCTATCCTGACTTTTTTGGGTCTCAAAAATGGATTTTGACCTTAGGGTTCCCTGAGGAAATTATACTTTTTTTTCTCACTTGCCTTTCTTTGATTCAAAAAAAGGGGGGGGGGGTGTAAATCTGATGAGGTTAAAATTAAATTTCATTAGAGTTAGAAGTTCTAGACCATAGATTACTGATTTGAGAGTAAACAGTCCTGACCAACAGTCTCTAATGGTAAGAGATGGAAGTTGATCATGTGTTGGTGGGGGTGGGGTAGGTTGTCTTAGTTTGCTTTCTATTGTGATACAGTATCATGATTAGAAACAACTTGGGGAAGAAAATTTTATTTCACCCCACACCTTTATAGTTAGTTCACCATTGTCTTAGTTAGGGTTTCTATTGGTGTGAAGAGATACCATGACCATGGCAACTTTTATAAAGGGAAACATTTAATTGGGGCTTGCTTACAGCTTCAGAGGTGTAGTCCATTATCATCATAGAAGGGCATGATGGCGTGCAGGCAGACAAGGTGCTGGAGAAGGAGCTGACGGTTCTATATCCTGATCCGCAAACAGCAGCAGGAGACTGTGTGCCACACTGAACATAGCTTGAGGATACAAGACCTCAAAGCCCTCCTCCACAGTGACATACTTCCTCCAATAAGGCTACACCTCCTAATGGGCCACACTGAACATAGCTTGAGGATACAAGACCTCAAAGCCCTCCTCCACAGTGACATACTTCCTCCAACAAGGCCACACCTCCTAATGGTGCCACTCCCTATGGACTAAGCCTTCAAACACATGAGTCTATGGGAGCCATACCTATTTAAACTGCCACAATCATGAAAGGAACTCAAGGCAAGAATACAGAAACCAAAGCTGAGGCAAAGGCCCTGGAGGAACACTGCCTACTGGTTTGCTATTCATGGCTTACTCAGAATGCTTTCTTATACAACCTAGGACCACCTGCCCAGGGTGATGCCACCCACAGTGAGCTGGGCCCTCCCATATCATTAACCAAGACAATACTCCCACAGATTTGCCTACCAGCCAGTCTGATGAAAGCATTTTCTCAATTGAAGCTCCTATTTTTAGATAATTCTAGTTTGTATCAAATTGATAAAAACAAAAATCTGAGCAGGGTGAGTATGTGTATGCATATTTGTATGTGTATGTGTGTCCATGCATACATGCATGTGTCGTGTGTGTGTGTGTGTGTGTGTGTGTGTGTGTGTGTGTGTGTATGTATGTGTGTGTGTGTGTGTAGGGGGCAGAATATAATATAGTCTTTCTCCAGCCTTAGTGTTCATCTGACTATTTTGTCCCATTTTAAAAAAAAATTACAAAATCCTTTTTTAAGAGTTTGAAAAATAATTTGTTTTCTTTCATCTCTGGAAAGAGAAGCAAGATGCTGAATCATAGTGCATAGCAAACAATGGGACTTGGTTAAAGTCTTTCTTTCCTGTTCTTTCCCCTGAAGATCCATCCACAGTGCAGAGCTGCCTCTAGTATCCTGGCTCTCCTTTGTAGTCACTGTGTTCATCTAGCATTTCCCTACCTTTTTTTCTATCCCTTTCTTCTTCCTTCTAGATCTTTTCCATTGTAGTTTTCCCCCCTCTTTTTTATTTGAATAGGGCTGCAGAGGATGACCCTGAACTTTGATCCTCGCCACTGCTGGAATGACAGGTATGTTCCCACCTAGTTTCATCCTTCTCTTTTTCCTCCCCTTCCTCTTCCTCCTTTTCTTTTTTCTTCTCTAGTAATAGAAAGACTTTAGCTTCTCTTCTAACGTTTTGTACACCATCATTCCCTTATTATTAGCTTACTTCCATGTACTCTATTTTCAACAAAGCTGAATAGAAACAGAAGGAAGAAGACAGCCAATTCTTATAAGTACACTTGTCTCTGACCTACAGATTTTATACAAAATACTTATACATATATCCTACTCATACCTGTGCATTATGCTGTATGTCCAGCAGAGTGCCACTAAACAGACCTTTTCATTTGTTTAAAAGACTAACAAATTAGTGGGCCAATAAGACATTTTTATTGATGCTCCTTCAACTAGTTCATTTTAAAAATTCTTACCCCTATTCAATATCACAGCATAGCAAAGTTTCCCCCCAAATAGCAATTAAGTTGTATATGATTAAAGCAAATGAACAAAGTATCCAGGTATTGGTCAATTATGTGAATAAAACTTCCCATCCATCTTCCTCTGGTTAGATAATCTGAACTCAGATGAAAAGGCCCTTTGTGTCTTTCTTGTGCTGAGCATGATAAGAAAACCATTGAGTAGGAACTAGGTCAGCTGCCTTCCGCTGCTTATCAGTCATCAAAGCCTGTTTCTTAGCCTTGGAAGCTTCATGTCTATTAAATGGATTTCTCATTCTCTTCTCTCCCAAGCCAGAAGGCTGTGAGCTAGTCATGCACATTCAATCACGTTTTATAGTGCAGTATGCAAGAGGTAGGTTTATGATTTTATTTCAAATTATGGTTATTTTTGACCTGCATATCTAGTTGTTTGCTGAACAAAAACTTCATAAATTAATTTTCCAAACATATATTCAGGCTGAGTCCAAGATTACAGAGTCAAAGGTAGAAAAAACTTCAAAGAGAAAACAAAACAAACAAAGAAAAAGAACTGGGATAATGCCACATGCCTATAACCCCAGTACATGTGAGGCTGACCCAAGAGGATCAGGAGTTCAAGACTGATCTTGGCTACATGATACCCTGTCTCAAAAACAAAACAAAACATAGTAACAATAACAAAGAAAAAATAGACTTAAAAAGAGAAAATATCAGAATAGTTCCAGCTCTGGTTTGAGTGTGAAATATTTCTCACTGGTTCAAGTATTTGGACACTTGGTCTTTGGCTGGTTATGCTGTTTTAGAAGGTTGGGGAAACTTAGTATAGTGGTTCTCAATCTGTGGGTTGTGACCCCTTTGGAAGGTTAAATGGCCCTTTCACAGGAGTCACCCGAGACCATCAGAAAACACCGATATATTTACACTATGATTCATAACATTAGAGACACTATAGATGTGAAGTAACAAGGACAATTTTATGGTTGGGGTCACCATGCCTGAATTAAAGGGTCGCAGCATTAAGAAGGTGGACCACTGGTTTAGGAGGTGGACAACTGTGGTATACCGGGAGGTTTTACAGCTCAGTCTTATCTCATGCCCCATCATTGCTTCTTGACTAGGGGGAACACAGTGTCACATCATGATCCTGCCACCCTGGAGCAGCCAGTACCATACCTTCTCCCACCATGGTGAACTGTATGCCCCTCAAACTATGGGCAGAAACAAACCATTCTCCCCTTTAATTGATGCTTGTCATGTATTTGATCACAACAATGAGATAAGTAACCCATACTATAGTCGCTTGTTTTTGGTCAGAGTGAAATCAGGATCCGATGGTGAGGGACCATATCCTGTTGCCATGGAAATGATTGTGTTGTCATAAATACAGTGCTGTGGTTTCACAGCGAAGAGAAACAGATGGTCTGGAAAAGAATGAAGGATTGGAAGAAGGTAGAAGAGTAAATGATAAGCAAAGACAACCTCAGTGTGGCTTTACAAAACCCTCTTAGCAAGAAAGAGCTCAGCCAGATAAAACTACAAAGCATTTTCCAGTGAGAGGGAAACCCTGGATAACTTAACTGAGGATGGAGTGCAGGTGAAGAAACAATCAGCTGGTGATAAGTCTGCCGTATTCCATAGCTGACCCTCACTACTGCCTGGGCCATCACTGTACTGACCACTATGGAAGTCAGAGGTGTGGCTAACGCTGGAGATCTGCTAAGACCCATGCCTACCATACATTCCTAGCAGCCTCATTTTTAGATGTTTGTTTTCTGATGATTAACAGTCTTAAAACACAGGCTCAGACAGTTATGTTGGTGAAGTTAGAGCCTACACAGTAAAGTCGGTTGCATCGTCTTGACCCTGATCCATTCCTGCATCTATTTCGGTACTCTGGAAACCAGTGTCCACTGACAAGACAATGAAATTGGGATATTCTGAAGTTGACAATGTGCTGATTTTTAAAACTGTCAGCCCAGAGTCTTTCTGTCATAATAAATAAATAATTAAATCCCTAGCTTATTGCTGTGGTATGGATGTGTGCCTCCAAAATTCCTGTGCTGAAATATTTTAAAAATATATTCATCTTACATGTATGTGTGCCTGAGTGTGTGTGTGTGTTTGTGTATGTATGTATGTATGTATGTATGTATATGCTCAATGTGTGTGTGTGAGTCCTTGGAGGTCAGAAAGGTATTGAATCTCCTGGAGTTACAGATGGAGTTACAGATGCAGGTGCTGGAAATTGAGACCAGGTCCTCTGCAATAGTTCACTGTTGAGCTATTTCTCCAACCCTCCTATGTTGAACTCTTAATCCTTAAAGTAGTGGCCTTCTCCTCCTGCCCCTGACCCCCTCCCCCTCACCATCCTCCTGCCCCTGCCCCTCTCCTCCTCCCCCTCCTGCCCTGCTGCTTTCCTCCTCCTCCCCTCCCTAACCCCTACCTGCTTCCCTCTGTTCAATGCAAGCACACACAAGTGCACACATGTGCAGATCAAATATCTATGCTGAAAAACTTTTGTCTTGTCCAAGCTTGCTTTATTTATTAGGGAGCTTTCAGGTGCAGGTCTGACATGCATGCACACATGGCACGCGTGTGTGTGCACACACACCCACACCCTGTCCAGCTCCATCATTTTCTAGATGATGAATTACAGTTGCACTAGGCCATTCTCATGAGAAGAAAAGTGCTTCGTTTCTCCCTCATGTCAAAGAGGGAGGAGGTAAAGAGCCCAAGGAACAGTGTGCCAGCAAAGTTGCAGTGAAGGCAAGCTGCTTGCCACAGTGCTGTGAAATTGCCGCCTTTTGGTAGCATATTTAATTTGAATTCACATTATGGCTCCTACACTTTTTCCAGAGAAGTTGGCAAAGCAAAAGACCCATAATTTCTAATTATGTTAAGTTTGATTACTTCCAAGTGTCCTTTTGGTACATTTATATAGGAAAATGAACACTCTGCTATGTATCAATGATGGCTCCGTATGTGATTAATCTGTTCAGATCATTCTGGAAGCCACTTTAGTGACCTAAAGGAAGCTTTAAAGCATCATCAGCACAAATGGTCTGCTCTTCCCTGTGTTAGACAGTCTTTCTTGTGTCTGAGGTCTAAAGTCCCACAGCTGAGTGGGCAGCAGAGGCCTCAGCAGAGGTGGGTGAGGGGACAGGCCATGGCAGAGTGAGGCACTGCTGTCGCCACAGAGAATGGTACACTTCCTTCCTTTGTGTCACTGGAGTTTTCTCTGGGGTCCCCAGCTGAAATCAATGAGGTGTCAATCAGGCTGATGGAAGTATTTTTGTCCCCCTTTAGACTAGTTGTCATGCTCTCAGAGGTAACAAACAGTTGGAGACCTTGACTGGATTCCTAGTCCTGGGACCCGGAGAGGAGCCTTGGACTCTGAGGCAAGTCTCCCTCCCAAAGGCAGCCTGGAGCCTCCTAGCACGCACAAGCCATGGGCTTCCTGGCTCTTCCAAGCAGGGTGGTTGGATGATCTTAGGCAAGCCATTTGAATTCTTGGAGTCTTTCCTCAGTTGGAGAATGTGATGATAATTCGTCTAAAGTTCTACTGGACACACACAGGGAGAAAAGAGGAAAATAAAAACACATCTGCTTTCCTGTCTCCCCACTCTTTGCGCAGTTTCGTTTTCTGCCCCTAAACACTTACTTCCTCACACTAGTCTGGACAGTGACAAGGACCCCTCTAGAGAAATGGAGGGAGAAAACTGCATGGCCACCTCACCCGTGCAGGCTGATTGATGTTTAGGAAAACAATGTGGTGATACTTTGTTTATGTTCTAACAAAGCTTGCCTAAAGACTAGAGGGGCAAAGCTAGCCAGCTAGTTAGCCCTAGAGTCCAGGCAGTGGTGGCAAATGCCTTTTATCCCAGCACAGAGGCAGATGGATTTCTGTTAGTTCAAGGCCACCTTGAGCTACATGAAATTGATCCAGTGTGAAAGAGAAACAGAGCTCACACAAAGGTGATCTCAGCACTTGAACCCCCATACTTTTAATCCCTGCACTAGAGAGGAATATAAGGTGGGAGGAGACAGGAGCTCAGTATAGTCTGAGGTTTGCTGGAGACAGATGCAATCTGGAGATGCAATTGAGGACAGGATTACCCTTTCAGTCTGAGTATTGGTAGAGGTGAGAACTCTGTAGTGGCTGGCTGCTTTGCTTCTCTGGTCTTCAGTATTAACCCCAACATCTGTCTCTTGGTTTTTATTATTAATACCAACTAGGATTCATGCTACAAAACAACATGAACCAAAAGTATCCATCAAGGTGAGTCACACAACACCACTTTCCCACTCTCTTTGCAAGAGAAAATCTTGGAGCTCCTGAATTTACAGGCTTGAAATACCTCTTGGCCTTCCATTTAAATAACTACAAGCCATCTGTTTGTCTTAAGACAGATGTCAATATGTATAATATCATGGACATCCAATATTCTGTCATGCCCTCTGTACCACTGGTCCAGCATCATCTAAACATAAGTTCAGAAATTTCTATGTATGTATACACGCATGTGGCACTCAATCTCACACTCTCCTGGTTCATCGCATCCTCTTTAGACCTTCTTTCCTGAGAGACAGTTGCAAGCCGTGTAAGATCTTCCTTCTTACATTTCCTTTTCTACCTAGCTCAGTTCCAGGCTCAATTAACCAAGGATGACTGCCACCTGAACTTGCTGGTAAAGAGGCTAGTACAAATCAATTGGCAGCAGGCCTGACAGAAGTGGGAAGGTGCTAGCTATGTCATCACCTTAGAGGGTGTCTTCATTATCCCTTAATTCTAAGGTCATGCCCAGATGCATGGGTATGTATGGTTTTGCCTGTTTGTCATCGGCTGTCTTCCTTTTGCCTGACCAGATAGAGTCTAACTGGTCAGTTAGACTATTTCCTCTTTATGATCACAGTGTTGGACCAAGGATTCAGCTCAACACTAAGCAGTCTCTCCTGAGACCCATTTTAGATTTACTATTTTTGTTTGCATGTATGTGTATATCTGTCTGTGCATGTGTGTGCACATAAGTGCAGGTTCCTGTAGAAGCCAGAGAAGGTGTCAGATCCCTATGAAGCTGAAGTTATAAACAGTTGCGAGCCACCTCATGCGGATGCTGGAAACTGAACGCAAGTCCTCTGGAAGACCAGCCAGTGCTCTTAAATGCTCAGTCATCTCTCCAGCCCCTTCCTTGAGCATTTTGCTCTTGTTCTTGGAAAACATACTGTTCGTACCTGTGAGATCATGATGCGCATAAGGATAATGTTATGCAAGGCTGTCAGTAGTAGTCAGTAGTAGTCTAATATGGAGGTCTTGCATTAGAGAATAAATCAATCATAGAGGAAAACAAGCTAGAGACACTGAGAAAAGGAAAGGGTCTTGAAATTATGTAAACTCCAGCTGGGTATAGGAGCAGAGCCCAGCACTTGGGAGGCAGAAGCAGGAGTACTGCCGTAGGTTCAAGGTTAGCCTGAACTACACAGAATGAGCTTCAGGTTAATCTGGGTTACATAGATCTTGCCTCATATAAAGTCATACATAAACATACACACACACACACAATGAACAAATAGCTTTTTGAACCTATGCCTAAATCTAGAAACATACTGTAGACTGCCTAGTCTCATAAACCAAAATTCCCTCTTTGGATTACACCTTACTTTGATTTTCTGTTATTTGCTTCTGAAACAGTTCTGCATAATACAAACAAACATCAAAATCTGGAAGTGTGCAGCTGCTAAGCTTGTTCTACCTTGCCCAGTCATGGGATGAGCATAAATTCTGAAGATTGAGACTAGTATATTGAGTGGTACAATGTCTTCTTACTGCTCCATTTCCTCTGCAGTAAGTTTCGTTAACTACTGGCAAGTTACCACTGTGGCTCAGCGGCCCTAGTTGTGTTCTAATATACTTGGAGTCATTGGATGAAGTTATAGGTTAGTTCTGACCTAACCACATCACAAAGTATTGATCTAATGGAAAAATACTTTGTATTTTAAGTTCCCTGTCCTTGATTTACTACTCCTTGGAGTCTGTGTTTTCCATTTTTGTGACTTAAAGACAGGAGGCAGAGATATTCTCAGATGACATTTCAGGGAATAATTTTACTTCTTAATCAATTAAACTTCTTTCCAACTCTCTTAGAACTGATTTCTCCAGCTCCTTTTCTGCTCTTGGGAAAAGAAATAGAAATAGAAGTATTGGTATCTTCAGCCTCCTGGTGAAGTGATGTTTGTACTATCCCAGATATCTGAGAGAAGCAGGGGAGAAAAGACGGCAAATACCTAAAACTGATGACGAAACTCATTAGTAGAGAGTACTTGTTGTATAGACCAGAGGGCTTTTCCTCTTTTATTATGGTACCAGCAATATTGTTCTGTTTAAAACTGAAGGCCAGGTTTTACATTTAGTAACATCTTTCATTTGTGAAATGGGATTTGAACAATTAGAAATATTACAAGCATGAGCGAGCTCCAGGCAGAGTTTGGAGCTAGAGAAGGGGGATCTTGCTGTCGTCGGAACTTCTGGGATTTTTGTTTTGTGTTTGTTTGTTTTAGGGGTTGTTTGTTTGTTTTGTTTTGTTTTTGGAGACAGGGTTTCTCTGTGTGGCCTTGGCTGTCCTGAAACTCACTCTGTAGATCAGGCTGACCTTGAACCACAGATCTGCCTGCCTCTGTCCCCTGAGTGCTGGGATTGAAGGTGTGTGCCACTACCACCTAGCAGGAACAGTTTTTATTACATGGATGAAGTAATGGTGTTTGCTTGTAGAGAAATGGGAGCATAATTGCAATCCTGTTAACATTCCCCATGCAGAGAAGTCTAGAACATAAAGGGGAGGGCGCAACTCCAGAGAGCCCTAAGGACTCATGGCTTCCTCATAATTATATTCCCTTTTCTACCAGAAAAACATAAATATTCAGCATATGACCTGGCCCCAGGAATGAAGGAGCCCCATTTTGGGTGTGCCTTTTTGCTCTCATTGCAAGAGATGATTCATAGCTTCATAAACATGGAACTACTTGTTTGGAGAATATGTAACAGGAGTAGAGAGATGCTCTTAACAGCAGTTACGAGCACATGCTGTTGTCACAAATGACTGGAGTTCAGTTTCTAACACCCACGTCACATGGCCTATAACACCTGTAACTCCAGCTCTAGGGGCATATATGCTGTCTCTTGGCTTCCTTGAGCACCAGTATTTATGTTCACACATATGTAATTAAAAAGAAAATAATTTAAAAATATATTTAAAAAAGAAAATACACAATGTTCATTAGAAAAGGAGATCAATGAGCATGCGTGAGCTGACTTTACACATGCATATTTTATATCAATAGACATGTAAGCCTTGCCCCACCAGGGTGGGATTTACCATAGGAAAGTACTGGGGGAACAGGCTTTCTTAAGCCATTTGGAGGTTCACCTGATTGGATCAAATCGCAAGGCTCAGGTAGTGGGAGAGCATCTGACTCCCTTTCAGCCTAAAGCAATTTCCAGCTGCCAGAAAGTTGAAATATTAGATCAAATTATACTAGCTTGGTTAAAATAAGCACCCCTAGAAATAGAGCAGTATAAATATTATATGAAAAGTGGTATCCCTAATTCTCTATTTCCCCTACTTCTGCATCTTAGTAACTAGTGTTGGAGTCTTCATTAATGTTAATGTCCCTGGCTAGTTAGTTTCACTAGTTGGTATACAAATTATTGACACATCCTCAAAGCCATTCCTTTCTGTGATTGTTTCATTCAGAAACATCCTTTATAGCTACCAATAGAAGAAAACAAACGAAAACACTTAAAAACAATGGGTACATTTTTTTCATGCCGAACAATTTGGCATAACACTGACAATATGCCTTAAGCAAAACCAAATCAACAAACAAAAATCAAACTGCCCTTTATTCACTGTTGTGACCCACACTGCAATACACAGTCTATGCACTGTAGCATCCATCGTATGGACAATAGTTTGAAATGAATGTTAATGTGTTTATCTGGCAGGATCTAGGCAATCTTAACTGTATGTTATAATTGCTATTTTTGTACAGCCTCGAAATAGGCACCATTCCACTTGAGAAAATAAAGGGTTAGCAAAGAAGAAATTTCCCAAAGCCACTTAACTAGCAAGTGTCTGAGCCAGTAAGCCACATCCTACCCTCTGTTTTGTTTTTGGTTTTGTGTTCTCTTCCTTTTTCTAGCCAGTTTCATACATCCCAAGCTGGCCTAAAACTTGCACTCATTGTGTGTATCACACCCAGTTTACATCACCCTGGGGAGCAAACCCAGAGAATTGTGCATGCAGCATGGGAACCCCAACAACTGAACTACAGTCTTAGCCCCAGCCTCCGTGTTTCCGCATTATAGTCCCGGAGCCCTTACCAGGCATATGTAAATATAGACAAGAACAGGAAGAGTGCAAGAGACTACTACAGAGCCAGTGAACTCAGTAAACAAGGCTGTTTACCACAAGCCTGCTGATCTGAGTTCTGTCCCCAGAACCCACAGGGTAGAAGGAAAGAACTTAATCCCACGATTGTCCTTTGATTTTTAGGTGCATGTCTTGCCCCTCCCCAATTAATAAATGTGAACTATTAATTATTTTATAAAGGACTTTAAAAAGAGACACTGTTAGTTTCATACACTAAGTTTAGAATTTGAACTGTTGCTTAAGGCATAGCCTACAAGGCTGAAAATGTATTGACTGAGCTGTATTATAAACCTGCTTTCCTCCTGTCTCTCCTAAGCATTCTCCTTAACCATCAGTATGCACTCAGTGTTCCACCTATGTCAGCAATGACCAGCATATCTTTGTGTCTAGGTGGATACTATTAACTTTACTTTTCAAATGTGGCCAAAGACCAGTGAGATGGTCCACTCAGAAAAGGTATTTGCCATGCAAGCTTGGGAACTTGAATTTGATCCTTGAACCTACATAAAGGTAAGGAGAGAACCAATTTTGACCCTCAGATAAATGGACTATGCACACCTCTACACACACCACCACCACCACCACCACAAATAATAATAATATAGCTTGTAGCTGTACATAGCAGTGCGTGTCTGTAATCCTAGCACTTGAGAACTGGAGGCAGAAGATTCCAGAGGTCAAGATCATTCTCAGCTCCATGTCAGTTCAAGGCAAGCTTGAATTACAGGAGACCCTATCCCTCCATCCCAAAGAAGCAAGAAAGAAGGATAAAGAAAAACCAAATGCAGAGTGTTGGTGGCATACACCTTTAATCCCAGTCCTCAGGAGGCAGAGGCAGGAGGATCTCTGTGAGTTCCAGGCCAGCCTGGTTACAGAGAAAGTTCCAGGACAGGAGCCAAAGCAATGCAAAGAAACCCTGTCTTGAAAAGCCAAAAATAAAATAAACTTAAACCAAATAAATATCCAAATATGACTGCTCTGGCATAAAAAGCAAAGCAAAAGGAGAGTAGTGGTGGATGCAGAACAGAGCCTTACATTAAAATGACCAGCAGGTGCAGCTGGCTTTGAACATCCCAGCTGTCTGAGCTCAAGTCGCTCATTTCTCTGTGCTTCTACATGCTCCTCCCTAAAATGGGATGCACTTCGAGATTTATAAAACGTGAGGTAAATCAAACAGTGCATACATAGTCCAAGGATTTCTGAATGTACTTACTGTTACTAATCTGTTGTGCTCTGGGATGAATCTGAGGGCCTCCTGTTGTTTCTCTATATCTGCTTCTCCCTAGGTGACCTCATTCAATCCCATGACTTTAAAAATACTCTATACTAACAACTCCAAAATGTATGTCTCTTGCCAAACAGATCTCTCCAAATGTGAGCCAGCTCATGTCACTGCTCTACTCAGAATCAACTGCTGTGGCTTCCTTTCTCTCTCTCACCGAAACAACCTAAGCCCCACTGGAAGCCTGTGAGGTCTTCCACACCCTGTCCTACTTTGCTGGTCATTCCCAACTCTTTCCTCATTCTTTCTTTTTCAGCCATACTGCTGCTGTATGTTGAGCACCCCTAAATACTCTTGCTCCTCAGATCCTTTCTACTCCCATTCTGTTTGTATATTCACCCCCAAATGTTCATGCAACATGATCCTTTGTATGATTGAAGTTGCTGTTCAGATATTAGCTCATCAAAAAGCCTGTCTATCCCTGACCCCTTTCTGTTTCTTCCTCTTGTTTTATATTTCTATATGATCTGATTATTAGTGCATCTCTTCATTTTAATGGTCTGTTGTTTTTGCTTAGAGTGTGAGCTGAGCTAAATTCATTTTGTGCACAACTCCTAAATCAGTGCTTGCTATATGGCAGGCATTCAATAAATATTTATTGCTTGGCTATAATTATGTTAATTGCCCAGCTTATAAAATCTCTTGCTCTTTCTGCCCCACTAATTTGCATTTTATATTGGTTCTTAAGACTCTTATGTTGAAACTAGACACTTTGGGGCCAGTAATATGGCATATCAGGTAAGGACACTTGTCACCAAAGCTGATGACCTGAGTTCCATCCCAAGAACCCACACTGAGGGAGGGAGGAGAGAGAGCTGACTACTGTGGGTTATCTTTTGAGCTCTATAATAGTGCTGTAGTGTGTGTGTGTGTGTTCATGTACATGTGTACAAAGTAATAAACATTTTAATAAACTAGAAAATTTCTCCATAGTAGAGATTGGTTCACTGTTTAGCAGAGAAATACTCCTTGCACACCCACCACAAATTCTTAGATAATAACTAAAGAGCAGGAATAGTAAGAAGGCTGAGCAGGCAGAGACACTCATTACAGAGTCTCAGGACCTGGGTTCAACTACTGGAACTCACAATGTAGAAGGAGAGAACAGACTCTTGCAATGAACTGTTAAAAACTTGAAGCCTGGGAAAGTAATACTTTTGCTTCTGAATCACTAAGCTAATTATTGGTTAGATATTGCATCTAAACAAAACATTTGACCGTTCTTCAAGCCTTTCCTTTCCCCCTATTCATTTTTCTGAATCTTGGCCCACTCATTTGCTTAACTCAAAATTTAAGGCATGTTCCTGGACTTCTCTATATCCCATCCATCTGTAAATCTACTCTGTTTATCCTGCCACTGCTTAGTCTCCTCCTCCTCTAAGTCCCAGGACAGTACCACCTGTCTGCAGCTGCCATCCTCCTCTTACATTCTCATCTTCCCATTTGCTTTTCCTCTGAACAGCCAGCGATCTCATGAAAATGTAAATTACACAGTGCCCTCCTGCTTAAAGGTTTCAGGGCCTTCCTTTACTTATTCGACTGTAAGTTAGTGACTCAGAAAAACTTCTGGCCCATTGCCCTAGCCCCATGTGATGACTGGCGCCCACTTCTCTACTACTGGTTTCCAACCTGCCCAAGACTTCCAGTTCCATGCACCTCTTTTCATGTTCATGAGCATAGGAAGCCCTATCCTGTCTCTAAATATCCGTGCTACTGACTCTTTGACTAAATGGACTCACCTTAAATGCCGTGTCCCCAGGGAGGCTTTCCCACACCACCTAGTTGTTCTTCTGCCAGAGAATCAGTTAATTCATTTATAATGTTTGCACAATTGTACCTAATATTCTTTCTGGTTATTATTACCCTCCCTGTTGTAGAATGACAACTTGATGAAGAGACATGCTTTGCTCCTTCAAAGGGGTTCATAATAGCCTCTATTGGAGAGTGAACACTCCGGAAAAAAGGATGGAATAATAACTGTCTCACCTGGGATAAGCGGATAAAGGAATGCGAGTTTCCTAATACTTTGCTTTAGTATTTTCCTCATTCATATTTGCTGAAATCCATTGTCCAACCCACACAAAGGACCAGCCCCTCACTATTTCTTAGTAGCCACTAAGTCAAGATCTGGTCTCCTTTCAATAGTTTAGGATCACTAAATAAGGGAGGGGGGGGAAAGCCAGAAATGAAGATTATTGAACAATTGTCATTTGTCACTTAAGATATTGAGGCCATGAAAATAAATTAAACATCTTTGGAGTTGGCGATGGCTATGTTAGGGAATATAGACCGGGAGAAAGAGTAAGATAGGAAAACAAACTCTAAAGGAGACAGGACATAACCAGCACTCCACGCTGTAAGCACGCAAGGCTCTGATTTGATACCAGTCAGTTCTTGCCTTGTAGATAAACTAAGATGGGGTGATGCAATGAAGTGGGATGGGGAGGATAAAAATGATAGGGTCGGGCGCCAGGACCAGTGAAGCGAACGAAGCTAGGGAGGAAGTAGAACTGAGTGAGTATCAAGAGGAGAGCAATACAAAAGCAGCCTAGGATCTCGCCGGAGTGGCAAGCGTTAAAGGGAGGCGGGGAGTGACGCGGTTTGCGTCTAGAGCGGCTCCTTGGAGTCCACAGCATCCACCGCCAGAGCCTCGCCTTCCTTTCTCCGTCTGCAGACATATCGAGACACAAAAAGAGGCAACCCCTGGACCAGCGCGAGGGAGCTACTCCCATCATGACCGAGACCACAAAGACCCACGTTATCCTGCTGGCCTGTGGCAGCTTCAATCCCATCACTAAAGGGCACATTCAGATGTTCGGTGAGTCCTCCCGCCCACCCCGGAGGCTGCTTCTGCTGCTCTACTCTCGCCAATGCCAGGGTTTTCCAGGGCGACTGGGCAGAAAGGCGTGCGCCCCTCCTGAGGGGTGCGTCCGCTGATCTGGCTGGTGCCAGGTCAGCCCCGGAGATCACCGCTAGCGAGAGCCTACGCAGGCTGCGTTTTTCCAGGCTTCTCTAGCTTGGGGCTAGATCGCCTCGCTGAGGGCCATGGGTGGGGGAGGTGCGGGGCTGGGGGGTGAATGTCCTCTGGGGCGGGGTGGGGGCTCCAGGTTAGAGCCCTGGTGTGCGACGGTGCGGAGGTTTGACTACTTGGCAGGCGAGGGTAGGGATGGGGAAAGAGGATGGGGTGCGAAGAGGGGAGGAGAGAGGTTGGAGATAACGTGCTGTTTGTTTAGGATGGACAGAAAGCTCGAAGGAGTTAAATGTGCCTCAGAGACACAAACACTCGCACACGACACACCAGTGACAGGGACTGGGGTCTCAAGGAGACAACTAACAGGTTTGGCTGGCGGTTCCTGGAGACTCAGGGGCAAATGTTTGGGGGTTGTGGCTGTGTGTGGCCCCGAGCGGTGGATGCTGACTGATGGCGAGGGGTACCCCTGACCGGCCAAGGTTTAGCTCTGGCTGCCTAGGAAGGGGAGGGGGCGGGGCGGATGCTGCGGGAGGTGGTCCACGAGCTGGAGAGATGGACCCGGGTCCAAGTTGGCCAAGGTTCTGCCCAAAGCGGCTATGGCACTCGGCAGCCTTGCGGCTTGAGTGTGAGGATGCATGTGGGCTAGAGACGCGTCTTAAGGAGTTTGTTTTTGAGGTTTGGGGCATACCGTGAGAGAGATCGAGTCCCAGTGTCTGGGGGCATATATAAGGTTTAGCAGAGAGTCGATTGTCCACGCGGGTTGGAAATTTCTCGCACCAGTGCAGAAGCCACGCGGCTCGGAGGCTGCTCCTGTAGGACCCAAAGGCGCAGGGTGTGTGAGCTTGTAGACCCCTGAGAGAGGGACGCGGGGGTCACTTTAAAAGCAGGAATTGAGAAGTTAGAAGTTGGTGGTGCTTTTTCCTCGGAAAGTAGGTGAGAGCCAGGGCTCTAGGATGGAAGAAAGATTCTGAGAGGCCCTGACCCGGCCCTGCGGTGAGGCGCTCTCCACAGGCGGCGGT
Source organism: Phodopus roborovskii (assembly GCF_943737965.1). Lineage (NCBI taxonomy): Eukaryota > Metazoa > Chordata > Mammalia > Rodentia > Cricetidae > Phodopus > Phodopus roborovskii. The sequence goes on from NW_026126433.1 coordinate 24,981,728, forward strand.
GCTGAAATGCAGAGCGCTGCCACTGGCTGCGGGCACACGTGTTTACCCAGGGCTGGAGGACCGCCAGAGCTTTCCTAGGCTGTTTAATGAAAGCCACAACATACCCGTAAAGACGACCCCAAATGTCCAAGCTAAAAATATCCATCTCTAAACCTAAAAGGTGAATCCTCACTTGGCCCGACTATTAAAAAACTCACAAGGTTATAAAACTACCCTGCACACAGGGCAGATTCCCGTAGCCACCTTACAGAATGGGAAGAGGGTGTCTAATTAGTGGCCATCACTTCCGCATTACTCTGTAAGCTTCTAAAAGTATTTATTCCGAGATGACGCCAACTGTTAAACAGGAGGCTTTGTTACAGCTTGTTACAGCATCGAGGTGAACCAGCAGCAGGGTGGGCCACCTTCTCAGTTTTCTGAAGTAACAACATCCCAGGCATTCGCCACTTTTTAACTTTCTTGTGAATCAAGTGTCTTTTCTCTTGTATTTTTCATCCTCATCATCCACTTCTCTGTTGGCAGCCTCACGTTGATACTGTTTCCCTCTCCCTTGGCCAGGAAGGATTGTGTTTCCTTGGGAACTCCTTAGCTCTAGGAATCTTTAGGGAACCGGTGGGATCCTCCTTGCTTTCTGGAACTAAGGAGGTGGAAAATCCCATTTGCTGTAGAATCAGAAGTGGGTCAGATTTTGATTGATAGCCAGGGCACTGTCTTGCAGCCAGATGGTTTGGTAGCAATGATGGTGGTGATGGTGGGGGGGGGGGATGCTAACTTGCCTATTCTCCAGAAGCTTTGGGGATAGAATATGAACGCAGGCATAGGTTGTAGCATAAGGTTTTACATTTAGAATAAGTGAAAGGAGACTTTTGACAGTGGCCATTATTCACTCCCTGTTGGCATCAAGGACCAATGGAGAAGATCTGTCAACAAAGCCTTTTGAGCATCCATTAAGTGTAACCTAAAGAGCAACACAGGAACAAGCCGTGATGTGCTCATGATGGGTTCAGGCAGCTTACCACCTAATGGAGGCTTTTCTAAAAGTACATACACAGGTGAAGAGGAAGCAAGAAAAAAAGGGCAAAATGGATATAAACTAAACATTGTGGCATCTCTTACTGGTACCTTTGAGCTTCTTACACATTTTGAAGATTATTTTATCACATTTATGTCTTTATTATTTGTGCCTCTGTTCATGCATGCTTTCATATGAGGGTCAAGGAACAACTTGTGAGAATTGCTGTGTGTGTGCTGGGTACTGAACTCAGGATGTTAGCTTTGGTGGCAAGCACCTTTGTCTTCTGAGCCATCTACACAGCCCTTTAAGTCATGTTTTTGTTTTCTTATTCAACTATTTTTAGAACTCCTGTCTCAATTATATCACCCTGGATAGCCTAGAATCTACTATGTATATCTGACCAGTCTTGAACTCACAGAGATCTACCTGCCTCTACCTTTTGAGTACTGGGCTTGTAGGCCTGAATGGTTTTATTTCATTTCCTATTTCTTGACAATGGGTCTCACTCTTAACCCAATCTGATCCAAAAGTTATAATAATTCTCCTATCTCAACTTTGCAAGTGCTGGAATAGGCACGAACCACCATGCTTGACTTTATAAATTTTGTATGGCAGTTTCTAGTTAAAAGCGTCTCATGTATGTTTTGAACTTGTTCATGTTAACAATCTTACAAGACAAATATCACCATCTCCTTTGTGAGTGGGAAACTAATATTCAAAGCCTGAGCAGTTAACAAAGTGATTTGATCTTGAGACAGGGTTTCAAGTATCCTAGGCTGGACTTAGCATGGCTGTTCTGACAAGGATGACCTTGAACTCCTGCTTCTGCCTCCTGAATACTGAGATTGTATGAGCACACCATCACTCCCTTGACTGGGCTGTCAGGGGCCTCACATTTCAGATCCCTCTTACAGATACTGCTGTACTGCATGGCCAGAAAGAAGCACTTAGTCAGTCTGGTTGGGCCATCTATTGAACACTATTTCCTTTAAACATATACTAATTAGAATGGAATTGACCATCAGCTCACTGCATTCTAGATGATGTGTTTCCTTAAGAGCTTTTTTCTCATTGCAAGAGAGACAAGTTATCCATGCACAATTTCCATTTAAAAATGATGTTAAGATATTCTCCCCATGAACACATAAGTACTTAACATAATTACATTATGAAATTTTCTTCAGGTGTGTGAAATTTTGTGATACATGCTTCTAACCCAGAATTTGAGATGCAGAAGTAGGAGCATCAGGAATCAAGGACAGTTTTTGTTACATTAAGGCCAGCTACATGAGACACTACCTAAAAACAAAAGCAAAAGCAAAAAACCCTTAAATTCCTTTAGTAGCGTGCCTGTATTTTTCAAAATCCAGTTGCTTACTAGAAGGGAAAAAAAGAGTAAAAGTATAAACAAACAGAATCAGCACTTAGAACTAAAGAACTCACTTTTCTTTTTTGAAATGCATGTAGGTATATGTACCTGTGTGCAGGAGCATGTATATGTAAGGGGCCATGTATGTGAACAGGTCTGCCTGAAGGCCATGGGACAACTTTGAATGTTATTCTCAGGAGCCATTCACCTTTTTTAAGAAAGACATGACCTCTCACTAATAAACCCCAGGAACCCACTTGTCTCCACCTGCCCAGTGCTGGAACGACAAGTGTGTATCACCAAGCTTTTTTTAAAATGTGAATTCTGGAGATTGAACTCGGGTCCTTTAGGAAAAAGTACTGATAAAGCCATCCTCAAGCCAGATTCTTCATTTTTATAAATTAAACCTAGTAAAACTTTTGGATATTTGTAAAATATTTTAGAATGAACCTTCTTTTACTCTGAAGAGAGAGTTGAACTTAATTTATATAATTTGTGGGCTACAGAAACATAGGAAAACATAGTATTTGTGACTAAGCTAATTGATAATTTTATACTCATTTGTAACTGGAATGTTCTTAGGGAATGAATAAAAAGCTTTTAGCAAAGTAAACCCATGAACTACATTTCATGGGTCAACTTCATTGCATAAGAGGGCAATGTGAAGCTTGAAGGATTTTTATGTAAATTCCTAGTTTTCATAACTCTTAAGAAAATTATACTGAAATACCATTTCTAGCATACTAATGTGTAATTTCTACTTAAAATTAAGAATAATAGATATTTATATTGATACTTTTTTCTTAATAATTTATTTTAAGTATATTTTGTGTGCATTGGTGTGAGGGTGTCAGATCCTGGGGAACTAGAGTTGCAAGTTGTGTGATGCCAATGGGTGCTGGAATTGAACCCAATTTCTCTGGAAGAACAGCCAATGCTCTTAACTGTTGACCCATCTCTCAGCCCCATATATTTATTTGTAAGTCTACCATTGAGTAAACAGCAAGTTTAACTAGAAAAGGAAAAAAAAAAAAAAAAAAGGACATTGATTAGTTTGGGCATAAAAGCTAGATGAATGAGATGATTTAATTGGAGCTGAACTATATTCTGCTTTTGATGATTGTAAAAACCTAGATTTTCCAGTGTTTCTATTTCACCATGTCTTCACTTTGAGCAATTAGGGTCATTTGAAAAGAGGCAGGGTCTGATTCTGCTCCTTCTAAAGGGTGGTGAGGCAGCTCTCTGGGTATACAGATAGAAAGTAGCCTCTATTGTTATAGATGGTGATGAATTTAAGGGTCAATGATAGGGAACTGCCAGGAAGTAAGAAAGCATTTAAGATACTATCGTTGCCTACATGGAGAGTTCCAGGCAAGCCAGAGCAAGACCTTATCTGGGGGAGGGAGTGCATTTAACATGCTTGAAATACTTATATCATTAAAAGGTCACTAAAGACAAATACCATGGTTTTGCTTGATATTCAGTGAGAAGGATGGATTCGTGGTAAGTGGGGAGGGCAGAAATGGGATCGTTTGAGTCAAGTTCTCACTGTGTAGCACAGGCTGCTCTACATCCTGCTATATAGCTCAGGCTAGCCTTCAACGTACCATCCTCCTGCCTCAGCATCCTGAGTGCTGGGATTTACAGCTGTGTGCCACCATTTCTGGCTGAGCCTTTACAAATGGCAAAGCAGAAAGACATGTGTGTCATTTGATCAAGATCATAAGTGAAAATTGGGAAGGAACCAGTTTTCATAGATCCAGACCCAAATCCACAGTCGCCTTTCATATCTGTTCTGGTGATTGTTAGGATGATATTGAGAGTCACTAGCATTGCTGAAAGGGGGAGCCATTGGCACTTAGCTGGGAACAGAGAAGGAAGAGGAGGATCTCACAGCTGTTTCCCTTTGGTAACACAGGCCACCAACAAGCTGCATTCAACAGAGACATCTGCTCATAGGGAGAAGAGGCCTTGTTTTTGTTAGTACTCCCCTTCTCCAATTTCACTGTACTCCCACCTCCCCCAACATTCTCTTCCCTTCCCACTCTTTACTTCAACTGACACCTTTATTTAGATTTTCACTTCAAGGGTACTTTCTCAAGAGAACCCCCACTGACAGGGAGCCTGTCTTCCCTGACATTGGCTTCTGTAGCATCTGATACTTTCTGTGCTGTAAGTCTCAGTTCACTTCAAACCCTCATTTCTTCACAAACTCCATTTTTCATGCTATAATTGAATTTTCATAAGGAGAAAAACAATGTGTGGTTTCATCACTATTTCCTAATACCTAGCATGGAGTAGGTATTAGGAAATAGTTCCCTGCTACAGTTGCTGAATAAATAGGGAATAAATGACAGAATAGACTCTTGGGCCAGGCAGAAGAACTGAGCATTTTCATGGCCTGAAATGGAGTCATCAGATATCAGAATCAGGAAAAGTTCAAGATGCCTCAGGGGACAGAGAGGAGAGATGCTAGAGGGGCGGGAGAGGTCTAATCAACTGTGAAAGCTTGTGAGTACTCTCCAGGGACTAGAACTTTATCCCAATGTCAGTGAAGAGACATTGCAATGTTTTTAAGTGAAGAAGTAAAATAGCCATATCTTTAACATTAATACCTAGTTGGACTTTTAAGAGTCCATTATCTTTATTTATAGGGATGTGTGTGCCTCGGAGGTCAGACAAAGACACAGGTTACCCTAGACTTGAAGTTTCAGGTGGTTGTGAGTTGCCTGATGTGGGTCCTGGAAACTGAACACGGGTCTTTTGGAAGAGCTGCAAGTGCTCTGAACCATGAGCTGTCTCTCTAGCCTTGTAATTGAATGCAACGTAGGCAGCTGGTGAAGGGGAGAACATGGTGGGTTCTTACACAGGTCAGCAATACAGAATCAAGTCAGAAGATGGCCATCTGGCCTGACTGCTGTTACTTGGGAAGGGCAATGAGTGTATCCAGAAGTCACCAAGGGAGTAAAAAGAGATCCACATTTGCTGACTTGTAAGTTCCTGACCAGGACAGATAATAGAAGATACCAGAGGAGAAGCAGGGTTTAGCTGGCAGGTAACATGAATTTGAGTGGGTTTTACCCCAAAATTTTGGAAATACATATTCTGACCAAGCACTGAAATAGAAGTATCTAGCTAAGTTCAAAGTCTCTCCATAGCCTGGCATATCTGAGTGCCATATGCAAACTTCCCAAGAGGCTCCAGACACATTCTTCAAAGTTCACACATGAACGATGCTGACATTCATCAGCATTGTAGAAATTAAAAATATCAAAAGTTTTTTTTTTAAACTATGAAATTGGAAGATAATCAAGATCTTAACCTGACTGGTTTTTTTCTTAATGTGGGTGCTATGAAATGGGGGGCAGCTGATATTGTTCACAATATCA